>NC_134082.1:4885000-7360000 GCF_000715075.1 Nicotiana tabacum | reverse complement strand
TGTAGTTATCCTGTTAGCCTAGAATAGCATATATACGTGTCTTAATTGATTATCTGAACTCTTTGCAGCATGTTTAGTGGATCCTGCTTCCTTTCTTGACTCGTACTTAGTCTAAATTGTAGGTCTTCTTGTTGTAACTGTTATCCTTATTTTGCTTGAGCTGCACATTTACTTTGGGACTACGGGACGATATCCCGGGAGATTCCCCTGCATGTATACTTTTGAGACTACGAGGCGGTACCTCAGGGTTCTCCCTGCACATTTACTTTGGGACGATATCCCGGGAGATCCCCCTGCATATTTACTTTGGGACTACGGGACTGTAACGACCCGATTGGTCGTTTTGAGCTTTCGCACTTTGCTCATCAATTCTCGGGCATGACTTGCACCGTGTGATGGATTATGACTTATGTAGATCATTGGTCTTGGTTTTCAGGGTAATCAGAATGAATTTGGAAGAACGGTTCTCAGTTTGAAGCTTGAAATTTGAAAAGTTTGACCAAGTTTTGACTTGTTGGTATATGATGTCGGATCGAAATTTTTATGATTTGGTTAGCTCCATTAGGTGATTTGGGACTTAGGAGCGTGATCAGAATGCATTCTGGAAGTCCGTGAAAGGTTTAGGCTTGAATTGGCGAAATTGAGATTTTGATATAGGGGTCGGAATGGAATTCCGAAAGTTTCAGTAGCTCCGTTGTGTCATTTGTGATGCGTGTGCAAAATTTCAGGTCATTCGGACATGGTTTGGTTGGGTTTTTGATCAAAAGCGTAATTTGGAATTTCTTGAAATTATTAAGCTTGAATCCGATGTGATTTTAGTGTTTTGATGTTGTTTTGAGCGTTCCGAAGGTTGGAACAAGTTTGAATGAGGTTATGGGGTATGTTGGCATGTTTGGTTGAGGTCCTGAGGGCTTCGAGTGAGTTTCGGATGGTTAAACAGATCAATTTTGGACTTTGGACTTGGCAGTTTTTGCTGGTTTTGTGTTGCAGACAATTTGTTCTTCGCGTTCGCGGTCAGGGACCCACGTTCGCAAAGGGTGTTTTTCTGAGGCGACAATTTTTGCCTTCACGTTCGCGATGTTGGGATGTTTGATTCTCCATGTTCGCGTGTCTTGTGTCGCGTTCGCATAGAGTATGTGGGAGCAGATGAGGTCCCAACCTTTTTGTGCTACACGTTCGCGTAAGGAGGTCGCGTTCGCGATGGTTTGGAAAAACGGACGCTTCGCGTTCGCGAGCTGGAGGTCGTATTCGCGTAAGGGAAAATTTTGGTCAACAGATTTTTGTGCTTCGCGAACGCAAGGCTTTGACCGCGTTCACGAAGAAGGTTTTTGATGCCCGGGTAGAATGTTTAAATAGCCATTGTCAGCAATTTTTGGGCTAACTTTCACCATTTTTGGGCGATTTTGGAGCTTTTTGAGAGGATTTGAAGAGGGATTCAAGAGATAACACCTGGAGGTAAGATTTTTGAACTCAATACTCGATCCTATGTTGATTCTTACTTGTTTAATCATGAAATATGTGGAAATTAAAGCCTAAAATTAGGGAATTATGGCTTGAATTTGGAGAGTGTAAATTGGGAATTTGAAGGGGCAATTGAGCTCCGATTTTGATGTTCTTGGTATGTATAGACTCGTGTGAGGATGAGAATTCTATTGATGTAACTTTTGTCGGATTTTGAGACATGGGCCTTGAGGGCCGGATTTGAGCAATTTCGGAATTTTTGATGTAAATTGAATATTTTCGAGTGGGCTTTGTTCCCTTAGCATATTTTAATGGTTATGTACTGATTGTGGTTAGATTTGGAGCATCCGAATGTCGATTTGTGAGGGTAAAGGCATCGCGGGCTAGAGTTTGGACCGAATCGAGGTGAGTAATGATTGTAAATGATGTTCTGAGGGTATGAAACCCCGGATTGCACATCGTTGTGCTATATTGAGGTGACGCACAAGCTAGATGACGAGCGTGAGATCGTGCACTATTAGGGATTGTGACTCAGTCCATCCCGAATGACTATTTTACTATGTATTTGATTGAAAACTATTTGCTATCTCATGTTTTGGACTGAATGTCATATTTAGGGCTGGTGCCTATATTCTACTGTTTTCAAAACTCAGCTATGTTTACTCTGCTTTAACACTTGAAATGATATTTTAAGTAATAGTTTGGGCTGAGCATCATGTTTTACTGTTGTCCGAGTGGCTTATGTGATTTTGACTGAGTAAGGCCGAGGGTCTGTGTTGTGAGGATACTTTTGGGTCGGGCTGCACGCCGCAGCGGTGATACACTGATTATGATTATGAGGCCGAGGGCCTGAGATATGTATGCCACGAGGTGGTTTGATTGATATGAGGCCGAGAGCCTAGTGATGATGCCACGAGATGGCTTGATATTGCGCTTGGGTCGAACGGGGCTCCTCCAGGAGTCTACACACCCCCAATGAGCATGGGTACTCATTGTGATGTGAGATATAGCCCGAGGAGCTGGTATTGTTCTGAGATATTGCCCGAGGGGCGGACCTTTATGTATTTATCTTTCTTATTGCATGTCATTTACCTGGTAAATTGTGTATTTGTGCCCGAGGGGCGAATTTTTTGTGCTTATCTATTCTAATTGCTTTGCATTCGATTACTTAACGGTTGAAAAAGTCATTTTTAAAGAAGTTTAAACTGAGCTAAGATGCTTTAAGAGATTTCACAACTTCATTGGTTTCTTATTGGTTTTGTACTACTGTATACAGCATGTTGATGTATTTTTCGTGATTTCCTATCACTCAGTCTTTAGTTATGATTATTACTCACTGAGTTAGAGTACTCACTTTACTCCCTGCACCTTGTGTGCAGATTCAGGTATTTCTACACCCGGTAGCGGGTATTGGTTGATCAGAGGCAGAGTCTTTGGAGTTTAGCAAGGTAGTTGTCCGACGTCTGCAGTACTGCTTTTCTCCCTTTGATGTTATTAGACTGTATTTAGTACATTTACCGAAATTCCATTGTATTTTAGACCTTAGTATATGCTCGTGACTTGTGATACCCCGATGTCGGGCTGTATTTATTTCCGCACTTGTTTATTTCGCTAAATCTATACTTGTTGGGGATTTATCCTTATAAATGACTTAAATTGACTTATTAAACTGTTAAAAATTGAATTTGGGAATTGTGTTGATCGGCCTTGTCTTCACGAGAGGCGTCATCAT
Organism: Nicotiana tabacum; assembly: GCF_000715075.1. Lineage (NCBI taxonomy): Eukaryota > Viridiplantae > Streptophyta > Magnoliopsida > Solanales > Solanaceae > Nicotiana > Nicotiana tabacum. The sequence goes on along the minus strand of NC_134082.1, from coordinate 7,356,807 downwards.
GACCGGGTCCGGTTTGGGGTCGTGATAGGGATGGTATCCTGGGAGATCCCCCTACACATTTACTTTTGGGACTACGAGACGGTATCTCAGGAGATCCCCTGTTGTTATTTCTGTTCACTACACTGTTATGTTCCTGTGATTTCCTTCTTGTTATATTTCAGTCTTTATTATACTGTGTTATTTCGTTCTGTCTTACTTCATATATATATATTTATATAGGGCCCTGACCTGACCTCGTCACTACTCGACCGAGGTTAGGCTTGGCACTTACTGGATATTGTTGTGGTGTACTCATGCTACTCTTCTACACATATTTTCGTGTGCAGATCCAGGTGCTTCTTTCCAGCTACGTCATTAGTGAGCAACAACAGTTGGAGACTTCAAGGTATATCTGTCGCGTCCGCAGACCTCAGAGTCCCTCTCTATTCTCCCCTATGTCCATTATCTTCTGTACTTCTTTTGTTAGACTCTGATGTATAGAGATATTACATTTTCTTACGTAGTTTGTGATTCACGATATTTCGAGTTTTGGGAAGACTATGTAGTATATTGAAGAGTTGGTTATTGTACATGCCGAGCGACATGGTTTTTAGTTATGTTGTTACTGTTACAGATAGTTGTTATATTTATGTTTTTATTTTATTATTCCACAAATGTTAGGTTTATCTAGGTGCCGTCACGATGTCTTACGGAGGGAAAATTGGGTCGTGACATACCACAAATATCAGAATATACTAAATCAAGTATATTTGATTTTCTTCCATGAGTTGCTTGAAACGATACCCTATGTTGTTTTCCAAATAAACAATAATCACAACAATTCACAGTTGTTCCTTTTGCAAAGTAGATGAGTGTTTTCTTGGATAGTATTTGCAGTCCCTTCTCACTCGTATGGCCCAATCTTTGATGCTATAAATCTGCAGACATATCATCTACATCTGCGTGTAATCCACCTTCATATATCTCAGCGATTGTCTTGTATAATGTGTAGGGAGCAACTCTTTTAGCAATCACTAATGATCCTTTGGTGAGTCTCCACTTCCTATTGATGAAGTGATTCTTGTACCCATCTCGATCTAGAGCGATCCCTGAAATCAAATTAATTCAAACATCTAGTACGTATCTCACATCTTTTAGAACTAATGTGCATCCGACATTTGTCTTGATACAAATGTCGTCAATCTCCACAATCTTTGAGTGACTGGTATTTCCCATCTTTACCATTCCAAAGTCTCTTGCTTAGTACCTATAGAAGAATTCTTTTACCGGTGTGGCATGGTTGGATGCTATTGTATCAACCACCCATTCCGACTCTTGGCTTGCTAGGTGCATACATTCTTCCTCCTCGTGAACGAAGAGAACCACTAAATCATCGTTGTGTACTGCATTAGTTGTTTTTTTATCATTCTTCTAGCCACTACTCTCGCCTCGACCTTTCTTTGGGAAATCTCTTTTGAAGTGACCGGATTGACCGCAACTATAGCAATTTATACCCTTTAATCGATTCCTAGACTTTTCACGAGCTTTGAATTTATCACGGCTACTCGATGCTCTATAAAAGCTTCTTCCTCTGTTTTCTATGATAAGAGCATGCCCCTGATTTTTGAGTTACTTCCTCATTTTATCATTGAGTAGGATGGCTGATGTGACCTTATTTAATTCGATAGTATCTCTACCAAGTAGGATGGTCGCTGCCAAATTATCATGGGAAGATGACAACGAGTTTAGAAACATGATAGCCTTATCTGTTTGAGTGATTGTTTCTCCGAGGTTTGCCAGCTGGGTGATTAATGCATTAAATATATTTAAATGGGACAAGAAATTTGTACTTTCACTCATATGAATGTCATAAAGTTGATTTCTCAAAAATAACTTATTTGTCAAGGATTTGGACATGTATAGACTTTCTAGTCTTTTCCAAATACCACATGCACTATTTTCATCCCCTATATTATTGAGTACTTCATCGGACAATTGCAGTCTGATTCTACTAGCCGCCTCCTTATCCATGTCTGCATGCCCAATCCTCGGCTTTCATGATTTTGGGCTTTGCCTCTTTTCCATCTAGTGCAATATCTAATCCTTGTTGGGTGAGTAGGTCCTTCTTCCTTCTTTCGGAGAAACTGTCATTACCGTTGAATCTTGTTACTTCATATTTTACTCCTGACATCTTTGTCACAAAGTAAAATCGACCGTAAATAATATTTTTGTTAATGATCAGAACATGTACTCTGATACTAATTGTTGGGAAAATAACCCCACAGAAATAATATTCATGGTATACGATTGTAATAAATGTGGATTATTAAATATAGTAACCATCAGTAATATAAGAGAAACAAGGACACCAAGATTTTTACGTGAAAAACCCTTGTTGAATAAGGAAAAAAACCACGATCCGAGAGGAGCAATTAATTTCACTATAGCAAGAATTTTACTATTTGTGGTATTGATCTACACACTCAAAAGAAATAACTCTCTTTTAATTTTTTTCACCTCACTACAAATACCATTCAAACTCTCTATATTTTTTTTCCTCACAGAGTATTTTGTTTCTTACTATGTGAATCGCTCTCTTTCTCTCTGTTTTGGTGTGTCTCACAACTGAAGGAAACTTCTTTATTTATAGAGGTGAAGAACCTCTCAAAGATGTCAGTGGTGACATCATTAATAGTAAACTTACCAAACTTGTCTTTCTTCTCTTTTGACTTTTTCTTCCTAGAAAAATCTTTATTTGACAAGCTTGGATTTGGACGGTGAAGCCTTTGCCAAAGGAATGCTTTCCTTTCACGTGGGAATTTATGGAATGGACCCTACAAATAAAACTCGATTGATATTGTATTTTATTTTGTATTATTTTTTGTTAAAAGTTTTTGCATTAACTTTAAGAAAGACCTTAATCGCCTCATCAGAATTTATTAAATTATTAATTGTCTCTCCTTACACGTCTTACTTAATCAACAATATAATATATGAAACATTAAGGGTAGATTTGAAATAGTAATAATAGTAAAATAAACACAGTATAATTCCACTAGTAAGTCTGGAAAGGGTATTGTGTACGCAAACCTAATCCCTACCTTGTGAAGATAGAAAGGTTGCGCCCGACTGATTCTCGACTTAGGAAAATCATAGTCAGACATAGTTGAATAGAAATACAGTAATATGGAGTCCATGGAAAGGGGGAAAAAGAGTAACAAGAAGCACTAACAATAGTATGATAATAAGTTAATCGAAGCAAAAATGACTATATGTAGTAATAGAGATCTAAGTATAAGATAATCCGCGAATAATAATGATACTATAAGTATGAAAAAGGAAAGCTCGACTCTAATGTTCTATCCTAATTCTCAACCTACATACTCTCTTATCAAGGTTCATGTACTCGGTAAACCGTAGATGTATCATTTCTGCCTTCTCACATCTCCCGATTACTTCTTTGCATATGTGTGTTTCATCCTCGTCAATCTCCCCATTACTTGGACTATAGACTCAAGAAAATTGAAACTTCCTCTCTTAGGTATGAATTGAGTATCAAGCCTCATTTCCACTTCAGCTTCATAAATCACGTCACTGAACTTGTACTTCATGTATTTTGTCTTAATCCTGCTCGACCAGAAATCCTTAGACTCTAGTGTTATGTGATGGACCAAAAGGTCATCACTTGATTTACAAGTCAATTCTGTATTTTGAAGCCTTAAAAACCTCCTTTTATCTCACCTCAATTTGCGTGCGCGGTTCGGGAGTATATCCGGAACGATTTTATGTGAAAATTTGATAAAATACTAATTTTGCCTTTAAAATTAAATTTAAGTTAACTTCAGTCAACATTTTGGGTAAATGAACTCGGACCCATGATTTGACAGTCCCAGAGGGTCCGTATAAAAATATGAGACTTGGGCGTATGCCCGGAATTGAATTCCGAGGTCCCAAGCCCGAGAAATAAATTTTTGAAGAAAATTATTTAACTGAAATTATAAGAGTTTTTGAAAATTTAAAGATGTTTGAATTTGATGGTATCGGGCCCGTATTTTGGTTCCGGATCTCGGTACAGGTCTTATATGGTATTTAAGTTGTGCCTATAAAATTTAGTTAAAAACGGAATTCATATGATGTGAATCGGACCCTCGGTTGTGAAATTTGGAACTTAAGAGTTCTTGGATTTTTCTTAGATTTTGATGCTAAATTCATTGTTAAAGATGTTATTTTGGCGATTTGATAGCACGAGTAAGTCCGTATGATATTTTTAGATTAGTATGCATGTTTGGTTTGGAGCCCCGACGGGTGAGTTTCGGATGGAGTTCGGGATGTTTTGAAACTTAGAAATTCTGTTGTCATAGCTGTTGCAGGTGCTTAAGTAATTTCTTCTTCGTGTTCGCGAAGGAACTCTCGTGAATGTGAAGAGCAAAGTGGGACTGAAGGAAAATTCCTTCTATGCGAACGCGAGACATAGGTCGCGAACGCGAAGTCTTGGGGGTGTTACCCTTCGCGAACGCGGACTTACTATCGCGAATGCGAAGGCCATTTGGCAGGGAACTGGGGGAAGGGAAAATGCTCTACGCGAACGTGGCAATTGGCTCGCGAACGTGAAGGTCAACGGGGTGAACCTTCACGAACGCGTACAGTAACTCACGAACGCGAAGGCTCCTCTAGCCAAAGCTTCGCGAACGCGACAAACCCTTCGCGAACACGGAGAAGGTCTGTCCAGCGATTTAAAACAGAACCAGAACATATATTTAGCCATATTTTCATATCTTCTTCCCCAAAATCAGACCCTAGGCGATTTTTGAAGAGCAAATTCAACACCAAATCATAGGTATGTGTTCCTAAACCCATCTCCTTCATTTTCCATCAACACTCATTGGATTTCTAGGCTTAAATATTATTCTTCCATGGTAGAAATTGGAAATTTGGGTAGAGTTAAGGCTTTTTGAATAATTGGAATTTAGACCTCGTTTTGGGGTCCGGTTTCGAAACTAATTGCATATTCGGGCTCGTGGGTGAATGTATAATCGAGTTTTGATCCGAACCTCGAGTTTTGACCAAGCGAGCCCGGGGTCGATTTTTGACTTTTTGAGAAAAATGATAGAAGACCTATAATTAAGTATTGGGTATGAATTATTTAGCATTTATTGATGTTGTTAAATTAATTTGGGCTAGATACAAGTAAATTGGAGGCGAATTCTAAAGGAAAAGCGGTGTTTGAGGCTTGAGTTGTCCATGCAAGTTCGAGATAAGTGTTTGGTCTAACCTTAGCTTGAGGGAATATGTATTGTGCTTTATTTTCTATGTGCTAGTGTAGTGTACAACGTATAGGTGTGATGATGAGTATCTATACATTGGTGTCAAGCATGCCCGTGAGTCTTAAATTGTGATCATTGTATCTTCTTAATAAATACTACAATTGCCTAAATTTGTTGATTATCCATGTTGAGCAAGACATATAATTATCTTCTTGGCATTGGTTTATTATTGAGCATTGGCTCCAGTCGAGATTCATTTGTGAAGTTAATTGTTGGTACAAGTTTGGTTATAGCTGATTTCCTTGTCGGGACGTATTTATTTCTTACTGTTGATTCCCTTGTCGGGATGTGTTTATTCTTGTTATCGATTTCTTGTCGGAATGTTGTTGTTGCTATTGTTTGGGTGAGGAAAGAGATATAAAGCACGAAGGGTGATGCAATGCACATTCATATTTATGCATATGGTGAGGAAAGAGTGATAAAGGACGAAGGGTGATGCCATGTACATTTTCATTGATATTGATGCATATGGTGAGGAAGAGAGATAAAGCACGAAGGGTGATGCCATACACATTTCTAATATTTACATGGTGAGGAAGAGAGATAAAGGACGAAGGGTGATGCCGTGCACATTTTCATTACTTGATTGCATTGGTAAGGATTGAAAGTAAAAGCACGAAAGGTGATGCAGTGCACTTATTGCCTGTTTGTTATGATTTCTTGCTGCTTTCGGTTCAAATACCTTAATTTTCTTTTTCCACAATAACTGTGATACTTTATGTTGGTATTTCCCCATAGTATGTTACCCCCCCCCCCGCGTTACTTTTGAATTATTTCTATTACTGTTATTCTGCTAGATACTGTTTAACTGCAAGTTATTTGTTTGTTGTGTCCTAGCCTTGTCACTACTTCACCGAGGTAAGGTTAGACACTTACTCAGTACATGGGGTCGGTTTACTGATACTACACTTTGCACTCTTTTGTGCAGATTCTGGTACTGGAGCATACAGACCTTAGCTAGGGGTTGTTGCCTTCAGTCCATCGGAGACCCGGGGTAGTCCTGTAGGCGTCCGCATGCCTTGGCATCCCCTTCCTATCTAGTTTCTTTATGTTCTTTTCTATTTCTGTGACAGGCATGTATTTATTTTGTTCAGACCCTATTTGTAGCATTCTTAGATAGTCCGTGAGATTGTGACACCAGTTCTGGGTGGTTTATGATTATGGATTCGTATTGGTATTAGCTTAATCATCAAATTTTGTTCTTCTGCATTATTATTTCCGTTGTTTATAATATGTTGGCTCTCAATTTTAAAGAAGCTAAAAATGTAAATGGTAAATTAATCGGAATAGTTGGCTTGCCTAGCTTTCACTAGTAGGCGCCATCATGACTCCCGAAGGTGGGAAATCTGGGTCGTGACAAGTTTGTATCAGAGCTCTAGGTTGCTTAGGTCTCATAATTTATGGACAAGATTGGTAGAGTCTGAGGGATCGGTACGGAGACATCTGTGCTTATCCCCAGAGGCTACAGAGTTAGGAACAGTTTCACTTCTATTCTTCTTTGTCGTGTGACTTGGTTTCTCTATGCTAATTGAACTTCTACTATGTGCTTTCGCAGATGGTGAGAACACGTGATTCTTTATCCGCTGATCAGCAGCCCGAGCCCCCAGCGGCAGCTCCCACGAGGGGCAGAGGACGAGGACGAGGTCGTGCTAGGGGCCGAGGTAGGGGCAGAGCTCAGCCCAAAGCAGCAACACCAACGACGAAGCCTCAGGTAGAGTTTGATGATGAGATTCCAGCCCAGACAATTCCGGTGGGCCCAGCTCATGTCCTAGAGGTGTTCATTGCTACCTAGTACTCCAGGACGCTCTGTTCCGTCTAGTAGGCCTAGTGGAGAGTGTCACCCAGGCAGGCTTACTTTCTGTAGCATTAGCCGTCTCTCAGTCTGGGGGAGGAGCACAGACTCCCGCTACCCGCACTCCGGAGTAGATGGCTCCCAGCTCAGCCAGTTGGAGCGGTTCAGCCGGGTGTAGTAGCTTAAATCGGCAACAAAACAGCTATGTCTGCCGATGCTTTGTGGAGATTAGACAGGTTCACCAAGCTTTTCACTACTACTTATGGTGGTATATCATCAGAGGATCCCCAGGATTACTTAGACAGTTGTCATAAGGTTCTTCAAAACATGGAGATAGTGGAGACTAATGGGGTCGACTTTGCTGCCTTCCGTCTGTCAGGTTCTGCCAAGAAATGGTGGAGAGATTATTGTTTGGCCAGACCAGTTGGAACACCAGCTCTCACGTGGGACCAGTTCTCGTAGCTATTTCTCGAGAAGTTTCTTCCAGTCACTTAGAGAGAGGAGTACCGCAGGCGGTTTAAGCGTCTCTAGTAGGGTTCTATGACTGTCACCTAGTACGAGACGAGGTTTATTGAATTGGATCTTCATGCTCTTCTGATACTCCCCACCGAGAGAGAGAGAGGGTGAGGAGGTTTATTTAGGGACTCACTCACCCTATTAGATTGCAAATGGCTAAGGAGACAGGTAGCAAGATTTCTTTCCAAGATGCGGCCAATGTGGACAGGCGGGTTGAGATGGTTTTAGCTTAGGGGAGCGGTCAGGGGTCTGATAAGAGGCCTCGTCATTCTGGCAGATTTAGTGGTGCCTCGTCTAGAGGCAGTGATTCTTTTGGTAGAGGCCATCCTCCTAGGCCATTTCAGTCAGTACTTCAGGTTTCTCATAGGTGCTCTAGGTGACCGTGATTCACATATGCAGACTGCAGTATTCTGATCAGTTGCCCTAAGTGCACCACCAGCTCCTATTAGTGCACCTCCGCTCCAGAGTTTTCAGGATGGTTATCCAGGCCGTTAGGGTTAGTTTCAGGGTCAGCAGTCTCAGCAGCCGAAGTCTTGCTACACTTGCGATAATACGAGGCACATTGCTAGGTTTTCCCTCGAGCCTCGAGATGTTCTTAGCACTAGGGTTCTCGTGTTATGGTTCCAGCACCGGATGTTCCACCGCCTAATCAGCCAGCTAGAGTAGGGGTAAAGGTGTTAGAGGTGGAGGTTGGGCCGCTAGAGGAGGAGGCCAGCCAGTAGGAGGCCATCTTAGGGATGTAGTTCAGAGTGGTAGGGCTCAGCCTCGATGTTATGCTATGCCAGGCAGACCTGAGGCTGAGGCCTCTGATGCAGTTATCACAAGTACGGTTTTAGTACGTAGTAGAGATGCCTCAGTTCTATTTGATCTAATGTCCACATATTCTTATGTATCATCTTATTTTGCCCCTTATCTGGTTGTGCCTCGTGATTCTTTGAGTGCTCTTGTATATGTGTCTAGACCGGTGGGTGATTCTATTGTGGTAGATCGTGTTTATCGTGTTTGCATGGTCGTTATTGGGGGTCTTGAGACCCATGTAGATCTCCTACTTCTCGATATGGTGGATTTCGATGTCATTTTGGGGATGGATTGATTATCCCTTATCATGCTATATTGGATTGTCATGCCAAGACCGTGACCTTAGCACTATCGAAGTTTCCTTATTTGGAGTGGAGAGGGACTCCTGGTCATTCTATCAGCAGGGTTATCTCATATATGAAGGCTCGACGTATGGTTGATAAAGGATGTTTGGCCTATTTGGCGTATGTTTGTGATTCTAGTGCTGAGGTTCCTTCTATGGATCCTGTGCCCGTTGTTCGTGAGTTTCCAGAGATATTCCCTTTAGACCTGCCGGGGATGCCACCCGATACGGACATTGACTTTTTCTTTGATTTGGCTCCGGGCACTTGATCCATTTCTATTCTGCCATATTGTATGGCTCCACCGGAGTTGAAAGAATTAAAAGAACAGTTGCAGGACTTGCTGGATAAAGGCTTTATTAGACCGAGTGTCTCTCCTTGGGGTGCACCGGTGTTGTTTGTTAAGAAGAAGGATGAGTCAATGAGGATGTGCATAGATTATCGGTAGTTGAACAAAGTCACCATCAAGAACAAGTATCCATTGCCAAAGATTGATGATTTGTTTGATCAGCTTCAGGGTGCCAAGGTATTTTCGAAGATTGATTTGAGATCTGGCTACCAACAGTTGAGGATTAGGGCATCCGATGTCCCTAAGATAGCTTTTTACACTCGGTACGGGCATTATGAGTTCTTAGTGATGTCATTCGGGTTGACAAATGCCCCAGCAACTTTCATGGATATGATGAACGGAGTGTTCAAGCCTTATTTGGATTCCTTCATGATTGTCTTCATTGATGATATTTTGATTTGTTCCAGCAGTCGGGAGGAGCACGAGCAGCATCTTCGATGCTAAGTTGTATGCTAAGTTTTCGAAGTGTGAGTTTTGGTTGAGTTCGGTTGCATTCTTGGGTCATGTTGTATCAGCAGAGGGTATTCAGGTGGATCTTAAGAAGATTGCGGTAGTCAAGGACTGGCCTAGACCTACATCTGCCATAGAGATCCGGAGTTTCTTGGGTTTGGCGGGTTATTACCGTCGGTTTGTGGAGGTGTTTTCATCTATTGCAGCCCCAATGACCAGGTTGACCCAGAAGGGTGCTCAGTTCAGGTGGTTGGACGAGTGTGAGGCGAGCTTTCAGAAGCTTAAGATAGCTTTGACTACGGCGCCAGTGTTGATATTGCCCATAGGTTCAGGGTCATATACAGTGTATTGTGATGCATCACGTATTGGACTTGGTGCGGTGTTGATGCAGAATGGCAAGGTTATTGCATATGCTTCGCGACAATTGAAGATCTATGAGAAGAATTATCCAGTTCATGATTTGGAGCTAGCTGCCATTGTTCACGCGCTGAATATTTGGAGGCATTATTTATATGGCGTGTCATATGAGGTGTTCATAGATCACAAGAGTTTGCAATACTTGTTCAAGCAGAAGGAGCTAAATTTGAGGCAGAGGAGGTGGTTGGAGTTGTTGAAAGACTATGCTATCACCATCTTGTGTCATCCGGGAAAGGCCAATGTAGTGGCCGATGCTTTGAGTAGGAAGTCAACCAGTATGGGCAGCCTTGCATATATTCCAGTCGGTGAGAGGCCGCTTGCTTTGGATGTTAGGCTTTAGCCAATCAGTTCGTGAGGTTGGATGTTTCTGAGCCCAGCCGTGTTCTAGCTTGCACAGTCGCTCATTCTTCATTATTTGAGAGTATCCGAGATCGATAGTATGATGATCCTCATTTTCTTGTCCTTAGAGATACAGTGCGGCACGGAGGTGCCAAGCAGGTTACAGTTGGAGATGATGGAGTTTTGAGGATACAAGGTCGTATTTGTGTGCCTATTGTGGATGAGCTTCGTGATTTGATTCTAGAGGAGGCCCATAGTTCCCGGTATTCTATTCATCCGGGCGCCGCTAAGATGTATCAGGATTTGCGGCAGCATTATTGGTGGAGGAGGATGAAGAAGGATATTGTTGTGTATGTAGCTCGGTGTTTGAATTGTTAGCAGGTAAAGTACGAGCATCAGAGACCTGGTGGTTTGTTTCAGAAGATTGAGATTCCTGAGTGGAAGTAGGAGCGGATCACTATGGACTTCGTTGTTGGACTCCCACAAACTGAGAGGAAGTTCGATGCAGTATGGGTTATTGTTGACAGGCTGACCAAGTCTGCGCATTTCATTCCTGTGGCAGTTTCCTATTCCTCGGAGCGGTTGGCTGAGATCTATATCTGAGAGATTGTTCGTCTTCATGGCGTGCACGTGTCTATCATTTCTGATCGGGGTACGCAATTTACCTTACATTTCTGGAGGGCAATACAGTGTGAGTTGGGTACGTGGGTTGAGTTGAGCACAACATTTCATCCTCAGACGGACGGGCAGTCCAAGCGTACTATTCAGATTTTGGAGGATATGCTCCGAGCATGTGTTATTGACATTGGAGGTTCTTGGGATCAGTTATTGCCATTAACAGAGTTTGCCTACAATAATAGCTACTAGTCGAGCATTCAGATGGCTCCCTATAAGACATTATATGGTAGGCGGTGTCGGTCTTCAGTTGGGTGGTTCGAGCTGGGAGAGGCTCGGTTGTTGGGTACAGATTTAGTTAAGGATGCCTTGGATAAGGTGAAGATCATTCAGGATAGGCTTCGTACCGCTCAGTCCAGGCAGAAGAGTTATGCCGACCGCAAGGTTCGTGATGTGACATTCATGGTCGGAGAGAGAGTGTTTCTCCGGGTGTCGCCCTTGAAGAGCGTGAGGAGGTTTGGGAAGAAGGGCAAGCTAAGCCCTAGGCTCAATGGTCCTTTTGAGATTATTGATTGAGTGGGAGAGGTGGCTTACATACTTGTGTTGCCGCCGAGTTTATCAGTTGTGCACCCAGTGTTTCATGTGTCCATGATTCGGAAGTATCATAGCGATCCATCCCACGTATTAGACTTCAGCACTGTCCAGTTGGACAAGGACTTGACCTATGAGGAGGAGCTGGTAGCTATTCTAGACCGGCCGGTTCGTCAGTTGAGATCGAAGAAGTTCCCTTCACTTCGTGTTCAGTGGAGAGGTCAGCCTGCCGAGGCAGCTACCTAGGAGTCCAAGTCTAATATGCGGAGCCGATATCCCCATCTTTTCCCCGACTCAGGTACTTCTTTTCTATGTCCATTCGAGAACGAACAGTTATTTTAGAGGTGGAGGATGTGATGACCCAAAAGGTCATCACTTGATATACAAGTCAATTCTGTATTTCGAGGTCTAGAAAAACCTTCTTTTATCTCACTTCGATTTGCGTGCGTGATCCGGGTGTATATCCGGAATGCTTTTATGTGAAAATTTGATAAAAATGCTAATTTTACCTTTAAAATTAAATTTAAGTTGACTTCAGTCAATATTTTGGGTAAACGGATCCGGTCTCTTGATTTGATGCCCCCGAGGGTTCGTAGAAAAATATGGGACTTGGGCATATGTCCGGAATTGAATTCCGAGGCCCCAAGCTCGAGAAATGAATTTTTGAAGAAAATTGTTTAACTGAAATTATAAGAGTTTTTGAAAATTTAAGGATGTTTGAATTTGATGGTATCGGGCCCGTATTTTGGTTTCGGAGGCCGGTACATGTCTTATATGGTATTTAAGTTATGCCTGTAAAATTTGGTTAAAAACGGAATTCATATGACGTGAATCGGACCCTCGGTTGTGAAATTTGGAACTTAAGAGTTCTTGAGATTTTTCTTAGATTTTGATGCTAAATTCATTGTTAAAGATGTTATTTTGGCGATTTTATAGCATGAGTAAGTCCGTGTGATGCGTTTAGATTAGTAAGCATGTTTGGTTTGGAGCCCCGAGGGCTCGGGTAAGTTTCGGATGAAGTTCGAGATATTTTGAAACTTAGACATTCTGCTGTCATAGCTGTTGCAGGTGCTCAGGTAATTTCTTCTTCGCGTTCGCGAAGGAAATCTCGCGAACGCGAAGAGCAAAGTGGGACTGAAGGAAAATTCCTTCTATGCGAACGCGAGACACAGGTCGCGAACGCGAAGCCTTGGGGGTGTTACGCTTTGCGAACGCGGACCTGTTTGGCAGGGAACTGGGGGAAGGGAAAATGCTCTACGTGAACACGACAATTAGATCACTAACGCGAAGGTCAGGGGGGTAAACCTTTGCGAATGCGTACACGTACTCGCGAACGCAAAGGCTCTTCTAGTCAAAGCATTGCCAACGCGACAAACCCATCGCAAACGCGAAGAAGGTCTGTCCAGCGATTTAAAACAGAACCAGAATGTAAATTTAACCATATTTTCGTATCTTCTTCCCCAAAATCAGTCCCTAGGCGATTTTTGAAGAGCAAATTCAACACCAAATTATAGGTATGCGTTCCTAAACCCATCTCCTTCATTTTCCATCAACACCCATTGGATTTCTAGGCTTAAATATTGTTCTTCCGTGGTAGAAATTGGGAATTTGGGTAGAGTTAGGGCTTTTTGAATAATTAGAATTTAGACCTCATTTTTGGGTCGGGTTTCAAAATTAATTGCATATTCGGGCTCGTAGGTAAATGGGTAATCGAATTTTGGTCCGAACCTCGAGTTTTGACCAGGTGGGCCCGGGGTCGATTTTTGACTTTTTGGGAAAAATGATAGAAGACCTATAATTAAGCATTGAGTATGAATTATTTAGCATTTATTGATGTTGTTGAATTAATTTGGGCTAGATACAAGTAAATTGGAGGCGAATTCTAAAGGAAAAGCGGTGTTTGAGGCTTGAGTTGGCCGTGTAAGTTCGAGGTAAGTGTTTGGTCTAACCTTAGCTTGAGGGAATAGGTATTGTGCTTTATTTTCTATGTGCTAGTGTAGTGTACGACGTATAGGTGTGGTGACGAGTATCTATACGTTGGTGTCAAGCATGCCCGTGAGTCTTAAATTGTGATCGCTGTGTCTTCTTAATAAGTACTACAATTGCCTAAATTTGTTGATTATCCATGTTGAGCAAGACGTATGATTATCTTCTTGGTATTGGTTTATTATTGAGCATTGGCTCCAGTCGAGATTCATTTGTGAAGTTAGTTGTTGGTACAAGTTTGGTTATAGCTGATTCCATTGCCGGAACGTATTTATTTCTTACAGTTGATTCCCTTGCCGGGATGTGTTTATTCTTGTTGTTGATTCCCTTGCCGGAATATTGTTGTTGCTATTGTTTGGGTGAGGAAAGAGAGATAAAGCACGAAGGGTGATGCCGTGCACATTCATATCTATGCATATGGTGAGGAAAGAGTGATAAAGCACGAAGGGTGATGTTGTGTACATTTTTATTGATATTGATGCATATGGTGAGAAGAGAGATAAAGCACAAATGGTGATGCCGTGCACATTTCTAATATTTACATGGTGAGGAAGAGAGATAAAACACGAAGGGTGATGCCGTGTACATTTTCATTACTTGATTGCATTGGTGGGGATTGAGAGTAAAAGCACGAAGGGTGATGTCGTGCACTTATTGCCCGTTTTTGTTATGATTTCTTGCTGCTTTCGGTTCAAATACCTTAATTTTCTTATTCCACTATTACTGTGATACTTTATGTTGGTATTTCCCCTATAGCATGTTACCCCTCCCCCGTTACTTTTGAATTATTTCTATTACTGTTATTCTGCTAGATACCGTTTAACTACAGGTTATTTGTTTATTGTGTCCTAGCCTCGTCACTACTTCGCCGAGGTTAGGCTCGACACTTACTCAATACATGGGGTCGGTTGTACTGATACTACACTCTATACTCTTTTGTACAGATCCCGGTACTGGAGCATACGGACCTTAGCTAGGGGTTGCTGCCTTCAGTCCATCGGAGACCCCGAGGTAGTCTTGTAGGCGTCCGCAGGCCTTGGCGTCCCCTTCTTATCTAGTTTCTTTTTGTTCTTTTCTATTTCCGAGACAGACATGTATTTATTTTGTTCAGACCCTATTTGTAGCATTCTTAAATAGTCCGTGAAATTGTGACACCAGTTCTGGATGGTTTATGATTATGGATTCGTATTGGTATTAGCTTAATCGTTAAATTTCATTCTTCCGCATTATTATTTCCACTATTTATTATATGTTAGCTCTTAATTGTTAAGAAGTTAAAAATAAAAATGGTAAATTAATCGGAATAGTTGGCTTGCCTAGCTTTTACTAGTAGGCGCCATCACGAATCCCGAAGGTGAAAAATCCAGGTCGTAACATGTTAATACCATATCGTATCTCGTCAATCAATACTATGTCATTTGCAAACAGCATATACCAATGCACCTCTCCTTGAGTGTATCGCGTCAATTCATCCATCACCAAGGCGCATAAGAACGGGCTAAGAGTTGATTTCTGGTGTAATCTCATCATGAATAGAAAGTGATCCGAATCTCCTCCCACAATCCTAACCTGGGTCGTGGCATCGTACACGTCCTTAATCACCCTAGTATATGCTACAAGTACATCTCTAACTTCCAAACATCTCCATAGGACCTCTTTTGGGACTTTATCGTATACTTTTTCTAATTCAATGATGGTGATAATAACAATAACAATAACAATAATAATAATAATAATAATAATAATAATAATAATAATAATAATAATAATAATAATTTTTTAGATGAACCCCTTTAAAACGCCAAATATTTGAAACAAAATATGTTTGATTGTCAAAACGACTAGTACATCGGAGTCAAGGGAGTAATGTTGAGCTAAGCCAGCCCAAAAAATGCTAGCTCTTAACATGTGAAATTGTATGCTTTGAATCAAACCTCCACGTTTTCCCCCCAAATGATAACCATACCATTTAGATGTCCCTACAACATATGTATAGCTTCTTTTTATTATTAATTTTTACGCGAGACTTTGTTCACATATGTAATAGAGATTATTTAAATATTTTTACATATGTATATATGGTCTTATGTAGTGTAATCAACCCCTGTTTATCCACTCATCATAACAGGATTGCCCATATCAATACTACTTAGCAGGCTGAAAAAAAAACATCATCTAACCTAAAAAATGTATCTGTTTCTTATGTGTATTGGTGCTCAATATAAGTTTTCATACAAGACAAGCAAATTGAGTTAATATACAAAAGGAGGAAATGCAATCATAATGGACATTTCAAGTACTACTAGATACATTTCTCGGACAAACAAGAGGAAAATGCAAAAAAAAAAAAAAAAAAAAAAAAAATAAAAAAAAATAACAACATAAATCTAAATTGACAAAATTTTGCAGAGTAATTCTGAATATGTTAAAATTGGACCAATATTGATGGAGTGATCAGAAAATGTCTAGAATTTCCAATATGAAATTGTTGCAAAGTGGACAATTACCTCCTTCAACCCAAAGTTCCCTTGAACATAACCTGCAAAATGAGTGTCCACAAGGTACAAATGCTGCACCCTTATGTCTAACCATGCAAACACAACAACTATTATTTTCTCCTCCTCCGACATCACCACCACCATCATCCTCATCCTCGTCCTCGTCCTCTCCCATCATATACGCCGATCCCTCAGACTCTGCTAATAACGCCATCAACGACATTCTCACTGGCTCCTCTCCTTCTTTCGACGTTTCCTCCCCTTCTTCCGTACTCTCTTCCTCATTTTCGTCCTCATACTCGTCCTCATTTTCAACATCGTTATCCATGCCTGATCTTATCATTGACATTGACGGGTCAAACCTTGCACTCGGGCTACCTCTTTGAGCTCGACTTGAATTTCGATTCAATGTTCTACTCCTTGTGCCTGGATCCATCCCTCTTCTTGATCCAGATAATGGCGATTGGCCGAATTCGTTTACTATGTCATCCGGGTACGTGGCATCCTTGGATGAAGGAAAACGAGTAGAAAGCCTACGAGACATTGTCCGATTGTTACCTTGTTGAATCGAAATGTCAGAAGCAGGAACAGGTGTTGTGGTAATCGAATCCATTTTAGCTTTTCGTCTTTTAATTCCCTGAAGTATTTGCAAGTGGTCTTAAATTTGTAGAATGTTTTTTGTTATTGCTACACCTTTTCTCTTGTCAACACTGCCTAAAAAGGGCTTGCGTAGAATTGTTGTTGTTGTTGTCGTCGATGATGTTTTCCTGAACTCTGAAAAATCTCGAAGATTGGGAGAATTGACTAAATCGTCACTAATATTTTGGCCGCCATCAACACTTCTAGTCCACAATCAGGAACCATTGAGAAATTTCCTACAAAATGCAAATGGGATGAGATTTTTGCATAGAATTCAAAAGCTTGATATAAAAATTAAAAACATTGCAAATTTTTCTTAGGCAGGGGCGGATCTAGTGCAAGAGCCTTGAACGTGTACGCGCTTCCTACCTTCGATTTGATCAAATATATATAAAATTGAATACTTTGAAGAATCAGATTTAATTCAATTCATGATGAGATTTGAAATTTTGGGAACTAAAACAAAGTATTTTTAGAGATGAAAAATCTTAAGAGAACTCAGACTAAAAATACAAGGGAAAAAAATGAAAAAAGGGAAAAGCAAGAATTGTGCATCAAAAAGCTACATATGATATATAAAATAAGGGATATTTTTGCGCAGAAAAATAACATCCGAGATTTGTAAACAGACTTGACAATTTATTTACAAAAGGATTAGAAAGGTGTAAGAAAGCATACATGGGAAGGAATCAAATTTGTGAATCAATGAATCAAACAAAGCTAAATCAATGAAGAAAAAGGTATTAAAGGGTAAAATACACACAATTTACAAAGAGAGAGAGAAGAGGAGGAAACTGGAACAAAAGGTTCGTTCCCCGCCACTCTCTCTCACTCACTCCCGGCCATAAAACGGGTGAAAATCATATTTTCTTTTAATTTATAAAAATAAACTTTCTCCGCCTTTTAGTTATTATAAGTATTTTTTGACTTATCTATCTATTGATTGACGATTTTATAAAATTAATTATTCTTATTATTTTGCCAACTTAATTAGATTTGTAATCTTTTAGCATTATGATTTCTTCTTCTTTTTCATATGTATTAAATCATTATGACTTTATATATCAAATTGAATGTCATTTACAATAAGAAAGTAACAAATAGTAACCAAACATTCTTGGTAATAACTTTGAGAAATAAAAAGTTATGGATAAAAAAATATATATAAATGAACTTTTATTGCTCCTAATCAATAAATGAATGATTTATTGCTCCTAATCAATAATTTTATTAATGGTAATTAAACTTAATAAATCTCTATATAGAAAGTATATTAATAAATCTATACACACAAATTAAAAATAGAAGACAATGATTCAAATACTGAATGTACCTTATTCTTAAGAAATCAAATGTTAAAAATAGTGATGAATTTTGTAGTAATTAAATTCCAAAAAAAAAACTTCTTTATTTATAGCGTGGATGAACTTAAAATCACAATTTCACGAAGTAGAATAAGAGATGCTACAAATTATATAGATGAAGCATTTGAGGTAATTAAATTTAGAAAAGTTAACATTAGAACAAGTCTTTAATTTATATACAGGGAAAATGGTTAAATTTTCCCATGTACTATTCAAAATTAAGAAATTTCACCCACCATTAAATTATTAATCTAATATTACCCCCAATATTAGGAAACAATCTTGTGTTTGCCCTTGACCCCTAACAAATCTTTAATTTGACGGGTAGTTTTAAATTACAGTCAAAAGTTGAGGGATAAATTTAGACCTTTCTTTTCGAATTAGACACGTAGAAGCTGCCTATTTAATGTTGAAGCTGCATTAATGGAAAGAATAAATACGAGACAATTTTCTAACGACAAGAGTATAAATGGATTAACATATTACAAAATTGAGCAATTGTAAGTAATACATTGGGCAAATTTGAAGCTTTTTCCCTTTAATAAATGCAAGTATTAGCTGAACAATCTACTATATCTAAATGTGGATTACAAATTTAATATGTATGATAACTAATCTGGCATATATGTTCACTCAATTAAGGGATTCAATACGACCATTTTCTAACGAAATAAGAATTGAAAACTATAATTTTATTTCTATATATGATGAGAATTCTCCAAATATTCTTGTTGCTGCTGATGGCTACAATTTTGTCAAAAGCTGAAATAATCAGCCAAGGTATCCCAAATCCCCCAATTGGTCCAACAACTTATCATGTGCCTAAAAATAGTGAGTATCTTCTATCAATAACTTTGTATTTAATTTTTTTCATCATCTCCGCCTTCTTTGTATCAAAACGAATAATATTTTTCGACTTCTAATATTATTAGAATTACCAAACTTGTTGGAAGTTGGGATACCTTATAGTGGCGTATGTAGGATTTTTAAGTAACTAATGTTAATCTATTGTCACAATTCGTCTTGTACATGTGCTTTCGTATGGAGATGCGAGATTTAAAAGTTTTATTTACTTTCTATTCCAAATTAATGTTTACTTATATTATTTTTCAAGATGTATCGGCCTATTGTGTGTGTACGTATGTATGTAAGCACACAAAATACAGACAAAGAGAGACATAGATACATATAAAATTCTAGAAAATATATTCACATATAGTTGTAGCAATAATAATAATATTATTAATAATAATAATAATAATAATAAATTTCCCGCAAAGTAGTAATTAATGTCAAAGAACACAACTTGGTTTAAGGGTTCATCCTAACCTCATTCGTCGGAAGATTATACTGTTTATTATAAGAGTTGAATCCCCTTGATTCAAGAGCTATTCATCTTTTTTACTTTATTATATTTTGAGTTTCCTTAGTGAAAATACCGGATCCGCCCCACTTGGTTCAATCATGTTATATAAGCTGTAGAATTTTCGCCATATTAATTACACCTAGATTACATGTTATTTTCAATAAAAGAAATGTACACAGTTTTAACTCTCTTTTTTTTTTTTACTTTTCCTTTTTGTGTGTTTTTAGGATGTGAAGAGGCATGCAATAAGAGATGCTCAGCAACTTCTCACAAAAAACCATGTCTGTTTTACTGCAACCATTGTTGTGAATGGTGCCAATGTATTCCACCAGGAACTTTTGGGCATAAAGATTGTTGTTCTTGCTATAATAATTGGAAGACAAAGAGAGGAGGACCTAAGTGTCCGTAAAATCTCAGTTTAAAAAAATTCATTAGTAAAAAGAAAATAATTTTATTTGAAATTTTATGAAAATAATTATTTATGTTTGCATTAGGGTAAATTGTCTACATCACACCCTTGGGGTGCTCAGCCCTTTTCCGAATTCTATGTGAATGCGGGATATTTTGTGCACCAGGTTATCTTTTTAAAAATGTATCGAAGATTAGGTAAACAAGGTGTCACGACCCGGAATTCCCACCCTCGGGACTGTGATGGCGCCTGACATTTTACTTGTTCAAATCAAATGAAAACAATAGAGCTGAATAGTCTAAAATAAGGGGTTATAACTAATAAACGACGTAATCCAAATACAATTCCTAGGACTGGTGTCACGAATACACAAGCGTCTAGAGTACTACAAATAATGGTCAGAATAAAAACATAACTGTCTGAATCAAAGTAAACAGCTAAGATGATAGAGATGGGGACTTCATGGCTGCGAATGCCGTGCATCTATACCTCAAGTCTCCGCCTATAATCAAATCCGGGTGACCTCACTGACCGCAGTCGGGATCAACTCCAGTATCTACACAAGAAGTGCAGAGTATAGTATGAGTACAACCGACCCCATGTACTCTGTAAGTGCAGAGCCTAACCTCGACGAAATTGTGACGAGGCTAAAGTGGGCTACATACAATAACCTGTACGCAGTAATAATAATAACAACAGGGAAAGAAAACAGTAAGTGAAAGTACAATAGTTAATTATTGAAAGCGAACTCAAACTTCACTATTAGAAAGCCCAAAATAACAAACTTCGTAATCTCAATAAAAATGCCGAAACTAACATAACAACAATCAACAATTACAACACACTTAGATCATTGTGGCATGCAACTCGATCACACCGTAACACCCTTTATCAATATCAAGTACCACATATACTACCTATTGCGGCGCGCAACTCGATCCCACTATATCATCATTTATCAATTTCATAATCCTCCCTTATTCCACCATAGCATCATTTATCAATATCAATTCCCGTTGCAGTGTGCAACCCGATCCACAAATGATTTTAATAAACATAAATAATCTAATAACTCAATTTACAAGAAATTCTATATCCAAAAGGACAAAAGCACAAGGCAATAAGGGACCAAATAATAAACAAAGAATCTTTAAAAATTCGAAGTTTCTACTTTACAAGTCTATTGGTGTCTAACAAACTCAACAACTTACGCAATGAACTACATCATAGAATGTAACAAATATTATAAGGATAATATGACAAGTGTCACGACCCAAAATCAACCGTCGTGATGGTGCCTAATGTGGAACTAGGTCAGCCTCAACTCAACAGCCCAACACCAACAACAATAAACTTGAAAACATTAACGGAAGCCTTTAACATTAAAGAAAAACTATTTGAAACATAAGAAAATCCCAAAGTGATACAATCCAACCCAAAATCACGGTGTCACTGAGTACATGAGCGTCTAGATCAAAAAATACAGTCAATTACAGTGTCTGAAGATATAAACTGAAAATACGACAAAGATAAAGAAGGAGAGTCAATGCTCGCGAACGCCATGCACCTACCTCTATAATCTCCAAACTATAGAACCTCGATCAGCAATCGCCTCTACGACCGATATCTCCTAGATTAGCACACGAGGTGCAGGGGGTAATGTGAGTACACCAACTTAGTAAGTAAAAAGTCCAAACTTTGGACTAAAAGGTAGTGACGAACTCAACATCAACAGGTATAACATAAATAAATGTGCAGAAACATAGACATGCTTTCAAGTCAAATATACAATTCAAAACAGTAAAGGTAATACAGATCTGAATAGTGTAAGGTATACAACTCAGCTATCTCTACAAGCCAATGCATAAACTGTATGAAATGCACTATGTATTCTCACTCTCAAGTGCTCAACCACTCGGTACTGTAAATGACCATCTGGCCCAGAAAAATTCATCTGAAATATATACAAAACTGACAATAAGTCACCCAGTACCGAGAAAAAAAGACAATCCAACCCTGTGGAGAAAATTCATCTCCAGGTATCAAGTACTTCGACAAATCTATGTCCAGGGAAATTCATTCCTCAATAATATCATCCGCGCTCACTATGGGTGTGTTACAGACTCCGGAGGGGCTCCTGCAGCCCAAGCGCTATCATAATCATCAATATAACTGCTGCGATATGCAGCCCGATTCCATAACTGTCACTCATAACCAAGCTCTCGGCCTCACTCAGTCATCAACCTCTCCAGTCTCACCACGGGCTCACAATGTCATGAAAACAACCCGGAACAATTATATGATGAATCAATAAATAACTAAGACTGAGGTATAATATAAAAATGCACGATCATGACTGAGTATGGAATATTAAATGAAAACTAGTGAGTTGATAGCAAGAAATGACCGCTAAGTGTCCAATAATACCGGCATGAAGCCTAAACATGATATCTAATATGATTTACATCTCAATTACTTTATCACATGATGACAACATGGATATCAACAGGATAGAGTCACTAAACGGTGCCATGAAATCACCCAGGTCACAATTCTCACGGTGCACGCCTGCACGCCCGTCACTTGGCATGTGCATCACCTCAACACTAATCACATAATACATATGTCACGATCCTAAACCCGGACCCTATCGTGATGACGCCTCTCGTAAAGACAAGGCCAGCCGACACTTCCCATTTTCCAATTTTTAACAATTTAAGAATTAAGAAATAGTCTAAACATGAATAAATAACCCAAAATTAAAGCAAAATGATAGTATAATATGCGGAATACAACCCAAACATAGCCCAATACCAAGGTGTCACTAGTCATGAGCATCTACCAAGGTCTGAATACAACAAGAGTCTAAAAATGTACTAAATATAGTAATAAAAGTGAGAGGAAGGAAGCAGTGCTGCGAACGTCGTGCAACCACATTGCTAACTCTGATGACTCCGCGTATGAGCAATCAACACCCGCTACTGGATTCCGAAATACCTGAATTTGCACATGAGGTGCAGGGAGTAATGTGAGTACTCCAACCCAGTAGGTAATAAGAGTAAATAAAGACTGAGCAGTAGGAAACGATGAATCCACATTTATGATAAACTCAATAAGCACAACAGGCTTTCAAATCAAAATATGAGTCAATCATCTCATTAAAAATCCAGCTTTTGGTAAAAATCATTTGAAAATGCTTTCCAACAGTTTTAGTAGGGGTTCAATACCATTTATAATAAAAGATATGAAAACCATAATAGGCCCCTCGGGCAAAACATAGTTCGTATACAACCCCTCGGCATAATAGAAATTCACAATCCTTTTCATAACTTAAAAACTTCAGTTTAAATGAAAGATTATTTAAAACATTTGTTCAACATTTTCAATAGAGGCTCGGTCTAAAGATGAGTGAAAACAGTAATTAAATCAACATGTTCAATAGAAACTCACTTTAAAGAGGAGTGAAAACAGTAAGTTCATAAACTAGCCCCTCAGGAAAAGCATCACTCATGTACACACACACACAGATATATATATATATATAGCCCCTCGAGCAAGCCTCTCAGTCACTCATGACTCAACTCTTACCAATCAACGCTCACACTTAGCACTCACACTCAATAAGTACCATATAGTAACCGCTGCAGCGTGCAACCCGATCCATATATCGCTGCAGCGTGCAGCCCCATCCATATATCGATGCGGCGTGTAGCCCGATCCATAAATATAGTCGACTGCGCTCACTGGGGGTGTGCAGACTACGGAGGGGCTCCTACAGCCCAAGAGTTATATCGTTGCGGCGCGCAGCTCGATCCAATATATATATATCGCTGCGGCATGCAGCCCGATCCATATAAGTATTGCTGCAGCGTGCAACCCGATCCATATATATATATATATATATATATATATATATATATTGCTGCGGCGTGCAACCCGATCCATAGATATATAATCCTCACAACCAGGCCCTTTACCTCTCTCAGTCATTAACCTCACAATCAGACCCTCGATCTATGTCAGTCATCAACCTCACAATCAGACCCTCGGTCTATCTCAGTCATCAACCACACAATCGGACCCTCGGTCTATCTCAGTCATCAACCTCACGATCACTCGGACTATCAGTAAAACAAGGAACTTAACCCAAACAGTTTTCACATTTTAAGAAGTAAAGTGATAAAACTAGATTCATACAATAAACATGTAAAACATGACTGAGGATATGCTTTCAAAACAAAGAGTGAGGAAAAATAGTAAAAATGCCCTTAAGGGTCTCAACAGGTCGGCACAAGGCCCCAAATATGGCATACAACCCAAAATATAATATCAATCTCTAAAACATGGAATATCATAAGATTTTCAAATCAAACACGCGACTTAACAGTTGCACGGGACGGACCAAGTCACAATCCCTAACGGTGCACGACTCCAAGCTCGTCATCTAGCGTGCGCGTCACCTCAAGTAGCACAACAATGTAAAATCTGGGGTTTCAAACCCTTAGAACAGCATTTACAATCATTACTTACCTCGATCCAGTCCAAACTCTAGCCCGCGATGCCTTTGCCCTCACGAATCGACCTCCGGATGTTCCAAATCTAGCCACAATCAGTGCATAACCATTAAAATATGCTAAGGGAACAAAGCCCATTCGAAAATATTCAATTTACATCAAAAATTCTGAAATTGCTCAAACCCCGCCCCCGGGCCCACGTCTCGGAATTTGATAAAAGTCACATCAATAGAATCTTCATCCTCTCGCGAGTCTATACATACCAAGAACATCAAAATCGACCTCAATTGCCCCTTCAAATCCCCAATTTACACTCTCCAAATTCAAGCCCTAATTCCTCAATTTTAGGCTTAATTTCCATGATTAATTAGGTATAATTCACACAAGAATCGAGTATTGAGTTCAAAAATCTTACCTTCAGGTGTTATCTCTTGAATCCCTATTCAAATTGTCCAAAAATCTCCAAAGCCGAGATAAAAATGGTGAAAATAGCTAAAATTCGCAAAGGCCACAATTTATACTTTCTGCCCAGTCATTTTCGCATCTGCGTCCCTTTAACCGCTTCTGCGGTACCGCATTTGCGGTTATTCCTCCGCTTCTGCGGAAATCACTTACCTCCCCTTAGTTTGCGTTTGCGGTCACATACCCGCATCTGTGACATCGCAGATACGGTCACCCTAACCGCTTCTGCGGTCGCTGCTCATCAGGCCCCTTTTTACTTCTGCGACTAAACGGCCACACATGCGGCGTCGCACCTGCGGTCCCCAATCCGCAGGTGCGGAAATACCAGAAGCAGCAAATTTAACAGCTGCAACAAAGTCTCAAACTTCCCGTCAACCATCCGAAATCACCCCGAGGCCCCTAGGACCTCAACCAAAAACATAAACATATCCTAATACCTTATTCAAACTTATATCAATCTTCAAAACACTTCAAACAACATCAAATCAACCAAAACACATCGGATTCAAGCCAAACTTTCTAAAATCTTTCGAATTCCGCTTTTGATCAAAAACCCAACCAAACCACGTCCGGATGACCTGAAATTTCGCACACACGTTCCAAATGACACAACGGAACTACTGCAACTCTCGGAATTCCATTCCCACCCTTATATCAAAATCTCGCCTACCGACCGAAAATCGCCAAAATATCAACTTCGCCAATTCAAGCATAAATCTACTCCGAACCTCCAAAACTCATTCGGATCGCGCTTCTAAGTCCCAAATCACCTCCCAAAGCTAACCGAACCATCAGAACTCACATTCGAGCCCTCTAATACATAAGTCAACATCCAATTGACTTTTCCAACTCAAGCTTCCTCAAGAGAGACTAAGTGTCTCAAACCTTACCAAAATCATTTCTGATTCGATCCGACCAGCCCGATACCACATAACACGGATAAACAAAGTATAAAGAAGCAAAAATGGGAAAAATGGAGTGGTAACTCATGAGACAACTAGACGGATCGTTACAACATAGTTCGGGGTTTCGAACCCTCAAAACCAAGTTTGGAAGCATTACTTACCTCGAACCAAGCAAATCCTACTCTGCGATGGCTTTGCCTCTCAAATCGGACTCCAAACATCCTGAATCTAGCCACAATCAATACAATACGATCAACCAATTCCGCAAGAAAAATACCAAATTATAGCCAAAATCCGAAATCGGCTCAAACCCGGCCCTCGGGCCCACATCTCGAAATCCGTCAAAAGTCACAAAACTCGAAAGCCCATTCACTCACGAGTCTAACCATACCAACTTTACTCAAATCCGACAACAAAATCCCATTCAAAATCTCAAAATTCCATCTCAAGAATACTTCCACTTTTTTCCCAATTTTTCACTCCAAATCACAAATTAGATGATAAAATCAAAGATATAATCATGGGATTTAACCAAAACCAAGTGAGAAATACTTACCTCATTCAACTCCGCGAAAATCCCTTCAAGAATTGCCCAAATCCGTGATCTCTAGCTCAAAATATAAAAAATGGGCTCAAACCCTCGATTTTGAATATAACACTGTCTGCCCAGATTTCCTTCTTCATGAATGCGAACGCGACCGTCCTCTCGCGTTCGCATAGACCAACTTTACTACCACTCCACTTTACTCTTCGCGAACGCGACACATGCCTTGTGAACGTGATGATTTACAAGCTCAAACCTTCGCAAACGCGACCACCACCTCGCGAACGTGTAGAACAAAAGGGGGGGTTGCCCCCAACTACCTCACTTCCCTTCGCGAACGCAACCCTACTCCCACGTTTGCAATGCACACGCAGATCACACCTTCGCATTCCCGTCCTCTCCTTTGTGAATGCAAAGAATAAAGTCTCACCACTCAGAAAACACTCTTCGTGAACGTGAGGACCCTCTCGCGAACCCGAGAGAGGAAACCTAAAAAAATGCAGCAGCAAATATCAGCAACCTTACCAAGACCAAAAATGATCCGTTAACCATCCTAAACTCACCCGAGGCCCTCGGGATCTCAACCAAACATACCAACACGTCCCATAACATCATACAAACTTAGTAGAACCTTCGAATCCCTCAAAACAACATCAAAACACCAAATTACCCCCGGATTCAAGCATAAGAACTTCTAAACTTTCAAATTCCACAAACGATGCTGAAACCTACCAAAGTACGTATGAATGACCTCAAATTTTGCACACAAGTCAGAAATGACAATACAAACCTACTACAACTTTCGAAAATCCAATCCGACCATAATATCATTGCCAAAAATTGTAACTTTTGCCAATTCAAGCCTAATTCTACTACGGACCTCCAAATCGCATTCCGAACGCGCTCCTAATTCCAAAATCACCTAACAGAGCTAACAGAACCATCAAAATCAATTCCGAGGTCATTTACACATAAGTCAACATCCGGTCAACTTTTCCAACTTAAGCTTTCAAATAAGAGACTATGTGTTTCCATTCACTCCGAAACCACTCCAAACCCGATTCAACTAACCCGATATATCATATTATAGCTGTAGAACACAAAAGAAGCAAGAAATGAGAGAACGGGGTTGTAACTCTCAAAATGATCGGCCGGGTCGTTACATAAAGCATGTGACAATCAAGGTATGCAAGTAAAATAATTAAAGGCAAGTAGCAAAAATATGGAGTCGTGGGAGGGACAAACAATTTAATACAAGAATAACTAAATGACAAACAAAATTTACGACATAGAAGTCAAATAATGCATGTAACAATTAAGGCATGGAATAAGATAAACTATGAAACAACGAGAAACATGGAAAATAAATATCTTAATGGGGTATATGTCACGACCCAAAATCCCACCACAGGATTTGTGATGACACTTAGTCTCTAAGACTAGGTAAGTCAATTCCAATTACAATTCAAGCCATTTTTTTTAAAAGAATCTAATACAAGAAATAGAAATTGAAATACGTGTCAAAACTAACAGCGGAAAAAATCAAACAACCTCCCAAGACTGGTAATACTGAGTCACGAACTCTAACCGAATACAAACAAGGATCTAAAGGTCGAATATACAATATTGTTCGAATAAAAGTTCATAGTACAATAAAATGGAAAGACTCCAAGGGACTGCGACGACCAAACAACTCTACCTTGAATCCTTGCGATCACACTCTAACTCTATTCGAGGCCGATATCTCTAATACCTAGCTCTGCACGAAAATGTGTAGAAATGTAGTATGAGTACACTACAATTGATACCCAGTAATTATCAAGACTAACCTCGGTGGAGTAGTGACAAAGTACAGTTGAGACACTCACTAGTCTAATAACCTGTGCAATATAGCATACGAAAATAATATGAAGCAAATAACAATGATGGCAACAATAATCAACTAGTGATATAGACAGCAGAGCAACAAGAACACCATAAATATTGTTCAACAAATAATGAATACAAGTACAATTAATTAATCAAGTCCTTCAAATATAAATCTTTCACCTATAAGTTTTTCAAATAATAACCTTTAGAATATAATCCTTTCCCATGAATATGTTTCAAATATACTTCCTTCAAATAACCATCTTTCAAATATAATTCTTTCGAATAAATATCTTTCAAATATAATTCTTCCAAATAAATATCTTTTGAATATAATTCTTTCAAACAAATATCTTCCGAATATAATTCTTTCAAATAATATTTTTCGAATATAATCCTTTCAAATAAAAATCACCCCGTGACACCTCATTTCATAATCATAAAATGTCTCAGCCCATTTTCATATTTCCACAGCACCTTGTGCCAATATCATCATCATTTACTCATGACACCTCGTGCCCACATTTCATATCATGACTGCACGAACAATTCACGTGTCAATATCACTTTTCATTATATAACACGGCACGCCATGCCCATATTTCATATCACAATTGTACGGACAATTTATGTACCAATAATAAATTCATCATTTATCCCTGGCACCTCGTGCCCATATCATAATCCGTCCGGCAATATCCACAGGCTCATAATTTTAACATATATCTGACTATTATCAAATTTATTGGATTTATAAAATAAATTGCACAATATATAAAAGAAATCACCAGGAAATCACAACATCCCATAAAAATCACCAACACAATATCCCCACATCACCACATACCATCTCTGACAATAACCACTCTTATCTCTCTTATATCCTCCCTTATCACTCCTATAATACCACCCTTATCGCTCCTATATTAGCCTCCCTTATCGCGCTGTTTAATAGCCACCCTTATCTCTCCGCCCAAACAATATCCCAACACATAACCATAGTAAAATGCTACCCTTATATCCACATAATATCAACAGTGGAATGCCACCCTTATCCGCCGCATAACAGTAACCCATATCACACAATAGTTTACACAGATATTACCATGACAACACAAAATAACAATTCATATTATAAATTGCCCATAGACCACAACCAATTCCAAGGATACAACAAAATCAATTAATTTCATAGAAAATATCCCAAGGCTCCACACAAAGTACATAAAACCTCGATAACAACAACAAAGATGGAAAATTAACTCAGCATAAGACGATACCTTCTATAATCCATATTTTCAATAAATATATTAATACCTCAATTTAAACTTACTTAATTAATTATTTATAGATGGGGAAATCCATAATATAATTATTTTCAAGAAATATCAAATCAACAAACACACGGAATTCACATGAAACTCCAAATGGAAATTTACACCAAATTATCATATAAATACAAACTCGACAAACAAGGAATAAGGCATGACAAATCAAGGATTTACTAAGTTCCAACAATTTTTTACTTTAATACAAAGGGTGTCTATGAATTTTAACAGAGATAATTTGCACATATAAACCAAGTACGTACTTTTTACCTTGCGTACATGGTTTTCATTCACACAATTTCCACATAAGACTCAATACCTAAGGGGTAATTTCCCCACTCAAGGTTAGACAAGATACTTACCCTTTTGAAGTTAGGCCGATATTTCAAAATCGCCTTCTTGCTTGAATCGACCTCCGGATAGCTCCAATCTATCCAAATTAATTGTATAACTTCATTAAAATTCATCCAAAAGAATTCTGGATAATAAAACGTCAATTTAAAATTTTATTCTAAAAAGTCAACCAAAAGTCAACGCGGAACCCGCCTCTCGGAACCCGATATAATTTTTATGAAATTCGAACACCCATTCTGATACGAGTTCAACCATACCAATTTTATCAAATTCTGATAACAACCTGACCTCCAAATCTTAAATTTTTGTTTTTGGAAGATTTTGCAGAAATCTTGATTTTTCTTCCATAAATCACGGATTCATGATGTAAATGAGTATGGAATCATGAAGTATAATCAATATAGGATAAGGAACACTTACCCCAATGTTTTCCCATGAAAATCGCCCAAAAATCGCCCAAGAACCATGCTCCAAAAATTCAAAAGGAAATGACCATTTTTTGTCCTTAAGTTTTTGCCCATCCGTCACTAAAAGTCCATTTTCCGTCACTAAAAGTCCACACCAGAACTTGCTTGCACCAGCCTTCATTCAATTGATCATAACTTTATGTATAAATATACAAATGATATGATGGTTTAACTTTTTGGAAACTAGAATCAAAGAGCTAAAACTTTCGTGTTTTGATAATTTTTCGATTCCTTATGGATTGCGAGATATAAGCTTCCAAAATCGGCTCCATGCATCAAAAATTTCTAGCGAAACTGCTTTACCATCCTTCATTTAATCCATCATAACTTTCGGTACAAATGTCCAAATGATTAATGGTTTAACTTTATGAAACTAGAATCAAAGGGTTACGGCTTTCATATTTTGAAACTTTTTAGATTCCTTATAGATTGCCGGATATATGCTTCCAAAATTGGCTCCACGCACCGAAAATTTCTGGCTAACAGCTCTGCAACACAAATTTCCAGCAACCCTCTTTGTCCGAAATCCATTTTGCTTACCTTCCGAAATCCACCTGAGGCCTTCGGGACCTTAACCAATTATACCAACATGTCCCAAAATACAATACGAACTTAGTCGATGCTTCAAACTACGTCAAACAATGTCGAAATTATGAATCGTGCATCAAATCTAATTATGAGTTTTCAAATTTTCCAACTTCTATATTTTGCGCCGAAAAGTATCAAATCAATCCGGAATGACTTCAAATTTTGTACACGAGTCATAAATAACATAATGGAGTTGTTTTTAATTTTTAGAATCATATTTCGACTCCGATATAAAAAAGTCAACTCTCGGTCAAATTTTTCAAAAATCTTCTATTTTCCAACTTTCGCCAAAATGCGCCGAATTGTCCTACGGACTTCCAAATCCAAATACGGACACATGCCTAAGTCTGAAATCATCATACGAAGCTATTGACATCATCAAAATTCCATTCCGAGGTTGTTTGCTCAAAAGTCAACTCTCTTGTCAACTCTTTCCATTTAAGCTTTAAAATGAGAACTTTTCTTTAAATTTAATTCTGAATCTTCCGAAAACCAAACTCGACCATACGCGCGGGTCATAATACATATTACGAAACTGCTCGAGACCTTTAGTAGTTGTACGAGGCATAAATTCTTAAAACAACAAGTCGGGTCGTTACAGTATATACACTCGTCACCTTGCATATACAGTATTTTCTCACATAATCCACATAACAAATAATTCAAAAAAGTCAAGGTTAGATCCAAAACTTACCACATTCCTCAATCAAATCAAAGCTTAACCAAGGCCTTTTCTCTAAAATTCGCCTCCAAACCAATCGAATCTAAACAAATATAGTTCAAACAATTCAAAATAAGCTTTAGAAACTACATACGAGAGAAACAGATTCAATATTTAATGATTTAGGAAAAAGTCAACAAAAGTCAATCTAGGACCTATTTGGTTAAAACCCGAGATTCGGACTAAAATTCGATTATCCATTCACCCCCGAGTCCGGTTATGTGATTAGTTTCGAAATTTGACCTCAATTTCTCAAAATTCCCAATTTCTACCTAAATTCCTAATTTCTACTATGAAAAACATAGATTAACGGTATTAATGGGTGTTGATGAAAATGAAAAAAAAAAACGAGTTAAAATCTACTAACCTATGGAATTGGGATGAAAGTTTCCTTCAAAATCGCCTCTAGGCCGAGCTCAAACCTGGAAATGGTGAGAAAATGGTTTAAATCCCAATTTTTAGAACTTTTAAACATTAGGCGTTGTCACGACCCAAAATCCGCTAGTCGTGATGGCAACTAAGTCAACCCGCTAGGTAAGACAA
This sequence comes from Nicotiana tabacum, assembly GCF_000715075.1. Taxonomy (NCBI): domain Eukaryota; kingdom Viridiplantae; phylum Streptophyta; class Magnoliopsida; order Solanales; family Solanaceae; genus Nicotiana; species Nicotiana tabacum. The sequence continues at coordinate 7,324,739 of NC_134082.1, read as the reverse complement.
CCAATAACTATCCAATTTCAACAATATTTAACAGGACAATTAATCAATGAAATTATCTGAATCTTATACATTTACCAAGGAGTGGTAGTACAAATCATAAGCTTCTAAGAATAGAGTGTACAAAGCTAATATGAAGTAAATACATCTTTTGTTTGAAAAATACATAAATAGAGTTTTATAATTTTAAGGCTACCATAAACAAGAGGCAGCTACAACAGGAACGCAGGTACATCTTCAAATCGAGCCCCCATCGAACACACCAACTTCAGCAGCCAACATCTGCACGTAATGTGCAGAAGTGTAGTATCAGTACAACCGACCCCATGTACTGGTAAGTAACAAATCTAACATTAGGTTGAAAGTAGCGACGAGCTGGAACATGGTCGGGTCCAACACCAATAACCAACAACAATTCATAACAATGTAGAACATATAAATAAGGAAGTAACTGAGAAATAAAATGCTCATCTTTTTCACAATTTTCCAAAAATAATTCCATTTTTTCAGGAATAACAGTGAAAACCCAAATCCTTTACCGAAATCGTCGAAAAATATGAGATAGTTTGGAAACTATAAATTTTCTAAAAAATCATTTTCACAATAAATAAGATGTTTTATTTTTCTTCCACATAGCAAGTATGAAATACCTCTCTATGCCCACATATCGATATGTGTAAAAAGTCATGAATGACGTGATACCGTACAACATGAGGAAAAATGCATCTCAATGCTTGTATGTCATGTGTGCATGCCAATGCCATGTATCTCAGAGATGAATCATGTACTCATACTCTCAGAGTACTCAATTTCACTGTCTCACACTTTCTACTCATCATGCTCAACCACTCGGTACTGTATATAGCCCATTTGGCCTAGGGAAGATCCATCCCGGAATATATACATCACTGACCATCAGTCACTTAGTACCTAGGAAGGACAATCCGGCCCCATGGGGAAGATCCATCTCTAAGTATATAAATGCTTCGGACAAGATCCATGTCCAGGGAAGATCCATACCTCAATATAATCAACCACGCTCACTGGGGGTGTGTACAGATTCTGAAGGGACTCCTACAGCCCAAGTGCTATCATAAGCAAGATCCAGGCATAAATCAATATAACATGTTGCGGCGTGCATCCCGATCTCATAACTGTCACTCATAATCAGGTTCTCAGCCTCACTCACTCATCAATCTCTCCAGTCTCACTCACGGGCTCACAATGTCATGAAACTAGCCCGATAACAATGATATGATGTATCAATTAATAACAATTAAGACTGAGATATGACATTAATGCATGGATATGACTGCATATGAAATATCAATGAAATCAGTGAGATGATAGTAAAAAACGACCACTATGGGCCCCAACAATATTAGCATAAAGCCTAAATAGATATCTAACATGATTGATAGCTCAGTTACTTAATCACATGGTGAAAACACAAATATACACAAAATAGGGCCACTAAACAGTGCCATGAAAATAACGGAGCCACAATTCACCAAGTGTATGCCCACACGCCCGTCACCAAGCATATGTGTCACCTCATCATCAATCATGTAGCACGTAATTTGGGGTTTCATACCCTCAGCACTAAGTTTAGAAGAGTTACTTACCTCGAATAAGCCAAATTCCAATACTGGGCAAGCCAAGCGAAGCTCCAAAAATGCCATCACGCATGTAGCAACCTCCGAACGGCACAAAACTAACCAAAAGCAACTCAAATACATCAAATAAAGCCCAGAAAATAATTTCAAATGATAAAGATCGAATCCTAAATCAAATCCCCCAAATCTGGCCAAAAGTCACACCCGAGCCCGCACCTCGAAACCAGAAAAAACTCACAAAATCCGACAACGCATTCAATAGAAAGTCCAACCATACTAGTTTCACTCAATTCTGACTCCAATTCGATGTTCAAAACTCAAAAATTCATATTATGAAACTTTAAGCTAAAACCCCCAATTTCCTCTTTAAAATTCCTCAACCAAAAGCTAAAATCGAAGATAGATTTATGAAATATAACCAAAACCGAGTAGACAATACTTACCCTAATTCATATGGTGAAAATTGCTCCAAAAATCACCTCAATTCGAGCTTGGAAATGTTAAAATGAAGCCAAAATCGCAAATCCTTGTATTTATAATTCTACCCAGCACTTCCGCACCTGCGGACACTTAACCGCATCTGTGGTGTCGCAGAAGCGACCAAAATTATGCTTCTGCGGCAAAACACTAAAGCTAAGCCTCCACTTCTGCGGTCCTTTCCCCGCATCTGCGCAGGCGCAAGTACATAACAACCCATTGCACCTGCGCAAACATCCTTTTCTGCACCTAACACCCTGCTTCTGCGACATCGCAGGTGCAGGAGAATCTTCACACCTGCGACTACAGTTCACTAGCCCAAACTTCGCTTTTGCACGCCCCTACTCGAGCTCACACCTGCGATCAAAGCTCCGTAAGTGCAATTACACCAACGAAGTTCACCTTAAGCAATCACTCAACTCTATTTTTCGATCGGATAACCATCCAAAATCAACCCGCAGCCCTCGGGACCTCAATCAAACATACCAACAAGTCCCATAACTTAACACGGACCTACTCGAGGCTTCAAAACACACATAACAACATCGAAACAACAAATTACACCTCAATTAAAAAATCAATGAACTTGAAACTTCAAACTTTCACAACCGATGCCGAAACCTATCATCACGTTCGACTGACCTTAAATTTTGCACACAAGTCACATTTGACATTACGGACCTGCTCCAACTTCCTGAATCAAAATCCGACCTGGATATCAAAAAGTCCACTACCAGTCAAACTTTCCAAAATTTCAACTTTCACCATTTCAAGCCAAATTCTACTATGGACCTCCAAATCACAATCCAGACGTGCTCTTAAGTCCAAAATCACCCAATGGAGCTAACAGAACCATCAGAAATCCAATCCGAGGTCAAATATTAAAAGTCAAACTTGGTCAAACCTTTCAAATTTAAAGTTTCTAGCTGAGAATCATTTTTCCAAATCAATTCCGAATAACTTGTAAACCAAAACTAACGATTCACATAAGTCACAATACATCATACGGAGCTACTCATGCCCTCAAACAATCGAGCAAAGTGCAACTGCTCAAAACTACCGGTCGGGTCGTTACATCCCCCCCCCCACTTAAACATATGTTCGTCCTCAAATGTGCCAAGAGTTGTTCCAAAAGCCATCCAATCGTCGTGTAACCTTACCATGCACATACCCGAGGGTGATCCCACGAAGACCTATCTCATATAGGTCTTATAACACAACATAACTGAACTTTTCTTAATTAAACCTAGCCCATAAGCCTAGAATCCAATTTCCAACATCCAAAATTTCTATAAGATCTGAACCTCGCATCTAGACATTGCATAAGTCTAAACAAGCTGTATCAAGCCATATCCATAACCCAAAATGTAATCACATGATATACCGCAAAACTCAAATACTCATAACGATTATTTCTAATCACAGTAGTTGCTTAAAACAACCTAATTCCGGTAATATACCTCTTATCAAACAACGCCTCATTCTAACACCTTCATATATGGCTAGTAATGAAAGAAACACGCAGAAACTCATAACCATTTGTCAGATCAACCAGTCATGGAGCTCCCTCTCCCTCGACAAGGATTATAGCAAATTTCTAAACCTACTTCCGATATTATCCTTCCAAATATACCACAATCAAATCCGATGTATCCATTCTAGGCCTAATGACCTTATCTCATCCAACACGACCATTCTAGTGAAATAACACATCAATACAATCTAAAACCACAACCCGTGCACCAAATAGCAACCTTCTAAATATACTCAATCATGAAAATGACTCAAATGAGAGAAATGTCCTGCCAGCTTAACACGTACTATCACAACGCCATGCTAAGAGCTTGGCACACACCGTAGAACCAAAATACACGAATCCTACACAAAGAATCATATCTCAACATAACTTCACTACAATACGTGACCCTATCCAAATGCTAGTACATATTATATACCTCAAGCCGCCTTGCTCAAAATAAAAAAACCACGCGAAATTCAACATCAAGTACCCAAAGTGCATTACCATAATCACGGAGAGCAAATAACATAATACCACAATCCGGAAAGAACATAGCCAACGCGCAATCAATCATGCAATACCCAAATACTCATATCGCTAAAATTTGCCATAAAGCCCAAATAGAAGCGCACCATATGTGCATATACCCAAGAATCACAACTCCTCGTAGCATACAAGAGTAACCCACAAATCACTTTAGAACACGAACAAGCTCAACAACAACTGAATGTCACATCCCTCAACAATAGCAATATGGAGACAACCAATCTGGCTCGGTGTAGAATACATATCCTAATTTATCCTACCAATGGACCCCCAAATCAACTCTAGTCATCCACAAATAGATAAATAACCCTCCGAAAATTCACAATGACTGAATCATAACACATACTATCGTCTGGCTAGCTTCGACCACAACTTCATAGTCCACAACCATGAAACAATCTGCTCCTGGAAACTCCCAGTCTCCAAATCCATAGAACACATGAATCACCATATCTGATCCAACTCCACCGTTCGAATATCTAACACATCTCTCATATACGATCATCCCACGAGGAATACTTCTATAATTCTTCCATGCCACATAACCAAAATTTGAATATCAGCAGTCGATCAACAAGGAGAGTGATGCAATACCAATGAAGTATCCATTAATCAAAATGCATTGCCCCTTCTAAAATGTATTCTCTCATCGAACCATACCAAATAGTAATATCATTTACCTAGTCATCTGAAACTGTCTGTGTTGCCTGAGAATTTTATGACCTTTCCTTTCAAACTGAATCATGACCTAGCTCATTCAAATCTCAATCCCACACAACACACCGCATATACCATGCCATCATATGAAAAATATGAGAACTTCATAATCTACTCTGAGTCTCCAGCAACTACATACTTTATTAGCCAAGGATCTTCCATTTGATTTTATCCAGGAGAAAATCACTATACATGATGATAGGATATAATTAAGTATTTTAGTCACTTATTACACTCTAATTTACTACACTTTAATTGAGTTTGAGCTTTAATCGCTAGTGTTTTGCACTAATTGTGTGTTTTATGCCTTGTAGGAGTGATTCCGAGCTATGCAGATATGATGAAATGAATTCAAGTGATTTGGAGCTTTGAAGTCTGAGTAAAATCACAAGGAATTAATTCAGGATCGTGTTCGGGGATCAACTGATGATAGTTAAGAACGAACGAAGAATCGAGTAGGCATATTGCACACTGTCTAGTAAAATGCACATAACTTTTCACTCAGAACTTTATTTGGGCTCCACAATATATGGTTTAAAAGCTCATTCAAAGGGATACAACTTTTATGTTTTACATTTTTCCAAATTCCAGACAGTGTAGGGTCGAATCCGCGGCCACAGACAGAACACCATGCAAAATCCGCGGTCAGGTCCACGGTCAAATCCGCGGTCGCGGATGTCCTGACTTGGAAAAGTGTCCTTTTCCGTATAGGAAAAGGTATAATTATTTGGGTCCGATCCTACTTGGTATATATACATGAAAAATGGTATTTTGAGGACTTTTGTCATACTTTTGACATAATTCAGACCTAAGGAGGCTGGAGATTCGACCTAATGAGGCAAGAACACACTAGGAGCAAGGCAGAGAATTATTCTACGAGTTTTTCGCTTCCTTCTTCCTATTTCCATTATTGGTTATGAATTCTAGTATTGTAGTTATGTATATTATTATGAATAGCTAATTTGTTATCTAGGGTTTTGATGGAACCTATTGAAAGATGATTTTCTTGTTACGTTAATATAGATTTGCCATAGTATTTTCTCTATTTGTTCAACTATATTATTATTGTGGTTGGTTGAAGAGTTCTCAATCGACTGTGCCTATTTAGTGTGTATTACTCGGGAGAGAGTGCATATTTAGGTAGTTATTGAACAACATCACTCCTAACGTATATGAGGGATCAATATAAAGGATTTAAAGGTAAGATTAACGATAACGAAACCTTGAGTGCGATCCGAGTGAGCCACACTTAATGTTAGCTAGCGTAATTCGGGAGAATATGTCTAGTAAATTATGGTAATTACTCAGGAGAGAGTTACGATAGTCAGAGCACTCATGATCGGTAGAGAATACTTTGGTGAATTTATAGAAAACATAGCGGGAAGGATTTCGACAATAGAGGAAATCATAACTCTAGACCTCCTGAATCTTGTCTCTAACCCATAGTATCTTAATCTGTAGTTGTTAATTTACTATTTTAATTTGTTAGTTAATTAGTTAAACACAAGAATCTTAATATCTATAAGTTAGGAATTGTTCAAGCTTGTTTTCTTGGTTATACTGAATAGTTGTAGCTAAACCTTAGTTCTCTATGAGATTCGACTTTGTTTTCTTGTATTTGATTATTTTTTGTTTATTTTTTAGTTTTTGACTTGAGAGATATGTCATCTTGGAATTATGAGAATTTTCATGTTGGTAATTCTACTTTTGATCCTCCTTATGCATATTATGGAGGAAACCACCCATTGCAAAATTGTCAAAATATTCCCGAGAGCGAGTTACGTGCACCAACTCAATCTTATTTGTGGAATGTATGTGATATGCGTGATGGTCAAGATGGTCACTTTCATGGTTGTGCTTATATTTTTTATCTTCCTCCAACCCCTTACTATGATGGTTCTACTTTTTCTTGTGAGGATAACAGGAACAAAGAACCTAGGAAAGCTGACCAAAGGAGATCAAAGATATATTAAAGTGCCATGTGGAACAATATGATGAGAAACCAAGACAGATACAAAGGTAAGAGGCAATTATTCACAACTTGGAGGCTCAAGCGAATAAATTAATTGAACCTTGTAAAGCGCACAAGTTGACATTGTGGATAGTAGCCAATATGAGTATGAATTGGCTGCAAAAATTGCTATTATACTAGAGGATTTAAAAAATACGGGGATGAGCTAGAGGAGAAGGCCAGAGTAGAACACCAACAATCAATCAAACTAGAGTTTGATGATGCCGATGTCGTAGAAGAGATACTAGAGTCAACCAAGGATATTGAAGATACATATTTTGTTGACTCTTGTGTCATTAGTGTTGAGGATGTTGACAATCCCAATGTTTATGTAGTTGAGCGCATTGGTCCACACTCCAAGCATTTTTTCACATTGTGTTTGGATGATGATATAGAAATAGAATCGTCCGAGCCACTTAAGGAGTCAATGAGTAAGGAACAAGATGCCTACATTCTAGAATTCTTCGTGCCAGAAAGTTGGGAATACACATCTCATCCAAAGGCCAAGAAGTGAAGAATACTATATTATTTGATTGGGCCAGTCAGATTCGTTCTACCACCCCAGGAGCATGATCACAGAGCAGAAACAAAACTTGGGGTCCAATTTATTAGTTCAAAGTGGAGGCAGAAAGTGATTCGCGTTGTGCCACGACGCTAAATCAAGCGCTTGTTGGGAGGCAACCAAGCTTTACTGCTTTCTTTTATTTTTATTTTTTATTATTATTACCTTTTTATTATTGTATTATTTTTATAGTGTTGAATTTTGATTTTCTAGGAGTATGAAAAGCAAAGCTATTGGAAGGATGCAACAACAAATCAGATGGTTGGAACTAAGTGAGAGGTACCCGCACGAAGGACCAAGCCTGGGAGAAGTCTGAGTACCTCATGAGCTGCTAGTGCTTTGGCTTTTGGTCTACCAGGGAGTTTTTTTTACCCTTTTATTAGTATGGTGTGCATTGGGGACAATGCACAATTTTAAGTGTGGGGTGAGGAGATTGTCTGGGTGACTTTCTATGCTATTTTAGTTGTGTTAGTTTAATTGAATTTTTTTATTTTTTAGAAAAGCGAAAAAGGACTTTTCGCGACAATGGAAATCCTAGACAATTTTCTTAAGGGATTTAAGTCTAAAGAAAAAAAAGATAAAAAGATTTTCTTTGTAGGTAGTGTAGTAATTCTCCCTTGATTTTTCTTTGTGCCGCGGTTCTTTTCCAAGGGTTTTGTTTGAACCGGGTGTAGTTAGTTTTATTTTTTTAGGAGTTGGAGCTAGTGTGAGATGAATTGAATTGCAACGATATCTCTTAACTTTGTTATGCCTTGAGAATAGTAAGTATTCTGGTTGTGACGCTTAGGCTCTGTTTTTGACTCTTATATAAGTACCTTAAATTGTATGATCTTAACTTTGCTTAACTGCTTTGATTAGAGTGTCTTGATGAATCCAATCCTGAGTGAGTTATGTGCCATGTGTGTGTGAGGTTTAGGTGTTCTTCTGTGCATTGCATTTGATGTCTAGAACTTGCCCCGTGTGTTTGCAAAGCGAAATAGTAGATTTATTCAGCCTTGGAAGTGATATAGGCGTTTCTTTGTTGAGCTAGATATGTATATTTTACCCGCCTAATTGTTATTTATCGTAGTTAACCCCTTTGAGCCTGTAATTCTGTTTCTTTGGCAACCACATTACAAGCCTTACCCATTTGTTTGAATTAACCAACTATTTGAACCGTTTCACCTCTCATGAGCACTTGAATTAATATGAACTTTGTTAAAGTTAAAGTGTGGGGTGGTTAGTTTGACTTTTGAGTGGAACTAATGAAATAAGGAGAAAGGTGCACTATTTTGGACACGTAAGAGCCACTTGAATTGAAAAAGAAAGAAAAAATAATTGTATTGTGTGCAGATATTCATTGATAAGTGGTAACTCTTGATATAATTGTGCTTAAATAATTTGGGAATTGATATATATTGATGTGAAGGTAGAGTCATGGTTTGACATAAGTATTCGGTTTTAAATGTTAAAAAGTATATGTATTAAAGTGCTTAGGGAGGTGTAGTCACTCTTATATCTAAATGCATCTTCCCCGTCCCGCAGCCTACATTACAATCAGATAAAGTCCTACTTGATCCGATACTGAATGAGCTCGATTAGTAGAGTAGTACACTATGGGTAAGCCAATGGTGCGTCTTTTGTGGCATATGAATGTTATTTCTGAGAGTGAGTGAATTCTTTCTATCTTAAGTTCCTAAGTGTTCTTAAATTTTATTGTGTGGAGCTACTCTCTTTCATTGTGTGAGGGCATGCGATTCATGAAGGAAAGGTAATCCTTGACCTCTATGTTAGAGTAAGTGGGTGAGTTGTGAATAATGAGTGGTACTTGTGAGTCAAATCTTGAGGTGAAGATGTTGCGTTTTGTGCTTATTCTATTTTAAGTATACTTGGTATGACGAGTTAGGAGAATTATTTAAAACGGTCGTGTCTATATAAAGTGTAGTTTGATTGATCGAGGAAGAGTAATGGTTTAAGTGTGGAGTGTTGATGATAGGCTATAATTATGTATTTTAGTCGCTTATTATACTCTAATTTACTGCACTTTAATTGAGTTTGAGCTTTAATCGGTAGTGTTTTGCATTAATTGTGTGTTTTATGCCTTGTAGGAGTGATTTCGAGCTATGCAAATGTTATGGAATGAATTCAAGTGATTTGGAGCTTTGAAGTCTGAGTAAAATCACAAGGAATTAATTCGGGATCGTGTTCGGGGATCAACTGATGATAGTTAAGAACGAACGAAGAATCGAGTAGGCATATTGCACACTGTCTAGTAAAATGCACATAACTTTTCGCTCAGAACTCCGTTTGGGCTCCACAATATATGTTTGGAAAGATAATTCAAAGATCTACACGGTCAGGTCCTCAGGTGAATACGTGGCCACAGACAGAACACTATGCAAAATCCGCGGTCAGGTCCGCGGCCGCGGCCGTCCTGACCTGGAAAAGTGTCCTTTTTCGCGTAGGAGAAGGTATAATTATTTGGGCCCGACCCTACTTGGTATATATACATGGAAAATGATATTTTGAGGACTTTTGACATACTTTTGACATAATTCAGATCTAAGGAGGCCGGAGATTCGACCTAAGGAGGCAAGAACACACTAGGAGCAAGGCGGAGAATTCTTCTACAAGTTTTTCGCTTCCTTCTTCCTATTTCCATTATTGGTTATGAATTCTATTATTATAGTTATGCATACTATTATGAATAGCTAATTTGTTATCTAGGGTTTTGATGAAACCTATTGAAGGATGATTTTCTTGTTACGTTAATATAGATTTGCCATAGTATTTTGTCTATTTGTTCAACTATATTATTATTGTGGTTGGTTGAAGAGCTCTCAATCGACTGTGCCTATTTAGTGTGTATTACTCGGGAGAGAGAGCATTTAGGTAGCTGTTGAACAACATCACTCCTAACGTATATGAGGGATCAATACGGAGGGTTTAAATATGAGATTAGGGATAACGAAACCTTGGGTGTGATCCGAGCGAGCCGTACATAATGCCAGCTAGCGTAATTCGGGAGAATATGTCTAGTAAATTGTGGTAATTACTCAGGAGAGAGTTACAATAGTCAGAGTGCTCATGATTGGTAGAGAATACTTAGGCGAATTTATAAAAAACGTAGCGAAGGATTCCGGCAATAGGGGAAATCATAACTCTAGACCTCCTAAATCTCTCTAACCCTTAGTATCTTTAGTTGTTAATTTATTATTTTAATTTGTTAGTTAATTAGTTAAACACAAGAATCTTAATATCTATAAGTTAGAAATTGTTCAAGCTTGTCTTCTTGGTGATAGTGAACAGTTGTAGCTAAACCTTAGTTCTCTGTGGGATTCGAGTCCGGACTTCTAAACTGGATTATATTTGCAACAACCGCTTAGTCCTTTTTATAAGGCATAGTTGGGCTTGATCAATACACCACATGCTCTTCAAGCCAGTAGGAAATATACTCCTCAGACCGTGGTAGGTAGCCATTGAGTATTCTTTGAAGCCCATTTGTACATAACCAAGCTATCAGAACTGAATCTCTCTAACTCAACCAAGCCACGCAAGTCACCAAAACCCAAAAGTATTTCCACGAAACACCTGTAGGAACTCACACGCCATAAGCACCTAAAGAGCTGATTATACCCATTACCATACCGATCCAACCTACTACCAAGCTGTCTTATTTCTTCGAGTTCCTTCTGAATTACCTTCAAATTGATACTTGTCTCTCCATAATACCACAATCCTCAACCAAAACTCACCACACGAGACCCTAGCATAAAATCACACCGCACTAAGGCTCATAAGCAACTGAATGCTCTCTTAAGCACCCCAAAAGTACCACAACCGGGATATCCACTTTGAAGAAACCTTCTATGAATTTTACAACTGTTTTTTTTTTCCTTCCTGAGACTGAAATATAGAATCCATAATGATGTAGAAATATTGCGAGTCTCGACACCATCCAATGAAACTTTCCAATTCTAGCCATATGCAAATCCGCAAAATTCTCAATTGCCACATATAAATCATGAATTCATTAGAACCATTCTCGAGAGTCACTCTACCCAAATCTCAATTGCACCGCCCAAAAGGACCGAACGACCTGTGCCCTATTTGCACACAAATACCATAAGTACTAATCCACACTTCTAAGCAACCGAGTAGATTCCTACTCTATGCGCACTACATCTTTCACTAATAACAACTCAAATCATTCCATGATTCTCATATACCCATAAAACATAATACAACCCATATCCAAAAATTCCTTTACTTGGGTCATCCTCAATCTCACCTTCTATAGAACATAACTTATTCACAAGTGTACCTCAAACCGAAACCAATACTACACATAATTGTGAAATCAACTTATCAATCGCAGACTCCCCCACTTGGCTCAAAGCCATAGATCAAAGCACACAATAACTCATGATGCCCATACTTTATTACTGCTAGAATATCGCAGCGAGATTCCACTAAATCCTCCATAAGCTCATGAAACACAAACCATCCATTATCCCAAATCATCTACAAATCTCACATTCGCCCTTGTAACAGTCAAACGAACTCTCATAAGCGATCCACACCCAGATTGCAACACATGTAATTCACTGGTAAAAGAGAACTCGCTACAAAACAACATAAGGATCACATAACCTCAGGACACCCCGCAGGAGATGACCCACCTACTTCGCCTCAAACTGACATCCCTCTATACCCTTCCACAGTAACAACTACTACGCAATCACTTAATTTTCCTGATTCTAAACTTATCAACAGGATATGAGAATCTAATTCGTCCCACAATTGAACATCATGAAAGATCTTCCAATATACTCATAACTCGAGACTATGTGTCATATCAAGACAGAAATCAAGCACCCGATAGTCCTTTCTACACCTCAAGCAAACCTTTCTTGTCACATTCAAACCATATGAACACATCTCGCATTCATATCATACTCATCACGTAGTGATCCAGCCACAAATTCTACTAATAGGGACAATATCAGACATATAAATCCAAAAACACATGCTCACATAATCAACATCTCTATGCTCAAGCTACAGTCAAAACCCGGCCTCAAGTCCTCCAGACTGGCCCATCATCAGTATACCAAAATCACATCTCGCACCTCATCCCTGGAATCATAAGCCATCAATGCACAACTAATACCGAGCGCTCATGTGCGCATACAAATGCATGGAAGGAATTCAAAGAATTACGCTTCAAGCTGAATCAATGTCACACGATAATGAAAGAAATATGGGAAGCATATCTTAAATGCCCTGTAGCCTCTCGAAGATAGGTATGGACATCATCATACCAATCCGCAAGACTCTACTAGACACTTGCTCATGATGTAGAACCTATGAACCTAGGGCTCTGATACCAATCTGTCACTACCCCAAATCTGCTAGTCGTGATGGAACCTAACCCAATCGGCTAGGTAAGCCAACCAATAACTATCCAATTTCAATAATATTTAATAGGACAATTAATCAAAAAAATTATCTGAATCTTATACATTTCCCAAGGAGTGGTAGTACAAATATGAGCTTCTACGAATAGGGTGTACAAAGCTGATATGAAGTAAATACATCTTCTGTTTGAAAAGTACATAAACAAGAGGTAGCTACAACAAGAACATAGGTACATCTTCAAATTCAGCCCCCATCGAACACAGCAACTTCAGCAGCCAACATCTGCACGCAATGTACAGAAGTGTAGTATCAGTACAACCGACCCCATGTACTGGTAAGTAACAAACCTAACCTTAGGTTGAAAGTAGAGACGAGCTGTAACATGGTCGGGTCCAACACCAATATCCATCAACAATTCATAACAATGTAGAGCATATAAATAAGGAACCAAATCAGATATAAAATGCTCAACTTTTTCACAATTTTCCGAAAATAGTTCCGTTTTTTCAGGAATAATAGTGAAAACCCAAATCCTGTACCGAAATCGTCGAAAAAATGAGATAGTTTGGAAACTGTAATTTTTCCAAAAAATCATTTTCACAATAAATAAGATGTTTCATTTTTCTTCCAGATAGCAAGTGAGAAATACCTCTCTATGCTCACATATCGATGTGTGTAAAAAGTCATGAATGACGTGATACCGTACAACATGAGGAAAAATGCATCTTTATGCGTGAATGTCATGTGTGCATGCCAATGCCATGTATCTCAGAGACGAATCATGTACTCATACTCTCAGAGTACTCAATCTTACTATCTCACACTTTTCACTCATTATGCTCAACCACTCGGTACTGTATATGGACCATTTGGCCCAGGGAAGATCCATCCCAGAATATATACATCACTGACCATCAGTCACTCAGTACCAAGGAAGGCTAATCCGGCCCCATAGAGAAGATCCATCTCCAGGTATATAAATGCTTCGGATAAGATCCATGTCCAGGGAAGATCCATCCCTCAATATAATCAACCGCGCTCACTGGGGGTGTGTACAGACTCTGGAGGGGTTCCTACAGCCCAAGCGCTATCATAAGCCACCAGGCATAAATCAATATAACATGCTGCGGCGTGTAGCCCGATCCCATAGCTGTCACTCATAATCAAGCTCTCAGCCTCACTCAGTCATAAATCTCTCCAGTCTCACTCACGGGCTCGCAATGTCATGAAATTAGACCGAAAATAATGATATGATGTATCAATTAATAATAACTGAGACTGAGATATGATATGAATGCATGAATATGACTGCGTACGAAATATCAATGAAATCAGTGAGATAACAGTAAGAAACGGCCACTATGGGCCCCAACAATATCAACATAAAGCCTAAATAGATATATAATATGATTGACAACTCAGTTACTTAATCAGATGGTGAAAACACATATATCCACAAAATAGGGCCACTAAACAGTACCATTAAAGCAACGGAGTCACAATTCACCAGGTGCATGCCCACACGCCCGTCACCTAGCATGTGTGTCACCTCATCATCAATCACATAGCACATAATCTGGGGTTTCATACCCTTAGCACTAATTTTAGGAGAGTTACTTACCTCGAATAAGCCGAATTCCAATACCAGGCAAGCCAAGTGATGCTCCAAAAATGCCATCACGCGTGTAGCGACCTCAGAACGGCTCAAAACTAGCCAAAAGCAACTCAAATACATCAAATAAAGCACAAGGAAACAATTTCAAATGATAAAGATCGAATCCTAAATCAAATCCCCCCAATCCGGCTAAAAGTCACACTCGGGCTCGCACCTCGAAACCCGACAAAACTCACAAAATCCGAGAACCCATTCAATTACGAGTTCAACTGTCACGACCCGGATTTCTCACCCTCAGGAGTCATGATGGAGCCTACTAATGTGAGTTAGGCAAGCCAACTGTTTTAATAAATTACCTTTTTACCAATTTATATTCTTTAACAATTATAAAAGCAATAACATGTAGACATCGAAAATTACAATAAGCAGAAGAAATGCGGTAAACTATCTGAAATATGTATCTAATACAACTGTTTGAACCTCGACCACCTAGAACTGGTGTCACAGTTTCACATACGATCTAAGAATACTACATACAAAGTCTAAAAGATAAAAGATACACTGTTTCTGAACTAAGTAAATGAAACAGGAGTAAAGGGATAGAGGAAGACGCTAGGGTCTGCGGACACCTGCAGGACTACCTTGGATCTCCACGTGGACTGAAGGCATCCACCCAATCTACGATCTAAAAGCTGCTGCTCCGGGATCTGCACACAGTGTAGAGTGTAGTATCAGCACAACCGACCCCATGTGCTGGTAAATGCCTAGACTAACCTCGACGAAGTAGTGACGAGGCTAGGACCAGACTGCCAAATAAACCTGTGCAATTTAACTATATACAGCAGAAAAGAAGAACAGTAATATACAGCCAAGTATGTGAAGGGTAACATGCTGCGGGGGAGCTATCAATTTAGAATAGAAAGACAATAGGTAATTGAAAGAAACAACATATCTCAGACATCAACAAAGAATCAGAAATCAATAAGTGTACGGCATCACTCTTCGTGCTTTTACTCTCGTCCTCACCAAAGCAATCAAGTAATGAAAATATGCACGGCATCACCCTTCGTGCTTTTACTCTCGTCCTTACCATATAATCAATCGGAATGGTACATCGTGCGGTACGACATCACCCTTTGTGCTTTACACTCTTTTCTCACAAATCATATACGACATCACCCTCCGTGCTTTAACACTCTCTCACCAAAATAATACACGACATCACCCATCGTGCTTTAACACTCTTCCTTACCCAAACAACAATCACAAACAATAGGTCAAGAGAATAAATGAAATTATAATAAGAATCCCGGCAAGGGAATAATAGTTCAACGATCAAGTCCCGGCAAGGGAACAACATCATAAGAAGCATCAACATCCCCTCTAGGGAGATAACATTAAAAGCAACAAATTCCCGGCAAGGGAGATAATATAATGGTTCTCTTCTCCTTTTCAGTTTTACTTCTCAACTTACTTCACAACTTGAGCCAATGCTCTAAAAGGTTCGATTACCACTTATACTTTCACATTTCATTATACAACTTGAGCCAACGCTCCTCAAAGTTCAAATGTCACAATTACTTCCACAAACATTGCCCAACAATAGAAATCATCACCGAAGCATGAATAATACAACGAAGTCATAATAATCACAATATAAAACTCACGGGCATGCTTGACACCAATGTATAGATACTCGTCACCATGCCTATACGTCGTACTCAACAAATACCACATAGCAAATAGGACTCGACTCCTAATCCCTCAAACTAAGGTTTGACCAAACACTTACCTCGATGCCACAAACATAATTCAAGTCTCTACTATTGCTTTACCTCTTGATTCCACCACCAATTCGCTCGTATCTAGCCACAAGTTATTTAATTACATCAATAAATGCTAAATAAATCAATTCTAATGCATGAAAATGAGTTTTCTAAAGTTTTACCCAAAAAGTCAAAAATCGCCCCGGGCTCACATGGTCAAAACTCGAGGTTCTAACCAAAACCCGATTACCCATTCCCCCACGAACCCAAATATATAATTTGTTTTTAAATCGAACCTCAAATCGAGGTTCAAATCCCCAATTTTTGAAAAAACTAGGTTCTACCCAAAACACCCGATTTCCCCCATGAAAATCATTGATTTTGAGTTGAAATCATGTGAATAGATGTTAAGGATTGAAGAAAACTAGTTAGAAATCACTTACAATCGATTTGGAGAAGAAGTTGTATTTGAAAATTCGCCCTAGAGGCATTTTGGTTTTGAAAGAGTGTGAAAATGGTTGAAATGCGTCTAAGTTATGAATTTACAGGTTGCAGGTATCGCAATTGCGACCAGGGTTCGCAATTGCGAACCCAGACTCTGCTAAGCTCGCATTTGCGAAGTCGGATTTGCGAACATCCTGTCGCATTTGCGAAGACAGGCCCAAATGGGGAACTATCGCATTTGCGAAGAAAAATCTCGCATTTGCGAGGAAGGGCTGGCCTGGGCTGTTTCGCATTTGCGACTCAGCCCTCGCATTTGCGAGCCAGGCTTCACAAGAACAGCTGAAACCTACAATTTCACAAGTCCAAAAATCCACCCGTGGCCTATCCAAAACTCACCCGAGCCCTCGGGGATCCAAACCAAACCTGCACACCACCCTAAAAATATCATACGAACTTGCTCGTGCATTCAAATCACTAAAATAACATCAACAACTGTGAATTTAGCATCAAAATCATGAAATTTCTTAAGAACATTAAATTTTCCAATTTTCTCAAATAAGGTCTGATTCATATCATTTCAAGTCCGTTTCTTACCAAATTTCGCAGGTTTGACTCAAATCATATATAAGACCTATACCGGGCTCCGGAATCAAAATACGGGCCTGACCAATGGTTTCAAACATAAAATCTTTTCTTTATTTCATAATTAATTCAACAAAACAATTTCTTTCAAAAATTCATTTCTCGGGCTTGGGACCTCGGAATTCAATTCTGGGCATACGCCCAAGTCCCATATTTCTCCACAAACCCTCTCGGACCGCCCAATCACGGGTCCGGGTCCGTTTATCCAAAATATTGACCGAAGTCAACTTAAATTCATTTTAAAGCCGAAATTCATCATTTTTCACAGATTTTCACATATTGACTTTCCGGCTACATGTCCGGACTGCGCAAGCAAATCGAGGTGAGAAAGAAAGAGGTTTTTGAAGCCTCAGAAGGCAGAATTTGTTTCTAAAACAAGTGATGACCTTTTGGATCATCACACCAACCATACTAGTTTCACTCAATTCTGACTCCAATTTGATGTTCAAAACTCAAAAATTCATATTATGAAAGTTTAGGCCAAACCCCCCAATTTTCTCTTTGAATTCCTCAACCAAAAGCTAAAATCGAAGATAGATTCAAGAAATATAACCAAAACCGAATAGAGAACACTTATCCCAATTCATATGGTGAAAATTGCTCCAAAAATCGCCTCAATCCGAGCTTGGAAATGTTAAAATGAAACCAAAATCGCGAACCCTTGTATTATCATTCTGCCCAGCACTTCCACTCCTGCGGACACTTAACCGCATCTGTGATATCGCAGAAGTGACCAAAATTCCTCTTCTGCGATAAAACACTAAAGATGAGACTCCGCTTCTGCGGTCCTTTCTCCACATCTGCGCAACCACAAGCGCAGAATAGCCCTTCACACCTGCAAAAACATCTGCTTCTGCGCCTAACACCGCTTCTGCGACCACGCAGGTGTAGGAGAATCTTCGCACTTGCGACTACAGTTCACCAGCCCAAACTTCGCTTTTGTGCGCCCTTGCTCACACCTGCGATCAAGCTCCATAGGTGCAATTACACCAGCAGAGTTCACCTTCAGTAATCACTCAACTCCATCTTTCGATCCGATAACCATCCAGAATCAACCCGAGGCCCCCGGAACCTCAATCAAACATACCAACAAGTCCCATAACCTAACACAGACCTATTCGAGGCTTCAAAACACACATAACAACATCGAAACGACGAATCACATCTCAATTCAAAAATCAATGAACTTGAAACTTCAAACTTCCACAACCGATGCCGAAACCTATCAAATTACGTCCGATTGACCTCAAATTTTGCACACAAGTTACATTTGACATTACGTACATGCTCCAACTTCCAGAATCAGAATTCGACCCGGATATCAAAAAGTCCACTCCCGGTCAAACTTTCCAAAATTTCAACTTTCGCCATTTTAAGTCAAATTCTACTGCGGACCTCCAAATCACAATCCAGACGCACTACTAAGTCCAAAATCACCAAACGGAGCTAACAGAACCATTAGAAATCCAATTCGAGGTCAAATACTAAAAGTCAAACTTGGTCAAACCTTTCAAATTATAGCTTCTAGCTGAGAATCATTCTTTCAAATCAATTCTGAATAACCTGAAAACCAAAATCGACGAATCACATAAGTCACAATACATCATACAGAGCTACTCATGCCCTCAAACAACCAAGTGAAGTGCAACTGCTCAAAACGACCGATCAGGTCGTTACGGGCATGTTCTTCACGTTCGGAAAGCACCTGATGCATTCACGAAGAGCACTGGCCAAATGGCCATCGCGATCGCGATCAACCCTTCACGTTCGCAAAGGCTTAGCCCCCTTGCCTTCTTGTTCGCGAGCCAAAGCCCGCGTTCGCATAAAGTTACTGACCAACTCCCTTCTTAGACCCCATAATCTTCGCGTTTGCGAAGGGTAAACCCTCATGCTTTGCGTTCGCGATCGCTTCCTCGCATTCGGGTAAGAGAAAACACCACCCCATCGCCAGTTACCCTTCGCGATCGCGAAGAATAAAACACCAGACACCAGATATCAGCATACTAGCATATCCTCTTAGAGTAAAAATGACCCGTAACCTATCCAAAACTCATCCTGAGCCCCTCGGGCTTAAAAATAGACATACAAACAAGTGTAGTAACATCATACGAACTTATTGTGCGATCAAAACACCAAAATAACACCTAGAAATACGAATCAGACATCAAAATGTATGAAATTTTCAATAAAACTTAAGAACTTTCAAATTTATAATCGGACATTCGAATCACGTCAAATCAACTCTGTTTTGCACCAAGTTTTGCAAACAAGTTATAAATAGTAAAATGAATCTGTACCAAGTCCCGGAACTGAAATATGAACTCGATAACTATAAAGTCACCCTACGATCAAACTTAAGAATTTTTTAAACCTTCAAATCATTAGTTTTCAACAAATCACGTTAAATCAAGTTAGGGACTTTCAAATTCAATTCTGGGCATACGCCCAAGTCCCAAATTACGATATGAACCCACCAGATCCGTGAAAATACTAATCCGAGTTTATTTACATAAAATATTGGTCGTAGTCAACTCAAATAATTTTTATGACAAAAATGCACGGTTTCTTCAACTTTTCATATAATTTTTTTTTGAAAAAAGACACGGACTGTGCACGCAAATCAAAAATCACTAAACAGAGCTAATCGAGGTTTTGAAACACCGAAATAAAGGTTAAAACTCAAAATGACCTATTAGAGCATCACATTATCCATCTCTAAAACAACGTTCGTCCTCAAACGGAGCTGGTGAAACTGAGTGGGTATCTACTCCGCATATCGGACTCGAACTCCCACGTGGCTGCCTCAATCGGCTAACCTCTCCATTGTACTCTAACTGAAGGATAACTCTTAGACCTCAACTTCCGGACCTGCTAGGCTAAAATGGCCATAGACTCCTCCTCATAAGTGAACTCCTTGTCCAATTAGACTGAGCTGAAATCTAATACATGGGACGGATCAGCGTGATACTTCCGGGCATGGACACATGGAACACTAGATAAACTGCTGATAAACTAGGTGACAATGCAAGCTTGTAGGCCACCTCACCCACTCTCTTAAGAATCTCAAAAGGCCCGATATACCTAATGCTCAACTTGCCCTTCTTTGCGAACCTCATCACACCCTTCATAGGTGAAACTCGAAGCAAAACCCTCTCTCCAACCATGAATGCAACATCACGAACTCTACGATCGTCATAATGTTTCTGCCTAGACTGAGCTATGCGAAGTCGATCATGAATCATCTTGACCTTTTCCAAGGCATCCTGAACCAAATCGATACCCAACAACCGAGCCTCTCCCGGCTCAAATCAACCAACTGACGAATGACACCACCTCCCATATAATGCCTCATAGGGATCCATCTGAATACTCGATTGGTAGCTGTTGTTGTAGGTAAACTCCGCAAGAGGCAAGAACTTCTGAAATCCATAACGCAGGGGGAAAGTATATCCTCCAATATCTGTATGGTGCGCTTGGACTGATGGTCCGCCTGGGGTGGAATGTTGTACCCAACTCAACCTGTGTGTCTAACTCACGTTGGGTGACCCTCCAAAAGTGCGACGTGAACTGTGTACTCCGATAAAAAATGATGCACATCGGTATACCGTGCAGACAAATAGTCTCACAGATACAAATCTCAGCCAACCGCTCTGAAAAATAGGTAACAACTTCCTTTTTTCAAAATATATCGAAGATTAGGTAAATAAGGCCAATGGTTTAACAAGATATTTTCTAAAGGTCTTTCATCTCTCCTAATTAATTGATATGATTAGTTGTTTCTTGTTTTGATTACAATATTTGAAGGATAATGATGTATTAATGTCGTAATTGATTGTCTACTTACAACGCGTATGCTATGGACGGTACATTAATTGAAACATTTATTTAATTTTTCTTTCTTTTATTTGTGTAAGAAATTATTCATATATCGTTGAGAAACCAAGCTTATGTACTAACGCCTTATTTATTTACATTTAATGAAGGTTTGTATCTTAATTATTCAAATCTCAATCATTTAAGTTTTTTTAATTGAATCTTAACCATTAAATTCTTTTTTTCTTTTAATTTTACAATTACTTAATGAGTTTGAATTTAAGATTTATCGCAAACTCTTAATATCATTAAAATGCTATATATCCAAGAATTTATGCAAAGATGACATTTGGCCACTCTATTCCATACATTTTCAAAGCTAGCCATTTCCATCACTGTTGTCACTGTCCACCATTAGCAACTATGTCATCTCCTACCATTATATACTACCATCAGCACTCACAACCATTATTCTTAGCCATAACCACCACTAGGGCTGTCCAACGGGACGGATCGGCCCGCCCATCCCGGTCTCAACCTGGCCCACTAACTGTTAAACGGGACATGAGATAGGACGGGCTGCCCATTTTGTCCGGATGGGCTGGCTGTTATCATCCTTTCCCATCCCGTCCCCCCAGCTCGCATGATTTTTTTTTTGTTGAAAAAGAGTTGCTGGCCAATAACATTCTTTTCAAAATTAGCCGTTGGCAACAGTTAGAAACGGTCATTTTTAGCCCCTGACCCACAAAATACTCTTTCTAGAAGATGGCTGCCTAGATCAATATTCACATAGGTTACACATACACAACATTTTATATTTCAAAATAAATAAGTCTTCACAAGAAAAGTTTGGCGACATCAATCTTCAAATTTATATCTCAAAATACAAACAACCATATCAATAGTCAAATTTAGATTCTCGAAAAGAAACATACAAATTTTCAAGTCAAATAAATTATGGTAGGCCCAAAACTGAATAAACGACAAATCCAAACAGCTGCCGGTACTTAAACGGATGAATCTAGGAGTGTGCATTCGAATCGGTTTATCGATAAATCGAATCGATTATCTGTTATCGGTTTATCGATATAGAAATTTTCCTTATTGAGTGATCGATTTCGATTTCGATTTCGATTTTGTCCTCTTCGGTTAACGGTTTATCGATAAATCGATAAGATATACAATTTTTTTTTTACCCTTATTCTATAATACCCTTTCCTTTACCCTAAGTCTCTAACCCTATTATTTCATCTACCACATTTAAGAAATGATCATATTTAAAGCTCAAGGGAATGAAGTTCAAATTAATGGAAAATAGAATTAGCCGTGATGATGTATTTTTATTTTTTTATACCGTTGGAGTGTTGGTGACATACATTTGATCCCTTACTTTAGTTTCGTTGCATGTGCTTGTTGACACAATTTTTATGTTATAAACGGTGATCGTCTTATTTTAGCTTATTTTTGTCCATATTAGTTAGGCGTGTTTATAGCAATATACTTTCCGTAGAATCCCGCAAATTTTCTTATTGGTGTAATCGATAACCGAATCAATAAGCCCCAAAAATCGATAAATTGAAATCGAAAAAATCGAAACTTTATTGAAACGATAACGATAAGTCAAAATCGAATCGATAAATCGAATGCACACCCCTAGATTAATCTAACATATTCAATTCACCAAACAAAATAAAACAGTTACTTAATGAACTAAACTTTTCTTTTGTTTCTTTTTCTTTTTCTTAATAATGAAGTCAAACTATTAATCTCTTTGGACTATAGCCTTTTCAACTTGCTTTTGGGCAATAACTATTTCTTGAATCCCTCAATTGAAATAAAAAACTGTTTTGACATTGGCTATGCCATATTATGTTCCTTACACACGATGTAAAATTCATATAGAACAAATACTTTATGAAAACACATGACACATTGGAAGTAAACCAAAATTAATACTCAATAATTTAACATGATAAAGACTCCTATTCTTAGAACCAAAAAATACTTTAAGGATGAACACCGTCATCTTTTACCGGAGAACTATTGTGTCAAATCATCAAGAATAAATACTAGATGCGGAAGCGGACCTGAATTCATGAGCACTACAGAGGTTCTTCAGTCTTGCGGTTATCGATCTTCCAAATCAAGACGTGGGTGACTCAACTTTTCCGAAAAATTGAGGACCATAATCCATTTATAATTGCACATGTTTATGTAATTCTAATTTAGCTCATCATTAATTTAGAAGTGACATTCAGAGATACACATAAGACCCCATACTTTAGGAGGTGTCTTATAGACCCATTTAGCTTTAAACCTTATCAGATCACTTTTAATATGGGTCAATCTTTTAACGATAGCAACAACATACAATTATTCTTAATACAAAATATATGTGTAAGTCCGTAAACTCTTACAAGTTTGAGTTGCCAACTAGTTTGAGGAGCCTACTGGCTTATTCCGCGAGAATCTGAATTAATCGGGCTTGACTGTGGGTACTGAACACCTATTAAGAAGAAAAAAAAGTTGCCAATTGAGACTTGTTTGCGAAGGAAAATTGCTAGATAAAATTCAGAACACATATGATAGGCCTTTGTTGAAAACTCAAGGACAATCAGTGGCGAACGCACGTGATGGCAAGCAGGTTTAACTTAACCCGTTTCATCAAAAAATAATACTGCATATATATATAAATTACGGTCAAAGTTGTGTAAATTTTGTATAAATATTTTATTTGAACCCACTTGACAACTACTATTTTACGACTAAAGTTATATACTTTTAAGATTGAATCCGCTTGCACAAAATCCTGGGTCCGCCACCAAAGACAATGCCTGTGTTTTGAAAGAGTTTTGGCAGACTTTCATGTACATAATATATAACACAACTCAACTTGTTAGAAAAAAGAAAATCAAAAATAATTGAAGAAAATGCATGCTACCTTGTTAACTAACAAATTATAATCAAAGATTTAACACCAATCATTTAAATTAATAGAGTGAAATTACTACTCCATACTTAAACTTGTTGCACGCACAAGAAAATTGAGATTTCATAAGCCTAAACGGCATTTGGAGAAAGTAACATGCCTACTGTTTTGATTGTCTATTGGCTTGATTGCACTCTTGACTACTGTTTTATAGTCAAGATTTCTATGTCTAAGTTGAAATGTCTAAATAAAAACACTTTATTTCCTCTACTCCAATTTATTAGCAAAGTTTGAATACCATGAGTTTAAGTAAGCAAAAAATATTTTAAAGATTTTGGTCATAAATATGTGAACTGGGCCTGACCACCATTCGTTTGTGTTGACTGATCACGCGCAACTCTAGTCCTAAAAAGGATAAGTGGTCACTGCAAATATAATCCGGTCTAAAAGTCCAAAGTCGAATTCCACAGAGAACTAAGACTTAGCTATAATTGTTCAATATCGCTCAGAAGACAAGCTCGAATAAATTTCTAAGTTATAAAGATTAAGATTCTTATATATAACTAATTAACTAAGAAACTAAAGCAGTAAATTAACAACTAAAGATACTATGTTCCCTACAATTTCGCCTATGTATTATCTACTGATCGCGAACACTTTAGGTTCCATAATTCTCTCTCGAGCAACTACAATAATTTACTAGACATATTCTCTCGAACTACGCTAGTTGGCTTCATCTAACCGCTCACTATGACCATGTCAAGGCTTCGTTATCTCTAATCCCGCCTTTAAACTCTCGGTATTGATCTCCCACATACATTAGGAGTGATGTTGTTCAACAACCATTTAAATATGTACTCTCTCTCGGGCAGTACACACTTAATAGGCACAGTTAATTGATGGTCATTCAATCAACAGTAACAAATACGTAGTTGAACAAGTAGAGAAATTCAACGGCTCAATTATATAAAAACATAATAAGAATTCATCCTCCAAAAGGTTCCATCAAAACCCTAGATAACAAATTAGCTATTCATAATAGTATGCAAAAATACAATAGTAGAATTCATAACCAATAATGAAAATAGGGAGAAGGAAGTGAAAAACTCGTGGAAGAATTCTCCGTCTTGCTCCTAATGTATTCTTGCCTCCTTAGGTCTAAATTATGTCAAAAATATGTTAAAAGTGCTCAAAATACTCTTTTTCCATGTATATATACCAAGTAGAGTCGGGCTCAAATAATTATACCTTCTTCTACGTGAAAAAGACACTTTTCCAAGGCAGGACGTCCGCGGCTACGGATTTTGGCCAGTTTCTGCCTCACATCCGCGGTCAGTGCACGACCGTGCACTTGTCGTGCATTTTTCACCTTGTTTTGTTTGGAATTTGGAAAAACGTAAAACATGAAATTTGTAGTCCTTTGAATTAGGTTTTCAACCATATATTGTGAAGATCAAATGGAATTTTGAGCAAAAGGTTAGGTGCATTTTTCTAGACAGTGCACAATATGCCTATACTCGATTCTTCGTTCGTTGTGAACTATCATCCGTTGATCCCCGAACATGATCCCGACTTAATTCCTTGGGCTTTTACTTAGACTTCAAAGCTTTAAATCACTTGAATTCATTCCATAATATCCACATAGCTCAAAATCACTCCTACAAGGCATAAAACATACAAGTAGTGCAAAACACTAGCGATTAAAGCTCAAACTCAATTAAAGTGCAGTAAATTAGAGTGTAATAAGCGACTAAATACATAATTATAGCCTATCATCATTGACGTTCCGACTTTGTTCGTCGGCAAGTGAAAATTTTGATCTAGTTTGATTCATGATCGCATATGCAAACTTTATCTTGTGGGCTTTAGCGACATTTTTCATTCTTCACTCGGTCCTTAGTAGCCTTTCCAAAATCAACCTAACCGGTTACCTTTTCCAAGGCGCTAAATAGGCCTTCACCCTTACGCCTTTATATGTAATAGAATAAAACTGGATATTTGTATATAGAATTAGTTAGATCATATGAAACATAACATTTATGTAGTTACAAGATTTTTGAAAGTTGTGTTCTTAATTATTTTATAACATTTACGTGATTATAAAAATTTCTAAAATATTTTTTTAAGTTAAATTGTTTTCAAATTGAAACTATTTTTTTAAACACAATATCGTCACATAACCTAGGAAAAAAGAAAGTACGATAACTTTGAAGGTGTCTATGTATTTGCAAAGACGGAGCTAGAAGCTCTTATACGAGTTTAGCTGAACCAAATATTTTTTTGATCAAAGAGTCATTAAATATGTACAAACTATTAAATTTGGAACCTAATTATTAGCATTTTAAAATTGTTGTTTAAGTAGGCATTTGTACATAAGAATTGTAAAATTCGAAAAAATGGTGAAATTTTTTTCCAAGTTAAAATGGTATTTGAAATTTAGAGTTGTGTTTGGACATAAATTTCAGTTTGGTTATTTTTGAAGTTTTGTGAGTAAATTGAGTGAAAATTTTGGAAAACAACTTTTGCAGTTTTTTAAATTTTCAAAAATTTCTAAAATACATCTTCAAGTGAAAATTGAAAATTTTAAGAACAAACGCTCATTCGGGAAAAAGTGATTTTTTTTTGAAAAAATCTTACCTCAAATTTTATGTCCGGCACATCCTACCTCTAGTATTTGGCCTACAAAAATTCACAAGCACAAAACTCCAACATGTTAACAGAATAAAAAGTTGCAACAAGAATCAAGATTTGGATCTACCTACCTGTCCCTCCATGCCCTCTTCTTTGATTTGACTTTGACATTTGATGTCCCCATCTTCTCTCTCACCAACCCCCTACAATCCACTTGAACTACCCACTGCCCTCTTTCTTTGATTGTTCCTATAGGTTCACCAAACTCATAAATAATTTTAAAAAAAAAACCCAGACTCCATCCCTTTCTTCTCTTCACTCTTCAATTCTTTTGTTAGTAGTCTTGAGACCCAATTCAAGATTCATTACATCTTTCATTTCTCCACTCCAATTGAGGGGTATTTTTTTGCTGTGTCCATAAATGGGTGGTGAAACTAAGGTTTATACTTTGGCTGAAGTTGCCCCTCACAACAATAACAAAGATTGTTGGCTTGTTATTAGTGGCAAGGTACTTTAATCTTTGTGATCTCTTAAAATATATTTCTGCCTCAACCCCTTTTGTTCTAATTAACTGGATTTGATGTTTGTTGTGTTTTTTTTTTGCTACAAAGATATGTTAAAGATTTAATCTTTGGCTCTTTATGATGCAACGTACAAGTCTTTGTGATCTCTATATTTACCTTTATGCCTCCACCCCTTTTGATGTAATTAACTGGAGTTGATGTTTCTTGTGTTTTTTCTTAACAATATCTGTTAAAGATTCAATCTTTGGCTCTTTAGGTTGCAATGTATTGTCTTTGTTATCTCTGTATTTACCTTTATACCTCCACCCCTTTTGATGTAATTAACTAGAGTGATGTGTTTTGTGTTAATATCTGTTGAAGATTCAATCTTTGGCTCTTTATTAGTGGCAAGATGTTAGTCTTGTGATCTCTGTAATAACTTTCTGTCCCCACCTAAGTTGCGCGGATTCTTCGATTTGATGTCGTCCCCGTCTTTAGCTTTAGCTTTGATTCTAAGAAGATGAAAAATTCTTAGCTTTTCATGGCTATTTCTTCATATTCTTTCCTCACTACGCGGAGGCAAAAAATAAGATTCTTTTTCGCCGCCAATTCAGAATTTAGAGTTAATGAATTTTGATCTTATATCTTAGTTTGAGTTAGATGTAGTGGTTTCTCTCGAGCTCATTGTGTCTACTCTAGATCCGTCACTGATTTCTTTTGAGCAAGTGTAGCAAAATAGATTAGGGGGAAAATAAATGACAAAGAAGAAAAGAACAGTCCTATCCTGTTTTCTTTTCTTAAAAATGTAATTAACTGGAGTTGATGTTTCTTGTGTTTTTTCTGTTAAAGATTTAATCTTTGGCTCTTTAGGTTGCAATGTATAGTCTTTGTTATCTCTGTATTAAATTATGCCTCCACCCCTTTTGATGTAATTAACTGGATTTGATGTTTGTTGTGTTTGTTTTTACAGAGATATGTTAAAGATTCAATCTTTGGCTCTGTAATTACTTTTCTGCCTCCACCCCGTTTCATGTAATTAACTAGAGTTGATGTTTCTAGTGTTTTTCATTACCAGTATCTGTTAAAGATTTAAGCTTTGGCTAGCAATTAGTAACACGATATAACCTTGGTGATCTCTTTAATCACCTTTCTGCCTCCACCCTTTTTTTTATGTAATTAACTAGAGTTCATATTTCCTGTGTTTTTTGTTAACAATATTTGTCAAAGATTCAATCTTTGGCTCTTCATTTGTGGCAATGTTTTGTCTTTGTGTCTCTCTAATTACCTTAATGCCTCCACCCCTTTTTTAAGTAATTAACTTGGTTGATATTTCTTGTGCTTTTCTTTGCTAAAATCTGTTGAAGGTTCAGTCTTTGGCTCATTATTAGCTTTCTGCAACCTTTTTCATATGTTATTAACTGGGGTTGATGTTTCTAGTTTGTCTTTACTAATATCTGTTAAAGATTCAATCTTTATCTCATAATTTGTGGCTAAGTATAATCTTTGTGACCTCTGTAATTAGCTTTCTGTACCTGCTTTTAGATAACTTTTTATGCTTTGGTACCTAGATCTGTAAAGATTCAACTTTTGGCTGCTTCTGTTCCATTGCTGTTTATACTTTTTCTTTCTCCCCATTCATTTTTAGCCGCCGCACCCATGTCAACACGACACTGTTTGAGGAAAAGTAAAAAAAATATTGAATTTGAGGAAAAGTAAAAACCATGGACTGCGATACCTCATAAATTCAACTAATCTCAACTTTTTTCAGTACAAACTTGCATCTTCAGATATCTAATAGCACTATCAGTTAGCAAAAGAAATTTGATGTGGTAAATGTTGAACCTATGACTTGGTTTTATTATAAATGAAAATTTATCGGTTCATTGTTATGGTTTAGCTCTTAAATGTTTATGTGGCTGAGAGTATAGAGGAATTTATTAATATGCAAAAATTGCCAAGAGCTACAATTTATACAATGTGAATATCAAATGGTTAAAAGCAATTATTCATGGAAATAATGAGCCATTCTTTAGCACAATGGTTAATTCACAATATGCTAAAACCAATGCTTGTAATGTGCATTTCCTTTTGTTTTTTAAGGTTAGATGCTCCAGTTTTGGAGATGCCTTAGTAGCCCGGTAGACACTTATAAAAAAATAAAAGAAAAGAATAGCCGGCTAGACTTTTACCTATTGTTACCCTGCCATCAATTTATGTTTTTTCTTTGGGATCGTGTTGTCAAATTTGGGATGTGATATCTTTTATTTGAATACTTAGGTAGTTCGGGATTAAGGTTTAGTTGATTGCTATTGATCTTTTTGTTATAGGTGTACGATGTGACAAAATTCTTGGACGACCACCCAGGTGGCGATGAGGTTTTATTGGCTGCTACTGGTAATATACTTTGGACCAACTTTTTCCTAGCCCAAAACCACACTTTGTAACATTCAAGTTGTTCCTCAAGTCGTACACACGATCATATATGTTTAAATATTGTTCGAATTGTAAAGTTAAGTAGAACATAGCTGACTCTAAATTGTGCAATCCAGTGGCACACACACACGATCATATATGTTTCAATGGCTCGGACAATACAACACACGCGCACACACATAACACACACAATTCTTTAGAAGAGACTGATTCACGGATTCTTTATGGTACTTTATGCAGGAAAGGATGCGACTGATGATTTTGAGGATGTCGGTCACAGCACCAGTGCTCGAGCAATGTTGGATGAGTATTACGTAGGCGATATTGATTCAGCAACCATCCTTACAAAAACCAAGTACACTCCTCCTAATCAGCCTCATTACAACCAGGACAAAACATCCGAGTTTGTAATTAAGCTCCTCCAGTTCTTAGTTCCCCTGATTATTTTGGGTGTAGCTGTTGGCATCCGCTTCTACACCAAACAACAATCAGCTTGAAGATTGAGTACGCGATGAATTCATAATAAGTGTCCGAATTTGCAAAATGTGACCCTTACCCCACCCCCAAAGAAAAACCTCCACCAAAGATAAGCTAAAGAAGAAAAAAAATTTGGTTTTTATTTTTCTATTTCTGTGACTTCATTGTTACATTGTTCTTGTTGTAATAGATATTTGATTTATGCAGTTCAGTCTTGTGAACTTGGATTATTGACATTTGCTGTGCTTATTATGATTTGTTCTACTCTCTTGATATGAACTTGGGATGATATATTACATTCTTCTAACTCAAATTTCACTTCAACTCTAGTGTTCATTACTCATTATGTTTGAAGATATTGGATATGCACGCAGTGGCGGAGCCACCCTTGCCCAAGAAATTACACTGTGTAGATGAGTAAAGTTTATCTTTTTTATGTATATATACTATATGTTGAATCTCCTCGACTTCTTCGTATACTTCTTTATATTTTGACATTTAGTGAAAACCCTAGTTCTGTCACAGCATGCATGTCTTTTTTCACATTATTTTCTAGAAATTACCAAGCAGCCGGAAAAGTTGAATGGAGGATCACCAATATGCAATCTTCTGCCTCAATTGACAGACTACAAGCGGATTTAGAATTTTAAGTCAGTGAGTGCGAAGTACTACTGGACTCACTATTTGTATTTGGTCTGAACTCAATATAAATATATTATTTTAAGAAGTATTTTAAATATGTATGTACAGTTTAAGTCGAAAGCAACGAGTGAGATAAGTCCATTTGATTATTTTTTGTTGTTTGTTTGTGCCTTTGAGCTAACATCAACTCATGAAGTGATTAGATTGTCCATAATTAATTTGCTCCCACTGAAAATCCTAGTTTTGTCACTGCATAAGTGTGTAAACATATTATATTCATTCTAATAAGGTGGATTCACGATTTAAACTCGAGGGGTTCAAAGTTGGAAGGTTCATAGCATTGAATTTAATGTCCCTCCAAAATTATGGGTCCAAAATTTACTATCTATTGAAATTTTAGTGGCTTTTAGCACACCACACACCAACACATTTCTGTATACCGTCGAAAGTACTAAGTTAAGTGAAAGTACTAAGTTAAGTTGAACTCATACTGAAGTTAGTATATTCTGGTAGTCATGTGTAGATATACATAGAGAGCCTATCATTGCTGCAGAAATCCTAAAGAAGCCAGCAGAAGACACATTATACTGCATTTTCCGCCCTGATATCGTCGAGTTCCCCTGGATTGTTGTTAAGCCTGATGCAGTTTTGTATCCAGGCAACGTGTTCTACGTCGTTCCTAATCGAAAAATCTACCATCTTTTGAACGTGAAAAGTCAGCAGAAGACATATTACAACCAGGACATAACATAAGAGTTCATAGTTAAGCTCCTCCAATTCTTAGTTCCCCTGATTATTTTGGGTGAAGATAGTACATTGTCACTACCATCAAGATTTTCACTATTCATCAATATCGTCACTATCATCAACTTGGATCTTATGGTGACATGGGGGCGAACAAAGGAAACGGAGGGATGAGGTTTCTCTCGCTTTTGGCATAGTGGGCCCCAGTGAGAGGCTCGCACGACGGGCTTGTTAGGACCGTAAAAATCAGGTGTCATGCGGAAGCTAGCAAAACAAACTTGAACGATAATAAATCAGACAATAAAAGAGAAATCTACCAAAAGAAACACAAACATTTAATGTGGTTCGGTCAACTGACCTACGTCCACAACGGAGATGAGCAATCTACTATATAAAAAGAGATTACAAAATATCGAGAGAACAACCTCACGAAGAGAAAAACACAAGTGACTCACTAACGCTTGTCCCGTAAAGTTCTCCCCCCTAAACACGACTCTCAAGCCCCCTATGGCTACATTGTGGATGTTACTGAATGAGAAGGAAGGATCTTCAATTTATAGAAGTCCAAACCTTTTCCTACAAGAAAAATGACTAGCCAAATATGGGAGATTTGTAATGTCTTTCTACAAGAAGGAAAACCCAATTATGGTAAATATGTTGTCCTTTCCTTCATGAAATAGAAAAACCAATTATGGTAAGAAAATCTGGACAAACACCTAACATGACTGCTCTCATCAATATCTTTCTCATCAAGAAGAAAACCTTTAGGCTTGTTATCCAGAAACTTGTTCAAAAATACCGTAATAAGAAGAACATACTGTGAATTTCATAATAAGAATCCAAATTTGCAACATGTGACCCTTATCCCGCCCTCAACCAAACCTGTTGCTTTCTGCTCGAACTTTATCAACATATTAGTTAAAAAAATAAAAAAAAATTACAACATATGCATCTAATAAGCTCACATTGAAGATTGAGTTTCAACTTTTAGCAACTCATAGTCATCAAAACTCTATATATTATGCCAAACAATCAACTTAAAGATTGAGCTTATGGCGAATTCTTAATAAGAGTCCACATTTGCGAGATGTGACTTTTAGCGCACCCCATCGGTCTAGAGGTGGATCTAGGCGAGTCCTATGATTTCATGAGTGTCCACTATTTTCTCCTTGGATTATTCAAAAGAAATTTGAAAAATATATACATATAATAAGATCACATCCTTTACCAACTCAAAGTCATAAAAACTCTATATATCATGTCAATGAAAAGCATATCTCACTGCAGCTCATATACAAACATTTGGGGAGAAAATAAGGTGTTGTAGAATGGAACAAAAAGATTACAACTGAAAAACTTGCAGTTACACTCAACAACAGAATCAGCCAAAATTACCCGAGTAATTTGATGTACCTGGAAGATCGATTGTCACGTTCAAAAAAGGACAGCCCAGTGCACTAAGCTCCCGCTATGCGCGGGGTCCGGAGAAGGGCCGGACCACAACGGTCTATTGTACGCAGTCTTACCCTGCATTTCTGCAAGAGGCTGTTTCCACGGCTCGAATCCGTGACCTCATGGTCGCATAGCAACAACTTTATCAGTTACGCCAAGGCTCCCCTTCATCGATTGTCAAGTTCTTTCAGTTATTTTAGATTCAGTTCTTTCTGACTGGCTTGAGGGAGAACTACAATCCCTGGAAAAATTATGTCCGAAAATATTGAACTTTTTGCCTATCCTTTTGGAGAATGATTTCATGAATCGTCGCGAGCTAGATTTTTGCATATTCCTCTTCATACAAACATGGTCTTTTTCCAAGTCGTTTAATCTCATCCTCATCCGCGCTAGTTCAAGTTTTAGCTCTCTATTTTCTCGTCTCAACGAAGCATAATTGTCCTTGGGAGACATTGCAGCACTAAGAGCACCACTATTGATCCTCCAGGATTGGTGCATTGGCTTAATGTCATCATCAGGG
Source organism: Nicotiana tabacum (assembly GCF_000715075.1). Taxonomy (NCBI): domain Eukaryota; kingdom Viridiplantae; phylum Streptophyta; class Magnoliopsida; order Solanales; family Solanaceae; genus Nicotiana; species Nicotiana tabacum. The sequence continues at coordinate 7,291,283 of NC_134082.1, read as the reverse complement.
TATGAACAAAACAAGGCGTTTCGTAGCCTCAATTGCTCGAAATAAAGAACTTGAACGATGGATTGGAGAGGAAGGCGCTCGTTTTGTGCAGCGTGTGCACCAGCTTCCTGTGAGAGCTTTTGGAAATCTATCAATTTGCATAGTCTTCTCTTGTCTGGATCTGCTAAGGTTTGATGAGCCTGGAATATGCATTCATGAACAATGTTATGGTTAGTTATATGAAAAAATAGGAATTGAGATGAGAAGCTCTATCAGCTTAACAAAAGGTGAAAAGGTCCAAATTTACCCCCCTATGTTGCTCGGACTCTCCGAAAATATCATCGGGTGCGTGTCTGATACTCCAAAAATAGTGCATTTTTGGAGGATCTGATAATGCTGCGACAGCATTTTGGAGAGTCCACACAACATAGTTTACTCCTATACCATACATAATATCTCAATTTACCCTCTGTTACACTTTGACGTTATACATACCCTTGCTGTTAGCAAATATCTTGTATTCGTCCTTCACTTTAACGAAGCTCCATTGCGGATTGGATGGATTCCGCGTGTCAAAACACTTAAGGAAAAAGGTCCAAATTTACCTCTCCAGTTTTTACTATGGTTAAGATTACCTTTAATCGTACTTTTGGTTGGTGCTCAGTTAGGGTCATCGGCGAATACAAGATAATTTGCTAACCACAAGAAATGAACAAAAGGGCAGTCTGGTGCACAAAACATCCCACGTTCACGGGGGATTTGGGGAAGGGCCACAACCCAAAGGGGGTGTAATGTAGGGAACCCACCCTAATACAAACATAAGTGGTTGATCCCACGGTCGTACCCATGACCTATAGATCACATAGGTCACATCGATATAAACCATGACCCAACCACAAGAATATGAATGACTCCAAAATATAACAGAGTGTAAAGTTAAGATATTTCGTATAATAGAAGGGTAATTTAACCATTTTCACTAATCAAAGGAGGACATATTACTCTGTAATGGGAATAATTATGATTATCTCAAGGTAAAGAACCTTAATACTCTTGATGGACTTATTCTAGAACTACCATATTCAATTAAGTCATTAGCAATCTATATAGTTTTATCAAAAATAAGCACCATATGATATTTCTCCTGTTGTGAAATTTTGAAGTAACTCTCATCCAAACCAGCAAAACATTTTTGAACATATTTCAATTAAATTGTCAATACATACCTTGAGGTAAACGTCGATTGCTCGATAAAGTCCATCGTGGACAGTACGCGCATGTGCTGGTAATGTTTCTGCAACAGCAATGAACTTGCTCAGCTTTAGATTTGCATCTGGTGCAATTTCAGCTAGGTAATTGTCAACCAGCTTTGATACTTTGAACAATGCATTTTGTGATGGCGTCGTAGTAGGGCTATCGGATTCAAAAACCGATACATCTTCCATATCATCATCACTATCTCCCTCTTGCTGTGAAAAGTTAACCAAGATTCTATGCACTGTGTCAACATCAAACAATGTATCACCAGCATGTCGAAAGGAAGGAATCAGAATATCGTCCAGGGTAGCCGTATCCAATTGAGATCCTATCCGCCTCTCGAGATCAAGCCTACTAGCAACCGTGCAATCTAACATCACTGCACTTCGCAACAATCCAAAAAGAAAGCTCAAGGGCACGACGAATTTTTCAACAGGCATCAGGCTCACGATCGTCTCAACCACGAGTTTTTCTTGGATATTTGAACCAGAAAGGGATTTTTGTATCAACTCTTTTTGTGCATAGTTCACTAGTGATGCAGCAATACTCTCAGGCCTAACCCCACGAAACTTCATCGCGGTTATGACGCGTTGGTACAAGTCGATACGAAGCATTGAAATATCCTCAATCCACCAGTCCAATTCACAATTGGCTTGTTTAATCATATGTAGTCTTCCTCCAGAGCTACTATACTCTAATCGTGAGAAACTTGAGGCGATTTGCTCGACACAAGCTTTCGAGGCTACAGCATCGATACACCGGCTAACAATTTTCAGCTCATCAGCAAGTGGAAGTAAGTTTTCACATTGTCTCAAGACTTCAACACACATTTCAAGATTCTTGCAAACAATGCTGTCAAGATATTCTTCAGCTCTTGAACCAAGATTATTTTTCGAGTAGTCCTCCGACATCTCGAGATAATCGGATACGCAACAAAGCTGAGCAACATTTGCTGCTGTGATCTCAAAGTTGACACCATAACAGAATTTGGCTGCTAGCTCAAATGATTCTGTTCCACCTGGTAGACTAACAAGCTCAATTCTTGATATATCTGAATCCCTGTGCTCTGCTACTAGCCTCCGGATTCGTCCGCTTCTCGAAACAAGGGGAAACTACATCATAATTATTCTATGTTAGGGAATTTTCTATTACATTATAGTCTCTAAACTTACTCATAGGCATGAAATTTAAAAAATTTCAAACATTTCAATATAATATGTGAGATAAGAAGTCATATAGAGGAATAGTGCTAAGAATTCTATGTTGTTCGAACTCTTCAAAAATGCTGACCTGAGTGTCGGATCCTCCAAAAGTAGTTCATTTTGAATGGTCCGACACGGGCAGTAGCAGAGCTAGGACTTTTACCAAGGGGATTCGAAATATTAAAAGGTAAACTTACGAACATGCCAAGGGGATTGAACATTTACTATTTATGCATAAAAATAAATTTAACCTTATATATACTCTATAATTTTTTGGCGAAGTTGATTCGGTTGAACCCCATTTCGCCACTCTAGTTCCGCCCCTGAATACGGGTGTGGCAATATTTTTGAAGAGTTCGAGCATCAATAATAGAGAATGAAGAGCATTTACCTTGTGGAGTGAAAATATGCCACCATCCACTTCTATTGTTATATCACTAGGAACATCTCGAAATACCCTATAACATATAAATTAGCCAATAATAAGCAGAAAGACTAAAATTTTGATCTTTCTCTTCTAGGGGAAGATTTAACATAGAGGTAGTAGGAGCACGTGCACTCACTGTCTTAGGCTCGGACTATGTGTAGTACAACAACAACGACAACATATCCAATGTAATCCCACAAGTGGACTCTGGAGAGGGTAGTATATACACAGACCTTACCCCTACCTTGTACCTTGTGAAGGTAGAAGGTTGTTTCCGGTAGACCATCGGCTCAAGGAAAGAGCACTCGGACTATATGTGTGTACAAAAATTCATCAAAAGTTTTACTAAGATGCATGTAACTAAAGCCCCAAGTGATTTTGAACTGCACGTAAAAGTATGACACAATATGCAGGTTCATCACCACCAGCAACAACATACCCAGTATTGTCCCACAAGTGAATTCTGGGAAGAATAATGTGTACGCAGACCTTACCTCTAACTTGGGAAGGTACGTAGGTTCACAAACAAGCCAAAAAAAATGCTTTAAAACTTTCAAACATTTTGGCATTGCATATACGAGATCAAGAATTTAGAAGCTGTGGATTCTGAGTTGAGAGAACGAGTTATGACACGTATAACCAAGTACACATTTTTTTAATCAACTATAGCATATTAAATCACATTGATGCTACAAAATTAATCTTTTTACACTGTCGATGTATATAACTACGTACTGCAAAATACAAACCATTCGTTATAACGCTGCCTCGAAGTAGACTTGGTTAGTGGTAGTTGATGGTGGTGTTTGTCCATGGCCAATATGGTGAAGAAAAGCCAAGGGAAAAGATTGAAAATCTCTAAATAAAGAAGAATGTGAAAGGTTTGTTAAAGAAGACAAGAAAATAAGGGGACAGAGACACAATAGGAGAGATTTTGCTGTTTGTTGAGTACTTCTTTGGCCATTTTTTTTGTCAAACTTTTTTGTTTTCATGTTCAAAGCAATGGGGCCTCTCTTGTGGTCACGTTTTTTTTGTACCCGTCTCAATTTATGTGATGGTATTTGACGGTAACCATATTTATCTAATAGAAGAATTAACTTAAATAAATATTGCTTAAATTTAAAATAACCAGCAGATATATAATACGTGTATAGTTATAAATTAGAAAAAGTGAATAGTGAATCTGATAGCTATTTTTGTATTTATTCCAATTTAATAAGGAAAAAGAATTTCTTGAGACTTGTGGTATGAAACAAGTTAAAGATATTTATGTGGTTATAAATCATCTCATTAAAAGTAAGATGAGAAGTTTAAAGTCAAATATTTTTGAATATAGAAATACATCATTATTTTATAATAGGCTAAAAATGAAATATCATCACATAAATTGAGACGGTGAGAATAATGTGTAATACTAGCAATTACAAATAGAATTTAACTTATATATATTGGTTGATTTTCTTGTTTTCATAACAATGTACTCACTTGTTTTTCATGTTATTACTAATCTCACTTATTTTTTAAGTTACTAATCTCTTATTATGAATAATAAATGTAGTTATCTAATATAAAACTTCTTTTTATCTTATAAGTGGGGCTACTCTCACACTAAATGCTTTTACAATATTTGTACAATGGATTTAATTTATATATACTAATAATAGAGATAAAAATCGCAAAATTTGGCTTTTCGAATTCAATCACCTTTTCACTGTGACGATGTTATAAAAAAGATAAGAAAAGTTAGGAAAAGAAGGAAACACAATCAAGAAAAACGAAAAAAGAGGTGGCTACTTTTTATCATTTCCATAATTATGATTTATGATTATCCTTTATTTTCCTCATGTTAAGTTCGATATTCGCATTGAAGTCACGACGGGTGCTAATTCGCGTCTCGTATGGTATATTAAAGAACCTTAACCAATAAAGGTTGTGGTGGAGTGGTAAGCACTCCTTCATCCTTAACTAGATGTTTCGGGTTCGAGTCCCTAGGTATGGAGTCGTCTTTGTTAGGGAGTGCTTTAAGCTCCAATATCGGACTTCCTGGCACGAATCCGAATTTAATCGAGCCCCAATATAAATACTGCATACCGGGTGGGAAACAAAAATAAAAACCTTACCAATTTATTATTTTTTTTATTCTTAAAGCTCGACCTGAAATCATTAACTAAGAATAGAGATAATATTCATCCGACTACAAATCTTGATGATAATCATAATTACACTTCCCACCATCTTACACTCAAATCATACTTAAAACAATCTTTTATGGGAGGGCCCAAGTGTTCCAATTCGATATGATCTTATCATCTTAATGATGAATTGAAAATAAACTATGAAAACGATGGAGTATAATTGAATTTTGTTACGTTCTGTACTTATGATATAAAACAAGTTACAGATATTTCATCGATAAATTATTTAATTATTGATAAAATAGAAACTAAAAATGAAATATATCATTCTTTTCAATAAAATGATAATAAACATGATAAATTATGAAATAAACATACTAAAAGGACTAATTAGTGACAACAATTTATGTAAACATATATATTATGTATTTATTGAATTAATAAACATCAGAACTAAATTTGTTTACCGTTATTTTATCTAGAGTATAGAACAAAATCATAGACTTTATCAACTAAATCATAGACTTTATTTCTCCCTCGAAAGCAAAAAATACCTAACAACTTGTGATTCTTGACATTTCAGACCTTTAATTTCAAATTCAAATAATATTAGTAATTATTTTATTCTCTCTCTCCCTCTCTCTAATATTGAGCCAGCTTAGACTTTTAGGGCCCTTTGGTTCAATATTAAATTATAATCCCACCATTTACAAACCGAACCCATTAATTAAATTTAAATATAATTCTGAATTCGTTTCTGATCAAAATCGAGAGAGAAGTATATATCAAATGTTCAATTGAAGATTAGTGGATAGTCATTTACGCATGCTGGAAAAAAAAAATCGTCTTTAGTAAGATATGTTTTACGTGTAAAGTGAATTTTTTTTGACGAGAATCTAAATTTATTGAATTATAAACAAATATCGAGTAATAGGTTAAAAAAATATTAAGTAATTATGCCGCATGTCTAAATCCGTGTAATGGATGAAGTGAAGGAAAAGACATCCTATATTTAATTATTCCTTCTTTTTTAGACTTTTTAGATTTTGGACTTTTCATTTCCCCTCAATAGGGAAATAAAAAAAAAGAGATTTTCAATTCCCATTATCTTTTCCATTACTCGCTATGATCCTAAATATTAGTCGTTTGACAATCAAAATTTGTTTCAAGATATTCGTCATTTTATAAAAGCAAAATCATTTACTATTATTTTTTGCAAATTCACCCTTGCTATTTCAATTTGTAGAGTATTAATTCACTGAAATGATTGAAAGAGATAAATTATACTTAGATTAGTCATGCTTGCATCAGAGTAGCTTGTCTGCATCATCGCTTGGGTGCAGCTCTTCTCTGGACTTTGGGTGAATAGTATTGAGAGAGGGATTGGTTAAGTAACTGTGGTCTAGTAACTGTAGTTAGGGGTTGTTTGGTAGGGTGTATAAAAATAGTGCGGAATAAGGTGTATTAGTATGAATTAGTAATGCATGTGTTAGTAATGCAAGCATTAGTTATGCATATATTATTTCTTATCTACTGTTTGATGTGGTGTATTAAAATTATAATACATTGCATAATTTTTAAGAAAAATAATTGTTTACAAAAATACCCTCCATATTCTATAGCTTTAAGGGACTTTAAGGATAATTTTATCTTTAACCATACTAATGCATGCATTAATAGCCTTGGTATTACTAATGCCATAATTTTCTATCCATTACTTATACATAAGATAATACCAAGTATAATGTATAACTAATACAAGTATTAGATATACACATGTTGAAAAAATGTACCAAATAAGATATTAGTAATACATAGAGCTAATGCTTGCATTATTTTTTCTAATACCTCCTACCAAACGATCCCTTAGTAACATTAACAGAGTAACTGTAGTTAGTAGTATTAACAAGACTTAGCTAGTTAGTTATAACTATAATTAGGAGTGTTAAGAAGGTCGGTTAATTATGCTGATAGCAACATGTGTATAAAGCTATGTACAACTGTTTAATTAGTCAGTTAGAAAATTTTCAGTGCATAACTGATCACGCCCAACTACGCCTTATAAAAAGGACTAAGCGATCGCTGCAAATTAGGTAATTGTCCGCCCAATAGAGCTTTGCCATGAATAGGCCGAAATGGTTTCGTGAAGCCGGTCCCCGAAATCCCAGCGACAAAGTCAAACTTAGACTGACCTATATAATCCGGTTCAGTCCGGAGTCGAATTCCACAGGGAACTAACCTATTTACTGCAACTTTTAACACTGTTAATGAATAGCTCAAACAATCCCCGGATGCAAGATTTTTAATGGATAATGAGTAGAATTTAGTTAACTAATGAAAAACAATAATAAAACTAGCAATAATCAAGAACATAGTTGAATTTAATTGTAAAATGGTCTAGAGTTATTGATTTCCCCAATTGTCGGATGAATTCCTAACATATTAGCTATAATCTCGCCGTAATACTCTATACAAAATATGAGTTCTAGGTTACCTCAATTATCTCTTGATCAATTACGATACTTTATTAGAAGCATTCTCTCGAACTACTCTAGTTAACAATTTATGCAACTCAGAATTATTTTACCAAAGCTTCGTTATCTCTAACCCTATTTTTAAATTCAAGTAATTAATCTCTTAACTTACCCGAAAGTGGTGTTGTTCAACAACAATCTAACCCAGTGTTCTTTCTCAACAACACAAGGTAACTAGGCATGATTAATCAAGGGGCCTTTCAATTAATCACACGAAAACACATAGTTGAACAATTATAAAGTAAGAAACGGCTTAATTATATCAAAATGTAATCAAGACTTCATCCAACAATTGGTTCCATCAACCCTAGATTAAATGTTTAGCTACTCATGGTAAAACAAGATAAAGCCATAAAATAATTCATAATTCACAAAATAATGATGACAGGAAGAAGAATAAAAACTCTAATAGTGTCTTGATCTTCTCACACTTGCTCTTGCCTCCAATTGAGTCTAAAAACAAGTTTAAACTTGACTTGGGCGAGTTTGTTGAGTTTATATAGGGTTAGGATAAGTTTCCCATGCTTTACACTTTGGCCCCCGAACTTTCTTGGCATTCTCCAAATCGACCGCGGTCGCGGGCCAACCGCGGTCCGACCTCGGTTGTTTTAGATAATTCTGTTTTGTGCCTTTTTTCACCGCGTTCCAGCCGCGGCCCCACCACGGTTGCGGTGGACTGTTGCCTATTTTTTCCTTCGCCTTTTCTTGCTTGTTTTCATTCGAGCTCTTCTTGATTGGCCTTGTATCTACATATTTGACCCCAAAACACTCTATATCCTCCTCCTAACGCGGAGTAGTTCCTACAAAGCATAAAAACATCAATTAGAGCATTTTATTATCATTTAGCACTTAAAACATCAATAAAGTATGGTTAACTTAGAGCACAAATAGCATCCACATCGCATAATATAGGCTACTATCAACAACTCATTGCTTCTTTTTCTCTCTTTGAAACTAGCTCCTCTCGATTTGCATGTGTTAAGGCTCACAAAGATCATGAGCCATGAGCTGAGAATTCTTCTTCTTCATATGGTATCAGAGCCTTAGCGGCCATTAATACAAACGAATTCTTCAATTAAGCTTGATTACACATGGAATTTGTGAGAAACATGGCGACGGAGGTAGACAATGACGTACCAGAGAAATTGAGCCATAATCATCCTCTTTCCTCAATTCTACCGACAATTCAGGGACTATGTTGATCTCTCTGCAACTGACAGGATAAAAAACTACTCAGTGTGGAGCCGTGCGAGGGTTAATCGACGAAAACATGAAGGAAGGAGAAGTTTTGTCCGAATCTGACTGATCTTTGGGAGAGATACAATGTGATTGCGTTGTCATGGATAATGAACTGTGTTTTGAGCCAATTGCTCAGTGGAATAATGTATTCATTGAGTGCCAATGCGGTTTGGAGTGATTTGAAAGAGAGATTCGACAAAATTGATGGATCACGAATATTCCATCTTCATAAACAAATTGTGATTGTGACTTAGGGGACAGTAGTATTGCTGCTTATTTTTCAAAATTACGCTTGTTGTGGGATGAGTTTGATGTCTTAGATCAATCTCCATCTGATTGCCCTAGATCTTGTGATTATGTGGAGTTCATGAAGAGGTAGAGTTGCTGCAATTCCTGATGAGATTGAATCACATGAGCAAGCTCGTAAGCAAATCCTAATGATAATTCCCATACCAACTATGAACAAAGCCTACTCGATGTTGATTGAAAGAGAAAGTCAGCGGAGCATAAAAAACACCATGACAACAGTAGATAATGTAGAAATGAATGCATTGATGATCACTACGGGAAGGAATATGCAAAAAGTCAAAAGGAACTACAATGTTCAATGTGACTTTTGCAAGATGAAAGGACATACTCAAGCTGAATGTTACAAAATAATTGGATATCTCACTGATTTCAAACCTAAGAAGAGGTATGGAGGAACTACAACTAACAATGTTGTTATAAATAATAATAGAAATCAAGATGTATAGGGTAGATGATATGCTAATACAATAGAAAAGAGTGTGAACTCTGAAGGCACTAGAGGAGGTAATGATGCTAGAGGCCCCTACTTCACACCAGAGCAGTATGATCAAATTTTGAAGCTGTTTGGCAAGGAGAATATAGCAGACAACTCAGCCAATTCAATCAACATAGCAGGTAATGATGCTATTACTGCTTTCTTGGTAGAATGAGACAACAAAGAGTGGATTATAGATATTGGAGCGATAAATCACATGACCTCTAACTGAGCTTGTTGGAAAACACAGTAAAAGTAGGAGATCCAAAAGAAAAATTAGGAGATCCACATGTGACCTCTAACATACAAACTCTTTCTTCACAAGCTCTACAACTTGTTACACATTGATATATGGGGGCCTTGCATTGTACAAACCTTTGATGACAATAAACTCTTTTTTACTATAGTAGATGATCACTCTAGAATGACATGGTCGTACTTATTGAAGCTGAAAAGAGATGTGGTAGTTGTGCTAAAAAACTTCACTAAATTGATACAAAATCAGTTTAATAGAACAATCAAGGCAATCCAATTATATAATGGAGGATAATTCTTAAACAACGAATATAGTGATCTTTTACAACATCATGGAATTGTGCATCAAAAGACTTGTTTCTATACTCCTCAACACAATGGAATAGCTAACAGGAAGCATAGACACATATTGGAAGTAGCAAGAGCCTTGAGATTTCAAGGAAGAATTCCCATGAAGTATTGGGGGAACTGTGTTCTCGCTGCCATCAACATTATCAATAGACTGCCATAAGTGGTTCTAAATAGTAAAAGCCCTTATGAGATGTTCCATAAACAGAAAGCCAACCGCAACATTTAAGGACATTTGAATATCTTTATTAGAGGTTTTTGGCCAATATTGTCCCTTATCTTTGAGGGTAGATATATTTTGATCTCTCAAATATAACCCTGAGCATATTTAGTCCCTTAAGTATGCTAAAGTGTAGCACTTTTAGTCTCACTAACAAAATTTGTCCAAGATCAATTATGAGGTTGGTTTCGGCACTCACTCTCTTTTTAATTTACTTATCAAAAATATTTTATAAATTAACACCCATTAATAGTACAGAGCTAACAAATTTATGATTTTAACGGTGAAACTTTTACTTTTAAAAATTTCGATTGATTTTTCCAAAAATAAAAGTTAAAATTTCAAAAAAAAAAATCTGCCAAGATCACTAGGCATATTATTGAAGCAAACAAATAACCAGATTATATTATCACTTTTAGCCCGTGCCAGAAACTATATACATCTGGTAGCTGAAAAAGTATATAAAATTTGCATAATTTTTGTATTGTTTATCGTGAAAATGGTAACAACAATTAAATTTATAAATGGGACTCTAAAAATACGTGATCTATTTTTATGCTAGTTGTTAGAGAAGTTGATGCTAGGAGTATGAAGTTTAACGATGAGATACAAGCTAAAACAGGGCAGTAATCAAACCGAGGGCTTGCTGCCGGGCTTCGGACTGGTCGATGAAGGGCCTCGGGGTCAATATCCGGCTCGAGCTCGAGCTATCGGGGTTAACCAGGAAAAGGATAACAATTAGAATATAATTAATTTAATTATATTAATTATGAAAGCAGTAAATGGAGAGAGTGGCCTTAGGCAAATGAATTAGAGAGAGAAGAGAGGGAGAGAGAGATATTATTGATTTTCTATAGAATAGTTGAGGTAACAGCAGCCTCTTATAAAGTGGTGTGAATTCCCTTTATATAGGAGTGGAACCCGGTTATAGTACAACGTACATTAATTATGAAAGTATGGAGATGGGACGGCTAGATGTGACGCCTTAACACAGACTTTGAGTAGGCCAGCTCTGTCAGACTTAGCCGCGTGCCTTGGGAATTTCCCTTTTTGTTTCAGCCTCGATCTTCGTCTTCTTTGAGTCGGGCCTCAATGAGCCCCGAGGGAGGGAACTCGGTCGCAACTCCACATCTAGGGGTCTCGAGATATTCTTCCGAAGTGGATCGATAGTAAGAAATTAAGCCCTCTGATTTTGTCACATACAGATAGTCTCCGTATTTCCCTGAACGAAGCGATGGGAATGATTCTGACACCTGACTGTACGAGCTTCTCACGGTGATGTCATACCAATGATGCAACATGTAGTGCGAGTTTTTCGACAACCGGGATGTCCCATGGACTTGTGTATTTGACATCATTCAATATACTGTTGATTCCCGTTCTCCAAGGTGAAAGTACTGTCATCGATTTAGTTCTTCAAGAATGTAGTAATTACGTCCCGGTCAGTCTTCCAAAGCCTCGATGACCGTGTCGTTACCCTTATAAATGGGGGTGCTCTGGCGTTGTTTTTCTATCCAAGTACCTTCATCTGCTCATTCACCCATTTATCCTTATCATCTTCCTCTATTGTTGATCACCATGTTCGGAGTCTACGGCCTCAAGGTCGTTTGGTATTGTTTCAATAGGCCGTGTCGGGCCCCTTTGTCGGAGCTCGACTATGATGTTCCGTTGCTGCTGCGGTTGTTATTGCGTCTGCTGCCACTGTCCCTATTGGCTCGAGACGACAATATATGGGGACTCGATTCTCCCCTTTTGTAGACAGTCATTCGGACTATGACTGTTGCTCATTCTCCTACCCAGGCTGGTGTGGCACTTCATCCCTTGGGTTTTTCCATTTCTAAGGGATAAAATGGCACCACCGGTCGTCGAGATTAGGGCCCGCCGAATCTTCAACCTTTGTCTTCGGTGGGCTATGTCTCTCTTCTCTGCCTCCTCTACATCCCCTCCTTTTCCTCTTCTTCATCTTTTCCCTCGGCGAGGACCTTCCACGGGATTGAACTGGGAGCCTAGAGGAGGTGGAGCTCGGGGGAGTTGCCTTCGAGGATGCGGGCTCGAGGAGGCGATACTCGGAGATGCTTCCACCGGAGATGAACCTTCAAGGACAGATTGAGTTCTTAGGTTTTCATCATATGTACATCCTTTTGCTTCTTCATTTTGTGTAGAGATTCCTCCGTAGGCTTTTGTAATCATATGAAAGGGCTCCTTGAGGGTCGTTGTAAACGAATATTCATGAATATAGAGATACTCTCTTGCTTTCTGTCTTTGATGATTGCCCTATTATTGTGTATTCTAGTGCATTTGCGGAGATTTGAATGTATGCTTCGGTTGGGGATCGTCAATATCCCTTCCGACCTTTGGTCAGCAGAAATGGCTCTTCTCCGAGCTCATCGTCGTTCCAGGATCAAGACTGAAACGGTCTGGTAATTTTGGATCGTCGGGGCCCTCGAGCCTCGTGGAGAAAGAGCACCGAAGTGAAAATCAATTTCGGGCACTTGGAGCTTTTACTTTTGAGTTTTGACGTAGATAACCTTTTAAGGTGTTTGTAGGCAGGTTTCTAAGGAAGGGTCGTTCGTACGTAGGTGACTTCCTGACGTCGAGCCCTCGTGGGCGGAGCTTGAAGTGCTTATTTTTCTTTTTAGAAAGGAAAACCACGAGGCCTCGAGCTCTATGATGGCGCTGAAGGCTTTCCGAAGCCTGACTTCTTTTTAATGGAGGTCCTCGAGGTCAGGCACCACCTCAGGACTGGAGATGATGTAGTTGGCTCCTTGAAGCCTAACTTCTTGCCGATGGAGGTCTCTGGGGTCGGGTACTACCTCGGGATCTATTCTGGGGTTGCTAGCCTCCCGAGGCTTATCCTGGGTAGGCAAATTGTCATTGTATCCTGCATATATGTGGGGTGGCTCTTTCTTCTTTGCAAGATCCCATTATTTTAGAAAGCTATCCTTCCGCCTTGGCGTCGGGTCTTTCATTACCTTAAGCATAAAAAGTGTTGGTGTAGGCCCCTGCTTCAGTCTGCAAATTCTACCATAGCCATGGCAGCTACTTCAGGGCTGGCCCAATAGGGAGGGGAGAGTTCCACTCCCAGTGCTCAGGATCCGCAAGAGTTTACTCTGAAGACTATGTCTTCGATAAGAGAGGAACATCTGGATATGGTGAGGAGATACTGCGGATGGGGCGAGGGGTAGCGTTGCAGGCGCTTTCCCCAGATGAGAGTATTACAGACTCCGCTGATGGATTCCTGAACATATACTTATACTTTTTCGCACTAAGCCCCCTTGATAGGGTCATGTTTGATCTCTGCCTGAAGTATCAGGTTACTTTGGTGCAGATACACCCGTCATTTTGGCAAATAATGCCAATGATGAGATTCTTTGTGGAGAAGGCTGGGCTTGAATTTTTTGCGGTGCCTTTCGTCCACACCCTTTGTTGTTGATGACAAGGAGGATAGGGATCAAGTGTGGGTCAGTCGATTTGTCCGGGTCCGGACGACTGACGTTATCCCCATGGAGCTCATGCCTTTTCCCGAGGGATTGAATTATGCGCGTGAGTGGAGTGTCTCGAGTTTTCTTAGATTTGCTTATAGCAAAAACCAGTTTAGTAATTGTGTTTCCTCCTTTTCTGCAGCAACTTCATGGACGCCGGCGAAGTTCCCGATTTGCCCGGCTGGGTTAGGAGTTGGTGACCCATTAGACTTGCGATGAGCGTAGGTGGCGAGCTGCGTCTCAGGGCAGATGGGAAGCAAAATGCCAAGGTATGCACGTATGCTGCTTTTACCTTGGTCTTCGTACTTCGAGGTGACGTTTTCCTCTTTTTTTTGTACTGGCTCTGCCGTTGCAGGTATCGGGCGGTTCCTTGGGGCAAGGCTGTGTTCCCCCGAAGAGGTGGAGGAGTCGTCGGCCTTCGAGCTAAGGGACGATGGCAATAAACGGGATTTGCACTCGTAGTGTGATGGAGCTTTTAGCGGGGTTAAACAAGCCCGTGTCTTCGAGGAGAGAACATCTCCCCAGCCTGCTATTCCCGAAGTCTTTGGTTCTGGACCGGTGGTTCCTCTGAGTGATTATGCCTCGATCGAGGTTGGTTCTTCGGCGTAGTCCTTCTGTATTTTGCGTCTTCCTTTTCTTATCGAGTTTTTCTTCTGCAAGCCTTTGATAGGCTCAAGTCTGAGCTGCTCCGTCATACGGCTAGGCTTCGGAAAGATCTGGATGAGGGTGAGTCCCTTAGGCTCCTCAGCAAGGAGAATGAGGTTGAGTTGATGCATTAGCGATATGAGACGTACCAGAGCTTGAATTACGAGAGCTATTTGATGGAGCAGGTAACCTCTCGTAGTACGCATTTTGCCTTTTTGACCCTTAGGGTTAATCCTTTTGCCTATCTTAGTTGCAGAAAAGATGGAGGCTCTGGATTACCTTAGGGGCGAAGCCGACCGAGTTAGGAATTATTGTGGTAAACTGAGGGCTCAGGTGCAGGTTCAAGCTTTAGAGGAGAAGGGTGCCTTGGCTAAAGTTCCTGCTTCGAGGCCCAACTCCGTTTGGCTCGTGACAATGCTTCAGTTCAAGTCGATATGATCACGAAGCTCGAGGCCTATCTCTCAAAGATCAGGGTTGAAATAATCGATGCTCAGGATGAAGCAGCATTGAGTCGGACCAAGGCAGATGTGGAGATGGCGATTCATTTGAAGGATATCACTGATGCCCGAGCCGAGTTGGAGCGGGCCCTTGATCGTGAGAAGAGAATCGAGGAATACGTTCATTATAGATCCCAAAGAGAGGTGCTTGAAAAGATCAGCGCCTGGGGTTTTGTTCTCCTGGAAAAGTTGGCTCGAGTGAGGGCGGACGAGCGCGATGCTCGGTTACTTCTTGCCGACTTTACGGAGAGCAAATTTGGGGCTGGTAGGCCGTAGCCTTCTGGAGAAGAGCGTAGATTTTGCCATTTTGTATTTGCTATTCGCAGAGCATGTTTGTAGATGGAGAACGCACCTTTTGCACTTGTAAAAAAGAAAACTTGAAGCTTTATCTCCTTTGTATCTCTTTTCGCATTGCTTTTGACCAGGTGGGCTGGTTTCGGAGTTTGGCGGGAACCCTTAGATTCGTAATACGGCTCCAGAGCTTATCAGGCAGGCTCGGAGGCTTTTGTATGCTTGGTAGGCGTGGCCTTTAGTGCAAGCTGGCGTTATAGCTCTTACGTTTTGCCCAGTTGTTTTGGCTTGAGTCTCCGAGTCAGGTTTTTGACTCGAGCCTACTTGACCTTCAAGCTCCGGTGCCTGCACGGGCAGATGATAACGGTTCTTACGCCTTACTCTTGGGTATTTGTATTTTAACTATTTTGGGTTCAGTCTTCGAGTCGTGTTGCAACTCGAGCTTAATTAACCCTCAAGTTTTTTATGCCTGCATGGGCAGATGAAAATGACTTTTGTATGCCTTCGGTCGAAATGACCTTTTAGGTATATGGCCCTGAGGCTCGTGAAGCTGGCGACGGTGGCTCTTATGATGTGCCCTTAGGCATGTATAGTTGACCATTTTGGATCCGATCTCCGAATCAGGTTACAACTCGAGCTCATTTTAATCCTCAAGTTTTCAATTTTTTAGCTGGCGATAGTGGCTCTTACGCTTTTGGTCGTTGAGACCTTTTAGTGTGTGGCCCTGAGGCTCGTTTGGTTGGCTACAATAGCTCTTACACTTTGCTCGTGGGCATATGTAGGCTTTGTTTTCCTCTCGTTATGGTCTTTTTGAAATAATTTTGCCTGACCTGTCTTCGGTTTGGGAAGAACCTAAATTTTAAGTCGTTAGCGGCGATGTTCGAGCACCTCGAAAGGTTTAGCTCGTAGGCTGAGTAGCTCGAAGCCTTGTGATTTGGAGCTGACATGGTCAAAGCTCGTTTGCATGTTGAGGGTAGCCTGTTTTAACTGGTTCTTTTTGAAGTAGATTTGAATTAATGGCTTGTGATTTTGTTAGTGACGGTCAGGCGTCCCCGAGTCGCGTTTATTTGGCTGGTGCAGCCGTTTTGACTGTAGTCATATGTGTTTGTCCGGAGCCATTTTTTGATCCCAAGTGATAGTTTAGGCATCTACATCGAGGGTATGCCCTTTCGGGAGTCTTACAAAATGCGACATATAGCCTAAACTTCGGGTTTGAGTTTTATGCTTGTTGTAAGGTCTTACAAAATTTTCATGCATGTTGAGGTCTTACAGTTTGTCATGCCTGTTGAGGTCTTACAGTTTTTGTTACTATGTAAAATAGATCTGGCTAGAACTAGTTTGCCCGCTCGGGGTCTTACGGCCTCGGGTTTTCTGGTGTATGGCGATTGACGACAGTCTTCGAGTCATCGAGTTTGCTTAGGCTCGAAGGCCGTTATTCATGAGCTTGGAATTGCCTCGTTGGGGCCTTATGAGCACGAAGTTCCGACATTGAGGTCGTGCGGGTGCCAAATTGTTGACGCTAAGTCTCCGAGCATTTCAGGACGTACTTGGTGGAGGGATCCTTGCCATGAGCATGCCGAACTTTCTTTTGGAGTACGAGATGCTTTTTGTGAAAGATACTCTTTGATTGCTTGACGTAAATACATGTTGTTGTGTTGAATAGATCTTTGCTAGACCGAGTTTGCTCGCTCGGGGTCTTATGGCCTCGGGTTTTTAAGTGCGTGGCGACTGGCGACAGTCTCCGAGTACTCAAGGTACCTTTGATGTTGGCGACGCTTGGCAATTTCTGCATTGCCTTACCTGAAAGTTTCGTGATTTCGGAGTTTCGACCCGGATGTCGTCCGAGTGTTGAAATGCTGGCGCCAGTCCCCGAGTGTTCGGGATGTTTCCGGCGAAGGAATTGCTACCTTACTTTGCGAAGGCGTATTTGAAAAAAGGTATTATTTGATTGCTCAGTACAGTAGTACACGTATTTGCCGACGGGAGACTGGCCATATGGACACGGTTCATTTGACCGTTTGGCCTGGTACATTACTTTCTTATAGGAACCCCATTTGGAGTTTCAAGACCTTTTCGAGCAGGTAGCTTTCTGGAGGAATGCCCCTCATCGTTCAAAGTTGTCTTCAAAAGAAGTTTTGAGCATTTGCGGAGTTTTCCTTAGGAAGCTCGCAGATGTTGCCTCGTTAAAAACCTTGCCGGTAAAACCCTTCTTTTGGGAGAAAAACTCGGTCGAAGGAAAAGAGTGCAACGAGTGCGTTTTTTAGAGCCTCAAGGTCTTCGGGCAGTGTTAGCATTCTGACTGCTCCGGTCGAGTGCTTGCATAAGGGTTAGTCCTAAATTCGAAACAAAAAGAGAGATGGTCGTACTTTGAAGGGAGATATGTTGGAGATGCCTCGGGATTGATTTGTTACAATCGTGAGGGCTGGTTTGTTTCAATTGACTGAGGTGAAGACGCGGTATGTCTCTTTACTTCGTTTTGTCAAGTTCGATGGAGGGTGAGGCCCGATTCGCCCTTTGGTTTATTCGGGGGCAGAGGCACGAACGTTGGTATTAGATTGTGTATTGCGAACATTTCCCTCGCCACATGTTGTTCCCCGTAGACAGTTTTAATTCCGTCCTTTGTTGGAAATTTTATCATCTGGTGAAGGGTGTATGGCACTGCTCTCATGCAGTGTATCCATGGCTCCCCGAATAAGGCGTTATACCTCATGTCTCCTTCGATGACATGGAATTTGGTGTCTTGGGTCATGCCGGCCACGGTAACCGGGAGGATGATTTCTCCTTTCGTTGTTTCGCTTGCCATGTTGAATTCGTTGAGGACCCGAATGGCGGGCACGATTTGGTTGAGCAATCCGAGCTGCTCTATCACCCTCGACCTGACAATATTAGCCGAGCTACCTGGATCCACGAGTACATATTTTATTTGAAAAGAATTTGCAAGGAAGGAGATTACCAGTGCGTCGTTGTGGGGTTGAGACAGGGTCTCGGTGTCCTCTTCACTGAACGTGAGGGCATCTTCAAGGATATATCCCCGAGTCCGCTTTTCTCTGGTGATGGATATTTTTGTTCTTCTCATTATGGTTTCCTGCGGGGCATCGACACCCCCTATGATCATGTGGATGACATGTTGCGGCTCATTTGCCTCGTTCTTTTTGGTTGCCTCCCTTTCTCGGAACTGATTTTTGGCTCGATCTCTAAGGAATTTCCGGAGATGTCCTTTTTTAAGAAGCCTAGCTACCTGTTCTCGTAGCTGATGACAATCATCGGTCCTATGGCCGTGCGTGTTGTGAAACTCACATATTATGTTGTAATTCCTTTGCGAAGGATCTGACTGTATAGGTTTGGGCCACTTGGCGTATCTGATTTTACTGATGGCGAACACGATATCTGACATATCGACGTTGAAGTTGTATTCCGACTGGTGGGGCACACCCGTTGGCACTACGTTTCGATCGAACCTGGTTCTGTTGATGAGCCCTCGAGGGTCCTATCCTCGATCCACTCTCCGATCATTGCGAGGTAGGTTGCGCCTCGGGGCATTCCTCCTATCCTCGAGGTATGGCTCATACCTTTCTTTGTTTGGTTTCGGTTCTTTTTCCAGGAGACTGCTTGGGTATACTGAGCCCGAAGGGGCTCCCAACTGGTCATCCTCGGCCCTGATCTTCGACTGGTACCAATTGTGGACATCTGACCAGGTCATGGCTGGATGATTTATCAGGTTCTGTTTCAGCTGTTTTGAAGCCACCGAGCTTCGTTCGTTCAGGCCTTGGGTGAAGGTCTGCACTGCCCAGTCGTCGGAGACTGGCAGTAGCTCCATCCGTTCCATATGAAAGCAAGAGACGAAATCCCGCAGCATCTCGTTCTCTCTTTGCTTGATTTTGAAAATGTCAGACTTCCTTCTCTCTACCTTGATGGCTCCTGCATGTGCCTTTACGAAAGAGTCTGCTAGCAAGGCGAATGAATCTATGGAATTAGGAGCCAAGTTGTGATACCACATCATGGACCCCTTCGAGAGTGTTTCCCCAAATGTTTTCAGCAATACAGACTCGATCTCGTCATTCTTTATATCATTGCCTTTTACCGCGCAGGTAGAGGCAGTAACGTGTTCATTAGGGTCAATGGTCCCGTTGTACTTAGGGAGTTACGACATTCTAAACTTCTTTGGAATGGGCTTCGGGGCCGCTTCCTCGGGGAATAACCTTTGTATGAACTTCTTCGAATCCACGCCCTTGAGGACCGGGGGTGCGCCCGGGATCTGGTTGACCCTAGAGTTGTAGGTCTCGACCTTCTTATCGTTGGCTGCTATCATTTTCTCTCCCGATTCGATCCTTTTGGTGAGATCCTCAAGCATCTTTACTATGGCAGGGTTGGCTACTGATCCGTTATTACTTGATCTCTCGGGTACTTGCTCGGGCGGGGGAGCTATTTTCGGCGCTGCAGTGCTGGGAGTCTTATGATGGCTTTGTAACTGAGCGATGGCCAATAGTTGTGCCTGCAACATTTTAAAATAACATGAAGACTAACTTCCTATTCTTCCCGAGCAGGGGTTTTTGGCTTCCTGTCGATTGCCATGCCGTATGCTCATGTCGGTGTGTGAGGTTTCGTCAACCTGTTATGCGTCCTGTGAATCCGCATCCGTTAGAATCGGTCCGGGAGCATTATCGGGATTCTGTGGTGGCGTGCCGACAGCTGGAACAACCACGCCATTTTCCCCGTGGTTTTCAAGGTTGTCGTTCTCGAATTTGTTTACCGAGCCATACATTTTGACCTGAAATCAAAGATCTCGAACAAGAAAAAACGTGAAAGATAACTTGTGTTTGTGTAATGAAACTAGAAAGAAAATAATCACTATTATTTTTAGCCTCACAGTGGGCGCCAAACTGTTTACCGTGAAAATGTAACAACAATTAAATTTATAAGTGGGACTCTAAAAATACGTGATCTACGTTTTTGCTAGTTGTTAGAGCAGTTGATGCTAGGAGTATGAAGTTTAACGATGAGATACAAGCTATCGAGGGGCTTGCTGCCCGGCCTTCGGGCTGGTCGATGAAGGGCCTCGGGGTCAATATCCGGCTCGAGCTCGAGCTATCGGGGGTAACCGTGAAAAGGATAACAGTTAGAATATAATTAAAGAAGGCTCGTTATGGCCAATACCAAGGAATAAATGAAGAACAAGTATGAAAGCAATAAATGGAGAGAGTAGCCTCGGGCAAATGAGTTAGAGAGAGAAGAGAGAGAGAGATATTATTGATTTTGTGTAGAATAGTTGGAACAACAGTAACCCCTTACAAAGTGGTGTGAATTCCCTTTATATAGGAGGGGAACTCGGTTATAGTACAACGTACATTAATTATAAAAGCATGGAGATGGGACGGCTAGACGTGATGTCTCGACACAAGCTCTGGGTAGACCGACTCTGTCAGACTTAGCCGCGTGCCTTGGGAATTCCCCCTTTTATTCCAGCCTCGATCTTCGTCTTCTTTGAGTCGGGCCTCGACGAGCCCCGAGGGAGGGGACTCGGTCGCAACTCCACGTCCTCGGGGTCTCGAGATATTCTTCCGAAGTGGATCGATAGCAAGAAATTAAGCCCTCTGATTTCTCCGCATACATGTATATTAACATACAAAATGTATATATATATATACAAAATAATATATAAGTTTTATATATATTTTTTGGCTATTATTTTTACAGCGGCTATACAGTGTTATTTTCCCATTGAAAACTGGCACATAAGGAGATATTTTCTAGGTCAAAATTTTAGAAGACATTATCTAAAAATAAAGAATTGAAGTGATAATTTGCGTTATCCAATTAAAGGATACGAAATACTTTGCTTCAGAGCAGAAGATTTGCTTCATGAATCAGAGTTGGTTACCACCGTTAGTTTTTGAACACATTCTCAGTGAGATTAAAGGTGCTTCACTTTAGCATCCTTAAGGGACTAAATATGCTCGGGGTTATATTTGAGGGACCAAAATAGACCTACCCTCAAAGATAAAAGAACAATATTGGCCAAAACTCATCTTTGTTATGCTAAGAAATTGAACAGTTCCATGGCAAGTTTGATTCAGGAGCTATAACTTCTGTTCTGATGGGGTATTCAAAAGTGACTAAATGCTATGCGTTACTTGATTTAACTAATCATAAGTTCTTTGTGTACAGGGATGTTGTTTTCAGGGAAACAGTCTTTCCTTTCAAAACAGGAAGCAATCACAATACCATTTGTTTCTAGAACCAAAAGACATCTTCTCCCCATGAAGATGTGCCAGTGACAGATCAACCTACTATTCCACATGTGCAGGACATTGTTAGCTAGGAGCAATGTCTTTGTTAAAGAACGTCGAAAAATCTTAATAGAAATCTAATACGAAGTGGAAGTAGTATTATTTTAATTTTCCATAGTATTTAATTTATCGCATTGATGAACATATAGCAATGAGACTCAAAACCTATGATGCAAAAATTCAAACTATAACCACTACATTTTCCCCTTAAAAGAAAACTCCATCTTATTAGTTTATTATTTTTTCCAAGTCAAACATTGATACCCATAAGAAATGATTGTACGTGCCATAGTTTTTTTCCCTTTACTTCCAGCTTTTCTTTTTGTCTTTCAAATTGGTGGAGCCATGCAAATTATAACTTTGTCTGAATGGAGTGCACTTTATTGTTGTTTTAACTTATTTGATGTGGCACGCCGGCTATCATTTTTCATCCACGCAAAACAAAAAATGAGTGATTTTTTTGGTTTCTTATTTGGTGTCCGATATCCGTTTTGGGGCATCAAATAATTTAAATTCATATCGGGTAAAACCTATTAAAAAGGATAACTACAAAGATTTTCTATAACGATTTTTTCTATTCCTATAGCTCGAACATGAGATATCTGGTTAAAAGTGGAGGTAGAATGAATAGTATCCCTTTACCATTAACTAGAGGTCTAAAGTTGGAGTTTTGAAAATGAAAAATATTTTGGCTGAGAAGGTTTCTTTCTTTGCCTGCGATCAAAATAATTTACTTTACCTAGACGAACAAGTGTATAAATTTTTTATATTTTTTGTATATAACATACAGAAATGTATATATACAAAAAATATATATTTTTCGACTATTATTTTGAGAGCGGTATCATTATTTTTCTCTTTTAATTTGGAGCCCAAATCGCAAGCCCTAGAAAGAGTACCGAATATTGGACCAGAAAAAAAAACGTGTTACAGAGATTTGAACGCTACATTTTGCAGCTAGGCATCATTAGAAAACTATAATTGTGATTCACCTACATTAACAGTAAATCTGGCAAAAGGATTGGGAAGCCTAATAGAAGAAAAAGGAGGGAGAAAAGTGATACAAGGTGAACGTTATTGGGCTGGGCTTCACTGCAAATGTGAAGGCCCAAATTGGTATAGCGGGCTCACTCCCGTTAAAGAAGATTTAACCTAACTAGCAGGCCACTCAATTAATTAAGGGATCTTTACACAAATATAGGGGCAAGTGCACAAATAGCCATTTTCAAGGATTTTATTTGGAGATTAGCCAGTACTTATCAATGTTTTAAAAGACGAGGCATTTTATATATGCCTCAGCCAGGCGTAAGCCCCGAGGCACGGGGCGTAAGTGTCACAACCCAAACAAATGGGCCTCGACGAGCACCCGGTACCTTACTCAACCGAGTACCTACGTAACGTATCTTTCGTATCATACTATCATAGGTAAATGAGCTAGAGAGGCTGTCGTGAGATAAGTACAATAAAACATGGGGAAATACTTGACATTGGACGATCCAACATGTAATCCAAACTTATACATATGACGTACGAGCCTATAATGCCGGCATGATCCTTTATATACTCAAAACATAGGCCGACAAGGCCATACAAGTATCAGTATACATGATCTGTCTACAAGCCTCTAAGTATACGTAAAATCATAAAGGTCGGGACAGGGCCCCGCCATACCAATCAATACATGTACTAATCATACTAACCAAATAGACAACTCCGGAGCAAATGGAGCACACCAATACCTTTGGTTGAGCTGATAGCTTACTTGGAGGGCTCATGTCACGACCCAGATTTTTCGCCCTCGGGAGTCGTGATGGCGCCTACTCGTGGAAGCTAAGCAAGCCGAATATTGCAAATTTATCTCCCTTTTTATTTAAACATATTAAACAATGTAAAATACTAAGTGGTTAGACAACGGAATAAGATTAAGCAATCGAAATGTGGAAGCCGAAACTTAATATTCCAACAACACACTGCTACATAATTTGAAGTACAATACTACCCAGAATTTGGTATCACAAGTCATGGACTGTCTAAGGATACTACAAACAAAGTCTGAATGAAATACATAAGTCTGTCTCTGAATAAGTAAAAACAGAAGGAGAAAAGATAGGAGGAGACGCCAAGGACCACGAACATCTGCAAGACTATCTCGGGTCGCCTGTGTGGATTGAAGACAGAACCCTCACTGCGGTCCAAACGCTACGATATCAGTATCTGCACACAGTGCAGAGTGTAGTATCAGCACAACCGACCCCATGTGCTGGTAAGTGCCTAGCCTAACCTCGGCGAAGTAGTGACAAATACAGTGGAAATAGAAGCAGATAATTACAACTAATGTTGGGCGGGGGAAACATTCCGCGGGGAGTAGCAGGTAACAACAGAACGACAGTAGAGAAATATAAGGAATGCCATAATTCAATTACCAGCAAAGATAAGGAAATAGAAGAACAGGTACACATGTAATACCGTTGCGGGCGTGCAACCCGATCCCATTTCATATGATACCGTTGCAGACGTGCAACCCGATCCCATTTTATATGATACCATTGCAGGCGTGCACCCCGCTTCCATTTCATATATTACCTTTGCATGCGTGCAACCCTCTCCCATTTCATATGATACCGTTGCAGACGTGCAACCCGGTCCCATTTTATATGATACCATTGCAGGCGTGCATCCCGCTTCCATTTCATATATTACCGTTGCATGCGTGCAACCCTCTCCCATTTCATATATTACCATTGCAGGCGTGCAACCCGCTCCCATTTCATATATTACCGTTGCAGGTGTGCAACCCGCTCCCATTTCATATATTACCGTTGCAGGCATGCAACCCGCTCCCATTTCATTTATCTACACCAATCATAAAAGGATCCC
Organism: Nicotiana tabacum; assembly: GCF_000715075.1. Lineage (NCBI taxonomy): Eukaryota > Viridiplantae > Streptophyta > Magnoliopsida > Solanales > Solanaceae > Nicotiana > Nicotiana tabacum. Next base: position 7,266,824 of record NC_134082.1, on the reverse strand, counting down.
GGCAAGGGAACGATACCAATATAACAATATCCCGGCAAGGGAACAATAATATTACAATAACATCTCGGCAAGGGAATAATAATATCAAAACAAATATCCATGCAAGGGAACAATAATATGACAATAATATTCCGGTAAGGGAACAATAATGATAATAATATCCCGTCAAGGGAACAATAGTGATAGTCCTCCTATGAAACGAAATAAACCACAACAGAGTCATAACAATTACAATACAAGACTCACAGGCATGCTTGACACCGACGTATAAATACTCGTCACCATGCCTATACGTCGTACTCCACAATTAACACGTAACAAATAAGACACGACTCCTAATCCCTCAAACTAAGGTTAGACCAAACACTTACCTCGATGCCATGAACACAATTCATGTCTCAACTATCGCTTTACCCCTTGATTCCACCACCAATTCGCTCGTATCTAGCCACAAGTTACTTAATTATATCAATAAATGCTAGTTGAATCAATTCTAATGCATGAAAATAAGTTTTCCAAAGTTTTACCCAAAAAGTCAAAAATCGCCCCCGGGCCCACATGGTCAAAACCCGAGGTTCGAACCAAAACCCGATTACCCATTCTTCCACGAACCCAAATAAATAATTTATTTTGAATTCGGACCTCAAATCGAGGTCCAAATCCCCAAAATTTGAAAAACCTAGGTTCTACCCAAAACACTCAATTTTCCCTATGAGAATCATTGATTTTGAGTTGAAATCATGTGAAAAGATGTTAAAGATTAAAGAAAACTAGTTAGAAACGACTTACATTTTATTTTGAGAAGAAATTGCCTTTGAAAAATCACCTTAGAGTGTTTTGGTTTTGAAAGAGTGTGAAAAGTGGTTGACAATGCACCTAAGTGTGAATTTACAGGTCTCTGATATCGCAATTACGACCAGGGTTTGCAATTGCGAACCCTTAAAAGTTCTGAGACATTTGCATTTGTGACCTAGTAAATTTTTCGGTCTTCTTCGCATTTGCGATAGACTTCTCGCAAATGCAAAGTCGCATTTGCGACATATGAGTCGCATTTTCGACTAAGGCAGCAACTGGGGGGCATCACATTTGCGATGGGCACCTCGCATTTGCGAGGTAGGCTTGCTTGGGTTATTTCGCATTTGCGACTCAGCCCTCGCATTTGCGAGCCAGGCTTTGTAAATGCGAAGCTTGCAGGCCTGCAATATAACAACTGAAACCTACAATTTTTCCCAATTCCAAATTCCACCCCGTGGCCTATCCAAAACTCACCCGAGCCCTCGTGGCTCCAAAACAAACCTGCACACCAACCTTAAATCATCATACGGACTTGCTCGTGCATTCAAATCACCAAAATAACATCAACAACTATGAATTTAGCATCAAATCATGAAATTTCTTAAGAATTTAAATTTTCTATTTTTCTCAAATACGGTCCGATTCATGTCATTTCAAGTCCGTTTCTTGCCAAATTTCACGGACTCTTCTTAAATCTCATATAAGACCTATACCGGGCTTCAGAACCAAAATATAGGCCCGACACCATCAAGTTTTAAACACATTTCATTTCCAAAAACTTATAAATATTCCAGAAAATAATTTTCTTTAAAAATTTATTTCTCGGGCTTGGGACCTCGGAATTTGATTCCGGGCATATGCCCGAGTCTCATATTTTCCTACGGACCTTCCGAGACTGTCAAATCACTGGTCCGAGTCTGTTACCCAAAATGTTGACCAAAGCCAACTTAAATTCATTTTAAAGGCAAAATTCATCATTTTCACATATTTTTCACATATTAGCTTTCCGGCTAGGCGCCCGGACTACGCACACAAATCGAGGGAGATAGAAAGAGGCTTTTAAGGCCCCGTAACATTCTCCACCTCTAAAACAACCGTTCGTCCTCGAACGGACATAAGAAGGAAGTACCTAAGTCGGGGAAAAGATGGGCATAACGGCTCCGCATATCGGACTCGGACTCCTAGGACGATGCCTCAGCAGGTTGAACTCTCCACTGAACACAAACAGAAGGAAACTCTTCGATCTCAACTGACGAACCTGCTGGTCTAGAATAGCTACCGGCTCCTCCTCGTAAGACAAGTCCTTGTCCAAGTGGACAGTGCTGAAATCTAACACGCGAGATGGATCACCTTGATACTTCTGAAGCATGGACACACGAAATACTGGATGCATGGCTAATAAGCTCGGCGATAACGCAAGTCTGTAAGCCACCTCCCCCACTCGATCAAGAATCTCAAACGGGCCAATGAACCTAGGGCTAAGCTTTCATTTCTTTCCAAATCTCATCACGCCCTTCATAGGCGACACTCGAAACAATACCCGCTCACCGACCATGAATGCAAGATCATGAACCTTACGGTCGGCATAACTTTTTTGCCTGGACTGAGCTGTACGAAGCCTATCCTGAATAATCCTGACCTTGTCCAAGGCATCCTGAACCAGATCCGTACCCAATAACCAAGCCTCCCTCGGCTCGAACCATCCAACCGGCGATCGACACCGCCTACCATACAGAGCCTCATAAGGAGCCATCTGAATACTCGACTGATAATTGTTGTTGTAGGCAAACTCTGCTAACGGCAAAAACTGGTCCCACGAGCCCCCAAAGTCAATGACACAAGCTCGGAGCATATCCTCCAAAATCTGAATGGTCCGCTCGGACTGCCCATCCGTCTGAGGATGAAACGCTGTGCTCAACTCAACCCGTGTGCCCAACTCTCGCTGAACTGCTCTCCAGAAATGTGAGGTAAACTGCATACCTCGATCTGAAATGATAGACACGGGCACACCATGAAGGCAAACAATCTCCCTGATATAGATCTCAGCTAACCTCTCGGAAGAATATGAGACTCCCACAGGAATGAAATGTGCTGACTTGGTTAGCCTATCAACAATAACCCATACTGCATCGAACTTCCTCTAAGTCCGTGGGAGTCCAACAACGAAGTCCATAGTGATACGCTCCCACTTCCACTCAGGAATCTCAATCTTCTGGAACAAACCACAGGGCCTCTGATGCTCGTACTTAACCTGCTGACAGTTCAACACCGAGCCATATGAGCAACAATGTCCTTCTTCATTCTTCCCCACCAATAATGTTGCCGTAAATCCTGATACATCTTAGCGGTGCCCGGATGAATAGAGTACCGAGAACTATGGGCCTCCTCTAAAATCAACTCTCGGAGTCCATCCATATTAGGCACACAAACTTGTCCCTACAATCTCAGAACTCCATTATCTCCTAAGGTAACATGCTTGGCACCTCCGTGTTGCACCGTGTCTCTAAGGACACATAAATGGGGATCATCATACTGCCGATCTCGGATATGCTCCAATAATGAAGAACGAGCGATGGTGCAAACGAATACACTGTTGGGCTCAAAAACATCCAACCTCACGAACTGATTAGCTAAATCCTAAACATCCAAAGAAAAAGGTCTCTCATCGATCGGAATATAAGCAAGACTGCCCATACTGGCTGACTTCCTACTCAAAGCATCGGCCACCACATTGGCCTTTTCCGGATGATATAAGATGGTGATATCATAGTCTTTCAACAGCTCCAACCACCTTCTCTGACTCAAATTTAGCTCCTTCTGCTTGAACAAGTATTGCAGACTCTTGTGATCCGTGAACACCTTACATGCCACGCCATACAAATAATGCCTCCAAATCTTCAACATGTGAACAATGACCGCCAACTCCAAATCATGAACAAGATAGTTCTTCTCATGAATCTTCAACTGCCGCGAAGCATAGGCAATGACCTTTCCATCCTGCATCAACACCGCACCAAGTCCAATACGAGATGCATCACAATAAACTGTATAAAGCCCTGAACCTGTGGGCAAAACCAACACCGGTGCCGTAGTCAAAGCTGTCTTGAGCTTCTGGAAGCTCACCTCACACTCGTCTGACCATCTGAACTGAGCACCCTTCTGGGTCAACCTGGTTATCGGGGCTACAATAGACAAAAATCTCTTCACAAACCGACGATAATAGCTTGCCAATCCCAAGAAACTCCGGATCTATGTAGTTGATGCTGGTCTAGGCCACTTCTTAACTGCCTCAATCTTCTTCGGATCCACCTGAATACCCTCCGCTGATACAACATGACCTAGGAATGCAATTGAACTCAACCAGAACTCACACTTCGAAAATTTGGCATACAACTGACTACCCCTCAAAGTCTGAAGAACCACTCTAAAATGCTGCTCGTGCTCCTCCCAGCTGTGGGAATAGATCAAAATATCATCAATGAAGACTATCACGAACGAATCCAAGTAAGGCCTGAACACTCCGTTCATCAAATCCATAAAACCTGTTAGGGCATTTGTCAATCGATCCATCCTTCTTTTTAACAAACAACACTGGTGCACCCCAAGGCAAAATACTAGGTCTAATGAAACCTTTTTCTAGCAAGTCTTGCAACTGCTCCTTCAACTCAGGCGAGGTCATACGATACGGCGATATAGAAATGGGATGAGTGCCCGGAGCCAAATCAATGCAGAAGTCAATATCCCTATCGGGTGGCATACCCGGCAGGTCTGAAGAAAATACCTCAGGGAACTCTCGAACAACAGGCACAGAATCAATAGAAGGAACCTCGGCACTAGAATCATGAACATATGCCAAATAGGCCAAACACCCCTTCTAGACCATACGCCGAGCATTCACATAAGAGATAACACTACGGGTAGAAGGACCAGGAGTCCCTCTCCACTCTAAACGAGGTAAAACTGGCAAGGATAAGGTCACAGTCTTGGGATGACAGTCCAGGATAGCGTGGTAAGGTGATTACCAGTCCATTCCTAGTATGATATCAAAATCAACCATGTCCAGAAGTAACAAATCTACACGAGTCTCAAGACCCCTAATCATAACTATACAAGAATGATGGACTCAATCTACCACAATAGAATCACCCACTGGTGTAGACATATATACACGAGCACTCAAGGAATCACTAGGCATGACCAGATACGGTGTAAAATAAGATGACACATAGGAGTATATAGACCCTGGATCAAATAGGACTGAAGCATCTCTACTACAAACCAGAATAGTACCTGTAATAACTGCATCGGAAGCCTCAACCTCAGGCCCGGCTAGAAGAGCATAACATCAGGGCTGGGCCCCGCCACCCTGAACTATATCTCTAGGACGACCTACTGCTGGCTGGCCTCCACCTCTAGCTGTCTGACCTCCACCTCTAACACCTCGACCCCTACCTCTAGCTGGCTGAGCGGGAGGTGGAAGCCCAAGTGCTGGAACCATGGCACGGGAACCCTCATGTTGAGAACTACTCGATGCTCGAGGGCAAACTCTATCAATGTGCCTCGGATCACCATAAGTAAAACAAGCTCTGGGCTGCTGGGGCTGACGACGATGAAAACTCTAAAGCAGCGGTGCACTGATAGGAGTTGGTGGTGCACTGTTGGACTGTTGATCAGAATACTGCATATGAGAACCACGACCACCTCAAGCACCGTGAGAAACCTGAAGTGTCGACTGAAAAGGCCTAGGAGGATGACCTCTACCATACGAATCCCTTCCTCCAGATGAGGTACCACTGAGTCGGCCTGAATGACGAGGCCTCTTGTCAGACCCTTGACCACCTCCCTGCGATAGAACCATCTCAACTCTCCTAGCCACATTGGCCGCCTCCTGAAAAGAGATCTCACTCCCTGTCTCCTTGGCCATCTGAAGTCAAATATGCTGGATAAGTCCGTCAATGAACCTCCTCACCCTCCCTCTCTCGGTGGGAAGTATGATAAGAGCATGATGGGCCAGGTCGATAAATCTGGTCTCATATTGAGTAACAGCCATAGAACCTTGCTGGAGACGCTCAAACTACCTCCGATAGATCTCTTTCTAAGTGGTAGGGAGAAACTTCTCCAAAAATAGCTGAGTAAACTGATCTCAAGTCAAAGATAGTGATCCGGTTGGTCTAGCTAAACAATAATCTCTCCACCAAGTCTTGGCGAAACAAGACAAGCGAAAAGTAGCAAAATCAATCCCATTGGTCTCCACTATCCCCATGTTCCTAGGAACTTCGTGACAGCTGTCTAGATAATCCTAGGGATCCTCAGAAGATGCACCGCTAAAAATAGTAGTGAAGAGCTTGGTGAACCTGTCCAATCTCCATAAGGCATCGGTAGACATAGCTACTCCATAACCGGTCTGGGCTACCACACCCGGCTGAACTGCTCCAACTGGCTGAGCTGCTAGAGTCTGAAACTGGGGAGCCACATGCTCAGGAGTACGAGTAACAGGAGTCTAGGATCCTCCTCCAGCCTGAGAGACGGCTGGTGCTACAGGAAGCAAGCCTTCCCGGGTGACACTCTCCATAAGGCCCGTTATATGGACCAGAGCGTCCTGAAGAATTGGGGTGGCAATAAACCCCTCTAGGACCTGAGTTGGGCCCACCGGAACTGTCTGGGCCAGAACCTCATCATCAAAGTCAACCTGAGGCACCGCCGCTGGTGCTGCTGCTCTGGGCTAAGCTCTGCCCCTCGTAGGAGCTGCTGCTGGGGGCTCGGGCTGCTGGTCAGTGGATGAGGAAGCGCGTGTTCTCGCTATCTCGAAAGAACAGAGTAGAAATTCAATTAGCATTGAGAAACCAAACCGCACGACAGGAAAGAATAAATGTGAAGTTTTTCCTAACTCCGTAGCCTCTGGGGATAAATATAGACGTCTCTGTACCGATCCCTCAGACTCTACTAAGCTTGTCCGTGAATTGTGAGACCTATGTAACCTAGAGCTCTGATACCAACTTGTCATGACCTGGATTTCCCACCCTTGAGAGTCGTGATGGCGCCTACTCGTGGAAGCTAGGCAAACCAAACATTGCAAATTTATCTCCATTTTTATTTAAACATATTAAACAATGTAAAATACTAAGTGGTTAGACAACGGAATAAGATTAAGCAATCGGAAATGCGGAAGCCGAAACTTAATATTCCAACCAAACACTGCTACATAATTTGAAGTACAATACTACCTAGAATTTGGTGTCACAAGTTACGGACTGTCTAAGAACACTACAAACAAAGTCTGAATAAAATACATAAGTCTGTCTCTAAATAAGTAAAAACATAAGGAAAAAGATAGGAGGAGACGCCAAGGCCCGCGAACGTCTGCAGGACTACCTCGGGTCGCCTGTGTAGACTGAAGACGGCACCCTCACTACGGTCCAAACGCTCCGGTATCAGTATCTGCACACAGTGCAGAGTATAGCATCAGCATAACTGACCCCATGTGCTGGTAAGTGCCTAGCCTAACCTCGGCGAAGTAGTGACGAGGCAGGACCAGACTACCAAATAAACATGTGCAGTTAAATCATATACAACGGAAATAGAAATAGATAATTACAACTAATGTTGGGCGGGGGAAACATATCGTAGGGAGTAACAGGTAACAATAGAACGACAGTAGAGAAATATAAGGAATGCCATAAATCAATTACCAGCAAAGATAAGGAAATAGAAGAACAGGTACACATGTAATACCGTTGCAGGCATGCAACCTGATCCCATTTCATATGATACCGTTGGAGGCATGCAACCCGCTCCCATTTCATATACTACCGTTGCAGGCGTGCAACCCGCTCCCATTTCATATATTACCGTTGTAGGCGTGCAACCCGCTCCCATTTTATTTATCAACACCAATCATAAAAAGGATCCCGGCAAGGGAACAATAGCAATATAACAACATCCCGGCAAGGGAACAATAATATCAAAACAAATATCCCGGCAAGGGAATAATAATATGACAATAACATTCCGGCAAGGTAACAATAATGATAATAACATCCCAGCAAGGGAAAAATAATGATAGTCCTCCTATGAAGCGAAATAAACCATAACGGAGTCATAACAATTACAATACAAGACTCACGGGCATGCTTGACACCGACATATAGATACACGTCACCATGCCTATATGTCGTACTCCACAGTTAATGCGTAACAAATAAGAGACGATTCCTAATCCCTCAAACTAAGGTTAGACCAAACACTTACCTCGATGCCACGAACACAATTCAAGTCTCAACTATCGCTTTACCCCTTGATTCCACCATCAATTCGCTCGTATCTAGCCACATGTTACCTAATTACATCAATAAATGCTAATTAAATCAATTCTAATGCATGAAAAATAAGTTTTCCAAAGTTTTCCCAAAAAGTCAAAATTGCCCCCGGGCCCACATGGTCAAAACCCAAGGTTCGAACCAAAATCCGATTACTCATTCCCCCACGAACCCAAATATATAATTTGTTTTAAATTCGGACCTCAAATCAAGGTCCAAATCCCCAAAATTTAAAAAACCTAGGTTCTACCCAAAACACCCAATTTCCCCCATGAAAATCATTGATTTTGAGTTGAAATCATGTGAAAAGATGTTAAAGATTAAAGCAAACTAGTTAAAAATGACTTACAATTGATTTGGAGAAGAAGTTGTCTTTGAAAAATTGCCCTAGAGTGTTTTGGTTTTGAAAGAGTGTGAAAAATGGTTTAAAATACAGCTAAGTGTGAACTTACAGGTCTCTGATATCGCAATTGCGACCAGGGTTCGCAATTCGCATTTGCGACCCAGTAAATTTTTCGGTCTTCTTTGCATTTGCAATAGACCCCTCACAAATACGAAGTCTCATTTGCGACAAAGGAGCCGCATTTGCGACTAAGGCGGCAACTGGGGGGCATCATATTGCGATGGGCACCTCGCATTTGCGAGGTAAGCTGGCCTGGGCTATTTCGCATTTGCGACTCAGCCCTCGCATTTGCGAGCCAGGCTTCGCAAATACGAAGCCTGCAAGCCTGCAATATAACAGCTAAAACCTGCTATTTTTCCCAAGTCCAAATTCCAACCCCGTGGCCTATCCAAAACTCACCCGAGACCTCGATGCTCCAAACCAAACATGCACACCAACCTAAAAACATCATACAGACTTGCTCTTGCATTCAAATCACCAAAATAGCATCAACAACTATGAATTTAGCATCAAAATCATGAAATTTCTTAAGAACTTCAGATTTTTCATTTTTCTCAAATACGGTCCGTTTCACGTCATTTCAAGTCCATTTCTTGCCAAATTTCACAGGCTCATCTTAAATCTCATATAAGACATGTACCATGCTCTAAAACCAAAATACGGGCCTGATACCAAGTTTTAAACACATTTCATTTCCAAAAACTCATAAATATTACAGAAAATAATTTTCTTTAAAATTTATTTATCAGGCTTGGGACCTCGGAATTCGATTCCGGGCATACGCCCGAGTCCCATATTTTCCTACGGACCCTCCGGGACCGTTAAATCACTGGTCCGGGTCTGCTTATCCAAAATATTGACCTAAGTCAACTTAAATTCATTTTAAAGGCAAAATTCATCATTTTCACATATTTTTCACATATTGGCTTTCCGGCTATGCGTCCGGACTGTGCACACAAATTGAGGGGAGACAAAAAAGAGGGTTTTAAGGCCTCAAAATGTAGAATTTATTTTTAAAACAAGTGATGACCTTTTGGGCCATCACAGCTCATAACCTATCTATCGGGACGTGCGGGCATGAAACGCAGCATCCCCAGGCAAAGGGATGTCAATACAAATAATGTACCGAGTATGTAAGGAATGAAAATCAGTAAATAATAGACATGAGACAAACATGGAGTAAAAGACTCAACATGTATATCTGGATAATTCTGTAAATCATGAAATACTTATAGTGTCGTTCATATGTATATGAATACTATGTCGTGCATAGGTACATGTGTTCATAACATCATCAAGCCTCTGAAGGCATCCCATCATATCATCTCGGCCACTATGGACAAAATCATCAATGCATACTAGCTGATGTGGTAGTGTGTATATAACGTCATAACCTTTTCCCATATTCCATATACATATATGTGTCGCACCTCCTTTTTCCGCTCCCGCGAGGGGCGTAGGAGTTTTTTCCAATTAAAGGACAATCGAAATGGGATTGGTTTGTTTATTTCAGAGTCGCCACTTGGGAGATTTAGAGTGTCCCAAGTCACCAATTTAATCCCGAATCGAGGAAAAGAATGACTCAATATTACAGTCTGCGCACCAGAAATCCGGATAAGGAATTCTGTTAACCCGGGAGAAGGTGTTAGGCATTCCCGAGTTCCGTGGTTCTAGCACGGTCGCTCAACTGTTATATTCGGCTTGATTATCTTATTTTATACAAATATGAACTTATGTGCAAATTTTAACTTTTTACCGCTTTCATAATTATTATTATTAAGAATGTGATAAGGAATTGCAACGTTGTGAAAATATATCTCGAACCGCGTTACAATCAATGTACCCGTGGTCGTCGACACACTTTGACTCCGTTGAGATTTGGATTTGGGTCACATCAATGTGCACCCGAGTTTAAGAAAATTAAATTATTAAAGGCGCGCCTAAAGCGACTAGCGTATCATTTACTTTGGGTAGGGCCGTGGAATTTTGCTAAACGGTCCATCCCGAAATCTAAGCAATTTTAAAGTAAATATTTACTGAGGGCCCCGCGATTTTGTATTTTTATTCGGCGAGGCTCATCTCATTCTTATTTTTAAAAGGAATTTGCAACATCATGGACACGCATCTCGAACCACGTCACAATCAATGTACCCGTGATTAGAAACACATTTCTACTCTGTTGAGATTTGGATTTGGGTCACATAAATGTGCACCCGAGTTTAAGAAGGTAAGATTTATCAAGGCGCGTCCCAAAGAGACTAACGTATTGTTATTTTAGGAAAAGGTCGTGAAGGTTCATTAAACGGCCAAATCCAAAGTCTAGTCAATGATTATGTATTTATTGAGGGCCCAGCGATGTGTGATTTATTTGGCGAGGCTCATCTCATTTTTATTTTTAAGGATAAACCTACAGTGACTACATTTCTTCTATTAAGTTTGTCTCTAAAAATAAAAGAAAATTTCTCAATTAATTACATGCTGAAAAAACATAACTTATTAGTTATTAGTTTACGGCTAATGCGAATGGAAAATTACGATCGAGTTTGTACAAAGAAAAAAAAACCGCTTTCATTCTATATTCTATTATTCAATAATACTAGAACATGAGATTGACACATCATAATATCAAAACAAATTAACTAGTATTTGATTAATTTAAACTAACATTATTAGATTAAGAAATTATACATATGCAACCCCATTACACATTAATAAATAGACTACATTTTTATACCAAGAAAGGAAAATTATATTCAAACACAAATCTAAACAGGAGGGATTCAACAGGAACGAAGCCTGATTAATATTTCATTTCGCTTCAAGCCGAGAGTGTACAAATGTGTACCTGGAAATGGCAGTACAAGAAGAAAAGAAGTAGGAGTCAGCAGCAATAATACCACAACAACAACAGATTCAGCAACACCGCAAAACCAGTAATGACCAGTAGAATAACCCAGTAACGGATTGAAAAATCAGCAATACCAAAGTGTAATCGCAGTCAAAGCAGAAGAGAGACGGATACAAGATGCAGTAGTTTACTGATTTTGAATAACACTCGAGGAAAGGCAAACGGAAATTATTTAAGTGAAAGTTCAAATTGTCTTTCTTTTTTCAAAACTCTACCACACTTCTTCAGATTTTCAGAATGTATTACTCTCAAAAATATTCTCCCCAAAAATCTCTCTAGAAAATAATCCTCCTCCTAATAATCTTTTCCTCCTCTAAAAAAAAATCCCTAACTATGTCAAGAATGACTCTTATTTATAGCAAGACTCTTGTCTTGAATTCCCAACCCCAAATATTCCCCCAATTGCATGCTTTCCCCACTATCTAATGTTTTCTTTATTTTAAACCTTGTCCCTCATGCCTACATTAAATAAATACAACATCCCCAACCCATTATAATTTGTCCCTCATACCTACATTAACAAATGCAATATTCCCCTTCACTACATTATGTTTTGTCTCCCATTATGTTAAACAATTATATCAAACCCCACCCCATTATATTTTGTCCCCCATGCCTACATAAACAATTATAATAATGTTCAATTACCAAACTACCCCTCCGACCTTATTGCAATTTACCATTCTACCCCTGAATGTACTGCAATTTACCAAACTACCCCCATCAGCTCTAAACAATCAATTAATCATAACTTAACCAAAATATAGCCAGGATGACCAATTTCTCAACAATCTTCAACAACAAATCACATGAACACGATGAACAACACAACTCCAAATTAATAGAAATAAATTAACCATATCGGGAACCAATCCTGGTTAACTTAGACCAAAAATGGATGAGCAAGGAAACAACAATATTAACAACACAATACATGATTCATCAACGAATCAAAAACCAAAACATAAACTCACATTAAATCACTGGATTTAACATGAACTTCAAACAAAGATGAACATGAACTAAATCTATTTTTAAACAACAAAACATGACGGATCAAATGATTCAAACAACATTAATAATTTCTGGAAAATACATAACACATGAAACAAATTGAAGAAATAATTAATTAAATTTCAATTTGAATCTAACAAACATTTACCTAAACAATAATACAAACATGAAATAAACATGAAAAATAACTAATTAAACTTCCATTTGAAATCTGAAAATTAATTTAACAAAACACATGAACAAACTAAAAAAAAATTAATTTAAACGATAGACATGAACAAAACAAACATTTGCCGATTTTAGATTCGAGAATATCAAAACAAAATACGGACAAAATAAAATTCAAAAACTACTAACCGGATCGACACGACATATGTACGGACTGTTTTGACGACCAAAGCTTCGAACAAATGACGATGAACTTGGATGAAAACAATCTGTCCGGAAACGAGTATCGCACCAAGATAACTTGACGCCGAAGACGACCACGAACGGACGACCAAAGAAGATGGTCGTTTGGCATCGCTTAAAAACGAAACAGTGGCAGCCCGTCACAAGCCAGAAGGTAGCAGCAGGCTGATTCGTGAAGAAGACGAAGGTGAGGCAGCAGGGCGGCAACAGCAGCTCGGAGGAAGGAGGAGAAGCAGCGGCGACGAAGCCGACGGGGACGCAGGAAGCTGAAGCAGCTGCGTGAGCAGCAGCAGCTCGGAGGAAGGAGGAGAAGCAGCGGCAACGAAGCCGACGGGGACGAAGGAAGCTGAAGCAGCTGCGTGAGCAGCAACAGCAGTTTTTTGAGCTCCACCTTGATGAAGAAGATGAAGTAGGCAGCGATGATCGTCGATGGGGCTGTTCGTTCATGGCTATCATTGGGTGGTTGTGTCGCTTGGTTGTTTGAACAAAGAACGAAGGAGGAGGAGGAGCCATGAGCGTTGGTGAAGCTGAAAACGCAGCTGGGTCGTCCATGGCGAGGGTGAAGGGCAGCCATGGGAGGTGGGGTTTGGAAGGTTTGGAGAAGAAGAAGCAAAAGGGGGGGGGGATCATTTTTAGTTTTTTAGGGTTTTGGTTTTTTATTTTTGTTTTGTTTTGTGTTGGACAAAAATGAAGAAGGGATGTTGGGTATTTGGGTTAATGGGGCGGACCGGGTCGACCCGGTTTGAAGTGGACCGGGTCATGGGGAAGGTTGGGCAATTATTTGGGCCTGCGGTTTGAAATTGAAGAAGTGGCCCAATCCGATTTTCCTTTGTATTTTTGCTCTCTTTTCTTCTTTTATTTTTCTAAAACTAAATTATAAAAATATTTAAATTATTATTAAGAAATAAATTAAGTTATAAAAGCGCAAATTAACTACCAATAACAATTAACGCACAATTAAGTAATAATTAAGCATAAAATTGTTCATTTGGACATTAAATGCTAAAAATGCAAAAGATGCTTATTTTTGTAATTTTCATTTTTTGTAAAACAAATTTAATTACTAAAAATTGTAGAATTAAATCCTACATGCAAAATGCGATATATTTTTGTATTTTTTTATTAATTTAACAAATAAACATGCATAGACAAATACAAATAATTATCCAAAAATATCACAAAATCTCATAAAATTGCACACCAAGGAAAATCATTTTATTTTGAATTTTTGGGAGTAATTCTTTCATAGGGCAAAAATCACGTGCTTACAGCTGCCCCTCTTTGCCCGAAGACACGAAGGGTTTTCGTGCAAAGATAAAGTGAGCGATTTTTGCCCATCCGAGTACTCCGTGTGAAGCATTTTTTGAAAAAGATTTAACCGAACCTTTGCTTCAACGGTTTCCTACATATCCATGGTTAAAGGGGAATCAGGTTAATGTAGTTCGGGAAGTTTTGGTAGCTGAGACTACCGTGGGACTGCAATGTTACTGTTGTTGCATGCTATTACCGCTGCTTACCGATATCCTTGTTACACCGTGCTTAAAAGAAAACAAGAAGCTATGCTAGACTGAAATTTGTTCTTGTTGCCTTGCTTTCTTGTCTGCTTGTGTTTCCTCCGGTGCTTTTCTTCCGTGAATTTGGAAATGACACTGGCCCTTTGCTTTTCTGAATACCAGTTTTCATCGTTTTGTTTGGTCCGCTGGGGACATGGCTTTCTTCAATAAGCTTTTCGGTGGTTCCTCTGGGGGTACAACTCTTTTCATCAGATTTGTTATGCTGGGCATGATTTAATGTTCACAAGCCGCTTCTTTCAAGACGCGTCTTTCTTCCTTTTGACTCATGCGCCTGAATTTGTGCTGGGACCTCTCGTTGCAACCTTTTACTTCCCGGTGTTGGGGATTTTTATTGTTTCCTGCTGGGGATTCCTGTTGTAACCTTCTACCTTCCGGTGGGGTTACTGATTTCAAAATCTGCAGTATAAGACTAAAAAGTATTCCTCTTGTTATACAAGTGGGCGCCTGAAACATGAAATGTAAAGACTGAAATGTATTCCTCTCGTTATGTAGGTGGGCGCCTGACATGAAATTTAAAGACTGAAAAGTATTCCTCTCGTTATGTAGGTGGGCGCCTGACATGAAATTTAAAGACTGAAAAGTATTCCTCTCGTTTTGTAGGTGGGCGCCTGACATGAAATTTAAAGACTGAAATGTATTCCTCTCGTTATGTAGGTGGGCGCCTGACATGAAATGTAAAGACTGAAATATATTCCTCTCGTTATGTAGGTGGGCGCCTGACATGAAATGTAAAGACTGAAAAGTATTCCTCTCATTATGTAGGTGGGCGCCTGACATGAAATTTAATGACTGAAAAGTATTCCTCTTGTTATACAGGTGGGCGCCTGGCATGAAATTTAAAGACTGAAAAGTATTCCTCTCGTTATACAGGTGGGCGCCTGGCTTTAGGAAAACTAAACATTGATAATCTTAAGAAAACTAAAAATGACTCCTTTTTTTTCGAATTCAAACGTTTTTTCTTTTTCAAATTATCCTAGGATAAAATTCGTCAGACTACGTTTTCTATCTTAGGAGAAACATTCATCAGACTAAGACTTCGATCGTAGGAGAAAATTTCATCAGACTAGGTTTCTTTTTTTATTATCTTAGGAGAAATATTCATCCGACTAAGATTTTGATCCTAGGAGAAAATTCATCAGACTAGGTTTTCTATCTTAGGAGAAACATTTATCAGAGTAAGACTTCGATCCTAGGAGAAAGTTCATCAGGCTAGGTTTCGTTTTTATTATCTTAGGAGAAAGATTCATCCGACTAAGATTTTGATCCTAGGAGAAAATTCATCAGACTAGGTTTTCTATCTTAGGAGAAACATTCATCAGACTAAGACTTCGATCGTAGGAGAAAATTTCATCAGACTAGGTTTCTTTTTATTATCTTAGGAAAAAGATTCATTCGACTAAGATTTTGATCCTAGGAGAAAATTCATCAGACTAGATTTTCTATCTTAGGAGAAACATTCATCAGATTAAGACTTCGATCCTAGGAGAAAGTTCATCAGACTAGGTTTCGTTTTTATTATCTTAGGAGAAAGATTCATCCGACTAAGATTTTGATCCTAGGAGAAAATTCATCAGACTAGGTTTTCTATCTTAGGAGAAACATTCATCAGACTAAGACTTCGATCCTAGGAGAAAATTTCATCAGACTAGATTTCTTTTTATTATCTTAGGAGAAAGATTCATCCGACTAAGATTTTGATTCTAGGAGAAAATTCATCAGACTAGGTTTTCTATCTTAGGAGAAACATTCATCAGACAAGGTTTTCTATCTTAGGAGAAAGATTCATCCGACTAAGACTTCGATCCTAGGAGAAAATTCATCAGACTAGATTTTCTATTTTAGGAGAAAGATTCATCCGACTAAGATTTTGATCATAGGAGAAAATTCATCAGACTAGATTTTCTATCTTAGGAGAAACATTCATCAGACTAAGACTTCGATCCTAGGAGAAAATTCATCAGACTAGGTTTTCTATCTTAGGAGAAACATTCATCAGACTTAAGACTTCGATCCTAGGAGAAAATTCATCAGACTAGGTTTTCTATCTTAGGAGAAACATTCATCAGACTAAGACTTCGATCCTAGGAGAAAAATGTGAAGATCAATGACAAGATTTTATGCACAATAGCAAGACAAATAAAGGCAAAGATTTGAGAAACTTCCCTTTGTCGGCTCTTCTTTTCTTTTTCTTCTCTTTTTTTTTTGATTGAACCACTTTCCTTGCACTGCTTTATTTCCTGTTCCACACAAAGAAAAATTTGTCAGTTTTAAAAACGGTGGTCAGATTGTGGCCTTGAGTCTTGGGCAGCTTGGCTTCTGCTCGATCAGCTTGAGTCGGTCTCAAAAGACTTTTGTTCTGCACCCACTCTGATTGTTTCACACCACTACCATTTGTATTTGCAGCTCAAACAGCCTTATCCCAATTGGAGATCTTTGCTTAGGTGACCTTTTCCAATATCTTGAATGACTTCCTACTTTTGAGCATCTTGTCGGTTAGAGAGAATCACCAGTTATTTTTGTTTGCGCCAACCGGGCTGACAAGAGTCTTTTGGGGAAGCCTTTGTATGAATCCTCAAGGCATGTTGACATTAACAACTGAGTTTGCTGGCCAAATTTACTTTGTACAACTGAAAAGTTGGTAGCTGATTTTGAAATCTTTTCTTGCTTGTTTTGAGAAGGACTGACTCAGGGTGAACGACACAATAACGCAAAGAAACAAATATTAACAAGAAATGCCCCTGTCGGAAGGACAGAAGGAGAATTTTTTTTTCAATAACTAGCCTTAATAATCATGACATGCATTTTGGACTTAACGGCCTGATATATCAAACTAATCCAATCCTACCTTTTACCATTCTTATAATCTCTGAAGTCGGGCTTATCCGTGCCAATCCTTTGCATCAGCTTCACGACTCACTTTCGACTAGTAGCGCCCAAGGGGTTTTCACTAACAAGTCTCTCTCATCTATTCATCTCTGCTTACTGTCGCCTTACAGTGCCCGTGAGGGTTTTCACTAATAAGACTCTCTCATTTTCCTTTTTCTTTTTCTTTTTCTTTTTCTTTCGCTTTTCTTGTGCGAGCATCCTGACAGTGTTCTATGTCGCGTGACGCCGTTGCTCATTGCATGCTTCTCTTGGCATTCTTGAAGGTGTATCAGGAGGTCTTTATTTGGAAGGTTTTTGGATAGGGTTGGACAAAAAGGTCGGCATGAAGGCTCAAAGTAGACTCAAAATGAGGGGTTATGGACTTACAACTCTTGGAACCGACTCTTTTACAAGTGAAATAAAAATCTCTGCCCCAGTTTCAACTATTGGGGATTTTGTTTTGGATTTTTTTTATTTTTGAATTCTTATTTGGTTGGACCGAACCGTGAGGCTGCCTATGTTTTTTTTTTTTAAGGAATCAGGTCGAACGTAGTTCAAACATATGACCTAAACTATTTTCATCATTCTTTCTATTTTCTTTTCCTCTTTTTTTTCTTCTTTTTTTCCTTTTCTTTTTTTCTTCTTTTTTCTTTTTTTTTGTTTGCCTCAGCTTCTATTTTTGAGGGCATGGACCTTTGACAAAACTCTTTTTTTTCCTGAACTTTCTAAGAATTGCCCCATTTTGTACTCTTGGGACATGGATTTTTCCTTTTCTTTTTTTTTTTCTTTTTTTTCTTTTTTTTTCTAATCTTGATTCCAAAAGAGGGTAGTCAAAGAAAAATAACACAGGCTCAAAAGGGGTAGCAAATGGTATAAAGTGTTTGGGTAGCAGAAAAGGGGTCTCCTAGCCTCGAGAATGCCAATCATGCTATCTTCTTGGTGTGTCGTGGTCACAAGACACTTTCCATCCCTTAATGTCAAATTTTCCAACAAACTTCAATTGATCCTTCCTCAAGCCCGATCTTCACAATGATTTGAAGGTGAATTTTACTCGAACTTAGTTCCAAAGTACTTCGACTATTTATTCATCCTAAAAAGTGTTTTTTTTTTGTAATCCAATTCCAGATTAATCAGTTTCTAAGATCTAGCCAAAATTTACGCATGCACGTCATGTCATTAGAACTAGAATGACACAATAGGACAAATTGTATTTTATTGAATAAGGATGGAAGGGTTTGACAACTAAACAAGCAACCTAAAATCCGAGTACAACCCTAAAATAACCCGGCTAATAAAAATAGCAACAGAACAGACAGATAAGACTCATACAACAAAATGGAGGGATAGAAGGGTTTGACTCAATAAAATAAATAAAATCTGGATCACAAAACAAGCTATCAAGATTCCTTCCTAGGAGGAGGGAATGACTTTTCAATTGCTAGGCTTGACATTTAGCCACAAATTTGTTCATCAAAATCAGTAGAGCCTTCTCCAATTTTGGCATCATTATCTTCAGTTAGCAAGCTCCCGAGAGGATTCTCAAACTCCATGTCACCAGGCATCTTCCCCACAAAGTGTGCATCATGATGTGCAGGTAAAGGATTCTGCGCGATATTCTGGGTGTCACTACCTTGGATCACAATCAGATTTTCCTGGATCATCCTTTCTATTTCTCTTTTCAAATCCCGACAACTTTCAATATTGTGCCCCTGGGCATTGGAATGGTATTCACACCTTTTAGAAGGGTCAAAGCTTCTTGCACGTGGGTCCACATGATTTGGAGGAATAGGTGCAATCATGTCATGATACTTTAACTTCTCAAGTAAGCTTTCATAGGACTCTCTATTGGTGTAAAATTATCTTTCAACTTTTGTTCCCCTTTATACCTCTGGCTTGGATGTGGGTTATAGGGCACCTGAAAATTTTGTGGAGACTTCTGGAGATTTTGTGATGCTCGTGCTCGCCTCCTGGGGTGTTTTGGTAGCGGGACAACATACTGAGGTGGAGCGACAGAGTATTGAGGGTTCTGAGGTGGATAATACTGCCCAGGGGAGCCATGAAAAACCTGAGGAGGCTGCTCATACCTTCGAGATGTTCTCCTGGGACCTCTTCTCGACCTTGATGTCATCATGATTTCTTCAATCTCCTCATTTGTGTCGCTAAGATTATCAGACTCAGCCCGGACAACCTGAGTTGCGGCTTTAAAAACTGCTTGACTTATAATTTTTCCTGTCTTAAGACCATTCTCTACTATTTCTCCCATTTTGATTGCTTCCGAGAAGGATTTGCCAACTGCGGACACCATGTTTTGAAAGTAATCTGGCTCTTGCGCTTGAAGGAAGACAGTTATTAGCTCGTGGTCATCCATGGGTGGCTTAACTCGAGCTGCTTGTTCTCTCCATTTAATGGCATATTCCCTGAAACTTTCACTTGGTTCCTTCTTCAGGTTTGAAAGGGAAATGCGGTCTGGGGCAATGTCGATGCTGTATTGGAACTGTTTGACAAAGTCCTGTGCCATGTCATCCCAAACTTACCAGCGAGACGTGTCTTGATCCATAAACCATTCGGAGGCTACTCCCGTAAGGTTTTCCACAAAATAAGCCATCAACAATTTTTCATTTCTTCCCGCACCTCTCAGTTGATTGCAATACCTTTTCAGGTGGGCTATGGGATCTCCATGTCCATCATACTTTTCAAATTTGGGAGTCTTGAAACCAGGCGGCAAATGGACATCGGGGAACATACATAGATCTTTGAAGGTAACACTCTTTTGACCTGCCAACCCTTGCATGTTTTTCAACCATTGTTCTAAGCTTTTCACTCTTTGGGTCATTTCTTCATGTACCATCTTTTGGGCAGGCTTCTCAATCTTTGCAGGAAGATCAAACGAGTACGAGTGGTACTCAGGAGAGTGGTACTGCTCTTGTTGTGTCGCAAATTGTGACTCATGACGAGGTTGTCCTTGACCACCGGCCCATGCTTGACACATTTCGGTCATTTGCTGTTTCAATATTCTATTTTCCTCAACCATAGTAGACTCTTGTTGAACCCTCCGACCCTGAGTCTCTTGAGCACTTGTAATAGCTTCGACGTCAGTTATCATTTTTCCTTGGATCTTGTGTTGGCCGCTTACCACAAACCGACCACCTCAACTTTCTTCACAATTCAAAACAAAACATGTTAGAATGGACTCAGTCGGTCCTTATTATTATCAATATTTATTTATTTTATCTTTGTTTTTCTTTTCTTTTTTTTTCCATCATTTGTTTTGTTTTCTCTTTTTCATTTTTCTTTTTTTTTGTCGTGGTCGAATCTTATGGAGATTGCCTACGTATCATGACCCCGCATGAATCAGACCTTGCGTAGTTCGGACAAATGAGAATGGAGTAAATAAACTAATTTTAAATTATTATATATATTTTTTTTTATGGAATTTGTGAACGAACTGCTTTAAAAGAAGAAAGGAAGTATATTTTTTTATTTTGGATTTTTAATTGATTTTTTTCCTTTGAAAGAAAGACTTCTAAGAATTCCTTTTCTTTTGATTTGAACTTTGAGAATTTCAAAAGTAAAAGGAAGATATTTTTTTTGTTTGAATTTTCATTTGTTTTCTCTTATCCTAAAGAAGAAAGAAAATATTTTTGAAATTTCAATGAAAGAAATGCTTCTAAAAAAATATTTTTGAATTTTGAATTTTCTTTTCAATTTTGAAAGAAGAAGGAAAATATTTTCGGATTTTTATTTTATTTTATTATATATATTTTTTATTTTATTTTTAAATAATTAAAAAAACTTTCTAAAGAAGTCCATAATGGAAAATATTTTTGAATTTTTTTTTGTTTTTGAAAATTGGGGGTCTGGAAAACTTTTCTAGGCAAGACAAATATTTTTGCAACAAATAAAGATATATATATATATATATATATATTTATTTGGAAATAAAGAAAAACTTTTGGATTTATATATATATATATATATATATATATATATATATATATATATATATATATATATTTGCAACAAATAATAAAACCACTTTCAACGCCCGACTCTTTTTATTTTTTTATTTTGGCATTTTCAAATATAAAAAAAATATTTTAAAACAAGACTCTTTTTTATTTTCATTTTCATAGCAAGACAAACTATTTTTTTTCTATATGTTTTTTTAAAAAAAAAAACAAGACAGAACAACGACTTTTTTTTTCTATTTTCCTTTGCTTTTAATAAAACAAACTAATAAGACTTTTTTTTTTATTTTCTCAAAATTTCGGCAGAGTTTTGACAGTATTTGGGTAGTGGTTTTTTTTCAAAAATAAAAAATCAATTCCCTAACCGCTATTTCTTTTTTTTTTTTCAATTTCAAAATATTATTCCTGATATTCACAAGTCAGTCAACACACAAGTCCGAATCAAATAAATGCGCAGGTAGTAGCAAGTAAGATGCATCAGGATGATCATTTTTATTTTTTGGTACACCTGTCCTAGACAGACCCAACCCCTGTGTTGAGTCCCCTACGTCAAATGCAACATGATGCAAATAAGCGTTCCTACTAGGGATCCGGCATGAGGTTTCGTTATACTAGGTTTATAACCTGGGTATATGTTCTAGACTGTGTACCCGAGCGGACAACTCGAGTCGAGGAGGGGGCTACGTACCGGGGACCCGCGAGATCGTCCGGCTTTGTAACTTGTCCGGCCTCTTTCTTATTTCAGGTATTGACACTAACAGAATAGGGAGTCTCGACCAGCGAGCTTCTCCCCGGAGGTAAGAAGAGAAGGGTTTCGGCATAGTTTATATACAGTTCAGATAATATCAAAGCGGTAAAAGACAACATTTAGCACGTTATGCCAAAACATGTAATAAAGATCAGATAATAAAGCCAAATATAACAATTATTCTAAGCTCGAATTCTTGAACCCTGAACAAATGTGGTTCTGGGTTTATTCCCCAGCAGAGTCGCCAGAGCTGTCACACCTCCTTTTTCCGCTCCCGCGAGGGGCGTAGGAGTTTTTTCCAATTAAAGGACAATCGAAACGGGATTGGTTTGTTTATTTCAGAGTCGCCACTTGGGAGATTTAGGGTGTCCCAAGTCATCAATTTAATCCCGAATCGAGGAAAAGAATAACTCCATATTACAGTCTGCGCACCAGAAATTCGGATAAGGAATTCTGTTAACCCGGGAGAAGGTGTTAGGCATTCCCGAGTTCCGTGGTTCTAGCACGGTCGCTCAACTGTTATATTCGGCTTGATTATCTTGTTTTATACAAATATGAACTTATGTGCAAATTTTAACTTTTTACCGCTTTCATAATTATTATTATTATTTTTTATAAGGAATTGCAACGTTGTGAAAATATATCTCGAACCGCGTTACAATCAATGTACCCGTGGTTGTCGACACACTTTGACTCCGTTGAGATTTGGATTTGGGTCACATCAATGTGCACCCGAGTTTAAGAAAATTAAATTATTAAAGGCGCGCCTAAAGCGACTAGCGTATCATTTACTTTGGGTAGGGCCGTGGAATTTTGCTAAACGGTCCATCCCGAAATCTAAGCAATTTTAAAGTAAATATTTACTGAGGGCCCCGCGATTTTGTATTTTTATTCGGCGAGGCTCATCTCATTCTTATTTTTAAAAGGAATTTGCAACATCATGGATACGCATCTCGAACCACGTCACAATCAATGTACCCGTGATTAGAAACACATTTCGACTCCGTTAAGATTTGGATTTGGGTCACATAAATGTGCACCCGAGTTTAAGAAGGTAAGATTTATCAAGGCGCGTCCTAAAGAGACTAACGTATTGTTATTTTAGGAAGAGGCCGTGAAGGTTCATTAAACGGCCAAATCCAAAGTCTAATCAATGGTTATGTATTTATTGAGGGCCCAGCGATGTGTGATTTATTTGGCGAGGCTCGTCTCATTTTTATTTTTAAGGATAAACCTACAGTGACTACATTTCTTCTATTAAGTTTGTCTCTAAAAATAAAAGAAAATTTCTCAATTAATTACATGCTGAAAAACATAACTTATTAGTTATTAGTTTACGGCTAATGTGAATGGAAAATTGCGATCGAGTTTGTACAAAGAAAAAAAACTGCTTTCATTCTATATTCTATTATTCAATAATACTAGAACATGAGATTGACACATCATAATATCAAAATAAATTAACTAGTATTTGATTAATTTAAACTAACATTATTAGATTAAGAAATTATACATATGCAACCCCATTACACATTAATAAATAGACTACATTTTTATACCAAGAAAGGAAAATTATATTCAAACACAAATCTAAACAGGAGGGATTCAACAGGAACGAAGCCTGATTAATATTTCATTTCGCTTCAAGCCGAGAGTGTACAAATGTGTACCTGGAAATGGCAGTACAAGAAGAAAAGAAGTAGGAGTCAGCAGCAATAATACCACAGCAACAGCAGATTCAGCAACACCGCAAAACCAGTAATGACCAGTAGAATAGCCCAGTAACGGATTGAAAAATCAGCAATACCAAAGTGTAATCGCAGTCAAAGCAGAAGAGAGATGGATACAAGATGCAGTAGTTTACTGATTTTGAATAACACTCGAGGAAAGGCAAACGGAAAGTATTTAAGTGAAAGTTCAAATTGTCTTTCTCTTTTCAAAACTCTACCACACTTCTTCAGATTTTCAGAATGTATTACTCTCAAAAATATTTTCCCCAAAAATCTCTCTAGAAAATAATCCTCCTCCTAATAATCTTTTCCTCCTCTAAAAAAAAAAATACCTAACTATGTCAAGAATGACTCTTATTTATAGCAAGACTCTTGTCTTGAATTCCCAACCCCAAATATTCCCCCAATTGCATGCTTTCCCCACTATCTAATGTTTTCTTTATTTTAAACCTTGTCCCCCATGCCTAAATTAAATAAATACAACATCCCCAACCAATTATAATTTGTCCCTCATGCCTGCATTAACAAATGCAATATTCCCCTCCACTACATTATGTTTTGTCTCCCATTATGTTAAACAATTATATCAAACCCCACCCCATTATATTTTGTCCCTCATGCCTACATAAACAATTATAATAATGTTCAATTACCAAACTACCCCTCCGACCTTATTGCAATTTACCATTCTACCCCTGAATGTACTGCAATTTACCAAACTACCCCCATCAGTTCTAAACAATCAATTAATCATAATTTAACCAAAATATAGCCAGGATGACCAATTTCTCAACAATCTTCAACAACAAATCACATGAACACGATGAACAACACAACTCCAAATTAATGGAAATAAATTAACCATATCGGGAACCAATCCTGGTTAACTTAGACCAAAAATGGATGAGCAAGGAAACAACAATATTAACAAC
Organism: Nicotiana tabacum; assembly: GCF_000715075.1. Taxonomy (NCBI): domain Eukaryota; kingdom Viridiplantae; phylum Streptophyta; class Magnoliopsida; order Solanales; family Solanaceae; genus Nicotiana; species Nicotiana tabacum. The sequence continues at coordinate 7,242,160 of NC_134082.1, read as the reverse complement.
ACAATACATGATTCATCAACGAATCAAAAACCAAAACATAAACTCACATTAAATCACTAGATTTAACATGAACTTCAAACAAAGATGAACATGAACTAAATCTATTTTTAAACAACAAAACATGACGGATCAAATGATTCAAACAACATTAATAATTTCTGGAAAATACATAACACATGAAACAAATTGAAGAAATAATTAATTAAATTTCAATTTGAATCTAACAAACATTAAACTAACAAATATTTACCTAAACAATAATACAAACATGAAATAAACATGAAAAACAACTAATTAAACTTCCATTTGAAATCTGAAAATTAATTTAACAAAACATATGAACAAACTAAAAAATAATTAATTTAAACGATAGACATGAACAAAATAAACATTTGCCGATTTTAGATTCGAGAATATCAAAACAAAATACGGACAAAATAAAATTCAAAAACTACTAACCTGATCGACACGACATATGTACGGACTGTTTTGACGACCAAAGCTTCGAACAAATGACGATGAACTTGGATGAAAACAATCTGTCCGGAAACGAGTATCGCACCAAGATAACTTGACGCCGAAGACGACCACGAACGGACGACCAAAGAAGATGGTCGTTTGGCATCGTTTAAAAACGAAACAGTGGCAGCCCGTCACAAGCCAGAAGGCAGCAGCAGGCTGATTCGTGAAGAAGACGAAGGTGAGGCAGCAGGGCGGCAACAGCAGCTCGGAGGAAGGAGGAGAAGCAGCGGCGATGAAGCCGACGAGGACGCAGGAAGCTGAAGCAGCTGCGTGAGCAGCAGCAGCTCGGAGGAAGGAGGAGAAGCAGCGGCGACGAAGCCAACGGGGACGAAGGAAGCTGAAGCAGCTGCGTGAGCAGCAGCAGCAGCAGCAGTTTTTCTAGCTCCACCTTGATGAAGAAGATGAAGTAGGCAGCGATGGTCGTCGATGGGGCTGTTCGTTCATGGCTATCATTGGGTGGTTGTGTCGCTTGGTTGTTTGAACGAAGAACGAAGGAGGAGGAGGAGGAGCCATGAGCGTTGGTGAAGCTGAAAACACAGCTGGGTCGTCCATGGCGAGGGTGAAGGGAAGCCATAGGAGGTGGGGTTTGGAAGGTTTGGAGAAGAAGAAGCAAAAGTGGGGGGGGGGGGGCGGATCATTTTTAGTTTTTTAGGGTTTTGGTTTTTTTATTTTTGTTTTGTTTTGTGTTGGACAAAAATGAAGAAGGGATGTTGGGTATTTGGGTTAATGGGGCGGACCGGGTCGACCCGGTTTGAAGTGGACCGGGTCATGGGGAAGGTTGGACAATTATTTGGGCCTGCGGTTTGAAATTGAAGAAATGGCCCAATCTGATTTTCCTTTGTATTTTTGCTCTCTTTTCTTCTTTTATTTTTCTAACACTAAATTATAAAAATATTTAAATTATTATTAAGAACTAAATTAAGTTATAAAAGCGCAAATTAACTACCAATAACAATTAACGCACAATTAAGTAATAATTAAGCATAAAATTGTTCATTTGGACATTAAATGCTAAAAATGCAAAAGATGCTTATTTTTGTAATTTTCATTTTTTGTAAAACAAATTTAATTACTAACAATTGTAGAATTAAATCCTACATGCAAAATGCGACATATTTTTGTATTTTTTATTAATTTAACAAATAAACATGCACAGACAAATACAAATAATTATCCAAAAATATCACAAAATCTCATAAAATTGCACACCAAGGAAAATCATTTTATTTTGAATTTTTGGGAGTAATTCTTTCATAGGGCAAAAATCACGTGCTTACAATATGTACATATATACGCGTATATAATGTTATCTGGTCATGAGTCAATGTACATGAATGCAATGCATGAGAAGTACGTCAATAAAATCTTTCAGAGTATCATAAGACCAGTATTCCTTTGAGTAATATCATGAAGTAAACTTTTTTCAACTTACGTATTTTTTTCTGAGACCCATGAACAGATGATAGAATAATATCATAAGGAATCAAGAACATAAGCATCTCTAATACTTATATGAATAGAGTCATTTATGGAAGTTTGTGCATTTTCTCATTTCATTCGTGTCGTATAGATCATGCCAAAAGGAAAGAAGGAATAGCCTTAACATGCATGAGTCGATTCTCTTGACAATTCCTCTAACACAGGTTAATTTAGACAACACGTAAGGGCTGATCGAGGTAGGAAAAAATCTATATGATATTCTTGAGAAAGATTGCACTGTACTCCCTTAGAATCGCAAAATCCCGTTGCTATTACCTTATGAAATCTCGTATGAATTTTTGTAGAAAATTCCATATGATCACTTTGTTAATTTGACCATAGCCTTGTAAGGTAGTTACTGAAGTAGTAACGTTAGAGCCTTTATGGCTTTTTTGTGAATTCCATCTTTTTTGTAAATAATGCAAGTCTTGAATTTAAGAAGTAAATTTTCAATCCTTTTTTTAAAGATTGTCACCTTGCAAAATTGTTCGAGAGTCACTTAATGACTCATGTATGTGGCTGCCACGTTTTGGCTTATTAACCTTATCCAAGATCTCGATTTATTTAATCACTAATTCCTTAATTAATTATTAATCTCCCATTAAAATCAATAATTACTCGATTATTCACATAATGAAGAATTATCTCAAATTACTTAAAATACTACTCACTTTTAACACATATTATACACCTTACTATCATGGCCATGTGGTACCTTGTATGGATCTAGTTCATAAATACCGGGTATTTTAGCTAGGGCCATATTTTATCCCAAAATGCCAAACTTCGACGAAACTCATTTTTTTCGATTTGCTTACCCTCTCACCTTTACGAATTTACTTATCCCTTTTTTGAAATAGCATAATACTTATAATCCTAAAATAATCTCATTCCCGAGCTTACGTCGATTAACTTACGACGAAACTTTAACGTACAAAAATGTGGGATGTAACACCTCATTTCCGAGCTTTCATCAATTTATTTATGGCGCACTTTCACGTGTGAAAATATGGAGTGTAACAGTAAGCCCCATAGGTATTTAATTTTTAATATTTTGTAATTACAGTAAATATTTATAAACAGGTAAAATTACATAAAAATTGAAGAAAACTATAAATAAGTGAAAAAATTATATATCTAGATGTGATCCATCCTAAACAAAATAGTCAAAACAATCTATTATATGCTACTTAGAAGCACAAGTAACTTGAGTCGAAAAAATTAAGTTTTCTACATGGAGGAACAAAAAGGATGACTAACCTGCAATTTGAATTTTGAACTTGCTGGGAGAATGGATTTCTCTTTGTATTTGTAAAAAAATAAAATTTGGATATTCGTTGCTTTTGGGAGACATTAACTGACTAGCATACAAGATAAAGAATTGGGAAATTGTAACGACCCGATTGGTCATTTTGAGCAATTGCATCCGGTTCGGCAGTTTGAGGTCACGAGAAGCTTCATATTATATGTATCGACTTGGGTGCATGGTTGGATTATGTTTCCGAATGTATCAGAGTCGAATTAGAAGAAGGAATCTAGTGTTGGAAGCTTAAGCGATGAGAGTTTGATCGAAATTTGACTTTTGAGTAAACGGCCCCGAAATGAGTTTTAGATGATGTCAGTAGCTTTGTATGGTGATTTTGAACTTAGGCGTGCGTTCGTATTTGAACTTGGAGGCCCGTAAGGTAATTTGAGGCATTTTGGTGAAAGTTGGAAAAGTTGAAGTTTGGAAAATGGAGAAGTTTGACCCATAGTTGACTTTTACGTTATCAAGATCAGAATGCAATTCTGAAAGTTGGAATAGCTCCATTATGTCATTTGATATTTGCCTGCAAAATTTGATGTCGTTTGGAGTTGATTTGATATGGCTCGGACGCTTGGTTGCAATTCTAGAAGTTCATAGTGATTTTCATGCATTTTGGCATCCGATTCGTGGTTCTAGAGGTTATTTTGGCGTTCCGATCGCGCGAGCGAGTTCATGTTATATGTTCATACCTGTAGAAGAGTTTGATTTGGAGCCTCAGGGGCTCGGGTGAGTTTTGGATTAGTTTTGTTAATCTTTATGCTGGTTCTGGTTTTCATGCATTTGCGAGGTTATGGTCGCAATTGCTATAGCATCAATTGCTACATTGTCCTCACAATTGCGAAGCTGGGCTACTGGGGACTGGATCACATTTGCGAAGAAAAATACCGCATTTGCAAAGCCTTAAGAGTTCGCATTTGCAAACTCCCTATCGCATTTGCGATGAAGGCAATACTGTTCCAGGCTCGCATTTGCGAATAATCCTTCGCTTTTGCGAGTTCGATTTGCGAACCCAGTGTCGCAAATGTGACATCTGCAGCCTGCTAAAAGCTGGGTATTCCGAATTTTTGCTTCATTTTTCATATTTTGAACCCTATGTCCGAGAGTGGACGATTTTGTGAAGCGTTTTTCCTACCAAGTCATTGGGTAAGTATCTTTAATCAATTTCCAACTATATTTTGTGATTATATCTTAGATTTAACATCAAATTCACGAGAATTTAAAGGAAAATTCGGGGAAATTGTAAAATCTTTAAAAAATATAAAATGATGATTTGAAGGACTAAATGGTATTGGAAATTAATAATTTTTGTATGGGTGAACTCATATCGGAATGTGTATTTGATTTTTGTAAATTTTGTTGGGTTCCAAGGTGCGGGCCTGGGGAGTTGACTTTTGTTGACTTTTTTGCAAATTGTAGAAGAATCATAGCTTTGTTAATTGAAATTGTTTTCTCTTGCATTGTTTGATGTATTCAAGTCGTTTTTGGCTAGATTGAGCCGAGCATTAATGAATGGTAAAGGAAAAGCTAAATTGAGTATTGAATTGACCGGATTGAGGTAAGTATCTTGCCTAACCTTGTGTGGGGGACTCCCCCTTAGGATTTTAGTCTTCTATGTTAATTGCAGTCCATGCACGCGAGGTGACGAGTGTGTGCTCGGACTTATTTGCGAAAAATTTGCCTTTAGGGTTCTTAATTTCTTGATTTACCTTTATATGCTCCATACGATGTTGTTAGCTTTCCTCTAATTCTTACTTGTTACTTGGCCCTTATATGCCTTATTGAAGTGATTGTAGTCCTTATTGTTTTGTTATTTTTAAATTGTGAATTTCTCTATGACCCCGTGCATATATGCTATGTCTCCAAATTATTGTGGTTTCCGGTGTAGTTATCACGTGCCTTATATGTCTTGTTGTTTTTGCAAAAGTTATTGTACTTCTTGGTTTTTCCGTGATTCTCTTGTTGTCGTGTACTCATACACTTGGTGGTAGAAATCCTTGTGATGGGGTTGTTGAGTTGTTGTTATTGTTGATTTTAAACTATGTCTGGTTGTTGATATGTTGAGGAGGAATAAGGGAGAATTGATGTTGTCTAGTGGGATCGGGTTGCACGCTGCAACAAGGAGTAATAAGGGTAGATAGGTAGGATCGGGTTGCACGCCGCAACAAGAGGAATACGGGTGATATATATTGAAGGGTAATAAGGGTGGACTGGTGGAATCGGGTTGCACGCCGCAGCAAGGAGTAATAAGGGTGAATGATCATGTTGTTACTGATATGGTGATATATATACTATTTACTCTCATTGTAATTGTTAAGGAGGAATAAGGGAGGATTGGTGGTATCTGGTTGCACGCCGCAACAAATATATACTATTTACTTTTATTGTAATTGTTACGGAGTAATAAGGGAGGATTGGTGGGATCGGAATGTGCGTCGCATCAATATATATATATATATATATATATATATATACTTATGTATTCCTCTTTGACTTTACAAGTTATTCGGTGGTTTTACATTTCATTTAGGATTTGGCTATAGTTGAATACTGAGAAGACCTAGTTCATTTATTTAAGACTTCACAATTTGTATTTCGGTTTCACTGAGTTGTGAGGATCGGGTTATTGACATTGAGTTATTAACTTGTCATTGTTCCTTGAATTCTTATCCTGAAACTATTACGCTGATGAATTAATTTTTAAAGTAAAAACGTTGGATCATTTCCTCATATCCTGCTAAGTTGTTAGTAATATAGTGATTTAAAATAAAGGAATTAATATTACGCTATTTTGATGACTTTTAAATTTGAACTCGCCGTATTTATGTATACATTTCAATATTTCAAGTTTCAATAATTATTATATTTTTATTTTAATTAGTTTCTCAATTGAATTTTCTTAAACCATCTGAGGTTGTATTTTATTTAAAAAGGAATTTCTATTAAGTGTTAATTTCTTCACTCAAGTGATTTTTAAAAATAACTTCATATTTAAAAAGGGTATTTTCTTCACTCAAGTGATTTCTAAAAATAACTTCATATTTCTCGTTGATTTCCTAATTGGTTTAGAAACTGTAATTTACATTATGTTGTATAAATGAGACTCTTTGAATATCTTAATTGCATTTGTTACGGACATTATATACTGGGTAGCACGAGGATGTTGTTGTGCAAAGTGAGATAGAAATATGTGGGCACAAGGTACCAAGTTTTGACTGTTCCTCGTCACTACTCCACCGAGGTTAGTCTTGATACATACTGGGCACCGCTGTGGTGTGCTCATATTACACTTCTGTATATTTTTGTACAGATCTAGGTATTTGATCAATAGTAGTTGCGCGGATCGTCGTGGTGGAGACTCAAGGTAAACCTGCCGCTGCATTTGCAGGCCTCGAAGTCACCTTCATTTGTACTTATTTCCATTGGTTCCTTTTGTTCCGGAACAGTGATGTATTTATTATGTATAAGTACTCCTAGAAAGGCTTATGACTTGTACTACCGATTTTGGGAATTGTAAGTGTTCAAAGTTATCTAATTTGAAGTTAGTGAATATCAATGTTATTTCTGTTAAAGCTAGGCTTACCTAGTTTAGAGATTAGGTGCCATCACGACTCCTTCAGAGGGATTTTGGGTTGAGACAAGTTGGTATCAGAGCTCTAGGTTCATAGGTGCTACGAGTCATAAGCAGATTTAGTAGAGTCTTGCGAATTGTACGGAGATGTATGTACTTATCTTCGAGGGGCTACAAAACTATTAGGAAATTCCACTTCTTTCATTCCTTATCGTCCGATATTGATTTAGCTCGAAGTATATAACTTATGTTCCTTTACATCCAGTCGTATATGATATTACGCTCTTAGTGTCCGTTATGCGCCAGCGGTTCGTGATGCTACAGACTGGCTACGAGGGAGTCAGGGATGCTCAGACATTGTCTCAACGTGTTGTCCAGACTGAAGATACAGAGGTATTGAAAGACTATTCAGTTGTTCGTATGGAGGCGCATCGGTTTCCGACACTTGGTTGATGAGTGCGAGCTTGGGAGGGGTTTAATTGGTTGACTAGTCATCGCGATTGTGGCAAGGTCACGAGGTGGGTGTTGATTGGGGATAGTTGGTGGTATTGGAGTACCTTATGATTTGTGTTGTTCGAGCTGTGAAGGTTAGTTTTGCGGATCATCAGATGATATTTTTTATGGCTTCGCTCCAAGTGGAGGAGTCCACTAGCAGCAGTCAGATTGCAGAGTCAGATTTACATCAGTGTTGGCCTGAGGTATGTGTATATGTGGTATTGGCAGGTCCCCAGATTTTATTTATGACTAAGGTTTGAGATCTTGCACGGGATAATGTTGGGGCTTACGGTATTTCTGCGTCATTAATGAATCTACATTTCAGTATCAAGGGGAGTCAGAGGAACAACTTCAGATTCACAGAAGGTCTATTCGGCGTGGGTATCGTGGTAGCGGTAGGATGGCATGCTTCAGACGAAATGCGGTGGTTTATGAGCTTCTGGGCTACGTGGTTCGTGTTAAGATCATATGTATTTGGGGATTTGATTGGGATCATTGCATATCGACTATCCGAAGAAATAGGTCTTCTCTGCTGGCATTTGTGGAAACACTTTGGTATTGGACGATTTGTGTGACTGGGTTGAGTTGGGGAGATGAGGTCCTGATGGCTTAGTTACGTACGGGCAGATCTCGGGGAGTTCTCGATGGTTTGGGCAATGACTTGAGTTGGCTGACTATTATGGGTATAAGGAATATGTTGTACATTGTGGATTTCTCCTGAATAGGTATCAGAAATTAATATGATGTTGGCATTATTGTCTATCATATGTGAAGAGTGTGCATTTTTGGAAAGGAGCTTCAATTTTGGTTTGCGAGTGTGTGGCTAGTAACATGGTGATTACTGGGTTATGAGGCTTTCGAGGTTCATGTTTTGTTACGTGGCCAGAAACTCTATATGAGTGCTTCAGCAGAACGATGGGGTGAGAGTGATGTATCAGCCATTTGATTTGCGTAATTGAGTTTGGGTATGGAAACTGTGGTATTCCCGAGGTTTTGGGGTTAGATGCCCTCATGTGTGGACTATTTCCTGATTGTAGGTTGTGAAGAAATGTCGAGAATGGGATAATTAATAGCATGCATTATCGATAGGTTGCTGTGGATTTTTGAAAAATATTTTACCTAATTGGGAAGGATCAGGATTTGGTTTGGGGCTATTTGGAAGCTCAACGAGAAGATGTATTTTGTATCAGTTCAAGTTTGTGTGCTCCTGTGAGATTGGCATTATGGTTATGTTATTAGGCAGAATGAATATTATTTGTGCCCCTAGCCTATTCTATGTGCTAATCTTTTATTCTGTGTTAGGCGGTGAGGTTGTATGATTATTCCCCACGCATGTTGTAATTATGTTCAGGCCTTATGGAGATGCGGGCGAGATAGCCCTCGAGATGTTGATCTGCTCATTGCACCTTAGTCGTGCTTGCTTTCTTCCATATCTATTTATATTTCTATTCATTTTCTCACAGTTATAACTGTGCACTCTGTTGTGCTTGATATCATTATTCATATGATCAGTGAACTCGAGCATATTGGCTTGACGGGTATTTGGGAGCGGGTTGCACGCCGCAACAGATGTTAGTCGTGCTTGCTTTCTTCCATGTCTATTTATTTATTTCTATTCATTTTCTCACAGTTATAATTGTGCACTCTGTTGTGATTTATATCAGTATTCATATGATTAGTGAACTCGAGCATATTGGCTTGATGGGTATTTGGGAGCGGATTGCACGCCGCAGCGGATGTTATGTGGGATACCTTTTTCTTGTGTTTATTTGGTGTTGTGTTTTCCCTCTGTGGGATGATTTGATGAAAAACTATACTTTTGTTGTTACACATATTGTACTTGTTAGATAATTCTTATACTTCGCTTTCCTTTATTTGTGCTGCATAATTGAGTTATTGCTGGTTTGGTGTACGAACTGTGTGGTGTGAGAATCCGCGTGGTTCTATGATGAGTTATTAGTTGGGTTGCTTGTATTGGTTGAGATGAGATTCTTAGACCTGAGCTTAGCATTATCGTATTGGGGGTGAGGAGTGTTTGAAAGTATGAGATTGTTTCTGCTAAGATTTGGGCAACGGCCCTTGACGGGCGAGAGAACTTCTTGACTTGTTGACTTCATGGGTGGCTATGAGTTTCCATATGTTTCTTTATCATGAGCAGTGTTATGGAAGTCCAGAACAAGGTTGTATTCAATGTGAAGTGTATTTTCGGCATCTAGGGTATTATTTGAGCGGGTATGGTGGTCAGAGGTTATTGTTTCGGCCATTTGAGTTGTGTGGAATAACATATGATTGTATTCTGGATTAGAATTTTAGCTCGATTCGGCTTGTTCAGGTTTATACGGTGAGATGATGTGAGATTCGGGTCCTATGAGGATTTTCAGATGTCGAGGTTTGGGTTCTATCCTAAGGTTATGGACTAAGGATGAGGTGAGACCTTCAGTTAAGTTGCATTGTCAGTCCTACATAGGTTTGGATGACGGGGAATCACCCCCGGGTGTATGTATGGTGGGCAGATGCAGTGGTTGATGGCTTTGGAACGACTCCAGGCACCTTCGAGGATGGATGTATGTTTAAGTGGAGGAGCCAGTGAATGTATATTATATGTATAATATGCGAATAACCATGTATAATCAGTATATACTTTATGTATACCGACTAAAAAAAATAAATAATATAAATTACCGGCTATCTATGTAAAGATCCCGTTAAAACCTCTGTTATATGGACTTGTTGAATAACAGATGAAGGATTAATCTAACTAGCCGCTCAATAATATATATATAAAGAATTTGAATTCTTCTTCATTACCTTTTTTTTTTTGTGAATTAAATTTATAAAGAATTTGAATTTGAATTCTTCTTCATTACCTTTTTTTTGTGAATTAAATTTCCAAAGTCTTAAACAACAACATAGAAGAAACCAAATGCTTATGTCATCCTTGATAATGAAATTAAAGCTTGTATAGTACATTAGGAGTTAGAAATGTTGTTATTAGTTAATCAAATTTGGGACCGTTAATTATTGTCTTCTTTAATATTTTAAATTAACATCACTTCATAAAAGTCTAATAGATTAGTACTATCATCTATCCATTATAAATGTTTATTTTAAAAATGTTTTTGGCATATTCATTTAGAAAATTATTTAATAATATTAGTCATAAAAGTTATTGGGCTAAATTATCCTTTATCTTTCCTATCAATTGTTGATAAACATTTTATAAAAGTTGTATAAATAGCATTTATCTGAACAAGAATAGATTTGAAAAAAATTAGTACTCCCTCGGTTCTTTCTTACAATTTTGGTATTGACTTCGCACCTTAAGAAATCACTTATGAAGAACTTATTTTACTAAATTATCCTCAATAATGATAATTAAAATCATATAAACGAAATAATAATTGGAAAGTGTGGGTACTTAATGATAAAGGTAAACATTGAAAGAAAATAATAAATATCTCTTGACTGTTAAATGAAAAAAATAAATACTTTTATTATAGTAAAAAGGGTACGGATAAAATACCTTCTTGGACACTTTATTTAAAGTAAACTTATTTTGGATTAAATTTATTTGGCCACAAAACCATTGCTCTCACCTAACTAAAAAGTATAAATTTTCCTAACAACTTGTTTGGGTCGTTGTTACCGATTGTATTGTATCGTATTGTTATTGGGCTAGAAATTATCTCGAAGGGAAGGTGTTAGGCATTCCCAAGATCCACTAGTGTGGTTCCCGGCCATGTTATTTTAAATACAATATTTGTTTTGATTGTTACTTTAATTTTATTGTATTGTATCATTAAATCCATTATTATCTAACGACGAAAAGTGTCACTTTATGAAACGACGGATTTGGTGTGGTGGCGTCGTTTCTTTGCTTTTTTCCATTCATCTTGCCCTTCTTTATTATTAAATAATTATATTTATTCTTTATCCTACATATTTATATAATAATTCTACTTCGTATCCTATTTTTTCTTAGTAATATTGCAAGTTATTCTTCATATTGTTAGTGCATGACATCATGAAACGACGACAAACTATATAATCTATCCAAACATTATATTCATCAAACAATACAGTACAATATAATATACTGCATTATGAAATGACATGTAATAACAATCCAAACAAGCTGTAAAGCAATCCGTACAAGTTAAACTACTTAATTCATTATTGGAGAAATCAAACAAAAGGTACGAAAGGGCAAATCTGGCTTATTTTAATCTTATATTGTCCAACAAATCAATATTATAAATTTATTGTTGTGTCAAGTTCCTTTGGTTTGGAATATATAGATGCCACGCTTAATAAAATTTAATCTAAAATTCATAACAAGTCAATGTATCTTGAAATATTGGAATGAAAATTTTATATTATCTTATCAGAGTTAATGACAAAATAATAAATAGGTAAATAATTAGGAAATCATTTCATTATTAATAAATCTCCAATAATTACAAAAATCTGAATAAAAAAGTGAATTAGCCCATTAAATTCGCTAAACCTTTTGTAATCCCCAAAATACCCTTCTCAAAGTAAAACCTTTTGCTCCTCTTCCTTTTTATTTTCGTCGTTCATCTTTCTCTCTATTGTTTGTTTATAATTATATAGAACTACATAAATTTTTAGTTTTATCAGAATCAATTTGAAATTAAAAAATTTGAATAATCAACTTCTTTCAATATCGGAATAACTTTAAGGGCACTTCAGTCATTTTAAAAATACATTTTTTTAAAAAATGCTTATGATCACTTTTCAACCAACATCTTATTATCAGTTTCAATATTTATCCAAGTAACAACTGTTTATTTTTCAAAATCAATTTCAATATTTTTAAAGTATCTTTTAGCATTTGATGTTTATTTGTACTTTAAATCAATTAAGTATAAGGAGCTCCTAAACTATTTTTGGGGGCCACGTGAAGTTGGCCACTACTGCCACAAATTATGAAGTAGGCTTGACCATTTAGGCCGATCTTAGGCGGACATCCCTCCAAAGCGTAATAAAAGTCACCAGTCTAGACTACAAGTCTTATTAATCGTCCATTGACCCCGTTCCAGTTTCCTTTTGAGTAGACATGTAGAATAAGTTAAGCTAAAAGAATGGCTGAAAGATGCCATAGTTAGATTCTTCCCATGAATTCTAAAATCCCTTTTGTTGGTTTGTTTGTTTTTCTAATATTATTTGGTTCATAGTACTCCTACTAGCTAGTTAAATAATTACCATAGTGCTATAAAAGGAACAAAGTCTTCAACAACACATATTCAACAACTCCATCATATATGTTTTATTCCTTTAATTTTTTTTTTGAGTGAATTATCAGTGCCCAAAAATCTGAAAAATGGACATATCAAAAGATCAAAACAAGAATATTATGTCCAATGAAGAGGATGATTTATTAAGTGTTATGCAGTTGCCAATTGGTTTAGCTCTTAATATGGTCTTGAAAATCACAATGGAACTTGGTATATTTGATCTTATGTCAAAAGCTGGTCCAAATGCACAATTATCTTCTTCCCAAATTGTTTCACAAATTCCAACAAAAAATCCTCAAGCCACACTTATGATTGAAAAGATTTTGAGTTTTCTTGCTAGCCAATCTTTATTGAGTTTCACACTTAATAAGGATGAAAATGGAGTTAATCAAAGTTTATTATATAGTTTAACTCCTCTTAGTAGAAATCTTGTCACTAATGAAGATGGGGTATCAATTGCTCCCACATTTCTCTTATTGAATGACCAAGCCATGGTTACTCCTTGGTATACATAGAATTCTCTTCTAATATTTTAATGAATTTAACTTATATACACTGATGATATATTTTTTTTACTCTATTAGTGCACGTTAACCTGTTATTACAGATAATTTGTCTTTTTTTCAGTAGATTTAAGTTACACTCTACCTGTTTGATTTTACCAGCGATAGTAGGTTAGTATTTTTACCAAATTATCGATTAATATTTGTTGTAGAACTTTATCTATAATTACCATATTGGTGTATTTTAACTTATTGTAGCGGGTAACTTGTCTTATGTTTCAGCGAATTTAAGTTATATACAGTGGTGGATCTACATTGGCATTTGTGGGTGCTTAAGCACCCATTACCTTTAATCATATATAGTAAATTTGCATAGGCAATTATATAAATATGTAGATAAATATTGAGTGAGCACGCATAATTAAATTTCTTTTTTCTCTTTTTTTGAAATTTTTATCGATCAGCACCCATAAATTTAAAATTCTGAATCCGCCACTGATTATACACACTGACAGTTTAAAATTTTTTTTTTTTACACTATATCAGTCTGATTGTAATAGTAGGTTAGTTAGCATGTTTACCAAATTATCGATTGATGTTTGCCATAGAGATTTACTTTTAATTACCTAATGGTGGCATGATATGTAAATATGTTTTGCACCATTAATACATAGAATTTAAACTTTCTCAATATCTATACTAATCTTACTTTTTATGGATGACATGCAATTATCCTTTAGTTCACTAGTTGACCTGACAGTGTAAAGTTTTCTTCTTCCACACTGTCACTATGCACCATTAATGCACAGAACTTAAACTCTTTTTCAATGTACATACTAATCTCATTTTTTATGAATGACGGGTAATTATCGTTTAATTGACTAGTTGATCTGATAGTGTAAAGTTCTCCCACACTGTCACTATGCACCATTAATGCACAGAACTTAAACTCTTTTTCGATGTACTTACTAATCTCATTTTTATGAAAGACATGTAATTATCGTTCAGTTGACTAGTTGATCTGTTAGTGTAAAGTTCTCCCACACTGTTTGACAATATCTAGAAGTTAACCTATATTTTCAATAATGCTAATAGAAAATCTTTTTTTTTTTTTTTTTTGCTAATGAAAATCTTTCACTTTGTAAGGTTTCACTTGAAGGATGCAATTCTTGAAGGAGAAATACCATTCAATAAAGCCCATGGAATGGGTGTATTTGAATATCATGGAAAGGACAGTAGATATGCAGGGGTAACTGATAGATCTACACAAAGCATCAACAGAACAATGATAAATAAAATTCTTGAGTCCTACAATGGCTTTCAAGAAGTACAACAATTGGTAGATGTTGGAGGTGCACTTGGTTTAACAATGGCTTCTATAGTTTCCAAATATCCTCATATTAAGGGTGTTAATTTTGATCTCCCCCATGTCATCAAGATTGCTCCTGCTTATCCCGGTAAGATTTAAGTTATATAAGCGGCAGTCAGAGGCGGATTCAGGATTTAAATTCAATGAGTTCAAGTTTTAAGGGTTTTAGCATTGAACCCATTATATTTTTAAAGTTATGGGTTCATATCTACTATTTTGCAATTTTAATGAATTTTTATACATAAATTTTTACTTCGCGTCGAAAATTATGGGTTCAGTTGAACCCGCAGACAACAACAATCCAATATAATACCACCAGTGAGGTCTGTGGAGGGAAGAGTAGTGTGTACGCTGACCTTACCCCTACCCTAGGGTAGAGAGGCTGTTACGTTTCTGATAGACCCTCGGCATCCCTCCTTCAGTGAGGGATGGGGAGGGTAGTGTGTACGTTGACCTTACCCCTACCCTAGGGTAGAGAGGCTGTTACTGTTTCCGATAGACCCTCGGCTCCCTCCCTCCAAGAACTCCCCACCTTGCTCTTGGGGTGACTCAAACTCACAACCTCTTGGTTGGAAGTGGAGGGTGTTTATCACTAGAGCAATATATATATATATATATATATATATGTGATCTGATTATTATATACATATTTTTTCACGTTGTACATAAAACTCATCAAGAATGCTCCTTCTTATTCCAGTAGGATTTAAGTTACATATCTGACAGTATCAGAAAAAATTATATTATTAGTATAATTTTATCTATAATAATATCTCTTTATTAATGTTTATCATACAAAATTTACTTGTAATCACCTTACAGTAATTTTGATTATTTTGCAAATATTTTTTATGTTATGCATAAAACTTAAACTTCTTTTAATCATAGAGTATATGAACACTTTTTCCTTTTCACTAATCACCTTCATATCAGTAATTTGATTATAAAGAGCTCAACTTCCTTCTTGTTAGGTGTTGAGCATGTTTCAGGAGATATGTTTCAAACTGTTCCACAAGGAGATGCAATGTTCATGAAAGTTAGTATTCTCTCTGTTTTTGAAATATTCAAAATGTATGGATTTATTTTGAACTTTTACTTAGTGGTAAAAATTGAGATTATTAGAGACAAGAATTTAAAAGAAACATGATCTTAACCTTGATTTTTGTAAAAAACTTATGTAAGACATGATGAGTAGAGTTACCTCGTACCCTTGATGGTAAAAAGTAGCAGGTTGCCGGTAAATGATCAAGGTGCATGCAAAATGACTCAGACATATATCATTGTTATTAAAAATTCAAATAAAAACATATATAGATTTTATTAAATAAATTTAACTCCTCTAATTAAGAGTTGACTTTAGATAAATAATTTCATGGAATCGCCTCGGGGCGAGACCAATGTTTAAAGGGGCGGATGTAGCCTAGCTACTAGTTATGGGTTCATCTGAACCTATAACATTCGATACAAAATATGTGTGTATATAGTGGGATTATACTGAGTTATTATTATGTGTGTGTATGTAAAACCCTACTAAAATATAAATAAATCTTATAACTGAACCCATAATTTTAACCGTACAATTATTTTAATGTTAAAAATCTTAAAAGTTAAACCTATTAAATTTACACTGTGGGCCCTCTTCTAAATGTTTAATCTTGTAAATCACTATATATTGATACTTTAAAATATATGCAGCATGTACTCCATGATTGGGATGATGATGATTGCATAAAAATATTGAAGAATTGTTGGAAATCCTTACCTAACACTGGTAAATTGGTGCTAGTTGAACATATAAAGCCAGAATATCCAAAGACTGATATGATTTCCAAGAATGCATTATTTCTTGATGTATTTTTGATGATAGTTACTCCTGGAGGGAAAGAAAGAACAAAAAAAGAATTTGAAACCCTAGCAAAAAAGGCTGGATTTGCTGGTTTCAAAGTCATAAATTCTGCATATGATATTTGGATTATGGAATTGTACAAGTAGCAACTTTTTTACCACTCTTAGTAAGGGGCGCTTTACCCCTTTAATGGGTTTACCCGAATATGAATCTGAATTAATCGGGTCCAGTGAATTTCGGATACCGAATACCTATGGCAAAATGGGAAAAAATAAAACTTGTTATCATGGTTTATGTGAGCATATGTATTTTTTCTTGTTCTTTTTTTTTTTGGGTGAGTTTTACTATGTGGAATGGGGTTTTAATGAATAATAAAGACCTTTTGGGTATATATAACCATATGATATTCGAAATCTACTACCCTGACTGGTGCATATATAGGCGCTACTAGCATAACTAATTTAGACTTCCGTCGCATATAGCCCATTAAAAGAGGAAGCGCTCTTCACCAGAAGCAGTGATACTGTCACAGTACTCATCCTACCAAAGCAAAATATACATTACTAGTATCTTATATACTCCATCCGCTCCACTTTAAGTGATTTTTTGGCATTATTTTGTGGTCCATATTACTTGATTTTTCAGATATCAAGAAGGAATTCACTTCTTCTTTCCAAAGTTGCTTTTGAGTAAAGAGCCTAGGAGTAGTTTGTTATATTTTCAACCAGCAAATTAAGGTTAATATGGTCAATTTCATTGTTAATTAATGTTAAAGAGTGAATTCCTTAATATGTGTGAAAAGAGACAAAAAAATCACTTAAAGTGGACCGAAAAGAGTAACATAAATTCATTAAAAAGTGTACACGCTATTTTTTGAGCGAAAAAAATAGAGCCAGCGGTTGTTGTAAATTAGAAAGATTTTATTATTTCTATTTAATTTTTTCAAACGTACCAAAAAAAAAGGACGTTGTCTAGCTCAGCTTAGTATACTAAATTTCTGAGCATGCAGGGTTTGGAGAAGGATCGAACCGCGTTAATGTCTGTATATGGTTATCAATATGTCCATGTTTACCACTATATATAATACTCTACATTATATGCAAATTAGATGGTTGCTCTTCTTTCTGCAAATGCAGTATAAACTTAGTTGTTTGAGCTCCTTAATAAATGTCTGTGTATGGTTATCAATATGTTAATTTTCCTTTAACATATATACACAATATTTGAATTATCTAATCTTACTCTAGCTCCATACTTATTAAGAATTCAACACTTACTGCCTTTGATTATCGTTCCTCCAACGGCATCCAGGGGTCATGAACCGACCATAGAACCTTGTTCAATAAGTGGAACGCATTAGCTGTCTGGGTCTTAGGTTGGGCGGTCAGGATCGGAGGTTCCGAGGCCAATCCATAATCTAGTATTAATAGCTTCAGAATGAATGTAATCTTATACTGTATACATTTAAATTTTTTCCCGCATAATATGAGTAAAAGCAACCGTTCAATTTGATTCACAGAACCTGCTCTAGATCGTCGTCCTCTCCTCATGATATCTTTGGACAACTCAACAAGGGGCGGCCCTTCCATAAAGCAAGTAAAACAACCGCTTTAGGGCCCATATTTGTAGGGGCCTCATTTTCTATTACACCTAATAGACTATTTATAAATTTAAAAAAGAGTTCTGTAAAGTAAAAAAGTTTGATTTTTTTCTTTAACAAATATAGAGAAGAAGGATTTGTAATTGTTATGATTTTTACCAAGGAAATTGCATTTGAAATGAATATCGAACTTGAATTTTGCAAGAAACGTGTAATATATAGGAAGTAACAATTTGATGTACAATATTGATGATGAAATCTCAAAAGCTTTCGAAGAGCCCTTTGGAGTTGATTACTTCTATACATAATAGACAAGGCTATTTTTTCACTTCAAAATAGATTTGAACAATTCGAAACATATGAAAATATTTTTGGGTTTCTATTTAGTAGTAAAAACTAAGATCGCTAGATATTGAAAATTTGAAAAAATATTGCCTTAATTTTGGTTGTTCCTTAAAACATAATAATCAATTCGATATTAATAGTTTAAATTTATTTTCTGAGTTAAAAATATTAAGGAAAATAGTATAATTAGAAGATAACAGTTTAAATGATACACTTAATCAAATAAAAAGATTTAATTCTTTTCCAAATGCATAAATTGCTTATGGAATAATGTTACTAACTCATGTTACCGTTGCTTCAGCGGAAAGACGTTTTCAAAATTAAAATTGATAAAATCTTACCTAAGAATAACAATGTCACAAGAAAGAATAAATGAATTAGTTATATTGTCAACTGAGAAATATTTATTAGGAGTTATTATTGGTAAGAAAATTATTTATAACTTTGTATTTAAGAAAAGCTAAAAAATAGATTTCAAATAAAAAATTAAAAAAATTAAAAAATTAAGGCCCCTCATAAAGTTTTGACTTTAGGCTACAAAATTGATCTGGCCGCCCCTAGACTCAACAACTACATACCCAATGGAACCCCACAAGTGGGGTTGATACTGAAATCGAGATAAAAACCTAATTAGATATCAAGTTTACAAACACAAGAAGCTAGTGATCTTGCATTGTGTTTCTTGAATTTGATCCCCATTCTATAGCTTCAGCAACTGCTCTTTGTCTTTCTACTACAGATATTTCTTCTTCTTCTTTTTCTTTATGATTTTCAACAATTGGAACTTGTGATTTGTGAGAAGTAGTAGTGTTGTTATTTATTGGTGATGAACCAATTAATCCAATATTATTGTAGGGTTCTTGACCAAGGAAACTAAGAGCAGTGACAACATCACTAATCAATGGACGAACTGCTGCATCATCTTGTAAACACATAGCAGCAACAGCAACTGCTTGATTGAAATTTTTCTTTGGGAAGTCATCTTCAAGAAGTGGATCAGCTAGTTCTATGTATCTACTTGTGTCTTTTAATATGGGTTCGGCCTAAAACAACAAAAGATTTCAGTTTCCATTATATGCATTACAATTTACAACAATATGTTTGCTACTACCGCTTTCTCTTCATTTTCTTTGAGCCGAGGGTGTATCGGAAACAGCTTCTTTGCCTTCTTGGTAGGGGTAAGGCCTGCATACACACTACCCTCTTTAAACCCCACTTGTGGGACTATACTAGGTTTGTTGGTGTTGCAACATACCCGTATTCTCACAAGTGGGGTCTGAGGAGGGTAATATGTAGGCAGACTTTATCCCTATCTTGTGATGGTAGAGAGACTGTTTCCGGTAAACACTCGGCTCAATGAAAGCAAAATCACAACAGCTATAATATCATGGAAAATATCTAGTTTTTTAATAAAACTTAAACTCATAGGGTAATTACAACAAAATATCTATGATAAACATTGAGTAATAACCTTGTAAAAAGATAACTAATTGACAATTATATATACACTGATGATATAAAAAAATTAATTCACACGGATAATGTTTATAAGTTAAGTCCATTTGGAATTCAATTTATATACACTGATAGTGCGAAAAGAGAAAAGGGATTGCTACAAAAATTGCCATTCAGATTCATTGTTTACTTTTTCTAACCAGTTTACATTGATTATGCATTGATCATACATAGTTATACACATAATATACATGAATTATACATATACTATACATCCGCTAACTATTTTTAGTTTATCAAATTAGGTGAGCAGCTATTTGGTTAATTCTTCATTAAAATCACTATGTCAATTCACCTAGAGATAAGTACATGCAATCATCTATAATAAGTTAAATCCATATATTTAAAGCAGAAAATTAAAGAGAAGTAAAATATTTAACTTACCCAAGTAACTAAATTCTGCTCATGGCCGTCCTTTGTAATATCAACTGCTCTTTTTCCAGTAATTAACTCCAATAAAACAACACCAAAACTATAAACATCAGATTTAACAGTTAATTGACCTGTCCTTTGGTATTCTGGAGCACAATAACCATAAGTTCCCATAACTCTAGAAGAAACATGTGTATTATCTCCCACAGGTCCAAGTTTTGCTAATCCAAAATCTGAGAGTTTTGCATTGTACTCTTTATCTAGCAATATGTTTGAGGATTTCAAGTCTCTGTAAATGACTGGTGGATTGGCTTTGTCATGTAAATATTCTAAACCTTTTGCTGCATCTAATGCTATTTTCATCCTTGTATACCAATCTAGAGGAGATTGACCTGGTGAAAGATCTGAAAAAATGTACTATAAATGATTATTTTTTAACACATTTGATCCGTCAACCAAAAATAATTGCAGTTGCTAGTCAAATATGCAAGAAAATATACACGAATTATGCATTAAAAACATATATTTATCAGCATATATTTAAAAACATATATGTTGTACATTAATATGCAAAAATATATATATTTATCAGCTATTATTTTGAGGGTGGCTATAATGTGTAAAAATCCCTTAACAATCTAACAATTTCTTGCAACCAAGAGTGTGGCCGAGTGGTCAACTCTTAGGTTCAAATCTAGCGGAGGTAAACAACACTAGATGATTTCTTCCCTTCTATTCAAGCCTTAGTAGATAAAGTTAACTAGTATCGGTTATTGGTGGGAGGTGGCAAGTATTCCATGAAATTAGTCGAAATACGCGCAAGTTGGCCCGGACACCACGGTTATAAAAAAAATAATCAATGATTTCTTTTTAGTTTGAGAATGGAATATTTCCATGCGTTAGTTGATACATTAATGTTACAGATTGCATATTAGCCAAATGGAATATTTCCAGTTCACTACTTTCAACTTTGTTATATATTACCAAAAAAAACTTTGTTATATAATTGAGGAGTATAATATATAAGTTCTTGATTTTGTTATGCGCTACGAAGTGTATCTGGTATGACGGAAGTCAATTTTTAGTAAATATTTAATGTAAATTATTTTCTAGAAAATATTTTTTTGAAAAATGTTTGGGTCAGTTTAGTAGGATAGTGTCTTATTGATGATATTTTTCAGTTTAATTTTAAGATTGACAACATTAACCAAGTGTTGGATCGAGTTATGGTACGAAGTTAAGAGTTGAGATAGTTGTGAAGGAAAAAAACTTACACTCATAAATGAAAGAAATCATTTTCCACTTTAGGTGAATTTTTTATTTTTGGTCTAGAAAGGAGAATCTATTGCATTAAGTAGGAAGCATACAGGGGTGGGGGGCACAGTCGGCTTTATATTTTTTAAAGAAAGAAACCAAACTTTTTCACTTTATAGAATTCTTTTTTAAACTTATACATAGTCTATTAGGTATAACAAAAAATGAGGCCCCCATAAATATGGAGACTAAAGCGGTTGTTTTACTTGCTTTATGGAAGGGCCGCCCCTGCCAAGAAGAAGCATCGCCAAAATATCGTTTCTACGTATGGTCATTTATATAGGTAATCTTCTGTATAACTAAAAATATTTTTCGAAAATCAACGAGAGTTGTGGTGGAGTAGTAACTAATCATTCATCCTTATTAAGTGCTCTAGAGCTCAAGCTCTATATACGAAGTCGCCTTTATAGAGATTGTTTTACCCCCCCCCCCTCCCAATATGAAATTTTTCAGTGCAAATTAGAATTAGTCGGGCTCTTGCAGATACCGGAAGCCCGATGTGAAGCCCAAAAATTATAAATAAAAAAAAAGATAAATAATAATAATAATAAATAAATAAATAAATAAAATAAGTACCTAGTAGATGATCCTCCAATGATCCCAATGGCATGTATTCATACACCAAAAGTCTTTGATCTCCATCAGCACAATATCCAATTAAATTTACAAGATTTGAATGGTGCAATAGACTCAACATCAACACCTCTACAAGGAATTCTTTGTTTCCTTGCAATCCATTGCGATCAAGTTGCTTCACTGCTACAACCTGAAGAGACAAATGAACAAATAGTTAGTACAATTTCAGCATCAATCGATCTACTTATTTACGTTTTTTGTTTTAATATTGAATAAATCCCCTATGGGAGTCTGGCTTCAGTTGGGATGTAACGACCCGGCTAGTCGTTCCGAGAGTTGTAGCCCCGTTCCCCTATTTTTTGCTCCTTATGCACTTTATAGCTGTTATATGACTTACCGGGTTAGTTGGTTCGAGTTCAGAGAGATTTCAGAGTTAATTGAAACACTTAGTCTCATAATTGAAAGCTTAAGTTGGAAAAGTTGACTGGATGTTTACTTATGTGTAAACGACCTCGGATTGGAATTTTGACGGTTCTGTTAGCTCCGTTGGGTGATTTTGGACTTAGAAGCGCGTCCTGATTGTGATTTCGAGGTCTGTAGTGGAATTAAGCTTGAAATACCGAAAGTTAAGTTTTTGAGAAATTTGACCAGGAGTGAACTTTTTGATATCGGGGTCGGATTGAATTTTCGGAAGTTGGAATAGATTCGTGGTGTCATTCGTGACTTGTGTGTAAAATTTTAGGTTATTACGTGATTTGATAGGTTTCGGCGTCGTTTGTAGAATTTAAAAATTTAAAAGTTCATTAGGCTTGAATATATGTGTGATTCGTGTTTTTGATATTGTTTGAGGTGGTTTGAAGATTCGACTAAGTTTGTATGATGTTTTAAGATATGTTGGTATATTTGGTTGAGGTCCCGGGGGCCTCGGGTTGATTTCGGTGGTTAACAGATCAAGTTTTGTAGTTAAAGAGCTGCTGAAGAAATTCCACTGCTAGTGTAATCGCATCTGCGGAGTGAGAACCGCATGTGCGAGCCCGCAGAAGCGGGAAAAGAGCCGCAGAAGCGGCCAAGGGAGAGGTGAGTAGAGGTCGCAGGTGCGAAGATTCTTCCGCACCTGCGTGGTCACAGAAGCGGGCTGATGGACGCAGGTGCGGGCTGGTGCGCAGGTGCGATGGGATTTTCCCCACCTGTGATTGCGCAGATGCGGTCCAGGCTCGCAGAAGTGGAGACAGATGGATAAGTGGATTTCGCAGAAGCATAGATTTAATCGCAGAAGCGGTTCCGCAGGTGTGGATAAGTGGCCACAGGTGCGAAAAGCCTGGGCAGAATATAAATGTTGAGTTCGGAGGGTTTTATCATTTTTTTTACTTTGCAAACTCGGAATTGGGCAATTTTTTAGAGAGATTTCGAAGGGATTCTTGAGGTAAGTCACTTGTGGTTAAATTTCTTTAATAATTATGTTTTCCCATTGATTTTCCCACCTAATTGGTGTGTTTTTTAGGTGTAATCTGGGGATTTGAGGCTAGGGATTTGGAGAGTTGATTTTGGGGGTTTGAGTGTCGATTTAATGTCGGATTTGTCGGATTTTGATAAATTTAGTATGACTAGACTCGTGATTGAATAGGCTTTCGGGTTTTGTAACTTTCGTTGGATTTTGAGACGTGGGTTCGGAGGCCAGCTTTTAGCCGATTTCGAATTATGATTTATAATTTCGTGTTTTCTTGTGGAGTTGATTTTTTTTTAGCCCGTATTGATTGTATTATACTACATGTGGCTAGATTCGGGACATTTGGTGCTGACTTGCGAGGCAAAGGCATATTGGAGTAGAGTCTTGGCTCGGATTGAGGTAAGTAACAGTTCTAAATCTAGTTCTGAGGGTTTGAAACCTCGGATTTTGTGTTATGTGATTGGTTGAAGGTGACACACATGCTAGGTGACGGGCGTATGTGCGTACACCATAGGAATTATGACTTGGTCCATTCAGTGGAACTGTAAAGTTAAATAACTTGTTGTTAGCTATATGCTCTCCATGTGTTATTGAAATTTGACTGTAAATCATGTTTAGGCTATATGTTGGTACTGTTGGAACCCACAGAGGCCTTGTTACATGTTGAATTACCTGCTAAATGCTATTTGTACTCAGTCTCAGTTTTTACTCGCATATCATATCTCAGTCTCTATTATTTCCTGTTGATACATCATATCATTATTGTTTGGGCTGATTTTTATGATTTCTGAGAGCTCGAGAGACTATAAGATTGATGACTGGATGAGGCCGAGGGTCTGATTGTGAGGATGTTTATGGGATCGGATAGCACGCCGCAACATGTTTCGTTAATTTATGCCATGATTGGCTTGATATAGCGCTTGGGCTGAAGGAGGCCCTCCGGAGTCTGTACACACCCCCAATGAGTGAAGGTACCTACTGAGTGCGAGTTGTAAAGCCCCAGAAAATTTTGTTTAGTAATTTAAGACTTCGTGGTGCCAAGGTAGGCTAAATATTTTATCTTGCATACAAATGAGAATTAATTATATTATGGATATCAATTGAATATATTAATAAGTGTATAAGTCATATTATAAGTGAATTGGGGTCTAAGGAGAGGCCTAAGTCTAAGCCAAGTTATAAAATTTCATAATAGACGAAAGTTGCAAATGAGTGCGCACAAGACCTCAATTTGGACATTTATATCTCCAGTTATATAAGGATTTGTGTGATGCACAGCCTATCAAATAAAAGGTCTTTGAGTCTAGTTTCCAACACTTCAAACCGTTTGTCATTCGGACATTCCTACACAAAGTTATAACCAAATTACCAAAGCAGCGCAGAAATTTGAACTACCGCGGCGTCCCATGCGGCGCCCGGCGTGCCGCGCCAGTAGTAATTCCAGTATGGTCCGAAATTTCATTTCCAGACACATTTTGCACAGATGCACCGTGCCCCGCGGCGCCCCACGCGGCGCGGCAGTACAAAAAAACGGGTTTTTAAGACCCGAACCCCATTTCATTTAACTCGATTGAGGTTTATTTTTGGAGAAATTTCTGGTATTCTAGAGTGAAGGGAGAGCGATTCTAGAGAGAGGAAAGGGGAAAACTAAAGATTTCACTACTCTTCCTTGAATCACACCTTGAAATCGCATCAAAGCGTTGCTAAGGCTTCAAAGAGGTAAGAATTTCTTTTCCCCAATTCTTCAACTTTGAAATCTAACTAGAAATGGGTATTTAGTAAGATGATTCTTGGATGTGAGAGTATTCATTATTCATGCATGTACAAATTAGGTTTGTGGGAAGATTGTTGAATATAAATAAGTAAAGATTGGGTTGGGAAATGAAGGGAATCTTGTAAAAGAGATTTGAAATCAAGATGCACAACTAGTAATTGATAAAATTCTCAAATGAGCTAGAATTATGAATATCTTCCTAATTTGTGTTCAAATTTTGTTATGTCTCAAAATAGATTGAAGTTGCTAGAATTTCCGGAATATCATAGTAATTAAAGGAAAGATCAAGAAAGGTATGTATGGCTAACTTTCACCTTTGTAAAGTTACTTTGTTTGGTGTACGAATATTTGGTATGTGATATCTACGTGGATTATTTGTGGAATTCTTGTGATTGGTATGATTTGATTGATCGTGGTTAAGTCTCCCGATATAATGGTGTACGTAATTGGCAATAAACCAAATGTGTGATTGTGAATGTGTTATGTGGTAAGAGTTGAGAAACAAATGATGGAAGGAAATCGTAAATGATGCAGTTGGAACAACTGTGGTAAGAACATATATGGCTTGTATTGGCAATTATCGTGGTGACATAAAATCCATATGAGTTGTTGAATATGATGGAAATAGTATTGATGGCTATAGAAATTCTTTGAGAATTGTTGTTGTTGTTCTTTGTGAATTGTTGTTGTTGTTGTTGTTGTTGTTGTTGTGTTGTTTGTGAATTATGATTGTTCGGTGGGATCGGGTTGCGCGCCGCAACACGAAGTAATAAGGTGTGGGTTGTGGTGATAAGGGTGGCCGAGGTAATAAGGGTGGAAAAGTGATCGAAATCACTATTGAAATGAAAATATGAGAAAGTTGTGAAATCATTGATGTGAAAATGTTGAAGGGGAAATGGAGAGATTGTAACTTGTTTGGCTTGATGGTTTTCTTTCATGTGTATTTGATTGTTGGTTGTATGACTACTTGTTACTTGTGTATGGTTTGAGTTTACTTAGGGCAAGTTTGTTCATACATACTAGTACAATTCAAATGTGTTGACGTCCCTTTTGCCGGGGGCGCTACATTCGTGTTATGATTATAGGTGGATCCATAGCAGGTACTCCAGTCCACCGACCGTAGCTCCCCTTCACTTTCCGCCAGAAGCATTGGTGAGCCCTTTTCCTCCCGGGGCCTTGCGTGGCTCATGCTGCTTTTTATTTCGGAGTCTTGTTTTGGTTTTTGGTGTAAGGTATAGCCGGAGCCTTGTTACCAGCAAGTATTGTATCACTCTTTTGTATCCCTAGAGGCTCTGCAGACAAGAAATGCGGGTTATGTACTTATGTATTTTGGGCAGTATAACTTGTAAACCATGTTAAGTAACTATGTATGCTATGTAAATCTCGTAAGAATGTGTTTAAATTTATAAATGGCTATTTCACTTGGTTAATGGGAAATGGAAACGAGGGGTAACACGTGGAATAGGAAAGGCACCCAGGTCCACTTGGCTGGGGCTGCCCGGTCGAGTGCCGGTCGCGCCCCTCGGTTTTGGGGCGTGACAAACTTGGTATCAGAGCATAAGGTTTTAAAAGGGTCCTAGGATGTCTCGGAGCCGTGTCTAGTAGAGTCCTTCTTATCGGTGTGTTGTCGACCACATCTATAAGTTGGAGGCTACATGGGCATTTAGGAAATTACCTTCTTCTTTGTTACTCTATATCGTGCGGTGAAGTGAAAAGTGGAAGTATTTACCTTTAACTCGTGCTCTGTTCCAAATTTTCAGTAATGGCACCCAAGAAGAGAGCTTGACTCGGCCTCGGGGCCAATGCCACCCCAAGTGTGGCTATGAATCATGTACCTGATGCTGTGGGTGAGAGTGACTCCCCGGTCTTGAATCTGCCTGGCCCATTTATTCCAGATCCAAGTATTCCTGATCCAGCTGCGGCAGAGGGTGCTACCTTCCCTCTCGCTGATATTCCAGATCCTGATGCAGTTCCAGCTTTCGGTCTCGAGGTTTCTGATGGGGACCTTAGAGGAGCCATCTATATGTTAACCCAGTTAGTGGCCGCTCAGGCCCAGAGATCCCATGATGCCCCTACATCCTCCAGCGGACAGGGAGATTCCGCCAGCTCCAGAGTCAACTAGTTTCTGTGGTTGGCCCCTCCAGAGTTCACAGGCACAGACCCAGAGGCCGATCCGCAGGATTTCCTTGATGAAATGTATAAGACCCTTCGAGTGATGAAGGCTACAGAGACGGAGGGGGTTGAGTTGGCTTCATACAGGTTGAGGGGAGCAGCGTATTCATGGTTCGAGATGTGGGAGGATTCCCGTGGGGAGGAAAGACCTCCAGCTAGATGGGATGAGTTTGTAGATGCATTCATGGACCACTTCTTGCCTGCCGAGACAATGGCGGCCCGTGCCACTGAGTTTGAGGTCCTCAAGCAGGGCAGTATGAGTGTTTGGGAGTACCACATCGAGTTTGTGAGATTGTCCAAGTATGCTCCCTAGTTAGTGTCGACCATGGGTGATCGAGTTCAACGATTTGTTCAGGGTCTTAGTCCCTTGGTGGTGAACGAGGCTGCTACAACGACCTTACACTCAGATATGAATTATGGGAAGATTGTGGGATTTGCTCAGGCCATAGAGGCTAGGAAGTTGAAAATACGGGCAGAAAGGGAGAGTAACAGCAGGGCCCGATCAGTGGGTCACTTAGGGAGACCAGTTCAGAGAAGGGGGCCATCAGGGTCATCCCAGTCATATGCTCAGTCCTCAGCGAGCGCACCTCCATCTGTGCACAGTTATCAGCAAAGCAGTCACTTGAGACCAGGTTCAGATAGCAGGAGACCCCATCAGTCCGGTCGTCCAGGAGGGGGATCACAGCAGCATGGGGGAGCTCTATGCCCCAAGTGTGGGAGATTCCATACGGAGGCTTGTTATTTGGATATCCCGGTGTGTTATAGATGTGGGGTGAGAGGTCATATCCAGCGAGACTGTCATGCGCCCAGATAGGGCACGGGTAGGGAATTTGCTCAGCCATCCGGTTCTTCAGCTGCTACATCATCTGCGCGCCCTCCAGCTCCAGCAGGGCGTGGTGCAATTAGGGGTGGAGCTCGTGGTAGAAGTGGACCTAGCCAATTTTACGCTTTGAGTGGTCGCTAGAGTGCAGAGGCTTCTCCAGATGTTGTCACAGGTATCTTGTTTGTTCAGGTCATTGATTGTTATGCTCTTATTGATCCGGGGTCCTCTTTGTCTTATGTCACCCCATTCATTGCTTCAAGTTTTAGGGTAGAACCCGAACAACTTCATGAGTCATTCTTTGTATCAACTCCGGTTGGTGATTCTATCACAGCTGCACGAGTTTATAGGAATTGTGTTGTCACGGTATGTGGTCGTGCTACCACGGTCGATCTTATTGAGCTTGGAATGGTGGATTTTGATGTGATTATGGGAATGGACTGGCTTTATTCGTGCTTTGCTAAACTTGACTGCCAAACGAGAGTCATGAGGCTTGAGTTCCCTAATGAGCCGGTTATTAAGTGGAAGGGAAATGGTGTGGTGCCGAAAGGTAGGTTTATTTCCTTCCTTAAGGCTTCAAAGATGATTAGGAAGGGGTGTATCTACCATTTGGTCTGGGTGGCGGACACCACTTCAGAAGTGTCTACCCCCGAGTCCGTGCCAGTCGTGAATGAGTTTCTTGAAGTGTTTTTGGACGAGCTTCCAGGGATCCCACCAGATAGGGAGATTGATTTCGGGATTGATGTATTGCCCGATACGCAGCCAATATCTATTCCACCATACAGGATGGCGCCAGCGGAGTTAAGAGAGTTAAAGGAGCAGCTGAAGGATTTATTAGAAAAGGGGTTCATACGGCCAAGTGTGTCGCCGTGGGGTGCTCCGGTTCTTTTTGTCAGGAAGAAGGATGAGTCGCTCCGGATGTGTATTGATTATCGGCAGCTTAACAAGGTCACCATTAAGAATAAATATCCTTTACCTCGGATAGATGATTTGTTCGACCAATTGCAAGGTGCAAGGTTCTTCTCCAAAATTGACTTGCGGTCCGGGTATCATCAATTAAAGATAAGGGAACAAGACATTCCAAAAACAGCTTTCAGAACCCGGTATGGGCACTTTGAATTTATGGTGATGTCTTTTGGGCTAACAAATGCCCCCACAGCTTTCATGGACCTTATGAATAGGGTCTTCAAGCCCTTTCTAGACTCCTTTGTGATAGTGTTCATTGACGACATTCTGGTATATTCTCGAAGTCGGGAGGACCATGATGACCATCTCAGGGCAGTTTTGCAGACTCTTCAGCAACATCAATTGTATGCGAAATTTTCAAAATGTGAATTTTGGCTTGAATTTGTCGTGTTCTTGGGTCATGTCGTTTCCAGGGAAGGAATTATGGTTGATTCTCAGAAGGTTGCAGCAGTGAAGAATTGGCCTAGACCTACCACTCCAACCGAAATCCGCAGCTTCTTGGGTTTAGCTGGGTACTACAGGAGGTTTGTGGAAGGGTTTTCTACTCTTGCCTCTCCATTGACCAAATTGACGCAGAAAGCAGTTAAATTCCAATGGTCCGATGCTTGTGAAAAGAGTTTTCAAGAATTGAAATCAAGGTTGACAACAGCACCGGTATTAGCCCTACCAGAGGGTACAAAGGGATTTGTGGTGTATTGCGATACTTTAAGAGTCGGGCTCGGGTGTGTGCTGATGCAACATGGAAAGGTTATAGCCTACGCTTCTAGGCAACTCAAGAATCATGAAAAGAACTATCCAACTCATGACTTAGAGCTTGCAGCGGTGGTGTTCGCACTAAAGATTTGGCGACATTATCTATACGGGGTCCATGTGGATGTATTCACGGACCACAAGAGCCTTCAATATATTTTCAAGCAGAAGGAGTTGAATCTAAGGCAACGAAGATGGCTAGAATTACTCAAGGACTATGACATTGATATTCTCTATCACCCGGGGAAGGCTAATGTTGTGGAAGACGCTCTTAGTCAAAAATCCATGGGAAGTTTGACTCATTTGGAGGCATATCAGAGACCGTTAGCCAGGGAGGTTCACCACTTGTCCAGTTTGGGAGCTCGCCTTGCAGACTCTAATGAAGGAGGAGTAATTGTACAGAATGGGGCTGAATCATCGCTCGTGGCAGAGGTGAAAGAGAAGCAATTTAACGATTCGTTGCTAGCACAACTGAATGAGGGGATTCATAAACACAAGACCACAGCTTTTTCCGTTGGCATGAATGATGGTACCCTACGGTACCAAGACCGCCTGTGTGTTCCTGATATCGACGGTCTTCGGGAAAGGATCATGGCAGAGGCTCACACTTCCAAGTATTCCGTGCACCCAGGTTCTACAAAAATGTATCATGATCTCAAGGAAATTTACTGGTGGAACAACATGAAGAGGGATGTGGTGGATTTTGTGGCGAAATGTCCGAATTGTCAACAAGTGAAGGCCGAACATCAAAGGCCCGGTGGATTGGCTCAATGCATAGAAATTCCAACGTGGAAATGGGAGATGATTAACATGGATTTTGTGGTAGGGTTTCCGCGCACTCCGTGCAAATTCAACTCAATTTGGGTGATCGTGGATCGACTCACGAAATCAGCGCATTTCTTGCCAGTTAAATCTACCGACACAGCGGAACAGTATGCTCAGCTGTATATCAAAGAAATAGTCAGGTTGTATGGCACTCCAGTCTCAATCATTTCAGATCGTGGGGCTCAGTTTACAGCCCACTTTTGGAAGAAGTTTCAGCAAGGTTTGGGTACGCAGGTAAACCTTAGCACAACTTTTCATCCACAAACCGATGGGCAAGCAGAGCGGACTATTCAGACGCTTGAAGACATGTTACATGCTTGTACTATTGATTTCAAGGGTAGTTGGGATGACCATTTGCCGATCATAGAATTTTCTTACAACAACAGCTTCCATGCTAGTATCCAAATGGCACCGTTCAAAGCATTGTATGGTAGGAGATGTAGGTCTCCCATCGGATGGTTCGAGGTTGGAGAAGCGGAATTGATAGGGCCGGACCTCGTGTATCAGGCCATGGAGAAAGTCAAGCTTATTAAAGAAAGGTTGAAAACTGCTCAAAGTCGCCAAAAATCCTATTTGGATGTGCGTCGCAGAGATTTGGAGTTCAAAGAAGACGATTGGGTATTCTTGAAAGTTTCCCCAATGAAGGGTATCATGCGATTTGGAAGGAAGGGAAAATTAAGTCCGAGGTATGTCGGACCATACAAAATCATTCAGAGAATTGGTCAGGTGGCATACAAACTCGAGCTTCCACCCGAGATGTCATTGGTACACCCGGTCTTTCATGTGTCTATGTTAAGGAAGGTAGTAGGGGATCCGTCCACCATCGTGCCAGTCGAGACTATTGAGGTGAATGAAGAGCTATCATATGAAGAAGTCCCAGTTGCCATTCTTGATAGGCAAGTTCGAAAACTGAGAAATAAGGAAATTGCATCCGTAAAAGTATTATGGCGGAACCAACAAGTTAAGGAATCCACTTGGGAAGCCGAGGAAGAAATGAGAAAGAAGTACTCATATTTGTTTGAATAGTTATATAATAGCTTTCATGCATTTGGTTCCTATAAACTCTTATCTTTTGATTTGATCTATGTTAAACTATTCCATTTTGATTATGTATGTTGCCTATGCGGCCATGGTTGGTGTTGAACAAGTTATGTTATGTCTATGGAACATGTATATGCTGGTAGGATATGTATCTGGGGCCATCTGACAGGTGGATAGTCCTAGTTACAAAGGAAACTCTGGCAAAATTTTCGGAAATTTAAGGAGTTAGCCAAATTCAGGGCTGATGATATATTTCATAATGTGAAAAGCAAAAGTTACATAAGGATGACTAATGAATGAAACTTGATCCTCATTCGAGGACGAATGATCTTAAGCGGGGGAGAATGTAAATCCCCAGAAAATTTTGTTTAGTAATTTAAGACTTCGTGGTGCCAAGGTAGGCTAAATATTTTATCTTGCGTACAAATAAGGATTAAGGATATTATAGATATCAATTGGATATATTAATAAGTGTATAAGTCATATTAGAAGTGAATTGGGGTCTAAGGAGAGGCCTAAGTCTAAGCCAAGTTATAAAATTTCATAATAGACGAAAGTTACAAATGAGTGCGCACAAGACCTCACTTTGGACAATTATATCTCCAGTTATATAAGGATTTGTGTGATGCACAGCCTATCAAATAAAAGGACTTTGAGTCTAGTTTCCAACGCTTCAAACCGTTCGTCATTCGAACATTCCTACACAAAGTTATGACCAAATTACCAAAGCATCGCAGAAATTTGAACTACCGCCCCATGCGGCGCCCGGCGCGCCGCGCCAGTAGTAATTCCAGTATGGTCCGAAATTTCATTTTCAGACACATTTTGCACAGACGCCTCGTGCCCCGCGGCGCCCCACGCGGCGCGACAGTACAAAAAAATGGGTTTTTAAGACCCGAACTCCATTTCATTTAACTCGATTGAGGTTTATTTTTGGGGAAATTTCTAGTATTCTAGAGTGAAGGGAGAGCGATTCTAGAGAGAGGAAAGGGGAAAACTAAAGATTTCACTACTCTTCCTTGAATCACACCTTGAAATCGCATCAAAGGGTTGCTAAGGCTTCAAAGAGGTAAGAATTTTTTTCCCCAATTCTTCAACTTTGAAATCTAACTAGAAATGGGTAATTAGTAAGATGATTCTTGGATGTGAGAGTATTCATTATTCATGCATGTACAAATTAGGTTTGTGGGAAGATTGTTGAATATAAACAAGTAAAGATTGGGTTGGGAAATGAAGGGAATCTTGTAAAAGAGATTTGAAATCAAGATGCACAACTAGTAATTGATAAAATTCTCAAATGAGCTAGAATTATGAATATCTTCCTAATTTGTGTTCAAATTTTGTTATGTCTCAAAATAGATTGAAGTTGCTAGAATTTCCGGAATATCGTAGTAATTAAAGGAAAGATCAAGAAAGGTATGTATGGCTAACTTTGACCTTTGTAAAGTCACTTTGTTTGGTGTACGAATATTTGGTATGTGATATCTACGTGGATTATTTGTGGAATTCTTGTGATTGGTATGATTTGATTGATCGTGGTTAAGTCTCCCGATATAATGGTGTACGTAATTGGCAACAAACCAAATGTGTGATTGTGAATGTGCTATGTGGTAAGAGTTGAGAAACAAATGATGGAAGGAAATCGTAAATGATGCAGTTGGAACAACTGTGGTAAGAACATATATGGCTTGTATTGACAATTATCGCGGTGACAAAATGCATATGAGTTGTTGAATATGATGGAAATAGTATTGATGGCTATAGAAATTCTTTGAGAATTGTTGTTGTTGTGCTTTGTGAATTGTTGTTGTTGTTGTTGTTGTTGTTGTTGTGTTGTTTGTGAATTGTGATTGTTCGGTGGGATCGGGTTGCGCGCCGCAACACGAAGTAATAAGGTGTGGGTTGTGGTGATAAGGGTGGCCGAGGTAATAAGGGTGGAAAAGTGATCGAAATCACTATTGAAATGAAAATATGAGAAAGTTGTGAAATCATTGATGTGAAAATGTTGAAGGGGAAATGGAGAGATTGTAACTTGTTTGGCTTGATGGTTTTCTTTCATGTGTATTTTATTGTTGGTTGCATGACTACTTGTTACTTGTGTATGGTTTGAGTTTACTTAGGGCAAGTTTGTTCATACATACCAGTACAATTCAAATGTGTTGACGTCCCTTTTGTCGGGGGCTCTACATTCGTGTTATGATTGTAGGTGGATCCATAGCAGGTACTCCAGTCCACCGACCATAGCTCCCCTTCACTTTCCGCCAGAAGCATTGGTGAGCCCTTTTCCTCCCGGGTCCTTGTATGGATCATGCCGCTTTTTATTTCGGAGTCTTGTTTTGGTTTTTGGTGTAAGGTATAGTCGGAGCCTTGTTACCGGCAAGTATTGTATCACTCTTTTGTATCCCTAGAGGCTCCGTAGACATAAAATGTGGGTTATGTACTTATGTATTTTGGGAAGTATAACTTGTAAACCACGCTAAGTAACTATGTATGCTATGTAAATCTCGTAAGAATGTGTTTAAATTTATAAATGGCTATTTTCACTTGGTTAATGGGACATGGAAATGCGGGATAACACGTGGAATAGGAAAGGCACCCAGGTCCGCTTGGCTGGGGCTGCCTGGTCGAGCGCTGGTCGCGCCCCTCGGTTTTGGGGCGTGACACGAGTGCTGAGTGCTGAGTGCCGAGTCTGGAGTGCTGAGTGACTGTGAGGAATGAGTGATTGTGAGGTTGGAGTGATTGGGAGGACTAAGTGATTTTTGCCCTGAGAAGTTGTATATTATTTCATGTTTGTTGCACATAGTTTCCATATATCACTGTTTTAAAAACTTCTGAGAGATATTTTTATCCGATTTTACTTGAACTTGGTATGTATAAACTGATTTGACTTAATTTGCCGGATTTTAAAGCATGTCTACATTCTTTGTTGAGACAACTGAAATTGAACTATAACTCTGTAGCTCGTCACTATCTTTCAGTTCTGTATTTAGTATTGTTACTTACTGAGTTGGTTGTACTCACGCTACACCCTGCACTTTGTGCGCAGATCCAGGTATTTTTGAACACGGTGGTCGTTGATATCGTGCGCGGTTGATCTTTAGAGACTACGAGGTAGCTGCACGGCGTTCGCCTTGTTTCGCCTTCCTTATCCTTTTCTTTTATTGTATTTTGATCCAGACTTTCATAGACATTTATTTTCTAGATTGGTGATGTATAGACGCTCATGAACTCAGTGACACCCCGATTTGGGAGTTGTTTTTCTGCACGTGTGTTTGGGGTTTTGCCCCCGTTTATGAAAACTTTACTTATTTAAAACTACTTGATTCATTTTCTGTAAATTATTGGGAATATTTTGGAAATGTCGACTTGCCTAATAATATGTTAGATGCCATCACGACAGGTTAGGATTTGGGTCGTGAAATGGGGCCACAGGTTTGAAATTTTGGGAAATAACCCATCGGTGGGGAAATAATTCATTTAAATAACAATAATAACAAATTCAGTGTAATCCTATAAGTAGGATCTGGGGAAGGTAGTTTGTACACAAATTTTACCCCTATCTTGAGAAGGTAGAGAGATTATTTCCGATACACCCTCGGCTCAAGAAAATAAAATTTAAATAGTTATCTCAAAAAAGGTCATTTGCGCAAATTTCCCCTCCTTCCAATTTAATTAATATATACGGAAGAAGTGTTTTAACGAGCACTTTATTGAAGTGTGTGACGATCTCATTTAAAAGTTTAAGTTATTAGAAAGAACACACTTTTATTATTTAGTCTCTTTAACACAGCCTCTCACATGCAGGCTTCATTCCTTTTTTTTCATTGATCAAGCACGTAAACCCTAAACCCTTTGGGTAACGGTGAGACTTGAACCTAGGATCTTTGCCTGCTCTGATACCAAGTTGAAGTGTGTGAGTATATTATCTAAAATTTTAAGTTATTAGAGGAGACACACTTTTATCACTTATTCTCTTCGACACACTTAATCGACACATCACGTGTTGCGTCCTTACCACTAAATCAAACTCTGAGACCATATAGAGAAAAGTTTCAAATGTTGAAGTACGTCCTTACCACTAAATCAAACTCTGAGACCATATAGAGAAAAGTTTCAAATGTTGAAGTACCTGGCCAGTTTTGTCAAGGTGGCCCTTGTAAACACGTCCAAATCCACCTTCACCTATAAGACATTGTTGTCGGAAATTCTTTGTGGCTGTTGCTAATTCTCTGAATGTGAAAGTTTGAGCTGCAATATTGTTGTTGCCCTCATCTTTATAAGATGGCTTTTGGTGTGTGGCTTCTGCAAACAAAATGGGAAATTTGATTTAAAAGAATTAACCTAAATAGTTGTCCAATCAACCGATTAAATTGAAAATAACCGACGAATATATATAATATATGTATAATTTTTTAGAATATGTGTATAATAACCTTATAAAACTATTGTATACACTATGTATACTAGCTAAGAAAAGTAAACACTGCAACCGGTTATTTGTTAAAAGTCCCTATTTAGATGAACTATGAAACTGCCTCATAATGTGCATGTGAAATTGACTCTAAGAAATAAACTTAAAGTCTGCGATAAAGAGTGTAATCTTTTTTAAGAAAATCAAATTCCATCATCATCTTTAAGACAAGAAGAAAGCAAGAAAAAAGGATAGTAATCGCTTTGAGAACGTCAAGGGAGAGGAAGATATATAGAAAAGGTAACCGTCGACGTCAGAAATTACGTTTTTTCCCACCTTAGCTTTGCGGATAGAAAGAGGCCGAATGCATGGCGCACATATGTTCAAATCGGAGTTTTTAAGTTATATATTGGTGCTAATGATCTCCCAACCAAAAATATATATATATATATATATATATATATATATATATATATATATATATATATATATATATATATATTCTAGAAAAGTAAATAATGTAATTTTATGAATAATGTTAGAAGCCAACATTCTTACCAAATCGAGACTGTTGATTTTGATGTGTTTGTGTTTGTGGCTTTGGTTTCGAGGTTTGCCGTTGAAATAGGGTCTCTCCTTGAGGATGAATTGCAGGTGAAGGTTCTTTCCTTTTGTTATTATGTGAGTTTCGAGACGACTTCTTTTCATGTGATGAAAAGCATGAAAAACAACTCATCTCTTGTTATTCTAAAAGATCAAATCACAAGATTGAGAATATAATGTCATACGTTCAAAAACATCAAAAAAATTTAATGAAATAAGTTAGTATTTGACAAAGAACCTATCGGAATTTCACACAGAATTTTTCAGATGGTATCAACCGACAATAGAATGCATCCAGATAACTGATGCCACGACATCTAAAATATGTGGGATTTTAAATATATATGGAAAGAGCCAAAGAACCTAAAAATGTTGAACGGTGTATATAATTAAAGATAAGGTCATCTAGAGAAAACAAAGAGAAACTTAATTAGGAAGCCATAATTAAAGATGATTATCTAAAGGAATTAAAGGAGAGGTACGTTCTCGTTGGATTTCCCGCAGAATAAGGGGAGAAAAGGAAATACA
The DNA here is from genome assembly GCF_000715075.1 of Nicotiana tabacum. NCBI lineage: Eukaryota > Viridiplantae > Streptophyta > Magnoliopsida > Solanales > Solanaceae > Nicotiana > Nicotiana tabacum. The sequence goes on along the minus strand of NC_134082.1, from coordinate 7,204,755 downwards.
AGGAATTTGAGGGATAGAGAAAGACAACGTGAGAACCAATTATTTTTAGATAATTGACTCTACGTGCAATTATCTTTTATCAGTTTGACTGAGATGCTTAAGCACTTACCAGGAGTAGAATTTCTTACTCGACAACAGTCATCATTTTTACAAACTTATACTTTTGCTAATATTTATTTTATGGGGCAGTTCGGTGCATTAAGCTCCCGTTGTGTGTCAGATCCGGGGAAGGAGTCAGACCACAAGAGTTTATTGTACGCAGTCTTACCCTGCAGTTCTACAAGAAATTATTTTCACGGCTCGAACCGTGACCTCCTAGTCACATGGCAACAACTTTACCAAGCTCCCTTTCTTAATATTTATTTTATACTCAAACAAAAAATTTAATATAGTATTTCTTTAATTTTTTAAAAGTTTTTTATTCATTGAAATAGAGTACATGCACAAATACGCGTGCCTAGAGGCTAGTATATTAAAAGTTAACACTAGTTTTCATTTGCTAGACCAAAAACAAAGCACTACTTCTACCGATTCAAGATATTTTTGTCTTTTTACGTTAAATTTATTTCAAAACCTTTTTATGTTATAAGTACGAGGCACGTTTATTACTTTCATTGTCATGATTTATGTGATATTCTTTCTTTTAGCCAGTCCCCAAAGCAAATTGTATTGGTCCAAATTTGATAACCACGACGACGGATAAGCGAGGCCTAAGAACGAAGTCATTACAATATGACGGCTGATGGCCATTATGGCAGAGGATGACGACCAGAGGCGAGCAGTCAAAGTGAAGTAGTTTCGGTAGTCAACTTAGAAAGAGATAGGAAGAATATACCTTTGGAATATTCTTTGAGCTGTACTTTTTAGGATTTTTTGGGGGAATATCCCTTATAAATAGGAGGAGAAGTAAACAAAGAGGGCTCTGCCGTTTTCAAGAATGGAGAGATATTATAATATTGAGAAAAGAATATACAAGAAAATTGTTCTATTCATATCATCCATACACATGTTGTTCATCATTTATCTACAAATCTCAAGATCCCACTGAGACATTGAATGCTTTCCTTTCCACGTCTCCAGGAAAAGGAAACACCCAATCATATAATCATTGGGTGACTATTATTCTATACTACAATCCTTGTTATTTCTTGCATTTACTACACGTTTACGATATTGCACATCTTGTCAATCATAGCATACCATATTCACTATTTGATGCTTATGAACGCAACTCATCTTAAGAAAGTTTAGTTCCCCTTGATCTAGAGATTATTAAATTCAACTGAGATTCATCCTATCAGTTTATACTAATTGGTTTAGCATTTATTTGCACAAACACAAATAATATTTTCTTATATGTAGTATAACTATAACTTTAATTTTTCTATTATATCCTCAATGATGATTTCTAGCCACAAACTTTTTACCGCACAACAACTATTTTGATCTTACCTTAGTTTCGATATATTTTGGAATATGTACAAATTAGAGAAAACGCATTACATTCATTAAAAAAAAAAGGATTTACCTTAAGTAATAGAGTGATGAAAGCCAAATTAGTCGTAAGATTCATGTTTGATTCAGTTTGGACCTTAATTGTGTATAGATGTGAAAAGAAATAAAAATAACTTGACGAGCGCAAAACACAACACGTAATTGATGCTCGCTAGCCAAAGATAGTGTAGTTTAATTATCGTCTCCACATGGATTGGATTTAGATAATGTTCAAGTGATATTTAGCTTAACCCTATTCAGGATGATTAACACTTTGGTTGGGATGATTAATAACTAAAGTTAATTATGAATTAAAATAATTAACAATTGATCACAGAGAGACAAGAGTTGAGCACACTGAAATATTAATGAGAGAAATAAGGATCATCACAGGATAGGTGCAAGATAGCTATTTGGGATCCAACTCTAGTTCAATTCACTCTAATGTCCTAATGATTCTCACGAATTCACTCGATGATTAGTTCAAACTGTAGCCAAGACTCCTCTCTCGATTAAATCTTAGCTCTACGAGGTAAACTAATATAAAGCATTATGGAACATGCAAGAACGCATTAATGGATTAGTCTCTAGGAAAACGTCTCTCGAATATTTTCCTAACTTGATTTAATCAACAATTCAACAAACTCTTTCGATTACTTAAAAGAATCACTGAATTAAACCAAACAAAATAATGCAAGGATAATCACCAAAATATTCCTCTTTCGATTAAATAAATCGGTAAATAAAATTGCAAACAATTCAAAGCTCCATAAACGAATTCAAGCAAAGAACTAGAGTTGACATCCACAAATATCAATCAAAACACCATATCCGTCAAAACATAAGGTAAACTACTCCATAATCATGAAGAAAGTCATCACAAATAAAGTTGAATAGTAAGAAAATATGAATTCAAACCAAGCTCGGGTGCTGAGTTGAGGAAAGAATGATGGATCCTTGTGCTTTGAGTCTCCAATGCCCTTCCAATCTTTCGTAGATCAAAAGTCAAAATCGTATTTTTGGTCTATTTATACCATGTAGGAACGTGCCCGAATGAAACTATCTTTTTTCAGTCGAAGTGAGAAATTACTCTAAGGAAAATTCACAGGCGCGGCACGCCTCGCGTCGCCTCATGCACTGCGCCAGTGGAAAAGTCAGCAAGCAGGGTTTTTTTCACTCTGTAGGAATTTTGCACTAGCATCTTGTGCCCCGCGGCATGGTAGTGTATTTTTCTCCGAGTAATTTTTTCCTCACTTATTGACATTCAAACTTGGTCCTCGATCCCAGAACGTGATCCCAGCTTAATTTCTTGGGCTTCTACTCAGACTTCAAAGCTCCAAATCATCCATTTTAGCTGCAAACTTGCTTCTTCACTCGAAATCACATCCTACACAATATAACACACGTAATAATTAGAAAGTACAAATAATTAAGCTCAAATACAATCAATGTGTAGTAATTAGAGTGTAAAATGTAGCTAAAATACGAGTTCTTAGCCTATTATCAACACCCCACACTTAAATGATTGCTCGTCCTCGAGCAATCAAACTGCACTTCATATAGAAACGACCTTCTCATTAGACAACTTCACTAACGCATCATGCCAAGAATATTTAAAACAGACTGAGCACCCTATTAGAATATCCTAGACTCAAGACTCGACTCACACGTGCTACGTTTTTCAAAAACCTACTCACTTACTCTAATTCAGAGGCCAAAGATATTACCTTTCCTTCGCAAATCATGTGCCATCACACCAAAGATAGAGAGTAGTTCCACACACAATAAAATTCAAGAACAAATAGGAACTCAAGATAGAAAGAATTCACTCACTCTCAGAATTAAAATTCATGTGCCACATAAGACGCACCATATGTTTGCCCGTAGTGTAATACTCTACTAATTGAGCTTATTCAGTCAAAGATCAAGTAGGACTTTATTTTGGTTGTAATGTAGGTTGTGGAACGGATAGGATACATTTAGATTTAGTGACTACACCTCTCTAAGAACTTTAATATATAGACATTAACAATTTAAACCCCACACTTGTGTTGAACTAAACCCTAACTTTCACATATAATAGCATCACTCTCCCCAATATTTTTAAGCACAAACAAGACAAGAACTACCACTAGCAAGGAATCAACTTTTTTTCTTTCTTTTCTATACATACACAACTCTTTTTTTTCTTTTCTAAGTTCTGATTTTTTTCAAGCAAACTCACTTTTTTTGTTTCAATTCCCTGCAAGTGGCTCCCATAATTTTTCAAACACTGCATCTTTCTCCTTTATCAATAGTTCCACTCAAAAACTCGATCATACATCAACTTAGCTTTTAACAAGCTCATAACAAATTCAAGTGCTCAAGAGAGGTAAGAGGTTCAAAGAGATAATTCAAACAAAATAGATGAGGCTTGTAGTGTGGTTGCCAAAGAACTAGGATTACAGGCTCAAAAGAGCTAACTAGGATACACAACACTCAAACGAGTCACGACCATATAATTGGCTCAACAAAAAAATACCTATATCACTTTCTAGAGTGAACAAGACTTCTATTTCGCTTTGCAAACATAGAGGGCAAGTTCTAGCCATCAACTGACATGCACAAATATCAATAAATCTTACTCACACCATGGTATATAACTCACTTAGGACCGGATCTATCCCAATTCTCTAGTCAAAGCGGTTAAGCAACATCAAAATCAAATAATTTAGGGCACTTATGGATGAGTCAAGAAATGATCTAGGCGTCAAAACTAAGGAACTCACTGCGCTCAAGTCACAACAAGGTCAAGGAAAATAATCTTCATTTAATACTGTCATACCTCCTTTTCCCCCATAGGGTAGGGAGTTTTTCCAATTAAAGTGATATTATTCGAAATGGGATTATTTATTTAATTTAAGAGTCGACAATTGGAATAATTTATGGTGTCTCAAGTCACCGGTTTATTTTAAATCCCAAATCAAGAAAATTTGACTATGTTTTAAAGTCTGCGAAACCAGAAGACCGGATAAGGAATTCTGTTAATCCGGTAAAAGGTGTTAGGCATTCCCGGATTCTGTAGTTTTAGCACGGTCGCTTTAATCATATCTGGCTTAATTAAATTGTTTAATTACTCATTTATAGAACCTATGTACATTTTCCTTTTTACCGCTTTTAATTATGGCATTTATTGATTTAATCTTTGAAATGGACCACTTGTGTAAGTTCGCTTTATTTGTGGCGTTAAAATTATATCACGTATACGTGTACACAATTGATCATGCTTTATTAATTTTAAGATTGTTTGGCCGAAGTTGCGCGAACGCATACCCTGATTTAATTTTGGAAATCGTAACTATATCACGCGAACGTGTACGCAATCATAATAATAGATTAAAGCGCGCCTAAATCATTGCTACGAACCTTCATTTTAGAAATCGCAATCGTGTCACGTGAATGTGTACATAATCACGATAATAAATTAGATGCGTGTTTTAAAGCATTCTACAATGTTCAAAAATTATTTATTTGCCTCCCCTAAATTTGAGATTATTGTGGAAAATCTCACATTTATGGAATGACTCACTTTTAGGCAACTACATATATTTGAAAATTTTGGTTGAATCCATTCTCTTATTTGTTTAATTGAAAACTATGTGATAGTTGGATTTAAACGAAATTATTTGAAAGTTAGTATAGAGACCAATCAAGTAGAATTCACATGGGGCTTAAGATAAAAGCCCAGGGTGTTTGTTGTCTTAGAGGGCAGACCTAATAAAAGGATGTTCTATGTCCACATTAGACCTTGGAGTATTGGGCTTGAACAAAATGTTGGCAGCCCAAAATTCAATCTGATGCGAGTATTCATACTCAGTTTAAATAGATTTTTTTTTTCTATACCATAAATGAAACCTTATTATTAAAAATGTGCATAGTTTCTAATTTACCCGCCCTGTTCATATTTTTTCTATAGTTATTATACCAATCATTAAATACTAATTAATAGTAGCTGAATATTCCTAATTTGTCGAGCTAAAATTGAGGAACAGAATATTCTAAAAAGATTTGGCGTAAATCAGATCAAATCATATTCTTCCAGATATTCCTATTTAGGCGCGCTACAATTATGGAAGTAAATATTCTTCCAGATATTTTCCACCACTGATAGCCATTAAAAAGCTTGAAAGCTTTGAATTCAAATTTGGGTTTTCAAAAATCATTATTTTTTTGGATTGGGTGTTGTTGAAAATAATCGGGAATATGGTTTGGAGTTTATATCTCAATTTTGAGGGGCTTTTGTTGAAGATTAGACTTGGTTTTGACTGAATTTCGGATTGAAACTCGAAGAAGAAGAAGAAGAAGAAGAAGAAGAAGAAGAAGAAGAAGAAGAAGAAGAAGAAGAAGAAGAAGAAGAAGAAGACGTATTGCATAAATTGTAGATAAATTGAAGATTATTTGTATTCTGATTGTAGATGCTTTATTTTCTGTTTTCACCAATAAAAACGGCTAAAACTCCTACAAATCTTCTGAAAAAACGCAATTATGTCAAAAATTACAATTATGCTACAACTGGATAGGAATTGGGATATAAAAATTCAATGTATCCAGTTTGTAGATATTTTATAGATAAATTGTAGATTATTTGTATTCTGATTGTAGATGCTTTGTTTTCTGTTTTCACAAATCAAAAACGACTAAAACTTCTACAAATCTTCTGCAAAAAAACCCAATTACGTCGAAAATGCCAATTATGCTATAATCGAATGGGAATTGGGATATTAAAATTCAATGTACCCAGTTTGTAGATATTCTGTAGATAAATTGTAGATTATTTGTATTCTGATTGTAGATGCATTATTTTCTGTTTTCACAAATCCAAAACAATTAAAACTCATACAAAATCTTCTACAAAAATGCAATTATGTCGAAAATACCAATTAAGCTACAACTGAATGGGAATTGGGATATTAAAATTCAATGTACCCAGTTTGTAGATTATTTGTATTCTGATTGTAGATGCTTTGTTTTCTGTTTTCACAAATCAAAAACGACTAAAACTTCTACAAATCTTCTGCAAAAATAGCCTACAATTTATCTACAATTTCTGCAATATATCTTCTTCTTCTTCTTCTTCTTCTTCTTCTTCTTCTTCTTCTTCTTCTTCTTCTTTGAGTTTCAATCTGAAATTCAGCCAAAATCAAGTCTAAATCTTCACCAAAACCCCTCAAAATTGAGATATAAACTCCAAAACATATTCTCAATTATTTACAACAACATCCGATCAAAACAAATAATGATTTTTGAAAACCCAAATTTGAATTCAAAACTTCAAAGCTTTTTAATGGCTGTGAATGGTGGAATTGATGTTCTCTTGTCTCTTTGAAGGTTTGTTCTTCTTCATTGAGAAAATTTGAAGCTGAAAGTAAATGTGTGTATGAACTTTGAAGATTTGACTTCAATTTTGATGAACTTTGTTGTTCTTCATTGATGAACTTCAACTGGAGTAAAATGGGGAACCAACTTTGTTGAAGGGTTTCTTCAATTTTTGGTGAATTTAGAGGGAGAATTTGGTTTTAGAAGATGAAAAATGGTAAAAAGAACGTGGGTATGGGTAAAACGTGGGTGAGACTGAGGGATTAGGAGAGAGAAACGTGCAGATTCTTTTAATTAAGGAGTAAAAAATGTACAATTAATTATACCTTTAATTAATTATGGTATAGAATTGGTAATTTGGTATACTAAGTATAATTAAGACAAACCTTAAACATTGAGGATAATAAGATTTTCTATGTGGCATAGAAATGTAAATATTTCCAGTTTAAACATCCATTCCATCCTAAAATGCCACATGGGCGACGGCCCATTAACGCATGAACAACATGCAGATTTAAAATCCTTCTAACTTCAATACAGTACAAAATAGGTCTCAGCCCAATAACTAATCTGATGTTAACACATTTCAGAATTTAAAAATTAATTACAAATCATTTGAGCACATGATTATCACAAGAAACACAAAGTCAATTACAAACTACTATGGACAGTGATAATGAACATCTGAATTTAACATTTACAAATAAAAAATAATTTTTTTATTACAATCAGAGGCGGACCCAGGATTTGAGCGCGACGGGGGTATCACTGTATGCTAATCACCAGCAATACATTTATGAGAAAAAGAAATTTCTTCGCAAAATGGGTACTATGGGAAGAGAAGGAATAAAATTAATTAAGTTAACTATTGTGTATTAGTACTAAAGCTATAAATGAAATATAAAAATAATAATTTGCTATTAAATATAAATTATATTGTTATCAAAGAACTAAAATATTAATTAAGTTAACTATTATATATTAATACTAAATTATAATTGAATTCAAAAAAAAGAGATAAAAGTAAAAGATAAAGCAATTTGCTATGAAATATAAATTATACAGAAAGGAGGAAAAAAACAAAGCTAAAGGGCTAAAGGGGGTTTTGAACATACGTCTCCAGCAAAGTTGGGAATTTAAGGCCCCAAAGCAACCACTTCTCCCATCCGCCTCTTTGTTTTTGGGGGCACACTTAAAATATTTAAGGGGTCCTATATATATATATATATATATATAATATGTATATATATAATATGTATTTATAGGATTTTTGCCGAGACTAACGGGGTCACGTGATCCCTCACCTCGCCACATAGGTCCGCCTCTGATTACAATAACAAACATTATGAACTAAGTTCCTTTTCTGAAACTAAAACAAAATCACATATGAATAAGAAATATAATTTTTCTTTGTCCATCCATGCTTTTAACTTCAACTCAAATCCAAATCCCAACTTCAATTCTTCAGATGTTAGTCAGGGAAAAGAACCGCTGAGTTTTTTCCATGAATTCTCAAACACATAGAAATATTAGTATGGTAATTATTTGATTGTTCATCTGCCTTAAACTATCATTAAATAAACTTTATATTATTCAGAACACAAACAGAACTTACAAACAACTCAAGGCTTGGATTTACTACAGGATTCTTTATAAAATTCAACCATTAAAACCAAGTCAGTATCTCTTTGAAACAAGGAAGGAATTCAAACTGATTCAAAGTCAATAAGTCTAAATAATGACAACAAACACATCAGAGAACAATCATGATTTCATATTAGAACAGATGACATTTTACTTCATATTGACACTAGATGTTCAACAAGGAACAACAGTAACAACAACAGCAGTAGAGGAGTAGCACTAAACAACTCAATCTTCAACCATAGACCCTGAAATTAACTCAAAGAAATCCCAGCAATATAGAAAAGTAGTAAAATAAAGGTGAATTCTGTGTCAAAATCAGTCTAAAGATGAAAGAGAGAAAACCTGAATTTCAGAGAGAGTTTTTGTGTGAAACCTGTGTGAAAGTCTGCCTCTTCATGAGAGGGTTCAGTGGTCTTATACAGAATGTGTGCATGCTAAGGAGTAGGGAATAATCTAATGAAGGTGCAGCTCCTAAAAATTAGGAAAAGAGAACCTTTCCTCAACCAATTTATGTACAACTGTCCCTTTTTAATCAGATATTTTCATTTTTCAGCATCTTATCCTAACAATTTTGGACAGCTGTCCATTTCTAGAAGTTTCCAATCAGTTACTAAAGATTCTTTCAAGTTAAAACCCCGCAAATTAACCTTTTAGTATTTTAAAATTGCCTAAGAACCAAACCTGATTCTGGGCTTGAGTCGTGTGACTCTGATCCAAAGACCCCCCTCCCACCCCCAGCTCTCAAACAAACAACTGAATTTGTGGGCCTGCCTATTATACAAACAGGCCCAACATTGAGCCAAATCAAACGGGCAAATCAATTGGGGCCCAAATTTAAAAATAACATACAATTATACTAAACTAATTAATCATGCAATTAACCTAAAAAAATCATATTTTAATTGAACAAATCAAAAAAATAATTAACACCTAAACTGAGGATTCAAAACAGAAAAAGAAACAAGTAAAAGGGAAAAGAAAAGTATACTGATTTGGCCGAAAATGAGTGGACAAACAAGGTGAATCAACGAACGACGATGGCGACGAAGCTAGGTTGGCCCGCGGTGACTTGGCCGGAATCCGGCAAGTTTCAAAATGAACAAAAACTCACATTAATCAACTGATCTTGACAAGAGCAATTGATCAATGTTAGATTCAAATCAAAACGATTAAGAATCATGGCAGAAATCGAAGAGAAATGAAACTAGGTCTTTTAAAATTTCTCAGATTGGAAAATCAGGGGAATCTGTGGTGTTATGAAGTAAATTGGGAGGAGATACAGGATGAGGAGGGAGAGGGGATTGTGGTGTGAAGATTTGGCGTTGAGCCGCCGGTGACCACGGTGTGGGGATAGTAGGGAGGCTAGGGTTAGATTTAGAAATGAAGAAGAATGAGAATGTGGGTGTTGTCTCTAGTTTTGGGGAATTTCGGACAATTATATGGGAAAGGAAGATGAGTTCCCGTCCGTTGGATTGGATGAGATGAAGGGTCCTGATTGCTTTGAATGAAACTGCATTGTTTTGGTTACTAAAGGCTGGACTAGACTGGGAGTGGGGATTGGGCTGGGCGAGGTCTAAGGCATTTGGGACATTTAAATTTGGCCCAATCTAGTTGGAAGCTCAAAAATAGTCTCTTCTCCTTTTTTTGTTTTCTTTTCTTTTCTTTGATTTTAAATTCTAATTAAATTAATTAAAATTCTAAATCAATCTAATTTATAAAATTAAACTAACTATCTAATTATACTATTTACACAATTAAGTAATCTTAAATCAACAAAAGAAAATTACTAATTTAACACTAAGAACTAAAACAAATGTAAAAATCATTTTTGTGATTTTTGTTTTAATAATACAATCAACTTATGCAATTGGATTATAAATGCAATTAAGACCTACAGATGCTATGTAATGAAGATTTGGACATTTTTATGGTATTTTTCTATGATTTAAAAATGTTAAAAATACAACTAAATACAAACAATTAATTAACAAAATACAAATTCTATAAAAATTAAAAATAATTAAGGAAAAATCTAATTGTGAATTTTGTAGGAATATTTTAGTTGGGCAAAAATTATATGCTCACAGCTGCCCCTCTTTGCTCGCAAACACGAAGGATTTTCGGGCAAAGATAAAGTGAGCAATTACGAGCGATTTTTTCCCGTTTGGATACTTCATGTGAAGCATTTTGAAAAAGTTTGACCTAACCTTGCTTCGGAGGTTGCCTACATATCCTTGGCTATAAAAGAATTAGGTCAGTATAGTTTTGGAAGTTTTGGTAGTTGGGACTACCGGAAAAGCTGTGATTTCACTGTTGTTGCTGTTGTTACTGCTTGCTGAGATCCTTATTACACCAAAATCAAAATGAAAAAGACTAACTAAGTCTATTAGCTAGAGTTACAAAATTTCTATCTATGAGTCTTTTGGAGCTTGATCTTGAGTCTTGGTTGGTTCTTCATGTAGACTCTGATCTGAATCTTGATGCTTGTTAGCTGTAAGTGCTGGTTCATTTTTCTTCAGCTTTCAGATCAAGGTGGGACATGCAAAGCTTGTGACTTCAATCATGTCTTGAGCAGTCCACATCTTTTCTCCGCTTCTACACTTTGAGTTCACTTCTTTTTCTTTTCTTTTTTTTTCTTTTATTCTGGATTGAGGCTTTTTCTTTTAGTCGTCTCGAATCCTGTGTCTCGAGGTATAACCTGCTCATACACCAAAACAAACAAACGAACGGAATTTTTCTGCTCCAGTTTTCACTAGGAAAATTTTGTGAGTTATTTGTAATCAAAACTTATACTACTTTATTATTGAAAGCAATAAAAGTCAGGATTGTGTATCCTTGAGAAAAAGAGATTAGGGAATGGAGATACTATATCTAAAAAAATGAAATCAACTAGGGAGTGGAGACCCTATGTCTAAAATAAAATCAACTATAGATTGGAGACCTTATGTTTGAAAAAAACGACTAAGGAGTGGAAACCCTACGTCTAAAATAAAATCAACTAGGGATTGGATACCCTATGTTGGAAAATCATCAACTAGGGAGTGGAGACCCGGTGCTGGCATCAACTAGGGAGTGGTGACCCTATGTTGCCATCAAGTTATATTGGCATCAACTAGGGAGTGGTGACCCTATGTTGCCATCAAGTTATATTGGCATCAACTAGGGAGTGGTGACCCTATGTTGCCATCAAGTTATATTGGCATCAACTAGGGAGTGGTAACCCTATGTTGGCATCAAAAATAAAATCAACTAGGGAATGGAGACCCTATGTTGGAAAAGCGACTAAGGAGTGGAGACCATATGTCTAAAATAAAATTAACTAGGGATTGGAGGCCATATGTTGGAAAATCATCAACTAGGGAGTGGAGACCCTATGTTTGAACAAGGGAGTGGAGACCCTATGTTGGCATCAACTAGGGAGTGATGACCCTATGTTGGCATCAAGTTATGTTGGCATCAACTAGGGAGTGAGGCCCCTATGTTGTCATCAACTAGGGAATGCAGACCCTATGTTGAAAAAAATACAGCTAGAGATTGGAGACCCTATGTCTAAGATAAAATCAACTAGGGTTTGGAGACCCTATGTCTAAGATAAAATCAACTAGGGATTGGAGACCCTATGTTGGAAAATCATCAACCAGGGAGTGGAGACACTATGCTGGCATCAAGTTATGCTGGCATCAACTAGGGAGTAGAGGCCCTATGTTGGAATCAACTAGGGAGTGGTGACCATATGTTGGCATAAAATTATGTTGGCATCAACTAGGGAGTGAGTACCCCATGTTGGCATCAACTAGGGAATGAAGACCCTCTATTGGAAAAAGCGCAGCTATAGATTAGAGACCCCATACTACCATGATTTTGAATTTTCTTTGTTTTCTTTCTTTTCATTTCATTTTTTATTTAAAAGAATGAGTAAAAATGTAGGAAAGAATTTGTAGGAGACTTTCCTTTTGGATTGATTATTGTTGTAGAGCTATTTTAGTCTCTACGTGATTTCCTTTTGTTACACCTGCTTCTTGCAAGGTTGCTTTGAATTACACCTGTTTCCTGTTTTTCAAACAAAGAAAAATTTGTCAGTTTGAAACAGTGGTTGGTTTTGTGGCCTTGAGCGTTTCAATCACTTGATCTCGGCCCCGTTTCTTTGATAAAGATTTCAACTGCAACTGCTTGTTCCCTAAGGACCGATTTCATTTCTGGCCCTGGAGAACTTGGCTTTTCTAGAACTTTACCATGATGGTTAATCACGTGGGACTTAACCTTTTTCAACTTTATTTCGCCTCCATGGGCATTTGACTTTGATTTCCTTTCTTTTCAAGAGTTTTTGATTTCAAAGCACCGGCCATCATGGCCAGTCGACTCGATGCACCTGCTGAGGCTGGATGCCTTCTTGAGCATTGGCTCATGTCAAACAAAAGCCCAATAAATCAATTTTGCCATCCTTTCTTTATCTTAGTTTCAGAACAGAATTAGACCGAAAGGGATTTAAAGAAAAACAAATAATGAAATGGACAAATGAACTTATACGAGAGGTATCCCTTTCGGGGAAAGAAAAGAAAGACTTATCTGGAGTACATTCAGACTTCAATGAACATGACATGACCATTAGAATGGATGTCTGATCTGTGTAAATCGTCCAACTCTCAGAAATTCATCATACTTTATACCTCAAAGTTGAGAAACCGATGTTGATGGTTGTTAGGATCTCCTTTTCGATCAGTGGCACCCTTTGCGGGTTTTCACCAGCTGGCCTCTCTCATTTCTCTTCTCATCGTCGCCTTTTAGTGCTCTTTGCGAGTTTTCACTAACAAGTCTCTCTCCTTTCAATTTCTCTACTTACCATTGCCTTACGGTACTCGTGAGGGTTTTCACCCATAAAACTCTCTTATTTTACGTCTCTCATCTTAATTGTATCAGATCCAAGCGGTTGTATCCTCCAATTCTTTAAGCATTCTCGTTGATTGATCGGAAGGACTTGAAAAGGATTTGGGTAAAAAGAATTTGGACTGCATTACAACTTTGGGAACCTTTCGGGCAAAACAATTGCCGAAATATTATAACATCTTCCCCAGTTTCACTTTTGGGGGAATCTGGATTTTTGTTTTGGTTTGACTGAACCCCAGAGAGAGGCTGCCTACGTATCCTTTCGGAATCAAGTCGAACGTAGTTCAAAGAACTTTGTTTTTGATTTTTTTCTTCTGTTTTTTTTTTTTTTAACTTTTCATAACATCTTCCTGGTTCCAAAGAGGGTAATCAAAGAAAGAGAAATGGCTCAAAGGGTTTGCAAGGGTTGGTAGTGTTTGGGTAGTGAGAATGAAGGTCTTCGTCATCCCAATCAGAGAGCATTAAAATTGCATAAAAATGGTCAAACATAATATCTTTTGACTGCATCTACATTAACAGTTGTTTCAGGATCATTTCCTTCGATGTCTCCCAAATACAGCGCTCCTTTTTGCAACAGTTTTCTTAAAATGTACGGACCTTTCCAATTTGGAGCAAATTTTCCTTTTGCTTCCTCATGATGTGGGAGAATACGTCTCAGAACGAGTTGCCCCACTTCAAAGTTTCTAGGCCGCACTTTCTTATTGTAGGCACGGGCCATTCTTTGTTGGTACAATTGTCCGTGGCAAAATGCGGCCATCCACTTTTCATCAATCATAGTTAATTGTTCCAACCGAGTCTTGACCCACTCATCATCCTCGATCTCAGGTTCAGCAATGATTTGAAGAGAGGGAATCTCAACTTCTGCAGGTATTACGGCTTTAGTGCCATAAACCAATAAATAGGGTGTGGCCCCAACTGATGTGCGCATGGTTGTGCGATATCCTAATAATGCAAAAGGCAGTTTTTCATGCCATTGTCTAGAACTTTGAATCATTTTCCTGAGGATCTTCTTGATATTCTTGTTTGCCGCTTCAACAACACCATTAGCTTTGGGCCAATAAGGGGTAGAATTCCGATGCGTAATCTTAAATTGTTCGCATACCTCCCTCATTAAGTGGCTGTTCAAGTTTGCAACATTATCTGTAATGAAAGATTTAGGAATACCAAAACGACAAATAATGTTGGAATACACGAAGTCCACCACCGCTTTCTTGGTGACGGCTTTGAAAGTGACAACTTCAACCCACTTTGTGAAATAATCAATGGCAACATGATGATTTTGTGCTCATTCGAAGCTTTTGGCTCGATCGGCCTAATGACATCCATATCCCAAGCGACGAATGGTCAAGATGCTGACTTAGGATGCAAATCTGAAGGCGGTGCATGAATCAGGTCACGGTGCATCATCTAACTCATTGTGGAATCGAGGAATATACCTGAACTCGACGGACTTGAACTGTTTGCTAAGATCTTCCATATGTTGCCTCTATGGGATAATCTTGATGTCCCGAGTTTCCCATTCACCTTGAGCTTGCCAAATAATCAAGTCAGTATCTCCCATGATTAAAAATTCTTCCACTTCCATGTCAACTGCCATATTCATACCCATAATGTAGGCTTCATATTCAGCAGTGTTGTTTTTACAGAAGAAACAAAGTCGGGATGTGGCCGGATAGTGCTAACCAGTGGGAAAAATCAAAATTGCCCCAATACCGACACCTTTTTGCATTTACAGCTCCATCAAAGAATACTTTCCAAGCATTGGTGTCCTCTGGAATTACTTCAACTGAATTTACTTCCTCGTCCGAAAAGTAAGTACTCAGGGGCAGTGTTATTAAAAGCACTCGCTTCTCGCTTTAAGCGATGAAGCGACACGAGGTGCAGTGGTAGCACTTTTATGTTAAAAAAGCGACTCACATTCAAAAAGTGTGCGCTTTTCTCGCTTAAGCGAGTAGCGACGCATTAGAAAAAGCAAGAAAAAGCTCGCTTCATTAGCTAGGGCTTTTTTAAAAATTTTGGGCAAATAAACCATCTGTTACTAAAACATACGCTCTTCAAGGTCTTCTTCTCCAGCGAACTCCAGCGACAACCACTGCTGCTCCAACGACTTCTTCTCCAGATCTCGGTAAGTTTCTTATTCTTCTTCTTCTTCTTCTTCTTCTTCTTCTTCTGTTCTTCTGTTCTTCTTTTTCTTATGTTCTTCTTCTTCTTCTTCTTCTTCTTCTTCTGTTCTTCTTCTTCTTCTTCTAGTCTTCTTCTTCAGTTCTTCTGTTCTTCTTCTTCATGCTTTGTTTTCTGTCTTCTTCTGTTATTCTTCTTCTCTTCTGTTCCTCTTTCAATTTTATTCACTTTTTAAGCGCTCATTTTTTGCCCTAAACGACTTCTTTTTCTTCTGTTATTAAAAGTGCTCTTTATGCTCTGTTTTCTTCGGTTATGCTCTCTTTATGCTCTGTTTTCTGTTATTAAAAGTACTTTTTATGCTCTGTTTTCTGTTTTCTTCTGTGAATTAATTGTTATTTTTTTTGGTTTGTTGATTGTAGTAAAATTAATTTGATTATTCAATGGCATCAAGCCAAAAAAAAGATCGAGCTTGGGCGTATGGAGTTGCAGTTGGCAATAATAACTCAAGAGTGCAATGTATCTTTTGTCAAAAAATTTATAACAGTGGAATATATCGTCACAGGAGACATCTAATCGGTGGTTTTAGAGATGTCAAAGAATGTCCAAGTGTTCTGGATACTATTAAGAAAGAAATGAGAGATTATGTTGAGGAAAAATAATGAGTTAGAAAATTCAATGAGCCGTGGAGCATCTATGATTAATCTTTTTGATGAAGATAGTCAAATGGATGAGGATGACCTTGAAGTCAATGATATAATGAGGCCACCTCCCTCTAAATCTCAAAGAAAGAATTTAACAAGTGGAAGTGGATCATCCACCACCGGTAGCAATGTGAAAGATCCTCTTAATCTTTTTATCTCACAAAAACCAAATGAAAAGAGAAAGGGTGAAGCTGTTGACTTAGAATCTTGTAGGAAGAGTTTGAGGGAGCATGCTATAGATGCTTTTGCAAGATGGATGTATGATGCGTGGCTTCCTTTTAATTATGTGAATTACACCGATAGTTTTGGTGAATTCATTGGGGCCGTTGGCCAATATGGCCCGGGAATGAAGCCCCTACCTATCACGAAGTAACAGTTCCTTGTCTAAAAAAGGAGGTGGAGAAAACAGACAAGATTGTCGAGGAGCATAAGGTGCAATGGAAAGTTTATGGTTGTTCCATTATGATGGACAAATGGACTACAAAAAATGGAAAAATGGTCATTAATGTTTTGGTGAATTCTCTGAGAGGTAGTGTGTTTCTTGAATCTTATGATGCTAGTGACTCCTCAACTAATTCCAATAAAATGTTCAACTTGTTTGAGAAGACAATATTGAAAGTTGGACCGAAAAATGTGGTTCAAGTTGTCACTGATAACACAAGTGAGAATAAAAAAGCGGATGACATGTTGAAAGGAGTTTTCCCAAATATTTATTGTACTCCTTGTGCTGCACATTGTATCAACTTGATGTTTGGTGACATTTTCAAGTTAGCCCCATATTCTACAGGTGAACAAGCGGTTCTTATTTTCTATTTTAAGTTTTTAACTTTCATGTTAATTGCTTATACTTATTAACTATGAAATTTGACTTCCTACAATTTTTGCTAAGGCGATCAAGATACATTCTTACATTAGTCAAAGCCCGTTGTTGTTGAACATGATGAGGAGATACACAAAACAAAGAAATTTGGTGAAACCGGCTAAGACAAGATTCGCAACAGCTATCTTGACCTTGCATAGCTTTTACCTGCAAAAGCAAAATTTGCGAACCTTGTTCTTGTCAACCAAATGAAGTGAGAGTATCTATGTAAAGGAAGCTCTTGGGAAAGAAGTTGCGAGATTTATTATTGGTCCATATTTTTGGAATGACACTGTTCAAGCACTTAAAGTTGGTAATCCTTTGGTTATTGTACTTCGTTTGGTGGATGGAGAGAAAAAACCACCAATGGGATACATTTATGAAGCCATGGATAGGGATAAAGAAGCTATTGAGAAGGCATTTGATCATGATAGGAGGAAATATCAGAGATTGTTTGAAATCATTGATAAAAGGTGGGATGATCAGCTTTATCAACCTTTACATGAACATGGCATATTTTGAACCCTGGATTGTTTTACACAAACAATGAGAACAAGAATTTAGATTTAAACGTTTGGAAGGGGTATCATGCATGTGTTGCGAAGTTGGTGCTAGATGAAGCGATACAAGACAAAATAGGGCAAGGGTTTGGTGTGTATATGCAAGCCGATGGAATTCTTGGATTAGCTTCGACCATTAGAGGCAGAACCAAATTGGCACCAGGTGAGCAACTTTTTCAATTGTTTTACTCTTTAGAGCTTTAACTTTCAAGTTATTAACTTCTAAAATAAGACTTCTACAGTTGAATGGTGGATGCAATTTGGTTATGAAGTTCCAAACTTGCAACAATTTGCTATTAGAGTTTAAAGCTTAACTTGTAGCTTATCCGGATGCGAGAGAAATTGGAGTGTTTATGAACATGTGAGAAGCTATATTACATTATTACTAAATTAAAGTTTATCTTAATTGTCCTAAGTACTCCTCTTAGTTACTTTCTACATCTTATTATGTAGATTCATACTAAGAAGAGGAACATGCTTGAGCTAAAGAAACTCAATGGTCTCATGTTCGTAAAATATAATAGAACATTGGCTCGTCATTACAAAGCTCACAATATCGTTGATCCAATTTTATTGGATAACATTAATGAAGCAAATGAATGGTTAACCGGAGGCCCCAAAAATCATGAAGAAGAAGAAGAAGTGTTTGAAGGAGAAGGTCTCACTTTTGGTCATGTTGCTATGGCAAGTGGAGTTGAAGAGAATGTTTATGGTTTTAGGGGAAGTACTTTAAGGAGTAAAGAAAGAGTATCTACAAGTACAAGTACATGTACAAGTAGAACCCTAATTAATGAAGCCTCTGATGAAGAAGAAGATAATGATGACCAATATAATAATTCGAACATGATGACATTTCAAGAGTTTGGAGATCTTGTTGAAGAATAGGATGTTGCTCCTTTTGTGATTTTGTTTTGCATTTGCTTAATATGTTATGACTTTTGAGGATTATTCACTATCTAGTTTTAGTATCAATTATTTGCTTCTTGATTCAAGAATTGAAACATTTGCTTAATATGTTATTTTTAATGAGTTCTTAGCCATTTATCTATGCCTATTTTATTTTTTTATTTATGTGTGAAATTGTGCCTCACAGCAAAAAAGCGTGCGCTTCGCTTCTCGCTTCTGTGAAGTGAGGCCTCATTGCTTTTTTGCGCTTAACGCTTTCCAAAATACTGCTCAGGGGTTGGTATTCATCATCAACCAGGTTCTCAGCTAGATGATCTACCAAGGCTTGAGCTTTCATTGCCGTGCGGGTGACATAGATAATGTCAAACTCAGCGAGCAGGATTTGCCATATGGCTAACCTTCCCGTGGGCATTGGTTTTTGGAATATGTACTTCAAAGGATCCATTCTAGTTATGAGATATGCGGTGTAGGCCAAAAGATAATGCCTAAGCTTTTGGGCGACCCAAGTTAGGGCGCAGTGAGTTCTTTCCAGCAAAGTGTACTAAGCTTCATAACTAGTGAGCTTCTTGCTCAGATAGTATATGGCTTGCTCTCTCTTTCCGGTCACATCATGTTGCCCCAAGACATAGCCAAAAGAATTTTCCAAGACTGTCAGGTACAAGAACAAAGGTCTCCCAGGCTCGGGTGGGACCAACACTGATGGATTAGACTGATATTCTTTAATTTTGTTGAAAGCTTCTTGACATTCATCCATCCATCTGATTGCCGCATCTTTCTTCAACAACTTAAATATGGGCTCACACGTGGTAGTCAGCTGAGTAATGAACCTACTGATGTAATTCAATCTTCCCAGCAGACTCATGATCTCTTTCTTGGTTCTCGGAGGTGGTAATTCCCCAATAGACTTTATCTTTGTTGGATCTAACTCGATAACCCTCCGGCTGACTATAAACCCCAGAAGTTTCCCAAATGGGACTCTGAATGCACATTTAGCTGGATTCAATTTCAAGTCATACCTGTGCAGACGCTCAAAGAACTTTCTCAAATCCCGCACATGGTCTTCCTGTGTTCTGGACTTAATGATCACATCATCCACATATACCTCAATTTCCTGGTGCATCATGTCATGGAAGATGGCAGTCATAGCTCTCATGTAAGTTGCCCCAATGTTCTTCAAACCAAATGGCATAACCCTGTAAGAGTAAGTGCCCCAGGGTGTGGTGAAAGCCGTCTTTTCTGCGTCTTCTTTATCCATCAGAACCTGGTGATACCCAACATAACAATCCACGAAAGACTATATCTCATGTTTGGCACAGTTGTTAACAAGAATGTGGATGTTTGGCAATGAAAAGTTG
Organism: Nicotiana tabacum; assembly: GCF_000715075.1. Taxonomy (NCBI): domain Eukaryota; kingdom Viridiplantae; phylum Streptophyta; class Magnoliopsida; order Solanales; family Solanaceae; genus Nicotiana; species Nicotiana tabacum. The sequence continues at coordinate 7,184,873 of NC_134082.1, read as the reverse complement.
TCCTTGGGGCTTGCTTTGTTCAAATCCCGATAATCAACACACACTTGGGTTTTCCCATCTTTCTTCGGTACTGGGACCACATTATCCAACCATGTGGTGTATCAGACCACTCGAATCACACCAGCTTTCAACTGTTTGGTAACTTCTTCTTTGATCTTATCACTGATATTTGTTTTAAACTTTCTTTGCTTTTGTTGGATGGGTGGATAACCGGGATAAGTTGGCAATTTATACACTACCAAATCAACACTCAATCCTGGCATATCGTCATAGGACCATGCAAACTCGTCTTTGAATTCAAACAAAAGTTGGATCAATGCATCTCTAGTTCTTTCATCAGCATGAATGTTTATCATGGTTTTCCGGACCTCTTCTGGACTACCCAAATTAACCGGCTCGATTTCATTTAAGTTCGGCTTAGGCTTATTCTCAAATTGTTCCAGTTCTCGATTTATTTCCTTAAAAGCCTCATCTTCATCATAATCCGGTTCTTGATTCATTATTTTACAGTTAGACAGCATTTTAGGATCTAAGCATGAAGTCCACAAGCATGTCATGTTATTTAAGTCCACATTATTAGAACTGAAAAGAAAAAGATAAGAAAAATAGCAAAATCAGAATAAAAGAAAAAGAAAACATCCATTGACGATGAAATATTGATTTCATTTCATTGAATTGTAATATATGAGGGTTTACATCGAAATCAAAAGACAAGGAAATAAAAGCATTCTAGTTACACCCTGAAATAACTCGTAATATAGAAAAGATAGCAATACTGGACTACTGAGATTCCTGCCTGATAGGGAATGGGGTAGCCTTCCAGTTCTAAAGCTTGGAATTTGGTCCCATGTACAGTACCTCAGCAATGCTCGTACCTTCCCCCGGATGGACCATGTGGGACTGGTACAACATTTGTTTCATTGCTTCACAGATGTCCTCAATCTCTTCGGCCATGAAGGGCTCTTCTTCCTTTTCTTCTCCATACTTGGGTTTAACAAATGACTTGGCGAGATGCGGAATAGGTTGAGGCAGAACCCACCCATTTTTCTTGTGCTCATCAGCCCATTTTATGTTGGCATTTGTAGCTTGGAAACCTACACCGAAGAACTTCTTACTGGCGGTCAAAATGATGGGCTCTGTAATACCTTTCAAAGACACCCCGAGCCCTTTCCCAGGCTTGTACCCATGTTTAATCATTTCACTGGCTACCATGACCTATGCATTTTATAAGCAAGATGAGGAAATGAGGACCCTTCTTCACATTGGTCGGCGACCATAATTTTGAAGGATTGATAGACAATGTGCTCACTTTCTTCTCTAGCTTCGAGACACGGGACTGACGGATCCCTGTAAATGGACTGTTCATCCTCCTCGTGGACAAAAATTTCTTGGTTTTCATGTTCAAACTTGACCATTTGTTAGAGAGTGGAGGGCATAGCCCCTGTAGCGTGGATCCATGGTCTTCCTAGGAGAAAATTATATGAAGTATCCATGTCCAGAACCTGGAAAGTCACTTCAAAGTCCACGGGGCCAATGGTTAGAATCAAATCAATTTCCCCTATCATATCTCGCTTGACACCATCAAAAATGCGGGCACATATATTGTTCGATCTAGTCCTTACTGTCCCGATTTCTATCCTCTGTAGCGTTGAAAGAGGGCAAATGTCAACTCCGGACCCACCATCTAGCATAACCCTCTTCACATAATAACCTTCACATTTGATAGTCAAGTGAAGGGCTTTATTATGGGTAGCTCCCTCTGGAGGCAAGTCATCACGGCTGAAGGAAATCCGGTTGACTTCAAAAAATCGCTCAGCAATGCTTTCCAATTGTTCGAATGAAGTTTCAATCGGGACATACGCCTCATTCAATGTTTTCAGAAGCACCTTCTAATGTTCATTTGAGCTCATCAGTAAGGATAAAAGTGAAACCTGGGAAGGAGTCTTCCTAAGTTGATCAATTATGGCATATTCTAAAGTTTTCATTCTTCGGAAAAACTCTTCCGCTTCTTCAGCACTCACCGGCTTCTTGATTGGAAACCTTTTCTCCTTATTTAGCTTTGATTGTTCAGCTCTTCTGGGTTGTGGTATCTCTCAGATTGGTTCATTTCATTAACTTCTCCCATGACTTCCTTTCCTTTGTACGTGACCACTGTCTTGTTGTAATTTCAAGGAACTGCAGTGGGGTCTCTCATAAGGCTCTATGGTGCGCAGTTGATAGCCACGTGCTCAGTCAGCCTTGGTGAAATTATCAGCCCCCGCACCAAATAAGTCCCTTTGGGCACGTACAACTTTGGCACCTTCAGAGTGACTTTCCTTTGCTCAAATCTCTTGGGAGTGTTCAACACGAGTTTTTCCTTTCTCGGGGCCCTAGGAACGTAGAGAAAGGCGTCCTTAGCATGTGTTGCCCCTGACTTTGTTTCCACAGCCTTTTCAGCAACTTAAGGAGTTGAATTGATATCCTTCTCATTTCTAGCTTGTTTTGCCACCGCCTTGGGTCTATTTTCTAAGTCGGCGATGACAATGATAACTTTCAAAGCCAGATTGAATTCCTTGTCCTCACAGATCATCCTAATGAGCGGCTCGTTGTTGTGAGTCGGTAATGGGTTGTGATGTTTTAAGCGTCAATACCACACAAGAGGGGGGTGATTTGTGTGGTACCCAATTTTCAATCTAGAAGAACCAGATTCTTCTAGGTGTTTTAACTACTACTGTTTGCGGAATTAAAAGTATATAAAATAAAGAACCGAGATTTTTACATGGAAAACACCCAGTTCAAAAGGTGAAAAAATCACGACCTACTACTCAGTAGGATTTTCCCCAACATTTTACTGAATCACTGAGCCAAAACAGCATTTACAAAACTCTTTATAAACCTAAGGATTACCTCTAATCCCATTGTAGCAACCAGCATCTAACTGTTGCGACAACTTCAAGTTAGACTATAACTTGAACTCTCAAAGTACCTAATACAATTGCTTCTATGAAAGCTGGAAAGGTACAACTTTGAACCACCTACTAAAATTGAACTAGAATAAGAAAAAAACACAATGGAACTGGTTCTTCTATCTCGTTCAAGTAGCTTCAGGAGTGCACACTCAAATCTCACATAAATTGCTTGCAAAATCGCCTTGCTCTTTTGCTTTCAATTTAGTTTAACTTCTGCGTTTGTGCAATTCCTGTAAAATAGAACAATCACTGTTATTTAATGAGTTAGTAATTAGATTTTGATTGAGACTCAATTGTTGATCTTCCATCGAAGTTGAGTCCTTGAACAACACAAACTCCAACACTATCTTTTATCCGGATTGTGTTCTCTTCACATAAGGAGACTTTCTCCCCTTATCCAATATACAACCTTTTCGATCAGATCGAGAGATATTGCTGCTTGATCAATAGGACTTATCTCCTTCACGTACATCTCACATGTATAGGTTGATCATGACTGTGCTTCACATGATGAACCTGGTCCAATAAGCACATGGTCGCATATTGGTCAAGAGCAGTAGGTAGGGAGTCCAGGCATGGCCACCTTTTCCTAGTGTAGTCATCAAACCCTTCAGAGGGTATATCCAGAATTTCTCCCAGTTTCGCAGCATCAAATTGCACTGGGACTCCCTTCACCAAGCTACTGACAACCCCATCCTTAACATCAGCATTAGCCATGAACTCAATTAGTTCATTTCTGGCTAGTCTTCCATTTGAAGGACCATGTCTTTCCAACCTTGAGCAGTTAAAGTGTCAACCAACCTCATCATCCCTGGTTCCACCAGGTCCTTCAACCATCTACCTTTCAAAAATTTTCTCCTGCCAAAAATAACAAACTTCTCATGTTCCTTCTTAGATTCCTCTTCTTCTTCTCCACTCCATTTTTTATCATCTGAAACTTTTGCTTGTTTAGCTTTCACTGCAGATCTTGTCCTCTTGGCTAGTGAGGATTCATCAGACACAGGTACAGAAGAAGACTTCTTGGAAGAAGTCTTGGACTTTTTAGGTTTTGGTGTAGGAACCTCCACTGTTGTACCCCTTTCTTGATGGACCAGTTCCATCTCCTCTTCCTCTACAACTTCAGAGGATTCTGCAACCTTTCTCTTTCCCTTCTCCATTTTCTTTTTCTTGCTTTCTTCAAGAGCCTTTTGTAAGTCAGTTTCACTTTGTTTTACTCTGCTTCTTGTGGCTCTTCCCTTAGGCATTGAAGAGGCAGTAGGTTTTGGGGATGAAGTTTTTCTTTTCTTAGATGGCTTGGGAACATTTAGGGCTTTTGGTGTGGAAGCTTTGCATTTTTTTTGGGTCATAACTTGTCTCAATCTTTCTCAGTAGATCAGCTAGGGTCTCTTCAGTAGATGAAACAGGTTCATCTCTCCTTTTGCTCAGATGAACCAACCCCTCAGCAGCCTCCCCAGACCCACTTCCCCCTGACTTCATGCCACTCTCTTCTAACCTCTCTTGTACAACCCCACATATAGCAAGAACTGCTCTCTTCCCATTTCCCCTCTCTTTACTACTTGCACTCTCTCTCTCTCTTTCTTTTTCAGACTTCTTTTTACCTCCACTCCTACTCGTCTCAGCCAACTTAACATCCCTAATGGGTCCAACTAGAACAAACCTAGTTTCAAAGTTTTCAACAACAGATGAACTTACCTCAGTAGGGAATTCTTGAGTTTTTTCAGAGTCATAAGACCCATGGCTTTCCCCCTCAGTCATAGATTGAAAGGATTCAGACTCAAAACTGGAATCAGAATTTGGAGCTGGGCTTTCTTTCACTTGGCTAGCTTTCAACCTTTCATTTAAAACCTTTCTCAGAGTCCCAGAAGCTACAGTTTTTTGAGCCAACATTTTCTGCCCTCAAAACCTAGGTTTTGGGGATTCACTAGGAGGAGTAGATGAGGATGAATTTGAGGGTGATGGTGGTGGAGGAGAACCAGGATGATCTTGCGGGTTAGATAATTTTTGTTCATTTCTTGAGTTAATTTGGGAATTTTGGAGAAGAAAGAAATTAGAGTTGAAGAAGAGAATTTTTGATGGTTTTATAATAATGAAGAAGATTAGATATGTGGTGTTTATTTAAAAAGTATTAGACATTAATTCCGTAACGACAACTTTTCAGGGGTCAAATAGAAGTCTAATCAAACGGTAATTCCAGACTTTTAATAATTATTTAGCTTCCCTAGATATTAGGCAAAAATCACGGTTTTAGAGTTCTAAATGGACAAAACTGGTTCAATGCTTCAACGGATAGAATTTTCTAGGAATTTGGCAAGTATAGGACTTCTGCTCATGATTGAATTGTTAATCTTTCTAATTGTGCAAAGTACTGAAACCATACCTGAGCTTTCATATGAACTCATATTAATGAACCAGGTTCTTCATTTGGAATTCTCTTGAACATGCCTCAAATGCCATAATAGAAAAAACTTTGTAAGAGAACAGTGAGTCATATATACACATGTCACAGGAGTATACTAATTAAAATATTAGACTGAGTAAGAATTAATCTAGATATTTACACAAAGTTTGAATTCCTGGCCAATTTTTTTGTATTCTAAGCTGGACCTATTACATGATCTTAATCATCCCTAATTCCAACTTGTTCCTCTCAAATTTTTCTCTATTCAGTGCTTTAGTGAAGATGTCAGCAATTTGCTTATCAGTAGCACAGAATTCTATGGAGATCAGACCTTTCTCATAGTTGTCTCTTAAGAAATGGTGCCTAACATCTATGTGCTTAGTCCTTTTATGATGAACAAGGTTCTTTGTCATAATTATAGCACTAGTGTTATCACAAAATATAGGAATGCATCCTACTTCTATACCAAAATCTACCAACTGTTGTTTGATCCATAGCAATTGAGCACAACAAGAAGCAGCAGCAACATATTCAGCTTCAGCAGTTGACAAGGCCATGGAATTTTTCTTTTTAGTAGCCCATGACACGAGACATGAACTAAGGAAGTGTGCCATACCTGAGGTGCTCTTCCTATCCACTAGAAAACCTGCATAATCAGCATCATCATATCCTACTAGATTGAAATTGCTATCTTTGGGATACCAAAGACACAAATCAGTGGTGCCTTTCAAGTATCTTAGTATCCTTTTGACAGCAGTCAGATGAGACTCTTTAGGATTTGCCTGAAAGCGAGCACAAAGCCCTACACTGAAAATAATGTCGGGTCTGCTAGCAGTAAGATACAAGAGTGAACCAATCATACCCCTATACAACTTTTGATCAACTGATGAACCAGGTTCATCAACATCTAATTTAGTGGCAGTTGCAATGTGTGTGTTTATTTCTTTAGATTCTTCCATTTTAAACTTTTTGATTAGCTCATTTACATACTTCTGCTGATGGATCATGGTTCCATTTGGACTTTATTTGATCTGTAAGCCTAAGAAGAAGTTAAGCTCACCCATCATGCTCATTTCAAACTCACTCCCCATTAATTTTGTAAAGTCCTTACTTAGCTTATCAGTAGTGGCCCCAAAGATTATGTCATCAACATATATTTGTACAACAAGGAGATCCTTACCTTTTTCCCTTAAGAATAAGGTACTATCAATTTTACCTCTTTTGTAACCATGCTCTAGCAGGAATTTGGACAATCGTTCATACCATGCTCTTGGGGCCTGCTTGAGTCCATAGAGAGCCTTGTCTAACTTGTACACATGCTCAGGACATTCCTTGCTCTCAAACCCTGGAGGTTGTTTCACAAACACTTCTTCTTTCAGGTAGCCATTCAGGAAGGCACTTTTGACATCCATTTGATGAAGAGTGAATTCCATGTATGCTGCAAAGGCTATGAGGAGTCTGATTTCCTCTAGTCTTGCAACTGGAGCAAAGGTCTCATCATAGTCTATGCCCTCCTCTTGGCTGTAACCTCGGACCACCAGTCTTGCCTTGTTTCTTGTAACTGTTCCATCTTCATCGAGTTTGTTTCTGAAGACCCACTTTGTACCAATGACTGATCTGTCATTGGGTCTTGGAACTAGATGCCAAACTTGACTTCTTTCAAACTGATTGAGTTCATCTTGCATTACAATCACCCAATCTGCATCCTGCAAAGCCTCAACAACATTTTTAAGCTCAATAAGAGATAAAAAGGCATCAAAAGCACACAGATTCTTTAATTGTGATCTATTTTTGACTCCAGATGTTGGATCAGTGATAATGTTCTTAATAGGATGAGAACTTTGATACTTGTGAGGTTTCACAACCAACTGATTCTGCTAGATGTTTCTCCCATGTTCTGTTGTTGAGGAACAGGGTCATGAACAAGTTCTTTTAGGGTATTTATTTCAATTTCTCCTTGATTAGTTCCCCCATCAGGTTGCCCTGGTTGGAAGAACCTGTTCCATCATATGTTCCTTCTTTTGGTGCCACTTTGACTTGTGCTGAGGCTTCAGTCATATCCTTTACCAATCCAATGGCTTCATCTTCATGTTCCTGTCTCTCAGAAAGAATGTTAGTTTCATCAAATACTACATGTACACTTTCTTCTACACACAAAGTTCTTTTATTGAACACTTTATATGCTTTGCTATGTGAAGAATATCCCAAGAATACTCCCTCATCACTTCTGGGATCAAACTTACCTAGGGAGTCTTTTCCATTATTGTGCACAAAGCACTTGCAACCAAATGCCCTAAGATGGGATATATTTGGTTTTCTCCCTTTAAGTAACTCATAGGGAGTCTTCTCTACAAGAGGCCTAGTCATGCATCTATTGATAATGTAACATGCAGTGTTTACAGCCTCTGCCCAGAAGCTTTGGGGCAATTTACTAGAAAGAAGCATAGTCCTAGCCATGTCTTCAAGAGTCCTATTCTTTCTTTCAACTACTCCATTTTATTGAGGTGTCCTAGGGGCAAAGAAGTTATGATCTATACCATTTTCATCACAAAATTCAGCAAACTTAGCATTCTCAAATTCAGTTCCATGATCAGACCTAATTGATGCAAGTTGATTTCCTAATTGTTTCTGAGTTTTTCGAACAAAGATAGTAAACTTGTCAAATGCTTCATCTTTAGATGTTAGAAACAATACCCAGGTAAATCTAGAATAGTCATCAACAAGTACCATTACATACTTATTTCCACCTCTGCTCATGGTTCTCATTGGACCACATAGATCCATATGGACCAGTTCCAACGACTTGGTTGTGCTTACCATTTTCTTGCTTTTGAAGAATGATCTTACCTACTTCCCCCTTGCACAAGCCTCATAAACTTTGTCTTCCTTGAACTTGATGTTAGGTAACCCTATCACCAAGTCCTTAGAGACCATTTTGTTTAGCTGATTCAGACTGGCATGACCAAGTCTTTTGTGGCACAGGAGGGGATCATTATCCAGCACACTTAGGTAGGTTAGTTCATTTTCTTAGAGAGTGGACAAATATACAATGTAAATATTGTTAACTCTTTTTCCCTGTAAAACAATCTTGTCAGTGGTAAGATTAATCACAAAGCGTTTAGTAGAGGTGAATGCTACAAGGTTATCTCTGTCACACAGTTGTGACACACTGATAAGATTATATTTCAAGCCATCTATCAAGTAGAAATTCTCAATGGAGTGAGAGTCTGTCTTACCTACCTTTCCAACCCCAATGATCTCACCTTTCTTCCCATTTCCAAAGGAGACATTGCCTCCCTTTAAGTCCTTAAGTGAAAGGAACTGGTTCTTGCTTCCAGTCATATGTTTTGAGCAGCCACTATCCATGTACCATATTTGACTGCTTCCCTTCACTTGGACCTCTTGTTTATCATCTGATTCTCCTATGTCCATAAGAGCTTGTTCATCTCCAGCTTCATCTTTTGATTCCTCATCTGATGTTTCTCCCCAGGCAGCAACCATAGCCTTTGTTGATCCTTTGTTACTTTTTGGTTGAACTTGTTCCTTCTTCATGCTCCTTCGTTCAGCTCTTTCCTTCTTCCACTCAATTTTCCATTGAGGGTAGTTCTTGATCATGTGATCAGTCTTCCCACACTTGTATCAGCCCTCATTGGTCTGTTTCTCAGGAGCCCTTGGTTTGTTGAAGGTTGTACCTCTTGAAGAACACTTTTCTCTCATCAAGTAATTTTTGAAATTTCTAGTGATAATAGCCATTTCATCATCCTCCAGATCTGAACCTTCAGCAATTCTGAGAGCCAGACTTCTTTTCTTCTTGGGTGCATCCATTTTCATGGTCTGCCTTCTCAGTTCATAGGCAGTAAGGTTTCCTATTAGTTCATCCAACTTGAGGGTAGCAATGTTCTTTGATTCCTGAATAGCAGTGATTTTTCTTTCCCAAGAGACTGGCAGAACCCTGGTCAAAATCTTCTCAACTTTGTCTTCTTTGAGAATAATCATTCCAAGAGATTTAAGTTCATTTGTCAATGTGGTGAACTTTGTATACATCCCTTGGATGGTTTCTCCTTCCTTCATGGTGAAGTTCTCATACTGGGAGTACAGCAGTGTTCCTCTGGACCTCTTCACTTGAGGTGTTCCTTCATGAGCCACTTGCAGAGTGTCCCAGATTTCCTTAGTAGTAGTACAACTTTGAATTCTACTATACTCATCTGGACCTAGTACACACACAACCATTTCTTGGCCTTGGCATTTTTCTCCTACTTTTTCAGGTCTTCAGCAGTGCAGTCAACCCTTGTCTTAGGCACATCCACTCCTTTAGCATTCTTCTTTGTAGTTGCTAGAGGACCATCAGTGACTATGTCCCAAAGCTCATAGTCTTCTCATATGATGTGATCCCTCATCCTGTTCTTCCACCAAGAATAGTACTCACCATTGAAAAGTGGAGGCTTAGCAGTGGATTGGCCTTCCCAGTTCCCAGGTGGTGCACTCATGTTGATCTTTTCCTAAGGTGTTAGCCTCTTCAAGGATAACCTGCTCTGATACCAATTGATGTTTTAAGCGTCAATACCATACAAGAGGGGGTGATTTGTATGGTACCCAATTTTTAATCTAGAAGACCAGGTTCTTCTAGGTGTTCTAACTACTACTGTTTGCAGAATTAAAAGTACATAAAATAAAGAATACAGAGATTTTTACGTGGAAAATACCGGGCTCAAAAGGTGAAAAAACTACGACCTACTACTCAAGAGGATTTTCCCCAACACTTTACTAAATCACTGAGCCAAAACAGCATTTACAAAACTCTTTTTAAACCTAAGGATTACCTCTAATCCCATTGTAGCAACCAGCCTCTAACTGTTGTGACAACTTCAAGTTAGCCTATAACTTGAACTCTCAAAGTACCTAATACAATTGCTTCTATGAAAACTGGAAAGGTACAACTTTGAACCACCTACTACAATTAAACTAGAATAAGAAAAAATAAAATAGAACTGGTTCTTCTATCTCGTTCAAGTAGCTTCAGGAGTGCACACTCAAACCTCACATAAATTGCTTGCAAAATTGCCTTGCTCTTTTGCTTTCAATTTAGTTGAACTTCTGCATTTGTGCAATTCCAGTAAAAGAGAACAATCACTGTTATTTAATGAGTTAGTAATTAAAGTTCGATTGAGACTCAATTGCTGATCTTCCATCGAAGTTGAGTCCTTGAACAACACAAACTCCAACACTATCTTTTATCTGGATTGTGTTCTCTTCACATAAGGAAACTTTCTCCCCTTATCCAATATGCAACCTTTTCGATCAGACCAGGAGATATTGCTGCTTGATCAGTGAGACTTATCTCCTTCACATGCATCTCACATGTATAAGTTGATCATGACTGTGCTTCACATGATGGACATGGTCCATGACTGAGTTCATTTGTCATTCTTTAAAACTTCACATGTTCTTGGGCCAACAGGTTGTTAGTCACATTGGTGACTTCCTCGTCCCTCAGCACCACTCGCTTTTGTTCTATCAAATTCTCAATGGCCCTCTTGAGAGTCCAACAATTATTCGTATCATGTCCTTCTGCCCCTGAATGATAGGCATACCTGGTGTTGTGTCGCTATGATGGAGATTCTGGATTTTGCCTATTTGGAGGCACAGGTTGCAATAGACCCATCTGTACTAACTCGGAAATAGGCTAGAGTAAGACTCACCAGTAGGGGGTGAAATCACTTCTCTTAGGAGGCTCACGGGGGTGTGTATTATGTTGGCAGTTGTTTTGTGGTGGACAGGGGTTATATGGAGCTTGGTGAGGATGGTTATTTCTGGGAGATGGAGCTCGATTTTGGTTGAAGTGTTGTTGTGGCCGTGTGTAGGGTTGGACATTCATCACCGCATGGGGAGGCGGTGCCACGGTGTATGCTGCATAATGGTGAGGGTAGTAGTGTTGCGGGGTTCTGGAAGGCGGGCAAGAATAATCACGGGATCGACGGGACTTTCTCGAACTTGAAGCCATCATGGCTCCTTCTTCCCTCCTTTTCCAATTTGCTAAACCTCCCGACCTGTTCTGGATAGCTTGGGAAGCGGCTCTTAAAGCAGATTGACTTATGATGCGACTGTTTTCAAGCCGTTTTCTATCATTTCTCCAATTATTATGGCCTCTGCAAACGATTTGCCCATGGAAGACATCATGTTTTGGAAGTAATCGGTCTCTTGGGCCTACAAGAAAACATTGACCATTTCTGTCTCATCCATCGGTGGTTTCACTCTGGCTGCTTGCTCACACCACTTGATAGCGTATTCATGGAAGTTTTCTGTGGTTTTCTTCTTGAGATTGGTCAAGGAATTCCTATCTGGGGATATATCGACATTATATTGAAATTGCCTGACGAAATCTCGGGCCAGGTCATCCCATATATGCCATCGGGAGATGTCTTGGTCCATGTACCATTTTGACGTAACTCCCGTCAAGCTCTCCCCGAAATAGGCCATCAAAAGTTCTCTTTTCCACCTGCCCCTCTCACCTAATTGCAATATCTTTTCAAATGAGCGATCTGGTCTCCATGCCCATCATATTTCTTGAATTTTGGAGTTTTAAGGCCAACAGGCAAATGGACATGAGGAAACATGCATAGATCAGAGTATGAAACACTTTTTGGCCACTCAGGCCTTGCATGTTCTTAAGAATTTGTTCGAGACTTGTCATCTTCCGAACCATTTCTTCTTGCTCGGGGTTTCTTGCCGTTCTTTCCTATTCCACTGGAGACTCGTATCGCGGGTGCCGAGGGTAGGAGTTTGGGGTGACATGAGCTGTGTCGAACTGAAATTGTAGTACTTCAAAAGTGAAAGCTAGCGGTTTGGAGCATGGCAGGCACTGTTGTCTGTGCCATAGTAGAGACTGGTGGTGTGGTGAATACTGTAGAAGATACTCCCGGAAATGGTACCTGGAGGCGAACCTCAGAAGGCATACCGGTGAAATTAGCTGATATAGTGAGGTACCCAAACGGGATGAATGGGTTGGTTACAGGAATAGGGACGTTGGAGGTTCTGCTTGCCTTGGGAAGTAGTTGAGGAAATCCGGGGATTATACCGGGTGGTTCTTTGCCATTAGATCAACCGTCCCACAGCTTTAACATGCAGCAATGCAACATTCTGTTTTCTTTAGCAACTGCTGATTCTGACACTAGGATAACCGATACCAGACTATCCTCTAAAGGATTAATAATCCGTAGATGGCTTTCAGAAGCCATAGGAATACTGTCTTTGGATCTTGTAAAATAAAGATGGGAAGCCAGACTACCACAAAACCAACCACCTGAAACAGGACCTGTCTCATTGCCACATAACAAACCAATTAGTTTGAGAAATTTACCAGATAGGGAATTGCTTATTGGGGATGCAATGCACCTGAACTGTTAAATATGTCTAAATGTTTGCAACGGGTGTGTATTTCATCCCGACTTTGCTATTTCTTTTCTCAAATTTCAAATCCTGAATCTTTTTCTTCCTCTTTTGTTGTTTTCACTCTTTTATTTCTTCACTATTTTCCTTCTTTTTCATTCAATTTTCCTTTTTCTTTCTCTCCTCTTTTTATTCTTTTTCGGTTTATTTTCACTCACATTGTCTATGATTATGATTGAATACTATGGAGATTGCCTACGGATCACGACACCGAATGAATCAGATCATTACGTAATTTAGGGAATAAATGCCAAAGAAAAAAAATTGGGTTTTTAATATTTCATTAAATAAAATCTTTTTGGATATTTCTATTACAAAGACTCTGACATACAGACACAAAACAGAAAAACAAATAGACTTGAAAAGGACTAACAAACTCGAAAAGGTGAAATACAGACTCAAGAAAAATTAGGAATACATAATAGCCTATAATGCTACTCCGGGGTCCCGCGGGACAACAGTCGGTCTCGACGGGGGCCTACGTGCAATCTCTTCTTGGAGGTACTCTAAATCTGCCATCACCTGACGGACAAAGGTCATTACATCAGCAAAGAACATGGACCTGGTCATATCCTCGCATTCATGGCACTTCATTGCAGTATAATCAACAATTATTTTAATCCTCATTCTAATGACGCCCTTTTCTTGGAGTATGCATCCAATTTGCTGAGACCGGGCCTCCAAGACATGTGTGGCCGTATGGTTTTGCTCTTGCAATTGTTGCATGTCTTCTTCCAATCGGGACATCAATGTATAGCAATGATCTCTTTCCGCTTTGAAATTCTTTGTTTGCTTGGACATTTCATTTTCAAGAGCAGTCAGCTTCTTCTTTAAAAACGTGACTCCTCTGTCACACTTTTGCCTTATCGGCTGAGCAAACCTTATCCATTCTTCTGCATCTTTGCCAGTTTTTTCCGAGTTTTTGCCAATTCATCCTCGGCTTTTGCCAGGTCAAACCCATAAACCTGCACTTTTAACCCTAAACTGCTTATGAGTTTTTCAACTTTCTCGCTCCTCACAGGCGTTTCAGCTGCTATCCTCATGTCCCGGAGTTGTGCTCGGAGCGCCTTGTTCTCTCGGGTCAACCTTCTCCTTTCTCCTTCAGCTTCTTGTGCCTGTAAGTCATTATTAAATGCGACGTTTCTCAACTTTCCTTCTAAGGCGTGAATAGTGGCTTGATATTTCTTCTCCTTTTCTCCCCAGGCCAACCTTTCTCGGATTTTATCATCAAAAGCTTGAATATGAGGCCTTTTGGCGGGCCTTTCAGGCTCGGGCTCGGGCTCATCATTAGCACAAGACCTTCTCTCAAACCATATGGCATAATCTGGGTCCACTTCTCCTCTCGCTAGATCTGGTATTTGGGTGTCATCTTTCAAATATCGGCAACCATTCCAGTCTTGTTGGTTGGGTAATGGAGCTTCTGGGTGTAGCTCAATGACTTGGGTACTCAAATCTTCATCTTCGGGCACCACTTGATATCTTCCCAACTGCCTTAAAACTCTCTGTGGTGCGTATGTTGGACACTTCTTAAACCCATAAACATCAAATAGCCTTTCGTAGCAGTCATGTGTGTGACTTCCCTTACCAGAAGCCATCCCAAAGTCCATTCGATCTGGCTTACCTTTAGAGTTCATAAATGGAAGACCCATGCTTCAAATCCTTCTGGAGAATTGTAATCTCTCACCCTCTTCTCATAACTCCCGATGAAGTTGTTCTTGCTCGGGCCATAAGTCATAAACTTAGGGTGATGGAGGAGATGCTCGATCAACCACATTTGCAAAGGAATGTTGCACCCTTCAAAAAACTGAGCCCCGGACTTACACAATGTTAATGCTCAATAGATGTCCGCCAGTATCAATGGAGCAAGCGTGTGATCTTCTTTGGCAATGACGACTTGCTCAATTCTGGCCATGCGGATATCTACTGCCCCTTCTGCATTTGGGAAGACCATAATTCCCAGAAACGCCACTATGAAAGCAAAGCGGCGATGAATTTGCTAGGTACTCTTATTTTACTTGTTGTTTAACCCATTTTCATGTGTTTCAAACCCAGTTGAGTGCCCAAACTTGGAGTACAGGAAGTAAAAGGAACAACATCCTTTGTGCATATTGGTCTTCCTCATTTGCTTACTAATGTTCAAGAGATCAAAAAACGGTGCACGGAGGGAGGCCTTGGGAATATAAGTTTCTGATTTCTCATGTCCCGACCAAAACCAGCATATCCGGCTATTTCTTCCAAGGTGGGAGTAAGCTCAAAATCTGAGAAGCGAAAGACATTGTGGGTGGGATCCCAGAAAGTTACTAAGGCCTTAATCAGATCATTCCGCAGTTTAACATTCATAATGTCTATGAGAGCGCCCAAATGCTCTGTTATCCAATATTGACCATCTTTGTCTAAGTCATACCACCACATTTGAAGTTGCAACGGAGCCTACTCTACGACCGTTAATGGCAGATTCTGGACAGTGTTCATTTTGTACCTGTGGATGATTAAGGTTAAGGCTGTCTCTAGTGGACTCTTTTTGCAAAATAAATTTTTAATTTTCTAAAAAAAAAAAATCAAAGGAAGGTGACTACTTATGCAATATTAGCAACAAGTGGCTATTTTTGCAATAGTGGCCCCTTCACACTTTCAAATAAAGTTTGAGGATGTAAAAGGGCACTTTATAGAAAAAGTGATGTCCATTGACAGAAACGTCCATTCTTTACAAAAATAGCCCTTCGACAATTTGAAGATGTTCTAAGCTATTCCGGCAAAAACGGATCAAGATGCAACCGAAGCTGGGTCGGTATATTCTCTTGACCAAAGTACTGGACATATTTATTTTATTTTTGGTTATTTTTGCAAAAAATGAGGCCGAACCCTATGTAGGTTGCCTACGTATCTCACATCCGGTAAGAATCAGACATGCGTAGTTCGGGCGATTTTGACATATTCGGGAAAACATGTTATTGATCCATTTTGAAATGACTCTTTTTTTTTTCAATTTTCAATTTTTTTTCTCCTTTTTTTTTTTGAAAAATTTTGATAGAGTTTTAGGATATTTTCAAATATCGGGGTTTTCAGAACTGGGCTAAATTTCTCTCCTACCTCACTCTTAGTATTTTTTTTGATTTTCTTTTCCTAGTCGATCAACATGCAATCCAAAGCAAATAAATGTACAAATAGCACAAAAGATGCATTAGGATGGTCTTTCATTTTATGTTGAGTCCCCAAAGTCAAATGCACGTGATGCAAATAAACGTTCTTACTAGGGATCCAGCATGAGGTTATGTTATTCTAGGTTTAAACCTGGGGTTGTGTTCTAGACATGGCTTACCTGAATGGACAGCTCGAGCCGAAGTGGGGTCAATGTACCAAGAGCACGAAAGTCTGCCCGGCCTAGTTGCTGACCCAACCTCGTTCTAATTTGGTTATGATTTCTAACAGAAAAGTGGGCCAGGCATACATGTGCACCATATTTTAGAAGACTCAGAAGGGAGGCATAAGAACACAGTTTAATACAGTTCAAATAATATCAAAGGGGTAAATGAGTGACAATTAGCACATTATACCCACAAACATAGTAATATCAACAAAGCTCGAATTCTGAACCTCGATCAGATGTTCTGGGTTCTTTTCCCCACTAGAATTGTCAGAGCTGTCACACCTCATTTTTCCCGATAGAGTAGGAAGTTTTTTCAATTAAAGTGACATTATGCGAAATGGGATTATTTATTTAATTTTAGAGTCGCCACTTGGAATAATTTATGGTATCCCAAGTCATCGGTTTATTTTAATCCCAAATCGAGGAAATAGACAGACAACTCTACTTTAAAATAATTACTTTGTCCTACATAGATCGACTCATGATCAATCTAAACTAATTAACAATAACCCATGTATATAGTTTCGAAAGAATCTTACACCTTAAATTTTTAACATTTATGTTTAATATGTCACATTAGATTCGTTTATTAAAAAAAGTTTATTCTGATATGATATATTTTACAAACTAATAAATGTAAGATAGTTTGTTATTGGCTAGTTGGAAGTTGGTTTCTTCCCACATCGGAAGAAAGAAGTTCCGTGCTTGTCTCAACAGGCACGAGACTGACTCAACAGGCACGAGATTGTCTCAACAGGCACGAGACTGACTCAACAGGCACGAGATTGTCTCAACAGGCACGAGACTGACTCAACAGGCACGAGATTAACTCAACAGGCACGAGATCCTAGAGTTAATTATTTATTTGAATTTTAAATTCAAAATTCGAATAAATAGTCGTGTCTGTTTGTGAAACAAGACATCTTTTCTTAAAGGGTCTATTGGTTGCCTATAAATACATAAGAATTCCAACGAAGTGGATATAGAAAATCACAAGTGTTACTGCAGGCTTTGTTGTATCCTGAAGAGAATCGTTTTGTATTTTCCCTAAATTAGTATACAGGCGATAACTCTTTAAGGACAGTCGATTTTCACGCCTCAAAGCTAATTTGATTATTTTATTTCTAACAATCTTAAAGAGTTATTCTGCTATGGAGAAATTGATGTCTGTTGTTGAGAATCCGAAGGAGTTCATCAAACTTGATCGCTTTGATGGAACGAACTTTACCCGTTGGAGAGACAAGATGATATTCTTGTTGTCCGCTCTCAATATCTACTATGTTCTTGATTCTGCCTTGCCTCTGATGCCTGAGCCCACAGCAGAAGATTCTGACGTAGTCAAGGAAGAAAGGAAGAAACGAGAACATGATGAACTGTTGTGTCGCGGCCATATTCTGGATACTTTGACAGATCGACTCTATGATCTTTACTGCAATCTGAAGTCGCCAAGAGAGATTTGGACTGCTCTACAAACTGCATACCAGAATGAAAAATGAGGTATTGACAAATTCCTGGCTCTGCAGTACTTTGAATTTAAAATATTTGATACTAGGCCTATAATGGATCAGATTCATGAACTGCAAATCTTAGTATCAAAACTATGTGATCTTAAAGTTAAAATTCCTGATGCACTTCAAATAGGTGCTATTCTTTCAAAATTGCCTTCCTCTTGGAATGACTATAGAAAGAAAATCCTACATTCTATGGATAAAATGACTATGGAATAATTTCGTACTCACATTCAAATTGAAAGTGAGACTCGTGCTCGTGATGCTATTAGTCAGCCTTCGAGTTCCGCAGTCAATTTTGTCAGTCAGAATGATTCAGGAAGTGGGAACAAACATCTGAAAGTTTCCAAAAAGTCTTCTTTTAAAAAGAGAAAGAACTTTAGTTGTCATCATTGTGGAAAGAAAGGTCATATGATTCGGGACTACAGATATAGAAAGGCAGGAATAAATTTCAATGCAGGCAAAACCGAAAAGTCTGGAAAGATTAAAAAATCTGGAAATTCTGAAAAGGCAAACTTAGTGGAAAATTCTGCCCAAGGACTGGTTGCCATGGTTTTCGCAATGCAAATTGGTATGGTCACAGAGTTGAATGTGTCTACCGCTGCTACAAATACTCAAGACTGGTGGCTAGATTCGGGTGCTACTATTCATGTCTATTATGACAAGAAGATGTTCAAGACATATGCATAAGTGCAGGATTCTGAACAAGTCTTGATGGGAAACCATGTTGTGGCAGATGTTGCTGGAAAAGGAAGTATTGAGATTAACTTCACATCTGGCCAGAAGTTGACATTACTGAATGTGTATCATGTTGCTGATATGAAGAAAAACTTAATGTCCGCTGCTTTGCTGTCAAAGAAAGGCTTCAAGATAGTTATTGAGTCTGATCATGTAATAGTGTCTAAGAATGGTGTTTTTGTTGGAAAAGGCTATAACTATAACGGCATGTTCAAATTGAGTATTAATGAAATAAATTATGTTTCTGCTTACATCGTTGAGTCTGATTCTTGTTTATGGCATGCTAGACTAGGACATTTAAATTTTGGCTCCTTGAATTATATGTCCAAAAATGGTTATATCTCATGTAAAACTCAACATATAAAATGTGAAATTTGCATACAAGCAAAGATGACAAAGAAACCATTTCGTAAAGTTGAAAGATCCACAGAACTATTAGATTTAATACATTCAGACTTGTGTGAATTAAATGGAGAATTAACTAGAGGAGGCAAAAGATATTTTATTACTTTTATAGACGACTTCTCTAGATTTACATATGTTTACCTACTTAGAACTAAGGATGAAGCTTTTCAAAAGTTTAAAGAATACAAGTCTGTTGTGGAAAATCAAAGGAGTAGGAAAATTAAAATTATTCGAAGTGATAGAGGCGGAGAATATTTTCCTAACGAATTTAATAAGTTCTGTGAAGAGCATGGCCTAATACATCAAATGAGTGCCCCTTATACTCCTCAACAAAATGGGTTAGCGGAAAGGAAAAATAGAACTTTGGTGGATATGGTTAATGCTATGTTACTTAATGCACATTTGCCACATAATTTATGGGGTGAAGCACTACTAACTGCATGTTATATTTTAAATAGAGTGCCTTCAAAGAGTATGCATATTCCGCCTTATGAGCTTTGGAATGGTAGAAAACCAAATTTAAATTATTTTAAAGTGTGGGGGTGTATATCCTATTATAGAGTACCTGACCATCAAAAAAACAAAATTGGGTCCTAGAGGAATTAAAAGTGTTTTTGTAGGATATGCACAACACTCCAAAGCTTATAGACTGCTAGATCTAAAATCTAATGTCATTATAGAATCTATACATGTTGAATTTATTGAAAATAGATTTATAAATGACAATGTTGGTGAAATGACTGAAATAAATGGAAAACGTATCGATGCTAATAAATTGTCGCTTTCTGAAATTATTAAAACTAAGGAAAGAAGTGATGATATGCAAATAGAACCAAGGAAAAGTCAAAGAATAAGAAAAGAAAAACATCTTGGTTCTGATTTTATTTCTTCACAATCTATAGTATTTCTTGTTGAAGGAGATAGGACAAACGTTTGTAATCAAATTCCTATTGTATTAAATGTTGAAGAAGACCCAAAGACGTTTCAAGAAGCAATGTCTTCTAGAGACGCTGCCTTTTGGAAAGAGGCCATTAATGATGAAATGGACTCAATTATATCCAACAACACTTGGGTTTTGGTTGATCTTCCTCTTGGATCAAAACCTATAGGTTGTAAGTGGGTCTTTAGGAGAAAGTACAATACAGATGGTTCTGTCCAAACCTTCAAAGCAAGATTAGTTGCAAAAGGTTTCACTCAAAAGGAAGGCATAGACTATTTTGATACATATGCTCCTGTTGCAAGAATAACATCCATTAGAGTCCTTTTATCCTTGGCCTCTATCTATGATCTTTACGTACATCAAATGGATGTTAAAACAGCCTTTTTAAATGGGAACCTTAGTGAAGAAATATATATGCAACAACCTGAAGGATTTGTTCTTCCGGGAAACGAGAAGAAAGTTTGTAAATTGATAAAGTCTCTTTATGGTCTTAAACAAGCGCCTAAACAGTGGCATGAAAGATTTGATAGTGTAATACTATCAACCGGATTCGTACATAATAATGCAGACAAGTGCATTTACTCTAAATTTACAAAAGAATATGGAGTAATAATTTGTTTATATATCGATGACATGCTGATTTTTGGTACGAATCTACAAGGAATTACCGAGACCAAGAAGTATCTAACCTCGGTTTTAAAAATGAAGGATTTAAATGAAGTTGATACTATTTTGGGAATCAAGGTCAAAAGAGATAACATGCAAGTGACTTTGTCACAAGCACATTATATAGATAAAATCCTTACTAAATTCAGTCATTTAGGAATAAAGGGGTATAATACTCCTTATGATTCTAGTGTTAAGCTAACTGCAAATACTGGAAGAGCAGTAGCACAGTTGGAGTATGCAAGTGCGATAGGTAGTATGATGTATGCAATGCATTGCACTAGACCCGACATTGCATTTGCTGTTTGTAAACTTTCAAGGTTTACCAGTAATCCAGGTAATGATCATTGGAAAGCAATAAGTAGAGCACTTGGATATTTAAAATATACAAAGCACTTAGGCATTTGCTATAATGGTTTTCCTAATGTATTAGAGGGATATTCTGATGCAAGTTGGATTACAAGTGTTAATGATAATAAATCCACATCAGGATGGATATTTACTCTAGACGGTGGAGCAATTAGTTGGGCATCCAAGAAACAAACATGTATTTCCCATTCTACTATGGAATCTGAATTTATTGCATTAGCAGCTGCTGGAAAAGAAACAGAATGGCTGAGGAATATGTTATTTGATATAAAGTTGTGGCCACAACCTATGCCAGCCATTTCCATATTCTGTGATAGTGAGACTACAATGTGTGTTGCTCACAATAAAATTTATAATGGGAAATCGAGACATATAAGCTTGAGACATGCTTATATAAGAGAATTAATTACAAATGGAGCTATAACTATAATATATGTGAGAT
Organism: Nicotiana tabacum; assembly: GCF_000715075.1. Classification (NCBI taxonomy): domain Eukaryota; kingdom Viridiplantae; phylum Streptophyta; class Magnoliopsida; order Solanales; family Solanaceae; genus Nicotiana; species Nicotiana tabacum. Next base: position 7,163,646 of record NC_134082.1, on the reverse strand, counting down.
CAAATAAGAATTTGGCTGATCCACTTACGAAGCCATTAGGTAGAGATGTAGTACAACAAACTTGTGGAGGGATGGGGCTGAGACCCTTAAATTAAATACAAGGAATGGGAACCCCACTTTGAGTTAGTATACACTCTAACAATATAAGTTCAATGGGTAATAACAAGTTACTTGTATTGTTTAAGCACTGATCTCCTCTTTAGGAGCCCTAATTCTATTGTACTACTTACTGTTATATGAGGAGTTAAGGAGTTGTTAAATGCTTGTTATAACAGGGGCATAAAGACAAACTCCAAAGTGCATACTGTTTCATGAAGAGGTTGATTAATCTTAATGGAATTATTAATGTCTGGAGTAACAGGGACATATTAACTAATTCCACCTATATGAATATTGAAGTGGTGCCGCTTTTAGCAAGATTTAAAGGGTTGATCTTGTAAATATTCATGAATTCAGGATGAGCACATGGCCGTAAACGTGCTAAAGCGAATACTGGATTTTCTAAGCTACTAGATAACGCTGTGTGTGTGGTATTTTCGGTTTTGGCACAAGGATTTGTGGTTCAAATCTTAAGATACCATTAACTTCGTCAAAACTTTAATATACTTACACTAAAGGAAAGTTCAAATCTGTAAAAGATACTTTCAATTATTCACAAGTGTTATGAAGTGAAATAACAAACTAGTGGGGGATTGTAAGATAGTTTGTTATTGGCAAGTTGGAAGTTGGATTCTTCCCACATCGGAAGAAAGAAGTTCTGTGCCTGTCATGTGAAACACTCCCGGGACCGACCTTACTCGTACCGTGCCTGTTAGCCACGAGACTGACTCAACAGGCACGAGATTGTCTCAACAGGTACGAGACTGACTCAACAGGCACGAGATTAACTCAACAGGCACGAGATCCTAGAGTTAATTATTTATTTGAATTTTAAATTCAAAATTCGAATAAATAGTCGTGTCTGTTTGTGAAACAAGACATCTTTTCTGAAAGGGTCTATTGGTTGCCTATAAATACACAAGAATTCCAACGAAGTGGATATAGAAAATCACAAGTGTTACTGCAGGCTTTGTTGTATCCTGAAGAGAATCGTTTTGTATTTTCCCTAAATTAGTATACAGGCGATAACTCTTTAAGGACAGTCAATTTTCACGCCTCAAAGCTAATTTGACTATTTTATTTCTAACAATAAAATATCTAACTAATTACTGATAGAACTTTAAGTAATTGATATAATCTTTAAAAAAAAGTTACACATCTAATATTTCTTCAAAGGTTAAGATTCGTAGTTTGAAACTACAAGATGAGAAATTCGTTTATCTTTTAGAATAAAAGAAAATGGTGTACCATCTCACTCATTTCTTAAATGATAAGCCCAAATTTTATTTTTATCTTTCTTTCTCTTATTTTTGTATATCAGAGCACCAAGTGTATTTGGTACGAAAAATTGGTAGAAAAATTTATTTCCTTGAAAATTATACTAGGTGTATGTTACGATTCAAGAAATTAACCTCTATAACTTTGATCTAGTGGCAAGAAGGACACAAGTGATGGGTTGGTTAGACGCATATTACGATTTTGAAATCTGCCGCACATAAGAACCTAATGTTTAGATGGAATAGGGTAGAGAGGCATGGTCATTATCTGATAAGTCTCAAATCGTCTGTCACTGACCTCGAGGATTTCTCGGCTTTAAGAAAAAAGGAATCCAAAAAATTATATATACATAGGTGATTTGTTTGATGAGAATTAGGACCTTGCTGGTTTTCGTCCAAGGGAGAATAATTAGTCAATTACTCCTGGTTTTAATGTTGTATACATAATAGGACTCTCCATTCTAACACAAGCTAAATAGATACATTTCTCAAACTCTGCCCCAAGATCTAATTTACATTACAATTTACAGATATCACATGCCTCTTATTTTATACATCTAATATAAATAAGTACACACTTAAACCCTGAACCCTAAATCATAAACCCGACCAGACTACAAATATTTACAATGATACTCATGTCCAAGATAGAAAAAATAGAAATCAATCAACATGCCAATTGATCTCTAAATGTAGAAATTTCCTCAAATATTGGTAGCCTTCTTGATTTGGGCCGGGCCCATTCATTAATCAATCCTTCAAGCCCATTTACAAAATCATCATCCAAATTAAGGCCCGGAATATTTTGCAAAAAGTGTGGAGGTTGTTTTGAGTCCAATTCTAACAATAATTCCTCCACTCTATTTTTAGTTCTTGTATCATCAGAGCCCAAATATTTGCCAATCCAAACATCTTCAAGAATATAACGGGCCTCATCATAACGGGCTTGCTTTATCAAGCAATGGGCCAGGTTACAGGCCTTGTTGCTGTCTGCATAAATCATTTGGGCTTTCTTGTACACCACTTCTGCTGCCATATAATTTCCTTTTTGCATATAAGCCCAGCCCAAATTACCCTACAACAGCCGAAAAATTAAGGGACAAGTTACATGTTTGGCCGCTCAGCTAAAAATAATTATATTCACTAGCCAAATATACATTACATTAATATACAAAAAAAAAAGTATACATTGTGCCGAATTTTATTTTGGAAGATGCTATACTGTGTAATTTTTCCAAAATAAAACACACGCTCATTTTATTTATTTATGCGACTTGAGTTGAAAGAGGCGAGCTATTATTTTGACTTTATGGGTTCTGAATTTATAACGACGACTTCAAATGTTAATAACTGAGTCCTAAATTTAATATTTGTATATATTTAATGAATGTTTTAACACGCATATACTGTTTGATCAAAAACTATTGGATTCGGCTGAATCCGTATACGGGCTTCTAGCTCCGCTCCTAATATTCGCCACTCTATACATGTGCATGATTATTAAAAAAAAAAAGAAATAAATAAATAAATAAAAATATTGGAGCAACTAAATTAAAGAATGTGAGTGGAAAGTATAATTACCAGAACTCTTGCAGTTTCTTGGCTAATAGTAACTTGAAATTTCTTTCCATGAGATCGAGCAGTTTTGGTAGGCCTACCATTGAAGAGCTTCCCTTCATATATTTGTCTCAGCTTTTGCTTTAACAATGCTATTTGCTCGTCTATTTTTCCACATTTCTACATTATACAAAAATTAGTGCATATGGTATTCATCGTATTAGTTCGGTTCATTAAGCGAAATCAAGCACTCGTTGCCCGAGCTAGGATTTTTATCGAGGGGTTTCAAAATTTAAAGAAATAAATTTATGAGAAGTCAAGAATAGTCAACACATACTACATATACATAAAGAAAAACATCTTTTACCTATCTAAACAATATAATTTTCCGACAAAAAAATATTAATTGACACCCCTTAGTTCCGCTACTGCTTGTCGCATGTACAGTTGATAAAAGACAAGAAGTTTATGTAACAAGGGACTTGATAGAATTCATAGCAAATAATAGGAGACAAGTGATCATGAATTGATTAAAATATTTACTCCCCGTTTTATGTAAAGCTATTTAACTGGATGCAAAATTAAATAAAAGAAAGAAAGAATTTTGGAAACTCATGGTCTTCAGCATACGATGACATTTTTGTAACTTTAAAAATTATGCTATTAAAGGTAAAATAATAGAAAGTTTAGAGTTAAATTAGTTCAAAATATAAAAATATGTCTTTTTTTAACATGATAAAAAGAAAAGAGGTCACATAAATAGAATTGAGAGAGCACGATAGCAGGTGATATATACATGACCAAATCAACATAGTAACTTATATACTTTTATTCGGTGAATAAAAAACAATAGAATTATGTAAACATAAGGGTGTGACTTAATGGTCAATGAAATCAAACGAATATCATAAAAAACCAAGTTTTATGAATATTCGATAATTTACTTTCTATCTGTAAATTATTTTTTTATTAATATATACCTTGAAGAGGTCGAGTAGGACATTGTCGAGGGACTCTTGAGCTTGTTTTGAGCAAAGCCATCTAAAAGATTTGATAGCTTCAATGGCTTCTTCACTTCTATCCAATTGCTTCATAACCACAGCCATGTCTTTAAGTGCACTATCTACTCTGTCTCCTGTATTTATAGCTTTCCAAAACCATATTATTGATCCTTCTGGGTCCTTCATTACTATCTGCAAATAATCCACCTATCACTTTTTAATACATAAAATCAAACAACATTAAAATAAAATAAAAACAGTTTGTTGCACAAAGTATTATATATTTACGCAGGGTCAGAAGAAGGGTCGCACCCTTTTAGGATGCAATGTAAACAATCTACACTAGTACAAACATTAGTGGATATTTCAACGGCTTGAATCCGTGACCTATAGGTCACACAGAGATAACTTTACCGTTTCTCCAAGGCTCTCCTCCTTAAAACCAAGCAACATATCTAGTGTATTCTCACAAGTGGGGTCTAGGGATAATAGTATGTACGCAGATCGTACCCCTATCGTGAAGGTAGAGAGACCATTCCCATTAGATCCTTTGCTCAAGGAACATAGCATTAGCTTATTTTTCTAAGAATTAACTTAAGAACTTCCAAATTATTTATCTAATTTAATTATATTAATCTCATGAATAATCACTCAACTTTTACTTTATTGCAGCTAGGGGTGCTTATCGGGCGGATATTTACGCTTAACGGGTTGACTTATCGGTTATCGATTTATAAATGTAATAAACCGCTAGTCATCCAATAAGACATCGGGCGGAATGATATCGGATTAGCGATTATCGAGTGATTATCGGACGGTTTATCGACTAAATCAAATAAGCAATAAAAAAGTAGAGAAAAAGTCACTTAACTTTACTTAGCTAAGTATCATGAAAATCACTAAACATGCTATATAGATAAGGACATCAAAGTTGCCTTACATTTAAAGTTACTAAATTCACTTATTATTTATAAATTACATGTAATTATCTTATAAATGACCTCGTCATCATACAAAAAAAACTATTAGTATATAAAAATTAAACTCAAAAGAAATAATGCAAATAACAAACCTGAGCATACTTGGCTTGAACATAAGGGCCATCACCTGAAGGAACTTTATGAAAGACATGAAAGAGTTTTTTCTCTCTTATTCCAACTTCCATTTCCATGATTTTTTTCTCTTTTCTGTAAGTTTTTTTTTCTTCTTTTATTTGTTTTTCTTAGTTTTTGGTTTATGGATTATGTGCAGCAACTAACTGAAGAGAAATGAGTATTATTATTATTATATAGTATATAATAAGCTTAAGTGATAAGATGTATGAATCTGGTGGGAGATTCAGAACACAGACATATATATAGACATACAGGTGCACAAATATTTTGTGTACGAACCAGCATTAGTAATCCATCATTGGGGGAGACTATCATTGAACCTAGACGATTATCCGTCTCTATTAATTAGCTAACTACCTTGTTTTCTTTTAAAAGTCTCGCACATGGGCGGGTCCACTGTTAGGGTATCGGGTTCATATGAATTCAGTAAACGCAAAACATAAATTTATATGTAACAATATTAAAATTGTAATATGTAATAGATATGAACAAACCCCTAACTATAAAGATATAATATGAGGTTATGTTAAAAACATTAAAAAGTTAAATCTATATAGAATTTAAATCTTGAGTTGACCTCTGCTCACACGTAAAATCTTACTCCATCTGGTTCATAATAAGCGATTTTTTTGTCTTTAGCACATCCCTTAAGAAAATACTAACTCCTAGAAAAAAATGTATTTACTAAATTACCATTAATTAAAATTTACACATTGTTACCTTGACACATTTGAATATGTAAATAAGGACAAATTTAAAAAAAAATAAAATAAATTTCTTCTTGATTATATAAAATGACACTTATTGTAGCGATCCGGCCGGTCATTTCGAGAGTTATAGCCTCGTTCCCCCATTTCCTACTTCTTTTGTGTTCTACAGCTACATTATGACTTACCGGGTTAGTTGGTTCGGGTCCGGAGTGATTTCGGAGTTGAGTACTTAGTCTCTCAGTTGGAAAAAATGACCAGATGTTGACTTATGTATAAACGACCTCGGATTTAAATTTTGATGGTTCCATTAGCTCCGTTAGGTGATTTTGGACTTAGGAGTGCGCTAAGGAGATTTGGAGGTCCGTAGTAGAATTAGGCTTGAATTGGCGAAAGTTAGAATTTTGGCAATTTTAACCGACAGTGTAAATTTTGATATCGGTGTCGGATTTGATTTTTGGAAATTGGAGTAGGTTCGTGGTGTCATTTATGACTTGTTTGCAAAATTTGAGGTTAATGGGACGTGGTTTGATAGGTTTCGGCGTCGTTTGTAGAATTTAGAAATTTCAAAGTTCATTAAGCTTGAATCCGGGTGTAATTCGTGCTTTTGGTGTTGTTTGAGGTAATTTGAGGATTTGACAAAGTTCGTATAATGTTTTAGGACTTGTTGGTATGTTCGATTGAGGCTATGAGGGCCTCGAGTGAGTTTCGGGTGGTTAACGGACTTAGTTTGAGTTGATGAAATAGCTGAAGGTTGTAGAAGTGTGCTGGTGTTTTGTTTTCTAGTTTCCTTATATGCGATCACAAGGATAGGCCCGCGATAGCGGAGGGCCTTTGACGGCTGTGGAATTATTCTTCTACGCGTTCGCAGAGAGAAGGCCGCGATAGCGGAGGGTCTTTGATGGTTGTGGAATTATTCTTCTACGCGTTCGCAGAGAGAAGGCCGCGATCGCGCAAATTGAGGAGCTTGTGCTTCGGGAACGCGTATAGTAGACCGCGTTCGTGTAAGGGAAGTGAAACAATTGTGGAGTGCATGCTTTGCTCTTTGCGGTCGCGTAAAGTAGAACGCGATCGCGTAGGTAGGAAACAACAGGGTACGTGTTCACGTGGGTGAAACCGCGTTCGCGCATGGCAAATTGAGGGGCACACTGGCTTGTCCTATGCGAATGCGGGAGGGTGGTCGTGTTCGCGATAAAGAAAATCTGGCAGACAGTGTTAAATTCAAATCGAAGGTTTGAGCCCTTTTTTCATATTTTGAGCTAGAGATCACGGATTTTGGCGATTCTTGAAGGAATTTTCGCGGAGTTGATTGGGGTAAGTGTTTCTTACTTGGTTTTGGTTAAATCCCATGATTATATCTTTAATTTTATCATCTAGTTTGTGATTTTGGGTGGAAAATTGGGAAAGAAGATGAAGTGTTCTTGAGTTAGATTTTTGGGGTTTTGAATGGTAGTTTGTTATCGGATTGGAGTAAATTTGGTATGGTTAGACTCGTGAGTGAATGGACTTTCGGGTTTTGTGACTTTTGTCGGGTTTCAAGACGTGGGCCTGGGTGCCGGGTTAAGCCAATTTCAGATTTTTGGGTCTAAATTAGTAATTTTCTTGTAGAATTGATTCTTTTAGCCTATATTAATTGTATTGTACTGCTTGTGGCTAAATTCGGGACGTTCGGAGGCTAGCTCGCGAGGCAAGGGCATTTTGGAGTAGAGTTTCGCTCGAATTGAGGTAAGTAACAACTATAAATCTGGTCCTCAGAGTATGAAACCCCGGATTTGTTATCATGTGATTATTTTGGAGGTGATGCACATGTTAGGTGACGAGCGTGTGGGCGTGCACCGAGGGAATTGTGACTTGGTCCGTCCTATGGAAACTGTAAAGTTGAACAACTTGTTGTTAGCTATATGCTCTCTATGTGTTATAGAAATTGATTGTAAATCATGTTAGAAACCATGTTTAGGCTATGTGTTGGTACTGTTAGGTCCCACAAAGGTTGCGTTACATAATGCTATTTGTACTCCATCGCAGTTTTTAATCGCATATCATATCTCAGTCTCTGTTATTCTATTTGATGCATCATATTACTGTTGTTTAGGCTGATTTTCCCTGATTTCTGAGAGCCCGAGAGACTGGAGAAATTAAGACTGAGTGAGGTCGAGAGTCTGATTGTAAGAATATTTATGGGATTGGGCTGCACGCCGCAGTATGTTTCATTGATTTTGTCATGATTGGCTTGATATAGCACTCGAGCTGCAGGAGCCCTTCCAGAATCTGTACACATCCCCAGTGAGCGCAGATACCTACTGAGTGTGAGTGTCGAGTGCTGAGCGATCGTGGGGAATGAATGAGTGTGAGGAATGAGTGATCGTGAGGTTGGAGTGAATGGGAGGACATAGTGATGATTTCTTGAGAGACTGTTCGTGAATTCATTATTGATGCACACAGTTCCCCTATATCATTGTTTTGAAAACTTCTGAAAGATATTTTATTCGGTTTTTATTTGAACTTGACATAAATAAACTGATTTGACTTAAATTTTCGCAATGGAAGCATGCCTATACTTTACTGAAATTTTTGAAATGAACTATATTTGTATAGCTCGTCACTGCTTCTCAGTTCTTTATTTATTTCTGTTACTTGCTGAGTTGGAAGTATTCACGTTACTCCCTGTACCTTGTGTGCAGATCCAGGTGTGATAGGACGCGGAGTTTAGTGAGCTCGTGCGTGGTCAATTTTCGAAGATACACGAGGTAGATGCATGCGTTTGTAGGCCTTGTACTCCTTCCTTATTGCTTTTCTCTTCTGTATTGACATTTAGACGTAGACTATTGTAAACACTGTCTTTTAGATTGAAAGTCTAGTTGCTCATGACTTAGTGACACCCTGATGTTAGGGCTACTATTCTGTACTTGTGTTTTGAGATTAAAACTCTGTTTTCGAAAACTCTTCTTTAATTACGAACTTTTGATTTACCTTTTGTGCAATATTGGAAGTGATTTTTTAACATGTCGGCTTGCCTAGTATCATCGATAGGCGCCATCACGATAGGTTAGGATTGGATCGTGACACTTATTTTGGACCAAAATAAAAAAGTCAAAATATCATTTATTATGGACCCGGAAAGAGTATTTACCGTTGATGTTTATATGAAATAGTTAAATACATGACATGCGCCACTTTTACTTTTAATACTTAATCATGAAAGTTAGTGTATATTTTGACCTCAATGTTGTGTTACTTAATTAGCTATGATTGACTAATGTGATTTAATTTGGAGTAAACAGTAATGATAGATAGTACTCCCTCAATTCACTTTTATTTATTCACTATAAATTTTGCACACCTCTTAAAAAATAAAAAATAAAGTGTCTAATTTACCATGATACCCATATTAATTGATGTATATTTTTAATGAATTTTGAGAAAATAATTTAAAATGAGTAATTAATATTGTGGGTATAACAGGAAAAAAATTATCTTCTCTTAATATGCTAAAAATGACAAGTAAAAGTGAAAACCTATTTTTAGAATACTGGACAAGTAAAAGTGAACGGATGGAGTAACTATTTTTCACGATTACTCTGTGGCCTGCCATGTGACACAAATGTACAAGTGCTCTACTCTACTGATGTATCGTCGAATTATTATGTTACTCTTCCCACCGTTTCATTTTATATAAAGGTATTTAATGAGACATACAATTTAAGAAAAGAAGAAAGACTTTTGGCATATAGAAAAGAAAACGTTAGAACTTATAATTTTAAATATGTCATAACATTTACATAACTATAAGAGCATATCATTAAGGTTGATTCGCACGGTTGATTGTTTTGGATAATATTAAATTCTAGCATAAAGTCTGGCTTACACTAATACACTATTTGATCGGTATTATTAAATAATACTCCCTTCGATCCACAATAAGTGGTCATTTGCTTTGGGCACGCCCATTAAGGAAATACTAAATTCTAGACAAAAATAGTTAGTGTGACTAAACTACCCTAAATTAAATGTGGTAGCATAATTTAATGTGAGGAGTAAAAGATTTTTTAGGGAGACATACATAAGGATAATTTCGGAAAAATAAATTGAATTTTGTCTTGATTATATAAATGAACACTTATTTTGGACCAAAATAAAAAAATGAATTGGCCACTTATTGTGGACTGGAGGGAGTATATACATTAAATTATGCAAAAATTTATGTATCATTTTAGAAGGGATAAAATGAGAAATAAAAATACACGTATTAATAATTCATGATTAAACTATTTAAGGAAAATATATATTTTAAAGGTAATATTTTTTTAAAAGGTAATATTTGCTAAGCAATTTCTCTCTCTTCTCTTTCTCTCTCGGTGTACTTTAGCGTGCACTGCTAACTTGCACCCACCGGAATGGGGAGAGCACGAGGACGACCATCAAAAGCTTCGAAACAGCTATATGAGGAAGATAACAGATCCATGGAAGGAAGGAATTCAAAAATTATGAGAGCAGTAACACCAAAATCTCTAGTAATTGGAGGTGTTGGTATTGTTCCATTGCTCAAAGCTGGGACAAAGGAAAATAACACTACTAATGAAAGGAAATTGATCGAGGAAGCATCAATAAGCAAAGGAAAGGCACATGCAACAACAAATTTGGAGATATGGCCAACCTTACCAACTAGTAGTGGAGATAGCAAAGCACCATAGGTTAAATGGACAACTCCGGTCAGCATGCAGCAGGATCTAAGCTCAAAAGGACCAGAACAAAAACAAATTCAAGGTGCAGATCTGGAATTGAAGAAGGTTCAAAGCGGAAACATCAATGGGACAGAAACTTAAAATAGATGTGCTCAGAGGAAGCTGCAGTTGGAACCAGAACAAAAAGTAGGAAGGACATGGTCGATGCTATTTGAGGAGAACAAACTGGCTAAACGAGGAGATTTGATGTCTGTACAGTTGTTATATGAATGTTTCAACAAATTCTCAACAGCTTCAGGACTAGTGGCAAATCAAAATAAAAGTTGCATGTATTTTGGTGGAGTTCCAATGGCAACACAGCAAGAAATCATTCAGATGACTGGATTTACTACATGTGAACTTCCTTTTCGATACATAGGTGTCCCATTGATCTGAAAGAGGTTATCAGTAAGCCAATGTCAACCTCTACTGGACAAAATACTGGGGAGAATTAACAATGGACAATGAAGTTTCTAAGCTATGCTGGGAGGTTGCAATTGATCATAAAGAGTGTGTTGAGGAAGCGTGTCAAGATAATAGAAGGAAAATGATATTTAGGAGAGAAACAATAAATTGCACAAGACAAGACAAGATTTACGTGGTTCGGTAATTTTTGCCTACTCCACGACCACACAAAGAATAGCTCTTTATTAATTGAAGAGAGAAAGAAGAAGTTTTGGGATGATCTACAAATGAAAATGTAGACCCCTAGTTATAAGTATTTGAATACCCTGCCGAGGTAAGCACTTACATCATAAGAATGCCGATGTAAGCGCTTACATCATAAGAATGTTGAAATAAGCACTTACATCACAAGAATGTCGATGTAAGCGTTTACATCATGTTTTCATCTCTTTTTGATTTTTCTTTCTTTTGTTTTGTCTACTTTCACATACAACAACAGGTTTGGTCCTATCAATCTCCCCCTCAAACCTATGTTACATCAAGAAAGAAAATAAAGAAAGATTTGCTATTCTCTGGTGGCACCTTCACTCTATCAGTCTTGAAGGATAATTGAGGCAGTGCACAGCCTCAGTTTGTCAACACCGACAACTTTGGTCAACATGTCTGACGGGTTCTTTGATCCTGGTATCTTCTGTAGGAAAAGAGTTCCTTCATTTATCAACTCTCGGATATGATGATACCTCAACTGGATATGCTTCGATCTTGCATGAAACACTAGATTCTTGGCAAGATGAATTGCACTCTGGCTATCACTAAAAAGCTCACAATTGTCCTGCTCTTTACCTAGCTCTTTAAGAAAATTCTTGAGCCAAATCATCTCTTTTCCAGCTTCTGAGATTGCCATGTACTCTGCTTTAGTGGTAGATAGAGCAACACTTTTCTGAAGTCTGGACATCCAACTAACAGCAGTACCACCCAAGGTGAACACGTAGCCCGTGGTACTTTTTCGACTATCCAGATCGCCACCTAAATTTGCATCAGCAAAACCTTGTAAGATAATATTGCTCTTTTTAAAACAAAGTGCCATACCTGAAGTGCCTTTGAGATATCGCAATATCCATTTTACACCTTCCCAATGCTCTTTTCCTGGATTTGACATGTATCTACTGACAACTCCAACTGCATGGGCTATGTCAGGTCTAGTGCAAACCATAACATACATCAAATTTCCTACTGCTGAAGCATACAGAACTTTGGACATGTACTTCTTTTCTTCATCTGTCTTAGGTGATTGGTCCTTTGACAGATTTAGATGGCTTCCAAGTGGAGTGCTTCTGGTCTTTGCATCATGAAGACTGAACCCGCTTAGTACCTTCTGTATGTACTTTTCTTGAGACAACTTTAAGGTTCCTTCCGACCTGTTTCTGCTAATCCTCATCCCAAGCATTTGCTTAGCTGGTCCTAAGTCTTTCATTTCAAACTCCTCCGCCAGTTGTTGCTTAACCAAGTTGATCTCATTTATGCTAGATCCTGCAATTAGCATATCATCAACGTACAACAATAAAATGATATAGGATTCATCAAGATTTTTGATATAACAGCAATGGTCCATCTCACATCGTGTGAAACCATTTTTATGCATGAATCCATCAAATTTCTTGTACCATTGTCGGGGAGCTTGTTTCAAACCATACAAACTCTTCTTCAATTTACACACAAGGTTTTCTTTACCAGAAACTTGAAAACCTTTAAGTTGTTTCATGTAGATGTCTTCTTCAAGGTCACCATGCAAGAAAGCAGTTTTAACATCTAGCTGCTCCAAATGCAAATCTTCTGCAGCTACGATACTTAGCACCAACTTGATAGTAGTTAATTTGACTACAGGAGAGAATATCTCGGTGTAGTCAATTCCTTCCTTCTGCTGAAAGCCTTTTACTACTAATCGTGCTTTGTATCTCTTCTTACCATCATGCTCTTCCTTGACTCTGTACACTCACTTGTTCTGCAATGCCTTCTTTCCTTTTGGTAACTCCGTATGTATCCATGTTTTATTCTTTTGAAGAGAATTCATCTCTTCTTTCATGGCTAGCTTCCACTTATCAGAGTCTATCACCTGCATTGCTTCAACAAAATGCTCTGGTTCTCCAGCATCAGTAAGAAGTAAATAGTGAAGAGAGAGAGTTAACTTATCTGGAGCATTCGTGACTCTTTTAGATCTCCTCAATGTAGGTTCATGAGTAACAGAATACGAATTTGATTCAGATCCTGATTCCAGATTTGGTTCTGGATTTGATTCTATCTCTAGTTCCGCTTCAGGTTCGGCTTCTAGTTCTTCTTCAAATTCGGCTTCTGGTTCTTTATATTCAATTTCAAAATCAGTTGTAATCCCTCTAGCTACTTCATTTTCTGAGATTTCTTCTAACTTAACTGTTTCAGACATTGTCTGTTTGCTGGTGTTGTTTGGTTCTACTTCAAGCTTATCCTTGTACATCACATTTTCATTAAATGTGACATTCTTGTGTCTTAGGATCTTTCTATTCTGATCATCCCAAAACCGATAACCAAAATTATCATCACCATAGCCAATAAAGAAACATTTCTTTGCTTTTGGATCAAACTTATCTCTATCATTAGAGTTTACATGCACATAAGCAACACAACTAAAAAATTTCAGATGTGAGAGAGTTACCTCCTTTCCTGTCCATACCTCCTCAGGAATTTCAAAATTCAGCGGTATAGAGGGTCCCCTGTTTATGAGGTAAGCTGCCGTATTAATAGCCTCAGCCCAAAAATACTTCGGCAATCCAGAATGTATTCTCATACTTCTCGCTCGTTCATTCAGGGTTTTGTTCATCCTCTCAGCAACACCATTTTGTTCCGGTGTTCCAGGAACTGTCTTAATCATTCTGATCCCATTCTCTGAGCAAAATGCTTTGAACTCTTGGCTATCATACTCTCCTCCATTGTCAGACTTCAGATATTTTAACTTTAGACTTGTCTGATTTTCAACTTCAGCTTTCCATCTTTTAAAGGTAACAAATACATCAGATTTATTTTTCAGAAAATAAACCCATACCTTTCTTGTGGAATCATCAATGAAGGTGACATAATAGCGTGAGCCTCCTAGAGAAGTTACAAGAGCTGGTCCCCACACATCTGTATGCACTAGTTCCAGCTTCTCTTTCTTTGGCGTCCTTCCCACCTTTGAGAAACTAACTCTCTTTTGTTTCCCGTAAATGCAATCTTCGCACAAACCTAATTCAACATGTTTAGGTTTGACAACTTCTTTTTTGATGCCAAAAGCTTCATTCCCTTCTCACTCATATGCCCGAGCCTCCGGTGCCACAATGTTGTATCACGAACATGATCAACTGTTGCTATAGTATCTCTTTCTATTGCAGTTGCATACAGTGTTCCCCTTTTGAAGCCTCGTGCCACAACCAAATTCCCTTTGGTTATCTTCCACGATTCGTTGCCGAATGTTGTTGTATATCCTTCATCGTCAATCTGACCCATAGATATCAGATTTTTCTTGAGGCCACGAACATGTCGTACACTTTGCAATTTCCATAGCGTGCCTTGTGAAGTCTTTATATGAACTTCACCTTTTCCGGCAATGTCGAGAGGTTCGCCATCTGCTTGATAAACTTTCCCAAATTTTCCAGCAATATAATTATGCAATAATTCTTTGCATGATGTAGAGTGAAAGGATGCACCTGAGTCTAGAATCCAAGATTCGACTGGACTGTCTGCACAACAAATTAGTGCATCACCGACTTGTTCAGCAATTACATTTGCTTAATTTTCTTCCTTCTTCTTCTTTGGTTCTCTACATTGACTACTGTAGTGACCCTTTTTATCGCAATTCCAACAAGTAATGTCCTTGCGATTTTTGGATTGTCCTCTTCTCCTTGACTTTGATCTGCCACGACCATAAATCTGTCTTCTTTGGTTGATTCTCCCCTGCTTTCGGTACTAAAAGCAGATCCTGGGGAATCACTTGATTCTCTTCGGCGAATATCTTCGCTTAGAACCAAGTCTCTAATATCATTCAATTTGAGTTTGGTACTTCCTAATGAACTGCTAACTGCAGTTACTGTTGCAGACCAACTCTCCGGTAGAGATGATAGTAGAATCAACGCCCTGATTTCGTTATCAATTGTTATATTAACAGTTGTCAACTGAGTTAATATTGTATTAAACTCATTTATATGTTCCGTGACTGATCCACCTTCTGTCATTTTTAAGTTGAACAATCGACGTATCAATAGACTTTATTTTAAGCAGATGGCTTCTCATACATATTTGATAACGCCTTTATCAGGCCTGCAGTGGTCTTCTCGTTAGTGATGTTAAACGCCACATTTCGTGTTAGCGTCAAACGAATCACACCAAGAGCTTGGCGATCTAATAGATCCCAATCCGCTTTGGACATAGTCTCCGGTTTTACCTCGGTTAGAGGTAAGTGTAATTTTTTCTAGTACAAATAGTCCTCCATTTGCATTTTCCAGAATCCAAAATCTTTGCCATTGAACTTGTCAATCTTAACCTTCCCTTCTTCCGATGCCATTTTTCACAAAAATAATTTATGTGAATAGTGCTTGTGAATAGTAACGATGATCAATAGTGTCGCACTATTCTTGCGAATAGTACCTGCACCAATACTGTACTTTTCTACCAGGATTACACTGTCTGTGCTCTGATACCAATTGTTGAGGAAGTGTGTCAAGATAATAGAAGGAAAAGGATATTTAGGAGAGAAACAATAAATTGCACAAGACAAGACAAGACAAGATTTACGTGGTTCGGCAATTTTTGCCTACTCCATGACCACACAAAGAATAGCTCTTTATTAATTGAAGAGAGAAAGAAGAAGTTTTGGGATGATCTACAAATGAAAATGTAGACCCCTATTTATAAGCATTTGAATGCCCTGCCGAGGTAAGCGCTTACATCATAAGAATGCCGATGTAAGTACTTACATCATAAGAATGCTGAGGTAAGCGCTTATATCACAATAATGTCGATGTAAGCGCTTACATCATATTTTCATCTCTTTTTGATTTTTCTTTCTTTTGTTTTGTCTACTTTCACATATAACAACAGGTTTGGTCCTATAAGAGTGTTCTAATAGCTATCCAATTTTTCTGGTCACAAATATTTCCACTACCAAAAAAGATCATTCAGTTGGTTGAGGCCATTTGTAGGAAGTTTTTATGGACTGGTGGTACTAGCTCGAGTAAGAAAGCATTAGTGGCATGGGATAAACTGTGCAGACCTAAAACTAAAGGAGGTTTGAATGTTACGGATCTTGGTACATGGAATAGGGCAATATTATTGAAAAATTTATGGAATCTTTGTAAGAAGAAGGACAAATTGTGGATAAGATGAGTGCGTGCATGTCTACTATATAAAAGGAAATGATCCATGGGAAGTAGATACGAAGCAAGCTTCATGGATTATCAGGAAGATATCGCAGGCTAGAAAGTACTTGAATGAAGCAGGCTTGAACACTGGAATGGTGCTGATGACATAAACATTTTCTATCAGAGAAGTGTACAAACAACTGAGAGGAGATTTTTCAAAGAAGAACTGGAGTAGATTGTTATGCAACAACAGAAGTTGTCCAAAATCGAGATTCATATTGTATCTTGCAGTGCATGGGAAGTTATATACAAAAGATAGATTGAACAGTTGGGGATACAAGTAAGTCCAAACTGTCCATTATGTGAGCAAAAGTTAGAAAGTCACAAGCACCTTTTCTTTGCTTGTCCATTCTCAGCAGACGTTTGGAGAAGGTTACTAACATGGCTGGGGCTTACGCGAAGACCAGGAAGATGGGATGAGGAGCTCAAATGGGGCAATGGATCATGTTAAAGGCAAAGGATCCAAAACTATGATATATAGGATAAGCATAACTGGAGCAGTATATCACTTATGGCTGGAAAGGCATCGATGAGTCTTTCAAGAGGAGAAAAGATGCAGCAAAGATACTGCTAGACAGTTAGTACTAGAAATTCATTGTATAGGCTATAGACGGAGTAGTTTGAGGAAAATTTTGCAAACACTTAATTTTTATCCTTAGAAGATGTTAGAGAGGATGAGATTGTACTAAAGTTTGGGGCCATTTGTCCAAACTTAGTGTTTGCTATACTTGTAAAAAGTGGATATATATATATATATATATATATATATATATATATATATATATATATATATATATATATATATATATATATATATAGAGAGAGAGAGAGAGAGAGAGAGAGAGAGAGAGAGAGAGAGAGAGAGAGAGAGAGAGAGAGAGACACGGGTACATAAATACTCTTAACATTATATTTCTGGGAAAATTTCACATAAGAATAACTGGGCTCCCCACTTTTTAATTTTATAGCCCATATTTCAATTTACAACCAACTAGCCCAAAAATAATAGGCTAAGATTCAACATCTAACTCCAATAGGTTCTTAAAATTATTATTTAGTTTTTAAAAAAGCTTGCACAAGCTTTTAAGTTAATTTTTGAATCAGTAACTGTGACTCAAATATTAGTTTAACAAACCAAATCCATTTGGGTGGTAAAAAATAATTTTTTAACAAGCTTAAATATGTGGGTTTAAATTTCGAATTTGATTTTGTGAGAAATTTGGAGTGAGTGTTATTTAGACTTGTTAGAAATGGTATAAGGATGTTGTATATAAAATTTGAAGTCATTTAATGGAGATTTGGACTGATTTTGAACAAGAATTGCAACTGAAAATCGTGGAAGAAGTTCGTCTATAGACGTTTGTATAAAGGTGTATAAAAGTGTATAAGATATGTTTATACACTCATATACCTATTACAAGATTATACGTAATTATACAAAAAACTAACTTTGTCTTCTTCCTTGCGTCTTTCTGAAATTTAACTCAAATCTTGCTCAAATCTACTCCAAATCACTTCAAATTTAAACTTTGAACTTATTTTGATATTTTTCATCAATTGGAACAACACCCAATCCAAATAATTAACAAACTTAAAAAATTCTATTCTCTAAAGCAAAGCTTTGAGTGACCTTCAATGGTGGACTTTTACTCTTCAATTCTTTTACATTGCAACCATGTGACATATGGGGAGAAGCAGCAATGGTGGACGACCTCTTGAAACATATGTAAAAGATGTGAGAAGAAGAGAGAGTGAAAGCAATGGTTGTGATCGAGAACACAGATTTAACTCCATAACTTTTAGAAGCAATGGTTGTAAAAATACAGATTTTGAACTTGCAAGAGCTAATGTTTTCAAAATGTGTACAATATGGGCTAGATGAAATAAAACTTAAATATATGTACCATTTTTTTTATTGTATGAAGTTATGTGTATTTTCTTGTAATTCTTACTATATTTCTTGCTTGGTCTTAATCGAAATCGTATGCATTTTGACAAACCAGAGGTCCCACAAGTTGAATATCATTAATGTAATAAGTAAATATATTTTCTTCTGTTTTTCTTTTTTTATTACCTTTTTGTCCTCCATTATGATTTATGAACCTGGACATATCTGGGAAATGAGTTCATTGACCTAAAATAGGATATGCTACTTCATAGTTCATATTTGGTCGTCCGACCAATTTAAGAGCCGGTTCGGGCATGAAATTTTTTTCATATTTTTTTTTTTTTAAATTAGTGTTTGACCATAAAATTACTAATTTTCACTTGAAGAATTTTTCGAAAATTTTAAAATCTCCAAAAAGATGATTTTCAAAATTTTCACTCAGATCACTCATAAAAATTTAAAAACAGCTCAAAATTATATTCATGTCCAAACATAACTCTAATTTTTAAATACAATTTTCACCTAATTTTTTCTTTTACTTTTTTCGAAATTTTACAATTCTTATGTCCAAACACCCACTAAATTTCGTCGTTTTATTGACTCGTTTTAAAACTTTATTTTTTGCTATGTGACTGATATCAAGAGATTAATTTGGATTTGCACATACCATTAAGAGAAAACTCTTCTTATCAAGAATTTCTTCTTGAGTTGTTGTTGTATTACAGTGGCAACGGCCAGCATAATACATAAAATTTCTTCCAACCAAAGTGAAAAAAGAAAATGAGTCTACACTATAACTATTCACCTTTAATATTTTGATATAATCACATTTGAGGAATGAGAATAGTAATTTAGCAAAATTAAGAGCAGAAACACAATATATTTAAGACCACAAATGTCGCATCAATATATTTTTTTGCCAATAATAGTTATAATTTTGTACCGTTTTAGTCAAGATAAAGCTTATAGACAGTGAAGTGCACACCTTAGTGCCTTGTGTACACTGAAACACAACCTAAGTGAAGCACATGCTCTGAGCTTTTTTTGAGCTTCAAGGCTTAAGCGCACACCAAACAACACTGCTAAAAGATTTAGGAGAAATTACTATTATTTTGCACACCATCTTCAAGGAACATGAAACAAAGCAAGAGTACAGTGGCGGATCGAGGATTCAGAGTACGTGAGTTCTCAATATGACTATTTTTCTTATATGTTCTAGATTTGACATGGTAAGGAGTCTAGCTATGCGAGCAGTGGCGAAATTACATGGTTACAACTGACCACCCTTTGTCGAAAAGTTTCACTGTGTATATAGATAAAATATTACGTTTTAGAGGTATATAATACATATTGAACACCTTTTATCGAGATTTTTTTTTACTTCTTTCAAATTTAAATATCCTTAAATAAATTCCTAGTCTACAGATTAATTGGTATGGTACCTTTAATAGGAAATTTCTCCAACAAACCTTGGCAGCAGCACAACGTACACATAAATAGCTTTGTCCAAAAACGTGCAAAAAGCTGTACTTTTTCTCTATATTCTGTGTAATTTCCCACTTAACATTTTTCAAGTTCCAAAAATACAAATAGAGTACCACCATTTTTTCTTTTTTGTTTTATTCACCCCACCATTTTCTCTTTTTTTTTTGTTTTATTCACCCCATCATTTTCTCTATATTTAATTCCAAAAAAGTACCATCATTTTCTCCGGAAACTGTACTTTCTCTATATTTTCTGTGCAATTTCCCTCTAAACATTTTCCAATTTCAAACAATTCCAAGAAAGTAACACCACTTTTTTCTTTACCCCATCATTTTGTCCTTATTTTTTTCACCCCACAGTTTTCTGTTTACTTAGTGAGAGTTTGGACATAAGAATTGTAAAATTTCAGAAAAAGTGAATTTTTTTTAAAGTGAAAATTGTATTTGAAAATTAGAGTTGTGTTTGGATATATATATAATTTTGGGTTGTTTTTGAAGTTTTGTGAGTATTCTGAGTGAAAATTTTAAAAAATAGTTTTTTGGAGTTTTTCAAATTTTCGAAAAATTCCAAAATACATCTTCAAGTGAAAATTTGAAAATTTATGGTCAAACATTAATTTCGAAAAAAAGTAAAATAAAATCGAAAAAAGTGAAATTCTTCTTATGTCCAAACGGGCTAAGTTTCAAGATGTATGTGCATTTTCCAATTTACCCCCCTATATATAATATAAATAATAAATATAAATAGAAACCAACAATTCCAATCGGGCATCAGATGCGACATTTTTCCTTTTTATCTCAAACCCTAATTTTGAGAAGAAGTGCTTTTTAATTCACACATTTGAAGCCAAAATCAACAATCAATCTTGTAAGAACAAAATCTATAAGAATTCAATTTCATATTTTGATCGTAATTTCATGTACCCTAATTTCCTAATTCATTGTATTTAGGGTTTTTGTTAATTTGCCCTAATTTGATCTCTGCTTTACTATGATGGTCTAATTTTTATGAATTTAGGAAGATCTACTTGATATACCGTTAAAGTTAAGATCATTTTGATCTATTTTGTGTTTTGAGTGTTGGAATTTTGAAGGGTGTAATTCTAATTTGGGGAAAAGTTGACTGATTTTTTTATAATTTATTAATTTGCAAAAAATAATATGTGGGGTTTTAAAATATTGAATTTTTCTTCCAAAGTTTGCATTTTCTTTTTCTGGGGTTTTATTTGGGGTTAGAAATTATGATCATATTTTATTGAAGAGTAATGGATCTACTATGAGTTGTTGAATTCTATTTCCGGGCGAAGTATAGATAGGGTTGTTGAATTTATCATTTTTCTGTTGAAAATCAATGAATATGTTTTGTCATTTTAGTAACTTAGGTTCTATGTTTTCTAGGAGTGTTTTTGTCAGGTCGGAGATTTATATGCCAGTCGTAAGTATAGAGAAGTTCGAGTACATTTTATTTATTTTGCAAAATATTGGTCTACAATGAGCTGAGCGACATGGTAGTGAGGATTCATATAGCCGGCCACAACTTGCTTGGAACTGAGGCTTAATAGTGTTCTTGTTGTTCTGGCAGTTTTGATGGTGGTGTTTATGGTTTTCTGAAAATAGGATTTTGTTCAAATTTTTGACTAGTTAGTGTCTGTCAGTAATTCTGATTTATTGCAAACAAATGATAGAGCTCATTTATACATAAAGCTTTCAGCTTGTTTAGACTTTCATTATTGTTTGTCGTATAGTTTAATTGTTAAAACAACTGCTACTACTATGCATCGATCCAAAACTAGTTATTGTTTAGCTGTATGATTCCATTTCTGTTACCCAATTTTTCCTCCTACTTTGAGTTTTCCAATTGTCGTTCTATGTGAATCCTGCTTTATGCTTTCCGGTGCACAAAAATGCATTATTGGCTGTTTATCCTCTCTTTCAGATTATATTCTATTTTTAGGAGTCATTTGCTGTTCTGTATCAAGATTTAGACTAGTATCAGATTTCTTGGACTCTTGACCATTGAAAATTAATTAGTTGTTTGTGAACGTTGCAAGTCAATTTGCAGTAGAGTGGCATAGAGATTGTGTAGTATTTCAATTGCTAAAACTGACCATTCAGAAGAAACCAGTAGAGAAGAGACCCAGATTCTCTTGGGGAGTTATGCAGACAGGAAAGATAGATGTAGCTATTTGAGGTTTATTATCAATTACCAAAAAAAAAAAAAAGGTTTATTATCTGTTGCAGTCAACTCTTGGCAGGAATGACATGGCGGCTTTACTATGTAACTACCAAAGTGATTATGCACTTAATGTCGAGACCTAGAAAAGAAGATAAGCGAAAATAGGGCCTAATTGAAAATATTGAATTGGCGATAATTGAGTACATATTTCTTTTTCTATACATGAGATGATTTTCTATATTGGCTAGTTTCTCATGACAGACGGGAGAATTAATTAGAATTTTTTAAAGGATGTAAGGTTGATTGGATGCAACTTTTTACTTGTAATCCTTAAACAGAGTGCGCTTTTTACCTATAAAAAGATGAAAAGACGGAGCTATCTATCTTTATTGGAGTATTAAGTTACAAGATTGCGCAGAGGGTCTATCGGAAAAAGCCTCTCTATCTCACACAAGGATGGGGTAAGGTTTGCGGTACATTCTCTCAGACCCCACTCGTGGGATCACACTGGTTATGTTGTTGTTGTTGTTGTTGAGTTACAAGATTGTGACCTTTAATGTGTTGACTATACTTTAGGTTCTTCATATGTAGGCTTCATTTTTATACTTAAACTCCTAAGATTAATACTGCTGATGGAGATGCTATAACTCCTCTGGCTTGAAAAGAGTCTGCCGAGGCAGTACTGACTTGGAAATTCTGGTGAATGTAGATTTTGCTGGAGACACAAATTTCCGAGATGCATCCTAGTGGACCTATGCTTGATCGATAGGACCAGAACTTGGTTTTGTTATCTAGACTTAATGGAGGGATTGGTCAAATTAATGATTGCTCTCACATGTAAAAGCATAAAGGTTTTAGGGGGAAGTAAAGGAGATTGCTTTTTGGTGTGGGATATTGCTGAATACCATTTCTAAAAATTCTTGTGCCTTACGTACTGATCCTCAGAAAAAGAAAACAAAACAACAATATGCTCTATGTAGCTCCTTTTTTTTTTTTTGAGGATATGGTTTGTAGATTGTTCGTATACTATTGATATTTATGACTTGCTATCCAAGAATCTTGGATAGTGTGGACGACCCCGCCCCTTCCCTCACACCCAAAAAAGGTCTTGATAAATGTACGA
The DNA here is from genome assembly GCF_000715075.1 of Nicotiana tabacum. Taxonomy (NCBI): domain Eukaryota; kingdom Viridiplantae; phylum Streptophyta; class Magnoliopsida; order Solanales; family Solanaceae; genus Nicotiana; species Nicotiana tabacum. The sequence goes on along the minus strand of NC_134082.1, from coordinate 7,140,667 downwards.
AAAGCCTACAATTGAAAAAAGTATTGGGTGTTTGCTTCACATCACATAATTAAAGTGTGTGTGGCTAGAGTTCTTTTACCTATGCGCATATTAATTCTTTATCTTTTATACAACTTGAGACGCATAGGATCTTTTCATGACAACTTTTTACTGTCTTTCATCGAATAAAAATGTCCTACTGCCATATTGTTAAACGCATTGCAATACCGGGTTGAATGTTGTTAATAACAGTTCATAGTGTACTTAGATGGCTAGTAGGAAACGGAGCATGTCATTTGATGCTGATATGCATGTTGACTACAAAGAATGGAATGAAGCTTCATGCCCCATCTGCATGGAGCATCCACACAATGCTGTTCTCCTCCTTTGTACCTCTCATGATAAGGGTTGCCGATCATATATTTGCGACACAAGTTATAGGCATTCGAATTGCCTGGATCGTTTCAAGAATCTGAAGGCTGACGGTAAGGACTGCCCTTCTAGTAGTCTGACACAAGGCAATCAGCATGTTTCCGTTGAGATTTCTAATGGCTTGGAGCTGAGAAATTCAAGTGCTCTAAGAACGATTCATGGAAATCGTGATTTACCAACAAGACTGGCTGCAGAAAATGATGCATTCCCTGGAGGAGAAGAGGAGAGTGGCAACGTGGCAGATAATCATACGGGCATGTTGGAAGGGATTTTCCAAACTTCAGGTTCTGTATCTTTATTGGAAACGGATCATGAAGAGATCAATGGTAAATTGAAGTGTCCTATGTGTCGTGGAGACGTGTTAGGATGGAAGGTAGTGGAGGAGGCTAGGAAGCATCTCAATAGGAAGTCTAGAAGTTGCTCTTCTGAATCCTGCTCATTCATGGGTAACTACAGTGAATTGCGGCAGCACGCTAGGAGAGTTCACCCGACAGCACGCCCTTCTGATATTGATCCGTCAAGACAACGAGCATGGCATCGGCTTGAAAACCAGAGAGAGTACAACGATATCGTCAGTGCTATCCACTCTGCAATGCCAGGAGCGATGGTGCTTGGGGATTACGTGATTGAGAATGGAGACGGTCTATCAGGTGAAGGGGAACGAGATCCAAGTGAAAGTGGACGGTGGTTAAGTACTTTCTTTTTATTTCAGATGATTGGGTCAATGGACCCTACGTCTGAGGTAAGAGGAGGCAGGTTGAGGGCTTTGTCAAGGCACCGGCGTTCTTCTGGATCTTCCTCAAGGAGGCGCTATCTATGGGGTGAAAATCTGCTAGGTTTACATGAAAATGATGATGCTGAAGATGAAGACGAGGATGAAACTGACCTTGACGTATTCAGTGATATATCGTTAAACTCAAGAAGGCGCAGGCGGTTAATGCAGTCTAGGTCAGATGAAGATCAGCATTAGGCTGTTGAATAGAACCTTGCAAATTCTTGTGTTAGGCATGAATGCCCTGATTAGGGGAAGTGGTTTTCTGTGACTATGGCCTCTTATGTAAATTTCCATATGACCTTTGGATTTGTAATTCTTAAACATTGTTGATTCTGTTTGATTTCATTGTAATATATTCCCCATCTATATTTTCAGTTGGCTCCTCTTTTTGTGTTGAAAGGAAAGAATATAGGGAAAATAATTTTTTTCTTTGTCTCTCACCCGGTGCACATGGGGGCCTAGCTAAATTCTGGTTCGCGCTGAAAAGTCTCATATTGGAGGGTTAAACGCTCTCTAACAAAGGGGACTCTATACCCAGAGTTCGAACCAAGTATTTACCACTCCATCACAATCCTTGTTGCTAGAAGTCAGGGATTGAACCTCTGACATGCAAAGCAAGGAAACTAAGGGTAAAATTAGTTGATAACAGGCAGTTGAATGGTGAGATGACACATGAACCTCTGACATGCAAAGCAAGGAAACTAGTTAAAAGAAAGAGGGTATAAACTGGATTGGGAAAATAATGCCTTACACAATTCACTGATTTATTTTTATGCAAATGGGGATCAAAAAGATTGTGCTGATTTAAAGAAAAGTTGGTTCAAACTGGATATATGAAAGAGGGAATATTTTAAAGGGAACAAATAAAACAACTCTTTCATCAAGAGAAGCTCTAATTCCAAATCCAAGCTTTCATATACAAGGAATTAAGGATGGTAAGATACATTCAAACGTCAAACTAATGAAATACTGATCACAGTACATTCAATTTACACAAATAGAGTTTGTGTTTGATATTTGAATGTCATAAATTAACTTTATCCTCCTGTAAATCAATATATGCAATAATCGGAGGAGCTAATTAAGGAATAGTGTCACTCTTTTCCTCAGGTTATCAGTGACGAACAGAAGGAAATTTCATCTCAACATTATAATAATGTTCTTTCCTCCCCCCCCCCCCTTCAATTTGTCAAATATGCATAATTTTACTAATTCTGGACATGGATGATGGAGTTAGGACTCGAGTGAGGACAACAGGAGGAGACTCGAAACACTTTCCGGTTGTGATGGAATTGCACCAGGAATGCAGTCTTAGCCCGTTCTTATTTTCCTTGGCGATGAACGCATTGACAAGACACATTCAAGGGGAAGTTGTATGGGGTAAAATTGGTTGATGACAGGTGGTCGAATGGTAAGATGACACGTGGAGCTGGATATAGACAAAGGACGAGTCGGAAAACAATTAGTACCGAATGCGACGTGTGTGACTGGTACTGGATGGATTTCGAAGGGAACACAGTCGGCGGTAGAAGTGCAAGGATTTGCCATCGGACAACATTCAATTTGCTAGCGTTAAATGACCAGTCCTTACAGAGAATATTTACATTCAAGGCATGTCGTTACATATTTATCAATGACACTTTTATTCTCATTTAAAGAGGAGTCCGATCCTAGTATCTTGTTTCCCTAGGTAGAATTATTAATAGTGGGGTTAACAACTATTGTGGGGGAGAAAACATTTTGCACGAAAAAGCTATACTTTATTATTTCGCTTTCGTACTTTACTATTTAGCACTTAATTAAACAACTTCATTGTTATTTTATTATTATTTTCGCCTCTACTCTCGGAAAGGCCGAGTTTGGAACCAAGCTTGTTATCTTCTTTAATTTTGTGATGACCCAAAAGGATATCTTCTGTTTTAGAATTCGATTTCGTGTTCTGAGGCCTTAAAAATCTCATTTTATCTCTTCACAATTTGTATGCACAGTCTGTGCGTGTATTTGGAAAGCCCTTATGTGAAAAATTTAAGAAAATGATGATTTTTGGCTTAAAAAGATAATTTTTGTTGACTTCGGTCAACGTTTTGGGTAAACGGATCCGGACCCATATTTCTACTGTCCCAGAGGGTCCGTAGTAAAATATGAGACCTGGGCGTATGTCCGGAATCAAATTCCGAGGTCCCTAACCCGAGAAATGAATTTTTGAAAGAAATCGATAAGACTGAAAATGAAATAATTTAAAAGATTTGATTTTGTTGGTATCGGGCCCGTATTTTAGTTTCGGAGCCGGGTACAAGTCCATTATGATATTTAAACCTTATTTGTAAAATTTGGTGGAAAACGGAAGTGATTTGATGTGATTCGGACTTTTGGTCGAGAAAATAGAAATTTTGAAAAATATCTTGAGAATTTCATGCAATTTGGTGCAAAATTCATAGATCTAGGTGTTATTTTGGCTATTTGATCGCATGAACAAGTTCATATGATGTTTTAAGACTTGTGTGCATGTTTAGTTTGGAGACCTAAGGGCTCGGGTGAGTTTTGGATAGGCTACAGAGTGTATTGGAACTTAGAAAAACAACTGGTATGCTTCAGCTGTGCTGCAGGCCTCTGATCTCGCAATTCGCAAATGCGAGCAAAACAGGCATGGCAATTGCGAGGTCTTTATTGCAATTGCGAAGAAGGCCTGGGCCAGCAGAGTTCGCAAATGCGAACATATCTTCGCAATTGCGAAGAGAGTCTAGGAAAGGGTGTGATCGCAAATGCGATCTTTTTGTCGCATTTGCGGAGGTCCCTGATCGCAATTGCGATCATTACCTTCGCAATTGCGAAGGCAGCAGAAGTGTGAGGAACTTCACATTTGTGAACCTCAGGTCACAAATGTGACATCTGCAGCTGTTCAAAACATAACTTAAACGGGATCTTCACCCATTCTCTACATTTTTCAAATCCTAGAACCCTAGAGGCGATTCTCCCAAGATCAAATCTTCTCCAAAACTTCGGTAAGTTATCCTAACCCACTTCTTTCACTTTTCCATCATATTTCATGAATTTTCAACTAAAAATTTAAGATTTCTATGGTAGAAATTGGGGGTTTGGGTAGAATTAGGGATTTTTATAAATTGAGAATTTAGACCTCGATTTGGGGTCGGATTCCAAAATCAAATGTATATCTGGGCTCGGGGGTGAATGGGTAATCGAATTTGGGTCTGAATTTCAAGCTTGGACCAAGCGGGCCCAGGGCCGGATTTTGACTTTTTGGGGAAAATATTGAGAAACCTATAATTATGCATTGGAATTGATTTCTTTAGTATTTATTGATGTTATTAAGTTAATTATGACTAGATACGAGTGAACTGGTGGTGGAATAGAGAGGTAAATCGGTGATTGAGCTTTGAATTACCCGTTGGCTTGAGGTAAGTGTTTGGTCTAACCTTGACTCGAGGAATTAGGGATCCCCGACTTACTTGCTATGTGAAATTCCAAGTGTATGGCGTATAGATATGGTGACGAGTACCTATGCGCTACCAAATTATCATTTTAGCATGTTTCCTTCCCTGGTTCCTAATATCTTATTTTCTGTCTTAATTGCTACTTGTTTATAAATGATTCCATGTCTAATTGCTTCATGTTAACTGTTGTTTTCTCTATTGAAGTATTAATTGTTTCGTAGTTTTATTTTATTACATTGTTGGTTTACGTTGGTTTATTGATGCTTCATAGTACACTTTGATTGGTCTCGCTGTGTAGTATTAACTGTTGAAGTTTCATAATGGTATAGACCGCCCATTGTTATGATTTGAGGTATAAATGTTATGAAGGGTTTTAAGCTAAACTGTGAAACACTTGTTCTTATTTTGTGATTGATACTGATATATGGGATTGGGTTACACGCTGCTACAGGAGGAATAATAGTGAATGTGATTGTCTAGTGGGATCGGGTTGCGTGCCGCAACAAAAAGTAATAAGAGTGGATAGGTGGGATGGGGTTGCACGCCGCAACAAGAGGAATAAGGGTGATATATTGATGAGTAATAAGAGTGGACTGGTAAGATCAGGTTGCACGCTGCAACAAGGAGTAATAAAGGTGAATGTTTATCTTGTTATTGATTATATGGTGGGATCGGGATGCGCGCCGCATAAAGTGTTATTTATGTATTCTTTTTTTTTCTATTGAGATTCATTATTGTGGTGTTGAAACTCTCTTAAGGATTAGTTATAGCTGAGTATTGATAGAAATCCTAGGTTCCGTATTTATTTAATGCAAGTTACTATTATATTTCATTCTGCAATTCCTTTCTATCTTAATATAAACTATTGCAGGTTTTATATTGTTATGCCTGCCGTAGCCTCGTCACTACTTCGTCGAGGTTAGGCTCGGCACTTACCAGTACATGGGGTCGGTTGTACTGATACTGCACTCTAAACTTTCTATGCAGATTTCGAAGCTGGTAGTGGCTGATCATGAGGTCGGTTGCTGATACTGCATTCAGGAGACCCAAAGTAGTCCTATAAGCGTCCGCAGACCCTAGTGTCCCCTCCTCTATTTACTTCATTTCTGTTTTATTTTTTCGAGATAGATGTATTTTCTTTCAAACCATTACTTGTAGTATTCATAGAATGTTCGTGAGTTGTGACACCAGTTTCTGGGTGGTATCTATTTCAGCTTTCGTTAATAGTATATGAGTAATTGATTAAATTATGTACTTTCGCTTTTATTTCCGTTGATTTAGTTTTTGTTAAATTTTAATTATAAAAGGATAAAGGAAAAATGTGTAATATTCTGTAACGTTGGCTTGCCTAGCGAGTACAATTTTGGGCACCATCACCACCCCCAAGGTGGGAAATTCTGGTCGTGACAAGTTGGTATCAGAGTACTAGGTTGCCTAGGTCTCATAATTCACGGATAAGCTTGGTAGAGTCTGAGGGATCGGTACGGAGATTTCTGTGTTTATCCCCCAAAGGCTACAGAGTTAAGAATAATTTCACTTCTATTCTTCTTTGTCGTGCATTTTATCTCTCAATACTAATTGAACTCTCTACTCTGTTCCTTCGCAGATGGAAAGAATGCGTACCGCTTCATCAGCTGATCAGTAGCCGAGCCCCCAATGGCAGCTCCTACGAGGGGCAGAGGCCAAGGCCAAACTAGAGGCCGAGGTAGGGGCAGGGCTCAGCCCAGAACTCGAGCAGCAGCACTAGCGACAGAGCCTCAAGTAGAGTTCGATGAGGAGGCTCTGGCCCAAACCGTTCCAGCTGGGCCAGCTCAGGCTCTAGAGGGGTTCATAGCTACCCTGGTACTTTAGGATACTTTGGTCCGTCTAGTGGGACTTATGGAGAGTGTTACCCAGGTCAGTATGCTTCCTGTAGCACCAGCCATCTCTCGAGTTAGGGGAGGAGCACAGACTCCCGCTACTCACCCTCCGGAGCAGATGGCTCCCCAATTTCAGACTCCAGCAGCTCAGCCAGTTGGGGTAGTTCTGTTCGAGTGTTGTAGCGCAGATCGGCAACGGATCACCTATGTCTTCTGATGCCTTGTGGAGATTGGACAGGTTTACCAAGCTTTTCACTACTACCTATGGCGGTACATCTTCAGAGGATCCCCAGGACTATTTGGACAGTTGTCACAAGGTTCTACGAAACATGGGGATAGTGGAGACCAATAGGGTCGACTTTGCTGCTTTTCATCTATCAGGTTCTGCCAAGAAATTGTGGAGAGATTATTGTTTGGCCAGACTAGCTGGGTCACCAGCCCTCACTTGGGACCAGTTCTCGCATCTATTCTTGGATAAGTATCTTCCTATCACTCAGAGAGAGGACTATCGGAGGCAGTTTGAGTGCTTTCAGTAGGGTTCTATGACTGTCACTCAGTACGAGACCAGATTTGTTGATTTGGCTCGTCATGCTCTTCTTATACTTCCCACCAAGAGAGAGAGAGAGGGAGTGAGAAGGTTTATTAAGGTACTTGCTTAGCCTATAAGATTGCAGATGGCTAAGGAGATATGGAGTAAGATTTCTTTCCAGGATGCAGCCAATGTGGCTAGATGAGTTGAGATGGTTTTAGCTCAAGGGAGTGGTTAGGGGTCTGACAAGAGGCCTCGCCACTCTGGTGGATTCAATGGGGCCTCATCCGAAGGTCGAGGTACTTTTGGTAGAGGCCATCATCCCAGGTTGTTTCATCCAGCACTTCAGACATCTCATGGAGCTTCAGGGGGTCGTGGTCCTTATGTACCTCCTTCAGGGCAGCCAACTTATAGTGCACCACCAGCTCTTATTAGAGCACCTCCTCTTTAGAGTTATTATCGCGGTCAGCCGGCCCGTCAAGGTCAGTCTTAGTTTCGTCAACCACAGTATTCAGATGGATGTTTTGAGTGTGGTGAGTATGGGCATGTTTGGAGGACATATCCGAGATTAGTGGGTGTTCAGTCATAGCAACAGAGTTCTCGTGCCATGATTCCGGCACCGCCTACCTAGTTAGCTAGAGGTAGGGGTCAGGGAGCCAGAGGTAGGGGTCAACCCGCTAGGGGTGGAGGTTAGGCCGTTAGAGGTGGGGGCCAGGTCGCTAGAGGTGGAGGCTAACCAGCAGAAGGTCGTTCTATGGATATGGTTCAGGGTGGTGGGGCTAAGCCCCAATGTTATGCTTTTCCAGCCAGGCCTGAGGTTGAGTCCTCCGATGCTGTTATCACAGGTACTGTTTTGGTTTGTAGTAGGATGCTTCAGTTCTATTTGATCCAGGGTCCACGTACTCCTATGTGTCATCTTATTTTGCTTCGTATTTGGTTATGACTCGTAATTCTTTGAGTGCTCTTATATATGTGTCAGCACCGGTGGGTGATTCTATTGTTGTAGATTATGTTTATCACTCATGTATGGTTGTTGTTGGGGTTCTTGAGACTAGCGTAGATCTCCTACTTCCTGATATGGTTGATTTTGATGTCATTTTGAGAATGGATTGGTTGTCACCTTATCATTGGACTATCACGCCAATACTGTGACCTTATCATTGCCGGGGTTGCCTCGATTGGAGTGGAGAGGGATTCTTGGTCATACTACCAGCAGGGTTATCTCTTATATGAAAGATCGACGTATAGTCGAGAAGGGGTGTTTGGCTTATTTGGCTTATGTTCGTGATTCTAGTGCCGGGGTTCATTTTATGGATTCTGTGCCAATTATTCGGGAGTTTCCAGAGGTATTTCCTGCAGACCTACCAGGGATGCCACCCGACAGGGATATCGACTTTTGCATTGATTTGGCTTCGTGAACTCAGCCCATTTCTATTCCACCGTATCGTATGGCCCCGCCAAAGTTGAAGGAATTGAAGGAGCAGTTGTAAGACTTGCTTGATAAGGGCTTTATTAGGCCTACTGTCTCACCTCGGGTGCGCCGGTGTTGTTTGTTAAGAAGAAGGATGAATCGATTAGGATGTGCATAGATTATCGACAGTTGAACAAAGCCACTATCAAGAACAAGTATCCATTGTCGAGGATTGATGATTTATTTGATCAGCTTCAGGGTGCCAAAGTTTTTTCGAAGATTGATTGAGATCTGGCTACCATCAGTTTAGGATTGGGGCATCTGATGTCCCTAAGACAACTTTTCGCACTCGGTATGGGCATTATGAATTTCTCGTGATGTCATTTGGGTTGACGAATGCCCTAGCAGCATTTATGGATTTGATGAACCGAGTGTTCAAGCCCTATCTGGATTCCTTTGTGATTTTTTTCATTGATGATATCTTGATCTACTCCCGTAGCCAGCATGAGCAGCATCTTTGAGTCATTCTCCAGACTCTGAGAGACAGCTAGTTATATGCTAAGTTTTTGAAATGTGAGTTTTGATTGAGTTCAGTTGCCTTCTTGGGTCACGTTGTATCAGCAGAGGCATTTAGGTGGATCCTAAGAAGATTTAAGCAGTCAAGGACTGGCCTAGACCCATATCCGCTATAGAGATCCAGAGTTTCTTGGGCTTGGCGGGTTATTACCATCGGTTTGTAGAGGGATTTTCATCTATAGCAGCCCCAATGACCAGGTTGACCCAGAAGGGTGCCCCGTTCAGGTTATTGGACGAGTGTGAGGCGAGCTTTCAAAAGCTCAAGACAGCTTTGACTACAATGTCGGTGTTGGTGTTGCCCATAGGTTCAGGGCCATATACAGTATATTGTGACGCATCTTATATTGGACTTGGTGCGGTATTGATGCAGAATGGTAAGGTTATTGCATATGCTTCACGACAGTTAAAGAATCATGAGAAGAATTATCCAGTTCATGACTTGGAGCTAGCAGCCATTGCTCACGCGCTGAAGATTTGGAGGCATTATCTATATGGCGTGTCGTGTGAAGTGTTCACGGATCATAAGAGTTTGCAGTATTTGTTCAAGCAGAAGGAGGTTGGAGCTATTGAAAGACTATGATATTACCATTTTGTATCATCCTGGAAAGGCCAATGTGGTGTCTGATGCTTTGAATAGGAAGATAACCAGTATAGGTAGCCTTGCGTATATTCCAGTCGGTGAGAGATCTCTTGCTTTGGATGTTCAGGATTTGGCCAATCAGTTCATGAGGTTGGATGTTTCTGATCCCAGCCATGTTCTAGCTTGTACAATCGCTCGGTCTTTATTACTTGAGCGTATAAGAAATCGGCAGTATGATGACCCTCATTTGCTTGTCCTTAGGGACACGGTGCAACATAGAGGTGCCAAGTAGGTTATCGTTGGAGATGATGGAGCTTTGAAGATGCAGGGTCGTGTTTGTGTGCCTGATGTGGATGGACTTTGTGAGTTGATTCTAGAGGAGGCCCATAGTTCTCGGTATTCTATTCATCCGGGCTCCGCAATGATGTATCAGGACTTGCGACAACATTATTGGTGGAGGCGGATGAAGAAGGATATTGTTGCATATGTAGCTCAGTGTTTGAATTGTCAACATGTAAGATACGAGCATTAGAGACCTGGTGGTTTGCTTCAGAAGATTGAGATTCTTGAGTGGAAGTGGGAGCGTATCACTATGAACTTCATTGTTGGAATCCCACAGACTCAGAGGAAGTTCGATGCAGTATGGGTTATTGTGGATAGGCTGACTAAGTCAGCGCATTTCATTCCTATAGTAGTTTCCTATTCTTCGGAGTGGTTGGCAGAGATCTATATCCGTGAGATCATTTGTCTTCATGGTGCTCCCGCGTCTATCATTTCTGACTGAGGTTGAGCATAATATTTCATCTTCAGACGGACAGACAGTCCGAGCGTACTGTTTAGATTTTGGAGGATATGCTTCACGCCCGTGTCTTTGACTTTGGAGGTTCTTGGGATCAGTTCTTGCCGTTAGCGGAGTTTGCCTACAACAATAGTTATCAGTCGAGCATCCAGATAGCTCCTATGAGGCATTATATGATAGACGGTGTCGATCGTTGATTGGGTGGTTTGAGCCGGGGGAGGCTCAGTTGCTGGGTACAAACTTAGTGCAGGATGCCTTGGATAAGGTTAAGATCATTCAGGATAGGCTTCGTACAGCTCAGTCCAGGTAAAAGAGTTATGCCGACCGTAAGGTTCGTGATATGGAATTCATGGTCGGAGAAAGAGTGTTGCTTCGGGTGTCACCCATGAAGGGCGTGATGAGATTTGGGAAGAAGGGGAAGTTAAGCCCTAGGTTCATTGGACCTTTTGAGATCCTTGATCGAGTGGGAGAGGTGACTTACAAATTTGAGTTGCAACCAGGTTTATCATCTGTACATCTAGTGTTTCATATGTCCATGCTTCGGAAGTATCACGGTGATCCATCCCACGTGTTAGATTTCAGCACTGTCTAGTTGGACAAGGATTTGACCAGTAGCTATTCTAGACCGGCAGGTCCGTCAGTTGAGATCGAAGAGTTATCCTTCGGTTCGTATGCAGTGGGGAGGTCAGCCTGTTGAGGCAGCTACCTGGGAGTCCTAGTCAAATATGCGAAGCCGATATCCCCATCTTTTCACCAACTCAGGTGCTTTTCTATGTACATTCGTGATGAATGGTTATTTTAGAGGTGGAGAATGTGATGACGCAAAAGGTCATTTTCTATTTTAGTATCCGATTTTGTGTTCCGAGGCCTTAAAACCTCATTTTATCTTCCTCGATTTGTATGTACAGTTCGGGCGTGTATTCGGAAATCCCCTATGTGAACAATTTAAGAAAATGATGATTTTTGGCTTTAAAAGATGATTTTTGTTGACTTTGGTTAATATTTTGGGTAAATGAACCCAGACCCATATTCCGACAGTCTCGGAGGGTCCGTAGTAAAATATGGGACCTGGGGGTATGCCTGGAATCGAATTCCGAGGTCCCTAGCCCGAGAAATGAATTTTTTAAAGAAATTGATAAGACTGAAAATGCAATAATTCAAAAGATTTGATCTTGTTGGTATCGGGACCGTATTTTGGTTCCAAAGCACGGTATAGGTCTGTTATGATATTTAAACCTTATCTGTGAAATTTGGTGAAAAATGAAAGTGATTTGATGTGATTTGATCGCATGAGCAAGTTCATAGTTCTAGGTGTTATTTGGAGCTAAATTCATAGTTCTAGGTATTATTTTGGCGATTTGATCGCATGAGCAAGTTCGTATGATGTTTTAAGAATTGTGTGGATGTTTGGTTTGGAGCCTCGAGGGCTCGGGTGAGTTTTAGATAGGTTACAGAGTGTATTGGAACTTAGAAAAATAGCCGATATGCTTCAGCTGTGTTGCAGGCCTCTGATCTCACAATTGAGAGATCAGGCTTCACAAATGCGAGCAAAACAGACATGGCAATTGCGAGGTCTTTATCGCAATTGCGAAGAAGGCCTGGGCCAGCAGAGTTCGCAAATGCGAACATATCTTCGCAATTGCGAAGAGAGTCTGGGAAAGGGTGTGATAGCAAATGCGATCTTTTTGTCGCATTTGCGGAGGTCCCAGATCGCAATTGCGATCATTACCTTCGCAATTGCGAAGTCAGCATAAGTGTGGGGAACTTCGCATTTGCGATGGTTCTTCGCATTTACGAAGCTTAGGTCGCAAATGCGACATCTGTAGATGTTCAAAACATAACTTAGACGATATTTTCACCCATTCTCCACATTTTTCAAATCCTAGAACCTAGAGGCGATTCTCCCAAGACCAAATCTTCTCTAAAACTTTGGTAAGTGATCTTAACCCACTTTCTTTCACCTTTCCATACATTTCATGAATTTTCAACCAAAAATCTAAGATTTTTGCGGTAGAAATTGGGGGTTTGGGTAGAATTAGAGATTTTTATAAATTGGGGATTTAGACCTCAATTTGGGGTCGGATTCCAAAACCAAATGTATATCCGGGCTCGGGGGTGAATGGGTAATCAGTTTTTGGTTCGAATTTTGAGTTAGGACCAAGCAAGCCAGGGGTCGAGTTTTGAGTTTTTGGGGAAAATGTTGGGAAACCTATAGTTATGCATTGGAATTGATTTCTTTAGTATTTATTGATATTATTAAGTTAATTATGACTAGATACGAGTGAACTGGTGGTGGAATAGAGAGGTAAAGCGGTGATTGAGCTTTGAATTACCTGTTGGCTTGAGGTAAGTGTTTGGTCTAACCCTAACTCGAGGGATTAGGGATCCCCGACTTACTTGCTATGTGAAATTCCATGTGTGTGGCGTATAGGTGTGGTGATGAGTACCTATGCATCACCAAATTATCATATTAGCATGTTCCCTTCCCCGTTTCTTAATATCTTGTTTCCTGTCTTAATTGCTACTTGCTCATAAATGCTTCCATGTCTAATTGCTTCATGTTAACTGTTGTTTTCTCTATTGAAGTATTAATTGTTTTGTAGTTTCATTTTATTACATTGTTGGTTTACATTGGTTTATTGATGCTTCATGGTACACTTTGGTTGGTCTCGCTGTGTAGTATTAACTGTTGAATTTTCATAATGGTATAGACAGCCTGTTGTTATGATTTGAGGTATAAATATTGTGAAGGGTTTTGAGCTAAACTGTGAAACACTTGTTCTTATTTTATGATTGATACTAATATGTGGGATCGGGTTGCACGCTGCAACATGAGGAATAAGGGTGAATGTGATTGTCTGGTGGGATCGGGTTGCGTGCCGCAACAAGGAGTAATAAGGGTGGACAGGTGGGATCGGGTTGCACGCCGCAACAGGAGGAATAAAGGTGATATATTGAGGAGTAATAAGGGTGGACTGGTGGGATTGGGTTGCACGCTGCAACAAGGAGTAGTAAGAGTGAATGTTTATCATGTTATTGATTATATGGTGGGATCGGGATGCGCGCCACATCAAGTGTTATTTATGTATTCTTTTTTGTTCTATTGATTTTCATTATTGTGGTGTTGAAACTCTCTTAAGGATTGGTGATAGCTGAGTATTGATAGAAAGCCTGGGTTCCGTATTTATTTATTGCAAGTTACTATTATATTTCATTATGCAATTCCTTTCTGTCTTAGTATAAACTGTTGTAGGTTATATATTGTTATGCCCGCTATAGGCTCGTCACTACTTCGTCTAGGTTAGGCTCGGCACTTATCAGTACATGGGGTCAGTTGTACTGATACCGCACTTTGCATATTCTGTGCAGATTTCGAAGCTGGTAGTGGCTGATCGTGAGGCCTGTTGCTGATACTGCATTCAGGAGACCCAAGGTAGTCTTGTAGGCATCCGTAGGCCCTGGCGTCCCCTCCTATCTTTACTTCATTTCTATTTTACTTTCTTTGAGACAAATGTATTTTCTTTCAAACCATTACTTGTAGTATTCATAGAATGTTCGTGAGTTGTGACACCAGTTTCTGGGTGGTATCTATTTCGGCTTTTGTTAATAGTATATGAGTAATCAGTTAAATTATGTACTTCCGCTTTTATTTCCGCTGATTTAGTTTTTGTTAATTTTTAATTATAAATGGATAAAGGAAAAGGTATAATATTCTATAACATTGGCTTGCCTAGCGAGTACAACGTTAGGCACCATCACGGTCCCGAAAGTGGAAAATTCGGGTCGCGACAAATTTTAATCGTTAAATCTCAATTTTAATCTAATTTCTTTATCACTTTTTGGGTCAAATCGATTTGTTTGTCTATAAACCATATTATAAATTTAATTATACCATTTTATGGGTAAATAATTAGGCATCCACCATAGGACATAGACATCTGCGTAATTGCTTTAGTCCGTTCGTTTATAACTAACGAGTTTTAGTTCTTTCCTTAGTAAAAATCAAATATGGCAGACAATAACATCAACACCACACATAACGTGGAGGCACGCCTTGAACGGGAAGAATTATCCCAGTGCGATGACTCAATCAATGAAAAGCGCAATGAAAGGGATGAGACGACCCCGGTTCGCGAAGGTCAGTATACTCAGCATGTGCGGTAACTAACTCCTGATGATGCGGAGGAGGAGCATGTCGTAGAAACGGTCAAACTTCTAAGGGATCAGCAGAGAACAATCATGGATCACCTCTCAAGACAGGATTAGGTGATGAAGAAATTAAAACAAGCATTGACGGATGCTTCCAACGATGCGAGAGGAAGGGTCCCAATTCCTCCAAGTGTTCCCGCAAATAAAATGGCTCAGACAACTGATAACAATACCCCTAGAGGCAATGTCGGCTTCGACGAAGCCAAAGGAAACGTTAGCGGATCTAGGCATAATAACGAGGGCGATCCTTTCAATATTGAGCTCATGAGGTTTATGAGAGAAATGAACGAACAAATGGATCAAAATATGAAGGAGTTTCACGCTCAAATGGATCAAATTCTAGGCATGCCACCAGTGTTAAAGGGTTCGGATTCAAAGAAGTAGACGTTCCCGTTTAAGCCAAGTGCAGCACCAGAGTTAATTCCAAAAATATTCAAGATGCCTGATATACTGAAGTACGATAAGACTTTGGATCTGCAGGAGCACATCACAAACTACACCACGGTGGTGAAGGAAAACGACTTGTCTTAATATGAGATCGAGTCGGTTCCATTGAAGAAGTTCGGTAAAACCCTCACGAAGGGGTCTCTGACATGGTACTCTCTTTTACTTGAGCATTCAACTGATTCTTTTGAAATTCTTGCAGATTCGTTCACTAAGACTCATGGCGGAGCAATGAATGTTCAGGCCATAAAGGCAGACATATTCATAATTGCGCAGGGTGAATTCGAGTTGTTATGAGAAATTGTGATCCGGTTCCAGAAAGAAAGGATTCTGCTGTCGGTAGTTCCAGATGAGTGGGTAGCAGAGGCATTCATAAAGGGTTTAAATCCACTGAGTTCTGATGCCTCCCAAAAATTGAAGGAGAGACTTCTTGAGTTTTAGGAAACCACATAGGCAGATGTCCATAACCATTATGACTCAAAAATAAGGATAGAAACGATCAACTTGGGTCTTCGGTATCAACCAAGGGACGAGGTCAAGACAAAAATCGGGACAAGTTTAAGAGCAACTTTGATGCGGATTGGCGGTCCTCTAGAGGCCATTTTCTATCGTACGAGAGGGCCGATGGGCGTATCAATAAATGGTTTCAATCATCGTATAAGTTTCCTCCTGCTAGAAGAACTGATCATGGCCAGAACAATAGGCCGTTATAGGATATGGAGGTGTCAGGGGCTTGAGATTTCACATATCCCAAGTTATCGAATTACAACTTAACATCAGTTTGGTAAAACTATTATCGGCAATGAGGAATATCAAAGGAAGCACAGTTCCCGAAGCCAATCCAATCAGATCCTAGACAGAGGGATCCCAGTTCATGGTATGAATACTATGGGACTTATGGTCATATAAATAGGGAATGCTGACATCTTCGCGAAGAGGTGGCGACATTGTTGAATAAATGACATCTTAGAGAGTTATTAAGTGACCAATCCAAGAACAACTATGGCCAGAGACAGGACAATGTGGATCCTTCGAATGTGACTATCAACATGATCTTTGTAGGAAGCGAAGTCAATGGTGTTACCTTTTTAGTAGAAAAGAAAACAAAGATATCGGTGTCTCACATTAAGAGACTCCGGGAAGTCGAGGAAGATAATATCACATTCACAGAGGACGACGCTGACAGACATCTTGGTAATTTCTCTCAATGTTTTAGATTTCAAATTAAGCATGTTCTGGTTGATCCAGGAAGTTCATTCAATATCATCCAGTGGAGAGTTCATGAACAAGCGAAGTTAACCTCCAGCATCGTTCCGATGACAAAACTTTTAGTTGGCTTTAACTTGACTAGTATGACAACCCGAGAAGAGATTTTGCTGCTCACACGCCGAAGGGGTAATGAAGACTGCTCTATTCGAAGTGGTGGATGGTGATATGGGTTACAATGTAATCCTCATAAGGTCGTAGATACACGAGATGAAGTTTTTACCCTCAACATATCACCAGTTGTTGAAATTTCCAACACTTGAGGGAATAAAGAAAATAAGAGGAGAACAATCGACGGTGAGGGAGATGAATGCGATAACTGTTTCCAGCAGCAAGGGGAAGTAGTCCAACAAATAGTAATCATAGGAACTGATGCCTTCTCCCTTTATGAATGAAGACGATAAAGGTGAGGAGTCATCGGAACCCTATTAGGTTCCAAGATATTTTCAGGTACCAAAGGAGACGGATGTGACCCAGTCGACCGTGGAAGAGCTAGAGCAAGTGGCTTTGTTCGAAGAGTTTTTGGAAAGGAAGTTTTATCTAGGAACAGGGTTAAATCCCAAGCTGAGGTTAAAAAAACAATAACAACAACAACAACCACCCAGTAAAATTCCACAAGTGGGGTCTGGAGAGGGTAGAGTGTACAGAGACCTTACCCCTATCCCAAGCTCAAGTTAGAATTTATAAATTTTCTTAAAGCTAACATTGACTGCTTTGCATGCTCGCACTCAGATATGACAGGTATCTCATTGGAGGTAGTGGTTCACAAGCTAAGTCTGGATCCAAACTTTTCACCGATAATGCAAAAGAAATGCCTAATAGCAGAAGTCAAGAACAGGTTTGTTAAAGAATAAGTAACCCGATTACTCAATATTGGTTCGATACGGGAGGTTAAATATCCAAAATGGTTAGCCAACATAGTTATAGTACCCAAAAAGAATAACAAGTTTAGAATGTGCGTAGACTGTAAGGATTTAAATAAGGCATACCCTAAAGTCTCATTTTCATTGCCAAACATTGATCAAATGATTGATGCTACGGCCGGACATGAGCTAATGAGTTTCCTCGATGCTTACTCTGGGTAAAATCTGTCGCACCCCTTTTTCCCTTCGCGGGGTCCGAGTTTCGACATTCATGGGGGAACAACTAGTTTCTTTTTGGGAATTGGGTGTTTGAATTTGAATAATTGCGACCTAACGGATTAAGGTGCGTTAGGCCACCTAGAGTGGTTAACTCATATAACTAGTTTACATTACCAGAGATTAGGGTAAGGGCTCGAAATAACCTTGAG
This sequence comes from Nicotiana tabacum, assembly GCF_000715075.1. NCBI lineage: Eukaryota > Viridiplantae > Streptophyta > Magnoliopsida > Solanales > Solanaceae > Nicotiana > Nicotiana tabacum. Next base: position 7,123,065 of record NC_134082.1, on the reverse strand, counting down.
GGGAAGTTGTTAGGCACCCCTCGCAGTCCACAACGGTGGGTCCCGACCGAACTTAAACTATGTGAATTAGTCATTTTATCACATATTTGCAAATAAAGGTAGTTTTCACAGTCTAAACACATATATGATTCAAGAAAATTCAGATAATGAAAGTAAAAGAGGTTTGGACAGCTTACACATGTATATGTAAAGGAAAAGGGAAGTTTAGATAATTTAAACATATATAGAAATTGGGAAAAGGGGAGTCCTAAGTTGATTAACCTATAGGATCAATCTGTGCAATGCACGGTAATCCTCCTCAACTAGAGGGGCTACACGTGATATTAGCGCGCAGGTTATCATATCCTTTTACTACCCATTACCCCACCCCTTAATGGTTATATAAGTGAGTTTGATTAATGACTTCTAAGTGTGCTTTTACCCGTCCCTTCCTAGTGGTCCCGGAGGAGCTTAGGACCTTTAAATTTGGGCAATTCTAGACAAACCTAAGGCATTTAAAAGGGAAAAATCTAGGCGACAAACAAATAACATGTAGGACAAACAAATAGGGAAAAAGTAGTTAAAAGGCTCAGGTTTACCTCCGCATGTATATAGGCAAATAAACAGCACGTCTAAAACATAGATTTTGAAGAAGTTTAGAAATCCTAAGAACATGATATCTAGATGAGTGTTACAGATGCAGGATATGCAGTGTTTATTTTAAGGAAAGAGGGCAGAATCCTAACCAGTTTGCCTACTGGGTTTCAAAATATGTTGGACTTAAGTAGTTTATAAACAATCAGAACATAGTTTCAGTTTTTCAAGGACGTAAATTACCTAAGGCTTGCCTAGGCGTGGGGACTATACGTAATCACAATTACAGCTACTGTTTGAATAGTTGGAGATCGTTTAACCTATGAGCATGTTGATCTAGGTGATACAGATTATAACAGGTGTTTTATATCAACTTGTATTTAGAGACATGAAGTCTACGTGTAGGACTGTTTAAACTTTTAGTAGACGGTGATTGGAATAAACATGATTCAAATAGTGCAAATAGAGTTCCTAGAAACATGGTATCTAATGCATATAAGAGATGACTATTTTGTTAAGGAAGGATTATTAACCTAATAGCAGGATCTCTAAGTGAAAGTACTTATGCAAGATCAAAACTGGAATAGTGATATATGGCATGTAGTATGTTGAAGCCATAAACGTGAAGGTCTTAAAATCAGGTAATCTAATGCACAAGATCATCATGGTTTAAATGCAAATGAACACATCCATCCTAGAATATGGATTCTAATACAGATTTGCAGAACATAAAGCCTATAGCATGTTTTCTACCTAGTTTTACCCACAGTACGATACAACTACCCTCCCGTTTCACTAGTTACCCCAATATCTGTTTACAAATAATTATTATAGACCAAGATTGAATAAATTACATAAATACGATATAGATTAAACTATAGGGAGCCTGATGTAGGCCCAAAGAAAACCTGGGTACCAGGCCTTTAGTAGTCTCAAATGCCAAGAGTTTCATAGCCCATTTCATGTCAAGGTGTGTCAGAGTTCCCTAAGGACCTCAAGGATCCCAGGCAGTGCTCACACCCAGACTTTTCACAATAAGGATTGAGTAAGTGTAGTGTGGAGTAGCCAGCCCCAGTGTGCTAGAGTTCCAAAAGATCTCAAGAGGATTCCAAGGCAGTACACACACTGGAGGGGCAGAACCTAGGGACTTAAGAGTAGAGTGAGAGTGCTTGACATAGTTTTGAAAAGTTTTTGACAAGAAAACATTACGGAAATGATTCTATAAGTAAAGAGATTTTCTGAAGAATAAGAATTGATTTAGTAATAAAGCAGTTTGAAAATAATGTGAACACTTTTGAAAAAATCAGCAAACAACCTAATTGGTTATAGAACAAACAGGTTTAGCATTACTCAACAACAAATTTCATCAAGGGGTTGTGGGAATTTGGGACACATAGAGCATATAATAGCAGGATGCATAGAGATTTTCAAAAGTCTTATAGGATTAATAAGTTGGTTATAAGGTAGGTAATTGAGACAAAGAGCAAGGATTACGGTAAAGCCATATTGAAAACATATTAACACTGGACAAGTTAAGCACACAACCAGAGTTACTTTCGGATACTAGACAACTTAGCAAAGCAGATTAAACAAGAACCTAAGTAAACAGACTAGGCAAGCATCATAAGTACTCCGAGTTTAAACATGCTGACATACTTAACAAGCAGATTGAAGTAGGCAGAATTATACATACTAATCATAGGTTTAACAGAACCAAATTTAGAGATGCTAGTTGAAATAGTAATTAGGCAATGTGATTTAGACATGCTGGTTACATATTGAGCAACATGATAGTAAACAAGAAACAGGGTTGGAAATCATAACTAATAAACTAGAACAGCAATGAAACACATAGAGTTTTGAACTTCGAATTGAATCAGGACATACCAATTAAGGAGAGAAAATACAGAGTATAGAGCAAATGTGGTGCAATAACTAGCCTAGGCTTACATCCGACTAGGTCAGTGAGAATTGCAAGTAACAGAGAAGAACAACGAGTTTTTAAGAGTGTAAGAGTATTTTTGATAACCAATTTTCGTGTGTTAGAAGTGAGAATATAGGAGAATATATATAGTAGTTAAGAGTAAAAAGAATAAGGAAAAGGAGATCAATCATTCAGCAATTAAGGAAGCCACATAATCAATTACACATAAATTAGTGTAGTTTTCCCTTAAATAAGGGTAATTACCCAACGGTAAAAGGTAGAATATATTTAAGGAAAGAAAATCAAGTGAGCAATTAGGGGTAAATAGACAGAAGTTCGATTAAGGAAATAATTAGTGAAGAATTAGTAAATATCACAGTTAATCGAATAAGGTAAGAAAACTAAATAAGGTCGCAAATAAAGGAAATAATAAAAAATCAGCACATAGTTTTTAACAGAGCCAATCAATGAGTCAAAAATTCAAAACGGTGTTGATTTAAGGGAGAAAATATAAGTTTCCACAAATAGACAAATAGGCTAAATAGAATTTCATAACATATAGAAATTTGTTGAGAAATCGAATCAGAAACCTTAATAGAGATGAACTAGGTAAAAAAAATCACAAGACATTGAATTAGACTAAGGGGAAATCATGAAAGTCAAAGCACAGAACAAACAATGTAACAAGTAACACAGAAAGACTCAGAATCGAAGTAAAATATAAGAAAATTAGGGCTTTAGCATAAATCGATTAGGGTCCAAACAATTTTAGCAGAAATCAATCAATAATACTTAAGAACAACGATTAAACACTCGAAAATCAAAAAAGCTTTGAGAAGGTGAGTTCAGTGAACCCTAATTTTAGGAAAAATGGAGAATCAATTGAAAAACCCATAAGACTTTCATGAAGACATATAAAATAGGTTCGATTCATCTCAGATATGGACAGATCTGAGAAGGTCAAAGGATAAAAATTAGGGTTTTTAGAAATGCAACAGAGACGAGCATAGACTTAGGAATCCATAGAAAAATGAGAAAGATCTTACTCAAGGTCGAGCCAAATGGCCTGAAATAGGCAAGAATACCCCAAGGTATAAATAGACCGCCTATGTCCCTTGAGAATATCCTTAAGGATCCAAGAAAATGGAGATACCATAGCAAGTAGGAGGCCAATATAGGCCTGAGACGATAGAGAAACATCGTAGAACAAAGGGCTAAGCCGGTGATGGCGCCTGAAGACTAGGGTTTAGGTAGAGAGCGTTTGAGAGAGAAGGGAACAGGTGACGGCGGGGTAAGGGAGGAAAATGATTAGGGTTTGGGGGTGTAGGTGGGTTTAATTATGGTAGAAAATTATCCTGACCGTTGATCAAAAGTGATCAATGGCCAGGATTGGCCAAGGGGTTTGGGTCGGGCAGGTAGGTATTGGGCCTGGGGTCTTTTGGGCTAGTTTATAAGGGGTATTGGGCTGGTAGATTTTAGGCTAAAATTGAAATAAAAGAGGTTGTTTGTTAAATACCCCAAATAATTGATTAAAAATAATTTGTAAAATAATTACTAATTATAAAAATGATTTTTCATGCATAGGAATGTTTTAAAAATAGTTATTTAGCACTTTGAAAATACAAAGGACTAATTTTTGGTAAAATAATAAAAAAATGTATGCATGGGCTATAATTGCAAAGTTATTGCAATTATAGCCAAAAGGTACCAATTTGGCTATTTATGAAATAATTTGGACCCAATAGGACCATAATAGTAATATTAAATCAATACATGTTCTAAATTCATTTGTGATGCAATTTTACTATTATTTATTGAAGGTAAAATACTAAGCAAATTAATTTAACAAATGTAAAAATTGTAGAAAAATACCAACTGATGCTAATGTATATATATGCATTTTAAAACTATTATAGAGAAAAATTGGGTATCAACGGCTGCCCCTCTTTACCCGGAAAGGATGAAAGAGTTTTCGAGTAAAGAAATGATGGTCAATTTTGACCGAATGGGATGTTTTGAAAAATATAGGCCGAACCCTGGTCTTTGAGATACCTACATATCCTTAGTTTTACAGAAATCAGGTCATGTGTAATTCCAGATCCATCGGCGGAATATACCAATGAAGTCATTACAAGAACGGACACGAGATTTCGGGATGGATGAAATAGTGGTTATGGTGAACGGTCAAGTTTAAGATAGTTGAAGGAACTGGAGTGAGGTCACTCCTGCTGGGATAGTGGTTGCTTACTAGTCACCTATAGATAAAGAGATTCTACAAACATATATTTGTGCGAAAATTTAAACATGATGTAGATTCCCTTTGGACCATGAAAGTTGTCTTCGGACGGTTAAGGATGACGTCCTCAAATCATGATGTCCTGGGCCATGAATTGTTCAATGAGGGATTCGTAGGCCATGAAATGATATTCTCGGGCCATGAAGATGATGTCTCCGAACCATGACGCCTTTGAATAATGATATGCAGATTTGAGAGATCTTCAGGATATGGCATGGTGTCTTCCGGCTATGAGGATGATTCTTTTTGACTATGACGCCTTTGGACAGATTGGTGATATTTCAGCCCATGAGATGCAATAATATGATGTTAACAAGACAAGGCTTAGTCTTGTGAAATAGAGGGCAAAGCTATCCCGACAAAAGAGCAAATAGATAGTATTGGAATAGAGAATCATTTATGCAAGGATGGACAATTCTTAGTCACATGAAAATAGAAAGCAATGCTTAGCCTTATGAAAATATGGAGGCAGAGCTTAGACTCATGCAAGATGTAGGACAGGGCTCAGTCCTATGCGAATGGAAGGCAGTGCTTAGCCTTATGCAAATATAAAGGCAGGGATTAGCCTTATGCAAGATGGAGATAGAGTTTAGTCTCATGCAGGATGCAGGACAGGGCTTAGTCCCATGCAGAGAGAAGGCAGCGTTTCGCCTTATGCAAAATGGAGGCAAGGCTTAGCCTCATGCAGGATGCAGGACAGGGCTTAGTCCCATGCAAATAGAAGGCAGTGTTTAGCCTTATGCAAATATGGAGGTAGGGCTTAGCCTCATGCAAGGTGCGGGACAGGGCTTAGTCCCATGCAGATGGAAGGCAGTGCTTAGCCTCATGCATGGTGTGAGACGGGGCTTAGTCCCATACAGATGGAAGGCAGTGCTTAGCCTTATGCAAATATGGAGGCAGGGCTTAGCCTCATGCAAGGTACGGGACATGGCTTAGTCCCATGCAGATGGAAGGCAGTGCTTAGCCTTATGCAAATATGGAGGCAGAGCTTAGCCTCATGCAAGGTGCGGGACAGGGCTCGTCCCATGCAGATGGAAAGCAGTGCTTAGCCTTATGAAAATATGGAGGCAGAGCTTAGCCTCATACAAGGTGGGGGACAAGGCTTAGTCCCATGCAGATGGAAGGTAATGCTTAGCCTTATGCAAATAAGGAGGCAGGGCTTAGCCTCATGCAAGATGCGGGACAAGGCTCGGTCCTATGCGAATGGAAGGCAGTGCTTAGCCTTATGCAAATATGGAGGCAGGGCTTAGCCTCATGCAAGATGGAGACAGAGTTTAGTCTTATGCAGGATGCGGGACAGGGCTTAGTTCCATGCAGAGAGAAGGCAACATTTAGCCTTATGCAAAATGGAGGCAAGGCTTAGCCTCATGCAAGATGCGGAGCAGGGCTTAGTCCCATGCAAATGGAAGGCAGTGATTAGCCTTATGCAAATATGGAGGCAGGGCTTAGCCTCATGCAAGGTGCGGGACAGGGCTTAGTCCCATGAAGATGGAAGGCAGCACTTAGCCTTATGCAAATATGGAAGCAGGGCTTAGCCTCATGCAAGATGGAGACAGAGTTTAGTCTCATGCAGGATGCGGGACAGGGCTTAGTCCCATGCAAAGATAAGGTAGTGTTTAGCCTTATGCAAAATGGAGGTAGGGCTTAGCCTCATGCAAAGATTTGGGACAGGGCTTAGTCCCATGCAAATGGAAGGCAGTGCTTAGCCTTATGCAAATATGGAGGTAGGGCTTACCCTCATGCAAGGTGCGAGACTGGGCTTAGTCCCATGCAGATGGAAGACAGTGTTTAACCTTATGCAAATATGGAGGCAGGGCTTAGCCTCATGCAAGGTGCGGGACAGGGCTTAGTCTCATACAAATGGAAGGCAGTGCTTAGCCTTATGCAAATATAGAGGAAGGGCTTAGCCTAATACAAGGTACGGGACAGGGCTTAGTCCCATGCAGATGGAAGGAAGTGCTTAGCCTTATGCAAATATGGAGGCAGAGCTTAGCCTCATACAAGGTACAAGACAGGGCTTAGTCCCATGCAGATGGAAGGCAGTGCTTAGCTTTATGCAAATATGGAGGCATGGCTTAGCCTCATGCAAGATGGAGACAGAGTTTAGTCTCATGCAGGATGTGGGACGGGGCTTAGTCCCATGCATAGAGAAAGCAGTGTTTAGCCTCATGCAAAGTGCGGGACATGGCTTAGTCCCATGCAAATGGAATAGCAAATAAGGGTAGAATATTTCTTAGCTGGGGATATATTCGGTATTCGGTGGCCAGTTTGATAGTGATTTTGTAATAATTCGATTTTTCTATCTATATACTTATTAAATTATGAGACTAGAAAATTAATTTATTTTGTAGCTATTGAAGAAGTACTAAGTTAGTAGAAAATAATTGATTATAATATATAATATTGTGCACTAAATAAATAGTTAGTGGACCTATTTTATAATTATGCATGATAGTTGGTAAGGTAGTAATTTTAAATAATATGGATAAAAGAAGTGGGCTTTAAGCCCATATCCTATGTGGCTAATTTTAAGACTTGGGGTTAGAATATACTTTTAAAGTTAGGTTTTTGAGAAAGAATAGTAGAAGTAGATAATATTGGAGGAAAATATTGTGTCTTCGGCAACCTGCATTAGAAGCCAGACAACTTGTACCAATAACTGTGCAGAAATCCTTATAAAAGAATCCAAGTTACAAGAATAAGGTCATTGGAGGTCATTTGATTGGTGTTCTAAACGTTGCATGGTTGGTAAACTTCTCGTTAGCGAGGTAAGTGAGACTTTAAGCTTTGGTAATTGCTTTTCTAAAACTCATTTTGGAAGTATGATTTGTTTGCCTGGTCCACGTGTTGGGACGAGCGTGCGCTTGGCAGAATCGGTGGTCTTTGGTCAGCCGCAAATATATATTATTTTGTAAAAAGCTAAAATTACTTAATAAGTGATTTGTGATGTGATGTGATGTGGCGTAGTCCGTGCTATGGCGTTGGGGCATTAGAATTTATTTCTTTGCCGCCGTAATATATTTGGGGCATTGTGTATGCCGCCGTGATATGTTAGGGGCATTGTGTATGCCGCCGTGATATGTTAGGGGCATTGTGTATGCCGCTGTGATATGTTTGGGGCATTATGTATGCCGCCGTGATAGATTTGGGGCATTGTGTATGTCGCCGTGATAGATTTGGGGAATTGTGTATGCTGCCGTAATATATTTCGGGCATTATGTATGCTGTCGTTGACTAGTTGGGGTGTTTGGTTAATCTCTTACACTGCCGCGAATGACAAGTCCTTAGTGTAGATTGTATTGAGATATTTATAATGTTGTTGTTGAATAATTGTTTGAACCTTAGAAAGTAAATATATGGTGAAAAAATTTATGTGCATATTATTTCTGTGTTCTTTATGTGTTTGTACTTTCTAACACTTATTCCAGAGGTATTCAGAGTGGCGGGTCGAGGATCTTACTGCGTTATATGTACGTATAACTCACTCCTTACCTGCATGTTCATGCAGATACTGTTGCTGAGGGCGAGGTGAGTGGCTAACGAGTTCGCTGAGTGGATCCTATTGCTGAGGTGAGCCGCCACATTATTCATGAGGCCGTTATTTCAGCTCTTCCTATCTTATGTCTATTACTTCTTTTGGGTTTGCATGCCCGTAACTTAAACTTCTATTACTCTATTGGATGCTCCACGGTATTAGTATGGAACTTGGGCTAGAGATTTAATATTTGAGTGTCCTTTAGATTTATAAATAAATTATGATTTTAGTCAAATAATTATTTCATATTTAGTAATATTTAATGCGTTTGGGCTTGTACGTGTTTCTCTCATGCTTATATAAAAGGTTAAGGGTACAAGAATTGGTTTGCCTGGCGAGTGGTGTTAGTCGGGTGCCAGTCATGTCTAGGGGGTAGTTTGGGACGTGACAAAGTTGGTATCAGAACTTAGGCTTTAAGTCCAGGGTCATGGAGCAGTGTTTAGTAGAGTCTTGCTCATAGGTATGTAGGCATCCATACTTATGATCTTGAGGCTACTAAGCATTTAGGATATTTTCCCTTCTTTCATTCCTTGATCGTGCGTTGAGACAACTTGAGTTTGACTTTGGAGTATTTCTTTTGCAGATGGCTAGGACATGCATCCCTTCATCTGCTGGACGTGGTACTACCCGAGTTGGTGGTCGAGTTGGGTTCATCAGACTAGAGCTTAGAGCAGAAGGCAGGCTGCCCCTCAGCCTGAAGTTGTAAATACAGGTCAACCTCAAGCTATTATGCCAAAAAAATGCAAGGACAAGTGGTTGATGATACTCCACCACCAGTGCCAGAAGTTGTGCCTACTGTTACCCTACCTACAGACGCAGTAGTAAGGTTGTTGAATGTGTTAGAGGCCACCACCCGTGCCAAAAGTTGTGCCTACTGTTACCCTACCTGCAGATGCAGTAGTAAGGTTGTTAAATGTGTTAGAGGCATTAGTGCCTACTCACAGTGGACTTCTAGCTCCCCAGGCTACTTCGCAGGCGCAAGCACAAGTTCAGCTGAACGTTGCAGCTCCTCAGATGGCCCCTCAGTAGGTCGTTCGGCCAGTTGCAAATACAGGGCAGTCTAAGGATCTTAAGAATTTCATAGATCTTAAGCCACCCGAGTTCGATGCTACACATGCTTCTATTGAGCCCCAAAAGTTCATTTAGCGTTATGAGAAGACACTATCTACTTTGGGGCTGAAGGAGAATCGAGGGGTGGAATTTGCCACTTTTCTATTTTCAGGATCTGCAGAGTCATGGTGGAATTCAGTTCAGAGAGGTAGACGAGCTAGGTTTCTACCGATTATTTCAGCTATGTTTATGGATAGGTTCATTCCCCTAAGCAAGCGAGATGATATGATATGTCAGTTCGAGCAACTGCGCTAGGGCAGTATGACGGTTACGGAGTATGAGGCTAAGTTCATGGACTTAGCCATTTAGGCACCTTTTCTAGTTGCAGATGAGCATGAGAAGGTGAGGAGGTTCGTGGATGGGCTTGAGCATCGTTATCGAGGTCATGTGGTTAGGAATGTTCAAGGTGATTCGTACGAAGAGGTAGTGGATACTGCTCTGCGTTATGAGTCTTATCAAGAGAGGGATAGAACCGAGCGAGAAAGCAAAAGGGCTCGTAGCGCAAGTGAGTTTAGTGGAGCTCCATCTGGGGGCAAGAATGGTTTTAGCTATGGGCAGTTTAGGCCTACTCAGTTAGAGTCAGTGGTGCAGTCTTCTGGGAGTACGTTTTCAGTAAGGCAAGGTCATCTACAGATGCATGAGAAGGATAACAGTTCGTTTCAATTTGGACAGTATCCGAGATGTAATGCATATGGTAGGAACCACTATGGACATTGCTTTGGTATTGTTGGTGCTTGTTTTACTTGTGGTGAAAAAAGGCATATCGCTAAATATTGTTCGAATGGTAATTCTAGTAATAGTCAGGCTGCTATACAGCCACAAGGAACTGCTATAGTCACGCAGACCCAGACCCAACCAGCTAGAGTCGCTCCACAAAGTGCCCGTGGACATAACAGACAAGGTGCACAAGGTATTCAGGAAGCGGTTGGACCACCGAGATTTTTTGCAATGATTAGAGAGGAAGCTGATGCATCTAATGTGGTAGTCACAGGTATTATTACTGTCTATATGGTATTCGTATGTGTCCTTATCGTTAGCTTTAAATTTAGAATGGGGAATCGAGTCTCTTAATATGCCATACGTGGTGACGATCCTTGTGGGGAGACTATATTTGGGGATAGAGTATATAGAAAAGTTTTGATATTTATTCAGGGAAGAGACATCGTAGTCGCTCTACCAGTATATAGCCCAATGTCTAACGTTAATGTTATTATGTGCATGGACCTATCGATATCGTTCTATGTGATGCACAATTATCAAGTAAAGGGTATTAAGTTTCCTATAGTATTAGAAAAATATGGAAGGGTATTCACGATTGCCATAGGCGAGGAAGTTCCTCATATGAAGGCTTTACATGAGATGAATAGAAAGTGTTCAACATATCTATCTATGATTTTTAAGACACTAGAGTAGAGATTCTAACTTTTGGGGTAGTTATTATTGTTAATAAGTTTCCAAACGAGTTATAAAAGGCGTAGTAAGGTAAATATGAAAAGATAAGATAAGTGTAAGGATGAAATATTCATACTTCTCTTTTCTAGGGTATAGCCTGCTTAACCTTCAAGGACGAATGTTCTTCTTAGTGGGGGAGAATGTAATAATCCGATTTTTTTTATCTATATACTTATTAAAGTGTGAGACTAGAAAATTAATTTATTTTTTAGCTATTGAAGAAGTACTAAGTTAGTAGAAAATAATTGATTATAATATATAATATAGTGCACTAAATAAATAGTTAGTGAACCTATTTTATAATTACGCATGATAATTAGTAAGGTAGTAATTTTAAATAATATGGATAAAAGAAGTGGGCTTTAAGCCCATATCCTATGCGGCTACTTTTAAGACTTGGGGTTAGAATATACTTTTACAGTTAGGTTTTTGAGAAAGAATAGTAGAAGTAGATAATATTGGGGGGAAATACTGTCTTCGGCAACCTGCATTAGAAGCTAGACAACTTGTACCAATAACTGTGCAGAAATCCTTATAAAAGAATCCAAGTTACAAGAATGAGGTCATTGAAGGTCGTTTGATTGGTGTTCTAGACGTTGCATGGTTGGTGAACTTCCCGTTAGCGAGGTAAGTGAGACTTTAAGCTTTGGTACTTGCTTTTCTAAAACTCGTTTTGAAAGTATATTTTGTCTGCCTGGTCCACGTGTTGGGACGAGCGTGCGCTTGGCAGAATTGGTGGTCTTTGGCCAGCCACACATATATACTATTTTGTAAAAAGCTAAAATTATTTAATAGATGATTTGTGATGTGGTGTGATGTGGCATAGTCTCGTGCTATGGTTTTGGGCGTTAGAAATTATTTCTTCACCGCCGTAATATATTTGGGGTATTGTGTACGTCGTCGTGATATGTTAGGGGCATTGTGTATGCCGCCGTGATATGTTTGGGGCATTGTGTATGCCGCCGTAATATATTTGAGGCATTGCGTATGCTGTCGTGGACTCGTTGGGGTATTTGGTTAATCTCCTACATTGTCGATAATGACAAGTCCTTAATGTAGATTGTATTGAGATATTTATAATGTTGTTGTTGAATAATTGTTTGGACCTTAGAAAGTAATTATATGGTGAAAGAATTTCTGTGCATATTATTTCTGTGTTCTTTGTGTGTTTGTACTTTCTAACACTTGTTCCAGAGGTATTCAGAGTAGCGGGTCGAGGATCTTACTGGGTTATATGTATGTATAACTCACTCCTTACCTGCATGTTCATGCAGATACTGTTGCTGAGGGCGAGGCGAGTGGCTAACGAGTTCGCTGAGTGGATCCTATTGCTGAGGTGAGCTACCGCATTATTCGTGGAGGCCGTTGTTTCAGCTCTACCTATCTTATGTCTATTATTTTTTTCGGGTTTGCATGCCTGTAACTTAAATTTCTATTACTCTATTAGATGTTCCATGGTATTAGTATGGAATTTAGGCTAGAGATTTAATGTTTGAGTGTCCTTTAGATTTGTAAATAAATTATGATTTTAGTCGAATAATTATTTCATATTTAGTAATATTTAATGCGTTTGGGCTTGTACGTGTTTCTCTCAAGCTTATATAAAAGGTTAAGGGTACAAGAATTGGTTCGCCTGGCGAGTGGTGTTAGTTGGGTGCTAGTCACATCTAGGGGGTAGTTTGGGACGTGACAGATTTTGCTCTGTGTGTATATTTGTGAATGCTATTGCTACGTCAGATGTGCCTGCGTTCAAAGAAAAATTGTAAGTTTTGTGCGGGGGAGGTTGGTTCGTGCCTTTGGTTGCTGGCCTTGCCTTGTTTGAGTTTCCCTGGGTAACACCTGACTGTTATGGAAATAGAGTTTTCGAAAATATGCAATTATTGATAAAAATAGAGTCATTTTAGAAACATAGCGAAATATCAAATAGTCTTAGATGAACTAGTGACTGTAACACATTTCAGAGACATTACACCTTTCTCATGTTAGAATTTTGTGGGTCCTCCACAAAATTCTATCCTAGTTTGGTAGATGATCCTTCGGTTGTTTGCGAGCAATGAACTCGTTGATCCTTCTTCGGGATTTTGAGAATCCTTCTCAAAATTCTGCCCCAGTTTCTTAACCAATTTCTAATTTTCTGGCATGCAATGGCACCAGCTGGATTTGCTCCAGAATTTTGAGGGTCCTCCTCAAAATTCTGCTCCAGTTTCTGATTCTGGAGGAAATGAAAATTTTATTATGATATGACTGAACCCACAGGGCTGCCTACGTATCCCCTCTTTTAAACGGGAATCAGGTCAAGCATAGTTCAATTACATCAGACGAGAAAAATATAAGTAATCTAAACATAGTATCTCTTGACTGCATCTGAAGTAATTGGTTTTGGCCAGACATCTCCGCCCATTTCTGCAAGTATGAGTACTCCTACTGTTAGCACCATGTGAACCATATAATGACCTTCCCAGTTAAGAGAGAATTTCCCTTTGGCTTCATCTTGATGTGGGAAGATTTTCTTTAGCACCAACTGTCCTGGTGCGAACTGTCTTGGCTTGACCCTTTTGTTGAAAGTTCTGGACATTCTGTTCTGATAAAGCTGATCGTGACATACTGTGTTCATTATTTTCCCATCTATAAGGGCCAATTGCTCATAGCGGCTCTTTATCCATTCTGCATCGTTGAGTTCGGCTTCCTGTGTGAACCTTAAAGAAGGGATCTCTACCTTGGCTGGGATGACAGCTTCGGTACATAAACCAGCATGTAAGGAGTTTCCTCGGTTGATGTGTAAACTGTAGTGCAGTATCCTAACGAAGCAAAGGGTAGCTTCTCGTACCATTGCGTGTGGTTTTCTACCATCTTCCTTAGTATCTTCTTGATGTTTTTGTTGGCAGCGTCTACGGCTTCATTCATCTGAGGTCCATAGGCTGTGGAATTATTGTGCTTGATTTTGAAAGTCTCATACATGGCTTTCATCAGATCACTGTTGAAATTGGCGGCATTATCAGTAACAATGGACTTGGAGACTCCAAATCAGCAAACAATACGATCTTTGACAAAGTCTGTGGTGACTTTCTTGGTTACAGCTTTGTATAATGCATCCTCTACCCATTTTGTGAAATAGTTAATGGCTACTAGAATAAACATGTGCCCTTTTGAAGTAGTGGGCTCGATAGGACCGATGACATCCATTCCCTATGCGGCGAACGACCAAGGTGAGCTTGTTGCATTGAGCTTATTCAGCAGCACTTTTATCGTATCGGCATGCACTTGACATTGGTAGCATTTGCGGACATACTGGACGCAATCTGTCTCCATAGTCATCCAAAAGTAACCGTCCCTAAGTATCTTCTTGGCCAGGACAAAACCATTCATATGTGGGCCGCAGGTCCCAGCATGTATCTCCTCAAATAGCTTAGAAGCCGCTTTTGCGTCGACACATCTTAGCAATCCCAAATCAGGAGTTCTTCTATATAAGTTTCCTCCACTGTTGAAAAAATGATTGGACAATCTCCGAAATGTGTGTTTCTGAGTGTGGTTTGCATGCTCTAGATATTCTCATTTTGCCAAATACTCTTTGATGTCATAGAACCAAGGTTTTCCATCTGTTTCTTCTTCAACGTGGGCACAATACATCGGGTGATTATGAATTCTCACTGGGATGGGATCAATGAAATTCTTGTCTGGATGCTGTATCATAGATGACAAGGTGGCCAATACATCAGCAAACCCATTCTGAATTCTGGGCACATGTCGAAACTCTATCTTTGGGAACCTCTTTCTCAATTCCTGTACATGGTGTAGATATGGCAATATCTTGGAATTCTTGGTGGCCCACTCTCCTTGTACTTGGTGCACAAGCAAATCTGAATCACCTATTACCAGCAACTCCTAAATATTCATGTCGATTGCCATGTTAAGTCCTAGTATGCAGGATTCATACTCTGACATGTTGTTGGTTTAGGGAAATATGAGTTTAGTAGATACCAGATAATGTTGACCTGTTTCTGATACCAAAACCGCTTCAATGCCCACTCTTTTGAAATTTGCAGCTCCATTGAAGAACATCCACCAACCGTCGTATGCTTCAGTAATGTCCTCTCCTATGAATGACACCTCTTCATTAGGAAAATACATTTTTAGGGGTTCGTATTCTCCTCCCACCGGATTTTTAGCAAGATGGTCTGTTAATGCTTGTCCTTTGATTGCCTTTTGAGTTATGTAGATGATATCAAACTCACTCAACAGTATCTGCCACTTGGCTAACTTCCCAGTTGGCATGGGTTTCTGAAATATGTACTTCAAAGGGTCCATCTTGGATATGAGGTATGTGGTATAGGCAAAGAAGTAATGCCTCAACTTCTGGGTCGTCCAGGTCAAAGCACAGCAAGTGCGTTCCAGCAGAGAGTATCGTGCTTCATAAGGTGTGAATTTCTTACTTAGGTAGTATATGACTTGCTCATTTCTCCCTATCTCGTCATGTTGTCCCAGAACACATCCGAAGGCTCCATACAACATAGATAGATAGAGTAGCAAAGGTCGTCCTCACTCTGGCGGGACCAAGACTGGTGGTGTGGACAAGTACTCCTTGATTTTGTCGAAAGCTTTCTGACAATCCTCGGTCCAGCTTGTTTCTGCATCTTTCCTTAACATCTTGAAGATGGGTTCACATATGACTGTGGACTGTGCTATGAAGCAACTGATATAGTTGAGGCATCCTAGGAAGCTCACCATATCCTTTTTGCTCCAAGGCGGCGGTAAATCCTGAATAGCCTAAACTTTAGATGGGTCCAGCTCGATCCCTTGGTGACTGACAATGAATCCCAGTAACTTTCCTGCGGGAACCCCAAATGCACACTTTGCGGAGTTCAGTTTCAAGTTGTACCTTCTTAACTTGTCAAAGAACTTTCTCAAGTCCGCTATGTGATCCGCGACCCTCTTGGATTTGATAATGACGTCATCCACATACAGCTCTATTTCTTAGTGTATAATATCATGGAAGATGGTTGTCATGGCCCTCATGTAAGTAGCCCCAACATTTTTTAGACCAAATGGCATCATTTTGTAACAGTATAACCTCCATGGTGTAATAAAAGTTGTTTTCTCTGCGTTTCTTTCATCCATCCAGATCTGGTGACAACCCGTGAAGCAATTTACAAAGGATTGGAGTTCATGCTTGGCGCAATTATCGATCAGAATGTTTATATTTAGCAGTGGAAAGTCATCCTTGGGACTTGCTCTGTTTAAGTCTCGATAGTCAACACATACTCTAACTTTCTCATCTTTCTTCGGAACTGGCACAATGTTGTCTAACCAGGTTGGGTACTCAACCACCCTGAGGACTTTAGCTTTGATCTGCTTAGTAACTTCCTCCTTGATTTTCAGGCTCATATCTGGTTTGAATTTTCTGAGCTTCTGCTTCACCGGCGGACACATGGGATTGGTAGGTAATTTTTGAGTTACTATGGACGTGATCAAACCAGTCATGTCATCATATGACCATGCGAAAATGTCCTCATACTCCTTTAAGAAACGAATGTACTCCTCTTTCTCTGTCGGCGATAAGTGAATGTTGATGTGAGTCTCCTTGACGGTCTTGGCGTCCCCCAAATTTACTGCTTCGGTTTCGTCCAGGTTGGACTTAGGCTTATTCTCAAAGGTTTCAACCTCCCTAACAACTTCCTTAAGTATCTCATCTTCTTCATCTGAATCACTATCCTCATATTGCATTGCCTCATTACATGTCACAGTCACCGGTTCATCAGGAAAAGTAATAATAACGTTGTAGAAAGAAAAATATGGAAGATAATAATGAATAATAAAGAGCAATGCATTTGATTAAAACTGAAAAACATCCAAACAAGTACGGCTCGATGAATCGAGCATTTATTTTGAAACGAGTAAGACTTTAAAACAAAATTACTGAAAATCTTAGATGCCTAGAATGACAATAGAAATAAAATCTGCCAAGCTACCCAGGGACTCGGTGGGCTTGGGATGGTGTGGCAGTCTAGTTCCTGGGTATAGCTCTATTCTCCACAATATGAATAGTGAGGCCTTTTTCCTCATCCTCAATTATTGCACTGCAATTCATGTCTTCTTCCCCCAAGAACAGATTTCTTAACCTAGCCAATGCTTCTTCTTCTACAGTTCCCTATATTGTGTCAGCTTGGTGAAAAGTTTGACCCAGATGTGGTACTGGTTGCTCGAGAGGGTAATAAGGTACACGCTATGGAGGCGGCCAATCATCATACTCCTACCATGTATACTGATATCCGAGCCCGAAAGTAGTACCATGACGTTTCAGCTGTATCGGTTTGGTAATACCCTGGAGATTCATCCCAAGCCCTTTGTCGAGTTCATACCCAGACCATGCCAGTATGCTTTCTATTTTGCTACTCCACTATTTGTCTTTTTCAATGGCATTGACACGTTCGATGTGATGATAGGTTTCCCCTCCTAGCCTTATTCTGTTCCCGACAACCGGGATGGTTTGACTGGTGTAAATGGGGTTACTCCCGTCTCCGCGAATGATCACTTCCTGATGGTTCCATTCGAATTTCACGGCTTGGTGTAGTGTGGAAGCCACATCCCCAATGGCATGTATCCATGGTCGGACCAATAGAAGATTGTATGAGGCTGATATGTCGAGCACCTGAAATTTAACGTCGAACCAAGTTGGCCCCATCTGTAGGCAAATATTAATCTCCCCAATTTTGGCCCTTTGAGACCCATCGAAGGCTTTCACGTTCATGCTTTCTGCCCGTATTTCATGAAAACCTTTGCCCAATCTATTCAGAGTATCCAACGGACAAATGTTGTGGCTTGAACCCCCATCAATCAAGACCCTGGCGATGAATTTGTCTTCAAATTGCACTGTAATATGCAATGCTCGGTTGTGATTCAGCCCTTCAGGTGGTAGCTCATCCTCGTGGAAGATTATTTTATGAATTTCCAGCACCTGCCCTACCATGTTGGTCATCTCTTTGTAGGTGATATTATTAGGTACATAATCTTCACTCAAAACCTTCATCAAAACATTCTTGTGCGCCTTTGAATTTTGCAATAGTGATAGGATGGATATCTGAGCTGGGGTTTTATTCAAATGATCGATGACGGAATATTCCCTTTCTTGTAGTTTCCTCCAAAGGTCATCTGGCCCTATTTCAATGACAGGTTGTTTGGTAGTGGCATCCTTACTTGGTCCTCCCAAGTGTTCAAGTGTTTAGATTTTTCCAGTCCTAGTCATTCCTTGTGCAACATCAGATTCCTCCATCTTTGCCTTTCCTTTTTGCCTATCTTCAGCAACGTAATCCCAAGGTATTGCTTTTGAATTAAAAGGGGGTGTGGTTGATACTGTCACTATGAAAGGTGTAGCCACTTCCACTTCAAATGGAACAGAAGTGGCCGCAGATGGAGCTACATCTACCTCAAATGGAACTGATACAGCTACCTCAACCTTGATTGGTGACTGAGTCTATACTACAGTAGGAGTAAGTGTGACTGCAAGTTTAAAGTCATCGCCTTCTCGAATAATCCCGATTGACCCCCCAGAATCCCATTCTTCGTCCATTTCTATCACATGTATCCCACCGTCCCTATGACCCGGGAGGGGGTTGTTGCGGGAATTGGGTGCAGCTTCTTTCGCCTGTATAACCTTGTTGTCAATCAGTGTCTGGATTTTGTCTTTCAATGTTCGGCACTCGTCAATGGCGTGCCCCTTCATACTAGAATGGTATGCATAGGTTTTGTTTGGGTTGACCCATTAGGACGGGTTTTCTACTACCACAACGGGAATGAGAGTGACGTAACCAACTACTTTCAACCTTTCATACAACTAGTCAATGGGTTCAGCAATAGCGGTGTATTGTCTGGGTAGTTTGCGATCAAAATTAGGTCATGGCCTTGGATAATTTTGGCAAGTTGGAAGTGATTGGAAATGAGATGGTTGGGAATTATAGGTATGATAGATGGTGGTCAGTTGGGAATACCTGGGAGATGAGGGTTGATATGTAGGTAGTGGTTCTTGGTATATGGGTGAGGGTGTTTGATATGTGGGTGGAGGTGTTTGATATGTTAAGTGGAGATTTTGGGCCTTGAGCTACCATTACTGCCCCAACGTCTATCTCCTTTGATATGCCGCTTGATTGTAATGCCTTGTTTATGGCCTGTAATGCCTCAAAGTTTGTCACCATCCCGCTCTTGATGCCTTCTTCGATTCTTTCCCCAAGTTTGATGATATCAAAGAATTTATGGTTTTCAATAACCATCAACCTTTTATAGTATTGTCGGATCCTGTGCTCTGACGAAAAACTTTTCATTTGTTCCTCGTCCAAAGATGTCCTGACTTTGGCTGCTTCCGACCTCCAACGAGTAGCATAGTCGCGAAAACTCTCGGTGGGATTTTTCTTGAGGTTCTGAATATAGAAAACATCTGGTGCATTTTCTATGTTGAACCTGAATCGATCCATGAAATCAGATGCCATACTCACCCAATTAGACTATTTCTTAGGATCATGGCGGATGTACCAGCACAAGGCATCTCCCGTAAGACTCCTCATGAAAAGCTTCATCCAGATCTGATAGGTTTTCAATATCTTTGCCTTGTGTTTTGATGATCTAACAAACTTAATGACAAGAACCAGATAGGGAACCTGACTCACTTGGATTACACTGCAACTAATAGATTCTAGACAAATGTGAACTTGCTACAGTTTCAGGAGGTAGGAACCCAAACAAAGACCTGATACTCTTGCAGGTTCCTCATGGCAGTACAAAGCCAATTGGACACAGCTGGAAATAAAAATTCTGTCGCACTGCACTGTTTCCAGCGCCCACTCATTCTCTAATCAACTAAAGTACAATGATTCAAGTTACTCAACTCAAGACAATATGGGCAGTGTGCACAAGTACTAGATCAGGAACCTGATCCCTTGCTTCTCCCTGACAGAAGTACAAGTCAACTATACAGCTGGATCACAACTACAGAAACTGACTGTCCTCAACTGTACAAAGAGGAACACAACAGGGACCTGATCCTTTAGGGTTCTCTAACAGAAGTACAAGTCCACTATACAGCTGGAACATAACTGAGTGACTGTCCACAACTGTACAAAGAGGAACACAACAGGGACCTGGTCCCTTAAGGTTCTCTGATAGAAGTACAAAGTCAACTACAACGGGAAAGCAACTACAGAAAGTGACTGCTTGCAACAGTACAACAGACAGAGTAACAGACAGTGCAACAGTCACTTTCCATTGAGATTGGACATCACCATTGTGAATTGACATCACTAAGGTAATGTCTTGTGTAGTATAAACCTCATGCAAGGCACAAGATTCTGGTTCAATACTTGCAAAATCAGGAAAGGAAAATATTCTCTCAAGTGTTTAAGAACCTCTCTCAAGAACAAAGCTGTTGCAACCTCAAAGACCTGATCCGAGATTGATGATATCTTAAGTCCTTAGAGTTGTTGAGTCTTTGTTATGTGTTCTTTATTATAACTCCTATCCAGCTTTCTTAGAAGCATTGATTAGGTTGAGTCATAAGAAAAATCCTTTGTAACCGTAGTGTGACAAAGTGGCTTGTGGTGGAAACATCACAAGTTAGTCAAAGCCTTTGTAACCGTAGTGTGACAAAGTGGCTTGTGGTGGAAATACCACAAGTTAGACAAATTCTTGTTAACTAGGATAGTTATAGAGTGGCTTGTGATGAGAGCATCACAAGTTAGTTGAAGTCTTTGCAATAGAGTTATTGTAAAGTGGCTTGTAATAGGGAGATTGCAAGTTAGTGAAGTTAAAAGTCTACAGGTGTAGGTCGTGGTTTTTTGATCCCCTTGTGTGGGATTTTTCCACGTAAAAATCCTCTGCCTTATTTACATTCAGCTTTACTAGCATTCACAGCAGAACCCGATAAAGAACCAAGTACTCTACTATTTGGTGGATTCACACAAACTTAGCACTGTACCAAACTGTTATAGGACCAGATCGCTATACAGTTCGGTTCATTAGTATTTTCAGAGGAAACAGATAGAGAACCCGGTTCTCTATACAGTCTGGTGGACGCACAGTTTCTAACAAGTGGTATCAGAGCGGGTTCTTCCTATCAGGCTAACACCTAGGAAGGATCCTCATAGCTGCTCCATTAACTCTTGAAAGGAGAAAACCAAAGAAGGAAAAGTACCGGGTACTTAAAGCTGCTAAAAATGATTCGAGTGAGGAAGACAGTATGGCTTACTTAACCAAAAGGTTTCAGAAGATGGTCAGAAGAAATGGAGAAGTTCTAGAAAGGGATAGCTCTAACAGATCAAAGAACAATGATCTTTATTACAAGTGCGGAAAGGGTGGACACTTCATGAAAATTTGTCCTCTCTTGAAGCAAGAATTCTCCAAGAACTTCAAGAGAAAAAGATCAGCTGAATATGACTCAACCTTTGCGTTGATGGCACAACCAGATGATGACAACAAAGAGGTAAATTTCAGGAATGTTCAGAGAAATCTGAAATTCTATTCTCCAAGAAAACATATGTCTTTAGCTAATGTATTAATCAATGCCTTTCATAGTTTTGTGGAGGATAGAGATTCTTTGACCTTAGAATTAGCAGAATCTGGACAAACTAGAGACGACTTAGTGGCTGTAGTTACTGACCATAATAGAACTATTGAAACTTTCAGAAAAGAAAAGAATGATCTTTTCGCAAAAATTACAGACCTAAGGAAATCAATAGTGAAACCTGAGATTAAGTCAAAACCTAAAAATTCTGGAAAAGTAAAGGAGAGAGCCAGTAAGGAACACATTAGGCTTGAAAATGAGTTGAAAGTTGCTAGAACTAGGATATGTGGTAAACTCGAGAAAAATAGGCAGCTTCAAGCTGGATTGAAGAGAGTAAAAATTGATGTTGAGAAATCTCTCAAGTGGACCTGGTCCTCAGATGTTGTCACTGCCATGTACTTCAACAATAGTGGAAACAGGCAGGGAATCGGGTTCCAAAAGGAGAAAACTCCTTACAACCCTTATAGCAAGTACGTTACAGTTCCTGATAACTGGCAGTGTACCCACTGTGGGAAAAATGGGCACTTCAAAGAAATTTGCCAGGACAGGGCTCAATGTGTTCAGAAAAACAAAGTGCTTACTGACAAAGTGACTACTACTAGGGGACCAGGTACCGCTCACAGGAAATAAATGTTGTCTGCATGGACTAGAAAAGCCCTTATCAATCCCTTCTATCATAACAAAGGACCCAAACTAGTTTGGGTTCCTAAATCTAACCCATAATTTAGATGTACAGGGAATAGTGAGAGGAAGCGGACTGCAATGGATCATGGACAGTAGATGCTCAAAGCACATGATTGGAAATACCATGGATTTTCTCTCACTGAAAGCCCTGCAAGGGAGGGATGTACCCTTTGGAAAATGGAAAGAAGGGGTGCATTCTAGGTATGAGGAAGAAAACTAGGTAGAAGTTCGTGTCTAAGCTGGTGATATGAGCTGCTTGAATGTAGTTGATAATGATTCGAAGACTTGGCATAAAGGATTGGGGGGATACAAGTTTTCCCACTTCTGAAGATATTGATGAAGAAGGACCTGGTCCATGGTCTGTCAAATTCAAAGTTCAAAGAACACGGAGCATGCAATTCCTATTAGAATACTGAGCCGGAGTGAAAAGAGGAGCATGATAAGACCTCTCCTGAACAAAACCCCCTATGAGTTGTTGGCTAGAAGGAAACCCAAGCTGACTCACCTAAGAACATTTGGGTACAAATGCTATGTTCTCTATAATGGAAAGAATCATCCTGGTAAATTTGATGCCAAGAGTGACGACGGAATCTTTATAGGATATTCCTCTTAAAACAAAGCCTACAAGACTACAACAAAAGGACATAATGTGTGAAATAAAGTGGAATTCTTGTCTAAGATACGCACAGTCACAAATCTTGTGACTAGTGAGGTGGTGCTTGTGGCCAAAAGATACAAGAATATCTACCTTGCTGATTTTAAGTCCCGACATGGTGGTGATCAAACATGCCTAAGTGTCATTAATGATGATGCTGAATTATGGTGAAAGTGACTAGGCATGTGAGTTTCTACTTATTTAACAAGTTGGTTATAGAGGACCTGGTTCATGGGCTGAAGTAGTCAACACTACTTACTACTTGATTAACAAATGCATGATCAGGTCCCTCCTCAAAGAAGTCTCTCTATGAACTGCTCAATGGGAGAAAAGCCAAGTTGACCTACCCGAGAGCCTTTGGATGCAAATGTTTTGTTCTCAACAATGATGGAAAAAAGGTCACAAAACCAAGCAGATGAAGATGGAGAATTCACAAATGATCCTGATAAAGCTATAGATATCGCCAATGGAAAAACTGATTTGATAAGTCAAGTCAAGCAGAATGATGAAGGAAAAGCATTAGAATCTCCAAAATGGCACAGAGGAACCTGGTCCCTCGATGATTGGCTATGTTAAGAAGGAAAGGTACAATGCTAAAAAGTGTTTTTAGGCGACATCTAACTCAAATCTATACTTTTACAGGTATACACATATGGCAGTCTCAGGACAAAAACAAGTAAGAGTGACATTGCACTTCTAAGAGTCCTTGCTCAAAATTTTCAAAAACAGTCACGAAACCTGGTTCCTATGACTCAAGTTAGTAGTTTCTACTATACTTATATACCTTTTTTAAGCTGCTGAAGTGTCATGTCATCAATTTGTTTCTGCCTTTCTCCTGCCTCTCCTCCTAACTTTTGAAGTCTAAAATGTTAAACCTTTTCTAAACTAACATGTTGCCCCAAAAAGGAACTTCTCTATCTTACACCCAAATAAAACCGATTCTTTTCTTCAAAACCAGAATCAACCTTGTCTCAAAGTAGTCCTTCTTTCCAAATATGCCAGAGCTGAATCCAACTTTCTCACTTTCAAAAAAAACTAACTCCATCAGAATCATAACCCCAATAAGTCTTTGGTAGATTTTGATGGAAGTGTAACTAAAAGGGAACAGGGTAAATCTAATATTCTAAAGTGTGAGGCTGAAGTTGTGGTTGGATTTGTGGAAGTCTTAAAGGATGAAGAAATTGGCAAATGTGAGGACTGAATGAGGGACCTGATGCCTCAAGTCCTTCTCATGAAGTCAATTTTAATAATGATCTTTTCTCATTGAGTTCTGTATTTAAACGAATTTTCGATCCAATAAAGAGGATTGAGAAAAGTAGGTTGACCGATGATGAAGTGGTATGACCTGCTGATGTGGTGATTGTGGAAGAGAGAATGAAGTGAAAAAAAAATTGGAGAAAAGAAAGTTGGTTGAGAAAGATACAACACATGATAAGGGTGAAATAGATTGAGAAGAAGAAGAGAGAGACATGGTGCTCAGGGATAGAAAGGGTAGTGTAAGTGAGGAACCTGGTTCCTTACAAAAGCAAAAGGTTGAGCCATTAGGTTTGGAGGGAGAAGACGTTGAAGTCTCAAAAGGTGCTGTAAGGCAGAGTGTTGACTCTGATATTGCTGAAAAATGGAGGAACCTCTCGACATTGTTGAGTTCTAAAAATTGGAATCACCTCTTTGTTCCTACAAGTCCCAATGTTTCTGAAGAAAAAGTAAAAACTTCTATGTTTTATGTGATACTATGATGTTATATGTGCATGGGACTGAGTCTGTTCTTGATGAGACGAAGCTTGGGGAGATTCTTGGTGCGCTGATTGATGGCTCAACATACTCAGATAGGTTGAGAACCTGGTCCTCGAGGACCCTCGGTAGAATAAAATGTTAAGTTGAAGGGTGAGAATGAAAGATTGAGGAAACATGTGAAGGAACTGAGAAAGCAGGTGATCATTGATCAAAGGAAAGTAAATTAACAAATGGACAAGCTCATCAAAACCTTAGCCCCTTACTTTTCTTCCTGCCCAATGATCAATATCCTTCACTTCTTCCAACTTTCTTGAATTCTTACCTTCTTTTGATCCATATATTTGATGACATTGGTACTTCAGTTGTTTAAATTGTCTTATTATGTATTGTTGAAGCTACTGTGCTTTTATCATAATTACTCCACTATGGGCAATCACTCTATTTTGTGCACTGACATTCACTTATTGTTCTTGTTATTATTTATGTTGTGTTGCCCAAGTGGCCTGAGTTAATGTTGCTGAACTTCTTTTTGGTAGTACTTCTTCTGTTATTCTTTTCGATGATGCCAAAAGGGGGAAGTAATATAGGTGTCCACATGTGGGAGGAACAGAATCTAATTGACATGTGTGTTGTGCATGAAAGATGGATCTGTTTCGCATGGGGAACGTTGCTGATTGTTGTGCTTCGCAGGGGGAACGTGATGATAATATGTTGATTATAGGTCTGATCCGCAGGGAAACTTATGAGGAATCTGATTCTCAAAAGGAATAATAATTTTAGGTTTGTCATCATCAAAAAGGGGGAAATTGATCTAAGTTACTCTATGTCATGTTTTGATAATGACAAAAGTTCTCAACATACTGGGTATGGACCGGATGTGATCAGTGCAGATAAGGAACCTGATTCTCACGGGGAATAATTCCGGGTTTGTCATTCATCAAAGAGGGGGAAATTGATAAGCTATGGTACTTTGAGTTTTGATGTTTTGCCAAACAGTCTTGAGGAACCAGTTGTGATCAGTTCCTTAGGTTCGGTTCTCATGACGAATATGGCTGATTCGTAGGGGGAACAATGTGGAGATCTAGTTCTCAGGGGGAATATATATTCTAAGTTTATCGTCATCAAAAAGGGGGAAATTGATAGGTTTTCAATATCTTTGCCTTGTGTTTTGATGATCTAACAAATTTAATATCAAGAACTAGATAGGGAACCTGACTCACTTGGATTACACTACAACTAATGGATTCCAGTGAAATGTGAACTTGCTATAGCTTCAGGAGGTAGGAACCTAGACAAGGACCAGATACTCTTACGGGTTCCTTATGGCAGTATAAAGTCAATTGGACACAACTGGAAACGAAGATTATGTCGCACTACACTGATTCAAGTTACTTAACTCAAGACAATCTGGGCAGTGTGCACAAGTACCAGATTAGGAAATTGATCTCTTGGTGCTCCCCTAACAAAAGTACAAGTCAACTATACAGCTGGATCGTAACTACAGAAAGTGACTGTCCGCAACTATACAAAGAGGAACACAACAGGGACCTGATCCCTTAGGGTTCTCTAACAGTAGTACAGGTCCACTATACAGCTGGAACATAACTGAGTGACTGTACGCAACTGTATAAAGAGGAACACAACAGGGACCTGGTCCCTTAGGGTTCTCTGATAGAAGTACAAGTCAACTACAACTGGAAAGCAACTACAGAAAGTGACTGCTTGCAACAGTACAACATACAGAGCAACAGACAGTGCAACAGTCACTTTCCATTGAGATTGGACATCACCATTGTGAATTGACATCACTAAGGTAATGTCTTGTGTAGTATAAACCTCATGCAAGGCACAAGATTCTGGTTCAATACTTGCAAAATCAGGAAAGGAAAATATTCTCTCAAGTGTTCAAGAACCTCTCTCAAGAACAAAGCTGCTGCAACATCAAGGACCTGATCCGAGATTGATGATATCTTAAGTCCTTAGAGTTGTTGAGTCTTTGTTATGTGTTCTTCATTGTAACTCCTATCCAGCTTTCTTAAAAGCATTGATTAGGTTGAGTCATAAGAAAAATCATTTGTAATCGTAGTGTGACAAAGTGGCTTATGGTGGAAATACCACAAGTTAGTCAAATTTTTTGTAACTAGGATAGTTATAGAGTGGCTTGTGATAAGAGCATCACAAGTTAGTTGAAGTCTTCATAATAGAGTTATTGTAAAGTGACTTGTAATAAGGAGATTGCAAGTTAGTGAAGTTAAAAGCCTACAGGTGTAGGTCATGGTTTTTTGATCCCCTTGTGTGGGATTTTCCACGTAAAAATCCTCGGCCTTATTTACATTCAACTTTACTAGCATTCACAGCAGAACCCAATAAAGGACCAGATACTCTACTATTTGGTGGATTCACACAAACTTAGCACTGTACCAAACTAATATAGGACCAGATCGCTATACAGTTTGGTTCATTAGTATTTTCAGAGGAAACAGATAGAGAACCTGATTCTCTATACAGTTTTATGGATGCACAGTTTCTAACAGGATCTTTTCATCTTTTCCGACCCCGACAAGTTTGTCACAATAGGTTCTTAGCATAACCTTGGGATACTTGTACCATCAAACATCTCGAACTTGGGAGGTTTGTACCCTTCTGGCAGTTCTACATCTGGTTGTATACATAGGTCTTCACAGTTCAAACCTTCTATCCCTTTGCCTCCTTCGACACCCTGAACTCGACTTGTCAACTTCTTGAGTTCCTCAGCCATGTTTTTGATGAACAGGTCCTTCTCAGCGGATTCTGGTGTATAGGAAGTTGGTTGGATAGAGTGAGGTACGGTTTCCACGTATATAGGGTTGTTTTGGTAAGTGCCAGGAGCCTAGGTGTAGTGGTGGTCATTGGTTGAGTTTTGAAGATCGGGAATGGTTGTGGTGTATTATGGAGAGTATGATAAGTGACGGTTGGTGGGTACTGGATTGGTTGATGGTGGTGTTATGGCGGAGTTGGTATCGGTAAGGTATTGAGATTTTGAGGCGGGGTTGCATATTGATGCGGTGTAGGGTTTTTGGGGATGTTGGTTCAGTGTATTTTGGGGAGGTGTTGGGTTCTTAGTGTTTTGTTGGTTGACATCAGGGATATTCAGGTGAGGGATAGGTTTGCTAGGTTGTGGACCTGCTCAAGTTCTCCCTGTAGCTCTAGTATTTTTTGCTCCAACCTTAAAACTAAATCATTTGGTGCCGGAGTACTCCGTCCATCTGAAGTTTCTGCATTTTCCACATTCTCCTTTCGAATACCACTTAAGTCATCCATTTTAGCTTTCCCTTTGCTCTTTGTATTACTTGGAGGAGGAGGAGGTGGAGGGCCTCTAGATCTGGTATGATACGCTGATGATGCCAGTATGTGCGAACCAACCTTAGGGGATGGGAATAAAGAATAAATAAAAACAAAAGGTAAACAAGTCAGTAAGGGTTCTGTAATATTTGCAGTATTTAAACACATATTGCGGGAATGTAAATTCACATCCTAATTTGGGAGCCCCATTGGGCTCGAGGTAGGCCTAGCGACAAATAAGTTTGGAGAAATTCAGTGCCAATAATTGCCTCATTTCATTAATGTAAAAGTAAACGACCCAAAACAACACTAAATAAGATAATCTTGCTAATTACACTTGGCCTTATTACATTTAAAAAGAAAGCAAGTAAATTTAATATACTTAGTCCCAAAAGGACCCTCTCCAGATCGGATGCTATTGTCGATCAACTCTCCCAGCTCGCACAGGTTCAGCAGTAGGAATGCCTTTGCCAGATGTCCTCCTTCATTTCCTTCAGTGTTCTGGTAGTCGGTGATCCTCTTCCTTATCTTCCCTTCCAATTCCACTAAACTGTATTCTAGATATTCCAGCCTCTTGCTGGATTTAACAGCTCTTTCTTTCCACTCGTTAATCATTTCCATGTCGGCCTTATGTTGTGCCATATGCTCAGCTTCAAACTCTCGAACTTTTTTGCGCAGCTTATTGTACTTCACCTCTACTTCGGCAAACTCATCTATGACCATGTTTCTTGGACCAACCCTTGGCTCAAAGACTCCTGATAGATTATCATCCAACCATGAGGGTAAAAGTATGAATGGCCCTATTGATATCAGTCTGGCTCGATGGTATCCTTTTCCACAATAATCTTTAAAGTCCACATATGTTGTATTTCATTCTTATATGGGATGGCGTCACCTTGGAAATTAGCTATGAAGTGATTCATCTTAGCAACCTGTGGTATAACTTGTCTCCTGCTTGCTTGTCTCATAACTCTAAGGGGAGCATAAGGGTATATCCCTTTTAACCCGATCAACACCAAATGGGGGACATCTCTGGATCTTATGATGAACTTGTTGATGGAGAACCATTCGAACATCCACTGAACCTGGTCCTCGGTCAACTTGTTGAAAAACTGTACTCATCCTACAACATCCTTAGGTTGATCGAACATGTTTGGAATGTAAGTCATCCTTTTAGGTTGATGGAAGGCTATGTGGTCATTCCACGACATTCGTGGAAACTCTTGGTGGTATTGGCCCCTTTGGAGATGTTCTAACAGTCAAACTTGTAACAACAAATTGCAACCCTAAAAAATCTGGACCCCTTCTAACAGCGTTCCAAGGCCCGGTACATATCCGCAATGATCATAGGGACAATAGTATATGTTTGCCCCTCGATCCCTTCCATTAGAGTTTTGGCCACCATGGCCAGCCTAGTATGGATTTTATCCCCTTGGATTGGGAATATCAACATGCCTAAGAAGCACACAATGAACACGAAGACCCTGCGATTAACCTAGCCCAAAGAGGTGAGTAAGAACTCATCATCAAAAATACAAGAGTTGTTGTGACCGTATCTTTCATAAAGGAAATTAAAAGGTATGTAGGAGTTTTTCAGGCACTCCAAATCATTATTTTTCTTCAGCCCCATCATCTTTAGGAACCCTCTGGTGGTGCGATTTTTAGGTGCCAACAGACCAGGGCTATCCCAAGGCAACCCAACAAATCCCCCTATTTCTTCTAGAAGGGGAGTCATTTCTATGTCTCCAAAACGGAACACAGCCCTTTCCTTATCCCAAAACAGAGTGGCAGCCTCGATTAGCATTTTGTTTGGTTGAAGATCCAATAGTGATGGCAAATTCCCTAAAAATATTTTCACATGATTTTGGTCACTTGAGGGAAGGTCCCTCCACCAGTCTATCAAAAGTGGAGGTATGCTACCGACCATACCAAATCTGGGGACTTCGTGCCTCATTTTTTGCAAAACAAGAGATAGTTAGACCCTTTCCCCCTCTAGGTTTGTCTATTTATACAGTAATGATTAGCATATTGGCACTTATTTCTCCAAATTAATGCATACAATCGTAGTTATGTCCGTTGGGATTGTAAAAAACCCGATGGACTTTAGACGAGGCTTGTCTTAAAGAGTTATTATGCGGATACTATATTAACCCGGCTAGGTTTGACCATGATGCATGTACAAATAATCAGAGTAAGGCTGCTATAGAGGTCTAGACTGGGACCCTCAAGCGGACAACTTGAGGGGGAAAGGCGTGGAACCGTCGAACGCACCGTTGATCCACTAGGTTTACCGCAAATACACCTTTCCGAATTTAAAGGGTGATATATAAGAAGAGCGTAAACACTCATCAAGCGTTGCTATAGGATTGATTACACACGAGTGGAATATGATGTTGAGCATGATTTATGCAACAATAAATAGCATGTTGTCAAGTATTTGCACATAAAAAACGATAAATGCACTATTTAAATAATTGAAAGACAGATACGGAAAAGAAAACAAACAGACAAGTCAGTTTCAGAAAAATAAAAGAAATCGTAAATAAGCAGTTAAATACAGATAAACGAGAAAGGGTACACGAGATAAAGCATGCTTAGACTAATTCACAAAAATAAGTTCGTTATGGTAAGAGCCTATAATATTCCCAGTAGAGTCGTCATGCTATCGCGCCCCCTTTTCCTTTCGCGGGGTCCGGGTTTCGACACTCATAGGGGAACAACTCGTTTCCTTTTGGGAACTAGGTTTGAATTTGAAGAGTCGTCACCTAATGGATTAAGGTGCGTTAGGGCACCTAGAGCGGTTAACTCATATAACTAGTTTGTATTACTAGAGATTAGGGTAAGAGCTCGAAATAACATTGAGGGGAAGGTGTTAGGCACCCCTCGCAGTCCACAAGGGTGGGTCCCAGCCGAACTTAAACTATGTGAATTAGTCATTTTAATACATATTTGCAAATAAAGGTAGTTTTCACAGTCTAAACACATATATGATTCAAGAAAATTTAGATAATGAAAGTAAAAGAGGTTTGGACAGCTTACACATGTATATGTAAAGGAAAAGGGAAGTTTAGATAATTTAAACATATATAGAAATTGGGAAAAGGGGAGTCCTAAGTTGATTAACCTAAAGGATCAATCTGTACAATGCCCGGTAGTCCTCCTCAACTAGAGGGGCTACACGTGACATTAGTGCGCAGGTCATCATATCCTTTTACTACTCATTACCCCATCCCTTAATGGTTATATAAGCGAGTTTAATTAACGACTTCTAAGCGTGTTGTTACCCGTCCCTTCCTTATGGTCCCGGAGAAGCTTAGGACCTCTAAATCTGGGCAGTTCTAGACAAACGTAAGGTATTTAAAAGGAAAAAATCTAGGCGACAAACAAATAACATGTAGGACAAACAAATAGGGAAAACAGTTAAAAGGCTCAGGTTTACCTCTGCATGTATATAGGCAAATAAACAGTATGTCTAAAACATAGATTTTGAAGAAGTTTATAAATACTAAGAACATGATATCTAGATTAATGTTACAGATGCAGGATATGCAGTGTTTATTTTAAGGAAAGAGGGCAGAATCCTAACCAGTTTGCCTACTGGTTTTCAAAATATGTTGGATTTAAGCAGTTTATAAACAATCAGAACATAGTTTTGGTTTTTCAAGGACGTTAATTACCTAAGGCGTGCCTAGGCGTGGGGACTATATGTAATCATAATTACAGGAACTGTTTGAATAGTTGGAGATCGTTTAACCTATGAGCATGCTGATCTAGGTGATACAGATTATAACAGGTATTTTATATCAACTTGTATTTAGAGCCATGACGTCTACATATGGGACTGTTTAAACCTTTAGTAGATAGTGATTGAAATAAACATGATTCAAACAGATGCAAATAGAGTTCCTAGAAACATGGTATCTAATGCATATAAGAGATGACTATTTTATTAAGGCAGGATTGTTAACCTAATAGCAAGATCTCTAAGTGAAAGTACTTATGCAAGATCAAAACTGGAATAGCGATATATGGCATGTAGTATGTTGAAGCCATAAACGTGAAGGTCCTAAAATCAAGTTATGTAATGCACAAGATCATCATGGTTTAAATGCAAATGAACACATCCATCCTAGAACATGGATTCTAATACAGATTTGCAGAACATAAAGCCTATAGCATGTTTCTACCCAATTTTACCCACAGTGCCATACAACTACCCTCCTGTTTCACTAGTTACCCCAATATCTGTTTACAAATAATTATTACAGACCAGGATTAAATAAATTACATAAATATGATATAGATTAAACTATAAGGAGCTTGATGTAGGCCCAAAGAAAACCTGGGATACTAGGCCTTCAGTAGACTCAAATGCCAAGGGTTTCATAGCCCTTTTCATGTCCAGGTGTGTCAGAGTTCCCTAAGGACCTCAATGATCCCGGGCAGTGCTCACACCCAGACTTTTCACAATAAGGCCTGAGTAAGTGCAGTGTGGAGTAGCCAGCCCCAGTGTGCTAGAGTTCCAAAAGATCTCAAGAGGATCCCAAGGCAGTATACACACTGGAGGGGCAGAACCTAGGGATTTAAGAGTAGAGTGAGAGTGCTTGACATAGTTTTGAAAAGTTTTTGACAAGAAAATAGTACTGAAATGATTATATAAGTAAAGAACTTTTCTGAAGAATAAGAACTGATTTAGTAATAAAGCAGTTTGAAAATAATGTGAACACTTTTGAAAAAAATCAGCAAATAGCCTAATTGGTTATAGAACAAACAGGTTTAGCCATTACTCAACAACAAATTTCACCAAGGGGGTTGTGGGAATTGGGGACACATAAATCATATAACAGCAGGATGCACAGAGATTTTCAAAAGTCTTATATGATTAATAAATTGGTTATAAGGTAGGTAATTGAGACATAGAGCAAGGATCATAGTAAAGCCATATTGAAAAAAATATTAACACTGGACAAGTTAAGCACACAACCAGAGTTACTTTGGGATACTAGACAACTTAGCAAAGCAGATTAAACAAGAACCTAAGTAAACAGATTAGGCAAGCATCATAAGTACTCCTAGTTTAAACATGCTGACATACTTAACAAGCAGATTGAAGTAGGCAGAATTAGACATACTAATTATAGTTTTAACAGAACCAAAATCAGACGTGCTAGTTGAAACAATAATTAGGCAATGTGATTTAGACATGCTGGTTACATATTGAGCAACATGATAGTAAACAAGAAACAAGATTGGAAATCATAACTAATGAACTAGAACAACAATGAAACACATAGAGTTTTGGATTTCAAATTGAATTAGGACATGCCAGTTAAAGAGAGAAAATACAGAGTATAGAGCAGATGTGGTGCAATAGCTAGCCTTGGCTTACAGCTGGCCAGGTCAGTGAGAATTGCAAGTAACAGAGAAGAACAAAGAGTTTTTAAGAGAATGAGAGTATTTTTGTGAACCAATGTTCGTGTGTTAGAAGTGAGAATAGAGGAGAATATATATGGTAGTTAAAAGCAAAAAGAATAAGGTAAAAGAGATCAATCATTCAACAATTAAGGAATCCATAGAATCAATTACACACAAATTAGTGTAGTTTTCCCTTAATTAAGGGCAATTACCCAACGGTAAAAGGCAGAATACATTTAAAGAAAGAAAATCAAGTGAGCAATTAGGGATAAATAGATAGAAGTTCGATTAAGGAAATAATTATTGAAGAATTAGTAAATATCATAGTTAATCGAATAAGGTAAGAAAACTAAATAAGGTCACAAATAAAGGAAATAGTCAAGAATCAGCACATAGTTTTTAACAGAGCCAATCAATGAGTCAAAAATTCAAAACAATACTGATTTCAGGGATAAAATATAAGTTTCCACAAATAGACAAATAGGCTAAATAGAATTTCATAAACATACAGAAATTAGCCGAGAAATCGAATCAAAAACCCTAATAGAGATGAACTAGGGTAAAAAATTACAAGACATTGAATTAGACTAAGGGGAAATCATGAAAGTCAAAGCACAGAACAAACAATGTAACAAGTAACACAAAAAGACTCAGAATCGAAGCAAAATATAAGAAAATTAGGGCTTTAGCATAAATCGATTAGGTTCCAAACAATTTTAGCAGAAATCAATAATAATACTTAAGACCAACGATTAAACACTCGAAAATTAGAAAAGCTTTGAGAAGGTGAGTTCAGTGAACCCTAATTTTAGGAAAAACGGAGAATCAATTGAAAAAACCATAAGACTTTCGTGAAGACGTGTAAAATAGGTTCGATTCATCTCAGATATAGACAGATCTGAGAAGGTCAAAGGATAAAAATTAGGGTTTTCAGAAAGGCAACAGAGACGAGCATGGACTTAGGAATCCATGGAAAAATGAGAAAGATCTTACTCAAGGTCAAGCCAAATGGACTGAAATAGGCAAGAAAACCCCAAGGTGTAGTCCTCCTTCACAGTTGGGATACTAGAAAGGCGAATAGAGAAGAAAAACATGCGAACTAGCCAAAATTGGTGGCCTTGAGAAGTTGTAGAAAGAGCCTTTCTTGAAGGTCATTTGCGGTGCTGAGCTGAAGAGGTATGATAGTGCTAACAATTGGAGGTTTAGACTCAACATCAACCTCCTTGTCTTTATTTTTCTTTGGGCCTCCACCTAAGAAAAGACCGGTATTACCAAAGGAAGTAGTGTATGAAGACATGGTGGTAAGAGGTTTGTAAAAAAAAGTTCTTGCTGAGAAAGTTAAAGATGTTAAAGTTTTCTAAAAAAAAATGCAGAGAAGAAGGAAGACTTATGAAAGTTGTAGGATTAAAGAAGTAAAAATAATGAGTAGCAGAGAAGTTATAGACGACAAAAATTGTGTCATGATTACCTCGAAAACTAGGAAAAATATTTGTTGTATTGTGGGGAAACACGTGTTTGGGGTTTAAATGCGAGTGTCACACCTCCTTTTTGCGCGCCCGGCCCCGAAGGGTTAAAATGCGGGGGTGGAGTTTTTCCAATTTAAGTGACAATATTCGAAATGGGATTATTTATTTAATTCAGAGTCGCCACTTGGGAAAGGTTTGGCTTTTGGTGTCCCAAGTCACCGGTTTATCTTGAATCCCAAATCGAGGAAATTTTCGACTTTTCCAAATGAAGTCTGCGAACCAGAAATTCTAAGTAAGGAATTCTGTTGACCCGAGGGAAGGTGTTAGGCACCCTCGAATCCCGTGGTTCTAGCACGGTCGCTTAAATTGTTATAATGGCTAAATATCTGATTTAAATACATGTTGTGACTTATGTGCTTTTATTAAGTTTTAACCGCTTTTATTATTATCATTTATTTTACAGAATTGCAACGTCGTGAAAATGCATCTCGAACCACGTCACAATCAATGCACCCGTGATTGTCGACACATTTGGAGTTCGTTGAGATTTGGATTAGGGTCACATCAATGTGCACCCGAATTTAAGAATGTGATTTAATTAAGCCGCGCCAACAGAGTCTAACGCGTTATTATCTTTGTAGAAGGCCATGAAATTTATTAAATGGCCTATCTTAAATTCTAAATAATTATCATCAGTTGTTGAGGGCCCCGCAATTGTTTTTTTTTTTTTTTGGCGAGGCTTGTCTTATTATTTTTAGAAGGGTATCCTACAGTGACTACATTTCTATTATTTTTATTTCCAGAGATAGAAGAAAGGAAAGTGTGTGTGCTAATTGAAGTATATACTTCAGCTTAAACCAAACTCCTGTCAATTTTGATTGATTACTTTTAAAGTAAAAAAACGTCATGCCTTTTACGAAAATGATTTGGTCGAATAAAAGATTACATATGAGATAGATGAAATGCAATACTTAATCCGAACATTTCTTAATTTGAACTTAACTGAACCTATTTGAACTAGGTTAAAGGATAACTGGTGAAGTAAAATGCTTTAATTTGACAAGGAATCATATACGAGTTAGCAAAATACAACGTTTAATCTGAGCATTTCTGGTATTAAACTTAACCAAACTTATATGGACTAGTCTTACTAAAAAAAAAATGAAATAGAAAACAGTATTGTGTAAAGTCGAAATATGCATACTTATACTAACAGACAATTGTCGAGCTCAAATACAAAGGGGTGAAACTCAGTCGGCTATCAATATACTCTTTTGAACTATTGAAACATAAGCTAAATCAATTTCCACAAGGCCTGTTAATGTACTATGAATATTACAGCAAATGCTTGAACTTCTTCAACCTTTTTCATTTCATGCTTTCAAACTGTTTCAATTACATCAATATGGGACTTGAAATGTGTACCTGAAAATGCTGAAAGTGCAAAGGAGAAGAAGAAGAAGATGGGAATCAGCAGCAGCAAAAAGGCAGAATTAACAGTAGCAGCAGGACAAAAATGCAGCAGCAATAGCGAGCAAGATAGCAGCAGTAATCAGAGCAGCACAACAGAAAGGATTCTGTTGCGAGGTGGAACTAGAGTTGAAGGAGAAACAACTCGATGAAACAGCACACAGTGCGATACTCCAGACAGTCCAATTCCGGAATATACCAAATGCAGCAGAACACTAACAATAATCTCGATTGAAATTTAGAAGAAAGAACATTGCCTAACGTATTGACAATAAATGAACTTCGGACAAACAAGACCAAGTTTCTGATTTCTTAATCTGTTTTCTCTCTTTCTTGCTCTCTTTCTATTCCTGTCAACTCTCTCTTTTCTTTCTATCTTCGCAGTGTGCGTGTGTTTCTATTTCTCTTTTACCTTCAGAAAATCCAGTCCTCTTAAACTCCTCACCTCCCCCTCTTATAGGCCTCAACACTATCCCTTTTAAACAACCTGTTCAGACTATTACCATACCCCTCCCATGTGCCTTTAAACTTTTCAGTTCCACTTTAGTTAATTAGGTATAAAAACCCCATCATTCCTTGGCAGATTTAGCTTTTCCATTTTATTTAACTAAAAGCAAGTATGGGCAGTAGGATATGTTGACAGCATATGCTGTCAAACCATTTTAAAATTAAACAAGGACCTTTATGCAGGCCACAGGTTGTGCACAAAGCACATGAGGTGCACCAATGCACATGAGGTGCACTAATGCAAATGCTGTGCAAGAGTGCACATGCCCTCCAATTCAGCATTTAAACCAAACATCCCTTTTACATTACTGATCCAAATCAACAGCTATAAGTAAACAAAATTGTTTCTCAATTGATTCAAAAAATGTTCGACAGAAGCAAATCGATTTGCTATGCTCAGACAGTTGAAACTAATTGACGACTCATGTCGACTCGACTATATTAGCATTAACGTACACAATCGTAGCCAAAAATCAGACATTCAGAAGTATGGGACACATGACTCGACTTATACTGATTAAAATAGAATGGTACTTCGAGGAATCAGTTAGTCAGTACAAATTGGAATACAACCAATACGCATGCCGTATCAGAATAGGAGGAGAGGGATTCAGACAAACACAGATGTTCAAACAAAGTGGACAAACAAAAGTTGATAAAAATTAAAACAAATATGAACAGTCTTTTAAAACAAATCATACGGACTAAAAACAAATAAAGGAAAAGAAAGAAGACTTACCTTAAAACTTGAAAAGTTTAACAGTTTGAACTTGGATTTGGACAAACTTTCTTAAGGCTGAATGGACTTTAATCGAAGTGTTTCTCAGATGAGAAACACTTTGATTGAAGTCCATTAGACCTTAATCTCTTCGGTTGAACCGGTATGAACCAGTGACGAAGGACACAAAACCTTTCAAACTTAGATCTGGGATTCAGGCTTCCCTGATCAGATTCGGACCAAACCAAGTATGGTTTGGTCACGAGGGGGGTCTGGGGAGTATCTGGTGTGAAGCTAGGGTTGAACCGTGTAGATCGAGTTTCGACTCGAACCTTCAAATGAAGATTCGAGAAGGTGGGGAGGGATTCGAACTACAGGGTTAATGGATTCATGCTCAGGATGGCAAGGGGGTTCTAGGGTGTTAAGGGGAAGGTCACCGGCGTCCATGCCGCCGGTTTTCATGGTGGAGGATACAGGGGCGGCTCTAGGGTTTGATGGGGATGAGGTTGAAGACGGGAGCTGGGGTATCTGATGGGGGGGGCAGGGTAAGGTTATAGGCTTATATATGGAATAGGCGGCTGATCTCAGCCATCGGATTAACTGGAATCAATGGCTTGGATCTAAAGGCCTCGGGGAAACGATGTCGTTTCAACTAAAGGGGGTTCGGGTTGGTCCGGGTGGAAACGGGTCGGGTTCTGTTCGTGGGTATAGGAAATGTGATCTTGGCCGTTGATCAATTTGAGATCAACGGCCCAGATCAACCTGTACCAAAACGACGTCGTTTGGATTCTCTGGGCATCAGGTGGTGTTGGACCGGGCAGGCCTGGGTTTTGGGCTGTTTGTTTGGGCCAATTTTGTTAAAATTGGCCCAAGTTCGGGAGGGAAAGGGGTCCTTTCAATATATATTTTTTCTTTTTTTTCTTTTTTTTTCTTATTTATTTTAAAACTAAGCCAAAAAATCAAATTAAAATTAAACACACACTCAATACAATTATTTGCACACACACTAAAATATTTCAAAGCAGGTAAAGTTAATCAAAATAAAATCACGGACGAAGATGCCCATTCGTGATTTTCTTATTCAACGACCGGATTACGGTTCGAATTATGCAGGACACATATATTTTTTGAATTTTGTTTTAATAAAGTAAATAAATAAAAATGGGCCGAAGTCACAAATAAATCAACAAGGTGCTGCACAGAAATCCAAAATTTGTACAGCAGGGCCAATTATTATTTATTTTTTTATTTCCTTTTGGAGCGATTGTCGTGCGAAACAAAAATCACGTGCTCACAGCTGCCCCGCTTTGTTCGGAAACACGAAGGGTTTTCGTGCAAAGATAAAGTGAGCGTGTATGAGCGATTTTTGCCTATAGACCACTCCGTATGAAGCATGTTTTTAAAAGATCTGACCGAATCTTGCTTCAAAGATTTCCTACATATCCTGGGCTAAACAGGAATCAGGTCAATGTAGTTCGGGAAGTTTTGGTAGCTGGGACTACCATGGGTTTGCAATGCTTGCTGCTACTGCTGCTGTTGTTGTCACTGCTACGTCACTGACCGCCTTATTACAACCAAACGAAAATTAGAAACTGAACTAGCTACTTATATGTATGTCAACTGCTAGTTACAAGATTCCTATCTATGATTCTTTTACGACTTGATCTTGGGTCTTAGCTGTTTCTGCTTGTAGACTCTGATCTGAATCTTGATGCTTGCGAGTTGCGGCGACTTGTTTAATCTCCGGGATACTGAATAAAATGTGACTGGCAGAGTTCAGGACCTTAGTCAAATGTTGGAGTCGATCTTCTTTCCCTTCACTCTGATATCTCGGGATATCTTCTTTTGTCTTTTTTCTTCTTTGATTCCGAACTGGGATTTATCTCGTGGGTCATTTCGATCCATGTGGCTCGAGGTCAGACCTGCGGGAGAAAACAAACAAACGAACGAAATTTTCTGCCCCAGTTTCACTAGGAAAATTTCGTTAATTATTCACCAGGAAGTTCATAAAATTGATGAAAGAGGATATACATGTTCAGTTCAGGGCTGGAGCCCTAACACCGGCTAGCTGGGGAGAGGTTCGGTTTGGGGTTTAAAAACCCTAACGCCGAACAAAGGAAGAATTCAGTTTAGGGTTTAAAACCCTAATGCTGATTGCATGGAAAAGCTCAGTTTAGGGTTTAAAACCCTAATGCTGATTGCATGGAAAAGCTCAGTTTAGAGTTTAAAACTCTAATGCTGGCTGAAAGGAAAAAGTTCAGTTTAGGGTTTAAAACCCTAATGCTCACTAAAAGGAAAATTCAGTTTAGGGTTTAAAACCCTAATGCTGATTGCATGGAAAAGCTCAGTTTAGGGTTTAAAACCCTAATGCTGGCTGAAAGGAAAAAGTTCAGTTTAGGGTTTAAAACCCTAATGCTGACTAAAAGGAAAATTCAGTTTAGGGTTTAAAACCCTAATACTGATTGCATGGAAAAGCTCAGTTTAGAGTTTAAAACTCTAATGCTGGCTGAAAGGAAAAAGTTCAGTTTAGGGTTTAAAACCCTAATGCTGACTAAAAGGAAAATTCAGTTTAGGGTTTAAAACCCTAATGCTGATTGCATGGAAAAAGCTCAGTTTAGAGTTTAAAACTCTAATGCTGGCTGAAAGGAAAAAGTTCAGTTTAGGGTTTAAAACCCTAATGCTGACTAAAAGGAAAATTCAGTTTAGGGTTTAAAACCCTAATGCTAATTGGCTGGGGACAAAGTTCGAGAATACTAAGCGACCTCTTTTTTTTTGAATTTTCTTGTTTTAGTAGAAGATAAAAGGGAGTTTCGTGGAAACTTACCTTTCGAGTGAATTCCTTATTGCCAAAATATTTCTTGTACCCATGTACCTTCTTCTTTGGGCGACACCTGCTTCTTGCACGGTTGTCTTGGATTACACCTGTTTCAACTTTTCAGACAAAGGACAATTGTTAGTTCGGAAATGACGGTCGGTTTGGTGACCTTGATCGTTCCCGGTTGCTTTGTTGCGTCTTCATTTCTGTTGTGAAGTCCCGCCATTGATTTGATTCATATGCCGAAACCCTTTAGACCGCTCAGGCTTGTATTTCCAGATTCTGTGATGATTTGCCTCGTAAGGCTCTTTTTTCTTTTCTCTTTTTTTTTGTGTCCCGTTTTGCTTGGAGGTTCTCAACGGGGATTTTATTGGAGGTATTTTGTGGGGATTTGTACAAAGGAAACCCTATGGGGGAATATTTACAAAGTGGATTCTTTGTGTGTATTTCTGTACAATGGGGCATGCTGGGGATTTGTTTCGAAGCGGGCTTTCTAGGCTTGGTTGGGGTAAGCTTGTTGGGGAATTTTTACAAAGGGACTCGCTGGGGATGTGCTGGGGAAATTCCAACGGGGATTTTTTTTATATATATATTGGGGAGACTTTGTGGGGGATTGTACAAAGGGAGACTCTGTGGGGATTCGTTCGAAGGCGGACTTGCTGGGGGAATTTCTCTTTTTCCTCTTTACTTTGAACGCCATCAAACATCATGATTCATCAGGCTTGGACAAACGTACCAACGAAACGAGGCGTTTTCCTTCATGAAACGGAATTCCGTGAAAACAAACTTGCCACCTGCCCTTTCCGGTGTATCCTGAACTTGGGGTTAAAACATAAAAGGGATTCGAAGAGAAACAAAGAAAGGAGAAAACAAATTTCAGGAAGGGAGTGTCCCTTTTGGGACGAGAAAGACTTATCTGAGGAAGATAACGCTGGCTTTAAATGACATGACATGCTCTTTGGACTGGACGCCTGACCTTCCATGAACTTGCGTTTCCCTGAACCAGAACGGATCTGTGATTCCAAACCGGTGGAGCTTTGCCGAGACCTCCTTGGGGTGGAGTCATTCTTTTCGGCCAACAGCACCCTTTGCGGGTTTTCGCTGGCTGACCTCTCTCATTTCTCTTCCTGTCATCGCTTGATAGCACTCTTTGTGAGTTTTTAACTAAACAAGCTCTCATTTTGGTTTCTCTACTCCCGTCGCCTCGCGGTGCCCGAAGGTTTTCACCGACGAGACTCTCTCATTTTATCTCTCTCAATTCAGAGTGTGTCGGTCTCCATTTGTGACGCTTATTGGCTTCCCACTATCTTTGGTAATTGATTTGAAAGCTTGTGCTTGGTAAAGAGAGGTAGATGATACTAACTTCTAAACTGCTCGACGTGCCCCGGTTTCAATTTCAGGGTGAATGGGATTTTATTGTTGGTGTGACTGAACCTCAGGGAGAGGCTGCCTACGTATCCTTTCGGAATCAAGTCAAACGTAGTTCAGGCCTCAATCAAATTTTGTTTTGTTTTGTTTTTTTTTTTGTTTTTTTTTGTTTCTCTTTTTTTCTTTTTGTAGAGAGGATTGGGTAGTGTTTGGGAGTAGTGGGGGATAAAACCTTCGCCATTCTCAAACGTGTCAGGACCACTGGAGTATGATTTAGACGTAGTACCTCTTGACTGCATCTGCATTTACTGCTGTGTCGGGGTCATTTCCTTCGATATCACCTAAATACAATGCTCCTCTTGGCAATATTTTCCTTACGATGTATGGGCCTTTCCAATTTGGGGCAAACTTTCCTTTTGCTTCTTCATGATGCGGCAGAATACGCCTCAGTACCAATTGTCCTACTTCGAAATTCCGGGGTCGGACTTTCTTGTTGTAAGCACGGGCCATCCTTCGTTGGTATAACTGTCCGTGACAAACTGCAGCCATCCG
Source organism: Nicotiana tabacum (assembly GCF_000715075.1). Lineage (NCBI taxonomy): Eukaryota > Viridiplantae > Streptophyta > Magnoliopsida > Solanales > Solanaceae > Nicotiana > Nicotiana tabacum. The sequence goes on along the minus strand of NC_134082.1, from coordinate 7,080,927 downwards.
CTTTTCATCAATCAACGTCAATTGCTCTAACCGAGTCTTAACCCACTCGCTGTCCTCGATTTCTGCTTCGACAATGGTTCGAAGCGAAGGAATTTCTACCTCTGCCGGTATTACAGCCTCGGTCCCATAAACCAAAAGATAAGGAGTCGCTCCTACTGATGTGCGTACCATAGTGCGATACCCCAACAATGCAAATGGTAACTGCTCATGCCACTGTCGGGAATTCTGGATCGTTTTCCTCAAAATCTTCTTGATGTTTTTGTTTGCCGCTTCTACAGCGCCATTGGCCTTCGGCCGATAAGGAGTAGAATTCCTATGCGTTATTTTGAATTGCTCGCATACATCTCCCATCAAGTGACTGTTCAAGTTTGCTGCATTATCTGTAATGATAGTCCCAGGAATACCGAAACGACAGATAAGATTTGAGTGTACAAAATCCACCACAGCTTTCTTGGTGACCGACTTGAGAGTGACAGCCTCTACCCATTTTGTAAAGTAGTCGATGGCAACCAGTATAAACCTGTGTCCATTCGAAGCCTTTGGTTCAATTGGTCCAATGACGTCCATGCCCCAAGCGACAAATGGCCAAGGTGCGGACATGGGATGCAGTTCCGTGGGAGGTGCATGAATCAAATTACCGTGCACCTGACACTGATGACACTTCCGGACAAAGCTAAAGCAATCCTTTTCCATGGTCATCCAGTAATAACCTGCTCTAAGGATCTTCTTCGCTAAGACATACCCGTTCATGTGAGGTCCGCACACACCTGCGTGTATTTCGTGCATGATCTTTCTTGCTTCCTCGATATCGACACATCTTAAGAGATTGAGGTCCGGAGTCCTCTTATATAACAATTCATCGCTCAAAAAGAAACCACTTGCATGTCGCCTAATGGTCCTCTTTTGATCTCCAGTAGCGTGCTCGGGGTATTCTTGCGTCTTCAGGAACCTCTTGATGTCATGGTACCAAGGCTGCGTATTTGATCCCGCCTCGATTACACTGCAGTAACCGTGTCTTTCCTTGATTTGGATTTCCAAAGGATCGACGTGGGCGTTGCCCGGGTAGGGTAGCATAGAAGCCAAAGTAGCAAGTGCATCTGCCAGTTCATTGTGACACCTCGGAATATACCTGAACTCTATTGAGGTAAAGCGCTTGCTGAGGTCCTCTACATGTTGTCGGTATGGGATAAGCTTGACATCCCGAGTTTCCCACTCGCCTTGAACTTGCCGGATGATCAGGTCAGAATCTCCCATAATCAGTAAGTCTTTGACATCCTGATCGATTGCCATATGTATGCCCATAATGCAGGCTTCATATTCAGCTGTATTATTTGTGCAGAAGAAACGAAGTCTAGCTGTGGCGGGATAATGCTGACCGGCAGGTGAGATCAAAATTGCCCCAATCCCTATACCCTTGGCGTTCACGGCTCCGTCAAAGAACATCTTCCAAACATGAGCTTCCTCCGAGATCACTTCTACGGTGTTTACCTCTTCATCTGGAAAGTAAGTATCTAATGGCTGGTATTCCTCATCGACCAGGTTTTCGGCCAAATGATCTGCTAACGCCTGGGCTTTCATTGCCGTGCGAGTGACATAAACTATGTCGAATTCCGTAAGCAAGATTTGCCATTTAGCCAGTCTCCCAGTAGGCATTGGTTTCTGAAATATATATTTCAAGGGATCCAACCTGCTTATGAGGAATGTAGTGTGGGCTTGGAGATAATGCCTCAGCTTTTGAGCAACCCATGTGAGAGCGCAGCATGTCTTTTCCAACAGAGTGTATTTGGCCTCGTAGCTGGTGAATTTCTTGCTCAGGTAGTAGATCGCCTGCTCCCTTTTCCCGGTTACGTCGTGTTGCCCGAGGACGCAGCCAAAAGAGTTCTCCAAGACTGTCAGATACAAGAAAAGTGGCCTCCCTGGTTCTGGAGGGACCAAGACTGGGGGATTCGAAAGGTACTCTTTGACTTTATCAAAGGCTTCTTGACACTCCGTTGTCCACTTAATCGCCGCATCTTTTCTTAACAACTTGAATATGGGCTCACACGTGCTTGTCAGCTGGGCAATAAACCGACTGATGTAGTTCAGCCTGCCCAAAAGACTCATCACGTCTTTCTTCGTTCTCGGGGGAGGTAGATCTTTGATAGATTTTATCTTAGTCGGATCTAGCTCGATACCTCTCCTGCTTACGATGAAACCCAAAAGTTTACCTGACGGAACTCCGAAAGCGCATTTGGCTGGATTTAGCTTCAAGTCATACTTCCTTAGCCTCTCGAAGAATTTCCTCAAGTCTTGGATGTGATTATCCTGTGTCCTGGACTTGACTATTACATCGTCCACGTACACCTCTATTTCCTGATGCATCATGTCATGGAAAATGGCGGTCATGGCCCTCATGTAAGTAGCCCCAACATTCTTTAGACCAAATGGCATGACCCGATAACAGTAGGTGCCCCAAGGCGTGGTGAAAGCGGTTTTCTCGGCGTCCTCTTCATCCATCAGCACCTGATGATATCCAGCGTAACAATCTACGAAGGACTGTATCTCGTGTTTGGCGCAATTATCAACGAGGATGTGGATGTTAGGCAGCGGGAAATTATCTTTAGGACTTGCTCTGTTCAGATCTCGGTAATCTACACATACCCGAGTTTTCCCGTCCTTTTTCGGTACTGGAACCACATTCGCCAACCACGTTGTGTATTGGACTACCCGGATCACTCCTGTTTTCAGTTGCTTGGTGATCTCCTCTTTAATTTTGTCACTGACCTCGGTTTTGAACTTTCGTTGCTTTTGTTGAACTGGAGGACAATCAGGATGAATCGGCAATTTGTGAACCACTAGATCGACACCTAGTCCCGGCATGTCATCATATGACCAAGCAAACACGTCTTTGAATTCGAAAAGAAGTTGAATTATCGCCTCTCTCGTTTTCTTGTCCGTGTGAATGCTTATCTTGGTCTCCCGGATTTCTTCCGGGGTTCCTAGATTTACCGGTTCAGTGTCATTTAGATTTGGTTTAGGTTTATTCTCAAAATATTCCAACTCTCGGTTTATCTCCCTAAAAGCCTCTTCCGCATCATATTCTGGTTCTGGGTTCATTAATTCGCAGTTAAATAGCTCATTGTGATCTGGGCGTGAAGTCCGCAAGCATGTCATATTTAAAGCCGCATTATTTGGACTGAAAAGGAAGATAAAAGGAAAAGTAATAAAAATCAGAACAAGAGAAAGAATAGGAAAGCAATGATGATTTTTTTGTATTTTTGTATATTTCTTTTGGAAAGTTGGAATACAACAATGTTTACAACTAGGAATTCAAAACAACAATCGAAAAGAAGAAAACGTTCAAGTTATGTCCCGGGGATAACTTGTGATACAGGAAAGGTGGCAGGGCAGGTCTACCCGGACTTCCGTCTAGTCGGGAATGGCGTGGCCTTCCAGTTTTGAAGTTGGGCGTTCAGTCCCATGTACAGCATCTCAGCAGTGCTTGTGCCTTCACCTGGTTGAACCATGTGGACCTCGTAGAGCATTTCTCTCATCGCCCCACATATTTCCTCGATTTCCTCAGCTGTGAAGACCTCATCATCTTCTTCTTCAGCGTACCTTGGCCTGACGAAAGTCGCATATAAATCTGGCAGCGGTTGAGGCAACTTCCAGCCCTCATTTCTCCTTTTCTTTGCCCATTTTTCGTCTGCCGGAGTAGGTTTGAAACCTAGTCCAAAAGGTTTCTTGATGACTGGTAAAGTAATGGGTTCCGTCATTCCCTGAAGGGTTCGTCCAAGCCCCTTCCCCGGCCTAAATCCGTGTCGGATCATCTCTTTGGCCACCATAACCGAAGCGTTAGACAAGAAAGGCTGGGGGCAAGGTACTCCCTCTTCGTGCTGCTCTGCCAATACCACCTCGAAAGCTTGATAGACCGTATGCTCGCTCCCTTCTCTTGGTTCAAGATACGGGATGGATGGGTCCCGATAAATGGCATGTTCGTCTTCCCCATGGACCACGATCTCTTGGTCTTCATACTCGAACTTCACCATCTGGTGAAGAGTAGAAGGCACGGCTCCTGCCGCATGGATCCAAGGCCTGCCAAGGAGGAAATTGTAAGATGTGTCCATGTCGATCACTTGGAAAGTGACTCGAAATTCGACTGGTCCTATGACCAGCAGCAGGTCTATTTCTCCCATGGTGTCTCTTTTGATACCATCGAAAGCTCTTACACAGACGTTGTTGGGTCGGATTCTTCCGGTCCCAATTTCCATTCTCTGTAGCGTGGAGAGCGGGCAAATGTCAACACCTGATCCCCCATCCAGCATTACCCGCTTGACCTAGTAGTCCTCACATTTGACTGTTAAATGCAATGACTTGTTGTGTGCTGCTCCTTCCGGGGGTAGATCGTTCTTGCTGAAGGAGATTTGGTTGACGGTGAAGAATCTTTCTGTCATCCGCTCTAATTGCTCCACCGAGGTTTCAACCGGCACATATGCCTCATTCAGGGTCTTCAGTAAGATCTTTTGATGCTCGGCCGACCTTGTCAATAATGATAGCATGGACACCTGCTCAGGGTGCTTGCGCAACTGATCTATCACTTCGTAATCCGGCATCTTCATTTGTTGGAAGAACACTTCCGCCTCTTCAACACTCACAGGCTTCTTTGGAGGAAAGCGCCTTTGTGTGGCGTTGTTCAGTTCTTGGGTATTTGAGTACCCTCTAATGAAAGTATTTTCTGGAAGTTCTCCCACGACCTCTTTTCCTTTGTACATCACCAAGGTCTTTTGATAATTCCACGGCACTGTGGTCGGGTTGGTCATTGGCTTTTGTGGCACGCGTCCGATAACCACTGGCTCATTCAGCCGAGGTGGTTGAATCGTCCCTCGGACCACATAGGCCCCTTTTGGCACGTACATAGGTTTTGTCTTTTTGATCCCGGATTTCTGCGTCTTCTCAGCTTGACCTCGCGGTACGTAAAGAACTCCGCCCTTTGCTGGTACCACTTTCTTTTCCACCTTCTTTTCAGACTTGCTCTCTGCAACCTTGGCCTCCTCCCCTTTTTCTGATTTTTGGTCTATTTCAGGCCTCTTCCCCATGTCGACAATGGCAATTATGGCTTTCAAAGCAGGGTCGAACTCTTTGTCTTCACAAATCATGCCGATCAACGGCCCATTATTGTGAGCGGGCAATGGATTGTTTGTTACATTCGGGATCTCCTCGTCCCTTAGCACTATTTTCCCCTGCTCTATCAAATTTTCGACCAATCTTTTCAATGACCAGCAGTCGTTTGTATCATGTCCCTCGGCCCCTGAATGATAGGCGCATCTGACTCCGGCTTTGTAAGAAGGAGATGTCGGGTTTTGCCTTATTTGAGGGATGGGTTGCAAGAAACCCAACTGGACCAACTTTGGGAACAAAGTTGAGTATGGCTCACCGATGGGCGTGAAAGTCCGCCGTCGAGGTGGCTCTTGGGGGCGGTAGTTATTCTGCGGGGGTTGTGGGTTATAGTGGTTGCGGTAGTGAGGCTGATTTCTAGGAGGTGGAGCTGGGCCTCGGTTGGCTTGTTGTGGTGGATGGTTATAAGGTTGGGCATTCATGACCATATAAGGTTGATGAGCATATGCCGAATTTGAATGGGGGTAATAGTGTTGTGGGGCTCTTTCCGGAAAATGGGGCCTGGGATGACGATACTCCCTTGCTTCAGAGGCTGCCATAGTCGTTTCTTCTTTCTTCTTCCCCCTTGTTGTTCCTACAGACCCGCTTTGGACGGCCTGGGAGGTTGCCCTTATGGCTGCTTGACTCAAAATCCTTCCCGTTTTCAAACCGTTCTCCACCATCTCTCCAATCTTGATTGCTTCCGCGAATGGCTTACCCATGGCCGACATCATGTTCTGGAAATAGTCAGACTCTTGAGCCTGGAGAAAGGTAGTGACCATTTCCACTTCATCCATGGGAGGCTTCACTCTCGATGCCTGTTCACGCCACTTAATAGCATACTCTCTAAAGCTTTCTGAAGGCTTCTTCTTCAAATTTGAAAGAGAGTTTCGGTCTGGCGCAATGTCGATGTTATACTGGAATTGTTTTACAAAATCTCTGGCGAGATCATCCCATATATGCCATCGGGACATTTCCTGATCCATATACCATTCCGAGGCTATCCCTACTAAACTTTCCCCAAAGTATGCCATTAGCAGTTCTTCTTTTCCGCCGGCTCCCCGCAATTGGTTGCAGTATTTCTTAAGATGTGCAATGGGGTCACCGTGCCCATCGTACTTCTCAAACTTGGGGGTCTTGAAACCCGTTGGCAGGTGTAGGTGAGGAAACATGCATAGGTCGGTGTAAGAGACGCTCTTTTGCCCGCTCAATCCTTGCATATTCTTCAGACTTTGCTCAAGGCTTCTCATCCTTTTGGCCATTTCGTTTTGTTCTACAACTCTGGGGTTCTGATCCTGCCCTGATACAAGCTCGCACTGAGGCGGTAGAGGATTAGTACTGGTAGCGAACCTATTTGGTTCCACTGAGAACGACGGTGCTTGGAATGTAAAAGAGGATGAGTCAAGGCTTTGCTTGTACGTGGCAGGCTGTGCCGTAGCTGGGCAAGGCGATGTAGTAAAGATGTTCATGCTTGCATCATTGGCCGACATTCGGGGATGAGGCTCATACGGTGATCCTGCAGAGAAGGCGGAGGTGGTTGGGTACCCAAATGGGGTAGCAGGGTAATTTATGGGAACATTAGAAGTCCCACTTGACCTGGAGAATAGTTCAGGGAATCCAGGGACGACACTTGGCGGCTCTTTCCCATTGTTCCAGTCATCCAACATTTCCAACATGCGGAGCCGTAGGATCCTATTTTCCTCCGCAGTTGCGGATTCAGGTGTGAGGATGGCTGAGATTGAGCTCTCCTCGGAGACGGGGACTGTTTGTAATGGAATTTCCGAAGACATTTCCACACTTCCTTTTGACCTGGTGAAGTAAGTGTGAGTACTGCTTCTGGTCCTAACAATAGGTAGTTGAACACCTTTCCTTGATCTCGTGAAGTATGAGGGCGATGCCAGACTTTCACCAAACCAACCGTCTTTTCAAAAACCCTGAAGGAAAATGCTCAATGACAAACGCACGGTTAATTCTGCAGCAAATAATAGATAGTTAATCTCACGTTGGGCATGATGCACCTATACAGTTAAGTGGATTACTATATGTTTGCTACGAGAGCATGCGTCATTCCGGCATTTTTTCTCTTATTAGTTTTTCCCCCTTTTTTTTCTTTTCTTTTCTCTTTTGTTTTCCTTTTATTTTATTTATTATATATATATATATATATATATTTTTTTTTTATTATTTTTTTATTTTTTTATTTTTATTTTTGTAGTAAAAGAAATGCGACCGGATCCGATGAGGATTGCCTACGTATCACGATGCCTACGTGAATCAGATCATTACGTAGTTCGAAAAACACAAATGGACGTAAAAGAAACAACCTCTTCATTGTTGAAATGTTCTATTACAAGCTACATTCTGCAAAAGAAAAAGCAAACTTGGAAAATGAACCTAGACTCAAAATAGACTGAAAATCACCTTGATGAAAAAACAGGCAGAAGATGCTAAAATACAGATTTGACCTATGAATGCATTATGGTTTTAAAAATTGGTCTCCGCGGGGCATCGTTCGGCCTCGCCGCGGTCCTAGGCGTGAGATCCCTCTCGAGTTGCTCCAGCTCGTGCATAGTCTGCTTGACATAACCCATTACTGCCGAGAGGACGGTAGCGCTGGACATGTTCTCACATCGTAGACATCGTCTGGTGATGGCATGGGCAATGGCATTGATCCTATCTCTGGTTTGCTTCTTCTCTATGAGTAGGTGCCTTATCTGATCACTGCTCGTCTTGAATGCCTGTGAGTCCTGTATGTGCTGATCCCTCAACTGCCGCACTTCTTCCTTCATTTGGGCCAACAAGTCGTAACAGTATCTACTCTCCATTTGGAAATCCCTGGCCTGCTTAACTGCTTTAAACTCAAGTGCAGCCATTTCCCTTTTTATTTTGGAAACAGCCTTCTCGTGATCACGTTTCAATTGGTTCAAACATCGGCGATGCTTATCTACTCTTGTTTCCCACCGTGCCTTGAATTCTGTCATGACCTTTTCGGATTCTTCTAACCTGTCTCGCCATTCCGTGATCTCTCTTTTCAAACCCTTTATCAACCGCTGGTCTGACTGACTTCTGGGTTGCTCATTAAGAGACAGTCTCAATTTTTGGACTTGGGCCTTAAGTTCTTCATTCTTTTGGATCAACCTATTCTTTTCGCTTCGATCCGCCGCAATTTGTACGCTGTTATCGAATTTCAAACTATCTATTTGTAGCTTCAAATTGCCAATCTCTGCTCGATAACCCTTCTCTTTTGCTAACCAGTTCCATTGCCCTTGGGATGATTCTACGAAATCTTTGAGATGCGGCCTCTTAGCCGGTCTTTCGTAAGACAGGCTACCTCTAAACCAAGCGTGATATCCTGGGGCGACTTCCCCTTTTGCCGTGTCGATCACACAAGTGTTTGCTGTCAGATGTTGGCATTCACTCCAGATTTGGCGAACTTCTTCTTCAGGGAAATGACCGTGCGGACTGATTTCGATCACTTGGGTACTCAAATCTTCATCTTTCGGTACCACTTGGTACCTCCCAAGCTGCCTCAAAACCCGATACGGTGCATAGGGTTGGATATTTTTCAGTCCCATCAACAGAAAGTGAGGCCGTGTCGCCGGCATGTATATGATTTCCTCGATAGGTGACCATCCGAGCGTCCATTGGATTTGGCTGGCAGTGAGAGTTCGGAGAAATGAGGTCCATGATGTGACTCCCTCAGGTAAATTGAGCCCTTTGATTCTCGTGTAGAATTCTCCAATACAAGTTTTCTCTGGCGAACCATAACCCACAAGTGAGGAGCGATGACATAAATGATCGGTCATCCATACTTGCAACAGTAGGTTACATCCTTCGAAGAAGTCACCCCTGGCTCGACAAACAGTGAGAGCCTGGAAAATGTCAGCCATAATCATAGGCGCCAGAGTACTTTTATCTTGGGTAAGCAAAGTACTGACAACCCCAGTTATTCTTAGATCGATGTTGCCGTCCTTCCTTGGGAACACTATAAGACCTAAGAAAGCCGTCATGAAAGCCAATTGCCTGTGTTCGTCCCATTTTTGCCGGTTGCCTTTACTACATAGTTTGAAATCCGGCTTATTGAACCCACCCTCATGACCGTATCTAGCATACATGAGATGGAGACTGCAGAAGCCTTTGGCAAGATCTGGATGGTGAAATGTTCGGGGTATTTTCAGAAAGTCCAAAAATCGGTGTACCGTGACGGCTCTAGGTGAAATCAAGTACTTGAACCTTAACGGAGCTTCATCACCCCCAATGTATCCCGCTATTTCCTCCAGCGTCGGGGTGAGTTCGAAGTCTGAAAAATGGAATACATTGTGCGCCGAGTCCCAGTAAGTGACCAATGATCTGATAATATCACCCCGAGGCTGAATGTCTAGTAAATCCGGGAGATTTTTCAGATATTTCCTCACTTTGCCTTGCCCTTCTTTGCCTAAGTCGTTCCACCATAATCGCAACTCAAAAGAGATCTTGGTCATTATTGAAAACGATTCATTTTGTATCGTGCTCATCCTGCACATTTATTTAAGGCGATAAACTTTATTAGACTCAAAAAATTAAAATTATCTAGATTTTTTTTTTTTGAAAATGGGAGGTTGGACCCGCCGAGGGTTGCCTACGTATCTCACCCCGTGCGAGAATCAAACCGGCGTAGTTCGGTCATAGAGAAAATTAAATAAACCTAGTAATCGAGAATAAGCATTTTTATTTTTTTTGGAGAAAGATAAATACTAAAAAAAATATTTTTTTTTGTTTTATTTTTTTGCACTATTTGGACTATTAGTCCGAATTTATAAAAGGGTATTACAAAAGAAACAACACATTTTTGAATTATGAGTTTTCCATTTTTTTTATTTTATTTTTTTTTTGAAATAAATACCCTCTTTTTTCTTAAAAGAAAAGAAACAATTTTTTATATGTTTTTTTTTATCAGACTAAAAGGCAACTTTTGGTTTTATTTTTTTTCTTTTTTTTTTAGAAAAATTCCGACGAGGTTTCGACACTACTTGGACATTGGTTTTATTTTTCCAAAATAAGTAATTATCTCCCTACGCTGCTATTTTTCTTTTTCTTTTTAGAAACCGATCAACATGCGGAACCGAAGCAAATAAATGCGCAAAACAAATAAGATGCAGCAGGGTGACCTTTTCATTTCTGGTTGCTTGTCCTAGACGGACCCAACCCCTGTGTTGAGCCCCCTAAGTCGAATGCAGCATGATGCAAATAAGCGTTCCTACTAGGGATCCGGCATGAAGTCGAGTTATACTAGGTTTAAACCTTGGTATTTGTTCTAGACTGTGTACCCGAGCGGACAACTCGAGTCGAGGAGGGGCAACTTATCGGGAACCAAAAAGCCGTCCGGCTTCGTAACTTATCCGTCCTCTTTCTTATTTCGGGTATTGACACTAACAGAATAGGGAGTCTCGACCAGCGAGCTTCTCCCCGGAGGTGAAAAGAGAAAGGTTTCGGCACAGTTTATATACAGTTCAGATAATATCAAAGCGGTAAAAGACAATATTTAGCACGTTATGCAAAAATATGTAATAAAGATCAGATAATAAAGCCAAATATAACAGTTATTCTAAGCTCGAATTCTTGAACCCTGAACCAGAGATTCTGGGTTCATCCCCAGCAGAGTCGCCAGAGCTGTCACACCTCCTTTTTGCGTGCCCGGCCCCGAAGGGTTAAAATGCGCGGGTGGAGTTTTTCCAATTTAAGTGACAATATTCGAAATGGGATTATTTATTTAATTCAGAGTCGCCACTTGGGAAAGGTTTGGCTTTTGGTGTCCCAAGTCACCGGTTTATCTTGAATCCCAAATCGAGGAAATTTTCGACTTTTCCAAATGAAGTCTGCGAACCAGAAATTCTAAGTAAGGAATTCTGTTGACCCGAGGGAAGGTGTTAGGCACCCTCGAATCCCGTGGTTCTAGCACGGTCGCTTAAATTGTTATAATGGCTAAATATCTGATTTAAATACATGTTGTGACTTATGTGCTTTTATTAAGTTTTAACCGCTTTTATTATTATCATTTATTTTACAGAATTGCAACGTCGTGAAAATGCATCTCGAACCACGTCACAATCAATGCACCCGTGATTGTCGACACATTTGGACTTCGTTGAGATTTGGATTTGGGTCACATCAATGTGCACCCGAATTTAAGAATGTGATTTAATTAAGCCGCGCCAACAGAGTCTAACGCGTTATTATCTTTGTAGAAGGCCATGAAATTTATTAAATGGCCTATCTTGAATTCTAAATAATTATCATCAGTTGTTGAGGGCCCCGCAATTGTTTTTTTTTTTTTTGGCGAGGCTTGTCTTATTATTTTTAGAAGGGTATCCTACAGTGACTACATTTCTATTATTTTTATTTCCAGAGATAGAAGAAAGGAAAGTGTGTGTGCTAATTGAAGTATATACTTCAGCTTAAACCAAACTCCTGTCAATTTTGATTGATTACTTTTAAAGTAAAAAAACGTCATGCCTTTTACGAAAATGATTTGGTCGAATAAAAGATTACATATGAGATAGATGAAATGCAATACTTAATCCGAACATTTCTTAATTTGAACTTAACTGAACCTATTTGAACTAGGTTAAAGGATAACTGGCGAAGTAAAATGCTTTAATTTGACAAGGAATCATATACGAGTTAGCAAAATACAACGTTTAATCTGAGCATTTCTGGTATTAAACTTAACCAAACTTATATGGACTAGTCTTACTAAAAAAAAATGAAACAGAAAACAGTATTGTGTAAAGTCGAAATATGCATACTTATACTAACAGACAATTGTCGAGCTCAAATACAAAGGGGTGAAACTCAGTCGGCTATCAGTATACTCTTTTGAACTATTGAAACATAAGCTAAATCAATTTCCACAAGGCCTGTTAATGTACTATGAATATTACAGCAAATGCTTGAACTTCTTCAACCTTTTTCATTTCATGCTTTCAAACTGTTTCAATTACATCAATATGGGACTTGAAATGTGTACCTGAAAATGCTGAAAGTGCAAAGGAGAAGAAGAAGAAGATGGGAATCAGCAGCAGCAAAAAGGCAGAATTAACAGTAGCAGCAGGACAAAAATGCAGCAGCAATAGCGAGCAAGATAGCAGCAGTAATCAGAGCAGCACAACAGAAAGGATTCTGTTGCGAGGTGGAACTAGAGTTGAAGGAGAAACAACTCGATGAAACAGCACACAGTGCGATACTCCAGACAGTCCAATTCCGGAATATACCAAATGCAGCAGAACACTAACAATAATCTCGATTGAAATTTAGAAGAAAGAACACTGCCTAACGTATTGACAATAAATGAACTTCGGACAAACAAGACCAAGTTTCTGATTTCTTAATCTGTTTTCTCTCTTTCTTGCTCTCTTTCTATTCCTGTCAACTCTCTCTTTTCTTTCTATCTTCGCAGTGTGCGTGTGTTTCTATTTCTCTTTTACCTTCAGAAAATCCAGTCCTCTTAAACTCCTCACCTCCCCCTCTTATAGGCCTCAACACTATCCTTTTTAAACAGCCTGTTCAGACTATTACCATACCCCTCCCATGTGCCTTTAAACTTTTCAGTTCCACTTTAGTTAATTAGGTATAAAAACCCCATCATTCCTTGGCAGATTTAGCTTTTCCATTTTATTTAACTAAAAGCAAGTATGGGCAGTAGGATATGTTGACAGCATATGCTGTCAAACCATTTTAAAATTAAACAAGGACCTTTATGCAGGCCACAGGTTGTGCACAAAGCACATGAGGTGCACTAATGCAAATGTTGTGCAAGAGTGCACATGCCCTCCAATTCAGCATTTAAACCAAACATCCCTTTTACATTACTGATCCAAATCAACAGCTATAAGTAAACAAAATTGTTTCTCAATTGATTCAAAAAATGTTCGACAGAAGCAAATCGATTTGCTATGCTCAGACAGTTGAAACTAATTGACGACTCATGTCGACTCGACTATATTAGCATTAACGTACACAATCGTAGCCAAAAATCAGACATTCAGAAGTATGGGACACATGACTCGACTTATACTGATTAAAATAGAATGGTACTTCGAGGAATCAGTTAGTCAGTACAAATTGGAATACAACCAATACGTATGCCGTATCAGAATAGGAGGAGAGGGATTCAGACAAACACAGATGTTCAAACAAAGTGGACAAACAAAAGTTGATAAAAATTAAAACAAATATGAACAGTCTTTTAAAACAAATCATACGGACTAAAAACAAATAAAGGAAAAGAAAGCAGACTTACCTTAAAACTTGAAAAGTTTAACAGTTTGAACTTGGATTTGGACAAACTTTCTTAAGGCTGAATGGACTTTAATATGAGAAACACTTTGATTGAAGTCCATTAGACCTTAATCTCTTCGGTTGAACCGGTATGAACCAGTGACGAAGGACACAAAACCTTTCAAACTTAGATCTGGGATTCAGGCTTCCCTGATCAGATTCGGACCAAACCAAGTATGGTTTGGTCACGAGGGGGTCTGGGGAGTGTCTGGTGTGAAGCTAGGGTTGAACCGTGTAGATCGAGTTTCGACTCGAACCTTCAAATGAAGATTCGAGAAGGTGGGGAGGGATTCGAACTACAGGGTTAATGGATTCATGCTCAGGATGGCAAGGGGGTTCTAGGGTGTTAAGGGGAAGGTCACCGGCGTCCATGCCGCCGGTTTTCATGGTGGAGGATACAGGGGCGGCTCTAGGGTTTGATGGGGATGAGGTTGAAGACGGGAGCTGGGGTATCTGATGGGGGGCAGGGTAAGGTTATAGGCTTATATATGGAATAGGCGGCTGATCTCAGCCATCGGATTAACTGGAATCAATGGCTTGGATCTAAAGGCCTCGGGGAAACGATGTCGTTTCAACTAAAGGGGGTTCGGGTTGGTCCGGGTGGAAACGGGTCGGGTTCTGTTCGTGGGTATAGGAAATGTGATCTTGGCCGTTGATCAATTTGAGATCAACGGCCCAGATCAACCTGTACCAAAACGACGTCGTTTGAATTCTCTGGGCATCAGGTGGTGTTGGACCGGGCAGGCCTGGGTTTTGGGCTGTTTGTTTGGGCCAATTTTGTTAAAATTGGCCCAAGTCCGGGAGGGAAAGGGGTCCTTTCAATATATATTTTTTTTCTTTTTTTTTCTTTTTTTTTCTTATTTATTTTAAAACTAAGCCAAAAAATCAAATTAAAATTAAACACACACTCAATACAATTATTTGCACACACACTAAAATATTTCAAAGCAGGTAAAGTTAATCAAAATAAAATCACGGACGAAGATGCCCATTCGTGATTTTCTTATTCAACGACCGGATTACGGTTCGAATTATGCAGGACACATATATTTTTTGAATTTTGTTTTAATAAAGTAAATAAATAAAAATGGGCCGATGTCACAAATAAATAAACAAGGTGCCGCACAGAAATCCAAAATTTGTACAGCATGGCCAATTATTATTTATTTTTTTATTTCCTTTTGGAGCGATTGTCGTGCGAAACAAAAATCACGTGCTCACAGCGAGAAGACGTGCATCTTTTCAAGTATCAGAGATTGTTCAGGAACTTTTCCTCCAAGCAAGGAATCTTCACTTGCTTCCCGGTAACACTAAGTTGCATCACTAAAAAGTAGGGGGCTATCTGTATAGGGTAAAATTGGTTGATAACAAGTGGTCGAATGGTAAGATGACACATGGAGCTGTAGATAGACAAAGGACGAGTTGGGAAATAATAAGTACCGAATGCGACATGTGTGACCGGTACTGGATGGATTCCTAAAGGAATGTTGTCGGCAGTAGAAGTTCAAAGATTTGCCATCAAACAACATTCAATGAGGAAATATTTGCTAGCGTTAAATGTGCAGCCGTTATAGAGATTATTTACATTCAAGGCCTGTCGTTACATATTTATCAATGACGCTTTTATTCTCCTTTAAAGAGGAGCTTAATCCTAGGATATTATTTCCCTAGGTAGAACTATAAATAGTGGGTTAACAATCATTGTGGGGGAGAAAACATTCTGCACACAAAAGTTATACTTTATATTTCGCTTTCATACTTTACTATTTAGTGCTCAATTAAAGAGCTTGATCGTTGTTTTGTTATTATTTTTGCTCTACTCTCGGAAAGGCTGAGCTCGGAACCAGACTTGTTATCTTCTTTAATTTCAGTCGCTAAATCTCAATTTTAATCTTATTTCTTTATCACTTTTGGGGTCAAATCAATTCGTTTGTCTATAAACCATGTTGTAAATTCAACTGTATCGTTTTACGGGTAAACAGAGGTGTCTTAGTGTATGTTATTTATAGATGATATGGTTCTGATTGACGAAATATGGGGTGGTTTTAATGAAAGGCTAGAGGTTTGGAGACAAACTCTAGAGTCTAAAAGTTTCAAGGTGAACAGGACCAACACATGATACTTGGAGCATAAGTTCAACGATATTACCAGGAAGCGAACATGGATGTGAGGCTTGATATACAAGTCATCCCAGGAGAAGAAGTTTCAAATACCTTGGGTCTATAATACCAAAAAATGGAGAAATTGATCGGGATGTCACACATTGTATCGAAGCAGGATGGATGAAATGGAGGCTCACTTTCGATGTCTTTGTAATAAGAACGTGACACTAAAACTTAAAGATAAATGCTATAAAGTGGTGGTTATACCGACTATATTATATGGGGCAGAGTGCCGGTCAGTTAATAACTCCCATGTCCTGAAGTGGAAAGTAGCTAAATGGGGATGTTGAGATGAATGTGTGTGCATACCAAGTTAGATAAGATTAGGAATGAAGATATTCAGGATAAGGTGGGAGTTGATCTTGTGGAGGATAAGATGCGCGGGAAGAGTAGAAGTACATATGCCCCAGTTAGGAGGTGTGAGAGGTTGGTGTTGATGGGTATAAGTAAGGGTAGAGGTAGGCCAAGTATTAGGGAGAAGTGATTAGGCCGGTGCCACATGTGGAGCTTACTAAGGACATAGACCCCTAGATAGGAGGGTGTGAAACACAATGATTCGGGTAGAAGTTTAGTAGGTGTGATGACCCAAAAAGCCATCTATTATTTTAGAAGTCAAATCTATATTATGAGGCCTTAAAATCTCATTTTATCTCACATCGATTTGCGTGCACAGTCCGGACGTATATCCGGAAAGCCTTTATGTGAAAATTTAAGAAAAATGCTTAATTTTGCCTTTAAAAATTAAATTAAGTTGACTTCGGTCAACATTTTGGGTAAACAGACCCGGACCCATGATTTGACGGTCCCGGAGGGTCCGTAGAAAATATGGGACTTAGGCGTATGCCCGAAATTGAATTTCGAGGTCCCTAGCCCGAGAAATAAATTTTTGAAGAAAATTGTTTAACTAAAAATATAATGATTTTTGAAAATTTAACGATGCTTGATTTCACTGGTATCGGACCCGTATTTTGGTTCCGGAGCCCAGTACATGTTTAATATGGTATTTAAGTGGTGCCTGTGAAATTTGGTAAGAAACAAAGTTTATATGACGTGATTCGGACCCTCGGTTGTGAAAATAGAAACTTTAAGTGTTCTTGAGAGTTTTATTGATTTTGATGCTAAATTCGTTATTTAAGATGTTATTTCAGTGATTTGATCGCATGAGAAAGTCCGTATGATATTTTTAGACTTGTGAGTATGTTTTGTTTGGAGCCTTGAGGGCTCGGGTGAGTTTCGGATAAGCTTCGGGGTGTTTTAGACTTAGAGATTTCTGCTGTTTTGGCTATTGCAAGTGCTCAGATGTGTCCTTCTTCACGTTCGCGAAGAGTAAAGTTGTCTGAGGGAGATTTCTTCTATGTGAACGCGAGGCACATGTTGCGAACGCATAGCGTTGGGGGCGTTACCCTTCGCAGACGCGACCTGGCTATCGCGAACGCGAAGGCCATTTTGGCAGGGACATTGGGTAGGGGATGGATACATTACGCGAATGCAGCTAGCGGCTCGCGAACACGAAGGTTGGGGGGGACATACCTTCGCGAATGCGTAGTGTGTCTCGCGAACGTGAAGGTTAATAGGATCGTTGCTTCGCGAATGCGACAGGCTTCTTGCGAACGCGAAGAAGACATGTCCAGTGATTTTAAAATAGAACCTAGGTCAGGATTAGACCAAAATTTCATATTTTCTTCCATAGAATCCGACCTTGGGCGATTTTTGAAGAGGGATTTCAACACCAAATCATAGGTTTGTGTTCTTAAACTCATCTCTTTAATTTTTCATCAACACTCATTAAATTTCTAGGCTTAAATCGTGTTCTTTAAGGGTAGAAATTAGAGATTTTGGGGAAATTGGGGATTTTACAAATTTGGAAATTTAGACCTTTATTTGGGGTCGGATTCCAAAATTAATTATATATCTGGGCTCGTGGATGAATGAGTGAATAGGTTTTGGTCTGAACCTCGAGTTTTGACCAAGCGGGCCTGGGGTGGTCAATTTTTGACTTTTTGGGGAAAATGATAGAAAACCTATAATTAAGCATTGAAGTTGAATTCTTTAGTATTTATTGATGTTGTTAAGTTAATTATGGCTAGATACAAGCGGTATTTGAGGCTTGATTTGTAGTGCCCGAAGGGTTTTCACTGTCAAGCCTCTCTCATTTTGTTTTTTCTCTCAACTTTCATCGCCTTTGTCGCACCTCCTTTTTACCGCGCCCGCGGGGCGCGTGGGGAGTTTTCTCCAATTAAAGGACAGTCGAAACGGGATTTATTTAATTATTTAAGAGTCGCCACCTGGGAATTTTAAGGCGTCCCAAGTCACCAATTTCAATCCCTGAATCGAGGAGAATATGACTCTGTTTATTATTCTGCGAACCAGAAATCCTGAGTAAGGAATTCTGTTAATCCGGAAGAAGGTGTTAGGCATTTCCGAATTCCGTGGTTCTAGCACGGTCGCTTAACTGTTTTTATTATTGGCTTAATTATCTTGATTTTTATTAAATACTTTTTGTTACGTGATTTTTCTACCGCTTTTACTTATTGTGATTAAAGACCATTCTTTTGAATCGAATTACGCGTACGTATATTCGTGTAAATTAAAAGATGCGGAATTGCGTCACGCGTACGTGTACACAATAACTTTTGATAATATATTTATTAAGCAATCATTTTTCAAGATTGTGTTGAATCAAGAATATTTTTTTTTCTTAAATAGTGAACCGTACATCTCGGGTTTTTATGAAATTGATTTAACGCCTTTGGAAAAATCCTTTTATTAAATATTCGCTTGAAATTGCGCGTACGCATAATCCGAATTTTTTGCTTTTAAAAATATAATCAGGGTACGCGAACGTATCCCTCATTGCGCAAAATATTTGTAGTGGTATTAGGGATTTTTCCACAAATTGTTTATTATATTATGAGAAATCTTCATTTAAGATACCCTTTAATTCTGGAAAAAAAAAAATTCACAATTTATTGAATGTTGCCCGTTGATTATAATTTCTGCATATAACATGTTCATCCAAGACTATTCAAATTCAAAATAAAGAATAAGAACATGATTAATACTATTCTTCACAAATACAACATATATATCTACATGCCCAATAATGAATTGTATATGAAACTAAAAATGATTTATAAAGGGAAGAATATTTTTTTTAAGAACTTTTATTATTTCTATTTAGTGCAAGTCCTATTTCTAATTGTCGTTGATAAAAAGTGTTGCAATTTGTATATCTCATCTTATTCTCATATACTTGCTTTTAATCTAATAGGCCTAATTATATTTAGGACGGTAAATAGGCATCAAATTGATAATAAAGGGAATTATTGTACAAATTAATTAACAACATTACCTTACATGCCACCTATTTGTATGTCTTGAAACATTCATAGCACTTTAATATCATAATGAGCCATAACAACTCAACTCACCATCCACTAATGGTTCTATAAATACCTGTTATCATACCACATAAAAACGTACAACTTATATCATTCCATCCATAACTAAATCAAGTATAAGAATAAATTAGCAATATGGTTTTGATATTTTCACTCTATTCTAACAACGCCACATGGCCTAGTAAATGGCCAATCTTTATGTCATGTTTCTTGCCTTGACAGTTCAAATATGATTAAACTAATGAGATGAAGGACTAACATTATTACAAAGCTTTATACGAACTTTCAAAGTAAGACAATTAGCTTATAGCTATCAAATTGAATTCACTACTAATTAACTAACATGAAACAAAAAATGAAATTTAAACTGATGAACTTGGACAAATGGAAAACATAATTTCAATTCAAGCTTCATTGATGAGTCATGTTGAATCTCTTTCCAACTTAAAATTTAAAAGAAATGTACCTGAAAATGAGGGTAGAAGGAGTAAATTTCAGCAGTAGCAGCAGTGACAAAATCAGCAGAATATACCAATAACACAGCAAGTCTGAACAAGACCCGTTAACCCAGATGAACAGTGACAAAGACTTGAGAAAAATTTCAGATTTGGACCGAACAATATTCACAAGCAAACAACGGACAGATTCTAGAAAGATAACATTTCAGATTTCAGTTTCTTTCCTCTTCCTGTTTCATATTCCTATTTCACATTTTCATTCTTTCTGTTTTTTCACAAATGTGTATGTATTTCTGTATGTATTTCCTAATGTTTTAGAAATCAGCCTCTCTTAAACAGACAACCTGAAGAAAAACAAAAACTGCCTTTCTAAATCAGATTGTTTCTCCTCTTAAAATCTACCCAAGATCTCAATTTTCCTTGTTCTAATCTCTCTGAAAACTGAACTCTAAAATTTCTGTCTGAAAACTGATTTCTCTCTCTCTGAAAACTGATTTTTTATCTTTTCTGAAAAATGCCCTAAATCAGTCCCAATTCCCTCTCTAAAAAAATAACTCTTAAACTCTCTTCCAGTTCCCCCTAAATTCTGTTTTCTGTCTCACTAATAAATCAGATTTTTTCTTTTAAAATCTCTCCAAACTCTCCTTTTCTTCTCCTGAAACTGATCCCATCAGATTCTGTATTTATACAGGTCTGCCCCCTTTCTTTTAGTGCTGCCTGGACCCTTTCTTTTTTTTAAAATCAGAAAAGTTCCATTAAGACTACTTTTGAATACTTTAAATCCTATTGAGTGCTATTTATCCTGTTTTTCAGCAGCCCATTATCCCTTGTTCCCCATTAATATCATTAACTAATAGCCATTAACACTCCATTATCAGCACACTATCACATTATTTCAATCCCAATAGTACCCCCCTGAAATCCTGATGTTATTACTGAAAAATCAGAACCTATTGCAAAACAGATTCTATAATCTGTATAAACTTAATTATCCTTCTGATTTACAGCTATAACCAATCCTATTAACCTCCTAACACAATTGTATTTGACCAACTTTTGTAAACTTGAATTCAAACTTGACATTACAACAATATTACACTGAGTTCAGCATGATAATTCAAACTGAACTTCAAATTTGAACCAAAATCAAACAAACACAGGAGCATTGTCAATATACTGACAATGCCCTGAAACTCACTGATTTCAGAAATCAACATATACACAGCATTCATTTTGCTTCACTGATTTGCAAACAAACATGATTTAATTGACGAGTATTAATCAGTTGACTATTTACAACATTTGTCCATAATCAGTCTAAAACAATAGAAGCAGACTGTTTCAGTCAGCATTTTCAGAAATGAAAATTCGTAATATAACTAATCGACGAACTTAATCGAGTCGATTACACACATTGTAAACAATCACAACCAACAGAAATAATTCATGTTTGGATTAAGTAGACGGGTAGGAGACAAAGATGACAGAATTAATCAAAATAAAAACATGAAAAATTAACAGGTTATTAAACAAACAAGAATACATGTAGAATACTCATAAGAAACAGAAAAAATACCTTTGAATCCTTCAATTTTATTCCGACTTGGACTCAACTCGGCTTCAGATTTTGTTTGAAATCAAACAGACCTTAGTCGAAGTATTTTCCACTGAAAATACTTCGACTAAGGTCGATTAAACCTCAATCTTTATTCAATCTGAACGGAATCCAAAAGTTTGGTATTTTTAGGGTTCTTGAAAGTTCGATTTGGGATTTAACCATTTCTGGTCAGATTCGAGGAGAACCAAACATGATACAAGGGTGAGGGTAGCCTAGGGGTCATTTGGTTTCAGCTTAAAACAAATCTGAGTTTGTTCTTGTTTGGTCCGAATCTTCAAAAGAAGATTCGAGAAGCTCGGAACTGATTCGAGCCAAACAAACAATAGATCCATACTCAGGGTGGCTAGGGGAAGCTATGGCATCGATTTGAGACTGTTAGGTTTAGATCTAAACTCAACTCGAATCTTCAAATGAAGATTCGAGAACCTTCAGGAAGATTCAAGCCAAACGACTAACATATTTGGATAGAGGAGGTTCAGGGGGTTCTAGGGTGTTATTTTGGTGACCGGCGGCGTTGATGCCGCCGGGTTTCAGGCGGTGGGATCTTAGGGCGGCTAGGGTTAGGGGGAGGGTCTGAGGAAGATGATGAACAGTGAGAGGAGGGGGGGTGTTCAGTTAGGGGCCGGGGTAGGGGCTTGGGACTTATATAGGGGTGGGGTGGATTGATGCTATCCGTCCGATCAAGTAAGATGAAGGGCCAGGATCAATCCACTTATCAAAATGACATCGTTTGATTTAAGTTGGGGAAAGGGTCAACCCGGGGTTGAAATGGATCGGGTTTGAGTGAGTATTTTAAGACCGTGGGATCAAAATGGATGAACGGTTCAGATCTAGTTGCCCTAAACGTCGTCGTTTTATTTATGCACGGGCTGAACTGGACCGTTTGATTGCAATGAATCAACGGCTCAGATTTGAAGTACCTCATGCGACGTCGTTTAGTCTGGTTCGAATTGGACCGGACAGGGGGATGTTGGATTGGGCTGTGGGGGGGGGAATTAATTCATTTGGGCCTGGATTTTAATCCAGGTCCGAATTTGCATATATATACATTTAAATTTCTAATTTTAATTGTAAAACAATTTTAAATTCGCAAAATATATTAATTATTTTATAACAATTATTTAACACATAGACAAAACATCAATCACACAGTGAAATATTTAAAATGGAACTATTGCATATTTTTGTGATTTTATTTAAATTATCTTTTAAATGTATCATTAAATCCTATATGCATGCAATATGTATTTTATTTTATTTTTTCACTTTATTATGACAATGTAAACACTTACGGACATAACACAAGTATTTAACACCACGCAAATTCAAAAATTACACAGTAAAAGAAATTTATTTTATTTTTTGATTTATTTTGGAGTAGTTTTTCGTAAGGCAAAAATCACGTGCTCACAGTCTTATTTACTACATGTTAGTGTTGAGTACGATGTATAGGTGTGGTGACGAGTATCTATACGTTGGTGTCAAGCATGCCCGTGAGTCTTATATTGTGACTGTTGTGACTCTTATTATGTACTGTCTATGCTTAAATTGATGATTATTCATGTTGAACAAGACTTATGTTAATTTCTTGGTAATTGACCATTATAGAGTATTGGCTCAAGTTGATATTTATTTTGTAAAGTTAACTGTTGGAACGAGATTGATTATAGCTAATTCCCTTGTCGGGATGTATTTGTTTCTATTGTTGGTTCCTTTGCCGGGATGTTATTGTTTCTACTATTTGGGTGATGAAAGAGTGATAAAGCACGAAAGGTGATGGCATGCACATTCATACTTATGCATATGGTGAGGAAAAGTGATAAAGCACGAAGGGTGATGTCGTGCACATTTACATTTATATTGATTCATATGGTGAGGAAGAGAGATAAAGCACGAAGGGTGATGTTGTGCACATTTCTATTATTCATATGGTGAGGAAGAGTGATAAAGCACGAAGGGTGATGCCGTGCACATTTTTATTATTGATTACATGGTGAGGATTGAGAGTAAAAGCACGAAGGGTGATGTTATGCATTTTTTGTTTGTTGTGTTCATTTGCTATTATCGGTTCAAGTGTTTTGACTGTTTAAATTCCTTACTGTCGTAATTCTTTATATTGGAACCCCCATAGTATGTTGCCCATTTTCGTACATTTTTGCTTAGTTTTTATTACTTGTTACTCTGTTATTATACTGATTAACTACACAAGTTTATGATGTTTGTCGTGTCCTAGCCTCATCGCTACTTCGCCGAGGTTAGGCTCGACACTTACCAGTACATGGGATCGGTTGTACTGATACTGCACTTTACACTTTGTGCAGATCTCGGTGTCGGACCGTGTGAGTAGAGTTGGGTGGCTGCCTTTAGTCCAGTGGAGACCTGAGGTAGTCTTGTAGGCGTCTGCAGGCCTTGGCATCCCCTTCTATCCTGTTTCTTTTCTATTTTATCTATTTTCGAGACAAATATGTACTTCTTTGTTCAGACCATTGTTTGTAGTACTCGTAGACTGTCTGTGAGTAGTGACACCAGTTATGGGTGGAGTTTTATTACGATTTCGTTGTTTGTATTAAGATAATCTATTAAATTCTGTTCTTCCGCATTTATTCCGCTGATTTATTTTTTGTTAACTTGTGAGAAGTTAAAAGATAAAGGAAAAAGGTAAAATAATCAGTAACATTGGCTTGCCTAGCGGGTACAATGTTAGGCGCCATCACGGTCCCGACGGTGGGAAATTCGGGTCGTGATAGAAACCACGACACCCTTTTTCTTTCTTAGTCTGGTAGTATTAATGTTATTATGGGTTTGTTTATTCTTAGATTGCTATTACTACCTTTTGTTTGTGTGCTATCTTTGCGTTGGTTTTCTTAATATCTTGTATTGTTACTACTTGTCGCCACTGCTTCTTCTTATTTTTTCTTCAGTCGAGGATCTATCAAAAATATTATCTCTGCCTTTTTTAGAGTAGGAGGTAAGGCTGCAAATTTGGAATTTCTCATCTATATTATATTAAAAGGAGAGTAGTATGCATTGTGGTTAAGCCAAGTGGCAAGCTAAAATGAAGTCACTTTGCAATTTTAGGACAACATTAATAATTAGAAATTATTTATAGAAACATAATTAATTGAGGTAGTTTAATGAATCTTATGCATAATCTAAATAGATCTAGACAAATCTAATATATATATATTTAAATTTATATGTATATTTGTATCAATATCTATATTTATATCTATATATTGATCCACTCATAGATTTTTTTCTATGTTAGCTAGAAATATCTATATCTATATTATATTAAAAGGAGAGTAGTATGCATTGTGGTTAAGCCAAGTGGCAAGCTAAAATGAAGCTACTTGGCAATTTTAGGACAACATTAATAATTAGAAATTATATATAGAAATATAATTAATGGAGGTAGTTTAATTAATCTTATACATAATCTAAATAGATCTAGACAAATCTAGACAAATCTAATATATATATATTTAAATTTATATGTATATTTGTATCAATATCTATATTTATATCTATATATTGATCCACTCATAGATTTTCTTCTATGTTAGCTAGAAATATGGAGGTGAAAAATTAATTAAAAACTATAATAGAAAAAATATATATAAAGACATAAATATATAACGACGTGAATTGAGATAACCTATGACTATTTATACTTTGGAGTAAGTTAAAATATAAAATAAAACTAAAAATTACTTAAGATATTAAAGATTTATTGAGTTTAAAAACTAAATAAATTCAAGCAATAAAATAAGATCTTATATAAAGTATACAAATTAATTATAAGGTAAGAAAAAAACATATCAGCAAAAGATATTTTAATAACAAGAAAAATAAATTCATATTAATATTGATAAATCGTGTAAATGAATATTTTATACGTAAATATTACTACAACATTTAAATATAATGTGTTCAAACAATTAAGAAAATATTTTTCTATGATTAATATTTGAATTGAGTTTAGTTAGTTTAAGTTTGAAAGCATACCATAATCTTTTGAAAATATGGTCCAATTAAAAAAATAGAATGATAAAAATTATTTGAATTTGAGATGAGAAAGTATTTTAATTTTTATCTATATTATATTGGAATGAATGTGGTAAAAATAGATACTAAATTCAAACAGGCTAATAACAATTCACATGACAATGTAACAATATTAGGTATTGAATAATATAAAATCAATAATAAAGAATAAATAGAAAAAAAAACTAAGATTTTTTATCATAGGAAAAAGTGTAAAACTTATTTAAATTTGAGATGAGAAAGTTTTTTATATTATGATAAGAAAAGTCATAATATAAGTTCGCATAACTCAAGTCTAATATATTAAAATCAAAAACTAAAACTATTGAACAATAAAAATAAATTAGAGATAATATAAGGACATTTATAAATCATTAGTTTAGAAAATAAAATAAAGTAAATATACAATACTTACAAATATTTTTAAATTTTAAATAATTTAAAATTTTCGAGCAATATTTTTAAAACAAAATAAATATTTATTTTATAATTAAAAAATTATATATTTATCTTATATTATTAAAGAAAAGTAGTTGAGAATGATATTAAATAAAGTTACGAGTTAATGAAAAGCCACATAAAACGTAATAAGACTATATATTAGATTAAAAAAATAGGAAAATTATGTTAACTTATTAGAAATTTACTATTAGAAATGAAAAGAAAAAACTATTTGAATTTGAGATTAGAAAGTTCTTAAAACTATGTTGTGAATGCTCAAATTATGAATAATACCACGAAATTGAAGTTTTATTTATGAAAAATTTATTATGTAAAGAAGTAAAATGACAGTGAAAATATTACTACAATATTTAGATATAATATGTTCAAACAATTAAGAAAATATTTTTCTGTGATTAATATCTGAATCGAGTGCAGTTAGTTTGAGTTTGAATGCATAGCATAATGATTTGAAAATGCGGTCCAGTTTAGAAAATAAAATGATAAGAATTATTTGAGTTTGAGATGAATTTTTTTTTTTTGAAAATATTACGTAAAGGATTAAAATGATAGTAAAAATATTATTACAAAATTTAGAAATAGTGTGATAAAAAATTAAGAAATTTTTTTCTATGAATAAATAATTTTTTTAAAATAAAAAATAAAATTCTAATATTGGTAACCTTAATAATGAAAATTAAAAAATAAATTTTATCTTATAGCTAAAAAGGAACAATAATTTAACTGCACCTAATACAAAATTAATTATAAGAGAACTCAATACATTTGGAACATGATAATCAAATAATTTATGTATTAATATTTTAGACTTATGATTAATATCTTAATCAAGTGCAGTTAGTTTGAGTTTGAATGCATAGCATAATTTTTTGAAAATGTGGTCCAGTTTAGAAAATAAAATGATAAGAATTATTTGAGTTTGAGATAAAAAAAATTTAAAAAAACTATTACGTAAAGAATTAAAATGATAGTAAAAATATTATTATAATATTTAGAAATAATGTGTTCATAAAATTAAGAAAGATTTTTCTATGATTAAATAAATTTTTAAAAATACAAAATAAATTTCTAATATTGATAATCTTAATAATGAAAATTAAAATAATATTTTATCTTGTAGCTAAAAAGAAAGAAAATTTAATAGCATCTAATACAAAATTAATTATAAGAGAACTCAATACATTTGGAATATAATAATCAAATAACTTATGTATTAATATTTTAGACTAATTAAAAATTACAATTTAAAACAAAATATGACATTATTTTGGTTATAAGTAAAAAATTAATATAAAACTAATTAACATTTATAGTAGGGAAGAAAATGTATATTAAAAAGAAAATAGAGGTAGTGTGAGGATACTTATACTATAAATTAATTTTAATATATATAAAAACAATTAATTAAATTATATTTAAAAATATTATTGACAAATTTAAATGACTAAAATATTATGAATAAGAGGATAAAAGCATAAAAATATATCAAATTTCTAGAATAAAACATTTATTTTATCACATATTATTAAAAGGATAATAAGCAAGACATTAATTTAATCATAAGCTAACAAAAAATTATATGATAGTATGATAATATGAAATATTAAATAATATAATAACTATAAGAAAAGAACAAAAAAAAAGAATTTACGTAAAAATGATGTGATGAATAAGACATATTTGACTTCGTGATAAAAATAAAGTGATTGCAAGAATTTTGTTAAAATAATATGATCCAGTGTGCTCGAACAAGAGAGATCACAATATGACATGTTTAGTATTCTTTAATATCGACAACGGAACGAAATGCAAGTACTAAAATCAAGGGGTTAGGTTGCTACAAATATATGTTAAAAAGATTGGTTGTCTACTACGAGATTTGATCAATAATTTCATATCCTACTTTATAATTAAATTCTCATGTTATATAATTTTTATATGAGAGATATATATTTTAAGGTTATTTGTACATAATTCAAACAACATACATCGCAATTTGAAATGATTTGTCCGCACATCCCGCGGGTATTAATACTAGTATTCTTTAATGGGAATACACTAATTTGTTGTTGTTGCATAACTTTATGAATTCTACATTGCTAATGTCCCACTAAAATCTTGTTTTAAAAGAAAAAAAATAACTGTTGTGATCAGTATTTTATTAGTTTGACGTTTGAATGCATCTTACCATTATTTAATTTATTTTGATAGAACCACCCACTCAAAAAGACAACATTAATTAAAAAGAAAACAAAGATTATCAGTTAATTAATATAATTTAGGCTTTTGAATCACGAAATATATTCACAAAATCTTTTATTCTCCGAAAAAATGTACTCCAACTCATGACGAGAAAAAGAAGGAAAATAAAATATTCGCCAACTGGAAACCTCAGTTCCGTCAAGCCAAAGCCAGCTGATATTTATAAAATATTATATCTTCAATTATTTATTTGAATATCTGTTAATTTTAGAACTCCTCTTTTCTCGTTTTAGATGGTATTGTTATTATTAAAAAGGCAAATAATTTGTTTACCTATAATATTTATAACATAATAAAATATGGTTTAGCTATAGAATCATTATTTTAATCATGTAGATTTTGTTGCAATATAATTAAAATTGTAAGAAAATTGATGTGTTCATCCTCACACTCTAGTCGTGCCGTTATTTTTGGGATGCATAAGATACTTTTATCAATAAATTTGGACTCTAGACAATTCTTTAATAAGTCAAATAATATTTGTATGATATCTTCTTACGGTTTGAAATATTTTTAGCTATAAAAATTATGAATTCATCTTTTTATAACTTCTAGGGTGTGAATGTTTTTCATGAAAAATATTTTTAATTTTTTAATTTATTTTTTGGTGTTTGTAAGTAAGTAGAAAATATTATTTCAACATCATTTATGTATAATTTATACAAACAATATGAAGCCTTGAGCCGAGAGTCTATCGGAAACAGGCTCATCTACCTTCACAGGATAGAGGTAAGGTCTGCATACATAATACCCACCTCAAACCCCACTTATAATATTATACTAAATTTTTTATTATTGTTGTTGTTGTTGTTGTTAGACTAACAATATAAAGGTGGGATAGGAGCGGGGTGGGTGGGGGTTGGATGAGTGGAGGTCAGGTGGAGCTGGGGCGTGTTTGGGGTGAATAGAAAATTATCAACATGAAATATCACTAATAAAACTTACTTTTTCTTTTTTATTTCCACTAGAGAAGTTATTTTTCTTTTTTTAAGTAACTTATTTAATTAAATTTGGCCAACTAAACATGATAAAATTTCTCCCTGCTCAAGATTTGTTTCAAAATCATTATTAATTTAAGTAAATAGATGTATTAACTTTAGATCCAGACATTTCTTTTTGATGAAGGGCGTATTCTCTTTTCGTGAAAATTGGACTTTGGACAGTACCAAACAACCAAAAGGGAATATAAGACAAGGTAGGAGATGAAGAAAAATAAAAAGAAAATTTACACATGTAAAGCTGATTTTTAGAATATTTTTTTTCTTCATTTTCTTGTGCATTTGGCACATGTGTTAAGACAAAGATCTAGTAGCAATCTCGAATGTCGTGGTAGAAATTTTCAACTTTTAATTTACCAAAGTGGTACTTCTAGTCCTTTTCTATTATTTTCTCCGTCTCAAATTATTTGTCCTGATTTCTAAAAATAATTATTTTAACTTATTTATTATTTTAAAAGTTCAAAAGTAAATTAATTATTTTTTTCTATCCTATCCTTAATATTAATTATTCTTGAAAACTACAAATATCTTAATTATGAGTAATTATTAAATGAAGAAAGATTAAATTTTAAGGCATAAATAAGGGTAAAATAGTCAAAAAACTTTCATATCTAATATTTTCTTAAGGAGCGTAAAGAGAAACACGACAGATAATTTGAGACGGATGGAGTAGATATATATTACATAAAATACAAATAAAAAAGGAAAAAATCCTTTAAAAAGTTTCCAACGATGTTTTGCGCTTTACGTTTCAAGTATAAAAATTTCATTAACATAAATCAAGAATGTAATAAAAAGGCCATTACTCTTGGAGTTTAACTAATATAATTTTCATTAATCTCAAATTGAAATAAAAATTCTCGTTTAATCCTAAAACTATCCGTTTGATTATTGTTTAATTGGTCCTTTTGGATTGTCCAATTAGAAAACGAGCAAGAAAATGTCACCTAAGAGAAATTCAAGGTCAATTATGCAAACATGTAAATCAAGATTGGCTAAATTTAAAAGTTTACCTGGACCATGAATGCAAAAGCTTTTATTTAATTACTTTATCTTTAATTAAAAAGGAGACAACGAGAACAAGAATAAATACCACCAGAATAAAAAGGAAAAAGTCTGAAAAATTAAAGAACAAAAAGGGAAAAAGACCACACGAATATTGCAAAGTCGTTTTTATAATACAAAGGAAAAGAAAAAGGAGTGTTCAAGAATCAACACAACTTGAAAAGTAATAGTACTATCAAAATTTAAAATGAATTTTATAATCATTTTTCTTCAATTAATATGGTTTGTAAGAAAGTTTGATAGTTCATACACGTTTAACAGTAACAGAAAAAAATTAATTAATTTATTTTAATTTATATGACACTCTTTTTAATTTTAAAATATCATAAATTTTTAGCGCCATTTTCTATACACGCTTTCACAAATTTTGATTATTCAAATCATTAGCCATTTACTTTAACTCTGGTATAAACTTTTTTCCATATTAAACTGTTTTTTGATATTTCATTCTACTATGATAGATAATTTTGAACTTAAATTTAACATTTTGAACTCTATGTATAGTACAACATCGTATAATAAAATATAATAGAAGGATTAATAAGCGATGAATTCATAGTACTGGTATTTTTTTCCCCCAGATCATTATAAAATATTTGAAATGATTTAATTTCACATTTCCCTTTTGTCAAGTGACAATTACAAGAATTTAATGAATTACCAATTATTTGATGGAATTAAAAAATTAAATAAAATCATAAAAAGTAAAACCAAATAAAATTTGTTGTATGTTTTGTTCGATTTTGATTAATATATTTAAAATACCAAGTTAAACGATTTAATTTCTTTTAAACAAACGAGTGAAAGTAAATGGAATTACAAATGCCAAAAAAAAAAAACTAGCTTAAATGTGATTACTGTGTCAAATCTATATTACACAATTTAGCTCGACACAAAGTTCGTAGAGAA
Organism: Nicotiana tabacum; assembly: GCF_000715075.1. NCBI lineage: Eukaryota > Viridiplantae > Streptophyta > Magnoliopsida > Solanales > Solanaceae > Nicotiana > Nicotiana tabacum. Next base: position 7,050,096 of record NC_134082.1, on the reverse strand, counting down.
ATAAATACTTTTGAAATTTATGATTTTAAATATGTCATAATGTTTTTATAGTCAAAAAATTCTTATTAAGGACAAAATAGTAAATTTAAGTTAAACTATTTTTAAACGAACTAATAAGAAAATTGTATTACATGTTGAAACATGAAGAGTAATTAGCAATAATTAAAAGTTATAAACCATAAATACAACTATCCTTTTATTTTATTTTTTCCATACCCGATACGTGGAAGTTATAAACCAGCTCCAATTAATTTGAGGTCTAGGATTTAATTTCACTTAACCATAATTTTTTTAACAATATAGGCTCCCTCAGACCGGGAAGCAATTATTTGTCGAGTAATGTCATTTCTTTACTTTCTATATTTTCCCATTATATATATATATATATATATTAACATTTCATTGAATTAATATGCCTACATTTCCTTTACTATCTAAATATTAATATATGCATTTTTTTGGTGGTCAAAACATGTAATTTTTATGTACGGGTTAGTTGTTCATTATAATGGGTTGATGTGTTACATCGCCCGTATCCACAAACAAGGAGTAGTCTAATGCTACATTAATAATATTACAGACTTTGGTCTTTCTTTCAAAAATAATTCCTAGGGTGTTTGCCCATAGCATTTCATTGGCAAACACCGAAGAAACTACCAAAAAATTAATATTTGCTTCCCACTACTTCCTTTGCCAGTTTGTCCGCCACCCTATTTGCCTCTCTGTAGATATGGCTTATTGGTGGATGCCCAGTGCTGCTAGGAGTAACCTGCATTCACAGACCTTAATATCACAAATCAAATGACCTTTATTTATGCATTGAATTACCTCTGTTGAGTCGAAATTAGCCTTCAAGTGTAAGAAATTGTTTGATGCTGCCATCTTTAGGCCCTACATGAAAGTTGTCAGCTCAGAATGGAGTGTATTATTGCAATGTGTCTTTCACATAAACCTCATTACCCAATCGTCATTGTTGTTTCTAATTACTCCTCTTATACCTCCTATTCTTTCTTTTGGTAGATTGCACCATCAGTGTTTAACTTGTAAGACCCCCTCCTTGGCGGCTACCATTTCACTATTATTACAGGACTTGGTTCTTTTCCTTGGCTTCCCACAGCCAAATGCATGAACTCTACTGTTCTAATTATAGCATTTTTTTATTGGAGACGGATTCTCTCTTATTATTGAAAAAATTGCTATTCCCGGTGAGCCAAATTTACCATAGACAGAAGGGAAGCAAATATCCCCATTGCAGGAGGTTTAAAACTTTGGTGTTTCACTATGCTAAGAGTAGAATTCCACTGATTTTGACCAATCAAAAGAGTAGTGATGCTAAAGGTGGTTTGGCTCTGTTGTGAGAGCTCATCCCAACATTGTTTAGCATTATTACTGTTGATGAGGATGAGCTATATAATATTCTCCTCTTTATTGCAAAATAAGCACACGGGACTTAAATTTATCCCCCTAGAGTGAAGGTACTAGCTAGTAGAGAGCCTACCATAAGTCATAAGCCATAGAAAGTATATAATTTTATTGGGAAGCTTTTGTAACAATACTCAACTGAAGTTGTCCCCTGGGTTGTGCCACTGCTACTGATTTTGGCCTACAATTAAGGTATAGGCAGATTTGATTGAGAACAACCCATTTCCAGTTTGGTTCCAGACCACATTGTCCAATCTCCCAGAATTTGTCATAGATTATGGCAGAGTTAATGATGGTCACTACACTTTCAGGGAGGCTGAATTAAAGATTATTGATGTTCCATTGGCCATTAGAGTAGTAGGAGGATACTCTGACTCTCATCACCCCTATTCAGGGGTCCACTAATTATGGTTCTGGGGGGTTTTATGTTAGGGATCCATCTATCCCGATAGAGCTTAACTCTAATCCCTTTATGAACTATTCACCTAGTAGCTTTACTACACACAAATCACCCATTCCTAACACTCTACCAATTCCTAGAGGCTATATACCTAGTGGAGTTCCTACTACTGCAGTGTTTATGAAACAACACTCTAGCCCACAGTGCATTAGGGTTGTTATACATTCTCCATGCAAGGGTTGCACGAGTGACAGTATTCCTAAGCTCAGTTGTGTGCATACCCGGGCCTCCTTCCTCTCTAGGTTTAGTTATAGTTCTTCACCCCACTAGGTGCATTTTTCTCTTAACAATAGTGGTACCCCAGATGGAATTTCTCTGGATCCCATCAATTTGGTTGCACACCTGGGCCAGTAGTTTTATGTATTGCATGACATGGCTGGGTATGCACCCTAGTGAGGACTTAGCTAGAGTGGTTCTCCATGCCATGTTTAGGAAATGAGTTTTCCAGCCTGTTAGCTTTGCCTGCATACTATCAATGATGAACTGGAAGTCTCTATTGGTAGGCCTTTTGTGAAATATAGGGAAGCATATGTACTTACCAAATGATTTGATAGCTTTGATGGACATGCTCCTGGCCAGTCTATCTACTTTTCCCAGGTGACAGTTTGAGGAGAAGACAACTTTGGACATGAGGGTGTTGACCATTTGGCCAGATTTACAACTAAAATCATGAAGAGTTTCCATTATGGTGGTACAGTTATTAGAATTTGCTCTAGCAAAGAGGGTGAGATCATCAACAAAGAAAATATGTGAGATTTTGGGTCTCGTGTGACTAATTTTAATGGGAAAGCAGCTACCAGTCTGCACTTGGGATTCAATGCTTCTAGAGAGGCTCTCCATACACATGATGAAGATGTAGGGAGACATAGGGTCTCCCTATCTAATACCTCTACTAGGGTAGAAGAAATCATCCTGCCCCCATTAACCAAGACAGAAATAGAGCTAGAGGTTATGCAGGAGAGGATCAATTTGATAATGTTATCAGGGAAACCAAAGGACACCAATGTGTCCCTGATGAAAGATCACTCCAATCTATCAAAAGCTTTTTTTCAGATCAATTTTGAGGATCATGTTGGCATTTTTTCCTTTCATTTTATTAAAATGGTTAATGTATTCCTGCACAATAATGGCATTATCACTGGACCTTCTGTCGGATAGGAAGCTAGCTTGGCTAGGACCTATAATATAAGGAAGAACTTGCTTGATTTTGTTGACAATGATTTTGGTAATCAACTTGTACATTGTATTACAGAGGCCTATTGGACTGAAGTTCTTTAGGATTGTAGCCTTTGCACATTTAGGTATCAGGCATGCAGGTTGTGCTGATAGTAAGCTTTATTTCAAGAGTATGAAAGACCTAGTTACAAAAGTTGATTACCTTACCCTATAGGACATTCCAGTATTTTTAGTAGAAAAATGGATGTAGGCCACCAGGGCCAGGAGCTTTGGTAGGTTTGAAGGAAAATATGGCATTCTTTATCTCACTATTCCTTAGGGGGGATTTTCAGATTATTCTGCTCCCTAGGAGAAAGAGTGTGTGTATGTTTTAGGGTGTGCTCTGCCAGCTTATGGGTGATGAATGATGGTCACTGGTGTAGAGGGATGAATAGAACTGGTATCTGGCATCATTAATTTCCTTTTGATCCTCGATCCAATTCTCTGTCTCACTCTGAAGGGCTAGGATCCTATTACCTATTTCCCTATTGAAAGTGGAGATATAAAAGAATCTAGTATTTGCATCATCTTCCATAAGCCAATTAATCCTGGATTTGGTCTTCCAAAATTCCTCTTCACTTCTCAAAATGGATGAGTATTCTTCTGAGAGTTGGGCCTCTAGGTTTTGGAGAAAGGAGCTAAAGAGGTAGGCTCTATATGTTTGGATGCCTCCTAGCCTAGCCAGAATGTGTATTTTTTTTATAGAAGATGTTGCCAAAAACTACTCTGTTCTAAGTAGTGACTTGAGATTGGAATTTGGAGGTTCCCTCTTGGAGGCCACAACTACCTTCATAAGTCTGTTGAACAATATTAGTGAGAGCGGGGTGGCTGCACCACATGGCCTCAAACCTAAAGAGTTTTCTTAAGGTATTGTTTGGGTTGTGCCAAAGGTTTACCAACATGGGATAATGATCAGAATGAGTTCTAGGGAGGTAACTAATTATACTAGAGGGGTATTTTTGGATCCAATTATCATTAGCAAGGCATCTATCTTGTATATCTAGGATAAATTTACTTTATTTCGATAAGTCATGTTAGTCCAAGTATACTTGTTGCCTTTGAAACCCATATCAATTAATATATGATTAATACACTGCTAGAATAGGTTAGCTCTTGGAGAAGAGATGCAATTTCCCCATTTCTTATCTCTAGATCTCAAGACTTCATTGAAGTCCTCATCTACTAGCCAGCTCCTATTATAGTTCTAAGGTATAGCTCTAAGTTGCTGCCAAAGGTTTCTTCTATTTGCATAGGTATTACTAGCATAAATAGTAGTAAAAAGCCAAAAGTTAGAAGATGGTGTTACCTTGACCATAAGATTGATGCCCCGAGGGGTGGTAGAGACCTCATTAGTTTTCAGGATGTCATCCTTCTACATTATGACAGTGCCTCATGACAAACCCACAGCTGGGTTTTGGATTTGGCCTGAGAAGCCCATTTCCTAAATGAGGTGCTTGTGCTTAGTCATCCTAGTTTCCAGAAGGAAAAGGACAAGCATTGCAGGTTTATGCGGCTTGACCATCTCAGCACAGTGCCTCCTAAACTCTCCACTATTCCCCCTAATATTCCAGATGATAAAATTTATTAACAGTTTGGTATGAGTGGGTAACTTACTCTTCAGGCATTTGGCCTTCTCTTTCAATAGTGGACCTTCCTGGTTCTCCTGCACATGGTTGTCCTGATTGATTGCCTGGGCCATTGCTGAGCTTTGCTTTATAGCTGAGTCCCTTGAGCCTTTTGTTAAGGCTGGCCTTTGACTTACACCGCACATTACCATGCTCCTTGGGCATAATGCGATAAGCATTTCTCCCCCAGGCCCTCTGAACTCCATTAGTTCCTCCGGTTGCAGGAGCATTGCCTTTGTTTTGGGGACCCCCAACTTTACTATCAGTTCCCCCAGCTCTGTATTGGAAGCTTGTAGGTAATCATGGACTTTTTTTGACCCTGCCATATGTGTTGCCATTGATGGTGGGGTCATAGTCCATGCTGATGTCCATTGGGAGAAAGGTGGGCTGGGAATCTTCTCCCCTAGTAAGACTAGTGGGAAGAAGGGGATATGGCTTATCTGGTCCATGAGTACACCGAGTTGATTGGTCGACATTGTTTGTTGGCTCAGTGCTAGTTGGGCTTCTATCAGGGTTGCTAGCCATAATTGGTGCTCGAAGTTCATCATTGCATGGTTGAGGCATGCCGTGACAACTTTGGCCAAGTTGTGGAGGTTCTGGATGACCACTGTGATAGGAATTGACCCTATTGTGAAGGTTAGTTGAAAGGATATTCCCTGAATAACCATTTCCAGCCATGAGGTTGGGAAATGATCTGGTGGTAGAAGTGCAAACATCACAAGGAGGGGCAATGGTTCCCCTTCTTGGTTCGGCATTTAGGCATTGACATGCAGGTTATTTGGGTTGTTTACCATTTTTGGTGATAGGTCGGAAAGGTGGTTAGCTCTAGTAGACAAGCCATAAATACCTTTTAAGTCCTCCTTTTCTTCAGTTGGTTTTTGTGCACTAAAATCTGCCATCATTTGAGATATTTGGGAGGCGACGACGACTGTCAAGTCATCAGAGAGATGATGATTATGAGGGGGAGATGAGGGCGTAGAAGTTTGAATGAGAAACAACTCACTCAGAGAGGTTAATTCTCTCTCTCCTTTGTCGATATTGGTAGTATCCCTTGAGGATTTTGCCTCAGTCATGGACCCCACCAATTGACTTTTAATGGGGATGGTTGGTACCATTTTTGGAATACAATCGGGTATGTTATACTTACCCGTTGTAGGTGGGGTTATTTTCCCTTGGGAGGCATATTGGGCAGAGGGTGCGTGTGTGTTCAAAGGGCATGCGTGAATGTGGGTTGCTTATTAGTGGCCCATTTTAATGGTTATTGTGTCGGATTAGCCTTTGCTGACAAGTCCAATGTGTGCTAAACTGGGGTGGCCTATCAGAATTGTATTGGCCTCGTTGGGCTAGTCAGATTTGCAGCCATACGTTCCCCTTCCCCATAGTTCCCCATGACGGCAAACTTACCTGAATCCGGTGTGAAAGATCTGCTTTACGTTCAACTGCCCGTTGCTCCTATTTGCCTCTACTTTTGTGGTTCTGTTGCCTTTCCCATTCGCCTTGTCCTCCTTGGGAATTCCATCATTTTCTAGTCTTTGCCTTCCTGTGTAGGGACTCGCCGTTGACATTTTCGGTTTTTCCTCAATCCCTAATGATGCATGTAGTGGGCATTTCTTGGATAGGTGACCGATTCCCTCACACCCCTTGCACAATATTCCCTCACCTTCATACTCGATTGGTTGTCTATGGTCTCTAATTACCACAGATATTTGCAATGGTACCTCAATAGGCACTTGGATGCAGATTTGTGCATATCTGCCTTTAAGGGTAGCAGATGTGCACGTATCTATCTTCAACAATTTACCTATCTTCATCCCTACATGTTCTAAGATTTCCTTGTCGTAGAACTTAATAGGTAGTTGTGATAGCCTAATCTATATAGTTGTTGCTTGGATTTTTGAGTTTGCCGAAACAAAATTTGGCTCCCAGTTCTGAACGGACAGGAAATGACCCATAATGAACCATGGTCCTCCGTGTAATACTTTTATCATGTTCTCCTCCTTCACGAACCTGTCGATGAAAAAAATTCCATCCTAGGTCTATGAGGGTTAGCCGCTCTCTTGGGATCCAAAGTTGTTGTAATTTGTTCTTTAGGATGTGGTATGAGGTTTATTAACCAAATACTTTAATGATCACTCAGAACCTCCATAGATGGTAGATTTTTAACTTTTGGTCCTAACTTAGGATAATTGGGAAAGTAGAATAATTATACGGAGATGCCAGAGTCTCTCTCACAAAGTTTTTAAGATATGCATCTTAATTTCCCTCAACATGTATTCAACATGTATCCGTTACCAAAGATTACTTTATTTTTTTGGTTTTCTTAGACTCGCCTTGGGGTTTGCTCAGGGCGGGACACTATTAAGATGCCCTGAGGTTTAGTTCTAAGAGACTTACGCCTCAAGTGTCGAAACACATCTAACCCTTAGCGTTAGGAGCTCATCTAACGGTTACTAATGCAAATTATGCATCAAGTTCTCTAAATAAGTACAATATTTCGCCTCATGCCCCTATCTTTTAAAATATTACTTGTGACTCAACTTGAAAACTCTGGGTTAAATATTTTTTTTATCACTCTACAACTGTAAATAGCATACATTTATTATTATTTCAAATTATTTCAATCCATGACACGTTTTTCAGTCTGTTGAGCTTCGTTGTCCTCCAGCACAATTTCTTTGTCCTTTTTTCTTTTAATTTTTGTTGTTGCTAAATTCCAGCACAATCAATTTCAGACCCTTTCTCCACTCATCTGAACGTGGTACCCTTTCTCTCTCCTCTTCTTCTCATTCTCTCTCTCTAAAACCCTCTCATTTCAGCAAATTCATCACTTCCTCTATATACTCTCTGTGTTTCAACAGACTTATACAAAAATTCTACAGCTTTTGAGAAGTTTCGAGAATCTACCAATGGCGGAATCGTCGTCGAAATTTGATCGGCCGAGCTCTCCTTCTTCTTCGTCTTCTTCTAGTTCCGGCGAAGTTTCCGTCGCCGTTGAGAAGGACGTTAGTGATGAAAATGGCAGTAACACTGGTGGTGGTGAAGGTGCTGACGTGGACAATAGAGAGTCGGTTGGTGGTTCAGTTGGCATTACTGACTCTGCAGGTTTGTAATTTGTATCTATAACGCAATTCTGCTATTTCTCAGGGATTATGTCAATAGTAGAATTAACATACATAATTGGAAATTTATACTACCCCATTTCTTTTTACTCATCCATTATACTACAAATTAAATCTCTTTTAATTATAGCGTATCAAGAGAAAATTAATTAATTTTTCCACTTGTACCCTTAATTATAACCTTAATAAAGGTAATTTAGTAAAATAAACACTTAATTAATACTTTAGTAGCCGAATCAGTATACAAACAAACAACTATATGAATGAAATCTTACTAACCAATTCTGCTATTCGCCAGGGATTCTGTCAATAGTAGAATTAATATAATTGGAAATAAGAGTAAAATCTACTTTACCCCTTTTGGATATTTTTTTTGGTGAGAGTTTCTTTTTTAAAATAAAGATTTTTTCTCTCTCTGTCCTTTCAAAGGTGAAGTATAATATTTTTCATCCAAAATAATACTTGAAGTTCGTCTTTCTTGCTGGTAAAATTTAAGATATTTTTCTATTATATTGAGGCCATTGTTAAAAAATTTACAATAAAGAAAAAAAATTTGCATACAAAATTCAAGAAATACATTAAATGCACATTCATCATGGATGATTTAGCATTTCATGAATTGAAAAAAATACACTGAAATAGTCAATTCTCTGACATATATTAGATGAAAGAATTATTGCTATGAGTATTAATTTATTTATGTATTTTCATTGTATTTTAAAATTATTATACTAAAGCAATTATTAAACTTTACTTATTTTGAAAATATCTTTGTTGAACAAAAATTATAGTTGCTAATGTCATATTTGAAAATTTATTATGAAGGCGATTTTATATTACATCATATCTTAAATTATGTAGGAAGAATGCTAACGGGGAACTCCATAAACTATATAGATCCTAATTGTTTGTCGTATGTTGAGATTTTGACTATAATTAAAGAACTTGGTTATTCTAAAAATTATCTATTCAAAAAAGAAAAGATTTTTATTAAAAAAATTATTTCACCAGAAAGCTATTGCACAAGGGGGTTTCCTTTCCCATTCAAAATGTGAGGGGTATTGTTTCCCAACCTTTAAAGGTTAAAGGGGTAAAGTGGATTTGACTCGGAAATTAATACTACTTCCTCCGTTCCTTTTTATTCCTTCATTATACTAAGAATTTTTTTTTAACTTGTCCACATTAGCAAATCAGGAGAGAATTTATTATTTTTTCCACTCTTATTTCCTTAATTAATTACCATTAATTAGGGTAATTTAGTAAAATAAACACTTAATTAATACTTTCAGGAAGTGTGCAAAATGCATACTGCACGAGAAAAATGAATGAGGGGAGTAGTATATATTACGACTTGTCATTGTGGAAGCTATTTTGTTGCATTTTAGTAGCCGAATATGTAAACAGACAAACAACATACGAAATGCTTTCTCTTTCCTTTCCCGTTCTTATGTATGTGTTTGAGTAGACACGAAGTTTGAGAAACAAACAAATAATTTCTTTTGATACCTAAGCTAATAATATGCAAAGTACCGAAATTGCCCATAATACGAACACAACAATTTAATTAGAGATTGTAAGAGTTCCACATGCTCCTTTATCTTTCTATATCTAATAAAATGAAATCAGCTTTTATATCAAGCATGTTCCAATAGGTCATGTTAGTAATGGTAAAATGGGGATATTAAGATAAAGTAATTACTTCTCCTATCCCAATTTATGTGACACACTTTTCTTTTAAGCTTGTCCCCCCAAAAAAGTCACCTTCCTCAATTTAGAAATAATTTAACTTTAAAATTCTCATTTTCCCTTAATGAGATGATTTATAACCAAGCACCCAAGGGTATAGCCTAGTGGTCAATGAAGTGGTATGAGGTCTCAGGAGAGCCAAAAAAAGCTGCAAAAAAGTTATCATATTAAGTTCGCATCCATTTTCTCAGAATAATAAAGACTATAGTGATAATTACAAACACTGATTTAAATACTTGATTTGTCTTTGCAAAGATATCTCCTTCATATTACAAGGAGATGAAGCAAGGGGTAAAATGATGATATCAGACATTTTTTTTGTTTTGTTGATGATCGTGGTGTCCTGTCGGCTCTAATTTAGCTTTGTGTTTTAAAGCAAGCAAGCTGGACGCTAATTCAGATTTTTATCCTTATAGTCATGTATGAGCTTCCATATCGTTTTTATGCTTAGCTCTTTAACTTCTTTTTTTTTCCGGCTCAATTCAAAGGTGTGTGTTGCCTATATCTGTCGAAAGTTTTTTCTTTCTTCTCATGGACAAAATAGATGAACATTTATAGGAATAGGCTTTCTCTTGCCTATTGTTATTAAGGTCCAAGAGTCGATGTTTATCCTTCGATTTTTTACTTTTAAAAAAATGACATGCCTTTTTTTTTTTTTTTTAAATTTGAAAAAAGAAACATGTCCTTGCCTGAAAAAAGATGATATTTCCCTCGTATAGGTCTGACCAATTATTGCTATACCAAATTCTAGTTCTATAGTAAAGAAATATAAAAACATGATTGTCGACAACTTTCAAGATAAAAGAGGAATGAACAGGGCTTATCTATCTAGCATTACAATTAGAAAATGACTGTTTATGAGTTGTGCAACTGGAAATGCAGTTGATTATTGTGGCTTCCGAAGCTTTTTGAAATGGACCATCTGAAGCTGACCGCAAGCCTGCAATTTAATATGCTAGGGACCCCTGCGATGGAACTTACAAGAGTAAATACGTTGCCTCCAGAGATTTTGACTTCTGAGAAGCCACAATCACCTTCACATCATCTTAAGTTGGAGAGATCAAAAACTGAGACACCAACACATAGTAGCGGATTTGCTCAAGCGGCAGCAAAAATATTTGATAATAAAATTTCTGAACAACAGAAGGTATAGTGCAAGATTATCTCATCATGTCACATCAAGTTTAATTTTTTTCTTCCATGATTAATATATCATGTCATAATTCATTTGCCCTCTTGTATTCATCCTTCTCTGCTATCCTTTCTGTTGAACGTAACCTGCATTCTTTTCCACTTACTTTTAGCCTTTTATTAAACGATATGATTGCCAAGACATGTCTGTAGTCCAGAATCTGGGATGTAGCTTTTTGCAAAACATTCAACTGTAGCATAGTGGTTTACTCCTGAAATGTTGGCAGGAAACATGTCAATCTCCATCCTATTCAGTTGCTTGCTACAGAGCTGGCATTACTTAACTGCAAAATGGGGGAATCATTTGTCAGGAGACAGACTTTACCCAATGACGAAGTTCAAAAATCTATCTTTCCTCCTAGAAAAACATGCCAATGCCATTTGAGTAGTGTGAGAAGAATTAGATATACTTTAAGAGATTCCATTATTTGAGTATACATACTTTACACTTTTGTCCAACCCCCGAAATACATTACTACAACAACAACAAATAAAAACTTAGTTTATTCACACAAGTGGGGTCTGGGGAGGGTAGTGTGTACATAAACCTTACCCCACCCCTACCTAGTGAAGGTAAAGAGGTTGTTTCCAATAGACCCTCGACTCAGAAAAGGTGAGAAGAAGAGGAGTAAGAAGAAGAAGAGAAAGAAGAAAATGAGGGGAATAGAAGGAAAAGGAAGAGAGGGGGGGGGGGGAATAAGTAGTGCTAGATAATAGCAGTTGTGAATACGGTAGCTGAAGCGAACTATACCACATGCCGTAATATAGTTCTAAGAATATGAAGGAGCATGAGTGATACTAAAACTACCGGTAAGAAAAGGGAAAAGTTTCAACTACCTACTGATCTTCTACCCTAATCCTCGACCTCCACAACCTCCTATCAAAGGTCACGTCTTCAGTAAGCTGAAGTCGCGCCATATCCTTCCTAATCACCTCTCGCCAGTACTTTTTTGGCCTACCTCGACCTCTTCTCAAACCCGCCATGGCCAACCTCTCACACTCCTAACAAGAGCGTCAATGCTTCTCCTCTTTACGTGCCCGAACCATCTCAGCCTCGTATCTTGTCCTCTACGGAGGCCACTCCCAATTTGTCTTGAATGGCTTCATTCCTACTATTATCTCTCCTGGTACACCCGCTCATCCATCTCAACATCACCATTACTATTTCCTAAAATAGAAAAAATTATAGTATTCATAATCCAGATTAAAAAAATAAGATTAGTACATCAAAGAACACAACCAATCCCAAGTTAGCTGGTATTTCATTAGATATACAATAAAGCTGAATTTGAAATTTACATTGCTCCGTGATATGTGTCCATTGGACCCTTTGCCCGCTTAGTAAAGGGTTTGAACCATTGACACACATGTCAATTATGTATTTTTTTCTAGCCACTGGAATAAGATTGGTCAATAAGTGCAAAGGAAAGAAAAAAGAGGAGAAGTATCCCCAGAGTTTGGTTTACTTGGGGAGTTTAGAAAAATTAGTGTAACTTATGGAAAGGCAACCGGTGAACCAAGGGGCAGAGGCTTGGACGGAGAGACCTTCTTTACTTTCTCTTACTTAGCCTCTATTTTGTGCTATGGCCTATATCTAATTATCGATAAAGCTTTTCTCTTGACAAGAATGATCCAACTTAATCTTTGGAAGCGATAGCAAAAGAACTCTTGAGACAGCTTAAAGTGAGCCCCTACATCCTTTATTTTTTTATGACGGAGAAATCCGTTGGGCCAACGACAACCTTTGAAACTCGGGCATGATGGGCCCCCCTCTATCCTTATCCACTTAAATACAAGAGTTAGTTCGCTTGGCCCAAGTCTCGAACCTATTACCTAAGACGACAAGTCCCTCATCCTTAGCCAACTGAGCTAACCTTTTGGGGCTAAGCAACTACATCCCTATGGAATATAAGGCCAAAGTCACAGGAAAAAGCAGGGGTGTCGCAAATTCTCAGTCATATATATATATATATATATATATATATATATATATATATATATATATATATCAAGTTATTCTCTTTTATTTGTTTAAGCCTTAATGGACAGAGTTATCCGGTACCTGTGCTGGTAGGAGGTAGAAGGTGACCAATGGAATTAGTCGAGGTGCGCACAAGCTGGTTCGGACACAACCATTTTTAAAAAAAGAAAATATCACAGGCCAAAGGCTGGAAAAAGTTTAAAAGAGATAAGGAGACCTTGTGGTTGCCAATTTGGGTAGGTGATGACTTCAGAAATTTGGTTTAGAAGTGTGTATTTGCAAATGTGAAGATACAATTAAATAATGTTATTGTATTCCAGCAAACTGATTAATCATACTAATAATATGAAGCACTGACTATGAAAGGAAAGATGAGGTCTATAGAGTGAGGTCCAGTTCATGGAATGTGCTGCTACGGAAAAGAACTGCATTTTCTTTCAACTTACCGAAATATGTGAAGTGCAGAACTAGCATCTAATTGCTTGTGAGGCCCTTTATATAATTTACAAAATGAAAACTTGAGAAATAGTAGGCATGCATCGATGAGCAAATGATTGGCATTGATTTCTTAAGGCAAACTATCACAAAAACTTTATTGCAAACTGAGTTGATGATTTGCTTTGAGCGTGTTGTCGTAGGTAGAGCTTTTGCCTATATGAATTGAGAAAGAAGATCATATAAACTAATAAGTAGGAAGACTAGAGGGCCACTGAATTAAAGTAGTTATCCCTAAGATTCTGTAGCGTTAAAAGTGACACATATATACTGGCTAGCCACATATAAACTTCACTTGCATTCAGGTTTTGCTAAGCCTTATATACTGGCTAGCCATGATTCTCATTCGTGTGGATGGGGCTATTCTCCTAAATAGAACTTTAGGGGTGAGCTTCTGTCAATAATGTCAAAACAGATCACAAAATCAGTCTTGCCATACAAAGAACGTCTTACCCAATTGCAAAACAAGCAAGGCTCAATCTCCGCCCTTTGACTCATAGTTTGCATTGGGTTTCTTTCCTTTGACTCATAGTTTGCATTGGGTATTGATGCAGGGCTTTACCTTCTAGTTGTACTATACCAGCCATCTATTTCGTATTTCGTATTCTGTATTTCATATTTCATATCTCTTATATATTGTTGTTATTTTTATTACGCATTTTTATGGTACTAATATATCATCTCCTATTGCTTTTTTGAGCCGAGGGTCTCCTGGAAACAGCCTCTCTACCATTCGGGGTAGGGGTAAGGTCTGCGTACATATTACCCTCCCCAGACCCCACTTGTGGGATTATACTGGGTCGTCGTTGTTGTTGTTGTTGTTGTTTCCTTACTGTCTGCACTTGGCTCTTTGCAGGCTGTTATAAGTCAAATATGGAATGGAGGTCTTAGTGATGCCTACATTAATCTATATATAGTGGTGTGATTAGACTGGAAGCATGTTTTCTGAAGAGGTTACTAGAGGCCTAAAGAAAGGAAGAACAGTGAGTGAGTTTTACCGTAGAGAAATATGGGAATGGAGGTTTTAATGAAGCCTACATTAATAATTAGAGGCCTAAAGAGGGAAAGAAGAGTAGAACCGTACCCAATGTTCCTTGGCTGCAGGAGAACATTGGCTGCTTAAGCTCAGGACATATAGTTATAGCTTTCTTTTATGAATGAGTAGTTTGGATTCTCAAGTAAACACGCCATTTGCAAGTGATAATGTGAAGTGCATTACTTGATAAAGAATCTAGCAATTTTTTTTTTTTTTTGCGAAGTAACTTTCCTAAATATCACGCTTTGGTCAACCAGGTCAAATAGTGTTCGTGAAAGCATGGCTGTTGCTTTCTTTTTGGTTGTGTGTATATGATAGTTTTTTCATTTATACATCTGACGATATCTTAAAGGTAATATGGAATGTCTTCATTATTATCTTATTTTTTTTAATTTATGGCAACATCATATAGTTTTGTTTGTCTAGATTCTGTCATTTGCTGTTTATTTTTACTGGATTTTATAATGTCCCTAAGGCTGGACATATATTCATTTACTGCATGAGATATGTGTTAACCACTTAAAGTGCTGCAGCTCAAATTGTTGAAGAGAATAGCGACTGTCAAAGATGATGGTACTGTAGAATTTGAAATTCCGGGTGATGTTGAACCCAGAGTGCTTGGAACTGGATCTGAAAGTGTGCATAGCGCAGTTGAGGATGAACCTCTTGATGCAACAGAACTTCAATATATTCCCCCTATACAGATTGTAATGCTTATTGTTGGAACACGTGGTGATGTGCAGCCTTTTATTGCAATTGGAAAGCGTCTGCAGGTACTTGGACATCATTTGGCAAACAGATTGTATATCTAAGAGTTAGGGATGTCACTAGATTGTAGATACATATGTATGTGCTCTTTGCATGTTAATTTGGCGAAACAGATTTCAGCTCTGCTAGGTGTGTATCTTTCTCTATGCACTGAATTCTACAATGGAAAGGGACATGCTACCTTTTCTCTTTCCGGTTTCCCACTTTTTTCCCTTTGGCTTCCATGCTAGCCCCCCCCCCCCCCCACCCCCACCCCCCACCCCCAAAAAAAAAGGTGCAAATCTAAGAAAATTGCAAACTTTTTGTTCTTTTGGCTGCAGTGCTAGTTATCTCACATTTCTTAGTTTATAAAAGTCCAGCCCTCTGAGTGCTTGTTATTGACACTGAACATCCAAATACACTCTCACCCCATTCTAAATCCAAGAAAAGGTTATCTGAAGAGTTTCCCGAGGTTATCAAGGACCTGATTTTCATGGTTGGTAATTCTCAATTTTTGTTTAATTATTTTGCTTTCTGGGACGCTGTTTTTGTTGAAAATGGCTCTCTAAACTAGCCTGTAACTGCCTTTCCTTTCAAATATGGACCTAACACCTTATTGCATGAGTTTGTACAGAAACTCGCCATGCCTCTAGTCCATTTCTCAATTAAATTAGGACATGGTCAAGCCTGGAGACGCCACTAAACAAGAATACATGTTAGTGGTTCCCAATTTGAGGCCTAACCCTACCTCTTTCTCTTTGCTCATCTCCTTCACTAAAATAGAATTTGAAATGATTCTTAAAGCCCAGACGCTATCCTTTGTTGTACCGCTTCAATTATGTATCATATAAGGTCTTCTGCATATTGACATTGCATCGTTTTTCTGCTGATAGAACATGTTGGCTCATAACTTCAGTTTGTAATTCTGGATCTAGCAGATTTTATTTAGTAATTGTAAATTGTTTCAGTCATAAGTTACAAGGGCTGCAACCATAGAAACTTGTAACTGCCGTTTGACTTTTTGAGCTGTCATTGGTTAGACAAAATTTTGTAAACTTTCTTTTATGGGAGAATCCTGTGTTTCTGAGATCTTAATCTAATTCAGTTTGACTTTTTAAATAGTTAATAGATTAGGAGAGTAATTGTTCCCTCACTGCTTCTTGCGTGACCCTAATTTGCTGTAGAAGTTGGACTTTATGTGGTACATTGTGAACTTCCGTCAAAAGAACTTTAATAATTTGTCATTCCTTGTCATAGTTGAAAAAGTATGCCATGGTCTATACTAGTTTGTTGACAGAACTGTCGATGCAGGATTTTGGCCATCGAGTGAGGTTGGCGACGCATGCAAATTTCAAAGAGTTTGTCTTGACTGCTGGATTGGAATTCTATCCCCTTGGGGGTGATCCAAAAATTTTGGCTGGATGTATGTTCCTAAATTTCCCGCTTGTTCTGAAACTGATTTGGCAGTCTATTGTGGTTCTCCTGTCTCGCTTGAACTTTGCGCAATTGCTGTTCATTTGTGATGGATGTTTACTACTTTTAAAATAATACATTGTGAGATCCAGTAGCCCATTCAACATACACTTATGTAACTCTGCTAAAGCTGGAACAAATGTTGGAGAACCAGCTTTTTCTTGGTTTACATGCTTGTCGAGAACCTTGATTTTAAACAGTCACATGGGAGACTTCAGGAATAAGCACAAAATAATAATAATAATAATAATAATAATAATAATAATAATTCAGTAATAAGCTTCTTGCACTGGTTAGATGCACTCAAGTTCTTATTTTCTCTAGTTGAAATAATTGTCTTGCATTGCATTACTTAGATGCACTTAAGCTTTTTCTTAAACCCACTACAACTATGCTCCGTGGGAATTGCACTTTATTTTCACTAAACTAAACAACTGCATCATATGCCATAGTTTGCCTTGTGTGCGAATTTTCTTTTCGTGAATTCTCTTGGGCATGAATTTGAGGATTAGTATTATATATGATGTGTATTTTCCTACGTCATTTGAAAGACAAAATTCATAGTTGCATCTGGCGTATCTGGTATATCTTGCAGTGTGTATCTGGTGGATGCATCCGGTCATACTTGCAAGTCATTAAATATGTAAGTCAACTAGACAATTACAATTTTCTTCCTCTTGCATATACAGACATGGTTAAAAACAAAGGATTTTTACCTTCCGGACCTTCAGAGATTCCTACTCAGAGAGCTCAGTTGAAGGATATTATATACTCTCTACTCTCACCCTGCAAAGAACCTGATAAGGATACAGGGGTTCCCTTCAAAGCAGACGCAATTATTGCTAACCCCCCAGCATACGGTAAGATTAGTAGTTTATGCATCTTCTATACTATTTTATTCATTTCCTTGTTTATGTATTGGCTTGCCCCTTCTTTCCTGTTTTCATTATAGTCAAACTCTCCTATTCCTATATGCTGATATTTTTATTGAGTGATATGCTTCAAGTTACTTTTAAAGGCTGAATTAGTAGTATTATAAATTGAAAAAAGAAGGATCTTACTCCAGCAGTTAGAATAAATATTTCAGGTACAATCCCAAAACATATACTAAGCTCCTTCTTTTATTGGCAAGGGCAAGTAAAGTGAGTAATGCTTGGACAGAGTAAATTATATTACCTTAGACATAGTAGGGAAAACTCTCCATGTGTGTCAAGCTTGAAGTGTGTCCTTTTCTTGCAGCACACGGGGAAAAATTCTATAATATTTCTCAAATTTTGCTTCTTCAGTTTAGTGGAGAACAATTCACATGTACTACATTTGGCAAGGGATCAAAGAGTCTGTAATCACCGAAAAGAAACTGTCTCAGAGAATTTATTGATTCTAACACTTATTAGCATATAATGAAAAAATTTATTGCTATCTTGGAGATTCTTTTCAAATTATCTTTTTTTTGGATAACCGTGGTGTTTTTTTTCGAATATTTATGTTGAATTAGTGCTCATGAAGTCGACATTTTAATGCATAAAAGTAGTAGTTACATGTTAATCCAACAATTGCGTTCAAGCATTAATGTTGATGACCCACGAGTGTATAGTCAATATGTATATTTCCATTTAAATTTGGAAGATGGGTCTTACATTTGTTATGCCATTATTTCAGATGTGTGAAAATATCTTCTCTATTAGGATTATCTTTTGTGGATGCAAGTAGTAGTTAAACTCTTGTTCATTGGGTTAGAAGTGCAGTTGTGGAGTGGATTGACCTGCAAACATTTTAGTTCTTGCTGTTATAAGGCATAGAATTTGATCGGATCGGTGGTTTTGTGTAGGTTACAGCTAATACAATTGAATCTTTAGTGGAGTTTGACATTTGAGGCAACGATATAACATGTTCCAACTCTCTATCTGGATGTACAAGATGTATTATGCATGCTTGGCTTTGTTTTATTGGTTCATAAAAGACCATTTCCACTTGTCGTAGATAATGCAGGTCCAAGTGAATCAAATATTCTATTGATGATTCACACAGTTTTCAAAAATTTGTTGTATGGCATGGCTTATGGACCTCCTTTCAACTCTGTTGGGGCCATGTCAAAGCTGTTGTGCTAGTCAAACATTTTGGATGTATACATATGCTAGTGTTATTAGAGTAGTATGTCCTACTAACATTGAATCCCATTTCAGGGCATACACATGTTGCAGAAGCATTGAAAATCCCAATTCATATATTTTTCACAATGCCATGGACGTAAGTCTGCTTGGGTAATGGAGGCTTAGGAAGCTACTTAGTTTTCCGTTCTATTCATTTCCATTTAGATATCTTGTTGACAAGTTAGATCTGGGCCTTAACTTATCATCAAATGTATTTTATCTTTTGCACAGGCCAACTAGTGAATTTCCTCATCCTTTGTCCCGTGTAAAGCAACCAGCTGGATATAGGGTAAGTTGGATTTCGGCATCTACCGTTCGTATCTTGTCTTTCCGTGTTTGTTTAATGTTGCAATGATGTACTGTACTTTTTTTCTATCTCCCTTCCCACAAAAAATAAAATGGTTGGTTTCTGTTCACATTTTTTCTTTTACGAACTGTGCAGCTATCATATCAGATTGTTGACTCCTTGATTTGGCTAGGAATACGCGACATGATAAATGATGTTAGGAAGAAAAAACTGAAACTTCGACCAGTCACATACTTAAGTGGTTCACAAGCCTCTGAGTCGAATATCCCACACGGATATATTTGGAGTCCTCACCTTGTTCCTAAACCAAAAGGTTCATCCTTCAAATTTCTTTTTACCTGATATAAGAACTCCTTTATCTTTCTCAGCTTTAACTTGTTTATCTGATATAGTGCAAACTTTGTATAAAATCCCTTTTATATTCCATTACTCCTATGAGAGCCTAATAGTTCGTAGTGCATCATGTTGTTAATCTTTTTCATATTCTGATCCTATGAGATTCCATTACTGTTTATTAAGTTGTCACTCTAGCTTTATACTGTCTGACTTTTGCAGATTGGGGACCTAAGATTGATGTGGTGGGATTTTGCTTCCTTGATCTTGCATCGGGTTATGAACCTCCAGAAGTACTTGTAAACTGGCTTAAAGCTGGTCCAAAGCCCATATACATTGGGTTTGGTAGTCTTGTGAGTTTCTTGGACGTTTACTTTCTTTATAATTTTTCTCTCTATCTATTCCCTTCTTCTCTCCCTTCGATCCAACAAAAAAAAAATACAGAATACCCCCCCCCCTCCCCAAACCCCTCACCCACCCCCACCCCCATCCCCATCCCCCTGAACTTGGCATTTCGATAGCCTCGACCCCTTAACCAATCTCACCTGATGTGGATGAGACAAATGCGCTGCCACATGGATTTTTTTTTTTCATGTGGCATTTTTTAAAAATAAAATATATTTTATTACTTTTTAAAATTTGTTAACGTTTTGGATCATCTTTTTCAAGCCAAATTTGTTAAGAAACTTGGCTGAAACTCCATTATTTAGGTTAATCTTTTTTACCTAAGAGTAATGGAGTTTCAGCCAATGTTGTAATAGATTTGACCTTAAAAAATTACGCAGTTGAAACAAATTGTTGTTGCATTTAAAGAAAGAAATAAAATAAAATACACCAATATAATTCAATTATATTGGATAGAACTTTTTTATTTGACCAAAAATAATTGAGCTCTAGCAAAATCTTTTTACAGATTTGGCCCCAAAAAATTTAAAAAATACACAGAATGTATAGTCATTGCATCCAAAGAAGAAATACACAATTGAAGCTCCACTATTTTGGATAAAAAAAAAATGGCTAAAAATACTGAGTTCCTATTTGGCCCAAAAAGAAGAAATACACAGTTGGAAAAAAATAGTCATTACATCTATAGAAGAATAAAAAGAAATGCACAGTTGGAACTCCATTATTTTGGCCAAAACCTCTTTTATTTGGCTAAAAACAATAGAGTTCCAGCCAAGCTTTTACATATTTGGCAAAAAGAAGAAATACACAGTTACAACAAGTAGTTACTGTATATAAAGAAGAAATAAAAAGAAATACAAAGTTGGGGTGAAAATATGCCATTGTATATGAAGAAGAAGCAAGATGAAATGCAAAACTGGAACAAATAAATCATTGTATATGCCTACGTGGCAATAACGGTTGGAAAATACTCCACTTAGAAGCTGATTTGTTGATTTTTCTTCATTTCCACACGCCTAAAATAGAGTGTATTCTAGCTATTTGCCATGTCAGCAGTCTAGGGGTCGAAGCTGTAAAACTGCCAAGTTCAGGGGGTAATCAGGACTAAAAATAGTTCAGTTGTGCACTGAATAAACGGTTGCCAAGTTTAGGGGGGTTCAGATGTATTATGCCAAAAGAAAAAGGAAAAGCAAGAAAGCAAAAATCTCTCCGTATGTAACCATCTGTCCCTTCTTTGGTTCTGCTGAGGAAGCTTTGAAAAAAGAGCTGTGATGATTTCTTGTTGTTGTACCTTTGCAGTTGGATTCCGGTGGTTAGTGGCTATCTATATATATTATGAAATGTGTTCGACAAACTATTATTCCTTTCAGACTCTTCTCTCCACATTAAGTGCATATTAAGAGACGCATAAAATGCAGGCTCACTAGGAAAGTATCTGCTATACAAACTAGGTTCTAGGCGTTTTAAAGTACAATTCAAATAATGCTAAATATCCTTCACGCTAAACTCTTGCTACAGATCAAATTATTGTTTAATACCCTGACTTCAGCTTTATTTTTTTTCTTGAAAATAGTATCTATCTTCTAATTTAACTTATTTCTCCTATCTCAGCCTGTTCAAGAGCCAGAGAAGATGACCGAAACAATTGTTAAAGCACTCGAAATCACTGGACAAAGGGGAATCATTAATAAAGGCTGGGGTGGCCTCGGAAACGGTAAGAAGTTTTCTTCTGCATTTACTTTATTCTGCTTTCGAGAATAACCCGTTATTTTTACTATAGTACTTGTGTATTTGTAGATTATCTCTTAGAGGGTATTCATTAGCTTATTTACCTGCTTTTCTTTGTGGCTCCAGTGGCAGAACCAAAAGATTTTGTGTATTTGCTCGATAACTGTCCCCATGATTGGCTTTTCTTGCAGTGTGCTGCAGTGGTGAGTCTCTACTAGCCTTGCTTTTTTGTTTCTTCATTCTTTAAGATATCCATTACATTTTATCTTTCTTCTTTAAGCTATACCATCTATCTATATTATATTTATATAAATATAAAGCTGGGCAATAGGCTAGCTTATGTGGTGCTCTCTTATGCCAGCTTTTCTATTTATCTTTTTTCTTAGAATTTTGCCCTTTTCTTTTTATGCAACTTTTGAAAAACGTGGCTCTATTAGAAAATTCAACAGTTACATCTTTTAGAAATGTTGCTACATTAACTATTACAGTGAATTTAATGTTAATTAATCCCAAGAATTGTTGTTACTTCTCAAACCTTTCATATTCCTTAACTTGAGGAGGTATCTTAAAGTCTCCAGCACACACACACATATATATATATATATATATATATATATATATATATATATATATGTGTGTGTGTGTGTGTGTGTGTGTGTGTGTGTGTGTGTGTGTGTGTGTGTGTGTGTGTGTGTGTGTGTGTAATAGAGATATGCAATAATCCATGCAAGATGTGAAGTAATCAAATCAAATATTCTATACTTATACAGTCGAAAACATAGCTGCGGCCGATTGCTTTCATATATATATATATATGTGTGTGTGTGTGTGTGCGTGTGGCACCAATAGAGATATGCAACAATCCATGCAAGATGTGAAGTAATCAAATCAAATATTCTATACTTATACAGTCGAAAACATAGCTGCGGCCGATTGCTTTCATATATATATATATATGTGTGTGTGTGCAACTTGTATGTGTGTGTGGCACCAATAGAGATATGCAACAATCCATGCAAGATGTGAAGTAATCAAATCAAATATTCTATACTTGTACAGTCGAAAACATAGCTGCGGCCGATGGCTTTTCTGACCATGTTTCTTCCCTCACCCGCTAGCCCTCTTCTGTTCAAGGTACTTTCTCCGGGTTAGAGTTTGGTTTCAACGGATCCTCCCTAAATGGAGAAACAAGATAACTTTGTTTGCCCCAGAAGAAAGAGAAAATTTATCGAAAAGGTAGGTAACTGAAAGAAAAAAAAAATTGGGCATTTTTTCTTATACTCTTTCGGGTCCTATCCTAGATTTCCATATTGGCTTTGTTGTAGTTGTTGCAGCAAAATCTGAACTAACCAATGAAATTTTTACTTTTTAGTCGGTTTGTTCTGCCCTTCCTGGTGCTATCTGTGATAAATTTAAAGGAGGAGTTTTAGGAGTACTAGAATGGTAAGAACAATAATTAAAAGAAAAAGGTAGAATTATTAGATTTTGCATAATATTTTGTAGCATAGAGAAGATTTTACTGATTTTAGATAGAAATTAGGATGAAGAATGAAGAGAAATATAAAAAGGGAAAAAAATAAGAGAAATAAGAAAAAATATAAATAAAATGGCTGGAGATGGCAACTATGCAGAAGTTATAGGGAAGGTGAGTAATGACCGGTGATCTGGAAGAGAAAGAAGAAAATGAAAATGCATAGAAGGAATTAAGGAAAAACAAAAATAAAGGAAGAGAATACGGGATTCTATCATTCACGGGTGGCCCGTGGCCCTTATTAGTATTGATGTGCATTCCATCAATTTATTATTTCTTTCCTATGTTTGAGCCTTCCGTTTTTTCTTTTTATTCTTTTATTCTAAATTATTAATTTTTTTTTTGAAAAGACGAAAGTTGCCAAAAAGGAAGGTTGAGACGCCCGCGTGCGTACACTACATCCTAAAACTCCAACTGTAGAATACGGGTGACGTTAACTTCGTGTGCAATCAATTGCAAATTTCCTAGGAGATACTAAGAAAAGTTTTCCCAACCTTTTTCTTAAATTTTATTTTAAAAATGCAGTGAATAGTAGTCTCTTTATAAAAGTTCTAGAGATGTTGCCTTTCTTAAAAATTGAAGATGTTGCCTTTCTTCTTTAGTTGTCTCAAAGAAAGTCAATTACTTGAAAGGAAAAAACCCACCTCTGAGTATATCATTGAATATTTTGTAACAGAGAAATAAATAATATGTGGTTATAAATTTTAACTCTATTATTTACTGTTTGTGACTATGAGACGATTACAATATTCACTGTGTTGGCAATAGCCAAGTGAAAATGAGGCTTGACGCAAATAAAATTGGACTCACTTTTATACCATCTAGAAGTTTGATTTAGTAAAAATAGGATATGTCTATTACACTAAAATGTTGATTATTGAGAAAAAAAAAAAGGACGGTAATGATATTTTTTGACAAGTTCTATAGGAGTAAGCTTAATGCCTATGTAAAGGAACTCAAGCCTGGCCCCAAAGCAGAAGTGTTTGTTACATAATGTCATTTACATTGCAACAAGAAGTAAGTTGCTCAGTAGGACTAGGATAGTTCTCTTTGAGTATTGTATGTTATAACTCATGAACAATATTTACCTTTAAATATAGTCACTAATAAATATATTATTATTATAAGGCAGAATAGCCTAGTAGACACTTGTAATTGTCCCACTTGGTCATGCCGGTCCCAGTACTCTATAGTTTGCCAATTAAACACTGATACTTGTTCAAATTCTATATATTAAGCCCTTTTCTAAAGAGGTCAATGGTGCGTGCAACACAATCGTCTCCACATAAGAAATAATATGTTAAAAATTAAATAAAAAACCCCCAAACCCTATTTCCCTCATTTTACACGGATTGTTTCTCTTTCATTGTCTATTTCTCCTTCTACGCTTCATCTTCGTTTCTCCTTCTATGCTCCATCTCTCCTTCATCTTCATGCGTTTTTACTAAGCTTTGTAGGATTTTCAATGTAAATGTTTATAAGATGAAGATGATGAGATACATGATTGGTAGCAGCCATGGCTCATTAGTACCTTTGCCCCGAAACCACTACGCTATTAGGAGCTAATGACTGGCAGACTGAAACTGGACCAAGTTTTGGCAGAGTCAATAAATGACAAGCTTGTATTTCTTTTTCTTTTTTTTCCATCTTTATCTGTGTTCTCGTAGAATATTATAGTATGCGCAAATCCTAATATTATCATTGTTCATTAGGTTATGACTTGGTAATGGTAGGAATCCAAATTAGTCTTCTGATTTTTTAATTTTTTTGTAAGTATGTTGGGTTCCATTCTGGATTGTGGTCACCAAGTTATATCATAATATTATGGTATTTTTGGGGAAGATAGAGGAATCTTGCATGCCTTTCCAGATAAAAAATTAGGGGTTTTTGTTTGTTTCTTATGGAGTCCCTTAAAGGTGTAATTTTATCTGGGGAGATTCCAAACAAGGACGAAAAAGTTGGAAAAAATTAAGGGAAAGAAGAGGTGATTTTGCTAATGCCGAAAGAGAGCTCCAGGTAGGTTCAACAATGGAGAATGAATCGAGAATCAAGAAGAAGACCAATAAACAAGGGGAAATATTATTGTTAGGGCTTTCTAATAGGTCCCACGCCCCTAAAAGGCGTGTGAGTCACGCACTGAAGCCAAGTCAGCCATGTAGTCTTAGTCAACGGTCAAAAGGGCTTAATATATAGAATTTGAACAAGTATAAGTGTTCAATTGGCAAACTATAGAGTACCGGGACCGGCATGACCAAGTGGGACAAGTACAAGTGTCTACTAGGCTATTCTGCCTTATTATAATTAATAAGTATTATTTATGTACAACATTTAACACCATTCAAAGGCTTACGTTACTTTGATTTTTAAAACTACTAAAAGTTATGTGATGATTTTTATTTGGATTTAATTTTTTATTGTACTGCTATCTCTTTCTGTTTTAAAACATCACTTTCTAATATATTGATATATGTCCGCGCGAAGAGCGGACAATTTAACTAGTAATAAGATAAAGGTAGCTTAAGGAAACATTGGAAGAGAAGTTATTGATTGGCGGGCGGCAGAATGCAAGCTGGAGACTGACAACTGATTTGAATCAGGACTTTAGGGAGCTCTACTTTTAGAAAACCTTTAATTATTTTGTCCTGGAACGAAAGGGAACGAATTGAGTAGAGTGAATATATGTGATTCATTAGCCAACCCAAACTAGTTTGGGATTGAGCGCTAGCTGATTGATTGACTAAATTACTCCAAGCTTGGTATTCGTATAATAAGCAATATGAACAAATCTTATAATTCCTTTCAGGTGCACCACGGGGGTGCTGGAACAACTGCTGCTGGTCTTAAAGCCGCGGTAGCTTTTTTAACTTCCTTATTTCCCCGCTACTATCTATTCGGGCTACGTATAACGTATCATCTTTATTGGATTGCAGTGTCCAACAACTGTTGTCCCTTTTTTTGGTGACCAGCCATTTTGGGGGGAAAGGGTGCATGCCAGAGGTGTAGGGCCTCCACCCATACCGGTCGATGAATTTTCACTTGATAAGCTGGTTGATGCAATCAAATTCATGCTTGATCCGAAGGTAATTTTACTAAAAGGTTCAACACATATTCTTTACTGTAATTTGATAAAGTTATGTCTGCGCACACTCTACCCTTTCCAGACCTCACTTGTGGGGTGGTTGTTGTTGTTGATAAAGTTGTGCTAAGTATTCTCCGGATAGCAAGACACTTCAAACTTTTGTTTGTGGTTACCAATTCAGAGAGATATCACGTGTTCTCTCGGTTGAACTACTACTACTACTACTACTATTATTATTATTATTATTATTATTATTATTATTATTAATTGCTCTCCAGTTCAGCTTGCATGCATCTCGACTATTCCACCGGGTACCTGCCACCTTCCACCAGCACCGGTACCGAGTAACCCTACCCACTTAGATTTGGATAAATGGAAAAAAATCACTTACCATTTTTGTCTCTGTTGAGATTTCAACCATAGTCTTCCATGGTTTTCCTCCACATAAATGATGATAGGCCACACCTTTGGGGTGCAACAATATCCTCTTATTTCGTTTGTGAAATATTTCGGATATTTAAGGCATGTTTGAAATGTTTTTTATATGAACTGGTGAGATGGTGCACAGGTGAAGGAGCAAGCGATTGAACTGGCCAAAGCTATGGAGAACGAAGACGGAGTCACCGGGGCAGTAAAAGCCTTCTTTAAGCATCTACCGCGCAAAAAACTTGAGCCTGAGCAATTGCCTAAACGATCAAGTGTTTTTTCAATAAAAAGTTGCTTTGGTTTTTCCTAAATCTGAGTGGTAAAGATGTGCTCCAGTTTTTGTGCATTCTTCACTAGTAAATTATTGTATTCCATTCTTGTGTAATTATGTACTCCTATTATTTATACATATTGCCACTGGTGCTCTTCTGACAGAAGGACATTACAACCTGTTCCATGCCGGTTCCAACTGGTTTGGGATTTGCCGGTTCCAACTGGTTTGGGGTTGAGGCGTAATTGTTGTAATCATTACTTTGTTCTATGAATTTATGTGCACTTCGATTTCCCCAAATGATACCAATTGTAACATTTCATCAAAGAAGAATCTGGTTGTAACGACAGTTCCAAATTAACCTTGAATTCGCCCTCATTCATGTTTTTGTTGTCCTTGTACTACAAGATCTATTCCTCCTTTCATTCTTAACAAGTGAAGTGTAGAAATTTTGTTTTTATTACTTTAACTGGCAGTACATTTCATAAGATGAACGTGGTAGAAATGTGGATTAATATATGGGCATCAGAAAATCGGACAAGACAGAAAATACTTCTAACCACTTTCGATAATATGTACAAGCAGCAAATATATCTGAGCTTGTTTTATGATGCCTGTTTGTAGGTGTCATATAGTAATAGATAACTAAGGACCGTTTGTCCATAAAAATTCTTTTTTTTGGAAAATTTTGGAATAAGTGTTTGGCCAAGAAAATTTTAAATTTCACTTCCAAGTGAAATTGAATTTTGGAATTTCTCAAAATTTTGAAAAAATCAAAAAAGGTTGTTTTTAAAAATTTTCACTTCAAATGAAAAATTCAAAAACAGCTCTAAATTGTATTCATGTCCAAACACAACTCTAATTTTCAAATATCATTTTCAATTGAAAAAAATTTACTTTTTTTTTGAAAATTTCACAATTCTTATGTCCAAACGCCCACTAAAAGTGCTAAGAAGCGAAAAGTAGATCTAAAATCACAGGTTGGTCGCAGTATAAAACAAGGAAATTTTAGGAATAAAAAGAAAAACTGCAACCATTACAGCATAAATTTTCAGGACACTGCACTTAGATAATTAACATAGGTACAAGACACCCAGAAACTTACAACCAACCACATTACCCTTCAACAAATACATTCAAGAATAGGGGATTCCTTTACTATAAGATTTGAAAGCCTACTAGTAATATTGGAGCAAGTCAGAGACACTAATAATTACCGCGAACAAGATCCATTTCTGCATTTCTTACTTGTACTTTTCCATTATTCTCCTTGCTTCTTCTAGACTGTCGTCAACGGAAGTGGTGCCTGTGCCTCCACCACCTTTTGGACCATCATCTTTGTTCAAGGCTATAAATCCAAAGTAAATGACTCCCATCATCGCCTATACATTAACGAGGAATTTTTAGTCGTTAATGAACAAAAGTTAGTTTGAAGATCTACCATGAAAAGTTGAGGAGGAAAATAATGAATAAAGCTAAAAGCAGACATGGAGCATTGAGGAGCTTCTGAATATTCGATTAGTCAGATTGAGGTTTCTGGGATTTATAGTTTTATGTCCGAACTGTGTTGAGCAATTCCAGAAGTTTTTAGCTGCAACATTGACAATATCCACACAAAAAAGGTGATTTATGAAACCAAAGTAAGTTGTCAAAGGGGCAAGTTTTGCCCGTTACAACCAGGCCCGACCCAGGGCTTGTACCGGATCGGCCTGGGACCGTTAGGGGAAGGGGCTGGGCTTAAGAGAGAGGGGAGTTGGGCGTGGGATGGTGTCTGGTTGGGCCCACCAGACCGGCCCCTCAAGGACCAGACTGGACCGACACTTTGACCCTAATTCTTAACTATAAATGCCAAAGTAGTAGGAGCTAAGTTTCCCAATCCATGCAGTAATGAGGCACTGGAAACATACCAACACGAAGAAAGCTGTCGACAGGAATGACTTGAGTGCAAAAAGAGCAAGGCCCCCTGAAACTATGGTCACAGCAATCCTGGCTATTGGTCTTGGAATGGCATCCTAACATCAAACAAGAGAAGTATATGCAATTCGGTAAATGGATAAACATGATCTCCTAGTATCATCATTGATAACGTGACTGACAAATTGACACAAACTCGACTTACAGGTACCATGCTGGTTCCAGCTTCAATTCCATCCTTCCCAACTCTCCATGCAGTTTGAAGAACTATCAAAATTTCAGCACACATTGGATTATCATTAGAGTCTAGACTATATGTCAAGAAAATAAGGCAAAGGAAAACTTCCTGTTCTACACGAAGCTATCTGAAAAATACTCCTTTTCCTAACTAAAATTTTCCCAACTAACCTTTTATATTTTATTCTCCCAAAATAGGACATAAAGAATGCAAATAGCGGCTTGTTCTTTGAGTCCAAATGCGGAAAAAATGCCTTCTTTAGGGAGAACTAACTTCCAGTACAATTGCCCGCAAAGACCCTGTGCATTGACACTTCCAAAGGATATTTTTTAAA
This sequence comes from Nicotiana tabacum, assembly GCF_000715075.1. NCBI lineage: Eukaryota > Viridiplantae > Streptophyta > Magnoliopsida > Solanales > Solanaceae > Nicotiana > Nicotiana tabacum. The sequence goes on along the minus strand of NC_134082.1, from coordinate 7,020,870 downwards.
GTTCGAAAGAAATTCTTTTGCCATTGAAGTTTCTTGTCCTGATAAGCATAAGTACTTATCTCAATGCAAGAAGCAGCAAACAACATTAAAGTCAAACTGCTTCAGAATGCAGTCGTGATTCTTTACATGTAAGTACTAACAACTCATGCCCCATTAGAACATTGTCTATCTAGTTTTTGGATAGAGCACAAACAAGAATTCTCTTCGAAATATCTTTGCAACAATCAAGAGCTACTTCTCCTGAAATTTTGGTCATAGAACTTCATAATAACATCATTCAAAATGTCATAGCATCCAATAAACAAAGGGGAAAACTGGGAAGTACTCCACACCTCCCTAGTTGCTAATGGATTAAGCACGATTCCAGAACTGCTTCAATTTTTTCCTAGTTCCTAATAGTACTATCAAATAATCTTCAAGTTGAAAACTTGATTCCTCATTGTCTTTTAATCCAAACAAGCTGTTCTGCCTAAGTTTTGCATTTGGAACAACCCCTATAGTAGAACCAAGCTCCACTACTCTCTATACAATAAGACCCAAAAGACAGGCACTATCACCGTTTGACGAGTCAAAAAGCATTTTTTAAATGTTTAATTACAAAACAATTTTTTCGAGACAGAGGGCGTACATGATGAATGCAAATAAGACCCTGAAGTAATATTTTTAATCATCCATGAATATAGTACTAAAACAAGATGTAACCAGGAGCAGAGCTACAACCCCAATGAAGGGTGGTCTATTCAATAGCCTTCACCGAAAAATTATACTCCTATGCAGGGGCGGAGCTAGTGTTGACGTTACGAGTTCGGCTGACTCAGTAACTTTAGTCCAAACTCTGTATTTATCTTAAAAGAATCATGGAAAATATATAAAATATTAATTTAGAATCCAGTAACTTAAAAAGACTAGAATCCCGAACCCATAAGTTTCAAATCCCGGCTCCGCCTCTTCTCCTATAATAGGTCAATTATTGCTTTTATACGTACATGTTAAATCTTGAACACCCTTAGCGAAATTCTTGGCTTCGCCACTGGATGTACTAAAGTAGATACTACTACCAGAGCAAACAATCAGAGAATTCCAAGCTAAACAATGGGTCTACTCATTAATGGTCACAAAAAGCTAATATCAGTTCCACCTATGTACAAAGCATACTCAGTCTCTAAACCCAAAAACAGTCTAATGAATCCTCCTAATACTGAACATAAATTCAAGAAAATAGATACAGATGATTAATATAGCCATCCCCAACTGAGATTTTCAGTTAAACAACAAGAATTTAACTCAATACACTTTAGCTAATCCACAATGTTCTCTATAACAGTTAAAGATTGTACCTTTCAAGAAATTGAATTGAGCTGCAAATATTAAAGGTGTGGCCTGAAACTTGTTGTGGCTCCTCAGATTCTTGAATTGTTTGGTTGATAAAGCTGTTTGCTTTTTCAACTTAAGCAATGAATTTGTGGCAAAAAATGGTGATGGGTTGAGAGCAGAAAGTGTAATTTGATTTCTACTGTAAAAACATTTTGGGGATTGCACTGAAACAAAAAGTGTAGAATGAAAGGTAAGTGTTGAAGCCATAAATATTTCGTTCAATCAAATGTATGACTTTACAAAAGGAACCAAGAATTTTATTTTAATTAGTATGAGCAGAAAATCAGATATATAGTAACCATTATTCTTTGTGAGGCTACAAAAATTGAGTCTGAACTTAAAATTTTAGAATTAAGACCGAAAGAGATGGTGAAATTGGGTAAGAGTCGGAGAAGCCAGGAAATGAGATACAAATATTGGGCTTGTTTTTTAGACTGGGCCTGAGGGTACCTGTTGTAAAAATACAGGGCGTACTATTTGGTCGCCCCATTTAATTTATACCCATTTTTTTAAAAAAATTTTAACTTATACCCACTTTTTAAATAACTTCAGCACCCTTTCTCCTACTCCTTTTCCTCCTTCGTTTTCTTCTTCTTCTGTTGCTACTGTTGCTGGTGCTGCTATGAAACTTCAGTTCATGGGATGATTGCCATACGTATATTTATCAGATTATTTAAAAATAAATTATAAATAATTACGTAAGTTGGTAGACAATAATTTGTGAACATTTTCACGTAATTCTGTTCTTTTCACGTTTATTGTTTCCAAAATTTATGATAGATACTGTTGGTAATCTGATTATTTTATAGTAGTAATACACTATGAAAGAATAAGGTGATTATTTATCTAGTATGTTAGAAAGCTTTTTCAAAAACTTCAGCTTATATAGTGCTGAAGTTTTTACAAATGAACTAAATAACTTCAGCATCTTCTTTTGAAGTTTTTGAAAAAGCTTATCCAGGACAAAAAACTTGAGCTTATTTAGTGCTGAAGTTTTTACAAATGAACTAAATAACTTCAGTATCTTCTGCTGAAGTTTTTGAAAAATCTTTATGACAAATGAATCCAGGACAAAAAAAACTTCAACTATTTTAGTGCTAAAGTTTTTACAAATGAACTAAATAACTTCAGCATTTTATCCAGGACAAAAAAACTTCAGCATATTGCCTTTGCTACTTCAGGCCCGTTTACTAGAATGCTGAAGTTTTGCGTGATTGTCTTTGCTACTTCAGCCCCGTATGCTGAAGTTACGCGAAAAAGTGGGTACGCTTGCAATTTTTTTTACAAAGCGGGCACAAGTTAAAACGTGACCCAAAAAGCGGGTATAGATGCAAATCCCCTGGACCTGTTCTAGGGAAAAATCCACTTTAATGGGCTGCAGGCCCAATTTTATGAGAAGGCAATTTTAAAGAGAAATTTTCAGAAACCACTATGTTTTAGTGATTATTAGCTTGCTATAGCTCCATTTACTAAATTACTTCCTATAGCTATGTTTTAACTTGTTATAGAATGTACTCGATGTATTTAAGCTAATGTATTCATGAATACAATAGGAAGAGTCGGCGGAAGAAAGGGATTTACCGCTAATGTATAGACTGTATTCATATGTATTCGCGAGCTGTATTCGTGAATACAGTAACGAAATTTGCAAAAAAAAGGTCTTCAGCTGTTTAAAAAACGGTAAGTGAATCAATTAACGCGATAGACTCCTAATATAACTCAACAAACTCAATTATAACACACAAAATTTGTATTTTCAGTTATAGAAAAGATTCTCAACCGAAAAACACCCCAAAAATAGAGCAATATTCAGAGATTCAATCCATCCTTTTTTTTAGTGGTATCTTTACTAAAATATTTTTGAAGTTATATATCTTTACAAATAGATTTCCATATTGAAGTTATATAATTATATTGAATTCAGTTAAATACATAAAAATACATTAAATACATAAAGTATAGTATGTCATCTATAGTACAAAAACATATGAATACATAATGCAGATACATTTGAATACATATATACATCTGAATACATAAATTATATTAATTAAAAAAAATATATGAATACATTCTACAATACATTGAATACATACTGTTGAATATATACTGCTGGACAAAACAGTGAAACAAAGTGAAGCTTTAAAATTATATAATTACATTGAATACAATTAAATACAATGAATATATTGAAAAAGTAGAAAAAACTAAAGACAGTGAATACAATAAAATACATGGAATATTATAAGATACATTGAAATACAATGAAAAAAAGGTAACAGACTCTTCAAGTTCCTCAGCCCTAAACTTCGTCCCCAATACACCGATATCCAGGCCGCCTCTATGTGCTACTTCTCCGATGTCAAAGCCGGAATCTTCATCAGCGAGCAGGAAGTCGAAGAGACTCGTAACAAAGATAGATCCAGTAGTAGCTGCACCAGCTGATAGTGATTTTGAAGAGTCGGAACCTATTTTGTCAATGAAGAAGGAATTTACGAGACGGACAACTGAAAAAGAACCAGTAGATCTCAATCGAAGAAACGAACTGTCAAAAATTCAGGTTCTTTTGACAATGGAGATGAATCAGTGGAGAATCGTTGATAAAAAGAATGGGGAAGAGAATGTCGCTGTGATGGAGAAAAATTGGAGAGAGAAGTTTACTTCCTATACGGTAATTTTGTGAGAGAAAAAAAAAATAATACACAACATATTTAATGGTTTAAAGGTAGGAAGTGGCCATAATAGATATTTTGCTACAAAAATTAAAAGGTAGCTATAGGAGATAATTTTTTAAAAGGGTATTTATTTATAATAAATAAGGTATCAACCTTTGCTATAGGAGGTAAAATTTCCTTTTTAAAAATCTTAAACAGAGATTTTGGAAGAAATTGTGTGGACTAGCTACTTTTTAGCCAGCTATTAGAGTTATCCAGCTTTATAAAGTAAGATTTTCATGTGGCATTCAGTTTTGTACCACCCATTAAATTTGTATTTACTTTTTAAAAAAAGTTTAACGGATACCCAATTTTTGGATAACTTCAGATATATTATCTTCTTCTTTACTGTTGCTTTCTTCTTCTTTGTGCTTAGAGTTTTTCTTCTTCTACTTAGTTGCAAAATATGTTTGCTAAATTTGTTATTGTTGATAATTTGATGATTGAGATTTGTTCTTTAAGATATTTGAAAGTTATATTTCAAATTTGAGCTCATTTGGAGTAAATTTGGGCATTGAATCGTGTATTGGATTGCTAAAATTTGAAGACCAAGTTTATTTTTCAAAACTTAAGATTCGAAATCTGAAGTTGCATTCAATAGATTGAACTACTTAAAATTCGAATTTCTGAAGTTGCATTTGAGAGATAGAATAACTTCAGATTTGATTTCTGAAGTTGCATTTGAAAGATAGAATAACTTCAAATTTGATTTCTGAAGTTGCATTTAAGAGATGGAAGTACTTCAGATCCGAGCGGGTACACTTTATAAAATTTTTTGCAATATGGATATAACTTCTATAGTGACCCCAAAAGTAGGTATATATAAAAATGCCCCCTTTATAAATGTATTAAAGTAGCCACTAATCCATTTAAATTAAGTTCAATTATTCGCAAGTTTTGCATGATGAACAAATCTTATAGTATGTGTGATTCAATTATTCACAAGTTCTATCGGATACCCATGACTTGTACTACTATCTTAACTTCATCAATCTAATTAAATTTTGCCAGATAATGAAATTGTTCATAAACCTATAGTAAATTTTCTGCAATGTTATTGGAAATAAACACAAGGTAGAAGATTGAATCCATTTCAAAATGGAATCTGAGGCACAGGTCCAAAAGGAAGCCCTAGAATTAGAAGATCGAAGATGAGGAGTCAATCGAGCAATTAGAAAAATGGCCGACGGACTTAAACATTAACAAAGTAGTAGGTTAAGTCATTCTACAACTAGAGTATTAGACTCTTATTACAACTAAAAAACTTAATTTTCTAGAAAATCAAATCTTAGAAAGATTGTATTTACTTTTGTAACTAGTCAGCTTTGAGGTATTATGAGATATTCTTCATGGAAGGTGGTTGAGGAATATGTACCCTTCTGTTTCAATTTATTTGAACCTTTTCGAAATACGATGGTCAAATTGACTAAGTTTAGTATGAATTAGGATATAAATTCTTTAAATTTTCTGAAACGATAATAACAACAAACCCAGTATTATATGGGTTAATATTACCATAATTATATATGGACCAAGTTGGCATTAAGGAAACCTTCGAAGGCTGCCATGTTTCGTCAATAGGATATACTGATTTGGCTTCAAAAGGTCGATGTCATGAGAAAACAACACTGTCACGATCCGGATTTCCCACCCTCGGGAGTCGTGATAGCACGTACTAGTGAGAGCTAGGCAAGCCAACTATTCTGATTAATTTACCCTTTTCATTTTTAACTTCTTAACAATTAAGAGCTAACATATTATAAACAGTGGAAATAATAGAGCGAAAGAACGAAATTTAATTAAGCTAATACCAATACGAATCCATAAACATAAACCACCCAGAACTGGTGTCACAATCTCACAGACTATCTAAGAATACTACAAATAAGGTCCAAATAAAATAAATACATGTCTGTCTCTAAAATAGTAAAGAACAGAAGAAAACTAGGTAGGAAGGGGACGCCAAGGCCTGCGGACGCCTGCAGGACTACCTCGGGTCTCCTGATAGACTGAAGGCAGCAACCCCTAGCTAAGGTCCGTATGCTCCAATACCGGGATCTGCACAAAAGAATGCAGATTGTAGTATTAGTACAACCGACCCCATGTACTGAGTAAGTATCGAGCCTAACCTCGGCGAAGTAGTGACGAGGCTAGAACACAACAAACAATCATAACCTGCAGTGAAACAATATCTAGCAAAATGACATTAATAGAAGTGATTCAAAAGTAACGGAGGAGGGGTAACATGATATGGGGGAAAATACCAATGTAAAGAGTCACAATAATAATGGAATAAGACAATTAAGGTACTTGAATCGAAAACATCAAGAAATCATAACAACAGGCAATAAGTGCATGGCATCACCCTTCGTGCTTTTACTCTCAATCCTCACCAATACAATCAAGTATGAAAATGTGCACGGCATCACCCTTCGTGCTTTATCTATCTTCCTCACCATGTGAATATTAGAAATGTGCACGGCATTATCCTTCGTGCTTTATCTCTCTTCGTCACCATATGCATCGATATCAATAAAAATGTACATGGCATCACCCTTCGTGCTTTATCACTCTTTCCTCACCAAATGAATAAATATGAATGTGCACGGCATCACCTTGAAGACGAACAATCTCCCGGATATAGATCTCAGCTAACCTCTCGGAAGAATAGGAGACTGCCACAGGAATAAAATGCGCTGACTTGGTCAGCCTATCAACAATAACCCATACTGCATCGAACTTCCTCTGAGTCCGTGGGAGTCTAACAACAAAGTCCATAGTGATCCGCTCCCACTTCCACTCAGGAATCTCAATCTTCTGAAACAAATCACCAGGTATCTGATGCTCGTACTTTACCTGCTGACAATTCAAACATCGAGCTATATAGGCAACAATGTCCTTCTTCATCCTCCTCTACCAATAATGCTGCCGCAAATCCTGATACATCTTAGCGACACCCGGATGAATAGAATACCGGAAACTATGGGCCTCCTCTAGAATCAAATCACGAAGTCTATCCACATTAGACACACAAATACGACCCTGCATCCTCAGAACTCCATCATCTCCAACTGTAACCTATTTGGCACCTCCGTGCCGCACTGTGTCTCTAAGGACAAACAAATGAGGGTCATCATACTGTCGATCTCAGATACGCTCAAATAATGAAGAACGAGTGATTGTGCAAGCTAGAACACGGCTGGGCTCAGAAACATCCAACCTCAAAAACTGATTGGCTAAAGCCTGAACATCCAAAACAAGGGGCCTCTCACCGACCGGAATATACACAAGACTGCCATACTGGCTGACTTCCTATTCAAAGCATCAGCCACTACATTGGTCATCCCCGGATGATACAAGATGGTGATATCATAGTCTTTCAACAGTTCCAGCCACCTCCTCTGGCTCAAATTTAGCTCCTTCTATTTGAACAAGTATTGCAAACTCTTGTGATCCGTGAACACCTCACATGACACGCCATATAAATAATGCCTCCAAATCTTCAGCGCATGAACAATGACTGCTAACTCCAAATCATGAACTAGATAATTCTTCTTGTGGATCTTCAACTGTCACGAAACATATGCAATAACCTTGCCATTTTGCATCAACACCGCGCCAAGTCCAATACGCGATGCATCACAATACACTGTATATGAACCTGAACCTGTGGGAAAAACCAACACCGTTGTCGTAGTCAAAACTGTCTTGAACTTCTGAAAGCTCGCCTCACACTCGTTCGACCACCTGAACTGGGCACCCTTCTAGGTCAACCTGGTCATCGGGGTTGCAATAGATGAAACCCCTCCACAAACCGACGGTAATAGCCCGCCAAACCCAAGAAACTCCAGATCTCTGTAGCTGATATGGGCTTAGGCCAGTCCTTGACTGCCGCAATCTTCTTAGGATCCACCTGAATACCCCCTGCCGATACAACATGACCCAAGAATGCAACAGAACTCAACCAAAACTCACACTTTGAAAACTTAGCATACAACTAACTATCCCCAGAGTCTGAAGAATGACTCGAAGATGCTGCTCGTGCTCCTCCCAGCCGCGGGAATAAATCAAAATATAATCAATGAAGATGATCACGAAGGAATCCAAATAAGGCTTGAACACTCGGTTCATCAAATCCATGAAAGTTGCTGGGGCATTTGTCAACCCGAATGACATCACTAAGAACTCATAATGCCTGTACCGAGTGCGAAAAGCTGTCTTAGGGACATCAGATGCCCTAATCCTCAACTGATAGTAGCTAGATCTCAGATCAATCTTCGAAAATACCTTGGCACCCTGAAGTTGATCAAACAAATCATCAATCCTCGGTAATGGATACTTGTACTTGATGGTGACTTTGTTCAACTACCGATAGTCTATACATATCCTCATCGACCCATACTTCTTCTTAACAAACAACACCGACGCACCCCAAGGCGATACACTCGGTCTAATAAAGCCTTTATCCAACAAGTCCTGCAACTGTTCTTTCAATTCTTTCAACTCTGGCGGGGCCATACGATATGGCGGAATAGAAATGGGCTGAGTGCCCGGAGCCAAATTAATGCAAAAGTCAATATCCCTGTCGGGTGGCATCCCTGGTAGGTCTGAAGGAAATACCTCTGGAAACTCACAAATAACGGGCACAAAATCCATAGAAGGAACCTCAACACTAGAATCAAGAACATACGCCAAATAGGACAAACATCCCTTATCAACCATACGTCAAGCCTTCATATATGAATAACCCTATTGGTAGAATGACCAGGAGTCCCTCTCCACTCCAAACAAGGCAACCCCGATAATACCAAGGTCACGGTCTTGGCATGATAATCTAATATAGTATGATATGGGGATAACCAATCCATCCCCAGAATGACATCGAAATCCACCATGTCGAGAAGTAGGAGATCTACATGGGTCTCAAGACCCCCAATAATGACCACGCAAGCACAATAAACACGATCTACCACAATAGAATCACCCACCACTGTAGACACATATACATGAGCACTAAAAATCACGAGGCACAACTAGATAAGGGGCAAAATAAGATGATACATAAGAATATGTGGACCCTGGATCAAATAGAACTGAGGCATCTCTACTGCACACTGAAATTGTACCTGTGATAACTGCATCAGAGGCCTCAGCCTCAGGTCTGCCTGGCATAGCATAACATCGAGGCTGGGCCCCACCACTCTGAACTGCATCCCTAGGACGGCCTCCTGCTGGCTGGCCTCTACCTCTAGCTGCCTGGCCTCCACCTCTAGCAGCATGGCCTCCACCTCTAACACCTCTACCCCTACCTCTAGCTGGCTGAGTGGGCGGTGGAACACCCGGTGCTGGAACCATAGCACGAGAACCCTGGTGTTGAGAACTGCTCGAGGCTCGAGGGCAAAACCTAGCAATGTGACTCGTATTACCACAAATATAGCAAGACTTGGGCTGCTGAGACTGCTGACCCTGACGGCCTGGATAACCACACCAAAAACTCTCGAGCGGAGGTGCACTGATAGGAGCTGGTGATGCACTATAGGGCAACTGATCAGAATATTGCATATGAGAACCACGACCACCTGGAGCAACGTGAAAATCCTGAAGTGCCGACTGAAATGGCTTAGGAGGGTGACCTTTACCAAAAGAATCCCAGCCTCCAGACTAGGAACCACTGAATCTGCCAGAATGATGAGGCCTCTTATCAGACCCCTGACCGCTCCTCTGAGCTAAAATCATCTCAACCCGCCTGGCCACATTGGCCGCATCCTGGAAAGAAATCTCGCTACTTGTCTCCTTAGCCATCTGCAGTCTAATAGGCTGAGAGAGTCCCTCAATAAACCTCCCCATCCTTTCTCTCTCGGTGGGGAGTATCAAAAGAACATGACGAGCCAAATCAATAAATCTCATCTCGTACTGGGTGACAGTCATAGAACCCTGCTGGAGACGCTCGAACCGCCTGCAGTACTACTCTTTGTGAGTGACGGGAAGAAATAGCTGCGAGAACTGGTCCCAAGTGAGAGCTGGTAATCTAACTGGTCTGGCCAAACAATAATCTCTCCACCATTTCTTGGCGGAACTTGATAGACGGAAATCAGCAAAGTCAACCCTATTGGTCTCCACTATCCCCATGTTCCGAAGAACCTCATGACAACTATCTAAGTAATTCTGGAGATCCTCTGAAGATGTACCACCATAAGTAGTAGTGAACAGCTTGGTAAACTTGTCCAACCTCCACAAAGCATAGGGGTGGGCATTCGGTATTTCGGTATTCAGTTTATCAATTATGTATACCAAATACCGTACCAAAATATTTCGGTACGGTTTCGGTTTAAACCAAATCTTTACTATTTCCCCCACTCCATTAACTAATGTAATCCATGTTGATCATTGTGCTAACACATGTTGACCTCCATTAATTCTTGAAATCACTATGTTATGTCCAAATACGATTTAACATAGACCAAATGCGTACAAATTTACCCTCTGGCTAACCTCTATGTATATCTTCACCATTCTTCTCATATATTTTGGCATTTGCACGGCTTAAAGCTGAGCCTTTAACTTTCAATTGTAAAGGAAGCCAATTTGATTCTCTTGGAAAGGTAAATTAGGAATTGAGAAAAGTTTAATTCCTTCCTGAAATGTAGTATCTCTTTTATTTAGTCTAGGAATTTTGAGGAATGTAGTTTTACCATTTTTATCTACGTTAGGAATCTACTTTGTTTCGGTTAGTTAACAACTGTGTACCCTAGCTCGGCGAGTGGAGAGTAGAACTGTGATTCCTTCGTCCTGCAGCGGTTGGTTGGTGAAAGTTACAAAGACGATAGATTGAAAATTGCGGGTTATAAATCAAGTAGCCGACAAACTAATCAATGCTTTTAATACCGTATACCGAACCGAATTACCAAAATACCAAAATTTTTGTATCGAAATACCGAAAAAAATGAAACCAAAATACCAAATTAATTCGGTTCGGTTCGGAATTCGGTTTTTCAGATTTTATGCCCACCCCTAACAAAGCATCGGCAGACATAGTTGCTCCATCACCGGTCTGAGCTACTGCAGCCGGCTGAACTGCTCCAACTGACTGAGTTGCTGGAGTCTGAAATTAGGGAGCCATTTGCTCCGGAGTGTGGGTAGCGGGAGTCTGTACTCCTCCCCCAGCCTGAGAGACGGCTGGTGATACATGAAGCAAGTCTGCCTGAGTGACACTCTCCATAAGGCCCACTAGACGGACCAAAGCATTCTGAGTACTGGGGTAGCAATGAACCCTCTGGGACCTGAGCTGGGCCCACCGGAAATGTTTAGGCCAGAACCTCATCATCAAACTCTACTTGAGGCTCCGCCGCTGGTGCTGCTGCTCTAGGCTAAGCCTTGACCCTGCCTCGGCCCCTAGCACGGCCTCGCCCTCTGCCCCTCGTAGATGCTGCCGTTGGGGGCTTGAGCTGCTGATCAGCGGATGAAGAAGCGCGTGTTCTCGCCATCTGCGAAAGAACAGAGTAGAAGTTCAATTAACATTGAGAAACCAAATCGCATGACAGAGAAGAATAGAAGTGAAACTGTTCCTAACTTTGTAGCCTCTGGGGGATAAGCACAGACGTCTCCGTACCTATCCCTCAAACTCTACCAAGCTTGTCCCTGAATTGTGAGACCTAAGCAACCTAGAAATCTGATATCAACTTGTCACGATCCGAATTTTCCACCCTCGGGAGTCGTGATGGCACCTACTAGTGAGAGCTAAGCAAGCCAACTATTCTAATTAATTTAACCTTTTCATTTTTGACTTCTTAACAATTGAGTGCTAACATATTATAAACAACGGAAATAATAGAGCGAAAGAACGAAATTTAACGATTAAGCTAATACCAAGCTTGTACCAATAATTAACTTCACAAATTGAACCTCAACTGGAGCCAATGCTCAATAATAAACAAGTACCACGAAGATAATCATAAGTCTTGCCCAATACGGAGAATCAACAATTTAGGAATTTGTAGTACTTATTAAGAAACACAACGATTACAATTTAACACTCACGGGCATGCTTGACAACGACGTATAGATACTCGTCACCAAACCTATACGTCGTGCACTACACTAGCACATAGCAAATAAAGCATCATACCTATTCCATCAAGCTAAGGTTAGACCAAACACTTACCTCGAACTTCCACGGCCAACTCAAGCCTCAAACACAGCTTTTCCTTTAGAATTCGCCTCCAATTTACTTGTATCTAGCCCAAATTAATTTAACAACATCAATAAATACTAAAGAATTCATACCCAATGCTTGATTATAGATTTTCTATTATTTTCCCCAAAAAGTCAAAAATCGACCCTAGGCCCGCTTGGTCAAAACTCGAGGTTCGGACCAAAACCCGATCACACATTCACCCACGAGCCCGAATATGCAATTAGTTTCAAAATCCGATCCCAAAATAAGGCCTAAATATTGTTCTTCCATGGTAGAATTGGGGGTTTTGAGGTATTATGAGATATTCTTCCTGCAAGGTAGTTGAGGAATATGTACCCCTTCTGTTTCAATTTATTTGAACCTTTTCGGAATACGATAGTCAAATTGACTAAGTTTAGTATGAATTCGGATATAAATTCTTTAAATTTTCTAAAACGATAATAACAACAAATCCAATATTGTATGGCTTAAAATTACCATAATTATATATGGACCAAGTCGGCATTAAGGAAACCTTCGAAGGCTGCCACATGTCGTCAATAGGATATACTGATTTGGCTTCAAAAGGTCGATGTCATGAGAAAATAACACGTCGTTGACGAGGTCGAGGTGGCTTAATAGAGGACGAAGACGAGGACGAGCACTCCCTATATTAAAGTAGTTACGGCTAGTTTTATGATTAATTATGGTTCCCCAGAGAATATTCCAGTGAATATTTCTCCCAATTGTACTATTTAGAGTTTTGTGGCACATGTACTCTCATAAATAGAAAGATATGTAGTTATATAGGGGGTTGGACACTCATTATAAACAATAATACATTGACATTCTCTAAAGATTCTTCCTTTACCATACACATACAAACTTTACCTTTTTTCTCAAACCTTATCTATCCTTTCTCCGACGATACAAGGAGGATACGAATATTCAAAGGCTTATCATTATCTATCCTTGCTAGAAAAATTATTGGGGAATCTCACATTTTTCGGGTGACATCCATCATTTATTTACTTAAATGCCATTTATCGTTATTTATTGCTATCCTTCATATGCTTCAATCATTTATTATACTATTATTGTTGTCATTTATTGCTACTCAATAGCACACGTAGGATCTTGCTACAAAAATATTTGGTCTATTTTTTGGATATTAATATTGGCTAAGCTAAGATTGACCTTACTTTAATATAAAATTTGATCATATAAACCTAGGTCTAAATTTTGAGTCATACAGTTTGGCGCCATCTTTGAGGATTTTCTCAGCCAGTTTTTAGTTCCCATTATATCCATTACTCACGTGACTTGTTAATCTAACAAACCACAAAGTTTATCTTTTTTCTCTATGCGTACAAAAATCTCCATGGCAGATAACCAAGGAAACAGAACGAAGGTAACAGACAATATTCCCCTCAACCTCATGAGCGTCATCAACGAAGGATATGACACCCAAGATGAGGAGGAGACACCCACAACCTCTCCCAAACTAGAGAGGTCGCCTGCACTTTTTTGCAGCACAACAAACCAAATAGGAAAGGAGCCTCCACGTCCATGGGAGAGGGGCACCCCTTGCTATGAAAAAGCTCCTCGAAGCATAGCTAACAAATGCTCTAGTCAGCGTGCTCAATAAACAAGCCATATGCACGACCACAGAAACCACGAGAGTCCATGCAGCACAACGCAGGAATGAACAAGACGACCAACCAAATCCTCCGACTTCAGGTAAAACTCACACTATTACTAACAATGCAGGTGACAACGTCCTCGCTGCCGATACTGAAAAGTGTAACGATTCAGCCAGTCATTTTGAGTGTTATAGCCATGTTCCCCTATTTACTGCTTATTCTATGCTCAATTATTGTTATGTGACTTGTCGGGGTAGCTGGTTTAGTTCAGAGGAGGTTTCGGAACGAATTAGGACACTTAGTACCAAGGTTGGAAGCTTAAGTTGAAAGAGTTGATTGGATGTTGATTTATGCGTAAACAACTACGGAATGGAGTTTTGATGGTTTCAAAAGCCCCGTATAGTGATTTTGGACTTAAGAGTGTATCCAGATATTGATTTGGAGGTCCATAAGTGTTTTTGGCTTGAAATGGCAAAAACTGAAAATTAGAAGTTTGGAAAGTTGAGAAGTTTGACTGAGAGTGGACTTTATGGTTACGGGCTCGGATTTTGGTTTCAAAATTTGAAATAGGTCCATGGTGTCAATTATGACTTGCGTGCAAAATTTGAGGCTAATTGGAGTTGATTTGATAGGTTTCGGCATTGATTGTACAAGTTGGAATTCATTAGTTTTCATTAGGCTTGAATTGGGTGCGATTCGTGTTTTTGATGTTGTTTGATGTGATTTGAGGTATCAGCTAAGTTTGTATCATATTTTAGGACTTGTTGATATATTTGGTTGAGGTCTAGGGGGCCTTGTGAATGACTCGGATAGGAATCAGATTGAATTTGTAGACTTAGAAGTCCTGAAGCTGGGGAACTGGTGGTGTGACCGCACCTGCAAGGGGTTGGTCGCAGGTGCGAGCTCGTAGAAGAAAGAAAGGGATTGCAAGTGCGACCTGGAAACATTTGGGGAGAGGTCGCAGGTGCGAGGTTATTTTCCGCACCTGTGAGATCGCAGATGCGAAGTATAGAGGTACATGTGCGGAGCTCAGTTAGGGGACCTGGGGAGCACATGGAGGAGGTGTGAAAGGCCCTGGGCAGATTATATTCAAAGGGTTTCCGGGATTTTTGTCATTTTGGACTTAGCAAGCTCGGATTAAGTCGATTTTTGAGAGGGGTTTTGAGTGATATCTTGAGGTAAGCTACTTTTATTTTTATTCAATAATATTGATTACCCATTGAATTTTACACCTAGTTTATGTGTTTTTAAGGTGGAATTTTGGGAGTTTTGGGCTAGGGATTGGAGAGTAAAATTTGGGGATTTGAGTGGCGATTTGGTATCGGAATTTGGTAAATTTGGTATGCCTGGACTCGTGGTTGAATGGGAGTTTAGATTTTGTCACTTTTGTCAGATTCCGAGATGTGGTCCCGGAGTTGACTTTTGAGTTGACTTTTTATTAAGAACTTAGCTTTTTTCATATAGAATTGATTTCAATAGCTTGTGTTGATTGTATCGAATTGTTTATGGCTAGATTCGAGGAGTTCGGAGGCCGATTCGCGAGGCAAGGTCTTGCTGGCAGAGTGATTCGATTTGCTTGAGGTAAGTATCTTATTTAAACTCGGTTGAGGCACTAGTTGCCTGAATTGTTATGATAGCTACATGCTATTGGGTGCGCACATGCGTGAGGATGAACCCATGTGCGAGCACCAGGGACATATATTCATGTTCGGTCTGTGCTCGGGCTCCTATAAGCCTAGAATTGACTGTTAAGCTTTAAGCTATGATATCTCTCATGTTGTAACCGTTTATGTGATCTATTTGAGCCATGTTTAGTCTACATAGAGGTTTAATCTCTGAACGAACTTGATAAATGCTTTTCAGAGATGAAATTGCCGATTTGAGCTACGATAACACACTTTGTACATGCCAACACTTTAACATATCATTTATACCAGTCCAGGAGCACGAGAATATTATTTCATTCATCATATAGATGAATACTTCTTTAACTACTCCTGTATGATATGTTTGGACTGGAGGCTCGTGATTAGGCCGGGCGGATTATGTTATTGGCACGTGACGTGCAGAACGTGAGTTGTCCATGCGGATCCACATATTGATATTATTGGCACGTGAGTTGCCCGTTAAGCACGTGAGTTGTCCGTGCGGATCAATATATTGATATTATTAGCACGTGAGTTGTTCGTGCAGGTTCTATCATTAGCACGTGAGTTGTCCGTGCAGCACGTGAGTTGTCCATGCAGCGTGTGGAATTTGCATTTCCTTGATTATTTATCTGATTTGATTGTTCCTTGCGCTATATGCCATGATATGGTCTAAACAGGGTATTTGAGAAACTGTACACATGCACATGCGGATATTCTGCTTACAAAATGTGATGAGTTAGTTTTAAATATTGTTTCTGTACTGGTTTAAAATGCAGAACTACACCGAAATAGCTAGTATCATCAATAATTTAAGCTTCTCTTAGCTTACCTTGTTTAATTACGATACTTATTGAGTTGGTTGTACTCACATTACACTATGCACCGCGTGTGCAGATCCAGGTTTTTTCGGGCACGGTGATTACTGATCTTAGAGTTTTTACCCATTCAGAGATTATCGAGGTAGCTACTTTGGCGTCCGTAGATCTTGACTCTCCACCTCTATCTCTCAGTTTTACTTATACTGTTCTACCTTCCTAGATAGTGTTTCAGACTATGTTATTGTATAGATGTTCATGTACTTAGTGATACCCGATTTTGGAAAAGTTTGTATTCGAGTTGCAGTTGTTCATATCGGCTATTTATGAGAGTTATTGCTGTTAAACTTGCTTCATCTTATTTTTAACATAAAAATGGCTAGTTTTATTGTCGGCTTGCCTAGTTGTGTAATAGGCACCATCACGATTTATTGAGTTTTGGGTCGTGACAAAAAGAATGGAAGAACTGAAAAACGAGAACAAGACGATTAGGGACCAAATGAAAGAGCATCAGGAACGGGCAGACAAAATACAAAGTGCTCCCAAATTATTACCAAAAAGAGACGCCGACAAGTTTGTGGAACAACCGTACAAGAAATAAACGGCTCGACACGCCATACCAAATACCTTCAAGATGCCCCCATATCTCAAAATATATGACGGGATGATCGATCCTGAAGATCAAGCAACCCACTACGCCACCGTTGTGAAAGGCAACGATCTTACCAAAGAGTAGGTGTCCTCCATCTTGTTGAAAATGTTTGGTGAGACTCTCACTGAGGGGCATTGATGTGGTATTCACAACTGCCAGCTTATTCCATAGAAACATTTGAAGAGACGGTCGATAAGTTTGTAACGGCACATGCCGGGGCCAAGAAAGCTGAAACAAGGGTGAATGATATCTTTACCATCAAACAATCCCTAGGAGAGGGATTGAGGGACTTCCTCGCCCGATTCAATAGGGTAAGGATGAACAAACGTCTCCGAAGGTATGTCCATGACAACCTTTCAGAGTAGGTTGAGCAGAGAGGGTTCGAGGGAGACCAGAATGAGTTAATCAGACTGAGTTGATTAATACTCACCGACCACTTGGGATGAAATCCATAATGCCTACTATGCTGAGGCCAGAGCAGATGATGAAGACCTCAATGGACCAACTCGACGACTAACCTCGGTACAATCTGAGCCCAGGAAAGAACGCGGAGATAACACAAAGGGAGACCATCTAGTATCGCGGCCAGGCAGAGAACGACACCAACCTTATGCTGACATCTGTTCCCTCGTTTCGTTATGAAGACGGCCCATCTAGGCCGAGATCAGGCATTCACATGAATGATCGAGGTATGACCCTTACTATATACTCACAACTTTTGCGTGTTACCTACAGAGATGGTGTGCGCTCTTGAGAAGCTCTAAACAAAAGTAAAATGGCTACCAAAGATGAGGTTCGACCCAAGCACCAAGAAATATGATGCCTTCTACGAGTACTACCAAGAATGTGGACACAAAATAGAAGATTGCATCGCTCTAAGAGTAGAGGTAGCAAACTTGTTGCACCAAGGGCATCTCAAGAGACTACTCAACGACAAATGCATGAATACTTTAGCGAGGGGTCGAGAACGTCCATGCCCACTAAAACCGTCTTCGTCGGCTCGCACCACCAATATGATTATTGGTAGCAGTGACTATGCCTCTATCAACGACTTCATATTCACCGCCACCCACAAGCTCAAAATATCGATCACCCACTAACGGTATGACGGACTCGAGGTAAGTATCATCTTCGATGAGTCAGTTTTCGACTATTTGACTTTCCCTCTCAATGATGCACTTTTCATTACTTTACGAATTTTAGATACTGATGTTAAGAGAATGATAGTAGATGATGGAAGTGGCGCGTGCATCATCCATCCCCGATTCCTCGCACAGATGAGACTCGAGGATAAGATAGTGTCGCACTGCATTACACTAACCAATTTTAATAATGCAGTTGACAGACTTTGGGAGAAATTACACTCCCCATCCTCACTGATGGGTTGACTCTAGAGATAACATTCCATATCATGGACCAGGACACCGCATACAACGCCATAGTGGGACGACCATGGATACACCCTATGAGACTCGTCCCCTCCAGCTTATACCAAATGATTAAATTCTCAATACCTTGGGGAATATTCAGAAAATGAGGGGAACAACGTACGTCTTGGGAATGTTACCGAATCGCCATGGACATGCCGACAACTCAACAAAAGAAAGAAAAGGAAAAAGAAGCATAGCAATCAGCAGGGTCGAGGTCGCCACAAGTCAAAGCCAAACAAGACATTATGGACCATAAATGGTTGAAGCCTCAGGATCGACTATGGAAGACCTCGACCCCGTCCAGCTAGATCATAGCGACCTTAGCAAAAAGGCCTATATCGGCTGCAAACTCTGAGACCCAGGTAAATTTAGTCAATTCTTGGTAACTAACGCTGATTTATTTGCCTTTAGTCATGAGGATATGCTAAGAATCCTTAAGAAAATCACCATGCACAGGTTGAATGTCGACCCCTTCTACCCCCCAGTAAGACATGTCTGACGGAAGTTCAAACCCACAATCAATGCAGCCCTCCACAAAGAAGTAAAAAAGTTATTGGCAAACTACTCTATCAGGGAGTCGAAGTACCCCAAATAGATTGCCAATGTGGTGATGATTAAAAAGAAAAATGAAAAATGGAGGATGTGTGTGGACTTCACATACCTGAACAAAGCATGCCCAAAAGATTCATTCCAATTGTCACACATCGACCAACTCATCGACGCAACAGCAGGACACGAACTATTAAGTTTTCTGGATGCCTACTCATGTTAAATAGGAATTTGGGGTACAAAAAATAAAAGGAGAGAAATAACAAATGAAAATGTGAAAAAGAAAAATATAAGGAAAAAAACGAAAAGCGCCATAATAGGACTCTTGAATCAGTTCCATGCATGCAGATGGCACGTTGAACTCGAAGAAGATTAAGTATTTGAAAATATTATAGCTCAAGAATAATCTTTGAATCTTCAAATATTAACAATGCCAACTTTTTCTAATTGAGTTTAAATTTTATGCACTAACAATGAATATGGCTTTTTTACCCTAATAGGTTAAGTTAAACATGCAATAACAAATAATATCCCGTAGTAAATTTGATATGGTAAGAGGGATAACATATCATGATCAATTAAAATTCCATTGATCGTATAAATTTTTTTCATTGATTTTCAATATATATATATATATATATATATATATATACTTTAAGATAAATATCAAGTAGTATTTCTTAGAAGGAAGAAATGAATGCAAATTCACAACCACCGGCAAACTGACATATCACCAATTGATATCACATGGCTCCCTCAGTCCTTAAATTCATTGCTTGCCAAAAATCAGAGATACCAAAACTATCAACAAAATAAGGTGCAGATTCACTAGCTAACAATGTAAGAGAGATAATAGTCTCTTGAGGCCTTCTTAACAGTGACGGAGCCAAAAATTTAAATGGATTTAAGAAAAAAAAATATGATGTCACGCTTATAATTTGAGCAAATCAATTTTTAAATTTCTTTTATCACTACACAAAAAAAATTTCTTATGTCAAGGGATTCAATAATTTATACATCACAAAAGAATTATTTTTTTTCTTTACCGATAAGTATAATTTTTCGATGAAAGGAATTCAATTAAATACTCCTGCCTAGTTCCTCCCCTCTTTTTGAAATAGACAAGATATGTTCTTCCTCTCAAACTTGGATATATATTCTAATACATAACTTAGATGAGGATACATAAAAATATATTATTCAATACAAAAAGGATTTAAACGCATAAATTGATAATCTAAAACTTTTATTATTTTAACTTATTATTGCAGGTTAGTTATAATTTTTAATATGTTATTAACTAATACGTACCATTAATATTTACTATCATCTTATAAGATTTGAATACTGGGGTGACTCCAAAATTTAAATTCTATGGGCTAAATTATAGGTTATAATTACCTTGAATTACCTTACTAGTTTATTGTTTAACCAAAAATCTGAGTCTTTGGTCAAAGCTTAGAAATATAGAGAAATTCGGGTTACTGATAATCTGGAGACGAAAATAATAAAAGACTTTTGAGAATAATAAAGTAATAAGTAATTTTGTATTTCAGTGTAATCTCAATAATATTTCTTGTCCTTACAGATGTTGAGACCTTCTCCTTTTATAGTTGATTCTAGGAGAAGATGTAATGCCTTTGTCTTAATGAGACAATTATGAGCAATAAATGACATTAAAAGAAACGTTACACAATCATTTCTATTTAATTCAAATTCTCTAACGTATTTGATATTTAATATTGTAGTTAGACTCTTTTACGTCATCATATTCGTATCTTCAACTTCTTTCGATCTTCGGTCTTTAAATGACTCGAATAGGTACGAGACTCGTACCTATTTGAGTAACGGTCCACACCTATGTTGTTTTCTTCTCCTTATATCTGTTGTCTCCCGTGCCTCTTGGTTATTTATTGCGTTTTGACCAGTCCATGTGTCATGACACGTCATCTTTAATATTTAGATTCAGTTTTTTCCAATACAGATAGTCCCCCCACTTTCCATTTATTTATCAATTAAATATTTGGGAAGTGAATTTTCACGAAAAAGGAATTTTCGCCGTAATCAATGCTATGTCAGTACTGACGCTTTAGTTGTCTTTTCTATTTAATGCTCTGCACACGTGTCACCTTCTGATATGTATGTAATACTACAGCCTTTTTCCAAGGCTTCTTCATCCCCTCTATTTACGAAGTGATAGTTGCCTTTATTATAGGCTTTCCATTATTACGCTTCTTTGTTTGACGGTTGCTATTATACACATAGTTAACCTTTTTTCCTTTGTCTTCTTCTTCTTCATAAACCCTTAACAGATACTTTACTCTTTACTTTTGTTCCTTTCTCCTTTAGTTCATCCTTTCTCTGCAATGGCATCTCCGAATCCTAACCCTAAGAGAATCCCAATTCTTGATAGCTTCCCCAACGCCCATGTAAGACATAGAAGGGGTAGAGGTGGCAGACTTCGTAGCCTAGGATCCGTTCATGGTGGTTCTTCTGGTTCCATCACTCCTTCTTCTAGTTTTAGCACTATTTCTAGAGGTTCTATCACTAAGAAATCCTCTTCTAAAGGTAAAGAACTTTCTGAGCCTCTTCAAGAGCCTTTAGTTGAGGAAATAGTACCCAATGACTTGTCCTTTGAGAATGATAGGAAATCTCTTCGTGATC
This sequence comes from Nicotiana tabacum, assembly GCF_000715075.1. NCBI lineage: Eukaryota > Viridiplantae > Streptophyta > Magnoliopsida > Solanales > Solanaceae > Nicotiana > Nicotiana tabacum. Next base: position 6,999,207 of record NC_134082.1, on the reverse strand, counting down.
AAGTTGTTAATTTAGAGAAAGCTGACACTTTTCCTTCTCTAATCACTGAACCTTTGATTTCTATTGTTCGAAAAGACTGCAACTGGAGAAGTGATCTTCGTATAGTGATCCCTAATCCAAACCAAAGAATATCTTCTTTTAGGATTGGATTTTCTTTTATTTATACTTATCCCTTCACTTTGGGATTTATTCCTGCTATTGACCCACTTATACTTGATTTCTGTCACTTTTTCAAAATTTGTTTGGGATAAATTAGCCCCCTTGTATGGAGAGCAGTGGCTTGTTTGAGATATTTGTCTGTAAAAGCCAATGTTAGCTTTACCTTTCCTACCTTATTCATCTTTACCACCCCAAATTATTCCGCCGTGAGGTTTTTACTTTAACTGCAAGAAGTAAAAGGGTCTTGGTAAGCCCTAAAGATGACAAGGATCGTGGGTGGTACACTCGTTATGTTGTTGTTCGCACAGTTGATTTGGTGGGTGAAACAAATATCCCCTTCCCTAAGAAGTGGAACTTTGCACGTAAGTTTTTTTTTACTTACAGTTCCTATCTTTAAGAATTTCAATTTCTTTTCTAATTTCGTCTCTTTTTGCTTTTCTATAGCAACTATGAGAGATGTGGAACCCATTCCTAATTTCCGTGGTTGGGTAGATTCAATCTTGAAAGCCGTGCCTATGGAGGCAAGAACTTGGAAATCCATTTCCAATTTACATGGTTGGAAAGTGAAAACTCACGGTATGCATCTCTTTATGCTTTTTTGTATGTTAAGTCCCTTCTTGTTTCTAACTTTTCTCATCCTTCTTTTTGTCAGGATTTGCTATTCGAGGAATGACAACTGAAGTAGCTATTGCCCTTCAAGCCTCTTCTGGTACTTCACTCTCTTTGGAGAGAACTCAAGCTACGCTATCAAAGAGGAAAGTTGTAGAAGAGGATTCTGAGAATGATGAAGATGAAGACACCTCTTTAATAGCTAGACCAAGAGTTAGGAGACGGCATCGTTTCCGAGGATGAAGCTGAAGTTACCCCTGTCCGTGCCTCTCTTACCGAACCTGTTCGCATTCCTTCTGATGATGAAACCACTCCGAGGGACACCAATGAGTCTATTCAACGCCTCTTTGTTGGTGGTTTTGAAAGTGGAGAACTAGGTCCAGTTTTAGATGAAGTTCCTTTTTCTTCCTCTGTTCCCATTCCTTCTATTCCTCCGTTGGTTTCAAGTGCTTCCTTGCCCATTCTATCTATTCCTGCTCCCTTATCTATTTCTGCTCCCTTACCTGTCTCTGCTTCCTTACCTGCTTCGAGTCCTTTAACTCCTGTTATTTTCACTTCTTCTACCGCTCCTCCTTCTATAGCTCCCCCTCCCTCTGTTCAACATGCAGAGGAGGGTTCCAGTAGCAGAAGCTTGGCTATGAGGAGCGTTACACTTGAAGTTCCTGCTAATAACAGTCTTTTAAGGAAGTCTGGTGGAGCAGATGCCTGGCTTAGGCCTTTGATTGGAGATATTGAGAAGAAGAAGATGAGCAGTCACAGTTGCTTAACTCTGATGAATGACATAGTTCATTCTACTTTGAAGGTATTTTTTTTCTCTACTTACTAACAAGCTTTTTTTTTATCTCTAAATTCTTATTTCTATGAGTTGTCACTATAGGCTAACCTCATTGGTACAGAATTGATGGGAAGAATTTTCCTTCTGGAAAAGAAAACTCGTGATTCTGAAAAGTCTATCCACGAGGCTGAGGAAATAGCCAAGAGAGCCCAGCTAGAAGCAGATAATTGGAAAGAGCAGTTTGAGAATGCTCAGAGAACCATAGAAGAATTGCAAGAGAGTAGAAATCACCTGGAGCAGCAAAAGCGAAGTCTGACTTCTGAGCTAGCAGTTGCCAAAGCTTCTTCAAGTCAATTTGAAAAAGACAAGGAGCGCCTCGAATGTTGCTTTTCAGAACAATTATCAAATTCAAGTGAAGAAATCAGAGAACTTAAGGCACTCTTGGACAAGAAAGAAGAATATGCAGGAGAATTAGTGCAGAACTTGACTCAAGTTCAAGCTGATTTAAAGATCTCCTCTGACAAAGTACATGCCTTAGAAAGTTCCCATGCCTCCCTTGAAGCTTCCCTTGATTCTCATTTAGCTGAACATCAAGTGTTAAAGAATGATCTTGATATGTGGGAAATGGAGTATGGACTTCTTGAGGAGAAGTTTGATTTAGAGGTGAGTTGGGCTTTCTTAAACTCTCGTCGTGATGCTTTAATGGAGGTCAGTCAAGAAAACTTTGACTTAGACTCAGAGTTGGCCAAAGTTTTAGAAACCATTGAAAGAACCCAACAATTATTTGAATTTCCTTCTCCGGCAATTGAAGCTCCCGTGGCTAAGGAACCTGTAAATGACGAAGCCGTTGCTGTGGCAGTTGAAGTTGAAGATGTTGCAATTCCAGCTTCCGAGGGTGAAATTTCTATGACTCAGTCTATGAAAGCTGAAACTTCCGTGACTCTTTCTCCCCTCGTTGAACCTAACACTTCAAGCCCAGCTGAAATCGCTCCTGTTGCTGCTTCTTCAGAAGTTGTCACCGTGCCTGTGGTTGTTTCTGAAAATGAAATTAATATTGCAATTTCTGATGTGTCAACCCCTTCAGTGACTAGTTAAATTTCCAGACTTTGTTTTTACTTTCTTTGTTGGATGATGGTTTTATCCCTTAGTTATTTTTAAGGGATTTTTTGGTGAAAGTCCCCAGTTATCATAATGGGGCACTTGTATAAACTTTTTGTTGACTAAGTTCTTACTTAGTCTTTTTAATTATATCAAGAAGTTTGTTAGTACTTCAATGTGCTCTATTCTTGCCTTTTCCTTATCTACTTAGGACTTATAGAATAGTTTAGCATTTTTATCCTTTGAAAATGCTTTATGATTCTCCTCATGACTTATTAACATGAGGTTTATAAAAGAGGGCCCTTTTATATATCGACACTTAATGAAGAAGACGTCTCAACTTCATAATGGTGTTATAATACGATGAAAGAAATAGGAACACACATGTTTTGTTTGAAACAACTTTGACAAGTTTTTATTCATGAACTTGGACAAGCTTTTGAATATTACATGTATTGAGATACATCTATAACTTTCTCGTAACTGTTTTTCTTGCAACAGATTTTTATAAAGTAAATACTATTCAACAAGGTTTTTCCTTACAACCTGTTTCAATACATAGTCATGACCCTATCTTAATGTATTAGGAAGGGTTTACGAGGTTATTCCGTTGTTCTCATGGGAAAGAACACTACGATGAATGTTTTGCATCTTCCTTTGTTTTGATAGGAAAGAACACAATGATGAATACTGAGGTTCCGTAACTTCTGCTCGATACTTGTTTCAATTTACGTATCCGTCTTACCACACGTATTTGTGTACAATATGCAGTCCCCCAAGTGTTTGAGCGCTGAAGTATGAAGCCTCGAGCACTTGTTTGTTTCTCACAATTTGGTCCTTTTTTCCTGAAAACAGAAAAACATACGGGACTCGGAGGTGCGATTAAAGATGAAGACTGCCTAACCCGTGTGTATTTCCATCAGATTAATTTGTAATCCTGGGCTGGGAATTTTAGAATATTCCATTTTACCGTGCAGGCCGTGACTCATCATTTGGCACGAGTTAGGGTTTTTGCCTAGCATCTAAAATTGTTAGTAAAATTTTAACAATTCAAAAAAAAAAATTCTAATACAGCGATACCTGATCGTAGGTACTTTCTCAGAAATAATATTGCTTTAGGTGGACATCATTCCAATGTGAGGGTAGAACCTTGCCATCCATTGTCTCCAACTCGTATGCTCCTTTTCCCGCAATGTCATGAACTTTGTAGGATCCTTCCCATGTTGGACTTAGCTTTCCTGAATTAGCAGCTTTTGTAGATTGGAACACCTTTTTAAGCACGAAGTCCCTAATTTTAAAGAATCTGAGGCGTGCTTTCCTGTTATAATACCGTTTAATTACTTGCTTTTGTGCTGCCATCCTTATTAATGCAGTTTCTCTTCTTCCTTCGAGCAAATCAAGATTCACCCGCATCTCTTCATCATTTGATTCCTCCGTTGCTTGAACGTACCGTGTGCTCGGTTCTCCTATTTCAACAGGAATTAAAGCCTCCACACCATAAACCATTGAAAAGGGTGTTTCTCCCGTGCTTGTTTTTGTCCTTGTACGATAAGCCCATAATACTCTAGGTAATACATTAGGCCAATTACCTTTTGAATTCTGTAACCTTTTCTTCAAGTTGTTGATAATGACCTTGTTTGTGGATTTCGCTTGTCCATTACCCACTGGATGGTATGGTGTATATGTTATCCTTTTAATTTGCCAACTTTGAAAAAATTCAGTGATTTGAGCTCCTATGAATTGCGGACCGTTGTCACACACGATTTCCTTTGGTGCTCCAAAATGGCATATTATATTTCTCCAAATGAAGTCTTTAACTTCCTTCTCTCGTACCTGTTTAAATGCTCTTGCTTCTATCTATTTAGTAAAATAATCTGTAAGTACAAGTAGAAATTTCACCTGACCTTTTGGTTGTGGCAATGGACCTACGATATCCATTCCCCATTTCATAAAGGGCTACGGGGCTATAACAGGGTGAAATAGCTCAGCTGGTCTATGCATATTATTGCCGTATCTTTGACATTTTATCACACTTGGACACGAAACCGTTTGCTTCTTCTTCCATTTTAGGCCAATAATACCCTGCTCGAATCAGCGTTTTTACCAGCGATCTTCCTCCTGCGTGATTTTCACAATGTCCTTCATGTACTTCTCTCATCACATATTCTATTTGGGAAAATCCGAGGGCCACCGAACATCTTACGATAAAGATTTCCTTAATGTAAATAGTAACGAGCAGCTTTTTTGCGAAGTGCATAAGCTTTTCTTTTGTCAGCAGGCACGGTTCCGCACTGTAAAAAAACAATAATTTCATTTCTCCAATCCTATGTTAAATGATTAAATTTACCTCGATCTTATCAGGTTCGATAACGGAATGAAATAAATGTACGACTGAAGCATTTGCGTCGTTTGCTACGTCTGCTGCAGATGCGAGATTAGCTAAAGCATCTGCCTCCACATTCTCATCTCTTGGGATCTGCATTACTTTCCAAGTTTGGAATTGCTTTATTAGTTCCCGTACCTTTTCGAGATATTCTTGCATTCGTGTTTCCCTAGCTGTATAAGTCCCCAGCATTTAATTGACCACGAGTTGAGAATCACTGTTGATTATAATCTGTGTTATGCTGAGTTCTTATGCCAATTCTAGACCTGCAATTACAGCCTCATACTCTGCTTTATTGTTAGTTATAGAATGACATTTTATAGCCTGTCTAATAGTCTCACCCGTAGGTGGTATGAGAACTATCCCTAGGCCTGCTCCTTTTACATTAGATGAACCATCAGTGAATAAAATCCAAGTCCCCGGGTTTGCACCATTAAAAACTTGTAATTCTTTTTCTGCTTTTAAATGCATCCCTTGGCTAAAATCAGCTACGAAATCGGCTAATACTTGAGATTTTATAGCAGTCGTAGGTTGATAAATGATTTCGTATTCACTTAATTCTATAGCCCATTTTGCTAACCTCCCTGACAATTCATGTTTATGCAAAATGTTTCGTAATGGAAAAGCAGTAACTACAACAATGGGATGACATTGAAAATAAGGTCTTAATTTTCTAGATGTCATGATCAAAGCTAATGCTAATTTTTCTAGTTGTGGATATCGTGTTTCAGCATCTAATAAAGACTTGCTTACATAATAGATAGGAGATTGTTTACCTTGGTCCTCACGGACTAAAACAGCACTTACTGCAACTTCTGACACGGCCAAATAGATGAGTAGCTTTTCTCCTTCTTTTGGTTTTTCCAACAGTGGTGGATTTGACAAGTAAGCTTTTAAATTTCTAAGGGCTTGTTGGCAATCTTCGTTCCATTCAAAATGATCTTGCTTTTTGAGTGCGGAGAAAAATTTAAAGCATTTTTCTGAAGATTTGGGAATAAATCTCCCCAAGGCTGCAATTCTTCCCGTTAGCCTTTGGACTTCTTTTTTACTCGTAAGGATATCAGGGATCTCCTCTATTGCTTTGATCTGAGAAGGATTTACCTCAATACCACGGTTAGAAATGAGAAACCCCAAAAATTTGCCTGAGGCAACCCCAAATGCACATTTTTCTGGATTGAGTTTCATATTAAATTTTCGTAAAATTTCAAATGTAACAGATAAATGAGAAATATGATCATGAGAATGTTTGGTTTTGACGAGCATATCGTCTATATATACCTCTATGATTTTTTCTAAATATTCTTGGAATATTTTGGTGACCAACCTTTGATAGGTTGCTCCAGCATTTTTGAGACCAAAGGGCATTACTTTATAACAGTAAGTCCCCATGTCTGTGATGAAAGAAGTTTTTCTTCGTCACTGGGGTCCATTTTAATTTGGTTGTACCCCGAATATGCATCTAAAAAACTCAAAAGTTCATGTCCTGCAGTTGCATCAATTAACTGATCTATATGCGGTAAAGGGAAAGAATCTTTTGGGCAGGCTTTGTTAAGATCTGTATAATCCACGCAAACCCGCCACTTACCATTTTTCTTAGGTACAACAACTGTGTTTGCTAACCAATTAGGATACTTTACCTCGCGTATTGACCCAATTTTTAATAGCTTTTGGATCTCATCTTGAATCACCTGATTTTTGAAAGCTCCTTGCTTTCTTTTCTTTTGCTTTACTGGTGTGAAGGATGGGTCTTCATTTAGTTTGTGAGTCATCACATCCGGTGGTATCCCTGTCATATTAGCATGGGACCAAGCAAAACAGTCCACGTTAGCTTTTAAAAATTCAATCAACATACCTCGCATGTCTGAGCTTAAATTGGCTCCAACATAAACCTTGTTCAGGCCATTGCTCAAATAATATCACAGCCTCGAGCTCTTCAATTGTTGTTTTGATATCTTCATTCTCTTCAGGTTCCTGAATTGTATCAGGTCTCGAGTCTAAATCTGTCTTTTCTTGTTCGGTTGAGGTTTGATCCTTGATACCTTCAACTATTTCCTGTAATTGCTATTTTTCTTTATTTACGGTGCTCGCATCTGTTACAGCGTTGATACTTCTGGCTGTCTGCTGATCTCCACGAATTTGGCAAATTCCCCACGGTGATGGAAATTTAATAACTTGATGTAGAATTGATGGGACAACATCCATATCATGGATCCAAGGTCTCCCCATGATCATATTGTAAGCCATTTCCATATCTACTACCTAAAATTTAGTTTTTTAACAACACCTGCAGCAAAAGTTGTTAGAATTACCTCTTCTTTTGTTACCATACTTGAATTGTCGAACCCGGATAGGGTATGCGCCTTAGTTATCATTTTGTCTTCAACTTGCATTTCACGTAATACCCTTAATAGTATAATATTCACGGAACTTCCTGGATCAATCAAAACTCATTTTACATTAGTATCATATACAAGTAAAGATATTACTAGTGCGTCGTTATGTGGGGTCATTACTCCTTCGGTATCTGCATCATCGAAAGAAATACTTTCGTTTTCTAAAACTTGTCGTACCCGTTTCCCGTGTGTTATCGTTACTTTAGAAACCTTGTTGGAAGCCGTATATGTTACACCGTGAATATCTTTACCCCCACTTATAACATTCACGGTTCTCTTGGGTGAAGGGGGCTTTGGTGGCTCCTGCCTATTTTTCATATAGGCTTGCTTACCTTTCTAACTAAATAACTCAGTGAGATACCCTTGTTTCAATAGATGATCCACTTCACTTCGTAAGAATCTACATTATGAAGTTTTGTGCCCGTGATCATTATGGAATTCACACCAATGGTCTGGATTGCGTCTATTTGGATTTGACCGCATCTCTTTTGGCCATCGTACCTTATCTCCCATGCTCCTCAAAACAGCTACGAGCTCGGAGGTAGTGACATTAAAGTTATATCCGCCGAACCTTGCCTTTAAACTACTGTCATTATCTCGTGACTCTTGTCTGTTTCGATCATTTCTGAACCTTGATAAAGAACCAGATTCCCTGTTCCTCGATTTTTGATCATATCGTTGACTATCCTGCTTTGACCGTAAGTCTTTCCCTACAGGTCCCATATATGGATCGTACCTATTTTTACCTGATCTTTTTTCGGTTTCTGATCTCCTGGAATTGCTCCTCTCTTCATGACGAAACTGAGGTACGGTATCTTCCTCAATTCGCAACTTCGTACTATACCTATTATAAACATCATTCCACGTGGTTGCAGGAAACTCTCGAAGGCTTTCTTTAAGTCTTCTCGTGGCTTCTCAGCTTTTGTTATTTAAGTTGCTTGCAAAAGCTATTGCAACCTAGTTATCGGGTACACGAGGTAAAGTCATTCTTTCACGTTGGAATCTATCAACAAAATCCCTGAGCAACTCTGAGTCCCCTTGCTTGATTTTGAAAATATCCTCCATTCTTTTCTCAACCTTTTGAGCTCCCGAGTGTGCTTTAATAAAAGAATCTGCAAGCTCAGCAAAAGAATTAATAGAATTTTAGGGTAAAAGAGAATACCGGGTTAATGCACCCTTGGTGAGTGTTTCTCCAAATTTCTTGACCAGTACTGATTCAATTTCTTGTTTGGTCAAGTCATTGCCTTTCACGCATGTTGTAAATGCAGTTACGTGATCACGTGGGTCTGTTGTGCCATCATATTTCGAGATGTCAGACATTTTGAACTTTTAGGGATTGGAAGGGGAGCAACACTTGGTTTCCAAAGTTGTTGTGAGTATTTATCCACATCCACTCCTTTAATTACAGGGGGAACTCCAGGGATTTGCTCGATGCGCTCATTTTGTTCCTTAAGCTGTTTCTGCAAAGTTAATACTAAATTTTGCAAATGAGAATTATTTGAATTACCTGGTTCTCCTTCCTGTGGTTCACTGGGGGTTCCTCCATTTCCAGAATTAACAAGGCCAGAACGAGGATCCTCCAATGTATTATTATTAGGTGTAGGTGTGGGTGGTGCAACAGGTAATCGACTAACTAGAGCCTGAAGAGCTTTGTTAACCCGTGCATCAATTACTTTTTGTAAAGCTTCATCTACCCCTTCAAAATGTTCAGATTGCTCTTGTTGATCAGCACGAGATTCATGAGCAGGAGTGCCTTCACGAGATTGACGTGGTGAATTTTGAGGGGAGAGAACCACGTCAATGTTCTGTAAATCTCCTTGATTTTGATGGATTTGATTTTCATGGTTTCCCAAGGTGTTTTCACTGTTATTGTTGTTTGACATGATGATAACAATGGCTGGAAATATAGAGAAGATTATCAGATTCCCGGTAACGAAACCAATTTGTTTAGCCAAAAATCTGAGTTTTTGGTCAAAGCTTATAAATATAGAGAAATTCGGGTTACTAATAATCTGGAGACGAAAATAATAAAAGACTTTTGAGAATAATAAAGTAATAAGTAATTTTGTATTTCAGTGTAATCTCAATAATATTTCTTGTTCTTACAGATGTTGAGTCCTTCTCCTTTTATAGTTGATTCTAGGAGAAGATGTAATGCCTTTGTCTTAATGAGGCAATTATGAGCAATAAATGACATTAAAAGAAACGTTACACAATCATTTCTATTTAATTCAAATTCTCTAACGTATTTGATATTTAATGCTGTATTTAGACTCTTTTTACGTCATCAGATTCGTATCTTCAACTTCTTCCGATCTTCGGTCTTTAAATGACTCGAATAGGTACGAGACTCGTACCTATTTGAGTAACGGTCCACACCTATGTTGTTTTCTTCTCCTCATATCTGTTGTCTCCCGTGCCTCTTGGCTATTTATTGTGTTTTGACCAGTCCATGTGTCATGACACATCATCTTTAATATTTAGATTCAGTTTTTTTCCAATACATTTATCTTACATGGATCCATTATATTTTTAAAGTTATAGATCTATATCTATTATTTGTTATAATTTGAAAATTTTACACACAAATATATGCTTCGCTTCGAAAATAATAGGTTCAGATAAACCCGATACCATAATGTTGAATTTGTTTTGTATATTCTAAAATAATTGGAACACAATTCGGCATGATTAATAGGTTAGTTTTACTAATTAAGACGCAGCAAATGCAGGTAAATGTTTTATTTCTTCTGCTCTAAATGCAATTAATTTTACTTGGCATTATAGGATGGCAGGCATTTCAGCCGGAGCTTTTAGGTACCAGGTTTATCTAAATTCAATTTTTTCTAACATTAGCATAAATTTATTAAAATTGCAGTAAATAGTAAATATAAACTCGTAACTTTAAAATATAATAAATTTAATACTATAATAATTTTAACAATTAGATTTATAGAGCTTAAATTCTAAATACGTCCCCCGTTGCAAGTAGAATAACTATCTCATGATAATTTTCGTGATCATATAATAAGTGCGCATTAATGACAAGCAATATATATGCTGTGAGGTACAAGTGTAGCCTCCATATGATTAATTCGTGGCAACCAGATGGAGACTTCAATATTATTGCATTGCATATTTACCAAGAAGATATCTTAAACAAATAGGAAAATTTATGTGAGTCATGTATATGTCCTAGGTTTTCGAAAAGGAATTAACTGATACACTTTTACAATGTAAATAATTTTTATATTATTCGTATATTTTAAATGGTCATAGCAGGATGTTTATTATATACTATTAAGGGTTGTGATGAGATATAATTATACCACTTAATTAGAAGTTTTAGTTCGAGTCCTGAGAATAATAAAAAAATCCTGATGGGAAACGCTTCTTTCTTTAATGGGCCTTATAGGGTCTGAATCCAAATTAATCGGGACTCTAATACGAATATTGAACTTCGAATGAAAAACGTAAAGGGGTCGTTTGATATGAGAGATAAGTAAGAATAGTGATAGGATAAAAATTTAATACCACCTTAATACTTTGTTTGGCTACCAAACTTGGGATAAGTTATCTCGCGATTACAATTAGTATCGGGATAACGTATACCTTGTAGGGGGTGACATAATTAGTGCTGGGATAGAAATTATGCAATGCATGTCATTTTTAATACAACGTACCAAACAGTGGATAAAATACAATTCTAGCATAACTATTCCCAACCAAACGACCCCAAAGAGGTTATTTCTATATTTATAGGTTAGCGAATTAGAATTATTATAGACAATTACTTATTATAATAGATTATTTTAACCTGATAGTATAAAAATATTATACAGTATTAATATGGTGAAGTTAAAAACTTCAGAAGAATTTGGCTATAACTGTACTGTTTGCCAAGCCTGCTATAATTTTGAACATGTACTACTTGGCTCTTCAATAATTATTGCTGGCACTATCAATGCACATACATGCAATATTAATGTTTTAACATGTACATATATTCAATTATTATATTATATAAAAGATAGAAGTAATGAGTAATGACCAGGATGTGTAAATCAATGCATTGTTTTGGCCCATACATCCCAGCTAGCTTGTAAAGCAAATGAATGAAAGTTAGTTGAGACTCAAAAAAAAAGAGAAAAAACAAATACATGGTGTAAATATGGTATAACAGAAGTCATTTTTTAGAAAATGTTTCCGAGAAATGGCTTATTATTTGAAAAAAAAATCGATTTTTTTTTGGTATTTAATTGGAGAGTAAATTTTTTTATTGAATATTGATAATAATATTAGTAAAATTTGTATGTGGCACGTAATTTACATTTGCTCCATCCATTGAATTTCTATCCCTTTTTTAAAAAAAAGTTTAGCTAATACCCAATTTTTGGATAACTTTAGATGTATACATTTTTCTCTTCTTCTTTACTATTGTTTTCTTCTTCTTTATGCTTAGAGTTTTTTCTTCCTATTTTATTAGTTGCAAATTGAGTTTGTTTAATTTTGTTGTTTTTACAATTTGATGATTAAGATTTGTTCTTTATAATATTTGAAAGTTATGTTTCAAATTTGAGCTCATTTGGAGTAGATTTGGGCATTGAATCGTGTATTGGATTTTTGAAATTCAAAGAACAAATTTATGTTTAAGAACTTAAGATTCGAAATCTGAAGTTGCATTCAATAGATTGAATTACTTAACATTCGAATTTCTGAATTAAGTTGCATTTGAAAGATAAAGAACGTAAAATTTGATTTCTAAAGTTGCATTGAAGAGATTGAACTATTTCACATTCAAATTCTTGAAGTTGCATTTTAAAGATAAAAGAACTTTAGATCTGATTTCTAAAATTGCATTGAAGAGATTGAACTCCTTCATATCCGAATAGGTACACTTTGCAAAATTTTATACAATACAAGTATAACTTAAAATCATTTTTCCTATTTTGTTGAAAAATATTTTACCTTAAAATATTTCCGACAACCAAAGATAAAATGACTTATTTTTCAAAAAATATTTTCGACGATGACTTCTTTTGTTTAAAGAACCAATTTAAATAGAAGTCATGATATAAACAATAACAATAAATTCAGTATAATTTTACAACTGAAGTCTGGGGAACGTAATGTGTACGCACACAGTATTATCTCTATCTTGAGAAGGTAAACAGGAGCCATGATATCGCATTGAATCCCATTTAATGTTTACCATCCCTTCTCCACCATGACACCAATCCATTTCTACCTATAAAAGGCTAATGAAGGAAGTGGACATATGTCAAGGTAGAAAAAGAAAAAGAAAAGGGTGCTTAAAAAAAGAGAGAGAGGCTTAGTTAAAATATATACAAAAGAAATATGGTTAAGTTGTCCAATATGATATTTGTTTTTCTTGGTTTATTAGTAGTTATTTGTACCACAAAAGCAAGAGAAGTGCCTAGTGAGAAAGGTCTTACTGATCAGAAAAATTTTGTAGGGTTTGGTGGTGTTGGAGGATTTAGTGGTATTGGAAGCAATGGGCTGCCTGTTGGTGGAGTTGGTGGTGGGGTAGGTGGTCTTGGTGGTGGGGTAGGTGGTGGAGTTGGTGGTGCTAGTGGACTTGGTGGGGTAGGGGGACTTGGTGGGGCGGGGGGTAGTGGGATAGGGGGACTTGGTGGGGTAGGGGGTACTGGTGGACTTGGTGGATTAGGTGGGGTACCTGTAGGGGGTGGTGCTGGTGGACTTGGTGGATTAGGTGGGGTACCTGTAGGGGGTGGTGCTGGTGGACTTGGTGGATTAGGCGGGTTGGGGGGTGGTGCTGGTGGACTTGGTGGTGCAGGGGGGTTAGGGGGCACAGAGGGGTTGGGGGGTGTAGGGGGTTGGGGGGGTGGTTGTGATGGTTCAGGGAGTGGGGCTGGAAGTCTTCCATCACCATAAGATGATATTTCATAATTTAAAGTCAAGTGACATTTTCATGCAAGTTTGGATATCAAAATTTTTTTAGTGTAATTTCGTTCTTCTTGTTTATTTAATTATATTTATTTGAGTTTGTTTGAACGTTTTGCAATGTATTAAGTGACATATATTTCAGATTTTCCTAATGTTGAATGTCGTGTTATAATATATATGAGGTTTACAATGTCACACTTCTTCATCTCTATATACCTATTTTCAGATTGTATGAGAATATACTGGTTATGTTATTATTGTTGTACCTATTTTCAAATTTTGCATGCGCCTCGCAAGCTATTAGTGTTTTGCTCTCCTTTTATTTTTATTTAGTTGTTCAATAAAATCACTGTTCTTTCTTAACTAAAATTAAAAGGGTACGTGAAACTTCGCTAAAAATTTAGCAAAGTTAGACCCCAATCTATAATTCCAAAATATAATAAATTCAATATTAAAAATCTTAAATATCAAACCTATAATCTCAAAGTGCAATAAATTTAATACTAAGGTCTTAATATCGAACTCATATATAAATTCTGGATCAACCTATGTGGTAGGTAATAATCGAGCCTCTATGAAAACGCTCAATTGAAGAGAGAGAGGTAATGCTCAATTTTTGAGAGACGTTGCGAGTGTGAGCAGACATTTAGGCTCTACCAGTGGCGTATACAAAATTTTATATAAGTATTGTCATAGCAAGCAAATCCGTCAATCATTACCACATAGCAAGCAAATCATGAATGTTTTGTTTTGAAAAAAATGACATTCAATAAAAACTCTCAAAATATTACTCCCTCCGATCCACAATAAGTGACCAATTTATTTTGGACACACTCATTAAGGAAATATTAAATTCTAAACAAAAATAGTTAGTGTGACTAAACTATCCTTAATTAAATATTGCATCATAGTTATAGTAGCATTTATTTCTCTTATCAAATGTGAGGAGTAAATGACTTTTTAGGGATACGTACATAAGTATAATTTTAGAAAAATAAATTGAATAGTTATAGTAGTATAATTTTTTCTTGATTGTATAAATGGACACTTATTTTGGACCAAAATAAAAAAGAAAATTGGTCACTTATTGTGGACCGGAGAGAGTATATGTATAGATTATCGGATGGAAATAATTTCTGGCGTAGGCTAAAAATAATCTTTGTCAATTGCCTTTTTTTTTTTTAAAGGTGGAGGATACAACAATTTGACCAAGTTTTGGGACTATATTGAATATAACTCAAAGTAAGTGGACCAATTTGGCACTTTAACCCTTACGTATCAAAAACCGCAAAAACTCCAAATATTTTTCACCATTCCTACAAACTTTCCTCTTCGCTCTCAGCTGTGAACTGTTCTCCATTCTACATCACTTAATCAGCTTTTGATTCTGTAGCAAAGAAAATACGATAAATCAATCAGAAGGAAAATGGGACCCAAAAATTGCAAAGTATGCGACGATGCACAATCAAAATACAAGTGTCCCAATTGCTTCATACCCTAGTAAATTTCCCTTTCTTGCTTATTATTTAAATTATGCTTATTTTGATTTTACTTTTAATCCTGTGTTTTGAGTTAGATGATTCATACAGTGGACTTAATTAGTTTGGGATTGAGGCGTAATAGCAGTAGGTTTTGTTAATTTAGTATTGAATTTAAGTTCTATGCACCGACGATGGAAAAAATATTTACATAATCATGTCACTTTCTCTATTTAATAGTATTGATTGGTAATTCTTAATGAGTTGGAGGTATATATTACACTATCAGGTCACTCAAGAATAACTACATGTAAGCCTCGTTAAAATGTGAGATTTGTAATACAGATTACCTGCTATAACAGGTAAAAGTGACCTGTGAGTGTAAAAATTTCGTACATTGACGATGATGTGAACAATTCATTATAGTGTCAGAGCATATAACTTAAATGGGTTGTGTTATTAGAAAGATAATTGAAAGATCCGTAACTTTTTTGGTTGTTTTTGTTTTCGTCTTGCAGTTGTTCTTTGGTCTGTTTCAAGAAGCATAAAGGTCTGTTCTTGGAAACACATTCTATGAACCTGATTATTCATGTAGGCACTACTTATTTGTTTCTGTAGATTAAGATGAAAATGGGTTTTACATGAGCTTATTTATGGATTATGCAGAAATTTTCTGTGTGAAACCGGAACCAGAACTGGAACCTTCTTCTGTGGAAAAGCTTGGTAAGGATAGCTTCTCAAATAAGAAGTTGAACTTTTTTCTCTTTATACCTTTGCATAATCACTATAAGAATGCGAATTATATGCATATTTTTTTTCTTTAATTGTAGTTGAAGTTTATTGTCTTTGTTAGTATTTCATAATCAAGAGTTTCAGCCTTATTTGGTTGTCATTTAACTATCCTTCTTGCGTCTAATGGTGAGTTACATTCAATAGCATTTAGAAAACTTCGATATTGCACGAACCTTCTCTTTGATGAATGAGTTTCTGGAGAATCAGATTGAAGTTTCTGTCTGCTATGTATGTATAGTTTTAATTGTCGAGTTAATGGACTAATGAGTAATGCTTCTTACAACTTTTTCTAAGTAGCATCCTCAACTGGCTTAGCTCTGCTCTCATTTTCCTGCATTCACATCTTACTGTTAAAACTATTTAGAACCACTATCTTATGCATCTTCATTAAAAAGATTAAGGGATTTATGAGAATAGAAAGAAAGAAGTGAATATTCTCTCGGTACTTAGACTACCTTAGTTTGTTAGTTTGGATTTTTCAAACTTAACCCCTACTTCTTTCGGGGTAGTGTTTCACCTTCTATGTTTCTTTCTTTCTTTTCATAATTATTTTATATTACTAATTGTGTGAAGGAACCAACATTTTTATGTTTTTCTCATGTAAATAACCGAAACATCTATTATTTCACTTAAATCTTCATGACATTTTCTGTTTGAGCATATTTAACCTTTATTTTCTGGAAGTGCTGTAAGCTTTCCCATTATCAAATGGGTCTTGCATCCATCTGAATAGCACCGCTGGAAAGGGTCCATCGGTGGGTAAGGTACGACTGGAACAGAGGGAAAGTGAAGGGGAGGGTTACAGGGAAACCGGAGGAGGAAGAAGGTGGGTTATACAGGGTTGTAGAGGCTACATGAGCCTGGGGGTTAGGCCGTCCGTTATTTTAGGGCTTTGGGTATTTCTTAAAAGCTGATGGTTAAATGGATGGAAAAGAGGAGGGTTGGTGGGGTAGATGGGAGGAAGTAGTTTTGAAGGTTTCAGTGGAAGGTGCTTACTAGGTTTGCGGATAACTCGGGGGATGGTTGCTGGTTTTGGATGTAATTGTTACAGTGGTCTAGCGCCATAATCTAAAGAGATTGAGGTACTCTTTTTATTGTTGTTTTTTCTTTCTCCAAAGACCATTGAATATTTGTATTTGCGTAAACGGTAAGTTATGATCATCAACCCTCTTGCCTATTGCTATATATTTATAAATGAGTCAGCATGATTTTACACTTCGACTCTGACTAGTTTGTGTGAACCAGTGATGAATTCAGCTGGTATAATTCAGGCATTGTTTGGTGGTTTCATTTAAGTTTGATGTATGGTATCCTACTTTAAGATTGTAACATGCCTCAACTTATATCTATCAGCTTCTGCTCCGGGATCACATGTGGAGAAGCCAATCTACATTGATGAGCAAAGCGAGGTGCTGAATCAGTCACGACTAGAGTCTATAGGTATGTTTCACAAACTTGTGTAATAGAAAATAATACCGATTCTCAGGAAGCACCTGAGTATCTCATTCGCTGCATGATTTCTGTAACATAGCTAGCGGATGACATACAACTGTCACGCTCTTCATGAGCTTATCATATTTGTAAAAAGATGCACATACTTGCGCTTCGAGAGGCAACCTCCAGATAAACATACTTGTTCCCTTCCTTAAAGAGGGATATGGTGACGCTCAACTGGAAGAGAAAAGTGTGACATGTGTTTTCTCATATTATCGAAATACACCTCATGTCCCTTTCATAAGACTGAATAAATAGTTTCTACAACATTATAGCTTGGAATCAGGAAGGATTTGTGCTTCACTATCATCTTTATTAATTCAGGCATCATTTTGTTTCCATATGGTTTGTGATATTAAGGCATATGTTTTTGCTTAAGGTGAAGGGCATGATTTGCTAAGAATCTCACCTTAGTAAGAGCCAAAGCTACTGATACCGAGTTTAACTTAGATTTTACTACTATACCTTTCTATATTCTAGTTCTGAGAAATGCACATACTTTGGCTTCAAGAATTGTAAACCCCTTATTGGACTTTGTCTATAAATTTTTCAGATTTACAGCCCATTGATTGACCTTTCTATAACCCTCCTCTCAACAAAAATACTGATTTATTATACTAGACATTGAAGGTTTTGTTAGCATTTAATGAGTTTCTTATCATGTGCCAAACCAATATTCTGTTTCTTGAGTTTTTCATTTCCCCTGTGACATCTTCTAGCTTCATTGCAGCTTCTTCCAATGAAATTCGTGAGGCTATACGGAACAAAGAGCTTCAAAATCTCATATGCAGCATAGATTCTTCTATGGATGCAGAGGCTGTAAGTACCATAGCTCTGCTTTGTGTGTGTATGTATATATACACACTTACTTTGCCTTACCATAGACCTACTTAAATATCCAATATTGTGCTATTTTAATAGATTTAGGGTGCGAAGTCAAGTCAAAGGGCAATATCTACTTTAGTCGAAATGCTAATTGGAAAAGAACTTGAAATAAATATTTGTTCCGATGGAACCGTCTCTCCTGCCGTAGATTGGAAGTAGATACACAACCCAAACCATTATTCTTTTCTATTTATTATTCTTTTTATTCTCACTAAGCAAATAACTCTAACAAAAACAGATAGTGGAAGGGATGAATCCGTTGTTAGTTACACCCTATAAATAATCATTCAGGAGTATTGCAAATATCTTTTGAAAGACAAGAATCAAATAATTTCTGTGGTGGAACAAAATATCTGTCATCTCCCCTTTGACTTGATATTTTTCCCTTTCTCATAGGAATGTTAATGCTGCTTCAATTTTCTATTGTCGTTTGTCAGGAACTTGACAAGGCAATGGACAAGGAAGAATTTCGCATATTCAGTGAAAAGGTAAATGTGGCATTCTTCCTTCCCTCTAGACAGTACACATATAATAATATCATACTTCAATAATAGTAATTCTTACAAGGCAACCTTTTTCTGGTACTGCTTAATGTCATGTGACTGCAGATTTTGTCCATGATTAGTCAATGAAGATTTCAACAGAAGCATGATTTCCTGACAATGAATAGCGCCGTAACAAAGGAAGATCTTTCCCCATGGTTCAGAAGCTATCATTAAGTTGTTCGGGCACGGGATCATATCTACCAAAGAAGATTTTGCGCGAATCTTACGTTTTGCTTGAAGATGTTAATGATACAACTGCAGATAGTTCTGATTCAGCATCTCCTTCAACTTTCATTAGGAAAAACAATCTGGTCTTCTCCTCGCAGTTTAGTTCATTCTACGCTCACGATCCTGCTCTTCTTCTATCAGCTTCTACTTCAAATTGTTTGTACCTTGAATGAAGTGTGTAGATAAACAGTTAAATTAAATATTTAGACAATATTTCTTTCCTAGTAATCCAAAGGTGGAAGAAGGAAAGGAAGCTATGATGACCTAGCAGCATCTCTATTTTATCGTACATTTTGCAGTTATCATTACTTAAAATGGAGTAACTTTGTCTAAAAGACTGCCTGATTTGCAAGGTGTTATTCTCCCTATCCCATTTTATATGTCAGCTTTTTTCTTTAGTCTGTCCCAAAAGTGTGACACCTTTCTTTTTTTGGAAACTATTTAATCTTACCATGTTATTTTACCCTTATGACATGATTTGTTAGAACCTACTTAATATAAAAGCTCATTCTGTTTTTAATTTTTTTTTAATTTATAGGAGAATGAAAAGATTACGTAAAGAAAAAACATTCTAGGTGTTTTGCATTTATTCGGCTTACGTGTTAAAAGTTTTCTTAAATATATTTTAAACTTTGTGTCTGGTAAAAATGAAACAGGGAGTAGGAAACAGAAATGTGGCTACTGGCTACAAAGATATCGGGGGAAAATCAGAAATAATCCGATTTACAACTGGTAATTGAAAAATAGTCATAGCTTGAAAATCAATTGAAACTTAGTCACATTTTCATGTAAAGATAAAATTTGAACAAAAACACACTTAAAAATTGGAAAAAAATTCTTGCATAATATGCTTGAGTTCGAATTTTTGACATATGAGATTCCTGCATAATGTGTAGGAATTTCATAATGTACTAGTGTTCCAACATAATATGCTAGAAGTTTATACGCAGAGGCTCCATAATCCAATATATTATGCTGTAATTTCCTGTGTCTCAACTAGGTATTTTTGTCTAATTTTATTAACATAAGTTAGTTAGCTATTTTTTTAATGATTTTGCAAATGCTGACTATTTTTTAATTACTAATTCGAAAATTGGCTAACACACGCTATCTTCACAAGACGTGGGTGATTCTCACAAAGATTACCCATCTCATAATCAAACATTATACCAATGGGATAGGGATCAAGGAAGGGGAAAATCAATCAAAGATTTTATATAGTACTCCTTTCGTCCAAGTTTACTTGTTCACTATACTAAAAATAGATGTCCAATTTGATAAATCAATGAATAATTTACAATCTTATACCTAATTAATCCTTATTATTTCCAACATTTTGAATTTATAATAGTCAAAGTTAATTTTTCAATAATAATAATTAGGGGTGATATAGTAAAATTATCATATTAAGAAGTGTCAATTTAATAGTGAACAAGTAAACTTGGACAACGGAGGGAGTAATACTTTCATCAATCTGGCTCTGTTCTGTTCTGGACTCTGGGGGGAGAGAGGTCAAATACTGCAAGAAATAAGACGTGACTGTAGGTAATATTCTAACAAGTTTGACAACCAGCTGTTGCTTTTAAAGGGGAAAAAAATACAATAAATAAAGCAATACTAATTCTATCATAATAATTACAAATTAGAGAAAGTTATACTCGTATTAGTGAGCCAGTGTAGACTGCAGTCTTGTTTCTCTTAAATCTCTTACACTACAAAATTTGGTTGGTGAAAAGCTCTCTTGGTCGATCCACCTTGTAATCAACCTGCAAAAGCACAGAAATTGAATAAAATACCAAGTTTATATCAGTTTTTCTGAATTTGGCACTGATAGTCAAGAAGTCATATTAGCAAAAAAAGAGATAATATTTTTTAGCATCTTCTTGCGTAATTTGTGAAAAAAAGGCAGTCCGGTGCACTAAGCTCCCGCTAGCATCTTCTTCACGTAATTTGTGCAAGAGATTTAAAAACAATAAGTTAAAGTTCTATGCTTGAGATCTTCTTGTTGCTCGAACATATACTAATACATTCTCCATCTATCCCATTTTATATGACACTCTTTCCTTTTTAGTCAATTCTAATAGGATGACACCTTTCTATATATAGAAACTCTTTCAATTTTTTCATTTTACCCTTAATGACATGCTCTTATAGTCATAGTCTCATAGATATGTTTAAGATCACAAGTTCTAAGATTCAAGTCTTTCTTTCTTAAATCTGTGCTCAATCAAATACAGCCATATAAATGAAACAGCAGGAGTAACAAGTTAATAATGTCAGATACTAAGATGCACTTAATTTTCCAGCCTTCAGTGTTGATTAATCTTTCCTTAATCTTCTGTCTGGTATTATAACAACCGTAATAATGTACTCCCTCCGTTCACTTTTACTTGCCCAATTTAAACTTTTCACGTCTCTTAAAAAATAATAATTGTAGTATATATTTTACCATATAACCCCTAATAATGATAGCATTTCAAAAGGTCTTGAGAAATAATTTTGAAAATGAGCAACTAATGATAAGGGTAAAATAGGAAAAAAATATATTATATTTCTCTTGATTTAGTATAATGGACAAGTAAAAGTAAAAATGTATTTTTAGTATAGTGGACAAATAAAGTGAACGGAGGGAGTAATATGTAAACGTATGAGTATCTGAATCATAAACTTACCAGTTTGATGATTTGCTGGACTTTCTTCTATGCGGCTGCTTGGCTGTTCCGCTCGCTGATTCTGCATTCAAAAGCTGTGTATTATGAAATGTTTTTTCAAAAGAATATGCAAAAAATTAAGGTAATGAGAAAACAAGCTGTTTTAGACGGTTGACCACAGTTGATATTAATTTTAGTCTCTGTTTCAAGATGCAATTCTGGGTGATAGTTCCACATGAACATCGTCATCATGACAATGTTCAAGAATATATGTGAATCCAGATTTAGTTGGGTTTTCGGTATTTTTCTCATGATTGAATGAGTGTGAAGTGTACCGAGGTTAAGGACAATCAAAACTCGAGATGTTAGAAGGCGCAAAATTAATGAGTGTAGGAGCTGCTATTGAACTCCAAATCATTTAGACTTATGAAACTAAGGGGGTGGGGCTGAAAAAAACAATAAACAAATATAATGAGTGAGAAGAACAAAGGACTTGCCTGTGGTAACACTTGTGCCTGGTGTAGAGCATAACATTGTTGATATGGATCACTAAGATTTGGAAGTCTGGGCTGATTAGTATTATGTCCAACAAGTGAGTTCATTATTGGATGATCTGGCTGGTTCGCTGCTCGGATTCTGGACGGATCAGGTACAGGAACTGACGGCAAATGATATGCTGGAACAGGAAATCTAGGAGTCATTTGTGCTACTGCAGCTGCATTCTGCATTGCCGGACCTGGCATTAGAGATGGATATGGAACCATTGGCCGGTTCATGCCCATTCCCGTACCCATCCCCATACGCATACCCATTCCCATCATTGGCATGTATTGCGGGACTCCAGGATACATCATAGGGACCATGCTACATCCCATTGACATCATCTGCAGACAAGTAGCTATGATCAAACTGTATCCTAAACTGACCACTTATTTTTTTCCCCTAGCAGCTTCAAATGAAGATACAACACATGTCAACTTACAAGCAGGATTTTACATACTGGGATCATATATAATACTGGACAGGATACCATAAATAACGACATAACAAAGCAACACCAAGAATAAGTTAACAAAATCTGGAATAACAGAAAGATGTGCCAAAGCGAAAGCCTTGGCGTAACTGGTAAAGTTGCTGCCATATGACCAGGAGGTCATGGTTTCAAGCCGTGGAAACAGCCTCTTGCAGAAATGCAGGGTAAGGTTGCGCACAATAGACCCTTGTGATTCCGCCCTTCCCCGGACCCTGCGCATAGCAGGAGCTTAGTGCACCGGGCTGCTCCCTTCTTGAGCCAAAGCGAGAGACTTGGATTTTCCGGTTCCTAGTCTATTAAACTAAAAAGTATTGGTCCTTCCCATTAATCAGTTACTGCTTCCTTTCAATGAAATTTGATCAGTGAAGTTGTTCTACAACTACCTAACCATTTATGACCTCAAACATAATATGATTTTCATAAATTTAAAACTGCCAAGAATCTTTATAACACCAAAGATCTCCTCGGCATTGGAGTAAACTTCTGTCAAGAAGGAAACTTTAAAAGGTGAAGCATCAAAATGGAAAGAAAGAAGTAATTTACATTCCTTATAACTCAAGAGTACCAAAATCCTGATATTGGATCAGAATTATTCCACACTGATACATGACTTAGAACTTTTGATAATCTAAATTCCATATTTTCTACACTAGGAAGTTATCCTGTTTGACTTAGTCAATCTTCATTTTGGGAAATATATTTTCAGTAGACTTTTCCTATTTGTAGAACAAGTGAAATAAATAACACAATATGAAGAAAACGATTTATCATTGAAAAACTTCATACAATCAAAATACTAGATAAGTTACCAATGCGAGAAAAGAGAATGTCAACAAATATTACCTGCACTTGCATTTGCAATGATTTAAGGTACTCAATCGCTTCATCCAGCATTGAAGCTTTGTCTGACTGAAAGTTGATAAAAGAGTAACTTATAATATGAAAACAAGAATTCATTTTCCATTAAGAGCAGTACTCTTATGAACAGAACATAGTGTAAAAACCTTATTGCACCGCGGTATGAGTTCTTGTAGAGCCTTCATCTTCTCATTTATTCTATCTCGACGTCTCTGCATTCACATATTTATTACCCAATCATACTAGAAAAATAGTTATACCATCAAAACCTTCAGACTGAGACTTGAAAAAGTTGTTGGGTTTTTTATGTATTTAATTAATATATTAAATACTTAAAAGAGGGTGAATGAGAAATGGAGGGAAACTAAATTATTGAGTGAAATTTTAAGTTCCCCCTTGGTAAATGGACATTGTCCCATATTGGAAGAGGAAGAGGTTTTTTATGGGTATATAAGCAATTGCTCTTCTTCTAGCTCTTAAAAGAGTTGAGAAGAAGGTAAGCATTGTGCCGTTGTCGTTCGCTCGGCTTTGAATTCGGTCAAATGATCAATTAATTTTTTGGACCAAATTTATTTGTTAATAGTAAAATATTAACAGAAATGTTATTAAATATTTATTTTAATAACAGAATATTAATATTAAAATAAATATTAATATTAAATCCTCCAATCCGTTTTTTCCTGTTTTGGTAACAGAAAATTAACTACCCTCGTCAATTTTCCCTCTTTATTGTTGAGTAAATAGCCATTTATGTAATGACATTTATGCTGTGGCCGTTTTGCAGAAACAATCATTCTGAAGAGTTGCACCTCTTCAGATTTCAGCCCAACTTTGACTATAAATACAAGATTATTCTGCTCAGAATTTCCATACGATTTTCTGAGTTTCCTCTCCTTCTTCTGCATAGTTTAAACATCAAACAAAGCAACAGTAAGTGTGATTTGCTACCGAACTTTGTGTTCGCTGAAACACTGGGGTTTGAAGTACCACTACACTAGTGTGTAATTCGTTCTATCCTGGGAGGAAATAATCCATAACCTTGGGTACTAGGAGGGGATTAAATTCCTTAAGGAAACACTGTGAATTCAGTGGGCTCAAATTGATTTTCAGTTATTTCATAGTTCATTCCTGTTTATGTTCATTTATATTTCCAGAATTATTTTACAAATACAGTATACTAACAAAAGTATATACCCTTTCAGAAAGATTATGGACCTCTGCGGCACGAGATCTCTTTGTGGATGTAGAACTGCTGGTTTGCTTCTTTGCATCAGCAGACTCAAATTCAGCATCCTAAGACAGTAGAAATAAAGTAAAAGTCAAATAAAGGAATATCTGGACCAGCACATTTTTATCAAGGAAAAGAATTAGAATTGTGATACTCCCTTCGTTTCAGTTTATGCGTCTTTAGTTTGACTGGGTCTCCCAGAAACAGCCTTTCTATTCTCAGGGGGTAAGGTCTGTGTACATTTTACCCTCTCAGACTCCATTAGTGGGATTATTACTCGGTTGTTGTTGTTGTTTAGTTTGTCTGGGTACAAAGTTTAAAAATAAGTAGGAAAGACTTTTAAATCTTGTGGTCTTAAACTAAAGATTAGTATAATGTACCACATCTTTGCGGTCTTAAATGTGCTACTCCCTCCTGCAGTCACTAGTTATTTTATTTGTACATTGAAAATCATGTTAGTTTATATATACTCACAGACATTTCCATTGCTCCTACTCATCTGTTTCATACCTTAAATAGACAGTTCAACTTAAATGCTGCTGAACTTATTCCTTTCAATAAAATTGCAGATTTGCATTCCTCATGTCATTCTCCAGACTACAATCTAGACTAAGGAGAGACAGAGCTACTGGCATCTTCAACCCAATCTCCAAATGCATCTCGCAATGTATTTCAATTAGGCTAAACCACATGGAAATGATACCGGATAACAACTTTTAAGTATGTTGTTTAAAATATATTCACAGTTTATAAGGTATTTACAGATTAGCCAATTTCGCTCAAAGTTCAGAACACGACGTCTTAGAGTTTAAACCTCAAAGTTCAAACTTCAGGACATCATGTCCTAAAGTTCGAATCTTATGTCCTGAATTTCAAATTAGTAGTTCAGAAATTCAGGACACTTAGTCCTTAATTTCAAATTAGCAACTCCAAAATTCAGGACACTAAGAGCCCGTTTGGACATAAGAATTTTTTTTTTTTTTTTTTTTGTGAAATCAGCGTTTGGTCATAAAATTTTCAATTTTCACTTGAAGATGCATTTTGGAATTTTTCAAAAATTTGAAAAACTCTAAAAAGCTGTTTTTCAAAATTTTCACTTAGATCACCCACAAAATTTCAAAAACAACCCAAAATTATATTCATGTCCAAACACAACTCTAATTTTCAAATACCATTTTCACTTTAAAAAAAAATCACTTTTTTTTTTAGAATTTACTATTCTTATGTCCAAACGCCCACTAAGTCTTGAATTTCCAAATTCAAGGTACTTATTAGTCCTGAAGTTAGGGTGAATTGACAAATCTTTGAATACATTATAAATTATAAATATATTTTAAATATCGAGCTTAAAAGTGGCTATTGCTACACTTCGCCCCTAAAACACAAGGTCTTGAAAACCAACAGATTTATGATAACTAGCAATGATATACTCAAGCAAGAATATGAAAATGTGAAAGTACTATATAATACAATAAATAAACTTTAATTTTCTCTCGTCCCATTTGATGTGAAAGTATGACTATTTGGGGAGAAAAGCATATTTTTCTTTGACTACAATTTTCTCCAAGTCGTTTTTAAAATATTTGAAATTATTAACTATGTTGTCTTATGATAATATTTTTCCTGCAGTTTTTAAATATGTAAATTTTATTTTAAAATTAGGTACATTAACCCTTGTCACCTAATACTTTCACATAAATTGAGATGAATGGAGTATGCTTTTTTAAATTTATTTAATATTATTTATATATATTAGATACTAGAAACTACTAGTATATGATTTTAAATATTGATGCCATTTAGAAAAAAAATATAATTTTTAACGTGAAAGGTGTTACTATTACGAAAAATGAGAAATTCAATTTGACGAATAATTTTATACATTAAATAAAGGCCGATATTGACTTTTCTTTTTAGTTTGCCACAAAAATAAAATATTTTTTTATATTTAAAAATAATTTAACTTTTTTTGAATAAAATAACTCATAATTATATAAATATTTATAACTTATTAAAGGTTCTATTTATATTCGTAAAATAGGATGGAAGGAATATACTAGTAATTGAAAACAAAAGGAAAAAAATAACAGAGAGAGAGAGAAGAAAAGCCCAATAAATTGGGATGACCAGTAGAATTTGTACTTTGTGATTGTTCCAACAAGGTGCTTCGTCGACCTATTAGTAGCATGAGAATCCGTGTAGCAAATATGTGGTGAACAACGATACACGTGTCAAAGCTAAGATACTCTATTAACCTATTATGCCACTTGGCATCATTTTACGTATATATGTTGATGACGTGGCTTTCTTCTGGCCACGAACTCTCCGGAGCGCTAAATATGTGGAAAAATACAGTAAACGACAAAGCCACTCCCCAATACTGAACACACCCCAACGTGCAAAAAATACAGTGTGATTTTATCCGTTGGAATATGTTCTTCATTTTCCGAGCATTTAACAAATATTATTTGGACCGACAATAATATATTCCTACTCACTCCGTTCGCTTTTACTTGGTTACTATATTAAAAATATATTTTTATTTTTACTTATCTATTATACTAAATAAAAAAAGATAATATTTTTTTCTATTTTTTCATTCATTAACTACTCATTCCTCAATTTATTTCCCAAAACTTTTAAAAATATTGTTATTAATATGGGGAAAATTATAAAATATATACCTCATTTATTCTTTTTTAAAAAAAGTGCAAAATCAAAAGTGAATAACAAAAAATGAACGGAGCGAGTATTTAATTGGTCACGAAATTTAAAAAAAAAAAGATTTAAACTTATATAAAATAAGACACATATATTTTGAGTAGCTATAAATTATTACATAAAAGTAATTTATTTCCAAATATAAAAAAAAGTTATTTTTTTGACATGAATTAAAAAAAATACGTTTACATAAATTAAAAAGAAAGAATCTAATTTTTTGCTGATAATAAAAATGATAAAGTAACTTCTAATATTTTTAATAAATAGGAAACTTACCGTATTTTATAATTTAGTGCATTATATTATAACGCATTGAAAAATATATATTTATATATTATTAATAGTTCAATACAATTTAATTAATCAAGGAAATTATCAGCTTATATTAAATAAATTAGTACTAATATTATTCTCGTATTTTTTTAGTCTTAAATTTTTATTATTATCTATTATTTTTTCTGTTTCGACTATTTTATTTTTAAATTTTTTTTGTTATTACTATTTTATTCGGTAACTTTTCCACTCGATATTTCTTTTTTAAAAATATTGTGATTATATTTTTCTTAAGCGAATGGTCTGTCAAAAAACAAACTCTCTACCTTCGTGACGTAAGAATAAGACTAGCATACACTATCATTTGTAAATAAAAATTAACTCAATGGTGAGATTCATCTAACAAAACGAATCTTATTACTTTATTATAATTAAATGTGCGATTATTTTTAATCCGTCCCAGAAATTATTTACATTCGATAATCAAAAAGTGTATAGAATTTATATAATATTTATATATAACATGTAGTGTGTGAATATATATATACACATAAAATTTAGCTATTATTTTAAAAGCGGCAATACAATATTATTTTTTCTAATTATTAAATAGACTAATACTTAACTAAACAGACTATTTAATTAAAAAATTTAGGGAATTAAGAGAAGATAAAACAACCAGAAACTAATTTAGCTGCTTACCCACCTCGCTATGTTCTTCATTGTCCTCCGTTCCTCTTTCTCTTCCTTTCCGTTTCCGATCCTCCGCCGGCATAAGCGCCGGCTCCTGCGGAGGCTGCAGCGGCGGTGGTTCCGCCCTGGCACTTACACTACCTCTCGAGCCACTTGCCGATGACGTCCCCGTGAACTCACATGCCGTCGTCGACGTTTCCCTGCCGCTGGTTGTTTCCGCCGCCGTCGTAGTAGTATCAGTCGTGGCCTTTCCTTCGTCATTCCCGGGGGAAACTGGCGCTACTTTATCCGATACGCGTGAAAACTCTGCCACTGGAGTTTCATTCGAATCGACAATCGTTGATACCCTAGCTGTGTTACCAGAACTCGATGTATAATTTTGCGATTTTGCCTTAGGCAATCGTGAGAAATGCCCGAAATTCTGTAAGCGATGTGAAAATTCTCCCTCAGTACATCTCAATTGAGGCGGAGGCTGATTCGGACGGATCTCCGTCGTGGTAGTATCAATCTCTCCCGGCGGCGGCACGGCGGCGGTGACAACGGAGGAGCTCGGCGTAGTATAGAGAAATTCGGCATAGAGATCACGCCCGAAAGAAGAATCGTCAAGTGGATACTGAAGCCACGTGACCATTTCATCCTCTTGTATAAATATTGGTGGAGCTGAAGCTACTACCGTTTGAGATCTTTGATTTTGGCTTTGGCCAATTATTTGTCCATTTTGCCATATTAGCTCCATTGTATCTTCATCCATTCTGTTAAAAGATATGCATTGATCAGACTTGTAGAATCACTAAATTTCAAATACCATACCAAATATCGAATAAAAAATAAAAATATTTCATGAAACCTACACTGTGGACTTCTTTGACGGGATGGTGATACCAGAAGTTGTAGGAATAATCGGGTAGTCGTCAACCATTTCAAAATTAGGAACAGAGTGATTCATCTTGTGCAACTCAACTTCAAAATCAGAACTTCAACTCGCAGAACAACAACAAACAATTTCAACGTCCTCGTTCAGAGTTGCTCCGTGAAACTATCGATAGTTTAACGTCTTATGTTTCAACCTAGACTTGTTGCCGACTTAGCTAGCTCGAAATATTTGATCTATTTATATTATTATAAAAATACGAAATAAGACATAATAAGGCCTGTATTCTTTTTTGGTAACTTTCCACTTGTGGGTATGAGATAGCAATTTGCACTACTACTTGATGATTATGTTGGGTTTGTAAATGTAGAGTGAGTCAGTATTTATGAGTAATAATATAAATATATATAATGAGGAGATAGCGGTTAAAGAACACAGGCTTCTTGTGTTTAATGTCTTTTTGCAGGCAGGAGAGTCAGAGAGATAAGGTCTCCTCTTTCTCTCAAAAATTAAACTGTGGGAATAATATCATGGGCTAAGCTAGAAGCCTGTCGATTCGGTCAAAGATAATAGTTTTTGCTTAAATAATATATTTATATTAAAAAATTTATTAAATATATACGTATATTAAATTTAAAATTTAATTAGTAACTTTTAAAATTATCGTTCTAAATTTGAACCTATAAATTTGAATTTCTTGCTCCGCTTTTGAATAATATAATATAACATATGAAGCTAAATGACGAAGTGATTTTGATGCTATATATGCATCGGACACAATATCTTTTCCTGTCACATATATAAACACATTTAATATTTTTCCCTCAGTTCCTTTTTCCACATTTAAACAACTTATTTTTGTTTCTTATTTGATGTCTGATATTATTTTGGAGTCTGATTAATTTATATTCGTATTGAAAAATTTCAATTTGAGAGTAAAACACTCTATCAAAGCCGCTTTGAAGTATCTTATTTTCTCCTGCTATTTATAAGATTCTTAAAGAAACTCATTATTGTTTATGTTTTATATATATATATATATATATATATATATATATATATATATATATATTATTTTACAGCCTTATGTACACCATCAAATACTACAAGCTAATTTCTCGCACTTGCAGGCATCAGAGATACTTAAATTGTTTGATATATACACGCCCTGGCAAGGAGATTTTAGTTTAATATTTTAATATATTATTTTTCGTACTTAATGTCATCATATATATGACTACTGAATTAAGTCTGAACATCTTTGAACCAGTATATGACTTGCTGTTTCACACCACTCTTAGAAAATTAAAGAAGTTCTTGATCATTCTTTTTAATTTATATGACACATTTTTTTTATTCAGTCTGATACATAAAGTATTTTGTATTCACGCAACGTTTGTAAAAAGATCACACCTAAAAGGGTATAGTGCAAACAGTTTATACTAATGCAAGTATTAGTAACTACTTCCACGAATAATTTTTTCTTTAATAGTTTATTTAGAATTTTTTTTTATTATTTGCAAATAATATCTATGCTATCGTCAATCGAAGCTTTTATATATACATAAATATTACTGTAAAATATTTAAGGTCGCAAGTTTCAAATATCTTATTATGGCCACTTAAATATTATAATATATTTAAAAAAATATTTTTTTAAAACTCTATGCCGTATCAAACTACGTCATATAATTTGAGACGGATGAAGTATATATTAGTACTGTTAATTAGCAGTTAATAAAGCAAAGATAAGGTGTTTTAATTTCAAATATATATATTATTTTATTGAGTTCGGTTGTACCCGTATTCGAGCTTCTACCTCCTTTCCCGACTAGATCTAAACTATAAGACTTTGATTCAAGTAAGATTTTATGCAAATTATAAATAGGTCTGAACTCTTTTATGTATGAAGGGCAAGGTGCATGTCCAAATCTAAGTGACAAACCATTTGCTTTATAATACTATATAATATAAAAAATGTTGCAATTTTTTTGTGGGTCCCTAAGGAGACAAAGCATATGTACGATGGTATCTATCTATATCTGAAAATTTAGATTTATATTCGTTTTTGGATATTAAAATAAGAATAACCCCATATTTGGATAATGTGGGATCGGATTTCCACCTAAAGTTCTTTATTTTACAAATGATTGGGACAATACTATATAACTATCAATATTCAATCAACTAACCAACAAAGATAGTAATAAAGTGATAAGTATTAATTTCATTCTTATTTAGAGCACTCCGGTTTGAATTTTAAATACGAAATCATCTTTATAATGAAGCATTTTACCCTATAATATTGAATTTCTAGATGCAAATATGAATTTAATCGGGTCCAGAATAGAAGTCAGAACCAAAAAAAAACTACTAATCCGCTAATTAGTAAAAAGATAATCTGGTAAGTGCCAACTAGAACATCGCTAGAAAATCTTTATACCCTTTCTTTTTTATTTAAAGAAAACTTTGATTTAATTAGTTCAATCATAAAAGTTAAAAACTAGTGATTGTACATGTGCTTAATATAACTATTTGTCATGTGTTGTTCTAAATATTATTATAATGACAAAGGTGTTGTGTTTATTTGTTTAATCCTAAAGTGACAATTAAAAGTAAACTTTTCTAAATCAAATAAAATGTTACTTTTATTGTTAATTGGGATTAAAGCGACACGTGACGATCATTAATTAGTTAATTATACTTATTTTAATTAGTGACGAATTCAAAATTTAGATGTCATGAATTCTAAATTGAAAAAAAAAGTATGATTTATATGTATATATAATAATTTTTTTCCACACATAAAATTCGGCCTTAAAGCCCTAGACTTTACTGAACTAAGAACACATTGTTGGATCTGTTGCTGGCTCAACTATGTGAAGCAACATAGGAGCCCCATGTAAGGTTAATTGAGTCTTCCTGTCCGAAAATTACACTGCGCAATACAGTAAAAATATATAATTTTTTTGAATTTTTCTGTGGTAAAGGTGGTTTAAAAATATAAAAAAATTATTATATATATATATATATATATATATATATATATATATATATATATATATATATATTAGTAGAAGTGTATTATATAGGGTCTGTCTAGAAGTCGTTGTTTTTTCTTCTTTTTAATTTGGAAGAAAGAACTATTTCTCTATTATTAGGAACGTGGTCCAAAACATGAATGGACCATATATAGAAGCTATTTCCGAATATATACCATGGTACATGCACCTGAAAATGAAATAGACTTTATTTGAATTAAGCTATTTTTCCTCATTTATATATTTTTTTGTCTCGATTAAGTTATATATATCGCGAGTGTAATATTTTTTTTACACTATCAATGAATTTTAACTCGTAATAGCCATTATCAGATTTTTATCAATTACTAGCTAACTAACGTTCATAAAAAAATTTACTTGTAATTATCTAATAATAAATTGATTATGTAAACATTTTATGCAGCAGCCAACCAGTTATATGTGTAGATTAGAATGGTCGTCCTTAAGAGGAATGATAAGGGGTTGACCAAGCTGTAATCATGCTCACGGGCCGAGATAGTAAAGAGCACCTCGACTATCGTCAGGGTCAAATTGTCGGAAAGCGTACATCACAGAAGCGTTGTGTTCGAGCAGACGACGAAAGGTACAGTCGTAAGAAAGTATGCCGGTCAAAGACCACTGGATAAAAGGGAAAGAAACTATATATATGGGGGAAAAGCCCAGATAAAGGGGGGGGGGGGGATTCGGGAAGAGAGCTACCACAAGAGAGAAAACAAGAGGAACCTCTCCATCATCAACGATCACCTCTCTTCCCCTTCCTTGCTCCCATGATTATGGTGCATATCCGCCCTAGATGTAAGCTCATATTTCATGTTTGAGGTACGATTATTATATTAAGAAATCTTACGCGGCCTTATTCTTCTTTTATTTCGTACTTTATATGCTTGGATCTGGAATTAATTATGTTTGGCTAAGATTTACATTCTTTGTTATCAATAATTATTTCGACAAAAGGGTTTTACACTTTTTGCTCAAACAATATGTTTTTGCAGTTCTGAATACTTAATGTCGTTAATTTTTCTAATAGTTGGACCTTCCACCTTAACCAAATATTTCTGTTTGAATTTTGAGAATGAAGAACTTTTTGGTAGTGAGTGTCCAGAGGCTAATCCAGTGCTTCAGCATTAAGTTCATCCGAACCCTGTATTCCCGATGCAAAGTCTAGATTTTTATGTAAAACACATAATTTTTTAATGAATATTAGATCTGAATACATAATATTAAAAGTACAAAGTTTAGTGCTAAGAACTTTAAAGTTCAAATTCATCAAGTTAAAATTCTGAATTTGCCTGCATAGCGTGTTTACCCCCTTAGTGCACCTATTAGGCTAGAATAAAATTCGGCTTAGTCAGGCCAGTAAATTTTGAATAACGAATAACTAAAGAATTTTTTCAACTTTTTCTTTTTCTAATTGTGTTAGGGACGATATAGTCAGCAATTTTGCCACCTATTACAGGTACATTTGTTTATGTATTAGTCTCGAGACAAGAATTATTAATCTGTCACTAGTTTTGTTCCAAACATTCTTCCAAAGCAGTGGACGCAATAATTAATTCTTTAGTTTATTTAGCCAACATGATGTTTTTTTTTTTTAATATTCAAAGCTTGGTTTTCCATTTGGTTCAACATATTTTGTGGTCCCGATTAATTTGGATTTGTGGTAAAGCCTATTAATGTTTTCGGACAAAAGTATCTTAACTGCAACACGAAATGTTCCAGCATAACATGTTGGATTATGGACCTCCAGCATATTATATTGGAACTCCAGAATATTATGAATTCCAACACATTATTCCAAAATCTCATATGTAAAAAGTATGAATCTCAGCCTATTATGTTGGAATTTTTTCGATTTTTTAACGTATTTTTGTTTAAATTTTATTTTCACATGAAAAAGCAGCTAAATTTTGATTAATTTTAAAATTATAGCTAATTTTTAATTAATAATTTTAAATCACTATTTCTAATGGTTCGATGGTGACATCTTGGCCATTATAATTTTGTCCTATCGAGGACTCCAAATGTAAATAATTATCATAGAGGTCCCATTTTCTATTTAAATTTGTAATGCAGGGGGCGAGCATCTGCCCCCGAAAGAAAATTGAGGCGGTAGTATAGCACATGGGTCTATATTTGAAGAACCAAGTGGCAATTCCCCAATAGTTCATTCATTAATCAATTGTGTTGCCATTCTTTTTTTATTTTTCCCCCGAAATTCAGTATTTGTTTTGGATCAGACTAATTCGAATTTGCTTCACATTTTTTTATTTTGAGATAAAATATTTCCTCCCAAATGCAACTTTATATCCTGAAATATTTAATTACGAAATAAAAAGTACTTATCATTCTATAACAACGTTGAATAATTATGTTGGAGATGTGAATACTTCAAACAGCACAACGACATTCGTCTCACCTTCCTGTACTATCCCTTGTTTGTCCCGAGGGACGGAGGAGGCTAGGTTAGCCGAATGGTAGTTATAGGTACAAGAACATAAGGTGCCCTGCTTTTTCAGGGTAAGAAGAGGTAGAAAAATGTATCGAGCCAATGTTCGAATATTCGGGTGCTACAGCGTTAAGTAACTCATACCATACTACTAGGAAAAGTTCGAATGACTATGAATCGTGCTCTACAAGCTATGTCCTACACTAATTAATTCTAATATTTTTTTTTGGAATTTTGCCATACTATAATATTAAGGCCACTTTTGTTATAATAAAGTTTAATTTGCTAGATTTCCAAAGAGTACGATGAATGATAATAGTCTTTATTTTCTTAATCAAAAGTTTCAAACTCGAGTTTGATAATGAAATTTGTTCTATCATAAAGCATTTTGACTTCCATAGTGGACATTTACAGTGCAGTCTAAATTAGTCGGCGGATTTTATATATTGACTAAATTTGTTCATCTACTAAGGAACTAGAAATTCTAACTAGATGATTCAAAAAAAAAAATAACAGTAAAAGTTTCTTTATATAAAGTAAATTTAACAAGATTATTATTTATAGATTGGACTCACAAACATTGCATTTGAAGATTGTTATTTAAATATGTCCCCCCCGGCTAAATAATACACACTCATGTCGGTATATTAGCTCATATTAAACTAATTAAACACGTCAAATTTACTATATTCAAAAGAGTTACTATATATTTAATATTTACATCAAACAAATAAGTGCATGGCATGTTTTTCACATACACTTGTATCAATTAAACAAGGTTGATTGACAAGTTTTCTCAGCATAATTTGGCACTTTACCATAGTAAATTGCGCATTGTTTGGTATAGACATCAAATACGATTATTTTCATAACCAATCTTACTTTTAGTCGTAAGAAGTTGTATAGACTTGAAATGTTAGACAATCAAATTTACCTTGAAATGTTAGACATAATAAACGACTTCACCTTGACAAGAGGGACTGCTTGGATGGTCAGCACCCCCACCTACAACTTCAGGGTTGTAGATTGGAGTCACCAAAGGAGCAATAGCTCCAACAAAGGTGTTTATTGTGAAAATGGTAATAACAATTACATTTGATTTAGTGGTTCTAAAAATACGTGATCTATTTTTATGCTAGTTGTTAGGCAGGTGATGCTATGTGAAAGACTTAGAAACAAGGCAAGAGCTTAAAAACGAGATGTTAACAAAACCAAATCGTTGTTAATCGGGGCCTCGAGCTTGCCTATTCGAGGGCCTCGGGGTCGAGTCTGAAGCTCGACTGGAAGCTATCGAGGGTGGTCGATGGAGACTAACAGTTATAAATAAATCAATGACGGCTCTTTATGGCCAATAATAAGCAATAAATGATGAACGTAAAGTAGAACGCAATAAATATGAGTAATAAATGAAGTAATGGGATCAAGAGAATATGTTAGAGGACAGAGAGAATGTTCAAGTATATTTAGTATGGAACAACAAATATTTACAAAATGACAAAGATCTCCTTTATATATGAGGGAGAATCCCAACATAGTACAAACGCGTTAATTACAAAGATATTGGGCTGGTACAACCATTTAATGCCTTGATTCGCCTTTTGGGCTAGTCCACTAGACTTGACCTGCCATACGCACATGCCTTGGGAACTCCGCCTGATCTGCCGATACTGGTAATTCACATTGTCTCGGGGTCGGTCATTACTTATACTGTCTCGAAGTCGAACTGTTGAGAATTCTCAGAATCGATCATTGGAAGCCCTCGAGATGCCGTGATGCTCGTGAAATCGAGCCGTCGATTTCCACCGTATATAGATAGTCCCCGCGTTTCCTAGAACAAAGTGATAGGAAACGATCCTGAGCCCTTACTCCGTAAGCATCATCGCTATGATGTCAGTCCATCAGAGCATTAATGCCATACTCAAAAAGCCGTGCAGGGGTCGCCATCAAACACGACTATTGAGAAGCCCACGAACTGCTATTGGTTCATCCTTTCCGTTGCCCACACGACTCCTATAAATGCATCAATCGTTTGATAATTCATACTTCTGCAACATCTTCAAATTTTCAAGGCCAGACCCATCCCCTTTCGCATTCTTTCTTCTTCCGTTCTTGATCTTTTGCCTACTTTCTTAGAAAAGTTTTACCACCATCATGGCTAGAACTTCCAAGACAGTTCCTCGGAAAGACAAGGTTGCCTCTTCATCCCGAACATCCAAAGGAAAGTCCAAAGTGATACCCACCGTTGAACAATGTACTCCTATCGGGTTCGGCATGACGAAGTATTTCACCGTCGACAAACCTTCATCTACACTGGGCCAATGCGAACACGTGTCCCGGTACATTAGCGTTGTAACCGATATAGAGAAAGTGAAGGAAGACTGCCTATGGGAGGAGGCAACGCTGGTTGAAATCCCCCGCTCTAACGAGAGCATAATGGATCACAAAGTTGGTTTCCTTTATGTATATACTTACTGTCACACCTCCCTCTTCCGCCCCGCGAGGGTGCAAGGAGTTTTTTCCAATTAAAGGACAATCGAAACGGGATTTGTTTATTTATTTCAGAGTCTCCACCTGGGAATTTTATGGCGTCCCAAGTCACCGATTTTAATCCCTGAATCGAGGAAAATATGACTCTGTTTGTCATTCTGCGAACCAAAAATCTGAGTAAGGAATTCTGTTAATTCGGGAGAAGGTGCTAGGCATTCCCGAATTCCGTGGTTCTAGCACGGTCGCTTAACCATTTTTATACTTGGCTTAATTATCTCGACTTACTAAATACATTTTTCTTGTTGCATGATTTTGTTACCGCTTTTGTTTAGATTGTTTATAATTATAGACCCTTCTTGAAACGAATCACGCGTACGTATATTCGTATTATATATTTTTATAAATGTAAAGAATCGTGTCACGCATACGTGTACACAATAAGATTGATAATATTTTTATATTTTTATTATAAAAAAAACTTATGTTCGAAATTGTGCTTAAAATAAAATTAAGAACAATTCGTCACTCTTGTATGATCAAATAGTGAACTGCACATCTCGGGTTATATGAAATTAATTTAATATCCTCCGAAGATCCCCCTTTTATTAAAAGTTTGTTCGAAGTTGCGCGAACGCATAATCCGAACTTCCTTTAGAAAATGTAATTAGGTCACGCGAACGTATCCCTAATTTCACAAAATATTCTTGATGGTAATATAAAATTTCTACAAATGTTTATTATGTCCATCTATTATTAAATATGAAGGCCATGGGAAATCACCGAATGAAATGTCTCGAGATTTCTTAACAAAAATCAAAATTTATTAAATGTTGGCCACAAATTATTATCTTTTAAGCGGGTGAATTATATACCTCAAAAACTAATTAAATTAAAAGAATCAATGAGATGAAAAATAAATAACATGCAACTAAAACTACCGTTTTATCGTGAATACGGTATATGTACTTTCAGTACTTGATAATTATATGCACAAGTTATTTATTATTTTCATAAGCTTAAGACTAAATGTATACGTTTGAAAATTTACCAAAAGCAAATTATGTGTTAAAACTAGGAAAATTTAATTAATAAGCAAACTAATAATTTTTCGAAGAGTTTCCCTTATTCTATTTGGAGCGAACGCTATTTTATACATTTTTGACTTAAAATGTTACAATTTATAAATCCAACCTTCTTATACACAACTTGTTTTAATCCAAAGGTATAATTATTTGGTTAATTTGCTTACAATGATTGAATTTGGGATAGATAAAATTAAACCAATTTTCTTTATCTCGGCTTATACAAGCTATTTACAAATACTAAATCTACACTTTATAAAATTTTGACATTATTTTATATACTATTTTTAAGAAATGAATTGATCGCATTCCTAAAATAAATGGGCCATTTGTTGTTAAGAAAAAAAAACTAATTTACAAATTGATTTAATAAAATGACATTACATGTAACGTAGTTATACAATATGAACCATTCATAATATTCCAACATCGTAAACGTAACGGATTATATCAATTCACATCTCACCCATGGTTATACACATAACCGTTACCACGCAATGTACGAACAAAATACAACTTTCATCATCTAGCTTTAAACAAAATCGAATATTGGACGAGATATGCTAGTAATGTAGTTTCTTGATATTTCCATACTATCCTATACTTAGCCAACAATATTACAAGATTTAATTAATGGCCAACTTCCTGCCATGTTCCCTATCTCGACAATTCAAACAATAAATGTCATCACTAAACTTCAAAATAAATAAGATTATCGTAGAATTTACTACTTCAAAAGGTCAATTGGCTAATAGTTTATTATGTCAAGTATAATACTATATTAACCAACTAAAACAAAACTGAAACTTAAACTAATAGATTTAAATGAGTAGAAGACATAATTGTAATTCCAAACTTCATTTACTTGCAATGTTGAAGCTTTTCATGACATGAGTCTACAGATATGTACCTGGAAATGAGGGTAAAAGAGGTAAAGTTCAGCAGTAGCAGCAGCAACAAAACCAGCAGAAAATGCCAATGACTCAGCAGATTTGAGCAAAACAACAAGACCCGTGAAAACCAGACGAATTGTAGCAGAAATTTTAAGAAGACTTCAGATTCAATCAACAGTATCACCAAATAAACCCGGACAGATATGAGGAAACAAAATTTCTGATTTTTCTTTCTTTCTTCTCTATTTTTCTGTTCTGTTTTCTCCTTTCTGTGTGTGTGTTTTTTTTTCTGTTTTCTATATATCTCAGTCTGTCTTCTTTCTGTCTCTCTTTATGTCTATATCTTCTTTTTTTCCAGTTTTTCTCCTCCCTCTCTATCTCTTTTTTTCTGTCCTCAAGTCAGTCCCAACACCCTCTCTTTATACAATTAAACTCTCTTTCTTCAGCCTACTGTCCGGACCCCTTTCTCCCTTTTAAAATCAGAAATTTCCCACCCAAATAACACTAAAATTGCTTTTCTAATTAATCAACCACTAAGGACACCTTTTCCCTTAATTTCAGCCCCTCCACTTCCTTTGGTTCCCCATTAGGATTAATTAATATCTCATTGATAAAGCACTAGCAATAAAGTGTTATACTAGCTGTTTTATTCCTCAAACACCCCTAAAAATCCCTTAATATTACTGCCCTAACCAACCTGCCCACATTTAACATTTATCTAAACTAATTTGCCTAACAGCTAACAACCAACTCCTAAAATAAATCAAACAGTCATTATATCCTCACAGATTGTGCCAAACAGGGAACTGCAATGGCTATGATCGATCTAGCATACCAAATGTCTAATAGCTAATTGACAAAGGCTAAATTCAAACTGGAACTAACAAACTAAACACTGAACTTGAATAAAAACATATTAACACCACACAGAACTCAGCAGAACTGAAATTCAGACTTGAATCAATATGCATATGAAGGTGATGTGAATGCAAGTTCATTGTCAACTTAATGACAATGTCCTGAAATTAGGTGGCCATAGATCAAACATACACAACAACAATTGACGAACTTAACTGACTTATCAAACAAGAACAAATTAATTGGCAAGAACTAATTAACTGATTACCTACAACAAATGATAACAATCAATCCAAAATAGATAAACAGGTTGTTTCAATCAGCATTAACAGAAACAGGAATTTATAAAACAACTAATCGACGAACTTAATCGAGTCGATTACACATCCTATAACTATTCACAACGAAGAAAATAAACAAATTCAACCAAATAAAAGGGATACTGGGAATGAAAAGGTGACTTGAAAAAATGTGGAAAATTAATCAAAACTAAACTACACAAATACATGGATAAACAAAAACCATAGACACAGGAAAAGAAAAAGGAAAAATACCTCCAACCTTCAGAACTCATACGGACACAGGCTTAACTTGGATTCGGACCTTTTGAGGTTGAACAGACTTTATTCGAAGTATTCTCAATTGAGAATACCTCGATTAAAGTCTCTTAGACCTCAATCCCTCATTTAATCGGACAAATTCCACGATTTGGCATTTTAGGGTTTCACTTTTTCTCAGATTTAGGGTTTGACCAATTCTGGGTAGATTTGAAGGGAACTAAGGACGACTTAGGGGTTATTTGGTATGAATTTGAAAAGGATCTGGGCAGTTCCTGTTTGGCTCGAATCTTCGAATGAAGATTCGAGCAGTTCTAGGAGGATTCGACCTAAGCCATTACCAGATCTATGACGAGGGTAGTCAGGAGAAGCTATGGTGTTGATTTGGAAGCCATCAGAGACGGTTGGGTTTTCAGGCCAACCTTCGATCGATGATTCGAGACGTTGGGGGCTGATTCGAGGGATATGGGTTATGGATTTGGAACGGGGAGGTTAAGAGGAGTCGAGGGTGTCAAGATGGGGTCGTTTGAACCACCGGAACCGTCGTGAGGTGATTTCCGGTGGGTGGTTGACGGTGGTTACAGGCGGGGGTTCATCTGGTCTCTGAATATCAGAGACGAAAGGGGAAATGGGGGGGTATGGCCTAGGGGGCGTGGGGTATGGTTTAGGACTTATATACGGGTGGGGTGGATGGACCATGGCCGTTGGATCAACTGAGATCAACGGCCTGGATCAATTCGTATGAGGGGAACGGTGTCGTTTGGTTGTAATTGGGTGCTGGTTTGAACCGGGCAACGGGTCGGGCCAGGGAATGGGTAAAGGAGATGGCCTTTGAGCCGTTGGATCATGCAGGATCAATGGCCGCGATTGATCGCCTGCTGAAACGACATCGCTCGAATGTCTTATGAGATTTGGACCGGGCAAAAGGGTGTTTGGATTGGGCTGTGAGGGGGTTAATTTGGTTTGGGCCTGGATTTCGGTCCAGGTCTGATTTATGACTCATTTCCTATTTTCCTTTTTAAAAAAAAAATAAAAATAAAGTAAAATTAAACACATATTATTTAACACCCATAATAATTAATGCTCAAATTAAAAAAATTAAATAAAATTAATACAATGGCAAGAAACACATATGCATATTTTTGTGATTTTCCCCTCTTTTAAAACCAACTATGGTTTATTTAATTCCTAAATATATTATTATTATTTTTTATTTTTATTTTATCCTTTTATAAAAACCTAGGATTAATTAATCATAAAAATGCAACATTAATTCCTAAATGCACATGTAACTATATTACTATTTTTCTATATTTTTCCCTATTAAAATAAAATAATCATGCACAAATAAAATGCCACGAAAAATTCAAAATTGCATACAAAGAAAAATTATTTGTGATTTCTTTTGGAGTAATTCTTGTGAGGCAAAAATCACGTGCTCACACTTACCCGTTCACTCTGGGTCCGGTCAATTCTTCTAGCCCTTCTTCCCTAGAGATAGATCTGGTTATTCTCGATTTCTGTGAAAAGTACCAAGTGACGCTTGGTCAAATCTATCCATCTTTCTGGAGGATAGTCTACATGCTCCGCCACTTCTCCAATGGAGTCGAGGGCGAGACTTTTACCCTCGACCATTTGATGAGATTGTATATCTCTCGATTTTATCGAGGTTTGATTAAGCTTCACCACCGGTCCAAAAAATCATTTTTCTCGAGCACCGATGAGGACAAGGATCGAGGGTGGATGAGTAGGTTCGTCCGGGTGAGGACCTCGGACATCATCCCGGCCGGGAGGATGCCATTCCCGGAGAAGTAGAATACACAGCATAAGTATTTTTCCTTCGAACATGCTTTGTGATCTTCTTACCTCTCTTCCAAAAAATGATCTCCCCTTGGTTTTTGTAGCTACCGCTTGGTATCCCGAAGTGGTTCAGGATCTGCTGAGATGGATCAGGCGGTTAGATACCTCGTTCCCGTATCTCATCCGGTCTTGGCCCGACCTGGCTAAAACGTGGTGGGTGGACAAGAATCATGGTAAAGTTCTTCTTGCCACTTATATATTAATCTTATGCTTCTCCCCCGTATCCTTTGTGCTGATAAATTTCGATCACTGTGTTTGTGCAGGCCTTGGCGATGGTGTGCAGATGAGACCGCCTCCCGATGGCGAGGTGGAGACTTCATAGCCCGATAAGAGCAATAAAAGGAAGAATAGGGCGGCTGCTGATTCTTCTGCAACAAAGAAACCTAAATCACGCAGGCCTCGAGCTACCACCGAGACCTCGACTTCAGCTTCCGGAGCAAGTCCCGGCACTGGGGATGAAGATGATGATGAGGGCGAGTACCGTTTGGTATAGAGAACGCGGTCAGGCACGGGAGTTTGCAGGTGCCCCGATCGGAGGCCGCTGAATCGGGAATGGTCAATTCAGATCGGTCCTGTGTGATGGAGACCCTCGAGGAGGGTGCGAATGTGATCCTTAATCCCATGACCGGATGTGGTACAGCCCCTGCTAGGGAGACCATTGTTGTTGGTCCCAAAGGGTCTGGGCCTTGAGCTTTTCGGGGGCAGGAGTTTCCCCTTGGTGACATTGATTCCTTGGATGGCCTTAATTTGGGCACTCAGCTCTCTTCTGGGGAGTTAAGGGATGCTCAGGACCCGAATGCTGCCAACGTGGGGGGTCCTCTCAAGGGAGGAGGTGCATTTGGCAACTTCCTTGATGACGTTGACGATGCCAACGAGGACATCGATATCGATGCTCCCAGTGCTATTGAGGCAGTAGAGAAGTTCCAGCGACAAGTGATGGCTATGCATGTATACTTTTTTAGTCTCAAGCATTTTTCCTCATTTTTCTGACTCTTCTGTTTTGTCGTAGTCTAAGGAGATGCATGATCACACCCTCTCTAGGCTCCGAGAGGAGCTTTCATGCCATGGAAAGGAGCTCGAGAAACTCGCCTCGGGACTGCAGGAGTCGGAGGCCTCCTCTGCCCGAAAGGAGAAGGAGCTAAGCAAACTTCAGGCGAGTTTGGAGGGAGTGCTCAGAGACCTTGCTGAGCAGGTAACTCGTTATTCGTAAATTCGTTCATCGTTCCCATAATTCAATGTGTGATGACTTATCCTTTCTTTTGCAGATCGGGTAGAAGAATGGGGAGATCCTCGAGCTGAGGAAGCGAAACGAGGTAGTGACCTCGGTATTGGCATCGACCCAGGGTCTTCTCCAAAATGCTCGAAAAGAGATTGTCGTGATATTTGCGGCCAAGTCCGAGTTCAAAGAAAAAGTTGGTACTTATCTGAAGGACCTCGCCACTGCGAATCAAATAGCCCAAAGTATATTGGTGGAGGCCGAGCAAAAACTGATTCGGGGTGTTGCCTACGCTAGCGCAAAGGTGAGGAGGCAAGCCTTAGAGGAAGCTAGTGCCAAAGGTGCCGATCTCTCAACTGAGGTCGAGAAGGCCCGAGAATCAGAGGAAAAATGGGCGCTCTTAGTCTCTTTGGATGAAAGTCCCGGAGATGGTTTGGAGGGTAGCGGCGCTGAAGAGTAGGCCTGCATCGTCTTTGCTTTTCCTCTTTCTTTTTGTGTATGTACTCGCGGGGAAACAAGTCTTGTAAAAGAGCCCCATGTAAATATATTTTTTGGCTATGCAAGAGAATCTTTCTGCTTCAAGTCTTTCCATTCTTTTTACTCTATCATTCTTGCGGAGTTAGCCTTCGAATTTTGATGTTGGCTCTTTGGAGCTCATACTTGGAGTAATCGGGGCCCTCGAGATTGGTTTCTATCTCGAAATTAGGTTGATAGCTCCTTTGGGGCCGATGCTTATGATAGCAGGAAAACCTCGAGGTCTTGATACCTCCCAAACTTCGCGTGATAGCGACGTTCATGCGACCTAATAATGGGACCCCCGGGGTGGTCCTGCCAGTACATTTCCCAAAAAAGGTGACGTTGTTATGGCCTAAATTAATTAGTCTTCTGGGTAGGTGAGCAGTCGCTACCTGTCTTTATATATTCACCCGCTTACTTCTCAAATGGAGATTCTGCTACTCTGAGTAACTATTTCTTCCATAGAATTTTGTTCTTTGTGCTAGTTCTCCCGTCGTTTCAACTCAAAGACTTTGCCCAAATCTCCATCCTCCTCTTCCTATTTTACCATAGCCATGACTGCTACATCGACATCCGCCCATCAAGGAGAGAGGAGTTCTGCCTATGTTC
The DNA here is from genome assembly GCF_000715075.1 of Nicotiana tabacum. NCBI lineage: Eukaryota > Viridiplantae > Streptophyta > Magnoliopsida > Solanales > Solanaceae > Nicotiana > Nicotiana tabacum. The sequence continues at coordinate 6,954,526 of NC_134082.1, read as the reverse complement.
CGTGTCCGGTCGGTTGTACACCGCCGATACCCGGTAAGCGGGCCTCGAGGTGCTTTGTCTCAAGGAGAGACTTTACGTTGGAGAGACCTCCCAACGTTCAAGAGCATCGGGAGAATGTATCAAGGTTCATCTCCTCAATAAGGGAGGAACACATCGAGATGATTAGAAAAGATTGCGGATGGGGAGAAGGAGTGGTACTGCAGGTACCTTCCCCAGATGAGAGTATCATGACCCATGTCGAGGGGTTTTTGAGCGTGTATACACATCCTTTTATGTCGGGTCCCCCCGACAGGGTTGTGCTTGAATTCTGTATGAGATATTAGGTTACCCTGACGCAGGCTCACCCATCTCTTTGGAAGATAGTGCTGATAATAAGGTACTTTGCGAATAAGGTCGGGCTCGAATTCACCCTTAGCCATCTCGTTAGGTTATATCGGCCGCTACATTACCGGGGCTTGATTGCTCTACAGCGTCGATCCACTCTGTCCCCTTCCGTTAACAACGAAGAGGACGAGGACCGAGGGTGGATAAGCCGGTTCGTTCAAGCACAGACAGTCGATATTATCCCTGGAGAGTTTTTTCCATTTCCTGAGAAATGGAATTTCACACGTAAGTGGCATACCTATATTTTTATCGCTTTGTCCATAGTGGAGGCGGGCTCCATAAAGGCATCTTTCTATTTCATTCTTTGTAGCGATTCCTTGGTTGCCGAACGAGGTCCCTGATCTGGCTGAATAGTCCCGCAAGCTGGCAGCTTGTTCGACCTATGATAAGCGCAGGTGGCGAGACCTGTCCAAGGGGAGATAGGAGGCAAAACATCATGGTAGGCGTTTAATGGCTTATCTCCTCAGAAAGGTACTTTTCTTTTTAGCGCCCTAACTCTGTCGCCGCAGGTGTTGGAGATTTTTCTGATATGAGGTCGTACCCCTTGGGGGAGGAGGAGAGACTACCGACTCCAAGGTGTGAGGATGCTCACGGCGGGGCGAGTCCTTTTTTGAGGTTCAAAGGAGGTGAGTCGTCCGATCTTCCGGCTTCAGAGACCTCTGTTTTCGAAAGGCCCTTTCTTGTTCCCTTCGAAGGTACTTCGAGGAACGAGGGTCATGCGGCGCCTTCCTCTTTTCTAACAAAGGCGCTTCAAGGGATACTAGGCCATCGTACATTGGCTCGGCCTTTGGTGAGGTTCAGCGGCTTGGATTTATGGTAAGCTTTGGTAGCCGGTATATGCTTATCTTGGTTTCGCGCCGTTCCTTTCTTATTGAATTTTTCTTTGTAGGCCTTTGACAAGCAAGAGTCCGATCTACTTCGCCATGAGGCCAGGCTGCAGAAAGCTTTGGATAGGGAGAAATCCCTTAGGCTCCTTTCTGCGAGAAAGGAAAATGAGCTGGTATACCTGCAGTGTGAGGCAGATTGAAGTCGGAACTGCGAAAGCTATCTCGAAAGACAGGTAACTTGCATCTCGTGTTGATGTTTTCTCCCCCTTTCATTTTCGGATATTAATGTTTCGATATTTCAGTTTGAGAGCAAAACGGAAGAGCTGGAATGACTTTGGGGCAAAGTTGGCTGGGCCAAACGTGAGTTTAACGAGTTGAAGGCTCAGGTAGATGGCCAAGTTGCGGTCAAGGAGGGTGCTTTGGCTAAGGCTTCTGCCCTCGAGGTGCAAGTCCGGAACGCTCATCCGAATGATTCTTTCCGAGCGAATATTGTCACACCTCCTTTTTTTTTTTCCTACACCCCGTAAAGGGTATAAGAGAGTTTTTCCAATTAAAGGACAATCGAAATGGGATTTACATTAAGAAATTCAGAGTCGCCATTTGGGAGATTTATGGTGTCCCAAGTCACCCGTTGAATCCTGAATTGAGGAAAAAAAATATGACTCTGTTTAACAGTCTGCGAACTGGAAATCCGAGTAAGGAATTCTATTAAGCTGGGAGAAGGTGTTAGGCATTCTCGAGTTCCGTGGTTCTAGCACGGTCTCTCAACTGTTATATTCAGCTTAATTATCTGATTTTAAACAATTATGAACCTATGTGCAAATTTTAACTTTTAACCGCTTTTGTTCCATTTTTGAAGTAGATTGAACGTCGTTTAAACATGCCTTTGGATCGCGCCACATGAAATGTACCCGCAATCCGGAACACATTTTTTTCAACGTTTTAGGATTTGGATTTGGGTCGCATGAAATGTACACCTGGGTTTAAGAAGGTAAAATTATTAAATAATGCACCTAAAAGCAACTAACGCGTTGTTAACTTCGCAAGGACCATGAAAATTTGCTAAATGGCATGCCTTGAATTCTAAGGATTTTAAAAGGAATAATTAAATGAGGGTCACGCATTTTGAGATTTTATTTGAGCGTGACGCATCTCAATTTATTCTAATTTAAAGGTTTCTACACTAATTCATGAGGACCATAAACTACTTGTACTATAATATGGCACATCTCCAACATTAAAGAAATGACAAATTAATTAAAAGGGCTACTAAAATTGTAATTACTCGACATTAATGGACACGGGTTCTTTTGCGGGCCAAACTAAGAGAATACATTTTATAAATGCAAGAGGCTAACAGTATGAAATCCAAACTTGGGCCCAGCGGGGGCCTAATGGCTCACAGACGTAGGACATGTTCTGAATTACCAATTGGTATCAGTCCAAGACTGACTCAAGGGAGAGTCCAAACTTAGACAAGGGCAGCTTCAACCAACGACGAGGTCCCTAGTTCGAGTCCACACATCAACATGGAAGCCAGTCCTTTACATTCATTTTTATACTATTAAACCAAAGTCAATTCTGAATCACACTATCTCGTGTCAGACCCATTGAAATATTTTGAGAAAAGCAGTTGTGAAGTCTGATGAAATAACGTGAATACCTAACAATCACCTGAACAGGAAAAGCAGCTGAATATAAACCTTACTCAAACTTCACACTGAATATAGCTATACATGCTTAATTTTATTACCCACTTAGTCATATAATAACCATCCAAATCAGCTTAGAGCAATGACATTTGCAAACCAGAACACCTATTTCACTCTCAACCGCTCTCAAACAAAACTGGACCGACCACTGAAATGAAACTTAATGATTTCCATCTTTAAATACATGTTCAGTCTTAATTGTAGAAACCTTGTGACTAACAAGACATTCAAAAATCTGCGCAACAATATGCATGGATCTCAAGCTGACGATCACCTCTAATAACAACAGAACTTAGACATTAAACAAATGGAAATCAACAAATACTACATATAGTCCCATTGCAGCTTTACTATAAAAACTTCAAAACAACCTGAGAAAACAACATGTTGAGATAACTCGACAAAGCAAACTAAAAAAATCTAAGGGAGGATGACGTCTGGTAAAGGAAAGCATAATTATTCATTTCTCTTCAGCAAAGACATCCCATAAACCATTCTTTACATATTTGGGATTCAGAGCTAAGTACCTGGGAAATAAGAGGAAAACAAGAGCAGGTGAGTTTCAGTAGATGATCGAAGCAGCAGCAGCACAGCAGGACTCAACAAATACAGTCCATTTCAGCCACAAAAATATGGGAAACACTCCAGATCTACTCTCAATCAAACAGTACTCGAAGCTGACCTCAACTAGGCTTTTGACAAACCAAATTCAAAGCATTCTACTCTAGATGAACCAAAATTTTGTTTCAAAATATCAAAACTTCCCAAATTCAAAGCAAAATCAATGAAACAGTAGTTTTATCTCTTTTTTTAGTCGTTTCTCTGTTTTATGTATTTTTTAGCTCTTCCAAATCTGAATTGAGCTGCAAGTAACTATGCCTTTATAGGCAAGTCACTAGGGCAGCTTTAAAGAATTCAAAATTGCACTTAAAACCTTCTGAAATTTTCATTTTAGCTTAGAAATCCCTAGTGTAAACCTCAGAATTTCAAAATAGCCCCCACCCCAGCTTCTAGGAAGCTTCCTAGTTCAGTTATACAAGATTCTCAAGCCTAAACTACTCAAATTACCCTTAACAACCCTATTTATTACCCCTGGGCCAGGCAGGCAAATGGGTCAAGTTGACCCAATTTGGTGGGTCTATTGAAAATCCGCTTCAACTCTCTATTGGGCTTTTAATCTTCCAATTCAGATTAGGAGATAGCCCAAAAAACTCTCGAGTAATTACTTATAGAGTTTTCTTTAAAAAAGAAAAATTGAAAATGGACTCAGGCCCAAAGAGAAATAGGAATCCCACTCTTTTAGACTTGGCACCAAAACAAAATAATACTTAAACACATTTTAAATTGTCATGCAAATGGACGGTGTGAAGGAAAAGAAAAATAATGGGGCACAAAATCAGAAACTGAAAGAAACAGGTAGAAGAAGAATGAGAAGAAAACAAAAGAACGGAAATTAAATAATCAAGGTGAAGGAAAAGGAAATTACCCATGCCAAACGGACCAACTCTTGAGAACGAACCCGACCTTCAATTTTTGGCCGACATGAACCCTAACCGTATGTTTTCAAACGAACACACACTAATAGGGTTAATTTCGACCTTAAATCTTTGACAGAAGCTCACAAATTTGGGTGCTGGAGATTTAGGGTTCACACTCTGATCTAATATTCGAGAAGATTCAGGGAGATCCGAAGGAAACTAGTTTGAGATTTGGAAAGAGAAGAGTGCGGTGGTTGTTTGGTGTTAATTTGGGTGGGATCGGAGTAGGCGTCGCCGGGCTTGGAGCGGTGGAAAAAGGGGGCGGCGGGCTAGGGTTCTTGATGAGAGTCTCAGGAGGAGGGGGTTGAACGAGATGAAATGAGGGGGGTAGGGTAGCGTTTGGACATATAAATATCCTTACCTTCGCAGTTCTGATCCGTCCTATCAGATCAATTCAACGGCTCAGATCAACCTAGCGAAATGACGTTGTTTGGGTTTTGAGTGGGACTGACCGGGTTTTGGCTGGTCTGGGCCTGGGTTAAACATGTATTTTGGGCTGGAAAATCAAATTTGGCCAAAAAATCTGATCTCATTTTTTTGTTTTTCTTCTTTTCTTTTTTTTTTTCAATTTTCCCTTTAATTTCTTTTAAATAAGATTAAAATTAAAAATAAAACCTAAATTAATTCCTAATCAAATTATCTTATCAAATTGAATTAATTAATTCTAAATAATAATTACCACCACTAATTGAATACCAAATTAACGAAAAGCTACCAAAATTCGAAACTAAAATTAAAAATGCAAAAAATAAGTTATTTTTTTGTGATTTTTCCATTTTTATAAAACAATTAAATTAATAATTAATTTTTAAGAAAATGCAAAGTTAAACTCTAAATGCAAATGCAACATAATTTTGTGTTTTTCATTAACTAAAATTCACACACAAAATGCAAACAAATAACAGAACATGTCACGAAAATCCACAAAAGTGCGAACACTGAAAGAAATTATTTTGTTTTGAATTTATGGGAGTAATTCATATAGGGCAAAAATCACGTGCTCACGGCTGCCTCTCTTTGCCCGGAAACACGAAGAGTTTTCGTGCAAAGATAAAGTGAGCGGATACGAGCAATTTTTGCCCGCTTGAATACTCCGTGGGAAGCATTTTTTGAAAGATTTGACCGCACCCTGCTTCCGAGGTTGCCTACATATTCTTGGCTAAAAAGGAATCAGGCCAGTGTAGTTCAGGAATGTTTGGTAGCTGGGACTACCATGAAGCTGGGCTTTCACTGTTGCTGTTGCTGCTGCTACTGCTTACTGAACCCCTTATTACACCATATCAAAAATAAAAGAAGCTAGACTAGACTATGATCTATGTTTTGCAAAATCCTATCTAAATCTTCAAACTTGCTCTTGTGTTTCTTGTTGCCTTGTTGTCCTCTATTCTCTCGGTGATATCCATTTGTTATCCCCTTGAATTGTAAGCTGAGATGTCTTCCCCTTCTTCAGGTGGGTGCCTGACCGCTGAACTTGATACGTATTCCCATGCTATCCAGGCGGGCTCCTGCTCGTTGAACTTGAATATATTCCCATGCTATCCAGGTGGGCTCCTGACTTCAAAACATGAATGTATTCTCATGCTATCCAGGTGGGCTCCTGACTTCAGCAAAATAGACAAAAACAAAGAAAATTTCTGCCCCAGTTTGTGTATGTGGGCCCATGTGTAAGTGTAAAACGAATCACATTACCGAATATCAATAAGAATTTTGAAAACCAAAACTTGAATTGTACTCCCTTGTTCTCCAGGCGGGCTCCTGACTGCTAAACTTGAAAGTATTCCCTGCTTTCCAGGCGGGCTCCTGACTTCAACTTGAAAGTACTTCCTGCTCTCCAGGCGGGCTCATGACTTCAAAATTGACAAAACAAAGAATTTGAAAGCTAAAACTTAAATTGTACTCCCTTATTTTCCAGGCGGGCTCCTGATTTTTGAACTTGAAATGTATTCCCTGCTCTCCAGGCGGGCTCCTGACGGCTGACTTTGAAATGTATTCCCTGCTCTCCAGGCAGGCTCCTGACTGCTGACTTTGAAATGTATTCCCTTCTCTCCAGGCGGGCTCCTGATTGCTGAACTTAAAATGTATTCCCTGCTCTCCAGGCGGGTTCCTGACGGCTGACTTTGAAATGTATTCCCTGCTCTCCAGGCGGGCTCTTGATTGCTACAGTTGAAATGTATTCCCTGCTCTCCAGGCGGGCTCCTGGCGGCTGACTTTGAAATATATGCCCTGCTCTCCAGGCGGGCTCCTGATTGCTGAACTTGAAATGTATTCCCTGCTCTCCAGGCGGGCTCCTGACTGCTAACTTGAAATGTATTCCCTGCTCTCCAGGCGAGCTCCTAACTTCTAACTTGAAATGTATTCCTGCTCTCCAGGCGGGCTCCTGACTTCTAACTTGAAATGCTTTTCCCTATTCTCCAAGTGGGTACCTGATTTCAAAAAATAGACAAAAGAAAATTTTCTGCCCCAGTTTGGTAATTGGGCACATATGTGAGTAATGAACTGAATCATGTTACCAAATATTACTAAGAATTTGAAAGCTAGGTCCCATTATCTAGGGGGGTCCTGACAACTCTTAACTAAACAACAATTTTAAATCTAAGCTATACCTTTTAAAGGTGTGACTTCTGCTAAATCTTGTTATCTAAGAGGGTCTTTAAACTACTCCCCATTATCTAGGAGGGTTCTGAAAATCAAAGGTCAAACTGTATCTTAAGAGTGACAACTTATGGCTGAATTATACTACCCTACAGCAGAATTTACGCTAAATGTTGTTATCTAATCGAAATCTTAAAGCTAAGTCTCATTATTCAGGAGGGTCCTGAAAACTCCATTGAATCCTATCTTGAACATGCAAACTTCTAAGCCAACTTATATTCCTTTAGGATGCATTTATGCTAGATTATGCTATTTTTGAACATTTAAACTAGGTCCCATTTTCTAGGAGGGTCCTGAAAATCAAAAATCAAACCTGTTTGGCGACTGCCTTTCTCTACGGAAGGTTTCTCCGAAACAATTGGAATTTTCTGCCCATGTTTCAATCAAAGAACATTTTGTCAATTTAAAATGGTGGTTAGTTGATGGCATTCGTGCTGAAGATCCTTCCACTGCATTGTTTTGTTTTGACTGTCTTCTCCGCACTGGCCCTGAACCGTCTGACACTCTGGCTGACTTTCAAACCCCATGACTTTAAATGACCCGATTGTTCTATACCCAAATCGTTGTTTCACACCTCTAACCCCTTTAACTGAAACTCTGCATCTCCCATGAAATTACTAAATCATTCTGCCGATGGAACTTTTGTCGGCACTTTATCCCACCTTACACCATGCTATTTTTGGTATGCTCTGGCCACACTGTGTTGTGCAATCTTGAAGCTGGTAGTGAACTTTGAAATTCCTTCTTATTTGCTTAAATATAACTGACATTGGGGAACATCCTAGAGAAATAAACCCGAAAGAAATGAAATGCAATGACTTTCAGAGTTAAAGATAAGAAAATCCAAAACTGGGAGACTATCTGAAAAGGAAAAGAGAAGATACTTATCTGAGTGGAGCAGCTGGCACCGATGATCATGACATGCAATTTGGATTAATCGGCCCAATCCGCCCAACCAATCAACTTTCAATTGCCATACTTTGTTACCCCGGAATTTCCATAACCTGATTTTTTCACCCAAATCCTGACCTTGTTCATCCTGCGGTGCCTTGAAAAGTTTTCACCAGCAGACCTCTTTCATTCGTTCATCTCTCAACTCGCTTTCGCCTTATGATTCCCGTGAGGGTTTTCACCAATAAGACTCTCTCATTTTTTATTCCTCTCAGCTCCCGTTACCTTATGGTGCCCGTGGGGGTTTTCACCAATAAGACTCTCTCATTTTTTATTCTTTCCCTATTTGGACCAAAGTGTTGCCCTTGATATGAATCACCTCTACCTGCTCGACTTGGAATTTCTCAAAGACTGATCGGAAGGTCTTTCTTTGGACCGTAATGTGGCTTTTGGATGGGATTAGCAAGAAAGGGTATAAAAGGCTCAAAACCATTCAAATGGATTCAAAATTACAACTTTCGGAATCAGATTTCTTACAACAACCACAACTTCTGCCCCAGTTTCTTGCTTGGGGACTTTTGGATTTTTATTTTGATGAGACCGAACCGTGAGGCTGCCTACGTATCCTTAAAAGGAATCAGGTCGAACATAGTTCATGTCATAGAGATTACTTTGTTGTTGTGATTTTCTTTTTCTCTTTCTTTTCTTTCTCTTTTTTGCTTTCTTTTTCTCTTTTTGTTGTTTTTCTTCTTTCTTTTTTTTTCTTTTCATTCTTTTATTTCTCTTTCTTTTTTTTCCTTTTCTTTTCTTTCCTTTTTTTTTTTGATTTTCATTTTTCTTCTCTCCCTTTTTGTTCTTTTCTTTTCTTCTTTTCCTTTACTTATCTTTCATGTTTGTGTTCCTGATCTTTGCTACTGATTCCAAAAGAGGGGTATGAAAGAAAACAAATAAGGCACAAGGGGGGTGACAAGGGATAAAGTGTTTAGATAGCAGAACAAAATGCCTTTGTCATTCCAATATTCGAGACATGCCAAATACAAACAAGTACAATCAAACAAAGAAATCATACATAGTATCTCTTGACTGCATCAGAATTGATAGCCATCTCCACGCATTTCCCTTCTACATCTGTCAAATATAACGCGCCATTGGACAACACTCTAGTTACAACAAATGGCCCCTGCCAATTTGGGGCGAACTTTCCTTTTGCTTCAACCTGATGAGGAAGAATGCGTTTCAATACTAACTGACCCACTTCAAACTTCCGTGGATGCACCTTCTTATTGTATGCTCTTGTCATTCTTTGTTGATACAACTGGCCATGACACACTGCTTGCCAGTCTCTTTTCATCGATCAAACTTAATTGCTCCAGACGGGTTTTGACCCACTCATCATCATCGATCTCAACCTCTGCGACAATTCGAAGGGATGGAATTTCCACTTCTGCGGGTATCACTGCTTCAGTGCCACACACCAACAAATAAGGAGTCGCCCCTACTGAAGTACGGACAGTAGTGCGATAACCGAGCAATGCAAACGGCAACTTCTCATGCCACTGCCTAGAACCTTCCACCATTTTTCGAAGTATCTTCTTTATATTCTTGTTGGCCGCCTCAACTGCTCTGTTCGCCTTAGGGCGGTACGGGGTAGAATTGCGATGTGTAATCTTGAACTGCTGACATACCTCTTTCATCAGATGACTATTGCGATTAGCCCCATTGTCTGTAATGATCACCTTCGATATCCCAAACCGGCAAATGATATTTGAATGCACAAAATCAAACACCGCCTTCTTGGTTACAGCCTTGAATGTTTTAGCCTCTACCCACTTGGTGAAATAATCGATGACCACCAGAATAAACATGTGCCCATTAGATGATGCTGGCTCGATTGGTCCAATGACATCCATTCCCCAAGCAACAAAAGGCCATGGTGCAGACATTGTATGTTATTCAGATGGTGGAGAATGCATCAAATCTCCATGCACTTGGCACTGATGACATTTTCGCACGAAACTGATACAATCTCGCTCCATAGTGAGCCAATAATAACCTACCCGGAGAATCTTCTTTGCCGGCACATACCCACTCATGTGCTATCCACAAACCTCGGAGTGTACCTCAGTCATGATAGTTGTGGCCTGTCTAGCATCTATGCAGCTTAGCAATCCCAGATCTGGAGTTCTTTTGTATAATACCCCTCCACTGAAGAAAAATCCACTTGCCAATCGTCGAATTGTTCTTTTCTGATCACTTGTGGCCTGTACTGGATATACCCCCATCCTGATGTATTCTTTAATATCATGGAACCATGGCTCCCTATAAAGTTCTTTTTCCACCATATTACAGTAAGCATGTTGATCACGGACTTGAATCTGCAAAGGGTCCACATAAGCCTTATCTGGATGACGTAACATTGACACCAGAGTAGCCAAATCATCGGCAACTTCATTATGGATCCTTGGGATATGCCTGAATTCTGTTGACTGAAACCGTTGACAAAGATCATGCAAACATTGTCTGTACGGTATGAGTTTCAGATCTCGTGTTTCCCATTTTCCCTGAATCTGGTGCACCAGAAGGTCTGAGTCTCCCAAGACCAAGACTTCCTAGACACCCATATCCACAGCTAACCTCAAACCAAGAATGCATACCTCGTACTCAGCCATGTTGTTGGTACAGTAAAAACGAAGCTGGGCTGTAATAGGGTAGTGCTACCCTATTTTAGAAATAAGTACCGCTCCTATCCCCACGCCCTTCATGTTTGCAGCCCCATCAAAGAAAAGTTTCCATCCCGGCTTATCAACTTGTTCCAACTCATCAATGTACATCACCTCTTCATCGGGGAAATAAGTTTTCAAAGGTTCATAATCTTCATCAGCCGGATTCTCGGCCAAATGGTCCGCCAAGGCCTGTGCTTTCATTGCAGTTTGAGTCACATAGATGATGTCAAATTTTGTGAGCAAGATTTGCCACTTTGCGAGCCTCCATGTGGGCATAGGCTTCTGAAAGATATACTTTAACGGATCCAAATGAGAGATGAGGTAAGTAGTGTAAGATGACAAATAGTGCTTCAACTTCTATGCCACCTAAGTGAGGGCGCAACACGTTCTCTCAAGATAAGTTTACTTAACCTCGTAAGTTGTGAACTTCTTGCTGAGATAATAAATGGCCTGCTCCTTCCTTCCGGTAATGTCATGCTGTCCCAACACACATCCAAATGAATTGTCCAAGACTGTCAAATACAGAATCAAAGGTCTCCCTGGTTCTGGTGGGACCAACACAGGTGGGTTTGACAAGTACCCCTTTATCTTATCAAAGGCTTCCTGACATTCATCTATCCATTTGACTGCAGCATCTTTCTTTAACAATTTGAAGATAGGCTCACACGTTGTCGTGAGCTGGGCAATAAACCGGCTGATGTAATTCAATCTTTCCAATAGACCTATCACCTCAGTCTTGTTCTTTGGGGGCGGCAACTCCTGGATAGCTTTGATCTTTGATGGGTCTAATTCAATACCTCGTCGGCTGACTATGAATCCCAACAACTTTCCAGACGGAACATCGAACACGCATTTTGCAGGATTGAGCTTGAGATTATACCTGTGAAGCCTTTGGAAGAACTTTCTCAAATCTCTGACATGGTCAGACTGCTTTCTAGACTTTACAATCACATCATCCACATAAACTTCGATCTCCCTGTGTATCATGTCGTGGAATATGGTCGCCATTGCCTTTATGTAGGTTGCCCCGGCATTTTTCAAGCCAAATGGCATGACCAGATAGCAGTACGTTCCCCATGGCGTGATGAATGCCGTCTTTTCTGCATCATCTTCATCCATTAAGATCTGGTGGTAGCCCGCATAACAATCCACAAAAGAACCAATTTCATGTTTGGTGCAATTATCGATCAATATATGGATGTTCGGCAATGAGAAATTATCCTTGGGACTTGCCTTGTTGAGGTCTCGATAATCAACACACACTCTGGTCTTGCCATCCTTCTTCGGCACAGACACTACACTGGCTAACCAAGTGGGATACTGAGTGACCCGAATGACCTTTGCATCGAACTATTTGGTGACCTCTTCCTTGATTTTCACACTCATATCAGTTTTAAATTTCCTCAGCTTTTGCTTGACGGGGGTGAATGCCGGATCAATGGGCAATTTGTGAACCACCAAACCAGTGCTTAGACCTGGCATGTCATCATAAGACCATGCAAAAACATCTTTATACTCGAACGGTATTTTAATTATCTCCTCTCTGAGTTGTGGTTCAAGATGGACACTTATTTTAGTTTCCCGGACATTATCTTGGTCCCCTAAATTGATTGCTTCTGTATCACTTAGGTTAGGCTTGGGTTTTTCTTCAAAATGGCTTAATTCTTTACTAATCTCTTCAAAGGCTTCATCCTCGTCATATTCTGATTCAACATCACACTCTATTTCTTGAATTACTATTTCAGAACTAGATTGGCTTTTAAGACTGGGCCGGAGATTCTGCATGCATGTCATATCATTGAAGCCAGCATAAAAAGAACTGTACAAGGAAAAAGGAAAGCAAAAATAAAACTATCAGGAAGAAAGCAAAAGAGAAATTACATTTCATTGAAATTAAAGACAACGGGGTTTATACATCCAAACGGACGGAACATAGAATCTGAATTACAACCCTAGAATAATCCAGATAAATTGAAAGAAAATCAAAGTAAACTACCAAAACTCCCTCCTGGTGGGGAGAGGAGTAGCTTCCCAATTGTTAATCTTTGCACCGGGCCCAATAAACTGCACATCCGCCTTGCTAGAACCCTCTCCAGCTTCCAACACGTTCACATCGGCGAATATCCTCTCGAACCTTTCCATCAAATCTTCATCCACATCAACCACCGAAATGGGAACCGCCATCACTGGGCGCTTTCTAGTACCAGGCCTGACAAATGACCGGGAAAGACGCGGGACTGGCTTTGGAAGGGCCCATGCTTTCTGTTTCATTTTTCTAGCTCTCATCACGTCTGCGACTGTGGGCTTGAACCCCAGACCAAATGTATCCAAGTTTTTAGGAAGAGAAACCGGTTGTACAATACCTTGCAGAGATGCGCCCAAACCTTTGCCCGGTACAAAACCATTTTTCAACATTTTAACGGCTACCATGACTGATGCAGCAGCTACCCTTAGAGTCGGCACGCACTTCCCTTCAGGAACTTTCTCTACCGCTACCGTGTCAAAAACCTGATAAACTCACGGCCCCTTGTCATCTTCAAAGTCTATGAATGGAATAATGGCATCACTGGGAACACACAAATTGTCTTCGCCATGCACAACAATTTCCTGTCTATCTCATTCAAACTTAACCATTTGGTGCAGAGTAGACGAGACCGTTTTGGCAGCATGAATCCAGGGTCGACCTACCAATAGATTGTAAGAAACAACCACATCGAGCACCTGGAATTCCATAGTAAATTCAACTGGCCCTATTGTAAGCTCGAGCACTTTGTCCCCGACTGAATCTTTTCCTCCCCCGTCGAATCCCCGAATGCAGATACTATTCTTGTGAATTCTTTCATCATCTACCTTTAACTTGTTCAGAGTGGAAAGAGGGCAAATATTTGCACTGGAACCATTGTCAACAAGTACCCGAGTAACCACGGAATCTTCACATTTCACCGTCAGATAGAGGGCTCTATTATGCTCGGTACCCTCCACGGGCAACTCATCATCAGAAAAAGTGACTCTGTTTACCTCAAATATCTTGTTAGCTATCTTTTCCAAGTGGTTTACTGAGATTTTGTCAGGAACATGGGCTTCATTCAAGATTTTCATCAAAGCCTGACGGTGTTCGTCTGAATGGATCAATAATGATAAGAGCGATATCTGAGCTGGTGTCTTCCTTAACTGCTCCACAATGGAATAGCCTTGTACTTTCATCTTTCTCAGAAATTCTTCTGCTTCTTCCTCGGTCACCGCTTTCTTCACGAACACTGGATTATCTTTTGAGGTCTTAGATTTTCTCAACTCTTCGGGGGCAAAGCATCTCCCCGATCGAGTCAAACCATGAGTCTCACACACTTCTTCTTAAACCTCTTTCCCCTTGTAAGTCACTGTCACTCGTTCATAATTCCATGGGACTGCCTTGTTGTTGACTATCGGTAATTGAGTTACCGGTTTGATAATGACAGGATCTATGGGGGTGCCATTCACAATTACCACAGGCTTGTTCGTCACTCCTGGCACAACTACTTTTGCTCTTTTATGTTTTCCTGCAACGTCACTTGAGGACCCTTTCTTGACCTCCACAGATGGTTCATTATTTGCCCTGTTCAACTTGATCACAGACTTCTCATTTGTTGACTTTTCAAACGGCTTGGCTTCACTAGCCCGAATCATCATGACAGTTTGCGACGGCTTCTTAGGCTCCCCTCCCTCATGCACTATCTCAATCATATTAGTTTCATGATAGGCCAGCAACAGGTTATGGTTCATGTTGGGTGACTCTGGGGCTTGGACCTCAATCTGATTAGTATCAATGAGCTCTTGAATAGCTGTTTTCAACTTCCAGCATTTCTCTGTGTCGTGACCCGGGGTCCCTGAACAATACTCACAACTTACCGAGCGGTCAAGATTTCTAGGAGGGGGATCTGGCAGTTTGGCCTCGATCGGATTCAACATACCCAACTGTCTCAGTCGGTGAAATAGACTAGCATATGATTCTCCCAAAGGAGTGAAAGTCTTCTGTTTCTGCATCCTCTCATTCTTAAAGGCTTGATTTGGCCGAAAACCTGTCCCAAGGGGATTTCTGTAGGCTCTCGGGGGTGGATGGGAATTTTGTGGATCTAGGTATGGACTTTGTGGAGCCGGCGCACGCCATTGTGCGTGAGCGGGAGGTTGGGTATATGTCACGACCCAAACCGATGGGCCGCGACGGGCACACGGTACCTTACTCAACCGAGTACCAACGTAACGTATCTTCTTAATACATCATCATATACACGTGACATACATGCCTAATAGGGCAACATGATCTTTTATAAACTCAAAACATAGGCTGACAAGGCCGTACAATCTTTCACATACACGACATATGTCTACAAGCCTCTAAGAATACATATATATCATAATGGTCGGGATAGAGTCCCGCCATACCAAACAATACACGTCTAAATTATACTAACCAAACAAGCAACTCCGAAGCAAATGGAGCACACCAACATCTTCCGCTGAGTTGATAGCCTACTTGGAGGGCTCTCGACCTGTCTATCGGGACCTGCGGGCATGAAACGCAGCATCCCCAGGCAAAAGGGACGTCAGTACAAATAATGTACCGAGTATGTAAGGCATATATATAAGTACATAAGAGACATGGAAGAAATATAGAGTACATGACTCATCCTGTAAGTCTGAATAACTTTGTAAATCATAAATTACTTTTAGCGTCATGCATATGCGTATGAATGTCATGTCGTGCATAGGTACATATTTCATAACATCATCAGCCTCTGAGGGCATCCCATCATATCATATCAACCACTGTAGGCAAAATCATCATCGTATACCAGCTGATCAGGTGGTGGTGCGTATATAACGCCATAACCTTTACCATATCCCATATACATATATATATACATACATATATACGCGTATATAACGCCGTTTGAATACATACATATATATGCGTATATAACGCCATTTGAATACATACCCATATATGCGTATATAACGTCGTTTGAATCATATTTCAGCCACTGTGGGAAACATCATCATCATATACCAGCTGATCAGGTGGTGGTGTGTATATAACGCCATAGCCTTTTCCCATATCTCATATAAATATATTTACATATATATATGCGTATATAACGCTATCTGGTCATGGGTCAATGCACGTGGATGCAATGCATGAAATGTACGTCAATAAAATCATTCAGAATGTCATAAGACCATTTTGCCCCTTGAGCAATATCATAATGTAACATCCTTTCAACTTTCGTATTTTTCTGAGATCCATGAACAGATGATAAAATATTATGACACCTGGAAATTAAAGAACATAGATATCTATTACTCCTATGAGTAGAGTCACTTTTGGAATTTGTGCATTTTCACGTTTCGTTCATATCGTATGGATCATGCCAAAAGAAAGAAGGGATAGCCTTATTATACCTGTTCCCGAAATTATTTGAACGAATCTGCTTTTACAAAATATGGACGAAATTCTCGAGATACAGAAACGAAATTGATAGTTCTTTGAAATTGCAACATTGGCTAAAAATTGAATTTGATAAACCAAAATAAACTTTCACGTTTTTGGTTCTTTAAAACCAAAGAATGCAAGTGTTGTTTGATTGTTTAATGAAGGAAAATGTTTCTGCCTAATGTGTTTTGCTTCTCATCCAAAGGCTGCATTTTTGGACTTTAAAGCCTTTACAAGGCACTCTTTCTAAGGATAAGATTTGCAGAGTTAAGTTGTGACCACATTTAGCCACTTGGAAAATTGACTACTTAGTCATATTCCAAATCTTGTGGCTTCTTGCCATGTGGGGTGGGGGTTAGTTTAATAATTTTTTTTATCCACTTATTAGTTAACTGGGTAATGTCTCATTATCCGGTAATTAATCAATTACCCGCATAATTTAAAATTTATCACAAATTACTTAAAATTCTATTTATTTTTAAAATACTTCATATACACTTTATATATTATACTACCGTGGTCATATGGTACCTTGCATGGTACTAGTTTATAATTATCGGGTATTAACGCTTGACACGTATTTTATCCCAAATCGACAACCTTCAACGAAACTCATTTTCTTTAATTCGTGTACCCTTTCCTTCATGGCACTTAGTTATTGCTTGTTATAAATCGCATAAATACGCTAACCTCCAGATAATCTCATCCCCGAGCCTACATCAATTAACTGAAGATGAAATTTTAACGTAGGAAAAATGCGAGATGTAACATCATTCCCCCTTTGGAACATTCGTCCTCGAATGTTGACTGATGCGCTTATCGTTCTCATATCCCATAGCTCTTGCAAATACTTTAGTAGTCCTTTTGCCACGTAGGCAACTATTCTGTGAATAAGTCCAAAGGCCAGGGCATTTCCCCCTCCCCTAGGCCTCTTTCTCACACCATGACTTGTGAGTGTTGCCACCTTCTGTCATGCAGTTTGTACGATTTTGACCTTGTAAGTGTGCCTATACGACTCTTCTTTCTTTTTTTTGCCAATCTCTAGGCCTCACTTTGTAAACATATACCGATCTTGATAAGACGTCCCTCTAGGCATCTATGGTTATATTGAATTTCTTTGCTCGAGTACTTTGTTGAACTTACGAATATTGTTATGCCTTATTTCATAGATCCATTTATCAATTCGTATAACTTTACTGCCATAACTCTTAATTTAATTTATTGTTGTTGAGGTCTGCTACCAAATCCCAGCATACTCTCATTGTTTATCCTATATGTATAAATCTATATCCTTTAATGCTTCTTCCTTACTATTCATCTTATGAATGACGACCTAATCTCACCTAATTCTTTGTGACTTCTGTCCATCCATTGTCGATTCGCCTTAATGTAGATGTATCATCTATCAATGATAACTTGATCTCTTATGTAACACTGCCGCTATGGCTCACGTCTCATCGTGGAACATTTGAAGTGATTGTCTTGATCCACCTTGGGCGATACGATAATATACTCCCATAATCGTAGTTCATAGCATCCCAGTGTGATTTACCTTATGTGGGTATTTTAATCTTGTATAATTCATGAAATCATTACTCAATCAAAGGCCCAAACTTCATCCTTTATCTTTCGCAATTATACCCTTATTTTATTACCAGGGCAGCATTCCATCTCGTCTAAATGCTATTAGTCTTGGACTCTTTTGAGTTCATTCAGGTTATACTAAGCTTTGTATAACTTAAAGAAACCATTAGCTCTATGGGCTTAATCCTGAGGACTTTATTCATTCTCATCACCTTCCCATTTGCCCTTTCTTATCCTTATTCCTGTCTTCCAGAACTTTGTCGCTTTACCGTACTTTATTTTTTGACCTACACATATCTATTTATACTACTCGAAAATTTTAATCAACTTGCTTGCACCATAGATTTTCTTATGTTATTCTAGATATCAGGTGAGACATAACATCATTTATCACTCTTCTTTACTTTCTCAATCATGCTTCACGATACCTAGAAACCATATGCTGGAAGATATGCCACTAGCGACACCGCTATCCTTCCTGGATATTGAATCATTGCGCTTCTAGCCTTCTATCCCAAGTATGGAATACCCTCAACCTTTTGCTTTTGAGTATCTTGTACATTGTTCACCTTTACCTTACTTTCCTTAAAGCCTCACATCACATATTCTATCACTTTCGCACCTCTGATTTTTAAGGGAGATCCTACAATGTTCTCGATCACGATGTTTCTATTTTTTTTGGGTCCAATAATCAAACTCCTGATTTTCTTGGGTGATGTAACTCTTTAGTTTCCTCCTTATTCTGATCGGCCTTAACGTCGGCTTAAGCTATTTTACGATCTGTGGTTCATGGTCTTATTTATTTTGTTTAGCCTTTTATGGGCGCTGATGTATGTGCATGATACGATCCTTTAACAATTTAATCCTTCGTTTATGACCTGGGCTGAATTCTTTATTTTAACGTATACCAGAATCTTCTACGACTATATATGCTTCATATATATAAAACTCCAAACCCTTAAGTGAGTTTTTCATGCAACCAATTCTGGACCATTGATCAAATAATTCTTTTGTTCCATCTTAGCTTTCTTTCAACGTAAGCTATTACTTTTCCTAGTCTTTCTGTCCCTTCGTTGCGTCCATACTTAGCTTATCTTAGTGCCCATATATATATATATTGAAATTCCATACAACTCATATAATTCTGAATGTCACTTCTAATTTTACTCCCTGTTCATTGGCCACTGTAGGTGCCACTTTCTTAGGGAGTTTATACAATGTTGTTTTGAGACTGTTTTCACACGACCATTTCCTCTTTAGGTCGTTATACTGAGGTTGAAGCCTTCTTCCTTATTTCCTCATCTAGTCTTTCATTATAGTACTTACGGAGGATCCTCTGACTCTTGTAAAGATGCGAGCTTATTATATCGCATACTCGATGGAATTTTTGATGTCATTCTTCGCTTATAACTATCTGTAGTTACTTACATCCATGACTTTGTGCTTGTAGGGTTGCTTCTGAACTGATATTTTGACTGTCTTCCCAATAGCACTCTCTTTTATTCCCGTAACACTCATACGGTACCTTCAATTACCCCGACTCCTATTTGAATATATCTCAAGTATTATAATGATATTACTGCGAGGCTGAATTCTCCATGTTGGTTTCTACTATGTTTATCTTACACGATCTGATGACTCGTCTGTAACCTCCTGTTTAGCCATAACTGGGATCTTGTTGACCAATTACTAACTACTCGTTGGCCCATTCTCGTATCAATATTCCTCGTAATCTTTCTTGGGATATTTACTTTGTTTTAACTTATGTCTCGCACTGACTCCTTATTTATTAATAACAACTCAGGCAAGAACCTTTACTTCCTCTCCTTGACGTCGTGCTTACACAATATTCTTGAATCGTAGCATATCTGTAAGATTTGGGTAAGTGCCATCTCATTCCTCTTTCATTTATCGCGTTCTTCCTTTACCATTCCATAGTCACTAGAACCACTTAATTCTGGCTTAATGCCACATTATTCCATGTTCCCCCATTTAGGGTTGTACTAAAAGCTGAAGCCATGAGGATTTACCTATAGATGTTTTACCTCTTCATTTTTGGTGTCGTTTCTTAACATCAATGATCCTTACTCGCCTTGCGGCAATTCTTCTGTACCAAGAATGACAAATTCCCTTACTCGCGAGGGTGACACATAACGTAATTGGCACTTACAGTCTCTTAAGCTTAACTTTGCTCACATTTCTTGCTCTAGAGAGGCGTCTCCCTGAATGACTATTCTCTGAATTCATCGTGAATCTTCTTCTTTGGTCCATTCTATTACTGCCGGAACGAAATCTGAAATTCCCATGATGCCGAGTACTTTCCAATCATTCAGTCCTTAATTCATATTTAGTTTATCTTGTTATCAGTCCATACTGATTTCTATTACTCTGGGGAGTAACTCTCCCCTCTGGTAGTCGCGTTGGAGTCACGAACTTATTTCTCGAAATGATGATATAACCTTATGGCCTATACTCTATCGTTGTCTTAAGGCACATCACCTTTCGTCTCTTCCTTCATTTGACTATAGGTTCTATAACACTCTACCATTTTCATCCATGTATCACACCTTATTCATAATGCTTTCTTATCTCTCTTCTTATTACTCTGCTAATATTTTTGCATATCCCTTGTCTTGTGAAAACTTCAATACGACATTTTTTCGCTTTTAGCTTCCCTTTGCTCCATCCAGTGGCTCTTTGGGTTGCTCAACATCCTCGCTCTACTAGGGATAAGAGCCACACTTAAGGTAATATTTATCCCTTACAGGCTTTCAGTGCCTATCTTCAGATTTATTTTTATCACGCTAGTATTCACATCTAATTGTAATATTCTAGATTGCACCACCTGGGTGTCTCACAAGGAGATCTATTAACACCGTTGTAATATCTTTTGGAAATGTCAACTAATGCAAACCATCCATTCATCACTTTAGGTTACTCTAA
The DNA here is from genome assembly GCF_000715075.1 of Nicotiana tabacum. Taxonomy (NCBI): domain Eukaryota; kingdom Viridiplantae; phylum Streptophyta; class Magnoliopsida; order Solanales; family Solanaceae; genus Nicotiana; species Nicotiana tabacum. Next base: position 6,933,805 of record NC_134082.1, on the reverse strand, counting down.
CCCCAGCCGAATCCTATTATCATGTCCTTCTCTTAAACCATATCCGTTAGCTCCCATAGGGCATATCTGTAAGGGGTGAGACCAATTGTATATACCTCTGTTACAATTGAATATAACTCAAAAATCTTATGTTCCTCTGCCTCAATTATAAACGCTGTTAACCTTCATTAACTGGGTACCTCGTACCCTTTTTCACCTTGCTCCTTTTACTTACTGAAACTTGTATTTATCTTCTTAATCTCTCATTGTACCTTCACCATAAAGATGGATAGGCATTCTTGCCTTAAGGATTCTTATCTGGAAGCTTACACCTTTCAGTATACCCATGATCTGCTAAAGACCTCATATTTACTTATCGTAGGCATCATACAAAAATTTAGTTCCTTTGACTCAGCTCTTCCACAACTATCTCTCTTTCCAACCTTCTTTTTGGATGTAGGCATCGTCTTATTACGAATAAAATAGAATTTCAGAATTAGAATTCTTATAAGTGAGCTCTACCACACGATCTAGAGAAAGAAGAAAGAGTGACAGTCCTAAATGCCCTGTAGCCTCCTGCTTATAAATGTGGTGCACGACACACCCATAAACAAGACTCTACTAGACACGGCTTGTAGACTCCCTAGGACAGAACTGCTCTGATACCACTTTTGTCACGACCCAAACCGATGGGCCGCGACGGGCACACGGTACCTTACTCAACCGAGTACCAACGTAACGTATCTTCTTAATACATCATCATATACACGTGACATACATGCCTAATAGGGCAACATGATCTTTTATAAACTCAAAACATAGGCCGACAAGGCCGTACAATCTTTCATATACACGACATATGTCTACAAGCCTCTAAGAATACATACATATCATAATGGTCGGGATAGAGTCCCGCCATACCAAACAATACACGTCTAAATCATACTAACCAAACAAGCAACTCCGAAGCAAATGGAGCACACCAACATCTTCCGCTGAGTTGATAGCCTACTTGGAGGTCTCTCGACCTGTCTATCGGGACCTGCGGGCATGAAACGCAGCATCCCCAGGCAAAAGGGACGTCAGTACAAATAATGTACCGAGTATGTAAGGCATATATATAAGTACATAAGAGACATGGAAGAAATATAGAGTACATGACTCATCCTGTAAGTCTGAATAACTTTGTAAATCATAAATTACTTTTAGCGTCATGCATATGCGTATGAATGTCATGTCGTGCATAGGTACATATTTCATAACATCATCAGCCTCTGAGGGCATCCCATCATATCATATCAACCACTGTAGGCAAAATCATCATCGTATACCAGCTGATCAGGTGGTGGTGCGTATATAACGCCATAACCTTTACCATATCCCATATACATATATATACATACATATATACGCGTATATAACACCGTTTGAATACATACATATATATGCGTATATAACGCTATTTGAATACATACCCATATATGCGTATTAACACCGTTTGAATTATATTTCAGCCACTGTGGGAAACATCATCATCATATACCAGCTGATCAGGTGGTGGTGTGTATATAACGCCATAGCCTTTTCCCATATCCCATATAAATATATTTACATATATATATGCGTATATAACGCCATCTGGTCATGGGTCAATGCACGTGGATGCAATGCATGAAATGTACGTCAATAAAATCATTCAGAATGTCATAAGACCATTTTGCCCCTTGAGCAATATCATAATGTAACATCCTTTCAACTTTCGTATTTTTCTGAGATCCATGAACAGATGATAAAATATTATGACACCTGGAAATTAAAGAACATAGATATCTATTACTCCTATGAGTAGAGTCACTTTTGGAATTTGTGCATTTTCACGTTTCGTTCATATCGTATGGATCATGCCAAAAGAAAGAAGGGATAGCCTTAACATACCTGTTCCCGAAATTATTTGAACGAATCTGCTTTTACAAAATATGGACAAAATTCTCAAGATACAGAAACGAAATTGATAGTTCTTTGAAATTGCAACATTGGCTAAAAATTGAATTTGATAAACCAAAATAAACTTTCACGTTTTTGGTTCTTTAAAACCAAAGAATGCAAGTGTTGTTTGATTGTTTAATGAAGGAAAATGTTTTTGCCTAATGTGTTTTGCTTCTCATCCAAAGGCTGCATTTTTGGACTTTAAAGCCTTTACAAGGCACTCTTTCTATGGATAAGATTTGCAGAGTTAAGTTGTGACCACATTTAGCCACTTGGAAAATTGACTACTTAGTCATATTCCAAATCTTGTGGCTTCTTGCCATGTGGGGTGGGGGTTAGTTTAATAATTTTTTTTATCCACTTATTAGTTAACTGGGTAATGTCTCATTACCCGGTAATTAATCAATTACCCGCATAATTTAAAATTTATCACAAATTACTTAAAATTCTATTTATTTTTAAAATACTTCATATACACTTTATATATTATACTACCATGGTTATATGGTACCTTGCATGGTACTAGTTTATAATTATCGGGTATTAACGCTTGACACGTATTTTATCCCAAATCGACAACCTTCAACGAAACTCATTTTCTTTAATTCGTGTACTCTTTCCTTCATGGCACTTAGTTATTGCTTGTTATAAATCGCATAAATACGCTAACCTTTAGATAATCTCATCCCCGAGCCTACATCAATTAACTGAAGATGAAATTTTAACGTAGGAAAAATGCGAGATGTAACAGTATAAGTTTGTGCGTGATGGACAGAAAAATGGGGATGGGGCGGTGGGTAGTAGTGTTGTGGTAGACTATATGGAGTGTGGGGGTAAGTTTGGTGGTAGGGTCGAGGCGGGTTGTAGTAACGTGGAATGTTCCTGGATCCAACCCAAGCTCCTGACTCAATTGTAGCAACATCCTCTTTCTTTTTCTTCCCGAGTACCCCTCCAGTACCGTTTTGAATGGCCTGGGTGGTCGCCTTGATTGCTGAATAACTCATGATCTTGTTGGACTTGAGTCCTTCCTCAACCATGCCTCCCAGTTTTACAACTTCACTAAAAGACTTACCTACTGCTGACACCAAGTGACCAAAATAAGTGGGTTCCAAAGCCTGCAAGAAATAATCAACCATCTCACTTTCTTTCATCGGAGGGTCAACCCTCGCTGCTTGCTCTCTCTAACGGAATCCATATTCCCTGAAGCTCTCACTGGGCTTCTTCTCAATCTTTGTCAACGACAGACGGTCTGGGATAATTTCGAGGTTGTACTGAAAATGGCAGGCAAAGGCTTGGTCCAAATCGTCCCATGTGTACCACCTGTTGTGATCTTGTCTGGTATACCATTCTAAGGCTGATCCACTCAAATTTTGGCTGAAATATGCCATCAGCAATTCATCTCTTCCACCTGCTCCTCTCATCTTGCTGCAAAATCCTTTTAAGTGTGCTACTGGGTCACCATGCCCATCGTACAAATAAAACTTAGGCATTTTGAACCCCGTTGGCAACTGAACATCTGGGAACAGACATAAGTCCTTATAGGCCACACTTACTTGACCTCCCAACCCCCTCATATCTCGGAACGACTGTTCTAAGTTTTTGACCTTTCTGATCATCTCTTCATGCTCGGGATTTTTGGGTGGCTTCTCGGTCTCTGCCGGGAGATCAAGATGAGGGGTGCAAGAATATGGTTCTGGAACTTTGAAGGTGGGTTTAGGGGGATAGTACTGGTTGCCGTGAGTTTGGAACAGGGGTTCACTGGAAGATCGATGTAATGTAGCAGGTGGAGGTGCCACAAAAACAGGTGTAATTGGTGGGGGAGGGTATGGGACTTGTTTGGGTGGTGGAGCTTGAGAAGTATGGGAAGTGGCGCCGTAGCATTGTTGGTAGAGGGGAAAGGGTGGAGATGAGTTCACTGTGGAGGCTCTGGAGGTTGTGCTGATGGTGGGATATAAGCAGGGTTAGCCGGATAAACCGGTGGTGGATGCCCCTTGGCACAGGCTTGGTACATTTCAGCCATCTACTGCTTTAACTTATACATCTCTTCCCTCATTGCATTAACATCTAGTTCTTCCACCTCTTTTGACGGGTCAACAATACTTATCTCCGGTTCTTGGTTGGCCATATTTAGCCTGTCTTTTGATCGGGTGTTGTATGAGTGGGTTTCCAGAATGTCAATCAACTAACCACCTGCCTGGATTCAATACATCAAACAACAACCTTGTTAGCGATTAGGCTTTAACATATAGGCAATCGCACATTGGGCATGAATGCACCTAAACAGTTAACCGTCTATATTATGTATTTGATCGGTTTCATGCGTCATCCCGGCCTTTTCTTACTTTTAATTGCAAACTTCCCCCTTTTTCTTTTTTTTCGTTTCCTTCCTTTCACTCTTGCCTCTGTTCTATCTTTGTTTTTATTCTCTCTTGATTTCTTATTTTCTCTCTTTTCTTTCTTGTTTTTCTGCTCTTTTCTTTTGGTTATGGTCGAATCCTATGGAGACTGCCTACGTATCATGACCCCGCATGAATTAGACCAAGCGTAGTTCTTGGAGATAAGTGTGAAATAAAATATTTTTGGGATTTTCAATTTTCATAAAAAAAACAAATGCTTCTATTAAAAAACTCAAAACTAACAAATTCCAAAAGACTAACAGATTTCGATGCAAAGATGAAATACAGACTCCGAAAATAGAATATCATACTCCAACAAAGAAAATACAGACTCGAAAACAATTTAACGGACTCTAGCAGAAAGAAAATACAAACTCAACATGATTGACAGATGCTAACAAAAAAGGAAATACAGACTCAAACAGAAAAATCATGAATACATCAATGCTCCTGGTGCTCGCGGGACATCATTCGGCCTCGCCGCAGGCCTATATGCAAGATCCCTTTGAAGTCGATCCAAGTCGTTCGTTATCTGTTTAACAAATGTCATTGTTGCTACAAAGAAGGTAGTGCGAGTCATATCCTCACAGATCTGGCACTTCATAATGATGTAGTCGACGATGATTCTAATTCTCTCTCTTATGGCGCCTTTTTCTTGTAACAAACGCCCTATCTGCTGGGCCTGGCTTCCAAAGTTTGCTCAGCCGCATGATTTTGCTCCTGAAGTTGTTGCAAATCTATTTCTAATTGTGCCAATGTTGTCTAACAATGTTCCTTTTCAACCTTGAAGTATTTTGCCTGTTTGATCATTTTGTTTTCCGTGGCGATGACCCTTTTCTTTAACCCTGCGACCTCATCGTCGTACTTTTCTTTCAACTGCTTAACCAGGCGTGCTCGTTCATTTGCGTTATTAGCCAATTGCTTTCGAGCCTTGGCTAGTTCGCTTTCTACTTTGTTCAAATCAAAACTATAGTCATTTACTTTATGCCTTAGGTTAGCTATGAGTTTTTCATCTATGTCACTGCGGGTTGGATTTTCTACAGCTGTTTTCATTTTCTGAATTTGGGCTCGAAGGGCCTCATTTTCTTTGGCTAGCTTTTTTTTTCTCCTTCATACGCTGCGACTTGCAAGCTATTCTCGAATTGAAGTTCTCTGACTTGCTTTTCCAGTTTGCTTATGGTAGCCCTGTACTCGTTTTCTTTGGTCAGCCAATCCCATTGCATTTGTGCTGCATCGGTGAATTGTTGGACATGGGGTTTTTTTACAGGCCTTTCAAGCTCATGTTGAACTCGGGATCTTTTACCATACCAGGCAGTATAATTAGGCTCTACCGCGCCTCTGGATAGATCTCACACTTGAGTATTAGGTCCTAAGAATCTGCACTGATGCCAAACTTGACGCACTTTTCCTTCTAGGAAGGTAGATTTTGGCTCTAACTCAATGACTTACTGACTCAAATCTTCATTGTGTGGGATGTTCTGGTATCGGCCTAACTTACATAGGACTCTGTGCGGAGCATAAGGCTGGATACTTCGAAGACCCATCAACAGCCAAAAACACACCTCAGCCGACATATAGATTACTTCGTCGACCGAGAGCCAACCGAATGTCCATTCGATCTTATTTGCGGTCAAAGATCTCAAATGAGCATGCCATGCTTCCGTACCATCTGGAAACTCATAACCCTCTACTTGCTTTTCATGTTTTTCAATGCACTCGAGGCCAGTCATACCGCAATTCAAGTATCCGGGACGGTGGCAAAGGTGTTCCTCCATCCATATTTGTAACAGCATATTGCACCCTTTAAAGAATTTCGCTCCTTCTCGACAGAGAGCTCGAGCTCGGTAAATTTCTTCCAAGATCAGCGGCACTATAGTCCCATTCGCCTTTTTCATCATGAAGTCGGCTATCCCTACTAGCCCCATCTCTATGTTCCCGTCTTTTCTCGGGCAAATCAAAATACCCAGGAACGCCACTATGAAAGCTAATCCTCTCCGAGATTTCCACTTATCTTGATTTCCAGCGTGAGTAAGACCGTTATCTGGCATTTTGAAGCCACGGGGATTCCTGTAACATCAATACAGAAAGTAGAAGGTACAAATCCTTTGGCCAAATTTCCATCTAGGATGTCCCGACTGATGCTTAACAAGTCCAAAAATTTGTGAGGGTCACTGTTCTTGGTGCTACCGGGTATTGACTTCTAAGATTCCCCTCGAAACCGGCATAGCCTGCTATCTCTTTCAGTGTAGGAGTTAACTCGAAATCCGCAAAGTGGAACACATTATGTGTTGGGTCCCAAAATGGTATCAAGGCCTCAATCACGTCTTTTCTGGGCTTAACCTTCAAGAGCCCAATAAGACCGCCCAATGCTTTTGTCACAACTTTCCTGTTGTCGCCTCCCAAATCATGCCACCACATATATAGCTCCAAAGGGATCTCTTCACGGACTGAGAAAGGTTCATTTTGATTTGTGCTCATCCTGCACATTTATTAAGGTGATTTTAATTAAAAGAAAACCATGACTCATTTTGACTTAAGAGAAATGACCATTTTTCAAAATTTTCACAAAACATTCGGCCTTGCCAACGTGGCCTTTCAGCACTTCGAAAATGAAGATTTTACGGTTGTGTCGGCTAACCAGCCAAAACCTTTAAAAGTGACCAAAAGTGGCTGTTCTTGCAAAAATAACCTTCCGGCACCCTTTTTAGGGACATTCGGCTATTTCTGACGAGAATGGCATCACCCTAATTATTTTCAAATTAAAGTAAAATTTTTGGGCTCTTGGGCTATTTTTGCAAAAAGGAAGTTGGACCCGATGGGGGTTGCCTACGTATCTCACACCATGTGAGAATCAAACTGGCGTAGTTCGGGCGAATAAAACAAACTATTTTTGAAAACAAGACTCTCTTTTTTTATTATTTCATTGGCAAATAAAACTATTTTTTGAAAACAAAAACTTTTTTTTCTTTTTTTTTTTCTTAAAAATTCGGCAGAGTTTCGACACTATTTGGACATTGGTTTTTTTAGAACTCTCTTTAACCCTCATACTGCTATTTCTCTTTCCTCAACTTTTCCAATATTCATAAGCCGGTCAGCATGCAAGTCCGAAGCAAATAAATGTAGAAGTAGCAAGTAGGATGCATCAGGATGGCCTTTTGTTTCGGGTGCACCTGTCCTAGACAGACCCAACCCCTGTGTTGAGTCTCCAAAGTCAAAATGCACATGATGCAAACAAACGTTCCTACTAGGGATTCGACATGAGGTATTGTTATACTAGGTTTAAACCTGGGTTTATTTGTTCTAGACCTGGCTTACCTGAGCGGATAGCACGAGCCGAGGAGGGCAGCGTACCGGGAATATAGAAGCTTCACCGGCTTTGCAACTTGTCCGAACCTCGTTCTAAATTTGGAATATGACTCTAACAGAAAAGAAGTCACACGAAGTGCACACTTATTCATAATTTAGAAGACTTAGAGAGAAGAGAGATTTCGCAACAGTTTATATACAGTTCACGGAATATCCAAGCGGTAAAAGCAATCAATTAGCACATTAGGCTCAAATCATTTAACAAAATCAGATAATGGATAAAGCCAACTATAACAATTATTCTAAGCTCGAATTCTTGAACCCTGAACCAGAGATTCTGGGTTCAATGTCCCCAGCAGAGTCGCCAGAGCTGTCACACCTCCTTTTTTACTACACCTCCCCCCCCCCTCCCCGTGAAGGGCATAAGGGAGTTTTTCCAATTAAAGGACAATTGAAACGGGATTTACATTAAGAAATTCAGAGTCGCCACTTGGGAGATTTATGGTGTCCCAAGTCACCGGTTGAATGCCGAATCGAGGAAAAAAATATGACTCTGTTTAACAGTCCGCGAACCAAAAATCCGAGTTAAGGAATTCTGTTAACCCGGGAGAAGGTGTTAGGCATTCCCGAGTTCCGTGGTTCTAGCACGGTGGCTCAACTATTATATTCAGCTTAATTATCTGATTTTAAACAATTATGAACATATGTGCAAATTTTAACTTTTAACCGCTTTTGTTCCATTTTTTAAGTAGATTGAACGTCGTTTAAAACATGCCTTTGGATCGCGCCACATGAAATGTACCCGCAATCCGGAACACATTTTATTCAACGTTTTAGGATTTGGATTTGCATCACATGAAATGTACACCCAGGTTTAAGAAGGTAAAATTATTAAATAACACGCCTAAAAGCAACTAACGCGTTGTTAACTTCACGAGGGCTATGAAAATTTTCTAAATGGCACGCCTTGAATTCTAAGGATTTTAAAAGGAATAATTAAATGAGGGTCACGCATTTTGAGATTTTATTTGAGCGTGGCGCACCTCAATTTATTCTAATTTAAAGGTTTCTACACTAATTCATAAGGACCATAAACTACTTGTACTATAATATGGCACATCTCCAACATTAAAGAAACGACAAATTAATTAAAAGGGCTACTAAAATTGTAATTACTCGACATTAATGGACACGGGTTCTTCTGCGGGCCAAACTAAGAGAATACATTTTATAAATGCAAGAGACTAACAGTATGAAATCCAAACTTGGGCCCAACGTGGGGCCTAATGGCTCACAGACGTAGGACATGTTCTGAATTACCAATTGGTATCAGTCCAAGACTGACTCAAGGGAGAGTCCAAACTTAGACAAGGGCAGCTTCAACCAACGACGAGGTCCCTAGTTCGAGTCCACACATCAACATGGAATCCGGTCCTTTACATTCATTTTTATACTATTAAACCAAAGTCAATTCTGAATCACACTATCTCGTGTCAGACCCATTGAAATATTTTGAGAAAAGCAGTTGTGAAGTCTGATGAAATAACGTGAATACCTAACAATCACCTGAACAGGAAAAGCAGCTGAATATAAACCTTACTCAAACTTCACACTGAATATAGCTATACATGCTTAATTTTATTACCCACTTAGTCATATAATAACCATCCAAATCAGCTTAGAGCAATGACATTTGCAAACCAGAACACCTATTTCACTCTCAACCGCTCTCAAACAGAACTGGACCGACCACTGAAATGAAACTTAATGATTTCCATCTTTAAATACATGTTCAGTCTTAATTTTAGCAACCTTGTGACTAACAAGACATTCAAAAATCTGCGCAACAATATGCGCGGATCTCAAGATGACGCAACAGCAGAACTTAGACATTAAACAAATGGAAATCAACAAATACTACATATAGTCCCATTGCATCTTTACTATAAAAACTTCAAAACAGCCTGAGAAAACAACATGTTGAGATAAGACTCGACAAAGCAAACTAAAAAAATCTAAGGGAAGATGACGTCTGGTAAAGGAAAGCACAATTATTCATTTCTCTTTAGCAAAGACATCCCATAAACCATTCTTTACATATTTGGGATTCAGAGCTAAGTACCTGGGAAATAAGAGGAAAACAAGAGCATGTGAGTTTCAGTAAATGATCGAAGCAGCAGCAGCACAACAGGACTCAACAAATACAGTCCATTTCAGCCACAAAAATGATGGGAAACAGTCCAGATCTACTCTCAATCAAACAGTAATCGAAGCTGACATCAACCAGACTTTTGACAAACCAAATTCAAAGCATTCTACTCCAGATAAACCAAAATTTTGTTTCAAAATATCAAAACTTCCCAAATTCAAAGCAAAATCAATGAAACAGTAATTTTATCTCTTTTTTTAGTCGTTTCTCAGTTTTTTGTAATTTTTTTAGCTCTTTCCAAATCTGAATTGAGCCGCAAGTAACTATGCCTTTATAGGCAAGTCACTAGGGCAGCTTTAAAGAATTCAAAATTGCACTTAAAACCTTTTTAAATTTTCATTTTAGCTTAGAAATCCCTAGTGTAAACCTCAGAATTTCAAAATAGCCTCCCACCCCAGCTTCTAGGAAGCTTCCTAGTTCAACTATACAAGATTCCCAAGTCTAAACTACCCAAATTACCCTTAACAGCCCGGTTTATTACCCCTGGGCCAGGCAGGCAAATGGGTCAAGTTGACCCAATTCGGTGGGTCTATTGAAAACCCTCTTCAACTCGCTATTGGGCTTTTAATCTTCCAATTCAGATCAGGAGATAGCCCAGAAAACTCTCGAGTAATTGCTTATAGAGTTTTCTTAAAAAAAAAAAGAAAAATTGAAAAGGGACTCAGGCCCAAACAGAAACAGGAATCCACTCTTTTAGACTTGGCACCAAAACAAAATAATACTTAAACACATTTTAAATTGTCATGCAAATGGACGGTGTGAAGGAAAACAAAAGGAAAAGAAAAATAATGGGGCACAAAATCAGAAACTGAAAGAAACAGGTAGAAGAAGAATGAGAAGAAAACAAAAGAACGAAAATTAAATAATCAAGGTGAAGGAAAAGGAAATTACCCATGCCAAACGGACCAACTCTTGAGAACGAACCCGGCCTTCAATTTTTGGCCGACATGAACCCTAACCGTGTGTTTTCAAACGAACACACACTAATAGGGTTAATTTCAACCTTAAATCATTGACAGAAGCTCGCAAATTTGGGTGCTGGAGATTTAGGGTTCACACTTTGATCTAATATTCGAGAAGATTCAGGGAAATCTAAAGGAAACTAGTTTGAGATTTGGAAAGAGAAGAGTGCGGTGGTTGTTTGGTGTTAATTTGGGTGGGATCAGAGTAGGAGCCACCAGGCTTGGAGCGGTGGAAAAAGGGGGCGGCGGGCTAGGGTTCTTGATGAGAGTCTCAGGAGGAGGGGGTTGAACGAGATGAAATAAGGGGGGTAGGGTAGCGTTTGGACATATAAATTTCCTTACCTCCCCAGTTCCGATCCGTCTGATCAGATCAATTCAACAGCTCAGATCAACCCAGCAAAACGACGTCGTTTGGGTTTTGAGTAGGACTGACCGGGTTTTGGCTGGTCTGGGCCTGGGTTAAACGGGTATTTTGGGCTGGAAAATCAAATTTGGCCCAAAAATCTGATCTCATTTTTTTGTTTTTCTTCTTTTCTTTTTTTTCAATTTTCCCTTTAATTTGTTTTAAAGAAAATTAAAATTAAAAATAATACCTAAATTAATTCCTAATCAAATTATCTTATCAAATTGAATTAATTAATTCTAAATAATAATTACCACCACCAATTGAATACCAAATTAATGAAAAGCTACCAAAAGTCAAAACTAAAATTAAAAATGCAAAAAATAAGTTACTTTTTTTTTGTGATTTTTCCATTTTTATAAAACAATTAAATTAATAATTAATTTTTAAGAAAATGCAAAGTTAAACTCTAAATGCAAATGCAACATATTTTTGTATTTTTCATTAACTAAAATGCATACACAAAATGCAAACAAATAACAGAACATGACACGAAAATCCACAAAATTGCGAACACTGAAAGAAATTATTTTGTTTAGAATTTATGGGAGTAATTCATATAGGTCAAAAATCACGTGCTCACAAATATGATAATAAGTCTCGAGTTCGAGCTTTTGAAGGCGAAGGCCGAGGTGGTAAATGCTCGGGCTGAGGCTATAATGAGCCGCACTAGCGCTGACCAGAAAGTGGAGGCCTATTTGAAGGGAGCTGCTGATGCTAGAGCTAAGCTGAGGAAAGCTCTTGATCGTGAGAGCAATAGTAAAGAGTATGTGAAGTGTAAATCTCAGAGGGAAACCCTCAAGGAAATTCATGCCAGGGGCTTCGACCTCTCGAAAGAGATCAAGCAAGCCAAGGCGGAAGAAAATGATGCTAAATTCCTTCTATTTGATGTCGAGGATGGGGTCGTCGGGCCATAGTCCCCAAGGGGGACATATATTTCCTTCTCTGTTTCTATATATAGTACTTTCAAAGTATGCTGTAAATGGAGTTTGTATTCTTTTCAGATGTATGTATAAAGAGGAAACCTCGCGGTTTTGTATCTTCTGCATTTTCTTTTTGCCTTGATTTTAGCCAGATGAACTGATCTTTGAGTTGAGAGGAATCTTTAGATTCACGGTACGGCCCTGAGGCTCATTAGGCTGGCCCGTAGGCTCTTACGCGCTTGGTCGATGTGACCTTTGGTTTTAGCACTGGCGACAGTGACTCTTACGCGTTTGGTTGGTGCGATCTTCGATTTTAGTGTTAGTGACAGTGGCTCTTACATGTTTGATCTTAGGCATATTCATTTAAATGTTTTGGGTTCAGTCTCCGAATTGGGTTTCGACTCGAGCTCATACGACCCTCAAGTTTTTGAATTGCAAGCTGCCTCTTAGGCTCTTATGCGTTGGGTCGGTGCGATCTTTTGCGTGGGTTGGCGATAATGGCTTTTACGCCTTAGGTCGATGCGACCTTTTATGTAGGCTTTATTTTTCCCTCGATAAGGATTTTCTGAAGTAGTGTTTGCCTGACTCTTCGACGGTTTGATAAAAAACCTCGATTGTGAGTCTTTATATGGCGATGATCGAGCACCTCGGGAGGTTCGTCTCGGAGGCTGAGTATCTCGAAGCCAGTGTTTAGGATCTGACATGGTCGAAGCTCTTTTGCCTATGTCGAGGGTAGCCTGTTGAACCGGTTCTTTTTGAAGTATATTCGATGTAATTGAAGGCCTGTGATTTATAGCGACGGTCGGTCATCCCCGAGTAGCGTTAGTTTGGCTGGTACAGCCTTGTGACCAGATTTATTTGTGTTTGGACGGAGACTTTAAGTCCCGAGTGAAGTAGTTTCGGCGTCTGTATCGAGGGTATGCCTTTTTAGGGGTCTTAAAGTTTGATATATAGCCTAAACTTTGAGATTGGGTTTATGCCTTTAGTAAGGTCTTACAAGTTTCACATGCCTTTGAGGTCTTACGGTTTTGGATACTTGGTACAAGTAGGGTTCATGCTTTGCTTGAGGTCGTATAGATATTGATGTTGCCTTATATTGGTCTTACGAGCCCGAGGCTTCCCGTTTGTGGCCTTATGGCCACAGGTTTTGATGGAGATGGAGATGGAGATTGACAACAGTCCCCGAGTCAACGGGGATTACTTGGCTCGAGAGCCATTACTTGTGAACTTGGTGTTGCCTCATCGAGGGCTTACGATTTTGGAGTTTCCGACTAGGAGGTTATGTGGCCTTGAGTTTTCGATGCCAGTCCCCGAGTGTCAGGGACATTTTTGGCTCTAGAGTTGTTTTGTGATCTCATTGTTGCTTTGTTGAAAGCTTACAAGTTCAAAACTCCAACTCGGGGGTCGCATTGTTGTAAGTTGTTGACGCTAGTCCCTGAGTGTTCGGGACGTTTTTTGAAAGAGGGGTCATTTTTGCAAAAATACCGATTTCCTTTGATTGCTTGGTGCAAGCATACATGTTTTTGTTGTTGCGGGCTTGGTTGTTTCATGCAGACACAGTTCATTCGACCGTTTGTCCCGGTACATTATTTTCCTACCGAGAGCCCACTTAGCGCATCTTGTCTTCTCCGAGTAGGTGACCTTCCGGGGGGATGCCCCCCAGAGTTCGAGGTTGATTGCAAAAGAATCCTTGAATACATTTTGAGTTTTCCTTAGGTAATATGAATGTTGCCTTGTTAAAAACCTTATCGGTAAAACCCTTTTTGGGATAAAACCCCGGCCGAAGGAAAAGAGTGCAACGCATGCTTTTTGAAACCTAAGGCCTTCGAGTTGGTGCTACAGGAAGCAAGCCTGACTGGGCGACACTCTCCATAAGGCCCACTAGACGAACCAGAACATCCTGAAGTACCGGGGTGGCGATGAACCCCTCTGGGACCTGAGTTGGTCGTGCTGGAATTGTCTGGGTTGGAACCTCATCGTCAAACTCAACCTGAGGCTCCACCGCTGGTGCTACTGTTAGGGCTGAGCCCTACCTCTACCTCGGGTCCTAGCATGGCCTCGACCTCTGCCCCTCACAGGAGCTGCTACTGGGGGCTCGGCCTGCTGGTCGGCTGATGAAGCGGTACATGTTCTCACCATATGTGAAAGAACAGAGTGAAAGTTCAATTAGCATTGGGAAATCAAGTCGCACGACAGGAAAGAATAGATGCGAAGTTTTTCCTAACTCTGTAGCCTCTGGGGGATAAATACATACGTCTCTGTACCAATCCCTCGGACTCTACTAAGTTTGTCCGTGAATTGTGAGGCCTGAGCAACCTAGAGCTCTAATACCAACTTGTCACGACCCGAATTTTTCACCCTCGGGAGTCGTGATGGCGCCTACTAGTGAAAGCTAGGCAAGCCAATCATTCCAAATATTTTACCTTTTCCATTTTTAATCCTTTAACAGTTGTGAATTAATATTATATAAACAGCGGAAATAATAAAGCGAAAGAATAAAATATAACAATTTAATAATAATACCGATACCAATCCATAAACATAAGCTACCCAGAACTGGTGTCACAATCTCACAGACTATCTAAGAATATTACAAACAGGGTACGAACAAAAAAGGTACATGTCTGTCTTTGATATAATAAAGAACAGAAGAAAAACTAGATAGGAAGGGGATACCAAGGCCTGCCGACACCTGCAGGACTACCTTGGGTCGCCTGATGGACTGAAGGCAGCAACCTCACTGTGGTCCAAAAGCTGTAACATCGGGATCTACACACAGTGCAGAATGTAGTATCAGCACAACCGATCCCATGTGCTGGTAAGTTCCTAGCCTAACCTCGGTGAAGTAGTGACAAGGCTAGGATAAGACTACCAAATAAACATGTGCAGTTATATCACATACAACAAGTAATAATGACATAAACTAGCAGTTAAATATGGGAAGGGCTGCGGGAAATATCATGTACAAACAAAATCTCAGTAAAAAAGTGAAAGGAACACGAAAATTCAATTGTAAGCAAGAATAAGGAAGTCAAAGACAAGTGCACGGCATCACCCTTCGTGCTTTTACTCTCGTCCTCACCAAACGAATCAATATAATCGGCACGGCATCACCCTTCGTGCTTTTACCTCACATAATCATGGCACGGAATTATCCTTCATGCATTATCACTCGTATCATGGCACGACATTGTACATCGTGCGGCATGACATCACCCTTCGTGCGTTTACCTCACAATATCGGCACGGCGTCACCCTTCGTGCTTTTACCTCACATAATCATGGCACAGAATTATCCTTCGTGCATTATCACTCATATCATGGCACGACATTGTCCATTCGATTTTCGAGCCTGATTTTCGATTGATATCGATTGTGAACGTCTAACCAGGTCACGGCAGGATATTCAACCAGATTCTGTTTCAGCTGCTTCGAAGCCACCGAGCTTCGTTCATTCAGACCTTGAGTGAAGGCCTTCACTGCCCAATCGTTGGATACTAGTGGTAACTCTATTCATTCCATTTGGAAACGAGATACGAACTCCCGCAACATCTCATTCTCCCTCTATTTGATCTTGAAGACGTCGGATTACCTTGTTGCTACTTTGATGGCATCGGCATGTGCCTTTATGAAAGAATCTGCCAGCATGGCAAATGGGTCTATGGAGTTAGGAGCTAGGTTGTGATACCACATCATGGCCCCTTTCGAGAGTGCTTCCTCGAACTTCTTTAGTAAGACGGACTCGATCTCGTCGTCCTTTAGGTCGTTGCCCTTCACTGCACAAGTGTAAGCAGTAACGTGCTCATTGGGGTCTGAGGTTTAATTGTATTTCGAAAGGTCTAGCATTTTGAACTTCTTTGGAATGGGTTTTAGAGCCGCTTCCTCTGGGAACGACCTTTGTATGAACTTCTTCGAATCCACACCTTTCAGGATCGGGATTGCGCCCGAAATTTGGTCGACCCTGGAATTGTAGGTCTCGACCTTTTTGTCGTTGGCTTCTATCTTCTTCTTGCCCGATTCTATCCTCTTTGTAAGGTCCTCGAGCATTTTTATGATGGTGGGGTCGGCCAACGACCCGTTGTTGCTTGATCTCTCTGATACCTGCTCGGCTAGGGGACCTGTCCCCGGCTCTACCATGCTGGGAGTTTTCTGGTGACTTTGCAGCTGAGCAATCGCTAGCTGTTGTGCCTACAACATTTCAACAATAATGTGAAGGCTAACCTCCCGTTCTTCCCTAGCCGAGGTTTTCTGAGCTTCTTGTTGGTCTCCTTGGTGCACGTTCATGTTAGTGTGGGAGCTTACATCGACGTGTTGAGCATCGTGTGAGACCGCGTCCACGGAAATCGGTTTTGATGCATCCTCAGTGTTTCATGGTGGTACACCAACACCTGGAACATCCACACCATTTTCTCTGTGGTTCTTAAGATTGTTGTTCACTGAGTCAGACATTTAGACCTGAAATCAAAGATCTTGGGCAAGAAAAAGTGTGAAAGATAACTTGCATTATGTAGTTAAACCAGCAAAAAAATAATCACTATTATTTTTAGCCCCACGGTGGGCACCAAACTGTTTAATGTGAAAATGGTAATAACAATTAAATTTGATTTAGTGGTTCTAAAAATATGTGATCTATTTTTATGTTAGTTGTTAGGCAGTTGATGCTATGTGAAAGACTTAGAAACGAGGCAAGAGCTTAAAAACGAGATGTTAACCAAATGAAATCGTTGTTAATCAGGGCCTCGAGCTTGCCTATTCGAGGGCCTTGGGGTCTAGTCTGAAGCTCGGCTGGAAGCTATCGAGGGTGGTCGATGGAGACTAACAGCTATAAATAAATTAATGACGGCTCTTTATGGCCAATAATAAGCAATAAATGATGAACTTAAAGTAGAACACAATAAATATGAGCAATAAATGAAGTAATGGGATCAAGAGAATATGTTAGAGGGCAGAAAGAATGTTCAAGTATATTTAGTATGGAGTAACAAATATTTACAAAATGATAAGGATCCCAATTATATATGAGGGGGAATCCCAACATAGTACAAACGCATTAATTACAAAGATATGGGGCTGGTACAGTCATTTAATGCCTTGATTCGCCTTTTGGGCTAGTCCACTAGACTTGACCTGCCATACGCACGTGCCTTGGGAACTCCGCCTTGATCCGCCGAGACCGGTAATTCACATTGTCTCGGGGCCGATCATTACTTATACTGTCTCGAAGTCGAACTGTCGAGAATTTTCGGAATCGATCACTGGAAGCCCTCGAGATGTCGTGATGCTCGTGAAATCGAGCCGTCGATTTCCACCGTATACAAAAGGGTTGTGGATTTCTACGCCTTACAATCTCCGTTTTAGACTATTTTTTATGACTATAATGTCCGGGTATACCTGCTTCCTCGTATCAATACATTTATTGAGTAAGTAGTAACTACACTCACCAAGCTCAGACAGATGAAAAAGATTATCTAATCTTATTTTATTTCTGAGTTTAAACCCTGCCTTTTCAACAAAAAAATCTCACTTCATTGACCACTATATCACACCCTTAAATGTTCATTAGTTAAAATTTAATTCCGATCTGCCAAAGTGATTCTTCTTTTATTGATCACCACGCCACACTCTTGAGAAATGAATACTGCTTTGGAACAAAATCATTGGTTCTTTTCTCGAATGGGGAGAGGGGAAGGATGAAAGCAGGGCGTTGAGGCGTACTATTTATTGCATGTTTCCAAGTACATCTTTTGTTTTCAGAAAAGCCAGCACTGTATCAAGCTTTAGTTTTATTTTTTATAGATGTCCGACCAACTTCCGCACACCTTACCTATTATTGAGCGATTGATAGGAATGACTTTATAAGGGGCTGGTCTTTAAATATTTTTTCCATTTTTTAATGTATTTAAAAATAAAAATAAAAAACCCTCCAGACCCGCGCAGCTCTTCAGGGATTTCTCTACCGGTTCGGTAAAGTTTATGCTATATTTACTCTATCTATATTGTTAATTATTCACACTCTACACGATTGACATAATAATGAGCTTATTCAATTGTTCGCCCAACTGTGCCAGATTAATCTAACTTTGTGTTATTTGCAATCGACCTAACTATTAAATTGTTAGCCAAACTCTACCTGGTTGGCATGATTTGTGTTATCTGCATTTGACCTATCTGCCAAATTGTTTATCAATCTATCCAATTAGAATAATTTGTCTTTGTTTTGAAAAATATTCTTCGAATTTGCAATTTTAATTTAGATCAATACACCCCAAATCTTCTTCAAATAATTTCAAATTAAAATAAATCCTTCATTTACGAACACAAATTATCAATTAAATTAAATAACACCAAATAAATAAAATTCACTTTATTTTTTCTAACACTTTCTAAGGACCAACAATAGAATTTGAGATTTTTAAAGCAAATCACTGAATCAGTATTCAAACTAAAATTTAAGCATAAATAATCAACATCAAAATAATTTCAACAATAATTAACCATTAATTTTGTATTTCCAACCCAAAACAAGAATTGTAAGCCTCCAAAATTAAAGAATTATGACATTCTTGGTGAAGAAGAGATGGAAAAGAAGCTGAAGGGGCAATTATGTCATTTGGCACACAAGGAAAGTGGCGAAATCCATTTATTAAATACCACTAATTATAAGGACATTCAACCAAGTCCGATCTCATTGGGGGACACGCCACGTAATTTTTTGACCATTATTATATCTAAGAAATGGCGAAATGGTTCACATTTACTGTGCTCAACAGTCTACAGCCATTTTGCGTCAGCGTAAATACGACTAGATGAATAATCTCAAGTAATAACAAGCTAAATAAGCGTTAAATGTTGTGCTACTGATAGGACTGCTCTTTCTATAACGAGAGGTCTCGGATTCGAACCTTGGGTATGAAAAAATCTTTGGTAGGGAACGCTTCTCCCGAATGGAGCCCTACGCGATACAAATCCGGATATAATCAAACTCCAATGTGGGTACCGAACACTTGGGAAACCATAAAAAAAAAAAAAAAATATCTGCGAACTTGTATCGTTTCAAGTTACAATGATTTACTCCAATGTATAAACAATCTTCCAAAAACTGTTCATTTCACTATGAGCACAAAGTTCACCGTTATACATCACATTTCTTCCCAAACCACTCTCTTTCAACTCCCCAACCAATTAAGTGAAAAGAAAAAAAGAAGAAAAGGATAAATATAAAAAGAATACAACTTCACCCACCAAAAAATTACACACATTCACACAGATATACAAAGAGACATCAAATATTGAATCACAAAATTCAACTACACACATCAACCTACAATAAATCCCCAATAGGCTACACCAGCTAACTATGGCCTGCATCTACCGGAGTACCAGTTCTGGCCTGTGATATTCGATTTGCATAAATGGTCACCAATCGTAACTGCGTACTGTTCAGCCCTTCCAAGTAAGGCATAAATGCTTTGCCCAGCATAATGTATATGTCAACCAAACAGAAAACAACAGTCTGCCACCCAAGAAAAATTACGTATGTCAAAATATAGCTAGAGATGTAAAACTACAAACGTGAAAATACTTTTGGTCTAGACGTGATTTTAAACCTAGACGTGGTTTGAAAATTTGAAAATCACATATATGCCAACTAAAATGAATTTCAGAACAAAAATTATTGTTAAGTGCTTCGTGAGGATTCGTTCCAATTTTTATTTACTAAGTTTGAATCCCTAATTCCGCACAACCCTCAAACAGAATTGCTTTTGCTATTCTCTACACCAACCTGCAACCTATCATACATTGAGAACAAGCTCATAGGTAGAGGAGTACCCCTTCAGGCTATCTAGTTATTCCCAGTTTTCCACAATGTAAAGAAAACCAGCAAGATATGCACATAGTGACATACTACAGAAGCTACATATCACTTCCTACGCCAGCTTGTGCACACCTCGATATTCCACCGGGTACCTGCCATGTCCCACCAGCACACCCGGCTAACTCTGCTCATCAAGGCTCTGGCAGATAGGAAGAAATTACCTAGTAAACCTGATATCTCATGGTACTCCTCCCACTTCATTGACCACTAGGCCACACCCTCGAATGCATCATTTCCTACTTTCTTTTCAAAATACAATGAAACAGATGAATATTTACTGAATATCTTTAATTCTGCTACTCCGTTCGGCTTCTCTGAATACAACAGCTGAAAAGCACAGGAAAAGAGTGAATTTCACCTTGCGGACATCAGCACTCTGGTTTCCAAAAGCATCAAACAGGGAAGGCAAGAATGAAGGCAGCTGAGACATCAATTCCTCTTGGGAGAGTCTCCCAACAAGCTGAAAAAAGAGACAAGTCCACATTAGAAACCAATGACAGCATTCCGAGCTTGCATATATTAGCGAAAAACATAACTTCTATGACAAAATAAGACCCCAAGGTGCAATTATACCTTGACACTAAAAACTCTTCAAACCAATAATTTCACTACATCCTAGTAAACAAATCTTGTAAAGTCATGAGATGGTACCGCATGAGTTGGCACATGTGCTTAGAACTAATAGTTGCATAATAAGATGAGAACTTTCGTATAATCTGTTACACTGCTTCAAAGAACAAGGACAAAGTCATAACTGCTAAGGACGAGGTAAATGCTGAATGGCCTAGGTCATTGGAAATAAGGAAAAAAGCTGAAAATTTCCTCCTTTGACTGGATTTCAACAAGATAGTCTAAAGTAGTACAGAATGCCGCCAACAAAACATAACCCTTGCCCCCCAACAGTACATGTATGGATGATTTCAACACTAAGAACAACATAAGACACTGGAAGAAAAGGATGAATTGATAAAAAGGAGAGCAAACTTAATGTAGCCAAGAAAACACCAAATTAAGCTAGTTGGACGAATTGAAACAAACTTAATCATCAATCACCTTTGTCAACGAGTTTATACAAGTTACAAGTGTCTTCTCGTCTTCGGTGACAAGCAAAGGAACAATAACCTGCAATACCAACTATAAGACAATGCAAGAACGACCAGCTCATGATCAAAGGAAAGAAATAATTCACTCAGTACAATCCAGCACTTACACTTAAGCATCTGAACGGGTCGTACTGGGACAAAATTGTAGTTAAACAATTCTCGGCTTCATTCGCAACCTAAATGATGTTACAACACATTAAGCAAAGAGGGAAACGAAAAGTTATAATACAATACTTTCAGCCAAGCCCAAGCGGAAGTTTACTTTTGCAACATCATCCTTGGTCACGTGGAGCAGCTTTTCGATTATGATCTCAACTGAGTCCTCCATAGCATTTATCTGGAACAACAGATTGATAATGGAAAGAGAAAAGGTAAGATATGTGTAGAAGACAACTGCTCCTCTTAGTTTAGAAAAGGGAGGATGATCAAGGGGACGGAATTCCACAAGTGACCACTGAAAAGACAGCCAACATACCTGATTCTTCAGCATTTCAAGAATCAGAGATAGGGCAAGTTCCCTTGTCAATGACTCAGAATCATCTAACACCTCAAGCACAGCAGTTAATATCTGATTGAAGTACTGCACAAAACAAAAGATGACATGTCATGAAATCCATATCCTTTTTACTTTTATCAGAGTACTAATTCCAAAGGAACACATATTAAGCTCCAACCGTTTGGAATGTGATTCGACTACTATACAGGAAAGCAGTGAATTAGGCTATGATCCTGGGTCTTGCATTTTTTTTTGGGTCTTGCACTAAGAATCCGAAAATCTACATTAATTGACTAAATATGAACAGATTTCAATGGCAAATATACCTTGCTCCAGATGGATTGATCATTAACAACAGAAGCTTCGACCAATTGTTCAAGTGCATCACGCTTGTTAGCAGCAGGACTTCCATCATTACCATTGCAAATCTATCCAAAAGTGGAAGATAAAGCAGCGTAAGAATACTGAATGTTTTTATCCTCTAATTATTACAAAATAGACTTGAGAGATCATCTGAAAGATTCTTCATGATGGAAGTAAAATGTGACAATATAGCACGACCTGCACAGATGAACCACACAACCCCCCAAAAAAAAAGAGAAACTCACCAAATGAAGAATATGAGGGATGCTTGGTCCAGTTTCTAGAGTTGAATTTATCTTGAGCGCAGAGAGCTTTGGGTGATTAGGCCTCAGGTTAGATGAAGATCCATTATCAACTAGCTCATTGCCGTCCAGATGAGGAGTGGAGGTCTGTTCTATGTTTGAGCTGTTATCCTTGCTTTCCAATGTCCATAATGCGTTGTTCTCACTTGTGGTAAGGGCCCCAAATTTCAAATCCTTGGCTTTTGAAACAGGAGGATCAGTGTTGGAACCAGTTTCCACACCACGATAGAAGTCCTGAGTACCATCAGACAACTGACCAGTAGATCTGGTCATATAGGTTGGGTCTTGAAGAGAGTTCCACTTTCTGATGCTATCAGAATCAACTGCACCCCCAGAATACCTTCCAAATAGATTACTCTTTGTTGAAGTGCCAATATATCCCTCTTCAGATGATGTTCCAACAACATCAGATGGATCATAAGAAGACTTAGAACGTTGTCTATCTTTCTTGCTCTGCAGGAAATTCATCAAATCCACTTCTATACGAGGAGTGCACTTCTTAAGAGCCCGTCTTAAGGAATTTTGTTCTTCAACCGATAAGCTAAGAATGAAATTGAGAACTGCTGTCGAGTCGAAGTGTGTGTACATTGATATAATGCACGAAATAGCTGCTTCTTTCAGTTTGGTATTCTTATCATGGATCAATGGTGTCAACTTAGCAAGCCATAACTTGAGGATGCCAATGTTAGCAGCACCTTCAGAATTTGAAGGATGCTTGTTAAATGAGCCAATTGCAAACTCAATTACTGCGAGTTTAGCCTTTGGGGACCGCTGTTCATCTAATGAACGGAGCAAAGCTGGCAAAAGGGCATCTATCCCATATGTCTTGCTAACTATTTCAAGGGTAGTTGAGCAGGGCTGCCTCACCAATTCCTTGGGATCAATTAACCGTGAGAAAACATGTGGCAAGATCCTCTCTACATAACTTTCAAATGGCTTTCTGCAAGCAGGAATAAGATCTGCAAGGGTTGAAAGTGCTGCCTGTGCGACTTTATGATGGGGATCATCAAGATGCTGGAAAAACAATTTCATAACCTTCTCAAAACTCTGAGTTATTTCTTGAATACCTCTAGGGCCCTGCTGTAGCAAAGACCGGAGATAGCTGAATGCAGAAACCCTGGCTTTCCAATCTGAAGTAGAACTGAGACCCTCACTTAATGCATCATTTAGTGAAGCTGGACCATCCACATAACTTGATACATCTCCTAGTGGAAGCTGACTGTCATCAAAGCTCCTCCTCCTGCTAGCTGACATTCTTCCTGCGGCATTCTTTTTTAAGAGAGGACGTTGAAAATTGGGAACATGATTATTATGGGAGTCCCTAAAGTTAGCATCTCTGTACGGTGTCTCTAAGTATTGTCTGTCAACACGAGAGTTCGTAAACCGCCTAATGTCTCTCAGCTCAGCATTCTCTTCAACAAGTCCTCTATCCTGTGGTTTCTCCGAAGCTCTTCTTGCAGTGTAGGAGTTGAGTGCAGAAAAAGACTCATGATCCGTACTACTTCGACATGATGCTTTAGCTGAATCCTTTGAGGCCTGGATCCGAGTGATGATATCAGACAAAACCAACCCACCATTGCGATTATTTCCTTTAGTCATAGCAGATGGTGCATCAACCAGTAAAGCATTAGTAACACTAGTTGATGCAGGAACAGCAAGAGGGAATGGTGGATCACGGGATGAGGGCGGATCAACTCCTGCACTAGGGGACAAATATAAGAACATTTTAAGCTGTTCAATAAAAACTCAAAAGTTACAGTAGTAGTTCAAATGTATTTTTAGCAGAATCATCAAACTGCATGCAGATGACCTTTCACGGTGTCAATAATTAATTAAACACATCAAGCTTTTCTTCATCAAATCAGTAATTACTTAACACATCAAGTTTCAGGATGCAGAAGAATAATGGAAGAGGAAACAATCACCTAGATCCAAACTAGAGGAGCGACTTTTCTCAGATACATCTAGCCCTTTGAGCAGGTTTTCTATAGCAGAAACTTTCTGTTTACTGGCATGTAGTACACTTTCCAGGCTACGTTCCACTCCCACAGGCTTTGCTTGTGGCAAAAGCAGCCCAGAGGACAAGGACGTCCCTGAAGACAAATTAGCACTTCTATCCATGGCAACTATTGCAGACGTTCCATAACCTGGTAGATGTGAAGAAGCAGATGTTTGAGAAGCAAGTGAGAACTGTGAACTCCTTTCTCGAACAGAGGGAGAAGCATGTCGTTTATGCATACCACCATCTTCCTCATTTATGATCTGCAAAAAAGATCAACTTTAGTCCACAACATCGCCCTTGAAGACTAATCTGGAGTATATGACAATTATCTGTCCTGGAAGGATGCTAGGAGCAATTTAGAAGAGAAAAGACAGTACCCTTTGGATAGCAGGATCAAAGGACATAAACAAACGCCTCGAACGTTCTGGCCAAGTTCTTGCAAACATTTTGTACAAAGTTCTTGCAGTTGATCGTACCTGTTGTTAAAGCTAAGTGATAAGAATTGCCAACAAGAGATCTTGAATCGAATTTCAGGGGTTTGTGGGGGGGGGGGGGGGGGGGGAATGCAAGGTATACATGCAGATAATTATTCAAAATCTGTAAAAATATGATACTCAGAGTTTAACATTCATACCTCACTCATTGCATCAGCAACACAACATTTTATAAGGTCTTCATAAAGCTCAGCCGAACGTTGTACCTCAGATGCATCAGGCCAATGTTCAAGGATCAGAAGTGCATACTCACAGCATCTGTCATCGAACATAATCAGAAGATGGAACAGCACTGTAGAGAATTAATACAAAATCATTTTTTTATAACCGTGGTGTCCGGGCTAGCTTACGCACACCTCGACTAATTCCACGGGATACCTGCTACCTCCCAAGTACAAGGTAACTCTATCTACCAAGGATTGGACAGATGCAAGGAAATCACCTAGTGTGTTTGCCTCGGCTGAGATTTGAACCTAAACCCTCATGGTTCTCAACCCACTTCATTGACCACTAGATCACATCCTTGGGTGCAATTAAATACAAAATTAAGATCTGTCAGCTAGAAGTAGTATCAAACCTTGCACGAAGTACTGCATTTCTGTCATTCTTTGCAGAATCAGCTATACGAGGAAGTGCTCGACCAACTTTGCAGTTGCGCAACATCTGAAATGAAAAAAAAAAAAACAGCAAATGATTGATAGATACTGTACGTACGGGCCAGAAAACAGATTCAAGAATCACATAAAGCATTACCGTCTTTATGCAGTTATCAGCAGATTCTGCAATTACAAGAACAGTTATCACAACAAGCTTGAAAAGAACCTGAAGTTCAATGAGGATGTCATAACCTTGCGCAAGTTAGAGCAAATGTAATCCTTTCTCCCTAATAAAATGATAAGTATAAGCACATGGATAACTATATAACTTGTTCTCACCGGAATGAACATCTCAGCACATGCCTCAAAATCTCCCAACAGCTCTTTTGATAAGAAGTTCAGTAAGTGACATGCCTACCATTCACATAAGACGGTGGATTAGCCTTCATGAGTGTCAGAACTCAGAACTTTTCTTGAATAAGTAAGAACTCAGAACATTGTAAATGTTGATGCACAGAAATCCAGAATGAAACGGAAGTTTAAGCTAATACATCACCAATAAGCAAAAGGCATGCAGTTAAACAAGCACCTTGCCTGCATGGTAAAAACATGCAGGTGTATATGCATCCATATTGAAGACATATTTGAGAAACTTACACAGTGCTCAAATCTTCTTTTTTCCACCTTTCTACTCAATAACGACCAAAGTAGAATGTCTAGTTGTCTACCCCACTTTACTTTTAGCAGATCCTTTTTTCATTTTTCACTAAATTGGTTTCTCAAATTTCAGTGAAAATTTACTGCTCTTTCTATCTGAGACAAGAAATGTAGTCAAAATGCATTAGAGATGTAACCGTTGCATGCCTAGGTGTAGCTCTAGCCCCTGAATAAATGCAACAGAAAAAGAAAGGGGAGAGTTTCTTTGACTCCTTTGAGGCCTCTGTAAATGTGCAAGTACTTCCTAGAACAGAAACCCGAAAGGATGGAACTAGACGGTAATTAGTGTTGGCTACATAGAGCAACACATGCTAAAAGAAACTTCAATATCATGTCCATATAGACTTCACAGTGCTCAATTAAATGAATCGGGCGTCATGCTCCGACTTATTTGATCATAACTGTTTAAAAAATTCTGGTTTCAAGCTGAAAGGAGGAAAGGATTATATAAACCCAATTTTCAGCTTAGGTGCTCTCTGCATTTACATCAACTTGGAGGTGCTCTCTGCATAATTGAGATGTCTCACATATTAAACTAAGAATACAGCTTTTAGAGGACTATTTCTGAAAAACAAAAGAAGCAAATGAAATGACAAATTCCTGTGATATATAAGGCATTAGCAGGGTATTTCTTTTATTTTAGTAAGCCATTGGCGGCTATATTAATGGACTAGGATACGGGAATAGGAATATAAAATCAACTTCTACTAGGTTTTCATTGTATCTGACTGGTCCATAAGGAGGTAACCCCAACACATTTAAGACAGGTGCATCATGGTAAATGAAAGTCAGGCTAATAAATGTGGCACAGCATAGTTCAGCAAACTAGAAATAAAAAGAACAAGTATCTCATAGGGCACATACTTATCAGTAAAAGTATCTCATAGGGCACATCTCAGAAAAAGTATCTCATAGGCAGAAGCAAAATATATGACAACATCAAGAAGTAGCCAGTGTTATGAAATCAAACCTGTTTTATTATGCTGGATCTCCTATCAGATAACTGTGTGCTCAAAGGGCCAACAAGTTGCTTTAGAAGCCCACGAAAGCAAGGATAATCAGCTGCACCTAATGGAACAGAATAAAAGATAACATGCATTACCAATTGCACTGTCTTACGCACGTAAGGACACAACATAAGAAGATGCCAGTAAAAGAACATATGGAAGTGTTACACATTATTTCAACAAAGGAAGGGAAAGGTCATTATGTATTTATGTGAACGTGCAAAGCTGGTAAAATACCTCCAATAAAAAGCGCTTCAACTCTCTGCATAGCGGCGATACGGATAGACCAATCTTTCTCTGGTACAAGGGTAGAGGCAACATTCTCGAATTCCCTTATCAGTTCCTTTTCTGAATACACTTTAATTGGATCGACAGGCTTTTCTGTAATATCACTATCCCCTGCACAAGAACAGAGATCAAACTAAATTCATATTAACATGTAAAAATCATAGACTATTCATTTGCATTATTTGATTGCATAATGTCTCCCTTCTGTTCCATTTTATTTTTTTGCTCAAATTAACATTTGTCGCAAAAATTGTTCACAGACAAATAATCTCACAATCTCATAACAAGGAGAACATTATTCTATGCTCATAAACATGCTGCACAAGCACTCTTTTCCTTCCCTCCCCCCTTCCCCGTCTTCTGCTCAGTCATAACCCTTAAACCAAAAAGAATACGCTCATAGGACATGCAACAAACAACAGTAAAGGCCGATTAACGCAATCTTGGAAACATTTAGTCCAATAACATGGTAACTGGATGCTAAAATAAGCTTTAACATGACATAAAAGTTTAATTGTGATAATAGTGCATATACATACCTCCAAAGAGAGAAACCTCTCTTGTTGAACGCTTTGCCTTAGGACTGCTTTTCTTGGAATTAAGGCTAGCAGATCTCACCTCACCAGTTGAATAATTACTTGAGATTCCATCAGTAGATCGACTTTTAGGCTCAATCTTCTCAAGTCTGGCATTAATATCTTTTAGCTGCAGTCAGTAAACAAGTCAAAACAAACATTGAGCAGAACTTTTGTTTACCACATCACCTTCTATTGACCAAGTAAAGTACAAGCTAAAGTTGGAAGAAACTCAGTTTACCACACACCATGCAGGATGTTCAAGAAAAGAATCTATTTGCTAGAATGAGATCATCTAAGCTAAAGGCTTACCAACATGGAAGGGAGATGATGGCGCTGAAGCTCATCACGGAACTGGGGTCCAACCTCTGAATACATCTCCTGCAAACAGGAAATATGGGGAGATAATTATCAAACAAAAGAAAATGAGAAGAGTAGTCTGGGTTTCTTCTTTCGGGAAAGGAAGAGTAGCCTGTTAATGACATAATAATTGGTTTGTCAAGGCACTGAAGACTAATTAAGAAAAGCAATTTGACCAAACACAGGAAATTGAGAAACGATAGCAGTTTAACTACCTCAATACATGATATGGCTGCTTCCCTAACTCCATGATTAGGATCATTCAACATTTGCAAAATCTGATGATAGCAGCAAAGAAAAAGTATGTTTAGAAATTTTTTATTTACAAATGAAAACCCATCCCATGTTTAGCTATATATGTGCTAGTAAATGATATTAAAATAAATATATCTATTAACATACGGGAGGAAGAATAGCCCGTTGAAGGGGCAACTCAGTCGATGCAAAAAGACCAATTGCCGATGTAAGAGTACGAGCAAATTCTTCTCGAACTTTAAAGCTTTTGTGCATCCAAGCACAAGACCCAGCTCTCTCAACTATAATTGTTGGTGAAGAAACCTGGTGAGAATATAACAATCAGCCAAATCACTTTATAGTTTTTTGCCCTCATCATACCCAAAAAATTAGAAAGGAGATTAAATGATTTGTGATGCTCATGTAACTAACATACGAGTGACGAAATATCTAATACTCCCTTTGTCCCAAATTATGTGCCGTACTTCTCTTTTTAGTATGTCGCAAAAGAATGTCATACTTCCTTATTTAGGAACAATTTAACTTTAAACTTCTCATTTTACCTTAATTACATGATTTATGGCCACAAAAATTTCTATGCCTTGTTTTAAAACCACAAGTTTCAAAAATATTCTTTCTTAAACTCCGTGCCTAATCAAACATCACCATATAGTTTGAATTTCTCATTACTAAGTATATTCCACAGCAAAACTCGGAAGAAAAAAACAAATAAATAAATGAACTAGTGGTCCAAAAATCCCCTCAAGGTGTGAAGTACTTTAGTTGGAGAAAAAATGTATTTACACATACAAACAATTTTTTTGATAAGGCAAACATACATCCTGTCATCCCAGTAGTATACTAGTAGTAGTGGTGGTGTCATTTCCATATTGCCTAGATTTCTATTACTATCTGACAATGTTGTATTTTTAGTTTTACTATTATCTTTTGTTGTTGTTACTCCTTATTTGACTTTTTCACTGTTGCATATCTTTTTTCTATACTGTTGTGATTATGCATGTTTCCTCTATCGGAAACAACATCTTTACCTGCACAAGGTAAGGGTAAGGTTGCGTACTCTCTACGCTCCCCAGACCCCACTTGTGGAATTACACTGAGTATGTCGTTGTTGTTGTATTATACATACAACATTAGCTTTTCCATTATGAGAACATATACGATAATTTTGAAAAGGTTTGTTTGCATTACAGATCATTTAGAGTTGGTCATATGATCAAGAAAGGTGATACGTAACAAAACTTGTAATTACTATGATATTAACATTCCAAATTATAGAAGAATCAACTGTAGTGTGTAGCACCGTTCTCTCTCTCTCTCTTTTCATTTGTGCGCGTTTGTGCGAGCACATGGGAGGAATATGAATACACAACATATATCTTGAACTTTTTACTCTGATCATCTTAACTTAATTTTTCACTACTAAAAAGAATCAGCCATACAAATTTTTGTTTCTTTTTTTCATAAAGTTCCCAAGAACTAGGGAAGTTCCATATGGACAGTGAGGCTATTGAGATTGAAACTGTATTGATGCAGCTTAAATTGTGGTTCTTGAAAACTGCAATGTTCCTTGGAAACATACAATTTGTTTTCCCTTTTTGAACATAGAATCAGTTTTCTTATCCTTTCTCTCTTCACATATTTCAGCTCAACAACCATCAACCACCAAATCTTTTTCCTCCCAACCAAGAAAAAAGAAAAGAACAAAACAAAGAAATTCCAAGCCAGTAATTGAACCAACCCCTATTAATTAAATGCCTATGTAATATGACTCAATTGCAAATAGACCCCTGTATATCAATACCATACACTTAAGCCCCTCATATAATATAAACATACACAAATTAACATCAATTCACAAAAGAAAGTTCGCCAAAAAAGAAATTCCAACCATCATTTGAACCCACCCTTATTAATTACTCCCTCTGATTCAACTTATGTGGCAGACCTTTTTTAGTCTATCCAAAAACAATAACACTTTTCTATATTTAAAAATAATTTTAACTTTAAAATGCTCATTTCACCCTTGATGAGATAATTTGTGACCACACAAATTTTTAGTATCTTTCTTTCTTAAACTCTGTGCTCCATCAAAAACCACCACATAAATTAGGACCGAGGGAATAGTAAATTACTAAACAACCTTGTAACATTATACAATTGCATATACACTCCTTAATTTCAATATCACACTCAAATTAACATCAATTAAGCCAAAAACAAAAAGAAGATCAAATTCCAGTTAACAAACAGACTATCTTTTGATAAACTTCTTAGTTAAAGAACATGACAAAAATCACTAAATCAACTCCTCATCTTTGGGATAAGTTTAAGATAGTCCCTTAAGTATACACTCTTGAGCAGTTTTGGTCAAAGCGAGCATTTGTTGGTCTCCTTCAAATATTTAACAAACTCTGGCGCTTAAATTTAACTTGCACATACACTCCTGTCTTTCAAATATTCACAAATTAAAATCAATTAAGGCAAAAACAGAACTTTCACCTCAATAAAAGAAAAAAAAATAAAACATTTCTATATTTAGAAACAATTTAACTTTGAACATCCTATTTTAACCTTAATGAGAATGTTCTTATAGCCACATGATACACTTCTTAGTTAAAGAACATGACAAAATCAGTTCCTTATCTTTGGGGGAGGTTTAAAATAGTCCCTTAAGTATACACTCTTGAGCACTTTTGGTCTCCTTCAAATATTTAACCTCAATTCAGCCAAAAAACAAAACTTTCACCTCAATATTTGAAAATAATATAACTTTAAACTTCTTATTTTACCCTTAATTAGAAAGTTTTGTAGCCACGCAAATGTTATGGCATGTTTAAGACCAAAAGTTTTAAAAGTCTTTCTTTCTTTCTTAAACTCGATGCTGACGCAAACGGACATAAATTGGAATGAATAAGTAGTAAATTACTCGAAACAATCCCGAAACATTATACAATTTCATATACACTCCGGTATTTTAAAACATACACAAATTAACATAAATTCAGCCACAAAAAAGGGATCTTTGTCCAGATAGCCGGTCAGATTCATCGTTTACTTTTTCTAGTCGGTATACATGAATTATACATACACTGATTATATCTAGTTATACACATATTATACATGAATTATACATACATTATACATTTGCCGGCTATTTTTAGTTTAAGCGGTTGGATGAGCTATTAGAGTTAATTCTTCGGAAGAAGAAAACACTCTACCTCAATAAATTTGAATAAAGTTAAGAAAGGTAAAAACAAAACAAAAATTGATCAAAATTCCAGTAATGCAACCGTGCGAAATGCAATTACCTCCATTAAGGTAAGCAATAACCGCCTCGCAGCATCTCTAACGGGCTGTTTTGCATCGCCCAATCGTTCCACAACAGCTGGCAAGAGCGCATTGAAGTGAAGCTTGAAGTATTCACCAGAGAGAACAGCAGCCGAAGCAAGTGACATAAGAGCGCCTTGAGAAACCCTAAAATTGTTGTCTTTTAAGAGATCTAAGCAGACGTCGACGAGCGAAGTGACTTCGGAAGACGATAGGGTTTTTCGCGAAGCTTCTAGAAGTGTGTGGAGATGTTCTACTCCCGCCATTCGAGACTTCGTGTCCTTTGCACGCGCCAACTCCAGCGCCGCCTCCATCTGGAGAAGGCTTTACTCGGGGCTCCGATCTGGTTAAACGGGTCAGATCTGTGAAGGAATTGAAAATGGTGGATTGAGAAAGTACGCAGACAGTGAGAAAGAAAAAGGAAAGGAGAGTAGAATGAGATAGCATCAGAAATCAGAAATAGTAAGAAAATTTAACACAACGGGGTGGGGTTAGCGGAGGGGGGTGGATTAAGTGGGTGACTGGGTGTTGCTAGATTAACGGAAGAGAAGATATTAATTTACTCCAGATAATATCTGTGGCTCTGTAGGGTGTTTTATTTCTTCTTTTAATTAATTTTTCCAAAAAAAAAAATAATATTTCCAAGAAAAAGGTTTACTAGAAAAATTGAACCATACACTTGTTATACGGGTAAAACTCGTAGTCATTACACACCCCGAGTTTTCGATGAACTAAGAAGTATGAATATATGAGATAGAGACCGAATTCGTGAA
This sequence comes from Nicotiana tabacum, assembly GCF_000715075.1. Lineage (NCBI taxonomy): Eukaryota > Viridiplantae > Streptophyta > Magnoliopsida > Solanales > Solanaceae > Nicotiana > Nicotiana tabacum. The sequence goes on along the minus strand of NC_134082.1, from coordinate 6,901,107 downwards.
CTCTTTGAATCGAGGCTAAAAATGGGATACTCGTCATCAGACCTGACGATGCAACACCCCCAAACCTGGAATGAGCTCCGAGACCTCGGAAAGCATTACAAACGGTTGCATACAACTAACAGAGGGTCGTGTATTCTTGCCCAATCGGATATCACAACGCAAATTTCGTCTGATGTTGGTAGTGTATCAGTAATTGGCGTACAAGGGGAATTTTTACCTTTTTTTAGAATTGTACTAGGATTAAAACTCCCCTACTATATAAAGGGAAAGTTTTTTTTTAATAGAGAGATTGTAACACGCATTTCAAGGCAATAGAGAGTTATTTCTAAGCTTTCTAGCTATTGAAAAGTCTTTACCTTATTTTTGTTCTTCGTTCTTGATTGGCCTCGATCCCGAGACTCACCCGAGGGCAGAAACTACTGTCCAATCCATGTTCAAGTTGGACCATAACGTTACGACTGGTTTGATTATTCGTAGTACCTTTAACTCATTTGTTTAACATTCTTGATTATTTGTGTTGAATCAATCTGCGTATCTTTTAAACTGCGTACAAATTTAATTGTTATCCATTTTATGGGTAAACAGTTTGGTGCCCACCGTGGGGCTAAAGATAATAGTTGTGATTTTATACAAATTTCCATAATACACCCTATTTTACGCTTATTCATTAAGGTTTCGATTTCAGGTCAGCCTAAAAATGTCGAATTCTCAATTTGCTCACTTGAACGTTGAGGCTGAGTCTAGCCATCATAGCGAAAACAACAACCCGGTGCTTAGCAATGAGGTGTCCCCCGTTGATCCCAACGGAGTCCCAAGTGTTGTTCCAATCGATGCTAATTCACAGGTCGCTATCAACACACATGCCAATTGACCCCGAAAACAGCGTTCGTGGAGGCCCTCGACCAACAGTTCGAGAAACGCCCAAAGGCGAGGGTGATGGGATAAACCTACGGCTAATCTTCGAAATGTTACAGGCTCAATAGGCAGTGATAGCACAGCTACAGAATCAAGGCCGCCCTCCTTGTAGGGTCGAGCTCGAACGGTCCCGGGAGAACACCCGAGAAAACGAGGAAGCCGCAGAAAGGTCGGATGAAGCAGAGCCCGGGGCCAACCCCGAGATACTGAAAATGCTTGAAGCATTGACAAAGCGGGCGAAATCAGGTGAGAAGAAAATTGAGGCCAACGACAAAAAAAGTGGAGACATATAACTCTAGGGTCGATCAAATCCTGGGAGTGCCCTCGATATTAAAAGGACCGGATTCCATGAAGTTTATCCAAAAACCTTTTCCTCCGGGAGTTGTACCGAAACCGATACCGAAGAGGTTTCATATGCCCAAAATTCCAAAGTATAAAGGAAACCACGGATCCATACGAGCATGTAAACTCCTATACTTGTGCTATCAAGGGGAATAATTCGGAAGATGATGAAATCGAGTCGGCATTGCTAAAGAAGTTCGAGGAAACTCTATCAAAAGGAACAATGATATGGTATCACAACTTACCCCCAAATTCTATTGATTTGTTTGTTATGATTGCAGATGCCTTTGTGAAGGCTCATGCCGGGGCCATCAAGGTCAAGACCAGAAAATCGGACCTTTTCAAAGTTAAACAAAGAGATAACGAGATGCTCAGGGAATTCGCGTCGAGGTTTCAGATGGAACGAATGGACCTACCTCCGGTCGCCGATGATTGGGTCATTCAGGCATTCACTCAAGGAATTAACCTTTAAAGCTCCTTGTCTTCATAGTAGCTAAAACAAAATTTGGTGGAGTATATAGTGGTAACTTAGGCCGACGTCCATAATAGATACCAGTCAAAAATTAGAGTCGAGGACGACCAACTCAGAGCACCTTCTGGATCTGTTCCCGTTAGAATCGATGACATGCCTAATAGAGTCACCGATCATGAACCAAAACCAATTCGAGACCGGTATCAACCATACAGCGGAGATCAAAAGGGAAATAGATCCTAGCGTCACCCTACGAGAAACGAAGGAGAAGCGATCGAGGTACCAGTAGCTGAGGACTGATGAGAGAAAATGGTTTTGACAAGCCACTCGGGGCCAGGGAGACGCCAAGATTGTCAGAATATAACTTCAACATCGATGCTGCCAGTATCATATCAGCCATTGGGCGCATCAAGGATACCAAGTGGCCTCGACCATTGCAGTCTGTTCCTACCCAGAGAGATCTTAACTTGATGTGCAAGTATCATAGCACTCATGGCCACAGGACCGAGGATTGCCGGCAATTGAGAGAAGAAGTTGTGTGGCTGTTTAATAACGAGCACCTACGAGAATTCTTGAGTGATCGAGCCAAGAACCACTTTAGAAAACGGGATGCCAACAAACAGACCGAATAGGATGAACCTCAACATATCATCAACGTGATCACTAGAGGGTCGATGTCCCTCAAAGGCCAATGATAAAACGCACTAAAGTATCTATCAAGGGGGAAAAGCGAACCCGAAATTATATCCCGGAGGAAACTATTTTGTTCAATGACGAGGATGCCGAGGGCATCGTGCAACCTCATCATGTTGCACTGGTAATATCCGTACTTATCAATAAATCTCGAGTTAAATATGTGTTGATTGATCCAGGTAGCTCGTCCAACATTATCAGATCAAGGGTCGTAGAATAGTTAGGGTTACAAGACCAAATAGTGCCTGCAATCCGGGTGTTGAACAGATTTAACATGGCATATGAAACTACTAAAGGGGAGATAACCTTACCAGTGAACACCGCCGGGACCATCCAGGAAATAAAGTTCTATATGATTGAAGGGGATATGAGATATAATGCTATTTTCGAAAGACCATGGGTTCACAACATAAGGGTGGTACCTTCGACCTTGCACCGAGCATTGAATTTCCCTACACCAGGAAGAATCAAGAAGGTATACGGAGAATATATGGCTGCAAAGAAGATGTTCGCAGTCGATGAAGTACTCCCGATACTCGCCATTTCAATATCAAGGAGCACGGAGCTGACCAGAAGGGCCGAGGTTAAATAACAACCACTGACCCCGGTCCTGGATGGATCGAAGGAACGAGGAGTTGATGAGGAGGATGATTACGGGGTTCCGGGATCATTCATAGCTTTTGATGATACTGACGCTACCCAATCGACAGTTGAAGAGTTGGAGCAAGTCACATTGATCGAGCACTTACCATATCGAAAGGTATACTTGGGCACGGGGTTAGCCCCTGAGCTCAGGAAAAAGAAGAGGAGGTAACCACTCATAAGTTGAGTTTGGATCCGAAGTTCCACCCAGTTAAACAGAAGAGGATACCTCAGTCCAAGATCAAGCATGCGTTCATCAAGGACGAGGTATCTAAACTCCTTAAATAGGCTCCATTCAGGAAATTAAATACTCGAACTTGTTAGATAACATAGTGGTAGTGCCTAAAAGAGGAAATAAGCTAAGAATATGTGTAGATTATAAAGACTTGAACAAGGCATGCCCTAAGGACTCTTTTCCTTTGCCTAACATCGATCGCATGATCGATGCGACGGCCATGCATGGGATACTCAACTTTCTCGATGCCTATTCTGGGTATAACCAGATTAGGATGGACCCAAGCGATCAGGAAAAGACTTCTTTTATCAATAAGTTCAGCACCTATTGTTATAATGTAATGCCATTCGGGTTAAAAAACACTGGTGCCACCTATCAATGCCTAGTAAACCCGGTGTTCGAAGAACACATATGAAAATTAGTTGAGGTTTATATTGATGACATATTAGTCAAGTCCCTGCGAGCAGAGGACCATTTGAAACATTTGCAGGAAATCTTTGACATATTGAAAAAATACAATATGAAGCTGAACTCGGGGAAGTTCGCACTTGGGGTCGGATCGGAAAAATTCCTCGGGTTCATGGTATTCAATTGAGGGATCGAGATCAATCCCGACAAAATCAAAGCCATAGAAGACATCACTATGGTGGACAACATTAAGGTCGTTCAGAGGCTAACCAAGCGTATAGTCGCCCTGGGCCGGTTCATATCGAGATGCTTGGATAAAAGCCATCGGTTCTTCTCACTATTGAAGAAGAAGAAGAATAGTTTTTTCTGGACCCCGGAATTCCAAAAAGCTTTAGAAGAATCCAAACGTTACCTATCGAGTCCGCCCTTGCTCCACACTTCGAAGGCGAATGAGCAGATGTAACTTTACTTGCCAGTATCCGAGGTGGCAGTAAATGGAGTCTTAGTCCGGGAATAGGATGGAAAGCAATTTCCTATTTACTATGTCAGTAGAACTCTAGGCGAGGTCGAAACAAGGTACTCTCACCTGGAAAAATTAGCGTTCCCTTTGCTATGCGCCTCCCAAAAATTAAAACCGTACTTTCAATGTCACCTCATATGTGTCGTAACATCTTATCCATTATGGAACATCATACACAAACCCAAGATCTCGGGCTGGTTGGCCAAATAGGTCGTCAAAATTAGCGGGTATGTTATCGAGTATCGACCCTAAACCGCCATCAAATCACAAATATTTGCAGATTTCGTGATCGACTTTATGCTGACCTTAATACCCAAAGTCAAAAGGGAATGATTGTTAACGTCAGGGAATGCCTCGAGAATGTGGACCCTTTTTACGGACGATGCCTCGAACATAAGGGGCCTGAACTCGGCATCGTGTTGAAACCACCTTTGGTAAGTGTAATTAGGCAATCTATTATAATTGTGAAATTGACTAACAATGAAGCCGAGTATAAGGCCATAATTGCAGGTCTTGAATTAGCTAAAAGCCTTGGGGCCGAGATGATCGATGCCATGTACGACTCCCTCATCGTAGTAAATCAATTCAATGGAACGTTCAAAGTGAAAGAAGAACGAATACAGAGGTACTTGAACAAATTACAGGTAACACTACATCAATTCGGAGAATGGACCCTGCAGCACATGCATCGAGATCAGAATAGTAAGGCCGATGCTCTGGCCACTTTAGGGTCATCGATCGATGCCGATGAGTCCAGCTCGCGGATAGTAGTACAACTCATCAGATCGGTGATAGAAGAAGTCCAAGCCGAAGTAAACGCAACAAGTTTAACTTGGGATTTGAGGAACAAGTACATAGATTACTTGAAGACTGGAAAATTGCCCTCGGACCCTAAAGAATCGAGAGCTCTGCGTACGAAGGCTGCCAGATTTAGCTTGGCCGAAAGGACTTTGTTCGGAAGAGCATTTGACGGCTCGCTAGCTATATGCTTGGGGCCGAGAGATACCGAATATTCCTTGAGAGAAGTTCACAAAGGCACTTGTTGGTACCATTCGGGGCAGAATCTTTGGTTCGAAAATTAATCAGGGCCGGCTATTACTAGACCGAAATGGAGAAGGATGTGAAGGACTTTGTACAAAAATGTGATGGCTGCCAGAGACGCGCACCAATGATCCACCAACCGAGAGAGCTACTCCATTCGGTCTTGTCCCCATAGACATTTATGAAATGGGAAATAAACATCGTCTATCCCCTGTCGTGGGCACCCGGTAAGGCTCAATTCATACTATTCATGACCGATTATTTTTCCAAATGGGTCGAAGCTCAAGCATTCGAGAAAGTCTAGGAAAAAAAGTCATTGACTTCATCTGAGACCATATAATATGTCCATTCAGCATACCATCCAAAATTGTTTGCGATAACGGGAAACAATTCATCCGCGGCAAGGTAAATAAGTTCTTTAAAGAACATAAGATTAAGAAAATACTATCAACATCTTACCACCCGAGTGCAAAAGGACAGGCAGAATCTACGAACAAGACCATACTCCAAAACCTGAAAAAGAGGTTGATCGACACCAAAGAGAAATGGAAGGAAATCTTTCCCGAAGTCCTGTGGGCATACCATACAACCTCGAAGTCTAGTACCGAGGCCACCGCATTTTTATTGGTTTACGGTGTCGAAGCCTTAATACCAGTCGAAGTGGGAGAACCAAACCTCAGGTTCCAATATGCGGCCGAAGAGTCGAATGGTGAGGCCATGATCACGAGCCTGGAACTATTGGATGAAAGGCGTAAGGTCACCCTAGTCCGGTTGGCCGCCCAGAAATAACGGTACAATCGAAGATCCAACCTTCGACACTTCAAGATCAGGGACTTGGTGTTGAGAAAAGTAATATTACACACTCGAAACCCGAACGAGGGGAAGCTAGGATCCTGGGACCAAATTGGGAAGGACCATATCGAGTCGTCGTAATTACCGGCAAAGGTTCATACAAACTCAAAGAAGGAAACGGTGTGCAGCTACAGAACAACTAGAACATGACACACTTAAAGCGGTACTACCGCTAAGGTACGATCTCGGTTACTCTTTAATAATATCATGAATCGGACTAACACTTGCAGGCAACATACAAGGATGAATGTGGCTTTTAGGTCTGAAAGCACGTGACAAGACCAATGTGTATTGGAATTTTCTGCTTGTACTCTATCAAATTCTAGTATAGTTTATGATATCGTCCCACAGAGACTGGATAATCTATGCTACAGACTTGTAATGTTTTAACTACTATTTGAGAGAATCAAATTGATGAAAAGTGAGTGAGGTTTAAAACTTGTTAATTACTTAAACAAAACAAATAACTTTTGAAAGATTTATAATTTTAAAAAAAGGAGTTGGGAATCATTGAATTCATTTGATAATATTACTATAATAAAATCTCAATTTCTACATTTATTTCTATAAAGAATACTTGCTTATTTCTAATACAATTATATTTTGTTCACTAAGAAATAATTAATTAATAACACTCCATGAGATTTATGTTAATTAATCAATTTAAGACCAGTGACGATTAAATAGAAATATTTTTCTTGCTTGAATTGTGTTAAAATATAGTAAAAATTCATGAGAATATTTTTACTAAAGATTAATAATCTTGTCTACAACAATTCATCCATGAGAATTAAAATCGAGGCAATCAAGATTAAGGACTTGAATAATAGTTTACTAAAAAGTACTCTCACTCTACTATTTTATTAATCAGTTATTATATATTAATTTTGCTCCGTAAAGAATTATAAAATTAATATAAGAATAACTTAGAGATAAAATACGAAGACGTGATAAGAGAATAATTAAAAACCACCATTCCAGCACAGTATGAAATGTTAATAAAAAATTCCAAGCCAAGAATATATAAAAAATAAGATAGTATTATAAAATATATCAAGCTTCATCAACTATCCCAACAAAAAGAAATTACTCCATTATGGAGTAAGAAAAGCTAAAAAGTATATTTAGAAGACTAGAAGTATTTTTACTATAAGGAAAGAAAAGAAAGAAAGGGCAAGACTAGTTCTTGTCTTGCAAAGATTGGATGTCCTTATACAAAGTGAGCTTGCTATTTATAGGAGAAGATGAATAGCTTTTGTCATGTTCCACTTTTGCGAATGCGAAATCCATGTATGCGAATGTGACCTTTGTGTACGTAGATTCCATATATGCAACTATGGCACTTGTGCTTCACTCTTGATTTCATGAGTTAGTCTTGCAAATGTAGATTGCATGTATGCGAATGTGACCTTTGCAAATATAGATTTCACACATGCATCTATGACTCTTTTGCTTCCATTCTTGACTTTATGAGGTAGACTTACAAATGTAGGTTCCATGTATGCAAATGTGACCTTTGTGTATATAAATTTCACATATGCATCTATGACTCTTTTGCTTCCATTCTTGACATCATGAGTTAGATTTGCAAATGTAGGTTCCATGTATGCAAATGTGACCTTTGCGTATACAGATTTCACATATGCATCTATAGCTCTTTTGCTTCCATCCTTGACTTCATAAGTTAGATGTCACGACCCAAAATCAACCGTCGTGATGGCGCCTATCGTGGAACTAGGCCAGCCTCAACTCAACAACCCAACACCAACAACAATAAGTTTGAAACATTAACGGAAGCATTTAACATTAAAGAAAACTGTTTGAAACATAAGAAAATCTCAAAGTGATACAATCCAACCCAAAATTAGGGTGTCACTGAGTACATGAGCATCTAGATCAGAAAAATACAGTCTACTATAGTGTTTAAAGATATAAACTAAAAGTACGACAAAGATAAAGAAGAAGAGTCAAGGCCCGCGAACGCCATGCAACTACCTCAACAATCTCCAAACTTTAGAACCTCGATCAGCAACCACCGCTACGATCGGTATCGCCTGGATCTGCACACGAGGCGCAGGGGGTAACGTGAGTACACCAACTCAGTAAGTAACAAGTCCAAACTTTGGATTAAAAGGTAGTGACGAACTTAACCTCAACAGGAATAACAGAAATAAATGCGCAGAAACATAGGCATGCTTTCAAGTCAATTATACAGCTCAAACAGTAAAGGAAATGCATATCTGAACAGTGTAAGGTATACAACTCAGCTATCTCGACATGTCAATGTACAAACTATATGAAATGGATCATGTGCTCTCACTCTCAAGTGCTCAACCACTTGGTACTGTATATGGCCATCTGGCCCAGGGAAATCCATCCCGAAACATATACCACACTGACACTAAGTCACCCAGTACCGAGGAAAAAGGGCAATCCGACCCTGCGGAGAAATCCATCTCCAGGTATTAAGTATTTTGGACAAATCCATGTCTAGGGAAATTCATCCCTTAATAATATCATCCGTGCTCACTGGGGGTGTGTTACAGGCTCCGGGGGGCTCCTGCAGCCCAAGCGCTATCATAATCATCAATATAATCGCTGTAGCGTGCAGCCTGATCCCATAACTATCACTCATAACCAGGCTCTCGGTCTCACTCAGTCATCAACCTCTCTAGTCTCACCAACGGGCTCACAATGTCATGAAAACAACCCGGAACAATGATATGATGAATTAATAAATAACTGAGACTCAGATATGATATAAAAATGCATGATCATGACTAAGTATGGAATATTAAATGAAAACTAGTGAGATGATAGCAATAAACGACTGCTAAGGGTCCAAACAGTACCGGCACAAAGCCTAAACATGATATCTAGCATGATTTACAGCTCAACTACTTTATCACATGAAGAAAACATGGATATCAATAGGATAGAGTCACTAAATGGTGCCATGGAATCACCCAAGTCACAATTCTCATGGTGCACGCCCGCACGCCCGTCACTTGGCATGTGCGTCACCTCAATACTAATCACATAACACATAGTTTGGGGTTTCGAACCCTCAAAACCAAGTTTGGAAGCGTTACTTACCTCAAACCAAGCAAAATCCTACTCCGCGATGCCTTTTCCCCTAAATTCAGCCTTCAAACGTTCTGAATCTAGCCACAAGCAATACAGTACGATCAATATAGGCTAAAGGAATCAATTTCACAAGAAAAATACCAAATTATAGCCAAAATTCTAAATCGACTCAAACCAGGCCCCCGGGCCCACGTCTCAAAATCCAACAAAAGTCACAAAACCTGAAAGCCCATTCACTCACGAGTCTAACCATACCAAATTTATCAAAATTCGACACCATTTGGTCATCCAAAACCCCAAAACTCACTCTCTAATTCTCAAGCCCTAACTCTCAAATTTTACCTCAAAAACTCACCAACTAGGTGTAAAAATATATGGAAAACATCATTGCCAAAGATAATTAGGCTCAAGGACTTACCTTACTGATAACCTCGAATTCCCTTCGAAAATCTCTTCAAAATCCCCCAAAGTCTGAGTTTAAAGATGTGAAAATGAGGAAAAAATCCCGAAGTCCTCTATTTATACATTCTATCTAGCAAAATCGCACCTGCGAGCCTTTATCCGCACATGCGGAATCTCACTTAAACACTGGCCCCGCACTTGCCTCCCAGGTCTCGCACCTGCGGACGCGCACCTGCCCTCGCCCCCCTTCTGCTTAAACAGCCAAGATCTCCTCATCCGCATCTGCGACACATTATCGCATCTGCGGGCTCGTAGATGCGCACCATTTCTCACACCTGCAATTTCCCAAGCCAACGCCAAACTCCGCATCTATTCCTCTCCACCGTGCCTAGGATCATCACACCTGCGGCAATATCTTCGCAGGTGCGATTACACCAGCAATAGCCAACTTTAGCAAAACTTCCAACTCCAAACTTGTTCCGTTAACCACCTAAAATCAACCCGAGGCCCTCGGGACCTCAACTAAACCTACAAACAAGTCATATACCTATACGAACTTAGTCGAACCTTCAAATCACTCAAAAAATATCAATAACACCAAATTACCCCCAGATTTAATCCTAAGAACTTCTAAACTTCCAAATTCCACAAACGATGTTGAAACCTACCAAACCACGTTTGAATGACCTCAAATTTTACACACAAGTCAGAAATGACACCACGAACCTATTCCAACTTCCAGAAATCCAATCCAACCCCGATATCAAAATTTTCACTGCTAGCCAAAATCGCCAAAATTTTAACTTTCGCCAATTCAAGCCTAATTCTATCACGGACCTCCAAATTACATTCCGAATGTGCTCCTAAGACCAAAATCACCTAACAGAGCTAACAGAACCATCAAAATTCAAATCCGAGGTCGTTTACACATAAGTTAGCATCTAATCCACTTTTCCAACTTAAACTTTCAAATAAGTGACTATGTGTCTCAATTCACTCCGAAACCACTCCGAACACGAACCTACTAACTCAGTATATCATAATATAGCTGAAGAACACAAAAGAAGCAGGAAATAGGGAAATGGGGCTATAACTCTTGAAACGACCGGTCGGGTCATAACATCCTCCCCCTCTTAAACAAATGTTCGTTATCGAAGGGGTCTAGAAACATACCTAGAGCCTCAAACAGGTGTGGGTATCTGCTCCGCATCTCCCGCTCAGTATCCCAAGTAGCCTCCTCCACTGGCTGACCTCTCCACTGCACCTTCACTAAAGCTATATCCTTTGACCTCAACTTTCGAACTTGACGACCCAAAATAGCCACTGGTTCCACATCATAAGTCAAATCACCATCCAACTGAACCGTGCTGAAATACAAAAAATGAGATGGATCGCCGATATACTTCCGAAGCATAGAAACATGAAATACTGGATGCACACTCGATAAGCTAGGTGGCAAAGCAAGCTCATAGGCCACCTTCCCAATCCTCCGAAGCACCTCAAATGGCCCAATAAACCGATGGCTCAACTTGTCCTTCTTCCCAAATCTCATAACACCCTTTCATAGGTGAAACCTTTAGCAAGACCTTCTCCCAAACCATGTAAGACACATCACAGACCTTTCTGCCAGTATAACTCTTTTGTCTCGACTGCACCGTGCGAAGCTGCCCCTGAATCAATTTCACCTTGTCCAATGCATCCTGAACCAAGTCTGTACCCAAAAGCCTAGCCTTATCCGACTCAAACAAACCCATTGGAGATCTACACCGCCTCCCATATAAAGCCTCATACAGAGCTATCTAAATACTCGATTGATAACTATTATTGTAAGTAAACTCCACGAGTGGCAGGAACTGGTCCCATGAACCCCCGAAATTAATGACAGAAGCGCGTAACATGTCCTCCAATATTTGAATAGTGCGCTCGGACTGTCCGTCCATCTGAGGGTGAAATGTCGTGCTCAACTCAACTTGAGTGCCCAACTCTCGCTGCACGACCCTCTAAAACTGCGATGTAAACTTCGTGTCTCTGTCTGAAATGATGGAAATTGGTACCCCTATGAAGGCGAACAATCTTTCTGATGTAAAAATCAGTCAACCGCTCTGAAAAATAGGTAGTACTCATTGGAATGAAGTGCGCAGACTTGGTTAGCCCATCTACAATCACCCAAATAGCATCGAACTTCCTCGAAGTCCATGGGAGCATAACTACGAAATCCATGGTGATTCGCTCCCACTTTCGCTCTGGAATCTCTATCTTCTAGAACAAGCCACCCGGTCTTTGATGCTCATATTTTACTTGCTGATAGTTGAGACATCGAGCTACAAACCCAACTATATCTTTCTTCATCCTCCTCCACTAATAGTGCTGTCTCAAATCCTGATACATATTCGCGGCACCCGGATGGATAGAATACTGCGAACTGTGGGCCTCCTCAAGAATCAACTTTCGTAGTCTATCCACATTAGGCACACATATCCAGCGCCGCATCCTCAATACCCCATCATCACCAATAGTCACATCTTTGGCATTACCGTGCTGAACCCTGTCCTTGAGGACAAGCAAATGAGGATCATCACACTGGCTCTCTCTGATGCGATCGAATAAGGAAGACCGAGAAACCACACAAGCTAGGACCCAACTGGGCTACGAAATATCCAATCTCACAAACCGATTGGCCAAGGCCTGAACATCAACTACAAGGGGTCTCTCACCAACAGAAAGGAATGCAAGACTACCCATACTCACTGCCTTTTTACTCAAAGCATCAGCCACCACATTGGCCTTTCCCGGATGGTACAGAATGGTAAATATCATAGTCCTTTAGCAGCTCTAACCATCTCTGCTGCATCAAATTGAGATCTTTTTGCTTGAACAAGTGCTGGAGGCTACATGATCAATAAACACCTCACAAGACACACCATAGAAATAGTGCCTCCAAATCTTTAACGCGTGAATAATAGCAGCCAACTCTAAATCATAAACATGGTAGTTCTTCTCATGGGGCTTCAAATGATGTGAAGCATAAGCAATCATTCTACCCTCCTGCATCAACACACACCCGATACCAACTCTCAAAGTATCACAATACACTGTATATGAAACTAAAGCTGATGGTAAAACCAACACTTGAGCTATGGTCAAGGCAGTATTGAGCTTCTAAAAGCTCGTCTCACACTCATCCGACCACCTGAAAGGAGCACCCTTTTGAATCAATTTGGTCAAGGGTGATGCAATGGATGAGAAACCTTGAATGAACTGTCGGTAGTAGCCAACCCAAACCCAGAAATCTTCGAATCTCTGTTGCTGAGGATGGTCGAGGTCAACTCTAAACCGCCTCTATCTTCTTCTGATCAACCTGAACACCCTCACTGGACACCACGTGCCCCAAGAACGCTACTGAACTGAGCCAAAACTCACACTTTGAGAACTTGGCATAAAGTTTCTCCTCCCTCAGCCGCTGCAATACAACCCTCAAATGCTCGGTGTGCTCCTCCTAGCTACGAGAGTACACTAGGATATCATCAATGAATATAATAACGAATGAGTCGAGATAAGGTCGAAACACATTATTCATCAAATGCATGAACGCTGCTGGGGTTGGTCAGCCCAAAAGACATCACAAGGAACTCATAATGACTATATCGGGTCCTGAAAGTTGTCTTAGGAATGTCTAAGTCCCTAATCTTCAACTAGTGATACCCTGACCTCAAACCAATCTTGGAGAATACCCTCGCTCCCTGAAGCTGGTCAAATAAATCATCAATACGAGGCAAAAGATACTTGTTCTTGATGGTGAATTTGTTCAACTGCCTGTAATTAATGCACATTCTCATAATGCCATCCTTCTTATTCACAAATAGAACTCGTGCACCCTAAGGTGACACACTAGGTCGAATAAACCCCTTATCAAGGAGTTCCTAAAGCTGCTCCTTCAATTCCTTTAACTCCGCCGATACCACACAATATGGTGGAATATAAATGGGCTGAGTGCCCGGCACCAAATCAATACCGAAGTCAATATCCCTGTCCGGTGGCATAACCGATAGGTCTGCAGGAAACACATCCGGAAAATTTCACACTACCGGAACTGAATCAATAGTAGGAGTCTCTGCACTGACATCCCTCACAAAGGCCAAATAAGAAAGACAACCCTATCTAACCATCCACTGGGCCTTTAAGAATGAAATCACCCTATTGGGAATATAATCTAACAAACCTCGTCACTCAATATGTGGCAACCCCGGCAGAGCCAACGTCACCGTCTTAGCATGACAGTCCAGAATAGCATGACATGGAGGCAACCAATATATGCCCAATATCGCATCAAAGTCAACCATACTAAGCATCAACAAATCAACTCTAGTCTCTAATCCCCCAATAGTCACTACACACGACCGGTATACATGGTCCACAATAATAGTCTCGCCCACCAGCATACACAAACAGATGAAACTAGAGACTCACGGGGCATGTCCAGATAATGAGCAAAATATGATGACACATATGAATAGGTGGAACCAGGATCAAATAATACAGAAACATCTTGATGACATACGAAGATAATACCTGTGATCATTGTGTCTGAAGTAGTGGCATATGGTCTGGTAGGGAGTGCATAGAAATGGGCCTGACCGCCTCCTGATTGGCCTCCCGCTCTAGGGCGACCCCTAGTTGACTGACCTCCGCCCCAAGTTGGCTGGGCGGATGGTAAAGTAACTGGTACTGAAGTCGAAGGCTAACTCCTCTACTAAGATGAACCTCCCGTAAGGCGGGGACATTACCTCTTGATATGACCCAAATCTCCACACTCAAAGCAACCTATACCAGCTACTGGGGACTGAAGGGAGCCCTAAGCACCGGGATACCCGCTAGAAGGCCCCGATATAGATGAACCTTGAGCTGATAGTACATGAGACGAACTCTGAGATGGAATGGCACTGAGAGATGAGTGGCCATGCTGAGAACCATGGCTAGATGCTGCACCACAGTGAACTAGGCGGGCCGTCTGAGCATGCATGTAAGGACGACCTCTGCCGTGGTGAAACTGACCCCCAAAAGGAACACCACCAAAGCTACCAGAACCACGAGACTTCTTGGCATCCCTCTCAACCCGCTCCTGACTGCGGACCAACTCTATCTCCCGAGCAATGTCAACAACTTCCTCAAAAGTAGCACCAAACATCCTCTCTCTAGTCATAAGTATCCGCAGATGGTATGTGAGGCCATCCACGAACCTCCTAATCCTCTCCATGTCCGTCAACAAAACACCATGACGGTCCAACTTTGAAAATCTCATCTCATACTGCATCACCATCATACCATCCTGTCGCAACTGCTCGAACTATCTATGTAGCTCCTCTCTACGAGACCGCTGCACATACTTCTCCAAGAAGAGAACAAAAAACTCCTTCCATGTAAGTAGCACTGCACCAATCGGCATACGCCTCATAAGCCTCCCACCAAGTGAAGGCAGCTCTAGTGAACCAAAAAGTAGTGAACGAGACCCCACTGGTCTCCAGAATACCTGTTGTTCGGAGAATCCTCTAACACTTGTCCAAGAAATCCTGAGCATCCTCACCTTCTGCACTGCTGAAAGTTGGAGGCTGGAGCATCCCAAACCTCTCCAATCTATGCTGATTATCATCGGGCATGACTAGAACCACATAGTCCTGAGCAGGTAAAACTGGCTGGGCTCGTGGTGCCCTCGGTGTTTGGAGTCCCTATGCCCCCTGTTCTGGTGTATGGGCGGTGGGAGTCTGAGTACCTTCCCCGGCCTAGGAAGTGGCTACTGCAGTAGAAATAGAGACCGTCTGAGCAGGACTGGTACACACAATCAGAATCTAAGCTAAGGTCTCCTGAAGACTTGGGATCACGAAGGGCGCAGCTAGTGCCTGAGCTGGTCCTGCTGGTGCATCCACAACTAGGACCTGATCCTGAACTGGGGCAACTGGTGGATCTATAGGTGCTGCCCTAGCTGCTGTATGGGCTATACCTCTGTCTCTACCACGACCTCTACCGCGACTTCAACCTCTTGCAACCCTCACTGGTGGCTATCCGTCCTGCCCAGTAGCACGTGTCCTTACCATCTGTGAGAGAATAGAATAACAGAAGTTTAGTTACTAGTATCAACATATTCGCACGATAAGAATTCAAGAATGTGATGTTTCTCTAGAGTTCTGCAGCCTCTCGAAGATAAGTACAGATGTCTATGTACCGATCCGCGAGACTCTACTAAACCCGCTCATGACTCGTGAGACCTATGTAATCTAGGCTCTAATACCAACTTGTCACGACCCAAAATCCTAACCTGTCGTGATGGTGCCTATCGATGGTACTAGGCAAGCCAATTCTAACAACCTAGCACCAACAATAATAAGTTTGAAAACATTAATGAAAGCATTTAACATTAAAGAAAACTATTTGAAACATAAGGAAATCTCAAAGTGATACAATCTAGCCCAAAACCAAGGTGACACTAAGTACATGAGTGTCTAGATCAGAAAAATACAGTCTACTACAGTGTCTAAAGATATAAACTGAAAGTACGACAAATATAAAGAAGGAGATTCAAGGCCCGCGAATGCTATGCAGCTACCTCTATAATCTCCAAACTTTGGAACCTCGATCATCAATCGCCGCTATGACCGGTATCGCCTGGATCTGCACACGAGGTGCAAGGGATAACGTGTGTACACCCACTCAGTAAGTAATAAGTCCAAACATTGGACTGAAAGGTAGTGATGAACTTAACCTCAACAGGAATAACAAAAATAAATGTGCAGAAACATAGGCATGCTTTCAAGTCAATTATACAGCTCAAACAGTAAAGGAAATATAGATATGAACATTGTAAGGTACACAACTTAGCTATCTCTACATGCCAATGCACATACTGTATGAAATGCACCATGTGCTCCCACTCTCAAGTGCTCAACCACTCGGTACTATATATGGCCATCCGGCCCAGGTAAATCCATCCCGAAACATATACCACACTAACAATAAGTCACTCAATACAGAGGAAAAAGAGCAATCCAACCCTGTAGAGAAATCCATCTCCAGGTATCAAGTACTTCGGACAAATCCATGTCTAGGAAAATCCATCCCTCAATAATAACATCTGCGCTCACTAGGTATATTACAGACTTCGGAGGGGTTCCGACAGCCCAAGCGCTATCATAATCATCTATATATTTGCTGCGACATGGAATCCGATCCCATAACTATCACTCATAACCAGACTCTCGGCCTCACTGAGTCATCAACCTCTCTAGTTTCACCACGGGCTCACAATGTCAGGAAAACAATCGGAACAATAATATGATGAACCAATAAATAACTAAGACTCAGATATGATATAAAATGCATGATCATGACTGATTATGAAATATTAAATGAAAACTAGTGAGATGATAGCAAGAAATGACCACTAAGGGTTCAAACAATACCGACACAAAGCCTAAACATGATATCTAGCATGATTTACAGCTCAACTAATTTATCACATGATGAAAACATGGCTATCAACAGGATAGAGTCACTAAACGGTGCCATGGAATCACCAGGTCATAATTCTTACGGTGCACGCCCTTCACTTGGCATGCGCGTCACCTCAATACTAATCACATAACACATAGTTCGGGGTTTCGAACCCAAAAACCAAGTTTGGAAGCGTTACTTACCTCAAACCAAGCAAAATCCTACTTTGCGATGCCTTTTCCCCTCAAATCAACCTCCAAACGTCCTGAATCTAGCCACAAGAGATACAATACAATCAATATAGGCTAAAGGAATCAATTCCACAAGAAAAATACCAAATTATAGCCAAAATCTGAAATCGAGTCAAACCCGGCCCCCCGGGCCCACATCTCGAAATCCTACAGAAGTCACAAAACCCGAAAACCCATTCACTCACGAGTCTAACCATACCAAATTTATTAAAATCCGACACCATTTGGTCATCCAAAACCCCAAAACTCACTCTCCAATTCTCAAGCCCTAACTCCCAAATTTCACCTAACATACTCGCCAACTAGGTGTAAAAATACATGGAAAATATAATTGCCAAAGATAATTAGGATCAAGGACTTACCTCACTGATAACCTCGAATTCCCTTCAAAAATCTCTTCAAAATCCCCCAAAGTTTGAGTTTAAAGATGTGAAAATGAAGAAAAATTCCAAAGTCATCTATGTATACTTTCTGTCCAGTAAAATTGCACCTGCGGTCCTTTATCCACACCTGTGGAGACTTACTTAAACACTGACCTCGCACATATGTCCTGGGTCTCGCACCTACGGACGCGCACCTGCGCTCGCCCCTCTGCTTATGCAGAAACAGCCAAGATCTCCTTATCCACATCTGTGGGCTCGCAAATGCGCACCATTTCTCGCACCTGCCATTTCCCAAGCCTATTCCAAACTCCACATCTGTGCCTCTCCACCGCGCCTGCGATCATCGCACTTGTGGCAATATCGTCACAGGTGCAATTACACCAGCAATAGCTAACTTCAACAAAACTTCCAACTCCAAACTTGTTCCGTTAACCACCTGAAATAAACCTAAGGCCCTTGGGACCTCAACCAAACCTACCAATAAGTCATATAGCCCCATACAAACTTAGTCGAACCTTCAAATCACTCAAAACAATATCAAAGCACCAAATTACCCCTGGATTCAAATCTAAGAACTTCTAAACTTCCGAATTCCACAAACGATGCCGAAACCTACCAAACCACATCCTAATGACCTCAAATTTTGCACACAAGTCAAAAATAAAACCACGAACCTACTCCAACTTTGGGAAATCCAATCCGACCCCGATATCAAAATTTCCACTATCGACCAAAATCTCTAAAATTCTAACTTTCGCCATTTTAAGCCTAATTCTACCACGGACCTCAAATTCACATTTCGGACGCGCTTCTAAGTCCAAAATCACCTAACTGAGCTAGTGGAACAATCAAAATTCAAATCCGAGGTTGTTTGCACATAAGTCATTATCCGATCAACTTTTCCAATTTAAGCTTTTAAATAAGAGATTATGTGTTTCAATTCACTCCGAAACCACTGCGAACTAACTAACTCGGTATATCATAATATAGCTGAAGAACACAAGAGAAGTAGGAAATGGGGAAATGGGGCTATGACCCTCTATGACTCTTTTGCTTCCATTCTTGACTTCATGAGTTAGGCTTGCAAATGTGACTTTTGCATATATAGATTCCACATATGCATCTATCGCTCTTTTGCTTCTCTAATTTTTTCTTTCCATAAACCCATATATATATATATATTCCACATTTGCGAATATGAAGATGATGTGTGCAACTGTGGCTTTGCTTCATTCTCTTATCTTTTAGCCTTTTTTCTACTTTTTCATAATTTTTTCTTCCTACAAGATTTGTTAGAAAATACGCGAGGATAAGATATCATAATTCATATTTTATTTTAAAATTTTATTTTTTACCTATGAAATTACATGAATAATTTATATCCATCAAATACCCCCATACTTGAATTTTTGCTCGTCCTCGAGGAAAAAGAATACCTTAAAAATATATCTTCCAAAATCCATGACTATTGTAGGATAGAAAATGTATACAAAATAAATATCTTCCGATATGGCCAATGCAATTAACTTTTTTAAATTCACCAAATCTTTTACCTTATTTCTGAATTCTGCTTTGATCAACAAGAACTTGCAATCTTCTTCCCTTGAATCTTTCAGTATTGATAGATTTATGATCACTTATTCAGTTAGTATCATACTCTTGTCCATATGCTTGCTCCTCATATTTTTCTCCACTAATATAGATTCAACACTGATTTCTACAATCTTTCTAGGACTTTTCTTGGCTTGTAATGTCAGGCTTCATGCTGGTAGGATAAGGATATTTTTAGAGTGATTATTTTTACCCAACTTTGGAGCAAACATTTTTTAGTGCTCGATATTTCCTTCCTTTGATAACATTTTTTAAATATTTTTTGTAATTTCAAACACCTTATGTTCACATAATTTTTTTAAAACTTTTTTTACGTTCTCCATCTTTTTAGAAAAAATATGTACACCAATCTCTACTCATTTTTAGCTGGAAGATCTCATGACTATATATATATATATGTATATATATAGTTACTCTTTCTTTTTTTATTTATTTTTTTATAATCAAGGTGTTAAAAAAAATAGGATTAAGGCTCAAAGAAGGGTTCTAAAAGGAATATATATATATTCGGTTAGAAATAAGAAGGCTAAAAAATGGTGAATCAAAGAAGAACTAATTTCATTTTTCAAAAATCAGTATCACCCATAGGCTCACCCCATTTCGACATTTCTTTGGGACAACTCATTCCTTTTGGGAATTGGGTATGGAATTTGAAGAGTCGCCACCTAACGAATTTAAGGTGCGTTAGGGCACCTAAAGCAAATAACTCATAAATCGGTTTGCATTACTAGAGATTGGGTAAGGCTCGAAATAACCTTGAGGGGAAGGTGTTAGGCACCCCTCGAGGTCCATAATGGTGGGTTCCCACCAAACTTGAATTAGGTGAATTAGTCTTATAAGCAAACAAAGCAATTTAGACAAATAGATATTACGTTTAAAATAAGGGGTAAAAGGGGTCCTAGGTTTTTTAGCCTATAGGATCACTTCTGTGCAATACTTGGTAATCGTCCCCAAGTTGGGATGCTACGCGTAGTATTAGTACATAGGTCATCATATCCTTTACTATCCGATTACCCTCCCCTTAATTATTTTTACCTAAGCGCTCTAATATTATCCAGTACGTGCCTTATGCGTGCATTACCTGTCCCTTGCATGTGGCCCTGGAGGTATTTAGGACCTTTATTTAAGGAAGTTCTAGACTCGCCTATATTGTTTAAAAAGGAGAAAACTAAGCGACAAACAAAACTCAAATAGGACTATCAAATAAAGATGCAATTAATGGCTCATATTTACCTACACAAATAGACAAACAATTGCACGCCTTAAACAAATAGTTTTAAACAATTTAAAAGTCCTATAGCAGGATATCTAGATGAGCACAACATATGCAATAATTTTATTAAAGCGGGGCAGCAAATACCTAATCAGTTTGCCTACTGATTTTATTACTTCTTGAATCGGGGCAGTTTCAAGCAGCAGGAAAATAACAGTTTTAAACCCAGAACTTAAGCAATCTACAAGATTGCCTAAATGATAAATGGATAGAATTTTTATAAACTAGGTACCTAAGCTGTAAATTGATTACTAATTTTAGCGGCTGATTTTATCTTAAACCCTCTAGGCATGATTTCTAAGTGCTGAAACATGTTGAAATCCTATAGGCATAAGTTCTAAGTGCAAAAACTAATTTTAAAACTTATAGACATGGTATCTAAATGAAGAAATTGATTTTAAACCTTATAGGTATGGTATCTAAATGCATGAACTGATTTAAACCTTATAGGCATGATATCTAAATGCAGAAACTGATTTAAAACCTTATAGAAATGGTATCAAAATGCAGAAACTGATTTAACCCTTATTTGCATGGTATCTAAATGCAAGAACTGATTTAAAACCTTATAGGAATGATATCTAAATGCAGGAACTCATTTTAACACTTATTTTTATGAATGACTAAGTTTCAAGATTGATTTCTATATGTGTTTCCTATAGGCATGATTTCTAGGCGAGTAAAGCATCAATCAATTGCCAAGCGGACTTAACAAGGAAATTCCTAGAAACATGATTTCGAATGCGCACACGAAGGTTTGAAGACCTGATTATCGATGCAAAATTGAGTAACGATTTAGAAGTAGATTTTCTAATGATGAAATTCAGGATTCAAGGAATTAGATGAGTCCTATATGCATAGTTTCTAATGCACATAAGTAAACAAACACCGCAACAACCAATAGGCATGATTTCTACCCGTTTCCAACAAAATATATATAATAATCCCTCCCATTTTTACTAATAACCCTAATGTCTGCTTTACATTATTATTACAAACTAAATATAAATGAATTACAGAATGGAACTGTTATATTATAGGGAGCCTGGATAGGCCCAAAAGTAATCCTGGAGGCCAGGTTTTCAACCAAGTCTGAAATATGCCAATATTCTCATAGTATACCCAACGGTATTCCGGTGTGTCAAAGTTCCCAAGGGCCTCAAGGACCCCGGGCAATGCTCACACCAGAAAACTTTTAAAGGAACATTTTTGTGAGCAAGTTTTGGAGAGCCAGCCCCAGTGTGTCAAAGTTCACAGGAGTCTCATGGACTCCTAGGCAGTATTTACATTGGAGGTGCAGGACCTTAGATGTTCTAAGAGTAGGAGATGAAAACAGAAGATAGTTTTAAGAAAATAGTTTTGGATTTTCAGGAGGTAAATAGGAGAAAACAGAGTCATTCAACACTTAGAATTCAAACAAAATTCCAGCAATCCAACAGTAGACAGAAACAGGATCACAATTACTTCAAGCAAAGTTTCACATTGCCTAGATTCAACTTAGTTTACTAGTTGTTACTAGGTGGGTATATGGACAGATATTAAACAAAGAAATGGCATGTTGGGATCAAATTTTCAATCAAACAGTCATATATGAAGGGCAGTAGGGGCTGGGAGCATGGAAACCATTAATTAGAAATCTGTTAGGGATGAATACTTGAAACGGGATAGAAAGAACATGCTAGTTGAGAAATAAGCAGACATAGGTCTAATTTACATAAGTAGACATGCTGAAAGTAGGAAGCACATAGGTCTAGTTAATAGAAGTAGACATACTAAAAACAGAAATCATCTAGGTCTAATCACATGTAAGTAGGCATGCTGATCAAGAGTAATAACATGAAGCACATAAGTCTAATTAGATAGAAATAGATATACTGAAAACAGGAAACACACAAGTTTAATCACATAGAAGTAGACATGATAGCAGGAATGGAGACATAACAGTTAAGAGATAGCTAGAGGAAAGTAAAGAAAACATGATCCAAGGGTCTAGCCTTGGCTTCCAGCCGGCTAGATATGCAACAAACAAAGAGTACGAAGATTCTGATGGGGGATAAGTGCAAGAACTTTTGTGTGTCTTTCTATGTCTGTGTGCATGTGTGTTAAAAAAAGAGTGAGGCTTATATAGCATTGAGTAGAGTAATGTAAATAAGGTAAAACAGTTTAAAGGTTTGCAAATAAGGCAAAGAAAACAATCAGTCAATCAATTAGGCATGATAGGGCCAATCAATAGGAAAAAATCATGGGACTATATCCAAAAATAACTCGGAATTGAGGTCTAAATAAGGTAAGTGGTAAGTCTGATAGCCAGTTAGAGTCAAAACACTAAAAATTCGGCAAGTAATAGGGCAATTAGTCACACAAATAAGGTAACAAAAGTAAATAACGACCAATTTGGGGTTGGTTAGGCAGTCAACCCATAAATAAAGCTTAATAGGAACAATTAAGGCAAGTAGTACCAATTAGGAGTCCCAAAATAAGGAAAGTAGACAAAAATTACAAGAAGTAATCACCTTAGTAAAACAAAGCAATTTCAAACCCTAGACAATTTAGATAATCAATCAATTACTCAAGAATAACGGGAAAATATTGGAGCGAACAATGGAATAATCAAAAAAACTAAGACCAGAACATAGTCATGCAAGAATCAGTGGAAAAAGATAACCAAACACATAGAAAATTTTTGCAGAAACAAAACGAAGTGAAACCCTAGTTCTTAGAAACATTATTATCGATTAACAGTAAGGAAAACAAAAGATCTTTAAAGAAAAATGCTATAGAAACTTGAAATCTTTCTAGATATAAAGAGATCTGAACAACAAACACTAAGGTAGCGAAACTCTAATTTGGAGGAACATCAAAATCAATTAACGATAAAAAGAACAAAAGATATTATTTTTTAAAGAAAACTACTGGATAAACTCAAAATCGCTCCAAATCAACAAGGATCTGAACAGATTCAAGTTGAAAAGATAAGGGTTTTGAGAAAAGAGGACGGGGTGAAGGAAAAATCTAACCATAGCCACAGTGACAACAATACTCACAAATATTGATGAACATAAGGCGGGCTCATAAGAAAATGAAGAGCCTAGGTCGACTTTGAGTTGGATCTCTTCGAGATTCCCTTAGAAAACGACAAGAATCGAACAACCAAAAGTGGTAAGAGGCCGACAGGGGCCTAAAATCACAGAAGAGCCCTATGGAACGGGTAAGAATCAAAGGGATTTGGGGAAATTTTGGGGTAACAGCGCTAGGGTTAGGGATAATTTCAAAGATAACGGAGAAGAAGAGGGATTCAAGGGCGGCGGTCTTTGGAGAATGGGTATGGTTTGGGGTGTCATTTGGGTTAAAAAAGGAAAGGGAGAATGTATGATGTTTTATACTTCAATACCACATAAGAGGGGGGATGATTTGTGTGGTACCCAATTTTTACTTAGCTTGATTATAGAAGAACCTGGTTCTTCTATGTGTTCCAACTACTACTGTTGCAGAATAATAAGTACAGAAAATAAAGAACACAGAGATTTTACGTGGAAAACACCTGGCTCAAAAGTTGTAAAAACCACGACCTACCTTCTAGTAGGATTTTTCCAAAGTCTCCAGTAAAATCACTGAGCCAAAGACTGCATTTACAAAAACTCTTTTATAAACCTAGGATTAACTTTAATCCCGTTGTGGCAGACAACCTCAACTATTGTGACAACTTCAAGTTAACTCTAACTTGAAAACTCTAAGTACCTAATACAATTGCTTCTATATAAGCTGAAAGGTACAATGTAAAATCACCTACTACAGTTGAACTAGAATAAAAGATAGACACTTGGAACTGGTTCTTCTATCTGGTTCAAGTAGCTTTAGGTCTGCACGCTTGAATCACACATAAATTGCTTGCAAAATTGCCTTGCTATTTTGCTCTCAATTCACGTTTAACTTCAGCTTATGTGCATTACCTGTAAAAGAGAACAACACTAATATTTAAGGAGTTAGTAATTAGAGATTGACTAGGATAGAGATGCTACTCTTCCATAGTGGAAGAGTTCTAGTTGATCTCATACTCTAATTCTATCATTTTCCTACACCGTGTTATCTTTGTGTAAGGAGTCTTTCTCCTTATCCAATATGCAACCTTTTTGATCTTGATCAGGAGATATCACTTCTGATAAGTTAGGTTTATCTCCTTCACGTGCATCTCACATATTTGAGTTGATCATAACTATGCTTCACAAGATAGACCTGGTCCATGTCTGAGTTCCTTTGTTAGTCTTCAAAACTTCACCTTTACTTGGGCCAACAAATTTCCCTTTTTTGATGATGACAAATTCTGTTCTTTTCCCTCACTTAGGCCTTGTCAGAACTCAACTTATTCAACAATACAAAGTTAGAAATATTTACTTATCATCAAGAACTAGGTTCATTAGGTTATAAACATCACTTATTCAGAATATGTAAAGCACAATATCTCTTCCCCCTTTTTGCATCATCGAAAAGTTGCATAAACAAAATGTGAGTCCTAGAATTTTAACAATTACTCATGGCCACTAGGGCAACTGCAAGTGCAATCATAGATCAATCATCAGTAATCAGGCAAATATATTCAAACTATCAAGGGAATATTAACAGTCAACAAGAGCAAAAACAATAGTTATCATTGATAGAAGATATGTTGCTACCACAATCCACAAACAGAAAGCAAAAATATTCAAAACATGAGCAAAAAGAAAGAGAAATCCCTAATCTGGGTCACTGGTGGTACTAGATAGATTTAGGAGATGAAGGCTAGAAGTCCTAAGGCTTGGGGGAGCTAGAGGGTTGGTTTTGAGCTTGGAGAAGATTCAGCATATTGTGAAGAATTTCATCATTCTTCTCCTTTTCCTTGGTAAGCTCAGTTATGAGAGCATCCCTCTCAGATTCAACCTCTGTTAAGCGAGCCTTCAGCCTAGCTATCTTAGCATCCTTGGCCCCACTTTGCTGAACTAGAGCCCTAACTTTACTATTGATAAATGTCTTCTTGGATGAACCAGGTTCATTGGGAATGGCAGTGACTAGATAGTCATAAGCAATCAGAGTATTAATGCCAAAATAGTCCTTGGTTGTGTCCATTTCCCACTTCTTCAGAGGCACCTTGCACCGATCCAGAACTATAGTCAGAATAAATCCATAAGGGGTGGCATGAGCCTTGGAGCCATTGATAACCCTGTCTAGTAGATTCTTGATGAATGCAACCCAGTTGATTTGCCTTCCACTTTCAAGGCGCTCCATCAAAACTAAGTCCATATAGTTAGCAATGTGCCTTCTTTCCTGCCTGGGCAGTAGGCACTTGTTGACAAACTCAAAGAGGACTTTTTGTTGTGGCTTCATTTCACTCTTGTGCACAAACTTAGCCTTATTCACTTCTTCAACATCACAGAATCTCCTAGTGATTTCAAGGGCAGGAGGAAGGGAATCCAAACTTGGCTATCTTTGCCTAGTGTAGTCATCATATCCCTCAGCAGGGATGTCAAGAATCTCTCCCAGCTACTCTGCATCGAAGGTCACTTGAACTCCTTTCACTTGGCTGGTGACTCTGCCATCTTTGACCTCTACATTGGCCATGAATTCAATTATTTCATTTCTAGCTAGCCTTCCATCCATTTGAAGGACCATGTCCTTCCAGCCCTAAACAACTAGTGCATCAACCAAACAAACCATTCATGGTTCCACCAAGTATTTCAGCAATCTACCATTCAAAATTTTTCTTTTGCCAAACATGGCCAGCTTGTCTTGTTCACTATCAGACTCACTCTTTTTTTCACCACTCCATTCCTCATCTTCAGTAATTCTAACTGGTTTGTTTTTCATTGTAGACCTTGTCCCCTTGGCCAATGAAGATTCAGCAGCCTTAGACCCTAATGAAGACTGCTTGGAAGAGGTCTTGGTCTTTTTAGGCTTGGGGGTCTGAACCTCCGCAGTTGTATGTTCCTACTGATGGACCTGTTCCATATCCTCAACATCAATAGCCTCAGAAGTCTCTGCAACCTTTGCTTTTCCTTTATCTATTCTCTTCTTCTTTCTTTCAGCTAAAGCCTTTTGTAATTCACTCTCACTCTGTTTCACCATACTTCTTGTGTCTCTCCCTTTTGGCAAGGGAATTTCAGTAGTTGTTGGGGAATTGGCCTTTCTTTTCTTGGTATTCTTTTTAGCACTGGGAATCTTAGATGTTGGAGTTCTTCTTTTCTTGGGATTGTAACTAGTATCTACTTTCCTCAAAAGGTCTGCTAGGGTTTCTTCAACAGATGAACCAGATTCATCCATATAAGAACTCAAATTTACCAAACCCTCAACAGCCTCCCCTGATCCACTTCCCCCTGTGTTCTTGCCACTTTCTCCCACAATTTCTCCTCAGCCCCACAAATTGCTGGTCTAATCATCACAGATATGGGTGGCAAATCAACCACTTCTACCCCTATTCCCCTCATATCAATGCTTGTAACCTCTCTCTTTTTTTCCTTTTCAATTTTATTTTTACCTCATCTCGTTCTCAATTCTGGCATTTCCACATCTCTAACAGTCCCAGCAAGAACAAACCTATTTTCTACACTTTCAACCAATACAGAACGTACCTCAGCAAGGGGACTCTAAATCTTCTCAGAGTCAGAAGATGCAGGTCCTTCCCCCTCACTTGCAGACTTGAAAGAATCGTCTGAGTGTTCAGATTCTTAGGCTTGGGTAGCCTTCAATTGTGTGTTTAATCTCTTCGATAGTGCACCTATGGCTACAGTTTTTCGAGCGAGCATTTTGATACGTCTTTTCTTAGGCTGGAGGTTTGTATTGGGTGGAGGAGGTGTAGAGGAACCAGAAGAGGATGGTGGTGGAGGAGTTCCTGGATTATCTTGAGGGTTCGACATTGTAACTGATGGCTTGAGAGAGTTTGTGAGTTAGGATTTTGGAAGAGAGAACAATTGAGAGTGAAAGAGATTTTTGACGGTTTGGAATAATAAGGGTGGCAGAGGGTGATGATGGGTATTTAAAGAAAGAAGCTTATTTAATGACTAACAGTAGCTTTTAGCAGTCAATTAGAGGTCTAATCAACCTGAAATTTTAGGTTGAATGAATGGTTAAGCTTCCCTAAATTTTAAGCAATTTATGTGGTGAGAATTCTAATAAAGACGGAACTGGTTAAAAAATAAACGGATAGGATTTTCTGATGTTTTGAACATAGGTTGGACTCTACTCATGATTTAAATATTTATATTTCTAATTGTGCAGAGTATTGAAAACATAACTCATTATTTAGATGAACCAGGTTCTTCATTTAGAGTTCTCTTGATCATATCTTAATTTACCAAAATAGAGAAAATTTTGTTAGAGATCAGTGAGTCATATCAACACATGTCATAGGAGTATACTATTTACAGTATGAAACTGAGTAAAAATTAATCTAGATATTTACACAAGTTCCAGATTTCCTAGCCATTTTTTTTTTCATTTTTCATATTTTTCATTGTGCATTCTGAGCTGGTCCTATTAGGTGATCTTAATCATCCCTAATTCTAACCTGTTCCTTTCAAAGCTTTCTCTACTCAGTGCTTTAGTAAAGATGTTAGCAAATTTGTTTATTAGTAGCATAGAATTCTATAGTAATCAATCCTTTCTCATAGTTGTCCCTTAAGAAGTGATGTCTAATATCTGTGTGCTTAGTCCTATTATGATGAACTAGGTTCTTGGTCATACTTATAGCACTAGTGTTATCACAAAAGATAAGGATGCAACCAACTTCAATGCTGAAATCCATCAGCTGTTGTTTGATCCATAATAGTTGAGCACAACAAGAGACAGCAACAACATATTCAGCCTCAACAATGGATAAGGCCACTGAATTCTGCTTTTTAGTAGCCCATGATACCAGACATGAACCAAGAAAATGAGCCATACCTGAGGTGCTTTTCCTATCCATAAGAAAACCTGCATAGTCAGCATCAGCATATCCTACTAGATTAAAGTTATTACCTTTAGGGTACCAAAGACAAAGATCAGTAGTGCCTTTCAAATATCTCAATATCCTCTTGACAACAGTCAAGTGGGATTCCTTAGAATTTACCTAAAAACAAGCACAAAGCCCTATATGAAAACTATGTCAGGTCTACTAGCAGTAAGATACAAAAGTGAACCAATCATACCCCTATACAACATCTGATCAACAGATGAACTAGGTTTATCTATGTCTAATTTAGTAGTTGTTGCAATGGGTGTGTCTATTTCTTTTGATTCATCCATTTTAAACTTCTTAATCAACTCTTTTGCATATTTATGCTGATGGATCATGGTTCCATTTGGGTTTTGTTTGATATGTAAGCCTAAGAAGAAGTTAAGCTCACCCATCATACTCATTTAAAACTCACTCCCCATTAATTTAGCAAACTCTTTACTCAATTTTTCAGTTGTTGCCCTAAAAATTATGTCATCGACATAAATTTGAACTACTAATAGATCCTTACCTTTTTCCCTCAAGAATAGAGTGCTGTCAATCTGACCTCTTTTATATCTATGTTCAAGTAGGAATTTGGATAAACGTTCATACTATGCTCTAGGAGCCTGCTTCAGTCCATATAGGGCCTTGTCCAGTTTGTATACATGATCTAGACACTCCTTACTTTCAAACCATGGAGGTTGTTTGACAAAGACTTCTTCCTTTAAGTAGCCATTTAGGAAGTCACTCTTCACATCCATTTGGTGAAGGGTAAATTCCATGTGTTCTGCAAAGGCTATGAGGAGTCTTATTGCCTCCAGTCTTGCAATTGGAGCAAAGG
This sequence comes from Nicotiana tabacum, assembly GCF_000715075.1. Lineage (NCBI taxonomy): Eukaryota > Viridiplantae > Streptophyta > Magnoliopsida > Solanales > Solanaceae > Nicotiana > Nicotiana tabacum. Next base: position 6,871,712 of record NC_134082.1, on the reverse strand, counting down.
CCTCATCATAATCTATGCCTTCCTCTTGGCTATAACATTGATTGAGTTCATCTAGCATTGCATTCACCCAGTCTGTATCCTGCAAAACTTCAGCAACATTTTTAGGTTCAATAAGAGATAAGAATGCATCAAAAGCACATACATTCTTTAATTGAGATCTGGTTTTAACTCCAGAAGTTGGGTCATTAAGGATGTTCTCAATGGGATGAGAACTTTGATACTTGTAAGGTTTCACAACCAACTGATTTCTATTTGGAGTTTCTCCCATGTTTTGTAGCTGAGGAACAAGCTTATGGATAGGTTCCATTTGGGAGTTCGATTCACTTCTTCTTTTTTCAGTTCCCCCTGTCAGGTTGCCTTGAATGGAAGAATATGTTCCATCACCTGTTCCTTCTTCTGGTGCAGCTTCAGATTGAGCTGTGACTTCACTCAATTCTTTTACCAACCCAATAGCTTCATCTTCATATTTCTATCTCTCAGAAAGAATGTTAGTTTCATCAAAAACTACATGTACACTTTCTTCTACACACAAAGTTCTTTTGTTGCACTTTATAAGCTTTTCTATGTGAAGAATATCCCAAGAATACTCCCTCATCACTTCTGGGATCAAACTTACTTAGGGAGTCCTTTCCATTATTATGCACAAAGCACTTGTATCCAAATGCCCTAAGATGGGATATATTTGGTTTTCTCCCTTTAAGTAACTCGTAGGGAGTCTTCTCTATAAGAGGTCTAGTCATGCACCTATTAATGATGTAACATGCAATATTTACAGCCTCTGCCTAGAAGCTATGAGGTAGTTTATTAGAAAGAAGCATAGTCCTAGCCATATCTTCAAGAGTCCTATTCTTTCTTTCAACTACTCCATTTTGTTGAGGAGTCTTAGGGGAAGAGAAATTATGATCTATACCATGCTCATCACAAAATTCAGCAAACTTAGCATTTTCAAATTCAGTTCCATGATCAGACCTAATTGATGCAAGTTGATTACCTAGTTGTTTCTAAGTTTTTCTAACAAAGGCAGTAAACATGTCAAATGCTTCATCCTCAGATGTTAAAAACAAGACCCAAGTAAACCTAGAGTAATCATGAACAAGTACCATCATATATTTCTTACCACATCTGCTCAATGTTCTCATTGGATCACAGAGATCCATATGAACCAGTTCCATCGACCTGGTCGTGCTTACCACTTTCTTGCTTTTAAAAGAGGATTTACCTGCTTCCCCCTTGCACAAGCCTCACAAACTTTGTCTTCCTTGTACTTAATGTTAGGTAACCCTATCACCAGGTCCTTGGAGACTAGTTTGTTGAGTTGATTTAGACTTGCATGACCAAGTCTTTTGTGCCATAGGAGGGGATCATTGTCCAACACACTTAGGCAAGTGGGTTCGTTTTCTGAGAGAGTGGACAAATCTACATTGTAAATATTGTTAACTCTTTTCCCTGCAAAACAATCTTGTCAGTGGTAAGATTAATCACAAAACATTTGGTCAAGGTGAATGCTACCAGGTTACCTCTGTCACATAGTTATGATATACTGATTAGGTTATATTTCAAGTCATCTATCAAATAGACATTCTCAATGGAATGTGAGTCTGTCTTATCTACCTTTCCAACCCCAATGATCTCACCTTTCTTCCTATTTCCAAAGGAGAATTACCTCCTTTTAGGTCCTCAAGTGAAAGGAACTGATTCTTACTTACAGTCATATGCCTTGAGTAGCCACTATCCATGTACCATATTTGGCTACTTCCCTTCACTTGGACATGCAAAACGAAATTAGGGGTTAGTCTTAGGAACCCGCACTAGTTTGGGTCCCTTTCTATAGGCAAATGGGTGAATTAAATTTCTTTTAGCCCATTCAGGCAGCCTATTTTTCTCTTGAACAAAGATTTTGTTCTTTTGACTGGCATTTTCTTTTGCATTAAATTCACTTTTGTAATGACCAGTCTTGCCACAATGTGTGCAGATTTTGGTCTCAGGAAGTATGATGCACTTGCTTTTGGGATCCCACTTAGGTGCTGGGGTCCCATAGCCAAGTCCTCTCTTATTGCTACTGTGGTGCTCTTGCAGCCAGGATAGTGCATCAGAGGACTTATTCCATTTGCAAGTTCTATCTAGTTCATGCTTCACCTTGCCTTTATCTTCTTTTAGGACTCTTATCTGCTCATCTCTCTTGTACAACTTATCCTTCATTTTTCCTAGATTTTATTCTAAGGTGAGATGTGAGTGATCTGCTTTCTTTTTACCTATTCCTAATTTCAGTTTTAAATTTTCTGATCTAAGTTCTAAGACAGTGGTGTCAAGTTCAAGAACCTGGTTCTTCAACTCAGTATTTTTACTTTCACTTTCACTAGCCTTGAGTTCCATATTTTTGCACTTGGCTTTCAGGATCACACATTCCCTAGACATCTGTTCCTTCTCATTGTTTATGACCTCAGACTCATCAATGAAGTCTAGCAATAATTCATATAGCATTTCTTTAGACAAAAATTTAATCTTGTTTTTGAGATGAATCACACTTACCTCTTGTTCATCGTCTGATTCTCCAATGGTCATAAGTGCTTGTTCATCTCCAGCTTCATCTTCTGAATCCTCATCTGAGCTTTCTCTCCCAGCAACAACCATTGCCTTTGTTGATCCTTTGTTCTTCTTGGGTTGAACCTGTTCCTTCTTCCTGTTTCTTCATTCAGCCCTTTCTTTCTTCCACTCAATTTCCCACTGAGGATAATTCTTGATCATGTGGTCAATCTTACCATATTTGTAGCAGCCCTCGTTGGTCTTTTTTTAGGGGCCCTTGGTTTGTTGAAGGTTGCACCTCTTGAAGAACCCTTTCCTCTCATTAGGTACTTCTTGAAATCCCTTGTGATCATAGCCATTTCATCATCTTCTAAGCCTGCACCTTCAGCTATTCTAAGATCTAGGCTTCTTTCCTTCTTGGGTGCATCCATCTTCATGGTTTGCCTTCTCATTCATAGGCACCGAGATTTCCAATCAGCTCATCCAACTTGAGAGTGACAATGTTCTTTGATTCTTGAATAGCAGTGATTTTGCTTTCCCAAGTTACTGGCAAAACCCTTGTCAAGATTTTCTCAACCTTGTCTTCTTCAAGAATAATTCTTCCAAGAGACTTAAGTTCATTTGTCAGTATTGTAAACCTTGTGTACATTTCTTGGATGGTTTCATCTTCCTTTATGGTGAAATTTTCATATTGAGAATACATCAGTGTTCCTCTTGATCTCTTTACTTGAGGAGTTCCTTCATGGGCCACTTGTAGAGTGTCCCAGATCTCCTTAGCAGTAGTACAACTTTGAATTCTGTTGTGCTCGTCTAGACCTAGTCCACACACAAGCCATTTCTTGTCCTGGGCATTCTATTCCCATTTCTTCAAATCTTCAGCAGTGTAGTCAGCTCTCGTCTTTGGCACGTCCACTCCTTCAGCATTCTTCTTTGTAGTAGCCAGGAGACCATTAGTAACAATGTCCCAGAGATCATAGTCTTCTCTTATGATGTGGTCTCTCATCCTGTTCTTCCACCATGAATAGTATTGACCATTAAAGAGTAGAGGCCTAGCAGTGGATTGTCCTTCCCAGTTTTTAGGTGGTGCACTCATCTTGATCTGTTCCTAAGGTTTTAGCCTCTTCAAGGATAACCCATTCTGATACCAATTAATGTTTTATACTTCAATACCACACAAGAGGTGGGGGGAGGGTGATTTATGTGGTACCCAGTTTTTGCTTAGCTTGATTATAGAAGGACCTGGTTCTTCTATGTGTTCCAACTACTACTGTTACGGAATAATAAGTACAGAAAATAAAGAACACTGAAATTTTATGTGGAAAACACCTGGCTCAAAAGGTGAAAAAACCACGACCTACCTTCTAGTAGGATTTTCCCAAACTCTCCACTGAAATCACTAAGCCAAAGACTGCATTTACAAAAACTCTTTTGTAAACCTAGGATTAACTCTAATCCCATTGTGGCACACATCCTCAACTGTTGCGACAACTTCAAGTTAACTCTAACTTGAAAACTCTAAGTACCTAATACAATTGCTTCTATATAAGCTGAAAGGTACAATGTAAAATCACCTACTACAATGTAATCCCGTTGTGGAACCTAACTTGAAAACTCTAAGTACCTAATACAACTGTGCTTTACAAGATGGACCTGGTCCATGTCTGAGTTCCTTTGTCAGTCTTCAAAACTTCACCTTTACTTGGGCCAACAAATGTGGACCGTTGATCTTAGAGATCAACGACCACGATTAGAGAAGGTTTGGGTTGGGTAAGGGTTATCTAATTTGGGCTGGGTGGATTAGGATAAGGTTAATATGAATTGGGCTGAGGGGGGTCCGAATTTAGATATAATTAAGGGGCTATTTGTTAAATACCCAATTTATTAATAAAATAATTTGTAAAAATAGTTAATTAAGTGATAAAATGATTTTATACTTAAAGATGATTTAAAATAATTACTTAACATTATAAAAATATAAAGAGTCATTTATTGTATAGATAATGTAGTTATGCATATGTATTGGCTATTTTTGCAAAATATGTAATTATAGTCTTAAAAATGCAAATGTAATTGTAAAAATGCAAATAAGTTATTTGAACACTTATATGAGCATAAATGATGAATTTAGATAATTAAATAATCCTAAAGTAATATGAGGGATAATTATTAAATATTTATATAATTAAAAACTGCAGAAATAACTTGATCTAAGGCCTTTAAAAATTATAGAAAAATTGTAAAAATACTTGTGCATGTTTGTAAATGCATGCAAAATATTTTAAAAGTATTTATGCATAATTAAAAATATATGAGGGAAAAATTGGGTATCAACAGCTGCCCCTCTTTACCCGGGAAGAATGAAAGAGTTTTCGGGTAAAGAAATGATGACTGATTTTGACGCAATGGGTGTTTTGAAAAATAGAGGCCGAACCCTAGTCTCTGAGATGCCTACATATCCCTAGTTGTACAGGAATTAGGCCATGTATAGTTCTGGACCCAACGGTGAATGAAGTCAATGGAGTTGTTATAGGAATAGTAGCCAGTTTCAGCAAAGGTTCTTTTGTGAAGGGTGATGTCGGATGGAGTTATGATTATGTCTGAAGTGTAACAGATGTATAATATGGGAGATATCTGAATGGTCACAGAGTAAGGTGGGTAATTGATGGGAATCAGTTATAATGGCAAAGTGAAAATGGTATGAGCGGAAATCGGAGCGAAGGTTGCTTGTGTTTGAAGAACGATTACCTCCTGGATTACCTACAAAACTCAAAATACAATACATGCAAGTATATAGATTACTGCGAGAATTTAAACGTGATGCAAATTACTTTTGGACCATGAAAGATTGTCTTTGGAGAGTGTAGATGACGTCCTTAGACTATGATGTCCTGGGCCATGAATTATGAGATAGGAGATTCACAAGCCATGAAATGCTGTTCTCGGGCCATGAGAATGGTACCTCTGAACCATGACACCTTTGAATAATGATATGCAAGTATGAGAGATCCTCAGGCCATGGCATGGTGTCTTCAGGCTATGAGGATGATGCCTTCGGACTATGACGCCTTTGGACAAGTTGGCTATATGTCAGCCCATGAAGTGCAGAGATATGATGCCAAAAGTGATAGCAAGACAAAGCTTAATCTTGTGCGGAGTTTGGGGGCAGAGTTTAGACCGAGGGAAGAAGATAGTGCCAAGTTTAGAATAGAGCAATATTTATGCAGGGATGGACAATGCTTAGTCCCATGAGAAGGCAATGCTTAGCCTTATGCAAATACGGAGGTATGGCTTAGGCTCATGCAAGACTTGAGACAGGGCTTAGTCTCATGTATATAGGGAGGCAGGGCTTAGCCTCATACAAGATTGGAGACATGGCTTAGTCTCATGCAAGGGGAAGGCAACGCTTAGCCTTATGCAAATGTGGAGGCAGGGCTTAGCCTCATGCAGGATTGGAGACAGGGCTTAGTCTCATGCAAGGGGAAGGCAACACTCAGCCTTATGCAAATATGGAGGCAGGGATTAGCCTCATACAAGATTTGAGACAGGGCTTAGCCTCATGCAAGATTTGAGACAGGGCTTAGTCTTATGCAAAGAGAAGACATTGCTTATCCTTATGCAAATGTGGAGGCAAGGCTTAGCCTCATGCAAGATTTGAGACAAGTTTTAGTCTCATGCAAAGAAAAGGCAGTGCTTAACCTTATGCAAATGTGGAGGCAAGGCTTAGCCTCATGCAAGATTTGAGATAAGGCTTAGTCTCATGCAAGGAGAAGGCAATGCTTAGCCTTATGCAGTGAATAAGTAGCAAATAGGAGTAGAATATGTCTTAGTTGGAGATATATTTATGTTTGGTGGCCCGATTGATAGTGATTTTGCTGCGTGTATATTTGCGAATGCTCCTGTTATGTCCATTGTGCCTGCACCCAAAGAAAAGTTGTGAGCTTTATAAGGGGAGGTTGGTTCGTGCCTTTATCTACTGGCTATGCTTTGCTCCATTTTGGACGCCCTATTTGAGTTGCCCTGGGTAACACCTGGCTATCACGGAAATAGAGTTTTCGAAAATATGCACTTATTGATAAAAATAGAGTTATTTTAGAAAACATAGTGAAATATCAAGTAATTTTAGATGAACTATTGACTGTAACACATTTTAGAGACATTACAATATTCTTGTATTAGAATTTTGAGGGTCCTCCTCAAAATTCTTCCCCAGTTTGGTAAATGATCCTTCGACCGTTTTGCGTATGATGAAACTTGCTGAACCTTCTCTGGAATTTTGAGAATCCTTCTCAAAATTCTACCCCAGTTTCTTAACCAATTTTTGACTGTCTAGCATATGATGGCGTTGGCTGGACTTGCTCCAAAATTTTGAGGGTCCTCCTCAAAACTCTGTCCCAGTTTCTAGTGTTGGGGGACATGAAGATTTTATTAAGATATGACCGAACCCACAGGGCTGCCTACGTATCCCATCTTAAATGGGAATCAGGTCAAGCGTAGTTCAGTTACATCATATGAAGGAATGTAAACAATCTAAACATAGTATCTCTTGACTGCGTCTGAATTGATTGGTTTTGGACAGGCTTCTCCATCCATTTCTGCAAGTATGAGTGCTCCTCCTGTTAGCACTCGGTGAACCATGTAAGGACCTTGCCATTTAGAAGAGAATTTCCCTTTGGCTTCATCTTGATGCAGGAAGATCTTTTTCAGTACCAACTATCCTGGTGCAAATTGCCTTGGTTTGACTCTTTTGTTAAAAGCTCTAAAAAACATTCTGTTATGATAAAGCTGATCGTGACATACTGCGTTCATTCTTTTTCCGTCTATAAGGGCCAGTTGCTCATAACGGCTCCTTATCCATTCTGCATCGCTGAGTTCGGCTTCCTATATGATTCTTAAAGAAAGAATCTCTACCTCGGCTGGAATGACAACTTCGGTACCATAAACCAGTAAATAGGGAGTTGCCCCAGTTGATGTGCGGGCCGTAGTGCGGTACCCCAATAGGGCAAAGGGTAACTTCTCATGCCATTGTTTGTGGTTTTCTACCATCTCCCTTAGTATCTTCTTGATGTTATTGTTAGCAGCTTCCACAACTCCATTCATTTGAGGCCTATATGCCGTAGAGTTCTTGTGCTTGATTTTGAAGGTTTCACATATGGCTTTCATCAGATCACCATTGAGATTGGCGGCATTATCAGTGATAATGGACTCGGGAACCCCGAATCAGCAAACAATATTATCCTTGACAAAATCTGCAGCGACTTTCTTGGTTACAGCTTTGTAAGATGCAATCTCTACCCATTTTATGAAATATTCGATGGCTACTAAAATGAACTGGTGCCTGTTTGAAGAAATGGGATCGATCGGACTGATGACATCTATTCCCCAGGCAGCAAAAGGCCAAGGTGTACTTGTTGCATTGAGCTCCTTTGGTGGTACCTTTATCATGTCTGCATGCACCTGGCACTGGTGGCATTTCTGTACTTACCGAATGCAATCCGTTTCCATGGTCATCCAAAAATATCCAGCTCTGAGTATCTTCTTGGCTAGAACAAAACCATTCATATATGGTTCATAAGTTTCGGCATGTATCTCCTCGAGCAATCTGGAAGCTTCCTTTGCGTCAACACACCTTAACAACCCCAAATCAGGAGTTCTTCTATACAGGGTCCCTCCGCTTTGGAAGAAATGATTGGACAGCCTCTGCAGCATGCGTTTCTGAGTATGGTTTGCCCGCTCTGGATATTATCCCCTTGCCAAATATTCTTTGATGTCGTGGAACCAAGGTTTTCCATCCATTTCTTCTTCAACATGAGCACAGTAAGCCAACTGGTTATGAATTTTCACCGTGATGGGATCGATGAAAGTCTTGTTTGGATGTTGTATTATTGATGATAAGGTGTCCAGTGCGTCTACGAACTCATTCTGAATTCTGGGCACATGTTTGAATTCTATATTTGTTAATCTCTTCATTAACTCCTACATATTATACAAGTATGGCAGTATCTTGGTGTTCTTCGTAGCCCATTCTACTTGAACCTGGTGTACCAGAAGATCCAAATCACCAATTACCAGTAGCTCTTGTATATTCATATCGATGGCCAGGTTGAGCCCCATGATGCAAGCTTCATATTCTGCCATGTTATTGGTGTATGGAAACCTAAGATTCGCGGATGCAAAGAAATGTTGACCTGTATCTGATACCAAAACTGCTCCGATGCCCACTCCTTTGAAGTTTTCAGCTCCATCGAAGAACATTCTCCAACTGTCATAAGATTTAGCAATGTCCTCTCCTACGAATGATACTTCTTCATCAGAAAAATACGTTTTCAAGGGTTCGTATTCTCCTCCCATAGGATTTTTAGCAAGATGGTCTACCAATGCTTGTACTTTGACCGCCTTCTGAGTTATATAGATAATATCAAACTCACTTAACAGTATCTGCCACTTGGCTAACTTTCCGGTTGGCATGGACTTCTGAAAAGATGTACTTCAGAGGGTACATCCTAGATATAAGGTACGTGGTATAGGCACAGAAGTAATGCCTCAATTTCTGAGCTGTCTAGGTCAAAGCACAACAATTGCGTTCCAAGAGAGAGTATCGTGCTTCATAAGGTGTAAACTTCTTACTCAAGTAGTATATGGCTTGCTCCTTTCATCCCGTCTCGTCATGTTGTCCCAAAACGCATCCGAAAGCTCCATCTAATATAGATAGATAGAGTGGCAAAGGTCTCCCAGGTTCTAGCGGGACTAGGACTGGTGGGTATAGATAGGTATTCCTTGATTTTGTCAAAAGCCTTCTAACAATCTTCGGTCCAACTCGTTTCAGCATCTTTCCTCAACATTTTGAAGATGGGCTCACATATAACTGTGGACTGTGCTATGAAGCGGTTGATGTAATTAAGGCATCGTAGGAAGCTCATCACGTCCTTTTTGCTCTTTGGTGGTGGTAACTCTTGGATAACCTTAACTTTGGACGAGTCCAACTCGATTCCTCGGCGGCTGACAATGAATCCCAACAACTTTCCCGCGGGAACCCCGAATGCACATTTTGCAGGGTTTAATTTTAAATTGTACCTCCTTAGCTTGTCAAAGAACTTTCTCAAATCTGCTATGTGATCTACGTCCCTCTTGGACTTGATGATGACATCGTCGACATACACCTCTATTTCCTTGTGTATCATATCATGGAAGATGGTTGTCATGGCTTTTATATAAGTAGCCCCAACATTTTTTAGACCGAATGGCATCATTTTGTAGTAGTATACTCCCCACGATATGATGAAGGTTGTTTTCTCTGCGTCTTCTTCATCCATCTAGATATGGTGATAACCCGTGAAGCAATCTACAAAGGATTGGAGTTCATGCTTGGCGCAATTGTCGATCAGGATATGTGTATTTGGCAGTGGAAAATCGTCCTTGGGACTTGCTCTATTTAAATCTCGATAATCAACACACACCCTAACTTTCCCATCTTTCTTTGTAACTGGTACAATGTTGGCTAGCCAGGTTGGGTACTCAACTACCCTAATGACTTAGCTTTGATTTGCTTAGTGACTTCCTCCTTGATTTTCAGGCTCTTATCTGGTTTGAACTTTTTGCGTTTCTGCTTTACTGGCGGACACATTGGATTGGTAGGCAACTTGTGAGCCACTATAGATGTGCTCAGACTGTTCATGTCATCATATGACCATGCAAAGATATCCTCATATTCCTTCAGGAAACGAATGTACTCTTCTTTCTCTGACGGTGATAAGTGAATGTTTACACGAGTTTCCTTGACGGTTTCAGCGTCTCCTAAATTTATTGCTTCGGTCTCTTCCAGGTTGGACTTAGGTTTATTCTCAAAGTTCTCAACCTCCCTGACAATTTCCTCAGGTATTTCATCCTCTTCTTCTGAGTCACTATGTTGTGTTGTCTCATTACATGTCACAGTCATCGGTTCATCAGGAAAAGTAATAATAATGTTGTAGAAAGAAAATGTGAAAGATAATAATGAATAATAAATAGCAATGCATTGATTAAATTTTGAAAATACCCAAAACAAGTACGGCTCGATGAATCGAGCAATTATTTTGAAACAAAATGCGTCTTTAAAACAAAATTACTGAAAATATCTGAAATGCCTAGCATGGCTATAGAAATAAATTAGGATAAATGCCAAGCTACCCAAGGACTCGGTGGGTCCAGGATGGTGTGGCAGTCCAATTCCTGAGAACATGCTCCCTTCTCCCCGGCCTGAATGGTGCGGCCTTCTTCCTCCCCCTCCTCAATTATCGCACTACAATCCATATTCTCGTCGTCCAGGAACAAATTCCTTAGCCCAGTTAAAGCTTCTTCCTCTACAGTTCCCTATATTATATCGACCTGATGAAAAGTCTGACCCAGATGTGGCACGGGTTGCTCGAGATGGCAATAAGGACCACGCCATGGTGGCGACCAATCATTATATTCCTACCAGGTGTATGTGTATCCCAGCTCAAAAGTTGTGCCGTGACATTTCAATTGTACCGGCTTGGTAATGCCCTGGAGATTCTTCCCAAGCCCTTTGCCGGGTTCATACCCGGACCATGCTAGTATGCTTTCTATTTTGTTACTCCACTATTTGTCTTTCTCAACTGCATTGACATGGTCAATGTGGTGATAAGTTTTCCCTCCTAGCCTTCTTCTATTCTCGATAACCGGGATAGTTTGACTTGTGTAAATGGGGTTACTTCTATCTTCGTGAATGATCACCTCCTGATGGTTCCATTCGAACTTCACGGCCTGGTGTAGCATGGAAGCTACAACCCCAATAGTATGTATCCAAGGTCGACCTAACAGAATATTGTATATAGCTGATATGTCAAGCAGTTGGAATTCAACATCGAACCAAGTTGGCCACATCTGCAGGCAAAGGTTAATCTCCCTAATTGTGGCCCTTTGAGACCCATCAAAGGCTTTCACGTTCATACTTCCTTCCTGTATCTTGTGGAAATATTTTCCCAATCTTTTTAGAGTAGTCAACAGACAAATGTTGAGGCTTGAACCCCATCTATTAAGACCTTAGAAATGAATTTGTCTTCAAACTGTACCGTGATATGTAGTGATCGGTTGTGACTTAACCCTTCAGGTGGTAATTTATCCTCGTGGAAGGTGATCTTCTGACTCTCCAGCACTTGCCCTACCACGTTGGCCATTTCTCCGCAGGTGATATTGTTGGGCACATAAGCTTCATTTAAGACCTTCATCAAAGCATTCTTATGCGCCTTTGAATTTTGCAATAGTGACAGGATGGATATCTAGGCGGGGGTCTTATTTAAATGATCGACGACGGAATATTCCCTCGCCTGTACTTTCCTCCAAAGATCATCTGGTCCCATTTCAATGACAGGTTGTTTAGTAGCAGCCTCCTTGCTCGATCCTCTCAAATGTTCGGGTGTATAGATCTTTCCCGTTCTGATCATTCCTTGTGCGGCATCAGATTCTTCCATCTTTGCTTTTTCCTTTTTGCCTATTTTTTGCAACGTAATCCCAAGATATGGTGTTGGAGTTTAAAGGAGGTGTGGTTGCTACTATCACTATGAAAGGTGTGGCCACTTCTACCTCAAATGGAACAGGTGTGGCTGTAGGTGGAGCTACCTCTACCTCAAATGGAACCGATGCGGTTAACTCAACTTCGATTGACGGCTGTATCTATACCACAATAGGAGTGAGTGTGACTGCGGGTTTAAAGTTATCGCCTTCCTGAATAAGCCTGATTGACCCCTCAGGATCCCATTCTTCATCCGTCTCTATCACATGTACCTTATCACCCTGATGATCCGGGAGAGGATTGTTGTGGATGTTGGGCACAACTTCCTTTGCCTGTATGACCTTGTTATCAATCAATGTCTGGATTTTATCTTTCAATGTTCAGCACTCATCAATGGTGTGCCCCTTCATTCCAGAATGATATGCACAGGTTTTATTTGGGTTGACCAATTGGGATGAGTTCTCTATTGCCACAGTATGAATAAGGGTGACATAACCAGTGACCTTCAATCTTTCATACAGCTGGTCGATGGGTTCAGTAATAGCAGTGTATTATCTGGGTGGTTTACGATCAAAGTTAGGTCGGGGTTTGTGGTAATTTGGACGAGTTGGAGGTGAATGATAGTAGGTTGGATGGGTGTTATAAGTGTGATAGGCGGTGGCGGGTTGAGAATATCTGGGAGATGAAGGTTTGTATGTGGGTGGAGGTGTTTGGTATATGGGTGGAGGTGTTTGATATGTGAGCGGAGATTTTGGGCCTTGGGCCACCATTACTGCCCCCACTTCTTTCTTCTTTGATATGCCACCTGATTACAATGCTTTGTTCGTGGCCTGCAGTGCCTCAAAATTTGTCACAATCCCATTTTTGATACCCTCTTCAATCCTTTATCCGAGTTTGATGATATCGAAGAACTTGTGATTCTCAATGACCATTAGCCTTTCATAATACCGTGGGTTCTGTGCCTTGACAAAGAACTTGTTCATCTGTTCCTCTTTTAGTGCTGGTCTGACCTTGGCTTCTTCTGACCTCCACCGGGTAGCATACTCACAGAAAGTCTCAGTTGGCTTCTTTTTTAGGTTTTGGATATCGAAGACATCTGATGCATTTTCTGTATTGAACCTGAACCCGTCCATAAATTCTGATGCCATGCTCACCCAATTGGCCTACTTCTTAGGGTTTTGGCTTATGTACTAGGATAGGATATCTCCAGTAAGTCTTCTCATGAAGAGCTTCATTAGGATCTTTTCATCTTTTCCAACTCCCACAAGCTTGTCACAGTAAGTTCTTAAATGAACTTTAGGATCACCTGTTCCATCAAACATTTCGAACTTGGGAGGTTTGTAACCCTCTGGCATTTACACATTTGGTTGTATGCATAAATCCTCATAATTCAGACCTTCTATCCCTTTACCTCCTTTCCTTCAACACCCTGAACTCGACTTGTCAATTTCTTGAGCTCCTCGACCATGTTCTTGATGAGCAGGTCATTCTCAGCAAATTCTGGTGTATAGGAGATTGGTTGAGTACAGTGAGGTATGGTTTCTATGTATATGGGGTTGTTTTGGTGAGCGCCAGGGATTTGGGTGTAGTGATGGTTGGTGGTTGAGTTTTGAGGATCGGGAATGGGTTGCGGTGTGTTCTGAGGAGTGTGATAGGTAGTGGTTTGTGGGTACTGGGTTGGTTGATGATGGTGTTGTGGAGGAGTTTATATAGGTAAAAGGATTGGGGTTTTGAGGTGGAGCTGCATATTAATGGGATGCGGGAGGATTTTGTGGACGTTGGTTTGGCGTATTTTGAGGAGGTGCTTGGTTTTGAGCATTTTGTTGGTTAACGTCTGGGACGTTCAGAGTGAGGGAGAGGTTTGCTAAATTGCGGACCTACTCAATTTCTCCTTGTAACTCCAGTATCTTTTGTTTCAATCGCAAAACCAAGTTATTTTGTGCTGGAGTACTCCGACCGTATGAAGTTTCCTCATTCTCACTGTTTTCTTTACGAATACCACTCAAGCAATCCATCTTAGCTTTTCCTCTGCTTTTCGTATTACTTGGAGGAGGATGAGGTGGAGGGCCTCTAGATCTAGTGTGATATGTTGATTATGCTAGTATGTGCGAACCAACCCTAGGAGATGGGAACAAAAATAAAGAAAAACAAAAGGTAAACAAGTTAGTAAGGATTCTGAAAAGTTTGCAGTATTTAAACACATATTGCGGGAATGTAAATTTGCGTCCTAATTTGGGATCCTCGTGTGCCTGAGGTAGGCCTAGAGACAAATAGATTTGGAGAAATTCAGTGCCAATAATTACCTCATTTCATTAATGTAAAGATAGACGACCCAATACGACACTAAATAAGATAAGTCACTAATGGCACTTGGCCTTATTACATTTGAAAAGCAAGTAAACCTAATCTACTTGGTCCCAGAAGGACCTTCTCCAGGCTGGATGCTCTTGTCGATCAGATCCCCAGTTCGCGCAGGTTCAGCAGTAAGAATGCCCTTGCCAAATGTCCTCATTCGTTTCCCTCAGTGTTCTGGAAATTGGTGACTCTCTTCCTCATTTTCCATTCCAATTCCATCAGACTGTACTCTAGATATTCCAGCCTTTCGCTGGATTTAATAGCCATCTCTTTCCACTTATTGATCATTTCCATATCGGCCTTATGTTGCTCCATATGCTCGACTTCAAACTCGCGAACTCTTTTGCGCAGTTTGTCATACTTCACCTGTGCTTCGGCAACTTTGCCTATGACCCTGTTTCTTGGACCAACCCTTGGCTCGAATATTCCCTCTATGTTATCATCCAACCATGAAAGGTAAAAGTACATGTGACCGGCGTGATACCGATCCGGCTCAATGGTATCCTTTCCCACAATAATCTTCAAGTGCCACATGTGCTGTGCTTTATTTTTGTATGGAATGGCGTCACCTTGAAAATTAGCTATGAAGTGACTCATTTTAGCAACTCACGGTATGACCTGCTTCCTGCCTTACCTGTCTCATAACCCTGACAGGAGCATAAGAGTATATGCCCCTTAACTCGATCAAGACCAAGTATGGAACATCCCTGGATCTAATGATGAACTCATTGGTTGGGAACCACTCGAACATCCATTGAACTTGATCCTCGGTCAGATTGCTAAAGAACTGTGCCCATTCTACAGCATTTCCCGGTTGCGCAAACCTGTCTGGGATATAGGTCATCATCTTAGAATGGTGGAAAGTTATGTGATCATTCCCATGCCTTCACGGAAACTCTTGGAGGTATTGACCTCTTTCGAGATGTTCTAACAACCAAACCTGCAACAACAAATTGCAACCCTCGAAGTATCTGTACCCCTTCTGACAGCGCTCCAAGGCCCGGTACATATCTGCAATGATCATAGGGATAATTGCATATGTCTGCCCCTCGATCCCGTCCATCAAAATTTTGGCCACCATGGCCAGCCTGGTATGGATTCTGTCCCCTTGGATCGGGAACACTAGCATACCCAAGAAACACACGATGAACACAAAGACCATGTGGTGAATCCAACCCAAGGAGGTGATGGAGAATTCATCATCGAAAATACGGTAAGACCTGTTGTGACCATATCGTTCATAGAGGAAGTCAAATGGTATGTAGGAGTTTTTTAATCACTCCAAGATCATTCTTTTTTAACCCCAGCATCTTAAGAAATCCCCTAGTGGTGCGATTTTCAGGTACCAATAAACCAGGGCTATCCCAAGGCAACCCAGTGAATGAACTTATTTCTTCCAAGAGAGGGGTCATTTCTATGTTTCCAAAGCGGAACACAGCCCTTTCTTTGTCCCAGAACATTGTGGCAGCCTCGATCGACATTTGTTTGGCTGGAGGTCTAACAAAGAAGGCAAATTTTCTAAGACCCTTTTCACATGATTTTGGTCACTTGATGGAAGATCCCTCCACCAATCTAGCAATAGTGATGGTATGTTACTGACCATGCCGAACCTGGGGACTTCGTGCCTCATTTTCTGCAAAACAAATAAGGTTAGGCCCTTTCCCCCTCCAGATTCAACTATTTATACATCAATGATTAACATATTGACACTTATTTCTCCAAAATTAATGCACACAATCGTGGTTGCGTCCGTTGGGATTATGGAAAACCCGATGGACTTTTGGACGATGCTTGTCTTAAAGGGTTATTATGTGGACACCATATTAACCTGGCTAAGTTTGACCATGATGCATGTATAATTAATCAGAGTAAGGTTTCTATAGAAGTCTAGACTGGTACACTCAAGTGGACGACTTGAGGGGAAAAGGCACGAAACCGTTGATTGCACCACTGATCGACTAGTTTTACCACAAATACGCCTTTTCAAATTTAAAGGGTGATATATAGGAAGAACGCAAACACTCATCAAGCGTTGCTATAAGATTGATTACGCACGAGTGAAATATGTTGTTGAGCATGATTTATGCAATAATAAATAACATGTTGTCACGTATTTGCACATTAAAAATGATAAATGCGGTATTTAAATAATTGAAAGACAGTTAAGAAAGAAAACAAGGAGGCAAGTCAGTTTCAGGAAATAAAGAAAATCATGAATTCTTGAAAAATAGGCAATTAAATCCAAATAAGGGGGAAACGCATGCTTAAGACTAATTCACAAAAACAAGTTTGTTATGGTAAGAGCCTAAAATATCTCCAGCAGAGTCGACATGCTGTTGCGCCCCCTTTTTCCTCATGGAGTCCGGGTTTCGACATTTCTTTGGGACAACTCATTTCTTTTTGGGAATTGGGTATGGAATTTGAAGAGTCGCCACCTAACGGATTTAATGTGCATTAGGGCACCTAAAGCAAATAACCCATAAACTGGTTTGCATTACCAGAGATTGGGTAAGGGCTCGAAATAACCTTGAGGGGAAGGTGTTAGGCACCCCTCGAGGTCCACAATGGTGGGTCCCGGCCAAACTCGAATTAGGTGAATTAGTCTTATAAGCAAACAAAGCAATTTAGACAAATAGATATTACGTTTAAATAAGGAGTAAAAGGGGTCCTAGGTTTTTTAGCCTATATGATCACTTCTGTGCAATACTTGGAAATCGTCCCCAAGTTGGGTTCTACACATAGCATTAGCGCAAAGGTCATCATATCCTTTACTACCCGATTACCCTCCCCTTAATTATTGTTACCTAAGCGCTCTAATAGTATCCAGTATGTGCCTTATACGTGCATTACCCGTCCCTTGCCTATGGCCCTGGACGTATTTAGGACCTCTATTTAAGGAAGTTCTAGACTCGCCTATATTGTTTAAAAAGGAGAAAACTAAGCGACAAACAAAACTCAAATAGGACTAGCAAATAAAGACGCAATTAATGGCTCATATTTACCTTCACAAATAGACAAATAATTCCACGCCTTAAACAAACAATTTTAAACAATTTAAAAGTCCTATAGCAGGATGTCTAGATGAGCACAACATATGCAACAATTTTATTAAAGCGGGGCAGAAAATACCTAATCAGTTTGCCTACTAATTTTATTACTTCTTGAATCGGGGCAGTTTCAAGCAGCAGGAAAATAATAGTTTTAAACCCAGAACTCAAGCAACCCACAAGATTGCCTAAATGATAAACGGACAGAATTTTTATAAACCAGGTGTCTACGCTGTAAACTGATTACTGATTTTAGCGGCTAATTTTATCTTAAACCTTGTAGGCATGATTTTTAAGTGCTGAAACATGTTGAAATCCTATAGGCATGAGTTCTAAGTGCAGAAATTGATTTTAAAACTTATAGACATGGTATCTAAATGCAAAAACTGATTTTAAACCTTATAGGCATGGTATCTAAATGCAGGAACTGATTTAAACCTTATATGCATGATATCTAAATGCAAGAACTGAATTAAAACCTTATAGACATGGTATCTAAATGCAGAAACTTATTTAAACCTTATTTGCATGGTATCTAAATGCAGGAATTGATTTAAAACCTTATAGGCATGATATCTAAATGCAAGAACTCATTTTAACACTTATTTGCATGAATGACTAAGTGTTAAGATTGATTTCTATATGTGTTTCCTACATGCATGATTTCTTCGCGAGTAAAGCATCAATCAATTGCCATGCGAACTTAACAAGGAAATTCCTAGAAACATGATTTCTAATGCACACACGAACGTTTGAAGAACTGATTATCGATGCAAAATTGAGTAACGACTTAGAAATAGGTTTTCTAATGATGAAAATTCAGGATTCAAGGAATTAGATGAGCCCTATAGGCATGGTTTCTAATGCACATAAGTAAACAAATATCGCAACAACCTATATGCATGATTTCTACCCGTTCCCAACAATATATATATAAGAATCTCTCCCATTTTTACTAATAACCCCAATATCTGTTTTACAAGGAATTATTATTACAAACCAAATATAAATGAATTACAGAATGGAACTTCTATACTATAAGGAGGCTGGATAGGCCCAAAAGTAATCCTGGAAGCCAGGCCTTCAACCTAGTTTGAAATATGCCAATATTCTCATAGTATACCCAATGGTATTCTGGTGTGTCAAAGTTCCCAAGGGCCTTAGGGACCCCGGGCAATGCTCACACCGGAAAACTTTTAAAGGAACATTTTTGTGAGCAAGTTTTGGAGAGCCCGCCCCAGTGTGTCAAAGTTCAAAGGAGTCTCATGGACTCCTAGGCAGTGCTCACACTGGAGGGGCAGGACCCTAGATGTTATAAAAGTAGGAGCTGAAAACAGGAGATAGTTTTAAGAAAATAGTTTTGAATTTTCAGGAGGTAAATAGGAGCAAACAGAGTCATTCAACATTTAGAATTCAAATAAAATTCCAGTAATCCAATAGTAGACAGAAACATGATCACAATCAGTTCAAGCAAAGTTTCACATTGCCTAGATTCAACTTAGTTTACTAGTTGTTACTAGGTGGGTATATGGACAGGTATTAAACAAAGAAATGATATGCTGGGATCAAATTACCAATCAGACAATCATATATGAAGGGCAACCGGGGTTGGGAGCATGAAAACCATTAATCAGAAGTCTGTTAGGGGTGAATATTTGAAACATGACAGAAAGAACATGCTAGTAGAAATAAGCAGACATAGGTCTAATTTACATAAGTAGACATTCTGAAAGCAGGAAGCACATAGGTCTAGTTAATAGAAGTAGACATACTGACATACTAAAAACAGAAATCATCTAGGTCTAATCAGATGTAAGTATGCATACTGATCAAGAGTAATAACATGAAGCACATAGGTCTAATTAGATAGAAATAGATATACTGAAAACAGGAAGCACACAAGTTTAATCACATAGAAATAGACATGATAGCAGGAGTGGAGACATACCAGTTAAGAGATAGCAAGAGGAAAGTAAAGCAAATAGGATCCAAGGGTCTAGCCTTGGCTTCCAGCCGGCTAGACAATGCAACAAACAAAGAGTAGGAAGATTGTGATGTGGGATAAGATCAATAACTTTTGTGTGTCTTTCTATGTCTGTGTGCGTGTGTGTTAAAAAAAGAGTAAGGCTTATATAGCATTGATTAGAGTAAAGTAAATAAGGTAAAGTAGTTTAAAGATTTGCAAATAAGGCAAAAAAAAAAAACAATCAATCAATCAATTAGGCATGATAGGGCCAATCAATAAGCAAAAATTATGGGATTATATCCAAAAATAACTCGGAATTGAGGTTTAAATAAGGTAAGTTGTAAGTCTGACAGCCAATTAGAGTCAGAACACTAAAAATCTAGCAAGTAATAGGGCGATTAGTCACACAAATAAGGTAACACAAGTAAATAGCGACCAATTTGGGGTTGGTAAGGCAGTCAGCTTATAAATTAAGCTTAATAGGAATAATTAAGGCAAGTAGTACCAATTAGGAGTCCCCAAATAAGAAAAGTAGATAAAAATTATAGGAAGTAATCACCTCAGTAAAACAAAGCAATTTCAAACCCTAGATAGTTTAGATAATCAATCAATTACTCAAGAATAACGAGCAAATATTGGATTGAACAATGGAATAATCAAACAAACTAAAGACCGGAACATAGTCATGCAAGAATCAGTGGAAAAAGATAATCAAACACAGAGAAAAATTTAGTAGAAACAAAATGAGGTGAAACCCTAATTCTTAGAAACATTATTATCGATTAACAGTAAGGAAAACAAAAGATCTTTATAGAAACTCAAAATCTTTTCAGATCTAAAGAGATCTGAACAACAAGCACTAAGGAAGAGAAACCCTAATTTGGAGGAAATTCAAAATCAATTAACGATAAAGAGAACACGAGATTTTGTTTTTTAAAGAAAACTACTGGATTAACTCAAAATCGCTCCAGATCTACAAGGATCTGAACAGATTCAAGTTGAAAAGATGAGGGTTTTGAGAATAGGGGACATGGTGAGGGAAAAATCTAACTATAGCCATAGAGACACCAATACTCACAAACATTGATGAACACAAGGCATGCTCATAAGAAAATGAAGAGCCTAGGTCGACTCTGAGTTGGATCTCTTCGAGATTCCCTCAGAAAATGGCAAGAATTGAACAACCAAAAGAGGTAAGAGGCCGGCAAGGGCCTGAAATCACAGAGGAGCCCCATGGAACGGGTAAGAATCGAAGGGATTTGGTGAAATTTTGGAGTGACATCGCTAGGATTAGGGATAGTTTCAGAGAGAACGGAGAAAAAGAGGGATTCAAGGGCGGCAGTCTTTGGAGAATGGGTAGGATATGGGGGGTCATTTGGGTTAAAAAAGGAAAGGGGGAATGTGGACTGTTGATCTCAGAGATCAACGACCACGATTAGAGAAGGTTTGGGTCGGGTAGGAGTTATTTAATTTGGGCTGGAGCGGATTTGGCTAAGGTTAATTTGAATTGGGCGGGGGGGGGGGATTTAGATATTTTCAATTTATTAATAAAATAATTTGTAAAATTAGTTAATTAAGTGATAAGATGATATTTATGCATAAAGATGATTTAAAATAATTACTTAACATTATAAAATATAAAGAGTCATTTTCTGTATAGAAAATGTAGTTATGCATATGTATGGGCTATTTTTGCAAAATATGCAATTATAGTCCTAAAAATGCAATTGTAATTGTAAAAATACAAACAAGATATTTGAAAACTTATATGAGCATAAATTATGAATTTAGATGATTAAATCATCGTAAAGTAATATGAGGGATAATTATTGAATATTTATATAATTAAAAAATGCAGAAATAAATTGATCTAAGGACTTTAAAAATTATAGAAAAATTGTAAAAACACTTATGCATGTTTGTAAATGAATGTACAATATTTTGAAAGTATTTACGCATATTTAAAAATATATGAGGGAAAAATTGGGTATCAACAAGTCATACCATATTTTGTAAGCAACACAGAAAATTGTTTGTTCATAAAATGAGTCCCTTGGTCACTAATGATGACTTGTGGTGTGCCAAATCTAGTCAAAATATTTTTCTGAGAAAATTGCAAACAGTTCAAGCATCATTTTTCCTTGTGGGGATGGATTCAACCCATCTTGATATATAATCCACATCCACAAGGATATATTCAAAAGAATTAGAAGAAGGAAAAGGACCCATGCAATCTATTCCTCAAACATCAAATATTTCACATACCTGTATTGATTGCAATAGTGTGATGACTCGATAGGTAATCTAGATATTTAACCATTCATTCTATATTTCAAAACCTCAAATAGCTCCTTTTAGCCTTCTTTGATTTGCGTGCGCAGTCCGTGTCCTTTTTTCAAAAGGCTTTATGTGAAATACTAATTAAAATATGAATTTGTGCCTTAAAAATTCATTTGAGTTGACTTCGGTCAAGGTTTTGAGCAAATAGATCCATATCTGTGTTTTGACAATCTTGGTGGGTCCGTATTGTAAATTGGTACTTGGGCGTATGCCTGAAATCGAATTCAGAGGTCCTTAGCTCGAGTTATCGCAATTTGTTGAAAATTTGAAGTTTAAAGGTTTAAAGAACTTATAAATTTGACTGAAATTTGATTTTGTTGCTACTGGGTTCGATTTTAGTTCTGGAGCCTGGTAGAGGTTCATTATTGTATTTATGACTTGTCTGCAAAATTTGGTACAAAATGGAGTTGATTTGACATGATTCGGAGGCCCGGTTGTTAAAATGGAAGTTCTTAAGTTTCTTTGAAAAATTCATTCGTTTTGGTGTCCGATTCGTAGTTCTAGGTATTATTTTGGTATTTTGATTGCGCGAGCGAGTTCATATGAGGTTTGTTGGACTTGTGTACATATTTAGTTTGGAGCCCCGAGGGCTCGGGTATTTCGGAGAGGTTTTGGAGTTGTCTTAGACTTAGAGAAAATGCTGGTGCATGTATGTTCTGGTGCGGGCTGCAGACTTCGCAAATGCGAGGTTTGGCTCGCAAATGCCAGCCTCGTATTTGCGAAGGAGACTTTGCAATCACGAGCATAGGCAGGGGGCTGGTTTCTCGCATATGTGAGTATTCTGTCACATCTACGATAGAGGCAGGTTTGCATTTGCGAACAAATAGTTCGCATTTGCGATGAGGGTTGGAGGAAAGCTAGTTCGCAACTGCGATCACTTTGGTCGTATTTGCGGTAAGTCCCAATTCGCATTTGCAAACAAATCATCGCAAATGCGATGATAGCAGAGGTATGGGTTGTTTCGCATTTGCGAAGAAAATCTTGCATTTGCAGGATTTGCAATTGCGAATATTGCGAACCCCAGGTCGCAATTGCGACATCTGCACCTAGACATAAGAAGGGAAAAACTAGATTTTAGCTCATTCTTCCAAATTCTCAACCCTAAAAACCTTGGAGGCGATTTTTCCAAGAGCTTTTCTTCCTCAATTCATTGGTAAGTGACTCTAACCTACTTTCTTACAATTACCCACTACATTTCATAAGATTTCAACCTTAAATCTAGGATTTTCATTGTAGAAATTGGGGATTTGGGTAAAATTAGGGATTTTTTAAAATTAGAATTTAGACCTCGAATTGAGGTCGGATTTCGAAATTACATAACCGGTCTCGGGTGTGAATAGGTAATCGAACTTTGGTTCGAATTTTGAATTTTGACCAAGCAAGCATGGGGTTGATTTTTGTTGACTTTTGTTGACTTTTTCAATAATGACCTAAATTGAACCTCTTTCATTCATGTAGTTCCTAAGGCTTATTTTGAATTGTTTGGTTAATAATTTGCTAGATTTGGTTGGTTTGGAGGCTTGTTCGAAAGGCAAAGCCGTGGTTAAACTTTGAGTCGATTGCAGAGCGAGGTAAATATCACGGTTAACCTTGACTTGAGGGATTATGACTTGTTTGCCTATTTGGTACGTGTTTAAATGTATGGGTACAACGTATATGTGAGGTGACGAGTACTTATGCATTGTTGTTAGGTTAAAACATGCTGGTGAGACTTGTTGCTTGTAATTTATTGCCTTCCTTACTTATGATATCCATGCTTAGATTGGTTTACTTCTTATTTGATCGTTCGTTACGCAATTATGAATTAAATGGCGATTGTTGAATATTTCTTTAAAATTGAAGATTGGTATCTTGGAACCATTATTGACGTAAGATTTATTCTTTCTTATTCTTATATTCATTACTACATGGTAAGGGAGAATGTTAAAGCACGAAGGGTGATGTCGTGCCTTTTATTGCTTCATTTGATGATTAATACATGGCGAGGAAGAGAGTTAAAGCACGAAGGGTGATGTCATGCCGTATTTATCTTGTCATGGAGAGATTGAGAGTAAAAGCACGAAGAGTGATGTCATGCCATTATTATTATTTAATAGTGAGGTTGAGAGTAAAAGTATGATGGGTGATGCCGTGCTATCTTTATTCATTATGTTTATCCATTACTGTCTCATGTTATCATTCTTGTTGTAGTTACCGTATCTTGTACCCCCTTTCGCATGTCCCCTCCCAATCATACATATTTAATCTCTATTTGTTGTTATATTGCACGTATATCTTCGTTTGTACATGTTAAATTACGTGAGTGTCCTGTTATAGTGTAACGACTCGACTGGTCGTTTTGAGCACTTACACTTTGCTCGGTAGTTTACGGGCATGAGTATCTCCATATGATGTATTATGACTTATGTGAATCGTCGGTTTTGGTTTTTAGGTTATTCAGAATTGATTTGGAAGAATGATTCTTAACTAGGATGCTTTAAATTGGAAGAGCTGACCAAGTTTAACTTTTTAGTATTTGACCTTGGATTGGAGCTTTGATGGTTCTGTTAGCTCCGTTGAGTTTTGGACTTAGGAGCATGCCCAGATTGTGATTTGGAGTCCATAGTTGAATTTGGCTTGAAATGGCGAAAATTGGATTTTTGGAAAGTTTGACCGGGAGTGAACTTTTTGATATTAGATTCGAATTGTGGTTCTAGGAATTGGAATAGCGTCGTTATGTCATTTGGGACTTTTGTGCAAAATTTGGGTTCATTCCGGTTGGTTTGCTATGTTTCGGCATGAGTTATGGAAGTTGAAAAGTTCAAAGTTCATCAAGTTTGATTTGGGGTGCAATTTGTCATTTTGTTGTTGTTATGTGTGATTTGAGGCCTCGAGTAGGTCCGTATTATATTGTGGGACTTGTTGGTATATTTGGATGGGGTCCCTAGGGGCTCGACTGTATTTCAGATTGATTTCAGACTATTTTCCTTTATTTTTCATTGCTGGCTCTACAGAACTCTGAGTATCTGGTTTTCTTAATCGCTATCGCGGAGCATGGGTCGCGATTGCGTAAGGTTATTGATGGCATGTGGTGATTTATTCTTTGAGTTCGCGATATAAGGCCCCATTCGTGAAGCTTTGAGAGATTCAGGTCATCGCTGACGCGAGAAGGATCACACGTTCGTGCAGAGGAGTGGTTAGTTGGGGCATCAGACTTTAAGTCTACACAATCGCGCAGTTATGCATGTGTTCGCGTAATGTCAGGTCAGGACAGGTAATCATCGCATTCGCAGAATTGTTTCCGTGTTCGTGAAGACCATTTTTGGTGGCAGTATATTTTGTTCATTGCGAACACGAAGGATTTCCTGCGTTCGTGTAAGAGAAATGCCTGAGCAGATTATAAAGTACTCTATTTTGGACATTTTTACATTTTAGGAGCTATGGAGCTCGGATTGAAGCGATTCTTGAAGTAATTTTCACCATGTGGACTGGGGTAAGTGTTCTCTACTCATTTTTAATTTTATATCATGAATCTATCTTCTTTTTTGGCATTTTATTGAGGGTTCCAAAAGAGAAATTGGGAGTTTTGCCTAAAGTTTCATAATGCGAATTTTTGAGTTTTGAACATTGATTTGGAGTCGGACTTGAGTGAAACTAGTATGGTTGGACTCGTAATTGAATGGGTTGTCGAATTTTTTGAGTTTTGTTGGGTTCCGAGGTGTGGTCTTGGGTTGGACTTTTTGGATAATTTTGGGCTTTTGATTAAAGATTCAACATTTATCGATGGGTTTGTTTCCTTTGGCCCTATTTGATGCATTTGAGTTGCTTTTGGCTAGTTTTGAGCCGTTCGGAGGTCAGGACGCGCGAGATGGCATTTTTCGAGCATCGATTGGCTTGCTTGGTATTGGGTTGTTTGAGGTAAGTAACACTTCTAAACTTGGTGTTAAGGGTATGAAACCCCGAATTACGTGCTATGTGATTGGTGTTGAGGTGACACACATGCTAGGTGACGGGTGTGTGGGCGTGCACCGTGTGAATTGTGACTCCGTTATTTCTATAGTACTGTGTAGTTACCTGATCTTGCTTATAACCATGAAGTTTCTACGTGCTTGAGCTATTGAACTGTGATCCATGTTAGAAACCATGTCTAAGCTACATGCTTATCCTGTTGGGACCCACTAAGGTCATTTCCGTTGTTGAGTTATCTGTTGTTATAGCTTTATATACTCAGTCATACGCATTCATATGCATATCATAAAAATATCCCAGTCTTTGTTGCCATTTATTGACACATCATATCATCATTCTGGGCTAGTTTCATAGCATTGTGAGCCCGAGAGACTGGATAGATTAATGATTGAGTGAGGCCAAGGGCCTGATTATGAGTGACATTTATGGGATTGAGCTGCACGCTGCAGCGGTTATACTGATTATGATAGCGCTTGGGCTAAAGGAGCCCCTTCGGAGTCTACACCCCCCAGTGAGCGTGGTTGATTATATTGAGGGATGGATCTTCCCTAGACATGGATCTTGTTCAAAACATTTATCTACACGGGAATGGATCTTCCCAACGGGCTGGATTTGGGACCTACTCAGTACTGAGCGACTAATGGTCAGTTGATGTATATATTCCGGGATGGATCTTCCCTGGGCTGGATTGGCCATATACAATATTGAGTGATTGAGCATGATGAGTGGAAAGTGTGAGACAGTGAGATTGAGTACTCTGAGAGTATGAGTACATGAGTTCATCTCTGAGATACATTGCATTGACATGCACACATGACATACATGCATAGAGATGCATTTTCCTCATGTTGTACGGTATCACGTCATTCATGACTTCTCACACATATTGACATATGGGCATAGAGAGGTATTTAATACTTGCTATCTGGAAAGAAAATGAAACCTCTTATCTATTTTTGAAATTATTTTTGGAAAAAATTACAGTTTTCAAACTTACTCGTATTTTTGACGATTTAGGTAAAGGATTTGGGTTTTCACTCATATACTTAAAAAGCAGAACTATTTTTCGGGAAACTATGAAAAAACTGAGCATTTTATCTCTGAGTTTCTTTGTTTATTACTTGCTTTACGTTGTTATGAAATGTTGTTGGCTATTGGTGTTGGACCCGACCTTTGTTATAGCTCGTTACTACTTTCATCCTAAGGTTCGGTTTGTTATTTATTGAGTACATGAAGTCGGTTGTACTCATACTATATTTTTGCACCTTGTATGCAGATGTTGACTGCTGATGTTGATGTGATCAACAGGAGCTGGAATTGAAGCCGTACATACGTTCCGGTTGTAGCTACCTCTTATTCATGGTAGCCCTAGAATATAAAAATCTATTTATGTACTTTTTGAACAGATGATGTATTTATTTCATACCAGCTTTGTAAATTCTAATCTTAGAAGCTCATGATTTGTACTACCAGTTCTTGGGGAATGTATAAGATTCAGATATTTTCTTTTATTTAATTGCCTTATTAATTTCATTAGAATTGGATAATTGTTAGTTGGCTTACCTAGCGGGTTGTGGTTAGGTGCCATCACGACCAGTTGGATTTTGGGTCGTGACACATAGCCTCATCACTACCTCTTCGAGGTTAGGCTCGGCACTTCCGGAGTATATTAGGTTGGTTGTACTCATACTTCACTCTGTACTTCATGTGCAGATTTTGGTACTGGTCCCATTTGTAGATGAGGTGCATCAGCTCGGATTAGCACATTTGGAGACTCGAGGTAGATCTTATGGCGTCCGCAGACCTTGAAGTGCACTTCCTTTTCCTTATTTACATTTAGTTTCATTCAAAACAATTGTATTTATTTCATACTCTATTTGTAGAACCTCTAGAAGCTCGTGTACTTGTGACTCCAAATTCGGGTTGTATTTAGATACGCTGGTTATTATGCTACTTCATACTTCATTTTTGTTTCATTTCAATTTAAGTGGTTTATTTATTTGAATTGTGTAAAAATTAGCTCAAGAATTACACTAAAGTTAGTTTGCCTAGCGAGTGAAATGTTAGGCACCATCACGATCCCGAAGATGGGAATTTCGGGTCTTGACAAATGGCATTTCATCTCTCTTAGTGATGTTACATGTTTTTAGCACCTATCACATTGTGCAATATATGTTCGGGCATCTTTAAAGAGAGTCATCTAGAAAAATCCATCTTCCAAAACTTTAAAGACTGTTCGATTTGCTACATATGACCTCTAATTGCTCCATCATGATAGTGATATAAATTTTGTTCATCTCCTTTTCAGGCACACATCTTTTAATGATATTGTCTGCACAATTTTTAAACAAGTAAGGTTCATTCCACAAATAATACTTTGTATCGAATATAAGCTTTTTTCTTTGCTGGTAAGAGAGATCTTGGGGTTCCCACTTTCCAATCAAGTAGTTTGCAATATCTTCAAACCAGGGTGGTTGAGTCATAATTGAGTTAATTGACAAAATGTGTTCATCAGGAAATTCTTCCTTTATTTCGCTAAACTCAAGGAGGGGATTTTCTAATCTAAACAAATGGTCAGCTACTTGATTCTCTGTTCCTTTTTTGTCTTTTATCTCAAGGTCAAATTTTTGTAGAAGTAAAATCCATCTTAACAATCTAGGTCGAGCTCTTTCTTTGCTAAGAGGTATTTTAAAGCTGCATGATCAGTAAAAACAGTGACCTTAATTCCTATCAAATAAGATCAAAACTTATCAAAAGCAAATGCTACTGCTAGTATGTCTTTTTCTACTGTGGCATAATTTAATTGAGCCTCATTCATTGTTCTACTAGCATAGTAAATGGGACGAAAGATCTTATCCTTTCTCTGGCCTAAAACAGCTCCAACTGCTGTATCACTAGCATCACACATGGCCTCAAAAGGTTGATTCCAGTCTCGAGACACAAATATATGGGTAGTTGATAACTTTTCCTTAAAGGTCTCAAATGCTTTCAAACAATCACCAGAAAAATCAAACTTAATATCTTTCATGAAGGGGTTAGTCAACAGTTTTGAAATCTTTAAAAAGTATTTTATGAACCATCTGTAAAAACATGCATGACCTAGAAAGTTTCTAATTCCTTTAATAGATGCGGGAGGGGGTAATCCAGCTATAAGATTAATTTTATCCTTATCAACTTCTTGTAATGACCGAGCTAGTTGTTTTGCTAGTATTAGCCCCGATCCCCTATTTATTGCTCCCTCTATTTTATTTTGTGGTTACTTGACTTGCCGGAGTGCTTAGTGTCGGGTTCGAGAGAGTTTCAGTTGGAATGGGACACATAGTCTCTAAATTGAAAGTTAAAGTTATAGGAGTTGACCGTAGTTTGACTTGTGTGAAGACGACTACGAAATGGAGTTTCATCATTTTCAATAGCTTTGTATGGTGATTTTGGTCATAGGAGCGTGTCCGGATGTTGAGTTGGAGGTCCGTAGGTCATTTCGCGTTAATTGGCAAAAATTGGAAGCTGGAAGATTTTTGGAAAGTTTGATCGGGAGTGGACTTTTTGAAATCGGAGTCGGATTCCGATTTTGGAAGTTGGGATAGGTTCGTAATGTCAAATGGGATGTGTGTTCAAAATTTGAGGTCAATCGAACGTGTTTTAATAGGTTTCGGCATCAGATGTAGAAGTTAGAAGTTCAAAGTTCATTAAGCTTGAATCGATGTACAATTCATGGTTTTAGCATTGTTTGATGTGATTTAGTGGCTCCACTAAGTTCCTATGGTGATTTAGGACTTTTTGGTATATTTGGTTGAGGTCCCGGGGGCCTCGGGTGTAATTTAATGTAACGACTCGGCCGGTCATTTTGAGAGTTGTGGCCTCGTTCTCCCATTTTCT
Organism: Nicotiana tabacum; assembly: GCF_000715075.1. Classification (NCBI taxonomy): domain Eukaryota; kingdom Viridiplantae; phylum Streptophyta; class Magnoliopsida; order Solanales; family Solanaceae; genus Nicotiana; species Nicotiana tabacum. Next base: position 6,842,149 of record NC_134082.1, on the reverse strand, counting down.
GCTCCTTTTTAGATTTACAGTTGTTATATGACTTACCGGGTTAGTCGTTTCGGGTCCGGAGGGATTTCGGAATGTATTGAGACACTTAGTCTCATAATGGAAAGCTTAAGTGGAAAAGGTTAACCGGATGTTGACTTATGTGTAAACAACTCTGGAATGGAGTTTTGATGGTTCCGTTAGCTCTGCTGGGTGATTTTGGACTTAGGAGCATGTACAGATTGTCTTTTGGAGGTCCGTAGTGGAATTAGGCTTGAAATGGCGAAGTTGAATTTTTGAGAAGTTTGACTGGGACTGGACATTTTGATATCAGGGTCAGATTCCGATTCCGGAAGTTGGAGTAGGTTCGTGGTGTCATTTGTTTTTTTGTGCAAAATTTGGAGTTAGTCAGTCGTGGTTTGATAGGTGTCAGCGTCGTTTGTAGAAATTAGAATTTCAAAGTTCATTAGACTTGAATCTATGACCAATTCGTGTTTTCGATGTTTTTTGAAGTGATTTGAGGGTTCGACTAAGTTTGTATAATATTTTAGGACTTGATGATATGTTTGGTTGAGGTCACGGGGGCCTCGGGTGAGTTTCGGGTGGTTAACAGATCAAGAGTTGAAGTTGGGGGACTGCTAGTTTTTGTTGGGTACTAGTTTCCTCTTATGCGTTAGCGAGAAAGGTCTCACATTCGCGAAGTGTACCTGGAGGCTGATGAGGATTTGTCCTTCGCATTCGTGAAGAGAAGGATGCATTCGGGAAGGTTTGGACAGTGGATGCATCGCGAACGCGTGAAGGGTGACACGTTCGTGAAGAAGAGAAGAGGCAGTTGGGGACCCTATGCAATTGGTTTACACGTTTGCGGAGGGGTGGTAGCACTCGCAAAGTGAGGGGTCAACGAAGTATTGCGTTCGCGAGTGAATGAACGCGTTCAGATTATTGCGTTCAGATTAAATGTTTGTGGCATTTAAACACATATTGCAGAGTTATAAATTCACGTCCTAGTTTGGGGACCTCATTGTGCCCGAGGTAGGCCTAAGTGACATATAGATTTGGAGAAAATCGATGCCAATAACTGCGTCATTTTATTAATATTATTAATGAACCAAATCTCTACTAAACGACAATAATTATAAAAAGTCACTAATGACTTTTGCCTTATTACAACCAAAGTCTAAAATGAGTCTAGAAAACAAATAAAAACATTATTCCTAGTCTATTTGGTCCCAGAGGGACCTTCTCCTTGCTTGGCCTTCTTTGCTCCATCAATCATATTCCCCAGGTCGCACATGTCCAGCAGCAGATACACCCTTGCTAGATTCCCTCCTCTTTCTTCTAAGAGGGGAGTCATTTCTATATCTCCAAAACGGAAGACAACTCTCTTTTCATCCCAAAACATGGTGGCGGCCTCAATTAATGCATTGTTTGGCTGAATGTCTAACAAGGATGGTAAATTTGCGAGGACCCTTTTCACATGATTTTTGTCACTTGGTAAGAGATTTTCCCACCAATCTAGCAGCAAAAGTGAGATATTTTGAGCCATGCCGAACATGGGTACTTCGTGCCTCATTCTGCAAAACAAATAAAGTTAGCCCTTTCCCCCTCCAGATTTGGCTATTTACATGTTAATGATCAACATATTGGCATGTTTTCTCTAAATAATGCACAGATTGTGATTGTGTCCATTGGGATTATGGAAATACAAGCGAACTTTGGACGAGGCTTGCCTTAGTGAGTCATTACGCGGACAACATTCTAACCCATACTAGGTTTGGACATGATACATGCACAATTAATATTAGAGTGGGGGTTTCTAGAAGAGTCTAGACCGGTACTCTCAAGTGGACAACTTGAGAGAGAAAGGGATGGAACCGTCAACTACACCGCTGATCGACTAGTTTTACTGCAAATAAGCCTTTTCAAATTTAAAGGGTGATTGAAGAAGAGTGCGAACACTCATCAAGCGCCGCTATGGTATTAGTTATGCACGAGTGGAATGTGATGTGGAGCATGCTTTATGCAAAGATAAAACAACACGTTGTCAAATATTTTGCATGATGAAAATAGTAAATGCAGTATTAAATGAAACGTAAAGACATAAAAAGAAAGAAAAATAAGGAAGAAGTTAGTTCGCGCAGTGTGGAAATTATAATAAAGTAAACAAGGGAGTGAGGGTGGGGAAAGACATGATGTAGCAATTCTTAAAAAAATGTCTAAAGGAAAACTCATGTTATGACCAAATTGAGCAGAGATTTGCATATTAATGCGAATTCAAATAAAGGGAAAACGGGGAAAAGGGTGTACAAATAGCAATAAAAGGGAAACAGGAACGGGATATTCTTGTAACAATAACAATAATAAAAGACACGTTTATTAGAGAAGACTAATTCATATAGACCAAGTTTGCTATGGTAAGAGCCTAGAAATATCTCCAACAGGGTCATCATGCCGCGCCCCTTTTTCTCACGAAATAGGGTTTCGACCCGTGACAACTCTTTCGAGGTCCACAACTGTGGGTCCCGACCGAACTTGAATTATATGAATTAGTCAGACAAACAAGGACAAAGAAAGCAAGAAGTTTGGAAAGTTTTATTATTAAACACAAATAATTGATTTAAAGACAAGATGGGGGGGGGGGGTTCCTAAATTTGTTAGCTTAAAGGATCACCCTGTGCAACATAAATAATACTTCGTAACTCCCTTAAGATGAGATATTACTCGTATTATTCAGCGGGCATAAACTATCATCTCCTGCTACCCGATTACTATCTTTAAGTTGTTACCTAAAGCGCACTAGTTGAATCTAAACCATGCCTTATGCGTGCACTACCCGTCCCATGCCTATAGCCCAAGAGGCATTTGGACCTCTATTTTAGGTGGTTCTAGTCTTAACTTAGGCTGCTCAAAATGATAAATCTAAGAGACATTAAAATACATGTAGGACTATACATAAAGGCAGTAAATGGCTCAAGTTGGCCTCCACATATAAGCAACAAAAGCACGCAAAACAGGTTCACGTTAGGCAGTTTCAGAATTAAGAATCTTAAGCCCTATAAACATAATTTCTATGTGACTCTGAATTTTAAACGTACAGGCAGTTTCAGATGCAAGGTGCTATCTTATAGACGTGATTTCTAACAACTATATAGTTTAGGGAGTCTGATATTGCATGCTGATTATTGAAATTACAAATTATAAGTTATTAAACCTATAGACATGATTTCTAGGTGATTTACATAGTAGTTGGCAGTGATGACCATTGGAAATACTCAGAATTACCCAGTTTGATCCTATAGGCATGCTTTCTAATAGTGACAAAGCTAAGCAATGAAGCAGTGTTTGGAAAATTTGATATTAACACTTTAAGGCGAGTGGTATTACCCTATAGGCAGGATTTCTAACGATTAGCGATTGAAACTGATTTTTTATACTTAGCTCCTATAGGCATGTCTCATAAGTGATCAGTATAATAACAGCAGCAAATTGATCAATTAAAGATATATAGGCATGATTTATAGATGAAGATCAATAGAACATAATCTTATAGTCATAGAATCTGATGAATATGCTGCAGTTATGCAAATTGAGAGAATGGTCACTGACATTTTATTTCCTATAGGCATGATATCCAACAAAACACATAGGCACAGAACATGTTGAACGAATTAAACACTCAGGTCCTATAAGCAAGTTATCTAACAAACACATAGGAGCAGAACACGCTGAAAAAATTAAATACCTATAGGCAGGATTTCTACCCTTTTCATGCAAACATTAGAATAGACCCATTTTCCCGATTATACTAACACCACAATTGTTATTACATTCCCAATGAATGAAATAAGTTACAGAGTTACAAAATAACTATATTTGTCTTAAAACTTCATATGTTTAGACTTGTTATTCCATGTGTTGAGCAATTCTTATCATGTTTTACGAAGTTTGGTACTGATTGAGTATTAATTCAGAGTTGAAGCTGGTATTGTGGAATTAAATGTTGAAGTAAGACTAGTTCTTGGTATTTCTATCTCCCTGTTGTTATTGTTCATTGATTTGGTGATGGAGAGCATTAAAGCACGAAGGGTGATATCGTACAATGTATTGTGAGTGAGTCATAATGCATGAAGGGTGATGCTGTGCCATATTCTGTGAGCGATAATGCACGAAGGGTGATGCCATGCCGTTTCTATTGTTTCTTATGGTGAGGACGAGATTAAAAGTACGAAGGGTGATGTTGTGTACTTGTTTGCTATGTTATTACTTTCTTTGGTGCAAAGCATGTCATTTACTGCGTTTCTTTACCATACTATTCTCAGGATTTGATATCCTCCCCTCAGCATGTTTCCCCCTTCCTGTTAATATGCTAAATTTCCATTTGTTGTTATTTCCTCGTATATGATTTGACTGCATAAGTTCATGTTATTGTCGTGTCCTAGCCTCGTCACTACTTCATCTGGGTTAGGCTCGACACTTACCAGTACATGGGGTCGGTTGTACTGATACTGTACTCTGCATGTTTTGCAAATTTCGGTACTAGACCATGTTGACCCAAGTTGAGGTGATGTCTTCAGTCCTACGGGAGAACAAAGGTAGATTTGCCAGCGTTCACAGACCCTGGAGTCCCCTTCCAATTATTCTAGTTCACTGTTTTTTCTTTAATTCAAAGACAACTGTATTTTTCTTTCAGTTAGTGTTTGTAGTAACTCTTAGAAGTTTGTGAATTGTGACACCAGATTTTGGATAGTGGTGTTGAGACATTTGGGTAATTATACACTTCTGCATTTCATTAAATCGTTATGTTTTAAATTATTGTCATTTAACAAATTTCTTAAAGAGGTAGTGTATTTAATTTTTGTATGTTGGCTTGCCTAGAAATTGTAAGGTTAGGCGCCATTACGATCCCAACGATGGGAAATTCGGATCATGACAGGTACTGTATATGGCCATCGGGCCCAGGGAAGATCCATCCCGGAATATATACACATCACTGGCAACAGTCACTCGGTACCAAGGAAGGCCATTCCAGCCCTGTGGAGAAGATCCATCTCCAAGTATCAATGCTTCGGACAAGATCCATGTCCAGAGAAGATCCATTCCTCAATAATATCAACTGCGCTCACTGGGGGTGTGTTATAGACTCTAGAGGGGCTCCTGTAGCCCAAACGCTATCATAATCATCAATATAACCGCTACGACGTGCAACACAATCCCATAACTGCCAATCATAACCAGGCTCTCGGCCTCACTCAGTCATTAACCTCTCCAGTCTCACCACGGGCTCACAATGTCATGAAAACAACCCGGAACAATGATACGATGAATCAATAATTAACTGAGACTGAGATATGATATAAAAATGCATGATCATGACTGAGTATGGAATATAAAGCGAAAACTAGTGAGATGACAACAAGAAATGACAGCTAAGGGTCCAAACAATACCGACACAAAGCCTAAACATGATATCTAACACGATTTACAGCTCAACTACGTTATCACATGAAGAAAACATGGATATCAATAGGATAGAGTGACTAAACGATGCCATGGAATCACCCAGGCCACAATTCTCATGGTGCACGCCCGCACTCCCGTCACTTGGCATGTGCGTCACCTCAATACTAACCACATAACATGTAGTTCGGGATTTCGAACTCTCAGAACCAACTTTGGAAGCGTTACTTACCTCAAACCGAGCAAAATCCTACTCCGCAATGCCCTTGCGTCTCGACTCGGTCTCCGAACGTCCCGAATCTAGTCACAAGCAATACAATACGATCAATATAGGTTAAAGGAACCAATTCCACAAGAAAAATACCAAATTATAGGCCAAATCCCGAAATGCACTCAAACCCGGCCCCCGGGCCCATGTCTTGGAATCCGACAAAAGTCACAAAAATTGAAAGCCCATTCACTCACAAGTCTATCCATACCAATTTCATCAAAATCCGACATCATTTGGTCCCCCAAATTCCCAAATTACTCTCTCCAAAATCCCAAGCCCTAACCCCTTATTTCACTTCAAAAATCCTACTAATTAGGGGAATAATTAATGGGAAAACACCATAGCTAATGATATTAAAGCTCAAGCAACTTACCTCAGTGAATATCGTTGAATCACCTTCAAAAATCTCTCCAAAAGCTCCAAAGTTCGACTTGAAAATGGTGAAAATGAGCAAAAATTCGCAAAGTCCCCTATTTATATATTCTGCCAACAATACCGCACTTGCAGTCCAAAAGTCGCTTCTGCGATGCCGCACCTGCGGAAAATCTATCGCAGGTGCGGATCCAACTTAAGTTCCCAGAGCCCGCATCTGCGGCTAACCACAAGCACCTGGGGGCCCCGCCCGCTTCTCCAGTCCTAGCCTTCCTCGCCCTTTTTTCGCATCCGCGCTTCGTCTCCCGCATTTGCGCTTATGCAGATGCGCACCAATCCTCGCACCTGCGCTTCCAGATCAAATCGCTCTTGCCCGCACCTGCGTGTACCTCTTCGCTTCTGTGGGCTCTCCACCGCAGGTGCGAAAACACCAGAACCGACCACTTCAACAATCCTTCAAACTCCAATCTTGATCCGTTAACCACTCGAAATCAACCTGGGGCCCTCGGGACCTCAACCAAACATACCAATATATCCCACAACATCAAACAAACTTAGTCCAATCATCAAATTACCTCGAACAATATCAAAAATACGAATTATATACGGATTCAAGCCTAATGAACTTCGAAACTTCCAAATTCTACAAACAATGCCAAAACCTATCAAAACATGTCGTAATGACCTCAAATTTTGCACACAAGTCAGAAATGAAACCACGAACCTACTTCAACTCTAGGAAATCTAATCCGACTCTGATATCAAAATTTTCACTACCGACCAAAATTGCCAAAATTTTAACTTTCGCCAATTCAAGCCTAATTCTACTACGAACCTCTAAATCACTTTCCAAACGCGCTCCTAAGTCCAAAATCACCTAGCGGAACCATCAAAGTTCAAATCCGAGGTCGTTCACACATAAGTCAACATCCGGTCAACTCTTCCAACTTAAACCTTCTCATAAGAGACTAAGTGTCTTAATTCACTCCAAAACCTCTCCGGACCCGAACCGACTAATCCGGTAAGTCAAAATATAGCTGAAGAACACAAAAGGAGTAGGAGATGAGGGAACGATGCTATAACTCTCGAAACTACCGGCCGGGTCGTTACATGATGAAATTAAAATTTGTTCTTCCTGACAATTTCATATGCTAATTGCTTCTATTTTCTTCCACGTCACAACTCTTTTTCTTGGACTTCTTTGTAGAACTTGTATTTTGAAGGGTTTGTAAGCTAATACAATTTTTTCCATTCCGCATATACTTCTTAGCATTTATCACAATCAGAGGCGGATTCAGGATTTAAATCTTATGGGTTCAATATTTAAGGTTTTTAGTATTGAACCTATTTTATTTTTAAATTTATGGGTTCATATCTATTATTTTTGCAATTTTAATGAGTTTTTACATGTAAATTTTTACTCCGCGTTAAAAGTTATGGGTTCAATTGAACCCGCTGGTTGAACGCTACATCCGCCCATGATCACAATGCCGCAACCTTGAACTCGTGCAGGCCTATAAGATGAGTCATCCTCCATTGGCCTTCTTGGCTATGAAAAAATAAAGAACGCAAATGTATTAACTATTTCTCAAAGTACTAAATCACCTAAATTTAAGGTTCCATACTTACATTGAGTTTAGAAGGTTCATTTATATGTCCAGTCCAATAAGTGGACTCAAAATTGATTTGCTTACTTGGGTAGGATTGACTTGTAGCATTTTGGCACCAATCTTGAGTTGTTTGAGTAGCTTGAGGTAGAGTTCTTCACCATACATGGTCTTTACTTGAAATAAAAAATTTCTAGCTGAAGTAGGAATTGATGTAGCTGAGTCTTCCTTCACTTTTTCTACTAGTTTTTGGATTCGAGGGCATACATTTCCTGTTATAATAAAATATTGTTAGGATCATGTTAAATATTTTGTGCTTCAGAGAAGTTACAATAATAATATTACCTTGGTATTTGAGCAGGTCTTCCCTATTTTGGTTCAGTTTCTTCATCAGGCACATTCTAATTCCTTCAAGTAGTCCAAGTATAGGTTTCTCCCTTGCCCTTAAAATGGGTTTTGTCCCATTGAATTCCTCACAAATTTTATTCAAAAACATGTCACACTTTGTTTTTGTTCTAAAATGTGACTTGCTCCAGAATTTGGGTGATTGATCGTTGAACCAATTTCTAGCTTCATCTCCTTTGCTATTGTCTTTGCTCTATACACTTGGCTTACTGAAACTTCAACATTCATCTCTTCATGTATTTTGTCCATGAAATCTACTACTGATACATCTGGATGTATTCTCAAATAATGCAGGAATTTTTTGGCAATCATTCGAGATTTCACATTTTTGTTGGCATAAACAAACAAACAATCACCAGAATGTTTCCCAACTAAAGTTTTTATCGTGATCCCTTTCTAGAAGCATATATGCGTCATGGACATTGATCACAACATTTTGCAGAAAATTTATCAGAATCATTCTTTTTGAAGGAAATTTTCTTGTTATTTTTAATAGAATAAGATCTCAGTGCAGCTCTAAATTCTATTGCATCAATGAATGTCATTCCCAACCTAAATGTTGGATTATCCATGTCCGTTTCTGCCCTAAATGCAACATTTTTAACCTTTCTAACCTTTTCATCATCATCCTATTAGAGCCGTCAAAATAGGCTTGGCCCGTGAGGCCAACCCAATCCAGCCCGCGACTTGGGTAAAGTTGGGCTAGAATTTTTTGAGCCCATTTAAAACTAAGGCTTATAAGCCCGGCCCAAGTCAGCTGACTGGCCCTTGAAGCTTGACCTGGCTGGGTCTGGGCCGGCCCGTGGGCCAAAAATTAATTAAATTCAAATAAATTAACTATTAACTATTTAATATTTAGAAAAAGAAAAAACTAAAAAACTATTAACTGCAATCCCTATTCCCCAATCCTAGATTGCTCATTTACCTTACCATATCAATTAGAATTTAGATTTTAGACATGCATGTAATATGACAAAATTTAGTTTTTCTTTTGCTTAATTAATAACGAACTCGAAAAGTTTTAAGTGACCAATAATAATCTTTTTTCAAAAGAAAATATTACTTTAAGTGGCCAATGATCGGTTTGAATTGCTTTAATATATTTTTAATATATAAACTGCTCTTCAGTATAGAAAAAGATCAATTATAAACACACAGGAAAAAAAAATTGTCCACTAGCAAATTTCAAGAATTTTAAAAATTTATGGACTATAATGATGAAATCAGCCAATGATGTTAATCCTTAATTAAAAAATCTCGGCATATAAACTTATTGAAGAAATCCCTGAACCTGAGAAAAATGAAAGAAAAACATTAAGAAAATATCCATGTAGCTTTAAAAAAGAAGAGCTAGAGATATAGAGAATTCGCATTTCAATTACGAGATTCCTTGTCAAATATTAAGCTTTTTGTACGCTCTAAGCGAATAGAAGTTGTTTCGCATGATTAATTGACTATGTCACGAAAAAATATTTAAGGATTTAAAGAAATTCTTTTTTCTAAAAAAAATTGAAGGGCCAGCCCGCCCTAGCCCGCGACCCTCTTAGGGCTGGGTTGGACGGGCTATTTTAAGGCCCATTCATGTGACGGCCCGGCCCGTCCTAGCCCACCAAATTTAAAAGTCCACAATGCTTTGGCTAGACTGGGCTGGCTTGACCTGTTTTGACAGCTCTAATCGCTATTAATACTGCACATGTCATTTGAATCATACTTAGAGAGATGTTATCATTCTCAGATTCTGTACTTACGTCCTTTAGTAGTAATCCAGCAAAATTGGCACTCTTAGCTTTCTCCATCACTTTATCTTTCTTTTTTTCCTTCTCCTCTTTCCTCCCCTTTACTCTAACTTCGTCATTTCCTGGTAGATTTTTCTTTTTATCCTCTCTTCCTTTCATTATTTCTTTCCCTTTCAGCTTCATTATCGCCTTATCTTTTCTAGTACCACCCAAAATTCCAAGCCATTCATTGTTTGAATCTATCTCCAAACCATTCGAATCTTCTTTACTTTCATTTATATGATATTCATCACCTTCAAAATGCTCCAATTCTTGGTAAACATCACTATTTTTATCCCCACCATAATTTGCTCTTTCCAATTCGAAGTCATCTAAGTTAATACTTATCTCTGCAGACTTGAAAATATGATTATATGCACCATCCTTCAATGCCTTCAAGTCTATTTGCACCCCATTATCCTCACAAATATAATTTGCATTGGGGCTCACTTGATTTTGTATTTTTGATACACTACCAACAAGTGTAATGTATACTTCAGCAACTCTATTTGCTGGAAGTATTTTTACCATAAGATCACAATCAACATTAGTCAAGCATTGAATATAACCATTACCAATATCTGTCATAGGTAGTTTGAAGTGCCAACCAAGAATACTGTTGTATCCTAATCTCGTTGTTCCAATCCGTTCTAAGGTTTGCAATGACCATTTATGTGGATCACACTTATCAATAAAATCTATCTTTCCTCCCCAATAAATTGTAACAATGGTGAAACTCCTCACTATATTAATAAGAATATGAACACTGATTATAACTCTCAAGATACTGAATTACAATGAAAACTACTGAGATAACAAGTAACTAAGGAGTAAGGATAGAGATAAGGATTGAGATGAGAAGATAAATTGAAGAAGGAGATGAGATGCCAGAAGAGTCAGGATGAGAAACACGGAATTGCCTTCGCACATAATTCAACATGCCTACTGATAGCGGTACCCCGTACTCTTTAATCAGCCCGGATCCCATATTAACCTTTGTGAAGGCCTGGCCCAATTGCTTCTTCTCGGCCCAATGTCTATTTGTGTGTCATCCTTGTTGGTGTCCATATTGGGTTGGAGCCGAATCATAACAATACTCCCGACCTCAATAAGAACCTTGTCCTCAAGGTTCGAACAGAGCAACACTGATATCATAATGGCGAGTTCGGTGAGGCACGAATGTGTGTCACGGGCAACAAGATGAAGAACAAATGCCATAACTCTTAAAATTGCCTCATGCTCTTTCTTGCTAATACCAAGCCATCCTTGTCTCAAAAGTATTCCGAGCAACACCAACAGCTAGGAGTTCATAGAATTTTAAATGACTGAGATGGTGAAATGATTCTGGATGCCCCTTGGGTGCTTCATCAGTTGTCCTTCCATTTCGGACAAACTGAATCTCCACAAATTCACTTCGATGATTTGAGTTGGTATTTATAACTGTTTTGGTACTGCCAAGTGCGTCAAGCACTGGATATAACTCCAAAACTTGTTGTTCCACAGCCCGCCGTTCAATGGTTCTATGACCACCAAAACAGGCAAGATAGCACATCAACACTGTAGTAGTTCCAGTTTTGGTGGTACCATTTTCATCACTAACTAAGACAATATTGCCTTTACCCACAATGATTATTGCCCTGTTATTAACACCAGAACTAGCAATTGAAGATATGTTCTCAAATTCAACCTCTGTACAGGTATGCATAATAAGACTTATAACCATGGATTCTTGTGCTAATTCCTTAACATGCTCACACCCGTCGAAGCTAGAATTATCCACCTTGAAGAACTGGTAAACTGTTTTAGAAGCGCTCTCTCCACTAAATATTTCCATTGCACCTGCTATCAACCAACTATAACCATGATCTTTTCGATCTAGATTAGAACTCTGCCGCATTATCAGATTATGTTTAGTTATAACCTGCCCTACAAACCCATACTTGTTCAAGAGAATACCATAAATTAATGCATCGCCCAGGCCATGATGTAATCTATGACATGCAACCAACTCAACCACTTCAATGACACCAGAAAATGTGTAACCAATACCCTGTATTGCTCGAAGCTTCACCTCATATCCATTCCTCAATTCAAATACTTTCCACTCTTGTAACACAACAGCAAGTGCAGCTACTGCAGCTTGCATCTTCATGTACTGCTATGTGGTGTCATAATGTTCTGTAGCTAAATCTTTCATTAGTTGAATCGGAAGTTGCTTGCTCGTTGTACAAAGAGAATTATTAACCCCACCAGGATCAAAGACAATATACAGAGAAGTAAACATTATTTTATGAACTAGAGCATGTTCTTTTACTGGAAGGCCACACTCAAACTCCCTAAAAAATTTATCAAGATGTGGATCCTTAATCTTCTCAGACACCCGAAAACATATATCAAGATACATGGAATAAAAGGCCGCAACATCGAATTCAACTCCACCTAACTGCTCCCAATCAGACAATTTTGCAAATAAACAACTTCATCTTTTTCCAATTGCGTCAAATAGTGTATGCGCCTCCACGTTCTCTGTAGAACCTGTTAAAGCCATGAACTCGGAACTTACTCCCTGATCCCATAAACAAAGATGTGTTGTTAGGCTAATGGTTATAATAAAGATATTTGCACCAGGATCAAATGAAAACTAACTCAAAATATAATGATCAGTGAATCTCCTAATAGATTTTCCATTTTCAGCTTCAAAAAGTACTTCAACCAAATGCATTGCACTTGTAGGACTAGCGCATTCATTAATCAAAATTTTTGTGCAAAATATCGATCAACAATAATTGCAGGTTCCATGAAAAACTAGCAAGATACACGTCCTCAAAGGTCACCAAATTAGTCAGCCATTTAGGAGTGCCACCAGTATCAAGAGAGTTAGCATCTACATACCTCGCTGGCATATCACGTTCAAGATGTTTATTTGACACTGCATATTCTCGGCCAGCAAAAGAAACTAGGAGTGATACCCGAGTTGCACTTGGCCTTATCTCCCCGAATGAAATGCTATGGGGACTTTCATTGAGCACCTCATCTTCCTCTGATGTTGCAACTATTAAATCAGAGCCGCTCATATTAGTAAGGACTTTGGCATTTGATCCCTCAATAATGAACACTTCGGAGTTACTGCTTTGGTGCGACATTTCGTCGAATATGTGGTTTTCTATTTCTGCATAATAGTCCTTGACTGCATAGTTAGACTTTACAAAGTTTTCCTTATCGCCCAGGCTTTCCTCGAACACCTCATCTATGGAAGTTGCAGAAAGTTTTCCATCAAGTAAACAAGTATTAGGATCATGACTTTCTGGGCTCACAACTGTAGCTAACTATCAACGAACAGATGGTCCGCATTTGAAGTTTCATCTTCCAAAGCAGAGTGGCACCCGTATGAGTTGGGGATGTGGCAATCGAGAAAGGAAGACACCTGGGCCTCTGGTGGGACTACTGTTGCATAACCCAATTCGGTTGAACAAGCATGCGAAGGTTTGTCCAACCGCCTCATCAAAGCACTGAAGTTGTGATTCCGAAAATGTAGAAGTAGTTACTCCTTGAAATGCTTCCAATCGTAGAATTGCTTATTGCGAAACAACCAATTGAACCAAGTAAGAGCTTCACCATCAAGGTAAAAGGAGGGGAGTGGTAACCAATCCTTCTCCGCGAAGCCAAGATATATGAAGTACCGCTCGGCCCAAAAAACCAGCTCAATGCGTTGTCGTTGCCATTAAATCGATCTAATACCTCCATTGGAGTCCATTGGATGAAAGCACCAATGTAACAATGGTGAAACTCCTCACTATATTAATAAGAATATGAACAGTGATTATAACTCTCAAGATACTGAATTACAATGAAGACTACTGAGATAATAAGTAACTAAGGAGTAAGGATAGAGATAAGGACTGCGATGAGATAGATTGAAGAAGGAGATGAGATGCCAGAAGAGTCAGGATGAGAAACACAGAATTGCCGTTGTACATAATTCAACATGCCTACTAATAGCGGTACCCCATACTATTTAATCAGCCTGATCCCATATTAACCTTTGTGAAGGCCTGACCCAATTGCTTCTTCTCGGCCAAATGTCTATTTGTGTGTCATCCTTGTTGGTGTCCATATTGGGTTGGAGCCGATTCATAACATAAATCCTCTCTCGTACATCTAAAAATTCACCTCCATGATGAATCTTCAATGTAAAAAGTTCATTATCCATATCTGTGACAATGCAAGGTTTAAATTTTTTTTAGCTAGCTCGATTTCTAGATTAGATAAAAGAAATATACACATTGAAGAACTACTTTTGGTATCAGAATATACAATAAAAGTAAACAACTACGGTTAACAAAAAAGCTAAATTGACACAAGGTAACATCGCTTGTTTTTAGTAAAACTGAGTAGCATAATTACATTAAATATCAACTCTTGAACAAGGATATTGTTTTTTTGCAGAATGCACTTGTTGAAGCGCATGGGGGATCACATAGCAGAGTTGGTAAAGAAAGAAGTTAATTTTATACATGGTCATTGAACTTTTGTAAAAATCATTCAACTTTGTGTAACGATCATTCAACTTTGTGTTCATTACACAAAAGTTACTTTTCTTTCTTTTGTTACACAAATCATTTTACTTTGTTCTAATTATCACAAAAGTCATATTTTTACTTGAAAAGTCTATTATGCCCTTGTTATTATATAAACCTTCATATTTATATAATACCTTCTATATTATATACTATATAATATACTTTTACCTATGTATTTTATTTATAAATAAAATAACTTAATATTATTTTATTTATTATTTTTATAATATATTCGTATATTTAATTTTTTCTAACTTTAATTTTCAAGATATATTAGTAGCATTATATAGCAGATAGAGGATGGGACAAGAACATGTTAATGATGGATTGCATCTTACACATTGCAAACAATAAGCTATTGGCAATTCAATACCCATTGACGAATTAAAGAGCATACGAGTGGAATTTGTTTAGTTTGAACTTGTTACCATTCAACTTCTCCTTCTTCAATCGGCTTTTCCGTTTCTCCTTGCTCTTATCTCCATTGATGATATACTGGATGTGCTATTTGTTCCCGGTAATCCTTTAGCGCGTTTTATACTTGGAGAGCTTAACCTAGTCTCTCACGATGCAATGGTGATGGCGGGAAGAGTTTTGCTAGGATTAACGTCTATCACAACCCAAACTCGAACGTCGTGATGACGCCTATCATGGAACTAGGCCAGCCTCAACTCAATAACCCAATACCATAAAAATAACTTAAATAACAATAAATGAAGCGATAAATCATTAAAGAACATTTTTGAAAGCATAATAAAACCCAGATTATGATACAATTTAGCCCAAAATCGGGGTGTCACTGAGTACATGAACGTCTAGAACAATATACAATTAGAAATACAACAAAAGATAAAGAAGGAGAGTCAAGGCCTGCGAACGTCGTGCAGATACCTCGATAGTCTCCTAAAGCCTGAAGCCTCAATCATCGACTGCCAGTAGGACTAAAAGTGCCTAAATCTGCACACGAGGTGTAGGGAGTAACGTGAATACACCAACTCAGTAAGTAACCAGTCCAAATTGTGGACTGAACGGTAGTGACGAATTCAACCGGTACAGATAGACATAATTTAACAGTGCAAAAATGTAGGCATGCTTTCAATTAATTAGGCAGTTCAAACAGTAAAATAGAGCAGATACGAACAATTTAAAGAATAAAACTCTACTACATCTACATGCCAATGCACATGTTGTATGTGATGCACCATGCTGAATGCTACATGTGCTCACACTCTCAAATGCTCGTACACTCAATACTGTATATGGCCCATACAGCCCGCGGAAGATCCATCCTAGAATGTATACATCTTTGACAACAATCACTCAGTACCGAGGAAGGCCAATCCAGTCCTATAGAGAAGATCCATCTCAAGGTAATAAACTCATAACCACTCGGTACTGTATATGGCCCATACGGTCCAGGGAAGATTCATCCCGAAATATATATATCACTGACCATCAGTCTCCAGTACCGAGGAAACAAGCCAATCAAGCCTCATAGAGAAGATCCATCTCTAGATAATATCAACTGCGCTCACTAGGGGCGTGTACAGACTCCATAGCAAGGAGCCCAAATGCTATCACAGGTCAATATATAACCGCTACAGCATGTAGCCCAATCTTATAACTATCACTCATAATCAGGCTCTCGGCCTCACTCAGTCATCACTCTCCAGTCTTACCCACGGTCTCACAATATCATGAAAACTAGCTCAGAACAATGATATAATGTGCCAATAAATAACAACTGAGACTGAGATATGATATGAAATGCATGAATATGACTGAATACAGAATATCAATGCAATCAGTAAGATGACAGCAAGAAACGACCACTAGGGGTCCCAACAATATCGGTGTAAAGACTAAACATGATATCTAACATGATTTACAGCTCATTTACTTTATCACATGATGAAAACATAGATATCAACAAGATAGAGTCACTATACGGTGCCATGGAATCAACCAGGTGTAACGACCCGGCCGGTCATTTTGAGAATTAACACCCCGATCCCCTATTAACTTCTTTCCCCGTGTTTGTTTCTGCTATTGTGAGTTGCCTAGAAGATTTTTTTTGAGTTTCGGAGTGTTTTGGGACATTTAGTACCTAAATGAGTGCTTAATCTTTAGAATTTGGACTATAGTTGGAACGATGTGAAGATGGCCACAGAATAGAATTATGTCAATTTCGGTAGTTCCGTTGGGTATTTTGGGGTTAGGGGCTTGTTCAGATTGTATTTTGGAGGTCCGTAGCTTATTTAGGCTTAAAATGCCGAAAGCTGAATTTTTGAAGTTTCCAGATTGATAGTGAGATTTTGATATCGGGGTCGGAATCCGATTCCGAAAGTTGGAATAGTTCCATAGTGTTGAATGTGACTTGTGTGCAAAATTTGGGGTCAATCAGGCGTGGTTTGGTTGGTTTCGGCCTCAGTTGTAGAATTTTTGAGATTTCAAGTTCATTAGGCTTGGATTGGAGGGTGAATCGTGGTTTTAGCATTTTTTGATGTGATTCGAGGGTTGGATTAAGTTCGTATGATGTTCTAAGATTGGTTGGCATGTTTGGTTGAGGTCTCGGAGGCCTCGGGTGAGTTTCAGATGCTTAACGGAAGTTGAATTGGACTTAGGAAATTTCTGAACTTTGCTGAACTTGTTGGTTTCACACCTGTGGAGTTTGGACCGCAGGTGTGGTGCCGCAGAAGCGGTTGGGGAACCACAGGTGTGTTCTAAGACATAAGGGAAGTGGTCGTAGATGCGGCCCATGGACTGCAGAAGCGGAACCACATCTGCGTGTATAGGGCCGTAGGTGCGGAATCTGGCTGTTTAATGTAATTCCGCAGGTGCGGAGTAGGAGACGCATGAGCGGGACTACAGGTGCGGTTGTCCCCTCACATAAGCGGAAATCGCTGGGCAGAAATATGAAAAATCGAGGGTTTGAGTTCATAACTTCTAAAATCAAATTGGAGCTCGGTGGAAGGCGATTTTATGGGGGTTTTTTGAAGAGAAGATCAGCGGGTATTGATTCCTAACTCCTTTTTGATTATATTCCATTAATCTAAGCTTAATTTTATCATTTAATTTCTGATTTGGGGTAAAGAATTGGGAAAATTTGAGAAAAGTTCTTAGGCCGAGTTTTGGGAATTTGATCGAGATTTTGGTATCGTATTTGAGTGATTTTGGTATGGTTAGACTCGTGAGTGAATGAGTATTCATAATTTGTGACTTTTACCCGATTCCGAGACGTGGTCCCGGAGAGGATTTTTGGGCATTTTCTTAATTTCTCGCCGTAGTTTTGAATTCATTAGTTAAATTTTTTGCTTGTAGTTTTATTTATGCTATGTAATTTATTTGATTAGATTTGGGCCACTCATAGTTTGATACTTGTGGCAAGAGCATGATATCGGATTGATTTTCAACTGGTTCGAGGTAAGTGGCTTGTCTAACCTTGTGTGGGGAAACTCCCTTAGGATTTGGTACTGTATTATATGAGTGTTGTGTACGTGAGGTGACGAGTGTGTACACGTGCTAATTATTGAAAACCCCCATTTTCATTAAGTAAATATCTATGTTGTCTTTTCATTGAGCATCACTAGTATATGAAGACTCCTGTTTAGCTTAG
The DNA here is from genome assembly GCF_000715075.1 of Nicotiana tabacum. Classification (NCBI taxonomy): domain Eukaryota; kingdom Viridiplantae; phylum Streptophyta; class Magnoliopsida; order Solanales; family Solanaceae; genus Nicotiana; species Nicotiana tabacum. The sequence continues at coordinate 6,824,090 of NC_134082.1, read as the reverse complement.
GAAAGCATGGTTATGTGACTTACTGTCTTACCTGCTTTAACTGCTTACCCGGACATTGTGTAGCATATTTAGAGTAGAAATTTCCTGTTTTCCTGATACAAACTTGAATAGAATTGTAGAATTCTTTCTTGATACTGTTGTGTGTTTACTTTGGAACTACAGATCGTTATTCCGGGAGATCCCCTGCATGGTTACTTTGGTACTACGGATCGGTATTCCGGGAGATTCCCCTACACATGTATAATTGGGACTACAGGACAACATCCCGGGAGATCCCCCGTGTACTGGATAATTACTTAGGGACTACAGATCGGTATTCTGGGAGATTCCCCTACATATTTATGATTTGGTCTACGAGACGATATCCTGGGAGATCCTCTACGCACTTACATTTGGGACTACGGGATGATATCTTGGGAGATTCCCTGTTGCTATTTCTGTGTACTGCTTTATATTATTTCTGTGATGTTATTCTTATTCAAATGTTAGCATTTAATTATACTGTCACATTTCATACTGTTTTACCTTGTTAATATATATATATATATATATTGCCGTGCCAATTAATTTGATCTACACATATATATTGGGTGAGAATGAGACAAGTGCACGAAGGTATTGCCGTGCCATTTGATGTGATATGTTGAATATATTTCTCACGCCAGAAAAGTTAAATGAGGTGTCACATGGTGACTTTTATTTGAAAGAATTATATTAGAAAGATATTTATTTGAAAGAATTATATTAGAAAAATATTTACTTGAAAGAAGTATATTTGAAAGATATTTACTTGAAAGATTTATATTTGAAAGATATTTACTTGAAAGATTTTTGTGTTCAGTTTGAGAGAGTGATATTGTATATGCCGAGCCGCATTTTAAACTTCTCCATTATGCTACCTGTAAATTGCTAATTTTGTATCTTTATTTCCTTTTCCGCAATTTGTTAGGCTTATGTAGTCGTAGAGACTAGGTGCCGTCACGACAGTTCAAGAGGGAGAACTTCGGTCGTGACAAGTTGGTATTAGTGCTCTAGGTTCATAGGAGTCATGAATCACAAGCCGATTTATCAGAGTCTCGCGGATCGGTACAAAGACGTCTGTACTTATCTTCGAGAGTCTATGTAACTGTTAGGAAAATTCCACTTCATTTGATTTCCTTGTCGTGTGAGATATTTGATATCAAAATTCTAAACCTCTGTTTTCTATTCTCTCACAGATAGTGAGGACACATGCTACCGAAGGTGACTAGGCATCCGCGTCCCCTGCTAAAGCCGCCAGAGGTTGGGGCCGGGGTAGAGGCCGAGGACACGCATGTGGTGCAGCCAGAGCATCCGCGCGAGCTGCCATAGAGGAGCCACCAACAGCTCCAATCGGAGCCCAGGAACCTGATACACCTACTGCTACTACTACTCCAGCTCTTTAAGAGACCCTTCCACTGTTCGTGAGCATGTACACCACTCTAGCTCAAGCAAGGTTGATTCCCCTTGCTGCAGCCACATCTCGGGCCGGGGGAGGAGCACAGACTCCCGCCACCTGCACCCTAGAGTAGTGGGTCCAAGCTAATCAGATCCTAGAGGTTATACCGATACCGCTTATAGCCCTAGTTCAGCCCGAGGACAGGGCAGCAGCTTCAGAGGATGAGCAGCGGAGGCTTGAGAGGTTCAAGAAGTACAAGCCTCCTACATGTAGTGGTCTAGTTTCAGAGGATGCTCTGGGATTTTTGGAGGAGTGCTACCGTATCCTGCTCACTATGGGTATATCAGGATCGAGTGGGGTTTCTTTCACTGCCTTCCAGTTTTGAGGAGCAACCTATTATTGGTGGCATAATTTTGAGTTGGACAGTCCAGCTGAGGTAGCTTCCCTTACTTGGACTCATTTTTTTTGAGGGAGTATGTTCCTCAGAGCCTCAAGGACGTATGACGCGTAGAGTTTGAGCATTTGCACCATCGTACTATGACTATTTCAGAGTATGCTATCCGTTTCACTGACTTGGCTAGGTATGCACCAACCTTAGTTTCTACAGTTCGTGAGAGAGTTTGCCGGTTTATTGAGGGGCTCATTCCTAGCATCAGGTCAAGCATAGCCCGAGAGTTGGAGATGAATATTTCTTATCAGCAGGTGGTGAGCATTGCTAGCAGAGTAGATGGCATGCTTGCTCGGGATAGAGAGGAGAGGGAGGCCAAGAGGTCTCGAGAGTCGGGCCATTATTCTGGTGCCCGTGCTCCAGCTGCAGTTCATCATGGTAGGGTTTATATGAGTCACTCCATTCATTCAGCTCTCCCAACACCTAGTGGTATTCCAACTCCTCTTGGACCTCATGAGCCTTATTATACACCTCAAATATCTAGTGAGCCTCCTACACGGGGTGCATTCAGTGGTCAGTCCAGCAGACCTAGCGCGATCCAGTCCCAGTCGCCACATCCTCCCAGAGCTTGTTTTAAGTGTGGAGACACACGCCATATGGTGAGGCATTGATCCAAAATTAGGAGGGGTTCACCTCCGCAGACTTCTCAGCCACAGTGTGCTCCGTAGAGTTCCTAGGCTATGATTACAGAGCTTCCACCACACATGCTCAGCCAACCCGAGGTAGAGGTCGGGGAGGTAGAGGTCGCCCTAGAGGGAGAGGCCAGGCTAGATACTATGCCCTTCTTGCCCGTATTGAGGCTGTCGCCTCCGATTCTGTCATCACAGGCATTGTCCTAGTTTTTCATAGAGATGCATCGGTTCTATTCGATCCAGGCTCCACTTATTCTTATGTGTCCTCTTATTTTGCCCCGTATTTGGGCATATCTCGGGATTCTTTGAGTTCCCCTATTTATATTTCTACTCCTGTGGGAGATTCTCTTATAGTAGGTCGCGTTTATCGGTCGTGTTTGATTGCTCTTAGTGGTTTTGAAGGTAGAGCCGACTTATTATTGCTCAGCATGGTAGATTTTGATGTTATTTTTGGCATGGACTGGTTGTCGCCCCATTATGCTATTCTTGATTGTCACGCTAAAACTATGATGTTGGCTATTCCAGGTGTACCGCGAGTACAACTGAGGGGTACTTTAGATCACACTCCCAGTAGAGTTATTTCATTCCTTAAGGCTCAACAAATGGTTGAGAAGGGGTGTGACGCGTATCTAGCTTATGTGAGAGATGTCAGTATTAATACCCCTACAGTTGATTCAGTCCCAGTAGTATGGGATTTCCCTGATGTGTTTTCAGCCTATCTTCCGGGAATGCCACCCGACATGGATATTGATTTCGGCATTGATTTGTTGCAAGGCACTCAACCCATTTATATTCCTCCTTATCGTATGGCTCCTCCTGAGTTGAAGGAGTTGAAGGAGCATTTGGAGGAATTGCTTGACAAGGGTTTTATTCGGCCCAGTGTATCACCTTCAGGTGGTACTGTCTTGTTTGTGAAGAAAAAAGATGGTTCTATGCGTATGTGCATTGATTATTGCCATTTGAACAAAGTTACAATGAAGAACCAATAACCTTTGCCTCGTATTGGTGATCTGTTTGACCAGTTACAGGGTGCTCGAGTGTTTTCTAAGATTGAATTGCGTTCAGGTTATTGCCGCACCTCCTTTTTGCCGTACCGCGAGGATACAAGGGAGTTTTCTTCAATTGAAGGACAGTCGAAACGGGATTTGTTTATTTGTTTCAGAGTCGCCACCTGGGAATTTTAAGGCGTCCCAAGTCACCGGTTTTAATCCCTGAATCGAGGAGAATATGACTCTGTTTGTTATTCTGCGAACCAGAAATTCCGAGTAAGGAATTCTGTTAATCCGGAAGAAGGTGTTAGGCATTTTCGAATTCCGTGGTTCTAGCACGGTCGGTCAACTGTTTTTATTCTTGGCTTAATTATCTTGATTTTACTAAATACATTTTTTTATTGCATGATTTTGTTATCGCTTTTATTTAGATTGTTTACAATTATATAAACGAATTACGCGTACGTATACTCGTATTATATACCTTTTATAATCATAAAGAATCATGCCACGCATACGTGTACATAAAAAGGTTGATAATATTTTTTATATTTTTTTATTATAAAAAATCATACGTTCGAAGTTAGAAATAAAGTTAAGAACCTCATCGCCCTTGTATGATTAAACAGTGAACTGCACATCTCGGGTTATATGAAATTATTTTAACATCCTCGGAGAAATCCCTTTTATTAAATATTCGCTCGAAGTTGCGCGAACGCATAATCCGAATTTGCTTTTAAAAATATAATCAGGTTACGCGAACGCATCCCTAATCACGCAAAATATTCGTAATGGTATTATGGATTTTCCACAAATTGTTTATTATATCCATACATTTTTATGTGAAAATCATGAGAAATTCCCATTTTTGAGATGCCCTTAAATTCTTTGAAAAGAATTCACAATTTATTAAATGTTGACCGCTGATTATATTTTTCGCGTATGAATTACATTCCTCCAAGCTATTCAAATTTAAAGAAAAGAATAAACATATGATTAACACTATTTTTTAGTAAATACAACATATGTATACTAAAAATGTGAATAGCGTATGAAACTAAAAAATTCAATTCTTGAAAGGAAATGATATTTTCGAAGAATTCTCAATATTCTTTTGCAACAAATGCTACTTTTGCACTCTTAAAATTGTTACACGTTATAAATCTAATCTACTTCTACATCGCTTGTTCTTAATCCGATATGCATGATTATTTTAGTTAATTCTGCTTATGATTGAGTTTGGGATATACATAATCGAAACGATTTTTATTCTCAACCTATGCGAACTATTGGCAAACGCTAACTTTATACGTAAAAAAAAATTGTTGACTTATTGTTTACATTATTTTTAAAGAAATAAGGTGATTGCATTCGAATAACTTAGGCCATTTGTTATTAAGAAAAGAACTAATCTACCTGTTGTCTTTAATAAGACGATATCATATATAACATGAATATACCCCTACACCATTCACCATATTCCAACATTGTGAACCTAACGGATTTTATCAATGCGTCTTTCGACTATTGATTATAAACATAACCATTATTACGCCATATATGGACAAAATACAACCAACATCATCTAGCCTTAATCCACAACCAAATAATCAAAATATGCTAACAATGCATTTTCTTGACATTTCCATACTACTCTGTACCTAACTAACAATGTCACAAGACTTAATTAATGGCCAACTTTATGCCGTGTTCCCTATCTTGACAATTCAATCATAACTATACTTTAATGAAATTCTGAAATAGATAACACTATTACAACACTTATACGAATTTCAAAAGAGAATGATTAACTGATAATTATCATGTCAAGCATACTACTATATTAACCAACATGAAACAAGACTGAAATTTAAAATAATGAACTTAGACGAATGGAAAACAGAATTGTAATTCCCAAGCTTCATTTATTTGTCATGTTGAAGCTCTTCACAACATGAGTTAAAAAAAATGTACCTGGAAATGAAGGTAGAAGGAGTAAATTTCAGCAGTAATAGCAGCAACAAAACACCGGCAGAATATACCAATATCACAGCAAGTCTGAACAAGACCCGTTAACCCAGATGAACAGTGACAGAAATTTGAGAAATTTTTTAGATTTAAACCGGACAATATCCACAAACAAACAACGGATAGATTCTAGAAAGATAACATTTCAGATTTCAGTTTCTTTCTTCTATCTGTTTCAGATTCCTATTTCTGATTTTTCTGTTCAGTTTTCCTCTTCTAATTTCTGATCTTTTTTTTTTAAAAAAATCTGAGTTCTTTTCTTTTCTTCAACATCTGAGTCTTAAAATCAGTCCCCTTTCTTAAAAATCTGCTTCCTGTATTTATACAGGTCTGCCCCTTCTCTTAAGTGATGCCTGGACCCCTTCTTCTATTAAAAACCAGAAAATCATATCCAAAATCTGCTTTTAACTACTTTAAATCCCATTAAGTGAACTTTTCCTGATTTCCAGCATTCTCATTACCCTTTGTTTCCCATTATCCCATTAATTAATAGCCACTAACATTCTACTTTCAGCACACTACTGTTATTACTATTTTTTAAACTAAAAATCAGAATCTGATATAGAACAGATTTTATAATCTGTTCAGGCAGCTATAACCAATCCTATAATTATCCTCCTAATACAATTGTATTTACCCAACCCTTGTAAAATTGAATTCAACTCAACATCACAACAACATTATACTGTATTCAGCATATTAATCAAACTGAATTTCAACATTGGACTAAAAATCAAACAAACACAGGAGCATTGTCAATTTTGAAACTAACTGCCCAGAAATCAATACATAAATGATCGACAACCTTTCTGACTTTTTAAACAAGAAATAACTAGTTGGGAAGAACTAATTAACTGACTTCAACAAAATGTCAACAACCAAAACAGACAACAGAGTATTACGATCAGCATTAAAGGCAATAAGAATTTACAAAACAACTAATCGACGAACTTAATCGAGTCGATTACACATATTATAAACAATCATAATCAACAGAAACAATAGTATAATTCTGATCAAATAGACGGGTATGAGACAGAAATAAAATAAAAGATGGGAAAATTACACAGACTAATGAAACAAACATAAAATACACATAGAATACACAAAGGAAGTAGAAAAATACCTCTGAATCTTCAAATTGATTCGGACACAGACTCAACTTGGATTCAGTCATTTTTGAGGCTGAACAGACTTTATTCGAAGTATTCTCAGTTGAGAATACCTCGATTAAAGTCTCTTAGACCTCAATCCTTCACTCGAACTGGAAAAATTCCAATATTGGAAAATTTTTAGGGTTTCAGATTCTTGGATCTTTAAATTCGAACACTTCTGGGCAGATTCGAAGGGAACCAAAGATGACACAAGGGTGAGGGAGGCCTAGGGGTCATTTGGTGTTAATTTGGAAGGAATCTGAGTGAGTTCATATTTGGCTCGAATCTTCAAAAGAAGATTCGAAGAGTTCTGAGGTGATTCGAGCCAAACCAACACCAGATCCACAACGAGGGTAGTTAGGGGAAGCTATGGTGTTAATTAAGGGCTGTTTGGTTTAGATATGAGTTTGGCTCGAATCTTCAGGAGGATTCGAGCCAAGTGGCTAACAGATTCGGATAAAGGATGGTCAGGGGGTTCCGGGGTGTTAAGGTGGTGACCGGCGGCGTTGTTGCCGCCGGGTTTCAGGCAACGGGGAATTAGGGCGGCTAGGGTTAGGGGTATGTTTTTGGAGACGATGATGAATAGTGGAGAGGGGGGCGGTGTTTAGTTAGGGGGCTGGGGTATGGGTTTAGGATTTATATAGGGAAGGGGTGGATGGATATTGACCGTTAGATCAAGTAGAATGGATGGCTAGGATCTATTCACTTAACCAAACGATGTCGTTTGGTTTAGGTTGGGGAGACGGGTTGAGCCGGGTACTGGATCGGGTAAGGATCACGGGTTAGGTTTGTAAGATCTCAGCCGTTGGATGGATTTGATCCAACGGCCCTTGATGAAATACGACCAAACGCTGTCGTTTGGTTCGTTTGAATTGGACCGGACATGGGAGTGTTGGGATTGGGCTGTGGAGGGTTGAACTTGTTTGGGCCTGATTTTTGTTTAGGATTTTTGGCCCAGATCCGTTTTGCCCATTTAAATCAACTCTTTTCAATTTCCAATTTTATTCTTTAATTATTAAAATCCTAATTAAAATTATAAAAACAAAATTACTCTTACAAAATATTAATTACTTTTAACAACTATTAACACATAGACAAAATATTAATCACACAGTGAAACATTTAAAATAGAATAAATGCGTATTTTTTTTGATTTTATTTTAATTAACTCTTAAATTCATAATTAAATCCTAGATATGCATGAAACATATATTTTTATTTTAATTTTGTTTAATTATAACAAAGAAAACATTTACGGACAACACAAATAATTAACAAACACCACACAAATTCTAAAAATTGCACACTAAAAGAGATTTATTTTATTTTTGATTTATTTTGGAGTAGTTTTCGTGAGGCAAAAATCACGTGCTCACAGTTATCATCAGTTGAAGATTTGGGAACAAGATATCCCGAAGACTGCTTTCAAGACTCGGTATGGTCATTATGAGTTCCTTGTTATGTCATTTGGGCTGACCAATGCCCCTGCATCATTTATGCATTTGATGCACAGTGTATTCCGGCCATATCTTGACTCGTTCGTCGTTGTCTTTATTGATGACATTCTGGTATAGACCCGGATTAGGGAAGATCATGAGCAACACCTGAGGACAGTGCTTCAAACTTTGAGAGAAAATAAATTATATGCAAAGTTCTCAAAATGTGAATTCTGGTTGTATTCCATGGCATTCTTGGGTCACGTGGTATCAAGTGAAGGGATCAAGGTGGATCCGAAGAAAGTGGAAGTAGTGCAGAGTTGGCCCAGACCATCCTCAGCCAGGGTGGCTCAAGGGGTAGGCTAGTAAAGCATTTGCTTTAGGCCCTCTAAATTTTGGTGCCCCAAAAATAATTGTGATTTTTCTATCTTATTTTTGCTTTGACAATATTGAAGTTTATACAAACTCCTTATAAAAGTAGAAATAAAGACTGTCTATTTTTAACAATAGAAATATTTTAGAACTTTGAATTAAGATACTCAAATTTTCATATTGGTAAATAATATTTTTTACAATAAGATCCATGGTAACACATTGTAAATATGTTGCAGACATCTTAGTAACTTGAATTTTCTTACCAATATAAATATTAGTATTGTGTATTATATTTTGTAAGATAACTAAATTACAGACAAAAAGAAAGGAAAAAACCAAAGTAAATATTAGTATTATATTTTGTAAGATAACCACAGTATAAACAAAAGAAAAAAGAAAAAAAGGCCCCATATTAAAATTTGGCTTTAGGCCACGAATTTTATTGAGACGTCCTTGTCCTCAGCTACAGAGATCCATAGTTTTCTTGGCTTGGCAGGTTATTACCATCGATTTGTTGAGGGATTTTCATCTATTGTAGCACCTATGACCAGCCTGACCCAGAAGGGTGCTCCGTTCAAGTGGACGGAAGAGTGTGAGGAGAGCTTCCAGAAGCTCAAGACAGCTTTGACTTCAGCCCTAGTATTGATATTGCCTACAGGTTCAAGGTCTTATACTGTCTATTGTGATGTCTTGAGGATTGGCCTTGGAGCGGTATTAACGCAGGATAGTAGGGTGATTGCCTATGCGTCCAAATAGCTGAAGGCGCATGAGAAGAATTATCATGTCCATGATCTTGAGTTAGCTGCTATTGTTCATGCCTTGAAGATCTGGCGTCATTATTTGTACGGCGTTCCTTGTGAGATCTACACTGATCACTGGAGTTTGAAGCATCTATTCAAGCAGAAGGTGTCACCCCCGACCTCAGGGAGCGTGACTAGCGCTCAACCGAGTGAACCCGATTGAACAAGCCTATTAGATATTTTCTACCCAACTCATTTTGATCAAGAAAATAGGTTATTAATAATTATACAACCGGAAGAATTTGTAAACATTTCCACATTAATTCAATTGTTACCTTATTGGTAAGTTATTTTTTAAAATTACAAACACTTTTCAATTTGAAGGAACAAGGGTCCATAACACAACATAATACACTAACCCTTCCAATACTCATATACAACCCACATAGAGTCTACTGAGCCTCTAATGATACAAAAGAGAGTCATAACAACGCCGTCAACAAGGCCCCGACTATACCTCAAAATGTGGTAACTTATAACAAAAGATATACTGCATGACCCCTGGAAGAAATGGGGCTCACCAAGACTGCTGAGAGGAGGATGCACCGCTATCTGCAATCGGTACTGTCTGCTACAAAACCACCTACATCTATTCAAAGATGTAGCACCCCCAGCAAAAGGGACATTAGTACTGTCGAATAGTACTAGTATGTGGAGCTAAACACCAATCTTAATAGAACGAACAATGAAACAAAAAGAAATCAAGAAGGGATGTCGTCATGATATACAATAAGAGCTTAAACACATATCAAAACATCAGGCAAGGATCACATAATTTCCGGACAAGTTCCCATCTTATTTAGGTTTGATACCACCGTGTTCCTACACGGAGTCCGATCTCGACCCGACCGGTTAGGTCATCTCATTTGAGACATCATCCATTTCCATAATTTCAATCAATCAATTCAGCACAATTACCACCATGTGTGCGGCATGTTGTTCGATCACGGCCCGATTGGCTAGGCCATCTCACTTGAGACATCATCCTTTCAATCGTTCATCTCAATTCACATTTCCTTTCAATCTTTCATTACATGGCATGTGTAATCTCATATATCACATCGTTCTTGTCCTTTGGCCGTATTTCACAATTCAAGTTCCCTTTTTACACGTTCAACAACATCATCATAGCAACAATAAGGCCTATCATGTAAGGCATGTTCACACGCAGGGAAAAGCTTGGGAATTCTGAACATACAGAGACTTCACATATGAATTGGCACAAAAACCTTTATTCAATTTCTTGACATGAGTTCTTAACCTTCCTTACACATATTCTACACTGTCAAACATACTCACATAGGAAGATCAGACATGATAAGCAGTTAGACAATCATTGAACATGAATCTATCAACACAACACAATAGGACAAATGATTCTAGCATGATCAATTTAGGGACTTACACCAATTTCACGGATGCCAGGGGTTCGATTCTAAGAAGAAAGGGGTTAAGCCATACGTACTTCAATAGAGCTTTCCTTAATACTTTAAAGGGGGGTTTTCAGAATTAGTAACTTCAATCTATTTTAGCAATATCACAAAATGGGGCCCAAAATTAGGAGAATGATGTGCAATTCTAGCTCACTAAAGCATTCTACCAAACATTATGTGTGCATTGTGTTTCAAGATTCTTTTTGTGTAAAATTATATCATCTCACACCCCAATCTTTAACATTTTTAGCTCACAATCTCCCTACACCCTTTTATCATACATGCATGCAAGATAATAGCTCCAATACCCACAAACTTTCTTGATAATTACCTATATTTAGCTAAAATTCGAAATTAAGGGTAAGGGTGTAGAATCTTACCTCAAGGATGAAATATAATGCATTTTTCCTTATTAATCTTCAAAGATTTGTGTAAGAATTGAAGGATGCTTTAATGAAGATCACTTTCTCACTCTAGGGCTCCCTCTCTCACTCTATAGCATCAGATTCTTGCTCAAAATGACCCATTGCGAGTATTTAATGAAGTTGGGTCGGGTTATAAAGATAGAAGAATGGATAGTCCAAGATTCCGGATTGGGCTACATGCCTGGCGTTGCCAGCTAATAGCCTGGTCTAGCCTGGCTTTATCCAGGCCTCACCAGCTTAAAGCCTGGTCTAGCATGGCTTTATCCAAGCCTCGCCAGCTTAAAGCCTGGTCCAGCCTGGTCTAGCCGTGACGAAACAATTTCAATTCCCTAACGCATTGTTCAACCCAAAACTCCGAAATACAATGTATTAGCCTACCTTGACACCACAAAACCTTAATTTACATAGTGAAGTTTTTCGGGGCCTTACATTCTCCCCCGCTTAGGATCATTCGTCCTCAAATGAGAAGTAGAGTCTGCCCCAAACACTTAACATAATATATATCTTCTTTCGCATAGCTAAATCTCCCACATTTTTACTAACTCTCAAATTTTCCAAAAATTACATCAGAGTTTATTTTGTAATTGGGTCTATCCACCTGTCAGAGAATCCAAAAAACCAATTCTAACAACATATACATAACATAGTGATATAACATAACTCAAGACAACACCGACAATAGCCTCACAACCAACATATAACCAAAAGGAACACCTCTAACATTAACTGCACAAGTGATACAAAATTCATAGGCGACAGTTTCACAGAAAGATTATATAGCTATTCAAACAAATAAGGGTACTTCTTCTTTATTTATTCCTCGGCCTCCCAAGTAGCCTCCTCAACCTGCTGGTTTCGCCATAACGCTTTTACAGAGGCAATTTCTTTATTTCTTAACTTTTGGACTTGCCTATCAAGAATAGAAACTGTAATTACTTCATATGATAGCTCTTCATTAACTCTATAGTCTTAACTGGCACAATAGCCGATGGATCTCCAACTGCCTTCTTCAATCATAGACATATGGAATACCGGGTGCACTAATGACATCTTAGGTGCTAGCTCGAGCTTGTATGCCACCTGTCCGATCCTCTGAATGATTCTGTACGGCCCGACATACCTCGAACTCAATTTTCCTTTCTTATCAAACCGCATTATGCCCTTCATGGAGGAGACCTTCAACAATACCCAATCATCTTCTTTGAACTCCAAGTCTCTATGACGAACATCCAAATTAGGACTTCTGACGACTCTGATTAGTTTTCAATTGTTCCTTTATGATCTTAACCTTCTCCATATCTTGATGCACGAGGTCTGGTCCTATCAATTCGTCTTCTCCAATCTCGAACCACCCAATGGGAGATCTACATCTCCTACCATATTGTCACGACCCAAACCGATGGGCCGTGATGGGCACCCGGTACCTTACTCAACCGAGTGCCAACGTAACGTATATTTCTTATTACATCATTATATATACATGACATATGGGCCTAATAGGCCAACATGATCATTTATAAATTCAAAACATAGGCTGACAAGGCTGTACAATCTTTTACGTACACGACATATGTCTACAAGCCTCTAAGAGTACATAAATATCATAAAGGTCGGGACAAAGTCCCGCCATACCAAACAATACATGTATAAATCATACTAACCAAACACGCAACTTCGAAGCAAATGGAGCGCACCAACATCTTCCGCTGAGCTGATAGCCTACTTGGAGGGCTCTCGACCTGTCTATCTGGACCTGCAAGCATGAAATGCAGCGTCCTCATGAAAAAGGGACGTCAGTACGAAATAATGTACCGAGTATGTAAGGCAATATACTAAAAGTTGAAACTGAATTGATAATATAATAACTACAAGTAGCTAGAAGTCAAAGATAGTCTGAAGATATGCTTACATGCTGATACTGACTCAACTCTCTCAATATAGAAAGTAAAATAGTTGTCCGACCCTATAAGGCTCAGTATCTCTCAATATAGTAAGTAAAATAGTTGTCCAACCATATAAGGCTCTATATATATATATAACTTCTCTGCCGTAGTAGGCTCGCTCATAGGCACTCGGCCATACTAGGCTCTGTATCTCGACCAACTGGGCTCGCTCATAAGCGCTCGGCCACAGTAGGCTCGGTATATAACTTACCATCTGATCAGAGGTTGCCCAATAGTGGGCTCGCTCATAGGCACTCGGCCATAGTAGGCTCGGTATATAACTTACCATCTAATTAGAGGTTGCCCAATAGGGGCCTGCCCATCGATTATAGCTCAATGATAATGAAAATACTATAATACTGTATATATAGATTCTCTGCTCCCTTGATTGGAAGAAGATAATACTCAATTGAACCTCTTGACTGGAAGGAGGAAATATTCAATTGAATATGAAGTCCCGATAAGGAGAATATTGTAACTTACAAGGCTAAGAAAATATACATAAATTCCGGAATATAAATTTTTCTTTATGTCACATTATCAAACTTGTATAATTATGAGATCATGGCAAAATGAAAGAAGAGCTTAGCCTTAACATACCTGGAGTAGGGAAAACTTCGTATAATATATCGTTGGAAAAGCTTTGTTGATTGCACAAAATTTGCCTCTGCTCCTTATAAATTCATGGACGAAATTCACACTTGGACGAACTTGAAATTTCGGATGAAATTATTCTGCTTCTAACGTTTTTGAACTGAATGTTGGCTAAGGATTGAATTGAAATTGGACGAATTTAACTTACTTAGATTTGTTAAAGTTGAACTTTGCTTGGATTTAAACATTTTTGACGAAATGATTTTGTTTTTCACGTTTTCTTCTTGGTTTTGAAATTTATGAAGACTTTTGGTCTTAGGCCAAAGTAACAAAGTGAGCACAAAGACACTAAAATGAGGCTAGAATCAGAATGTCTATTTGGACAAGATTTTTCAAGTCTCATTAAGACTTCACTTTAAGTCATAATTAGGTTATATTCTTAGGCAGACACCTAGGATGTTCAATAGCTTAGTCACTTCATGTTAGTGCTGCCACAAGTCCTATAATTAATGAAGTTTTATCCATTTATTAGTTAATGGGGTAATATTCCGTTACCCGATAATTAATCAATTACCCCCATAATTTAAATATTATCACAAATTACTTAAAATTCTATTTATTTTTAGAATACTTCATATATACTTTATATATTATACTACCATGGTCATATGGTACCTTGAATGGTACTAGTTCATAATTATCGGGTATTATCGCTCGACCCGTATTTTATTTCAAATTGACCACTTTCAATGGAACTCGTTTTCTTTAATCCGTGTACTCCTTTATCCTTCATAACACTTATTTATCGCTTGTTATAAATAGCGTAAGTACGTTAATCGTCAAAATGATCTCACCCCCGAGTCTACGTCGGTTAACTAAAAATGAAATTTTAACATACGAAAACGCGAGATGTAACATCCTTTCCCCCTTAGAAACATTCGTCCTCGAATGATCAACTCCTCATGATCTATATAACTTCGGCAAGGTTGTCTTTATAACAACACCACTACCATCTTTTCCTCGTAGAAGCTTAAACATCCATGATTATGAATAACGACAATGGCCTCACATGACCAACGACAATAACCAATACAAGAATTTATATTCATACCTTAAAGTTATGACGTCTCAGTCGGATCCTTCTCTTGAGGAGGAAATAAGTAGGAATATCTAAATCTTATGTCTTCCTCGGCCGTCTAAGTCACATCTTCCACATTATTGTTTCTTCAAAGTTCTTTCACCGAAGCTACGTCTTTAGTTTTCGATCTCTGAATCTGTCCGTCTAATATAGCAATGGGAGTTTCTTCATATGATGGCTGCTCTGTGACCTAAATGTCGTCAACTAACACAATTCTAGAAGGATCTCCGATACATTTCTGGAGTATAGATATATGAAAGACTGAATGTACAGACTCCAAGTCCGAAGGCAAGTCTAATTCATATACTACCTGGCTTACTTTGCATATGATCCTTTATGGTACCATGTACCGAGGGCTATATTTTCCTTTATTTCCGAACCTCATGGAAGCTGTCTTCGGCGATACCTTTTTGGAATACCCAGTTGTCCACCTGAAATTTCGAGTCTCATCGTCGATTATCCGCATAAGCCTTCTGATGGCTTTGAGCCACCAATAACCCTTCCTGTATAAGCTTAATTCTCTCGATTGCCTGCTGTACCAATTATGGTCCTACTAACATAGTTTCCCCAACATCAAACCACCCTATAGGCGACCTATACTTTTGTCCATAAAGAGCTTTGTATGTAGCCATTTGAATAATAGAATGGTAACTATTATTATATGCGAACTCAATAAGCGGTAGATGATCATCCCATCTACCTTTGAAGTCTGTTACACAAACTCGTAACATATCCTCCAGTGTTTGAATAGTACGCTCAGCATGTCCATCTGTCTAGGGATAAAATGTTGTACTAAGACTTACTTGAGTTCCCAATCCCTTTTGGAAGGACCTCCAGAAGTTAGCTGTAAATTAAGCTTCTTTATTCGAGATAATAGATACAGGGACACCATGCAGTCGCACTATCTCCTTGATATAAAGTCTTGCATAATCCTCTGAGGAATATGTAGTCCTAACAGGGAGAAAATAGGCTGACTTTATAAGCCTATCGACAATCACCCATATCGAATCGAACTTACGCTGGGTACGAGGTAAGCCTACAATGAAGTTCATATTGATTATTCCCATTTCCAAGTCGAAATCTCTATAGCCTGCAACAATCCACTGGGTTTTTGATGCTCAATCTTAACCTATTGACAGTTAGGACACTGAGCAACAAATCTGCTATATTCTCAATCATGATTCCTATAACTTCTGGGTCCAATAATCAAACTCCTGATTATTTAGTTGATGTCACTCTTTAGTTTCCTCTTCCCTCTGATCAACCTTTATATAGGCTTAAGTTATCTTCCGATCTGTGGTTCATGGTATTAGTTATCCTGTCTAGCCTTTCATGGGCTTGAGAAATATGCATGATACAATCCTTTAATAATTTAATCATTTGTTCATAACCTGGGCTCAATTCTTTCTTTTAACTTTTACCAAAATCTTCTACGGATGTATATACTGCAAGTATAAAACTCCAAACCCTTAAGTGAGTTCTTAACGCAACCAACTCTGGATTATTGATCGAATAATTTTTTTCGTTCCATCTTAGATTTCTTTCAATGTAAGCTATTACTTTTTCTGGCTTTCTGACTCCTTGTTGCGTCCATACTTAGCTTATCTTAGTGTCCACACATGCCCGAGTTTTCATATAACTCATATGATCTCGAATATTACTTTTATCTTTACTTCCCGTTTATTAGCCACGGTAGGTGACACTTTCCTTTGGAGTGCTTACAATGTTGTTGCGAGACTGTTGTTACACGACCATTTTCTTTTTAGGTCGTTGTGCTTAAGTTGAAGCCTTCTTCCTATTTCCTCAGCTAGTCTTTCGTTGTAATACTTAGGGAGAACCCTTGACTCTCGTAAAGTTATGGGCTTATTACAGACCTTTTCGGTATCCTTACTTGCCTATAATCATCCATAGTTGCTTACTTCCATGCCCGTGTGCTTGTATGGTTGCTTCTGAACTGATATTTTGACTGCCTTCCCAGTGACACTTTCTTTTATCCCCGTAACACTCATACGATACCTTTAACTATCCCGACTCTTGTTTGAATATATCTCAAGTATTATAATGATATTCTTTGAGGCTGAATTCTCCATGTTGGGTTCTACTATGTTTATCTTACACGATCTGATGACTCGTTTGTAACCTCCTGTTTAGCCATAACTGGGATCTTCCTGACCAATTACTAACTTCTCGTTGGCCAATTCTCATATCAATATTCCTCGTAATCTTTCTTGGGTTATTTCCTTTGTCTTAACTTACGTCGTGCACTGGCTCCTTATTTATCAAAAACATCCCGGGCAGGAACCCTTACTTCCTTTTCTTGGTGCTGTACTTACATAATGTTTTGGAATCATAGCATATCTGTAACATTTGAATAAGTACAATCTCATCCCTTTATCATTCTTATCACATTCTTCCTTTATCATTTCATAGTTACTAGATCCATTTAATTCTGACTTAATACCATACCATTCCATATTCCCCCCTTTAGGGGTGTACTAAGAGTTGGAGCTACGACGACCTGCTTATAGATGTTTTACCTTTTTATCTTTGTCATCCTTTCACATCATCGATGATCCTTACTCGCCTTGCGATAGTCCTTCCGTACCAAGGATAACAAAATTTCCTCACTTGCGATGGTGACATTTAGTGTAACTGGCACATACAGTTGCTTAATCTTAACTTTGCTCATATTTCTTGCTTTAGGGAAGTGTCTTCCTGAATGACCTTTAAAGGTTATTCTTCTGTCATCCATTCTGTTATTGCCAGAATGCAATCTGAAATTTTCGTGATGCCAACCATTATCAAATCACTCAATAATTCATGTTTAATTTATCTTGTTCACCAATCCACACTAATTTCTATTATTATGGGGTCTAACTTTTCCTTTTGGTAGTCATGTTAGAGTCACGAACATATTTCTCAAAGTGACGATATGACTTTATGGCCTATATTATTTTGTTCTCTCAAGACTTGTCACCTCTTGTATTTCCCTTCACTTGACTATAAACTATGTAATATTGTCATTTTTTTATCTACCATTGTCATTCATGTATCACATCTTACTCATAATGCTTCATTAACTCTCTTCTTATTTTCTTGCTAACATTTCTGTCAATCACTTTATTCTGAAAACTCGAACAAGACATTCTTTTGCCTTTAGCTTCCCTTTGCTCCATCCAGTGGCTCTTCAAGTTTCTTAACGTTCTCGCTTTACTAGGGACGCGAGCCGCACTAAGGTAATATGTATCCCTTTAAGGCTTATAGTGCATGTCTTTGTAGTACTCATATCTGGCTACACTATTTTAAAGTATACCATCTGGGTGTCTCACAAGGAGATCTATTAGCACATTTGCAATATCCTTCGGAAATGTCAACTGACACAAATAATTCATCCATCATATCTTCTTATACTACTTCTATTAACCCCCATAGGGCATATCTGGAATGGGTGCGACCAATTGTATATACCTCTATTAGTATTGAATATAACTCAAAAAGCTTATGTTCTTCTACCTCAATTATAAACGTTGTTAACCTTCATTAACTGGGCGCCTCGTACCCTTCTTCATCTTGCTTCTTTTGCTTGTTGAAATTTGTATTTATCTTCTTAATCTCTCATTTTCATTCACCATAAAGGTGGATAGGCATTCTTGCCTTAAGGCTTCTTATTAGGAAGTTTACACCTTTCAGTACACCCATGATCTGCTAAAGACCTCACATTTACTTATCGTAGGCATCATACAAAAATCCAATTCCTCTGACTCAGCTTTTCCACAACAACCTCTCTTTTCAACCTTCTTTCTGGATATAGGTATCGTCTTATTACGAATAGGATTTAGGAATTTGAATTCCTATGACTGAGCTCTACAATACGATCTAGAGTAAGAAGAAAGAGTGACAATCTTAAGTGCCTTGTAGCCTCCTACTTAAAAGTGTGGTGCACGACACACCCATAAACAAGACTCTACTAGACACGACTTGCAGATTCCCTAGGACAGAACTGCTCTGATACCACTTTTGTCATGACACAAACCGATAGACCGTGACGGGCACCCAGTACCTTACTCAATTGAGTACTAACGTAACATATCTTTCTTATTACATTATCATATACACGTGACATACGGGCCTAATAGGCCAACATGATCATTTATAAATTCAAAACTTAGGCCGACAAGGCCATACAATCTTTCACGTATACGACATATGTCTACAAGCCTCTAAGAATACATAAATATCATAAAGGTCAGGACAGAGTCCCGCCATACCAAATAATACACGTCTAAATCATACTAATCAAACACGCAACTCCGAAGCAAATGGAGCGCACCAACATCTTTCGCTGAGCTGATAGCCTACTTGGAGGCTCTCGACTTGTCTGTCTGGACCTGCGGGCATGAAATGCAGCATCCCCAGGCAAAAGGGATGTTAGTACGAAATAATGTACCGAGTATGTAAGGCAATATACTGAAAGCTGAAACTGAACTGATAACATAATAATTGCAAGTAGCTGGAAGTCAAAGATAGTCTAAAGATATGCTTACATGATGATACTGACTCAACTCTCTCAATATAGTAAGTAAAATAGCTGTCCGGCCCTATATATATATATATATATATATATATATAATTTTCCGGCCCTATGAGGCTCGGTATATTTATAACTGCTCTGTTGTAGTAGGCTCGCTCATAGGCGCTCGGCCATACTAGGCTCTGTGTCTCGACCAACTAGGCTCGCTCATAAGCGCTCGGCCACAGTAGGCTCAGTACATAACTTACCATCTGATCAGAGGTTGCCCAATAGGGGCCTGCCTATCGATTATAGCTCGATGGTAATGAAAATATATATATAAACTCTCTGATCTCTTGACTGGAAGGAGGAAACACTCAATTGAATATGAAGTCTCGATAAGGAGAATATTGTAACTTACAAGACTAAGAAAATATACATAAATTCTGGGATATAAATTTTTCTTTATGTCACATTATCAAACTTGTGTAATTACGAGATCATGCCAAAATGAAAGAAGAGCTTAGCCTTAACATACCTAGAGTAGGAAAAACTTCGTATAATATTTCGTTGGAAAACCTTTGTTGATTGAACGAAATTTGCCTCTGCTCCTTAGAAATTCATGGAGGAAATTCACACTTGGACGACTTGAAATCTCGGACGAAATTATTCTGCTTCTAACGTTTTTGAACGAAATGTTGGCTAAGGATTGAATTGAAATTGGACGAATTTAACTTACTTAGATTTGTTGAAGTTGAACTTTGCTTGGATTTAAATATTTTTGACGAAATGATTCTGCTTTTCACGTTTTCTTCTTGGTTTTGAAATTTTTGAAGACTTTTGGTCTTAGGCCAAAGTAACAAAATGAGCACAAAGACACTAAAATGAGGCTAGAATCAGAATGTCTATTTGGACAAGATTTTTCAAGTCTCATTAAGACTTTACTTTAAGTCATAATTAGGTTATATTCTTAGGTAGACACCTAGGATGTTCAATAGCTTAGTCACTTCATGTTAGTACTGCCACATGTCCTATAATTAATGAAGTTTTATCCATTTATTAGTTAACGGGGTAATGTCCTGTTATCCGGTAATTAATCAATTACCCGCATAATTTAAAAATTATCACAAATTACTTAAAATTCTATTTATTTTTAGAATACTTCATATATATTTTATATATTATACTACCGTGGACATATGATACCTTGCATGGTACTAGTTCATAATTATCGAGTATTATCGCTCGACCCGTATTTTATTCTAAATTGTCCTCTTTCAACGAAACTCGTTTTCTTTAATCCGTGTACCCCTTTATCGTTCATAACACTTATTTATTGCTTGTTATAAATAGCGTAAGTACGTTAATCGTCAAGATGATCTCACCCCCGAGTCTACATCGGTTAACTGAAAAATGAAATTTTAACGTATGAAAACGCGAGATGCAACACTTATAAAGCCTCGAATGGCACCATCTGAATACTAGAATAACAATTGTTGTTGTAGGTGAATTCTACGAGTAGTAAATGATCATTCCAGCTACCCTTGAAGTAAAAAACACAAGCGCGCAACATATCTTCAAGTGTCTGAATAGTCTGCCCTACCTGCCCGTTGGTCTGTGGATGAAAGGATGTACTAATATTTACCTGAGTACCCAAACCTTGCTGAAATGTCTTCCAAAAATTAGATGTGCACTGTGCCACTCGATCAGAAATGATAGAAACTGGGGTGCCATGAAACCTCACTATTTCTTTGATATACAACTAAGCATACTGTTCTGCTGTGTCGGTAGATTTAATGGGCAAAAAGTGTGCTGATTTCATGAGTCAATCCACACTTACCCAAATTGAGTCAAACTTGCGCAAATTGCTTGGTAGTCCTACCACAAAGTCCATATTAATCATTTACCACTTCCACATTGGAATTTCTATGTTCTGTGCCAACCCACCAGGCCTTTGGTGTTCGGTCTTCACTTGCTGAGAGTTTGGACGTTAATACACTTCCTTAAGATCATGATACATCTTTGTAGAACCTGGGTGCACAAAATATCTAGAAGTGTGAGCCTCAGTCATTATTCTCTCCCAAACATCGTCTACATTTAGAACATATAGCCGCCCTTGGTACCGTAGCGTACCATCATCCATGCCAAGAGAAAAAAAATTGTGGTCTTATGTCTATGAATCCCCTCCTTCAACTGTACCAATAATAGATCGTCGTATTGATTTTCTCTGACTTCCCCAACAAGCCATGATTCAGCCTTATTTTGCACAATTACCCCTCCTTCACTAGAGTCCACAAGACGAACTCCCAAACTAACCAACCAATGAACCTCACTAGCCAATCAGCCTTTGATGTGCCTTGAAGTGAGCCAAACTACCCATAGATCTCCGGCTAAAAGCATCTGCCACGACATTGGCTTTTCCCAGGTGATATAGAATATCGATGTCATAACCTTTGAGTAACTCCAACTATCTTCTCTTCTTCAAATTAAATTCCTTCTTGTTTGAAAGTATATTGAAGGCTCTTATGGTCCGTAACTATATCCACATGGACCCTATACCGATAATGACACCAAATCTTTAATGCAAATACCACTGCTGCAAGTTCTAAGTCATGTGCTGCATAGTTCTTTCCATGATTCTTGAGTTGCCTAGAGGCATAAACTATCACCTTAACATGTTGCATCATTAGTGGAACATCTTTATCACATTTCTCTTACATAAGACCTCCCACGGATCGAATTCTACAATAATTTCCCTGATATGGTTACAATCTCCTGTGAATACTTGCAACTAACTCTTCCGAATTCTCAACAAAAGACATTACTGAATGAGTTTTCTCATAGGACCTTCTGTCTCAAATGAATAACACCTGCTAACTTGCGCACATACCCTGATAATATCAACCTGCATGACATTGCATCAAATGTAAGGTAACATTGTGCTCCGATGTTTCTTAGCCAACCTCTTCTCCCCGTATGTGCCTTACAGAATTCAAGAAACCACACTACTTCCCCTGTGAACATTCTCATGATCTCTCTTTACGGTTAAACACCTCCCAAAACACATATCAACACCCTTTATATATATACAATTTAGGAAGAGTCACTGGCCCGAACAGGGCACTCTCTGAAACTTGAGATCCTCCTTAATTCTTCGACAACAACTTTTGGTTTTGCTCTTAAGTGTAAGACCTAGTCCACCTGATTCCATCCCTGATGAGTAACTCACCTCATTCCACGTATTGTAGCTACCAATAGAGTTCCCTGATATTGCAGCTTAAGAGTTACCATGATAAACATGTCTGGTCCATAACAAGTGTTCATCCTCTTTCAATCTATTTCGAACCTTTTATTTGCCTTTTGGGTAGATTGTGTTGTCTTTCCCTTTTTGATCACCCTTTGGTCTGGACAATATGCTGGTACCATCTTTTCTTTCTAACTGGAATATTCATTCCCATTCCATTTTGCGCATAGTGCATAATTTATAGCCTTATTGTGCCACACATTTGTCTGCCTCCCGTGAACTTATAATATTATTGTGCCTGGTTTAATCAGTTTATCATACCACAACTTTACCACCATTAGTCTCACTTTTCATTGTATGTAGACATGAACTCTCTCTATATCCTTTAGTTGATATTCAGTGTCACCTAAGTCGGTTGCATTACGGTTAGTCCTTTATAACTTTTATTAACACTTATGATCTAAGCGAGTCCACCATTCTGATACAAGACATTTTATGATAACCATGACCATCCCAATTTATAGGTTTTCTCCCCATTTCTTCTGGCCTCATTCTTTCTAGCTAGTGAACAACCATGCACTCTTCCATATGTTATGTGGTCTTTTCCCTCAGTTGGTATTTCATCCCGCTCACCTCTTAACTCTTGTTGGGATATCCGTGGGAAAGTGTGTTCATCCTCATATCACTTAACACTTCTTTGCTTGTAAGATTCTTTAGAGGCTCTCTATCAAGCCCAAATACCCTCTTGGATTATTATAGCATAACATTTATTTCTCCCACTCATTCCGCCTTTCTTAACGCCTTGGAACTTTGGTTAAATCGCAAATCTATGATTAAACCATTTTAAAAACTCGCAACCTTCCACATTTGACCTATAGCACTTCCTTAGCTTCCATTGGTCCTGACCCTTTAACAAGTATAAAATCCCTTTACAAACATACTCTTAGTTTCTAGGATCACTGACCCTATCATTCACATTTTCATTCACATTGCCATGTATGAAGAATTTACCTTCCTTAACCTTCCACCTTTTGGGGGGTACTAATGGTCTATTATTAGCATATCCTTTCAGAGATTCACGTTACCTATTATCACTTTTCTAGACTACGCATGTCTTCAACAAAATATTCAAACATTATAGCTACATGGTCTTACTCTTATTTCATGGTATTTAAGTGGCCTCACTATGACCCTTCCTCCCCCACTTGGGGCGAAAGTCCCGAATTTCAGCACAAGTATTGAATTTAGCAACTTTATGGACATATGTCTCATGTCTATATCCCTCATATATATGTTCGACTTTTAGGGAGATTTAAGTTACCATGGTATTAACCTCATAAGTTCTCTGCTCTTATTCAGCCACACAGGCTTGGGATTCCAATTCCTCATGTCAATATCCTTTACGAGTGTAATATCACTTCGTACATTTCTGGAATTTTTATAAAGTTCGTAGTACAGAGGTCTTTTCATGTGGGTTCAACTGACTCTCCTTTCATAACTTCTTGTCTCCTAGGAGAGACTTGCACTCTCATCATTAATCTCCTGGTCATGCCTCCCATATATCACATGCTTATATAACCAATTTTCTTTCATACCTTAGGATCATTTACATACTTCCCACACTACCCATATGTGCTATTCAAGATTACATATCACTTATCAATTCAATATTTCTTTGTAGGTGGTAATAATTTTTAACACTTTTCTCGAATAAATTATGCTCATGGTACTATGTACTTATCCTATATACCCATACCATTCGTTCAACAAGATACATGTTCCATCTCCTTAATATTCATGCCTTTGCCCATTGGTCATGCCATAAGATAACATTACTTGGAATAGACGAAAGAGCGTTTAAACTTACCTTGAATCTCAACGCACGAGTTAGAAGACAATCTTATAGTCAGGCTTTATCACACGATCTCGAGTGTTGAAGAAGGGTAACATTCCTAAATGTCCATGTACCTCCAACTTATAGATGTGGTCGACAATACACCGATAAGAAGGACTCTACTAGACATGGATCCGAGACATCCTAGGACATATTAAAACCTTAGGTTCTGATACCAAGTTTGTCACACCTCGACCTCAGGGAGAACGACCGGCGCTCAACTGAGTGAACCCTACTGAGCAAGCCTATTAGATATTTTCTACCCAATTCATTATGATCAAGAAAATAGGTTTTTAAAAAATATACAACTGGAAGATTTTGTAAAAATTTCAACATTAATTCAATTGTTACCTCATTGGTAAGATTTTTTCAAAATTACAAACACTTTTCAATTTGAAGGAATAAGGGTCCAGAACACAACATAATCCACTAACCCTTTCAATACCCATATACAACCCACATAATGTCTACGGAGCCTCTAATGATACAAAAAAGTCATAACAATGCCGGCAACAAGGCCCCGACTATACCTTAAAATGTGATAACTTATAACAAAATAATATACTACATGACCCTTAGAAGAAAGGGGGCTCACCAAGACTGCTGAGAGGAGGATGCACTGCTATCTATGATCGGCACTGTCTGCTACAGAACCATCTACATCTATTCAAAGATATAGTGCCCCCAGCAAAAGGGACGTTAGTACTGTCAAATAGTACTAGTATGTAAAGCTAAACACCAATCTTAATAAAATGAACAATGAAACAAAAAGAAATCAAGAAGGGAGGTCGTCATGATATACAATAAGAGCTTCAAAACATATCAAAACATCAGGAAAGGATCACATAATTTCCGTACAAGTTCCTATCTTATTTATGTTTGATATTATGAGTTCCATGTGCCACAATCCACAATACCACTGTGTTCCTACACGAAGTCCAATCTTAACCCGACCGACTATGTCATCTCATTTGAGACATCATCCATTTCCATAATTTCAATCAATCAATCCAGCACAATTACCACCATATGTGCGGCATGGTGTCCGATCACGGCCCGATCGGTTAGGCCATCTCACTTGAGACATCATCCTTTCAATCGTTCATCTCAATTCATATTTTCTTTCAATCTTTCATTACATGGCACGTGTAACCTCATATATCACATCGTTCTTGGCCTTTGGCCACATTTCACAATTCAAGTTCCCCTTTTACACGTTCAACAACATCATCATAGCAACAATAAGGCCTATCATGTAGGGCATGTTCACACGCAAGGGAAAAGTTCGGGAATTCTAAACATACATAGACTTCACATATGAATTGGCACAAAAACCTTTATTTAATTTCTTGACATGAGTTCTTAACCTTCCTCACACATATTCTACATTGTCAAACATACTCACATAGGAAGATCAGGCATGATAATCAGTTAGACAATCATTGAACATGAATCTATCAACACAACACAATGGGACAAACGATTCTAGCATGATCAATTTACGGACTTATACCAATTTCACGGATGCTAGGGGTTCGATTCTAAGAAGAAGGGGGTTTAGCCATACGTACTTCAATAGAGCTTTCCTTAATACTTTAAAGGGGGGTTTCCAAAATTAGCAACTTCAATCTATTTTAGCAATATCACAAAATGGGACACAAAATTAGGAAAATGATGTGCAATTCTAGCTCACTAAAGCATTCTACCAAACATTATGTGTGCATTGTATTTCAAGACTCTTTTTGTGTAAAATTATATCATCTGACACCCCAATCTTTAACATTTTTAGATCACAATATCCCTATACCCTTTTATCATACATGCATGCAAGTTAATAGCTCCAATACCCTTAAACTTTCTTGATAATTACCCATATTTAGATAAAATTCGAATTTAAGGGTTAGGGTGTAGAATCTTACCTCAAGGATGAAAATATAGTGTGTTTTTCCTTGTTAATCTTCAAAGGTTTGTGTAAGAATTGAAGGATGCTTTAATGAAGATCACTTTTTCACTCTAGGGCTCCCTTTCTCACTCCATAGCATCAGACTTTTGCTCAAAAATGACCCATTGCGAGTATTTAATGAAGTTGGATCGGGTTATAAAGATAGAAGAATGGATAGTCCAAGATTCCGGACCGACTACAAGCCTGGCATCGCCAGCTTAAAGCCTGGTCTAGCCTGGCTTTATCCAGGCCTCGCCATCTTAAAGCTTGGTCTAGCCTGGCTTTATCTAGGCCTCGCCAGCTTAAAGCCCGGTCCAGCCTGGTTTTAGCCTGGTCTAGCTGTGATAAAAAATTTCAACTCCCTAACGCATTGTTCAACCCAAAACTCCAAAAAATACAATGTATTAGCCTACCTTGACACCACAAAACCTTAATTTATATAGTGAAGTTTTTCGGGGCCTTACAGAAGGACCGTAATTTGCGTTAGAGGAGGTGGTTAGAGCTACTGAAGGACTATAATATCATTATTTTATACCACCCGGGGAAGGCCAATGTGGTGGCCGACACTTTGAGTCATAGGGCGGAGAGTTTGGGGAATTTAGCATATCTACTAGCAGCGGAGAGGCCATGACGATGGATGTTCATGCCTTAGCTAGCCATTTTGTGAGATTGGATCTTTCAGATCCCAGTCGGGTTCTAGCTTGTGTGATTTCTCGGTCTTCCTTGTTTGATCGTATCAGAGAGCGTCAATATGATGATTCTCATTTGCTTGTACTCAAGGACAAGGTTCCACATGGTGATTCTAGAGATGTGACCATTGGTGATGACGGGGTATTGAGGATGCAGGGTCGGGTATATGTACCCAATGTTGATGGGCTTCGGGAGTTGATTCTAGAGGAGGCCCATAGTTTGGCGATATTCCATCTATCCGAGTGACGCGAAGATGTACCAGGATTTGAGGCAGCACAATTGCTAGAGGCGGATGAAGAAAGATATAGTTGGATTTATAGCTCAGTGCCTCAATTGTCAGTAGGTGAAGTAAGAGCACTAGAGACCGGGTGGTTTGCTTCAGCAGATAGAGATTCCGGAGTGGACGTGGGAGCGTATCACCATGGACTTCATAGTTGGACTCCCACGGACTTTAATGAAGTTTGATGCCATTTGGGTGATCGTGGATCGGCTGACCAAGTCCGCACACTTCATTCCTGTATGTACTACCTACTCTTTAGAGTGGTTGGCTGAGATTTATATCTGGGAGGTTGTTCGTCTGCATGGTATTCCAGTTTCCATTATTTTATATAGAGGTACTCAGTTCACATCACAGTTCTGGAGGGTCGTACAATATGAGTTGGTTACTCAGTTGGAGCTGAGCGCAACATTTCACCCCTAGACGGATGGATAGTCTGAGCGCACTATTCAAATTCTTGAGGATACGCTCTGTGCGTGTGTGATGGAGTTTGGAGGTTCTTGGGATCAATTCCTGCCACTGGCAGAGTTTGCCTACAACAACAGTTACCAGTTAGCATTCAGATGACACCGTATGAGGCTTTGTATGGTAGGTAGCGTAGATCCCTGGTGGGTTGGTTCGAGTTGGGCGAGGCTAGATTATTGGGCACAGACTTGGTTCAGGATGCCTTGGAGAAGGTTAAGGTTATTCAGGATAGACTCCGCACAGCTTAGTCCAGATAGAAGAGTTATGCAGACCGGAAGGTTTGCGATGTTTCAATTATGGTTGGAGAGCAGGTTTTGCTTTAGGTTTTGCCTATGAAGGGCGTATTAGATTTGGGAAGAAGGGGAAATTGAGTCTGAGGTTTATTGGTCCTTTCGAGGTATTCCAACTTGTTGGGGAGGTTACTTATGAGCTTGCCTTACCTCCCAGCTTGGCAAGAGTTTATCCAATATTTCATGTTTCGATGCTCCAGAGGTATCACGACAACTCATCGCACGTGTTAGATTTCAGTTCAGTCAAGTTGGACAATGATCTATCTTATGTTGAGGAGTTAGTGGCGATATTGGACAGGCAGGTTCGAAAGCTGAGGTCAAAGAACATTGCATCGGTGAAGGTTCAGTGGCGGGGTCAGCCGGTCGAGGAGGCGACTTGGGAGACCGAGCAGAATGTGCGCAACCGTTACCCTCATCTTTTCACCACTTTAGGTGTGTCCCTATGCTCGTTCGAGGATGAACGAATGTTTTAAGAGGGGGAGGATGTAATGACCCGGCTGGTCGTTTTGAGAATTAACGCCCCGATCCCCTATTAAATGCTTTCCCTGTGTTTGTTTCTGCTATTGTGAGTTGCATGGAAGATTTATTTTGAGTTTCGGAGTGTTTTGGGACATTTAGTCCCTAAATGAGAGCTTAAGCTTTAGAATTCGGACTGTAGTTTGAACGGTGTGAAGATGGCCTCGGAATGGAATTCTGTTGATTCGGTTAGCTCCGTTGGGTGATTTCAGGCTTAGGGGCATGTTTCGATTGTGTTTTGGAGGTCCATAGTTTATTTAGGCTTGAAATGCCGAAAGTTAAATTTTTGAAGTTTCTGGATTGATAGTGAGATTTTGATATCGGGGTCGGAATCTGATTTCGAAAGTTGGAATAGTTCTGTAGTATTGAATGTGACGTCTGTGCTAAATTTAGGGGGTCAATCGGGCGTGGTTTGGTTTGTTTCGGCATCAGTTGTAGAATTCTTGAGATTTCAAGTTCATTCGGCTTGGATTAGAGGGTGAATCATGGTTTTAGCGTTGTTTGATGTGATTCGAAGGTTGGATTAAGTTCGTATGATGTTCTAGGATTGGTTGGCATATTTGGTTGAGGTCCTGGTAGCCTCGGGTGAGTTTTGAATGCTTAATGGAAGTTGAATTGAACATAGGAAATTTCTAAACTTTGCTGAACCTATTGGTTTCGCACCTGCAGAGTTTGGACCGCAAGTGCGGCACCGCAGAAGCGGTTAGGAAATCGCAGGTGCGATTTAAGGCATAAGGGAAATAGTCACAGATGCGACCCATGGACCGCAGAAGCTGAACCGCATCTGTGTGTAAAGGGCCGCAAATGCATAATCTAGTCGTTTAATGAAATTTCGCAGGTACAGATTAGGAGCCTCAGGTGCAGTAGTCCCCTCGCAGAAGCGAAAATCGCTGGGCAGAAATATGAAAAATCGAGGGTTTGAGTTCATAACTTCTAAAATCAAATTGGAGCTCGGTGGAAGGCGATTTTGTGGGGTTTTTTTGAAGAGAAGATCAGTGGGTATTGATTTCTAACTCCTTTTTGATTATATCTCATTAATCTAAGCTTAGTTTTATCATTTAATTTTGGGTTTGGGGTGAAAATTTGGGAAAATTTGAGAAACGTTCTTAGGCCGAATTTTGGGAATTTGATCGAGATTTTGGTATCTGATTTGAGTGATTTTGGTATGGTTAGACTCTTGAGTAAATGGTTGTTCATAATTTCTGGCCTTTACCTAATTCCGAGACGTGGGCCCAGGGAGGATTTTTGGACTTTTTCTAATTTCTCGCCGTAGATTTGAATTCATTAGTTAAATTAGTTGTTTGTAGTTTTATTTATGCTTCGTAATTGATTTGATTAGATTTGGGCCACTCTGAGTTGGATCCTCATGGCAAGAGCGTGATATTGGATTGATTTTGAGCTGGTTCGAGGTAAGTGGCTTGCCTAACCTTGTGTGGGGGAAACTCCCCTTAGGATTTGATACTGTTGTTATATGAGTGCTGTGTACGTGAGGTGACGAGTGTGTACATGTGCTAATTGTTGAAAAACCCCATTTTCATTAAGTAAATATCTATGTTTTTTTGTAATTGAGCAGCACTAGTATATGAAGCCTCATGTTTAGCTTAGGAAAGCATGCTTATGTGACTTAACTGTCTTACCTACTTTAACTGCTTACCCCGACTTTGTGTAGCATGATTAGAGTAGAAATTTCATGTTTTCCTGATAAGAACTTAAATAGAATTGTAGGATTCTTTCTTGATACTGTTGTGTGTTTACTTTGGGACTACGGATCGGTATTACGAGAGATCCCCTGCATGGTTACTTTGGGACTATGGATCGGTATTTCGGGAGATTCCCCTGCACATGTATAATTGGGACTACGGGATGACATCCCGGGAGATCCCCCCCTGTACTGGATAATTACTTTGGAACTACTGATCGGTATTCCGAGAGATTCCCCTACATATTTATGATTTGGACTACGGGACACTATCCCGGGAGATTACCTGTTGCTATCCCTGTATACTGCGTTATATTCTTTCTGTGATGTTATTCTTATTCGACTATTAGCATTTAACTATACTGTGACATTTCATATTGTTTTAACTTGTTATATATATATATATATATATCCCTGACCTTCCTCGTCACTACTCGACCGAGGTTAGGCTTGCCACTTACTGGGTACTGCTGTGGTGTACTCAAGCCCTTTCCTGCACATGTTTTTCGTGTGCAGATCCAGGTTCTACTTCTCATCCATACTTCCAGTGAGGCGAGGCGATCCAAAGACTTCGAGGTATATCTGCCGCGTCCACAGAGCTAGAAGTCCCTCTTTATTCCTCATTTAGTTACAGACTTCCTATATTTTTTTCGTCGTTGTTAGGCGTTGTGGAGATTAGATACATTATGTACTTCTATAGCTTGTTATTTCATGAGATTCCAGGTTTTGGGAGTGTTTTGTGTTCAGTTTGAGAGAGTGATACCGTATATGCTGAGCGTCATTTTAAACTTCTCCATTATGCTACCCGTAAATTGCTAGTTTCGTATCTTTATTTCCTTTTCTGCAAATTGTTAGGCTTACCTAGTCATAGAGACTAGGTTCCGTCATGACAGTTCAAGGAGGGAGAACTTGGGTCGTGACACCAGGTCATAATCCTGATGGTGCACTCCCGCACGCCCGTCACTTGGCATGTGTGTCACCTCAATACCAAACACACAGCACATAATTTGGGATTTTCAAACTCTCAGAACCAAGTTTGAAAGTGTTACTTACCTCAAACCGAGCAAAAATCCTACTCCGCAATGCCTTTGCCTCTCAATCAGCCTCCAAAATGTCCCAAATCTAGCCACAAATAGTACAACACAATCAATTAAGGCTAAAGGGATCAATCCCACAAGAAAACTACCAATTTATAGCCAAAATCCGAAATTAGCTCAAACCCAGCCCCCGGGCCCACGTCTCGAAATCCAACAAAAGTCATAAAACCCGAAAGCCTATTCACTCACGAGTCTGACCATACCAAATTTTCAAAATCCGACCTCAAATGGCCATTCAATTCCCCAAAACTCACTCTCCAAATCCCTAGTCTCAAACCCCCTAAATTTCACCTCGACACCATACAATCTAGGTGGGAGAAACAATGGGGAAACAAGATTTATGATAAAAATGAGTACAAGATGCTTACCTCAGAAATCCCCACGAGTATCTTCTCCAAAATCGCCTAAGTCTGAGTCCAAAATGTTAAAATAAGATAAAATTGCGAACCCTTGTTTTTTAAATATTCTGCCCAGGTTTTCCACACCTACGGCTCATTTAACGCTTCTGCTATGTTGCACCTATGGAAATTGCCTCGCAGGTGCGGATTTCACTTAAAATCAAAAACTCCGCTTCTGCGGCCCCATGACCGCATTTGCGCCTATCACATGTGCGGAAATATATTGTACCTGTGGTCTTCGCTCGCACCTGTGCCCAAAAATATGCTTCCGCGACCATTGTAGGTGCGGGAATTTCATCGCACATGCACCTTCTGCCCAGCTCTTCCAATATTGCATCTGCGATCTTTTGCTCGCTTCTGCAAACTCGCACCTGTGGTGCCCACTCCGCAGGTGCGGTTACACCAATAGCAACAACACTTCAGCTGCATTCCCTAAACTCAAGTCTAGCCGCTAACCACCCGAAACCCCGAGGCCCTCGAGACCTCAACCAAACATACCAATACATACCACAACATCATAAAAACTTAGTCAAATCATCAAATCACCTCGAGCAATATAAAAGATGCGAATTGGACACAGATTCAAGCCTAATGAACTTTAAAATTTCCAAATTCTACAACTGGCGCTGAAACCTATCAAATCATATCTGATTGACCTCAAATTTTTCACACATGTGAAAGATGACACCACAAACCTATTCCCACTTCCGAAAACTCAATCCGACCCCAATATCAAAATTTTTACTACCGACCAAAATCGCTAGAATTTCAACTTTCGCTAATTCAAGCCTAATTCTACTTCGGACCTCCAAATCACATTCCAGACGCGCGACTAAGTCCAAAATCATCTAACGGAGCTAATGGAACCATCCAAGTTCAATCAGAGGTCATTTACGCATAAGTCAACATCCGGTCAGCTTTTCCAACTTAAGCTTTCAATTAGGAGACTAAGTGTCTCAATTCACTCCAAAACCACTTCGGACCCGAACCAACTGATCCGGTAAGACATAATACAGCTGAAGAATACAAAAGAAGCAGAAAATAGAGGAACGATACTACAACTCTCGAAACGACCGGCCGGATCGTTACAACGTCCTACCCTAAAAAATAACTTAAGAAAAAAAAAGACATATTATTTGTATTTCCTATTTTCCCCTTATGAAAAATTTATATAAATGGTGATTTTATTGTTGTGCAATGGAATAAAGAGGTTAGGGTTGAAATCGTAAAAAAAAAGGGGCACGGTGCAAATTACAAAAAAGGATACACATTAGGGGTGCAAAATGCGACGGACTCTTAAAGTACCACCAGACAACTACTATCAACCACCTCTTTAGGAACTAATAATTTGTGGATACAACATTTGCATTACCTTAATTGATTTTTATATTATTAACTTTAATAACTATAATTTATAAATATTAAGATGATGGAAAAATAAACAATCTTAATTATCCAATATTCAGATCTAAATACATCTTAATGTGTATTCAAATTCATACATTTTAATTTTAATAAAAACATATGGCCTTTAAGTTGATCTCAACTTTCTTGGGATTGAAATGCCACAATGGTTAGTAGTTATATGATTCTTTTAATCGATTGAGAGAATTTATCACAGCTTGGTGTAACATGGCTAATAAGGACCTAAAGTTTGTCGTTTTTCGAGGAAAGCTGGTCAAATCTCAGAAATTACATGATAATTGGCTAAAACAACATATAATATGATGATAATTGCCTCTCATTTTAGTATAATAATAAGTGATACAATTTAGAGTACTTTATGATGTTTTGAGCCTAATTGTGTTGTTTACTTGTGTAGGAGTGATTGAAAGAAGAATAGACGAACAGTAGATCAGTGCCAGAGCCAGTGCCCAACACCCACTGTAGCACCGAATTTCAGTGCTATCCTTAGCTCTCAGGACCACTATAGCACTGAATTTCAGTGCTATCCTTAGTGCGCATCACTCACCATAGCACCCAAACTAAGTGCCATAAGAAGTACGACGCACCCAACATATTTCGGAAGCCAACTTTTTCCTGTTTTGCTTGGACTTGGTTTAAATCGTCTAGAACGTTTACTACACATATAAATAGTCCTTAAACATACTTTTTGAGTGGAGTTAGACCATAGAAAAGGAGAAATGCTGCCAGAGCAATTTAGGAGCCAAAAATCATAGAGTTTTTCTTTCTTTCTTGTACTACTTGTAGTTTTATGCTCTCATACATCTTATGATGACTAGCATGACTATGTGTGGCTAGTTCTTCTCGTTCTGGGGTTATAGGAATATTAACGTTGGAAGTTTAAATTGACGATTTTGATTTTTTCAATATTAGTTTGTTTATTTAATCATTTTCTTAATTATTTTGTTGTGCGTAGCTAACAACGAAGTCTATCTACGAATCTAGAGTTGAACTCAAAAGTGAGAATTCTAAGTTGTATATAGGATAAAATAGAGCAAGTTCTTGAAACTAGGCATCGAGGAAAATTTCACAGTTAGGATAGACATATGCCTTGTAATGGCGTGATCGGTCATTTTGAGAGTAATAGCCCCGATCCCCTATTAACTGCTTTCCTCATATCTATTTCTACTATTTTGACTTTTCGGGAGGTTTTGTTTTGCTTTTTGGAGTATTTTGGGATACTTAGTCCCTAAAACGGAAGCTTAAGTTTTAGGATTTGGACCGTAGTGGAACTGTGTGAAGATGACTTCGGAATGGAGTTCCGTCAATTCCGTTAGCTCTGTTGGGTGATTTTGGGATTAGGGGCGTGTTCGGATTGTACTTTGGAGGTCTGTAGCTTATTTAGGCTTGAAATGGCGAAAGTTGAATATTTGGAGATTTGGACCGGTAGTGGAATTTTTGATATCGGGGTCGGAATCCAATTCCGAAAGTTGGAGTAGGTTCGTAATGTTGATGACTTCTGTGCAAAATTTAGGGTCAATCGGATGTGTTTTAGTTGGTTTCAGCATTGGTTGCCGAATTTGAAAGTTTCAAGTTATTTAAGTTTGAATCGGAGGGTGATTTGTGATTTTAGCGTTACTTAATGTAATTTGAGGGTTCGACTAAGTTTGAATGGTATTTTAGGATTGGATGGTATGTTTGGTTGAGGTCCCGAGGGCCTCGGGTGAGTTTCGGATGCTCAACAGACTAGTTTTTGGACTTAGAAGATTGCTGAAGTTTCTGGGGTCTTGAGTTCTTGTTTCCTTATACGCGATCACGTGAGGTGATCCGCGATCGCATAGGCTAGCTAGGCGAGAGGATGGATTTGTTCTTCGCGTTCGTGGATAGGAGAATGCGAACTCTTAGTGATGTGAGGTGGTTCTTCGTGAACGCATAGCCAAGGTCGCGTTCCCGTAGTGTTAGGTGGACCAAAGCTGGGCCACGCATTTTGTTCATCGTGAACCCGTTGGATTGTTCGCAATCGCGTAAGTGTGAGAGTTAGAACATCGCATTCGCGTAGAGTAAATTTTTGAGGCAGCAAAGTTGTTCTTCGTGATCGCGAGGATATTTCCGCGGTCGCTGTTAAGAAATCACTGGACAGTATTAAACATTTCAAAAACGAGGGTTTGTCCATTTTTATCAAAACTTGAGTTTGGGAGCTCGGATTTGGACGGGGTTTTGAGAAATTTTTAGAGATATCAATTGTATAATGATTCTACACTCGATTTTGATTATATCCTACTAATGTATTATTAATTTTATCATTTAATTTCGGATTTGGGGTCAAATTGGAGAAATTTGAGAAAATTTCTTAGCCCGAATTTTGGGGTATTGATCGAGATTTTGGTATCGGATTTGAGTAAATTTTGTATGGTTAGACTCGTGAGTTAATGGGTGTTCATATTTTGTGACTTTTGCCCGATTCCGAGACGTGGGCCCGGGGAGGCGTTTGGGCGATTTTTCCAATTTCTTGCGTGAGCTTTGATTTCATTAGCTAGATTAGTTTCTTGTAGTTATATTTATGTTATGTAATAGATTTTGGAAAGATTTGGGCCTCGGAGCCGAATATTCGTGGGAAAGGCATTGTGACGGATTGATTTGATATTGGTTCGAGGTAAGTGACTTGTCTAACCTTGTGTGGGGGAACTCTCCTTAGAATTTGGTACTGTTTTGATATGTGAGCGTCGTGTACGTGAGGTGACGAGTACATACACGGGCTAATTATTGTAAAAACCCGAATTTCACTGAGTAATAACATGTTCTTCTTATTTGAGTTATATCAACATGTGTAGTATCCTGTTAGCTTAGAATAGCATGTCTACTTGCCTTAATTGCTTATCTGAACTCTGTGCAACATGTTTATTGAAGTTCTTGTTTTTCCATGACTTGTACTTAGTCTAAATTGTAGGATTTTGTGTTGTAGCTGTTGTTTCTACTGTTTGGGCAACATATTTACTTTGGGACTACGGAACGGTATTCTAGGAGACCCCCCTGTACTGTATATTTACTTTGGAACTACGGAACGGTTTTTCGGGAGATCTTCCTGCACTTTTACTTTTGGACTACGAAACGGTAATCCGAGAGATCCCTCTGCATATTTACGTCTGGAACTACGAGACCTCATCTCGTCCCTACTCGACCGAGGTTAGGCTTGGTACGTACTGGGTACCATTGTGGTGTACTCATGCCCTTTCCTGCACATGTTTTTCGTGTGCAGATCCAGGTACCATCTACCAGCCTCGAGTTTAGTTGCACGGTTGCTGTTTCAGGAGATTTTAAGGTACACCTGCCCGCGTCCACAGACCTCGGAGTCCCCCTCTATCCCCTCATGTTAATTCTTCCCTTGTTTCTTCATACATTGATATATAGAGCAGTTAGAAATTCTTAGAAGCTTGTGACTTACAATATTCCGATTCTTGGGAAAGTTGCGTATTGTTTCAGGAGCTGTTGTTTGTATATGCCGAGCGACATCTTTTCTTCTTATTAAAAATATTTGTTAGTTGTTATCTTTTATGTTTCATTTCATTTCCGCAAATATTAGGCTTACCTAGTCATAGAGATTAAGTGCCGTCACGACAGTTCACGGAGGGAGAATTTGGATCGTGACATACTTTATTGCCTTGCTTGGTTGAAATATAGGAATTATAAATACATTCTTGTTAGTCTTAGTTCTATCCACCACCTCTTTAGGACCCAATAATTAATTTGTGGATAAAACATTTGCATTACCTTAATTGATTTTTATATTATTAAGGACCTGAAGTTTGCCGTTTTTCGAGGAAAGTCCTGTCAAATCCTAAAAACTACAACATTAAAGACTGTATCGGACACTAGAAATATGGCAGAAAAAAAAACAAGAATTGCACCTCAACGTACTGCACTAGCCACAAGAAATAGACCAAAAATAGCAGAAACTATATAACCTGCACCTTCAAATGTGAGTTCCCTTTATCTTTTTTTTTTTTTTTTTCACAATTCTGTTTAAATCTAACAATCACTATTTATCAAATACATAAAAATTTCTCACTTTTACACAACTTAACCAAACTACTCTGAAATATATGTATGAGACTTATTTCAAATTTAATGCACAACCACTTTTTATCATTTTTCTCCCAGCCTCATGATTTTGGTGCCCTTATACCCTTATCTCAAACTGTCGGTTTGTCGAAAAAGGGGAGAATTCATACACAAAAACAGCCATTCCATACTTTCTGTTGCCTCATTCTAGCTAAAGCCATTTCTCAGATTTGTCATCAAGTAAAAAGGTTAGTCATTTAGTATCTAATAACATTTTTGCATGGCTATATCTGCAAAAATGTTTTCTGCTATATATGCTTCTTTCTTCAGTTTCTTTGTATTCTTACTTTCTCCTGATCAGATCATGGAAAAAGGAAAACAAATTGACGGAGAAAGAGAGAAAGGGGAATTAGCAAACAACTTTGAGGTATGCCATAATTAGTTTGTGCTAGTAGTGTTGGTTTGAGTCAAATCTCTATCCTACGTAGGTCAAGAATAACTATTTCTAATAAATTTTTCACCTAACGGTCTAAACCCAAATAAAACGATTAAGTTAAAGAACTAACCGAAGAATATATTAAATTATATAACCAAATAATTGATTATAGTTCCTATATATGGGTAAAAGGTAAAACATCTTCTTTTACTAACAATTCTTTCTTAATTAAGGATTTATCAAATGGACAATGTAGATAGCCATGGTACTCCCCGATTCTATTAGTGCATAGGGAAAATGCATTTATTACCCCGATCTATAGCCTTATTCTCAACTACACACTCTATCTCTGTGGGTTATTATTATCCCCTAAACTATTTTAAAATAGAATAAATCCACCCTTAAAGTACCATAACCAAATTTTCTTTGGGCAGTGACCACACTCGCTTGACACATAAGATTTCATTAAAAAAATACTTTTTCTTTTCCTTTTTTTTTTTCTCTTCTTCATTACTCTAGTAAACCCGAATAACAAAGATCAACTCATATTGTTCTATTTCTGCTGTTACGGTTCTTTAATGTCCATTACGGTAAAAGATTTTTGGATGGTGGCTATAATTCGTGATTGTGTGTGGCATAAAGATGATAGACGTTATAATTAAGAGGTGAGTGATGACATACAATATTAGTATAAGTGTCTTTGCTAGGTTAGAAGAAAAAATTTTCCAGTTAAAATTTCAATACCTTTATTTTTCCGGTAGGGGAAGGTTTTCCGATGATGAATTTTTTTCTCCAAATTTGAGTATATTTTTGTTTGCTTATGAATAGATATTTTTTAGAGTTTAATTTGTGTGTGAAAAGGATAGAAAGAGGAAGAAAAAAAATAGAATAAACAGAAGAAGAATGGTTAGACAAAGTTGTCATCGAGTGAATAGCCGCCGAAATTAGAGAAGAAAGGAAAAAAGAAGTAAAAGCAAAAGGTAAAGGAAAAGAAAAAAATTCAGAAATTATATAGATAGATTTAGCGGGAACTTTGATAAAAGAAGATTTCAAACATAAACACTAGGAAAGTGGTGTCAAATTCCAAAAATTGGAGCATCAAAGACTGCACCACACATTAAAAAAAAAGGACAAATAATGGAAATTACATCCCAAAATACAACACTAGTCACAAGAAAAAGACCAAAATAGCAGAAACTCTAAAAATGACACTTCTCAGTTCTAACTATGAATAGTTCCGCTAAATTTTACAACCAGAGTTTGTTACTCTTTCCGTCGCATTTTATGTGATACTCTTTCTTTCTTAATCAGTCCCAAAAAGAATGTCATATTTTCTTATTTAGAAACAATCTATTTTTAATATTTCTACTTTATCCTTAATGAATTGATTTAAAGCCACACAAATATTTATGGTTTATTTTAGACCGCAAATTTCCAAAGCTTACCTTCTTTTTTTGTCACGACCCAAAATTTGCATGTCGTGATGGCGCCTATCTCAATACTAGGCAAGCCGACAATCATAATAAAACCCAATATCTTTTAATCTTGAAAACATAATATTTAAATCCAGTGGAAAAATCTCACAAATACATATATAAATACACTCCCAAAATCCGATGTCACTGAGTACATGAGCATCTAAATATATACAAAGTATGATTAATAAAAACACTATCTGAAAATATAGAACAGTACAATAACTAAAAGTAAGAGAGTCAAGGTCAACAGACGCTAGACAACTACCTTGATAGTCTCCAACCGATAACACTCTGAGATCTAACAGTCAAGCACCTGGATTTGCACACGAAGTGCATATTGTAATATGAGTACTCAATAAGTAACAAGACTAACCTTTGGACTGAAAGTAGTTACGAGCTTAGCAGATCTAGTCCAGCATATAAATAACGGTACAGAAATGTAGGCATGCTTTCAAGTTCAATAGTTAAACTTAGTACAAGTAAGATAGATCAATACTGCATGATACGAGGGATATCATCTCAGTGGAAAACCTCGTGTACTCCTCATAACTAATCGCACGGTCACTCGGTACTGTTTATGGCCAATCCAGCCTAGGGATATTCCATCTCGTATATATACACACACACACATTGACTGACAGTCAGTCACTCAGTACCGTACAAGACCAAACCAGCCCTGGGGTAATTTATCCCCAAATGTAAATGTTTCAAATAAGATCCATGTCCAGGGAAATTCATCACAATTATAAATAAGTAAGGCAAGTCCACGCCCTGGGAAGTCCAACTCGTATATATAAATCATCTACACTCACTGTGGGGGTGATATTGTCCATCTCATTCAAAAGGTTTGGTAGCCAACCTTGTTGAATTGGTATTGATTTGGTATCCAACCTTGTTGAATTAGTTTGGTTTGGTAGCCAACCTTGTTGAAATTGTGAAAAATGTGTGCAAAATTGTCAAATATTGTTGGCTTTAGAGAGTGAGGTTTTGGCTATAAAAGGAGAGCTTCAACTCTCATTTCATCACACCAACAAAGAGAGAAAAGAAAGAGAGCAAGGTATTTCATAGAATATAAGAAAATAGTCTATGAAGAAAAATAGAGTGAGAGAGATATTATAGTGAGGTGAAAAAGCAAAAGAGTATTTTTTTCTTTTGAGGGTAAAGTGGTCTTAAGAGTTTTCGTACTCGTTACTACACAGTGTAAAATCCTCGCTATAGTGATATCAGTTGCTCTTCTTGGCCGTGGTTTTTCCCTCATTTAGAAGGGTTTCCACGTAAAATCTTGGTGTCATTTTTGCTGCATTTATTCTTGCGGATTTAACCACATAGTGGTCCGCGTTTATCACTAATACCGTGAATATTATTTTTACGGGGTTTATTCCCAACAAGTGGTATCAAAGCCAAGGTTCTGTCTAAGTATGCTATGTGGTTGCAGCACAGTCTGAACTTCCACATCAGAAAAGAATTACTTTGGTTTCCTAATAAATAGTATTTGTATTTGTGATAAACGATGGAAGCCAATACTAGTAGAATGATTACTTTGAATGGCACAAATTATGCCATTTGGAAGAGCAAAATGGAAGATTTGCTCTATGTCAAAAATTTTCATTAATCTGCCTTCACCGCTATAAAGCCTGATAATAAATCAGATGAAGAGTGGAATTTGTTACACAGGCAGGTTTGCGGCTTTATTAGACAGTGGGTTGACGATAATGTTTTGAATCATATTTCTGGGGAGACACATGCTCGGACCCTATGGGAGCACCTTGAAAGTTTGTATGCTCAGAAAACTGGAAACAACAAGATGTTTCTGATAAAGCAGATGTTGGGTTTAAAATACCATGATGGTTTCGCGATGACAGATCATCTGAATAATTTTCAGGGGATCATGAACCAGTTATTTGTTATGGGTATTAAATTTGATGAAGAAATTCAAGGCCTGTTTCTATTTGGTTCCCTACCAAATTCTTGGGAAATTCTTAGAACTTCATTATCAAATTCTGCTCCGGATGGTGTGATCTCTATGGATCTTGCCAAGAGCAACCTTTTAAATGAAGAGATGAGAAGAAAATCTCAAGGTTCCTCCTCATCAGATTTCTTGGTGACTGACTCTAGGGGTAGAAGAAAGAATCGAGGTTCTCAAAATAGAGAACATAATAGAAGCAAATCTAGAAGCAGACTTAAAGATATTGAGTGCTATCAATGAGGGAAGAAAGGACACACAAAGAAGTTCTATCGGATTTTGAAAAAGGAGAATAGAGACAAAGAAGAACAGAAAGAAGATGGCAATCGTGTGTCCACCATCACTACAGAAGACCTTGTTACCGTCCTTGATGCGGATCTGATAAATATTGCTTGTGATGAGTCAAGCTGGGTTGTGGACAGTGGTGCCGCATCTCATGTGACATCAAGGAAGGAATTTTTCTCATCCTATACTCAGGGTGACTTTGGAACTTTGAGTATGGGTAATGAGACTGTATCTAGGGTGGCTGGTGTTGGAACGATTTGTTTGGAAACTAGTATTGGAACTAAACTAGTTTTAAACAACGTAAAGCATATACCTGATGTTCATTTGCACTTGATCTCTATTGGTGTTTTGGATGATGAGGGATATGTCAGTACCAATGGTGCTGGAAAGTGGAAGCTCACTAAAGGTTCTATGATTGTGGCTCGTGGGGAAAAGCGTCGTAGTCTATACTAGACTACGACCTCTACCTGTGTTTATATGGTGAATGCCGTTGAGAGCAATAACTCTTCAACGTTATGGCATAAGAGGCTTAGCCACATTAGCGATAAAGGACTAAATGTTCTGGCCAAGAAGAAATTGTTGTCAAATTTTGAAAGTGCAAAATTAGAAAAATGTGAGCACTGCTTGGCTGGAAAACAAAAAAGAGTTTCTTTCCAATCTCATCCTCCTTCAGAAAGACAGAGTTGTCTGAGTTGGTGCATTCAGATTTATGTGGTCCAATGAACACAAGGACTTTGGGTGGTGCACTTTATTTTTCTACCTTTATTGATGATTGCTCAAGAAAACTTTGGGTCTACATCTTGAAGACTAAAGACCAAGTGTTGGGTGTCTTTAAGTAGTTTCAGGTTTCAGTTGAAAGAGAAACGGGAAAGAAGCTGAAATGTATTCGTACTGATAACGGTGGTGAATATTGTGGACCGTTTGATGGATACTACAAGCAACAGGGTATCAGACACCAGAAGACTCCTCCTAAGACTTCTTAGCTTAATGGTTTAGCAGAAAGGATGAACAAGACCTTGATGGAAAGAGTCAGATGTTTGCTTTCTGAAGCAAAGTTGTCAAATTCCTTTT
Organism: Nicotiana tabacum; assembly: GCF_000715075.1. Taxonomy (NCBI): domain Eukaryota; kingdom Viridiplantae; phylum Streptophyta; class Magnoliopsida; order Solanales; family Solanaceae; genus Nicotiana; species Nicotiana tabacum. The sequence goes on along the minus strand of NC_134082.1, from coordinate 6,781,560 downwards.
GGGGTGAGGCTTTGTTGACCGCCGCACATGTCATTAATCTATCTCCTACAGTTGTTGCAAAGTGATGTTCCAAATAGAGTTTGGTATGGCAAGGATGCTTTCTATGACCACTTGAAAGTGTTTGGTTGCAAAGCTTTTGTACATGTACCTAAAGATGAGAGGTCAAAATTAACTGCCAAGACAAGGCAGTGCATCTTCATTGGTTATGGCCTTGATGAGTTTGGTTACAGGCTATATGATCTAGCTAAGAAGAAGGTCGTGAGAAGTCGTGATGTTATCTTCGTAGAGGATCAAGCCATTGAAGATATCAACAAAGCAGAGAAGCTAAAATCTCCAAGTTCTGAAGGTTTAGTTAATCTTGATCAAATTCCTCATACAAATGAGGATGACGTTGGTGGGCTTAATGATGATGGTGATGCCCAGAACCATATTCCAGATCAGAATATTGATGGTGATGGTGATAACAATGCTAATGCTGATGAGGTAAATGCTCTTACTCACGAAGCTGTGGGCGAGTTAGATATTTCACTCAGGAGGTCTTCTAGACCTCGTACTCCTTCCTCCTGTTATTCACCCAATGAGTATGTATTACTCACTGATAGGGGAGAACCTGAATGTTATGGGGAGGCCATAGAAGATGAGTATAATGATCAATGGATTGAAGCCATGCAAGATGAGATGAAATCTCTGCATGAGAACCATACTTATGAGTTGGTGAAATTACCTAAGGGCATGAGAGCTTTGAAGAACAAGTGGGTGTTCAAAGTTAAAGCTGAAGAACATAGTTTGAAGCCCATATACAAAGCTAGATTGGTTGTCAAGGTATTTGGTCAAAGGAAAGGTATTGACTTTGACAAAATATTTTCTTCTGTCGTGAAAATGTTCTCCATTCGGACAGTTCTGGGTTGACTGTCAGTCTTGATTTGGAGATTGAGAAGATGGATGTGAAGACTGCTTTTCCTCACGGTGACTTAGAAGAGGAAATTTATATGAAACAACCTGAGGGCTTCAAGACAAAGGGTAAGGAAAATCTTGTATGCAAACTTAAGAAGAGTCTTTATGGATTGAATCAAGCTCCCAGACAGTGGTACAAGAAGTTTGAGTCTGTTATGGGGGAGCAAGGCTACAAGAAGACTTCTTCAGATCACTGTGTGTTAGTACAAAGATTTTCTGATGATAACTTTATCATTCGCTTGCTATGTGTGGATGATATGTTGATTGTGGGCAGGAATGCTTCCAAGATTGATGAGTTAAAGAAACAGTTGAATAAGTCTTTTGCAATGAAAGACTTGGGTCATGCTAAGCAGATTTTGGGCATGAGAATTACTCGTTCGAGAAACGAAAGAAAGCTTTAGTTGTCACATGAGAAGTACATAGAACGTGTACTGGAGCACTTCAATATGAAAAGTGCTAAGTTGGTTCGCACACCCCTTCCTGGTCATCTGAAGTTGAGTAAAAAGATGTGTCCTACAACAACGGAAGAAAAAGATAGAATGGCCAAGATTCCTTATTCCTCTGCTATCGGAAGTTTGATGTATGCAATGGTATGCACTCGACTAGATATTGCTCATGCAGTCAGTGTTGTTAGCAGATTTCTCGAAAGTCCAGGAAAAGAGCATTGGGAAGCTGTAAAGTGGATACTCAGGTATCTAAGAGGAAGCTCACATGAACACTTATGTTTTGGAGGATCAAATCCAATTTTGAAGGGCTACACAGATTCTGATATGGCAGGTGACCTTGATAATAGAAAATTCACTACTGGATATTTGTTTACTTTTTCAGGGAGAGCTATATCATGGAAGTCGAAGTTGCAGAAGTGTGTCGCACTATCTACAACTGAAGCGGAGTATATTGCGGCAACTGTAGCTGGCAAAGAGATAATATGGCTCAAGAGATTTCTTCAAGAACTTGGATTGCGACAGATGGAGTATGTTATCTATTGCGACAGCCAGAGTGCAATAGACCTAAGCAAAAACTCCATGTACCATGTGAGAACATAACACATCGACGTCAGATATCATTGGATTCATGAGCAAGTGGAGAACGAACCCTTCAAGTCAAACAGATTCACACGAGTGAAAATCTTGCAGATATGTTGACCAAGGTGGTACCAAGAGACAAGTTCGAGCTATATAAAGAACTTGTCGGCATGCACTCAAACTAGAAGACAATGCTACCTCCTCTAGATGAATGAGACTAGAGGGGGATATTGATGGTTTCCATCTCATTCAAAAGGTTTGGTAGCCAACCTTGTTGAATTGGTATTGGTTTGGTAGCCAACCTTGTTGAATTGGTTTGGTTTGGTAGCCAACCTTGTTGAAATTGTGAAAAGTGTGTGCAAAATTGTCAAATATTGTAGGCTTTAGAGAGTGAGGTTTTGGTTATAAAAGGAGAGCTTCAACTTTCATTTCATCACACCAACAAAGAGAGAAAAGAGAGAGAGAGAGAGAGCAAGGTATTCCATAGACTATAAGAAAATAGTGTGTGAAGAAAAATAGAGTGTGAGAGATATTGCAGTGAGGTGAAAAAACAAAAGAGTATTTTTTTCTTTTGAGGGTGTAGTGGTCTTAGGAGTATTCGTACTCGTTACTACACAGTGTAAAATCCTCGCTATAGTGATATCCGTTGCTCTTCTTGGCCGTTGTTTTTCCCTTATTCAGAAGGGTTTCCACGTAAAATCTTGGTGTCATTTTTGCTGCATTTTTATTCTTGCTGATTTAACCATAACATAATGGTCCGCGTTTATCACTAATACTGTGAATATTATTTTTACGGGGTTTATTCCCAACAAAGGGGGTGCAGACTCTGGAAGGGCTCCTTCAGCCCAAGCGTGATATAAAGCCGATATGGCCTGCTGCAGGTGGGCAGCCCCAATTCATATAATGATAAAGCCGATATGGCCTGCTGCAGGCGGGCAACTCCGATCCATATAATGATAATATATATAAAGCCGATATGGCCTGCTGCAGGCGGGCAACCCCGATCCCATAAATATCCTCACAATGGATGAACATGACTCAGTATGAAATGTACATTTTAAAATAATTAAATTCAACACTAAGACGACCATATGGGTCCCAAAGTATCGGCATGTTTAATTTTGGTACTCGGATGGGGAAATATTCTTCAAAAACAATTACTACGTTTTATGCATGGCTATATCTGCAAAAATGTTTTCTGCTTCTTGCTTCAGTTTCTTTGTATTCTTACTTTTTTCTCCTGATCAGATCATGGAAAGAGGAAAACAAATTGACAGAGAAAGAGAGAAAGGGGAATTAGCAAACAACTTTGAGTTATTGGTTTGAGTCAACTGTCTATCCTACATAGGTCAAGAATAAATATTTCTAATAAATTTTTCACCTAACTATTTCTAAACCCAAATAAAATATTAAGTTAAAGTACTAATTGAAGAATCGATTAAATTAAATAACTATAAATAATTGATTATAGTTCCTATTTATTGGTGAAAGTTAAAACTTCTCCTTTTATTAAATTGATTACTTTTATGATTGTCTGGTAATTGATAAATGTTCGAATTAGGTGTGTATATAGGTCGGGTCGGTAGGTTTATTTAATTACTAAATTAAATCAATTATATACGGGTTTTAAATCTATAAACCAAATCAAACCAGTAAAAGGCGAATTTTTGGTCTTTTTTTTTCCAGTGTGATTCTTTCGGGTTTTCCCCCATAATATCAGGACAACAATATAATTAATGCTCCAAATATTCCTTTTATCCCTATAAGATACAACAATTATAGTTCAATAATCATTCATTTTCGTTGTCACTAAAGAAAAGCTTCAAGAGTTTTATGATGACTGAGCTAAAACAATGGAATGAGTTATATGGGGAAGGGGGGTCAAGTAAAAAGGTGCAATTTTGTTAGATTGTTTTTAGGAAATTTTGTTTGGGCTCAATCGATCGAACACTTATTTGGACTATTCGAAAATTATAAGCTCAGACTTAAACAATTATATTAAATATTATTAAAAAGTTTATTAAATATTTATAAACTACTTTACAATAAATATTTTTCTGAATACAATATTTTTAAAATATACATATGTAATCTCGGGTTGGTTTGGTTTCGGTTTGAATTTTTAAGTTAATACCAAACCAAATCAATTATGGTTGGATTACCTTTTTTTTAATATTGATCATGCCCAACTCTAGTCCTAAGAAGAATAAGCGGTCGTTGCAAATATAATCCAGTCTAAAAGTCCGGAGTCGAATCCCACAGAGAACTAAGGTTTAGCTACAACTGTTCACTATCTCTAAGAAGACAAGTTCGAACAATTTCTAAGTTACAGAGATGAAAATTGCTATGTCTAACTAATTAACTAACAAATTAAAATAGAAAATTAACAACTAAAGATACTAAGAGTTGGAGACAAGATTAAGAAGGTCTAGAGTTATGATTTACCCAATTGTCGGAATCCTTCCTGCTATGTCTCCTATAATTTTGCCTAATTATTGTCTACTGATCGTGAGCACTTCAGGTGTCGTAATTCTCTCCCGAGAAACTCCAATAATTTATTAGATATATTCTCCCGAACTATGCTAGCTGGCATAATCTTACCGCTCACTATGACCACGTCAAGGCTTTGTTATTCCTAAACCCACCTTTAAACCTGTTGTATTGATTCCTCATATACGTTAGGAGTGACGTTGTTCAACAACTACCTAACTATGTACCCCTTCCCAAGCAATACATAATAAATACGCATAGTCAATTGATGGTCGTTCAATAAACAGAAATAAGCACGTAGTTGAACAAGTAAAGAAATTCAAAGGCCAAATTATATTCTAGCTTAAAGAGAATTCATCCTCCAAAAGGTTCCATCAAAACTCTAAATAATAAATTAGCTACTCATAGTAGTATGTGAAAATGCAATACTAAAATTCATAACCAACAATAGAAAATAAGAAGAAGAATGGAAAAACTTGTGGTTGAATTGTCACGACCAGGATTTCCCACCCGCGGGAATCGTGAAGGCACCTACTAATGAGAGCTAGGAAAGCCAATCCTCAACTGGTTACTTCCTTAACAATTATCAGTACTATCATGATAACAACGGAATTGAATAAACATGCGGAAGACTTAAATTAAAGAAACTAAACAATAGTACAAAAATCAATATATGCCTCTACCCAGGAACTGGTGTCACATCACTCACGAACTTCTAAGATTAATAAATACAACCGTTTGAAAGAAAATATAAACTGTTTGTCTCGAATACATGAGATAACAGACTGAAATGAAATATAGAGGAAACACCGGGCCTGCGGACGCCAAGGCTACCTCGGGGTCTCAGTGGACTGAAGGCTGGCTCCCGCGCTACTGCTGTTGTCCAATATCTGGATCTGTGCAAAAGAGCACATAGTGTAGTATCAGCACAACCGACCCCATGTGCTGGTAAGTGCCTAGCCTAACCTCGGCGAAGTAGTGACGAGGCTAGGACCAAACTACCAAATAACCTGTGCAATTCAATATATATAACGGAAAAGAAGTACATAAATAAACAGTCAAGTATGGGAAGGGAAACATGTTGAGGGAGTTAACAGTTCCAAATAGAAAGCCTTAATAAAAGGAAGAAGCAACAATGCCAAAATGTCAACCATAATCAGAAATCAACAATTTACACGGCATCACCCTTCGTGCTTTTACTCTCGTCCTCACCCAAACAATATCAATAATAAAAATGTATACGGCATCACCCTTCGTGTTTTTACTCTCTTTCCTCACAATATAATCAATGAATATCGGTACGGAATGGCACATCGTACTGCACGACATCACCCTTCGTGCTTTACACTCTTTCCTCACAATATCAAACAATGCACGGCATCACCCTTCGTGCTTTAACACTCTTTCTCACCCAAACAACAGTCACAAACAATGGGGAAAGGAAGTAGACAAATAATAGTAGAAATCCCGGCGAAGGAATACAATTAAACAGCTAAGTCCCGACAAGGGAACAATATCAATAAATCTCAACATCCCGGCAAGGAAAATAATCAACAAAGCAACAAACATCCTAGTAAGGGAGCAATTTAATAACTCTTTCTCTTTCTTTCACTTTTACTTCTTAACTCACTTTACCACTTGAGCCAACGCTCCAAAGGGTTCAATCATTTCACATATTTTCACACATGGTAATATAACTCGAGCCAATGCTCCTCGAAGTGCAAAGATCACAATTTCTTTCACAGGCTTTTTACAACATGTAAAAATCATCATTTAAGTCATGAAAGATACAACAAAATCAGAATATCCGCAATATAAAGACTCACGGTCATGCTAGACACCAACGTATAGATACTCGTCACCATACCTATACGTCGTACTCGACAATAAGCACGTAGCAAATAAGACTAAACTCCTAATCCCTCAAGCTAAGGTTAGACCAAACACTTACCTCGAAGCTTTGAACACCACTCAAGCCTCAATTATAGCTTTACCCCTTGATTCCACCACTAATCCACCGAATCTAGTCACAAGTTACTTAATTACATCAATAAGTGCTAAATGAATCAACCCCAATACATGAAAATGAGTTTTTCCAAAGTTTTACTCAAAAAGTCAAAATCACCCCCGGGCCCACGTGGTCGAAACCAGAGGTTCGAACCAAAACCCGTTTACCCATTCCCCCACGAATCCAAATGTATAATTTATTTTGAAATCGGACCCCAAATTGAGGTCCAAATCCCCAATTTTAGAAAAACCTAGGTTCTACCCAAAACACCCAATTTCCCCCATGAAAATCTTTAATTTAAGTTGAAATCATGTTAAAAGATGTTAATGATTGAAGAAAGCTAGTTAAAAATGACTTACAATTGATTTGGAGAAGAAAGGTTGTTTGACAAATCGCCTCTTTTGCTTTTGCGGTTTTGAAAAGTGAAAAATAGCTGAAAACCCCGTCTATTTATACCCCTCTCAGACCCCCAGTGCGGACCGCATCAAATGGACCACGGCCGTACTAGTGTACCTGAAGACCTACAGCTTAGCACCCTGCGCGGACCACACAAGGCCGACCGCAGCCGCACAGCCTCCACTGCAGACCACACAAAGGCGACCGCGGCCGCGCTGGCCCCTCCGCGGTCGCATGCGATTTCTCGCGGACCGCACTCAAAGGTTCAGAGGCCTGCAACTTCCTGAACCTGCAATTCTAAGCCAAAAATCATTCTGAAACACCTCCGAAACAATCCCGAGCCCTCGGGGCTCCTAACCAAATACTTGCGCTAACTCAACAACATCATACGAACTTATCTGTGCGATCGAATTGCCAAACTAACCTCAAAAACACTGAATCAAACCTCAAAATCAAGAGTTTTTTTCCAAAAACTTCATCAAGTTCAAATTTAGGATTTCAAGTCTGAAACACGTCAAACGACGTTCGATTTTAACCAAACTTTACAGAAATATCTTAAATCACATATAAAACCTGTACCGGGAGCCGGAACTAAAATACGGGCTCGATACCAACACGTTCTAATAAATTTTCATTTCAATTTTTCCTTAACAAATTTCAGAAAAACAATTTTTACCTAAAATTCATTTCTCGGGCTTGGGACCTTGGAATTCAAATTTCGGACATACGCCCATGTCCCATATTTTCCTACGGACTTCACGGGACCGTCAAATTACGGGTCCGGGTCCATTTACCCAAATTATTGACCGAAGTCAAATTTATTCATTTTAATATATCAAAACTTAGCAAATTTTCACAGAATATCATATTTGAGCTTCCGGCTACGCACCCGGACTGCGCACGCAAATCAAGGCGACTGTAAATGAGGTTTTCAAGGCCTCGGAAGCTTGGAATGGATAAGAAAATAGGTGATGACCCTTGGGATCGTCAGATTCTCCACTTCTGAAACAACCGTTCGTCCTCGAACGGACAAAAGAAGGAAGTACCTGAGTCGGGGAATAGGTGAGGATAACAGCTCCGCATGTCGGACTCGGACTCCCAGGTCGATGCCTCAGGAGGCTGACCTCTCCACTGAACACGAACAGAAGGGTAACTCTTGGATCTCAACTGACGAACCTGTCGGTCTAGAATAGCCACTGGCTCCTCCTTATAAGACAATTCCTTATCCAACTGGACAGTGCTGAAATCTAACACGTGGGTTGGATCGCTGTGATATTTCCGGAGCATGGACACATGAAAAATGGGATACACAGCTGATAAGCTAGGCGACAATGCAAGTCTATAATCCACCTCTCCCACTCGATCAAGAATCTCGAACGGGCCAATGAACCTAGGGCTAAGCTTGCCCTTCTTCCCGAATCTCATCACGCCCTTCATAGGTGACTCTCGGAGCAATACCCGCTCACCAACCATGAAAGCCATATCTCGAACCTTTTGATCTGCATAGCTCATTTGCCTGGACTAAGCTGTACGAAGTCTATCCTGAATGATCCTGACCTTGTCCAAAGCCTCCTGAAGCAAATCTGTACCCAACAACCGAGCCTCTCCCGGCTCAAACCATCCAACCAGAGATCGACACCCCTACCATATAAAGCTTCATAAGGAGCCATCTGGATACTAAGACTAGTAACTGTTGTTGTAGGCAAACTCTGCTAAAGTCAAAAACTGACCCCATGAACCTCCAAAGTCAATAACACAAGCTCGGAGCATGTCCTCCAATATTTGAATAGTCCACTCGGACTGCTCGTCCGTCTGAGGATGAAAGGTTGTACTCAACTCAACCTGGGTGCCCAACTCTCGCTGAACTGCTCTCCAAAAATGAGAGGTAAACTGCATACCTCGGTCTGAAATGATAGAGACCGGAATACCATGAAGACGAACAATCTCCCGGATATAGATCTGAGCTAACCTCTGGGATGAATAGGAGACTGCCACAGGAATGAAATGCGCTGACTTGGTCAGCCTATCAATAATGACCCCAACTCCGTCGAACTTCTTCCGAGTTAGCGGAAGTCCAGTAACGAAGTCCGTAGTGATCTGCTACCACTTTCACTCGGGAAGCTCAATCCTCTGAAATAAACCACCAGGCCTCTGATGCTCGTACTTAACCTGCTGACAATTCAAACACCAAGTCACATATGCAACAATATCCTTCTTCATTCTATGCTACCAATAATGCTACCGCAAATCCTGATACATCTTCGCGGCGCCCGGATGAATAGAGTACCAGGAACTATGGGCCTCTTCTAAAATCAACTCCCAAAGCCCATCCACATTAGGCACACAAACTCGACCCTGCAATTTTAAAACTCCATCAGCATCTAAGGTAACCTGCTTTGCACCTCCACGCTGCACCATGTCTCTAAGGATACACAAATAGGGATCATCAAACTGCCGATCATAGATACGCTCCAATAATAAAGAACGAGCGACCGTGCAAGCTAATACTTGACTAGGCTCAGAAATATCCAACCTCACAAATCGATTGGCCAAAGCCTGAACATCCAAAGCAAGCAGCCTCTGACCGACTAGAATATAAGCAAGACTACCCATATTGGCTGACTTTCTACTCAAGGCATCGACCACCACGTTGGACTTTCCTGCGTGATATAAGATAGTGATATCATAATCCTTCAACAACTCCAACCACCTCCTCTTCCTCAAATTCAACCCCTTTTGCTTGAACAAATACTGAAGACTCTTGTGATCAGTGAACACCTCACATGCCACGCCATACAGATAATGCCTCCAAATCTTCAATACGTGAACAATGGCTGACAACTCTAAATCATGCACTGGATAGTTCTTCTCATGAATCTTCAACTGCCTCGAAGCATAGGCAATGACCTTGCCATCCTGCATCAACACTGCACCAAGCCCAATACGGGAAGCATCACAATAAACTGTATAAGGCCCTGAAGCTGTGGGCAATGCTAACACCAGTGCCATGGTCAGAGCTATCTTGAGCCTCTGAAAGCTCTCCTTACACTCGTCCGTCCATCTGAACTGGGCACCCTTCTAAGTCAACCTGGTCATCGGGGTTGCAATAGATGAAAACCCCTCCACGAACCGACGATAGTAGCCTACCAATCCCAAGAAACTCCGAATCTCTGTAGTTGATGCTGGTCTAGGCCAGTTCTTGACTGCCTCAATCTACTTCGGATCAACCTGAATACCCTATGATGATACGACATAATCCAGGAATGCAACTGAACTCAGCCACAACTCACACTTTGAGAACTTCGCATATAGCTGACTATCCTTCAAAGTCTAAAGAACCACTCTGAGATGTTGCTCGTGCTTCTCCCGGCTACGGGAATATATCAAAATATCATCAATGAAGACGATCACAAATGAATCCAAATAAGGCCTGAACACTCGGTTCATCAAATCCATAAAAGTTGTTGGGGCATTTGTTAACCTGAATGACATAACCAAGAACTCATAATGCCCGTACCGAGTGCGGAAAGCTGTCTTAAGGACATCGGATGCCCTAATCATCAACTGATGGTAGCAAGATCTCAAGTCTATCTTAGAAAATACCTTGGCACCCTGAAGCTGATCCAACAAATCATCAATCCTTGACAATGGATACTTATTCTTGATCATGACCTTGTTCAACTGCCGGTAATCAATGCACATCCTCATTGAACCATCCTTCTTCTTAACAAACAATACTGGCACACCCCAAGGCGAAACACTGGGTCTAATGAAACCCTTCTCAAGTAAGTCTTGCAACTGTTCCTTCAACTCTTTCAACTCTGGCGGGGCCATACGATATGGCAGAATAGAAATGGGCTGAGTGCCTGGAGCCAGATCAATGCAGAAATCAATATCCCAGTCGGGTGGCATCCCCGGCAGATCTGAAGGGAAAACCTCAGGAAACTCACGAACCACGAGCACAGAATCAATAGAGGGAACCCCAGCACTGGAGTCACGAACATAAGCCAAATAGGCTAAACACCCCATCTCGACCATACGCCGAGCCTTCACATATGAAATAACACTGCGGGTAGAATGACTAGGAGTCCTTATCCACTCTAAACGGGGCAAATCCGGTAAGGCTAAGGTCATAGTCTTGGCATGACAGTCCAAGATAGCGTGGTAAGGTGATAACCAGTCCATCCCCAATATAACATCGAAGTCGACCATATCTAAAAGCAACAAATCAACACGAGTCTCAAGACCTCCAATCACCACAATACAAGAACGATGAACTTGATCGACCACGATAGAATCACCCACCGATGTAGACACATAAATAGGAATACTCAATGAATCATTAGGCATGACCAGGCACAGTGCAAAATAAGATGACACATACGAATACGTAGACCTGAGATCAAATAACACTAAAACATCTCTATCACAAACCAGAATAGTACCTGTAATAACTGCATCTGAAGCCTCAGCCTTGAGTCTAGCTGGAAGGGCGTAACATCGGGGCTGGGCCCTACCACCCTGAACTACCACTCTGGAATGGCCTGTTGCTGGCTGGCCTCCACCTCGGGCGGCCTGAGCTCCACCTCTAAGACCTCTACCTCCACCTCTAGCACCTCTACCCCACCTCTAACTGCCTGGGCGGGCTGTGGAACACCTGGTGCCTGAACTATAGCACGAGAACCCTGATGCTGAGAGCTACCTGGTGCTCGAGGGCAAAACCTAGCAATGTGCCCCGGATCACCACAAGTGTAACAAGCCCTCGGTTGCTGAAACTGTTGGCCATGTCGACCTGAATGACCACCTCGGAAACTTTGAAGCGGCGGTGCACTGATGGGAGCTGGTGGTGCACTGTAAGGCTGCTGATCAGAATAATGCGCCTGAGAACCACGACCACCTGAAATACCATGGGAGACCTGGAGAGCTGACTGAAAGGGCCTAGGAGGATGGCCTCTACCATATGAATCTCTAACTCCAGACGAGGTGCCACTGAATCTGCCTAAATGACGGGGCTTCTTATCCGACCCATGACCACCTCCCTGTGACAAAACCATCTCAACTCTGTGGGCCACGTTGGCCGCCTCCTGAAAGGTGATCTCACTCCTGGCCTCCTTGGCCATCTGAAGACGAATCGGCTGAATAAAACCATCAATAAACCTCCTCACCCTCTCTCTCTCGGTGGGAAGTATGATAAGATCATGACGAGATAGATCGATGAACCTGGTCTCATATTGGGTGACCATCATAGAACCCTGCTAGAGGCGCTCAAACTGCATCCGAAAGGCCTCTCTCTGAGTCACGGGAAGAAACTTCTCCAAAAACAACACTGTGAATTGCTCCCAAGTCAAAGATGGCGAACCGGCTGGTCTAGCTAAGCAATAATCCCTCCACCAAGTCTTGGTGGATCCAGACAGACGAAAGGTAGCAAAATCAACTCCATTGGTCTCAACGATCCCCATGTTCCGAAGAACCTTGTGACAACTATCCAGATAATCCTGGGGATCCTCAGTAGATGCACCGCTGAATGTAGAAGTGAAGAGCTTGGTGAACCTATCCAGCCTCCACAAAGCATCGGCGGACATAGCCGCTCCATCGCTAGTTTGAGCCACTACACCCGTCTAAACAGCCACAGCTGGTTGAACCACTGGAACTTGAACCTGGGGAGCTACCTGCTCCGGAGTGCGTGTAGCAGGAGTCTGAGACCCTCCTCTAGCCTGAGAAGTGGCTGGTGTTACTGGAAGCAAACCCGCTCGGGTAACACTCTCCATGAGGCTCACCTATCGGACCAGAGCGTCCTGAAGAACTGGGGTGGCAATGAACCCCTCTGGGACCTGAGCTGGGCCCACCGGAACTGCTGGTACCGAAACCTCCTCCTCAAAATCAACTTGAGGCTCCGCCACTAGTGCTGCTGCTCGGGGCTGAGCTCTACCCCTACCTCGACCTCCGGCATGGCCTCGGCCCCGCCCTCTGCCCCTAGTGGGAGCTGCTGCTGGAGGCTCGGGCTGCTGAGCGGTAGATGAGGAAGCGCGTGTTCTCGCCATCTGGGAAAGAACAAAGTAGAAATTCAATTAGCATTTGAGGAACAAATTTGCACAACAAGAAAGAACAAATGTGAAATTTCCTAACTCTGTAGCCTCTGAGGGATAAATACAATCGTCTCAGTACCGATCTAGCAGACTCTACTAAGCTTGTTCGTGAGTTGTGAGACCTATATAACCTAGAGCTCTGATACCAACTTGTCACGACTCAGATTTCCCACTCTCAGGAATCGTGATGACGCCTACTAATGAGAGCTAGACAAGCCAATCCTTAACTGATTACTTCCTTAACAATTATCAGTACTATCATGATAACAACAGAATTAAATAAACATGCGGAAAACTTAAATTAAAGAAACTGAACAATAGTACAAAAATCGATATATGCCTCTACCTAGGAACCGATGTCACATCACTCATGAACTCCTAAGATTACTAAATATAACTGTTTGAAAGAAAATATAAACTGTTTGTCTCGAATACATGAGATAACAGACTGAAATGAAAGATAGAGGAAATGTTGGGCCTGCGGACGCCTGCAAGGCTACCTCGGGGTCTCAGTGGACTGAAAGTTGTCTCCCGCGCTACTGTTGTTGTCCAATATCTGGATCTGTGGAAAAAAGCATAGAGTGTAGTATCAGCACAACCGACCCCATATGCTGGTAAGTGCCTAGCCTAACCTCGGTGAAGTAGTGACGAGGCTAGGACCAGACTACTAAATAACCTGTGCAGTTCAAATATATATGTGTGCAACAGAAAAGAAATACAGGAAATAACCGGTCAATGTGGGAAGGTGAAACATGTTGAGGGAGTTAACAGTTCCAAATAGAAAGCCTTAATAAAAGGAAGAAGCAACAAAGCCAAAATGTCAACCATAATCAGAAATCAACAATTTACACGGCATCACCCTTCGTGCTTTTACTCTCGTCCTCACCCAAACAATATCAATAATAAAAATATACACGGCATCACCCTTCATGTTTTTACTCTCTTTCCTTACAATATAATCAATGAATATCGGTATGGAATGACACATCATACTGCACGACATCATCCTTCGTACTTTACACTCTTTCCTCACAATAGCAAACAATGCACGACATCACCCTTCGTGCTTTAATACTCTTCCTCACCCAAACAACAGTCACAAACAATGGGGCAAGGGAGTAGAAAAATAATAGTAGAAATCCCGGTGAGGGAATACAATTAAACAACTAAGTCCCGGGAAGGGAACAATATCAAAATCTCAACATCCCGGCAAGGGAAATAATCAACAAAGCAACAAACATCCTGGCAAGGGAGCAATTTGATAACTCTTTCTCTTTCTTTCACTTTTACTTCTTAACTCACTTTACCACTTGAGCCAACGCTCCAAAGGGTTCAATCATTTCACATATTTTCACACATGGTAATATAACTCGAGCCAATGCTCCTCGAAGTGCAAAGATCACAATTTCTTTCACAGGCTTTTTACAACATGTAGAAATCATCATTTAAGTCATGAAAGATACAACAAAATCAAAATATCCATAATATAAAGACTTACGGTCATGCTAGACACCAACGTATAGATACTCGTCACCATGCCTTTACGTCGTACTCGACAATAAGCACGTAGCAAATAAGACTCAACTCCTAATCCCTCAAGTTAAGGTTAGACCAAACACTTACCTCGAAGCTTTGAACACCACTCAAGCATCAATTATAGCTTAACCCCTTGATTTCACCACCAATCCGCTCGAATCTAGTCATACGTTACTTAATTATATCAATAAGTGCTAAATGAATCAACCCCAATGCATGAAAATGAGTTTTCCCAAAGTTTCACTCAAAAAGTCAAAATCATCCCGGGCCCACGTGGTCGAAACCCGAGGTTCGGACCAAAACCCGTTTACCCATTCCCCCACGAATCCAAATATATAATTTGTTTTGAAATCGGACCCCAAATTGAGGTCCAAATCCCCAATTTTAGAAAAACATAGGTTCTACCCAAAACACCCAATTTCCCCCATGAAAATCTTTGATTTTAAATTGAAATCATGTTAAAAGATGTTAATGATTGAAGAAAACTAGTTAAAAATGACTTACAATTGATTTGGAGAAGAAAGGTTGTTTGAAAAATCGCCTCTTATGCTTTTGGGGTTTTGAAAAGTGAAAAATAGCTGAAAACCCCGTCTATTTATACCGCTCTCAGACCCCCAGTGCGGACCGCATCAAATGGACCGCGGCTGCACTAGCGTACCTGAAGACCTGCAGCTCAGCACCCTGCACGGACCGCACAAGGCCGACCGTGGCTACACAGCCTCCACCGCGGACTGCACAAAGGCGACCGCGGCCGTGCTGGCCCCTCCGCGGTCGCACGCGATTTCTTGCGGACCACACTCAAGGGTTCAGAGGCCTGTAACTTCCTGAACCTGCAACATTTTCTAAGCCAAAAATCATTCTGAAACACCTCTAAAACTGTCCCGAGCCCTCGGGGTTCCTAACCAAATACATGCACTAACTCAACAATATCATACGAACTTATCCATGCGATCAAATCGTCAAATTAACCTCAAAAACACTGAATCAAACCTCAAAATCAAGAGTTTTTTTCGAAAAACTTCATCAAGTTCAAATTTAGGATTTCAAGTCCGAAACACCTCAAACGACGTTCGATTTTAACCAAACTTTACAGAAATATCTTAAATCACATATAAGACCTGTACCGGGCGCCGAAACCAAAATACGGGCTCGATACCAGCACGTTCTAATAAATCTTCATTTCAATTTTTCCTTAACAAATTTCAGAAAACAATTTTTACTTAAAAATTCATTTCTCGAGCTTGGGACCTCGAAATTCAAATTCCGGACATACGCCCATGTCCCATATTTTCCTACGGACCTCCCAGGATCGTCAAATCACGGGTCCGGGTCCGTTTACCCAAAATATTGACCGAAGTAAAATTTATTCATTTTAATATCAAAACTTAGCAAATTATCATAAATTTGATATTTGAGCTTCCGGCTACGTGCCCGGATTGCGCACGCAAATCGAGGCGACTGTAAATGAGGTTTTCAAGGCCTCGGAAGCTCGAAATGGATAAGAAAATAGGTGATGACCCTTTGGGTCGTCACATTATTTTCCTCATTGCTCCTTGTGTATTCTTGCCTCTAAAGATGTTATGTAACCTTAAAGTAGTGTCTCTACCCTTCCAAAGTAGTTTTACGATGTATTTATATGACCTAGGTAGGGTGGAGGGTCGTCCAAGGCAATCCAAAATTGGATAGGAGAGCTGGAGGGCGAGTCAACTTTCGTG
The DNA here is from genome assembly GCF_000715075.1 of Nicotiana tabacum. Lineage (NCBI taxonomy): Eukaryota > Viridiplantae > Streptophyta > Magnoliopsida > Solanales > Solanaceae > Nicotiana > Nicotiana tabacum. Next base: position 6,765,350 of record NC_134082.1, on the reverse strand, counting down.
CAGCGCGCGAACTTGGACGCAGACTCAGCTTTTGCAATTTTCCAGTTCGCGAAGCGATCCGTTCCTTCACTTCGCTTCGTTGTTTTGTGCCTTCATTTTTCTCCTTTTTGCGTCCGTTTTCGTGCCACGCACGAAATTGGACGAGCTCCCAATTCTTTCCATCTCTTCTTTTTATGTCGAATTATCATCTTTTGATTATTTATCATCCAACTCGTTCCTACACATAAGAAACACATAATGAGTATATTTCACTTTGAAAACCATGTAAACTCCCACAACTCACACAAGAATTAATATGCAAATATACTAAAAAATATGTACTTTTCATAATTTATCACCACCCTACACTTAAACTCTTGCTCGTCCTCGAGCAACTTAAAATTAAGCGCATAGAAAAGAAATACCTTCAAAAACATACTCGAACATCATACCAATGATAATGTTTTATATCAACGCTTAGAACTCAACATATGCACTCTTCATACATTTACTCATATTTTAAACTCATGCCAAGATTATTTAAAGTATCTGTGTGACTCTTCTAACATCCTGACCTCAAAACTTGACTCTAATGCATTCCACACTATGACTCGCTCCTTGTGCCTACTCAAAAATCAAGGTCTCTACCAATCCTTTGCAAATCATGTGCCCTCACCCACAAACCACATAGAGAAAGTAGTCCACACTCAATATAAATTCAAGTATAGTTTAAGGACTCAAATATATAAAGAATTCGCTCACTCTCACAAAGACACTCTTATGCCACGCAAGTTAGTACCATAGGCTTGCCCGTAGTGCAAGACTCTACTAATTTAAGCTCGTAAAGTTTAGGATCAAGTGGGACTTTATAGGTGACTAACACTCCTAAGCCTATGGACGAGCAGTATATATTTGACGAGCAGTATATATTTGAAAAAATAGTGACTAACACTCCTAAGCACTTTAATACCCTACACTTCACTTTTAAGCATACCTTCTTGTCAGGACCAATTCGATGTCTTGCCATGAAACATGCACATTTACGCCCTTCTTCATTAAGCACATCAACATATAGATATTTACTAGTTCAGACAAAGATATGGAGGTGTTATTCATTTTTTTTTCTTTTTTTTTCCTTTCACTCTCCTTAATTTGGTATTTTTTGGATAGTATTTTTTTTGTTTATACACAAGTGCACCTTTTCGACCTTTTTATGGTTCCACTCAAAAGCTCCCTAATCTCTTTATTTGGTCTTCTAGCTACTTAAGTGCTTTTGGAGGTAAAGGTTCAACAAGATTTGATTAAGAACAAAAGGGGTTCGGCTTGTAATGTGGTTGCCAAAGAAACGATTTATAGGCTCAAAAGGATTGACTACAGATAATATTAGCATTGTTAGGCAAATAGGCAAAATTGTCAATCAAAGAAAGCCTATATCACTTCCCAAACTTATAAGACGTAATCATTTCGCTTTGACTCACACACAGAGCAAGTTCTAGACTAGCAAGGATGGCACAGAATACACCAAAATCTCACCTCACACAATGCACATGACTCACTCAGGATAGCTGGGACTCGACTCTCAAGTTAAAGCAACTAGCACAATCATCATAAAATTTAAGTACATGGGAATTAATCACAAGAGTCGAAAGATGAGCCTCAGTATCAAAAGAAAGCCACACATATTTTCAAGGCATATAATTACAAAGATCACAAAGAAAGTACTTAGTTCAAATGCTCCACCTCTAAGCCACGATATAAAATATGTCAAAAATCATAGATGCTCAAGTTCTCTTCCCTCGATTTCCTAAAAAAATATAAAAAATATAAAAAAACTATCCGATTCAAGTTACATCCCTTGGAAAAGAACCGATGCCAAAAGAAAAACCAAGGGAGATTATTATCTGCCTACGGCTAACTAGAAAAACTATTTTAGATTTTTTTTCAATGGACCTTAATCCCTCAAGAAGGTTGTCCAAGAGATCCATCGTCAGGAAAAATCCAATTTATTTATTTTTCTTCTATTTTTCTAAATAAAAAAAAATTATTCAATTAAACTAACACAACTAAAATAGCACAGAAAGTCATCCAGACAATCTTCTTACCCTATACTTAAAATTGTGCATTGTTCCCAATGTACGCCATAACTAATAAGAGGGTAAAAGAAACTCCCTGGTAGGCTAGAGGCCGAAGCACTAGCAACTCATGGGGTATTTAGACTTCTCCTAGGCCAGGTTCTTTATGCGAATACCTCACACTTAGTCCTAACCATCTGGTTTGTTGTTGCATTCTTCCAATAACTTTGCTTTCCATGCTCCTAGAAAATCAAAAATCGACACTACAAAAATAATAAATTAAAATATATATATATATATATATATATATATATATATATATATATATATATATATATATATATATTTATAAGAAAGCAGTAAAGCTGGGTTGTCTCCCAACAAGTGCTTGATTTAACGTTGTGGCACGACGTAAACTACTTTTTGTATCCACTTTGAACTTATGAACTGGACCAAAGTTTTGCTTCTAAGGTTTCTACTATGTTCCAAGAGTGGTGGAATAAATCTAACTGCCCCAAGAAAATAATGTAGTATTCTGCACTTCTTAGCCTCTGCATGAGGTATGTAATCCTGACTTTTTGTCAAGAAAAATTCCAAATATGGGCACCTTGTTCCTCATTCCTTGACTTCTCAATTGGCTTAGATGACTTTTATTTCCATATCATCATCCAAACACAATATGAAAAAATGCTTGGAGTGTGGATCAATGCGCTCAACTACATGAACAGTGGGACTGTCAACATCGTCAAAACCCATGACACTAGAGTCAATTAAATATGTATCATCAATGTCCTTGGTTGACTCTAGTATCTTTTCTATAACATCGACATCCTCAAAATCTAGTTCGATTGATTGTTGGTGTTCTACTATGACCTCCTTCCTTAGCACCTCAATTTCGGTATCTTATTCATGCTCTTCTTGGCTATTATTCACAATATTGTCTTGTTGAGCATTAAATACTTCAACTAGTTGACTCACTTGTGCCTCCAGGTTGCGAATAGTAGCATCTTGCATTTGTATGTGCAGTTGTTCTCATTATTTTGTTCCACAAGGCACCTTAGCATATCCTTGATCTCTTTCATATTATCATCCATGGGTTCTTTGTTCCTAGTTACTTAACAAGAAAAAGTAGAACCATCATAGTAAGTGGTTGGGAGAGGATAAGAAATATATTCACAACCATGAAAATGACCATCTTGACCATCACACATATCACACATATTCCACATATAAGATTGAATTGGTGGACGTAACTCGCTCTCGAAAATATTTTGATAATTTTGCCATGGGTAGTTTCCTCCACAATATGCATAAGGAGGATTAAAGGTAGTATTACTAATATCAAAAATCTCATAATTCCAAGATTCCATGTTTTTAAAATCAACAAGTAAAACAAAAAAAATCAAATACAAGAAAACAAAAATAAAAGTTCAAACTTGCAACCAAGAAATATGTACACCTACAGCTATACCGTTAGCATCCTGACAACAACGCCAAAATTTGATCATGCCCAACTCTAGTCCTAAAAAGGATAAGCGGTCGTTGCAAATATAATCCGTTCTAAAAGTCAGGAGTCGAATCCCACAGAGAACTAAAGTTTAACTATAACTATTCACGATTACCAAGAAGACAAGTTCGAACAATTTCTAAGTTATAAAGATGAAAATTGCTATGTCTAACTAATTCAATAACAAATTAAAATAGAAAATTAACAAATAAAGATACTAAGAGTTGGAGACAAGATTAAGGAGGTCTAGAGTTATGATTTCCCCAATTGTTAGAATCCTTCCCGCTATGTCTCCTATAATTTTGCCTAATTATTCTTTACTGATCGTGAGCACTTCAGTTGTCGTAATTCTCTCCCGAGCAACTACAATAATTTACTAGATATATTCTCCCGAACTACGCTAACTGACATAATCTTATTGCGCACTATGACCACGTCAAGACTTTGTTATTCCTAAACCCACCTTTAAACCTGATGCATTGATTCCTCGTATAAGTTAAGAGTGACGGTATTCAACACCTACCTAAATATGTACCATTTCCCAAGCAATACATAATAAATAGGCACAGTAAATTGATGGCCATTCAATCAACAGAAATAAGCACGTAGTTGAACAAGTAAAGAAATTCAAAGGCCAAATTATATTCAAACATAAAAAGAATTCATCCTCCAAAAGGTTCCATCAAAACCCTAAATAATAAATTATCTACTCATAATAGTATGTGAAAATACAATACTAAAATTCATAACCAACAATAGAAAATAGGAAGAAGAATGGAAAAACTTGTGGTTAAATCTTCCTCCTTGCTCCCAGTGTATTCTTGCCTCCAAAGATGCTGTGTAATCCTAAAGTAGTGTCTCATCCCTTCCAAAGTAGTTTTAGGATGTATTTATATGATCTAGGTAGGGTGGAGGGCAGTCCAAGGCAATCCAAAGTCGGATATGAGAGCTGGAGGGCGCGTCAACTTTCGTGCAACGTGCGAACTTGGACGCAGACTCAGTTTTTGCAATTTTCCAGTTCGCGAAGCGATCCGTACCTTCACTTCGCTTCGTTGTTTTGTGCCTTCATTTTTCTCCTTTTTCGCATCCGTTTTCGTACCACGCACGAAATTGGGCGAGCTCCCAATTCTTTCCATCTCTTCTTTTTGTGTCGAATTATCATCTTTTGATCATTTATCATCCAAACTCGTTCCTACACATAAGAAACACATAATGAGTATATTTCACTTCGAAAACCACGTAAATTCCTGCGGCTCACATAAGAATTAATATGCAAATATACTCAAAAATATGCACTTTTCATCATTTATCAAATACGAAACTAAATCACAGTTGATTTTGTTTTCCAGTTTGATTCTGATTATCGATTTTGTGGGATTTCTCGATTTTCTTCGTACATCCCTAGTTCCAATTACTTCGGATTCTTAATTTATTAATTTGCTCTCATGAGTATAACGATTGATTATTGCATAAAGCCGATCAAATAACAAAACTAATCAATATTCTCTTAATTAATCCTGATCACAAGTAGTTTAACTAACTTTCGCACTTAAATTCGAATTGAAGAGCTCTTTTCAATGGAAAAAAACAACAATTAGCAATAAGCCAAGAACAATCAAATAAAATAATTTATCAATCAACTAATAATTGGTTCTATCAATCTTTTGATAAAAAGATTAAGTTATAAGATAATTGGAAGAATAAATAAATAAATAAAAAACACTTCATTTTATAGTATGTTCATACTTTTCTCAGTACTCGTAATCTTTGATACTCTTAATAGCATTTTTCTTTTTCCTCCTTTGGTTGCTTTCTTCCCTTCATTTTTCTCTTTGGGTTTAATGTTTATTGTAATTTATCAGGTACTATTTTTTTTTTTTAAATGTTTTTGGTTGGGAAAAGGTATAAGTACCCTCTCAATCTATATCAAAATTTTCAACCACACACCTTTTCTCACGACCGATTTTCATGAGTCGTTCTTCCAAAACACACTTGATTTCATGAACATTTTATCACACATTTTTCAAGAACTTCAAATTTAATTTTGGGTTTCAAAATTCAACAAAAACTCAACCAAATCTGACCCAAGCAAGCTTAAATTTCAACTACAATTTCACTACAACATCATCATCAAACCCCAGTAATCAATAACCTTCATATTTGCTCAACACCTCCAATTCTTTTTCAAGTTCATACAAGAATAATGACAATAATAACTGTCCTTATTTTTTTCATTATATTTTGGAATTAAAAAGGAAAAAAAGAAAGGAAAATGAAATAGACCTAAAAAAACTAAAAGCCAGACATATGAAAAATTAGATTAAGTATTTGTCATATTTCTCCTTTTTATTTAGGGATAATGCATAAAATCCTCCCCGACCTATGACCATATTACCAACTACACACCTTTTCTTTTCGGGGGTCCTATTACCCCTCTGAACTATTTTAAAGTGTAATAAACACCACCTTAAATGCTGACGTGGCATAGAGAGTGTGCACACTCTCTTAAAGGCAAGTGGAAGTTATAAAAATAATTTTAAAATTGATTAACAAGTACAAGTGTCATCTTTTGATGGGACATTACAGAATTAATTACATCAAATTAATTGGTCTCCTTCGCTTCTAAACCTCTTCTCGCACGAACAAGGGGGACGTCGTTTCAACGGTGAAATACCGGAGCAAAAATTCAAAACAACACAAAATCAACCTAGAAATCAAAAGCAGATATGTTTAATAATAGAAACAGAGCTACAAATAGAGGGAGCAACGAGCATGATTCAGTAAGAACCTATGAATTGTCAAAACGGTTTCGTTCACTGGAGTTTCGTTGGAGCAAGGGTCTTCGTCGGAGTTTCGTTCTCCGGCCAGATTTGACAATATCAAACAAGTATTATATAAAACCCATTAAATGAGGTTTTTGCCTTTTGGCCGGATATGGTAATGAAGGCCTGCAAATAGGAAAATAAGGAAGAAGGAGAAAACGGTGAAAATAAGAAATACACATTTTAGGCGCGTGTATTTCTCCACCTTGCACGCATCTGGTTGTTGCTTTTTAAGGGGTAAATAATATTACTTAAAAAAAGTTCAGGGAGGTAATAGGACCCTCGAAAAGAAAATGTGTGTAGCTGGTAATATGGTCATAGGCCGGGGAGGATTTTATGCATTATCCCTTTTATTATGGACTAATTTATAAAATGATCGCTTAATAACTCACTGGTAATTTTTTGTGACCATACGATAAAATTAACTAGTTCTCACATATGTTGTGATTATTTCCTCCTTTGCTTAATCACCTCTGCTTCCTTTACTTCACCTCATACTTACACACAAGCACGGATCCCTTTCGTAAAACTAATGACTTGTGTTACTCTTCTAACTCCTTATATAGAATGAATAACTTTAAATAGAATGATCATAAGAAATATTAAGAGAAAGGGATTGAAAAAAAATCAAAGCAAATCGTCAACAATGGTACCTTGCCTTCTCTTCTATTACATGATTGTGCCTATATTCATTATGTTTTTTTTCCACTGCAAAATAATACTACCAATATTGGGATAAAATTTGATAATGGAGCCATTGATTTGTTATATAGGTGAAGGGAAATCGAGTGAGTTACGACCAAGCAGACTCAATATTGGTGGAGCCATGGGGAGGTGCTGGTGGATCAGAATGGTATTACAAGCTGAAAAGTCCCATTAAAGAAATATTGATTGCTCATGGAGATTGTATAAAATCCATCATGTTCAGGACCATTATTGAACAAGGTACTACCATAGACTCGCCAAAGTTTGGTGGGGATGGAGGTCGAAGAGACAAGGTAGGTCCAAAAAAATTGTGGTCAACATATTTATTTCCCATGATTGGCACGTTCTTCTCAAGTTAACTTGTGTCATGTCGTAGGAATGAGCTTAAACTTTTTAATAAAAATTTAATTATCAAAATATGAAAAATGACATGTTATATGTCAGCTTAACATGATAGTTTAGCATCTTTTTGCATTTTCACTGTACACAACATTAACTCTATAGTACATAAGCATCTTTCAAGTCAAAGATATGAACACACCGGTTCCTTTCACTATAGATCCTCACTTGGGATTAACACAAGGCCAACAGAGTTACAGGTTTTGATTGAATCCCCTTCATCTAAAAATTATGTAGAAAGGGTAAATATAATTTTCTTATATATCTAAGTTAGTTGAATCCTCTCAATGCAAAGGAAGTGGCAAAGTGTCCAAATTTGCTTTAGGTCACAGATTTTGGATCCTATTGTGACATTCTTGTACTTTTCTGAATTCTTGTCAAAATTATCGACTTTGCTACTTATTTAACCGATTGCAATAATCTCAGGTTGTTATGGAGGAAACTCCATTGGAATATTTAACATGCATCAAGGGGACATTTGGATATTGTGGTGGCTATTCGGTTGTAAAATCTCTATGTTTTATAACTAATGCAAAGAATTATGGACCATTTGGGTGTGAGGCTGGAACCCCATTTTCGCTTGTGATGAAAGAAGGTGGAGCTATTGTGGGATTTCACGGTCGTTGTGGAGCATACCTTGATGCTATTGGTGTTTATTTGCAGAAACTTACTCCTCCCACTTTATCAAAGGAACCTGAAGCTAAAAACATTGAGCCAAATGAACCTGTGGTTGAAGAAATTGAAATCCATGACGTATGTTGTAATCAAACGAACTCAATACTGGTGGAGCCATGGGGGGGTAACACCGGTGGATCAGAATGGAATTACAAGCTGAAAAGTCCCATCAAAGAAATATTGATTGCTCATGGAGATTTTATACACTCCATCATGTTCAGAACCATTACCGAACAAGGTACTACCATAGACTCACCAATGTTTGGTGGGGATGGAGGTCGAAGAGACAAGGTAAGTCCAGAAAAATTATGGTTGACATATTTATTTCTCATGATTGGAACGTTCTTCTCAAGTTAAATTTGTGTCATGTCATAGCAATGAGCTTAAATTACGTAAAAATAACAGTTAATTATCAAGACAATTAAACCAGTTATAACAGATTATTCATTTAGCTTACAACCTTCAAGTTACCTTATCATGCTCTTGATATGAAAATAACAGGCTATAGATCAACTTAACATGATAGTGTGGCAACTTTTTGCATCATTTTCAGTGTACGCAGCATAATCATATAGTTATATAAGCATCTTTCAAGTTAGCCAGGGTCTTTCGGAAACTGTGTATGCGCACACATTAACCTGCTTAGACCCAACTTAATAGGATTATGCTGGATTGTTGTTGTTGCTGTAAGCATCTTTCAAGATAAGGATATGAATGCACCTGTTAATTTCGAATCCTAATGTGACATTCTTGCACCTTTCTCTGAATTCTTGTTAGAATTTCTCACTCTGCTTATCTCATTGATATGTGATTTGCAATAATCTCAGGTTGTTATTAAGGCGTCTCCATCGGAATATTTAACAGGCATCAAGGGGACATTTAGAGGTTGTGGTATCCATTTGGTTATAAACTCTTTATGTTTTATAACTAATGCAAAGAATTATGGACCATTTGGGTCTGAGGATGGTGGAACCCCATTTTCATTTGTGATGAAAGAAGGTGGAGCTATTGAGGGATTTCACGGGCGTTGTGGAGCGTACCTTGATGCTATTGGTGTTTATTTGCAGAAACTTACTTCACCTGCTTCAGCACAAGAACCTGAAGATGAAACAATTGAGCCAAATGAACCCATGGTTGAAGAAATAATTGAAATCCATGACGTATGTTGTGATTATTCGCTTGTATGCTTAATCACCTCTACTTCCTTAATTGAGATCCCTTTCATTAAGCAATTAATTTATGTTACTCTCCTGACACCTTATATAGGGATAAGAAAGGGAAAATAACAAAAAATGAAAGTAAATTGCCAACAATGGTACCTTGCCATCTCTTCGTTTACATGAATGTATCTATATTCATTTTGTTTTTATTTTTTATTTCTTTTTGGTTTGCTGCAAAATAATACTACCAATATAGGGATAAAATTTTATAATGGAGCCATTGATTAATTTGTTATGTATGTGAAGGGAAATCAAGTGAGTTACGATCAAGCGGACTCAATATTGGTGGAGCCATGGGGAGGCACAGGTGGATCAGAATGGAATTACAAGTTGAAAAGTCCCATTAAAGAAATATTGATTGCTCATGGAGGTTGTATAGACTCCATCATGTTCAAAACCATTACTGAACAAGGTACTACCATAGACTCACCAAAATTTGGTGGGAATGGAGGTCGAATAAATAAGGTAAGTCCAAAAATATTATGGTCGACATATTTATTTCTCATGATTGGAACATTCTTCTCAAGTTAAATTTGTATCATGTCATAGCAATGAGCTTAAATTATGTAAAAACAATAATTAATTATCAAGACAATTGAACCAACTATAGCAAGTAATTCATTTATTTTACGGCGTTCAAGTTATCTTACCAGGCTCTTGATATGAATAAATCACATTATTGGTCAACTTAATATGATAGTGTAGCAAATTTTTGCATTTTTAGTATACACAACATAAAATCTATAGTTACATAAGCATCTTTCAAGTCAAAGATATGAATGCACCCATTGCTTCATATTTAAGTTTGCCGGTTCCTTTGCATTGAGAGGTTTTAAACTAAGTGCCCAAATTTGCTTTAGGTCACCGATTATGAATCCTAATATGACATTCTTGCAATTTTCTAATTCTTTTCAAATTCCCGACTCTGCTACTTATTTAACCGATATGTGATTTGTAATAATCTCAGGTTGTTTTTGAGGAAACTCCATTGGAACATTTAACGGGCATCAAGGGTACATTAGGATGTTTTGATGGCTATTCGGTTATAAAATCTCTATGTTTTACAACTAATGTAAAGAATTATGGACCATTTGGGTCTGAGGGTGGTGGAACCCCATTTTCACTTGTGATGAAAGAAGGTGTAGCTATTGTGGGATTTCACGGGCGTTGTGGAGCGTACCTTGATGCTGTTGGTGTTTATTTGCTGAAATATACTCCCCCTGCTTCAGCACAGGAACTTGAAGATGAAACAATTGAGCCAAATGAACCTATGGTTGAAGAAATAATTGAAATCCATGACGTATGTTGTGATTATTCGCTTGTTTGCTTAATCACCTCTACTTCCTTAATTGAGATCCCTTTCATTAATCAATTTATGTTATTCTTCTGACACCTTATATAGGGATCAGGATCAAGTGACCATAAGAAAGGGAAAATAACAAAAAGTAAAAGTAAATTGCCAACAATGGTACCTTGCCATCTCTTCTTTTATTCATTCTGTTTTTTTGTTCACTGCAAAATAATACTACCAATATAGGGATAAAATTTGATAATGGAGCCATTGATCTAATTTGTTATGTATGTGAAGGGAAATCAAGTGAGTTACGATCAAGTGGGCTCGATATTGGTGGGGCCATGGGGAGGCACTGGTGGATCAGAATGGAATTACAAGTTGAAAAGTCACATTAAAGAAATATTGATTGCTCATGGAGGTTGTATAGACTCCATCATGTTCAAAACCATTACTGAACAAGGTACTACCATAGACTCACCAAAGTTTGGTGGGAATGGAGGTCGAATAAATAAGGTAAGTCCAAAAATATTATGGTCGACATATTTATTTCTCATGATTGGAACATTTTTCTCAAGTTAAATTTGTGTCATGTCCTATTAATGAGCTTAAATTATTAAAAATAATAATTAATTATCAAGACAATTGAACCAGCTATATCATGTAATTTTTTTATCTTACGGCCTTCAAGTTACCTTACCAGGCTCTTGATATGAAAAATAACATTATTGGTCAACTTAATATGATAGTGTCGCAACTTTTCGCAGTTCCAGTGCACACAACGTAAAATCTATATTATATTGGTATCTTTCAAGTCGAAGATATGAATGCACCGGTTGATTCATATTTAAGTTTGCCGCTTCCTTTGCAGTGAGAGGATTCAATTAAGTGTCCAAATTTACTTTAGGTCACAAATTTCGAATCTTAATATGACCTTCTTGCACTTTTCGGAATTCTTATCAAAATTCCCGACTCTGCTACTTATTTAACCGATATGTGATTTGCAATAATCTCAGGTTGTTATTGAGGCAACTCCATTGGAATATTTAACAGGCATCAAGGGGACATTTGGATGTTATAATGGCCATTGCGTTATAAAATCTCTATGTTTTATAACTAATGCAAATAATTATGGACCATTTGGGTCTGATGCCGGTGGAACCCCATTTTCACTTGTGATGAAAGAAGGTGTAGCTATTGTAGGATTTCACGGGCTTTGTGGAGCGTATCTTGATGCTATTGGTATTTATTTGCAAAAACTTACTCCTTCCACTTCAGCAAAGGAACCTATGGTTGAAGACATTGAAATCCGTGAAGTATGTTGTGATTATTCCCTCCTTCAACATATGCATAGTAAACCATTTTCTTGACATGCTTATTTTGGATACATAAGCAGTTGCTCAAACTCTAAGAACATAATATATAGAGAATTAACCAGTCTTTCTTTGGGAGAATTTGATATAATGTTTGGTCTTTTTGGCAGGTGTCACTTTCTTCTCTTCGCAAGGACATTGTCAATATTCTGGATTTCATAGAGAGCTTAAAGAATGAAGAAAATCAAAAAGCAGTTGACGTGGATCTAATTAAAAAGCTAAAATTGAAGCTGGCATTCTTTTGTACATATGTCCAGCTTTCTTATTCAAATATGGAAAATTTTAATTATATAATGACTCGCAGAAGACAAGAAGTTGAAACAATTTTATATGATTTTGGCTACTACATGCAGTTCAAACAAGGCATGCATCATATCCATCCTCGCCTGGTGGAGAATATGGAATATTGTATCGGCTCATGTTATCTTGCTAAATCAAGTGCCTCCATGACTGGGGAGCAGTTGGACTTCCTCCTCCAGAATCTCCCTCATCTTTCCAAGTATTGGGCTGAACAACTTTCTCCATTCGTGACTGAATATGAGATTCTTCAGAATGTATGTGCCAACATAAGAGATTTCCATGGGTTGATAGTGAATGGTTGTGTTGGGCATGAGATTGTTGAACATGTCCTACCTCAGTTTCAACTAATGGCTCAGAGAGTAGGACGCTTCCATTGGGATGATCAGTTTCCTGGAGATTCTCGACTCTTCAAACTAGCACATCTACTCTTGAAGATTATTCCAATTGAACTGGAGGTTATGCACATATGTTTTACAAATTTGAAAGCTTCAAAATCAGCAGAAGTTGGACGCTTCATTGAGCAGCTCCTACAAACCTCTCCGGACATTCTTAGAGCATATCTGATTCATCTACAAGAGCACATGGTAAATGTTATTACCGCTAGCACTCCAGGGGCTCGAAACATTCATACCATGATAGAGTTCCTATTAATCATTCTCACTGATGTGCCTAAGGATTTTGTTCATAATGGCCAATTGTTTGAATTCCTAGCATGTGTTGGAGCACTTACCAGAGACGTATCAGCTATTGCTCGCGACTTAAAAGTGAAATCAAAGAATGCAGAGAGTACCAATAAAACAAACAGTGCAACTCTAGGCTTGCTCGAAAATATTGAACTCCTCAAGAGAGAACTCAAAGATGTTTACTTGAAAGCCCCGGACTCATCTCAACTCTGTTTTCCCTTGAGTGATGCACCCCTATTCATGCATCTTCTACTTAGACACCTAAATGATTTGCTCAATTCCAATGCTTATTTAGTTGCTTTGATAAAGGAAGAAATCAGGCTGGTGAAAGACGATCTAGAATTCATAAGATCTTTCTTCGGGATTGTTGAGCAAAAATTGTATAAAGATCTCTGGGCATGTGTTTTAGATGTGGCATACGAGACAAAAGATATCATTAATTCAATTATTGGAAGAGAAAATGGTCTCTTACATCTTATTTTCTCACTTCCCCTTGCCATAGAAAAGATCAATCTTATCAAAGAAAGAGTCTCAAGTTTATTTGAGAAGATTCCCAAGAACATGGGCGTCATTGTTGTGAACTCTCCAAACAAGCCAGTTGAGTGCAAGTCATCAATAGCTGGTAAAATAATCGTAGGTTTTAAAGAGGAGACATACTTGATAATTAGGAAGCTCACCAGTGGACCAAAAACGCTAGATGTCATTTCGATCACTGGTATGCCGGGTTCTGGTAAAACTACTTTGGCGTACAAAGTGTATAATGATAAGTCAGTTTATGGTCATTTTGACATCCGTGCATGGTGTACAGTCGATCAAAAGTATGACGAGATAGAGTTGCTGAAAAAACTTTTTAATCAAGTTGTTGGCTCATCTTCGAAATTCGGTAAGAATATTGATGTTGCTAATGAGCTACGGAAACATCTGTTTGGAAAGAGGTACCTTATAGTCTTAGATGATTTGTGGGACAATGCAGCATGGGAAGAGTTGACAAGACCTTTTCCTGAAGTTGAGAATGGAAGTCGAATTATTTTGACAACTCGAGAAAAGAAAGTGGCTATGGATGCACAACGCCATAGTGACCCTCTTGACCTTCGATTGCTAACACAGGAAGAAAGTTGGGAGTTATTAGAGAAAAAGGTCTTTGGAAAAGAAAGTTGCCCTGATGAACTACTGGATGTTGGAGAAGAGATAGTCCAAAACTGCAAACGGCTTCCTTTGGTGGTTGATTTGATTGCTGGAGTCATTGCAGGGAAGGAAAAGAAAAGGAGTGTGTGGCTTGAAGTTCGAAATAATTTGAATTCCTTTATTTTCCAAAAAGAAGAGGACGTGATGAGGGTTATAGCATTAAGTTATGATAATTTACCTGATCCCTTAAAGTCGTGCTTGATTCACCTTGCAAGTTTTCCGAAGGACGAAGTAATTCCAGTCCGTAATTTGGAAATTTTATGGCCTGCTGAAGGATTTTTGGAGCAGAGAGATATGAAGAGTGTGGAAGAAGTGGTTGGGATTTATCTGGATAATTTATTTTCCAGTAGCTTGGTAAATTCTTTTAATAAAATAGGTGACGATCGGACTTGCCAAATTCATGATCTTGTGCATGAGTTTTGTTTGATAAAAGCAAGAGAGGAAAAGTTGTTTGACTTGATAAGTTCAAGTGCTCCATCATCATCTTCTTCAGATTTGATGCCACGTCAAATGAACATTGCATATCGTGAGTGGTGTAACAATATGCATTCTGGTAAACACCTCTATTCTTTGAGGATAACTGGACACAAGTTTGGTGACAATAGTCTTAATGATATCTGTCACCTAAGACACTTGAGGCTTCTTAGAGTGTTGCAACTGGATGACTCTTTTATTCTGGTGAATGATTCTTTGTTGAATGAAATATGCACATTGGTTCATTTGAGGTACTTAAACATTCGGACAAAAGTTAAATCTCTTTCGCCTTTTTCAAATCTCTTGAATTTGGAAACTCTGTGGGTGAATAAATATGGACCACCCTTGGTATTATTACCAACAATTTGGAATCTTGTAAAGTTGCGAGTGCTGGCTATATATAATTGTTCCTTCTTTGATTTGGATAAGAATGAGTCAATACTGGTAGCAGAGGACTCAAAGTCAGAGAGCATGAGATTATTACGGGGACTCGAAGTTTCCCATTCAAAAGACACAGAGGATATTTTCAAAAGGTTTCCCAATCTTCACGAGCTTCGATTTGATCTCAAGGAATCATGGGATTGTTCAACAGGGCGATATTGGTTCCCGAAATTGGACTTCTTAAATGAACTAGAATCTCTCGAAGTAACTTTTATAAGTTCAAATTCAATTGATAGTGCGCTCTCTATAGCGACAAATCGGCTTTGGGATTTTCACTTCCCTTCGAGTGTGAAAATGTTGTGTTTGCGTGAGTTTCCTCTGACATCTGATTCACTATCAACAATAGGAATACTGTCCAACCTTGAAGAGCTGTACCTTAAAGACGCAATCATCGAGGGGGAAGAATGGAACATGGGGGAGGAAGACACCTTCCAGAATCTCAAATGTTTGACATTGCAGCGAGTGAATCTTGCTAAGTGGGAGGTTAGAGAGGAATCCTTTCCTGCGCTTGAGAAATTACGACTGCGGGACTGTCGTAAGCTTGAGGAGATTCCGCCTAGTTTCGGGGATATTTGTTCATTAAAAAGTATCGAACTGAAGTGGAGCCCTCAACTTGAAGAATCTGCTCTGAAGATTAAGCAAGATGTTGAAGATACGATGGGAGAAGACAGGATTCAGGTCCTTGTTCATAAGTCTTGAGCACTTTTACACTGAGAAAATATGTGAGTATATACAAACTTATTACCTCCTCCATTTCATTCATTATATGTGTAATTATCTTTTGCAGAATGCATGTAAGGAATACATCCAAATGCATCTAATACATTCTCCTTTTCTTCTTTTCTTCATTTTGTGGGTAAATATACTCCAGCATTTGTTCTTTCAAATTGTTGTTATTGTATACTTTTTCTTTTCTTTTTTGGGCATGGCTTTAGTTGTTTGCATATCATATCTTTTTTGGGATGCTGACTCTCCGCAACGATGAGAATAGTGCTGTAGGAAGTGGATTTGGAGGATTGCAAGAAGTAACTGAAACAAAAGGTCGGCAACCTCTGTACTATATGAAAATAGTAGAGGTTACTTTATATCTCAGCTTTTTCAAGTTTTTATATATCTTTCACAATCAGCCCAGCATAGAGTTATAATTGTGATGCAGGCTGATGGAATTCACACGCACCAAGAATTCAGCCAATCGACGCATTTGGAGGTGAGGCTACATGTGTATTCACTTTACATAACAGTGAAGAAAGAGTAGATGGTGGTGCAACTTCAACTGTAATGCAGAAAATTCAAATTCTCCAGTCTTTATACCTACCTCAGTGGCTGCCAGTGGTGAGGCGCAACAAGTTGATGCACATGGGATGAAAGAAAAACAAGTTCAAAGTGCATTGTTTTGCTCCTCTAGTTGAGAATTTTCCACTTTCTTTCCCTCAATAGGCCTATGAGCAGTTGCTTTATGCTTTTCCTGATTTGTTCCTTCAACTGTGTTATAAGTTGTAAATTCTTTTGTATCAGCTTCATGTTGATCAGTCAAAGTATTGTGGAGCTTCTTGAACTAGTACTTCCACTTTTCTTGACAGATTTGCTTTGCATTCAAACATGCCATTTCAACTAATGGGCGGCAATGAGACTTTAACAGGAGTCAATTATGTGATTGTAGTCAAGTTCAATCTCCACCAACATCTTTATGATGGTCCTACCTAATGATCTTGATGTGTGCATTGCATGGTGCAAGTCCGAATCACAAGTTATCAATATCAAATCTTTCTCTTCATTTTCATACCTGATCGACGAATTTCCAACTAACTTTATTCTCTTTTCTACTTCTTCTTCCAAATTCCTTTTCCCCGATGAAAATGAGAGTGGGAACCTCACTGTTCGATTTCCATAAGTTACCTTAACGCTTATGAAATTCTCACTTTGCATGGGAACATGCAATTCCTTTGAATTTGTTGCGGATTTTGCGCCACTTCTAGGAGAAAAATCAACATATTGTTGGTGTCTCGCACCAGAATCTGAAGGTTGTCTATCAACAGCTTGTAATAACTCCGCTTGAGAGAGGAAGCAGTTATGCTTTCTTGATTTAACACGTGGCCACCGGTAAATCTCATAGTCTCTACATATGTGCTTCAATGTACTTCGTGCAACTGCAATGAGAACATAAGCTTAGCAGCTCGAGTTACCAAAGAAGTAAAGTGAAAAATGCGAATGTTAAAATCATAAAGCATAAGGTTCAAGTGACTCTTAAGTGTAGTGCTTAAGTTTACCCCCTAAGCTGTTAGCAGCATCAGTAAGCTTCTGTTGCGGAAGCCAAATGTATATAGTGTGAATAAGTCACAACTACTATACCAAAAATTATGACAGCCACCAAATAATAAATAAGACAATAAAGCAACAATAAAGGGAACACCAGAATTTACGAGGTTCGACTAATTTTGCCTACTCCTCGGACACAAGCAATATTTTATTCCACTCCAAAAATACAAGTGAAATAATACTAAAGAGAGAAGATACAAATGTCTTAAACAGATGAGAAGACAAATGAGAGATGCGTATAAATCCTAAACATTAAACCTTCTTTTATAGGGGGAAAATCCCCCAACCCTTCTTTTCCCACCGATGTGGGACAAAAGATTTGCCAAATTCAACAAATCTCCACCTTGGCAAAATTTCACATCTTCAATTTTCTCTCAATAACAAATTTTGATTGTGTCTTCATCTTCAATCTTCAGTTTTCAACAATGTTGATCAAATCCAAACAATGTTGAAACTTGACCGCAGTCACCACCTTTGTCAGCATATTAGCAGGATTCTCCGTAGTATGAATTTTCTTCACTGTGACTCCACCTTCTTCTATGATTTCTCGTACGAAATGATACCGAACATCAATGTGCTTCGTCCTTGCATGATAAACTTGGTTCTTCGCTAATTGAATAGCACTTTGACTATCACAAAAAATTGTGATCCTTTTTGTTCAACACCAAGCTCCTTTATCAATCCTTGAAGCCAAATTGCCTCTTTCACAGTCTCTGTAATAGCCATGTACTCTGCCTCTGTTGTAGACAAAGCAACTGTTGACTGCAAAGTAGACTTCCAACTAACTGGTGCCTTTGCAAAAGTAAACACATAACCAGTAGTTGATCTTCGTTTGTCCAGATCACCCGCAAAATCTGAGTCACAATATCCAACTATAAACTGATTGTCTTCCTGCTCAAAAACTAACCCGACATCTACAGTATTATGAATATACCGTAGAATCCACTTCACAGCTTGCCAATGCTCCTTCCCTGGATTGTGCATATATCTGCTAATAACTCCAACAGCTTGTGAAATGTCAGGCCTTGTGCAAACCATTGCATATATCAAGCTACCAACAACATTTGCGTATGGTACCTTTGACATATACTCTCGTTCAGCTTCATCCATTAGCGACATAATAGTACTTATCTTAAAATGGGAAGCAAATGGAGTACTAACTGGCTTAGTCTTGTCATCTATGCCAAAACGTTGAAGTACTCTCTTCAAATATTCCTTTTGAGATAAATAGAGTTTCTTTGAACGTCTATCTCTAATTATCTCCATGCCAAGAATTTTCTTTACCTCACCCAAATCCTTCATCTCGAACCCCTTCTTTAGTTGAATCTTCAACTTATCAATTTCTTCCGAATTCTTGGAAGCTATCAACATATCATCAACATATAGGAGAAGATATACAAAGGAACCATCGTTAAGCTTGTGCAAATACACACAATGATCGTATTTGCTTCTCTTGTACCCTTGCCGCAACATAAACTCGTCAAATCGCTTGTACCATTGTCTAGAAGATTGTTTCAATCCGTACAACGATTTTTCAAGTTTGCACACCATATTTTCTTTTCCAACAACTTTGAATCCTTCTGGCTGAGTCATGTAGATTTCCTCCTCCAAGTTTCCATGTAAAAACACAGTTTTTACATCCATCTAAACTAGTTCCAAATCCAATTGTGCTACCAAAGCCAATATAATTCTAATGGAGGAATGTTTTACAACTGGAGAAAACACTTCATTGTAATCAATTCCCTCCTTTTGAGCATATCCTTTGGCCACCAATCTTGCTTTGTAGCGAACATCTAATTGGTTAGGAAATCCTTCTTTCTTTGCAAATACCCATTTGCACCCAATTGCTTTCTTTCCCTTCGGGAGATTGGCCAATCTCCATGTATGATTCTGATGAAGGGATTGTATTTCATCATTCATGACAATCCTCCACTTATCTTCTTCTGAACTTTGGACAGCGTCTTTATAAGTGGTAGGAACATCATCAGCTACAATTGAGGTTGCACAAGCAACCGTCTCTATGAGACGAACAGGTTTCGTTATTGTTCTTTTTGGCCTGCTGGTTGCTATTGATTCAAGTTGTTATTGAGGTTCCTGAGTTGGAATCTCCTCTACTGGCTCTCCTTCCAGAGGGTAATCTTCATTTGTTTCCTCCTCTGCTTCTTGTGTAGGAAAAATAAATTTTCCCTCAAACTCCACCTGCTTAGAAGCACCTTTATTTTATTTGGTATCTTCTGTTACCTTATTTACTATAGCAGATTCATCAAAGGTAACATCCCTGCTGAATATTAATTTCTTTGTCATAGGACACCATAAGCGATATCCTTTGACTCCAGAAGTAATTCTCATAAAAATAGCCTTTTTTGCCCTTGGATCCAATTTTGACTCTGTCACATGATAATATGCAGTTGAGCCAAACACGTGCAAAGAGTCATAATCTACAGTAGGCTTTTCATACCATTTTTCAAATGGTGTCTTGCCATCAATAGCAGCAGATGGTAAGAGATTAATGAGGTGGCATGCATATGTAACTGCCTCAGCCCAAAATTCTTTGCCCAAGCCTGCATTGGACAACATACACCATACCTTCTCCAGCAAGGTCCGGTTCATACGTTCTGCCACTCCATTCTGTTGTGGTGTATGTCTAACAGTGAAGTGTCGGACGATGCCATCATTTTCACAGACCTTATTGAAATGATCATTTTTGTATTCACCTCCATTGTCTGTGCGAATACACTTGATCCTCTTGCCTGTTTGATTCTCCACCATCGTCTTCCATTTGAGAAAAATTCCCAACACTTCATCTTTGCTCTTCATTGTATACACCCATACTCTTCGGGAAAAATCATCAACAAAGGTTACAAAATAGTGCTTCCCACCCAATGAAGGTGTTTTGGAAGGACCCCAAACATCAAAGTGTACATAATCCAAAATGCCTTTAGTATTATGGATCGATGTACCAAATTTAACCCTTGTCTGTTTCCCTTTAACACAATGCTTACAAAACTCCAAGTTGCAAGCCTTGACTCCTTTTAACAATCCTTGATCTGATAGAGTTTTCAAGGATTTTCCTCCAGCATGTCCCAAGCGCATGTGTCATAGCTTGGTTGCTTCTGCCTCTTTGTCGTCACTGGATGTCACTGTCGTTGTCCCAATAACTGTACTGCCACGATAGCGGTACATATTATTATTCTTCCGATTAGCCTTCATTACCACTAGTGCACCAGAGCATACTCTCATCACTCCATTTTCTGCAATGATTTTGAACCCTTTTGATTCAAGGGCTCCCACAGAGATGAGATTCTTCTTCAAATCTGGTACATATTGAACATCTGTTAATGTTCTGATCATTCCATCGTGGTTCCTTAATCGTATTGAACCAATCCCATATGAGGTAAGAGGGCTGTTATCCGCTGTGTGAATAATTCCATATTCTCCTTCTTGAAAATCCACGAACCAGTCCCTGTTGGGACACATATGATAGCTACAAGCCGAGTCCATCAACCATATGTCTGATGATGTTGATGACTCTGTTGTAACTAATGAGAAGTCTGAATCATCACAATGAGCTACATTTGAATCCATAATGGCCTTTCCATTATTATATTTGGCCTTATTCTTCAACTTCGGACAGTCTTTCTTCCAGTGCCCTTTTTCTCGACAAAAGGCATATTCATCTTTGCTGGGTCTGGATCTTGACTTGGATCTTCCCTTCTTTGTCCTCGTTTGATTTTGAGGATGACCCCTCACAAATAGTTCTTCTCCTTCTCCGCCCTTCTGTTTTTCTCGCTTTTTTTGTTCATAGCTGTACAAAGCCGAACAAACTTCTCTGAGAGAAACTTCGTCATTTCCATGGAGTAGAGTAGTTTCAAGGTGCTCGTACTCATCAGGAAGTGACGCCAACAACATCAAGGCCAAGTCACCATCATCATAAGTTGTATCCATATTTTGCAAATCTGTGACCAACTTATTGAAACTGGTGATATGTTCATTCATCGTGGTACCAGGAACATAGGTGAAGTGAAACAATCTCTTCTTCATGTACAATTTATTTTGACTGTTTTTCTTCAAAAATTTATCCTCCAGTGCTTTCCATAATTTACTTGCAGAAGTTTCCTTTGTGTATGGATATTTCTGCTCTCTAGCAAGGTAGGATCGAATGGTACCGCAAGCAACACGGTTGAGAATCTTCCAATCTTCTTCTCCAATAACATCTGGTTTCTTTTCTTCAATGGCCAGATCTAGCCCTTGTTGAAAAACGACATCTAGAACCTCGCCTTGCCGCATCCCAAAATGTCCGGACCCGTCAAATATTTCTACCGCAAATGTCGCATTTGACACAATTCTTGTCATAAGCGAAGATGCCAATGATGACGTATTGTTGACACTTGATGTAGATTCTTCTTGTTTATTGTCTCCCATATTTGACACAAATATTATTTAATAGCTGACGACACAAATCAAGATTATTTCCTTTCTGATGTAGAAGATCAGACTAAGCTGCAACCACATAGCATACTCAGACAGAACCTTGACTTAGTTACCAAGATAAATCTTTTCTGATGTGGAAGATCAGACTATGCTGCAACCACAGAGCATACTTAGACAGTACCTTGGCTCTGATACCAATTGTTGCGGAAGCCAAATGTATATAGTGTGAATAAGTCACAACTACTATACCAAAAATTATGACAGCCACCAAATAATAAATAAGACAATAAAACAACAATAAAGGGAACACCAGAATTTACGAGGTTCGGCTAATTTTGCCTACTCCTCGGACACAACCAATATTTTATTCCACTCCAAAAATACAAGTGAAATAATACTAAAGAGAGAAGATACAAATGTCTTAAACAGATGAGAAGGCAAATGAGAGATGTGTATAAATCCTAAACATTAAGCCTTCTTTTATAGGGGGGAAATCCCCCCAACCCTTTTTTTCCCACCGATGTGGGACAAAAGATTTGCCAAATTCAACAGCTTCTTCCCAAATTGTTGCTTTAGAACCTCCAGAGTTATTCCGTATTCTCTTTTTATCCTCTTTGTCTTGTTTGCTTCTCCAAATCAGCATGTACTACATTCCTTTGGAGGTCCCTCGCATCAACTTCTACATCATCCACTTGATGATGTTCTGAACCTAGCTGCACAACCTGTGTCCCTATCCCCAATTCCAGTCCGGGTAGAGATCTAGCAACATCATTGTCTAAAGTAGGAGAATGTCTTCTGTTATCAGCAATACCGGTTGTAGTTATTTGATTCGAGTCTACAAGATTTGCATCTCCTTTATCCTTTGTAGCTGATAGAGGTTGGCATGCATCGAGTTGCATCGTATCTCCATTATCTAGTGTAGCCATTGCGGCTGGTTGATATTGGCCTATTTCAAAAGAATTGGGCACGTCAAATGACTCAAATAGGACACCAGATTGCATTGCATCTCCTTTATCCGTATAGCCACTGTAGATGATCGAGGATGGCCTAATTCAAAAACATTGAGCTGTCAAGTGGAGAAACTTTAAATTGTTAGGTGTTTGTCATAATTTGCTTACCATATTTGGTTTTCCTATTTGTTGAAGGAAAATGCAATATAATTACCTTAATTGGGTTTTCCTTTTTGTAGAAAGAAATTATAATTCTCTTATACTTGGCTAGTCCTTTTTCTTGTAGGAAAAGGTTTGGAGTTCTATAAATTGAAGATATGTCCTTCTCATTCAGAAGCATCCACAATGTAGCCATAAGGGCTTGAGAGTAGTATTTAGGGGGAGAACTATACAGGACAAGTGTTAGTGTGTCACTTGTGTTTGCCTTTTCGTGAGGTTGTTCTCTCGATATTTTGTACTCTCTTTTTATATAGTGGATTGCTCATCTCCACGGTGGAAGTAGGTCAGTTGACCGAACCACGTTAAATGTTTGTGTCTCTTTTGGTATATTTCTCCTTTGTTGTATGATTTATCGTCGCTCAAGGTTTGCTTTGCTAGCTTTCGTATGACACTTGATTTTTACGGTCCTAACAAGTGGTATCAGAGCCAAGGTACTGTCTAAGTATGCTCTGTGGTTGCAGCATAGTCTGATCTTCCACATCAGAAAAGATTTATCTTGGTAACTGAGTCAAGGTTCTGTCTGAGTATGCTCTGTGGTTGCAGCTTAGTCTGATCTTCCACACCAGAAAGGAAATAATCTTGATTTGTGTCGTCAGCTATTAAATAATATTTGTGTCAAAGATGGGAGACAATAAACAAGAAGAATCTACATCAAGTGTCAACAATACGTCATCATTGGCATCTTCGCTTATGACAAGAATTGTGTCAAATGCGAAATTTGCGGTCGAAATATTTGACGGGTCCGGACATTTTGGGATGTGGCAAGGCGAGGTTCTAGATGTCCTTTTTCAACAAGGGCTAGATCTGGCCATTGAAGAAAAGAAACCAGATGTTATTGGAGAAGAAGATTGGAGAATTATCAACCGTGTTGCTTGCGGTACCATTCGATCCTACCTTGCTAGAGAGCAGAAATATCCATACACAAAGGAAACTTCTGCATGTAAATTATGGAAAGCACTGGAGGATAAATTTTTGAAGAAAAACAGTCAAAATAAATTGTACATGAAGAAGAGACTGTTTCACTTCACCTATGTTCCTGGTACCACGATGAATGAACATATCACCAGTTTCAATAAGTTGGTTACAGATTTGCAAAATATGGATACAACTTATGATGATGGTGACTTGGCCTTGATGTTGTTGGCGTCACTTCCTGATGAGTACGAGCACCTTGAAACTACTCTACTCCATGGAAATGACGAAGTTTCTCTCAGAGAAGTTTGTTCGGCTTTGTACAGCTATGAACAAAGAAAGCGAGAAAAACAGAAGGGCGGAGAAGGAGAAGCACTATTTGTGAGGGGTCGTCCTCAAAATCAAACGAGGACAAAGAAGGGAAGATCCAAGTCAAGATCCAGACCCAGCAAAGATGAATGTGCCTTTTGTCGAGAAAAAGGGCACTGGAAGAAAGACTGTCCGAAGTTGAAGAATAAGGCCAAACATAACAATGGAAAGGCCATTATGGATTCAAATGTAGCTGATTGTGATGATTCAGACTTCTCATTAGTTACAACAGAGTCATCAACATCATCAGACATATGGTTGATGGACTCGGCTTGTAGCTATCATATGTGTCCCAACAGGGACTGGTTCATGGAATTTCAAGAAGGAGAATATGGAGTCATCCACACAGCGGATAACAGCCCTCTTACCTCATATGACATTGGTTCAATACGATTAAGGAACCATGATGGAATGATCAGAACATTGATAGATGTTCGATATGTACCGGATTTGAAGAAGAATCTCATCTCTGTGGGAGCCCTTGAATCAAAAGGGTTCAAAATCATTGCAGAAAATGGAGTGATGAGAGTATGCTCTGGTGCACTAGTGGTAATGAAGGCTAATCGGAAGAATAATAATATGTACCGCTATCGTGGCAGTACAGTTATTGGGACAACGACAGTGACATCCAGTGACGACAAAGAGGCAGAAGCAACCAAGCTATGACACATGCGCTTGGGACATGCTGGAGGAAAATCCTTGAAAACTCTATCAGATCAAGGATTGTTAAAAGGAGTCAAGGCTTGCAACTTGGAGTTTTGTGAGCATTGTGTTAAAGGGAAACAGACAAGGGTTAAATTTGGTACAGCGATCCATAATACTAAAGGCATTTTGGATTATGTACACTCTGATGTTTGGGGTCCTTCCAAAACACCTTCATTGGGTGGGAAGCACTATTTTGTAACCTTTGTTGATGATTTTTCCCGAAGAGTATGGGTGTATACAATGAAGAGCAAAGATGAAGTGTTGGGAATTTTTCTCAAATGGAAGACGATGGTGGAAAATCAGACAGGCAGGAGAATCAAGTGTATTCGCACAGACAATGGAGGTGAATACAAAAATGATCATTTCAATAAGGTCTGTGAAAATGATGGCATCATCCGACACTTCACTGTTAGACATACACCACAACAGAATGGAGTGGCAGAACGTATGAACCGGACCTTACTGGAGAAGGTACGGTGTATGTTGTCCAATGCTGGCTTGGGCAAAGAATTTTGGGCTGAGGCAATTACATATGCATGCCACCTCATTAATCGTCTACCATCTGCTGCTATTGATGGCAAAACACCATTTGAAAAATGGTACGGAAAACCTGCTGTAGATTATAACTCTTTGCACGTGTTTGGCTCAACTGCATATTATCATGTGACGGAGTCAAAATTGGATCCAAGGGCAAAGAAGGCTATTTTTATGGGAATTACTTCTGGAGTCAAAGGATATCGCTTATGGTGTCCTATGACAAAGAAAGTAATATTCAGCAGAGATGTTACCTTTGATGAATTTGCTATGGTAAATAAGGTAACAGAAGATACCAAACAAAATGAAGGTGCTTCTAAGCAGGTGGAGTTTGAGGGAAAATTTATTTTTCCTACACAAGAAGCAGAGGAGGAAACAAATGAAGATTACCCTCTGGAAGGAGATCCAGTAGAGGAGATTCCAACTCAGGAATCTCAACAACAACTTGAATCAATAGCAACCAGCAGGCCAAAAAGAACAATAACGAAACCTGTTCGTCTCATAGAGACGGTTGCTTGTGCAACCTCAATTGTAGCTGATGATGTTCCTACTACTTATAAAGACGCTGTCCAAAGTTCAGAAGAAGATAAGTGGAGGATTTCCATGAATGATGAAATACAGTCCCTTCATCAGAATCATACATGGAGATTGGCCAATCTCCCGAAGGGAAAGAAAGCAATTGGGTGCAAATGGGTATTTGCAAAGAAAGAAGGATTTCCTAACCAATTAGATGTTCGCTACAAAGCAAGATTGGTGGCCAAAGGATATGCTCAAAAGGAGGGAATTGATTACAATGAAGTGTTTTCTCCAGTTGTAAAACATTCCTCCATTAGAATTATGTTGGCTTTGGTAGCACAATTGGATTTGGAACTAGTTCAGATGGATGTAAAAACTGCGTTTTTACATGGAAACTTGGAGGAGGAAATCTACATGACTCAGCCAGAAGGATTCAAAGTTGCTGGAAAAGAAAATATGGTGTGCAAACTTGAAAAATCGTTGTACGGATTGAAACAATCTTCTAGACAATGGTACAAGCGATTTGACGAGTTTATGTTGCGGCAAGAGGTACAAGAGAAGCAAATACGATCATTGTGTGTATTTGCACAAGCTTAAAGATGGTTCCTTTGTATATCTTCTCCTATATGTTGATGATATGTTGATAGCTTCCAAGAATTTGGAAGAAATTGATAAGTTGAAGATTCAACTGAAGAAGGAGTTCGAGATGAAGGATTTGGGTGAGGCAAAGAAAATTCTTGGCATGGAGATAATTAGAGATAGACGTTCAAAGAAACTCTGTTTATCTCAAAAGGAATATTTGAAGAGAGTACTTCAACGTTTTGGCATAGATGACAAGACTAAGCCAGTTAGTACTCCACTTGCTTCCCATTTTAAGCTAAGTACTACTATGTCGCCAATGGATGAAGCTGAACGAGAGTATATGTCAAAGGTACCATACGCAAATGTTGTTGGTAGCTTGATGTATGCAATGGTTTGCACAAGGCCTGACATTTCACAAGTTGTTGGAGTTATTAGCAGATATATGCACAATCCAGGGAAGGAGCATTGGCAAGCTGTGAAGTGGATTCTACGGTATATTCATAATACTGTAGATGTCGGGTTAGTTTTTGAGCAGGAAGACAATCAGTCTGTAGTTGGATATTGTGACTCAGATTTTGCGGGTGATATGGACAAACGAAGATCAACTACTGGTTATGTGTTTACTTTTGCAAAGGCACCAGTTAGTTGGAAGTCTACTTTGCAGTCAACAGTTGCTTTGTCTACAACAGAGGCAGAGTACATGGCTATTACAGATGCTGTGAAAGAGGCAATTTGGCTTCAAGGATTGCTAAAGGAGCTTGGTGTTGAACAAAAAGGTATCACAATTTTTTGTGATAGTCAAAGTGCTATTCAATTAGCGAAGAACCAAGTTTATCATGCAAGGACGAAGCACATTGATGTTCGGTATCATTTCGTACGAGAAATCATAGAAGAAGGTGGAGTCACGGTGAAGAAAATTCATACTACAGAGAATCCTGCTGATATGCTGACAAAGGTGGTGACTGCGGTCAAGTTTCAACATTGTTTGGATTTGATCAACATTGTTGAACACTGAAGATTGAAGATGAAGACACAACCAAAATTTGTTATTGAGAGAGAATTGAAAATGTGGAATTTTGCCAAGGTGGAGATTTTTTTTTTCTTACAAAATAAACTTGATCCACCTTCTTCACATAGACTTCAACAGGTCGCATCTCCAAATCTCCACCACAAAGTTTGTCTCAACGTGCGCAGCACACCGATCAAATTTCTCAGACAAAAATTACGATTATCGTCAAATATGTTGCGGCTAGAACTGAACCCGCCAAGATGAACCTGTCTTGAACCTCGCTCTGATACCAATTGTTGCGGAAGCCAAATGTATATAGTGTGAATAAGTCACAACTACTATACCAAAAATTATGACAGCCACCAAATAATAAATAAGACAATAAAACAACAATAAAGGGAACACCAGAATTTACGAGGTTCGGCTAATTTTGCCTACTCCTCGGACACAACCAAATATTTTATTCCACTCCAAAAATACAAGTGAAATAATACTAAAGAGAGAAGATACAAATGCCTTAAACAGATGAGAAGGCAAATGAGAGCTGTGTTTCAATCCTAAACATTAGGCCTTCTTTTATAGGGGAAAAATCCCCTCCAAACTTAACTCCCAACCAATGTGGGACTTTGGCATTTTGCCAAACTTCAACATAAATAACTTCAACAAACAAGCTCTTCCCTAGCTCTCATCCTGAACTAACCAAGAAACCTGGAAATTGGTGTGCGAACGAAGTCCCACATTGGTAGCCGAAAAGTTTGGGAGACTACATATAAGGTGTAGGAATCTCTTAATGGCGTGAGGCATTTTGAGGAAAACCGTGCGAGTTTAGCCCAAGCGGACAATATCACACCATATTAAGAGTGTCATGGTAGATGAATTTGCAATTAGATGCAGCTGTAGTTGTAGTTAGCTCTACATGTGTAGATAATTTTGCTGCTATTCTTGCTCTGTCTTCTGTGTAACAACAAAACAAACAAGAAGCTCACACTTTCATCCCTGCCAAATCGACAATGCCTTGGTTGTTGTTCAACAACCTGATTCAACTTCCGGGCTAGTTTTGGTGATGCTAAGCTTCGAAAGCACTCTGTCATAGACTCACCAACTTTGGCTGCAAAGCAAACTCATGATGTGAAAAGTTGCAAACTGCAAAGCAAACTCATGCGGGATGCTTTGTGCACCGGGATGCCCTTTATTTTATCTATCTTTAGACATCACAAGATGTTAAACACCACTCTATTGCTATACAACATTTACAGCTTTCAATAATTCAAATTCATTAAACTACTTGTAATATTAAACTTTGATTTGATATTTTTCTCTATTGGACTAATTTCTCAACTAATAGTTAAACATTGCAAGCACTATCACCAATATAATGCACAGGTTAATTTTAATTTTAATTTGTCGCAGTTTCAGCTTTAATTTCTAAAGTTCAAGCTGGAATTTGGGCCATTATGGAATGGTTAAGCAATCATGAAGATGAATCAAAGGAAATTACACGCATCTTATCATCGATAGTTGAAAATGTCATCTGGAATTTTTGCATTTTAAATTTGCAAAACATAGTACTATTTCTACTTTGACTTTTTGCTTTCTTAGTTTGTTACTTTCTACAATGTTTTTGCTGGAATGGTGTCACGATCCAAAATCTCACAAGTCGTGATGACGCCTATCTCAATGCTAGACAAGACGATAACTCTCAACGAAACACCATTTCTTTTAAATACTGAAAACATAATATTTGAATTCCATAGAAAATCTCACAATTACTGACATAAAATACATTCTCAAAATCCGGTGTCACTGAGTGCATGAGTGTGATGACCCGATCGGTCATCTCATGTTTTAAAATCAAATTCTGCGTTTTGAGGCCTTAAAACTCTCATTTTTGTCCTTCTTGATTTGCGTGCGCAGTCGGGGCGTGATTCTGAAAAGCTTTTATGTTAAAAACTGAGAAAAATATGAATTTTTGCTTGAAAACCATTTGAGTTGACTTCAGTCAACGTTTTGAGCAAACGGACCCGAACTCGTGTTTTGACGGTCCCGGAGAATCGTATCGCGATTTGGGACTTGGGTGTATGCTCGGAATCGAATTCAGAAGTCCCTAACCCGAGTTATCGGACTTTGTTGAAATTTTACATTTAAAGGCTTAATGAATTTGAAGTGTTTGACCAATAGTTGACTTTTTGGATATCGGTCCGTATTTTGGTTCCAGAACCCGATATAGGTCCAATACCACATTTATGACTTGTCTGTGAAATTTGGTGAGAAACGGAGTTGGTTTGACGTGATTTGGACGTCCGGCCGTGAAAATATAAGTTTCAAAGTTTTCTTGAAAATTTCATTTGATTTGGTGTTTAATTCGTAGTTCTAGGTGTTATTTTAGCGATTTGATCGCGCGAGCAAGTTTGTATGATATTTTTAGACTTGTGTGCACTTTTGGTTTCATTTGATTTGGTGTTCAATTCGTAGTTCTCTGATGTTTTTAGACTTGTCACCAATGGGGCAGTCCCTGGCCTCCAACTCATGGAGGCTTTCACAACCGGAGAGCACATAGTAGAGGCCTAGATCACTATCCCCTCCAAAAGTTACGGAGAGCATCTCTAGCTTCTTAGCATGGGCCTTGATGTACTCGACCACGAGATCCATAAGGAGGCCAGGAAGCAAAAGTCGCCGCAATCCCTTGCAATGTTGCATGATGGCTCCAAAACCAGCACCGAGCGGTCCAAGGGCTAGATAATCAGGAGTTTGAGGCTTGATTATACACAAAGGTAGTCTGATCAAGAAGGAAATACCCTAAGTTCTTACAAGAGTTAGCAATCTCATGAAGACCGGTATATGTCTTCAATATAATCTAGCACCTGCAGTCACATACAGATGCACGGATTAAAACTTTTTCACCTGTAAGGACAAAAGTACTCAGAAAGGGTAACCTTGATAATTTCCACAGAGAACAAGCACAGTGGCAAAGTAAAGTGCATCGAGTCTCGTTCTTATAATGAAACGAGAGTAGATCAAGGTTTGAAGAATAGTTGTTGAATTTCTTGTCTGTTTTTTCACAGCTAATGTAGCAGCCTGAGCTAGCTGCAACAGCAATTATTACAACAGCATTTTGAGAAGGAATCTGGTTTGGTTGGACATTTGGTGGAGGAAATATAGTAGGACCTGTTGATGATGGGAAAGGAGCAGGACTAAAAATTGCTTCGGGACCAACGATGATTCAGGTTGCCTCTCCATCAAAATTGCCTCAAAAGAACTTTTCCGCATGGATTTCGGACAAGGTAAACATAAAGCCAACAATCTATAGGATTGAAAGAAGCCAAGCACTGAGCAATCACGTCCAGGATCTCCTTCAAGACTCTTAGGTGAAATAAAATGGAGCAAATGTAGCAAGAATCTAAGAAACCAAAGCTAGCGGAGGAGCCCCGCCAAAAAAAATTGGTATATATGCAACACAATATATGCAAGCATTCAGTTGATCATGGCATGCACCTAAAGAATAGTTGACAAAATCGCCAAATAAAACAGCAAAGATGTCAATTATACCAAAAAATAAGGCTCTTGCACCTTTGGATTAATTTTTTCAGCTTCCTCCTTATATTATCACAACTACCAGTAGCGGTAATACTCAAATTAAACTTCTTTTTCTTAGTGGCAATTATTGTTTGAGCGCAACACACATCTTTACCAGTAGCGTATTAATAGGCACTGGAGGATTTTTAATAACACTTACTGTTGCACATAAGGCCAAATATTGTACAGCAGCACCTATTGAAACATCTTGATCAAAGATACAGCAGCCTCAAACTCCAAATGAGTCGATGGGCTGATTCTTGGTGCGCATGAATTCCACCAGCCTGCATCACAATTAAAACTCTATGCGTCGATGAGCTGATTCTGATGGTATTTCTTGAAAGATATATAAAAACTTGAAAAATCTGAGATATAAAATAACTTTCATATAGTACAGAGGTTGCACACCTTTTGTTTCACTTCCTAAAGCACTGTTCTCATCCCTTATTATCAGTATCTGAGTGAATATTATCCCGTCGTTGCGGAGAGTCAGCAATCCCATGTATGTCTCTGGACTCGAGAAGTAATTCGTATGATATGCAAACAATTCAAGCCATGCCAAAAAAGAAAAGAGAGTATACAACAATAAAAACTTGAAAGAACAAATCTTGGGATACATAACTAGAGTACCTTTTGGTTTACCATAAGCACACAAAATGAAGAAAAAGTTCAATAGTAATAATTAATATCAATACAAATCCATCACTTATTCACCACACAACAATAGATGTTTGAGGATTCATCTTTAGCCTCAAAAGCTGGATGTATTCCTTACATGCTCTCTGCAAAGAAAATTATACTGGTCAATGTCCGCCACATAAAATGAAATAAAGGAGGTAATAAATTCATCTATACTCACTTATTTTTCCCAGGGTAAGAGTGTTCAAGACTCATTCCGAAAAAGGAACTGAATCATGTCTTCTCCCATCATATCTTCAACATATTGCTTAATCTCCCGAGCGGAATCTTCAAGTTGAGGGCTCCTCTTCAGATCAATAATTTTCAATGAAACCCGATCGCCGAAACTAGGCGAAATCTCCTCAATCTTATGACATTCCCACAGTTGTAATTTCTCAAGCACATGAAAGGATTCCTCTCTAAACTCCCACTTAGCAAGACTCTTTCGCTGCAAATAAAATTGGTGACAGAGTGCTATCGAAGCTTAGAATCACTAAAACTATTGTTGCAGTTGACTCGATTTGGGAGGGATGAAAGTGGGAGCTTCATCCCTCCCAAATTTGTTGTTTCACAGAAGACAGAGCAGGAGCAGCAGCAAAATGATCTACACATGTAGAGCTAACTGCAACAAATGCTGGTGTATTCCTTACATACGTTCTGCAAAAGAAAATTATACCGGTCAAGCACTGCCACATAAAATGAAAATGAGGAGGTAATAAGTTCGGCTATACTCACATATTTTCTCATGGTAAAAGTGCTCAGGACTAGATCAGTTATAAACAAGGACCAGAATATCCCTATCCAAATCTTCAACATCTTGCTTAATCTTCAGAGCAGATTCTTCAAGTTGAGGGCTCCACTTCAGCTCGATACTTTTTAATGAACAAATATCCCCGAAACTAGGCGGAATCTCCTCAAGCATACGACAGTCCCGCACTCGTAATTTCTCAAGCGCAGGAAAGGATTCCTCTCTAACCTCCCAATTAGCAAGAGTCACTCGCTGCAACGTCAGACATTTGAGATTATGGAAGGTGTCTTCCTCCCCCATGTTCCATCCTTCCCCCTCGATGATTGCGTCTTCAAGGTACAGATCTTCAAGCTTGGGCAGTATTCCTATTGTTGATAGTGAATCGGATGTCAGAGGAAACTCACACAAACACAACATTTTCACACTCGAAGGGAAGTGAAAATCCCAAAGCCGATTTGTCGCTGCAGAGAACGCACTATCATTTGAATATGAATCTTCAAAAGTTACTTTGAGAGATTCTAGTTCATTTAGGAAATCTAATTTCGGGAACCAATATCGATCTGTTGAACAATCCCATGATTTCTTGAGATCAAATTGAAGCTCTTGAAGATTGGGAAACCTTTTGAAAATATCATCTATGTCTTTCGAATTGGAAAGCTTGAGTCCCCGTAATAATCTCAAGCTCTCTAACTTTGAGTCCTCTCCTACCAGTATTGGTTCATCTGTATCCAAATCAAAGAAAGAACAGTCATTTATGCCCAGCACTTGCAACTTTACAAGATTCAAAATTGTTGGTAATAGCACCAAGGGTGGTCCAAAGTTATTCACCCGCAGAGTTTCCAGATTCCACAAATTTGAAAAAGACAAAGGCAGAGAGTCAACTTCTGTCTGAATGTTTAAGTACCTCAAATGAACCAATGTGCATATTTCATTCAGCAAAGAATCATTCACCGTGATAGAAAATCTATCCACTTGCAACACTCTAAGAAGCCTCAAGTGTCTTAGGTGACATATATCATAAAGACTATTGTCATCATATATGTGTCCAGTTATCCTCAAAGAACAGAGGTGTTTACCAGAATGCCTTTTCTTTTTTGAATCGAACAGGACAAAATTGTTATGCCCAAAGTGCCACTTACGATATTCAATGTTCATTTGACGTGGCATCAGATCTGAAGAAGATGACGATGGAGCAATTGAACTTATCTTGCCAAACAACTTTTCCTCTCTTGCTTTTATCAAACAAAAGTCATGCACAAGATCATGAATTTGGCAAGTCCGATCGTCACCTATTTCATTGAAAGAAATTACCAAGCTACTGGAAATTAAATTATCCAGATAAATGTCAAACAGTTTTTCCACACTCTTCATCTCTCTCTGCTCCAAAAATCCTTCAGCAAGCCATAAAATTTCCAAATTACGGACTGGAATTGCTTCGTCCTTCGGAAAACTCGCAAGGTGAATCAAGCACGACTTTAAGGGATCGGGTAAATGGTCATAACTTAATGCTATAACCCTCATCACGTCCTCTTCTTTCTGGAAAATAAAGGAATTCAAATCATTTCGAACTTCAAGCCAGACACTCCTTTTCATTTCCTTCCCTGCAATGACTCCAGCAACCAAATCAACCACCAAAGGAAGTCGTTTACAGTTTTGGACTATTTCTATTCCAACATCCACTAGTTCATCAGGGCAACTTTCTTTTCCAAAGACCTTTTTCTCTAGTAACTCCCAACTTTCTTCCAGTTTTAGCAATCGAAGGTCAAGAGGATCACTGTGGCGTTGTGCATGCATAGCCACTTTCTTTTCTCGAGTCGTCAAAATAATTCGACTTCCTTTCTCAACTTCAGGAAAAGGTCTTGTCAACTCATCCCATGCTGCAGTATCCCACAAATCATCTAAGACTATAAGGTACCTCTTTCCAAACAGGTGTTTCCGTAGCTTATCGGCAACATCAATATTCTCACCGAATTTCGAAGTTGGGCCAACAACTTGATTAAAAAGTTTTTCCAGCAACCCCATCTCGTCATACTTTTGATCGACTGTACACCATGCACGAATGTCAAAATGACCAGAAATTGACTCATCATTGTACACTTTATACGCCAAAGTAGTTTTACCCGAACCGGGCATACCAGTGATCGAAATGACATCTAGCGTTTTTGGTCCACCGGTGAGCTTCCTAATTATCAAGTATGTCTCCTCTTTAAAACCTACGATTATTTTACCAGCTATTGATGACTTGCGATCAACTGGCTTGTTGGGAGAGTTCACAACAATGACACCCATGTTCTTGGGAATCTTCTCAAATAAATTTGAGACCCCTTCTTTGATAAGATTGATCTTTTCTATGGTAAAGGGAAGTGAGAAAATAAGATGTAAGAGACCATTGTCTCTTACAATAATTGAATCAATGACATCTTTTGTCTCATATGCCACATCTAAAACACGTGCCCAGAGATCTTTATACAATTCTTGCTCAACATTCCCGAAGAAAGATCTTATGAATTCTAGATCTTCTTTCACCAGCCTGATTTCTTCCTTTATCAAAGCGACTAAATAAGTATTGGAATTGAGCAAATCATCTAAGTGTCTAAGTAGAAGATGCATGAAAAGGGGTCCATCACTCATGGGAAAGCAGAGTTGAGATGAGTCCGGGGCTTTCAGGTAAACATCTTTGAGTTCTTTCTTCAGGAGTTCAATTTTTTCGAGCAAGCCTAGAGTTGCACTATTTGTTTCATTGGTACTCTCTTCATTCTTTGATTTCTCTTCTAAGTTGCGAGCCATAGATGATACGTCCCTGGTAAGTGCTCCGACACGTGCTAGGAATTTAAACAACTTGCCATTATGAATAAAGTCCTTAGGCATATCAGTAAGAATGATTAATAGGAACTCTATCATGATATGAATGTTGTGGGCCCCTGGACTGCTAGCGGTAATAACATTTATCATGTGCTCTTGTAGATGAATTAGATATTCTCTAAGAATATCCGGAGAGGTTTCTAGGAGCTGCTTAATAAAGCGTCCAACTTTTGTTGATGTTGAAGCTTTCAAATTTGTAAGACATATGTGCATAACCTCCAACTGAGTTGGAATAATCTCCAAGAATAGATGTGTTAGCTTGAAGAGTCGAGAGTGTCCACCAATTTGATTTTGCCACAAGAAGCGTCCTACTCTCTTAGCCATTAGTTGAAACTGAGGTAAGACATATTCAACATTCTCATGCCCAACGCAACCATTCACTATCAACTCGTGGAAATGTCTTATGTTGCCACAAACATTCTGAAGAAACTCATATTCGGTCATGAATGAAGAAAGTTGATCAACACGATACTTGGAAAGATGATGGAGATTCAGAAGGAGGAAGTCCAACTCCAATATCAGCTTTTCAACTTTTTGAATTTCTTCATTCTTTAAGCTCTCTATGAAATCTAGAACATTGAGTGAGTCCTTGCGAAGGGTAGAAAATGACACCTGCCAAAAGACCAGACATTATATCAAATTCTCACAAAGAAAGACAGTTAATTCTCTATATATTATATTCTTAGAGTTTGAGCAACTGTTATATATCCAAAATAAGCATGTCAAGAAAATAGTTTACTATGCATATGTTCAACTGCATTAAAAGAATATGTTGAGCTGGTGTTTTACTAGATTATGCACTAAGCAGGGGGATGGCCAATTTAGTGAAGGTTTATTCTAACCATTCTGAGGAAGACATGAATAGAAGTAATTGTCAAACATAAAACACAACCTATTGAAAATCATAACTAAGCATGATTGATAAGCGTTATAATGTTTAGTTTTTTTTTTTTATTCTTACAACAAGAAGTTTATAATTCTATCTCTGATAGCAAAAACATGCACCTACTCGGTATTTTCACCCAAAATACTAACTTATAATGGTTAAGCGATTTAATAAAGCAAGAACATATATTAAGTGAAAAAAATTTATGTGCAGACACATGGCATGCATGTGTTGGTTTAGTATATAAAGTCACAATTAATTGGAAAGAAATAAAATAAAACAAACAAGAAACAAAATTTAACTCATGATATTAAGAGAAAAAGTAGTATAGACGTCATGTATTTCAATTTCTTCAACCATAGGTTCAATTGCCTCAATTTCTTTTTTGATTCAGGTTCATTTGCTGAAGTATGAGGTGAAGAAACGGAAGTAGAGGTGATTAAGCGAAGGAGGAAATAATCTCAACATACATCATGGATTTCAATGTCTTCAACCATAGGTTCCTTTGCTGAAGTGGGCGGAGTAAGTTTTTGCAAATAAACACCAATAGCATCAAGGTACAACCCAGAACAACCGTGAAATCCCACAATTGCTACACCTTCTTTCATCACAAGTGAAAATGGGGTTCCCCCATCCTTAGACCCAAATGGTCCATAACTCTTTGCATTAGTTATAAAACATAGAGATTTTATAACTAAATGGCTGCCACCATATCCAAATGTTCCGTTGATACCTGTTAAATATTCCAATGGAGTTGCCTCAAAAGCTACCTGAGGTTATTACAAATCACATATCAGTTAAATAAGCAGCAGAGTCGGGAATTTTGACAAAAATTCAGAAAAGTGCAAGAATATCATATTAGGATTTGAAATCTTTGAACCTAAAGCAAATCTAGACACTTAATTGAATCCTCTCAATGCAAAGGAACCGGCAAACTTAAATATGAAGCAACAGGTGCATCCATATATTTGACTTGAAAGATGCTTACATAACTACAGATTGTACGTTGTGTACACTGAAAATGCACAAAGTTGCGACACTAACATATTAAGTTGACCTATAACGTGCTATAAGTGATTTAATTGTCTTGATAATTGCATTTTTTTTTTACATTATTTAAGCTCATTGCTATGACATGACACAAATTTAACTTGAGAAGAACGTTGTCTCTTCGACCATATTTATTTCGGACTTACCTTGGTTCTTCGACCTCCACCCCCACCAAACTTTGGTGAGTCGATGGTAGTACCTTGTTCAGTAACGGTTATGAACATGATGGAGTCTATACAATCTCCATGAGCAATCAATATTTCTTTAATGGGACTTTTCAGCATGTAATTCCATTTTGATCCACCAAAACCTCCCCATGGCTTCAAGAATATTGAGTCCGCTTGATCATAACTCACGTGATTTCCCTTCACATACATAACAAATCAATGGCTCCATTATTTGCATTGAAAAAATAGAATGAATATAAATACAGTCATGTAATAGAAGAGAAGGCAAGGTACCATTACTGGCAATTTGCTTTGATTTTTTTTTCAATCCCTTTATCTTAATATTTCTTATGATCATTCTATTTAAAGTTATTTATTCTATATTAGGAGTTGGAAGAGTAACATAAGTCATTAGTTTTAAGAAAAGGATCCGTTCTTGTGTGTAAATATGAGGTGAAGTTAAGGAAGTAGAGGTAATTAAGCAAAGGAGGAAATAATCACAACATATGTGAGAACTAGTTAACTTTATGGTATGTGTCACAAAAAATTACCAGTGAGTTATTAAGTGATCATTTTATAAATTAGTCCATAAATAAAAAGGAGAAACGTGACAAATATTTAAACTAACTTTTCGTCTATAAAAATATCATAAAAAAATAACGCTCTTCTTCATGCAATATGTTGCAACTTTTTATCTTTTTAAATCTCTATATTTCTTTGTTACCCGCTAAATACTAAGATTCAAATGTTAGAGGATCGAATTAGGGAGAGGAAAAGAGGCATAACCTCAAAAATTAACATATTGGAACCAAAAAGAAAGATGATAATCAGGGACATCTAATTAGTAACTTATAATTTGCTATCATAAGTTAAAATTTACTAATAGTATCAAAAAGATATTTAGAGTTTTTAGTGTATAAATTTTGAAAGATAACACAATCAACGACAGAGGGTTCCTTCAAATTCCATTTATTTTGTCAACTTTAGTTGTAATAAATATTGTATCATGAAATACCGATAATTTGATTGCTTTCCCTTTCTCGCTTTCCATGATTGTAATTCCCTCCCTTCCGTTCAAGTTCTCAAGATCTGATGTATAAAATATACATAAAACCTAATCAGGAGAAAAAAGAAGAAGAAGAAGGAGCAAGAATACAAAGGATCTGAAGAAAAGAAGCATAAAAAAGAAAGCCATAGCAGGAAACCATACATAAAAATTCAGTTAAATAAACTTTGTTTAGCTAAACATGATTGGCTAATAAGATCATGGTGGACTAACCTTTTCAATTGATGTTGAAGATGAAAAATATGAGATATGGAATGCTTGCTCCTCTCTGTTTTTGTGTATGAATTCTGCTCTTTTCAACAAACCAGCTACTTGAGATAACAAGTTGAAAATTCTGGTGAAGGTGAGATCATTGATGTTAGGTAGAAAGTGACAAAAGGTTGGACGCCAAATTTGAAATAGTCTTAGTTTCTTTAACTTTGTTTAGAAGTGAGCACTATTTATACATTTACTCTTTTATTCATAGTCAGAAGTGTGCAACATTTGGGTTCATTCCGAGTTGATTTGATATGTTTCAACGTGAGTTTTTGGAAGTCGAAAGTTCGAAAGTACATTAAGTTTGATTTGAGGTGCATTTCATCGTTTCAATATTATTATGTGTGTTTTGAGGCCTCGAGTAGGTCTGTATTATGATATGGAACTTTTTTGTATGTTTAGACAGGGTCCCAAAGGGCTAAAATGAGTTTCGGATAGGTTTGGGTTGTGTTGCGCTCGTTTTTCTTATGTTTCGAAGTGTCGTTTCTTCAAGCATAAATGGTACAACATTGAACAAATGAGCTCCGATTTCTGTTTTATTGAAGCACTAGATCCGTATCGTAATTACGGAGTCATATCAAAAAGAATTGTCAAATTTGGACATCGTATGAGGATTTTATGGTTATTTTACTAAGAATTGAGTTGCTAGATTTTTTTCAAATTAATTACGAAATTGTCATTGTTGTGTATTGAAAAATCTGCAATATTTCCAAATATTGAAACCAACATATCTCCTTCAATATAAGATCAAGGGGAGTGATTCAAGAGCCTATCTTGACTAGAATTTCATAAAGAATCCATTGGAGGTATCAAAAGTGAGTTTCGAGATCTTTTGGCACAAAAAACGAGGCAGAACAATCTTAAAATGATGGTTTTATGCATTTAACATATTTTGAGTTGGGGAGCTCGGAGTTGGGCAATTTGTCGAGGCATTTTTTAGCATATGAATTGGGGTAAGTGTTCTCTACTCGGTTTTGGTCATATTTTATGAATCTATCTTCGATTTTATCTTTTGGTTAATGAATTTTAAAGAAGAAATTGAGGGTTTTGGCCTAAAGTTTCATAATATGAATTTTTGAGTTTTGAACACCGATTCGGAGTCGGATTTGAGTGAAACTAGTATGGTTGAACTCATAATTGAATGGGTTGACGGATTTTGTGAGTTTTTTGGGGTTTTGAGGTGTGGGCCCGGGTTGAGTTTTTTAGCCAATTTTGGGCTTTTGATTAAAGATTCGATCTTTTCCGATTGGGATTGGTTCCTTTAGCATTGTTGATGTATTTGAGTTATTTTTGATTAGTTTCGAGCCATTCAGAAGTCGGAACGCGCGTGATGAGATTTTTGTCATAGTACTTAGGGTACTAAGTCTTATAAAATTAAAATGCAAAAATTCCAAATAACATTTTCAACCGCTGATTATATGATGGATGAAATAAAGGGTAGCCCGACGCACAAAGCATCCTGCGTCCTGTGACTATAATCCTCCCTTTTCTAAACAAACTGTTTATTCCTCCTTTTTTGTTGCAATACTTCGTGGATGTGGTGGAACCAATTTTCTTTACTCTAGAAGTGAGAAAAGTTCTATTCATTTTTTGATGTTTTATACTTCAATACCATATAAGAGTAAGGTGATTTGTATGGTGTCTAATTTTCACGTGCACTGGATTATAGAAGGATTTGGTTTTTATATGTGTTCCTTATACTACTATTGCATAATAATAAATACATAAAGTAAAGAACACAGATTTTTACGGGGAAAACACCCGGCTCAAAAGATAAAAAAATCATGATCTACTACCCAGTAGGTTATTTTCCAACACTTCACTAAATTACTGAGTCAAAAATAGTGTTTACAAAACTCTTGTAAACCTAAGGATTACCTCTAACCCTTTGTGGCAACCAGCCTCAAGCTGTTGCGACAACTTCAAGTTAACTCTAACTTGAATACTACAACTCAAAGTACCTAGTACAAATGCTTCTAAATAAAGCTGAAAGGTACAACTCAAAAGCCCTACTACAATGAAACTAGAATAAAAGACAGATACTTGGAACTGATTCTTCTATCTGGTTCATGTAGCTTCAGGTTTACACACTTGAATCACACAGGAATTGCTTGCAACATGCCTTGATATTTTGCTCTCAACTCTTTCTTAACTTCTGCGTTTGTGCGTTAACTGTAAAAGAGAACACACTGATATTTATAGAGTTAGTTGAGTAGGATTAACTAGAGTTCTAATGTTATACTCTTCCTTGGTGGAAGAATTCTAGTTATCTTCAACTTCTAACTCTTTCCCTTATCTTGGATAGAGTTCTCTTCACGTAAGGAGTCCTGCTCTTTATCGAATATGCAAACTTTTCGTGTAGGAGATATCCATCATAACCACTTATGCTTATCCCTTTCATGTGCAT
This sequence comes from Nicotiana tabacum, assembly GCF_000715075.1. Taxonomy (NCBI): domain Eukaryota; kingdom Viridiplantae; phylum Streptophyta; class Magnoliopsida; order Solanales; family Solanaceae; genus Nicotiana; species Nicotiana tabacum. The sequence continues at coordinate 6,723,989 of NC_134082.1, read as the reverse complement.
GCCTTGTGCTCGAATCTGCCCCTATCTGTGTACACTATATATGAACCTGGTTCATGCGTGTGTTTCTTTGTCAATTATAAAAACAAACTGACTCAGGCCAACATTTTTGTTAGCTTTTCTATTGTGTGTTTTCCTATCCTTTAAGAATTGGAAAAAAGATGAGCGGTGAATTCTTGATTTCCACCAATTTAATTTCTACTGATGCAAAGCTCGAGATAATGCAATCCCTTTGGTTACACTGTTAGGTGTTTGTCCTTATTTTCTTACCATATTTTATTTTCCTATCTGTTGAAAGAAAGGGCAACATATTTACCATAATTGGATTTTTCTTCTTATGGAAGGAAATTATAAATCTCCCATATTTGGCTAGTCCCTTTTCTTGTAGGAAAAAGTTTGGACCTTTATAAAGTGACAATCCTTCCTTTTTTATTCAGAAGCATCCACAATATCTATAGTCATACTGAGTTTGAGAGTCTTGTTTAGGGGGAGAACTTTTTGGAACAAATGTTAGTGTATCGCTTGTGTTTGGCTCTCCATGAGGTTATCCTCTCAATATTTTTATACACTCTTTTATATAGTGGATTGCTCATTTCCGCCATGGACGTAGGTCAATTGACCGAACCACGTTAAATGTTTGTGTCTCTTTTGATATATTTCTTGTTTGTTGTCTAATTTATCGTCGTTCAAAGTTTTCTTACTAGCTTCCGCATGACATCTAATTATTTTCGGTCGTAACAGATCCTTTGGGGACAAGGGTCTGTTTGACACCCCTGATTTTATTTGGACAATTGATGAAGATGCAGTATCAATGCGATATATAGTAACAGGAATGGCTCTATACCTTCTGCTTAGGAAGAGTGCAGGTATTAGTTCTCTGTTAATCTTTCTTCTACATTTATTTGTCTGAGCCCTTGTGTAGTTGCAGTGGTAACATTGGGAGCTATTAGTTCTCTGTTAATCTTTCTTCTACATTTATTTGTCTGAGCCCATGTGTAGTTGCAGTGGTAACATTGGGAGCTAAGACATATGGAAGAGGATTGAAGCTCATATGACCATCCATTTTACCCTTTCTTTGAGCGACTTATCCACATTTAGTTCCGAACAAAATACTGTATAAGCCATAAGAAATACACTTAACTTACAGGAACTGTAAGAACTGAATATCCATGCGTTATCCTCATGGTGAGTATGTAATTTTGATTGACATGGGAGAACTTGAGAGCTATGATAAAGCCATGCAAGATACTCACAAAGATCAGTGGATATAAGCCATGGAAGATAAGATGAAGTCACTCCATGGGAGTGATACATATGAGTTAGTGAAATTGCCGAAAGGTAAAAGAGCTTTATCAAACAAATGGATATTCAGAATAAAGCAAGATAACCATATATACCTCTGCGCCTAGGTACAAGGCGAGGTTAGTTGTTAAAGGTTTTGGCCAGAAGAAAGGAGTTGACTTTGATGAAATTTTCTCGCATGTTGTAAAGATTTCTTCATTCTAGGCTTAGCCGGGAGTCTATATTTAGAGGTTGAGCAGATGTATGTAAAGACTGCTTTTCTTCATGGTGATTTAGGGATATTTATATGGAACAACCTGAGGACTTCGTAGTTAAATTTGCAGATAAGCATGCATTTTGCAGAAAAATGCAAGCTTGAAGCCTGTCAATAGTTGCTCTACTTGAAGATACATTTGGCCCCTTCGTTGGAGGAGAAATTTGTGGGGCACATGCCCATGTTGTCCAGCCAAGGGCCCAATGGCCTACTCCTATTCTCTTTTGATTTCCAGTCCTATTCGAAATTGGATTTGGTTTTTATTTCCATTTAGAGTTGGTTTTGGCTTTAAGAGAAAATGCTACTCATTATTTATAAATACGACAACCTTGGAGAATTATTTTATGCTCATTGGTATAAGTCTTTGAAAGACTTAAGCATATAAGAGTAGTTTTTGAAAGAGGTTTCATCAAGAGAGAAGAGAGATGAAAAAGTGTTTGTTTTGCTGCAGATTTTTGTTCTGACCAGACAACTTCAAATCACGTTTAACCGTTGGATCGGGCTGAAATTTGGACTGAGTTTTCATAACATCTTGGTCTTTGATTTAAATGGTGGAGATCGGAATTGGAGGCTCGTAGCATCTGATTTCGAGCCCCGAACAACATCTCCAGTTTTGTGACTTCTCCTCCTTATTCAATTGATTTGTTGTTGCTATTGTTGCTCCGTGTTTGGCACTTATTGTGTAGCCAATACAGAAATTTTTTGTAACCCTCTTATTGTTATAGTGAAGTTTTTTGGATCTTTGTGATCCCGTGGTTTTTACCTTCAATTTGAAGGTTTTCTACGTTAAAATTTGGTGTTCCTTATCTTCGTTATTTTCGGATATGCCTCTTCATCAACATAATAGTGATAAATGTAAAAAGAGTTCTTACACTGACCGTGCATATAATTTAAATTCCGACCAATTTATCTATTTTTTAGGTTTAAATTTTATTAACTGCTTATGCAAAGGATGTTTGCACACCCAAATCAGTCACTCAAGATAATTAGGTAAACAATTTTTGAGAAAATGATATTGTATAGGTGTTTTCAAAATAATAGCCGAAAAATATATATTTATATATGTATATTGATTTATGTACGTTATATATAAAATTATATAAATTTTATACAATTTTTTAGCTGTCAAATATGAATAATTTCTGACATGGGCTAAAAGTAATATTTGCCCAACATTTTTTTGAGTAATTGGTGCGGATGGCCTTATGGCCTCACCTTCATTGTGTAGATGGAGGGTCAGGCCATTTTAGTGCGTCAGTTAATATTAAGATATCTATTTTCTGTTGTATAAAAAACCAGAAGATGTGAGTGCTCATTTATTTATGCTTTATCGACATAATAGATTAGCAAATAAATTACGTAATTCTTAAGCAAGGATCTATACTTAAATAATTATTGCAACTTCCAAGAGGAATCTTTAATTTCTTTAACCAATATATTAACTACAAGTTGAATTAAATAAAACGTGGCCGGCACATGAAATTATTGATAGTAGGTTTGGATTAGAGCCTTGGTTTTTTTAATGAGATTTTTACCTATCTATACCATATATCAAATTTTATTACCAAAAATGTTCATAATTTGTTATTTACCCGTGTAGTCCACACTTTTACTACAAATTATATACCAATCCAAAAATAGGTAGATTTTGCCATAAAAAAAAGCCCTAAAATGAGACACCAGATCTGCGTGTGATTCTGTCAACATCAAATCCGAATTGCTGCGTAATTCTCTCCTTCCTCAACGGAAAGAGATCTCTCTTCTCTCACTCAACTACAATTCTCAAAAAACGCAAGCTACTGAAGCTCCAGTAATCAAACGGAAAGGAGATTTCTGTTCTTCATCTTCATCTTCATCTTCATCTGTTCTTCCATATATTTTCCACCATTGATAGCCATTAAAAAGCTTGAAAGCTTTGAATTCAAATTTGGGTTTTCAAAAATCATTATTTGTTTGGATTGGGTGTTGTTGTAAATAATTCGGAATATGTTTAGGAGTTTATATCTCAATTTTGAGGGGTTTTGGTGAAGATTAGACTTGGTTTTGACTGAATTTTAGATTGAAACTCGAAGAAGAAGAAGAAGACGTATTTCCAGAAATTGTAGTTAAATTGTAGTTAAATTGTAGAATTGTAGATATATTGTAGATAAATTGTAGATGAATTGTAGATTGGGAAGACTAAAACTTCTACAAATCTTCTACAATTATGTCGAAAATGCCAATTATGCTACAATTGAAATGAGAATTTGGATATTAAAATTCAATGTATCTATTTTGTAGATATCTTGTAGATAAATTGTAGATTATTTGTATTCTGATTGTAGATGCATTATTTTCTGTTTTCACAAATCCAAAACGACTAAAACTTCTACAAAATCTTCCGCAAAAAACAATCTACAATTTATCTACAATTTTTCTAATTTGACTACAATTTGACTACAAAATATCTACAAATTCTGGAAATATGTCTTCCTCATCTTCTTCTTCGAATTTCAATCGACTGTGTTAACCAATAACCTTCAACCACTGTCCAAAAAAAAAAATAGGTCAAAGAATTTCGAACTCTCTGCCATTATTATTTCCAGTGGGAATTCAAGCGGTTGGATCAAAGAATTTAAAATTTTCTTGTGAATCTGAAAATATGATATTCTTCGACGGTGGTAGGCAGTTGGGGATGATCAACGAGAGGAAGCATAGGAGCATCGTGAGTTGTGTGTGTGTTGTGAACAGTTGAGATGAAAGGAAAGAGAAAGTGGGAAGATACAGTCCTATAATTATGCCTAATATAAATGAACCCTTAATTATATCCCTAATTTGAATTATGGTATAGAAATGGTAATTTGGTATGCTTAAATGTAATAAACACAAACCTTAAACATTGAGAGTAATAAGGTTTGATATATGGTATAGATAGGTAAAAATCCCTTTTTTAATAGCAAGTCACCTCAACCATTCCATCGAAAATCTATTACTCCCTCCATTTCATATTAAATGAGATACTTTCTTTTTTAGTCTGTTACAAAATAAATGACACATTTCTAAATTTGGAAATAATTCAACTTTAAAATCTTTCATTTTACACATTTACCCTTAATGAGAAGTTTTTATAGCCACACAAATATCATGGCCCCACAAACTTTTTACCCCTTAAGCTTTTAAGACCACAAGTTTCAAAAGTTTCTTAAACTCCGTGCCGAGTCAAACTACCTCATATAATATAAAACGGAGGGAGTATCTTTTATTAGCAATACTGAAAAATTTTGCTCACGGAAAATAGATAGATAGAAAGAAATCAAGCTAATATTTTACCATACTTGAAAAGATTGACTCACTCTTGGTTTGAAGAATAAATTATGAATCCACACAATAGGGAACATTTCTAGACCTGAGGGCATATCGGAAACAGTCTCTCTATCTTAAAGATAGGAGTAAGGTGTATACATTGTTTAGCTGACAAATAGAAAAGGGTTTCCTTTCATAGTCATCCTCCCTCAAGAAAGCCCGATTTATTGGAGCTAGTACACTATGATTTGTGTGGTCCTTTTAAAGTAAAATCAAAATGTGGTGCATTTTACTTTGTGACCTTCATTGATGATCATTCTCGTAAGTTCTGGGTGTATACTTTGAAATCTAAAGATCAAGCACTTGGCGTGTTTAAGGAATTTCAGGCCTTAGCTGAGTGACAGACGGGGAAGAAATTAAAATGTATTCGCACTGACAATGGTGGTGAATATTGTTTTCCCTTTGATAACTATTGCAAAGAACAAGGAATTCATCATCAGAAAACTCCGCCCAAGACGCCTCAATTGAATGGTTTGGTAGAGAGGATGAATAGAACTCTAGTTGAGAGAGTTAGATGCTTGATTTTAGAGGCTAAACTTCCAAATACATTTTGGGCGGAAGCACTTAACACTGCTGCCTATGTTATCAATTTGTGTCTTGTTATTGCTTTGGATGGTGATGTCCCAGACAGAGTTTGGTTTTCCAAAGATGTTTCTTATGAACCTGAAGTTTTTGGGTGTAAAGCTTGTGTGCATATTCCTAAAGATGAGAGATCGAAATTGGATGTCAAAACTAAGCAGTGCATTTTTATCGGTTATGGTCAAGATGATTTTGGTTATAGTTTTTATGATCCAGTTGAAAATAAACTTATTAGAAGTCGTGATGCAATATTCTTTGAAGACCAGACTATTGAAGATATTGACAAAGCTGAGAAGATAGATTCTTAGAGTAATGAGAGCTTAGTTGATATTGATCCAGTTTCTATTGCAAAGGCACCTACAGCATCTGGAGGAACCCAAGACAATGATGGAGATAGTGATCAAGGTCAAAATGATCATCATGATGTAGATGTTATGGATTCTCCAATTGATGAAGTTATGGTTGATCAGCAACCAATTCCTATTTAGGTAACTACTTTGAATGCCCCTGAAACCTCTCTTAGAAGATCTACAAGGGAGAAGAAAAAATCCATGCACTATCCTCCTGATGAGTATGTACTTTTGAGTGACATGGGAGAACCTGAGAGCTATGATGAAGCCATGCAAGATACTCACAAAGATCAGTGGATAGAAGCCATGGAAGATGAGATGAAGTCACTCCATGAGAATGGCACATATGAGTTAGTGAAATTACCGAAAGGTAAGAGAGATTTATCTAACAAATGGATATTTAGAATAAAGCAAGATAACCATACCTCTGCGCCTAGATACAAGGCGAGGTTAGTTGTTAAAGGTTTTGGCCAGAAGAAGGGAGTTGACTTTGATGAAATTTTCTCCCTTATTGTGAAAATGTCTTCTATTCGTATGGTTTTAGGCTTAGCCACAAGTTTAGATTTAGAGGTTGAGCAGATGGATGTCAAGACTGCTTTTCTTCATGGTGATTTAGATGAGGAGATTTATATGGCGCAATCTGAGGGTTTTGTAACTAAGGGAAAAGGAAATTATGTCTGCAAATTGAAAAAGAGCCTGTATGGATTGAAACAAGCTCCAAGGCAATGGTATTTGAAGTTTGAATATGTCATAGAAGAACAAAGGTACAAGAAAACCTCTTCAGACCACTGTGTATTCTTCCAAAAGTTCTCTGATGATGATTGTATTATTTTATTAATTTATGTGGACGACATGCTTATTGTTGGCAAGAATCAATCCAGAATTGCAGTCTGTATGAAGCAGTTGAGCAAATTGTTTGCAATGAAGGACTTGAGGCCAACAAAGAAAATCTTGGGCATTCAAATCCACCGACACAGAGATAGAAAGGAGTTATTTTTGTCCCAAAAGCAATACATTGAGAAGGTAATCAAGATGTTCAATATGACAGATGCAAAAATGGTTAGTACTTCTCTTGCTAAACACTTCAAATTGAGTATTAGTCAGAGTCCATCTACTGATGAAGAGAAAAAGGAGATGTCTCATATTCCTTACTCTTCTGCCGTTGGTAGCTTGATATATGCTATGGTTTGCACTAGACCACTAGACCAGATATTGCACATACTGTTGGTATTGTTAGTAGATTCCTTTCTAATCCTGGAAAAGAACATTGGGGTGCAGTAAAATGGATATTAAGGTATTTGAAAGGTACTGCAGATTTGAAGCTTTGCTTTGGCAATGGCAAGCCTGAACTTGTTTGTTACACATACTCTGATTTAGGAGGCAATTTTGATAATTCAAGATCTACATCCGGTTATTTGATCACTTTTGCAGGGAGAGCTATTTCTTGGCAATCTAGACTATAGAAGTGCATAGCTCTATCCACCACAGAAGTCGAATATATTGTTGTCACAGAAGGTGCTAAAGAACTATTATGGATAAAGGAGTTTATTAATGATCTTGGCTTTGAGCAGCCAAGGTACATCTTATTTTATGATAATTAGAGTGTTATCTGTCTCACCAAGCACTCCACTTTTCATTCTAAGACCAAACATATAAATAAAAAGTATCATTTTATAAGAATGGCTATGAAAGAGAAATTATTTGAGGTTGAGAAGATACACACTGATGAAAGTCCTTCGGATATGCTGACAAAGGTGGTGGTTGCAGATAAACATGAATTTTGCAGAAAATTGACAGGCATGAAGCGTGTCAATAGTTCTTCTACTTGAAGACACATTTGGCCCCTTGGCTGGAGGGGGAGTTTGTTAGGCTCATACCCATGTTGTCCAGCCAAAGGCCCAATGGCCTAATCCTATTCTCTTTTGGTTTCCATTCCTATTCGGAATTAGGTTCAGTGTTTATTCCTATTTTGAGTGGATTTTGGCTTTAAGAGAAAGCACCACTCGTGATCTATAAATAGGACAACCTTGGAGAATTATTCTATGCTCATTGGTAGAAGTCTTTGAAAGATTTAAGCACATAAGAGTTGTTTTTGAGAGAACTTTCATCAAGAGAGAAGAGAGAAGAAAAATATTTGTGTTGCTGTAGATTTTTATTCCGACTAGCCAACTTCAAATCACGTTTTCGGATTCGTTAACCATTGGATCGGGCTAAAATTTTTACTAAGTGTTTGTAACATCTTCTCTTTGATTTGAATGGTGGAGATCGGATTTAGAGGCTCGTAACATCTGATTTTGAGCCTCAAACAGCAGCTTTATTTTCATGGATTCTCCTCTTTCTTCAATTGATTTGTTGTTGCTCTTATTGCTATTGTTGTTCCGTGTTTGGCACTTGTTGTACAACCAATTTGGAGAACTTTTTCAACCCTCTTATTGTTATAGTAGAGCTTTTTGGATCTTTATGATACCATGGTTTTTACTTCCGATTTGAAGGATTTTCCACGTTAAAATTTGGTGTTCTTTACTTTCTTTATTTTTGGGTTTGCCTCTTATTCGACATAACAAGTGGTATCAGAGCGAGGCTCAAGACAGGTTCATCTTGGCGGGTTCAATTCTAGCCGCAACATATTTGACAATAATCATGATTTTTGTCTAAGAAATTTGAGTGGTGTGGTACGCACGTTGAGACAAATTTTGTGGTGGAGATTTGGAAATGCGACCTATTGAAGTCTATGTGATGTGTCGTGGCCCCTTTTCTCCCTCTGCGGAGAGGAGTTTGGGTTTCAACATTCATGAGGTGTAATGACTCATTTTCTTTTGGGAATTGGGTATTGCGTTTTGAAGAGTCGCCACCTAACAATTTTTAAGGTGCGTTAGGGCACCTACAGGGTTTATTTCTAACTATATTTGATAACCAGAGATAGGGTAAGGGCTTGAAATTATCCCAAGGGGAAGGTGTTAGGCACCCCTCAGGATCTACTAGTGTGGTTCCCGGCTAGACAATTTTTTGTGAATTTGTGCAATTAACAAGTAGGGCTCAAATAATAAGGGATTTAAGTATACAAGTGTTTAGAAGCGATTAATGAAAGCAAGGTTTTGGAAAAAGTTACAATCTAAGCATGCTTAGGAATGTAAAGGGGTGTCCTAAGTTTATCTGTAATATGGATCACATCAATGCAATACCTGGTATGACACTCCTCAAAAGAGGGGATACACGTGGTATTAACACACCGGCCATTATATTCATATCTACCCTTTCCCGCCCCGTAAAGGTAATTAAGCGAAGATTGGTCTCGACTCTTATTGCATGCTATTACCCATCCTTTCCTATCAGTCCCGGAGGAATTTAGGACTCATATCCTATAAGGAGGTTCAAGGCAGACCCTCAGATTTAAAGGCAAAATACTAAGGCAACATACAAAACAAGTAGGACTGCATTTAAAGGGAAAAACACAAAAAACAAGCAGAAGGCTCAGTTATACCTCCACAAATAATTCACATAGATAGCATGACTTATATACAGTTAAGGTATGAATTTAAAATCCTAAAGCAGGGTGTTTAAGTGATAACATCAGAACCAGATTTATTACATGACTCAGAAAAGAAGTCCGAATCAGGTTTGCCTACTAACTTTTAACAATTGATAATTAAACAAAGGCAGTTCCAGTTTTATTTAAGTTATTACCTAAGGCTTTCCTAGGCGCAAAGCGAGATACAACAGTTATTCAGAATTATTGAAAAACGGTTTGGAGCTAATTTGTTTACCCTAAAAATATGTTGTTCTGGTCAAATGCGGAGATTTACCAGTTATTTTAAATGGGATAATCAAGTGTGAAGCTGTTTTTACCTCGTTTATAATCAGTAATTTACACTAAGTGTAAGTGCAAATAAGATCCTAAAACATGGTACCTAAAATGCAGAATTCCTAAGAGTAGGATTTCTAAGTGCATATGACAAGAACGCAGAATTCTTAGAGCATGATTTCTAAGTGCATATGGGAGGAATGCAGTAAAGTGCTAATTGTTAGCAGATTTTAAAACATGATGTTGTAAAGGTGAACATGCTGAAACAATAAACATTAGGCCTAAGAGCAAGATTCTAATGCATGCATGAATCCTAAGCATGGTTTCTATTGCGCAATTAGGAACATAAACCTAATAACATATTTTCTACCCTCAACATGCATATTTACCCTGTCCCTTTTCACTAGCCACCCCAATACTTGTTTACAAATTATTACGGACCATGTGATTGAATTACATGGGAAATGCAAAATACGAAGTTACTACTATAGGAAGCCTGATTCTGACTTCCTCTCTGAGTTATGTAATAAACCACCTCAAATGCCAATATTGTTCCAAAGCCTTTCTCATACTTGGGTGTGTCAGAGTTCCCTAAGAACCTCAAGGGATCCCGGGCAGTGCTCACACCTAAATTGCATAACTAGGAGAGTAAGTGCAGTGTGGAAGAGCCATCTCTTATGTGTCAAGGTTTAGAGGGAGCTCAAGGGTCCCAAAGCAAGGCTCACACAAAAGGGGCAGAACCTAATGAGCTAAGCGTGCATGTGAGAGTGCTTGACATAGATTTAAGAGAGTTGAGTTGGAAAACAGTTTTGAAAATGATTGGTTTGAAGTAAATTTGCAACAACAACAGAAGAGTTGCTTAGGGAAAATAGTTTTGAAAGGGGCAGGGGATAGGAGCAACATATACAGAATAAGTTCAGGGAGTAGTACAGCTTCAATAGTTACAAACAGGGAAGTAGAGGTTGGGGACATAGAGGACCCAAATCAGAAACACATAATTAGTCATGAATCAAGTACATTAGAAGACATGCTAGTTGAGGGACATAAACAGGAACAAGTAAACATGTTGATTACATAGAACAAAGGAGGGCAGAATTTTAAGCATGCTGAGTAAAGCAGTGAACAAGAAGTACAATTTAACAGCATGAGCCATTAAGTTAGTATTGAAAGAAACAAGGATTGACAAACTAAGGAACACATAGAGTTGGGTTTCAGAATTTAAACTAAGAACATACCAGTTGAAGAAGCAAAGTACAGAAAAAGTAAAGTAATCAGAGTTCCACAATCTAGCTTTGGCTTTTAGCCGGCTAGACAAAGCAGTAACACAAGTAGTAAAGAAAGAAAAGAGAGTTTGAATGTGTATATGTGTGTGTTGAACTTGTTGTTCGTGTGTTTGAAGAAGAGAGGGTAGAGTATTTATAGCTTTGAAAAGAAGTGGAAAATGAGGTAACAAGTAAATGTTTAACACAAATATGGAAATAATAGTCATCACAATAAATTAATACAAGTACTCCCCCTTAATCAAGAAGTTACAGCTCAAACAGATACTACATGGATGCCAACAAAGAGAATCAGTTTGAGAAAGATTGATTTTTACCATATAAGGGATAGTAAAAGTATAGAGTATATAATTGAGTATAGGTACAGAATATACTTAATTTGGGGAAAGGATTCAGCAGGGATGAAACATCACAACAAATAAATGAAGGGAATCAATCGAGGGGTTTATAAGAAAACCTTTCAATCAAATCATAACTTAAGGAAATCAAGATCAATCAATAAGGAATCATGATTCTGCACTTCGACATATAAATAGAGAAGAATGAGCAAGAGTGTCAGACATGCAAGGCCAACCATATTGACAAAAGAAGCAACTAGATAAACACAAACATAAAACAGTAACAGGAGTAGGCTAAGAACTCAGTAGTAAAAGAACCTACTCGAAGCATGGTAGTCAACAAAGTCAAGTAGTCATATAGAACCAAAATGAAGAAACCAGTCTAATACCTAGCAACAGGTAAAGGAGATCAGACCAACATACAAAAATAAGTAAGGAAGTCTTTAAAAACCCATAGTAACCAGCAAGGAAAATCTTTAGGAAATTAGGGTTTTGACAGAGTTGAGTTAAAAGCGGTAAGAACTCAGAATCATTCAAGACAAACAAAGAGAAATGATCTAACCATAAAGAACCCAATCAAAACAGGTATGCACATAAAATAAAAAGATAGTTCCAGAACCTCGGATAAGCAAAAATACCTAAGGTTTTTAACACGATGAACCAGGTAGAAAACAAACCATTTAAACATAGTAAGATCATAAGAAAACACTGAAAATCGGAGAAGAAGTCTTTTAAAAGAGATTAAGAAAACCCTAATTATTGAAGACGAAGAGTCACTTTGAAGAATCAGAAAACTTTTGAGAAAACACCAAGAGGTTCATAACATGCACAGATCTAAGACAGATCTAAAAGAAAATCGGAAAGTTTTTAAAGCTAGGGTTTCAGAGAACCTAGAAAAAGTGAGAAAATTTCAAAAAGTTACCGATCTAGCCGGAAAAGCCATGGATCTGACTCGAACGGCCATGGATGGCCGAAAGACCATAGATAGAAGTTGAGCAAGGTCTGGACTAGATCTCTTCGAGATTTTTCCATGAAAGCACGAAAACAGGCAACCAGGAGGCATAGGAGACCGGTATAGATCTCAAACAGCCATGAGAGTCCATGGATTGAGTGAGAATCGAAGGGGATTAGGGTTAGTTTGGGTGGCAGCGGCTAGGGTTTGAGTGAAGTTGCAGAGAGAATTGGAGAGGAAGGGGATTCAAGGACAGTGGGTTGGTGGAAAATGAATTAGTTTAGGGGGTCGTTTGGGTTTATTTTAGGAAGGGTGAATGGGGACCGTTGAATGATCAACAGTCCAGATTGAACGTGGTAGATGGGGATCCGGTTTGGGCTTGGGTTAAAATTGGGTATGGGTCGGTTAAAATTGGAATTGGGCCAGGGAATTGGGGGTTAGATTTGGGCTAGATTTGAAAGCCAAATTTGGCTACAAGTTAAATAGCCACTTTTTTCTTTTTAAATTATAAAAATAGTCAATTGTTTTATGAAAATTAATTTAAAAGGCTAAAAATGATTTATAATACATAATTAAAAATTTAAAAATACAGGATCCAATTTTATGAATTTAAAACCTAATTAAACCTTAAAAGGGCTAATATTATAATTATGTGCAATTTAGTTTTTAAAAAAATACTAAATGAAATTATAAAAATATGTAAAAATTAATTTAGCCATATTTTGGCATAAATATAGAAATACAATAGGTGAATTATCAAAACAATAATTTTAGAAATAATTATTGGGATTTTATGGATAAAAAGGGGGAATAAATCAATTAAAAAAATCTTTAAAATTGTGAAAAAAATAATAAAACCATTAGACATGCTTATATATGCATACATATGCTATTTTGAAGGTATTTTGCATATTGAAAATATATAGAAAAAAATTGGGTATCAACAGCTGCCCCTCTTTACCAAGAGTTGTCGGGTAAAGATATGATGACCAATTTTGACCGAGCGAAACGGTTTGAAGAGGTTAGGCCGCACCCTGGCTTCTGAGTTGCCTATGTATCCCTGGTTTTACAGGAATCAGGGCGCATGTAGTTCAGGATCCGTCGACGGAGTATGCCGATAAAGATATTTCAAGAACGGACACAATATCTAGAGCCGAGTGAGTGATATGTTTACGGGAACGGTTAAGTTTGATATGGCTCGGTGGAACTGAGCGGGACCTCTCCTACTGGGGTATCCGTTGCTCGCCGGTTTACCTGAAAATAAGCAATACAAGCATATATTGTGCGTAAATTTAAATATTATGCAAATTCCTGTTGGACCATGAAGGTTGTCTTCGGACGATGAAGATGATGTCCTTAGACCATGATGTCCTGGGCCATGAAGCGTATGACAAGAGATTCGCCGACCATGAAATGGTGTTCTCGGGCTATGAGGATGGTGCCTCCAAATCATGACGCCTTTGAATAATGATATGCAAAAGATTGAAAGAGATCTTCTGGCCATGACATGGTGTTCTCAGGCTATGAAGATAGTGCCTCCGAACGATGACGCCCTTGAATGAGTTGGCGATATTTCAACCCATGAAGGATGTAGTAGTATGGACAAGAGAGAGCTTAGTCTTGTGAATTGAAGGGCAGAGCTTAGCCCGTAAGAAAATCGAGATATATAGTGCTTGAGATAGTGCTTAGTTTCGAAGAAAATTGGAGGCAGAGCTTAGCCTCGAAAGGCAGAAAAGTAGCCTTATGAAAAGATGTGAATGCAGATGGAGGTAGATCTTAACCTCGGAAGGCAGAATGGTAGCCTTATGTAGATTGGAAGGCAAAATAGTAGCCTTATGCAATGCAGATGTAGATGGAGGTAGAGCTTAACCTCGGAAGGCAGAATGGTAGCCTTATGTAGATTGGAAGGCAGAATAGTAGCTTTATGCAATGCAGATGTAGATGGAGGTAGAGCCTAACCTCGGAAGACAGAATGATAGCCTTATGCAAGTTAGAAGGCAGAGGAGTAGCCTTATGCAAGAATGCAGATGGAGGTAGAGCTTAACCTCGGAAGGCAGAATGGTAGCCTTATACAAATTGGAAGGCGAAATAGTAGTCTTATGCAATGCAGATGCAGATGGAGGTAGAGCTTAACCTTGGAAGGCATAATGGTAGCCTTATGCAGATTGGAAGGCAGAATAGTAGCCTTATGCAATGCAGATGCAGATGGAGGTAGAGCTTAACCTCGGAAGGCAGAATGGTAGCCTTATGCAAGTTGGAAGGTAGACGAGTAGCCTTATGCAAGAATGCAGATGGAGGTAGAGCTTAACCTCGGAAGGTAGAATGGTAGCCTTATGCAAATTGAAAGGCGGAATAGTAGCCTTATGCAAGAATGTAGATAGAGGTAGAGCTTAACCTCAGAAGGCAGAATAGTAGCCTTATGTAAATTGGAAGGCGAAATAGTAGCCTTATGTAAAAATGCAGATGGAGGTAGAGCTTAACCTCAGAAAGCAGAATAGTAGCCTTATGCAAGAATGCAGATGTAGATGGAGACAACATTTAGTCTCGGAAGGTAGAATGGTAGCCTTATACAAGAATGCAGATGGAGACAACATTTAGTCTCGGAAGGCAGAATGGTAGCCTTATGCAATGTAAATGCGGATGGAGACAACGTTTAGTCTCGGAAGGTAGAATGGTAACCTTATGCAAGAAATAAAATAACCAGTGGCAGTAGGGTTTTCTTAGCTGATAGCAGATTGCGGTGTTGTGATTACCGGGAGCATTGTGACATACGTGACATCACTGGTGTATGCTAATAGAAAATGTTAGCAAGTGCAATGGTTCTGAGAGTTGTATTTTGAACAATGTTTATCCCATGGGTGTATAGTATGTTTAATGATTTCGCAATCCTAGTGCCTGCATCCAAAGAAAAATCGTGAGTTTTGTAAGGGGAAGGTTAGTTCGTATCCCCGCTGGCTTTACTTGACTCGTTCGACTTTGATTTGGTGATACTGTTTGTATCATTGGGGTAGCGTTGCTAAACAAAGCAGTTTTGATAATAAACATGCATGATTTTATAAAAAAATATGACATAAATGTATAATTAAAAATAGCTTTAGATGAACCGACGACTGTGACGTGGTTCAGGACATTGCAACTTCTCTTGCTACTGAATTTTGAGGGTCTCCTCAAAATTCTGCCCCAGTTTAATGGGTTGACATTTCTGACTGTTGCTCGTGCGGCGATCGGCTGAAATTACTTCGAAATTTTGAGGGTCCTCCTCAAAATTCTGCCCCAGTTTCCAATTGCGGGGAGAAATGAAATTTTTATTGAATTGTGACTGAACCCATAGGGCTGCCTACATATCCAATATTAAATAAGAATCAATTCAGGCGTAGTTCAATTTACATCATATAAGGAAAGCATAAAGATTACACATAGTAATGCTTGACTGCATCTGAATTGATCGGCTTTGCCTAGACTTCTCCATCCATTTCTGCAAGTATGAGGGCTCCTCCTGTCAAAACCCGGTGAAACATGTATGGACCCTGCGAGTTGGGAGAGAACTTCCCTTTGGCTTCATCTTGATGTGGAAAAATTTTCTTCAACACCAGTTGCCCCGGTGTGAACAGTCTTGGCTTGACTCTTTTGTTAAAGGCTCTGGACATTCTGTTCTAATAGAGTTGACCATGGCAGACTGCATTCATTCTCTTTCCATCTATAAGGGCTAGTTGCTCATAACGACTTTTACCCACTCTGTGTCGTCGAGCTCAGCTTCTTGTATGATCCTTAGGGAAAGGATTTCTACCTCAACGGGAATGACAGCCTCTGTACCGTAAACCAGCATATAGGGGGTTGCCCCGGTTGATGTGCAGACTGTGGTATGATACCCCAGAAGAGCAAATGATAACTTCTCGTTCCACTGTCTGTGATTCTCTATCATTTTCCTCATCCATCCAGATCTGATGATAACCAGCGAAACAATCAACAAATGATTGTAGCTCATGCTTGGTGCAATTGTCAATCAAGATGTGTATATTTGGCAAAGGGAAGTCGTCTTTCGGACTGGCTCGGTTGAGATCCCAGTAGTCGACACAAACTCTGACCTTCCCATCCTTCTTTGGCACTGGCACAATGTTGGCTAACCATGTCGGGTATTCTACTATCCTGAGAACCTTAGCGTTGATCTGCTTGGTGACTTCTTCCTTGATTTTCAAACTCATATCAGGCTTGAACTTTTTGAGCTTTTGCTTTACTGGTGGACACATTAGATCGGTCTATAGTTTGTGAGCCATAATAGACGTACTCAGACCAGTCATGTCGTCATACGACCAGGCGAATATGTCCTCATACTCTTTTAGAAATTCTGTGTATTTTTTATTCTCCGATGGCGATAAGTGAATGCTGATTCGCGTTTCCTTGGCATTTTCTGCATCTCCCAGGTTGACAATTTCGGTATCGTCCAGGTTGGACTTAGGTCTGTTCTCAAAGTTCTCAACCTATTTGACAATCTCGTCAGGTATGTCATCTTCTTCTGAATACATGTCCGTTTGTTGCGTTGTCTCATTGCATGTCACAATCATTGGTTCATTAAGACAAGTAATAGTAATGCTGTATAGGTAAGGTAATGAGAGAAAACGATAGCAATAAGTATTGATTCATAAGAAAAATCAAAAATGCTTTTGATGAATTGAATAACTATTTTGAACATCGAAGATCTTATTGTGGGAATTGAAAAATGCGAAAAGAAAATCATTTAGTAAATAAAACAGTAAATAATGCTTGTTTTAGCCTTGCTACCTTGAGTCTCATCAGGCTTTGGTTGTCCTAACGGTCCAATTCTTGAGATGTGCCCCTCTGCTCACAGCCTGTATGGAAGGGCCTTTTTCCCCCTCCTCCTTGAGAATAACGCAACCGTCCATATCATTGTCCTCTAGAAACAAGTTCTTCACTACTGCAAGTGCTTCTTCTTCATCTGACCCATAAATAATGTCAGCCTATTGGAAGGTCTACTCTAGATACGGTATTGGCTGCTCTAGTGGGTAGTAAGGACCGCTCCATGGTGGCGACCAGTTGTTAAATTCTTCCCAGGTATATTCATATCCCAAACCGAAGGTAGTGCTATGTTTCTTGAGTTTTATGGGTTTAGAGATTCCTTGGAGGTTCTTGTCGAGCCCTTTGCTAGGTTCGTACCACTCCAACTCAGTATACTCTCGATTTTGCTATCCTACCATTTGTCTTTGTCGATAGCATTAACCTGCTCAGTGTGGTGGTAAGTTTCTCCACCCAGCTTCCTTCTTCCCTCGATCGCCGGAATGGTCTGGCGACTGTATATAGGGTTGTTACCGTCGCCGTGAATGATCACTTCCTAGTGATTCCATTCGAATTTTACTGCCTGATGCATCATTGAAGCTACGACCCCATCAGCATGAATCTATGGTTGTCCCAGCAGCATGTTGTAAGATGCTGGTACATCTATTACTTGGAAATCAACTTCGAACCAGGTTGGTCTCATCTGCAAGCATAGAATAATCTCACAAATGGTGGACCTTTGAGAACCATTGAATGCTTTCACATTGATTGCTCTATCTTTTATCTCATGCAGTCCTTTACCCAGCTTCTTGAGTGTTACCAGTGGATAAATGTTGAGATTGGAACCTCCATCGATCAGGATTCTGGTGATGAAATAATCTTTGTTGTGCCCCAACCCTTCAGGTGGCAGCTCGTCCTCATGAAAGGTGATCTTATGGCTTTCCAGCACTTGTCCTACCATGTTATCCATTTCCCTACCAGTGATGTTACTTGGTATGTATGCTTTACTTAGAACCTTTAACAGAGGATTCTAGTACGCCTCAGAATTTTGTAGCAAAGAGACAATGGATATTTGTGCTGGCGTCTTGTTTAACTGGTCGATGACCAAATATTCCTTGGCATGTGTCTTCCTCCAAAGATTGTCCGGACCTGTCTCAATGAGGGGTGGCCGATTGGAGGCCTGCTTTCTTGATTCAGCTAGATGTTCAGGGGTATAGACTCTGCCAGTTCTTGCCATACCCTGTGCTGCGATAGTTTATTCAATCTTGACCTTGCCTTTCCTTCTTGCCTCGACTGTATAGTCCCAAGGTATGGCATTTGTATAGAATGGTGTCATGGTTGACATCGCCACTAGGATCGGCGCGGCTATCCTTACTCCGGACGGAACATGTGCCTTGGGTGGCAAAATTGCAACCTTAAATGGTGCGGGTGCATTTGCTGGAGACACGAATTTAACCTTAATTGGTGTCGGTGTCTTTGCAGATAGTGCTGCTTCAAACTCAAGTAGTATAGACATATTCACCTCAGCGTCCTCAGACGGTTGGATCTGGACTATGATTGGATTGAGATTGTTGGTTTCTTTGGGTCATCACCCTCTGCGATCAAACCGATTAATCTCTCGGGATCCCAGTCATATTCTATTTCAATCATGTGGATACCTCCACCCTTATGGTCTGGCAGAGGGTTGTTGTGGACATTTGGAGCGGGTTCCTTTGCTACAATAATCTTGTATCAATCAAGGCTTGTATCTTGTTTTTCAAGGAACGACATTCATCGATGGTGTGCCCTTTCATGTCAGAGTGGTATGCACTGGATTTGTTTGGGTTAACCCATTGAGAAGGATTCTCAGGGGTCGCAGCAGGGATGGGCGGTGACATAACCAGCAGCTTTGAGCCTCTCATACAGCTGGTCGATGGGTTCAACAATGGTTGTATATTGTTTTGGAGGTCTGCGATAAAAATTAGGTTGAGGTCTAGGGAAGTTTTGACATGCAGTAGGTGATTGATAGTGGGATGGTTGAGCATTATAAGTCTGGTAGACATGAGTGGGTTGGGAGCATCTGGGTGAAGTAGGTTGATATGCAGGAGGTGGGATGACTGATAAGTTGGTGGCGGAGCTTGGTATGAGGGTGAATGTGCTTGGTAATTTGGAGTTGGCTGGTATGTGAGTGGAGGTGTTGGGTAAGTTTGGTATTTGAGGGGAGACTTGGTCCTTTGTGCAACCATCACGACCCCTACGTCCCTTTTTGTCATGAACCGGATTTCCCACCCTCGGGAGTCGTGATGACGCCTACTCATAGAAACTAGGAAAGCCACGAAATGCGGAAAAATTCAACCTCTTTCATTTTAGCCTTTTTAACCAATTAAATTAGCAGGTAATCAGCATTTAAATAATGACGAAGGATGAAATTTAAGTGGAAGACTTAGATAAATATGATATCAAAAACGATACAACTAAAAAAAATCCAGCATATATCTCTACCCAGAAACTGGTGTCACAACATTCACGGACGGTCTAGGAATGCTACATACAAGTGTCTGAAAAAGGAAATATAATCTATCTCGGATACAAAAGAAACATAACATCCAAATGGATAAAAGAGACGCCTGGCCTGCGGACGCCTGCAGGTCTACCTCGGTGTCTCGGTGGACTGAAGGCTGGCTCCCAAGCTACTGCTGCTGACCCAGTGCTGCTCCGGAATCTGCACATAAGTGCAGAGTGTAGCATCAGCACAACCGACCCCATGTGATGGTAAGTGTCTGGCCTAACCCCGGCGAGGTAGTGACGAGGCTAGGACCAGACTCCAGATAAACCTGTGCAATTATATATATATACGGTGGAAAATAAATACAGAAATAAACAAATAAAGATAGAAGGGGGAAACATGCTTCGGGGAATAACAGGTAAAACAGAACATCAAGGGAAGTATGAAGGAATCAAAATCAACCACTAACAAGAATGAGGAAAAACAAAGGCAAATTTTATTTTCTTTTCACATCTTGTTGCAGGCGTGCAACCCGATCCCGATTCTTGTATCTCATGGCAGGCGTTCCACCCGCTCCCATTTCATTTTATCTCGTGGTAGGCGTACCACCCGTTCCCATTTCATTATCTCTTGTGGTAGGCGTACCACCCACTCCCATTTCATCATATCTTGTGGTAGGCATACCACCCGGTCCCATTTCATCATATCTTGTGGTAGGCGTACCACCCGCTCCCATTTCATCATATCTTGTGTTAGGCGTACCACCCGCTCCCATTTATAGTCCAACAATAATCACAGGGAATCCCGGCAAGGGAACAGAGCAATATAACAAATTCCCAGCAAGGGAACAATGATATTTCAACAATATCCCGACAAGGGAACAATACTGTCAAAACAAATATCCCGACAAGGGAACAATGGTGATAATAACATATGAAGCGCAATAAACCACAACGGAGTCATAACAATTATAATACAAGACTCACGGGCATGCTTGACACCAACGTATAGATACTCGTCACCCCTATACGTCGTACTTCACAATTAGCATGTAGCAAATAAGACACAACTCCTAATCCCTCAAGCAAGGTTAGACCAAACACTTACCTCGATGCCTCGAACACAACTCAAGGTTCAATTATAGCTTTACCCCTTGATTCCGCCGCTAATTCGCTCGTATCTAGCCACAAGTTACTTAATTGCATCAATTAACGCTAAATGAATCAATTTGAATGCATGAAAAATGAGTGTTCCAAAGTTTTTACCCAAAAAGTCAAAATTGCCCCTGCACCCACGTGGTCAAAACCCGAGGTTCGAACCAAAACCCGACTACCCATTCTCCCACGAGCTCAAATATGTAATTAATTTTGAAATCGGACCTCAAATCGAGGTCCAAATCCCCAATTTTTGAAAACCTTAGGTTATACCCAAAACACCCAATTTCCCCCATGAAAATAATTGATTAGAAGTTGAAATCATGTTAAAAGATGTTAATGATTGAAGAAAACTATTAAAAATGACTTACAATTGATTTGGAGAAGAAAGGTTGTTTGAAAAATCGCCTCTTGTGTTTTTGGGGTTTCGAAAAATGAAAAATGACTGAAAATCTAGTCTATTTATACCCCTCTCATACCCCCTGTGCGGACCGCACAAAGTCGACTGCGGTCGCACAGCAGCGCCCTGTGAGAACCGCACAAAGTCGATTGCGGCCGCACAACAGCGCCTTGTGCGGACCGCACAAAGTCGACCGCGGCCGCACGGCCCTCACCGCGCACCGCACAAGGTAGACCGCGGACCGCACTGGTGGGGTTCAGAGACCTGCAACTTCTGGTTTTAAGTCTAAAACATCCCGAACCTATCCGAAACTCACCCTAGCCATCGGAACTCCAAACCAAGTGTGCATACTAACTCAAAAACATCATATGGACCTACTCGTGCGATCACATCATCAAAATAACATGTAAAATCATGAATTAACCTCAAAACTCAACATTTTCATCAAGAACTCTTAAAGTTCATTACTCCTCAACCGGAAGTCCAATTCACGTCAAATAAACTCCGTTTTCACCAAATTTCACATAAACGTCTTAAATCATATATAAGACCTGTACCGGGCGCCGGAACCAAAATACGCGCCCGATACCATCATGTTCTAAGCAAATTTCATTTCAATTTTCGTTGAACAGTTTCAGAAAACAATTTCTTTTAAAAATTTATTTCTCGGGCTTGCGACCTCGGAATTTGATTCCGGGCATATGCCCAAGTCCCATATTTTCCTACAGACCCTCTGAGACCATCAAATCACGGGTCCGGGTCCGTTTACCTAAAACATTGACCGAAGTAAAATTAACTCATTTTATAACTAAATTTTATCAGTTTTCATAGACTGTCATATTTAAACTTTTTGGCTACATGCCCTGACTGCACAGGCAAATTGAGGTGACTCTAAATGAGGTTTTCAAGGCCTCAGAACACGGAAGTTTCATTTTATAATAAGTGATGACCTTTTGGGTCATCACGTTCTCCACCTCTAAAACAACCGTTCGTCCTCGAACAGACAGAAGAAGGAAGTACCTGAGTCGGGGAAAAGATGGGGATAACGACTCCGCATATCGGACTCGGACTCCTAGGTCGATGCCTCAGGAGGCTGACCTCTCCACTGACCACGAACAGAAGGAAAACTCTTCGACCACAACTGACGAACATGCTGGTCTAGAATAGCTACCGGCCCCTCCTCATAAGACAAGTCCTTATCCAACTGGACAGTGCTGAAATCTAACACGTGGGATGGATCACCGAGATATTTCTGAAGCATGGACACATGAAACACTGGATGCACGACTGATAAGCTCGGCGGCAATGCAAGTCTATAGGCCACCTCTCCCACTCGATCAAGAATCTCAAACGGGCCAATGAATCTAGGGCTAAACTTGCCTTTCTTCCAAAATCTCATCACGCCCTTCATAGGCGACACTCGAAGCAATACCCGCTCACCGACCATGAATGCCAAATCACGAACCTTGCGGTCGGCATAACTCTTCTGCCTGGACTGAGCTGTACGAAGCCTATCCTGAATGATCTTGACCTTGTCCAAGGCATCCTGAACCAGATCCGTACTCGATAATCGAGCCTCTCCCGAATCAAACCATCCAACCGGAGACCGTCATCGCCTACCATATAAAGCTTCATAAGCATCCATCTGGATACTCGACTGGTAGCTGTTGTTGTAGGCAAACTCTGGAAAAACTAATCCTACGAGCCTCCAAATTCAATGACACAAGCTCGGAGCATATCCTCCAAAATCTGAATGGTCCGCTCGGACTGTCCATCCGTCTGAAGATGAAATGATGTGCTCAACTCAACCCGCATGCCCAACTAATGCTGAACTGCTCTCCAAAAGCATGAGGTAAACTGTGTACCTCGCTCCGAAATAATAGCCACGGGCACACCATGAAGGCGAACAATCTCCTAGATATAGATCTCAGCTAACCTCTCAGAAGAATAAGAGACTGCCACAGGAATGAAATGCGCTGACTTGGTCAGCCTATCAGCAACGACCCATACCGCGTCGAACTACCTCCGAGTCTGTGGGAGTCCAACAACGAAATCCATAGTGATTCGCTCCCATTTCCACTCGGGAAGCTCAATCCTCTGAAATGAACCACCGGGCCTCTGATGCTCATACTTAACCTGCTAAAAATTTAAACACCGAGCCACATATGCAACAATATCCTTCTTCATTCTGCGCCACCAATAATGTTGCCGCAAATCCTGATACATCTTCGCGGCACCCGGATGAATAGAGTACCGAGAACTATGACCTCCTCTAAGATCAACTCTCAGAGTCCATCCACATTAGGCATACAAACTCGACCTTGCAATCTCAAAACTCCATCATCATCTAAGGTAACCTGCTTGGCACCTCCGCACTACACCGTGTATTTAAGGACACACAAATGGGGATCATCATACTGTCGATCATGGATACGCTCCAATAAAGAAGAATGAGCGACCGAGCAGGCCAATACGTGAATAGGCTCAGAAATATCCAACCTCACAAACTGGTTGGCCAAAGCCTAAACGTCCAAAGCAAGCGGTCTCTCACCGACCAGAATATAAGCAAGACTACCCATACTGGTTGACTTCCTACTCAACGCATCAGCCACCACATTGTCCTTTCCTGGATGATACAAGATAGTGATATCATAATCTTTCAACAACTCCAACCACCTCCTTTGTCTCAAATTCAACTCCTTTTGCTTGAACAAATACTGTAGACTCTTGTGATTTGTGGACACCTCACATGCCACACCATACAGATAATGCCTCCAAATCTTCAATGCATGAACAATGGCTTCCAACTCCAAGTCATGAACCAGATAGTTCTTCTCATGAATCTTCAATTGTCATGAAGCATAGGCAATGACCTTGCCATCCTATATCATCACTGCACCAAGTCCAATATGAGATGCATCACAATAAACTGTATAGGGCCCTAACCTGTGGGCAAAACCAACACCGGTGCCGTAGTCAGAGCTGTCTTGGGCTTCTGAAAGCTCGCCTCACACTCGTCCGACCATCTGAACTGGGCACCCTTTTGGGTCAACCTGGTCAGCGGGGCTGTGATAGATGAAAACCCATCCACAAATTGACGATAGTAGCCTGACAACCCTAAGAAACTCCAAATCTCTGTAGCTGATGCTGGTCTGGGCCAGTTCTTGACTGCCTCAATCTTCTTCAGATCAACTTGAATACCCTCTGCTGATACAATATGACCCAGAAATGCAACTGAACTCAACCAGAACTTACACTTCAAGAACATAGCATATAACTAACTATCCCTAAAGGTTTGAAGAACCACTCCGAGATGTTGCTCGTGCTCCTCCTGACTGCGGGAATATATCAAAATATCATCAATGAAGACTATCACAAACGAATCCAAATACGGTCTGAACACCCGGTTCATCAAATCCATAAAAGTTGTTGGGGCATTTGTCAACCCGAACAACATAACCAAGAACTCATAATGCCCGTATCGAGTACGGAAAGCTATCTTAGGGACATTGGATGCTTTAATCCTCAACTGATGGTATCCAGATCTCAAATCTATCTTTGAAAATATCTTGGCACCCTGAAGTTGATCAAACAAATCATCAATCCTCGGCAATGGATACTTATTCTTGATCGTAATCTTGTTCAACTGCCGGTAATCAATACACATTCTCATCAATCCGTCCTTCTTCTTAACAAACAACACCGGTGCACCCCAAGGCGAAACACTAGGTCCAATGAAATCCTTCTCAAGCAAGTCTTGCAACTGTTCCTTCAACTTTTTCAACTCAAGCGGGGCCATACGATACGGCGGGATAGAAATTGACTGAGTGCCTGGAGCCAAATCAATGCAAAAATCAATATTCCTGTCGGGTGGCATACTTGGCAAGTCTGAAGGAAATGCCTTAGGAAACTTACGAACAACGGGCACAGAATCAATAGAGGGAACCTCAGCACTAGAATCACGAACATATGCCAAATAGGCCAAACACCCCTTCTCGACCATGCGCCAAGCCTTCACATAAGAGATAACATTACGGTTAGAATGACCAGGAGTTCTTCTCCACTCTAAACGAGACATACCCGTAAATCTAAGGTCACAGTCTTGTCATGATAGTCCAAGATAGCGTGGTAAGGTGATAACCAGTCCATCCCCAATATAATATTGAAATCGACCATGTCTAAAAGCAACAAATCTACATGAGCCTCAAGACCCCCAATCACCACAATACAAAAATGATGGACTCGATCAACTACGATAGAATCACCCACCAGTATAGACACATAAACAAGAACACTCGATGAATTACTAGGCATGATCAGATATGGTGCAAAATAAGATGACACATATGAGTTTGTAGACCCTAGATCAAACAACACTGAAGCATCTCTATCACAAACTAGAACCGTACCTGTAATAATTGCATCTGAAGCCTCAGCCTCGGGCCTGACTAGGAGAGCATAACATCGGGGTGGGGCCCCACCACCCTGAACTACATCTCTGGGACGGCCTGCAGCTGGCTGGTCCCCACCTCTAGCGGCCTGAGCTCCACCTCTAGCACCTCTACCTCCACCTCTAGCACCTCTACCCCCACCTCTAGCTGGCTGGGAGGCCTATAAGACACCTAGTGCCTAAACCATAGCACGGGGACCCTGATGCGGAGAACTGCTCGATGCTCGAGGGCAATACCTAGCAATGTGCCTCGTGCCACCACAAGTAAAACAAGACCTCGGCTGCTGGGGCTGACAACCCTGGAAACTCTGAAGCGGTGGCGCACTGATAGCTGCTAGTGGTGCACTATAGGACTGCCGATCAGAATACTGCATCTGAGGACCACGGCTACCAGAAGCACCGTGAGAAACCTGAAGTGTTGACTGGAAAGGCCTAAGGGGATGGCCTCTACCATATGAATCTCTACCTCCAGACGAGGTTCCACTGAATCTGCCCGAATGACGGGACCTCTTATTCGACCTATGACCACCTCCCTATGACAGAACCATCTCCACTCTCCTGGCCACGTTGGCCGCCTCTTGGAAAGATATCTCACTCCCAATCTCCCTAGCCATATGCAGACGAATCGGCTGAATAAGACCATTAATAAACCTCCTCACCCTCTCTCTCTCGGTAGGAAGTATGATAAGAGCATGGCGAGCTAAGTTGATGAACCTGGTCTCATACTGGGTAACAGTCATGGAACCCTACTGGAGGCGCTCAAACTACCTCCGATAGACCTCTCTCTGAGTAATGGGGAGAAAATTCTCCAGAAATAGATGTGTAAATTGCTCCCAAGTCAAAGCTGGAAATCCAGCTGGTCTAGCCAAACAGAAATCCCCTACCAGGTCTTGGCAGATCCAAACAAGCGAAATGTAGCAAAATCAACCCATTGGTCTCAGCAATACTCATATTCCTGAGAACCTTATAGCAGCTGTCCAGATAATCCTGGGGATCCTCAGTAGACACACCGCTGAAAGTAGAAGTGAAGAGCTTGGTGAACCTATCCAGCCTCCACAAAGCATCGACGAACATAGCCGCTCCATCACCGGTCTGAGCTACCACACCCGGCTGTACTGCTCTAACTGGCTGAACCGCTGGAGTCTAAATCTAAGGAGCTACCTGCTTCGGAGTGCGAGTAGCAGGAGTCTAGGCCCCTCCTCCAGCCTAAGAGACGGCTGGTGCTACAGGAAGCAAGCCTGCTCGGGTGACATTCTCCATGAGGCCCACTAATTGAACAAGAGCATCTTGAAGGAGTGGGGTAGCAATAAACCCCTCTGGGACCTGAGCTGGGCCCACCAGAGCTGCTGGAGCTGGAACCTCGTCATCAAAGTCAACCTGAGGCTCCGCTACTAGGGCTGCCGCTCAGGGCTTAGCTCTACCCCTACCTCGACCTCTGACACGGCCTCGTCCTCACCCTATGCCCCTCATGGAAGCTGTTGCTGGGGGCTCGGGCTACTGAGCTGTGGATAAGGAAGCACGTGTTCTCGCCTTTTGAGAAAGAACATAGTAGAAATTCAATTAGCATTGAGAAACAAACCGCACGACAAGAAAGAACGAATGTGAAGTTTTTTCCTAACCATGTAGCCTCTGGGGATAAATACAGATGTCTCCGTACCGATCCCTCAGACTCTACTGAGCTTGTCCATGAATTGTGAGACCTATGTAACCTAGAGCTCTAATATCAACTTGTCACGACCCGTATTTCCTACCCTCGGGAGTCGTGATGGCGCCTACTCATAGAAGCTAGGCAAGCCATAAAATGCGAAAAATTCAACCCCTTTCATTTTAGCCTTTTTAACCAATTAAATTAGCAGGTAATCAGCATTTAAATAATGACTAAGGATGAAGTTTAAGCGGAAAGACTTAGATAAATATGATATCAAAACCGATATAAATAAAAAAAATCCAGCATATATCTCTACCTAGAAACTGGTGTCGCAACATTCACGGATTGTCTAGGAATGCTACATACAAGTGTCTGAAAAAGGAAATATAGTCTGTCTCGGATACAAAAGAAACAGAACATCCAAATGGATAAAAGAGACGTCGGGCCTGCAGACTCCTGTAGGGCTACCTTGGTATCTCGGTGGACTGAAGGCTGGCTACCAAGCTACTGGTGCTGACCCAGTGCTGCTCCGGTATCTGCACATAAGTGCAGAGTGTAGTATCAGCACAACCAACCCCATGTGCTGGTAAGTGCCTGGCCTAACCCCGGCGAGGTAGTGACGAGGCTAGGACTAGACTCCAGATCAACCTGTGCAATTATATATATACACGGCGGAAAAGAAATACAGAAATAAACAAATAAAGATAGGAGGGGGAAACATGCTTCGGGGAATAACAGGTAAAACAGAACATCAAGGGAAGTATGAAGGAATCAAAATCAACCACTAACAAGAATGGGGAAACACAAAGACAGATTTTATTTTTCTTTTCATATCTTGTTGCAGGCGAGCAACCCGATCCCGATTCCTGTATCTCATGGCAGGCATGCCACCCGCTCCTATTTCATTTTATCTCGTGGTAAGCGTACCACCCACTCCCATTTCATTATCTCTTGTGGTAGGCATACCACCCGCTCCCATTTCATCATATCTTGTGGTAGGCGTACCACCCGCTCCCAGTTCATCATGTCTTATGGTAGGCGTACCACCCGCTCCCATTTCATCATATCTTGTGGTAGCGTACCACCTGCTTCCATTTACAGTCCAGCAATATTCACAGGGAATCCCGGCAAGGGAACAAGAGCAATATAACAACTTTCCGGCAAGGGAACAATGATATTTCAACAACATCCCGGTAAGGGAACAATGGTGATAATAACATATTAAGCGCAATAAACCACAATGGAGTCATAACAATTATAATACAAGACTCATGGACATGCTTGACACCAACGAATAGATACTCGTCACCATGCCTATACATTGTACTTCACAATTAGTATGTAGCAAATAAGACACAACTCCTAATCCCTCAAGCTAAGGTTAGACCAAACACTTACCTCGATGCCTCGAACACAACTCAAGGTTCAATTATAGCTTTACCCCTTGATTCCGCCGCCAATTCGCTCGTATCTAGCCACAAGTTACTTAATTGCATCAATAAACGCTAAATGAATCAATTTGAATGCATGAAGATTGAGTTTTCAAAAGTTTTTACCCAAAAGGTCAAAATTGCCCCGGGCCCACGTGGTCAAAACCCGAGGTTCTAACCAAAACCCGATTACTCATTCCCCCACGAGCTCAAATATGTAATTTGTTTTGAAATCGGACCTCAAATCGAGGTCCAAATCTTCAATTTTTGAAAACCCTAGGTTCTACCCAAAACACCCAATTTCCCCCATGAAATAATTGATTTGAAGTTGAAATCATGTTAAAAGATGTTAATGATTGAAGAAAACTAGTTAAAAATGACTTACAATTGATTTGGATAAGAAATGTTGTTTGAAAAATCGCCTCTTGTGTTTTTGAGGTTTTGAAAAATGAAAAATGACTGAAAATCCCGTCTATTTATACCCCTCTCAGACCCCCTGTGCGGACCACACAAAGTCGACTGCGGCCACACAGCAGCGCCCTGTGCGGACTGCATAAAGTCGACCGCAGCCGTACGACCCTCACCGCGCACCGGACAAGGTCGACCGCGGACCGCACTGGTGGGGTTTAGAAACCTGCAACTTCTATTTTTAAGTCTAAAACATCCCAAACCTACCCGAAACTCACCCGAGCCCTCGGAACTCCAAACCAAGTGTGCATACTAACTCAAAAACATCATATGGACCTACTCGTGCGATCACATCATCAAAATAACATGTAAAATCATGAATTAAACCTCAAAACTCAACATTTTCATCAAGAACTCTCAAAGTTCATAACTCCTCAACCGGAAGTCCAATTTACGTCAAATAAACTCCGTTTTCACCAAATTTCACAAAAACGTCATAAATCATATATAAGACCTATACCGGGCGCCAAAACCAAAGTACGAGCCCGATACCATCATGTTCTAAGCAAATTTCATTTCAATTTTCCTTAAATAGTTTCAGAAAATAATTTCTTTAAAAAATTTGTTTCTCGGGCTTGGGACCTCGAATATCGATTTCGGGCATACACCCAAGTCCCATATTTTCCTATGGACCCTTCGGGACCGTCAAATCACTGGTCCAGGTCCGTTTACCCAAAACGTTGACCGAAGTCAAATTAACTCATTTTATAACCAAATTTTATCATTTTTCACAGATTGTCATATTTAAACTTTCCGGCTACGCACTCGAACTACGCATGCAAATTGAGGTGACTCTAAAGGAGGTTTTCAAGGCCTCAGAACATAGAAGTTTCATTTTAAAATAAGTGATGACCTTTTGGGTCATTACACTTTTCTTGGACACACCATCGGACTGTAAGGCCTTATTTGTAGCTTGCAAGGCCTCGAAGTTTGTAACCATACCGCTTTTGATACATTCTTCAATCCTTTCACCTAATTTGATAATGTCGACGAAATTGTGGTTTTCAATCATCATCAGCCGCTCATAGTACTGTGGGTCTTGAGCTCGGATAAAGAACTTGTTCATTTACTCCTATTCCAAGGCGGGTCGGACCTTAGCAGCTTCGGACCTCCAGCAAGTAGCACACTCGCGAAATGTCTCCGTGAGCTTCTTCTTCAAATTTTGTATATAGAACATGTCTAGTGCGTTCTCTATATTAAACCTGAATTTATCCATAAAGTCAGATGCCATGCCTACCCAACTTGACCACTTCTTGGAATCTTGGCTGATGTACCAAGATAATGCATCTCCTTTCAAACTCCTCATGAACAGCTTCATGCAGATTCTGTCATCCTTCCCTACTCCAACCAGCCTGTCGCAATATGTCCTCAGATAGACCCTTGGATCACCTGTACCATCAAACACTTCGAACTTAGGAGGTTTGTACCCCTCAAGCAGTTCGACATCAGGCTGTATGCAAAGATCCCGATAGTTCAACCCCTTGATTCATTTGCTCCCCTCAACGCCCTGAATCCGGTTGGTCAATTTCTTAAGCTCTTCGGCCAAGTTCCTGATAAGCAAATCCTTTTCATCAGTCTCAGATGTGCCTGATATAGGTTGGGTGGAGTGTGGCATGGTCTCCACGTAGATAGGAGTGTTATGGTGGCCTGGTGTATGGGTGTGGAAATGGTCGTCTGTAGAGTTTTGAGGTTCTGGGATGAGTAGTGGAGTGTTGTTTGGGGTATGGCAAGTGTTACATTAGTTCTTTGGTGGAGTAACGTGATGGTGAGGAGTGGGATGATTCTGTTGTTTCGGGATATTTTGAGGAGGTGTAGGGTTTTGAGTGTTGGGGAAGTTGACATTTGGGGTGCTGAGGGAAAATGATAGGCTTTCCAGATTCCAAACCTGATCGAGCTCTTCTTGAAATTTCAATAACTTCTAATCAAGTTGTGACACATTCTCGCTAGGAACCCGAATACCATGGCCATTAGTGGCCTCAACCCGTTCAGTTGGGTTCTCCTTCCTGATGTTGTTTAAATCTTCCATCTTGCCTTTGTTCTTGCTTTTGACAGGACTAAGAGGAGGAGTGGGTGGAGGGCCCCTGGATCTCGTAGAATAAAATGATGATGCTAGAGTGCACTAACTAACCTTTGGGAAGGGGAATAAATAGACAAAAATAAAAAAATAAAAGGTAATCAAGTCAGTAGGGAGTATAAAAAGTATTGCAGTATTTAAACACATAGTGCGGGAATGTAAAGCGTGTCCTACTTTGGGAACCTCTTTTGTGCCCGAGGTAGGTCTAGAAACAATTTGATTTGGACAACTTAGAATGCTAAATGCCTCATTTTATTGATAAAAATAGACGAATCCCAAAACGACACTAAATAAGCAAAAAAATAAAAGTCACTAATGGCCATTGGCCTTATTACATTCATAAAACGAAAAAGATAAACTCCTATCTACTTGGTCCCAGAAGGACCTTCCCCAGATTCGGCATCATTGGATCCATCGAATAGCTTCCCCAACTCGCGAAATCCTAGCAATAAGTATGCTCTGTCCAGATGTCCGCCTTCGGTCCCTTCAGCATTTTTGACAATCTTCAACTCTCTTGAGAAATTTTCTCTCCAATTCTACTATGCCTCGCTCCAAGTATCCTAGCCTTTTTTTGGCACTGACAACCATATCTTTCCATCCCTCAATCAGCTTCTGGTTGGACTCTTGTATCTCACGGTGTTCGCTCTCACACTCACGGATCCTCTTGCGCAGCTAGTTGTACTTGACCTGCGCCTCGGCCTTTTCATCTATAATTCTGTGACCTCGAACAAACCCTGGCTGGCCCAGACCATCATGATTGTCTTCCAATCAACCTGAATAGAAAGGAGTACAACCAGCATGATATTTGTCTGGCTCGATGGTGTCTTTCCCCATTACGATCTTGCAGTGCCACATATGCTGGGCTTGGCACTTGTAGGGACTATCATCATTTTGGAAGTTGGCTCGGAAATGGCTTATATTGTCGACCTTGGGTATAACTTGCTTCCTACCAGCTTGCCTCATAGCTCGGAGAGGGACGTAAGGGTAGGTTCCCCTTAGACCAATTAGTATCAAGAAAGGTGCATCTCTGGATCGGGCGATGAACTCCTCGGTTGGAAACCACTCGAACATCCATTGAACCTGTTCTTCAGTCAGATTATCAATGAGCTCAACCCACTCTTTGGCATTCTCTAGCTGAGCGAACATGTCGGGGATGTAATTCATTCACATTGGATGGTGGAAAGCGATGTGGTCATCCCAGTCCCTCCACTGAATTTCTTATTTGTATTCGCCCTTTTGGAGATGTTCCATGAGCTAGAGTTGAAGTAGTAGATTGCAGCCTTTGAAGTGTTTTGCTCCTTGTTGACACTTCTCTAAGGCTCGGTATATGTCTATATTGATCATAGGTACAATGTTGAATGTCTGCCCACCAATACCCTCCACTAGGGTCTTGGTTACCATAGCCAGCCTGGTATGGATTTTCCCTTTCTTCATCGGAAACACGATCAGGCCCAGGAAGAAAAACATGAAGACGAAAACCCTATGATGGATGTGCCCCAAGGACATGATGGCAAACTCGTTAGGGTAGGTACGGTAGGATTTGTTGTGACCATACCTTTCATACAACTAGTCAAAAGGAATATATGATTCCTTTAGGCATGTCAATTCTGCATTCTTGTTCAAACCCATCATTTTAAGGAAACCCTTGCCTTTGCGGTTCTCATGCATTAACAAACCCGGAGTTTCCCACACCAGACCGGCCAGTCCTCCTATCTCCTTTAGCAAAGGTGTCATCTCGATGTCCCCAAAGCAGAACACGGCCCTTTCACAATCCCAAAATAGGGTAGCAACTTCTATTATCATGTTGTTAGGCTGGACCTCTAGGAGGGATGGTAGATTGCCCAGATATTTTCTGACGAGGGTTTGTTCACTAGAGTGTAAATATCTCCACCAACTTAGCAATCTTGGGTGGATGTTGGTGACCATGCCGAATCTGGGGACTTCGTGCCTCATATTTATGCAAGACAAAAATGGTTAGGCCCTTACCCCCACCAGACTCGACTATTTAATATCAACAATTAGCATGAAGCATTTAGTTCTCCAAATAAATGCACAGAACGTGATGATGTCCGTTTGGGTTCAGGGAAACCCAGTGGACTTTGGACAAGGCTATCTTAAAGGGTCATTATGTAGACAACATAACTGACACAGCTAGGTTTGACCATGATGCATGCACAATTTAAACAGAGTAAGGTTTCTATAGGGTTTTAGACTGGTACCCTTGAGCAGACAACTCAAGGGGGGAAGGCACGGAACTATCGACTGCATCGCTGATCGACTAGTTTTACCGCAAATATGACTTTCCGAATTTGGGGGTAGTGATATAGTAAGAGCGCAACCACTCATCAAGCGTTGCTATAGTATTGGTTTGGCACGAGTGGAGTATGATATTGAGCATGATTATGGAGTAATTAAAAGCATGTTGACATGTATTTGCACGTTAAGAAAGCGATAAACACAGCAGTTTCATAATTTAAAGCAACAATAAAGGAAGGAAACAAAGAAGATATATCAGTTTCACTTTTGAAGAAGAAATTAAATGATTAAAGAAATTAAACAAGCAATTGCACAGAAGGAAGGGGGTACAAATTCACAAAAACAATCTGAAATGGTAAAAGCCTAAATATCCCCAGCAGAGTCGCCATGCTGTCGAACCCCCTTTTCTCCCTCTGCGGAGAGGAGTCCGGGTTTCGACATTCATGGGGTGTAATGACTCATTTCTTTTTGGAAATTGGGTATTGCGTTTTGAAGAGTCGCCACCTAACGATTTTTAAGGTACGTTAGGGCACCTACAGGATTTATTTCTAACTATGTTTGATAACTGGAGAGAGGGTAAGGGCTTGAAATTATCCCAAGCGGAAGGTGTTAGGCACCCCTAAGGATCCACTACTGTGGTTCCCGGCCAAACAGTTTTTTATGAATTTGTGCAATTAACAAGTAGGGCTCGAATAATAGGGGATTTAAGTATACAAGTGTTTGGAAGCAATTAATGAAAGCAAAGTTTTGGAAAAAGTTACAATCTAAGCATGCTTAGTAATGTAAAGGGGTGTCCTAGATTTATTTGTAATAAGGATCACGTTAATGCAATACCCGGTATGACACTCCTCAAAAGAGGGGATACACGTGGTATTAGCACACCGGTCATTATATCTATATCTACCCTTTCCTGCCCCGTAAAGGTAATTAAGCGAAGATTGGTCTCGACTCTTATTGCATGCCATTACCCGTCCCTTCCTATCAATCCTGGAGGAATTTACGACTCCTATCCTATAAGGAGGTTCTAGGCAGACCCTCAAGTTTAAAGGCAAAATACTAAGGCGACATACAAAACAAGTAGGACTACATTTAAAGGGGGAAAAAACAGAAAACAAGCAGAAGACTCAGTTATACCTCCACAAATAATGCACATAGACAGCATGACTTATACACCGTTAAGGTTTGAATTTTAAATCCTAAAGCAGGGTGTTTAAGTGATAACATCAGAACCAGATTTATTACATGACTTAGAAAAGAAGTCTGAATCAGGTTTGCCTACTGACTTTTAACAGTTGATAATTAAACAAAGGTAGTTCCAGTTTTATTTAAGTTATTACCTAAGTCTTGCCTAGGCGCAAAGCTAGATGCAACAGTTATTCAAAATTATTGAAAAATGGTTTGTAGCTTATTTTTTTTTAACCTAAGAGCATGTTGTTCTAGTCAAATGCGGAGATTATTACCAGTTTTTTTAAACGGGATAATCAAGTGTGAAGCTATTTTTACCTCTTTTATAATCAACAATTTACACTAAGTGTAAGTACAAATAAGATCCTAAAACATGGTATCTAAAATGCAGAATTCCTAAGAGCAGGATTTCTAAGTGCATATGGCAAGAATGCAGAATTCTTAGAGCAGGATTTCTAAGTGCATATGGCAGGAATGCAGTAAAGTGCTAATTATTAGCAAATTTTAAAACATGATGTTGTAAAGGTGAACATGCTGAAACAATAAACATGAGGCCTAAGAGCAGGATTTCTAATGCATGCATGAACCCTAAGCATGGTTTCTATTGCGCAATTAGGAACATAAACCTAATAACATGTTTTCTACCCTCACCATGCATATTTACCCTATCCCTTTTCACTAGCCACCCCAATACTTGTTTACAAATTATTACGGACCATATGATTGAATTATATGGGAAGTGAAAAATAAGAAGTTACTACTATAGGAAGCCTGATTCTGACTTCCTCTCTGAGTTATGTAATAAACCACCTCAAATGCCAATATTGTTCCAAAGCCTTTCTCATACCTGGGTGTGTCACAGTTCCCTAAGGACCTCAAGGGATCCCGGGCAGTGCTTCACCTAGATTTCATAACCAAGAGAGTGAGTGCAGTGTGGAAGGGCCGGCTCTTATGTGTCCAGGTTCAGACGGAGCTCAAGGGTCCCAAAGCAAGGCTTACACAAAAGGGGAAGAACCTAATAATCTAAGAGTGCATGCGAGAGTGCTTGACATAGATTTAAGAGAGTTGAGTGGGAAAATAGTTTTGAAAATGATTGGTTTGAAGTAAATTTGCAACATCAACAGAAGAGTTGCATAGGGAAAACAGTTTTGAAAGGGGCAGGGGATAGGAGCAACACATACATAATAAGTTCAGGGAGTAGTACAGCTTTAGTAGTTATAAAGAAGGAAGTAGGGGTTGGGGACATAGAGGACCCAAATCAGAAACACATAATTAGTCATGAATCAAGTACATTAGAAGACATGCTAGTTGAGGGACAAAAACAGGAACAAGTAAACATGCTGATTACATAGAACAAAGGAGGGCAAAATTTTAAGCATGCTGAGTAAAACAGTGAACAGGAAGTATAATTTAGTAGCATGAACCATTAAGTTAGTGCTGAAAGAAACAAGGATTGACAAACTAAGGAACACATAGAGTTGGGTTTCAGAATTTAAACTAAGAACATACCAGTTGAAGAAGCAAAGTGCAGAAAAAGTAAAGTAATCAGAGTTCCACAGTCTAGCCTTGGCTTTCAGCCGGCAAGACAAAGCAGTAGCACAAGTAGTAGAGAAAGAAAAGAGAGTTTGAATGTGTATGTGTATGTGTTGAACTTATTGTTCGTGTGTTTGAAGAAGAGAGGGTAGAGTATTTATAGCTTTGAAAAGAAGTGGAAAATAAGGTAACAAGTAAAGGTTTAACACAAATATGGAAATAATCGTCATCAGAATCAATTAATACAAGTACTCCCCATTAATCAAGGAGTTACAACTCAAACGGATACTACAGGGATGCCAACAAAGAGAATCAGTTTGAGAAAGATTGATTTTTAACATATAAGGGATAGTAAAAGTATAGAGTATATAATTGAGTCTAGGTACAGAATATACTTAATTTGGGGAAAAGACTCAGCAGGGGTGAAACATCACAGCAAATAAAGGAAGGGAATCAATCGAGTAAAATTAGGGGTTTATAAGAAAACCTTGCATTCAAACCGTAACTTAAGGAAATCAAGATCAATCAATAAGGAATCATGATTCTGCACTTCGACATATAAATAGAGAAGAATGAACAAGAGTGTCATACATACAAGGCCAACTATATTGACAAAAAAGCAACTAGATGAACACAAACATACAGCAGTAACAGGAGTAGGCTAAGGACTCAGTAGTAAAAGAACCTACTCGAAGCATGGTAGTCAACAATGTCAAGTAGTCATATAGAACCAAAATGAAGAAACTAATCTAACACCTAGCAACAGGTAAAGGAGATCAGACCAACACAGGAAAATAAGTAAAGAAAGTCTTTAAAAACCCATAGTAACCAGCGAGGAAAATCTTTAGGAAATTAAGGTTTTGACAGAGTTAAGTTAAAAGCGGTAAGAACTTAGAATCATTCAAGACAAACAAAGAGAAAGGATCTAACCATAAAGAACCCAATGAAAACAGGTATGCACATAAAATAAACAAAGACAGTTCCAGAACCTCGAATAACCAAAAATACTTTAGGTTTTCAACACGATGAACAAGGTAGAAAACAAACCGTTTAAATATAGTAACATCATAAGACCACACTGAAAATTGGAGAAGAAGTCTTTTAAAAGAGATTAAGAAAACTCTAATCATGTCGTGTCACTTACTACGACCTCTATGGGTGGTATCAACACTATGTGCTCAATCCCTTGAGGAAGGAAAGGTGACATGCACGAGAATGATAGAGCAAATATGGAGAAAATACAGCTTCAAGAATTGGAAATGGAACTGGGAGCAGCATCAAGAGCAATCTAAGGATGCAAAGTACATTGGCTTTATTAGTTATTTCATGACTAGTGTAGCTAGAAATCATCGTGTGATATCAATATTGAGCGCACTACTCAATATTGATAATAATTTTAATGTAATTTTCAAATGTTATCACTTTCATAGATTAAGACCACCTGACAATGTAATTTGTTGTTTAATTTTCTTTTATTAATAAAAATTAGCCCTAGGCGCTCAGCCTAGTGTTTTGCCAAAAAAAAAAGAGTCACTTTGAAAAATCGAAAAACCTTTGAGAAAACACCAAGAGGTTCATAACATGCACAGATCTGAAAGAAAATCCGAAATTGTTTAAAGCTAAGGTTTCAGAGAACCTAGAAAAAGTGAGAAAACTTCCAAAAGTTACCGATCTAGCCGGAAAAGCCATGGATCTGACTCAAACGGCCATGGATGGCCGGAAAAAGACTATAGATAGAAGTTCAGCAAGGTATTGACTAGATCTCTTCGAGATATTTCCATGAAATTATGAAAACAGGCAACCAAGAGACATGTGAGACCGGTATACGTCTCAAACAGCCATGAGAGTCCATGGATTGAGTGAGAATCGAAGGGGATTAGGGTTAGTTTGGGTGGCGGCGGCTAGGGTTTGAGTGAGGTTGTAGAGAGAATTGGAGAGGAAGGGGATTCAAGGGCGGCGGGTTTGTGGAAAATGAATTAGTTTAGGGGGTCGTTTGGGTTTATTTTAGGAAGGGTGGATGGGGACCGTTGACCATTCTTGGGAACAGTTGATCTGAATGGTCAACGGTCCAGATTGAACGGGGTAGGTGGGGATCCGGTTTGGGCTTGGGTTAAAATTGGGTGTGGGTCGGTTAAAATTGGAATTGGGCTGGGGAATTGAGGGTTTGATTTGGGCTAGATTTGAAAGCCAAATTTGGCTACAAGTTAAATAGCCACTTTTTCCTTTTTAAATTATAAAAATAGTAAATTATTTTCTACAAATTAATTTAAAAGGCTGAAAATGATATATAATACATAATCAATAATTTAAAAATACAGGATCCAATTTTATGAATATAAAACCTAATTAAACCTTAAAAGGGCTAATATTGCAATTATGTACAATTTAGCTTTAAAAATTACTAAATGAAATTATAAAATATGTAAAAATTACTTTAGCCATATTTTGGCATAAATATAGAAATACAATTGGTGAATTATAAAAACAATAATTATGAAAATAATTATTGAGATTTTATGGATAAAAAGAGGGAATAAATCAATTAAAAAAACCTTTAAAATTGTGAAAAAAAATAATAAAACCATTGGACATGCTTATATATGCATACATATGATATTTTGAAGGTATTTTGCATATTAAAAATATATAGGGAAAAATTGGGTATCAGCATGAAGAAGGTGGATCAAGTTTATTTTGTCAGAAAATTCAGGCCAAGGGGGAGAATTGTTAGGTCTTTGCCATAATTTTCTTACCATATTTGGTTTTTCTATTCGTTGAAGGAAAGGGTAACATGTTTACCTTAATTGGGTTTTCCTTCTTGTAGAAGAAAGTTACAAATTTTCCATATTTGGATAGTCTTTTTTCTTGTAGGAAAAAGTTTGGACTTCTATAAATTGAGGATCCTTTCTTCTCATTCAGTAGCATCCACAATGTAGCCATATGGGGCTTGAGAGTCTTATTTAGTGGGAGAACTTTACGGGACAAGTGTTTATTGTGTCGCTTGTGTTTGCCTCTTCGTGAGGTTGTTCTTTCGATATTTTGTACTCTTTTTATATAGTGGATTGCTCATCTCCGCGGTGGACGTAGGTTAATTGACTGAATCACGTTATATGTTTGTGTCTCTTTTGGTATATTTCTCTTTGTCGTATGATTTATCGTCGTTTAAAGTTTGCTTTACTAGCTTCTGCATGACACCTGATTTTTTTTGGTCCTAACATTATGTTGTGTTATCCCACAAGTCATCTAAGATAATAAGGTAACTCTGCCCAAATAGTTATTTCCGTAGCTGATCAGCAACATCAATATTCTCACTGGATTTCGAAGCTGTTCGAGTAACTTGATTAAAAATGTTCTCCAACAACTTCATCTCGACATATTTTTGATCGATTGTGCACCATGCATGGATGTTGAAATGACTAGAAACGAACTTATCATTATACAGTTTGTATGCCAAAGTAGTTTTACCGAAACGCAGCAAACCAGTGATTGAAACGACATCTAGCATTTTTGGTCCATTGGTAAGATTCCTAATTATCCAGTCTATCTCCTTCTTAAAACCTACGATTATTTGCTCAGCTGATGATGACTTGCTTTCAACTGGCTTTTTGGGAGAGTTTACAACAGTGAGGCTCTTGTTCTTGAGAATCTTCTCAACTAAATTGGAGACTTTTTCCTTGATAAGATTGATCTTTTCTATGGCAAAGGGAAGTAAGAAAATAAGATGTAAGAGACCATTATCTCGTACGATAATAGAATCAATGACATTTTTTGCCTCATGGCCCAAATCTAAAACACGTGCCTAGAGATCTTTATACAATTCTTGTTCATCATGCACGAAGATAGATCTTATGAATTCTAGATCTTCTTTCACCTGTTCAATTTCGTTCTTTATCAAAGCAACTGAATAAGCATTGGTATTGAGCAAATCATTTAAGTGTCTAAGTAGAAGATGTATGAAGAGTGATCCATCACTCATGGGAAAACACAGTTGATACGAGTTTGAGGCTTTTAAGTAAACACGTTTGAGATCTCCTTTCATGAGTTCAATATTTTCCATAAAGTCCAAAGTTGCATGGTTTTTTACATTGGTACTCTCTTCGTTTCTTGAATTCTCTTCTAAGTCGTGAACAAGAGTTTATACCTCCCTGATAAGTTCTCCAACATGTTCCAAGAGATCAAACAATTTGTCATGATGAATAAACTCCTTGGGCATATCAGTAAAAATGATTAATAGGAACTGTATCATGGCATGAATGTATTGTGCCCCTGAAATGCTAGGACTAATAACATTTACTATGTGGTCTTGTAGATGAATCAGATATCCTTCAAGAATGTCTGGAGAAGTTTCCAAGAGCTGCTTAATAAAGCGTCCAACTTCTGCCAACATTGAAGCTTTCAAATTTGTAAAACATATATGCATAATCTCCAACTGAGTTGGAATAATCTCCAAGAATAGATGTGCTAGCTTGAAGAGTCGAGAGTGTCCACCGATTTGATTATGACATAGGAAGAGTCCTACCCTCTCAGCCATTAGTTGAAACTTAGGTAAGAAATATTCAACAATCTCATGCCCAACGCAACCATTCACTGTCAAAGCGTGGAAATCTCTTATGTTGCCATATACATTCCAAAGAATCTCATATTCAGTCATGAATGGAGAAAGTTGTTCAGCACGATACTTGGAAAGATGATGGAGATTCAGGAGGAGGAAGTTCAGCTCAAATTTCAGCTTTTCAGTTAGATCCATGTCAACGACTTTTTGATTTTTTTCATTCTTTAAGCTCTCTATGAAATCTAGAACATTGAGAGTGTCTTTGCGAAGAGTGGAAACTGACATCTGCCAAAAAACCAAATATTATATCAAATTCTCACAAAGAAAGACAGTTAGTTCTCTATATATTATGTTCTTAGAGTTTGAGAAACGAGCTATGTATCCAAAATAAGCATGTCAAGAAAATGTTTTACTATGAATATGTTCAAATCCATTATGTACTAAAAAGGGGGGTGGATGGACGATTTAGTGAAGGTTATTTCTAACCATTCCGAGGAAGAGATGAATAGAGGTAATTGCCAAACATATAAACACAACCTCTTGAAAAATCACAACTAACAAGGATTGATAAGCTTTATAATGTTTACTTATTTTTTTCTTTATTCTTACAATAAGAAGTTTATAATTTAATCAATAAGTTCCTATTCTTTGTTATAAAATAGTGAATGCACATGTCTCTGCTAGCAAAAACTTGCTCGTACAAGGTATTTATAACAAAAAATACTAACTTATAATGATTAAGCGATTTAATAACGTAAGAATATATATTCCGTGAAAGAAATTTATGTGCAGGCACATGGAATGCCTATGTTTGTTTGGTGTATAAAGTCACAATTAATAGGAAAGAAACAAAATAAAACATACATGAATTTTTTTTTTATCCGATTCATGATATTAAGAGAAAAAAGTAGTATAGACGTCATGGATTTCAATTTCTTCAATCATAGGTTCATTTGCCTCAATTCTTTTAGCTTCAGGTTCATTTGCTAAAGTATGAGGTGAAGAAATAGAAGTAGAGGTGATTAAGCGAAAGGGGGAATAATCACAACATACGTCACGAATTTCAATGTCTTCAACCATAGGTTCCTTTGATAAAGTGGGAGGAGCAAGTTTATGCAAATAAACACCAATAGCATCAAGGTACAACCCAGAACGCCCGTGAAATCCTACACCTTCTTTCGTCACAAGTGAAAATGGGGTTCCACCAGCCTCACACTAATTTAACTTGAGAAGAACGTTCCAATCATGAGAAATAAATATATCGACCATAATTTTTTTGGACTTACATTGTCTCTTCGACCTCCATCCCCACCTAACTTTGTTGAGTTTATGGTAGTACCTTGTTCAGCAACGGTTCTAAACATGATAGAGTCTATAAAATCTCCATGAGCAATCAGTATTTCTTTAATGGGACTTTTCAGCTTGTAATTCCATTCTGATCCTCCAATGCCTCCCCATGACTCCACCAATATTGAGTCCGCTTGTTCGTAACTCACTTGATTTCCCTTCACATACATAACAAATCAATAGCTCCATTATCAAATTTGACTGAAATACTGCATCTTTCCCACTCACCTTAGGATTAGTACATTTTTCTTGCACCAATTTGTCTGATGTTTGCAATGGGATATCCTGCATTGATGTATTAATAGGTACAAGAGGACTTTTAATAACACTTACTGTTGCACATATATTAGGCCAAATATTGTACAGCAGCACCTATTGAAACATCTTGATCAAAGATACAGCAGCATCAACTCCAAATGCGTAGATGGGCTGATTCTTGGTGCGCCAGCCTGCATCACAATTAAAACTATATAGGGGCAGTTTCTCATCCTCAAACTCACTGGTCATGATTTCATGATAAAAGAAGTATCAGATGACCAAAACGTCATGGTTTCATCAAGTTTTAGCCGGAAATTTACTGAAAGCTAGAACTAATGTGAATGCAATAATGATATAATCATAGTCTTTGAGAGTCTGAGACATACAAAACTAGGAACTTTTGCAGACTGAAAAAAGAAAACAAATGAGGTGACATAGAAAAACAGACTCCTATCCAATGGAGAAGTTACTATTCTGTACAGTATATATGGTAAAATAAAGAAGACAAGCTAAGACATGATTAAATTTCAAAGCCAGGCAAAAAAAGGCATCAATTAGCAAACAGCTTAACGATAAGAGTCAACCAGCCTGCATCACAATTAAAACTATATGCGTCGATGAGCTGATTGTGAAGGTATTTGTTCAAAGCTGAGATATAAGATAACTTTCATATAGTACAGAGGTTGCCCACCTTTTGTTTCACTCACTTCTTGCTATCCTCCAAATATACTTCCTAAAGCACTATTCTCATCATTGCGGAGAGTCAGCAATCCCATGTATGCATCTGGACTTGTTCACCCCTGTTCCATTCTTCTCCAGCGATGATTGCGACTACAAGGTACAGCTCTTCAAGGTTGGGCAGTTTTGCTATTGTTGATAGTGAATCAGATGTCCGAGGAAACAAAGGGACATTGTCCCATATTGGAGGAGAAAAAGCCTTTTGATAGGTATATTACTATTGCTCTTCTTTTAGCTCTTAAAGAGTTAAGAAGAAGGCAAGTCTCGCGCCGCCGCCGTTGCTCGCCTTCGGATTCGGTCGAATGATTGATTCATTAATTTTTTGGACCAAATTTATTTGTTAATACTCCCTCTGTTTCATATTGTTTGAGGTAGTTTGAATCGGCACGGAGTTTAAGAAAAAAGAAGAAGACTTTTAAAACTTGTGGTCTTAAAAGATTAAGGGGTAAAAGGTTTGTGGGATCATACCATTTGTGTGGCTATAAAAGCTTCTCACTAAGGGCAAAAAGGGTAAAATGAAAGTTTAAAGTTGAATTATTTCCAAATTTAGAAATGTGTCATTTATTTTGGAACAGATTAAAAAGGAAAGTATCTCAAACAATATGAAACGGAAGGAGTAGTAAATATTAACGTAATATTAATATTACGTGATTGATTAAGTGAAAGATGTTAATGCATATACTAATTCTACTAGCTAGAACACATATCAATAAAAGAATAATGTGCACAAAGTATTCTGTGTTTACGCAGGGACAGGGGAAGGGCCGCATCCCACGGGATGCAATATAGGCAGTCTACGCTAATGCAAGCATCAGTGGCTAATTCCACAGTTCAAATTTGTAACATGTAGATCATACGGAGACAACTTGATCATTGCTCAAAAGCTCCCTTTGAGAACATATATCAATATTTAATTTTAAAAATAAAAAGAGAGGGCTATAGAAGATGACGTGAAAAATATCCATTTGTTATGGGAGCTAGTTATGAGGGGTGAAAATTTTTGTCCTTTTCACGTAAAGATAAATCTAAACGAAAATATTGTTCGAAATTCGAAAAATATTCTAGCATAATATACTAGTTCATACATAGTTGCATCAATCTCCAGTATATTATGCTGGAACTTTCCTGTTGCAGTAAAATAGTGGCTAATTTTCAATGACTTTACAAAAGCTTGCTATTTTTTAATTACCAGTTCGAAAACTGGCTAGCCCGTGCTATTTTTACAGTTACGAGTATGTAGCAAAGATGACAAAAACTGTCCAACTGCAACACTGATTAATAGTTTTACCAAAAAACTAACACATAAAGAATGGATTTTGTTTGTTAAATGGGTCTGTCATTGCAAAATTGCCTTATCTTCAGTTTAACAATCTTTAGGGGATTAATGAAATGAAAGAATTATATGAAAATACAGTTGCCCAACATCATAACAAAAGTTGGCCGATAATTTAAAATTTTACCCGATTTAGCC
The DNA here is from genome assembly GCF_000715075.1 of Nicotiana tabacum. Taxonomy (NCBI): domain Eukaryota; kingdom Viridiplantae; phylum Streptophyta; class Magnoliopsida; order Solanales; family Solanaceae; genus Nicotiana; species Nicotiana tabacum. Next base: position 6,679,554 of record NC_134082.1, on the reverse strand, counting down.
TATGTTATATATATCTTGAAAGTTATTCCATCGTCGCCGGCAAACAAACTCATCTGGAACGGAAACACAAGCAGCTACCTCTGGTCTGTATTTTTTTCTTTTCTTTTCACTTCTGCATGAGAAATCATAAAATTTTGGTGAGATCTAATTTGCTTGACTGAAAATTAAGTTGTTGGTGTTGTGAGAAAATTGCAACCTTGTGTCACCTAGTTGCAATGTAAGAAAATTGAAAAGTAGAAGTTCATCATTGAAGACCATTCAAAGCTTCGCTTTCGAAAACAAGATTTTTTGAGTTTGTAGTTTGTTTGGATTGAATGTTGTTCCAATTGATTGAAAATATCAAAAGGAGTTCAAAACTTAAATTTGAAGTGATTTGGAGTAGATTTGAGCAAGATTTGAAATAAATTTTAGAAAAGACACAAGGAATAAGACGAAGTCAGTTTTTTGTATAATTATGTATATAATCTTGTATAATAGTGTATATCAGTGTATAAACACATCTTATACTATTATACACTTTTATATAACTTTATATGAGCGTCGGCAGACGAACATCTTCCACGATTTTCGGTTGCAATTCTTGTTCAAAACCACAATTTTTGGTTATTTTTCCAAAACAATTTAAATATTACAGAATTAACGAGGTTGAGCTTTACAGGTTGGAAAATTGGTTGGTGCTGTCTCGAAAAAGGTTAGGCTTAAGCATCAACGAACACAAATGAAATGACTTCAATTCTTATCACAAATATAAGCACGAAAAACCTGGATCTTAACACTAAAAATAGAAGTTCCAACTAACGGATGATATTTATCCAATAACAGTATACAATCAAGTTATTTAAAATTAACTTCACCTAGTCTTGTATATTAAACGATGAGAAACAGATAACCTACTTCAATTGGTTAGTTAAAAATATTTTCTTGTCGTTTACAGTTCTGCGATTATGATCCCTGGACTAATTTATTCCACCCAAGAAATGGGTACAATAATCCCAAGTTTGATGGGATAAGGTAGGATATCTAGAACTAAGTCTGAAATTAAATTTATACTATATTTGATTGACGGTATATATCCACCTTATCCCGCCTACCAAATGACCCTTGAAACCAACGTAATGTAATGACACCAAATTAACTTCTTGAAAACAGCCAATAACTAGCAGATACTAAAAGTTCAACCGATAGAATTCCATTTGCATAATGTTGTAAGGACCATGACATCCTTTGAGATTTTCTCAAAAGTAAGGACTTGACACACATTAGTTTTCAAAAAGAGTCACTACTAGAATTCTGGGGAAAAGAGACCGCAAAAAGCGACCAACTTTGGTCGCTTTTTGGCTAAATAGCGACCAAAATGCGACCAAAAGTGCCTGGTAGCTATATTGATGGTCTCTAAGCTAAATGGACCCATTTTTCCGGATATTGACTATAGAGACCAACTTTGGTCGCTTTATTAATTTAATAATATAAATTTGGCGACCAAAGTTGGTCTCTAAATAAAAAATACATTATTTATTTATTTATTATTAATCATTAAAAAGTGACCAACTTTGGTTTCTAATCCAAATATTATATTTTAAAATCTGGAAACTAGAGACCAATTTTGGTCGCTTTTGTATTCAATTATTTATTTATTTTATTAAACTAGCGACCAACTTTGGTCCCTAAATACATGGATTTAATTTATTTTTTAAATATTAGCGACCAACTTTGGTCGCTATATCACCAGAAATTTTATTTTTTTTAATGAAATAGCGACCAAGTTTGGTCGCTTTTTTGTAGAAATCTGGGTAAATAGCGACCAAAGTTGGTCGCTATTCTCCAGAAAATTATTTTTTTAACATGAAAAGCGACCAAATAGAGACCAACTTTGGTCGCTTTTCTGTGTATTATTTTGGCAGAAACTGCCTGTTTTTGCAGCTACACCACCTGCGTGCCATACCAATTTCCTAAATAGGCATTTTATGCCAACAACAACAACAATAAAAAGCAATTAAAAACAACAAAGAATAAAGTTCAATAGAACTAACACATTAAGCTAACAAAACTAAGTTAACGCTTATTACAAGCCCATTCGAACTAAAGAGAACTAACACAATAGTAAATTGGTATGTAAATTAGTTCTAACACAATGTAAATTAGTTCTAACACAATAGAACTAACACAATAGTATATAAAGTACTGAAGGAGTGTTCTTTCATCATCCTCGTCTGAAAGTTGGATTGCCTCGCTCGGTTCATTAGGTGGTTGACTGCGTATGAATTCCCCCACGTCAGATGTGAAGCGAATTGAACCTATATGAAAAATTATATTGAATTAGTATTTCAAAATTTATATAAAAGCAAATCAAAATATTTAATGAAAATTAAAAAACTTACATGTATGTAGTCGAGGCTCGACCCTCTTTTCTGAATCAGTCTCTTTCTTCTTCTTTACAATACGAGTTTCATTGAATAGCTCATCTTGCTTCATTAGCATCATAAAGTTGTCTGGTGGCTTTGGTGATTATCCTCGTGGTACTATTACTCGAGATGAACTTTGATACAGAGAATAACTTGGATACGGTACATGACGAAGTGTGTCTTTAATCAATTGTTTATCTCATTAGCTACAATGATAATAAGAAGGCAATGACATGAGTTTCAAAAAAGTGATGGTGTAGGTAGGATTTAACATTTCCTAAGTAGATAAAAGAGGTTATAGAGGAATTCTGTACTTCATTTTCCATGAGGAAAAGAAGTTTGATTGAGAGTGACAAGGTTGATGAAGACGGATGGTTTTCCGTTGGTCGTTGCAGTTCCCATAAAACGTGGATCATAAGACTTTATGATGACAAAGATTATAGGAAGTTTTGTGCTCAACTTTCTTCCAAGTCTGATCCGTACAAGCTTAATGTGATATTAGATGATATTTCTTCAGATTCAGACAATAATTTGACCGACAAAAGTATGGAAATGCTCTTAAAAAGAATTAAAGGTAAAATGTTTTTCTTGGTAGAGAAGGAAGCTGAAAAATATTTTACCTTTAATTCTTTTTAAGAGCATTTCCATACTTTTGTCGGTCAAATCATTATCTGAATCCGAAGAAATATCACCAATATCACATTAAGCTTGTACAGATCAGACTCGAAAGAAAGTTGAGTACAAAACTTCCTATAATCTCTGTCATCATAGAGTCTTATGATCCCCATTTTATGGGAACTGCGACGACCAACGGAAAACCATCCGTCTTTATCAATCTTGTCACTCTCAATCAAACTTCTTTTCCTCATGGAAATGAAGTACATAATTCCTCTATAAGCTCTTCTTTTATCTACTTAGAAAATATTAAATTCCTACCTACACCATCACTATTTGAAACACATACCATTGCCTTCTCATCATCATTGTCGCTATAATGAGAAGAACAATTAAAGGCACATTCCACCAGGTACTGTATCTTAGTTATTCTTGGTGGAAGTTCCATTGCATGTCTAATAACGTCATAAACCTCTTCGTGGTATTATTGCTCGGGATGAACTTGGATACAGAGAATAACTTGGATACAGTACCTGACAGGGTGTGTCTTTGATCAATTGTTGATCTCTATAGCTACAATGATAATGAGAAGGCAACGACATGTGTTTCAAAATAGTGATGGTGTAGGTAGGATTTAACATTTCCTAAGTAGATAAAAGAGGTTATAGAGAAATTCTCTACTTCACTTTCCAAGAGGAAAAGAAGTTTGATTGATAGTGACAACGTTGATGAAGACGGAATGTTTTCCGTTGGTCGTGTCAGTTCCTATAAAGCGGAGATCATAAGACTCTATGATGACAAAGATTATAGGAAGTTTTGTTCTAAACTTTCTTCCAAGTCTGATCCAACAAGTTTAATGTGATATTTGTGATATTTCTTCGGATTCAGACAATGATTTGACGAACAAAAGTATGGAAATGCTCTTAAAAAGAATTAAAGGTAAAAAGTTTTTCTTGGTAGAGAAGGATGCTGAAAAATATTTTACCTTTAATTCTTTTTAAGAGCATTTCCATACTTTTGTCTGTAAAATCATTATCTGAATTCGAAGAAATATCACCAATATCCCATTAAGCTTGTACGGATCAGACTCGAAAGAAAGTTGAGTACAAAACTTCCTATAATCTCTGTCATCATAGAGTCTTATGATCCACATTTTATGGGAACTGCAACGACCAACGGAAAACCATCCGTTTTCATCAACCTTGTCACTCTCAATCAAACTTCTTTTCCTCATGGAAAATGAAGTACAGAATTACTCTATAAGCTCTTCTTTTATCTACTTAGGAAATACTAAATTGCTACTTACACCATCACTATTTGAAACACATGTCATTGCCTTCTCATCATCATTGTCGCTAATGAGAATAACAATTAAAGGCACATTCTGCCAGGTACTTTATCTTAGTTATTCTTGGTGGAAGTTCCATTGCATGTCTAATAACGTCATCAACCTCTTCTACAAAATCCTCCCGCAATCTAAAATTCCAAAACATAAACCAAAATTTCAATTCATATCCTAAAGGTTCAACTCATACCTAAAAGGTTCAATTTATATCCTAAAGGTTCAACTCATACATAAAAGTTTCAATTCATATCCACAAAAGTTCAAGTCATATACTAAAGGTTCAACTAATGCATAAAAGCTTCAATTTATATCCTAAAAGTTATATTCATATCCTACGAGTTTAAACTTAAACTAAAAGTTCAATTTATATCCTAAAAGCTTCAACTCATACCTAAAAGGTTCAATTCATATATTAAAAATTCAACTCATATCCTAAAAGGTTCAATTCATATCCACAAAAGTTCAAGACATACGGTTCAACTCATACATCAAAGCTTCAATTTATATCCTAAAAGTTATATTCATATCCTACGAGTTTAAACTTAAACTAAAAGTTCAATTTATATCCTAAAAGCTTCAACTCATACCTAAAAGGTTCAATTCTTATCCTAAAAATTCAACTCATATCCTAAAAGGTTCAATTCATATCCACAAAAGTTCAAGTCATATCCTAACGGTTCAACTCATACATAAAAGCTTCAATTTATATCCTAAAAGTTATATTCATATCCTACGAGTTTAAACTTAAACTAAAAGTTCAATTTATATCCTAAAAGCTTCAACTCATACCTAAAAGGTTCAATTCATATCCTAAAAATTCAACTCATATCCTAAAAGGTTCAATTCATATCCACAAAAGTTCAAGTCATATCCTAACGGTTCAACTCATACCTAAAAGCTTCAATTTATATCCTAAAAGTTATATTCATATCCTACGAGTTTAAACTTAAACTAAAAGTTCAATTTATATCCTAAAAGCTTCAACTCATACCTAAAAGGTGCAATTCATATCCTAAAAATTCAATTCATATCCTAAATATCTACCTATAAACTAATCAAGATTAAACTAAAAGTTCAATTTATACCCTAATATATATCTACCTATGAATCAAGTCTTTGACGTTATAGTACCTAATTAAAGTATGCTTTTTCTATCCGTTGGAACATTTAGATGGGATAATCACATAATTATTCTACAAGAGTCTGTTAATCTATACTATATTAAAAGCGCGAAGGCCCTAAGCGAAATGTCGTTCGCCTTTTTTACCCTTTAAAAAAATATTATATATTGGATAAAATAGTAATGTAAGTTATCTGCCTAAAATTTAGGACTTCAAAATTAACTATATGTTGTATATTAAATACTTCCTTGTTTAAAATAGGTATGAATCCTAATTTATAGGACTTACTTTTATCACGTTTGTTTTCCATTTCTTTTATTAATAAGAGATAATGTGCTTATTATATTTTCAATTCTAGATTATTTAATAAAATACCTATAATAAAAGACTAAAATTTAAAACTAACGCTTTTTCCCATTTTAAACTTGATCTTTATAAGCAAAAAAGAAAATTTGAAGTCCCTCCAAATTAATGTTAATTATTATATAAACAATAATTCATTTAATTATTTTTATAATTTTTAGATGTTTAAAATTAATAAAACTTTTATTTATTAATTTTTTTATTATTTGGACTAAAATTTCTAATACCTAGAACTTTAAAATATTAAAATTTTACTTTATATAGATCATTCACTTAAATTATGCGGGATGCCTTATTCACGGGGCTACCCTTTTTTTTAATTCTAATTTTAAATCATTTTCTGGAGTTAATATGTCATGGAAAAGTCTTCTTTCCATTATAAATTCTCTCACAAACTTGCTTTAGTATACTTTTAAATATATTTTTTTTTGTTGCTATTTAATTTGATAGCGTATCGAATACAGCTTTATATATATATATATTTTGAAATAGCGACCAACGTTGGTCGCTATTTTGGTCAAACGATCAGAATATAGCGACCAAAGTTGGTCGCTATTTCTAAAAATTCAAAACTGTTTTACCCACCAAAATAGCGACCAACGTTGGTCGCTATTTTAATTACATAACTCTTAAAACCGGGACCCCCTCCCATTCTTTCTAAAAAAAAATCCCAAAATCCCTTTTTTCTCTCTTACACTCAAACCCCACCCCCCTTCCAACTCCCACCACCAGGCCCCACCCACACCACCAACGACCACCGCTCAGCTGCCGCCGTTGCCGTCGCCGTCGCCTCTGCCGCTGTTGCGTCTCTCCTTCTCCACCTCCTAAAAATTCAAGGTTAGAATTACAAACCTAGGGTTTCAATTAGTGTTTCAATTGTTTATTGTTTCAACCTAGAATTAGTGTTTCAATTGATTATTTAACATTGTATTTTATAGTAACATAGGGTTTATATTGTATTTATCATTATTTAATATTTTATAGAAATCTAGGGTTTAGGGTATGGGTTGAATATTTAGGCTAGGCTTTATTGAGTATTTCTCCTTCAATTTTTTAGTAAGCAATAGATATTAATTTAACGTCAAAGACTTTATTCATAGGTAGATATATATTAGGGTATAAATTGAACTTTTAGTTTAACTTCATTGGCATCATAAAGCTGTCTGATGCGCTTCACTAAATTAACAATAAATTTTTTTTACTGGCATTAATTGTCTAGATATATAGAAAGTAAATTTTAGTTATATACATTCTTTTGAGAAAGTACAATAAATTATTGTGATATTTAGAACGGTCTTCTGTAAGTAGCAAGCAATAAGGATAGTAAATCAACAGATTAGTAAGATAAAGTAGACCTTAACAGGGGAAGCAATTTGATTTGGTAACCTGTGCTTCTTTCGTAGTTACAACAACAATAATGATCCAGTAAAATTCCACTAATAAAGTTTGAGAAGGATAGTGTGTACGCAGACTTTACCCCTACCCCAAGATATAGACAGGCTGCTTCTTTCGTAGTTGTTAAGCATAATTATCATTTTGGAAAGGAGCACATATGGATTCAACCAACTTCTTTTAGGGCATTGTATGAATTTCCAATTCCAAGTAGTTCTACTTTAGAGTTAAAAAAACAAACGCTCACTATTATATAGTCAAACATCTATGGACGCTTCAGCACAATTTTTTGGTTTTGGCATGATATGGTGTCCATCTCATTAAAATGATTTGGTAGCCAATTTTGTTGACTTGGTTTGGTTTGGTAGCCAACCTTGTTGAATTGATATGATTTGGTAGCCAAATTTTATTGACTTGATTTGGTTTGGTAGCCAACTTTGTTGAAATTGTGAAAAAAAGTGTGCAAATTGTCAAATATTGTAGGCTTTAGAGAGTGAGGTTTTTGGCTATAAAAGGAGAGTTTTAACTCTCATTTTTACACACCAACAAAGAGAGAAAAGAGAGAGAGCAAGGTATTCCATAAACTATAAGAAAATAGTTTGTGAAGAAAAATAGAGTGTGAGAGATATTGTAGTGAGGTGGAAAAAGCAAAAGAGTATTTTTTCTTTTGAGGGTGTAGTGGTCTTAGGAGTATTTGTACTCGTTACTACATAATGTAAAATCCTCACTATAGTGATATCAGTTGCTCTTCTTGGCCGTTATTTTTTTCCCTTATTCAGAAGGGTTTTCACGTAAAATCTAGGTGTCATTATTGTTGCATTTCTATTCTTGCTGATTTAACCATAACTTAGTGTTCCGCGTTTATCACTAATACCGTGAATATTATTTTTACGGGGTTTATTCCCAACAAGTGGTATCAGAGCCAAGGTTCTGTCTGAGTATGCTCTGTGGTTGCAGCACAATCTGAACTTCCACATCAGAAAAGAATTACTTTGGTCTCCTAATAAATAGTATTTGTATTTGTGATAAACGATGAAAGCCAACACTAGTAGAATAGTTACTTTGAATGACACAAATTATGCAATTTGGAAGGGCAAAATGGAAGATTTGCTCTATGTCAAGAATTTTCATCAACCTGTCTTCACCATTATAAAGCCTGATAGTAAATCAGATGAAGAGTGGAATTTGTTACACAGGCAGGTTTGCGGCTTTATTAGATAGTGGGTTGATGATAATGTTTTGAACCATATTTCCGGGGAGACACATGCTCGGACCCTATGGGAGCACCTTGAAAGTTTGTATGCTCGAAAAACTGCAAACAACAAGATGTTTCTTATAAAGCAGATGTTGGGTTTAAAATACCATGATGATTTTGCGATGACAGATCATCTGAATAATTTTTAGGGGATCATGAACCAGGTATCTGCTATGGGCATTAAATTTGATGAAAAAATTCAAGGCTTGTTTCTACTTGGTTCCCTACCAGATTATTGGGAAATTCTTAGAACTTCATTATCAAATTCTACTCCGAATGGTGTGATCTCTATGGATCTTGTCAAGAGGAGCCTTTTAAATGAAGAGATGAAAAGAAAATCTCAAGGTTCCTCCTCATCAGATGTCTTGGCGACTGACTCTAAGGGAAGAAGCAAGAATCGGGATTCTCAAAATAGAGAACATAATAGAAGCAAATCCAGAAGCAGACTTAAAGATATTGAGTGCTATCATTGCGGGAAGAAAGGGAACACAAAGAAGTTCTGCCGGATTTTGAAAAAGGAGAATAGAGACAAGGAAGAAGAGAAAGAATATGGCAATCGTGTGGCCACCATTACTACAGAAGATCTTGCTACTGTCCTTAATGCGGATTTGATAAATATTGCTTGTGATGAGTCAAGTTGGGTTGTGGACAGTGGTGCCGCATCTCATGTGACATCAAGGAAGGAATTTTTTTCATCCTATACTCATGGTGAATTTGGAACTTTTGAGTATGGGTATGGAGACTATATCTAGGGTGGCTGGTGTTGGAACGATTTGTTTGGAAACTAGTATAGGAACTAAACTAGTTTTAAACAATGTAAAACATGCACCTGATATTCGTTTGCACTTGATCTCTATTGGTATTTTGGATGAGGAGGGATATGTCAGTACCAATGGTGCTGGAAAGTGGTAGCTCAGTAAGGGTTCTATGATTATGGCTCATAGGGAAAAACGTCGCGGTCTATACTGGACTACGGCCTCTACCTGTGTTGATATGGTAAATGCCGTTGAGAGCAATAATTCCTCAATGTTATGGCATAAGAGGCTTAGCCACATTAGCGAGAAAGGACTAAATGTTCTGGCCAAGAAGAAATTGTTGTCAAATTTTGAAAGTGCAAAATTAGAAAAATATGAGCACTGCTTGGCTAGAAAACAAAAAAGAGTTTCTTTCCAATCTCATCCTCCTTCAAGAAAGATAGAGTTGCTTGAGCTGGTGCATTCAGACTTATGTGGTCCAATTAAGACAAGGACTTTGGGTGGTGCACTTTATTTTGCTACCTTTATTGATGATTGCTCGAGGAAACTTTAGGTCTACATCTTGAAGACTAAAAACCAAGTATTGGTTGTCTTTAAGCAGTTTCAGGATTCAGTGGAAAGAGAAACTGGAAAGAAGCTGAAGTGTATTTGTACTGATAACGGTGGTGAATATTGTGGACCGTTTGATGAATACCGCAAGCAACAGGGTATCAGACACCAGAAGACTCATCCTAAGACTCCTCAGCTTAATGTTCTAGCAGAAAGGATGAACAGGACCTTGATGGAAAGAGTCAGATGTTTGCTTTTTGAAGCAAAGTTGCCGAATTCCTTTTAGGGTGAGGCTTTGTTGACGGCCACACATGTTATTAATCTATCCCCTGCAGTTGTTTTGCAAAGTGATGTTCCAAACAGAGTTTGGTATGGCAAGGATGTTTCCTATGACCACTTGAAAGTGTTTGGTTGCAAAGCTTTTGGACATGTGCCTAAAGATGAGAGGTCAAAATTAACTGCCAAGACAAGACAGTGCATCTTTATTGGTTATGGCCTTGATAAGTTTGGTTACAGGCTATATGATCCAATTGAGAAGAAGGTCGTGACAAGCCGTGATGTTATCTTCGTGGAGGATCAAACCATTGAAGATATTAACAAAGTGGAGAAGCTAAAATCTCCAAGTTCTGAAGGTTTAGTCAATCTTGATCAAGTTCCTCATATAAATGCGGATGACGTTGGTGGGCTCAATGATGATGGTGATGCCCATAACCATATTCCAGATCAGCATATTGATGGTGATGGTGATAACAATGCTAATGCTGATGAGGTAAATGCTCCTACTCATGAAGCTGTGGACGAGTTAGATATTCCATTAAAGAGGTCTTCTAGACCTCGTACTCCTTCCTCCCGTTATTCGCCCAATGAGTATATATTACTCACTGATGGGGGAGAACCTGAATGTTATGCGAAGGCTATAGAAGATGAGCACAAGGATCAATGGATTGAAGCCATGCAAGATGAGATGAAATCTCTGTATGAGAACCATACCTATGAGTTGGTGAAATTGCTTAAGGGCATGAAAGCTTTAAAGAACAAGTGGGTGTTCAAAGTTAAAGCTGAAGAACATAGTTTAAAGCCCAGATACAAAGCTAGATTGGTTGTCAAGGGATTTGGTCAAAGGAAAGGTATTGACTTTGACGAAATGTTTTCTCATGTCGTGAAAATGTCCTCCATTCGGACAGTTCTTGGTTTGACTGCCAGTCGTGATTTGGAGATTGAGCAGATGGATGTGAAGACTACTTTTCTTTATGGTGACTTAGAAGAGGAGATTTATATGGAACAACCTGAGGACTTCAAGGCAAAAGGTAAAGAAAATCTTGTATGCAAACATAACAAGAGTCTATATGGATTGAAGCAAGCTCCCAGACAGTGGTACAAGAAGTTTGGGTATGTTATGGGGGAGCAAGGCTATAAGAAGACTTCTTCATATCACTGTGTATTTGTACAAAGATTTTTTGATGATGACTTTATCATCCTCTTGCTATATGTGGATGATATGTTGATTGTGGGCAGAAATGCTTCCAAGATTGACGAGTTGAAGAAACAGTTGAATAAGTCTTTTGCAATGAAAGACTTGGGTCATGCTAAGCTAATTTTGGGCATGAGAATTACTCGTTCGAGAAACGAAATAAATCTTTACTTGTCATAAGAGAAGTACATAGAACCTGTACTGGAGCGCTTCAATATGAAAAGTGCTAAGTTGGTTCGCACACCCCTTCCTGCTCATCTGAAGTTGAGCAAGAAGATGTGTCCTATAACAATGGAGGAAAAAGAGAGAATGGCCAAGATTCTTTATTCCTCTGCCGTCAGAAGTTTGATGTATTCTGTGGTATGCACTCGACCAGATATTGCTCATGCAGTCGGTGTTGTTAGCAGATTTCTCGAAAATCCAGAAAAAGAGCATTGGGAAGCTGTAAAGTGGATACTCAGGTATCTAAGAGGAAGCTCTTATGAATGCTTATGTTTTGGAGGGTCAAATCCAATTTTGAAAGGCTATACAGATTTTGTATGGCAAGTGACCTTGATAACAGAAAATCCATTACTGGATATTTGTTTACTTTTTTAGGGGGAGCTATATCATGGCAGTCTAAGTTGCAGAAGCATATCTCACTATCTACAAATGAAGCGGAGTATATTGCGGCTACTGAAGCAGGCAAAACGATGATATGGCTCAAGAGATTTCTTCAAGAACTTGGATTGCGACAAATGGAGTATGTTGTCTATTGCTACAATGAGAGTGCAATAGACCTGAGCAAAAACTCCATGTACCATCTGAGAACAAAACACGTCGACGTCAGATATTATTGGATTCGTAAGCAAGTGGAGAACGAATCACTTCAAGTCAAAAAGATTCACACGAGTGAAAATCCTGCAGATATGTCACTACTAGAATTCAGCCAAAAAGCGACCAAATATTGGCGACCAAATTTGGTCTGTTAAGAAAAGCGACCAAAGTTGGTCGCCAAACTACCGAAAATAATAAAAAAAATATTTGAAATAATTTAGCGACCATAGTTGGTCGCTATTTGGACGCAAATTTAGTCAAACTGTTGACTGGACTGGTCAGACTTGCTTGGTCAAAGATACACTGAGTTTAGTGACCAATGTGGTTTGAATGTTTCAAGGACAGAGGCTTAAAATTCGTTCAAACAACTTCAACGAAGCAGAAGTAAATGTCGTTCATGAATTTCAAAGAAGAAGAAGCAAATTTTGTTCAGGAATTTCAAAAAGCAGAAGCTTGTTCATGGGTCTCAGGAAAAATACGTATTTGATAAAGTTTATCCGAAAGGTATATTGATTTTTATGGTATTCCGAGAAAATTTTATTGACGTATTTCTTATGCATTTCATGCATTTATACATGCACATTGACCCATGACCAGATGGCTTTATATACGCATATATATATATATATATATATATATATATATATATATATATATATATATATTATATTTATATGGGATACGTGGGGAATGGTTATGTCGTTATATACGCACCACCACCTGATCAGCTGATATACGTTGATAATTTACCCACAATGGCCGAGATGATATGATGGGATGCCCTCAGAGGCTTGATGATGTTATGTACGTACAGACCTATGCATTACATAACATTTATATGCATATGCATGACATTATAAATGTTTCAGGATTTATAAAGTTATTCAGATTTATAGATGGATTTCTTTATTCCATGTTTCATCTATGTCTCTTCGTATAGATTTTCATGACTTACATACTCAATACATTTTTCGCACTTATGCCCTATTTCACGGGGCATGTGTTTCATGTCCGCATGTGCAGGTAGGCAATGTGAGTCCCCCTTCTTAGGATCCTTGATCAGCGAGAGTTGGCATGCTCCACTTGATCCGTAATTGCTTTTGATTTTGGTGCGATATGTTTGTATATATATGGGTATGCCATGGCTTTGTCCTGTCTTTGTACAGTTATATTTCTATTAGAGGTCTGTAGACAATATGTCTAGTTGGATAGTATGCGGCCTTGCCGACTTCCAGTTTTGAGGTACATAGTTGTTTATAGCAGCCTTGTCGGCTGACCCTACTTATGTTGCACGTATATATACGTATGCTTTTTTTTGGGCAGGTTCCCTTCATACATATTACTTTTGTCATTCAGCAGATGTTATTCAGGTTTATATCTTAGACGCATTATTAGGGGTGTTTGACAGGTAGGACTCGGGCACCCATCGCGGCCCATCGGTTTGGGTCGTGACAATTTATTATTATTGTTATTCCGTAAATGTTAGGCTTACCTAGTCACTAAGACTAGGTGCCATCACGATACCCAACGAAGGGGAAATTGGGTCGTGACTAGTTGAAATTAGAGCTCTTGGTCCATAGGTGCTACGAGTCATAAGCGAGTTTAGTAGAGTCTTGCGGAGAGACGTATGTACTTATCTTCGAGAGGCTACAGAACTATTAGGACAATTTCACTTCATTCGTTCCTATTGCACGAGTTCATTGATCTTGAAGTTTGAACTTTATCGTTCGATTCTCTTATAGATGGTGAGGATGCGAGTTGCAATTACCTATGATACTGCTCCTGGAGTAGGTGTCACTAGAGGCAGAGGCAGAGGTCGACGAGGAGCACGTACTGCAGCTAGAGCACCAACCAGAGTAGCAGTTGAGGAGCCACTAGTAGCTCCAGTTGGGGGACAGGTACCGGATGTGCCTGTTGTTACCCCCGGACATTAGGAGACTTTAGCACAGTTCCTGAGCATGTTTTGTACATTGGCTTAGGCGGGGTTGATTCTGGTTGTACCATCTACTTCACAGACCGGGGGAAGAGCTCAGACTTCCGCCGCCCACACTCCATAGCAACGAGTTCACATTGGTCAGGTTCCAGGTGTCATGGCGACACAGTCTGTGGTTCCAATTCAGCCCGTGGTCAGGGCATCAACATTTGAGGAAGAGCATCTTAGACTTGCAAGGTTCAAGAAATAGGACCCTCCTACATTCAATGGTTTGGTTTCAGAGAGTGTACTGGGTTTTCTAGAGTAGTGCCATCACATTCTCCGCACTATGGGTATTGCGGAGATGAGTGGGGTTGCTTTTACTACGTTCTAGCTAAAGGGAGTGGCTTATCAGTGGTGGCTGGCGTATGAGTTGGGTATCCCGACTGATGCAGCTTCACTTACATGGGTTCAGTTTTCAGAGATGTTCCTGAGAGACTTTGTACCTCAGTCCCTTTGGGATGCATGGCGTGCGGAGTTGAGTAGTTGCGCTAGGGCACGATGTCAATATCAGAGTATGCCATTAGATTTAGTGATTTGGCTACACATGCCCCTGCTTTGGTCGCTACAGTTAGGGAGCTAGTCCATAGGTTCATTGAGGGGCTCAGGCATGATATTCATTTCAGCATGGCTCGGGAGTTAGAGTCTAATGTTTTGTTTTAGCAAGTAGTAGGTATCGCTCGCCGGATATAGGGTATGTAGGAATAGGAGAGAGAGGACAGGAGGGGCCAAGAGAGAGAGGGCAGATGAGGTCAGGAGATAGACTACAAGGAGGCGAGGAGGCCTCGTTGACCGGAGAGATCTACTGGTCCTTATTCTGGAGGCAGGGTACGACATGGTAGAGGTTTTGTGGGTCAGCCAGTTCTGTTTTGCACTTCCGGCTTTGTACAGTGTTTCAGGTGCTCAGAGGTCTTAGTGTACACGTACTGCATAGTTTCCACATCCATGTCAGTAGAGAGGCTGCTTTGAGTGTGGAGAGACCAGCCATATAGTGAGAGATTGTCCCAGAGTATGGGCAGATATGTCACAAAGGGGTATTCAAGCGAGTAGAGGGCTCCCAAGAGGGGGGGGGGGCAACCCGTTGATGTGTTTCATATAGTAGGCTTAAGGCCGCTGCGCCAGATGATGTCATACAGGTATGCTTTCAGTTTGTTGTAGAGGAGCATCATCCATATTTCATTACCGTTCTGCTTATCGGGGTGAGTTCCCCTATTTGTTGCTCTACCTATGGGTGAGTTCATGACTTAGTATTCTATTTATGTGTTTTTCCTTGTTGGGAGATTCTATGAGTGGTAGCCCGTGTCTATCATTTTTTTATTCATTATTGAGAGTTACTAGACTAGTATTGAATTCCTGTTGTCCATTAAGGTAGGCTTGATGTGATTCCTGAGTATGTTGGTTATGAGCTGTGATTTTTATGCTCCACCGGTATGGAAGCCAATACGTGTTGTGATTTTGTTGACGGAATTGATCTAGTGAAATATTCCAGTTGGTTTCATGTATTACTTGTGATTCAAAGTTGGGGGTGTGACCCTCGTGATTTCATGTGATTTGATGTATTCGAACCGGGTTATGTACTGCGGGAAAGTTATATCACGATGAGATCCTTGTGATTTGTTAATGTACTTTGATTTTCCTTGTAAATTGATTCATACAATAGTACTAATAGAGAGTTGTGCCTATCGGGCTAGTCCGATAGTTTTCTTATGTATTTCTCTTTACATATTTAGTCATTTTCGATTTGTGTTTGTTGAGATTTAGCTTATGGGGTGTGTACCCGGTGGTGTTAGCTGTGACTTGTTGATTCAGGTGTATATTTATGAGGTATTCATGTTCCTTGCATCGCTATGAGTGTTATGGAGGTTTGAAACAGAGTTCTAACGGATGTGAGGCTAATTGCCAGTGCTAGGTTTGATTTCGGGTAGCTATTGTGATCAAAAGTGTTATTATGGGCCTATGTATGGTGTGTTATGTAGTGTGGTCGCATCTTGTGGGTGTAGGCATGAGTTGTTGAAGCTGATTGAGACTCATACCGGATATGGATTTCGAATCGGGCCTTTTGGAAATGAATGTAAGGTGAGGATTTTTGCTATAAAGCTTATCAGTGCTGATAGAAAGGCTAATTCACAGTTGAGATAGTGTCGTTAGGTCTATGTGGATTGGGATGGCATGGAATCATCTGAAGGTGTATGTTGGAAGTGTGCATTCAGTGATTTGATGACTTCGAGGTGAATATTGGAATGTTTGAGGACAAACGTTTGTTTTAGAGGGGGAGGACGTAACGATCCAGTTGATCGTTTTGAGAATTTGAGTTCCTTCAGCGTCATAAGGTCTTGAGTAGCTTCATATTATATGTACTGATTTGCATGCTGGTCAAATTCAATTACCGGATGATTCAGAGTCAAATTGGAAGAGAGATTTTGGTTTTGGAAATTTAAGCGGTAAGAGTTGACTGGAATTTGACTTTTGTGTAAACGGCTCCGGAATGAGATTTGGAGGACTTCTAGAGCTTTGTATGGTGATTTTGGACTTAGGCACGCATCTGGATTTGGATTTGGAAGTCCGTAGGGTAATTTAAAGCATTTTGGCAAAAGTTGGAAAAGTTGAAGTTAGAAAGATGGAGAAGTTTGACCCATAGTTGAATTTTGTGATATCGGTGTCGGAATGCAATTTTGAGAGTTGAAGTAGTTCTATTATGTAATTTGGAACTTGTCTGCAAAATTTGACGTCATTCCAGGTTGGTTTGATAGGCTACGTCACGAGTTTAGAAGTTGCAAGATTTGGAAATTCATAAGTTCGATTCGTGGTGCGATTCCTAGTTTCGGCGTGATTTGATGTGATTTGAGACCTTGAGCGATTCCGTGTTAGGTTATGGAACATGTTTTTGTGTTTAGAGGGGGTCCCGGGTTCCTCGGGTGTGTTTCAGATTGGCTACAGGCCATTTCCTTCTATTTTTGGACAGCTGATATTTGTCATCTAGTTTTCTCCTTGGCGTTCACATCTGCTCCTTCGCATTTGTGATGAGTAGTTTTGTACGAGGGAATATTTGTGGGAAACTTACCTAAGATCTATATATTGTATTAGAACTCACCCAATGGCCAAAGTTTGGACCTCAGGGAACTCGAATGCTTGGAAACACATGACTCAAATGAGGGAAAAGGTGGAAAACAACATGATATGGAAAATCAAGGAAGGAAAATGTTTTTTTGGTGGGAAAATTGGTCCGGAAATGGATTTCATCATAGAGGTCAAATGGGACATGGAGAAACTAAAAAGTACGCTCAATGAGCAGACAACTATTCTAATCAGTGAAATAAAAATTGGAAACCAAAACAAAGAAGACTTTGCTATCTGGGATGCTTCAACAGATTGTCATTAATCCGACAAAAGTGCTTGGCAACTAATTAGGTACAAGAAGTCAAAGAATGTTGCTTTATATAACATGTGGCTCAACATCATTCCCTTAAAAATTTCATTCTTGGCCTGGAGACTTTACCTTGGTAAACTTCCTCTTGATGAGATTTGTTTACCGTAAAAATGGTAATAACAATTAAATTTGTAAATGGGATCCTAAAAATACGTGATCTATTCCTGAGCTAGTTGTTAGAGCAGTTGATGCTAATAATATGGAGTTTAATGATGAGATGCAAGCTAAAACAAGATTGTAATCGAACCGAAGGGCCTGCTGCCTGGGTATAGGTCCGGTCGATAGGGGACCTCGGGGCCGATGTCAGGGTCGAGTTCGAGCTATCGGGGATAATCGGGAATGGGATAACAACTAAGGATATAATTAAACAAGGCTCTTTACAGCCAATACTGAGCTATATAATGAAGAATAAGTAAGAGAACGATGGATATAAAGGTGGCCTCGGGCCAGTGAGAACAAGCAAGTTAGAAAGAAAAGAGAGAGAGAGATATATATATTATTTCACTTGTGGAGAAAATGGAGCAACAACAGCCCCTTACAAGGTAGTGTGAGTCCCCTTTATATAGGAGGGGAATTCGGCTACAAGTACGTGGGCATTAATTACAAAGTATGGATATGGGATGGCTTGACTCGATGCCTCAGCATGGGCTCTGGATAGGTCGACCCTGTCAGACTTGGTTGTGTGCCTTGGGAACTTCTCCCTTTGTCCTGGCTTTGATCTCTGTCTTCTCTGAGTCGGGCCTCGACAAGCCCCGAGGTCGGGAACTTGGTCCAGGCTTTCTGTCCTCGGGAAGTGACTTGAGAGTGAGAAATCAAGTCTTCTAATTTCGCCACGTACAGATAGTCTACGTGTTTCCTAGAGCGAAGTAATGGGAAACGATTTTGACACTTGACTCCTTGAGCTCCTTACGGCGACATCATATCAATGATGCAACTCCTGGCGCGAGCCTTGTGGTAACCGGGGCATCCACGGGCTTGTGTATTTTCAACATCATTCAATGCACTCCCGATTCCCGCTCTCCAAAGTAAAGGTACCACCGTCGATTCGGTTTTCCAAGGATGCATTAACTGCGTCCATCGGTCAATCTTTCAAAGCCTTGACAACCGTGTCGTAACCCCCAATAGATTGGGGTACTTTGGCGTTGTTTTTCCTATCCAGTGCTTTTGTTGGCTTATTTGCCCATTCCTTCTTATTATCTTTTTCTATCCTTGAACATCATGCTTGGGGCTCATAGCCTCAAGCCCGCTCGGCGGAGCTTCCTTAGATCGTGTTGCGGCTCTCTGCCGGGGCTTCCCTTTGTCGAGCATAATCATGCTGTTTCGTTACTGCTGTGGTCGTTGACATGCTTGTCTTTTCTGCTGTTGTTGTCCCGAGATGATGATGGACGGGGAATCGGTTTCCCCTTATATAGGCAATCATTCGGACTATGCACCGCTGCTCACTCTCCTACCTAGGCCTGGTGTGGCACTTCATCCCCTGGGTATTTTCTTTCCCAAGGGATAAAGTGGCACTACCGGCCATTGAGGCTGAGGCCCGCCGAATCTTCAACCTTTGGTTTTGGGGGGCCATGTCTCTTTTCTCTGCCTCCTCTGTGTCCCCTCCTTTTCCTCTTCATCATCTCCTCCGGTGGGAATCCCTTCGGGAATTGAGCTGGGAACCTAGAGGATGTGGCGATCGAAGGAATTGCCCTCGAGGATGCGTGCTCGAGGACGCTGATACCAGAGATGGATCTTCGAGGGTGGACCGGGCCCTCGGGTTTCATCACATGTACATCCTTCCATTCCTCCGCTTGAGGTGTAGATCTTTGTAGGCTTTTGTAATTGTATGTAAGGACCCCTCGAGGGCTGTTTGTAGATGGATTTTTATGAATATGAATATACTCTATTGACTTCTTCTTTCGATCTTTGCCTTATTTCTGTATGCTCTCATGCCCTTCAAGGCGTTTCGAATGTCTTCTTTTATTGTTGACCGCTAATATCTGACATGGAGCGAGCGTTCTTTCCAATCCTCTGCCGATCAACATGGCTATCTTCTAAACCCATCGTCATAACTCGGACCAATCCTAAATTGATCTGATAGGCTCGGGCAGTCCGGGCCATCCGAGCTGTATGGAGATAATACGCCAAATTTCGGGGCTTTCGAGGATGTTATCCTGAATGAAGGTCAGCTTTGGGTACCTGGGGGTCCCTTTTGATATTAATGCAGATAGCCGCTTTTTTTTAAACGTATAAAATAGACTTCTGCTGAGGAGTTGCATGTACTCAGGTGCTGCCTCGGACCTTCGTGGAGCTTTCGTGATCGGACTTTAGAAAAAGGGAACCATGAGACCAGGTACTACCTCGCATCGAGTGATCGCGTTGAAAGCTTCCCGAAGTCTGACTTCTTTTTGGCGGGGATCCTCGAGGTAGAATGATGTCTCGAGATTGGAGATAATACAGATGATTCCTCGAGTCCTGACTTCTCGTCAAAGGATGCTTTTGGGATCGGGTATCACCCCGTTGATCTGTATCGAGGATATTGGCTTCTAGGGGCTCACTCCCGAGTAGGGGAGTCGTCGCTGCTCCTCGCATATTGTGTGGCAGCTTTGGCTTCTTCGCGAGACCTCACTATTTTTAGATAGTTGCCCTTCCGCTTTGGCATATTGTTCTTCATTTCTTCAGGCGCAAAAAGTATCGGTGCAAACCCTTGCTCTGATCTGTTAGTTTCACTATAATCATGGCAACCACTTTGGGGCTGGCCCGACAGGTAGTGGGGAGTGTTGCTCTCGGCGCTCAGGAACTGCGGGAGTTCACTCTGAAGACGGTGTCTTTGATAAGAGGGAAACATCTGTAGATAGTGAGGAGGTACTGTAGATGGTGAGGAGGTATTATGGATGGAGCGAGGGGATAGCGTTGCAGGTGCTTTCCCCGGATGAGAGTATTACGGACTCTACTTATGGATTCTTGAGCTCATACTTATATCCTTTCGCATTTGGTCCCCTTGATAGGGTCGTTCTTGACTTTTGCTTGAAGTATCGGGTTACTTTGGTGCAGATACATCCGTCGTTTTGGAGAGTGGTGCTGATGATGAGGTTCTTTGCAGAGAAGGCTGGGCTTCAATTCACGCTTAACCACCTCATCAGGCTATACCGACCCTTTCATCACCAAGACCTGCTAACCCCGAGGTGCCGTTCATCCACGCCCTTTGTAGTTGATGACGAAGAGGACGGGGATCGATAGTGGGCCAGTTCTTTTATCCAGGTCCGGACGGTCGACATTATCCTTGTGGAGCTTTTGCCATTTCCAGAAGGGTGGAATTATGCACGTGAGCGGAGCGTCTGATGCTTTTTCAGATTTTGCCTATAGCAAAAATCAGTTGAATAATTGTGTTTTCTCCCTTGTTGCAGCAACTTCATGGATGCCAGGCGAAGTCCTTGACCTGCCCGACTGGGTCTAGAGGCTGGTGACCCATTCGACCTACGATGAGTGTCGGTGGCGAGCTACATTCCATGCCAGATGGGGAGCGAAATACCATGGTATGCGTGCACGTTGCCTTTGCTTTGGCCTTCGTATATTTGAGGTAACTATTCCCTCCTTTCTTTTGTACTGGCTTTGCTGTTTGCAGGTATCAGACGGTTCTTTGGGATGATGCAGTGCTCTTCTGAAGGGGAGAAAGAGGCATCGGCCTCTGAGCCGAGGGACGACAGCGATAAACGGGATTGGCACCCGCAGTGTGGAGGAGCTTTTAGTGGCGACGAACGGTCCCATGTCTTTGAGGGAGGGCATCATCTGAGTTCGCTGTTCCCGGAGTATCTGATTCTTGGGTGGCGGTTCCTCTGAGTGAATATGCTTTGCCCGAGGTCGGTTCTTATGGGGCCGAAGAGGCAGGATCAACAGGAGTGAGTTTTGAAGTCGAGGAAGTCCGTCGGCTTCACTTCGTGGTGAGATTAGGTGCAGTTTTCCCGTATTCCGTGTCCTTCTCCATCTATTGAGCTTTCCTTGTGCAGGCATGTGATAGGCTTATGTCTGAGCTGCTCCATCAAGGGGCCAGGCTTCAGAAAATTCCAGACGAGGGCGAGTCCGTTAGACTCCTTAGCGAGGAGAAGGAGGTTGAGTTGCTACATTGGCGATGTGAGGCGTACCACAGCTCGAATTATGAGAGTTATTTGATGGAGAAGGTAACTTTTTGTAGCTCGTGCTTTGCTCCCTTTGGTCCTTAAGGTTAACCCTCGTTTTGTTGTATTAGCTACAGAAGAAGGCGGAGGCCTTGGAGTACCTCAAGGGCGACATCGACCACGTCAAAACTACTTGTGGTGAGCTAAGGGCTCCGGTGCAAGCTCAAGGTTTAGAGGAGACAGGCGCCTCGGCCAAGATCCCTGCCTTCGAAGCCCAACTCTGCTTGGCTCATGACAATGCCAATGTTCAGGTGAATATGATCGGGAAACTTAAATCCGATCTCTCGAAGATCAGGGCTAAGATAATTGATGCCCGGGCTGAAGTGGCACTAAGCCAAACCAAGGCTGATCAGGAGATGGTAATTCATATGAAGGATGCTGCTGATGCTCAAGCCGAGATGAAGCGAGCCCTCGACTAGGAAAAGAGGATCGAGGAATATGTTTATTGTTGATCCTGAAGAGAGATACTCGAGGAGATCAGTGCAAGGAGCTTTGTTCTCTAGGAGGAATTGTCTCGGGCAAGGGTGGACGAGCGTGACACGTGGTCACTTCTTGCTGACGATGCGAATAGCGAATTTGGTAAGTTGTATCCCTTTGGAGCAGAGTGTAGATTTTTCCGTTTTCCCACTTTGTATTTGATATTTGTAGAGCATGTTTGTAGATGGGGAGTGCGCCTTTTTTCCGTATGTAAGATAAGAGGAGACTTGAAGCTTTATTTCTTCTGCATTTCTTTCTATGTTGCTTTTGACCAGGCGGGCTGGTTTCGGAGTTCGGCGGGATCCCCGTAGCTCCGGAACTTATCGGGTAGGACAGGAAGCTTTTAAGTGTGTTCCTTGATGAGAGTAGGCGTCGAGGCCTCCGTGTTTTGCCCAGCTGTTTAGGCTCAGTCTCCGAGTTAGGCCTTGACTCGAGCTTGCCTACCTTTAAATCTTCTATGCCCGTGTGGGCAGGTAGTAATTGTTCTTATTTCTTGCCCTTGGGCATTTGCCGTTTCGCCTATTTTGGGTCCACTCTCTGAGTCGCATTGCGATTCGAGCTTCAATTGGCCCTCAAGTTCTTTCCTGCCTGCATGGGCGGACGATGATGGCCTTTTGTCCTCCGGGTCGAAGTGACCTTTCATGTGGGTGGCCCGGAGGATCACTCGGCTGGAGATAGTGGCATTTATGTCGTGCCTTTAGGCATATTGTAGTTTAACTATTTCGGGTCTAGTCTATAGTGCCTCTTACGCTATTTTGGTCGTTGAGACCTTTTAATATGTGGCCCGGAAGTGTGCATAGTTAACTATTTTGGATCCGGTCTCCGAATCGGGTTACAATTCGAGCTTATTTTGATCCTCAAGTTGTCAATTTTCAAGCTGGAGACAATGGCTCTTACGTTGTTTGGTCGTAGAGACCTTTTAGTGTGCGGCCCAAAGGCTTGTTTAGCTAGCGACATTGGCTCTTACACTGTTTTGCCCGTGGGCTTTTTGTAGGCTTTGTTATCCACTCGTTAAGGTCTTTTGAAATATTTTTACCTGACCCATTGTCGGTTCTGGAAGAACCTTGATTTCAAGTCGCTATTGTCGATGTTTTGAGAACCTCGGAAGGTTCATAGCTCATAGGCTGAGCAGGTCGAAGCCTTGTGATTCGGAGCTGACATGGTCAAAGCTCGTTTTTGCCTATTGAGGGAAGCCTGTTTTAACCGGTTCTTTCCAAAGTATATTCGAAGTAGTGGCCTGCAATTTTTGCTTAGTGGCGGTCAGGCGTCCCCGAGTCGTGTTAGTTTGGCTGTATCGGCCATTTTGACCGTAGTCATATATGTTTGGCTGGAGCCATTTTTGATCCCAAGTGATAGTTCAGGCGTCTACACCGAAGGTATGCCCTTTAGAGACTCTTACAAATGCGACGTATAGCCTGAACTTTAGGATTTCATGCCTGCTGAGGTCTTATAGTATGTCATGCCTGTTGAGGTCTTACAGTTTTTGTTGTAATATAGAATAGATCTGGTTACGCTGACTCTGCTTGCTAGGGGTCTTACAGTTTCGGGTTTTCCAGCGCATGGCGATGAATGATAGTTTCCGAGTCATCGAATTTTTTTTAAGGTTGAAGACCGCTTTTAATGAGCTCCGAGTTGCCTTGTAGGGGCTTTTTGAGCCCAGATTTCCGACCCTGGGGTCGTGCGGGTGTTGAATTACTGACACTAAGTCTCCGAGTATCTCGGGACGCGTTTCGTGGAGAGGCCTTCGTCGTGAGTCTGTTGAAATCCCCCTTTCTGGAGTATGAGATGTCCAAAGATATTCTTTATTACTTGGTAAAACATACATTGTTTCATTGTTGTGAGATCGACCCGCACGGGTGCGGCTCCTCAGACCATTCGATCCGGTACATAATTCCCTATTGAGACTTAGTCTGCCGCTTCCCGGTACTCCCAAGGGGACGGTGCCCTTAGAAGAAGATCATCGCTCGTCGTCGGACTGTAGAAGAATGACTGTGACCTCTTCGGATCCTCCTCTGGGGGTACGTTGCTCTGCTAATAATCTTGCTGATGAGGCCCTCTTTGGGGCAGAAGTCCGATTGAGGGGAAAGAGCACGGTGGGCTCCCCCCCCTTTTTTAAAAGCCTAGGGATCTCCAGGTAGAGTAAGAACTTCTGAATATCCTGGCCAGTTGTCTGTATACAGGTTAGTGAAAAAATAACAAGAGAGTAAAGCAGTTCTTCCTCACCGTGGGATGTGTAGGCGACGTTTTGAGATTTGGTATGTTCCTACCCTTTCGAGGCGTGAGTCCCGATACAGCCCTCTGTTGTGTCTTATCAGGCGTGGCTGAAGATGTGGTTTGCTTCCCCTTTGATCCTTCCGAGGGTGAGGGCATAGATGTCGGCGACACGCTATATGGTGAAGAATTTCCTAGCATCGTGTATTGCCCTCTATCGACTTATTTTAGTTCTACCCTTTGCGAGGGATTTCATTCTTTTAGCGAAATGGGGCCGACGCTGTCCCTGGGTGGTGTACCGGCAGTCATCTGAACAAGACTTTCGTGATTTGCGCCTCCTCTAATGGTACAAAGCTCGATGTCTCGACCCAAGCTCGGACGGGCTATATAAAGAGAATGGTCTTTGTGGCGATTGTCATTTGGAATTTGCCAGGGATTCGGGATGCATGAGTGATTTAGTTCGTTAGTTCGGACCTCCCCATTGACTTTGGTCCGACATCGTTGTTGTACATGATCGAACCACCAGAATTCATGAACACATGTTTTATTTGAAATAGATCAAATGAGGGAGAGGGTTACCAATGCGTCAGTGTGATGCTGAGGCAGAATCTCGGTGTCCTTTTCCCTGGATGTAAGGGTGTCCGCTAGAATATTTCCATGGACCCGTTTTTCCCTGACGGTGTACATTTTCACTTTCCATTTTATGAGTCCTCGGAGGGTACCGCTGCTCCTTCACTGTCGTGGTAATACGTCGTGGCTTGTTCGTTTCATCCTTCCCGGTTGCCTTCCTCCTTTAGGGCTAGACTCGAGCCTGACTGCTCGATGGTACTCGGCGGTGATTTTTATTGAGTAGCATGGCTGTCGTCCTTCTGAGCTGGTGGCCATTTTTGATCCTATGGTCTCGCACGCCCTGCGGTTCCTGCGTCAGGTTATGGTTCTTTTGAAGGGGTCTTGGTCGAATAAGCCTGAGTCGTTCAGCATCCCTGGTTTCGCTTATGGTGATCACGATGTTTGGTATAGCAATGTTGAAATCGTACTCCGCTGGGCGGGATTCCTCTTCTGGTTGTGCCTCGTCAGATCTGGTTCCACTGAAGGTTCCTCGAGGATGTTGCCCTCGAGCTATTTCCCTACCGCTGTCTTGGTAGGTTGCATCTTGTGTCGTTCCTCCCATCCGCAGTGCATGGACGGTACCTCCATCTGTTTGGCATTAGTTTCTTTGTTGGGAGCCTACTTGGGAATACTGAGCTCGTAGAGGTTCCCAAATGGTTGTCCACGGCCCTGATTTGTGGTCGGTGTCGGGTACGGGCATCCGACCAGATCTCGGTTGGGTATTTGATCAAACTTCGTTTGAAATGACCTGGAGCCGTCGGGCATGCTTCGTTTAAACTTTTGGCGAAGGCCTGTATTGCCCAGTCATCCGAAACTGGGAGCGATCTCATTCGCCCTATCAGGGAATGAGGCGCGACTTCCTATGGTGTTTCATTCTCTCTTTGTTCAGCCTCAGATGTGTCGGGCTCCTCCATTACTACTTCGATGGCATCTTCGTGTGCTTCTGCGGAGGAATCTGCTGGTATGGTAAGCGAGTTTGTGAGGTCAGACGCTATGTTACGGCGCCACATCATGGTTTCTTTCGAAAGTGTTTCCCCGAACTTCTTCAATGAGATGGGCTCAAACTCATCATCTTGAAGGTCGTTGCCTTTTTCTGCGCACGTGTAAGCGATGGTGCGCTCGTCGGGATCCGAGGTCCTGTCGTACCTAGGGAGTTCCGGCGTTCTGGATTTCCATAAACCGAACCTGACTCGATCCTTTTGGAGAGATCCCCAAGCATCTTCACTATGGCGGGGTCTATTATCGATCCGTTATTGCTTGATCCTTTGGGTACTCGTTCGGCACAGAGAGATATTTCCGGCGCTACTGTGCTCGGAGTCTTCGGATGGCTGTGCAGCTGAGCGATAGCCAACTGTTGTGCCTATGACATTTCAAAAATAACATGAAGACTAACTTCATATTCTTCCCAGACCGGGGTTTTTTGAGCTTTCTAACGGTCGTTGTGTCGTATGCTGCTGTCGGTGTGAGAAGTTTTGTTGACTTGTTGTGCGTCCTGTGAATCCATGTCCGCTAGAATCGGTCTGAGCGCGTTCTCGGGATTTTGTGGTGGTGCTTCGGCGGCCGGGACAGCCACGCCATTTTCCCCATGGTTTTCGAGGTTGTCATTCTCGACTCTGTTTACCGAACCAGATATTTTGACCAAAAATCAAAGGATCTTGGACAAGAAAAAGTGTGAAAGATAGCGTGTGTTTGTGCAATGGAACTAGCAAGAAAATAATCACCATTATTTTTAGCCCCACGGTGGGCACCAAACTGTTTACCGTGAAAATGGTAATAACAATTAAATTTGTAAATGGGATTCTAAAAATGCGTAATCTATTCCCAAGCGAGTTGTTAAAGCAGTTTATGCTAATAATATGGAGTTTAATGATAAGATGCAAGCTTAAACAAGCTAGTAATCGAATCGAAGGGCCTACTGCCCGGTATAGGTCCGTTCGATGGGGGACATCGGGGTCAACGTCAGGGTCGAGTTCAAGCTATCAGGGATAATCGGGAATGGGATAACAACTGAGGATATAATTAAACAAGGCTCTTTACGGCCAATACTGAGCTATATAATGAAGAACAAGTAAGATAACGATGGATATAAGGTGGCCTCGGGCCAGCGAGAACAAGCAAGTTAGAAAGAAAAGAGAGAGAGAGAGAGAGATATTATTGCACTTGTGGAGAAAATGGAGCAACATCAGCCCCTTACAAGGTAGTGTGAGTCCCCTTTATATAGGAGGGGAACTCGGCTACAAGTACGTGGGCATTAATTACAAAGTATGGAGATGGGATGGCTTGACGCAATGCCTCAGCATGGGCTCTGGATAGGCCGGCCCTGTCAGGCTTAGCCGTGTGCCTTGGAAACTTCCGCATCTGCCCTGGCTTCGATCTCTGTCTTCTCTAAGTGGGGCCTCAACGAGCCCCAAGGTCGGAAACTCGGTCGTGGCTTCCTGTCCTCGGGGTCTCGAGGCATTCTTGAGAAGTGACTTGAGAGCGAGAAATCAAGTCTTCTGATTTCACCGCGTACAAAATTATTTATGAATTTGGTAACCATATTGTTTCTAGATGCAGATGCTATAATAATCTGAGAGAAGAGACAATCCAACATGTCTTCGTTGAGTGTGATGCCGCTCAATATCTCTGAAATATCTTTGGTGCACCTTTGGGAATCAAGCATGAAAGCTGGAATATTAGAAGCATCTTCAAAAAGTGGTGGGAAGTATAGGCAACGAACAATATACAGAAATTTATATTCTACTTTGTACCGTTAGCAATATGCTGGGAAATATGGAGAAGTTGGTGTTCGGGTAGATATGGAGAACAAAAAAGATTCTTGGGGAGAAAAATGAAGTAACAAATAAGCTGGACCATATAGGCAGCCTTGAATATGGCCTTCCCCAGTTGCAATACAGCAGGGACTTGGCCTCTTTGTTGCGAAAAAGTGGAGCTATGGAGAGCAACTCCCATAGTGAAACAAGTTATTTGGCAGAAGCCTTCTACCGGAAAAATTAAAGTCAACACCGATGGAAGTTTTGTACAAGGAACTAGAAGAGCAGGTATAGGAGGATCTGTAAGGAACGACCAAGGAAATCTGATTATGGCATTTTCTTTACCACTTCAGAGCAACAACAACAATATTACCAAAGCTATGGCTGCGAAGGTGGGTATACAGTAGTGCATACAGTAAGGGTATATTGACATTTATCTAGAGATCGACTCACAAATAGTTTTTAATATGCTTTTAGATAGAAGCACCAACAATCTCAACATGAAGAGACTCATTGAAGAGATTGTCGATATGATGAGCAAAGTAGAAGTAAATATTTTGCCTTTTTACAGAGAAGCTAATCAAGTGGCTGATATGTTGGCTAAAAATGCTGCGACTAGTGGAATCACTGCCTTCTTCTTCTCTTTCCAACAATTACCAGAAAATGTAAAAGGACCTTTTCAACTAGATAAGTGGCAACTTCATAGGTTTAGAACTAGGTATGACAAAGCTAATTTTTTTGTAAGTTGAACCATATATTGTAGAACATGAGGGGTATATGTACAGTAGTTAACCTCTCATATATTTGAAGATTGACTTAGGTTAATCTTGTATTACTTCTGGAGGTAGCTCCATGCCCCATTCCTTTTTACTTACACTATTTTTTGTTATGGGAATAGACATGGTAGAGGTCTAACCAAACCCCCAACACCACAGGAGGTGACAACCTGGGTGACTGGCTTTAATTAAAAAAAAAATCATACTTTCCAAATTGGCCCCTTGCTATTTCAACCTTTGCCTCTTCTCATTTGTGAGTTGATAGTACCTAGATACTAGAAATGTGCCACCATTATCAAAGTTCATGCGATCGAGTAGGTAAATATAGAAATGAGAATTTATGTGACGACTAATAGAAAATGCAAAAAATCATTAAAAAAATTGATCGAAAAATAGAATCATCCAACAAAAAATTGTCTACTCACATCTTCTTAAAATGTTAACACAAATGCAAAAATTCAAAGATCAGTTCGAGGTTTGGGGGTGCTGGAAAGAAGCTTTACTGAGAAGCTTGAGTTCTAAAATGGCATAAGAGAAAGAGAAAGTTGAGAGGACACCGTTTCTATTCATAACTTTTGCCACACGATACGCGCGAGTATTTACAACATAATAATTCCTTCGATAATGACACATTAATGAGCTGTATGATGTGTCTTCATTGAAGAAGAAATTACCCCACTCAGTTCTTCACATCAAACTGTATTAGTTAGTTATGATTAAATGATAGTATATCCAAGTAAGAATATGCATTAACTTATTATGGTTAAGATGCAGAAGTGTGTATAAGATATATAACATATATGTTTAATGATTTGGTGTTAATACGGCGGGTAAGTTTTACTCAGCCATGTTGGGAAAAATAGACCCGCAAAAATAATATTCACGGTATTAGTGATAAATGCGGAACACTAAGTTATGGTTAAATCATCAAGAATAGAAATGCAGCAATAATGACACCAAGATTTTACGTGGAAACCCTTCTATATAAGGGAAAAAAACAACAGCCAAGAAGAGCAATTGATATCACTATAGCGAGGATTTTACACTATGTAGTAACGAGGACAAATACTCCTAAGACCACTACACCCTCAAAAGAAAAAAATACTCTTTTGCTTTTTCTACTTCACTACAATATCTCTCAAACTCTATTTTTCTTCACAAACTATTTTCTTATAGTTTATGGAATACATTGCTCTCTCTCTCTCTTTTCTCTCTTTGTTGGTATGTAGAAATGAGAGTTAAAGCTCTCCTTTTATAGCCAAAACCTCACTCTCTAAAGCCTACAATATTTGACAATTTGCACACCCTTTTCACAATTTCAACAAGGTTGGCTACCAAACCAAACCAAGTCAATAAAATTTGGCTACCAATTCATACCAATTCAACAAGGTTGGCTACCAAACCAAACCAAGTCAATAAAATTGGCTACCAAATTATTTGAATGAGATGGAAACCATATCAATCTCCCCCTCCAGTCTCATTCATCTAGAGGAGGTAGCACTGTCTTCTAGTCTGAGTGTATGCCGACAAGTTCTTTGCATAGCTCGAACTTGTCTCCTGGTACCACCTAGGTCAACACACTACTAGAAATCCGGTAAAAAGCGACCACAAAAAATGACCAAAGTTGGTCGCTTATAGGCCTAAAAGCGACCAAACATGCCTAGTCGCAATATTGTTGGTCCCTTTACTTTAGGGACCAAAGTTGGTCGCTAATTGTCACACCTCCTTTTTCCGTACCCGCGAGGGGACAAGGGAGTTTTTTCCAATTAAAGGACAATCGAAAGGGGATTTATTTGTTTATTTCAGAGTCGCCACTTGGGAGGTTTAGGGTGTCCCAAGTCACCAATTTTATCCCGAATCGAGGAAAATAATGACTCTATATTACAGTCTGCATACCAGAAATCCGGATAAGGAATTCTGTTAACCCGGGAGAAGGTGTTAGGCATTCCCGAGTTCCGTGGTTCTAGCACGGTCGCTCAACTGTTATATTCGGCTTGATTATCTGATTTTATACAAGTGTGAACTTGCGTGCAAAATTTAACTTTTAAACGCTTTTATCATTTACTGTTTTTATCAAGAATTGCAACGTTGTGAAAATGTATCTCGAACCGCGTTACAATCAATGCACCCGTGGTCGTCGACGCACTTTGACTCCGTTGAGATTTGGATTTGGGTCACATCAAATGTGCACCCGAGTTTAAGGAAATTAAATTATTAAAGGCGCGCCTAAAGCGACTAGTGTATTTATTTTGGGTAAGACCGTGGAATTTTACTAAACGGTCCATCCCGAGGTCCAAATAATTTTTTAAAGCAAATATTTACTGAAGGCCCCGCAATTTGTATTTTATTTGGCGAGGCTCATCTCATTCTTATTATTTTTTTTTTAAAAATGAAATTGCAACGTCATGGACACGCATCTCGAACCACGTCACAATCAATGTACCCGTAATTAGAAACACATTTCGAATCCGTCGAGATTTGGATTTGGGTCACATAAATGTGCACCCGAGTTTAAGACGGTAAGGTTTATTAAAGCGTGTCCTAAAGAGACTAACGTGTTGTATTTTAGGAGGGTTGTGAGATTTGCTAAACAACCCGTCCTGGAAACTAAATGTTTCAATAATATACATTTAACAAGGGCCCCGCATATGCGCATTTTGTTTATTTTCATCGAGGCTCATCTCGTTCTTATTTTAAAAGGATATCCTATAGCAACTGCGTTTCTTGTCGTGTTTGTCTCTATCAATTGAAAATAGTAGATAATCCTAATTAATTACATGATTGCAAGTTGTTTGTAATGGGATTCGGAAATGCTTAACAAATCGGGACCGAAGCTGCGTGCACAGTCGGCCAAACAAATAATCATGGGCCCAAATCCAGCCCACGCGCGGTTGGCCAGACCTGGGCCACTGCTCGTTCGATGCAGGCCTGCCTGGTCTGTCTTCGACCTGGGCTCGACCTTCATGAGGTTGAGGCCCTGAATTTGTGTTCTTTATCTTGAAACATGATTTTAAGAGTCATATATGGCAATTTATTGGAAAGGAAAGAACTTAATTTACAGTGTACAAGTTTCATGCTTGGACTACATTACAGCATATATGGCAAAGTAAACTAAATCTGAGATGCAACCTAATTCATTGAGACCACTTTTATCTAACTGCATACATATATAATTATCATTCGATACCCTATATTGACCTCAACTAGGCTTGTTAGCTAACTTCAGTATCCCAAAATATGAGCTATTAGACATTACATGACGTTCAACACAACAGTACATGTATATAAACAACATCTGCAAATCTTCTCTTTTATACTCATTGCTCAAACTTTCGAGTTACATTGGTAGTGTAATTGTGTACCTGGTATGGAGGACAAAGAAGGAAGGAATGATCAGCTAGGCAGTATGCAGTAAACACAGCAACAACAGATACTCAGCAACAACACAGCAACAACCAACTAAACCAAATGTTTTCCATAGCCACAGACAACCAACAATGATCTCCCAGAATACAAGGACTAGCAAGTAGTCGAGTGCCAAGCCAGTAATCTCAGGAAAGAGTAAAGAAATAGCAGCAGTAACTGAGGGTTCAAATGCAGTAAAACCACCAGTTTAATCAACCACAAACAACTCAGTCAATGCAAGCAACAGAACTTGGCCAAGACAGATTGACCAAAATGCATTCTTATACCACTTTCAGGCAGTGTTTTGTTACAATGTCTTATTCGAGCCTCTCTTATGTTTTCAATCTTTTCTTTTAACTCACCACTCTTTCTTAAGACTTAAAGATTCCAGCCTTAAGACTAAAAATCCCAACCTTTTGTTTTCTCTTTTTCTGAAGACTAAAAGTCCAGCCCCTTTTTAAGTTTTCCACTGGCCTATTTATAAGCCAAAGTGACCAAGTGCAGCTAAGCTGCCCTCATCTGCAACTTGCAGTCTGCCCATACCCCTTAAAGCCCATGCCTAAGCATCTTTTGGTGTCAGCCCCCTTTATTCCCACGCCTGGTTTTGTTTAATCAGGAGTTATGGGCATCATTTTTTATTCAATTTAAGTCCCATACTCTTATGTCTTGTTCCCCATTGGCATTAATTTAATCCCAAATTAGTACCCTACTTGTCAGCTCATTTAAACTAATCATTTTTGTTCTTTGCAAACCCCAGACTACCCCTGTTAAACCCTGGTTATCACTGTCTTGACCCTTTGCAGCATCAGGGCATTTTTGAACTGATGAAAGTTCAAATTCAGGACTGCCTAGACTGAACCTTTCAGTCATTTTTCAATGCAAACAAACTATTTCAAACAATGCTGGGGCCTTCAATCGGTGACAAAGTATCAGTTAGTCACGCGACATTATTAGCTCGTTTGATTCATTAGTTATAGAAACTAATCAACGACATTTATCGAGTCGACTATACTAATTATAGCAGGTAATAATCAGTCGCTCACATAAACAATATGTTCAGGGACCTAAAGGGCATCGGACAATTTTGTGTTCAATTACTGGGAACCTATATAAGTTTATTCATTTGACGACTAATCTAATCGAACATGTTCATCACAGAATACATTCAAATCATACACAGAAAACAATTGACCAAATAAAAGGTCTTTACAGAGATGAAAGAAATCCAAAAAAATAACAAAATAACAACCAAACACAAAGAGATATGCTGACAACTTATTTAGAAATAAAACAAAAGAAAGGAAAACTTACCAAAATGTTTAAATCAAACA
This sequence comes from Nicotiana tabacum, assembly GCF_000715075.1. Lineage (NCBI taxonomy): Eukaryota > Viridiplantae > Streptophyta > Magnoliopsida > Solanales > Solanaceae > Nicotiana > Nicotiana tabacum. Next base: position 6,646,355 of record NC_134082.1, on the reverse strand, counting down.
GACCCAAATCTGATTCAACTTCGAATTTTTGAGGCCGAACAAACTTTAATCAGGATGTTCTCACACGAGAACACCTTGACTAAGGTCTATTAGACCTCAAACCCATGTCAAAACTGGCCGGGTTCCCCAGGTGCATGTGTTTCAAGTTCTGGATTTCCAGATCTGGATTTTTAGGAGTTGTGGGTAGATTCAGACCAAACCAAGCTTGGTTTGGTCACGAGGAAGGTCAGGGGAGTGTCTGGTATGAAGATGGGATGGTTTGGCATAGATCCGGGTTCGACTCAAATCTTCAAATGAAGATTCGAGACGAACGGAAGTGATTCGAGGCTCGTGGTTAGTGGATTTGTGTTCAGGACAGTGAGGTGGTCCTAGGGTGTTCAGGAGGTGGCCACCGGCGTCCATGCCGCCGGTTTTAATGGCGAGGGATACTGGGGCGGCTGCTAGGGTTTGAGGATGAGAAGGGGCTGTGTTTAGGACGAGGGTGTACAGTGGGGAAGGTGGGGTTTGGTTTGGGGGGCGTGGGGTGTAATGGAGAACTTATATATGTATTGAGGATTTAGATCCTGGCCGTTGGATCAAGTGAGATCTATGGCCAGGATCCATCCACTTAGGAAAGACGGTGTCGTTTGGGTGTGATGGTGGGTGAGACCGGGTAAAGGGCATGGATCGGGCCATGTTGACGGGTTTAGAGGAGGGCCTGGATCCGTTGGATCAATGGGGTTGAACGGCTTAGATCATCTTGCCTGAAACGACGTCGTTGAGGCGAGTTGAACAGCCTGATCTGGACCGTTCGTTTGAATCAGATCAACGGCTTTGGTAGGGATGCCAATACGGCGTCGTTTGAGTCCGTGTTTGGGCAGGCTTGTTTTGGACTGGATCAGAGTGCTGGTTTGGGCCTGTTTTATTTCATTTCTTTTGGGCCCAAACCGGTTTTCCCTCACTCTTTTACTTTTCTTTTTTTCTCTCTTTTTTTTTCTTTTAATAATAATAAATAAAATAGTGAAATTAAAATCAACAACACTGTGACATTTCCACATAATTATCACAAAATATTTAAGTAAGTTAAATCACAACCTAGAACGAACGACGCACATATATTCATATTTTTGAATTTTCTTTTAACGACACATATACTTTATATATATATATATATATATATATATATATATATATATATATATATATATTTTTTTTTCGTTTGATAATGACTAGATGCAAAATGGACAGACCCACAAACACATGTCACGGACAGATCGAAAAATTGTACAGCGAAACCATTTGTCACTATTTTTATTTTCTTTTGGAGCGGTTGTCCGTAAAGCAAAAATCACGTGCTTACAGCTGCCCCTCTTTGCCCGAAGACACGAAGGGTTTTCGCGCAAAGATAAAGCGAGCGATTTTTGCCCGTCCGAATACTCCGTGTGAAGCATTTTTTTGAAAAAGATTTGACCGAACCTTTGCTTCAGAGGTTTCCTACATATCCTGGGCTGAACAGGAATCAGGTCAATGTAGTTCGGGAAATCTTTGGTAGCTGGGACTACCGTGTGACTGTAGTGTTTGCTGTTGTTGTGCGCTGTTATATGCTGTTGTAGGATGCTACGGCTCAACTGATCTCCCTATTACATTGCTTTAAAAGGAAAACAAGAAGCTAAACTGAACTGAGGATCCTGGAATCTTATCCCTCTTCAACTTGTTCTTGTTGCCTTGCTTTCTTGTCGGCTAACGCTTTCCTCTGATGCCTTTTTCTTGTGACTTTGGGAGATGATGTTGGTCCTTTGCTGACGTTTGAATGCCAGTTTTCATCACTTTGCTTGATCTGCTGGGGATACGGCTTTCTTCTTAAAATCTTCCAATGGTTTCTTCAGTGGTATGTTTCTTTATCAGCATCGTTATACTGGGCATGCTACAACGTTCCCAAACTGCTTCTTTTGAGACGCGTTCCTTTTTCCTTTTGAATTGTGCGCTTGCCTCTGCAGTTGTCTGCTTCTTGGTGCTGGGATTTCATTGTTTCCCGTTTGGGGATCTCTATTGTACCCTTCCGTCTTCAGGTGGGGTGACTGATTCCACAATCTAGAGCTGAATGTAGTCCCGCATTATACTGGTGGGCGACCTAGAACTTAAAAGTATTCCCGCATTATACTGGTGGGCGACCTAGAACTTAAATGTATTTCCGCATTATACTGGTGGGCGACCTAGAACTTAAAAGTATTCCCGCATTATACTGGTGGGCGACCTAGAACTTAAATGTATTCCCGCATTATACTGGTGGGCGACCTAGAACTTAAAAGTATTCCCGCATTATACTGGTGGGCGACCTAGAACTTAAAGGTATTCCCACGTTATACTGGTGGGCGACCTAGAACTTAAAAGTATTCCCGCATTATACTGGTGGGCGACCTAGAACTTAAATGTATTCCCGCATTATACTTGTGGGCGACCTAGAACTTAAAGGTATTCCCGCATTATACTGGTGGGCGACCTAGAACTTAAAAGTATTCCCGCATTATACTGGTGGGCGACCTAGAACTTAAATGTATTCCCGCATTATACTGGTGGGCGACCTAGAACTTAAATGTATTCCCGCATTATACTGGTGGGCGACCTAGAACTTAAAGGTATTCCCGCATTATACTGGTGGGCGACCTAGAACTTAAATGTATTCCCGCATTATACTGGTGGGCGACCTAGAACTTAAAGGTATTCCCGCATTATACTGGTGGGCGACCTAGAACTTAAAAGTATTCCCGCATTATACTGGTGGGCGACCTAGAACTTAAAGGTATTCCCGCATTATACTGGTGGGCGACCTAGAACTTAAAAGTATTCCCACATTATACTGGTGGGCGACCTAGAACTTAAATGTATTCCCGCATTATACTGGTGGGCGACCTAGAACTTAAATGTATTCCCGCATTATACTGGTGGGCGACCTAGAACTTAAATGTATTCCCGCATTATACTGGTGGGCGACCTAGAACTTAAAGGTATTCCCGCATTATACTGGTGGGCGACCTAGAACTTAAATGGTATTCCCGCATTATACTGGTGGGCGACCTAGAACTTAAATGTATTCCCGCATTATACTGGTGGGCGACCTAGAACTTAAAGGTATTCCCGCATTATACTGGTGGGCGACCTAGAACTTAAAAGTATTCCCGCATTATACTGGTGGGCGACCTAGAACTTAAAGGTATTCCCGCATTATACTGGTGGGCGACCTAGAACTTAAAAGTATTCCCGCATTATACTGGTGGGCGACCTAGAACTTAAATGTATTCCCGCATTATACTGGTGGGCGACCTAGAACTTAAATGTATTCCCGCATTATACTGGTGGGCGACCTAGAACTTAAAGGTATTCCCGCATTGTACTGGTGGGCGACCTAGAACTTAAAAGTATTGAAATTGCTTTCCCGTTCTTCCGAGAAAATTTTCGACAATTGGCAGAAAATTTTCTGCCCCGGTTTTTGGTGACTTCCATGGCGGTGCATCTTGCTGCCATCATCAATCCTTTGTTTTCCTGCAGCAGACAAAAGGATTTAATCAGTTTTAATCGTGGTGGTAGAGGGTGCCTTTCTGGCGAGCTGTTTTTCTCTCTTCCCCCTTTCTTGCTCTTTGTCCCCATAATTTGTTGGCGGGCAAAGTTGCCTGTTGGGGGTCTCTAGCCTGCTGGGGATTGGTTTTCAATTTATCCCCTTTTCTGCTTTCTCTTTAAACACATGATGTGGGAGTCTGCTTCTAACTCCCGGAACCACTCCCTTTTGGAGCTTACTTCTTCCAAAATTTCCGGGCACAATCACTGCATTGCCTGGGACCGGCCTTTAAGACTGTTTGTATTATCCTGCATTGGGATGAATTCCCCTTCGGTTTCTGGTAGTAAGCTTTGAAAAATCTTTTCAAGACACATTTTAGGAAAAGAAATAAAAGATACGGAAAGGAGAAAATCTTTCTGAACCAATATTTTTGTGGGAGGAGACAATCAAAAGAACTTATCTGGAGGACATGACTGGTCCTCGTGATCATGACGTGCACCATAGATTCCCGACCCAGTCTATTTGTATCAATCGATTTGCCGGATGGTCTGACTTGCTGGGGATGATAAATGACTGTCCATGCTGTTGCAAATGTGGTAGCTTTTGATTCGTCTTGTCGCCTCATAGTGCCCTTCGAGGGGTTTTCACTAATGAGACTCTCTCTTTTCTCTCATCTCCCGGCGCCTTATGGTGCCTGTGAGGGTTTTCACCAATAAGACTCTCTCATTTCATATCCCTCATCTTACATCGCCTCTCGGTGCCTGCGAAGGTTTTCACCGATGAGACTCTCTCATTTTATTTCTTTCGAGGAATCGGGGCGTTGTAGATACGACCCTCTCTTCTGGAGACTCCTTTGGCTATCAATTCATTCCCAGTCTTACGATCCTCTTCTTTGCTGGGGATTGGTGTATTATTCTCGGTCTTATTTACCTGACTCGACATCTTTTGCACATTGATCGGGAGGTCTTTTGGACGTTGAATGTTGGTTCTGGTGTGGAGTTAAAGAAAGGCTATGAAAAATGAAAATAATTTGATGGGTGATGTACTACAACTTTTGGAATCAAACCTTTGTTGGAATTTTAAAACATAACTTCTGTCCCAGGTTTCTTGCTTGGGGAATTTATTTTTTATACTTATGTTGCGCTATGTGCGTTACGCACGCTTTACGCACACTATGTACATTATGCATCGTATATCCACTATGATGCATACTATGACCGAGCCGTGAGGCGCCTACGTATCCTCTTTGAGGAATCAGGTCAAACGTAGTTCCCACGGTTTTATATTCCTTGATTTTTCTTTTCTTTCTTTTCATTTTCTTTTCCTTTTCTTTTTCTTTTCTTTTCTTTTCCTTTCTTTTCTTTTCTCTTTTTTTTTCGTATCTTTCCCATTAGTGATTCCAAAAGAGGGGTATTGAAAGAATTTGCTTAAGGCTCAAAGGGGGAAGCGAGGGTTAAAAGTGTTTGGATAGAAGAAAGAATTGCCTCCGTCATCTCATTATTCAATAAATGCCAAATACAAACAAATAAACCAAAAATTGCCATAATTAAAGAAATTACGCATAATATCTCTTGACTGCATCTGAATTGATAGCCACGTCGACACATCTACCTTCGACATCTGTCAAACACAAAGCACCGTTGGACAATACTCTGGTCACGATATAAGGCCCTTGCCAATTTGGGGCGAATTTGCCTTTTGCCTCGACCTGATGTGGGAGGATCTTCTTTAACACCTGCTGCCCTACCTCAAACTTCCTGGGGCGCACCTTCTTGTTATATGCTCTTGCCATTCTCTTCTGATACAGTTGACCATGGCACACTGCTGCCAATCTTTTCTCATCTATCAGGCTCAACTGTTCCAATCGAGCTTTTACCCATTCATCATCATCAATCCCGGCTTCAGTGACAATTCGGAGGGACGGAATTTCGACCTCCGCTGGTATCACGGCCTCAGTTCCATACACCAACAAATAAGGAGTTGTGCCTATGGAAGTCCGGACGGTAGTGCGGTAACCCAACAAGGCAAAGGGTAATTTCTCGTGCCATTGTCTGGATCCTTCCACCATCTTCCGCAGTATCTTCTTGATATTCTTGTTGGCTACTTCGACTGCTCCATTTGCCTTAGGACGATATGGGGTGGAATTGCGGTGTGTAATCTTGAATTGTTGGCATACCTCTCTCATCAAGCTGCTATTAAGATTCGCACCGTTATCCGTGATGATCACTTTCGGGATCCCAAATCTGCAGATGATATGGGAGTGAACAAAGTCCACCACTGCCTTCTTGGTTACTGATTTGAATGTTTTAGCCTCAACCCATTTGGTGAAGTAATCAATGGTCACTAGAATGAACCTATGACCGTTGGATGCTGCCGGCTCGATGGGCCCAATGATATCCATGCCCCATGCCACAAACGGCCAGGGTGCTGACATCGTATGTAACTCTGTTGGCGGAGAATGAATCAAATCTCCATGTATCTGGCACTGATGGCATTTCCTTACGAAAGTGATACAGTCGTGTTCCATGGTTAGCCAATAACACCCTGTTCGAAGGATCTTTCTTGCCAATATATATCCGCTCATGTGCGGTCCGCAAACTCCCGCATGTACCTCTTCCATAACCGTCATTGCTTGACTGGCATCTACGCATCTCAACAATCCCAAATCCGGGGTTCTTTTGTACAATACTCCTCCACTGAAGAAGAAACCATTCGACAAACGCCTAAGGGCTCTTTTTTGGTCTCCAGAGGCATGTTCCGGGTATATTCCCATTCTGAGGTATTCCTTAACATCATGAAACCAGGGTTCGCCATCTACTTCTTCTTCTATGGTATTGCAGTAGGCGTGCTGATCACGGACTTGGATATGCAGAGGATCAACATACATTTTGTCAGGGTGGTGCAGCATTGATGCTAAGGTGGCTAAGGCATCTGCAACCTCATTGTGAACTCTCGGGATGTGTTTGAACTTCACCGATCGAAATTGCTTGCTCAGATCATGCAAGCATTGTCGGTATGGTATGAGCTTTAGATCTCGTGTTTCCCATTCACCCTGAATTTGATGTACCAAGAGGTCCGAGTCTCCCAAGACCAAGACGTCTTAGACATCCATGTCAGCAGCCAAGCGCAGACCCAGAATGCAAGCCTCATATTCGGCCATATTGTTGGTGCAATAGAAGCGCAGTTGGGCCATAACAGGATAATGCCGTCCTGTTTCAGAAATGAGTACTGCCCCTATTCCAACCCCTTTTGCGTTTGCAGCTCCATCGAAGAAAAGCTTCCAACCCGGTTCCTCGGGTAATTCCAACTCATTCGTATGCATCACCTCTTCGTCAGGAAAATACGTTCTTAAGGGCTCGTATTTTTCATCAACGGGATTTTCTGCCAAATGGTCTGCCAGTGCCTGGGCTTTCATGGCCGTCCTTGTCACGTAGATGATATCAAATTCTGTGAGCAGAATTTGCCATTTTGCCAACCTCCCCGTGGGCATAGGTTTCTGAAAGATATACTTCAATGGGTCCAAGCGGGATATGAGATAAGTAGTATATGAAGACAGGTAGTGCTTCAACTTCTGAGCTACCCAAGTCAGGGCGCAGCATGTTTTCTCGAGTTGAGTGTACTTGACCTCATGCACTGTGAATTTCTTGCTAAGATAGTAGATGGCCTGCTCCTTCCTCCCTGTGTCATCATGTTGCCCCAGTACACAACCAAATGAATTTTCCAAGACCGTCAGGTAAAGGATTAGGGGTTTCTCGGGCTTAGGCGGGACCAATACGGGTGGATTAGACAGATACCCTTTGATTTGGTCGAAAGCCTCCTGACACTCTGCCGTCCAACCTACTGCAGCATCCTTTCTCAGTAGCCGAAATATGGGCTCACAAGTTGCTGTGAGCTGAGCGATGAACCTGCTGATGTAATTGAGTCTACCCAGCAAACTCATTACCTCTGTTTTGTTCCTTGGCGGTGGCAAGTCTCGGATGGATTCAATTTTGGATGGGTCTAACTCAATCCCCCGTCGACTGACGATGAATCCTAGCAACTTTCCTGATGGAACCCCGAATGCGCATTTGGCCGGGTTAAGCTTGATATCATACCTCCGGAGTCTTTGGAAAAATCTCCTTAGGTCTGCCACATGGTCCTCCTGACGCCAAGATTTGATGATCACATCATCGACGTACACCTCTATTTCTTTGTGTATCATGTCATGAAACACAACAGTCATTGCTCGCATGTACGTTGCCCCGGCGTTCTTTAACCCGAACGGCATTACCCGATAGCAGTAGGTTCCCCATGGCGTAATAAACGCTGTCTTCTCAGCATCCTCTTCGTCCATTAGGATCTGATGATAACCCGCATAGCAATCCACAAAGGATCCGATCTCGCGCCCAGCGCAATTATCGATCAGGATATGAATGTTGAGTAACAGGAAATTGTCCTTGGGACTTGCTTTGTTGAGGTTGCTGTAGTCGACGCATACCCTGATTTTTCCATCCTTCTTTGGGACTGGTACCACATTGGCCAGCCACTCGGGATATCGAGTGACCCGAATGACCTTCGATTGCAACTGCTTGATCACTTCTTCTTTGATTTTTACACTCATTTCTGTTTTAAATTTCCTTAGTTTTTGCTTGACCGGAGGGTATGCCGGGTCAGTGGGTAGTTTGTGAACCACTAAATTGGTGCTCAATCCAGGCATATCATCATATGACCATGCAAAAACATCTTTGAATTCCCTGAGAGTTTCGATCAATTCTGCTTTGACATTCGGCTCAATGTGGATGCTAATTTTGGTCTCTTGGACGTTATCAGCGTCTCCTAGATTTACAGCCTCGGTGTCATTTAAATTAGGCTTGGGTTTCTCTTCAAATTGACACAGTTCTCGGTTTATTTCTTCGAAGGCTTCCCCTTCGTCACATTCGGATTCATTATCACAAACGACCTCTTGCACCATTGAGTCAGATTCAGATTGATTTATTAGACTAGGTCGAAGATCCGCTGTGCATGCCATGTCATTAGGACCAGTAAAAAGAGAACTGTTCAAAAAAAAAGAACAAAACAAGAAATTAAACTGGGACAAAAGAAAAGAACTTTATTAAATTTGCAGGATAAAAAGGGTTCACACTTTTACAAAAGTAAAATTGGGATTACACCCTTGAATAATCCGATCAAACAAACAAACAAACAAAACATTAATCAAAGCCTACTACCAAGACTCCCCTCGGACAGGAAGAGGAGTAACCGTCCAATTGTTGGTCTTGGCCTCAGGCCCCACAAATTGTATCTCTGTTCGGCTGGAACCTTCTCCAGCTTCCACCATACTGACGTCCGCGAATAGCCTCTCAAAACTCTGATTCAGGTCTTCATTTATACCGATCAAAGGTCCTCGAATCTTTGGGATCGCTGACCCCTTGGCACTTGCTTTAACAAAAGACCTTGAAAGGCGTGGCACTGGTTTAGGCAGAAACCAGACCTTCTTCTTCATTCTTCGCGCCTCCTTCCTGTCTGCCGCGGTTGGTTTGAACCCCAACCCGAAGGTTTCCAGATTCTTAGGAAGGGAAACAGGTTGGACTATCCCTTGAAGTTCAACTCCCAGGCCTTTTCCCGGTACAAATCCGTTACCCAGCATCTCCGAGACCATCATGACCGTTGCGGCAGCTACCCTAGGGTGCGGGATGATTTCTCCTTCAGAAATTTTGTTGGCTGACCCTGTATCAAGAATCTGGTAGACCCAGGGGCCCTTGTCATCAGTGGTCTCTATGAAAGGCACGATGGTTCCGCTCATGGTGCATGTTGTATCCTCGCCGTGCAGCACGACCTCTTGTCTTTCCCACTCGAACTTCACTGTCTGATGTAGGGTGGAAGGCACCGCTTTAGTTGCATGAATCCAGGGTCGTCCTAACAGCAAGTTGTAAGATACCGTAGCGTTCAATACTTGGAATTCCATGGTAAACAGGACCGGACCAATGGTTAGTTCAAGTACAACGTCCCCCACAGTGGCTGTTCCGTTTCCGTCAAACCCTCGGACACAGATGCTATTCTCCCGGATTCTTCCACGGTCAATCTTTAACAGGTCCAGGGTGGATAATGGACAAATATTGGCGCTTGAGCCGTTATCCACCAATACTCGGGTTACCACCGAGTCTTCACATTTGACAGCTAGGTATAGAGCTTTATTGTGCTCCGTTCCTTCCACCGGCAGGTCATTATCTGAGAATGTTACCCTGTTCACCTCGAAAATCTTGCTGGCAATGGTTTCCAGGTGGTTTACGGAAATCTCACTGGGCACATGGGCCTCGTTCAGTATCTTTAACAGGGCCCTGCGATGTTCCTCGGAATGGAGGAGTAATGACAATAGTGAGATCTGGGCAGGCGTTTTTCTCAGCTGCTCAACCACAGAATAGTCTTGTACTTTCATCTTCCTCAGGAAGTCTTCAGCCTCTTCTTCTGACACTGGCTTCTTGGTTGCTACTGGGTTGGTTTTTCTTAACTCCACCGGAGCAAAACATCGACCTGATCGAGTCAGCCCTTGCGCTTCACAACTGACTTCTTCCACCTGTTTTCCTTGGTACGTCACCACTGCTTTTTCATATTTCCAGGGCACAGCCCTACTGTCAAGCATAGGCATTTGGACCACCGGCTTTATGGTTACCCGTTCTCTACATACCCCTTTCAACACGACCGCCGGTGTGGGCAGGATCCCTGGTATTACCAACTTGCTTGGCTCGGGTTTGCTTGCTATGACGGACGGGTTCTTCCCCCATAATACTACCGGCTTGACACCTTCTCCCTGCGACTGTACATTTGTTCCTCCACTGGTTAAGACTTCTTTTGGGGCAGCTTGGATCATCATCACTGTTTGTGAGGGTTTTCTTAATTCACCTCCCTCACACACCAACTCGATCATGTGAGCTTCGTGGTGCGCTGGCAGCGGGTTTTGGTTGATGTTAGGGGCCTCCGGTGTCTGGACCTCGATCTTATTGGTGTCAATAAGATCCTGTATGGCATGCCTTAACTTCCAACACTTCTTGGTATCGTGCCCGAGCATCCCTGAACAGTATTCACAACTGATTGAACGATCCAAATTCTGAGGCGGGGGATTTGGTTCCCGAGTATGGACAGGACTAACCAAACCTAATTGCCGCAGCTTGTGGAACACAGCGGTGTAGGTTTCTCCCAGTTCGGTGAAGGTTCTTTGTTTCCGCAACCTGTCATTTCTGGCATCTGGATTTCCCCGGAAACCTGCCCCCGAAGGATTTCTATATGCCCTTGGTGGAGGGTAAGTGTTTTGTGGTGGTGCATATATGTTCTGGGGAGCCGGTGCGCGCCATTGTGGGCGAACCGGAGGCTGAGTGTATACCTGGGCTTGGTGTACGGAACAATGTGGTTCTCGAGGTGGATAGAAATTTTGTGGTGGGTTGTATGGGTAGTTTGACCTGTGAGGCCTGGGTTGGTTGTAGTGCGGCCTGCCAGCCCTGGACCAACTGCCTGCCTCGATCGTGGCAACCTCTTCTTTCTTTCTTCTTAGCGCACCTCCCGTGCCGCTTTGAATAGCCTGGGTTGTGGCCTTAAGTGCCGAATAGTTTAAGATCTTGTCCGACCTCAAACCTTCTTCTATCATGACCCCTATTTTGACCACCTCGTTGAAAGATTTTCCAACTGTTGTCACCAAGTGACCAAAGTAGGTTGGATCCAATGTCTGCAAAAAGTAGTCTACCATTTCTCCCTCTCTCATGGGAGGATCGACCCTAGCTGCTTGTTCTCTCCAGCGGAACCCGAACTCGCGAAAACTTTCCCCGGGTTTCTTCCCAGTTCTCAATAACGTGAGACGGTCAGGGACTATCTCCAGATTGTATTGGAAATGACCTGCAAAAGCCTGCGCCAGGTCATCCCACGTGTACCACCTGCTGAAATCCTGCCTGGTATACCATTCCAGTGCAGATCCGCTCAGACTTTGGCCGAAATAAGCTATCAAAAGCTCATCCTTGCCTCCTGCCCCTCTCATTTTGCTACAGAATCCCCGCAAATGTGCCATGGGATCATCGTGCCCTTCATATAAATCAAACTTGGGCATCTTGAACCCAGCCGGGAGTTGGACATCCGGGAAAGGGCACAGATCTTTGTATGCCACGCTGACTTGATTGCCCAGCCCGTGTAAGTTCCTGAAGGATTGCTCCAGGCTTTTGAACTTTCTCAACACTTCATCCTGTTCAGGGGCCTTAACCAGCTTCTCAACCTCTGCCGGTACTTCCAACTGGGGATTGTAAGCCTGTGGTTCGGGTGCATGGAATGTAGGCTCAGGGGGATAGTATTGGGTGTCGTGAGCCTGAAACAACGGCTCACTAGTCGTTCGATGTAAAGGGGATGATGTAGGTCCCACAAAAATGGGAATATTAGGTGTCGGGAGAGGTTGATGGGGTGGTGGAGCTTGGGAATCATGAGGGCTTCTTTCCTGATGATAGAGGGGATTTGGGCGGCTTGTGGAAGGGCTAGAGTGAGGGTACTCCGGCATGTGTCCCAGTGTCTCAGGGCTCTTTTGTGTTTTGGCCAGGGCTAGCTGCATTGCATGCATCTCTAGTCCCATCCTTTCAATCTTTTCCATTGCCTCTTTTAGCAACTGGCTCATCGGCCTTTCTTCCTCATTACTATTCTCTGAAGTAGTCATGCTTGTTGCTACCGGTCCTTTGGATCTGGTTTGGTATGAATGCGTTGCCAGAATTCTTTAACAACTAACTGTCTGGTATCAGACAACAACAAACTTTGTTAGTGTTAGAGCTTAACAGATTTGATCATAACACATAGAGGATGCAATGCACCTAGGCAGTTACCCGTTTCTACATGCTTTGTTTCAAACCACATGCGTCATCCCGGTTTGTTCATTCGTCTCTTTTTAGAGTATTCTGCGAAACCCCGCGTTTTATTTTATTTACATTTTCTTTTCTTTATTTATTAAAAGCGGTCGAATCTTATGGGGATTGCCTACGTATCACGTCCCCGCGTGAATCAGACCAGGCGTAGTTCTGCCTTCAAGCAAAGACACATAGAAATTCTTCTGGAGTCACTTAATTTCATTATCAAAATTTGCTATTACACATTATTTCAAACAAAATAGCAATAGTACAGACTCCAGGGTTTTAAACTTGGTTTGAGGAAAAGAAAACAACATTGGGGAAACAACAAACAAAACAACCAGGACTCGATCAACAACTAATTTTCCAACTTAGGGACCCACGAGGCATCTTTCGGCCCTTTCGCGGCCCTAGGTGTAAGGTCTCTTTGCAAGCCCTTCAACTCGTTCATAATCCAATGGATGCAGCCCATGATGGAAGCAATGAGGTTTTCCCGAGGTGTCTGCTCGCATGCCAAACATTTTAGGTAGATGTAATGCCCGACTTCGTCAATTCTTTCCCGAATGTTGTCCCTTTCTGTGAACAAATGCCTTATCTGTTGGTTCTTCAATCCCAGTGTTTGCGCATGGTTGGCAAGCTGATCCTGGAACACCTCCATTTGCCTTTCCATTCTGGTCATTGCATCGTAATATTGCCTTTTGTCGACTTGGGCATCTTGTGTTTGCTTGAAGATCCGCTCTTGCAAAGCGGAATTTGTTTCCTTTGCTGCTTTGACGCTCAGTTCACAATTCCTCATGACTTGCTGTAGGCGCTTCCTCCGGGCCATTGTACCTTCTGCCCATTTGGCCCTCATCCTTGCTATGCAAGCCTTTGATTGGTCTAATTCTTCTTGGCTCTGGATGACCTGATTTCTCAAACTGGCTATCAATCTTTCGTCGGAGCAGCGCTTCTGTCGGTCGATGTTATTCTTACTGGCTTGGCGAAGGCGGGCCCTCAGGGTTTGGTTCTCTTGGGCTAACTTGTCTTTTTCGGCCTGCTCTTGGGCGACTCGCACGTTGTTTTCGAATACCATCCTTTCAATTTGTCGCTTCAACTTCCTAATTTCAACCAGGTAACCTTCCTCTTTTGCGAGCCAATCCCATTGTTCTTGCGATGACTCAACAAAACTTCGGAGGTGAGGCCGTTTGGTTGGTCGTTTCACGATGCTCTTCTTGTTCTGCCAAGTGAGATAGGCCGGCGAGACTTCACCTCTAGACACATCATTTACCCGGGTATTTGCCGTTAAGTACTGGCATTCACTCCATATGCACGAACTGTCTTTTCAGGAAATTGGCCGTCACTGCTGACCTCGACTGCATAAGTGCTGAGATCTTCGTCCGGGTGTAGTACTTGACATCTTCCCAACTGTCTCATTACCCTGTAAGGGGCATAAGGTTGAATACCCCTGAGTCCCATCAAGAGGAAGTGAGGACCAGTGGCGGGCATGTATATGATTTCTTCCACAGAAAGCCAACCCAAAGTCCAGTTTATTTGGTCTGCAGTGATGATCCGGAGATAGGATATCCATTCTTCAAACCCTCCCGGTGATCGGAAACCTGAAACCCTTAGGCTATAACACTCGATGCAGCCCCCATTTGTAGACATGTAGCGCATATACTGAGGGTGGTGACACAAGTGTTCGATCATCCACATCTGTAACAACAAGTTGCACCCTTCGAAGAAGTCTGCTCCAGCCTTACAAGCCGTGAGGGCTCGGTATATTTCTGACATTATCATGGGAGCAAGGATGCTTTTATCGTTGGTAATCAGGATTCTGACGATTCCAGCCACCTTTAGGTCGATATTTCTATCTTTTCGGGGAAACACCACAAGGCCCAAAAATGCCACCATAAAAGCGAACCGCCTATGCTCATTCCATTTTACCAGATTTCCCCTGCTGCAAACACCACTTTCTGGATCATTGAATCCTTCTATGCTCCCGTACCTCTGGTATATGAATTGTAGGGTAGAAAAACCTTTATCCAGTTCAGCGTATGGGACTCCTTTGCTTATCTTCAACAGATCCATGAATTTGTGTGAATTCACAGCCCTTGGAGCGATCAGGTATTTGTGTCTCAAACCTTCAGTGACGTCCATGTAACCCGCCATTTCCTCTAAGGTTGGGGTGAGTTCAAAATCTGAGAAACGGAACACGTTGTGGGCCGGATCCCAGAATGTAACCAAAGCCTTTATGATGTCGCACCGAGGCCTGACTTTCAACAAATCAACCAAACCCCCCAGGTGCAGTTTGACCTTGTCTTGCTCTGGCCTTTCCAAATCTTCCCACCACAATCGCACCTCCAGGGGAATTTTGCTTCTAACTGTCATCGGCAAACTTGGACTCATGCTCATTCTGCATGTTTATTGGGGTGATTAAGCGAAGATCCAGACTCATTAGACTCAAATACACAAATCGACACACTATTTTCTAGAAAAACGAAATTTTGGTTGTTTCTGAAAAGTATGATGTTACCTTAAAACTTTCGTTATTTGGTTTGTACCTCTATTTTGAAAGAACAAGTTGAGCCCGATGGGGGTTGCCTACGTATCCCGCACCATGCGAGAATCAAACTGACGTAGTTCGGGCATAAATCGAATTTTGGGGACACCCTATTTTTCTTAAAAATGAATCAAAGACTCCCTTTTTTTTTTTTTTAAAACAAATTAATAAACACACATTTTTTTTCAAAATTCTGGCAGAGCTTTGACCATTTTTGTGACTTTTCAAGAATAAATAAGTAACCCCTTAACCGTTATTCCTCTTCCTTTTCCGAACATTCCCGATATTCAGAAACCGGTCAGCATGCAAGCCTTGAAACAAGTAAATGCATAAAGCAAACAGGATGTAGCAGGATGGTCTTTATTCTCAGGTTGCCTGTCCTAGACGGACCCAGCCCCTGTGCTGAGTCCCCTAAGTCAAATGCACATGATGCAAATAAGCGTTCCTACTAGGGATCCGGCATGAAGTTATGTTATGCTAAGCTGTGAAACCTAGGTGCTTGTTCTAGACCTGGCTTACCCGAGCGGACAACTCGAGCCGAGGATGGGAGCTGTGTACCGGTAACCAAAAGGCCATCCGACTTTGCAACTCCTCCGAATCCTCGTTCTATTTTGGCATATGACACTAACAGAAAGAAGCCACGACCAGCGTGCGCTCCTCAAGAGAGAAGAGAAGGGTTTCGGCACAGTTTATATATACAGTCCAAATAATATCAAGGCGGTAAAAGCAACACTTAGCACATTAGGCTCAAAACATGTAATAAAATCAGATAATAAATAAAACCAAATAGTAACAATTATTCTAAGCTCGAATTCTTAACCCTGAACCAGTGGTTCTGGGTACCAATTCCCCAGCGGAGTCGCCAGAGCTGTCACACCTCCTTTTTCCGTACCCGCGAGGGGACAAGGGAGTTTTTTCCAATTAAAGGACAATCGAAAGGGGATTTATTTGTTTATTTCAGAGTCGCCACTTGGGAGGTTTAGGGTGTCCCAAGTCACCAATTTTATCCCGAATCGAGGAAAATAATGACTCTATATTACAGTCTGCATACCAGAAATCCGGATAAGGAATTCTGTTAACCCGGGAGAAGGTGTTAGGCATTCCCGAGTTCCGTGGTTCTAGCACGGTCGCTCAACTGTTATATTCGGCTTGATTATCTGATTTTATACAAGTGTGAACTTGCGTGCAAAATTTAACTTTTAAACGCTTTTATCATTTACTGTTTTTATCAAGAATTGCAACGTTGTGAAAATGTATCTCGAACCGCGTTACAATCAATGCACCCGTGGTCGTCGACGCACTTTGACTCCGTTGAGATTTGGATTTGGGTCACATCAAATGTGCACCCGAGTTTAAGGAAATTAAATTATTAAAGGCGCGCCTAAAGCGACTAGCGTATTTATTTTGGGTAAGACCGTGGAATTTTACTAAACGGTCCATCCCGAGGTCCAAATAATTTTTTAAAGCAAATATTTACTGAAGGCCCCGCAATTTGTATTTTATTTGGCGAGGCTCATCTCATTCTTATTATTTTTTTTTTTAAAAAATGAAATTGCAACGTCATGGACACGCATCTCGAACCACGTCACAATCAATGTACCCGTAATTAGAAACACATTTCGAATCCGTCGAGATTTGGATTTGGGTCACATAAATGTGCACCCGAGTTTAAGACGGTAAGGTTTATTAAAGCGTGTCCTAAAGAGACTAACGTGTTGTATTTTAGGAGGGTTGTGAGATTTGCTAAACAACCCGTCCTGGAAGCTAAATGTTTCAATAATATACATTTAACAAGGGCCCCGCATATGCGCGTTTTGTTTATTTTCATCGAGGCTCATCTCGTTCTTATTTTAAAAAGGATATCCTATAGCAACTGCGTTTCTTGTCGTGTTTGTCTCTATCAATTGAAAATAGTAGATAATCCTAATTAATTACATGCTTGCAAGTTGTTTGAAATGGGATTCGGAAATGCTTAACAAATCGGGACCGAAGCTGCGTGCACAGTCGGCCAAACAAATAATCATGGGCCCAAATCCAGCCCACGCGCGGTTGGCCAGACCTGGGCCACTGCTCGTTCGATGCAGGCCTGCCTGGTCTGTCTTCGACCTGGGCTCGACCTTCATGAGGTTGAGGCCCTGAATTTGTGTTCTTTATCTTGAAACATGATTTTAAGAGTCATATATGGCAATTTATTGGAAAGGAAAGAACTTAATTTACAGTGTACAAGTTTCATGCTTGGACTACATTACAGCATATATGGCAAAGTAAACTAAATCTGAGATGCAACCTAATTCATTGAGACCACTTTTATCTAACTGCATACATATATAATTATCATTCGATACCCTATATTGACCTCAACTAGGCTTGTTAGCTAACTTCAGTATCCCAAAATATGAGCTATTAGACATTACATGACGTTCAACACAACAGTACATGTATATAAACAACATCTGCAGATCTTCTCTTTTATACTCATTGCTCAAACTTTCGAGTTACATTGGTAGTGTAATTGTGTACCTGGTATGGAGGACAAAGAAGGAAGGAATGATCAGCTAGGCAGTATGCAGTAAACACAGCAACAACAGATACTCAGCAACAACACAGCAACAACCAACTAAACCAAATGTTTTCCATAGCCACAGACAACCAACAATGATCTCCCAGAATACAAGGACTAGCAAGTAGTCGAGTGCCAAGCCAGTAATCTCAGGAAAGAGTAAAGAAATAGCAGCAGTAACTGAGGGTTCAAATGCAGTAAAACCACCAGTTTAATCAACCACAAACAACTCAGTCAATGCAAGCAACAGAACTTGGCCAAGACAGATTGACCAAAATGCATTCTTATACCACTTTCAGGCAGTGTTTGGTTACAATGTCTTATTCGAGCCTCTCTTATGTTTTCAATCTTTTCTTTTAACTCACCACTCTTTCTTAAGACTTAAAGATTCCAGCCTTAAGACTAAAAATCCCAACCTTTTGTTTTCTCTTTTTCTGAAGACTAAAAGTCCAGCCCCTTTTTAAGTTTTCCACTGGCCTATTTATAAGCCAAAGTGACCAAGTGCAGCTAAGCTGCCCTCATCTGCAACTTGCAGTCTGCCCATACCCCTTAAAGCCCATGCCTAAGCATCTTTTGGTGTCTGCCCCCTTTATTCCCACGCCTGGTTTTGTTTAATCAGGAGTTATGGGCATCATTTTTTATTCAATTTAAGTCCCATACTCTTATGTCTTGTTCCCCATTGGCATTAATTTAATCCCAAATTAGTACCCTACTTGTCAGCTCATTTAAACTAATCATTTTTGTTCTTTGCAAACCCCAGACTACCCCTGTTAAACCCTGGTTATCACTGTCTTGACCCTTTGCAGCATCAGGGCATTTTTGAACTGATGAAAGTTCAAATTCAGGACTGCCTAGACTGAACCTTTCAGTCATTTTTCAATGCAAACAAACTATTTCAAACAATGCTGGGGCCTACAATCGGTGACAAAGTATCAGTTAGTCACGCGACATTATTAGCTCGTTTGATTCATTAGTTATAGAAACTAATCAACGACATTTATCGAGTCGACTATACTAATTATAGCAGGTAATAATCAGTCGCTCACATAAACAATATGTTCAGGGACCTAAAGGGCATCGGACAATTTTGTGTTCAATTACTGGGAACCTATATAAGTTTATTCATTTGACGACTAATCTAATCGAACATGTTCATCACAGAATACATTCAAATCATACACAGAAAACAATTGACCAAATAAAAGGTCTTTACAGAGATGAAAGAAATCCAAAAAATAACAAAATAACAACCAAACACAAAGAGATATGCTGACAACTTATTTAGAAATAAAACAAAAGAAAGGAAAACTTACCAAAATGTTTAAATCAAACAGACCCAAATCTGATTCAACTTCGAATTTTTGAGGCCGAACAAACTTTAATCAGGGTGTTCTCACACGAGAACACCTTGACTAAGGTCTATTAGACCTCAAACCCATGTCAAAACTGGCCGGGTTCCCCAGGTGCATGTGTTTCAAGTTCTGGATTTCCAGATCTGGATTTTTAGGAGTTGTGGGTAGATTCGGACCAAACCAAGCTTGGTTTGGTCACGAGGAAGGTCAGGGGAGTGTCTGGTATGAAGATGGGATGGTTTGGCATAGATCCGGGTTCGACTCAAATCTTCAAATGAAGATTCGAGACGAACGGAAGTGATTCGAGGCTCGTGGTTAGTGGATTTGTGTTCAGGACAGTGAGGTGGTCCTAGGGTGTTCAGGAGGTGGCCACCGGCGTCCATGCCGCCGGTTTTAATGGCGAGGGATACTGGGGCGGCTGCTAGGGTTCGAGGATGAGAAGGGGCTGTGTTTAGGACGAGGGTGTACAGTGGGGAAGGTGGGGTTTGGTTTGGGGGGCGTGGGGTGTAATGGAGAACTTATATATGTATTGAGGATTTAGATCGTGGCCGTTGGATCAAGTGAGATCTATGGCCAGGATCCATCCACTTAGGAAAGACGGTGTCGTTTGGGCGTGATGGTGGGTGAGACCGGGTAAAGGGCATGGATCGGGCCATGTTGACGGGTTTAGAGGAGGGCCTGGATCCGTTGGATCAATGGGGTTGAACGGCTTAGATCATCTTGCCTGAAACGACGTCGTTGAGGCGAGTTGAACAGCCTGATCTGGACCGTTCGTTTGAATCAGATCAACGGCTTTGGTAGGGATGCCAATACGGCGTCGTTTGAGTCCGTGTTTGGGCAGGCTTGTTTTGGACTGGATCAGAGTGCTGGTTTGGGCCTGTTTTATTTCATTTCTTTTGGGCCCAAACCGGTTTTCCCTCACTCTTTTACTTTTCTTTTTTCTCTTTTTTTTTTCTTTTAATAATAATAAATAAAATAGTGAAATTAAAATCAACAACACTGTGACATTTCCACATAATTATCACAAAATATTTAAGTAAGTTAAATCACAACCTAGAACGAACGACGCACATATATTCATATTTTTGAATTTTCTTTTAACGACACATATACTTTATATATATATATATATATATATATATATATATATATATATATATATATATATATATTTTTTTTTCGTTTGATAATGACTAGATGCAAAATGGACAGACCCACAAACACATGTCACGGACAGATCGAAAAATTGTACAGCGAAACCATTTGTCACTATTTTTATTTTCTTTTGGAGCGGTTGTCCGTAAAGCAAAAATCACGTGCTTACAGCTGCCCCTCTTTGCCCGAAGACACGAAGGGTTTTCGCGCAAAGATAAAGCGAGCGATTTTTGCCCGTCCGAATACTCCGTGTGAAGCATTTTTTTGAAAAAGATTTGACCGAACCTTTGCTTCAGAGGTTTCCTACATATCCTGGGCTGAACAGGAATCAGGTCAATGTAGTTCGGGAAATCTTTGGTAGCTGGGACTACCGTGTGACTGTAGTGTTTGCTGTTGTTGTGCGCTGTTATATGCTGTTGTAGGATGCTACGGCTCAACTGATCTCCCTATTACATTGCTTTAAAAGGAAAACAAGAAGCTAAACTGAACTGAGGATCCTGGAATCTTATCCCTCTTCAACTTGTTCTTGTTGCCTTGCTTTCTTGTCGGCTAACGCTTTCCTCTTATGCCTTTTTCTTGTGACTTTGGGAGATGATGTTGGTCCTTTGCTGACGTTTGAATGCCAGTTTTCATCACTTTGCTTGATCTGCTGGGGATACGGCTTTCTTCTTTAAATCTTCCAATGGTTTCTTCAGTGGTATGTTTCTTTATCAGCATCGTTATACTGGGCATGCTACAACGTTCCCAAACTGCTTCTTTTGAGACGCGTTCCTTTTTCCTTTTGAATTGTGCGCTTGCCTCTGCAGTTGTCTGCTTCTTGGTGCTGGGATTTCATTGTTTCCCGTTTGGGGATCTCTATTGTACCCTTCCGTCTTCAGGTGGGGTGACTGATTCCACAATCTAGAGCTGAATGTAGTCCCGCATTATACTGGTGGGCGACCTAGAACTTAAAAGTATTCCCGCATTATACTGGTGGGCGACCTAGAACTTAAATGTATTTCCGCATTATACTGGTGGGCGACCTAGAACTTAAAAGTATTCCCGCATTATACTGGTGGGCGACCTAGAACTTAAATGTATTCCCGCATTATACTGGTGGGCGACCTAGAACTTAAAAGTATTCCCGCATTATACTGGTGGGCGACCTAGAACTTAAAGGTATTCCCACGTTATACTGGTGGGCGACCTAGAACTTAAAAGTATTCCCGCATTATACTGGTGGGCGACCTAGAACTTAAATGTATTCCCGCATTATACTTGTGGGCGACCTAGAACTTAAAGGTATTCCCGCATTATACTGGTGGGCGACCTAGAACTTAAAAGTATTCCCGCATTATACTGGTGGGCGACCTAGAACTTAAATGTATTCCCGCATTATACTGGTGGGCGACCTAGAACTTAAATGTATTCCCGCATTATACTGGTGGGCGACCTAGAACTTAAAGGTATTCCCGCATTATACTGGTGGGCGACCTAGAACTTAAATGTATTCCCGCATTATACTGGTGGGCGACCTAGAACTTAAAGGTATTCCCGCATTATACTGGTGGGCGACCTAGAACTTAAAAGTATTCCCGCATTATACTGGTGGGCGACCTAGAACTTAAAGGTATTCCCGCATTATACTGGTGGGCGACCTAGAACTTAAAAGTATTCCCGCATTATACTGGTGGGCGACCTAGAACTTAAATGTATTCCCGCATTATACTGGTGGGCGACCTAGAACTTAAATGTATTCCCGCATTATACTGGTGGGCGACCTAGAACTTAAAGGTATTCCCGCATTATACTGGTGGGCGACCTAGAACTTAAATGGTATTCCCGCATTATACTGGTGGGCGACCTAGAACTTAAATGTATTCCCGCATTATACTGGTGGGCGACCTAGAACTTAAAGGTATTCCCGCATTATACTGGTGGGCGACCTAGAACTTAAAAGTATTCCCGCATTATACTGGTGGGCGACCTAGAACTTAAAGGTATTCCCGCATTATACTGGTGGGCGACCTAGAACTTAAAAGTATTCCCGCATTATACTGGTGGGCGACCTAGAACTTAAATGTATTCCCGCATTATACTGGTGGGCGACCTAGAACTTAAATGTATTCCCGCATTATACTGGTGGGCGACCTAGAACTTAAAGGTATTCCCGCATTGTACTGGTGGGCGACCTAGAACTTAAAAGTATTGAAATTGCTTTCCCGTTCTTCCGAGAAAATTTTCGACAATTGGCAGAAAATTTTCTGCCCCGGTTTTTGGTGACTTCCATGGCGGTGCATCTTGCTGCCATCATCAATCCTTTGTTTTCCTGCAGCAGACAAAAGGATTTAATCAGTTTTAATCGTGGTGGTAGAGGGTGCCTTTCTGGCGAGCTGTTTTTCTCTCTTCCCCCTTTCTTGCTCTTTGTCCCCATAATTTGTTGGCGGGCAAAGTTGCCTGTTGGGGGTCTCTAGCCTGCTGGGGATTGGTTTTCAATTTATCCCCTTTTCTGCTTTCTCTTTAAACACATGATGTGGGAGTCTGCTTCTAACTCCCGGAACCACTCCCTTTTGGAGCTTACTTCTTCCAAAATTTCCGGGCACAATCACTGCATTGCCTGGGACCGGCCTTTAAGACTGTTTGTATTATCCTGCATTGGGATGAATTCCCCTTCGGTTTCTGGTAGTAAGCTTTGAAAAATCTTTTCAAGACACATTTTAGGAAAAGAAATAAAAGATACGGAAAGGAGAAAATCTTTCTGAACCAATATTTTTGTGGGAGGAGACAATCAAAAGAACTTATCTGGAGGACATGACTGGTCCTCGTGATCATGACGTGCACCATAGATTCCCGACCCAGTCTATTTGTATCAATCGATTTGCCGGATGGTCTGACTTGCTGGGGATGATAAATGACTGTCCATGCTGTTGCAAATGTGGTAGCTTTTGATTCGTCTTGTCGCCTCATAGTGCCCTTCGAGGGGTTTTCACTAATGAGACTCTCTCTTTTCTCTCATCTCCCGGCGCCTTATGGTGCCTGTGAGGGTTTTCACCAATAAGACTCTCTCATTTCATATCCCTCATCTTACATCGCCTCTCGGTGCCTGCGAAGGTTTTCACCGATGAGACTCTCTCATTTTATTTCTTTCGAGGAATCGGGGCGTTGTAGATACGACCCTCTCTTCTGGAGACTCCTTTGGCTATCAATTCATTCCCAGTCTTACGATCCTCTTCTTTGCTGGGGATTGGTGTATTATTCTCGGTCTTATTTACCTGACTCGACATCTTTTGCACATTGATCGGGAGGTCTTTTGGACGTTGAATGTTGGTTCTGGTGTGGAGTTAAAGAAAGGCTATGAAAAATGAAAATAATTTGATGGGTGATGTACTACAACTTTTGGAATCAAACCTTTGTTGGAATTTTAAAACATAACTTCTGTCCCAGGTTTCTTGCTTGGGGAATTTATTTTTTATACTTATGTTGCGCTATGTGCGTTACGCACGCTTTACGCACACTATGTACATTATGCATCGTATATCCACTATGATGCATACTATGACCGAGCCGTGAGGCGCCTACGTATCCTCTTTGAGGAATCAGGTCAAACGTAGTTCCCACGGTTTTATATTCCTTGATTTTTCTTTTCTTTCTTTTCATTTTCTTTTCCTTTTCTTTTTCTTTTCTTTTCTTTTCCTTTCTTTTCTTTTCTCTTTTTTTTTCGTATCTTTCCCATTAGTGATTCCAAAAGAGGGGTATTGAAAGAATTTGCTTAAGGCTCAAAGGGGGAAGCGAGGGTTAAAAGTGTTTGGATAGAAGAAAGAATTGCCTCCGTCATCTCATTATTCAATAAATGCCAAATACAAACAAATAAACCAAAAATTGCCATAATTAAAGAAATTACGCATAATATCTCTTGACTGCATCTGAATTGATAGCCACGTCGACACATCTACCTTCGACATCTGTCAAACACAAAGCACCGTTGGACAATACTCTGGTCACGATATAAGGCCCTTGCCAATTTGGGGCGAATTTGCCTTTTGCCTCGACCTGATGTGGGAGGATCTTCTTTAACACCTGCTGCCCTACCTCAAACTTCCTGGGGCGCACCTTCTTGTTATATGCTCTTGCCATTCTCTTCTGATACAGTTGACCATGGCACACTGCTGCCAATCTTTTCTCATCTATCAGGCTCAACTGTTCCAATCGAGCTTTTACCCATTCATCATCATCAATCCCGGCTTCAGTGACAATTCGGAGGGACGGAATTTCGACCTCCGCTGGTATCACGGCCTCAGTTCCATACACCAACAAATAAGGAGTTGTGCCTATGGAAGTCCGGACGGTAGTGCGGTAACCCAACAAGGCAAAGGGTAATTTCTCGTGCCATTGTCTGGATCCTTCCACCATCTTCCGCAGTATCTTCTTGATATTCTTGTTGGCTACTTCGACTGCTCCATTTGCCTTAGGACGATATGGGGTGGAATTGCGGTGTGTAATCTTGAATTGTTGGCATACCTCTCTCATCAAGCTGCTATTAAGATTCGCACCGTTATCCGTGATGATCACTTTCGGGATCCCAAATCTGCAGATGATATGGGAGTGAACAAAGTCCACCACTGCCTTCTTGGTTACTGATTTGAATGTTTTAGCCTCAACCCATTTGGTGAAGTAATCAATGGTCACTAGAATGAACCTATGACCGTTGGATGCTGCCGGCTCGATGGGCCCAATGATATCCATGCCCCATGCCACAAACGGCCAGGGTGCTGACATCGTATGTAACTCTGTTGGCGGAGAATGAATCAAATCTCCATGTATCTGGCACTGATGGCATTTCCTTACGAAAGTGATACAGTCGTGTTCCATGGTTAGCCAATAACACCCTGTTCGAAGAATCTTTCTTGCCAATATATATCCGCTCATGTGCGGTCCGCAAACTCCCGCATGTACCTCTTCCATAACCGTCATTGCTTGACTGGCATCTACGCATCTCAACAATCCCAAATCCGGGGTTCTTTTGTACAATACTCCTCCACTGAAGAAGAAACCATTCGACAAACGCCTAAGGGCTCTTTTTTGGTCTCCAGAGGCATGTTCCGGGTATATTCCCATTCTGAGGTATTCCTTAACATCATGAAACCAGGGTTCGCCATCTACTTCTTCTTCTATGGTATTGCAGTAGGCGTGCTGATCACGGACTTGGATATGCAGAGGATCAACATACATTTTGTCAGGGTGGTGCAGCATTGATGCTAAGGTGGCTAAGGCATCTGCAACCTCATTGTGAACTCTCGGGATGTGTTTGAACTTCACCGATCGAAATTGCTTGCTCAGATCATGCAAGCATTGTCGGTATGGTATGAGCTTTAGATCTCGTGTTTCCCATTCACCCTGAATTTGATGTACCAAGAGGTCCGAGTCTCCCAAGACCAAGACGTCTTAGACATCCATGTCAGCAGCCAAGCGCAGACCCAGAATGCAAGCCTCATATTCGGCCATATTGTTGGTGCAATAGAAGCGCAGTTGGGCCATAACAGGATAATGCCGTCCTGTTTCAGAAATGAGTACTGCCCCTATTCCAACCCCTTTTGCGTTTGCAGCTCCATCGAAGAAAAGCTTCCAACCCGGTTCCTCGGGTAATTCCAACTCATTCGTATGCATCACCTCTTCGTCAGGAAAATACGTTCTTAAGGGCTCGTATTTTTCATCAACGGGATTTTCTGCCAAATGGTCTGCCAGTGCCTGGGCTTTCATGGCCGTCCTTGTCACGTAGATGATATCAAATTCTGTGAGCAGAATTTGCCATTTTGCCAACCTCCCCGTGGGCATAGGTTTCTGAAAGATATACTTCAATGGGTCCAAGCGGGATATGAGATAAGTAGTATATGAAGACAGGTAGTGCTTCAACTTCTGAGCTACCCAAGTCAGGGCGCAGCATGTTTTCTCGAGTTGAGTGTACTTGACCTCATGCACTGTGAATTTCTTGCTAAGATAGTAGATGGCCTGCTCCTTCCTCCCTGTGTCATCATGTTGCCCCAGTACACAACCAAATGAATTTTCCAAGACCGTCAGGTAAAGGATTAGGGGTTTCTCGGGCTTAGGCGGGACCAATACGGGTGGATTAGACAGATACCCTTTGATTTGGTCGAAAGCCTCCTGACACTCTGCCGTCCAACCTACTGCAGCATCCTTTCTCAGTAGCCGAAATATGGGCTCACAAGTTGCTGTGAGCTGAGCGATGAACCTGCTGATGTAATTGAGTCTACCCAGCAAACTCATTACCTCTGTTTTGTTCCTTGGCGGTGGCAAGTCTCGGATGGATTCAATTTTGGATGGGTCTAACTCAATCCCCCGTCGACTGACGATGAATCCTAGCAACTTTCCTGATGGAACCCCGAATGCGCATTTGGCCGGGTTAAGCTTGATATCATACCTCCGGAGTCTTTGGAAAAATCTCCTTAGGTCTGCCACATGGTCCTCCTGACGCCAAGATTTGATGATCACATCATCGACGTACACCTCTATTTCTTTGTGTATCATGTCATGAAACACAACAGTCATTGCTCGCATGTACGTTGCCCCGGCGTTCTTTAACCCGAACGGCATTACCCGATAGCAGTAGGTTCCCCATGGCGTAATAAACGCTGTCTTCTCAGCATCCTCTTCGTCCATTAGGATCTGATGATAACCCGCATAGCAATCCACAAAGGATCCGATCTCGCGCCCAGCGCAATTATCGATCAGGATATGAATGTTGAGTAACAGGAAATTGTCCTTGGGACTTGCTTTGTTGAGGTTGCTGTAGTCGACGCATACCCTGATTTTTCCATCCTTCTTTGGGACTGGTACCACATTGGCCAGCCACTCGGGATATCGAGTGACCCGAATGACCTTCGATTGCAACTGCTTGATCACTTCTTCTTTGATTTTTACACTCATTTCTGTTTTAAATTTCCTTAGTTTTTGCTTGACCGGAGGGTATGCCGGGTCAGTGGGTAGTTTGTGAACCACTAAATTGGTGCTCAATCCAGGCATATCATCATATGACCATGCAAAAACATCTTTGAATTCCCTGAGAGTTTCGATCAATTCTGCTTTGACATTCGGCTCAATGTGGATGCTAATTTTGGTCTCTTGGACGTTATCAGCGTCTCCTAGATTTACAGCCTCGGTGTCATTTAAATTAGGCTTGGGTTTCTCTTCAAATTGACACAGTTCTCGGTTTATTTCTTCGAAGGCTTCCCCTTCGTCACATTCGGATTCATTATCACAAACGACCTCTTGCACCATTGAGTCAGATTCAGATTGATTTATTAGACTAGGTCGAAGATCCGCTGTGCATGCCATGTCATTAGGACCAGTAAAAAGAGAACTGTTCAAAAAAAAAGAACAAAACAAGAAATTAAACTGGGACAAAAGAAAAGAACTTTATTAAATTTGCAGGATAAAAAGGGTTCACACTTTTACAAAAGTAAAATTGGGATTACACCCTTGAATAATCCGATCAAACAAACAAACAAACAAAACATTAATCAAAGCCTACTACCAAGACTCCCCTCGGACAGGAAGAGGAGTAACCGTCCAATTGTTGGTCTTGGCCTCAGGCCCCACAAATTGTATCTCTGTTCGGCTGGAACCTTCTCCAGCTTCCACCATACTGACGTCCGCGAATAGCCTCTCAAAACTCTGATTCAGGTCTTCATTTATACCGATCAAAGGTCCTCGAATCTTTGGGATCGCTGACCCCTTGGCACTTGCTTTAACAAAAGACCTTGAAAGGCGTGGCACTGGTTTAGGCAGAAACCAGACCTTCTTCTTCATTCTTCGCGCCTCCTTCCTGTCTGCCGCGGTTGGTTTGAACCCCAACCCGAAGGTTTCCAGATTCTTAGGAAGGGAAACAGGTTGGACTATCCCTTGAAGTTCAACTCCCAGGCCTTTTCCCGGTACAAATCCGTTACCCAGCATCTCCGAGACCATCATGACCGTTGCGGCAGCTACCCTAGGGTGCGGGATGATTTCTCCTTCAGAAATTTTGTTGGCTGACCCTGTATCAAGAATCTGGTAGACCCAGGGGCCCTTGTCATCAGTGGTCTCTATGAAAGGCACGATGGTTCCGCTCATGGTGCATGTTGTATCCTCGCCGTGCAGCACGACCTCTTGTCTTTCCCACTCGAACTTCACTGTCTGATGTAGGGTGGAAGGCACCGCTTTAGTTGCATGAATCCAGGGTCGTCCTAACAGCAAGTTGTAAGATACCGTAGCGTTCAATACTTGGAATTCCATGGTAAACAGGACCGGACCAATGGTTAGTTCAAGTACAACGTCCCCCACAGTGGCTGTTCCGTTTCCGTCAAACCCTCGGACACAGATGCTATTCTCCCGGATTCTTCCACGGTCAATCTTTAACAGGTCCAGGGTGGATAATGGACAAATATTGGCGCTTGAGCCGTTATCCACCAATACTCGGGTTACCACCGAGTCTTCACATTTGACAGCTAGGTATAGAGCTTTATTGTGCTCCGTTCCTTCCACCGGCAGGTCATTATCTGAGAATGTTACCCTGTTCACCTCGAAAATCTTGCTGGCAATGGTTTCCAGGTGGTTTACGGAAATCTCACTGGGCACATGGGCCTCGTTCAGTATCTTTAACAGGGCCCTGCGATGTTCCTCGGAATGGAGGAGTAATGACAATAGTGAGATCTGGGCAGGCGTTTTTCTCAGCTGCTCAACCACAGAATAGTCTTGTACTTTCATCTTCCTCAGGAAGTCTTCAGCCTCTTCTTCTGACACTGGCTTCTTGGTTGCTACTGGGTTGGTTTTTCTTAACTCCACCGGAGCAAAACATCGACCTGATCGAGTCAGCCCTTGCGCTTCACAACTGACTTCTTCCACCTGTTTTCCTTGGTACGTCACCACTGCTTTTTCATATTTCCAGGGCACAGCCCTGCTGTCAAGCATAGGCATTTGGACCACCGGCTTTATGGTTACCCGTTCTCTACATACCCCTTTCAACACGACCGCCGGTGTGGGCAGGATCCCTGGTATTACCAACTTGCTTGGCTCGGGTTTGCTTGCTATGACGGACGGGTTCTTCCCCCATAATACTACCGGCTTGACACCTTCTCCCTGCGACTGTACATTTGTTCCTCCACTGGTTAAGACTTCTTTTGGGGCAGCTTGGATCATCATCACTGTTTGTGAGGGTTTTCTTAATTCACCTCCCTCACACACCAACTCGATCATGTGAGCTTCGTGGTGCGCTGGCAGCGGGTTTTGGTTGATGTTAGGGGCCTCCGGTGTCTGGACCTCGATCTTATTGGTGTCAATAAGATCCTGTATGGCATGCCTTAACTTCCAACACTTCTTGGTATCGTGCCCGAGCATCCCTGAACAGTATTCACAACTGATTGAACGATCCAAATTCTGAGGCGGGGGATTTGGTTCCCGAGTATGGACAGGACTAACCAAACCTAATTGCCGCAGCTTGTGGAACACAGCGGTGTAGGTTTCTCCCAGTTCGGTGAAGGTTCTTTGTTTCCGCAACCTGTCATTTCTGGCATCTGGATTTCCCCGGAAACCTGCCCCCGAAGGATTTCTATATGCCCTTGGTGGAGGGTAAGTGTTTTGTGGTGGTGCATATATGTTCTGGGGAGCCGGTGCGCGCCATTGTGGGCGAACCGGAGGCTGAGTGTATACCTGGGCTTGGTGTACGGAACAATGTGGTTCTCGAGGTGGATAGAAATTTTGTGGTGGGTTGTATGGGTAGTTTGACCTGTGAGGCCTGGGTTGGTTGTAGTGCGGCCTGCCAGCCCTGGACCAACTGCCTGCCTCGATCGTGGCAACCTCTTCTTTCTTTCTTCTTAGCGCACCTCCCGTGCCACTTTGAATAGCCTGGGTTGTGGCCTTAAGTGCCGAATAGTTTAAGATCTTGTCCGACCTCAAACCTTCTTCTATCATGACCCCTATTTTGACCACCTCGTTGAAAGATTTTCCAACTGTTGTCACCAAGTGACCAAAGTAGGTTGGATCCAATGTCTGCAAAAAGTAGTCTACCATTTCTCCCTCTCTCATGGGAGGATCGACCCTAGCTGCTTGTTCTCTCCAGCGGAACCCGAACTCGCGAAAACTTTCCCCGGGTTTCTTCCCAGTTCTCAATAACGTGAGACGGTCAGG
Organism: Nicotiana tabacum; assembly: GCF_000715075.1. Taxonomy (NCBI): domain Eukaryota; kingdom Viridiplantae; phylum Streptophyta; class Magnoliopsida; order Solanales; family Solanaceae; genus Nicotiana; species Nicotiana tabacum. The sequence goes on along the minus strand of NC_134082.1, from coordinate 6,616,216 downwards.
GACTATCTCCAGATTGTATTGGAAATGACCTGCAAAAGCCTGCGCCAGGTCATCCCACGTGTACCACCTGCTGAAATCCTGCCTGGTATACCATTCCAGTGCAGATCCGCTCAGACTTTGGCCGAAATAAGCTATCAAAAGCTCATCCTTGCCTCCTGCCCCTCTCATTTTGCTACAGAATCCCCGCAAATGTGCCTTGGGATCATCGTGCCCTTCATATAAATCAAACTTGGGCATCTTGAACCCAGCCGGGAGTTGGACATCCGGGAAAGGGCACAGATCTTTGTATGCCACGCTGACTTGATTGCCCAGCCCGTGTAAGTTCCTGAAGGATTGCTCCAGGCTTTTGAACTTTCTCAACACTTCATCCTGTTCAGGGGCCTTAACCAGCTTCTCAACCTCTGCCGGTACTTCCAACTGGGGATTGTAAGCCTGTGGTTCGGGTGCATGGAATGTAGGCTCAGGGGGATAGTATTGGGTGTCGTGAGCCTGAAACAACGGCTCACTAGTCGTTCGATGTAAAGGGGATGATGTAGGTCCCACAAAAATGGGAATATTAGGTGTCGGGAGAGGTTGATGGGGTGGTGGAGCTTGGGAATCATGAGGGCTTCTTTCCTGATGATAGAGGGGATTTGGGCGGCTTGTGGAAGGGCTAGAGTGAGGGTACTCCGGCATGTGTCCCAGTGTCTCAGGGCTCTTTTGTGTTTTGGCCAGGGCTAGCTGCATTGCATGCATCTCTAGTCCCATCCTTTCAATCTTTTCCATTGCCTCTTTTAGCAACTGGCTCATCGGCCTTTCTTCCTCATTACTATTCTCTGAAGTAGTCATGCTTGTTGCTACCGGTCCTTTGGATCTGGTTTGGTATGAATGCGTTGCCAGAATTCTTTAACAACTAACTGTCTGGTATCAGACAACAACAAACTTTGTTAGTGTTAGAGCTTAACAGATTTGATCATAACACATAGAGGATGCAATGCACCTAGGCAGTTACCCGTTTCTACATGCTTTGTTTCAAACCACATGCGTCATCCCGGTTTGTTCATTCGTCTCTTTTTAGAGTATTCTGCGAAACCCCGCGTTTTATTTTATTTACATTTTCTTTTCTTTATTTATTAAAAGCGGTCGAATCTTATGGGGATTGCCTACGTATCACGTCCCCGCGTGAATCAGACCAGGCGTAGTTCTGCCTTCAAGCAAAGACACATAGAAATTCTTCTGGAGTCACTTAATTTCATTATCAAAATTTGCTATTACACATTATTTCAAACAAAATAGCAATAGTACAGACTCCAGGGTTTTAAACTTGGTTTGAGGAAAAGAAAACAACATTGGGGAAACAACAAACAAAACAACCAGGACTCGATCAACAACTAATTTTCCAACTTAGGGACCCACGAGGCATCTTTCGGCCCTTTCGCGGCCCTAGGTGTAAGGTCTCTTTGCAAGCCCTTCAACTCGTTCATAATCCAATGGACGCAGCCCATGATGGAAGCAATGAGGTTTTCCCGAGGTGTCTGCTCGCATGCCAAACATTTTAGGTAGATGTAATGCCCGACTTCGTCAATTCTTTCCCGAATGTTGTCCCTTTCTGTGAACAAATGCCTTATCTGTTGGTTCTTCAATCCCAGTGTTTGCGCATGGTTGGCAAGCTGATCCTGGAACACCTCCATTTGCCTTTCCATTCTGGTCATTGCATCGTAATATTGCCTTTTGTCGACTTGGGCATCTTGTGTTTGCTTGAAGATCCGCTCTTGCAAAGCGGAATTTGTTTCCTTTGCTGCTTTGACGCTCAGTTCACAATTCCTCATGACTTGCTGTAGGCGCTTCCTCCGGGCCATTGTACCTTCTGCCCATTTGGCCCTCATCCTTGCTATGCAAGCCTTTGATTGGTCTAATTCTTCTTGGCTCTGGATGACCTGATTTCTCAAACTGGCTATCAATCTTTCGTCGGAGCAGCGCTTCTGTCGGTCGATGTTATTCTTACTGGCTTGGCGAAGGCGGGCCCTCAGGGTTTGGTTCTCTTGGGCTAACTTGTCTTTTTCGGCCTGCTCTTGGGCGACTCGCACGTTGTTTTCGAATACCATCCTTTCAATTTGTCGCTTCAACTTCCTAATTTCAACCAGGTAACCTTCCTCTTTTGCGAGCCAATCCCATTGTTCTTGCGATGACTCAACAAAACTTCGGAGGTGAGGCCGTTTGGTTGGTCGTTTCACGATGCTCTTCTTGTTCTGCCAAGTGAGATAGGCCGGCGAGACTTCACCTCTAGACACATCATTTACCCGGGTATTTGCCGTTAAGTACTGGCATTCACTCCATATGCACGAACTGTCTTTTCAGGAAATTGGCCGTCACTGCTGACCTCGACTGCATAAGTGCTGAGATCTTCGTCCGGGTGTAGTACTTGACATCTTCCCAACTGTCTCATTACCCTGTAAGGGGCATAAGGTTGAATACCCCTGAGTCCCATCAAGAGGAAGTGAGGACCAGTGGCGGGCATGTATATGATTTCTTCCACAGAAAGCCAACCCAAAGTCCAGTTTATTTGGTCTGCAGTGATGATCCGGAGATAGGATATCCATTCTTCAAACCCTCCCGGTGATCGGAAACCTGAAACCCTTAGGCTATAACACTCGATGCAGCCCCCATTTGTAGACATGTAGCGCATATACTGAGGGTGGTGACACAAGTGTTCGATCATCCACATCTGTAACAACAAGTTGCACCCTTCGAAGAAGTCTGCTCCAGCCTTACAAGCCGTGAGGGCTCGGTATATTTCTGACATTATCATGGGAGCAAGGATGCTTTTATCGTTGGTAATCAGGATTCTGACGATTCCAGCCACCTTTAGGTCGATATTTCTATCTTTTCGGGGAAACACCACAAGGCCCAAAAATGCCACCATAAAAGCGAACCGCCTATGCTCATTCCATTTTACCAGATTTCCCCTGCTGCAAACACCACTTTCTGGATCATTGAATCCTTCTATGCTCCCGTACCTCTGGTATATGAATTGTAGGGTAGAAAAACCTTTATCCAGTTCAGCGTATGGGACTCCTTTGCTTATCTTCAACAGATCCATGAATTTGTGTGAATTCACAGCCCTTGGAGCGATCAGGTATTTGTGTCTCAAACCTTCAGTGACGTCCATGTAACCCGCCATTTCCTCTAAGGTTGGGGTGAGTTCAAAATCTGAGAAACGGAACACGTTGTGGGCCGGATCCCAGAATGTAACCAAAGCCTTTATGATGTCGCACCGAGGCCTGACTTTCAACAAATCAACCAAACCCCCCAGGTGCAGTTTGACCTTGTCTTGCTCTGGCCTTTCCAAATCTTCCCACCACAATCGCACCTCCAGGGGAATTTTGCTTCTAACTGTCATCGGCAAACTTGGACTCATGCTCATTCTGCATGTTTATTGGGGTGATTAAGCAAAGATCCAGACTCATTAGACTCAAATACACAAATCGACACACTATTTTCTAGAAAAACGAAATTTTGGTTGTTTCTGAAAAGTATGATGTTACCTTAAAACTTTCGTTATTTGGTTTGTACCTCTATTTTGAAAGAACAAGTTGAGCCCGATGGGGGTTGCCTACGTATCCCGCACCATGCGAGAATCAAACTGACGTAGTTCGGGCATAAATCGAATTTTGGGGACACCCTATTTTTCTTAAAAATGAATCAAAGACTCCCTTTTTTTTTTTTTTAAACAAATTAATAAACACACATTTTTTTTCAAAATTCTGGCAGAGCTTTGACCATTTTTGTGACTTTTCAAGAATAAATAAGTAACCCCTTAACCGTTATTCCTCTTCCTTTTCCGAACATTCCCGATATTCAGAAACCGGTCAGCATGCAAGCCTTGAAACAAGTAAATGCATAAAGCAAACAGGATGTAGCAGGATGGTCTTTATTCTCAGGTTGCCTGTCCTAGACGGACCCAGCCCCTGTGCTGAGTCCCCTAAGTCAAATGCACATGATGCAAATAAGCGTTCCTACTAGGGATCCGGCATGAAGTTATGTTATGCTAAGCTGTGAAACCTAGGTGCTTGTTCTAGACCTGGCTTACCCGAGCGGACAACTCGAGCCGAGGATGGGAGCTGTGTACCGGTAACCAAAAGGCCATCCGACTTTGCAACTCCTCCGAATCCTCGTTCTATTTTGGCATATGACACTAACAGAAAGAAGCCACGACCAGCGTGCGCTCCTCAAGAGAGAAGAGAAGGGTTTCGGCACAGTTTATATATACAGTCCAAATAATATCAAGGCGGTAAAAGCAACACTTAGCACATTAGGCTCAAAACATGTAATAAAATCAGATAATAAATAAAACCAAATAGTAACAATTATTCTAAGCTCGAATTCTTAACCCTGAACCAGTGGTTCTGGGTACCAATTCCCCAGCGGAGTCGCCAGAGCTGTCACACCTCCTTTTTCCGTACCCGCGAGGGGACAAGGGAGTTTTTTCCAATTAAAGGACAATCGAAAGGGGATTTATTTGTTTATTTCAGAGTCGCCACTTGGGAGGTTTAGGGTGTCCCAAGTCACCAATTTTATCCCGAATCGAGGAAAATAATGACTCTATATTACAGTCTGCATACCAGAAATCCGGATAAGGAATTCTGTTAACCCGGGAGAAGGTGTTAGGCATTCCCGAGTTCCGTGGTTCTAGCACGGTCGCTCAACTGTTATATTCGGCTTGATTATCTGATTTTATACAAGTGTGAACTTGCGTGCAAAATTTAACTTTTAAACGCTTTTATCATTTACTGTTTTTATCAAGAATTGCAACGTTGTGAAAATGTATCTCGAACCGCGTTACAATCAATGCACCCGTGGTCGTCGACGCACTTTGACTCCGTTGAGATTTGGATTTGGGTCACATCAAATGTGCACCCGAGTTTAAGGAAATTAAATTATTAAAGGCGCGCCTAAAGCGACTAGCGTATTTATTTTGGGTAAGACCGTGGAATTTTACTAAACGGTCCATCCCGAGGTCCAAATAATTTTTTAAAGCAAATATTTACTGAAGGCCCCGCAATTTGTATTTTATTTGGCGAGGCTCATCTCATTCTTATTATTTTTTTTTTAAAAATGAAATTGCAACGTCATGGACACGCATCTCGAACCACGTCACAATCAATGTACCCGTAATTAGAAACACATTTCGAATCCGTCGAGATTTGGATTTGGGTCACATAAATGTGCACCCGAGTTTAAGACGGTAAGGTTTATTAAAGCGTGTCCTAAAGAGACTAACGTGTTGTATTTTAGGAGGGTTGTGAGATTTGCTAAACAACCCGTCCTGGAAGCTAAATGTTTCAATAATATACATTTAACAAGGGCCCCGCATATGCGCGTTTTGTTTATTTTCATCGAGGCTCATCTCGTTCTTATTTTAAAAAGGATATCCTATAGCAACTGCGTTTCTTGTCGTGTTTGTCTCTATCAATTGAAAATAGTAGATAATCCTAATTAATTACATGCTTGCAAGTTGTTTGTAATGGGATTCGGAAATGCTTAACAAATCGGGACCGAAGCTGCGTGCACAGTCGGCCAAACAAATAATCATGGGCCCAAATCCAGCCCACGCGCGGTTGGCCAGACCTGGGCCACTGCTCGTTCGATGCAGGCCTGCCTGGTCTGTCTTCGACCTGGGCTCGACCTTCATGAGGTTGAGGCCCTGAATTTGTGTTCTTTATCTTGAAACATGATTTTAAGAGTCATATATGGCAATTTATTGGAAAGGAAAGAACTTAATTTACAGTGTACAAGTTTCATGCTTGGACTACATTACAGCATATATGGCAAAGTAAACTAAATCTGAGATGCAACCTAATTCATTGAGACCACTTTTATCTAACTGCATACATATATAATTATCATTCGATACCCTATATTGACCTCAACTAGGCTTGTTAGCTAACTTCAGTATCCCAAAATATGAGCTATTAGACATTACATGACGTTCAACACAACAGTACATGTATATAAACAACATCTGCAGATCTTCTCTTTTATACTCATTGCTCAAACTTTCGAGTTACATTGGTAGTGTAATTGTGTACCTGGTATGGAGGACAAAGAAGGAAGGAATGATCAGCTAGGCAGTATGCAGTAAACACAGCAACAACAGATACTCAGCAACAACACAGCAACAACCAACTAAACCAAATGTTTTCCATAGCCACAGACAACCAACAATGATCTCCCAGAATACAAGGACTAGCAAGTAGTCGAGTGCCAAGCCAGTAATCTCAGGAAAGAGTAAAGAAATAGCAGCAGTAACTGAGGGTTCAAATGCAGTAAAACCACCAGTTTAATCAACCACAAACAACTCAGTCAATGCAAGCAACAGAACTTGGCCAAGACAGATTGACCAAAATGCATTCTTATACCACTTTCAGGCAGTGTTTGGTTACAATGTCTTATTCGAGCCTCTCTTATGTTTTCAATCTTTTCTTTTAACTCACCACTCTTTCTTAAGACTTAAAGATTCCAGCCTTAAGACTAAAAATCCCAACCTTTTGTTTTCTCTTTTTCTGAAGACTAAAAGTCCAGCCCCTTTTTAAGTTTTCCACTGGCCTATTTATAAGCCAAAGTGACCAAGTGCAGCTAAGCTGCCCTCATCTGCAACTTGCAGTCTGCCCATACCCCTTAAAGCCCATGCCTAAGCATCTTTTGGTGTCTGCCCCCTTTATTCCCACGCCTGGTTTTGTTTAATCAGGAGTTATGGACATCATTTTTTATTCAATTTAAGTCCCATACTCTTATGTCTTGTTCCCCATTGGCATTAATTTAATCCCAAATTAGTACCCTACTTGTCAGCTCATTTAAACTAATCATTTTTGTTCTTTGCAAACCCCAGACTACCCCTGTTAAACCCTGGTTATCACTGTCTTGACCCTTTGCAGCATCAGGGCATTTTTGAACTGATGAAAGTTCAAATTCAGGACTGCCTAGACTGAACCTTTCAGTCATTTTTCAATGCAAACAAACTATTTCAAACAATGCTGGGGCCTACAATCGGTGACAAAGTATCAGTTAGTCACGCGACATTATTAGCTCGTTTGATTCATTAGTTATAGAAACTAATCAACGACATTTATCGAGTCGACTATACTAATTATAGCAGGTAATAATCAGTCGCTCACATAAACAATATGTTCAGGGACCTAAAGGGCATCGGACAATTTTGTGTTCAATTACTGGGAACCTATATAAGTTTATTCATTTGACGACTAATCTAATCGAACATGTTCATCACAGAATACATTCAAATCATACACAGAAAACAATTGACCAAATAAAAGGTCTTTACAGAGATGAAAGAAATCCAAAAAATAACAAAATAACAACCAAACACAAAGAGATATGCTGACAACTTATTTAGAAATAAAACAAAAGAAAGGAAAACTTACCAAAATGTTTAAATCAAACAGACCCAAATCTGATTCAACTTCGAATTTTTGAGGCCGAACAAACTTTAATCAGGGTGTTCTCACACGAGAACACCTTGACTAAGGTCTATTAGACCTCAAACCCATGTCAAAACTGGCCGGGTTCCCCAGGTGCATGTGTTTCAAGTTCTGGATTTCCAGATCTGGATTTTTAGGAGTTGTGGGTAGATTCGGACCAAACCAAGCTTGGTTTGGTCACGAGGAAGGTCAGGGGAGTGTCTGGTATGAAGATGGGATGGTTTGGCATAGATCCGGGTTCGACTCAAATCTTCAAATGAAGATTCGAGACGAACGGAAGTGATTCGAGGCTCGTGGTTAGTGGATTTGTGTTCAGGACAGTGAGGTGGTCCTAGGGTGTTCAGGAGGTGGCCACCGGCGTCCATGCCGCCGGTTTTAATGGCGAGGGATACTGGGGCGGCTGCTAGGGTTCGAGGATGAGAAGGGGCTGTGTTTAGGACGAGGGTGTACAGTGGGGAAGGTGGGGTTTGGTTTGGGGGGCGTGGGGTGTAATGGAGAACTTATATATGTATTGAGGATTTAGATCCTGGCCGTTGGATCAAGTGAGATCTATGGCCAGGATCCATCCACTTAGGAAAGACGGTGTCGTTTGGGCGTGATGGTGGGTGAGACCGGGTAAAGGGCATGGATCGGGCCATGTTGACGGGTTTAGAGGAGGGCCTGGATCCGTTGGATCAATGGGGTTGAACGGCTTAGATCATCTTGCCTGAAACGACGTCGTTGAGGCGAGTTGAACAGCCTGATCTGGACCGTTCGTTTGAATCAGATCAACGGCTTTGGTAGGGATGCCGATACGGCGTCGTTTGAGTCCGTGTTTGGGCAGGCTTGTTTTGGACTGGATCAGAGTGCTGGTTTGGGCCTGTTTTATTTCATTTCTTTTGGGCCCAAACCGGTTTTCCCTCACTCTTTTACTTTTCTTTTTTTCTCTCTTTTTTTTTCTTTTAATAATAATAAATAAAATAGTGAAATTAAAATCAACAACACTGTGACATTTCCACATAATTATCACAAAATATTTAAGTAAGTTAAATCACAACCTAGAACGAACGACGCACATATATTCATATTTTTGAATTTTCTTTTAACGACACATATACTTTATATATATATATATTTTTTTTTTATTTTCGTTTGATAATGACTAGATGCAAAATGGACAGACCCACAAACACATGTCACGGACAGATCGAAAAATTGTACAGCGAAACCATTTGTCACTATTTTTATTTTCTTTTGGAGCGGTTGTCCGTAAAGCAAAAATCACGTGCTTACACTAATTAGCGACCAACTTTGGTCTCTAAGGTAAAAGGACCAAATATTCTGATTTTTACTTTAGTGACCAACTTTGGTCGCTATATTAATTTAATAATATAAATTTGGCGACCAAAGTTGGTCTCTACATATGAAATACGTTGTTTTTAATTTATCATTAATCATTAGAAAAAGACCAACTTTGATCTCTAATCCAAATATTATATTTTAAAATCTGAACAATAAAGACCAAAGTTGGTCGCTAAATTCAAGAATTTATTTTTTTTAAAGATAAGCGACCAACATTGGTCGCTATATTTCCAGAAATTGTATTTTTTTAATAGAAATCTGGGCAGGTAGCGACCAAGGTTGGTCGCTATTGCCCAGAAAATTATTTTTTATAGTGAAATGCGACCAAATAGAGACCAAAGTTGGTCGCTTTTCTTGGTATATTTTTGGCAGAAACTGCCTGTTTTGGCAGCTACACCACCTGCCAGCTTACCAAACATCCTAAACAGGCATTTTATGCCAACAACAACAACAACAATTAAAAGCAACAATCAATAGAACTAACACATTAAGCTAACAAAACTAAGTTAACGCTTATTACAAGCCCATTCGAACTAAAAAGAACTAACACAATAGAACTAAATTTTTTTGTCTAGTTCAAAGTATATAAAGTATTCAAGGAGTGTTCTTTCAGCATTCTCGTCCGAAAGTTGGATTGCCTCGCCCGTTTCATTAGGTGGTTGACTGCGTATGAATTCTCCCACGTCAGCTGCATGTGAAGCGAACCTATATGAAAAATTATATATATTGAATTAGTATTTCAAAATTTATATAAAAGTAAATAAAAATACTTAATGAAAAGTAAAAAACTTACATGTATATAGTCGAGGTTCGACCCTCCTTTCTGAATCAGTCTCTTTCTTCTTCTTTACAATACGAGTTTCATTGAATAGCTCATCTTGCTTCATTGGCATCATAAAGCTGTCTGGTGGCTTTGGTGATTATCCTCGTGTAGATGGTGTTGTCTTAAGATTTTATTGATAGTGTTCAGGGGTGGAACCAGAGTGTTGGTTGCGGGTTCGGTCGAACTCAGTAGCTTTTGTTCAAATCTTATATTTGTATTAAAAAATTTAATAAATATGTACAAATTATTAATTTAGAACCTGGTAAATTAAATGGATTTTAATCCCGAACCCATAAGATTCAAATCCTAGCTCTGCCTCTTATAGTCTTGAGTTGCTTCTATTTTTGGATAAAACTTTGTCGAAGTATATATTATGAGACATCGAACAGTGTCGGAGTATATGTGAATAAAAAATGAACACTATTAAAATTTATTGTCCTATACAATTCATAATATTTGTGTGATTATAATTCTCTTGAAACATGTGGTATTTGTGACTATAAAATATTCACGTTGAGCAAAAATAGATTCTTCATCCCATCCGAAACTTCCTGTATTAGATTTTGTGTATGAAATTGCTCTAGGTGATATATAGTTGCTCATAATATACAACAACAACCCAGTAAAATATCACTAATGGGGTCTAGGGAGGATGCTGTGTACGTAATGCTGTATTCTGGGCCGGGCCCGGGCCTAAATGGACCAAACGGGCCGGGCTTAATGGGTCTGGGCTTAGCGGGCCTGGGCTCTGGCGGTCCCGATCCTCACGGTCCCAGGCTTCGTGGGCTCAACGGGTGGAAACAGCCTGTGACGGGCCTAGGCCCATATGGTCCTGGGCTAAACGGACCGGGCTCGTGGTCTTAGCGGGCCTACCATTTTACACCAGGATCAGGGTAGGCGGGTGGTAGTCCGCACGGCCATCCAGATCTAGCTACTTCAGTACCTTTGAAGGTTGGCGGTAGTCCGCACGACCAATAAAGATTCGAAATATACGGGAATTCTATTATAATTTAATGACTGTATGGAAGGATCTATATTCTTTTACCCAAGCATGGGGCCTGTCTAGGTCCGATACATACTCTTATTGAGCCCATGTGTCTCGCAGTTCTAACTGTAAAAGGGATAGCCCTTTTGACCACTTCAGCGGGCTTTAATGTCACACCTGGCTAGACGTAGCCACTAAGGCAAAGCCAATAAGAGTAGTACCAGAGTCGACTGTACCACCATCTTGGAACCAAGCCAAGAAACTATATTAAAATTTCTTTATATTTTGAAAGAGTCTGGATTCTTCATGGTTAATATGCAAGAGAAATTAGTTCTTCAACATAGATATGAATCTGTTTAGCCGGACATAGTCACGGCTGGGAGAGAAACTAAGTATATAATACTATAGAAAGAAATAAAATAAATACCTTTAAGGCCGGGACGCAAGGCCCTGAAGATGAAGCTTGAACTTCAAACTTTATTTACTTCAACTGAGTTACAAAAATAAACTAAGGATTTACAGTTGAGAAGGTTTAGAGAGAGAGAGAGGGTTTTGACTCCTACTTCTTCAAATGAAGAAGTCTTCTATATAAAGAGAGAAAAAAGAATCTAAAACAGTAAATTGGGTCCCACATCTGCGTCCCTGCACAGTGTTTCTACTGTTGTTGAACAATGTTTCTACTGTAGATAAACAGTGAATCTACTGTTGAGTGGGTCCTGGCGGCTGGTAAGCTGTCAAGTCCTTTTCTTGTCCAGATTTTACATTTGTTGGAGGAAATCTTCCACTTTTTCTATATCTTTGTCAGATAGTATTATCTCTGGTTGTGTTGGTTGTGAATCTTCTTCTATGATATCATCACCACTTGTTTCACTTCGCATTGATGTGTCTGACTTTTCGCACTGATCTAGTGTCTGAAGCAAGTTTCTTTTTACTTCTTCCAAGTATTGATTTATTAAATCAGTTTTATCTCCTTCTTGAATTGAGATCCTTCGAGCAATATGTTTAACTGTGCTATCCTCTATCATCTTCTTCTGAGGGGTCATTGAATATATTTGGATTTGTGTTTTAACGGAATCCAATAACTCCTGTCCATATAATGTATTTGTTTTGGGATCCTTCTTCATTAATTTATCCCAGAAATTATTGTAGAATACCCTGTATAAGCAAGGGATTTGGTCTTCTGTGAAACCCAATTCAGGAGTCCATTTATGAATCCAAGGGATCGAGAATTCAATAAAGAAATAAATTTGATCTATTTTATCGAGGTAGCTGATATGATCTGCGTGATATAATTCTGTTAGAACTGGAGAAATTTTTGCCCATTCTTTGTATAATTTAAGAAATGGTTCAGGCAAGATTTTAATTGTGGGACCGTGGTATGACCACCAATTTAAGAACCAGTTAGGAATAGGGTTTGCAAAAATCTTTGCACACACCTTAATAAACCAAGTGTGTTTATGTCGTTCGTTATTATAATAAAGAACCCTGTCGAATGCCTGGATATAATCCCAATATGTAAGTTCATGGCTGATTTGTTAAGGCTTATCTGCCTTTCTTTCATTGTAGAAATTCCCCATTCTTTAACAGATATAATCTGTTTGATAATGATTTTGGAGAAGTTATAAACGTTCTCATTTGTGTTATAACCTGAAAAGTGCTAGAATTTTGCACTACCTATACTGGTTAATATAGTTTCATAATAAGTGCGGGTTTTATATGATTCACCCGGGTAGTATAATCCATTAATCAGGTATCTCTGGAATATCTTCCATGGTTCATTTTTTCTCTAAATCTTAGAATTTTCTAGGAGAAATATCATTTCTTTCTTTGGTAATTTTTCGTATGACTTGATATCCTCGTTGTCTTCTTCTTTAGCAATTGAAGAAAAAGTATCACTTTGCTTTTTGGATGCCAAATAAGCTTGCAGATGTCCATATAAGGGACTATCTTCTGGAATATCATCCAGATGTATAGAATGACCTGATGATTCACCTATATGAGGTATTTTGGAGTTTATCAAACTCCTTTTTCCTCTTTGTATTACTGGAGAATTTGACGAGGATCCGTATGACGAACCTTGAGAATAAGACTTACTAGGGGAAGATCTTCCCCTACCTCTGCCCCTGGTGGCCCATGAAGGGTCCATTATGCATAAATAGCAAGTCATTAGTAATTGCAAAAGATATCAGAATTCTATTGCTGATATAATCCTGGCTGGGGAATTCATTTTCAATTTCTTGAAGAATATTAGTAATAGCTTTAAGACTAGAGCATTCCTCTTCAATATCTTTAATAATGTCAGCCATAATTTTATCAAGTATGAGACCCTTTAAGTCTCTGTTTAAATTAATCACTTTAAGAATAATGATTAATACTTTATCACCTAAAGTCATGGTATAATAACTCATACTTAATCTAAATATTCCCGGGATAGGAAATCCGGAAGGGAATTATCAATTCCTTTTTTGTATTGTATTTCAAAATCGAAAGGCGCCAGCTGAGCCTGCCATCTAGCAAATATTAGTTTAGAAGCATCGTGCTTAAAATATTTATCAAACATATATTTAACAGATTGAGCATCAGTTTTTATCAAAAACTTTTGGTTATACAAGTCGTCTTGAAATTTTAGAACACATTTAACACACTACTAAAAAAACCAGGGTTTAGCGACGGACAAAATCTGTAGCTAAACAGAAAAATCCGTCGCTAATCTCATTTAGCGACGGATTAGCGACGGATTATCAAAAGATTCTTCTAGAAACGAGCATTTTAGTGACAGATTAGCGACGATGTTCGTAGCTAAATCCAGTTTTTTTTGTAGTGACAATTGTTAATATTTCATGAGCCACAGTAGCATATTTCTTCTGGGCTTCGGTCCATTTACTAGAGTGAAATCTTATCAGGTATTCACTCTTATTGTTGGGATTTACCTGTTTTAAAATCCCTCCATAGCCAACGTTAGACGCATCTGTCTCGATAATTTTTTGCCATGTAGGATTAGCAAGGGTTAAACAAGGTAAAGATTTAACACGCTGTTTAATACTTTTGACTAACGCAGTATGCTGGTCAGTCCAAGGCTGCCTATGATCCTTTTTCAGTCTATCGTATAGAGGAGCTAGATCACGAGACAAACTTTTGTAAAAAGGGGACATATAGTTCAAACTTCCCAAAAATCTTTGTAATTGAGTCCTGTCAGTAATAACATCAGGAAATTTTGAGGCAAAATCAATTGATCTTTGTATTGGGGTAAAAAATTTAGGGGAACATATTAGTTCTCTTGATACAAAACTTGATGATTTGACTATTTTAATAAAAGAAATGAGTACTAAGAAAGGACCTACTGATATTGCCTCCACTTCAGGAAGTAAAACAGTTGATCAAGCTATTCTTACTCATATTCAAAGACCTCCTGAGATTCAGGATTTTAAATTTAAATTTCTTGATGACTTAGCTCAGCTCCTAGATAAAAAGCTTTCTGGTTTGAATGTTAGACCAATTGATTTATCAAAAAAAATTGCTGATAGAATTGAGACCGTTTTTGATTATAAAACTGAGACATGGTCAGAGTTTAATAAACTCAAAGGTATAGTTGAACCAAATAGTAGGTATGCTGACAGACCAAGGATGCAAACTTACTATTATCCCCGTCCTACTCCTCAAGATGTGTTGATTGAGGAACGTGATTGAAATCAGACTAATACATCTTATAGCGGTTCCGAAATTTATGAATGGAATCTTGATGGTTTAACTGATAGACAATTAACCATTCTCGTACACATAATGCTTATGTATTCGACTATCTGTAAAAGTTATAAAAATACGGATAGAACTATTTGCAAAATGATTATTGCAGGATTTACTGGCCAACTTCGTGGCTGGTGGGATAATCATTTATCTATAGAAGAAAAGGCTTTCGTTATTAATGCTACAGCCGTCGACGAAGGTGTTGATAATATAGGTATGGCTCTAGTTAAGGGTAGAGAAGATGCAGTGTATACCCTTATCCTTACAATCTTAGAGCATTTCAATGGTAGATTTACCTCAAATCATGAGACCATCAGAACCTTACTTAATGGGCTTAGATGTAAGACCCTTAGTGAATTTAGATGGTATAAAGATACTTTTATGAGTAGGGTTATGGAACTACCCGAGAATAAATATGATCATTGGAAAGCCAAGTTTATAGACGGCCTCCCTTCCTTATTTGCTGAAAGAGTAAGGAATGTGTTAAGGGGTAGTTACGGTAAAATTCAGTATGGTAATTATACCTATGGTAAACTTATAGGAGTATGTACACAAGAAGGATTGAAATTGTGTAATGAGCTAAAGCTTTCTAGACAGCTTAAGATTGATAAGCTTAAAGAGAAATCCCAATTAGGTGACTTATGTACCCAGTTCGGTTTTCCCGGAACTTCTACTCAAAGTAGGAAGAAGAAAAACAGATATCATAGGTATCCCTACCCGGATAGCCCGATAAGAAAAAGAGGTCTAGATATAGGCCTAAGGAAGAACGTGATACTAGAAAAGCGCATCGAAAATCTACTCGATTTACGAAGAATAGATCAAAAAGAGATCTCGCTGATATTAAGTGTTATAAGTGTGGAAAGTTTGGTCATATTTCCCCAAATTGCAAGCTTCAAAAGCTGAAAACCTTAGAACTCGATGATGAGTTACGCGATAAGGTTTATGGCTTGTTATACACTTCAGGATCAGAAACTGACTATTACTCTGAAACTGAATCTGAAGACGAAGTTGAGTTAATTGATTTTTCTGATAATGATAAAAATGTGGATACATCTTGCACTGCTTGCAAAGGTGATATTTGTACTTGTGATAGTGATGAATTTTATAAATTGCAATCACAATTTCATAATCTAAATATAAAAACTATTACATCTGATAATGTAATAGAACTTTTAAAAGAAGTTACATATGAAAAACTTCGTGAAAAAATTATTAATTTAGCTGCAAGTTCTAGTTCTAGTAGTCCAAAACCTTTTGAAAAATACAAGAACGAATTTGAACATTTTGCGCCTTATTCTTTGTCTGAAATTAATAAACGACTTCAAAAGTCCAGTACGCTTAGCAGAGATACTTCTTTTGATGATTTAAAGGAAGAAATTGAGAATTTGAAAAAGGATATTAAATCTCTTAAGCAAAATCAAATGATTTGCGATCACCGAATTACTCAAATTGAGAAAAATAATTCTCTACCTGGATGTTCGACTAATGAAATTTTTGAATTTTCTAATGATAAAGGAAAAGAAATTTCTGATCTAACTGAAGAAAAATCTGATATGTTTTTAGGTATGATGCAAATTATTACTGCACATAAATGGTATATTAAATGTACTATTTTGATCGATAATAATTTTTCTATAACTGATATAGCTATGATTGATAGTGGTGCTGATGTAAGCTGCATTCAAGAAGGATTAATTTCAACTAAATATTTTCAAAAGACCACTCATTTGGTTAAATCCGCTTCTGATCATGCTTTAGATATAGAGTACAAACTACCGAATACTCATATTTGCCAAAATAAAGTCTGTATTCCTCATTTCTTCTTTTTGGTAAAAAACCAGTTATACCCTCCAATTATACTTGGAACCCCTTTTATTAATGCTATTTACCCTTTTAATAACATAGATGCACATGGTTTTTCTGCTACTTATCAAGATAAAAAGATAAGTTATTCTTTTGTTACAGATCCCGTAACTAGAGATATTAACGCCTTGATTAATATGAAACAAAGGCATGTTGATTCATTACAATTAGAAATATTAAGCATGAATATATTCGATACTTTACAATCTGCTAAAGTTCAGCAAAAGATTAAATTGATTGCTGAAAAGATGGTTGTTGATGTTTGCGCCGATCACCCTAGTGCCTTTTGGAACCGGAAAAGGCATATTGTAACTCTTCCTTACGAAGAAAACTTCTCCGAGGATGATATTCCTACTAAATCTCGACCTTGCCAGATGAATGCTGAACTAGTTGAATTCTGCAAAAACGAGATTGACAGCTTGTTACAAAAGGGTTTGATAAAACCCAAAAAAAATCTCCTTGGTCATGTTCTGCCTTTTATGTTAATAATGTTGCAGAAAAAGAACGAGGTATTCCTAGATTAGTTATAAATTATAAACCATTGAATAAACATCTAAAATGGATTAGATATCCTATCCTCAATAAAAGGGACTTATTATCTAGATTATATGACGCCAATATATTTTCAAAATTCGACTTAAAATCTGGATATTGGCAAATTCAAATTTTTAAAGAGCATACTTATAGAACTGCTTTTAATGTTCCATTTGGGCAATATGAATGGAATGTTATGCCATTTGGTTTAAAAAAATGCCCCTTCTGAATTTCAGAAAATTATGAATGATATTTTTAACCCTTATCTGGATTTTATCATCGTTTATATTGACGACATATTAGTATTTTCTAAAACATTGGAGATGCATATTAAGTATCTTGATATTTTTAAGAAAATTGTAATACAAAACGGTTTAGTAATTTCTAAACCAAAAATGAGCCTATTCCAAACAAATGTTCGTTTTTAGGTCATAACATTGAATATAATTTCGTGCCCGAGAACCGGGGCTAAAATCAATTTGGTGTGGAATCATTAAATACTATTAGGGTCGAAATCCATCTCGGATACAGAAGGAACATCCTTATCTGAAACATTGTCATTGTCTTGAACAATATTTGTTTGAGGGTTAACCTTAACCCTTTCAACCACCTTAACCCTTTCATCAGGCTTATTACTAATTTTACTAGTAATAGTGTGTAAAGAGGCTGCACGATTTCGAGCTGGACCGTAGACTGGTTCAACAGGAGAAATATGTTGAATAGAAGGTAGAAGTCTATGATTAGAAAACGAGTGTCTATTATAAATAGTAGACTTAACATCAAATTGAATACAAATCCTACCATCCGGATTTTGAGTAACATGCGAAAATTCAGTATTCGACAAGTCGTTAGTAATCTGACTTGGGGATATAACAGAATTTAAAGTCCAAGTAGTTGGAAAATTAATTTCTTCCCACCTAATAGGTCTCCTAGTGGTGACCTTGGACCTTGCAAAATTGGTTTCTACCAATATGGCCTGATCTGATGTATCGTATAACTTACATCTAGGATTCAAAGTAGATAATAATTTGAAATAAATCCTATAAGACAGACATATAAGTTCAGAACCAGGCGCATAATTATAACCATGCGTTTTCACATTTAAAGTCAAGGCATCAAGAATATTAATATCAGAAAGAGATAGTTGCAGATTGGGTTGAGTATTGAAGTATACTGGACCATAGGCCACTGTAGATTCAATCGAACCCATCAGAGACTGTCTGAAGTTCAGATTTCTAGCATCTCTAAGAGCTGCTAAAAAGGTCTCTGGTAATCCTTTAAGGGTTAAGGTTTAAATGCAATTTGAACCATATCAATATGCAGATAATGATAATGATGTTTATATAAATCTATATCATGTTTGTTTAACAAACGAATAGTCTGTTCAGACGAATTTAATGCTAAAGACTGCTCAGTCGTTTTTATCAATTGTTTAGAAGAAAGTTTATCAAACCAACCATAATCATAAATGGTTTTTATAGAAACTTTAGGAATTGTCCATTTATTTAATAAATCAAGGTTTTGAGGTATATCTACCTCTTCAAGTCTAGTACCTTTAGTACTTGTTTCTCCCAGATCCATTCCAAAAGCTTCATATCTATGTTGAATATTTCATACCTATTACATATTTACCATAAAAGTTCCTAGGCTCTGATACCATTTTGAATATAATTCAAGATTCTGATACCGAAGGATCTCAATTCAAGAAGGAGATAAAACTGATTTAATAAATCAATACTTGGAAGAAGTAAAAAGAAACTTGCTTCAGACACTAGATCAGTGCGAAAAGTCAGACACATCAATGCGAAGTGAAACAAATAGTGATGATATCGTAGAAGAAGATTCACAACCAACACAACCAGAGATAATACTATCTGACAAAGATATAGAAAAGGGGGAAGATTTCCTCCAACAAATGCAAAATCTGGACAAGAAAAGGACTTGACAGCTTACCAGCCGCCAGGACCCACTCAACAGTAGATTCACTGTTTATCTACAATAGAAACACTGTTCAACAACAGTAGAAACACTGTGCGGGGACCCAGATGTGGGACCCAATTTACTATTTTAGATTCTTTTTTCTCTCTTTATATAGAAGACTTCTTCATTTGAAGAAGTAAGAGTCGGAACCCTCTCTCTCTCTTTTCTCTCTCTCTCCTCTCTCTCTCTAAACCTTCTCAATTGTAAATCCTTAGTTTATTTTTGTAACTCAGTTGAAGTAAATAAAGTTTGAAGTTCAAGCTTCATCTTCAAGGCCTTGCGTCCCGGCCTTAAAGGTATTTATTTTATTTCTTTCTATAGTATTATATACTTAGTTTCTCTCCCAGCCGTGACTATGTCCGGCTAAACAGATTCATATCTATGTTGAAGAACTAATTTCTCTTGCATATTAACCATGAAGAATCCAGACTCTTTCAAAATATAAAGAAATTTTAATATAGTTTCTTGGCTTGGTTCCAAGATTGTGGTACAGTCGACTCTGGTACTACTCTTATTGGCTTTGCCTTAGTGGCTACGTCTAGCCAGCTGTGACATTAAAGCCCGCTGAAGTGGTCAAAAGGGCTATCCCTTTCACAGAGAACTGCTAGACACATGGGCTCAATAAGAGTATGTATCGGACCTAGACAGGCCTCATGCTTGGGTAAAAGAATATAGATCCTTCCATACAGTCATTAAATTATAATAGAATTCCCGTATATTTCGAATCTTTATTGGTCGTGCGGACTACCGCCAACCTTCAAAGGTACTGAAGCAGCTAGATCTGGATGGCCGTGCGGACTACCGTCCGCCTACCCTGATCCTGGTGTAAAATGGTATCAGAGCCTAGGAACTTGAATTATATTCAAAATGGTATCAGAGCCTAGGAACTTTCATGGTAAATATGTAATAGATATGAAATATTCAACATAGATATGAAGCTTTTGGAATGGATCTGATACCAATTTTCAATTTTCAATTTCTTTTTCAAATTTTCGGTTTATTTCTGGGCTTTTTTTTTTAATTTTTTTTGTTTAAGGCAATTTCCGAACGGGGCATGATGTAACTTGAAAATTAAGATTAAGACTTGAAGTCTTGAAAATTGGAGATTGAGAGATTGAGAAATGAGTATTGAGTATTGAAATGAAGAAGAGGGAAGGGGGTATTTATAGTGTTAGAGAAGGTTAGTTTTGTAAATTAAAAAAAAAGGTTATTTGTGCAATATGGCCGTTGGTGGTCATTGGGGGTGGGGCCCTCATTTTGAATTTTGAAAAATCTTGTTTTGTAGTATATATAGTATACTAGTATAGTATACTATATATAGTATGTTATGTATATATATTTCCAAATATAATTTCTTATAATGTTTTGTAGTATATTTGTATATATATTACCTTATATATTTTCTTGTAGTATATATTGTATGTTATGTATATATATTCCCTTATATATTTTCTTGCAGTATATATTGTATGTTATGTATATATATTATAGCTTATAAATAATTGCAAGTTAAAGACAAAAAAATATTGCAAAAAGATATTCAAGGGCATGTCTTATAATTTTTATTACCAAAAAAGGCATATCTTTCTTAGTCTTCCTCCCCCCAATGGAATGAGCACAACAAGGTACTAATACCACCATTAAAAGGGAAAAAACTAAAAGAAGATATGCCAAAGTACAAGTTACACCATAATCTACATTGTATCTCTAACAAATTTCATAAATCCTTCAAGGTTCGGAGGAGGTGGCGTTGGTGGTGGTGGAAAAGAAGCTTGTTCATCACCACTTCTGGGCGAAGCAGCATTCTCCGCAAGTTCCGCCATCATTTCTTCATAAGCTTCATCTATCGCCGGTTGTGATTCTGCAATTCCAAAGTTTCTTCTTTCCGAGCGGATCCAATCTCTGAACAGTACAGATTTTTCCAAGCTCTCCCTCATTGACGCTCTATGATCACCTATTTGAAGTCTTGTTTGATTGAAAGCGCTCTCTGATGCAACAGTTGAAGCTTGAATAGATAAAATATCCCGAGTCATCCTTGGAAGAACCGAAAAATGTTTTTCCCTTGCCTTCCACCATTCCAAAAGATCAAAAGTGTCATCTGAATTCTCCTTTTCAAGTCCCTGCGACAAATAAACTTGAAGATCATTTAGATGTGAAGTTTCATCATAATTATCACCTTGAGAACCCCTGAACTCCGTCCAAGATTTAAGTGCTTTTAAGCCCGCAGCTCTTTTAGACGATTGTGAACTAGACGAAGTTGGGGTTGGAACATTTGGCCTAGCATGCTCTAAGGCAAGTTGATAATCATTATAAATTGTTTGAGCATTGATTTTAATTGAGGCTTTTGCATCTGCAAGTGTAGCAAATTCCTCATTTGAAAGATCTAAAGCCTTATAAATATTTGAGTACCAAAAATGAGGACCTCCTAATTTCATTGTAGGATTTAACATTGCAGCAACACTATAAATAGGAGGGATAGGGAAAAAATATTTTTTAAACTTTTCTTTCATTTCATTTATAGCAAGTTGATAAATTTCTCCACCCTCCAAAAATTCAACAAACAAATCACATAGTGCTGCAATATAAACTAAACAGTTTGAAATAGTAGGATAATATTGCCCAGAAAATGCATTTGTAGCAATTTGAAAATGTTCTAAAAAATCTATAAGAATTTTAACATTCGTCCAATCTTGAGTAGTAAGCATTTCATCATCATCCTCACCACCTACCCGAGCATTAAACGTTGCATTAATTGGGTTTCTATATTCATATGCTACTACTAAACTTTCGTACATACAATTCCATCTAGTCGGGCAAGCTTTAGGAACCTTTCTTTCTCTAAGGCCATATTCATCACATTTTTTTAAAATATTCTCTAAATCTACTTCTACGGTTTGAATAAAAAAGTCAATTAAGAGACATTCTAACCTTTTCAATTTCTAATTTTAAAATTCGCATACCATCACCGATAATTAAATGATAAATATGACAAATACATCTAACATGGAATATATTCCTAAATGCAGGATTTAGTGTTGTTGTAAGTATGTCTATACCACTAGTGTTACTAGAAGCCTTATCCATAGAAATTGCCATTATTTTATCTCTAAAGCAAAAATATCTACAAATATCTGCAACAGTGTTAGCTATAAACTTACCTGTGTGACATGAATTAATTATTCTATACGCAATAATGCGTTTTTGTATTGTCCACTCCTTATCTATCCAATGACTTGTAACAGTTAGATAATCACAATCATTACCACTTCTACCAATATCAGTAGTAATAGAAATCCGATTAGTTATATGAGTAAATAAATACCGCAAATATTGTTCATATTCATGTTTATATTTATAAATATCGCTCTTAACTGTTGCGCGAGGCCAACCTTTATAAGTAGGATTAAAAACTCTTCTAATATAATGCACCCAATTAGGATTAGAAGGAAAAGAATAGGGTAAGCACATAACGGTAACCATCTTTGCTAATTCTTCACGCTCTCTATTTGGATCGTAATATAAAATACTTCCGATCACAGTGTTAATTCCTGGTTGAACTAGATTTGAACCTGTACTAGGGTTAACATCAGAATTTACATGTGTTCCCTCTAGCTGCGCTTTCATTTGTAAATATCTAACTTTATCTCTAGGGTGTGTTTTTATGTGCCTAGTCAAACTACCCGTGCCGCTACGATCTCCAGTATATTTATGCGCCAGTAATTTCCCACATGTTTTACACTTAGCCTTATTTTGTTCTCTTACTTGAGTAAAAAAGTTCCAAACTAATGATGTTTCTAGGCGTTTAGGAGGTTGTCTATTAAAACTAGGGGTTTCTACAGGTGGGTCGGGCGGTACATCAGTTGGGTTATTAACAGGACTAGTAGGTATATCATCTAAATCCGGTTGGGTTTCATCTTCATCCTCATTTTCCTCATCATTTTCAAAGATAGTTTAATTAGGATAAAGAGCATTCATAGTTTCATCATCTAAATTTTGACCTGGTGCAACATTATGGCAAAATTGACTATCGGAAAATTGAAAATAGGGGTTATCACTATCAAGAATAATAGGAGCAGCAGGACGTCTACCAGGTCTGGGTCGGGGAGCCGGGGGAAGGGTAGTAGGTTGGCCACTACTTTCACCAGTTTTAGCTTTACCCTTACCACCAAAAATATTTTTCAAAGAAAATGTCATATTAATTATAATTATACTAAATAAAACTAACAAAACTATAATATTAAAACTTAAGAGTTGGAACGTGTTTACCGAATTGCCGAACAACTTCTTGAAAATTGAAAATCGTTGAAGACTTGAATACTTCAATTCACCAACTTCACAATTTTTCACGAAATTTCAACAATAAAATAAGCAATTATAGTAGAGAGATTGAGAGAGATTGATGAATTGGTGAGTAAAAATGAAAGAATGAGGGGGTATTTATAGTTGAGAATTGGAAAAAAGTGTAATTATATAAAGTTTGGGGTTAAAATAAAGTTTGGGGGCTAAATGGCTATTTTTGAAAGTTCCAAACGGTAAAAATTGCAGCCCAACGGCTACTTTTTTAATTTTTGACCGTTGCTATTTTTTAATTTTTTTTTTAAAAGTAGCCGTTAGGACCGGTAAGACCGGCCCATGCCCGCCAGCCGGTCCCGGGCTTAGCAGTCCCGGGCTCGTGGGCTATTTTATCATACCCGGCCCGCCCCGGGTTTTTTGCACCATTAAGGACCGGCCCACCAGGACCGGCCCGTCAGGCCCGTTTAGCCTGTTAGGACCTAGGGCCCGGTCCGTCCCGGTCCCAGCCCGGACCACCATACAGCACTATGTGTACGCAGACCTTACCCCTACCCCGAAGGAGTAGAGAGGCTATTTCCTAAAGACCCTCGGCTCAAGAAAATAAAAAGACAAAAGGAGACTATTAGTATCACCACAGAAATCATAGGAAAATAGGAACAACATGAAATCCAGATGAAAGATGCAAAGCAAAAGTGATAGCTAATAAATAGGTCCTGCACTGAAAAGTGAAATAGTAAGACACAACATTGCCACTAGCTATCTTAGACAAAAACCCTACCAGACTGGTCTTACAATAGTACGAATTAAGGAAAGACACAACTACCTCCTAACCTACAACCCTAATACTCGACCTCCACCTCTTCCTATCAAGTGTCATGTCCTCGAAAATCTGAAAGTTCCTCGTAATATATTATATTATTTTCAATGAGCTTCTAATTGTGTGTTGTTACACAGCTAAAGGAGCAAGAGTAGCAGCCTCTGTCCAGCTAAATTATCTATACATGTAGAGCTAGCTGCAACATCTACAGCTGCATCTAATTGCAATAGCATTTCCAGAGGCAACACTTCCAAACCAACACAAATAACAACATAATATACGCCAGACATACAGCAGTTCTCGGAACACTAGCTAAACATATCCATGGGCTTCCACTGCTTTGTACACTGCCAAATACTTTTTTTTACCTACTATATAGCATTGATTTTCCATGCTATATAGTAGGTAAAAGTTACAGTAAATAGCAACTAGTATGCTGGTAGAAAGCAGTATAAATTTGAAAAATAGGGAGTTAATTGGTGAAAGAGATTAGGAGAATGGCATTGTATTGCATTCATAACATTTTCATCACTGTACTCGCCTATATACAAGCATGTCACTTGCAGGATATATTGTCACTTGAACTCATTAGCACACATCAAAGGCGTAGTGTTGTGGTGGTATTTTACATTCTCTGACTTAAAATCTTGGATTATCATTGAACAGGAAGAAGAAGAAAGGAGAAAGGAACAGGAAATATGAAAAAAGATGCCATAGCGAAAAAGAAGGAAAACATGGCTTCAACCCAAGTTGAACGCCCAAGTAGCCTACATTGGAGAGAGATTTCTGGGCAGCGTTCACAACTTTTCACATCATGAGTTAGCTTTTGCAGCCAAAGTTTGTGACAGAGTGCTATCGAAGCTTAGCATCACTAAAACTAGTGCTGCAGTTGAGCCGGGCTGTTATACAACAATCAAGGCATTGTCGATTTGGGAGGATGAAAGTGTGAGCTTCTTCTTTGTTGTTTCACAGAAGACGGAGCAAGAGTAGCAACAAAATTATCTACACATGTAGAACTAGCTGCAACTACAGCTGCATCTAATTGCAAATTCATCCACCTTCACTTGTTTTTCTTTCATCCCACGTGCATCAACTTGTTGCGCCTCACCACTGGCAGCAAGCGAGGTAGGTATAAAGACCGGAGAATTTGAATTTTCTGCATTACAGTTGAAGTTGCACCACCATCTACTCTTTCTTCACTGTTAAAACCACCAGCCTGCATCTCAATTAAAACTCGTGGTGCGTATGAATTCCACCAGCCTGCATCACAATTAAAACTCTATGCTGGGCTGATTGTGAAAGCTATATAAAAACTTGAAAAAGCTGAGATATAAGATATCTTGCAGAGGTTGTCCACCTTTTGTTTCACTTCTTGCTCATCAGTGGAGGAGGTAACATGTAGAGCTAAGTGCAACTACAGCTACACATGATAGTATCTCTCAGTGTTTGAAGGAGACAGGCTTACACTGCTTTGTACATTTCCAAGACTAACTTTTAGGAACGTTGATATTCGTATTGCCACTTCCTAAAGCATTATTCCCATGCCCTTGTAATACTTTTTTCAATAGCTTGCGCCATCAAAATCAACAATGGAGGCCTTAGAGATTCTTGACAGAGGAACAGAAGTGATAGCCATGTTCAGTCTGCAGAAGGTATTGAAAGCACAATGTATCAGCGAAGGAGGTGATAGCTTAGTGGCTCTTGCACATTTCGATTAAAAAATTTCAGTAGCGGTATAGTACTCAAATTTTTTCTTAGTGGGGTTCCTGCTGGACTGAAAGACTGCATCTTTACTCACATTAGGACTAGTACATTTTTCTGAAGTTTGCGATGGGATATCATGCATTGATGTATTAATAGGCACTGGAGGATTTTTAATAACACTTACCATTGCAGAACCTATTGAAACATCTGGACCTGAATATCCCCCCATCATATGCATCAATGGGCTGATTCTTGGTGCGCGTGAATTCCACAAGCCTGCATAACAATTAAAACTCTATGCGTCGATGAGCTGATTGAGATGGTATTTCTTGAAAGTTACATAAAAACTTGAAAAAGCTGAGATATAAGATAACTTTCATATAATACAGAAGTTAACCACCTTTTGTTTCACTTCTTGCTATCCTCCAAATACACCTTGTAATCAATATCTGAGTGAATATTATTCCATCATTGCGGAGAGTCAGCAATCCCAAATATGTTTCTGGACTTGAGAAGTAATGTATGATATGCAAACAATTCAAGCCATGCCAAAAAAGAAAAGAGAGTACACAAAAACAACAATTTGAAAGAACAAATCTTGAAATACATAACTAGAGTGCCTGTTTAAAGCATACAAAATGAAGAAAAAGTGGGGAAATTAGACAAAAGTAGTATAGTAATAATTGATATCCATACAAATCCATCACTTATTCACCACAACAGAATAAAGGAAAAAGGAAGGAAATAGCACGAAGAATGCAATAGATATGAATGTTTAGGAACTTATTTCATGTTCATCTTTAGACTCATTCCGAACAAGGACCTGAATCATGTCTTCTCCCATCATATCTTCAACATATTGCTTAATCTCGCAAGCAGAATCTTCAAGTTGACGGAGCAAGAGTAGCAGCAAAATTATCTACACAGCTGCATCTAATTGCAAATTCATCCACCTGCACTTGTTTTTCTTTCATCCCATGTGCATCAACTTGTTGCGCCTCACCACTGGCCACAGAGGTAGGTATAAAGACCGGAGAATTTGAATTTTCTGCATGATAGTTGAAGTTGCACCACCATCTACTCTTTCTTCACTGTTATGTAAGGTGAATTCACATCTTGATCAAGGATACAGCAGCCTCAACTCCAAATGCGTCGATGGGCTGATTCTTGGTGCGTGTGAATTCCACCAGCCTGCATCACAACTAAAACTCTATGCGTCGATGAGCTGATTGTGACGGTATTTGTTGAAAGATATATAAAAAACTTGAAAAAGCTGAGATATAAGATAACTTTCATATAGTACAGAGGTTGCCCACCTTTTGCTTCCTACAGCACTATTCTCATCATTCTGCAAAAGAAAATTACAGTGGTCAAACTCTACCACATATAATGAAATGAAGGAGGCAATAAGTTCGTCTATACTCACATATTTTCCCAGGGTAAAAGTGCTCAAGACTTGATCAATTATAAACAAGGACCTGAATATCCCCCATCATATCTTCAACATCTTGCTTAATCTTCAGAGCAGATGATTCAAGTCGACGGCTCCTCACCAGTTCGATACTTTTTAAGGAACAAATATCCCCGAAACTAGGCGGAATCTCCTTAAGCTTACGACAGTACCGCAGTCGTAATTTCTCAAGCGCAGGAAAGGATTCCTCTCTAACCTCCCACTTAGCAAGATTCACTCGCTGCAATGTCAAACATTTGAGATTCTGGAAGGTGTCTTCCTCCCCCATGTTCCATTCTTCCCCCTCGATGATTGCATTTTTAAGGTACAGGTCTTCAAGGTTGGACAGTCTGCCTATTGTTGATAGTGAATCGGATGTCAGAGGAAACTCACACAAACTCAACATTTTCACGCCCGAAGGGAAGTGAAAATCCCAAAGCCGATTTGCCGCTACAGAGAGCACATTATCATTTGTATTTGAACTTTCAAAAGTTACTTTGAGAGATTCTAGTTCATTTAGGAAGTCCAATTTCGGGAACCAATATCGCCCTGTTGAACAATCCCATGATTCCTTGAGATCAAATCGAAGCTCTTGAAGATTGGGAAACCTTTTGAAAATATCCTCTGTGTCTTTTGAATAGGAAACTTCGAGTCCCCGTAATAATCTCAAGCTCACTAACTTTGAGTCCTCTGCTACTAGTATTGGTTCATCTGTATCCAAATCAAAGAAAGAACAATCATCTATGCCCAGCACTCGCAACTTTACAAGATTCCAAATTGTTGGTAATATTACCAAGGGTGGTCCATATTTCTTCACCCACAGAGTTTCTAGATTCCAGAGATTTGAAAAAGACGAAGGCAGAGATTTAACTTCTGTCCGAATGTATAAGTACCTCAAATGAACCAATGTGCATATTTTATTCAGCAAAGAATCATTCACTGTGATAAAAAAGGTATCCAATTGCAACACTCTAAGAAGCCTCAAGTGTCTTAAGTGGCATATATCATAAAGAAGACTATTGTCACGATCTATGTGGTCAGTTATCCTCAAAGAATAGAGGTGTTTACCAGAATGCCTTTTATTTTTTGAATCGAACAGGGAAAAATTGTTATACCCAAAGTGCCCCTGACCATATTCAATTCTCATTCGACGTGGCATTAGATCTGAAGAAGATGATGATGGAGCACTTGAACTTATCTCGACAAACAACTTTTCCTCTCTTGCTTTTATCAAACAAAAGTCATGCACAAGATCATGAATTTGGCAAGTCTGGATTTTACCTATCTCATTGAAAGAAATTACTAAGCTACTGGAAATTAAATTATCCAAATAAACATCCATCACTTCTTCCACACTGTTCATCTCTGTGTTTTCCGCAAATCCTTCGGCATGCCAGAATCTTTTCAAAACTTCTACTGGAATTGCTCTATCCTTCCGATAACTTGCAAAGTAAAGTAAGCATGACTTTAAGGGATCAGATAAATGGTCATAACTTAATGCTATAACCTTCATCACGTCCTCTTCTTTCTGGAAAATAAAGGAATTCAAATTATTTCTAACTTCAAGCCACACACTCCTTTTCTTTTCCTTCCCCGCAATGACTCCAGCAATCAAATCAACCACCAAAGGAAGCCGTTTACAGTTTTGGACTATCTCTTCTCCAACATCCACTAGTTCATCAGGGCAACTTTCTTTTCCAAAGACCTTTTTCTCTAATAACTCCCAACTTTCTTCCGGTCTTAGCAATCGAAGGTCAAGAGGATCACTGTGGCGTTGTGCATGCATAGCGACTTTCTTTTCTCGAGTCGTCAAAATAAGTCGACTTCCTTTCTCAACTGTAGGAAAAGGTCTTGTCAACTCATCCCATGCTGCAGTGTCCCACAAATCATCTAAGACTATAAGGTACCTCTTTCCAAATAGATATTTTCGTAGCTCATCAGCAACATCAATATTCTCACTGAATTTCAAAACTGAGCCAGTAACTTGATTAAATAGTTTTTTCAGCAACTCCATCACGTCATACTTTTGATCAACTGTACACCATGCACGGATGTCAAAATGACCAACAACTGACTTATCATTATACACTTTGTACGCCAAAGTAGTTTTACCGGAACCCGGCATACCAGTGATCGAAATGACATCTAGTGTTTTTGGTCCACTAGTGAGTTTCCTAATTATCAAGTATGTCTCCTCTTTAAAACCTACGATTATTTTTCCAGCTATCGATGACTTGCGCTCAAGTGGCTTGCTGGGAGAGTTCACAACAATGACGCCCATGTTCTTGGGAATCTTCTCAAATAAATTTGAGACCCCTTCTTTGATAAGATTGATCTTTTCTATGGCAACGGGAAGTGAGAAAATTAGATGTAAGAGACCATTGTCTCTTACAATAATTGAATCAATGACATCTTTTGTCTCGTATGCCACATCTAAAACACGTGCCCAGAGATCTTTATACAATTCTTGCTGAACATTCCCGAAGAAAGATCTTATGAATTCCAGATCTTCTTTCACCATCCTGATTTCTTCCTCTATCAAAGCAACTAAATAAGCATTGGAATTGAGCAAATCATTTAAGTGTCTAAGTAGAAGATGCATGAACAGGGGTCCATCACTCATGGGAAAGCAGAGTTGAGATGAGTCCGGGGCTTTCAAGTAAACATCTTTGAGTTCTCTCTTCAGGAGTTCAATATTTTCGAGCAAGCCTAGAGTTGCACTATTTGTTACATAGGTACTCTCTCCATTCTTTGATTTCTCTTCCAAGTCGCGAGCAATAGCTGATACGTCCCTGGTAAGTGCTCCAACACGTGCTAGGAATTCAAACAACTTGCCAGTATGAATAAAGTCCCTAGCCACATCAGTGATAATGATTAATAGGAACTCTATCATGATATGAATATTTCGAGCCCCTGGAGTGCTTGCGGTAATAACATTTATCATGTGCTCCTGTAGATGAATAAGATATTCTCTAAGAATCTCCGGAGAGGTTTCTAGGAGCTGCTTAATAAAGTGTCCAACTTCTGCTGATGTGGAAGCGTTCAAATTTGTAAAACATATGTGCATAACCTCCAACTGAGTTGGAATAATCTCAAATAATAGATGTTCTAGAGAGTGTTCACCAATTTGATTAGGCCATAGGAAGCGTCCTACTCTCTCAGCCATTGGTTGAAACTGAGGTAAGACATATTCAACAATCTCATTCCCAACGCAACCATTCACTATCAACTCGTAGAAATCTCTTATGTTGCCACATACATTCTGAAGAATCTCATATTCTGTCATGAATGGAGAAAGTTGTTCACCATGATACTTGGAAAGATGGTGGAGATTCAGAAGTAGGAAGTCCAGCTCCAATATCAGCTTTTCAGTTAGATCCACGTCAACGGCTTTTTGAATTTCTTCATTCTTTAAGCTCTCTATGAAATCCAGAACATTGAGAGTGTCCTTGTGAAGGGTGGAAAATGGCACCTGCCAAAAGACCAAACATTATATCAAATTCTCACAAAGAAAGACAGTTAATTCTCTATATATTATTTTCTTCTGTCAAACATATAAACACAACCTCTTGAAAATAAGAACTAACAAGGATTGATAAGCTTTATAATGTTTAGTTGTTTTTTTCTTTATTCTTACAGCAAGAAGTTTATAATTCTATCAATAAGTTCCTATTCTTTTTTATAAAATAGTGAATGCACATGTCTCTGGTAGCAAAAACTTGCTCATACTTGGTATTTATACCAAATCATACTAACTTATAATGGTTACACGATTTAATAATGAAAGAATATATATTAAGTGAAAGAACTTTATGTGCAGACACATGACATGCATCTGTTGGTTTTGTATATAAAGTCACAATTAATTGGAAAGAAATAAAATAGAACAAACAAGAAATAAAATTTATCCGATTCATGATATTAAGAGAAAAAGTAGTATAGACGTCATGGATTTCAATTTCTTCAACCATAGGTACATTTGCCTCAATATTTTTAGCTTCAGATTCATTTACTGAAGTATGAAGTGAAGAAACAGAAGTAGAGGTGATTAAGTGAGGGTGGGAATAATCACAACATACGTCACGAATTTCAATGTCTTCAACCATAGGTTCCTTTGCTGAAGTGTGAGGAGCAAGTTTCTGCAAATAAACACCAATAGCATCAAGGAACAACCCAGAACGCCCGTGAAATCCCACAATAGCTACACCTTCTTCCATCACAAGTGAAAATGGGGTTCCGGCAGCCTCACACCCAAATGGTCCATAATTCTTTGCATTAGTTATAAAACATAGAGATTTTATAATCGAACGGTCGTAAAAACGTCCAAATGTCCCCTTGATGCCAGTTAAATATTCCAATGGAGTTGCCTCAATAACAACCTGAGATTATTGCAAATTACATATCGGTTAAATAAGCAGCAGAGTTGGGAATTTTGATAAGAATTCAGAAAAGCGCAAGCATGTCATATTAGGATTCAAAATCTCTTACCTAAATCAAATTTGGACCCTTAGTTGAATCCTCCCAATGCAAAGGAAGCAACAAACTTAAATATGAAGTAACAGGTTCATTCATATCTTTGACTTGAAAGATGCTTATATAACTATAGATTTTACACTATGTATACTAAAATTGCAAAAAGTTGCTACACTATCATATTAAGTTGACCTATAACATGATTTTTCATATCAAGAGTTTGATAAGGTAACTTGAAGGCTGTAAGATAAACGAATAAGCGCTATAACTAGTTTAATTGTCTTAATAATTAAATGTTTTACATAATTTAAGCTCATTTCTATGACATGACACAAAATAAACTTGAGAAGAACGTGACAATTATGAGAAATAAATATGTTGACCATAATCTTTTTGGACTTACCTTGTCTCTTCGACCTCCATCCCCACCAAACTTTGGTGAGTCGATGGTAGTACCTTGTTCAGTAATGGTTCTGAACATGATGGAGTCTATAACATCTCCATGAGCAATCAATATTTCTTTAATAGGACTTTTCAGCATGTAATTCCATTCTGATCCACCAGTGCCTCCCCATGGCTCCAACAATATTGAGTCCGCTTGATCGTAACTCACTTGATTTCCCTTCACATACATAACAAATCAATGGATCCATTATATGCTGTGAAAAAAATAGAATGAATATAGATACAGTCATGTAATAGAATAGAAAGCAAGTGCCACTACTGGCGATTTGCTTTGATTTTTTTTTCAATCCCTTTCTCTTGATATTTCTTATGATCATTCTATTTAAAGTTATTCATTCTATATAGGGAAAATGCATAAGTACCCCCATGACCTATAGTCGGATTTCAACTACACACTTTATCTTTACGGGGGCTATTACCCCTGAACTATTTTGAAATAGGGGTCCTATTACCCCCTCCCCCGAACTATTTCAAAATAGAATTATTTGCACCCTAAAGGCTTATGTGGCAGAGCGTGTGTATTTCACTCTCCGTGAGAGAGTGAGAGGCAAAATTATAATTTTAATTTCTAGAAAAAATTTACTTTCTTAATTTTTTTTAAATTAAATATATAATTTCTCACGTTTTCCTTTTTTCTGTTCTTTTCCCTTGTCTTCTTCTTTTACTTCACTTTTTCGACATCATTCGTCGGCGACGTTGTCCGACTTTTCTTCTTTCATTTATCATGCTAATATGCTTCTTCTTTCTCTTTCTTTCACACGCAATAACACTCTCAAAAAGATTTATTCATATGCAGAATAAAATATACTCAGATCTGAAAAAATATCTATCATCAGAAAATCTTAATTTATTCTATTTCAAAATGGTTTAGGGGGAGATAATAGGAACCCCAAAGATAAAGTGTGTAGTTGGAAATCCGACTATAGGTCAGGGGGTACTTATCAATTTTCCCTTCTATATAAGGTGTTAGAAGAGTAACATAAGTCATTAGTTTTTTTTTTTTCAATCCCTTTCTCTTAATATTTCTTATGATCATTCTATTTAAAGTTATTCATTCTATATAAGGTTTTAGAAGAGTAACACAAGTCATTAGCTTTAAGAAAGTGATCTGTGCTTGTGTGTAAGTATGAGGTGAAGTAAAGGAAGTAGAGGTGATTGAGCAAATGAGGAAATAATCACTTAAACCTAGCATTTAACCACGTCGTGTCTCTCCGTTTTCATCTTTATATTTCTTTGTTGCCCAGTGAATACTAAGATTCAAAGGTTAGAGGATCAATTTAGGGAGAGGAAAAGAGGCATAACGTCAAAAATTAACATATTGGAACCAAAAAGAAAGATCATAAAGGATCATTGACACATGGGCATCTAATCATATGACAGGTTGTTTAAAATTATTGCATAATGTGCGAAAAATATATAGATGTCCTGTTGCTTCGCCTGATGGAAGCAATGTTGTAGCCACCAACGAGGGTTCAACAAAGCTTGTAGGGAATTTGGTTTTGAAAAATATTCTTTATGTGTCCGGCTTAACGTGCAATTGATATCTATGTCGCGATTGATGGATCACTCAGATTGTTTTCCTATGCATTAAACTTTTATGTCTTATACATGACATCACCTCAAGGATGTTGTCTGGAGTGTGTGAACGAAGAGATGGACTCTACTGTTTTTTTAGAACAAGTCGAGGGTGTGTTCCCTGAAGATAGGTGGTGTTGACTCGTTGAATCTTTGGTACAAGCATTTGGGACAACCTTCTCTACAAGTGAACTAATCAATTTTTGCTGTAGATTTAAAAAAATTGGTGTTCTGTATAAGAGTTGTGATGTGTGTCATCGAACAAAACAATAGAAAGAAAAATTTTCTTTGAGTGATTTTAGAGTTTCTAGCATTTGTGAATTAATTTATTGTAAATTGTAATTTATAGGGACCTTATCGAATGACTTCGTCTTGAGGTGCATCGTATTTTTTATTATTGAAGATGATTATTCGCGTGCTGTGTAGATTTTTTTATTGATTGATAAGAAAGAAGTAGCCAAACTGTAAAGAAATGTTTTGCTATGATAGAGAGACAATTCAATAAGCGTGGAAAGAAAACATCATCACATATTAAACGTAGCACGGTCCTTGCATTTTCAAGGTAATTTACCTATAGCCTTTTGTTGGGGGGGGGGGGGGAATGTATTTGACGGCATGCCATTTGATTAATCGAGCTCCGTCCTTAACTTTGAATGGAAAAACCCCTTATGAGCTTTTATATGGTCGAGTGCCTATGTATGGGCATCTTCAAGTATTTGGATACGTGTGTTTATGCACATAATTTAGGGAGGACTGAAGTCGTAGGTGTATTTTTTTCATATTTGTTAGGACTAGGATTTACCATTTGTATATATATTCTTGTTACTCAACAGATAAAGGCAAGTTTTTTCTCTTCGTTTTTGACCGAAACTCGGTCTATATTTTGGCAACAACCATTAAATAAATTGTATATATCTTGTATGTTGGTTGTATAAACGACATACAATATATACAACTAACATAGTTTTATACAAGTTGTATATAAGTTGTATGTATATATAATTTTTTTACCGCATTCTGTACAATAAAAGGTTAAATTCAAATTGTATATATTTGTAGCTTTTGACTGAAACTACTATTAAGGGTTGTGTGCCTTTTCTTTTATATATGACTGTACAAATTGTATGACATACCGATAATTTGATTGCTTTCCCTTTCTCTCTTTCTCCTACAATTTCTTTTCCTCTTTCCATTGTTGTAAGTGTTCCTTCCCTTCCTTTCAGGTTCTCAAGATCTGATGTATAAACTATACATAAAACCTACTCAGGAGAAAGAATACAAAGAAACTGAAGAAAGTCATTGCAGAAAACACGATTGCAGATATAAAAATTCAGTTAAATAAACTTTGTTTAGCTAAGACCATGCTTGACTAACCTTTTTAATTGAGATATAATGGTTGCTCCTCTCTGTTTTTGTGTATGTATGAATTCTCCCCTATTTAGAGATAAAGAAGTTGAAAATTCGAAATAGGATAAAGGGCATTGATGCTAGGTAGAAATTGGTTGGACGCCAATTTTGAAATATATAGTCTTTAATTAAGAAAAGGCCCAAAATAGTCCAGTATCTTTGGACTTTTAACTCAAATTAGTCCTATTTCTTTTACATGGAACACTAATAGTCCACATTCTTTAATAAAGTAGTACACTTTTAGTCTCCATGTTCGATTTGGAAAAAACAATTCCATAGGAAAATATTTTCCTAGAAAATGAGTGGTTATCATTTGTTTTTTATTGTTTGGTTGCTATGTGAAAAACTTTTTTCGAATTTTTTTTTTAGTGTTTGTTTAGAGAGTAAAAAATATTTTTTAAAAATTTTTTTATGCTACTTTTCTTACCCCTTCCCCTTCTCCCAAATCCTCATGTTTCTCGTGCCCCCCTTCCCCCTCCCTTCCCCTCCTCCCAACCCCGATTACCCAACGATTTCAAGACTCTATTTTCTTTAAGAATTTAATTATCCTTTTAAAAGTTTATACAAATCCAAAGGTACTAATGTGTTGCTTTACCTTTTCTCGCGAAAATAACGTTGAAATATGTGTTACATAATTAAAAAAAATACTCTTTTTGGTTGAAAAAGAAAGTACTCTTTCTACAACATGAAAAAAGTACTTATTTTGTTAAAATAAAATAAAATACCTTTTCTATATCATGAAAAGAAAATACTTTTTGCTACATCATTTTATTGAAATGAAAGAAAATATTTTTTCTATATCATAAAAAGAAGAAGAATTAACCAAATAGCCGCCTACCTAACTACTTAAACTAAAAATAGCCAGTGGAGGTATAATATATGTATAATTTATGTATTATATATGTATAATTATGTATAATCAAAGGTAATATATATATATATATATATATATATATATATATATATATATATATATATGGGATAAAATGTAAATAGTCAAGAAAAGTTTGAAGAAAAGGGCGTGGAAGGTTGAAGAAATATTTTGGAAAATGTTTTTCCTTTTCTTGATAGGGAAAACATTTTTCTCCTATTGGAGAAAAATATTTTTCAAAACATTTAAGCCAACCAAATATGAGAAAATTGAAAAATATTTTTCGAAAAATATTCTTTTTCATATCAAACATGGAGACTAAAAGAGTATCACTTTATTAAAAAATGTGGACTATTAATGCTCCATGTGAAAGAAATAGGACTAATTTGAGTTAAATTCCAAAGATATTGAACTATTTTGGGCCTTTTCTCGTCTTTAGTTTCTTTATGTTTATTAGAAGTGAGCACTATTGATATATTTACTCTTTTATAAGGCAGTGTTTGACTTGTCACCAAGTTCAAAAATGTAATAACTCGGCCGGTCGTTTTAAATATTACAACCTCATTCCCTCATTTACTGCTCAATTTGTGCTTTCCAGTTGTTATATGACTTGTCGTAGAAATCGATTCAGGTCCGGTGAGGTCTTGGAATGAATGGGAACACTTAGTCCAAAGTTTAAAACTTAAGTTGAAAAGGTTGGCTAGATGTCGACCTATGTGTAAATGACCCCGAAATAAAGTTTTGATGATTCCAATAGCTCCGTATGGTAATTTTGGACTTAGGAGCATGTCCGAAAAATTATTTGGAAACCCGTAGCTAAATTAGGCTTGAAAAGAAATTTAAGTTTGGAAGTTTGACCGGGGAGTTGACTTTTTGATAGTGGAGTCAGAATCCAGTTTTGACCATTTTCGTATGTAACGACCCGGCCGGTCGTTTCATGAGTTACCACTCTATTTCTCTCATTTCTGCTTCTTCATGTGTTGTTCAGTTGTATTATGTGGTATCGGGTTGGTTGGGTCGGGTTCGGAGTGATTTTGGAAAGGAATGAGGCACTTAGTCTCTTTTGAGTAAGCTTAAGTTGGAAAAGTCAACCGGAGGTTGACTTATGTGAAAAAGGTCTCGGATGTGAATTTCTGTGATTCGGATAGCTTCGTTAGGTGATTTGGGACTTGGGAGCGTGATCGGAATGCATTTTGGAGGCCCGGGGTAGATTTAGGCTTGAATTGGCGAAATTGAAATTTTGGCGTTTTCCGGTTAGTAATGAAAATTTTGATATAGGGGTCGGAATGGAATTTTGAAAATTGGAGTAGGTCCGTTGTGTCATTTGGGATGTGTGTGAAAAATTTCAGGTCATTCAGATGAGGTTTGATAGACTTTTTGATCGTTCGCGGAATTTTAAAGTTTTGGAATCCTTAGGCTTGAATCCGAGGGTGTTTTGATGTTGTTTTGAGTGTCCGAAAGTTGGAACAAGTTTGAATAGTGGTATGTGACTTGTTGGCATGTTTTGTTGAGGTCCCAAGGGCCTCGAGATGGATTTGGATGGTTGACGGAGAGTTTGGGTTTTTGGAGTTGTGCTGCAGATTTTCTGCTTCTATCATTTCCATACCTGCAGATTGGGGACCACAGGTGCAATGTCATAGATGTGCAGAGGAGGTTGCAGAAGTGGTCCGGGGTCAGTAGGAGCTTGACCACAGGTGCGGAGCTTCTATCGCTCCTGCGGGGCCGCAAGTGCGAGTTTTAGCCGCAGATGCGGAGTTGGGCCCTTAAGTGATAACCGCAGGTGTGGTTACTTTGACCGCAGAAGTGGTCCACAAATGTGAGTAAAGAGGTCGCAGGTGCGACATCACTGGGTAGAACATATAAATAGATACCTTCGCGAATATTTGGCTTATTTCATCAATTTCTCATTCGTGTTGGAGTTTGTGGAAGCAATTTGAAGAGGGAATTCAAGGGAATTTTGTGGAGCTAAGGTTCTTCGAACTAAAACTCATTTCTATGGTGATATTTTACTGATTTGACATGGAGTTTATGGAAACTAGTGGTTAAAATTGGGGGTTTAGGGTTTGAAATTAGAGACTTTGATTTAGGAATTTAAGGGGTCGTTTGTGGTCGAATTTTGATGTATTTGGTATGGATGAACTCTTGAGAGTGTAAGGATTCTAGTTTTGTGATTTTTATTAGAATTCGAGATGTAGGCCTGGGGGTCGAGTTTGGCCAATTTCAGGATTTTTTAGTTAATTCGATTATTTTCGCTTGGGCTTTGTTCATTCAGCGTGTATTAATGGCATGAATCTGGTTTTGGTGAGATTCGAAGCATTTTTAGGCCGATTCGAGAGGCAAGGGCATCGCATGCTAGAGTTTGGACCGGATTGAGGTAAGCAATGATTGTAAATATTGTCCTAAGGGTATAAAACCCCGAATTTCACATCGTTGTGCTACTTGGAGGTGACACACACGTTAGATGACGAGCGTGGGGTCGTGCACCGTTGGGGGATTGTGACTTGATCCGTCCCGTATGACTATTAAGTTGTGTATTTGATTGAAAAACTGTTTGATATCATTGTGTTTTGAAAAGTATTTCCATGTTTTGGGCTGAATGCCATATCTAGGCCTTATGCCAACTATTTTGGACTCTTAGGGGCTTTTTACTAATATTCCTCCCTGTTTCGACTTATTATTTGTACTCAGTCATGCTATATTTTATCGATTTCATAACTCAGTCGTATTTACTCCGTTTTGATACTTTAAATGATATTTTGGGCTGAGTTTCCTGTTTTACTATTGCCCGAGTGGCTTGAGAGGTTTCTTACTGAATGAGGCTGAGGGCCTGTGGTGTAAGGATATTATGGGATCGGGCTGCATGCCGCAGCACGTTGTTACTGATTCTTGTTATTATGAGGTTGAGGGCCTATTTGATTATGCTACAAGCTGGCTTGTTATAGCGCTTGGGCTGTAGGAGCCCCTCCAGAGTCTAAACACTCCTAGTGAGCGCGGGTACCCAGTGTGAGAGATGTGATATTGCCCGAAGGGCTATTGTTGTTTTATGTTGTTGCTCGAGGGGCTGATTACGAGTGATTGTGAGGTAGCTCGAGGGGTTGGATCTGTTGATATTTTGCCGGAGGGGCGATTGTGGTACATGTTTTGCCCGAGGGGTTGTTTACCTTTCTATCCTTTTACCCACTATTTTCATCGCTCGTTTGGAACTACTGAAAGATGTTTTTAAAAAGGTTTTACTGAACTGAGTTGTTTTTACGAGTTTTATTGATTTACTATATTGTTCTGCACATATACGGTTTTGCTATAGTGCTATGACGTGAAATTACCCGTTTTCTTACTGCTCAACTGCTTTTACTTTTATTACTTACTAAGTTGGCGTACTCACATTACTCCCTGCACCTTGTGTGCAGATCCAGGAGTCTCGGGATGCGACAGTGAGTGTTTATCAGTCTTCCAGTAGGTCTCCGGAGTTGACTAGGTAGTTGCTTGGCGTTCGCAGCCCAGTGCTTCTCCTTCCTATCTTATTCATATTGTCTTAGTATTTTATTTTTGGACTATGTTGTCCTTTCTTGTTCCTAGACGAGCTGTAGTTGCTCATGACCGGTGACACCCCGATTGTCGAGCTTGTGTTGTATTTTTGCACTGCTTATTCTAACTTATATTATGTGATTTTAGTTAATTAATGGCTTGAAATGACTTATTATGAATTTCTGGTTGGTTTTGGGATTTGTGTCGGCTGACCTAGTTTCACGTTAGGCGCTAGTACGATCGTGCCAGTTTTAGAGTCGTGACAAGTTGGTATCATAACCTAGGTTACATAGGTCTCACGAGTCATGAGCAGGTTTAGTAGAGTCGCGGATCAGTACGGTGACGTCTGTACTTATCCTCGGGAGGCTGCAGAACCTTTAGGAAAAACTTCATATTCTTGAATTTCTGTTGTGCGAATTTGTTGATTCTAGTACTAAACTTCTGTTATTATATTCTCTCACAGATGGTGAGGACACGTGCTACCGGTCAGGACGGACGACCACTAGTACCACCAGCTGGGGCCACTAGAGGCCGAGGACGTGATCGAGGCCGTGGTAGGGGCAGGGTGTAGCCCGCACAACAGCTAGGGAAGCACCTGCAGATCCACCAGTCACCCCAGTTCATGATCAGGTCCCAGTTATGGACGCTCCAGCAGCACCAGCTCAGGCACCGGCTGTGCCTATTGTGATTCTAGGACTTCAGGAGGCCCTGGCCCAGATTCTATCAGTGTGCACTGGCCTAGCTCAGGGGATCTTAGTTACTACAACCATAGCTACTTCTCAGACTGGGAGAGGCACTCAAACCCCCGCCGCTCGCACACCTGAGCAGGCCGTGCAGGGACTTTAAACTCTAGGGGCACCTCTAGCCCAGCTGGTTGCAGCTGCTCGGGACTATGTAGCTCCTGTTATGCCAGAGGACGAGCAGCGCAGGTTGGAGAGGTTTGGTAGACTTCAGCCTCCGACTTTCAGTGGTGCAGAGGGCGAGGATGCCCAGGTTTCTTGGACAAATGTCAGAGGATGCTTCAGACCGCAAGTATTCTGGAGACCAGTGGGGTCTCATTCACTACTTTCTAGTTCTGTGGGGCTGCACTTAGTTGGTGGGAGGCTTACGAGAGGTGTAGGCTAGTTGGCGTAGCGCCCCTTTCTTGGCAGTAGTTCTCTATTCTCTTTTTGGAGAAGTTTGTACCTGAGTCTAGCCGAGAGGAGCTGCGCAGGCAGTTCGAGCTGCTTTGTCAGAGCGATAGGTCTGTTACACAGTATGAGATGCGGTTCTCTGAGTTGGCTTGTCATACGGTCTAGTTGGTTCCCACAGATCGAGAGAGGATCAGGAGGTTTATAGATGGCCTTGATTTTCAGCTTCGGTTGCTTATGACCAGAGAGAGAGTATCTAGTGCTACCTTTGATGAGGTTGTTGACATAGCTCAATAGATTGAGATGGTTCATGATCAATAGAGGGTTGAGAGGGAGGCTAAGAGGCCTTGTTGTCAGGGTGGATTCAGCGGTACTCATCACAAAGGTCAATTTCAGCACGATAGAGGCCATCCATTCAGGCATGCTCATTCAGCTTGCCTAGGTTATCGTGGGGAATCATTGGGCCATGGTTCTCATAGTTCTCATCAGGGCCATTCATCAATCAGTGCCCTTCCAGCCTAGAGTTCGTCCCGTGCTACATCAGTTTAGGGCTCTTCTATGCCAGGTTCTTCTGCTAGTCATCTTGGTGCTAGGGGTTCCCTTCAGTCCCCGTCTCTAGCACTAGGGGTTGTTATGAGTATGGAGAGTTAAGGTACATGTGGAGGTTGTGTCCTCGTCGCCTTGGGAGTTTATCCCAGCAGACGAGTCAACCATCGACTTCAGCACCAGTTACTTCACCAACCACCCACCCAGCTAGGGGTGGAGGACAGCCAGCAAGGGGTCGCCCTAGAGGGGGAGGTCGATCAGGTGGTGGTCAGACGTGTTTCTATGCACTCCCAGCTAGACCCGATGTTATTGCTTTAGATGTTTTGATTACAGGTATTGTCTTAGTCTGCTATAGAGATGCCTCTGTGTTATTTGATCCCATTTCCACCTTTTCATATGTGTTATCATATTTTGCTCGTTATTTGGATACGCTCTATGAGTCTCTTGTTTTATCTGTTCATGTATCTACTTCGGTGGGCGATACTATTGTTGTGGACTGCGTATATCGGTTGTGTGTGGTGACTATTGGAGGTTTGGAGACCCTAGTGTACCTTCTGTTGCTTTGTATGGTAGACTTTGGTGTGATTTTAGGCATGGATTAGCTATCTCCATGTCATTCTATTATGGACTGTCATGTTAAGATAGTGATGTTGGCTATGCCGGGTGTGCCACAGATTGAGTGGCGAGGTTCGACTGATTTTGTTCCCAGTAGGGCGATTTCATTTCTGAAGGCCCAGCGGATGGTTGGGAAAAGTTTTCTTTCATACTTAGCTTTTGTGAGGGATATCAGCGCAGAGACTCCTACCATTGATTCGGTCCTGGTAGTGAGGGACTTTCCAGATGTGTTTCCTTGAAACCTGTCAGGCATGCTATCGGACAGGGATATTGATTTTGGTATTTATTTAGTGCCAGGCACTCAGCCCATTTCTATTCCACCGTATCGTATGGCACCAGTGGAGTTGAAGGAGTTGAAGGAGCAGCTTTAGGAACTCCTTGATAAGGGGTTTATTCGGCCTAGTGTGACGCCTTGGGGTGCGCCATTCTATTTGTGAAGAAGAAGAATGAAATGATGTGGACGTGCATTGATTACAGATAGTTGAACAAAGTTACAATCAAGAACAAGTATCCTTTGCCTCGTATTGATGATTTATTTGACCAGCTTCAGGGAACGAGAGTGTTCTCCAAGATTGATCTCCGTTTAGGGTATCACCAATTGAAGATCACGGACTTGGATATTCTTAAGATAGCTTTTAGGACTCGATATGGTCATTATGAGTTCCTTGTGATATTTTTGGGCTGACCAATGCCCCAGCAACGTTCATGCATTTGATGAATAGCGTGTTTCGGCCTTATCTCGACTCGTTCGTTATTGTATTCATTTATGATATTCTGGTATACTCGCGGAGCCAGGAGGAGCACGCGGAGCATTTGAGAGTTGTGTTGCAGAGATTGAGGGAGGAGAAGCTTTATGCAAAGTTCTCCAAATGTGAGTTTTGGCTTAGTTTAGTGGCTTTCTTGGGGAACGTGGCATCCAGTTAGGGTATTCAGGTTGATTTGAAGAAGATAGAGACAGTTCAGAGTTGTCCCACACCATCCTCATCCATAGAGATTCATAGTTTCCTTGGTTTGGTGGGTTATTACTGTCGGTTCGTTCAAGGATTTTCATCTATTGCATTACCCTTGGCCAAATTGACTCAAAAGGTTGCTCCATTCAGGTGGTTAGATGAGTGTGAGGCGAGCTTTCAGAAGCTCAAGCCTACCTTGACCACAACTCCAATATTAATTTTTCTATCAGCTTCAGGTTTATATACAGTGTATTGTGATGCTTCGAGGGTTGGTATCGGGTGTGTGTTGATGCAGGAGGGTAGAGTGATTGCTTATGATTCCCATCAATTAAATCCCCTTGAGAAGAACTACCTTGTTCACGATCTAGAGTTGGTTGCCATTGTTCATGCGTTAAAGATTTGGAGTCATTATTTATATGGTGTGTCTTGTAAGGTGTTTACTGATCATCGTAGCCTCCAGCACTAGTTTAAGTAGAAGGATCTTAATTTGAGGCAGCGAAGATGGTTGGATCAGCTAAAGGACTATGATATCACTATCTTGTATCACCCGGGAAAGGCCAATGTAGTGGTCGATGCCTTGAGTAGGAAGGCGGTGAGTATGGGTAGTTTGGCGTATATTCCTATTGGGGAGAGACCTCTTGCAGCTGATGTTCAGGCCTTGGCCAATCGGTTTGTGAGGTTGGATATTTCGGAGCCTAGTCGAGTCTTAGCTTGTGTGGTTTCTCGGTCTTCCTTGTTTGATCATATCAGAGAGTGCCAGTATGATGATCCTCATTTGCTTGTCCTTAAGGACAAAGTTCAACATGACGATGCCAGAGATGTGACTATTGGTGACGATGGGGTATTGAGGATGCAAGGCCGAATATGCATGCCCAATGTAGATGGGCTTCGGGAGGTTATTCTGGAGGAGGCCCATAGCTCGCGGTATTCCATTCATCCGGGGCCGCGAAGATGTATTAGGATCTGAGACAACATTATTTGTGGAGAGAATGATGAAGGACATTGTGGCATTTGTAGCTCGATGTCTCAATTGTCAGTAGGTGAAATATGAGCATCAGAGACCGGGTGGCTTGCTTCAGTGGATGGATATTCCATGGTGGAAGTGGGAGAAGATCACCATGGATTTTGTAGTTGGACTCCCACGAACTTTGAAGAAGTTCGATGCTATTTGGGTGATTGTGGATCGGCTGACCAAGTCCGCGCACTTCATTCCTGTGTGTACTACATATTCTTCAGAGCGGTTGGCAGAGATCTATATCTGAGAGATTGTTCGCTTGCATGGTGTCCTAGTTTCCATCATTTCAGATAGAGGTACTCAGTTTACTTTGCAGTTTTGGAGAGCCGTGTAGAGAGAGTTGAGTACTCAGATTGAGTTGAGCATAGCTTTTCACCCTCAAACGGACGGGTAGTCCGAGCGCACTATCCAGATATTGGAGGACATATTGCACACTTGTGTTATTGATTTTGGTGGTTCATGGGATCAGTTTCTACCGCTCGTGGAGATTTCTTATAACAATAGTTATCAGTCGAGTATTCAGATGGCTCCACATGAGGCTTTGTATGAGAGATAGTGTAGATCTCTAGTTGGTTGGTTTGAGCCGGGTGAGGTTAGGCTTTTGGGTATAGACTTGGTACAAGATGCTTTGGACAAGGTGAAGGTGATCTAGGAGCGACTTCATACAGCGCAGTCGAGACAAAAGAGTTATGCTGACAGGAAGGTTCGTGATGTGTCCTACATGGTTGGGGAGAAGGTTCTATTGAAGGTTTCACCCATGAAGGGTGTTATGAGATTTGGGAAGAAGGGTAAATTGAGCCCTTGGTTCAATGGGACTTTTGAGGTGATTCGGAGGATTGGGGAGGTGGCTTATGAGCTTGCTTTGCCACCCAGCTTATCGAGTGTGCATCTAGGAGTGGCAAAATGGTTCAAAGAAAACAGTTAACCACCCATATTATCCACTAAAAAATGAGTTGGATAATGAACTTTTTAAAAATGGGTCAAATATGGATAAGAACCATATTATCCATTTAAAAAATGGATAACCAATCAGTAACCAATGGATAACCAATGAGTCTAACTTTTACATTTGTAAAGCCTCAAATTAGGGGTTCTTCTAGTTAGGGAGACTAAGAATTCTCCCAAA
The DNA here is from genome assembly GCF_000715075.1 of Nicotiana tabacum. Lineage (NCBI taxonomy): Eukaryota > Viridiplantae > Streptophyta > Magnoliopsida > Solanales > Solanaceae > Nicotiana > Nicotiana tabacum. The sequence continues at coordinate 6,571,506 of NC_134082.1, read as the reverse complement.
AGTGATCATATACAATAAATCATGGATAAAATGTGTTAACTCATTTTTTATCCATATTAAATATGGGTCGGGTCGGGTCGGATAATTGATCCATTTTTTCATTACCCATTTACGACCCGAGCCATATCCGACCCGACCTAACTATTTTGCCACTCCTATGTGCATCCGGTATTTCATGTTTCTATGCTCCAGTAGTATATCGGTGATCCTTCTCATGTTTTGGATTTCAGCACATTTCATTTAGATAGTTATTTGACTTATGATGTGGAGCCAGTAGCTATTTTGTAGGGTCAGGTTCAAAAGTTGAGGTCAAAGGATATATCATCAGTGAAAGTGCAATGGAGAGGTCGACCCGTAGAGGAGGCTACCTGGGAGACCGAGCGGGAGATGCGGAGTAGATATCCTCACCTATTTGAGACTTCAGGTATATTTCTTGACTTGTTTGAGGACGAACGTTTGTTTAAGAGGGGGAGGATGTAATGACTTGGCCAGCTGTTTCATGAGTTACCACTATTTCCCCCATTTTCGCTTCTTTATGTGTTGTTCAGTTGTATTATGTGGTATCAGGTTGGTTGGTTTGGGTTTGGAGTGGTTTTGTAAAGGAATGAGGCACTTAGTCTCTTTTGCATAAGCTTAAGTTGGAAAAGTCAATCGGATGTTGACCTATGTGAAAAATGTCTCGGATGTGAATTTTGATGATTCGGATAGCTTCGTTAGGTGATTTGGGACCTAAGAGTGAGATCGGAATGTATTTTGGAGGCCCGGAGTAGATTTAGGCTTGAATTGGTAAAATTGAAACTTTGGCGTTTTCCGGTTGGTAGTGGAAATTTTGATATAGGGGTCGGAATGGAATTCCAGAAATTCGAGTAGGTCCGTTGTGTCATTTGAGACGTGTGCAAAATTTCAGGTCATTCAGATGAGGTTTGATAGACTTTTTGATATTTGCGGAATTTGGAAATTTTGGAACCCTTAGGCTTGAATCCGAGGGTGTTTTGATGTTGTTTTGAGTGTTCCGAAGGTTGGAACAAGTTTTAATAGTGGTATGTGACTTGTTGGCATGTTTGGTTGAGGTCACAAGGGCATCGGGATGGATTTGGATAGTTGACGGAGAGTTTGAGTTTTTAGTGTTGTGCTGCAGATTTTCTGCTTTTGTCATTTCCGCACCTGCAGATTGGGGACCGCAGGTGGGATGTTGCAGATGCACAGAGGAGGTCGCAGAAGCGGTCCGGGGTCAGTGTGAGTTTGACCGTAGGTGCGGAGCTTCTATCGCTCCTGTGGGGCCGTAGGTGCGAGTTTTAACTGCATATGCGGAGTTAGGCCCTTAAGTGAAAACAACAGGTGCGGTTACTTTGACCGCAGAAGCAGTCCACAGATGTGAGTAAAGAGGCCGCAGGTGCGAGTTTTAACTGCATATATGGAGTTAGGCCCTTAAGTGAAAACAGCAAGTGCGGTTACTTTGACCGCGGAAGCGGTCCACAGATGTGAGTAAAGAGGCCGCAAGTGCGGTATCACTGGGCAAAACATATAAATAGATGCCTTCGCAAATTTTATGCTTATTTCATCAATTTCTCATTCGGGTTGGAGCTTGTGGGAGCAATTTGAAGAGGGAATTCAAGGGAATTTCGTGGAGGTACGATTCTTGGAACTAAAACTCATTTCTATGGTGATATTTTACAGATTAGACATGGAGTTTATGGAAATTTGTGGTTAAAATTGGGGGTTAGGGTTTGAAATTGGAGACTTTGATTTAGGGACTTGAGGGATCGCTTGTGGTCGGATTTTGATTTATTTGGTATGAATGAACTCGAGAGAGTGTAAGGATTCTAGTTTTATGATTTTTATCGGAATCCGAGACGTGGGCCCGGGGGTCGATTTTGGCCAATTTCGGGATTTTTGAGTTAATTAGATTATTTCGCTTGGGATTTGTTCCTTTAACGTGTATTAATGGTATGGGTCGGGTTTTGGTTAGCTTCAGAGTATTTGGAGGGCGATTCGAGAGGCAAGGGCATCGCGGGCTAGAGTTTGGACCGGATTGAGGTAAGTAATGATTGTAAATGTTGTCCTGAGGGTATAAAACGCCGGATTTCACATCGTTGTGCTATTTGGAGGTGATGCACACGCTAGATGACGAGCGTGAGGTCGCACACCGTTGGGGGATATTGACTTGGTCCGTCCCGTATAACTGTTAAGTCGCGTATTTGATTGAAAAACTATTTGATATCATTGTGTTTTGGAAAGTATTTCCATGTTTTGGGCTGAATGCCATATATGAGACTCGTGCCAACTATTTTGGACCCTTAGGGCCTTTTTACTACTATTCCTCACTGTTTTGACTTATTATCTGTACTCAGTCATGCTGTATTTTACCGATTTCATAACTTAGCCGTATTTACTCCGTTTTGATACTTTAAATGATATTTTGGGCTGAGTTTCCTGTTTTATTGTTGCCCGAGTGGCTTGAGAGGTTTCTTACTGAGTGAGGCCGAGGGCCTGTGGTGTGAGGATATTATGGGATAGGGCTGCACACTGCAGTAGGTTGTTATTGATTCTTGTTATTATGAGGACGAGGGCCGATTTGATTATGCCACGAGGTGGCTTGTTATTGCGCTTGGGCTGTAGGAGCCTCTTCGGAGTCTGAACACCCCAGTGAGCGCGGGTACCTAGTGTGAGAGATGTGATATTGCCCGAGGGGCTGTTGTTGTTTCATGTTATTGCCTAAGGGGCTGATTTCGAGTGATTGTGAGGTAGCCCGAGGGGCTGGATCTGTTGATATTTTGCCCAAGGGGCAGTTGTGGTACATGTTTTGCTCGAGGGGCTATTTATGTTTCTATCATTTTACTCACTGTTTTCATCGCTCGTTTTGAACTACTAAAAAATATTTTTAAAAGGTTTTATTGAAGTGAGTTGTGTTGCGCCCCCTTTTTCCTTCACGGAATCGGGTTCATGATATTTTGGTTGGGACAACTCTTTCCTTTTGGAAAGGGGTTGAATTTTGGAGAGTCACCACCTAACGATTTTTAAGGTGCGTTAGGGCACCTATATGGTTCATTTACAGCTACATTTGGTAACTAGAGATAGGGTAAGGGCTTGAAATTATTTCAAGGAGAAGGTGTTAGGAACCCCTCAGGATGCACTAGTGTGGTTTCCAGCCAAACAGTTTTGTGAATTTGTACAATTAGCAAATAGACAAGTAGGACTCAAATAATAGGGTATTTAAGTTTAAGAACACAGATGTTTGAAAATCAATTAATGAAAAAGCAAGAGTTTAAAAGATATATGATCTAAGAACACTTGTGAATGTAAAAGGGGGGTGTCTTAGGTTTATTTATAATATGGATCACATCAATGCAATACTCAGTATGACACTACTCAAAGAGGGGCTACACATGGTATTAACGCACCGGTCATCATATCCATATCTACCCTTTCCTGCCCCGTGAAGGTAATTAAATTGAGGGTTGATATCGACCCCTATTGCATGCTGCAAACCCATCCCTTCCTATCAGTCCCGGGGGAATTTAGGACTCCTATCCTAAAAGGGGAAGGTTCTAGGCGGACCCTCAGGTTTAAAGGTAAAATACTAGGCGACAAATAAGAACACATAAGACTGCATTTAGGGGGGAAAACATAGAAACAGATAGATGGCTCAGATACACCTCCACAAGTAATGCACATACACAGCATGACTCATACATAATTAAGATCTGAATTCAGATCCTAACAAGGTATTTAGGTGACAACAGTTGAACCAGATTTATTACGTAACTCAGAAAAGAGGTCTGAATCAGGCTTGCCTACTGATTTTAACACATTGACAATTAAACACTAAATCACAAAGACGGTTCTGGTTTTTATTTAAAGTTGATTGCCTAAGGCTTGCCTAGGCGCGGAATACAGATGACTACTTTTTATATAGTGAAACAAGGCAGGTTTTTAAAAGCGGACTCTTGAATCCTTATAGGCATGATATCTAATGTCAAATCAAGGCAGTTTTGAAAGAACTTGTTTTAGAGAACATAAACCGTTAATTAAAACCAGTTTCGAAACGAACTAAAATATGGTCTGGGTTGATTCATTTAATTAAAATAGTTGAGATTTATAGGCAGAATTTCTAGAGTTATTCCCTACAGGCATGACATCTAGTTGTTTAACACTAATTTCAGAAACTTTGCAGGCATGATGACTGTCACACCTCCTTTTTACGTACCCGAGGGGGCGCAGGGGAGTTTTTTCCAATTAAAGGACAATCGAAGCGGGATTCGTTTATTTATTTCAGAGTCGCCACTTGGGAGATTTAGGGTGTCCCAAGTCACCAATTTTAATCCCGAATCGAGGAAAATAATGACTCTATATTACAGTCCGCGTACCAGAAATCTAGATAAGGAATTCTGTTAACCCGGGAGAAGGTGCTAGGCATTCCCGAGTTCCGTGGTTCTAGCACGGTCGCTCAACTGTTATATTTGGCTTATTTATCTGATTTTTAATACAATATGAACTTATGTGCAAATTTATCTTTTAACCGCTTTATTATTATTGTTTTTAAAAGAAATGTGAACATCATTTAAAACACGTCTTTGGACTACGTCACATGAAATGCACCCATAATCCGGAACACATTTTATTTGATGTTTTGGGATCGGATTTGGGTCGCATGAAATGCACACCCGAGCTTAAGAAAGTAAATTATTAAACACGCGGCTAAAGAGACTATCGCGTTATTATTTTGGGAAGGCCACGAAATTCACTAAGCGACCCTCCTGAATTCTAAGTAATTTAAAACAAGTATTTACTGAGGGCCCCGCAATTTGTATTTTTATTCGGCGAGGCTCATCTCATTCTTATTTTTTAAAGGAATTTGCAACGTCATGGAAATGCATCTCGGGCCACGCCACAATCAATGCGCCCGAGACTAGAGACACATTTCGACTCCGTTGAGATTTGGATTTGGGTCACATAAATGTGCACCCGAGTTTAGGGAGATAACATTATTAAAGGCGCGCCTAAAGCAACTAGCGCATTATTATTTTTGGGGAGGGCCGTGAAATTTGTTAAACGGCCCATCCCGGAATCTAAGTATTTAATACATATATTTTGTGAGGGCCCCGCAATTTGTCCCTTTTATTCGGCGAGGCTCGTCTCATTTTATTCTTTATTACTACTATTATATTTTTTATTTTTTTTATTTTTAAAAAGGATGCCATTTTTATGTCTTTAACAATACTGAAACTTACGGCCTCTTTACAACTAAAATCCCATGACTTGTTAAAAGTTTAATAAAAGGAGTTTAGTGAATGAGTGTTTCGGGAGTAGTAACAGCATGCACTAATACTATTTTTTCGAATGGCCTAACCGAAGGAAAGGACGAACAGATTAACGTCAAACTTGTGTCATAGAACGACTAGTCCAACTTAATTAAACGACATCAAATAAACAAGAATAACATAACATGAAAATGAACCAAAATGCAGACAATGAAACATAGGCAGAAAATTTCCATACCAATTTTTATATTGCATCTCAAATATTCAACGTAAGTTTATTTATCTAATACATCGAGGTTTACTAACCTTTGCACCTCGACAAACTCAGAGCGACAAACACGATTCCGACGGAACTTAAGCCGGACCTTTCTGAATGAAGAACAACGACGGAACCTCGGACAGCGCCTCGACGTACCGGACCTCGACGAACAAAACAACCTCACCGGACTGAAGCAACGGCTGAGCTACTCAGCAACGCAGCGACGCAGCAACAGCTGCTGTATTTTTCGACGCAGCAACTGTTGCGAGAAGCTACAACAAAGGGGTCGTTGGAGGTGATGAAAGGAGCAGCTATGGAGGTCTGTTTGGTGGTGGTTTTATGTTACAGTAGGGTTTTCGTTAGGAGCAAAAGGGGGAGGAAGATGACGAGCAATGTACGCCAGGTTTAATGGAGGAAACGCCGGACTGGTTTGACGATGGTTATGGGCAATGGGGAGTTGGTCCGGTGCTGGTCTCAAGGTGTGTTCGGACGTGGTGGTTCCGGTGTCGTTGGGTCGTGACTGGTTTTGGAGGAGTGAGGCTCGTTTGGTGATGGTTTTCGCTGGGGACGTGGGGTTTGGTCGTGGGTTTTGGTAGGGTTTGCTCGGTGTTTGCTTCTTCTTCTTCTTGAAGAAGAAGATTCAACAGTGGTCCTCCAGTCGGGTTTCTCTTCTTCTCTTTTGAGAAGAAGATATACAGTACCCCTTTCAAAAATCCCAAAAGTCCTCCTTTAAAAATGTGTTTTGTCCGTATTTTTGTAATACAATGCCCATGAAAATGAGCCCCACGCGTGGTGGGGTTCGAGGCATATGTCCCCCACGCGTGGTGGGGTTCCCCATGTGTCCTGGACACGGTTTATTATGGGCTAGGTCCGAAAATTAGGCCTAAAACTGGGTAGTTTAAACCCGAATATTATTCTTTTGTCCGAACCCGAGAAATAGGAACACGTTGCTTAACTAGTCCTATGTAAGCAAAATAACTACCAAAAATAAGACTAGTATTTAAACAAAACTATATCTTTTTTAAACATTTTTCAAGGTTTAAAATAGCTACAAAATATTAATAAAACTATTTTTTTTGTAATTTTCGTTTTTTAAATATTAAGATAAAATATGAGGTAATATTTTTGTATTTTTCAAAGTTAAAAATGACTATAAAACCTTAATAGAACTATATTTTTTTGTAATTTTCGAAATTATATAAAGTACAAAATAAAGTGCAATTTTTTTGTATTTTTCAAGTTTATGAGAAATACATAAACTAAAATTTATATATATATTTTTTGAAATTTTCTTTTTGCAACGAAATAAAGTAAAATAGTTAAAATAGCTATACTAGACCCAATTTCACATATTCACGCTAAAAATGTGAAAATTCTCGGGGAGGGTCAAAAATCACGTGTTTACAGCTGCCCCTCTTTGACTGGAAACACGAAGAGTTTTCCGACAAAGAACGACTAGACGTGTTTTTGACCCGACCATTACTTGGACGGACTACAACACTTAAGGAAAGGGAGGGATTGTGACCGAGCCCTGGTATCTGAGCTGCCTACATATCCTTGGTTATACAGGAATCAGGCCACGTATAGTTCGGGATATGAGAGAGATAGTGAAGTTGTACCGAGGTGGAGAGCCGATCGAGGTGCCGTTCCGTCGAGGTTCCGGTCCGCGGTCCTGTCATTACAACAAAAATGAAAACTGAAAAAGACTAACTAAGCCTATCAGCTACTAGTTACAAGGATTCCTATCTCTTAAGTCTTCTGAAACTTGGTCTTGAGTCTTGAATGGTGCTTCATACAGACTTTGGATCTGAACCTTGATACTTGCTAGTTGTAGGTGCTAGTTCTTGAGCAGACCACATTTGTTCTCCACTTCCGTAATTTGGCTTTTTTTCTTTTTCTTCTTTTTTTTTTCTTCTTGTTTTTGTTTTTTGGTGACCAGCTTCTGTTGATCATCCCAGACTGTTGACTTGCATTCTTGGGGCGAGCTTCTTGTTGCTTCTATCTTGGATTGAGTGCTGGGGATTTTTGTTGTAACCTTCTGCTTTCCAGTGGGTCACTGCTTGATTTTGAAAAATGTTTCTCCATTCTACATGCGGACCCCTGACTTCTTCTATCTTCGACACGCAACAAACTCCGTTCTACAGGCGGGTCCCTGAAAATCAAAACAAACAAAACAAACGAAATTTCCTAACCGGTTTGTACTGGGAAGATTTGTGAGTCGTTAGCAAAATTGTAACTCACTTACACTATTGATGCAATGATGAGAGTAAACTAAAGACTAGGATGTGCATCTCCTATGAGTAAAACCAAAACTCTTGCTAGCAAATGTGTTTTCTAAAACCTCAATGACTCAAACTAGAAAGTGCTTCTTCTATGGTTGAATCGGAATGAGCTAAATCTAGGAAGTGCATCTCCTAAGGGTGAAAACTTCAGTGACTGGAACTAGGAAGTGCGTCTCCTATGAATAAAATCTCGATTAGGAAGTGCGTCTCCTATGGGTAAACTTCAAAAAACTGGACTAGGAATTGTGTCTCCTATGGTCGAACTTAAAATGAATCAAACTAGGAAGTGCATCTCCTAGGGGTGAACTATTCTTAGGAAGTGCATCTCCTATTGGTGAAACTGAACTTAGGAAGTGCGTCTCCTACGGTAAAACTGAACTTAGGAAGTGCGTCTCCTATTTAGTGAACTATTCTTAGGAAGTGCGTCTCCTACTGGTAAAACTGAACTTATAGGAAGTGCGTCTCCTATGGTGAAACATATCTTAGGAAGTGCGTCTCCTATGGGTGAAATGAACTTAGGAAGTGCGTCTCCTATGGTGAAACTGAACTTTAGGAAGTGCGTCTCCTATGGTGAAACTGACTTAGGAAGTGCGTCTCCTATTGATGAAACTTGCTTAGGAAGTGCGTCTCCTATTGGTGAAATATTTTTTTAGGAAGTGCGTCTCCTATGGTGAAACTGACTTAGGAAGTGCGTCTCCTATTGATGAAACTTGCTTAGGAAGTGCGTCTCCTATTGGTGAAACTTGCTTTAGGAAGTGCGTCTCCTATGGTGAAACTGACTTAGGAAGTGCGTCTCCTATTGATGAAACTTGCTTAGGAAGTGCGTCTCCTATTGGTGAAATATTTTTTTAGGAAGTGCGTCTCCTATGGTGAAACTGACTTAGGAAGTGCGTCTCCTATTGATGAAACTTGCTTAGGAAGTGCGTCTCCTATTGGTGAAACTTGCTTTAGGAAGTGCGTCTCCTATGGTGAAACTGACTTAGGAAGTGCGTCTCCTATTGATGAAACTTGCTTAGGAAGTGCGTCTCCTATTGGTGAAACTTGCTTTAGGAAGTGCGTCTCCTATGGTGAAACTTGAACTTTAGGAAGTGCGTCTCCTATGGTGAAACTGACTTAGGAAGTGCGTCTCCTATTGATGAAACTTGCTTAGGAAGTGCGTCTCCTATTGGTGAAACTTGCTTAGGAAGTGCGTCTCCTACTGGTGAAACTTGCTTAGGAAGTGCGTCTCCTACTGGTGAAACTTGCTTAGGAAGTGCGTCTCCTACTGGTGAAATATTTTTAGGAAGTGCATCTCCTATTGGTGAAACTGAACTTAGGAAGTGCGTCTCCTACTGGGTGAAACTGAACTTAGGAAGTGCGTCTCCTACCGGTGAAATATTTTTAGGAAGTGCGTCTCCTATTGGTGAAACTGAACTTAGGAAGTGCGTCTCCTATGGTAAAACTGAACTTAGGAAGTGCGTCTCCTATCGGTGAAACTTATCTTAGGAAGTGCGTCTCCTATTGGTGAAACTGAACCTAGGAAGTGCGTCTCCTATGGTAAAACTGAATTTTAGGAAGTGCGTCTCCTATTGGTACAACTGAACCTAGGAAGTGCGTCTCCTATTGGGTGAAATAAGCTTTAGGAAGTGCGTCTCCTATTGGTAGAACTGGACTTAGGAAGTGCGTCTCCTATGGTAAAACTGAACTTAGGAGGAAATGCATCTCCTATGGGTAAAGACGTGGAATGTATGCCTATGTTATCTGGGCGGGCTCCCAATTTCAACACTTGAAATAAAAAAAGACTAAATGTATGCCTCTGTTATCTGGGCGGGCTCCCAATTTCAACACTTTAAAGTAAAAAGACTAAATGTATGCCTCTGTTATCTGGGCGGGCTCCCAACTTCAACACTTAAAAGTAAAAAGACTAAATGTATGCCTCTGTTATCTGGGCGGGCTCCCAACTTCAACACTTAAAAGTAAAGACTGAATGTATTCCTCTGTTATTATGGGCGGGCTCCCAATTTCAACACTTGAAATAAAAAGACTGAAATGTATTCCTCTCGTTATACAGGTGGGCGCCTGGATTGAAATTTAAAGACTGAAAAGTATTCCACTCGTTATACAGGTGGGCGCCTGGTTTCAACAAAATGTATTCCTCTCGTTATACAGGTGGGCGCCTGGTGGTAAAGATATGAAACATGATATGCCCGCATTATACTGGTGGGTGACCTAGAACAGAAATGAAAAGACAGAAATGTATTCCCGCATTATACTGGTGGGTGACCTAGAACAGAAATGAAAAGACAAAATGTATTCCTCTCGTTATTCAGGTGGGCGCCTGTCTTCAACAATAACTTTGAAAATAAGATCCTATTTGAGGGCGGATGAACCCGACATATCCTGTTTGAGGGCGGATGAACCCAAAATATCCTATTTGAGGGCGGATGAACCCGACAGATCCTATTTGAGGGCGGATGAACCCAACATATCCTATTTGAGGGCGGATGAACCCGACAGATCCTATTTAAGGGCGGATGAACCCAACATATCCTATTTGAGGGCGGATGAACCCAACATATCCTATTTGAGGGCGGATGAACCCGACATATCCTATTTGAGGGCGGATGAACCCAACAGATCCTATTTGAGGGCGGATTAACCCAACATATCCTATTTGAGGGCGGATGAACCCGACAGATCCTATTTGAGGGCGGATGAACCCAACATATCCTATTTGAGGGCGGATGAACCCGACATATCCTATTTGAGGGCGGACGAACCCAACAGATCCTATTTGAGGGCGGATGAACCCGACAGATCCTATTTGAGGGCGGATGAACCCAACAGATCTTTAAGACTTGAAAATGTCTTACCTTGAATACTTGCTGGGGATTGGGATGAATTTTCATTTTCTACCTTCCCCATTTTTTATTATTATTCTCTTTTTTTTTATTTTTTTTTGTTTATTATTATTATTATTATTATTATTATTATTATTATTATTATTATTATTATTATTATTATTATTATTATTATTATTAGCTTCCTCCTTTGAAGTCTAACCGCTGAGGATACCGACTTTCCAACCTTGTGTTGGACCCCTCGCAACTGCTAGGGAAAACACTGTTGAGGAATTATTTACTTACCTGTTGGGGGTAAAATGTTATCAGCTGGGGGTACCTGACTTCCAGAAAATTTTCTAAATGGAAGGAAAATTTTCTGCCCCAGTTTGATAATATCCCTTGTGGCATGCGTTTCTGCCTCAATGCCATTTCCCTTACCTGTTTCAAATCAAACAAAATTGTTAGTTTAAAACATGGTGGTTGGTTGTGATACTCCTGCTGGGATGGCTTTCCCTTTCTCCTTCCTTTCTCTGTGCTCCACAACTTGTTGGGGATGATATTGTGTGCTGGGTACAATCCCTTTCTGCTGGGGATATCCCTCTTCTTTTGTGGCATAGCTCGGAAACTGGCATTTCCCCGACCTTTTAGTCTAGTATGGATTCGCCAAATCATGCTCACTGCTTTCCTTGCTTTGTCCATGGGCCTTGGCCTTGAGGTTTATAACTTTTGATAAAGGCAACGGTATCCCTCTTGACGCTTGTCAATCCTTTTGTCAATTCCCTTTTGCTGGGGATATCTTTTTTGACACTAGCCTCGCACTTGTTCTTTGCTGACTATACCACTTGGAGGTACTAGTCAGATCTCATCTGGCATAATTGGAAAGTTGATGGCATATTTTGAAGTCATTTCATACTTGTTCTAACCGGACAGACTCTATTGGGGAAAATTTTTTTATGAAAGGAGAAAGATAACAGAAACAAAATAAAAGACAAAAGAAACGATGACTCTTTTACAAAAGAAACTATAAATAAAAACCTATCAAACGCAGATACCGACTCTAATGGCCATGACATGCGTATGTGGCCTATCCTCTGCCGTCAATCATCTTTTTAAGATCTTCCATTGGCGATTCCCCCTCTGATTCTCAATCTTATTCGACTTGTAGTGCCCGAAGGGTTTTCACTATCAAGTCTCTCTCATTTTTGGCTTTTCTCTCAGCTTTCATCGCCTTATGGTGCCTGTGAAGGTTTTCACCAATAAGACTCTCTCATTTGTATCACTTTCCAGCTGGGAATTTGGAGTGTTGCCGGCATGACTCTTTTTGTTGGAGATTAGAGTCCTTTCTGTTGTGGAAACAGAATGTTATGTTCGCCGGTAAGAATCTTATTTGTCTGACTTGGCATCTTTTGAAGACTGGTCAGAAGGTCTTTCTTTGGACCGTAATGTGGGTTTTGGATAGGGCTAGAAAGAAAGGGTATTAAAGGCTCAAAAATGCATTAATTTTGGGTTATTAATTACAACCTTCGGAATTAGATTTATTTACATCAAACGCAACTTTTGCCCCAGTTTCTTGCTTGGGGATATTTTAATTGATTTTTTTCATTTTTCAAAACTATGACCGAGCCGTGAAGCGCCTACGTATCCTCTTTGAGGAATCAGGTCAAACGTAGTTCCCAATTCCTCTTTTCCATTTGACTTTCTTTTTTCTTTTTGAATCACTTTGCTTTTCTTTTCTCTTTTATTTTCTCATTTCTCCTTTTTTTCGTTTTTTTCTTTTTCTTTCTCTCTTTTTCTTTCATTCTTCTTTTTCCATTTTGTTGTTTTCTTCTCTTTCTTTTCTCTTACCGGCCATGCCTTGCGTATTTTATTCGTTGCTACTAATTCCGAACGAGGGGTATGAAAGAAAATAAATAAGGCTCAAAGGGCTAACGAAGGATAAAGTGTTTGGGTAGCAGAACAAAATGCCTTCGTCATTCCAGTCGTCAACACATGCCAAGTGCAAACAACACAATTAAACCATAGATTTATAGCTCTTCCGATGGTGCCGGACTTGACAATTATATTCAACATCTGTTTGTTCATTTGTCACTTCTAAAGCACCGTTGGGCGACACTCTCATTCTCATTATTATGAATGACCCTCATGCCAATTTAGGCGAATCTTTATTTAACGGTTTTCTTTGTGTTTAACTTGCCCCAGTTCCACATGACTCGAGCTCTGAATAATCTCAAACCGTCCTTATTTTCTTTAAATGGTCTGATCGCCCTTCCAGGGTTTTATGATTAACTTTAAAGATTAGGCCCAAACTGTGTGCGCATGTCATGTCACTAGAATCGGCATCGAACGAAAATGGTAAAAGGACTAAACAAAAGGATGACTGGAAATAATAAAAGACCGGCTTTGTATTAGACTACCGGCGAAATGGTTTGAATAATAAAACAAACAAAACAACCAGAATAAAATCCTAACAAAATTTAAACAAACTGCTATGACAAAATGGAAAGATAAGAAGGTTTGACACATGACAAAATCCAAATTACAACCTTAATAATCCGGACAACAGAAATGACAACAAAATAAGCCACCACAAGCTTCTCTCTTGCTAACCAAGGAACGGAGCGTCCTCCCCTTTATCAAAACTGGCCTCTTAGTCACTGAACTTCGCATCAATACTGCCAAGACCATTACCAGCTTCAATATCATCAACCTCCGTCAGCAAGTCCCCAATAGGATTCGAGTGCTTCTGTTATCAGGCCTGATCCCAGTAGAGTGTGTGTCATGAGGTGCAAGTAAAGGATTCTGGGTGTCATTGTCCGGCTTACCACAAACCAACCACCTTAATTTTATTTGCAAAACAAACAAGTTAGAATGGACTCAGTCGGTCCTCATTATTAACAACATCTTTTTTCTTTTTCTTTGTTTTCTTTTTCGCTTTTTCTTTTCATTTTTTTTTCGTTCTTTTTTTCATTTTTTTTTCATTTCTTTTTTTCATTTTTTTTCATTTCTTTTTCATTTCTTTTTTCCATTTCTTTTTTTTCATTTCTTTTTTTCATTTCTTTTTTTTTTTGTTGTGGTCGAATCTTATGGAGATTGCCTACGTATCATAACCCCGCATGAATCAGACCTTGCGTAGTTCGTGCCAATAAAAGATAAACAACAGTAAACATTTTTCAATTTTCATATTAGAACAAACTGGGTTTCAAGGATTTAAAGATGACCCGCAAACTTGAAAATCAAACAAACCGCATGTTCTAATTAAAAGATTGGTAGACTCAAAAACAAAATTCCATCTCCCTTTCTCTGTTCGACAAATGCAACCAAATGGTTATTTTTTGCAAATGTGGCCCCTTCCAAATTTCACATGAATTTTGAGGCCGGGGAGGATTATTTTATGACACTTTTACAAACTTGTCCGTTCTTTTACGAAAATAACCTTTCGACAACTGAAAGATACTCTAAGGCTATTTCGGCAAGAACGGTTTAAGACGCGGCCGAAACTGGATCGGCTTATTTTATTTTTTCATATTCTTTTTGACTAAACATCCAAACGGCATTCACCCGACCGTTGACTCTTTGTTTTTTTTTTCAAGTTATGATAAAAAACTTGGTGTTGCAAACACGGCCCTTCAGCGCCTCGGGGACGAAGATTTATAAGGCTGTGTGGGTCCATATCTCAAAATGACCCAAAGGTGGCTGTTTATGCCAAGTCAGCCTTCCGGCGTCCCTTTCGGGAACATTCGGCCCCTTTTATGACAAAACAGCATCACCTGACTTATTTATAACTCTTTTTATCGTTTTCAAATGAGAAAAGTCAATATTGCAAACACGGCCTTTCAACGTCTCGGGGACGAAGATTTTTAGGCTGTGGGGGTCAACTGGACCAAGTCTTAAAAATGACCCAAAAGTGGTTGTTTATGCAAGTCAGCCTTCCGGCGTCCCTTTCGGGAACATTCGACTATGTCTTGATAAAACAGCGTCACCTGACTTTCTTTATGACAAAATTAAAATTTGACATATATTTTTTATTTATTTGTTTTTTGGCTATTTTAGCAAAAGGTGGGTTGGACATCACCCGACTTATTTATGACAAGATTAAAATTTTTGCTTTTTAGCTATTTTAGCAAAAGGTGGGGTTGGACCCGATGAGGGTTGCCTACGTATCTCACATCCGGTGAGAATCAAACCCGCGTAGTTCGGGCAAATAAACTATTTTTGAGAAGACCCTTTTCCATTTTCTATTTTTATTATTGTTTTTCTTCACAACAATCAAATAGACTATTATTTTTTACTCATAACAAACAAACAAATTAACGAAAAACATAAAACATTCCTTTTTTTTTTGAGAAGGTGGGGTTGGACCCGATGAGGGTTGCCTACGTATCTCACATCCGGTGAGAATCAAACCCGCGTAGTTCGGGCAAATAAGAATAAGTAGGCAAATAATAATAAGCAGATGAACTAACTCTTTTTTTGAATTTCCGTTTAAAAGAACTACTTTAAAAGAAGCAAGGAAATATTATTTTTTGATTGATTTTCTTTTTAAAAGAAAGACTAATATTTTTGGATTTTCGTTTTTTTTTATTCTAAAGAAAAGAAGAAAATATTTTTGAATTTTGAATTTTCTAAAGAAGAATCAAAATATTTTCGGATTTTTATTTATCTATTTTATCTTTTTGAATTTTGAACTTTCTTTTGAAATTTTTTTTGGATTATATATATACTTATTTTTGGAACAAATAATAAAATCACATTCAACGCCGGACTCTTTTTATTTTTATTTCTGGCATTTTCATAGACAAGCGAAATAAAATAAAATAAAACATTTTTTAAAAAAAAACCAAACTCTTTTTCATTTTCATTTAATGGCAAAACAAACTATTTTCTTTAATATTTTTTAAAAAAACCAGACAGAACAATGATGACCTCTTTTTTTTTTTTTATTATTTTTATTCTTCCTTTGCTTTCAATATAACAAACTAACAAGACATTTTTTATTTTCAAAATTTCGTCAGAGTTTCGACTCTACTAGGACTTCTATGCTATTATTTTCTCCTTTTTTTCACGATTTTCTTATATGTGGAAAATGATGACAACATACAAAATCTTTTTTTGAATTTTCATGCTTTGTTTTTATTTGTAATTTTATTTTTTATATTTATTATTTCTTTCAAAAATGTGGCATGGGAGACATAACGATTTCCAAGACTTCTTGGATTCCGCAAATGCTCCCCATGCGCTTTTCCCAACCTATGAAGCGTGGGGGACATATGGGAATTCCAAGACTTCTTGGATTCCACAAATGTTCCCCATGTGCTTTCCCAAAAAGCAAGCGTGGGGGACATAGGGAATTCCAAGGCTTCTTGGATTCCACAAATGTTCCCCATGCTTTGATTAAAATAACATCATGCTAGAAATGACCAAATGACCCATACGCCCTTGACTAAATACAACATGTAGCACATAGGATGCCAAAGATGGTCTATTATTTTCAGGTTGCTTGTCCTAGACGGACCCAACCCCTGTGTTGAGTCCCCTAAGTCAGATGCACATGATGCAAATAAACGTTCCTACTAGGGATCCGGCATGTGGCTTTGTTATACTAAGTTCAGAACCTGGGTGTTTGTTCTAGACCTGGCTTACCCGAGCGGACAACTCGAGCCAAGGATGGGAGCTGTGTACCGGTAACCAAAAGGCCATCCGATTTTGCAACTCCTCCGAATCCTCGTTCTATTTTGGCATATGACACTAACAGAAAGAAGCCACGACCAGCGTGCGCTCCTCAAGAGAGAAGAGAAGGGTTTCGGCACAGTTTATATGTACAGTTCAAACAATATCAAAGCAGTAAAAGCAGCATTTAGCACATTAGGCTCAAAACATGTAATAAAATCAGATAATAAATAAAGCCAAATAATAACAATTATACTAAGCTCGAATTCTTAACCCTGAACCAGTGGTTTTGGGTTTACTATCCCCAGCAGAGTCGCCAGAGCTGTCACACCTCCTTTTTACGTACCCGAGGGGGCGCAGGGGAGTTTTTTCCAATTAAAGGACAATCGAAGCGGGATTCGTTTATTTATTTCAGAGTCGCCACTTGGGAGATTTAGGGTGTCCCAAGTCACCAATTTTAATCCCGAATCGAGGAAAATAATGACTCTATATTACAGTCCGCGTACCAGAAATCTAGATAAGGAATTCTGTTAACCCGGGAGAAGGTGCTAGGCATTCCCGAGTTCCGTGGTTCTAGCACGGTCGCTCAACTGTTATATTTGGCTTATTTATCTGATTTTTAATACAATATGAACTTATGTGCAAATTTATCTTTTAACCGCTTTATTATTATTGTTTTTAAAAGAAATGTGAACATCATTTAAAACACGTCTTTGGACTACGTCACATGAAATGCACCCATAATCCGGAACACATTTTATTTGATGTTTTGGGATCGGATTTGGGTCGCATGAAGTGCACACCCGAGCTTAAGAAAGTAAATTATTAAACACGCGGCTAAAGAGACTATCGCGTTATTATTTTGGGAAGGCCACGAAATTCACTAAGCGACCCTCCTGAATTCTAAGTAATTTAAAACAAGTATTTACTGAGGGCCCCGCAATTTGTATTTTTATTCGGCGAGGCTCATCTCATTCTTATTTTTTAAAGGAATTTGCAACGTCATGGAAATGCATCGCGGGCCATGCCACAATCAATGCGCCCGCGACTAGAGACACATTTCGACTCCGTTGAGATTTGGATTTGGGTCACATAAATGTGCACCCGAGTTTAGGGAGATAACATTATTAAAGGCGCGCCTAAAGCAACTAGCGCATTATTATTTTTGGGGAGGGCCGTGAAATTTGTTAAACGGCCATCCCGGAATCTAAGTATTTAATACATATATTTTGTGAGGGCCCCGCAATTTGTCCCTTTTATTCGGCGAGGCTCGTCTCATTTTATTCTTTATTACTACTATTATATTTTTTATTTTTTTTATTTTTAAAAAGGATGCCATTTTTATGTCTTTAACAATACTGAAACTTACGGCCTCTTTACAACTAAAATCCCATGACTTGTTAAAAGTTTAATAAAAGGAGTTTAGTGAATGAGTGTTTCGGGAGTAGTAACAGCATGCACTAATACTATTTTTTCGAATGGCCTAACCGAAGGAAAGGACGAACAGATTAACGTCAAACTTGTGTCATAGAACGACTAGTCCAACTTAATTAAACGACATCAAATAAACAAGAATAACATAACATGAAAATGAACCAAAATGCAGACAATGAAACATAGGCAGAAAATTTCCATACCAATTTTTATATTGCATCTCAAATATTCAACGTAAGTTTATTTATCTAATACATCGAGGTTTACTAACCTTTGCACCTCGACAAACTCAGAGCGACAAACACGATTCCGACGGAACTTAAGCCGGACCTTTCTGAATGAAGAACAACGACGGAACCTCGGACAGCGCCTCGACGTACCGGACCTCGACGAACAAAACAACCTCACCGGACTGAAGCAACGGCTGAGCTACTCAGCAACACAGCGACGCAGCAACAGCTGCTGTATTTTTCGACGCAGCAACTGTTGCGAGAAGCTACAACAAAGGGGTCGTTGGAGGTGATGAAAGGAGCAGCTATGGAGGTCTGTTTGGTGGTGGTTTTATGTTACAGTAGGGTTTTCGTTAGGAGCAAAAAGGGGGAAAAAGATGACGAGCAATGTACGCCAGGTTTAATGGAGGAAACGCCGGACTGGTTTGACGATGGTTATGGGCAATGGGGAGTTGGTCCGGTGCTGGGCTCAAGGTGGGTTCGGACATGGTGGTTCCGGTGTCGTTGGGTCGTGACTGGTTTTGGAGGAGTGAGGCTCGTTTGGTGATGGTTTTCGCTGGGGACGTGGGGTTTGGTCGTGGGTTTTGGTAGGGTTTGCTGGGTGTTTGCTTCTTCTTCTTCTTGAAGAAGAAGATTCAACAGTGGTCCTCCAGTCGGGTTTCTCTTCTTCTCTTTTGAGAAGAAGATATACAGTACCCCTTTCAAAAATCCCAAAAGTCCTCCTTTAAAAATGTGTTTTGTCCGTATTTTTGTAATACAATGCCCATGAAAATGAGCCCCACGCGTGGTGGGGTTCGAGGCATATGTCCCCCACGCGTGGTGGGGTTCCCCATGTGTCCTGAACACGGTTTATTATGGGCTAGGTCCGAAAATTAGGCCTAAAACCGGGTAGTTTAAACCCGAATATTATTCTTTTGCCCGGACCCGAGAAATAGGAACACGTTGCTTAACTAGTCCTATGTAAGCAAAATAACTACCAAAAATAAGACTAGTATTTAAACAAAACTATATCTTTTTTAAATATTTTTCAAGGTTTAAAATAGCTACAAAATATTAATAAAACTATTTTTTTTGTAATTTTTGTTTTTTAAATATTAAGATAAAATATGAGGTAATATTTTTGTATTTTTCAAAGTTAAAAATGACTATAAAACCTTAATAGAACTATATTTTTTTTGTAATTTTCGAAATTATATAAAGTACAAAATAAAGTGCAATTTTTTTGTATTTTTCAAGTTTATGAGAAATACATAAACTAAAATTTATATATATATTTTTTGAAATTTTCTTTTTGCAACGAAATAAAGTAAAATAGTTAAAATAGCTATACTAGACCCAATTTCACATATTCACGCTAAAAATGTGAAAATTCTCGGGGAGGGTCAAAAATCACGTGCTTACAATGACCAATGAAAGGAAACATGTAACACTTGTTATAACAAAAGCTGAATTATATCCTGTAGGTATGGAATCTATTTGTGAAACTAATTTTGAGACCTATTAAATATGATTTCTAACATGGTAAGGCAAGTATAGTAAAACCCTATTAAACATGATTTCTAACATGGTAAGGCAAGTATAGTAAAACCCTATAGGCATGGTTTTTAATATGGTAAGGCAAGTATAGTAAAAGCCTATAGGCATGACTTCTAATATGGTAAGGCAGGTATAGTAAAACCCGATAGGCATTACTTCTAACATGGTAAGGCAGGTATAGTAAAACCCTATAGGCATGGCTTCTAATATTTTAAGGCAAGTATAGTAAAATATAAAGTCCTATAGGCATGGTTTCTAACCGCCTTACCCCGCAAACATGTAAATACCCGCCCTTTTCACTAGTTACCCCAATATTCGTTTACAAATTATTTCAGACCATGTGAATGAATTACATAAGAAAAGTAAAAATTACACTATAGAGAGCCTGAAATAGGCCCAGACTTTTCAGCACCTGATTAGGACTTCCTCCTTGAGTTATGAAATAAACCACCTTAAGTGCCAAAATTGTTCCATAGCTTTTTTTATACCTGGGTGTGTCAGAGTTCCCTAAGGACCTTAAGGGATCCCGAGCAGTGCTCACACCCAGATTGCATAACCAAGACAGAGTAAGTGTAGTGTGGAGAGGCCAACTTTTATGTGTCCAAGTTCATAGGGAACACACGGGTCCCAAGGCAAGGCTCACATAAAAGGGGCAGAACCTAGTGGTCTAAGAGTATATGTGAGAGTACTTGACATAGATTTAAAAGAGTTGAGTGGGAAACAGTTTTGATAAGGATTAGTTTGAAATAAGTTTTGGAAATCAGTAGTAGAGTTTCCCTTAGTGAAAACCAGTTCGAAGAAGAAAAGAAACAGGACAATCAGCAACTCAAGACCAAATCAACATACATAGTTCAAACACAAACATGGAAAGGAGGAATTGGGGACAAGTAGGTCATATGTGAAAGCATATTTGCACACAGGTTAGAGAAGTGCTACAATACTTAAATAGTCACAGCAATAATCTATCACAAAGTGTTCATGCCATGAGCTTAACAGCATTAGATTCAAGGGGTGCTAAATAGAGTTACACATTAGGTTTAGGGGAAAGTGTTTAGGATCACATAGTAACTAGGTGTCATGCTTATAATGTATTAGGGGTTAGGGGGTAGGGCTGAATAATAGTAGAAAAATGTAAGAAAGTAGTAGACATGCTGAATTACAGGACACTCACATGGAAAATAGGCATGCTAATTGCAAGGGAGATAGCAGAACCACAAGAGAAACAAAAGGAAGTGCAATACAAATAGAGACATATTGTTTTGGATGTTGTAAATTAAATTGAAAACATACCAGTAAATATGAGAGAATAAGTGCAGAGTGAGGAGTGAAGAGCAGTACAATGAAGGGAAGTAGAGCAGTAGTGTGTAGAGCAGTAGAGTAGCAGAGCAATGTAACCACTCAGCTTTGGCTTGCAGCAAACTGAGTATCAAGTAAGAGATTAGGTATGTGTGTAAAAGAGAGTTCAAAATAGTGTAATTGTTCGTGTCCTATGCTAAAGAGAGGGTAGAGTATTTATAGTTTGAGAACATGCAGGAAAATAAGGTAATAAGTACTGATTTAGCACCATTATAGAAATAATACAAATCAGAATCAATTAAAGACCCGGACTCCCTTCAATTAGGGAGCCATAGTTCAAACGGGTACAAGTTGTATCAAATAAGGGGAGGAATTGCTTGTAAGACTGATTTTACCATAATAGGAGCATGTAGCATGTAATAAGGACTAAGTACATAATATTTTCAAATAAAGAAAGTACACGTTATATAATTAACCGCATATTTGTGCACATAAACAAGGTAGAGTACAATTTTGAATTTCAAAATTAATTCACAGAGTCATGAATGAGATTGGAAATCACAGGGAATTAGCACTAACTGAGGAAAGTATCACAAAAGTAAGGAAGCAATTTCGAAAAATTAGCACATAATTACAAGAAAAATACACAAAATCATAGAGTCAGGGAAGATATCGCAGGTTTAAGGAGATTAAAATCAACATAAATTATGTGTTCAATCAATAAAACAAATAGTTGGACTTATTAAACGATAAATAACACGTGTTTGAACAAAATCAGAGAAACCCTAAGAACAAATTAGAGCAGGAAGCATAAGAACATACATGAAACATAGAATGTTCATGAGAGACATGCAAACACATTGCAAACAGACTCAAACTTCAAATCGAACCCGGAAGTATTAGGGTTTCTTCACGAAAAAGAATCGAGAAAAAAGGAAAGACTGAGGTGATGTTTAAACATGCTAAAAAGCACAAAGTAATTGCTAAAATCAGAAAGAAATCGTTTTTGCAAAAAGGGTTTTGAAACCCTAGTCTGGAAAATGAAGAAATCATTTGAAATCGGAGAAATAGTTTGAGGAAAACATGTGAGAACCTTAAAATACCCATAGATCCATCATAGATCTAAAAAGATCGGAGGATCTATAGCTAGGGTTTTCAGAAAATAGAAGAGATGATAGAATAGGTCAAGAACCCATAGATCCGTAGTAAAACAAGAAGAAGTTCTTACTCACAAACAGAAAATGGCCTAAGACAGGCTGATAAACAAAGTTTCAAGCCGAAACCAGTTGAGGTTCCCTTGAGAAGATCCTAGGGATCCAAGAAATCGAAGAGCCATGGCTTGTGGAAGACCAGGTCCGGTCGGAGAAGACATAGAAACATCATAGGAGGGGTTCATGCTGGTGACAACGATTAGGGTTTGAGTTAGGTCTCAGAGAGAATTTGGAGAGGAAGGGATTCAAGGGCGGTGCAAATGAGAGAATGGGGTAGGGTTTTGGGGGGGGGGGTGTTGTTGGGTTAAAAAAGGCAAGAAATAATGTGGACCGTTAATTTAGGAGATCAACGGTGGAGATTAAAAAGGGTAGGTGGGGTTCCGGGTTTGGGTATGGGTTAAAAGAGTGTGGGTCGGGTTTTAATTGTAGAATTGGGCTGGGGATTGGGGTCCTGATTTGGCTATAATTGAAAGCCAATTTGGCTATGATTTAAATAGCCAATTTTTTCCCTATTTAATTTATAACAAATAGTAGATAATTTCTAAAAAATAATTTAAAGTGCTAATCTGATTTAGAATACATAATTAGCAATTTAAAAATATAGGATCCAATTTTATGCATATAAAACATAATTAAATCTTAAAAGGGCTAATATTGCAATTATGTACATTTTAGCTTTAAAAATACTAAATATAATTTAAAAAATATATAAAATTAGATTAGATATATTTTGGTATAAATATAGAAATCCAATAGGTGAATTATCAAAACAATAATTTTGGAAATAATTATTGGGGGTTTTATGGATAAAAGCGGAGAAAATAAATCAATTTAAAACCCTTAAAATTATGGAAAAATAATAAACACCTTGGACATGCTTATATATGCATATATATGCTATTTTGAAGGTATTTTACATGTTTAAAATGTATAGGAAAAAATTGGGTTTCAACAACTGCCCCTCTTTACCCAAAAGAGTTTTTAGGTAAAGAAATGATGGCCAATTTGACCGAGTGAAACGGTTTGAAGAGGTTAGGATGCACCCTAGTTTCTGAGCTAGCTACATATCCCTGGTTACACGGGAATCAGGTCGTATGTAGTTCTGGATTCATCTGCGGAGTATACCGATGAAGACATTTCAAGAACGGACACAATATCTAGGGCTGGGTAAGTGAAAGGTTTATGGGAATGGTTAGGTTTGATACAACTGAGGGAACTGGAGCGAGATCGCTCCTGCTGGGGTAGCCGTTGTTTGCCAGCTTATCTGCAAATAGAAACAATACACGTCTATGCATAAATTTAAACATGATGCAAACTCCCGTCGGACCATGAAAGTTGCCTTCGGACGATGAGGATGATGTCCTTAGACATGAAGCGTATGATAAGGGATTCACATGCCATGAAATGATGTTCTCGGGCTATGAGGATGGTGCCTCCAAACCATGATGCATTTGAATAATGATGTGCAAAAGATTGAAAGAGATCCTCAGGCCATGACATGGTGTTCTCGGGCTATGAAGATGGTCCCTCCGTATAATGATGCCTTTGGATAAGTTGGTGATATTTCAGCCCATGAAATATGCAGTATTATGATGTGGACAAGACAGATCTTAGTCTTGCGAATTAAAGGGAAGAGCTTAGCCCGTAAGAGAAGCAAGATAAATAGTGCTTGGGATAGTGCTGAGTTTTGAAGAAAATGGGAGGCAGAGCTTAGCCTCGGAAGGCAGAATGATAGCCTTATGAAAAGAAGCGAATGCAGATGGAGGTAGAGCTTAACCTCAAAAGGCAAAACGATAGCCTTATGCAATGCAGATGCAGATGGAGGTAGAGCTTAACCTCGGAAGGCAGAATGGTAGACTTATGTAGATTGGAAGTACAGATGCAGATGGAGGTAGATCTTAACCTCGTAAGGCAGAATGGTAGCCTTATGTAAAAATGCGAATGTAGATGGAGGTAGAGCTTAACCTCGGAAAGCAGAACGGTAGCCTTATGCAATGCAGATGCAGATGGAGGTAGAGCTTAACCTCGGAAGGCAAAATGGTAGCCTTATGTAGATTGGAAGGCCGAATGGTAGCGTTATGTAATGCAGATGCAGATGGAGGTAGAGCTTAACCTCGGAAGGCAAAAATGCAAATTCAGATAGAGGTAGAGCTTACCTTGAAAGGCAGACGGTAACCTTATGCAATGCAGATACAGATGGAGACAACATTTAGTCTCGAAAGGTAGAGTGGTAGCCTTATGCAGATTGGAAGGCAGAGTGGTAGCCTTATGTAATGCAGATGCAGATGGAGGTAGAGCTTAACCTCAGAAGGCATAATGGTAGCCTTATGTAGATTGGAAGGCAGAATGGTAGCCTTATGCAATGCAGATGCAGATGGAAGTAGAGCTTAACCTTGGAAGGCAGAATGGTAGCCTTATGCAAATATGTGAATGCAGATGGAGGTAGAGCTTAACCTCGGAAGGCAGAACGGTAGCCTTATGTAATGCAGATGCGGATGGAGATAATGTTTAGTCTCAGAAGGCAGAATGGTAGCCATATGCATATTGGAAGGAATAATGGTAGCCTTATGCAATGCAGATGCAGATGGAGATAGAGCTTAACCTCGGAAGGCAAAAATGCAAATTCAGATAGAGGTAGAGCTTACCTCGAAAGGCAGAACGGTAACCTTATGCAATGCAAATACAGATGGAGACAACATTTAGTCTCGGAAGGTATAATGGTAGCCTTATGCAGATTGGAAGGCAGAGTGGTAGCCTTATGTAATGCAGATGCAGATGGAGGTAGGGCTTAACCTCGGAAAGCAAAATGGTAGCCTTATGTAGATTGGAAGGCAGAATGGTAGCCTTATGCAATGCAGATGGAAGTAGAGCTTAACCTTGGAAGGAAGAATGGTAGCCTTATGCAAATATGCGAATGTAGATGGAGGTAGAGCTTAACCTCGGAAGGCAGAACAGTAGCCTTATGTAATGCAGATGCGGATGGAGACAATGTTTAGTCTCAGAAGGCAGAATGGTAGCCTTATGCATATTGGAAGAAATAATGGTAGCCTTATGCAATGCAGATGGAGATAGAGCTTAACCTCGGAAGGCAGAATGGTAGCCTTATGCAAAGATGCGAATGCAGATGGAGGTAGAGCTTAACCTCGGAAGGCAGAACGATAGCCTTATGCAATGTAGATGCAGATGGAGACAACTTTTAGTCTCGGAAGGCAGAATGGTAGCCTTATACAGATTGGAAGGCAGAATGGTAGTCTTATGCAAGAAATAAAATAATAAATAACAGTAGAGTTTTCTTAGATGATAGCAGATTGTGGTATTGTGATTACTGGGAGCATTGTGACATACGGGACATCACTGGTTTATGCTGATAGCAAATTTTGGCAAGTGCAATGGTTTTGAGAGTCGTATTCTTGAACAATGTTTGTCCCATGAGCGTATAGTATGTTTAATGATTTCGCAACCCTAGTGCCTGGATCCAAAGATAAATTGTGAGTTTTGTAAGGGGGAAGGTTAGTTCGTATCTCCGCTGGCTTTGCTTGACTCGTTCGGCTTAGATCTGGTGATATCATCTGTATCATTGGGTCTTCCTCAAAATTCTGCCCCAGTTTCCAATTGCGGGGAGGGGGAATAAAATTTTTATTGAATTGTGACCGAACCTATAGGGCTGCCTACGTATCCCCTCTTAAACGGGAATCAGGTCAGGTGTAGTTCAATTTACATTATATAGGGAAACAATAAAGATTACACATAGTAACACTTGACTGCATATGAATTGATCAGCTTTGTCTAGACTTCTCTATCCATTTCTGCAAGTATGAGGGCTCCTCCTTTCAAAATCCGGTCAACCATGTAAGTACCCTGCCAGTTGGGAGAGAACTTCCCTTTGGCTTCATCTTGATGCAGAAAAACTTTCTTTACCACCAGCTGCCCCAGTGTGAACTATCTTGGCTCTACTTTTTTGTTGAGGGCTCTGGACATTTTGTTCTGGTAGAGTTGACCATGGCAAACTGCATTCATTCTCTTTCCGTCTATAGGGGCTAGTTGATTATAATGACTTTTACCCACTCTGTGTCGTCAAGCTCAGCTTCTTGTATGATCCTTAGGAAGGAATTTCTACATCAGCGGGAATGACAGCCTCTGTAATGTAAACCAGCATATAGGGGGTTGACCCGGTTGATGTGAGGACTGTAGTGCGATACCCCAGTAGAGCAAATGATAACTTCTCGTGCCACTGCTTATGCTTCTCTATTATTTTCCTCAATATCTTCTTGATATTCTTATTGGCGGCTTCTATAACTTCATTCATCTGAGGCCTGTAGGCTGTGGAATTCTTGTGTTTGATCTTGAAAGTTTCGCACATAGCTTTCATCAAGTTGCTGTTGAGGTTGGAGCCATTATCAGTAATTATTGACTCTGGAATCCTGAATCGACAAACAATGCTGTCGCGGACAAAGTCTACCATGACTTTCTTAGTCACTACTTTGTAAGATGCTGCTTCAACCCATTTGGTGAAATAGTCGATGGCTACCAGGATAAACCTGTGTCCGTTGGAAGCAGCAGGCTCGATTGGTCCAATAACGTCCATTCCCCAGGCAGCGAACGGCTATGGTGAGCTTGTTGTGTTAAGCTCGTTTGGAGATACCTTTATCATGTCTGCATGTATCTGACATTGGTGGCATTTTCGGACATACTGGATGCAGTCTGTTTCCATAGTCATCCAAAAGTAACCAACCCGGAGTATCTTCTTTGATAAGACAAAACCATCATATGTGGACCGCAGGTCCCAGCATGAATGTCCTCATGTAGCCTGGATGCTTCCTTTGTGTCGACACATCTTAATAATCCTAAATCGAGAGTCCTTCTATACAGGATTCCTCCGCTATGAAAGAAGTTGTTGAACAATCTCCAAAGTGTGTGTTTCTGAGTAGGATTAGCAAGTTCCGGGGTACTCTCCTTTTACCAAATATTCCTTAATATCGTGAAACCAAGGCTTTACGTCTGCTTCCTCTTCGACATGGGCACAGTAAGCTGGCTGATCATGGATTTTCACTGGAATGGGATCAATGAAATTCTTGTCTGGATGTGTATCATAGAAGATAGGGTAGCCAATGCATCGGTGAACTCATTATAGATTTTGGGAACATGTTGGAATTCCGTCTTTGTGAACCTCTTTCTCAATTTCTGTACGTGATACAGATATGGGAGTATCTTGGAGTTCTTGGTCGTGTATTCTCCTCGTACCTGATGTACAAGCAAGTCTAAATCTCCAATTACTAGAAGCTCTTGAACGTTCATGTCAATGGCCATTTTGAGTCCTAAGATACTGGCTTCATACTCGGTCATATTGTTGGTGTAGGGGAACCTGAGTTATTAGACATCGGATAATGCTGACCGGTTTCTGATATTAGGACTGCTCCTATGCCAACTCCTTGGAAGTTTGCTGCTCCATCGAAGAACATTCTCCAACCGTCATAGGATTCCGCAATGTCTTCTCCTATGAATGATACCTCTTCATTAGGAAAATACGTTTTCAAGGGTTTGTATCCTCCATCCATGGGGTTTTCAGCAAGGTGGTCTGCCAGTGCCTATCCTTTGACCGCTTTCTTAGTTATGTAAACAATGTCGAACTCACTCAACAAGATTTGCCACTTGGCTAACTTACCGGTGGGCATGGGCTTCTGAAAGATGTACTTCAAGGGATCCATTCTCGATATGAGATATGTAATATAGGCATAGAAGTAATGTCTAAGCTTCTGAGCTACCCAATTCAAAGCACAATAGGTGCGTTCCAATAGAGAATACTGGGCCTCATACGGGGTGAACTTCTTACTGAGATAATAAATGGTTTGTTCCTTCCTCCCTGTTTCATCGTGCTACCCTAGAATGCAACCGAAAGATCCGTCCAACACTGCAAGATAGAGTAATAAAGGTCTACCCGGCTCAGGCGGGACTATGACTGGTGGTGTTGACAGGTACTCCTTGATTCTGTCGAAGGCCT
This sequence comes from Nicotiana tabacum, assembly GCF_000715075.1. Classification (NCBI taxonomy): domain Eukaryota; kingdom Viridiplantae; phylum Streptophyta; class Magnoliopsida; order Solanales; family Solanaceae; genus Nicotiana; species Nicotiana tabacum. The sequence goes on along the minus strand of NC_134082.1, from coordinate 6,543,510 downwards.
TCTAGTAGTCATTGGTCCATTTGGTGGAGGCGTCCTTCTTTAGCATCTTAAAGATTGGCTCACAGATAACTGTAGACTGTGCTATGAATCGACTGATGTAGTTAAGCCTTCCTAAGAAACTCATCACATCCTTCTTGTTCTTTGGCGGTGGTAGTTCTTGAATGGCTTTGACTTTTGATGGATCCAGTTCTATTCCTCGGCGGCTCCCAATAAACCCAAGCAATTTCCCAGTAAGAACCCTAAATGCGCACTTTGCGGAGTTTAGTTTTAGGTTGTATCTCCGTAGTCTATTGAAGAACTTCCTCAGATCTTCTATGCGGTTAGTGGCCTTCTGGGATTTGACAATAACATCATCCATATATACCTCTATCTCCTTGTGTATCATATTATGAAAGATGGTAGTTATGGCCCTCATGTAGGTGGCCCCTACATTCTTCAGGCCGAATGACATCATCTTGTAATAGTACACTCCCCACGGCGTAATGAAAGCCTTTTTCTCAGCATCTTCTTCATCCATCCAGATCTGATGATAACCAGCGAAGCAATCTACAAATGACTGTAGCTCATGCTTGGCGCAATTGGCAATCAGGATGTGTATATTTGGTAAAGGGAAGTCGTCTTTCGGACTGGCCCGGTTAAGATCCCGGTAGTCAACACAGACTCTAACCTTCCCATCCTTCTTTGGTACTGGCACAATGTTGGCTAACCATGTTGGGTATTCTACTACCATGAGAACCTTAGCTTTGATCTGCTTCGTGACTTCTTCCTTGATTTTCAAACTCATATCAAGCTTGAACTTTCTGAGCTTTTGCTTTACCGGTGGACATGTTAGATCGGTTGGTAGTTTGTGAGCCATAATAGACGTACTCAGACCAGTCCGGTCATCATGTGACTAGGTGAATATGTCCTCATACTCCTTTAGAAATTCTGTGTGTTCTTCCTTCTCTGATGGCGATAGGTGAATGCTGATTCACGTTTCCTTGATGTTTTCTTCATCTCCTAGGTTGAGAATCTCGGTCTCGTCTAGGTTGGACTTAGGTCTGTTCTCAAAGTTCTCAACTTCCTTGACAATCTCATCAGGTATCTGAATCAATGTCTGTTTGTTGCGTTGTCTCATTGCATGTCACAGTCATTAGTTCATCAAGATAAGTAATAGTAATGTTGTATTGGTAAAGTAAGGAGGAAATGATAGCAATGAATATTAATTTATAGGAAAAATCATAAATGCTTTTGATAAATTGAATAACTATTTTGAACATCGAAGATCTTATTGCGAGAATTGAAAAATGCGAAAAGAAAATCATTTAGTAAATAAAACAGTGAATAATTCTTATTTTAGCCTTGCTACCCCGAGGCTCATCGGGCTTTGGTTGTCCTGATGGTCCAATTCTTGAGATGTGCCCCTTTGCTCACAGCCTGTATGGAAGGTCCTTTCTCCCCCTCCTCCTTGAGAATAACGCAACAGTCTATATCATTGTCCTCTAGAAACAAGTTCTTCACTACTGCAAGTGCTTCTTCTTCATCTGACCTATAAATAATGTCGGCCTGTTGGAAAGTCTGCTCCAGATGCGGTATCGGCTGCCATAGTGGATAGTAAGGACCGTGCCATGGTGGAGACTAGTTATTGAATTCTTCCCAAGTATATTCATATCCCAAACCGAAGGTAGTGCCATGTTTTTTGAGTTTTATGGGTTTAAAGATTACTTGGAGGTTCTTGCCGAGCCCTTTGCCAGGTTCGTACACTCCAACTTAGTATACTCTCGATTTTGCTATCCCACCATTTGTCTTTGTCGATAACATTGACCCGTTCAATGTGGTGGTAAGTTTCTCCACCCAGCTTCTTTCTTCCCTCGTTCGCCGGAATGGTCTGGCGACTGTATATAGGGTTGTTACCGTCGCCGTGAATGATCACTTCTTGGTGATTCCATTCAAACCTTGCTTCCTGATGCAGCGTTGATGCTACGGCCCCAGCAGTATGAATCCATGGCCGTCCCAATAGCAAGTTGTAAGACGCTGGTACATCTATCACCTGGAAATCGACCTCAAACCATGTTGGTCCCATCTGCAGGCATAGACTAATCTCACCAATGGTGGACCTCTATCCTTTATCTCATGCAGCCCTTTACCCAACTTCTTAAGTGTTACCAGCGGACAAATGTTAAGACTGGAACCTCCATCTATCAGGATTCTGGTGATGAAATAATCTTCGCATTGCACGGTGATGTGTAGTGCCTTGTTGTGCCCCAGCCCTTCAGGTGGTAGCTCGTCCTCGTGAAAGGTGATCTTATGGCTTTCCAGAACTTGTCCTACCATATTATCCACTTCCCCACTAGTGATGTTACTTGGGTACATATGCTTTATTTAGCACCTTTAACAGAGCATTCTTGTGAGTCTTGGAATTTTGCAGCAAAGAGAGAATGGATATTTGTGTTCGAGTCTTGTTTAACTGGTTAATGACCAAATATTCCTTGGCCTGTATTTTCCTTCAAAGGTCGTCAGGACCTGTCTCAATGAGGGGCGACCAATTGGAGGCTTGATTGCTTGATTGGCTAGATGTTCAAGGGTATAGACTCTACCAGTTCTTGTCATACACTGTGCTGCGATAGTTTCTTCAATCCTGACCTTGCCCTTCCTTCTCGCCTCAACTGTATAGTCCTAAGGTACAACATTTGTATAGAATGGTGGCATGGCAGACATCGCCACTGGGACCGACGTGGATATCCTCACTTAGAATAGAACATGTGCCTTGGGTGGCAAGACTGCCACCTCAAATAATGCGGGTGCATTTGCTGGAGATATGAATTCAACCTTGATTGGTACTGGTGTCTTTACGGATTGAACTGCTTTAAACCCAAGAGGTACAGACATATTTACCTCAGCGTCCTCAGATTGTTGGATCTGGACTATGATCGGATTGAGAGTAATCGTTGGTTTCTTTAGGTCATCACCTTCTATGAGCAACTCGATCGATCCCTCGGGATCCTAGTCATATTCTACGTTAATCTTGTGGATACCTCCACCCTTATGGTCTGGCAGAGGGTTGTTGCAGATGTTTGGAGCGGGTTCCTTTGCTACAATGATCTTGTTATCAATTAAGGGCTGTATCTTGTCTTTCAAGGAGCGACATTCATCGATAGTGTGCCCTTTTATGCCGGAGTGGTATACACATGACTTGCTCGGGTTAACCTAATGAGAACGATTCTCAGGGGTTGCAGCAGGTATGAGGGTGACATAACCAGTAGCTTTGAGTCTCTCATACAGTTGGTCGATGGGTTCAGCGATGGCTGTATATTGTTTTGGAGGTCTGCGATCAAAATTAGGTTGGGGTCTAGAGAAATTTTGGTGTGTAGGGGGTGATTGATAATGGGATGATTGAGCATTTAAATTTGGTAAACATGAGTGGGTTAGGAGTATCTGGGTGAGGTAGGTTGATATGTAGGAGGTGGAGATGACTGATAAGTTGGTGGCAGAGCTTGGTGTGAGGGTGAGGGTGCCTGGTAATTTGGAGTTGGCTGGTATGTGAGTGGAGGTGTTGGGTAAGCTTTGTATTTGAGGGGAGACTTGGTCGTTTGTGCAACCATCACGGCCCTTACGTCCCTTTTCTTGGACACACCATCGGACTGTAAAGCCTTATTTGTAGCTTGAAAGGCTTCAAAATTTGTAATCATACCACTTTTAATGCCTTCTTCAATTCTTTCACCTAATTTGATAATGTCGGAGAACTTGTGGTTCTCAATCATCATCAGTCGTTCATAGTATTGCGGGTCTTGAGCCTGGACAAAGAGCTTGTTCATTTACTCCTCTTCTAAGGCGGGTCTGACCTTAGCAGCTTCGGACCTCCAACGAGTAGCATACTTGCGAAACGTCTCCGTGGGTTTCTTCTTTTCAAGTTCTGGATATAGAACACGTCTGGTGAATTCTCTGTATTAAACCTGAATCTGTCCATAAAGTCAAATGCCATTCCTACCCAGCTTGACCACTTCTTGGGATCTTTGCTGATGTACCAAGATAATGCATCTTCCGTCAAACTCCTCATGAACAGCTTCATGTGGATCCTTTCATCCTTCCCTACCCCAACCAGCTTATCGCAATATGTCCTCAGATGGACCCTTGGATCACCCGTACCATCAAACATTTTGAACTTAGGAGGTTAGTACCCCTCAGGCAGTTCGACATCAGGCCGTATGCAAAGATCCTCATAGTTTAGCCCCTCGATTCCTTTGTTTCCCTCAACGCCCTGAATCTGGCTGGTCAGTTTCTTAAGTTCCTTGGCCAAGTTCCTGATAAGCAGATCCTTTTCATCAGACTCAGGTATGCCTAAGATAAGTTTGGTGGAGTGTGGAATGGTCTCCACGTAGATAGGAGTGTTATGGTGGCCTGGTGTATGTGTGTGGAAATGGTCGTTTGTGGATTTTTGAGGTTCTGGGATGAGTAGTGGAGTGTTGTTTGGGGTATGGCAGGTGTTACATTGGTTCTTTGGTGGATCAACGTGATGGTTAGGAGCGGGATGATTCTGCTGTTTCGGGATATTTTGAGAAGGTTTAGGGTTTTGAGTGTTGGGGAAGTTGATATCTGGGGTGTTGAGGGAAAATGACAGGTTTGCCAGGTTTCGAACCTGATCGATCTTTTCTTGGAATTTCAATAGTTTCTGTTCAAGTTGTGACACATTATCGTTAGGAACTCGAATACCATGGCCATCAGTGACCTCTACCCGTTCAGTGGTGTTCTCCTTCCCGATGTTGTTTAAATCCTCCATCTTTCCTTTGTTCTTGCTTTTAATGGGACTAAGAGGAGGAGTGGGTGAAGGGCCCCTGTATCTTGTGAAATAAGATGATGATTCCAAAGTGCACGAACTAACCTTTGGGGAGGGGAATAAATAAAAGAACAAAATAAAACAAAAGGTAATCAAGTCAGTGAGGATTATAAAAAGTGTTGCAATATTTAAGCACATAGTGCGGGAATGTAAAGTGCGTCCTAATTTGGGAACCTCTTTGTGCCCAAGGTAGGCCTATGGACAAATTGATTTGGAGAACTTAGAATGCTAAATGCCTCATTTTATTGATAAAGATAGGCGAATCCCAAAACGACACTAAATAAACAAGAAATAAAAGTCACTAATGGCCATTGGCCTTATTACATTCATAAAGCGAAAAAGCAAATTCCTTTCTATTTAGTCCCAGAAGGACCTTCCCCAGATTCGACATCCTTGGATCCATTGAACAACTTCCCCAATTCGCGAAGTCCCAGCAACAGGTATGCTCTGGATAGATGTCCACCTTCAGTCCCTTTAGCCTTTTGACAGTCTTCAACCCTTTTGAGAAATTTTCCTTCTAGTTCTACTATGCCTCGCTCCAAGTATCTTAGCCTTTTGTTGGGACTGATAGCCATGTCTTTCCATTCCTCAATCAGCTTCTGGTTGGACTCTTGTATCTCGTGGTGTTCGCTCTCGCATTCACGGATCCTTTTGCACAGCTGATTGTACTTGACTTGCTGCTCGACCTTTTCATCTATAATTCTGTGACCTCGAACGAACCCTGGCTGGCCCAGACCATCCCAAGTGTCTTCCAACCAGCCCGAATAAAAAAGGGTACAACCGGCATGATATCTATCTAGCTTAATGGCGTCTTTCCCTATTACGATCTTGCAGTGCCACATGTGCTGGGCTTGGCACTTGTGGGGGCTATCATCATTTTGGAAGTCAGCTCGAAGATGGCTCATCTTGTCGACCCTGGGTATGACTTACTTCCTACCTGCTTGCCTCATAACTCAAAGAGGAACGTTAGGGTATGTTCCTCTTAGACCAATCAATAACAGAAAAGGTGCATCTCTGGATCAGGCAATGAACTCCTCTATCGGAAACCACTCGAACATCCATTGAACTTGCCCTTCAGTCAAATTATCAAAGAGCTCAACCCATCCTTTGGCATTCTCAGGCTGAGCGAACATGTTGGGGATGTAATTCATTTGCTTTGGATGGTGGAAAGCAATGTGGTCATCCCAGACCCTTCGCTGAATTTCTTGTCGGTATTCTCCCTTTTGGAGATGTTCTATGAGCCAAAGCTAAAGTAGCAGATTGCAACCTTCGAAGTGTCTCACTCATTGTTGACACTTCTCTAAGGCTCGGTATATGTCTGCGATGATCATAGGTACAATGCTGAATGTCTGCCCACCAATCCCCTCTTTTAGGGTCTTGGTTACCGTAGCCAGCGTAGTATGGATTCTCCCTTTCTTAATTGGAAACACGATCAACTCCAGGAAGCAAAACATGAAGACGAAAACCCTACGATGGATATGTCCTAAGGACGTGATGGCAAACTTGTCATGGTAGGTACGGTATGATTTGCTGTGACCGTACCTTTCTAAAGGTAGTCAAAAGGGATGTACGATTCCTTTAGGAATACCAATTCTGCATTCTTCTTCAAACCTATCATTTTTAGGAAACCCTTACTTGTGCGGTTCTCAGGCATTAGCAAACCCAGGGTTTCCCACACTAGACTGGCCAGTCCTCCTATCTCCTCTAGCAAAGGTGTCATTTCGATGTCCCCAAAGCGGAACACGACCCTTTCATAATCCTAATATAAGGTACCAGATTCTATTATCATGTTGTTAGGCTGGATCTCCATAAGGGATGGTAGATTGCCCAGATATATTTTGGCGAGGGTTTTGTCACTTGAATGTAAATCTTTCCACCAGCTTAGCAATCTTGGGTGGATATTGGTGACCATGCCGAATCTGGGGACTCGTGCCTCATATTTCTACAAGACAAACAAGGTTAGGCCCTTACCCCCACCAGACTCGACTATTTAATATCAACAATTAGCATGAAGCATTTAGTTCTCCAAATAAATGCACAGAACGTGATGATGTATGTTTGGGTTTAGGGAAACCCAGTGGACTTTTGGACAAGACTATCTTAAAGGATCATTATGCGGATAACATAACTGACCCGGCTAGGTTTGACCATGATACATGCACAATTTAAACAGAGTAAGGTTTCTATGGGGTTTTATACTAGTACCCTTGAGCGGAACACTCAAAGGGGGAAGGAACGAAACTGTCGACTGCACCGCTGATCGACTGGTTTTACCGTAAATAATCCGTTCAAAATTTAGGGGGTAATGATATAGGAAGGGAGCAACCACTCATCAAGCGTTGCTATAGTATTTGTTTGGCACGAGTGGAGTATGATGTTGAGCATGATTATGCAATAACTGAAAGCATGTTGACATGTATTTGCACGTTAAGAAAGCGATAAATACATCAGTTTTATAATTTAAAGCAGCAGTAAAGGAAGGAAACAAGAAAGATATGTCAGTTTTGCTTTTGAAGAAGAAATTAAATGCTTAAAGGAATTAAACAAATAATTGCACATAGGGAGGGGTACAAATTCACAAAAAATGGTATGAAATGATAAAATCCTAAATATCCCCAGCAGAATCGCCATGCTGTCGTGTCCCCTTTTTCCTTCGCGGAATCAGGTTCATGACATTTTGGTAGGACAACTCTTTCCTTTCGAAAAAGGGGTTGCATTTTGGAGAGTTGCCACCTAATGATTTTATGGTGCGTTAGGACACCTATAAGGTTCATCTACAACTACGTTTGGTAACCAGAGATAGGGTAAGGGCTTGAAATTATCCCAAGGGGAAGGTGTTAGGCACCCCTCAGGATCCACTAGTGTGGTTCCCGGCCAAACAATTTTTGTGAATTTGTATAATTAGCAAATAGACAAGTAGGGCTTAAATAATAGGGGATTTAAGTTTAAGAACACAGATGTTTGAAAAACAATTAATGAAAAAGCAAGAGTTTAAAAGAATTACGATCTAAGCACACTTGTGAATGTAAAGGGAGGTGTCCTAGGTTTGTTTATAATATGGATAACATCAATGCAATACCTGGTATGACAATCCTCAAAGAGGGGCTACACGTGGTACTAACGCATCAGTCATCATATCCATATCTATCCTTTCCCGCCCCGTAAAGGTAATTAAAGCGAGGGTTGGTCTCGACCCCTATTGCATGCTATTACTTGTCCTTTCCTATTAGTCCCAGAGGATTTTAGGACTCCTATCCTAAAAGGGGGAAGGTTCTAGGTGGACCCTCAGGTTTAAAGGTAAAATACTAGGCGACAAATAAGAACACATAAGACTGCATTTAGGGGGGAAAATACAGAAATAGATAGATGGCTCAGATACACCTCCACTAGTAATGCACATAGACAATATGACTCATACACAATTAAGGTATGAATTCAGATCCTAACAAGGTATTTAGGTGACAACAATAGAACCAGATTTATTACGTAACTCAGAAAAAATGTCTGAATCAGGCTTGCCTACTAATTTTAACACATTGATAGTTAAACACTAAATCACAAAGATAGTTCTGGTTTTTATTTAAAGTTGATTGCCTAAGGCTTGCCTAGGCGCAAAATACAGATGACTACTTTTTATATAGTGAAACAAGGCAGGTTTTTAAAAGCGGACTCTTGAATCCTTATAGGCATGATATCTAATGACAAATCAAGGCAGTTTTGAAATAACTTGTTTTAGAGAACATAAACCATTTATTAAAACTAGTTTCAAAACGAACTAAAACATGGACTTGGTTGATTCATTTAATTAAAATAGTTGAGATTTATAGGCAGAATTTCCAGAGTTATTCCCTACAGGCATGACATCTAGTTGTTTAACATTGATTTTAGAAACTTTGTAGGCATGATGACCAATGAAAGGAAACATGTAACACTTGTTATAATAGAAGCTGAATTATATCCTGTAGGTATGGCATCTATTTGTGAAACTGATTTTGAGACCTATTAAACATGATTTCTAACATGGTAAGGCAAGTATAGTAAAACCCTATAGGTATGGCTTCTAACATGGTAAGGCAAGTATAGTAAAGCCCTATGGGCATGGCTTCTAACATGGTAAGGCAAGTATAGTATAACCCTATAGGCATGCTTCTAATATGGTAACACAAGTATAGTAAAATGTAAAGTCCTATAGGCATGGTTTCTACCTGCCTTATCCCGCAAACATGTAAATACCGCCCTTTTTAATAGTTACCCCAATATTCATTTACAAATTATTATAGACCATGTGAATGGATTACATAAGAAAAGTAAAAATTACACTATAGAGAGCCTGAAATGGGCCTAGACTTTTCAGCACCTGATTAGGACTTCCTCCCTGAGTTATGAAATAAACCACCTCAAGTGCCAAGATTGTTCCATAGCCCTTTTCATACCTGGATGTGTCAGAGTTCCCTAAGGACCTCAAGGGATCCCGGGCAGTGCTCACACCTAGATTGCATAACCAAGACAGAGTAAGTGCAGTGTAGAAAGGCCAGTTTTTATGTGTCCAAGTTCTGAGGGAACTCAAGGGTCCCAAGGCAAGGCTCACACAAAAGAGGCAGAATCTAGTGGTCTAAGAGTATATGTGAGAGTGCTTGACATAGATTTAAAAGAGTTGAGTTGGAAACAGTTTTGACAAGGATTAGTTTGAAATAAGTTTTGGAAAGCAGTAGTAGAGTTTGCCTTAGTGAAAACCAGTTCGAAGAAGAAAACAAACAGGACAATCAACAACTCAAGACAAAATCAACATACATAGTTCAAACACAAGCAGGGAAAGGAGGAATTGGGGACAAGTAACTCATATGTGAAAGCATATTTGCACACAGGTTAGAGAAGTACTACAAAGTTTAAATAGTCACAGCAATAGTCTATCACAAAGTGTTCATGCCATGAGCTTAACAACATTAGATTCAAGGGGTGCTAAATAGAGTTACACATTAGGTTTAGGGGAAAGGGTTCAGGATCACATAGTAACTAGGTGTCATGCTTATAATGTTTTAAGTATTAGAGGGTAGGGCTAAATAGTAGTAGAAAAATATAAGAAAGCAGTAGACATACTGAATTACACGGTAATCACATGGCAAATAGGCATGCTAATTGCAAGGGAGACAGAAGAACCACAAGTAGAAGCACAAGAGAAACAAAAGGAAGTGAAATACAAATAGAGACATACTATTTATGATGTTGTAAAATAAACTGAAAACATACTAGCAAAAATGAGAGAATAGGTGCAGAGTGAGGAGTGAAGAGCAGTACAATGAAGGGAAGTAGAGCAGTAGTGTGTAGAGCAGTAGAGTAGCAGAGCAATAGAGTAATGTAACCACTCAGTTTTGGCTTGCAGCCCACTGAGTATCAAGTAAGAGATTAGGTATGTGTGTAAGAGAGAGTTCAGAACAGTGTAATTGTTCGTGTACTATGTTAAAGAGAGGGTAGAGTATTTATAGTTTGAGAACAGGCAGGAAAATAAGGTAATAAGTACTGACTTAGCACCATTATAGAAATAATATAAATCAGAATCTATTAAAGACCCGGACTCCATTCAATTAGGGAGCCATAGTTCAAACGGGTACAAGTTGTATCAAATAAGTAAAGGAATGGCTTGTAAGACTGATTTTACCATAATAGGAGCATGTAGCATGTAATAAGGACTAAGTACAAAATATTTTCAAATAACGAAAGTACATGTTAAATAATTAACAGCATATTTGTGCACATAAACAAGGTAGAGTACAATTTTGAATTTGAAAATTAGTTCAAAGAATCACGAATGAGATTGAAAATCACATAGAATCAACACTAACTAAGGAAAGTATCACAAAAGTAAGGAAGCAATTTCGAAAAATCAGTACAGAATTACAAGGAAAATATACAAAATCACAGAGTCAGGGAAGATATTGCAGGTTTAAGGAGATTAAAATCAACATAAATTATGTGAACAATGAATAAAACAAATAGTCGGATCTATTAAACGATAAATAACACGTATTTGAACAAAATCAGAGAAACCCTAAGAATAAATTAGAGCAGAAAACATAAGAACATACATGAAACCTAGAATGTTCATGAGAGACATGCAAACACATCGCAAATAGACTCAGGTGATGTTTAAACATGCTAAAAATCACAAAGTAATTGCTAAAATCAGAAAGAATCGTTTTTTGCAAAAAGTGTTTTGTAACCCTAGTCTGGAAAAAGAAGAAATCGTTTGAAATCGGAGAAATATTTTGAGGAAAACAGGTGAGAACCGTAAAAGACCCATAGATCCATCACAGATCTAAAACGATCGGAGGATCTATAGCTAGGGTTTTCAGAAAATAGTAGAGATGGTAGAATAGGTCAAGAACCCATAGATCTGTAGTAAAACAAGAAGAAGTTCTTACTCACAAACGGAAAATGGCATGAGACAGGCTGATAAACAAAGTTTCAAGACGGAACTAGTTGGGGTTCCCTTGAGAAGATCTCAAGGATCCAAGAAATCGAAGAGCCATGGCGTGCGGAAGACCAGGTCCGGTCGGAGAAGACATAAAAACATCATAGGAGGGGTTCACGCCGGTGACGACGATTAGGGTTTGAGTTAGGTCTCAGAGAGAATTTGGAGAGGAAGGGATTCAAGGGAGGTGCAAATGAGAGAATGAGGTAGGGTTTTTGGGGGTCGTTGGGTTAAAAAAGGCAAGAAATAACGTGGACCGTTGATCTGGGAGATCAACGGTCGAGATTAGAAAGGGTAGGTGGTGTTTCGGTTTTGGGTATGGGTTAAAAAGGTGTGGGTCGGGTTTAATTGTAAAATTTGGCTGGGGATTGGGGTCCTGATTTGGCTATGATTTAAATAGCCAGTTTGTTTCCCTATTTAATTTATAACAAATAGTAGATAATTTCTAAAATATAATTTAAAGTGCTAAAATGATTTAGAATACACAATTAGCAATTTAAAAATAGAGGATCCAATTTTATGCATATAAAACATAGTTCTTAAAAGGGCTAATATTGCAATTATGTGCATTTTAGCTTTAAAAATATTAAATGTAATTTAAAAGATATATAAAAATTACCTTAGTAATATTTTGGCATAAATATAGAAATCCAATAGGTGAATTATCGAAACAATAATTTTGGAAATAATTATTGGGGGTTTTATGGATAAAAGCGGAGAAAATAAATCAATTTAAAACCCTTAAAATTATGGAAAAATAATAAACACCTTGGACATGCTTATATATGCATATATATGCTATTTTGAAGGTATTTTACATGTTTAAAATGTATAGGAAAAAATTGGGTTTTTAGAAGACATTTTGCTTATTTAAAATACATAGGGAAAAATTGGGTATCAACAACTGCCCCTCTTTACCCGGAAAGAATGAAAGAGTTTCCGGGTAAAGAAATGATGGCCAATTTTGACCGAGCGAAACGGTTTGAAGAGGTTAGGACGCACCTTGGATTCTGAACTGCCTACATATCCCTGGTTACACAGGAATCAGACCTTATGTTGTTCCGGATTCATCTGTAGAGTATATCGATGAAGACATTTCAAGAACGGACGCAATATCTAGGGCTGGGTGAGTGAAAGGTTTACGGGAATGGTTAGGTTTGATACGACTGAGGGAAATGGAGCGGGATCGCTCCTGCTGGGGTAGCCGTTACTCGCTCTCTTATCTGCAAATAGAAATAATACAAGCGTATATTGTGCATAAATTTAAACATGATGCAAACTCCCGTCGGACCATGAAAGTTGTCTTCGGATGATGAGGATGATGTCTTGGGACATGAAGCGTATGATAAGGGATTTGCATGCCATGAAATGATGTTCTTGGGCTTTGAGAATGGTGCCTCCGAAACATGACGCCTTTGAATAATGATATTCAAAAGATTGAAAGAGATCCTCAGGCCATGACATGGTGTTCTCGGGCTATGAAGATGGTGCCTCCGATCGATGACGCCTTTGGATGAGTTGGTGATATTTCAGACCATAAAGGATGCAGTAGTATGATGTGGACAAGAAATGGCTTAGTCTTGAGAATTGAAGGGCAGAGCTTAGCCCATAAGAGAAACGAGATGAATAGTACTTGGGATAGTGCTGAGTTTCGAAGAAAATGGGAGGTAGAGCTTAGCCTTGGAAGACAGAATGATAGCCTTATGTAAAGATGTGAATGCAGATGGAGGTTGAGCTTAACCTTGGAAGGTAGAACGGTAGCCTTATGCAATGTAGATGTAGATGGAGGTAGAGCTTAATCTCGGAAGGCAGAATGGTACCCTCATGCAGATTGGAAGGAAGAATGGTAGCCTTATGCAATGAAGATGCAGATGGAGGTAGAGCTTAACCTCGGAAGGCAGAGTGGTAGCCTTATGCAAAGATGCGAATGTAGATGGAGGTAGAGCTTAACCTCAGAAGGCAGAATGGTAGCCTTATGCAATGCAGATGCAGATGAAGGTAAAGCTTAACCTCGAAAGGAAGAATGGTAGCCTTATGCAATGCAAATGCATATGGAGGTAGAGCATAACCTCGGAAGGTAGAATGGTAGCCTTATGCAAAGATGCAAATGCATATGGAGGTAGAGCTTAACCACGGAAGGCAGAATGGTAGCCTTATGCAATGCAGATACAGATGGAGACAATGTTTAGTATGGGAAGGTAGAATGGTAGCGTTATGCATATTGGGAGGTAGAATGGTAGCCTTATGCAATGTAGAGGCAGATGGAGGTAGAGCTTAACCTCGGAAGGCAGAATGGTAGCCTTATGGAGATTGCAGAATGGTAGCCTTATGCAATGCAGATGCAGATGGAGGTAGAGCTTAACCTCGGAAGGCAGAATGGTAGCCTTATGCAAAGCAAATGCGGATGGAGACAACATTTAGTCTTGGAAGGCAGAATGGTAGCCTTATGCAGATTGGAAGGCAAAATGGTAGCCTTATGCAATGTAGAAGCAGATGGAGGTAGAGCTTAACCTCGGAAGGCAGAATGGTAGCCTTATGCAAAGATGCGAATGTAGATAGAGGTAGAGCTTATGCAATGCAGATGCAGATGGAGACAACGTTTAGTCTCAGAAGGCAGAATGGTAGCCTTGTGCAGACTGGAAGGCAGAATGGTAGCCTTATTCAAGAAATAAAATAACAAATGATAGTAGAGTTTTCTTAGCTGATAGCAGATTGCGGCGTTGTGATTACTGGGAGCATTGTGACATATGGGACATCACTAGTTTATGCTGATAGAAAATGTTAGCAAGTGCAATGGTTCTGAGAGTCGTATTCTTGAACAATGTTTGTCCCATGGGCGTATAGTATGTTTAATGATTTCGCAACCCTAGTTCCTGCATCCAAAGAAAAATCGTGAGTTTTGTAAGGGGGAAGGTTAGTTCGTATCCCCGCTGGCTTTGCTTAACTTGTTCGGCTTCAATCTGGTGATATCGTCTATGTCATTGAGGTAGCATTGCTAGACAAATCAGTTTCAATAATAACATGCATGATTTTGTAAAAGTATGACATAAATGTATAGTTAAAAATAGACTATTGTGACGTAGTTTAGGACATTGCAACCTCTCCTGCTAACAGAATTTTGAGGGTCCTCCTCAAAATTCTGCCCCAGTTTGATGAGTTGACATTTTGGACTATTGCTCGTGCAGCGATCGATTGAAATTACTTTGGAATTTTGAGGGTCCTCCTCAAAATTCTGCCCTAGTTTCCAATTGCGGGGGGGGGGGGGGGGGGGAGGGGAAATGAAATTTTTATTGAATTGTGACCGAACCCATAGGGCTGCCTACGTATCCCCTCTTAAAAGGGAATCAGGTTAGGCGTAGTTCAATTTACATGATATAGGGAAAGCATAAAGATTACACATAGTAACGCTTGACTGCATCTGAATTGATCGGCTTTGGCTAGACTTCTCTGTCCATTTCTGCAAGTATGAGGGCTCCTCCTGTCAAAACCCGATGAACCATGTATGGTCCCTACCAGTTGGGAGAGAACTTCCCTTTGGCTTCATCTTGATGCGGAAAAATTTTCTTTAACACCAGCTTCCCCATTGTGAACTGTCTTGGCTTTACTCTTTTGTTGAAGGCTCTGGACATTCTGTTATGGTAGAGTTGACCATGGAAAACTACATTCATTCTTTTTCCATCTATAAGGGCTAGTTGATCATAACGACTTTTTACCCACTTTGCCTCATCGAGCTCAGCTTCTTGTATGATCCTTAGGGAAGGAATTCCTACCTCAACGAGAACAACAGCCTCTGTACCGTAAACCAGCATATAGGGGGTTGCCCCGGTTGATGTGCGGATTGTGGTGTGATACCCCAGTAGAGTAAATGATAACTTCTCGTGCCACTGCTTATGCTTCTCTATCATTTTCCTCAATATCTTCTTGATATTCTTGTTGGCGGCTTCTACAACTCCATTCATCTGAGGAATGTAGGCTGTGGAATTCCTATGTTTGATCTTGAAAGTTTCGCACATAGCTTTCATGAAGTCGCTGTTGAGGTTGGAGCCATTATCAGTAATGAATGACTCTGGAATCCTGAATCGACAAACAATGTTGTTGCGGACAAAGTCTACCACGACTTTCTTAGTCATTGCTTTGTAAGATGCTACTTCGACCTATTTGGTGAAATAGTCGATGGCTACCAGGATAAACTTGTGTCCGTTGGAAGCAGTAGGCTCGATTGGTTTAATAACGTCCATTCCCCAGGCGGCGAACGACCACGGTGAGCTTGTTGTGTTAAGCTCGCTTGGAGGTACCTTTATCATGTCTGCATGTATCTGATAGCGGTGGCTTTTCCGGACATACTAGATGCAGTTTGTTTCCATAGTCATCTAAAAGTAACCAGCTCGGAGTATCTTCTTTACTAAGACAAAACCGATCATATGTGGACCGCAGGTCCCAACATGAATTTTCTCTAGTAGACTGGATGCTACCTTTGCATCGACATATCTTAATAATCCTAAATTGGGAATCCTCTTATATAGGATTCCTCCGCTGTGAAAGAAGTTGTAGGACAATCTCTAAAGTGTGCGTTTCTGAGTAGGATTAGCAAGTTCTGGGTACTCCCCTTTTACCAAATATTCCTTGATATCATGAAACCAAGGCTTTCCGTCTGCTTTCTCTTCGACATGGGCACAGTAAGCTAGCTGATCATGGATTTTCTCTGGAATGAGATCAATGAAATTCTTTTCTAGATGTTGTATCAAAGATGATAGGGTAGCCAATGCATCGACGAACTCATTCTGGATTTTGGGAACATGCTGGAAGTCCGTCTTTGTGAACCTCTTTCTCAATTCATGTATGTGATACAGATATGAGAGTATCTTGGAGTTCTTGGTCATCCATTCTCCTCGTACCTGATGTACAAGAAAGTCTGAATCTCCAATTACTAGCAGCTCTTGAACGTTCATGTCAATAGCCATTTTGAGTCCTAAGATGCAGGCTTCATACTCGGCTATATTGTTGGTGCATGGGAACTTGAGTTTGGTAGACACCGGATAATGCTGACAGGTTTCTGATATTAGGACTGTTCCTATGCCAACTGCTTGGAAGTTTGCTACTCCATCAAAGAACATTCTCCAACCGTCATAGGATTCTGCAATGTCTTCTCCTATGAATGATACCTCTTCATCAGGAAAATACGTTTTCAAGGGTTCACATCCTCCATCCATGGGGTTTTCAGCAAGGTGGTCTGCCAGTGCCTGTCCTTTGACTGCTTTCTGAGTTACGTAAACAATGTCGAACTCACTCAACAAGATTTTCCACTTGGCTAACTTGCCGGTAGGCATGGGATTCTGAAAGGTGTACTTCAAGGGATCCATTCTCAATATGAGATATGTATTATAGGCATAGAAGTAATGTCTAAACATCTGATCTACCCAAGTCAAAGCACAACAGGTGCGTTCCAATATAGAATACCAGGCCTCGTATGGGGTGAACTTTTTACTGAGATAATAAATGGCTTGTTCCTTCCTCCCTATTTCATTGTGCTGCCCCAGAATGCAACCGAAAGCTCCGTCCAACACTACAAGATAGAGTAATAATGGTCTACCTAGCTCAGGCGGGACTAAGACTGGTGGTGTTGATAGGTACTCCTTAATTCTGTCGAAGGTCCTCTAGCAGTCATCGGTCCATTTGGTGGCGGCGTCCTTCTGTTGTATCTTAAAGATTGACTCATAGATAACTGTAGACTGTGCTATGAATTAGCTGGTGTAGTTAAGCCTTCCCAAGAAACTTACCACATCCTTCTTGTCCTTTGGCGGTGGTAGTTCATGAATGGCTTTGACTTTCAATGGATCCAGTTCTATTCCTTGGTGGCTCACAATAAACCCAAGCGATTTCCCAGCAGGAACCCCAAATACGCACTTTGCGGGGTTTAGTTTCAGGTTGTATCTCCGCAGTCTATTGAAGAACTTCCTCAGATCTTCTATGTGGTCAGTGTCCTTCTTGGATTTCAATAACATCATCCACATATACCTCTATCTCCTTGTGTATCATATCATGTTCATGGCCCTCATGTAGGTGGCCCCTACATTCTTCAGGCCAAATGACATCATCTTGTAACAGTACACTCCCCACGGCGTAATGAAAGCCGTTTTCTCAACATCTTCCTCATCCATCTAGATCTTATGATAACCAGCAAAGCAATTTACGAATGACTATAACTCATGCTTGGCACAATTGTCAATCAGGATATGTATATTTGGTAAAGGGAAGTCGTCTTTTGGATTGGCCCGGTTGAGATCCCGGTAGTCGACATAGACTCTGACCTTCCCATCCTTCTTTGGTACTGGCACAATGTTGGCTAACCATGTTGGGTATTCTACTACCCTGAGAACCTTAGCTTTGATCTGCTTGGTGAATTCTTCCTTGATTTTCAAACTCATATCAGGCTTGAACTTTCTGAGCTTTAGCTTTACCGGTGGACACGTTAGATTGGTTAGCAGTTTGTGAGACATAATAGAGGTACTCAGACTAGTCCTGTCATCATGTGACCCGGCGAATATGTCGTAATACTTCTTTAGAAATTCTATGTATTCTTCCTTATCTAATGGCAATAGGTGAATGCTGATTCGCATTTCCTTGATGTGTTTTTGCATCTCCTAGGTTGACAATCTCGGTCTCGTCCAGGTTGGACTTAGGTTTGTTCTCAAAGTTCTCAACTTCCTTGACAATGTCATCAGGTATGCCGCCTTCCTCTGAATCAATGTCCGTTTGTTGCGTTGTCTCATTGCAAGTCACAGTCATTGGTTCATCAAGATAAGTAATAGTAATGTTGTATTGGTAAAGTAAGGAGGAAATGATAGCAATGAATATTAATTTATAGGAAAAATCATAAATGCTTTTGATAAATTGGATAACTATTTTGAACATCGAAGATCTTATTGCGAGAATTGAAAAATGCGAAAAGAAAATCATTTAGTAAATAAAACAGTGAATAATTCTTATTTTAGCCTTGTTACTCCGAGGCTCGTCGGGCTTTGGTTGTCCTGATGGTCCAATTCTTGAGATGTGCCCCTCTGCTCATAGCCTGTATGGAAGGTCCTTTCTCCCCCTCCTCCTTAAGAATAACGCAACAGTCTATATCATTGTCCTCTAGAAACAAGTTCTTCACTACTGCAAGTGCTTCTTCTTCATCTGACCTATAAATAATGTCGGCATGTTGGAAAGTCTGCTCCAAATGCGGTATCAGCTGCTCTAGTGGATAGTAAGGACTGTGCCATGGTAGCAACCGGTTATTGAATTCTTCCCAAGTGTATTCATATCCCAAACTGAAAGTAGTGCCATGTTTCTTGAGTTTTATGGGTTTAGAGATTCCTTGGAGGTTCTTGCCGAGCCCTTTTCCAGGTTCGTACCTACTCCAACTTAGTATACTCTCGATTTTGCTGTCCCACATTTGTCTTTGTCGATAGCATCGACCCGTTCAATGTGGTGGTAAGTTTCTCCACCTAGCTTCCTTTTCCCTCGATTGCCGGAATGGTCTGGAGACTGTATATATGGTTGCTACCATCACTGTAAATGATCACTTCCTGGTGATTCCATTCGAACATTGCTGCCTGATGCAGTATTGATGCTACGGCCCCAGCAACATGAATCCATAGCCGTCCCAGCAGCAAGTTGTAAGACACTGGTACATCTATCACCTATAAATCGACCTCGAACCAGGTTGGTCCCATCTGCAGGCATAGACTAATCTCACTAATGGTGGACCTATGAGAACCATCGAAGGCTTTCACATTGATTGCTCCATCCTTTATCTCATCCAGCCCTTTACCTAACTTCTTGAGTGTTTCCAGCTGACAAATGTTAAGACTAGAACCTCCATCGATCAAGATTCTGGTGATGAAATAATCTTCGCATTGCATGGTGATGTGCAGTGCCTTGTTGTGCCCCAGCCCTTCAGGTGGCAGCTCATCCTCATGAAAGGTGATCTTATGGCTTTCCAGAACTTATCCTACCATATTAGCCACTTCCCCTCTAGTGATGTTACTTGGTACATATGCTTTATTTAGCACTTTTAATAGAGCATTCTTGTGAGTCTTGGAATTTTGCAGCAAAGAGAGAATGGATATTTATGCTGGCGACTTGTTTAACTGGTCCATGACCGAATATTCCTTGGCCTGTATTTTCCTCCAAGGGTCGTCAGGACCTGTCTCAATGAGGGGTGGCCGATTGGAGGCCTGCTTGCTTGATTCGGCTAGATGTTTAGGGGTATAGACTCTACCAGTTCTTGTTATACCCTGTGATGCGACAGTTTCTTCAATCCTGACCTTGCCCTTCCTTCTCGTCTTAGCTGTATCCTAGGGTACAACATTTGTACAGAATGGAGGCATGGTAGACATCGCCACTAGAACCGGCGCGGCTATCCTCACTTCAAATAGAACATGTTCCTTGGGTGGCAAGACTGCCACCTCAAATGAATGGGTACAGTTGCCAGAGACATGAATTCATCATTGGTACTGGTGTTTTTACGGATGGCGCTGCTTTAAACTCGAGAGGTACATACATATTCACCTCAGCATCCTCAAACGGTTAGATATGGACTATGATTGGATTGAGAGTAATCATTGGTTTCTTTGGGTCATCACTTTTTGTGATTAACCCGATCGATCCCTCGGATCCCAGTCATCTTCTACTTCAATCATGAGGATACCTCCACCGTTATGGTTTGGCAGAGGATTGTTGCGTACGTTTGGAGTGGGTTCCTTTGCTACAATGATCTTGTTATTAATCAAGGACTGTATCTTGTCTTTCAAGGAGCGGCATTAATCGATGATGTGCCCTTTCATGCTGGAGTGGTATGCACAGGACTTGTTCGGGTTAACCCACTAAGAAGGATTCTTAGGGGTTGTAGCAGGGATGGGAGTGACATAACCAGTAGCTTTAAGTCTCTCATACAGCTGGTCGATGGGTTCAGCGATGGCTGTATAATATTTTGGAGGTTTGCGATCAAAATTAGGTCGGGGTCTAGGGAAATTTTGGCGTGCAGGGGGTGATTGATAATGGGATGGTTGAGCATTATAAGTTTGGTAGACATGAGTGGGTTGGGAGTATCTGGGTGAGGTAGGTTGATATGTAGGAGGTGGAGATGACTGATAAGTTGGTGGCGGAGCTTGGTATGAGGGTGAGGGTACTTGGTAATTTGGAGTTGGATGGTATGTGAGTGGAGGTGTTGGGTAAGCTTGGTATTTGAGGGGAGACTTGGTCCTTTGTTCAACCATCACAACCCCTACGTCCCTTTACTTGGACACACCACCGGACTCTAAAGCCTTATTTGTAGCTTGCAAGACTTCAAAATTTGTAACCATACCACTTTTATACCTTCTTCAATTCTTTCACCTAATTTGATAATGTCGGAGAACTTGTGGTTCTCAATCATCATCAACCATTCATAGTATTGCGGGTCCTGAGCCAGGACAACAAACTTGTTCATTTGCTCCTCTTCTATGGCGGGTCTGACCTTAGAAGCTTCCGACCTCTAACGAGAAGCATACTCGTGAAACGTATCCGTGGGATTCTTCTTCAAGTTTTGGATATAGAACACGTCTAGTGCATTCTCTGTATTAAACCTGAATCTGTCTATAAAGCCAGATGCCATGCCTACCTAGCTTGACCACTTTTTCAGATCTTGGCTGATGTACCAAGAAAATGCATCTCCCTTCAAACTCCTCATGAACAGCTTCATGCAGATCCTTTCATCCTTCCCTAACCTAACCATCTTGTCGCAATATGTCCTCAGATGGACCCTTGGATCACCTACACCATCAAACATTTCAAATTTAGGAGGTTTGTACCCCTCAGCCAGTTCGACATCAGGCTGTATGTAAAGATCCTCATAGTTCAGCCCCTCGATTCCTTTGTTTCCCTCAACGCCCTGAATCCGGCTAGTCAGTTTCTTAAGTTCCTTGGCCAAGTTCGTGATAAGTAGATCCTTTTCATCAAACTCAGGTATGCCTGATATAGGTTGGGTGGAGTGTGATATGGTCTCCACGTAGATATGAGTGTTATGATGGCCTAGTGTATGCCTTTGGAAATGGTCGTTTGTGGAGTTCTGAGGTTCTAGGATGAGTAGTGGAGTGTTGTTTGGGGTATGTCAGGTGTTACATTGGTTCTTTGGTGGAGCAGCGAGATGGTGAGGAGCGGGATGATTTTGTTGTTTTGGGATATTTTGAGGATGTTTAGGGTTTTGAGTGTTGGGGAAGTTGATATCTAGGGTGTTGACGGAAAATGACGGTTTGCTAGATTTCGAACTTGATTGAGCTCTTCCTGGAATTTCAACAGTTTCTGTTCAAGTTGTGACACATTCTCGTTTGGAATCCGAATACCATGGTCATCAGTGGCCTCTATCCGTTCAGCGGTGTTTTCCTTCCTGATGTTGTTCAAATACTCCATCTTGCCTTTGTTCTTGCCTTTAATGGGACTAAGAGGAGGAGTGGGTGGAGGGCCCCTGGATCTTGTTAAATTAGATGATGATGCCAGAGTGCACGAACTAACCTTTGGGGAGGGGAGTAAATAAAAGAATAAAATAAAACAAAAGGTAATCAAGTCAGTGAGGATTATAAAAAGTATTGCAATATTTAAACACATAGTACGGGAATGTAAAGCGCGTCTTAATTTGGGAACCTCTTTGTGCCCGAGGTAGGCCTAGCGAAAAATTGATTTGGAAAACTTAGAATTCTAAATGCCTCATTTTATTGATAAAGATAGACGAATCCCAAAACGACACTAAATAAACAAGAAATAAAAGTCAATATTGGCCATTGGCCTTATTACATTCATAAAGCGAAAAAGCAAATTCCTATCTATTTGGTCCCAGAAGGACCTTCCCCAAATTCGACTTCCTTGGGTCCGTCGAACAACTTCCCCAATTCGCGATAACTTTTTCATCGGCCTAAAAATCCAAGACAATGAAATCAGCCGGGAAAATAAATTTCCCAATTTTCAGTAGCACATCTTCTATCACCCCTTCCGGGTAAGCTATGGACCTATCTGCTAGTTGAAACATCACTGTGGTGGGTTTTGGAGCTCCCAAACCCAATTGTTTGTACAATGACACTGGCATCAAATTTACGCTGCTCCCAAATCACAAAGTGCATGGCCTACATCAGCATTGCCTATTCTCACAGGGATAGTAAAGCTGCCAGGGTCCTTAAGCTTTTGAGGAAGCTTATTTTAGACCCTTGAAGTGCACTCTTCAGTAAGTGCAACTGTTTCAAATTCAGTTAGTCTTCTCTTGTTAGCCACAATGTGTTTTATGTATTTGGCATATTTTGGAATATCACGAATCGCATCTACCAATGGAATATTCAATTGAATCTGACTCAACATAGAGAGAAATTTGTTGAACATGCGATCGTCATTCTTTTTCTGCAATCTTTGTGAAAAAGGTGGTGGTGGCCTTGGAACATTCACAGGTGCTGAAATTGTATCATCTTTCCTTACTTCCTGTGTTGCTTTGAGAATCAATTCACCCTCAGGTACAGGCTTGTCTTTTTTCTTCTTTGGAACTTCTTCTAATTCCCTTCCAGTTCTAAGTGTAATTGCACTAACTTGCGGATTTTTCTCTGTATCACTTGGAAGAGCACCTGCAGGCCTAGTATTTTGATTTGCAACTAGTTGTCCCAATTGTCTTTCAAGATTTCTAAAGTTCGTTCTGAGTTTTTGATTGTTTTGCAACAATTTTTTCAACAAATCATTTGTACTTTCTTCTGCTTGCTGTGGCGGCCTTTGAGATTGATTAAAATTTCCTTGGGGTCTAAATTGATTTTGATTGGGTTGATTCCCACCCCAAGAGAAATTAGGATGATTCCTCCAATTTGAGTTGTAAGTGTTCCCATATTGGGCTTGTTGATTCATCGACCTCTGCTTTGTTGCCCCACATAATAAATAGATTCAGGATTCACGGGGCACATGTCACTAGTGTGATTGTCACCACACATTTCACAACAAACTGACATTTGTTGAACCTGCTGCATTGGTTGTGATGGTCCCATTGTCATTCTGGTCATTTGATTTGCCAATTTTGCTAAATCTGCTCTCATGGCGGAAATGTCATCCAGTTCAAGTAACCCTGCTTTCTGTTTCATTGCTCTCCTTGGTTCTCCTTCACCTTGCCAATTATGATCATTAGCAGTAAAGTTATTCAGCAGAAGTTGTATTTCACTGTATGGTTTTTCCATGCAACTACCTCCACAAGCTGAATCAAGATTCATTTTGGAAGTTTCGTCTAATCCATCAACAAAAGTATGGCCCAATACTTCATCAGTTTGACAATGATGAGGATAATCCCGAAGTACTTTCTTGTATCTTTCCCAAGCTTAGCGAAGAGTTTCACCATCCCGTTGTTGAAACCCAAGAATCTGACTCCGCAAAACTGTCTTTTTGGTGGGGAGAAACTTGATTAGAAATTTCTTTGCTAAATCATCCCAATTGTGGATTGAATTAGCTGGCTCTTTTTGCAACCATTCCCTAGCATCCCCCAATATTGAAAAGGGAAATAAGGTCAGCCTGACATAATCCTTGGAAACATTTGGATAATTGTAAGTATCCGTTATTTCCAAAAAATTTTGAATGTGCCTTTGTGGGTCTTCATGAGATAGACCAACATATTGCCCAGTGGACTGTATCAGCTGCACCATGTACTGTTTAAGCTCAAAGTGACCGGTGATTTCAGGCTTCACAATGGCCTGAGTCATATTAGCAAGGTTTGGCCTTGCTGCTTCTATCACCGCACGTTCTTGATTACCTGCCATCACTGTTGGCTGTGGTTGAACTTGAATATCCAACTCTCTTTCTATTTTGTTTCTAGCTTCTCACTCCTTCCTTGTTCTATGAATTGTTCGTTCAATTTCAAGATCAAAAGGGAAGAGGTTGTTTGTGCTTCTACTCCTCCGCATTCAAGAGAAGAGCCTGCGCAACACAAACAAAGTAGATGAAAAATTTAGGTTTTTATTAACAGCTAATAAAATCTTAAAACAGTCAAGTAACTAATTTCAACTCCCCGGCAACGGCGCCAAAAACTTATTGCGACCAAAACACTCATGCAAGTGTACGCGATCGACAAGTAATATAGTAGTAAGTAAAGTATCGTTCCCACGAGGAATTGTGATCAACTTATCGACTGATGTAGACTCAAACAATTATCAATTCAAGCTAAATTATCACAAAATATATAAAGAACCAATTTACAACTTACTTAATAATTGCACAATAATTCAACACAAAATTACTACACCAATTTCACAATATGTTTATAACAATTTGGATAAATATATTCCCGGGTCATGGACTTGCTAGAAATTATGCTACTATTTTAGCTTAAAATGGATTTATTGAATTATCCGGGTTATTGATTATTGGGTTAATAATATTCATAAGAATCTTTCGAGTTCTTATGCATCTATTCAAGTTAAACTAATACCTATATGTCTATGGTATTAATATTAGCAAGAATGCATTTACAACTCCTATTTTTCAACCAAGCAAGGCAATTAAGTATAGTTCTATCTTAATTGCGAATCTCTCACCCGATGCCCAGGATCTAGATCTTGCTCTATTTGATTCTATATGCAATCAAGAATTTCCTTTGTCAAGTTTAATTCAAGATTCGTAAATAATATTTCACTCTTAGCTACGCAGTAAAATAATTAGAAGCAGAATCAAATAAACAACCCATAATGATAAATTCAAGATCATCAATCTAAGCTTCAAATAACATAATTATCTAACATCCATGACCCAAGAATACTAGAGTTTTTAGCTACTCATAATCATACAAAAATCAACAATAAAAGTTTTAAACATAATATTAACAAACAAATAGAAGAAAGTTTAGAAGAACTCTTTGAATCCTTGCTCCAAGATGTTGTTCTTCTTCTCCTTTCTTAGCTCCAAGATGAAGCTCCTCCTTCTTCTATGACTTTTTTCCCCCTCAAAATCTGATCTTCTCTCAATAATGGAGCTTCACTTTATGTAAATTGAGTGGGATTAAGAAGGAATTCCAATTTTACCCCCAAATAATTGATTTCCCGGACAGGACTAGCGCGGGAGCGCATGACTAGCGCATAACCCGCGCTAGTGGGGTTTCTTTCTGTCAAAAACAATTGAACTAGCGCGGGAGCGCATGACCAGCGCATGACCCGCGCTAGTGGGGTTTTCTCTTGTTAAAATGTTGCTGCTCAACTTTTCGTCATTTGACTCCATTTTTCACTTGATTACCATCATAAATCCTCATTTGTTTATTGAACTCCTGTGAGACATTAAAGTCATGATTAGAGCCAATTTTTACATTATTTAAACATTTACAATAGTAAACCATCCTTAAGTTGAGCTAAAACATTAATATAGCCTATTATCAGTAATAAGGCCAGAAAGAGTTTCTCAGCACAATTCCCTGCATTGTTACACGATGGCCCCAAAACCATCATCAAGCGGTCCAAGGCTCGATTATACACAAATGAAACAGGAGCAAGTTAGGACTAGTCCTTGCAATAGTAACCAAAGCAGCATTTGTCATTTGGAAGCAGAAGTATAAAACTGACTGAAGCTTAGGGCAGCCAGCTGAGACAGATACAAGGCCTTGCTCTGTCAAGGATACATTCGGTTCTTGGCAATCTCCTCAAGACCGGTATCTTCAATATAACCTAGCACACTACAATCACATGCTGTAATCGTCATAGAATTTATAACATGCTCTATGATAACATTAAAATGATGTAGAGCTAGCTGCAACAGCAACTACAACAGCATTTTGTGCAAAGTCCTGAGCAATAGCATAATTAGAAATACTAAAAATTGCTGATATAGGAGGACCTGTTGATGATGGGAAAGGAGCAGGACTAAAAATTGCTTCGGGCCGAGGTGAACGAGTGCCAAAAAAAAAAAAAAAAAAAAAAAATTGCATCAAGTATACAACACGAGTGCCATGCTGAGGGGCTGGAAAAGTGACAGAGTATACCAACAATGATTCGGGTTGCCTCTCCATCAAAATTGCATCAAGAGAACCTTTCCGCATGGATTTCAGACAAGGTAAAAATCAAGCCAACAATCTAGTGAATTGAAAGAAGCCAAGCACTGTGCAATCACGTCCAGGATCTCCTTCAAGACTCTTAGGTGAAATAAAATGGAAACATATGTAATAAGAATCTAAAAAACTAAAGCTAGCGAAGGAGCCCCGCAAAAAAATATTATATAACATATACATATACATATACATATATATATATATATATGTAATGCAATATATGCAAGAATTCAGTTGATCATAGATTGCACCTAAAGAATAGTTGACAAAATCGCCAAAAGAAACAGCAAAGATGTCAATTTTACCAGAAATTACCGCACCCAAGTTAGGATTTATCCGGATGAGGCCTTTGCTACGGGATAATAAATCTAGTCAAGAAAAAAAAAACAGAATTATGACGCCGGTTGTGGGTAAATTACAGCTTTTTACTGGAGAAATTCACATACCTGATGACAAATGGAAGCTGATATTTGGTATGAAGAAATCAAAGATCGGACGGGAAAGTAACCGGAAGCTGCTACATGTTCCCTAGGAAGAGTTGAACATGGAGCTTCAATCAGGCCTAATGTTGAACAGCAGCACCTATTTAAACTCTTCGCACACGCGACAACTAAAGATCCCATTTCTTTAGAATATCTGAACAGTTTTCACATGTTAGTGATTGTATTTCTTGAAAGATTTACAAAAACTGAGAAATAGGATAACTTTCATAGAGGTTGCCAACCTTTTGTTTCTTCCCCATCATAGCAGAGAGTCAGCAATCCCATGTATGTTTCTTCATTTACAAGCTGATGTACTGGCAAAGTGAATTGTATCTACATGTGCTCTGCAAAGAAAATTACACTGGTCAAAGTCCATGAAATAAAGGAGGTAATAAATTCGTCTATACTCGCATTTTTCCAAGGGTAAGAGCGCTCAATACTTACTCCTGATCTGAAGCTTGTCTTCTCCCATCATATCTTCAACATATTTCTTAATCTCCAAAGCAGAATCTTCCAGTTGAGGGCTCCATGGGAGTTCGATAACTTTTAATGAACTAATATCCCCGAAACAAGGCGGAATCTCCTCAAGCATGCAACATTCGCACAGTCGTAATTTCTCAAGCACGGGAAAGGATTCCTCTCCAACCTCCCACTTAGCAAGAGTCACTCGCTGCAACGTCAAACATTTGAGATTCTCGAAGCTGTCTTCATCCCCCATGTTCCATTCTTCTCCATCGATGATTACGCTAATAAGGTTCAGCTCTTCAAGGTTGGGTAGTTTTGCTATTGTTGATAGTGAATCGGATGTCATCGGAAACTGACGCAACGACAATTTTTTCAAACTCGAAGGGAAGTGAAAATTCCACAGTGGATTTTCAAACTCTAAGGGTGCGCTATCACTTGAATTTGAACTTTGAAAAGTTACCACGATTATTTCTAGTTCATTTAAGAAGTCCAACTTCGGGAACCAATATCCCTCTGTTGAACATGATTCCTTGAGAAAAAATCCAAGCTCTTGAAGATTGGGAAACCTTTTGAAAATATCATGTGTGTCTTTCGAATAGGAAAGCTCGAGTAGCTCTAATGTTCTCAAGTTCTCTAACTTTGGGTCCTCTACTGTCAATATTGGTTCATCTGTGTCCAAATCAATGAAGGAACCGGCATATACGTTCAGCACTCGTAATTTTGAAAGACTCCAAATAGTCGGTAGTAGTACCATAGATTGATTACCGTTATCCAGAGACAGAGTTTCAAGATTCCAGAGGTTTGATAAAGACGAAGGCAGAGATTTAACTTCTGTCTGAATGTGTAAGAACCTCAAATGAACCAACATGCATATTTCATTCAGCAAAGAATCTTTCACCTTGATAAAGGAGCGATCCAGGATCAACACTTTAAGAAGCCTCAAGTGTCTTAGGTGACATACATCATAAAGACAGTTGCCCAGCTCGTGTCCATTTATCTTCAAAGAATAGAGGTGCTTACCAGAATGCCTTTTCGCCTTTGAATCGAACAAGACAAAATTGTTATGCCCAAAGTGCTCCTTATCAAAATCAATTCTCATGTGACGTGGCATCAGATCTGAAGAAGATGATGATGCAGCACTTGAACTTATGAAGTCGAACAACTTTTCCTCTCTTGCTTTTATCAAACAAAAGTCATGCACAAGATCATGAATTTGGCAAGTCCGGTCTTTACCTATCTCCTTGAAAGAAATTACCAAGCTACTGGAAATTAAATTATCCAGATAATCCTCCATCACTTCTTCCACACTCTTCATATTTGTCTGTTCCACAAATCCTTCGGCACGCCATACAATTTTTAAAACATCGACTCCAATTAATTCGTCCTTTGGATAACTTGCAAGGTAAAGTAAGCACGGCTTTAGATGATCAGGCAAATGGTCATAACTTAATTCTATAATCCTCCTCACTTCCACTTTCTTGTTAAAAATGAAGGACTTCAAATTATTTTGAACTTCAAGCCACACACTCTTTTTCTTTTCCTTCCCTGCAATGACTCCAGCAATCAAATCAACCACCAAAGGAAGCCCTTTACAGTTTCGGACTATCTCTTCTCCAACATCCACTAGTTCATCAGGGCAACGTTCTTTTCCAAACACCTTTTTCTCTAATAACTCCCAACTTTCTTCCGGTCTTAGCAATCGAAGGTCAAGAGGATCACTGTGGCGTTGTGCATGCAAAGCCACTTCCTTTTTTCGAGTCGTCAAAATAATTCTACTTCCTTTCTCATCTTGATGAAAAGGTCTTGTTAAATCATCCCATGTTGTAGTATCCCACAAGTCATCTAAGACAATAAGGTACCTCTTCCTAAATAGCTTTTTTCGTAGCCCATCAGCAACATCAACATTCTCACTTAATTTTGAACTTGAGCTAGTAACTTGATTAAAAATGTTCTCCAACAACTTCTTCTCATCATATTTTTGATCGACTGTACACCATGCACAAATGTCGAAATGACTAGAAACTGAATTATCATGATACACTTTATATGCCAAAGTAGTTTTACCGGAACCTGGCATACCAGTGATCGAAATGACATCTAGCATTTTTGGTCCACTGATGAGATTCCTAATTATCCAATTTGTCTCCTCTTCAAAACCTACGATTATTTGCTCAGCTGATGATGACTTGCTTTCAAGTGGCTTATTGGGAGAGTTTACAACAATGAGGCTCTTGTTTTTGGGAATCTTCTCAAGTAAGATCTCTTCTTTGATAAGCTTGATCTTTTCTATGGCAAGGGGAAGTGAGAAAATAAGATGTAAGAGACCATTGTCTCTTACAATAATTGAATCAATGACATCTTTTGCCTCATATGCTAGATCTAAAACACGTGCCCAAAGATCTTTATACAATTCTTGTTCAACATTCATGAAGATAGATCTTATCAATTCTAGATCTTCTTTTACCACCGCAATTTCTTTCTTTATCAAAGCAACTGAACAAGCATTGGAATTGAGCAAATCATTTAAGTGTATGAGTAGAAGATGCATGCAGAGGGATCCCTCACTCACGGGGAAGCATAGTTGGGATGAGTCTGGGGCTTTTAAGTAAACATGTTTGAGATCTCCTTTTAGGAGTTCAATATTTTCCATTAAGTCCAAAGTTTCATGGTTTTTTCCACTAGTACACACTTCATTTCTGGATTTCTCTTCTAAGACGCGAACAAGAGTTGATACCTCCCTTCCGACACACGCCAAGAAATCAAGCAGTATGTCATGATGAATAAAGTTTGTGGTAGCATCAGTAAGAATAATTAATAGGAACTCGATCATGACATGAATGTTTCGAGCCCCTGAATTGCTAGAGGTAATAACCATGCGCTCTTGTAGATGAATCAGATATTCCCTAAAAATGTCCGGAGAGATTTTTATGAGCTGCTTAATGAAGCCTCCAACTTCTGCTGATGCTGAAGCTTTCAAATTTGTATGACATATGTGCATAATCTCAAGTTCAATCGGAATAATCTCCAAGAGTAGATGTGCTAGCTTGAAGAGACGAGAGGCTCCATCAATCTGATCATCCCAGAGGAAATGTCCTACTCTCTCGGCCATAGGTTGAAACCTAGGTAAGACATTTTTAACAATCTCATGCTCAAGACACGCATTCACTATCAACCCATGGAAATCTCTTATGTTGCCACATACATTCTGAAGAATCTCATATTCAGTCACTAAAGGAAAAACCTGTTCAGCACGATACTTGGATAAACGATAGAGATTCTGGAGGAGGAAATCCAACTGATCCGCAGTCATGGTGGCACTTGATTTATCAAGAAGACATGAGCTAATACAATTATCCATATTCTCCACGAGGCAAGGAAGGACATGATGCATGCCTTGTTTTAACCGCATGCAGTTGCCAAAATCATACAAAATTGTTTCAACCTCCTGCCTTTTGAGATTCATTGTATAATTAAACTTTTGCAGATCGGAATAAGAAAGCTGTACATATATACAGAAAAATGCCAGCTCCAATTTCAGCTTTTCAATTAGATCCACGTCAACAATTTTTTGATTTTCTTCATTATTTACGCTCTCTATGAAATCCAGAACATTGACTATGTCCTTGCGAAGAGCAGAAAATGACACCTGCCAAAGGACCAAACGTTATATCAAATTCTCAAAAGAAAGACCGTTAATTCTCTATATATTATGTTGTCAGAGTTTGAGCAAATGGTTATGTATCCAAAATAAGCATGCCAAGAAAGATGGTTTACTATGCATATGTTCAACTGCATTAAAATAATAAGTTCAACTGGTGTCTATTTATAATGTTCAAACATATAAAAACAACCTCTCGAAATTATAACCAACCAGGATTGATATGCTTTATAATGTTTACTTATTTTTTATTTTATTCTTAAAACTATAAGTTTATAATTCTATTAGTAAGTTCCTATTCTTTGCCATAAAATAGTGAATGGACATGTCTCTAACAAAAACATGCCCAACTCGGTATTTATAACAAATCATACAAACTTATCATGGTTAAGCGATTTAATAACATGTCAATATATATTAAATGAAGAAAACCTTATATGCAGATACATGTCATGCATCTATTGATTTAGTGTGTAAAGTCACAATTAACTAGAAAGAAATAAAATAAAACAAATAACAAACGAAATTTATTTGATTCATAATATTAAGAGAAAAAGTAGTATATACGTCACGGCTTTCAATTTCTTCAACCATAAGTTTCTGCAAATAAACACCAATAGCCTCAAGGAGCACTCCAGAACACCCGTGAAATCCCACAATAGCTACACCTTTCAACACAAGTGAAAATGGGGTTCCATCGGCCTCAGACCCAAATGGTCCATAATTCTTTGAATTAGTTATAAAACATAGAGACTTTATAACTGAATGGCTATCATAACATCCAAATGTCCCCTTGATGCCTGTTAAATATTCCAATGGAGTCGCCTCAATAACAACCTGATATTATTACAAATCACATATCGGTTAAATAAGTACTAGATTCAGCAATTCAGACAAGAATTCAGAGAAAAGTGCAAGAATGTCACATTAGGTTCGAAATCAACAGGTGCACTCATATCTTTGACTTGAAAGATGCTTATATAACTATAAAGTTTATGCAGTGTACACTGAAAATGATGCAAAAATTGCCACACTATCATGTTAAGTTGATCTATAACATGTCATTTTTCATATCAAGGGCATGATAAGGTAACTTGAAGGCCGTAAGATAAATGAATCACCTGCTATAGCTGGTTCAATTGTCTTGATAATTAATTATTATTTTTACATAATTTAAGTTCATTACTACGACATGACACAAATTTAACTTGAGAAGAACATTCCAATCCTGAGAAATAAATATGTCGACTATAATTATTTTAGACTTACCTTGTCTATTCGACCTCCATTCCCACCAAACTTTGGTGAGTCTATGGTAGTACCTTGTTCAGTAATGGTTCTGAACATGATGGAGTCTATAAAATCTCCATGAGCAATCAATATTTCTTTAATGGGACTTTTCAGCTTGTAATTCCATTCTGATCCACCGGTATTGCCTCCCCATGGCTCCACCAATATTGAGTCCGCTTGATCGTAACTCACTTGATTTCCCTTCACATACATAACAAATTAAATCAGTGGTTCCATTATCAAATTTTATCCCAATATTGGTAGTTTTATTTTGCAGTGAACAACAAAAAAAACGAATGAATATATATACAGTCATGTAAAAGAAGAGATGGCAAGGTACCATTGTTGGCAATTTGTTTTCCTTTTTTGTCATTTTCCCTTTCTTATGATCACCTGATCCTGATCCCTATATGAGGTGTCATAAGAGTAACATAAGTTAATTGTTTAATGAAAGGGATCTGCCCATGTGTGCAAGTGTGCGGTGAAGAAAATTAAGGAAGTAGAGGTGGTTAAGCAAACAAGCGAATAATCACAACATACGTCATCGATTTCAATTATTTCTTCAACCATAGGTTCATTTGGCTCAATTGTTTTATCTTCAGGTTCCTTTGCTGAAGCAGGGGGAGTAAGTTTCTGCAAATAAACACCAATACCATCAAGGTACGCTCCGCAACGCCCGTGAAATCCCTCAATAACTCCACCTTCTTTCATCACAAATGAAAATGAGGTTCCACCAGCTTCAGACCCAAATGGTCCATAATTCTTTGAATTAGTTATAAAACATAGAGAGTTTATAACCAAATGGCTACCATAACGTCTAAATGTCCCCTTGATGCCTATTAAATATTCCAATGGAGGCGCCTTAATAACAACCTGAGATTATTGCAAATCACATATCAGTGAAATAAATAGCAGAATCAGGAATTCTGACAAGAATTCAGAGAAAAGTGCAAGAATGTCACATTAGGATTCGAAATCAATAGGTGCATTCATATCCTTAACTTGAAAGATGCTTACAACAACAACAACCTAGCATAATCCTACAAAGTGGGGTTTGGGCAGGGTAGTGTTGATAGGACCAAACCTATTATTGTATGTGAAAGTAGACAAAACAAAAGAAAGAAAAATAAAAAAGAGATGAAAATATGATGTAAGCGCTTACATTGACATTCTTGTGATGTAAGCGCTTACCTCAGCATTCTTATGATGTAAGCGCTTACATCGGCATTCTTATGATGTAAGTGCTTACCTCGGCAGGGCATTCAAATGCTTATAAATAGAGGTCTACATTTTCATTTGTAGAACATCCCAAAACTTCTTCTTTCTCTCTTCAATTAATAAAGAGTTATTCTTTGTGTGGCCGTGGAGTAGGCAAAAATTGCCGAACCACGTAAATCTTGTCTTGTCTTGTCTTGTCTTGTGCAATTTATTGCTTTTCTCTCTTAAATATTCTTTTCTTTCTATTAGCTTGATACGCTTCCCTACAACTGGTATCAGAGTACAGACAGTGTAATTCTGGTAGAAAAGTACAGTATTGGTGCAGGTACTATTCACAAGAATAGTGCGACACTATTGATCATCGTTACTATTCACAAGCACTATTCACATAAATTGTTTTTGTGAAAAATGGCATCGGAAGAAGGGAAGGTTAAGATTGACAAGTTCAATGGCAAAGATTTTGGATTCTAGAAAATGCAAATAGAGGACTATTTGTACTAGAAAAAATTACACTTACCTCTGACCGAGGTGAAACCGGAGACTATGTCCAAAGCGGATTGGGATCTATTAGATCGCCAAGCTCTTGGTGTGATTCGTTTGACGCTAACACGAAATGTGGTGTTTAACATCATTAACGAAATGACCACTGCAGGCTTGATGAATGCGTTATCAAATATGTATGAGAAGCCATCTGCTTCAAATAAAGTCTATTTGATGCGTCGATTGTTCAACTTAAAAATGACAGAAGGTGGATCAGTCACGGAACATATCAATGAGTTTAATACAATATTAACTCAGTTGAGTTATGTTAATATAACAATTGATGACGAAATCAGGGCGTTGATTCTACTATCATCTCTACCGGAGAGTTGGTCTGCAACAGTAACTGCAGTTAGCAGTTCATCAGGAAGTACCAAACTCAAATTGAATGATATTAGAGACTTGGTTCTAAGCGAAGATATTCGTCGAAGAGAATCAAGTGATTCCCCAGGATCTGCTTTTAGTACCGAATCAGGGGGAGAATCAACTAAAGAGGACAGATTTACGGTCGTGGAAGATCAAAGTCAAGGAGAAGAGGACAATCCAAAAATCGCAAGGACATTACTTGTTGTAATTGCGATAAAAAAGGTCACTACAGTAGTCAATATAGAGAACCAAAGAATAAGAAGGAAGAAAATTCAGCAAATGTAATTGCTGAACAAGTCGGTGATGCACTAATTTGTTGTGCAGACAGTCCAATCGAATCTTGGATTCTGGAATCAGGTGCATCCTTTCACTCTACATCATGCAAAGAATT
Source organism: Nicotiana tabacum (assembly GCF_000715075.1). NCBI lineage: Eukaryota > Viridiplantae > Streptophyta > Magnoliopsida > Solanales > Solanaceae > Nicotiana > Nicotiana tabacum. Next base: position 6,508,757 of record NC_134082.1, on the reverse strand, counting down.
ATTGCATAATTATATTGCTGGAAAATTTGGGAAAGTTTATCTAGCAGACGGCGAACCTCTCGACATTGCCGGAAAAGGTGAAGTTCATATAAAGACTTCACAAGGCACGCTATGGAAATTGCAAAATGTACGACATGTTCCTAGCCTCAAGAAAAATCTGATATCTATGGGTCAGATTGACGATGAAGGATATACAACAACATTCGGCAATAGATCGTGGAAGATAACCAAAGGGAATTTGGTTGTGGCACGAGGCTTCAAAAGGGGAACACTGTATGCAACTGCAATAGAAAGAGATACTATAGCAACAATTGATCATGGTCGTGATACAACATTGTGGCACCAGAGGCTCGGGCATATGAGGGAGAAGGGAATGAAGCTTTTGGCATCCAAAAAGAAGTTGTCAAACCTAAAACATGTTGAATTAGGTTTGTGCGAAGATTGCATTTACGGGAAACAAAAGAGAGTTAGTTTCTCAACGGTGGGAAGGACGCCAAAGAAGAGAAACTGGAACTAGTGCATACAGATGTGTGGGGACCAGCTCCTGTAACTTCTCTAGGAGGCTCACACTATTATGTCACTTTCATTGATGATTCCACAAGAAATGTATGGGTTTATTTTCTGAAAAATAAATCTGATGTATTTGTTACCTTTAAAAGATAGAAAGCTGAAGTTGAAAATCAGACAAGTCTAAAGTTAAAATGTCTGAAGTCTGACAATGGAGGAGAGTATGATAGCCAAGAGTTCAAAGCATTTTGCTCGGAGAATGGGATCAGAATGATCAAGACAGTTCCTGGAACACCGGAACAAAATGGTGTTGCTGAGAGGATGAACAGAATCCTGAATGAACGAGCCAGAAGTATGAGAATACATTCTGGATTGCCGAAGTATTTTTGGGCTGAGGCTGTTAACACGTCAACTTACCTCATAAACAGGGGACCCTCTGTACCGATGAATTTTGAAATTCCTGATGAGGTATGGAAAAGAAAGGAGGTAACTCTCCCACATCTGAAAATATTTGGTTGTGTTGCTTATGTGCATGTAAACTCTAATGATAGAGATAAGCTTGATCCTAAAGCAAAGAAATGTTTCTTTATTGGCTATGGTGGTGATAATTTTGGTTATCGGTTTTGGGATGATTAGAATAAAAAGATCCTAAGACACAAGAATGTCACATTTAATGAAAATGTGATGTACAAGGACAAGCTTGAAGTAGAACCAACCAACACCAGCAAACAGACAATGTCTGAAATAGTTGAGTTAGAAGAAATCTCAGAAAATGAAGTGGCTAGAGGGATTACAACTGATTCTGAAATTGAAGATGAAGAACCAGAAGCCGAATTTGAAGAAGAACTCGAAGCCGAACCTGAAGCGGAACCAGAGATAGAATCAAATCCAGAACCAAATCTGGAATTAGGACCTGAATCAAATTCGGATTCTGTTACTCATGAACCTACATTGAGGAGATCTAAAAGAGTCACGAATGCTCCGGATAGGTTAACTCTCTCTCTTCACTATTTACTTTTTACTGATGCTGGAGAACCAGAGTATTTTGTTGAAGCAATGCAGGTGATAGACTCTGATAAGTGGAAGCTAGCCATGAAAGAAGAGATGAATTCTCTTCAAAAGAATAAAACATAGATACTTACGGAGTTACCAAAAGGAAAGAAGGCATTGCAGAACAAGTGGGTGTACAGAGTCAAGGAAGAGCATGATGGTAAGAAGAGATACAAAGCATGATTAGTAGTAAAAGGCTTTTAGCAGAAGGAAGGAATTGACTACACCGAGATCTTCTCTCCTGTAGTCAAATTAACTACTATCAGGTTGGTGCTAAGTATCATAGCTGCAGAAAATTTGCATTTGGAGCAGCTAGATGTTAAAACTGCTTTCTTGCATGGTGACCTTGAAGAAGACATCTACATGAAGCAACCTGAAGATTTTCAAGTTTCTGGTAAAGAAAACCATGTGTGTAAGTTGAAGAAGAGTTTGTATGGTTTGAAATAAGTTCCCCGACAATGGTACTAGAAATTTGATAGATTCATGCATAAAAATGGTTTCACACGATGTGAGATGGACCATTGCTGTTATATCAAAAATCTTGATGAATCCTATATCATTTTATTGTTGTACGTTGATGATATGCTAATTGTAGGATCTAGCATAAATGAGATCAACTTGGTTAAGCAACAACTGGCGGAGGAGTTTGAATTGAAATACTTAGGACCAGCTAAGCAAATGCTTGGGATGAGATTAGCAGAAACAGGTCGAAAGGAACCTTAAAGTTGTCTCAAGAAAAGTACATACAGAAGGTACTAAGCAGGTTCAGTCTTCATGATGCAAAAACCAGAAGCACTCTAGTTGGAAGCCATCTAAATCTGTCAAAGGACCAATCACCTAAGACAGATGAAGAAAGGAAGTACATGTCTAAAGTTCCGTATGCTTCAGCAGTAGGAAGTTTGATGTATGCTATGGTTTGCACTAGACCTGACATAGCCCATGCAGTTGGAGTTGTCAGTAGATACATGTCAAATCCAGGGAAGGAGCATTGGGAAGGTGTAAAATGGATATTGCGATATCTCAAAGGCACCTCAGGTATGGCACTTTGTTTTAAAAAGAGCAACATTATCTTACAAGGTTTTGCTGATGCAAATTTAGGTGGCGATCTGGATAGTCGAAAAAGTACCACGGGCTACGTGTTCACCTTGGGTGGTACTGCTGTTAGTTAGATGTCCAGACTTCAGAAAAGTGTTGCTCTATCTACCACTGAAGCAGAGTACATGGCAATCTCAGAAGCTGGAAAAGAGATGATTTGGCTCAAGAATTTTCTTAAAGAGCTAGGTAAAGAGCAGGACAATTGTGAGCTTTTCAGCGATAGCCAGAGTGCAATTCATCTTGCCAAGAATCCAGTGTTTCATACAAGATCGAAGCATATCCAGTTGAGGTATCATCATATCCGAGAGTTGATAAATGAAGAAACTCTTTCCCTAGAGAAGATACCAGGATCAAAGAACCCGTCAGACATGTTGACCAAAGTTGTCGGTGTTGAGAAACTGAGGATGTGCACTGCCTCAGTTAGCCTTCAAGACTGATAGAGTGAAGGTGCCACCAGAGAATAGCAAATCTTTCTTTATTTTCTTTCTTGATGTAACATAGGTTTGAGGGGGAGATTGATAGGACCAAACCTATTGTTGTATGTGAAAGTAGACAAAACAAAAGAAAGAAAAATAAAAAAGAGATGAAAATATGATGTAAGCGCTTACATCGATATTCTTGTGATGTAAGCGCTTACCTCAGCATTCTTATGATGTAAGCGCTTACATCGGCATTCTTATGATGTAAGCGCTTACCTCGGCAGGGCATTCAAATGCTTATAAATAGGGGTCTACATTTTCATTTGTAGAACATCCCAAAATTTCTTCTTTCTCTCTTCAATTAATAAAGAGTTATTCTTTGTGTGGCCGTGGAGTAGGCAAAAATTGCTGAACCACGTAAATCTTGTCTTGTCTTGTCTTGTGCAATTTATTGCTTTTCTCTCTTAAATATTCTTTTCTTTCTATTAGCTTGATACGCTTCCCTACAAGTGTGTACGCAGACATTGTTTCCGAAAGACCCCCGACTAGCTTTTAAAGATGCTTATATAACTATAAAGTTTTGTCGTATATAGTAAAAATGATGCAAAAAGTTTCTATACTACCATGTTAAGTTGACCTATAACATGTGATTTTTCATATCAAGAGTCTAATAAGGTAACTTGAAGGTCGTAAGATAAATGAATAATCTGCTATAACTGGTTTAATTGTCTTGATAATTAACTGTTATTTTTACATAATTTAAGCTCATTGCTATGACATGACACAAATTTAACTTGAGAAGAGAGTTCCAATCATGAGAAATAAATATGTCGATCATAATTTTTCCGGACTTAGCTTGTCTCTTCGACCTCCATTCCCGCCAAACTTTGGTGAGTCTATGGTAGTACCTTGTTCAGTAATAGTTCTGAACATGATGGAGTCTATAACATCTCCATGAGCAATCAATATTTCTTAATGGGACTTTTCAGCTTGTAATTCCATTCTGATCCACCAGTATTGCCTCCCCATGGCTCCTCCAATATTGATTTCGCTTGATCGTAACTCACTTGATTTCCCTTTACATACACAGCAAATTAAATCAGTGGCTCCATTATCAAATTTTTATCCCTATATTGGTAGCGTTATTTTGCAGTGAAGAGGAAATAGAATGAATATAGATATAGTCATGTAAAGGAAGAGAAGACAATGTACCATTGAGCATTGTTGGCGATTTGCTTTGATTTTTTTGTTATTTTTCCTTTCTCTTAATATTTCTTATGATCACCTGATCATCCCTTTTTAAAAGTTATTATTCTGTTTAAGGTGTTAGAAGAGTCACTTAAGTCATTAGTTTTATGAAAGGGATCTGTGCTTGTGTGCAAGTATGAGGTGAAGAAAAATCAAGAAGTAGACGTGCTTAAGCAAATGAGGGAGTAATCACAACATACGTTATGAATTTCAATTTCTTCGTCCACAGGTTCATTTGGCTCAATGTTTTTAGCTTCAGGTTCCTTTGATAAAGTGGGAGGAGTAAGTTTCTGCAAATAAACACCAATAGCATCAAGGTACGCTCCAGAACGCCCATGAAATCCCACAACAGCTCCACCTTCTTTCATCACAAATGAAAATGGGGTTCCAGTCTTAGACCCAAATGGTCCATAATTCTTTGTAGTAGTTATAAAACATAGAGATTTTATAACCAAATAGCTACCACAACGTCCAAATGTCCCCTTGATGCCTCTTAAATATTCCAATGGAGTTGCCTCAATAACAACCTGAGATTATTGCAATCGGTTAAATAAGTAGCAGAGTCGATAATTTTGACAAAAATTCATAAAAGTACAAGAATGTCACATTAGGATACAAAATTTGTGACCTAAAGCAAATTTGGAGACTTTTCCACTTCCTTTACATGGAGAGGATTTAACTAACTTAGATATATAAGAAAATTATATTTACCCTTTCTACATAATTTTTAGATGAAGGGGAATCAATTAAACCTGTAGCTCTGCCAGCCTTGTGTTAAACCCAAATGAGGATCTATAGTGAAAGCAACCGGTGTGTTCATATCTTTGACTTGAAAGATGCTTATGTACTATAGAGTTTATGTTGTGTTCACTGAAAATGTAAAAAGATGCTAAACTATCATGTTAAGCGGATATATAACATGTCGTTTTTCATATCTTGATAATTGAATTTTTATTAAAAAATTTAAGCTCAATCCTATGATATGACACAAGTTAACTTGAGAAGAACGAGTCAATCTGTGACGTCCCGGCCGGTCGTCTTAAGAATTAACGCCCGATATCCTATTAACTGTTTTTCCCAAGTTTAATTCTGCTATTTTGATTTGCCGAGATGTTCGGTGCCGAGTTTTAGAGAGTTTTGGGACACTTATAACTTGTTTGGCCAAGCTTCTCAAGACAAAAAAGTGTTTTTTTTTCAAAAGCACTTTTTTCCCCAAAAACACTTTTTTTTTTCCTAATTTGAGATGTTTGGCCAAGCTTATTTGGAGAAAAAAGTGCTTTTGGAAAGAAGCAGAAGCAGTTTCAGAGAAGCAGAAAAAAATAGTTTCTTTTCAAAAGCAGAAGCAGTTTTGGCTTTTCTTCTTACCTAAAATACCCTTAACAAAATATAGCATATACCAAAATAACCCTTAAACCTAATACTTAGGATATTAATTTATAAATATTTTTCTTATTTTTAGGAAACTTTCTAATATATAGTGACTTTAGGGGTGAATGCTTTTATATTTGTTGAAATCTTTTTAATATATTTAACTTATATTAAAAGAATTAAGTACTTTTTAATTTTATTTTCATATTTTACTTAAATAAAATGAATTAGTTTTTTAATTATTGCATGTAATAACAAAATTTTGATATTATTTATTTACTTATAATATTAATTATTAAGTAAATCTATTCATGTCCTTATTCGTAATTTGACACTTAAAAGCACTTTCTAAAAAACTTGGCCAAACACAAATTATTTCTCGAAAATGCTTTTCAGACTGATTAGTCAAACATAAACTGATTCTCTCCAAAAGTACTTTTTTCAAAAGCACTTTTTTCAAAAGCACTTCTCAAAATAAGCTGATTTCTCCAGCTTGGCCAAACATGCTAGTAGTCTCTAAATGAGAGCTTAAGTGTTGGAAAGTTGACCGTAGTCGGAGCAGTGTGAAGACGACCTCGGAATGAAAATCAGATGGCTCCGTTAGCTCCGTTGGGTGATTTCGGGCTTAGGGGTGTGTTCGGATTATGTTTTGGAGGTTCATAGCTAATTTAGGCTTGAAATGCCGAAAGTTAAATTTTTGAAGTTTCCGGTTCGATAGTGAAATTTTGATACGAGGGTCGGAATGGAATTCCGGAAGTTGGAGTATCTCCGTAATATTTAATGTGACGTGCGTGCAAAATTTCAAGTCATTCGGACGAGGTTTGATAGCCTTTTTGATCGAAAGCGTATTTTTAGAGCTTTTGGAATTCTTAGGCTTGAATCCGATGAAAAATAGGTGTTCTGATGTTGTTTTGAGCGTTTCGAAGGTTGGAACAAGTTTGAATGATATTTTAGGATTGGTTGAAAAGTTTGGTTGAGGTCTCGGGGGTCTCAGGTGTATTTCGGATGCTCAACGGATCATTTTTAGTTGTTAAAAAGTTGCAGAATTACAGGTTCAGCTGTTGCAGATATTTAGTCTTCGCATTCGCGAAGAGTCAGTGGAGGTTAGTGAAATTTTAGCCTTCTCATTCGCGAAGGGCTGGATACTTGTGAACCGCTTTCGTGATTGGTCTTCGCGTTCGCGTAGGAGGAAAATAGGCCCAGTAGAATTTACTCATCGCGTTCGCGAAAGCTTGTCTGGGTAAATCATCGTGTTTGCGAGGGCTTTGCCGCGTTCACATAAGAGGACTTTTGCTCAACGTCATTTTTGTGCTTCGCGAACGCGAGGCCTTGACCGCGTTCGCGAAGAAGGAATTATATGCCTGGGCAGAATGTTTTAAAAGGTTTATTTCGTGAATTTTAGCCTAGTTTCCTCCGTTGTTAGGCGATTTTGAAGTTTTTTGAAGAGGGTTGAAGAGGGATTCAAGGAGAATCACTTGGAGGTAAAATCATTGACTTTATAACTCGTTTTTATGTGATTAAAAACCTAATAGTGGTGAGAAATTTGGAAAAAATGGGTAATTAGAGCTTGAGTTTAAGAGGCCTTTAAATGAGGTTTTGAGGGGTCATTTGGACTCTGATTTCAGTATTCTTATTGTGTATAGATTCGTGAGAGTACGAGGTTTCTGAAAATGTAAGTTTCACCCGATTCCGAGATGTGAGCCCGAGGGGCGTTTTGGTCATTTTACCTAATTTCGCGTATTAGCGTAGAATTTAATTGTAGAATCAGTTACTTGAAGTGTTATTTTCATTATGAAATTGGATTGAATATATTTGGGCCATTTGGAGACGAGTACTCGTGGCAAGAGCATGGTTTCAGATTGATTTTTGAGTCGTTCGAGGTAAGTGGCTTGTCTAACATTGTTTGGGGGACCTTCCCCTTAGGATATGATATATTTGATAATTGAAATGCCTTGTACGTGAGATGACGAGCGCGTACTTGAGCTAATTGTTGAAAATCCGATTTTTCCTTAAGTATTTCAATTGAGTTCTTTTTCCTGTTATATTCCATTTGTGAATTTAGCATGTTGCTAGTTTAGAAGAGCATGTTTAGTTGACTTAAGTGCCTATTTACTTAAACTGCCTTAATTGCATTACGTGAAGCATGTTAGGCTAGGATTAACTATTTACTTGGTACAAAATTAGCATTTAATTTAATATTCTTGTGTTGCTGCTGTGTGTTTTAAATTGGGACTACGGGACGGTATCCCGGGAGATCCCCTGTTCGTATTGATGACCTGGACTGAGGTGCGGGATACCAAGAGATCCCTGGCACGTAGATTGAGGATACTGAGTGATCCTCGGGATACCAAGAGATTCGTGGCATATATTGAGGATACCGAGAGATCCACGGGATACCAAGGGATCCCTGGCATATATTGAAGATACCAAGAGATCCTCGGGATAACAAGAGATCCCCGGTTATTTTTCTTGTGGTTTGACTCCATCTCCGTTTCCATTATTGTACTCTTATTACCCTGTGTAGATTCTCAATTGTACTGCTTATCTTATCCTGTCATCTTTATATTTATTTAATCTCAGTAGGGCCCTCACCTTCCTCGTCACTACCCAACCGAGGTTAGGCTTGGCACTTACTGAGTACCGCTGTGGTGTACTCATGCCTCTTCTGCGCATATTTTTCATGTGCAAATCCAGGTACCGTACTCAGGTCTACCTTCATTGAGAGAGGCGACTGCTTAGAGACTTCGAGGTACATCTGCCAGGTCCGCAGATCGAGAAGTCCCTTTCTATTCGTGCTCTTAGTATTTAGCCCTTATGTACTTTTGTTCTTATTAGACAAAAATTCCGTAGTTAGAGCTATGTAGTATTTCTTTTTCTTAGCTTGTCCGGGTCTTGGATTTAGATATTGGTTTTGAGATATATATAAATATGGTGTATGCCGAGTGGCACATTTAACACTGTTATTGCTTTATTTCTATTTTTTAAATTGTTTTACTTCCGCAGGGTTTGGTTATCTTCCGCACGTTTAGGCTTACCTAGTCGTAGAGACTAGGTGCCGTCACGATGGTTCACGGAGGGCGAACTGGGGTCGTGACAAGTTGGTATCAGAGCTCTAGGTTCATAGGAGTCATGGATCATAAGACAGTTTATTAGAGTCTCGCTGGTGTGTACGGAGACGTCTGTACTTATCTACGAGAGGCTATGTAACTATTAGGAAAATTCCATTTCATTTGATTTCCTTGTCGTGCGATATTTTGCCATCACAATTCTAAACTTTTGTCTTCTATTCTCTCACAGATGGTAAGGACACATGCTACCCGAGATGATTAGGCACCCGCACCCCCTACTGCAGCCGTTAGAGGCCGAGGTCGGGGCCGGGGTAGAGGCCGAATATACACACGTGGTGCATCCAAAGCACTTGCGCAAGCTACCGCCGAGGTACCACCAGCAGTTCCAGCCAGAGTTTAGGCACCTGACATACCTACTGCTACTACTACTCTAGCTCTTCAGGAGACTCTGGCACAATTCATGAGCATGTACACCACTCTAGCTCAGGTAGGGTTGCTTCCCCTTTTTGCAGTTACATCTCAGGTCAGGGGAGGAGTACAGACTCCCGCTGCCCACACTCCTGAGTAGCGAGTGCATGTTGAGCAGGTCCCTGAGATTATTCCTGTACAGCCTTCAGTGCTAGTTTAGCCCGAGGACAGGGCAACGACTTCCGACGAGGAGCAGCGGAGGCTTGAGAGGTTCAAGAGGTACAAGACTCCTGTATTCCGCGGTTTAGCATCAGAGGATACTCTGGGATTTCTAGATGAGAGTTATCACATTCTTCGTACCATAGGTATATCAGGATCGAGCGGGGTTTCCTTCACTACCTTCCAGCTTCGAGGAGCCGCCTATGAGTGGTTGCGCACCTATGAGTTAGACAGTCTAGATGAGGCTGCTTCACTGACTTGAACTCAGTTTTCAGATCTGTTCCTAAGAGAGTATGTTCCTCAGAGCCTTAGAGACTCATGGTACGCCAAGTTTGAGCATTTGCACCAGGGTGCTATGACTGCCTCAATGTATGCTGTCCGTTACACCAGTTTGTCTAGGCATGCACCAGCCTTGGTTTCTACTATTTGCGAGAGGGTTCGTCAGTTCATTGAGGGGATTATTTCCAGTATCAGGTCTAGCATGGCTTATAAGTTGGATATGGATATTTCTTATCAGTAGGTGGTGAGCATTGCTAAAAAGATCGAGGGTATGTATGCTAGGGAGAGAGAGAAGAGGGAGGCCAAGAGGTCTCTAGAGTCGGGCCATTATTCTGGTGCCCGTACCCCAGCTGCAGGTCAGGGAGGTAAAGGGCGCCCTAGAGGGGGAGGCCAGGTCAGATACTATGCCCTTCCTGCCATACCGAGGTTGTTGTCACCGAGTCTGTCATCATAGGTATTATATTGGTTTGCCATAGAGATGCATCGGTTCTATGCGATCCAGGATCTACTTACTCTTATATGTCTTCTTATTTTGCTCCCCATTTGGGTGTATCTCGGGATTGTTTGAGTTCCCCTATTTACATTTCTACTCCTGTATGAGATTCTTATATTGTGGACCGCGTTTATCAGTCATGTTTGGTTGCTCTTAGTAGTTTTGAGACCAGAGACAATTTATTGTTACTCAGTATGGTTGACTTCGATATTATCTTGGGCATGGACTGGTTGTCGCCCCATTATGCTATTCTTGATTGTCATGCCAAAACCGTGACGCTGGCTATGTCAGGTGTACCGCGTGTTGAGTGGAGGGGTACTTTAGATCACACTCCCAGTAGAGTTATTTTTTTTCTTAAAGCTCAGCATATGGTTGAGAAGGGGTGACGCGTATTTAGCTTATGTGAGAGATATCAGTATTGATACCCCTTCAGTTGATTCAGTTCTAGTAGTACGAGATTTTCCCGATGTGTTTCTAGCTAATCTTACAGGCATGCCGCCTGATAGAGATATTGATTTTTGGCATTTATCTGTTGCTTGGCACTCAGCCCATTTCTATTCCTCCGTATCGTATGGCTCCTCCTGAGTTGAAGGATCAGTTGCAGGAATTGCTTGATAAGGGTTTTATTCGGCCCAGTGTATCACCTTGGGGGTGCTCCTGTCTTGTTTGTGAAGAAAAATAATGGTTCTATGCGTATGTATATTGATTATCGCTAGTTGAACAAGGCTACAGTGAAGAACCATTATCCTTTGCCTCGTATTGATGATCTGTTGACCAGCTTCAGGGCACACGAGTGTTTTCTAAGATTGATTTGCACTCAGGTTACCATCAGTTGAAGATTCAGGAACCAGACATCCCGAAGACTGCCTTCAGGACTCGGTATGGTCATTACGAGTTCCTTGTTATGACATTTGGGCTGACCAATGCCCCAATAATCTTTATGCATTTGATGTACAGTGTGTTCCAGCCGTATCTTGACTCATTCGTAATTGTCTTTATTGATGATATTTTGGTGTATTCTCGGAGTCGAGAAGATCATGAGTAGCACCTGAGGACTGTGCTTCAGACTTTAAGAGAGAAGAAGTTATATGCTAAGTTCTCGAAATGTGAGTTTTGGTTGGATTCAGTGGCATTCTTAGGCCATGTGGTATCGAGTGAGGGTATTCAGGTGGATCCGAAGAAGATAGAGGCCGTACAGAGTTGGATCAGACCATCCTCAGCTACCGAGATCCGTAGTTTCCTTGGTTTGGCGAGCTATTACTGTCATTTTGTGGAGGGGTTTTCATTGATTGCAGCCCCTATGACCAGGTTGACCCAGAAGGGTGCTCCGTTCCAGTGGACGGAGGAGTGGGAGGCGAGCTTTCAGAAGCTCAAGACAGCTTTGACCACAACCCCAATTTTGATACTGTCTGCAGGTTCGGGGCCTTATACGGTCTATTATGATGCTTTGAGGATTGGACTCGGAGCGGTGTTGATGCAGGATGGTAGGGTAATTGCCTATGTGTCCAGATAGTTGAAGATACATGAGAAGAACTACTCTGTTCACGACCTTGAGTTAGCTGCCATTGTTCACGCCCTGCATATTTGGCATCATTATTTATACGGGGTTCTCTATGAGATTTATACTGGCCATCAGAGCTTGCAGCACTTGTTCAAGCAAAAGGATCTAAATCTACGCCAGAGGAGATGGTTAGAGTTGCTGAAGGATTATGATATCACTATTTTGTATCACATGGGCAAGGTCAATGTGGTGGCCGATGCTTTGAGTCGCCAGGCGGAGAGTTTGGGGAGTTTTTCTTATTTACCAGCATCGGAGAGGCCAATGGCAATGTATATTCAGGCCTTAGCCAGCCAGTTTGTGAGATTGGATCTTTCGGAGCCCAATCGGGTTCTTGCTTGAGTGGTTTCTCAGTCTTCTTTATTTGATTGTATTAGGGAGCGGCAATATGATGACCCTCATTTGCTTGTCCTCAAGGACAAGGTTCAGCACGGTGATTCCAGAGATGTGACTATTGGTGATGATGGGGTATTAAGGATGCAGGGTCGGATTTGTGTACCCAATATTGATGGGCTTCGAGAGTTGATTCTAGAGGAGGCCCATAGTTTGCGGTATTCCATCCATCCGGGTGTCGCGAAGATGTATCCGGATTTGAGACATGACTATTGGTGGAGGCATGAAGAAAGATATAGTTGGATTCGTAGCTCGGTGTCTCAACTGTCATCAGGTGAAGTATGAGCACCAAAGACCGGGTGGGTTGCTTCAGTAGATAGAGATTCCGGAGTGGAAGTGGGAGCGGATTACCATGGACTTTATAGTTGGGCTCCCACGGACTTTGTGGAAGTTTGATGCTATTTTGGTGATTGTGGATCAGCTGACCAAGTTTTCTCACTTCATTCCTGTGTATACTACTTATTCTTCGAAGCGATTGGCACCGTATGAGGCTTTATATTGGAGACAGTGTATATCTCCGGTGGCTTGGTTTGAGCCGGGTAAGGCTAGACTATTGGGCACAGACTTGAATCAGGATGCTTTAGAGAAGGTTAAGGTGATTTAGGATAGACTTCGTACAGCCCAGTCCAGACAGAAGAGTTACGCGGACTGGAAGGTTCGTGATGTTTCCTATATGGTTGGAGAGCGGTTTCTGCTTCGGGTTTCACCTATGAAGGGCGTTATGAGATTCGTGAAGAAAGAGAAGTTGAGTCCGAGATTTATTGGCCCTTTTGAGATACTGAGGCATGTTGGGGAGGTTGCTTATGAGCTTTCCTTACCTTCTAGCTTGGCTGGAGTTCATCCGGTATTCCATGTTTCGATGCTCCGGAGGTATCACGGTAATTCGTTGCGTGTGTTGGATTTCAGTTCAGTCCAGTTGGACAAGGATCTATCTTATGTTGAGGAGCCAATGCAATATTGGACAGGCAGGTTAGAAAGCTGAGGTCAAAGAACATTGCAACAGTAAAGGTTCAGTGGCGGGGCCAGCGACATGGGAGACCGAGCAGGATATGCGCAGCCGTTACCCTCATCTTTTCACTACTTCAAGTATGTCTCTATGCTCGTTCGAGGACGAATGAATGTTTAAGTGTAGGAGGATGTGACGACCTGGCCGGTCATCTTAAGAATTAACACCCCGATCCCCTATTAACTGCTTTCCCAAGTTTAATTATGCTATTTTGATTTGCCGCGATGTTCGGTGTCAAGTTTCGGAGAGTTTTGGGACACTTAGTCCCTAAATGAGAGCTTAAGTGTTGGAAAGTTGACTGTAGTCAGAGCAGTATAAAAATGACCTCGGAATGGAAATCCGATGGCTCCGTTAGCTCCGTTGGGTGAATTTGGGCTTAGGGGCATGTTCGGATTGTGTTTTGGAGGTCCGTAGCTAATTTAGGCTTGAAATGCCGAAAGTTGAATTTTTAAAGTTTCCGGTTCGATAGTGAAATTTTGATACGAGGGTCGGAATGGAATTTCAGAAGTTGGAGTAGCTTCGTAGTAGTTAATGTGACGTGTGTGCAAAATTTCAGGTCATTCGGACGAGGTTTGATAGGCTTTTTGATCGAAAGCGTATTTTTAGAGCTTTTGGAATTCTTAGGCTTGAATCCGATGAAAAATAGGTGTTATTATGTTGTTTTGAGCATTCCGAAGGTTGGAACAAGTTTGAATGATGTTTTAGGATTGGTTTGTAGGTTTGGTTGAGGTCTCGAGGGCCTCGGGTGTGTTTCGGATGCTCAACGGATCATTTTTAGTTGTTAAAAAGTTGCAGAATTGCAGGTTCAGCTGTTGCAGATATTTACACTTCGCGTTCGCTAGTGGACCCTCGCATTCGCGATGAGTTAGTGGAGGTTAGTGAAATTTTAGCCTTCGCGTTCGCGAGGAAGGCTCTGCATTCGCGAAAGGCTGGATACTTGTGAACCGCGCTCGCGATTGGTCTTCGCGTTCGCATAGGAGAAATATTGGCCTAGTAGAATTTACTCATCACGTTCGCGATGAGAGAAACGCGTTCGCGAAGGCTTGTCTGGGTAAATCATCGCATTCGCGAGGGCTTTGTCGCGTTCACGTAAGAGGACTTTTGCTCAACGTCATTTTTGTGCTTCGCGAACGCGAGGCCTTGACTGCGTTCGTGAAGAAGGAATTATATGCCTGGGCAGAATGTTTTAAAAGGTTTATTTCGCGAATTTTAGCCTAGTTTCCTCCATTGTTAGGTGATTTTGAAGCTTTTTGAAGAGGGTTGAAGAGGAATTCAAGGGGAATCACTTGGAGGTAAAATCCTTGACTTCATAACTCATTTTTATGTGATTAAAGACCTAATTAGTGGTGAGAAATTTGGGAAAAATGAGTAATTAGGGCTTGAGTTTAAGAGGCCTTTAAATGAGATTTTGAGGGGTCAGTTGGACTCCGATTTCAGTGTTCTTGTTGTGTATAAACTCGTGAGAGTACGAGATTTCTGAAAATGTAAGTTTCACCCGATTCCGAGACGTGGGCCCGAGGGGTATTTTGGTAATTTTACCTAATTTTGCGTATTAGCGCAGAATTTAATTGTAGAATCAGTTACTTGAAGTGTTATTTATATTATGAAATTGGCTTGAACATATTTGGATCATTTGGAGTCGAGTACTCGTGGCAAGAGCGTAGTTTCAGATTGATTTTTGAGCCGGTTCGAGGTAAGTGGCTTGTCTAACCTTGTGTGGGAGACCTTCCCCTTAGGATATGATATATTTGATAATTGAAATGACTTTTACGTGAGGTGACGAGCACGTATTTGAGCTAATTGTTGAAAATCTAATTTTTCCTTAAGTATTTCAATTGAGTTCTTTTTCCTGTTATATTCTACTTGTGAATTTAGCCTGTTGCTAGTTTAGAAAAGCATGTTTAGTTGACTTAATTGCATTTTTCTTAAACTGCCTTAATTGCATTACGTGAAGCATGTTAGGCTAGGATTAATTGTGTACTTGGTACGAAATTAGCATTTAATTTAATATTCTTGTGTTGCTACTGTGTGTTTTAAATTGGGACTACAGGACGGTTTTCCGGGAGATCCCATATTCGTATTGATGACCTGGACTGAGGTGCGGGATACCAAGAGATCCCTGACACGTAGATTGAGGATACCGAGAGATCCTCGAGATACCAAGAGATCCCTGACATATATTGAGGATACCGAGAGATCCTCGGGATACCAAGAGATCACTGGCATATATTGAGGATACCAAGAGATCCTCGGTATACCAAGAGATCCCTAGTACATGTTGAGGATACTAAGAGATCCTCGGGATACTGAGAGATCCCCGGTTACTTTCCTTGTGGTTTGCCTTCATCTCCATTTCCGTTATTGTACTCTTATTACCTTGTGTAGATTCTTACTGTATATTCTCAATTGTGCTGCTTATCTTATCCTGTCATCTTTATATTTATTTAATCTCAGTAGGGCTCTCACCTTCCTCGTCACTACCCAACCGAGGTTAGGCTTGGCACTTACTGAGTACTGCTAAGGTGTACTCATGCCCCTTCTGCACATGTTTTTCATATGTAGATCCAAGTACCGCTACTCAGGCCTATATTTAACACTGTTATTGCCTTATTTCTATTTTTAAATTATTTTACTTCCGCAAGTTTTGGTTATCTTCAGCAAGTTTAGGCTTACCTAGTCGTAGAGACTAGGTGCCGTCACCATAATTCACGAAGGGTGAACCAGGGTCGTGACACAATCATGAGAAATATATATGTTGATCACAAATTTTTTGGACCTACCTTGTCTCTTCGACCTCTATCCCCACCAAACATTGGTGAGTCTATTGTAGTACCTTGTTCAGTAACGGTCCTAAACATGATGGATTCAATACAATCTCCATGAGCAATCAATATTTCTTTAATGGGACTTTCCATCTTGTAATACCATTCTGATCCACCAGTGCCTCCCCATGGCTCCACCAATATTGAATCCGCTTGATCGTAACTCACTTGATTTTCCTTCACCTATATAACAAATCAATGACTCCATTATCAAATTTTATCCGAATATTGGTAGTATTATTTTGGTGTGGCAAAAAATAGAGTGAATATAGGAACAATCATGTAAAAGATGAGTAGGCAAGGTACCATTGTTTGCGATTTGCTTTGATTTTTTTCAATCCCTTTCTCTTAATATTTCTTATGATTATTCTATTTAAGTTATTCATTCTATATAAGGAGTTAGAAGAGTAACATAAGTCATTAGTTTTACGAAAGGGATCTGTGCTTGTGTGTAAGTATGAGGTCAAGTAAAAGAAGTAGAGGTGATTAAGAGGGTGTTTGGCTAAGCTTATAAGTTGGTCAAACTGGCTTATAAACACTTTTTGGCTTATCTACGCGTCTGGTAAAATTAAAAGTGCTTATAAGTTAACTGCTTATAAGCTAAAAGCCATAAGTTGGTCTCCCCCAACTTATCAAATTTCAGCTTATAAGCACTGTAAGTTTGACCAAAATATTTACTATGTTATCCCTAAAATACTTCTTTTTAAAACAAAATTCTTCGTTTACCCAATTCTTCTGCTGCATATTATTAATTTCAGCACTTTTATCCAAACACATAACTGCTTATTGTTTAAATCAGTTTCAACACTTAAAAGTGCTTTTAAGCACTTAATGCTTATCAGCTACTTTAAATCAGCTAAGCCAAACAGGCTCTAAGCAACGGAGGAAATAATCACAAGATATGTGAGAACTAGTTAATTTATCTGCCTTCGCACTGTCACAAAAAATTACTAGTGAGTTATTAAGTGATCATTTTATGAATTAGTTCATAAATAAAAAGGAGAAATATGACAAATACATAAACTAATGTTTCATATGTCTAACTTTTAATTTTTTAAGTCTATTTCATTTTCCTCCTTTCTGTTCGTTTTTAATTCCTAAATATAATGGGGAAAAAAAGGACAATTATTATTGTCATTGTTCTTGTACGAATTTGAAAAAGAATTGGAGGTGTTGAGCAAATACGAAGGTTCTTGAAGTTTTGAAGTTGAGATTCAAGTACTAAACTCATTCTAGATCCTTATTTGCTGATGAGATTCAAAAATGAAGAAAGAATTTCGAATATACTATTGTTGAAACTTAAAAAATCTCGAAGAACAAATAAAATGTTATGAGATAAAAGCAATTTAGTAAAACATGAACAAGAAATAAAAGCAATTTCGTAAAATATGAACAAGAAATAGAGATAAAGAGAAGGAAGAGATTTTCTTCTTCAATTGTGTGTATTTTCCTATTTATTACGAGGCCTTTATATAGGCATGAAAAGTGAAGAAAATATGTCATGGAATATGTCACTGAACATAGAAAATATGTCATTAAGCATTTGACATGAAGATTATGGAGGAAGAATAGACATCCACCATAATATGATATTTATCATAACACTCCCCCTTGGATGTCCATAAATAATATGCCTCGTTAAAACCTTATTAGGAAAAAACCCTATGGGAAAAAAAATCCTAATGAAGAAAAAAGAGTACACATATATGCCTTTTGGTTGCCTCGTTAAAAACCTTGCAAGGAAAACCCGGTGGGACAAAACCTTGTAAGGAAAAAAGAGTACACCGCGTATTAACTCCCCCTGATGAGAGCATCAGTTTACATCTTTCAGCCTTCGCATCCCAATCTTGTATACCAGTTTCTTGAAGGTTGACGTCAGTAGAGATTTGGTGAACAAATCAACCATATTATCACTTGAACGAATCTGTTGCACATTGATATCACCATTGTTTTATAGATCATGTGTGAAAAATAACTTTGGTAAAATGTGCTTTGTCTTATCTCCTTTTATGAATCATCCCTTCAATTGGGCTATGCATGCTGCATTGTCTTCATACAAAATTATGGGTAGTTTGTCACATTTCAAACCACATTTATCTCGGATAAGATATATTATAGACCTCAACCAAATACATTCTCGACTTTCTTCATGAATAGAAATTATCTCAACATGATTAGAAGAAGTAGCCACGATTGATTGCTTAGTCGAACGCCAAGATATGACAGTGCCTCAACATGTAAACACATAGCATGTTTGAGATTAAGCCTTGTGTGTGTCAGATAAATACTCTACATCGGCATAACCAACAAGATCGGGATTGCAATCATTGCCATAAAATAAGCCCGCATTGGTAGTCCCTTTTAGATAACACAATATGTGTTTGATTTCACTCCAATGTCTCCATGTAGGAGCAGAGCTATATCTTGTTAAGACATTAAGTGAAAATGTTATGTCATACCTTTTAGTGTTAGCAAGATACATTAGTGCATCAATTGCACTAAGATATGGTACTTCAGGACCAACAAGTTCTTCATTATTTTCATGAGGTCGGAATGGATCTTTATTTATATAGAGTGATCTCACAACCATCGGGGTACTGAATAGATGTGCTTTATTCATATAAAATCGCTTTAAAATCTTTTCAGTGTATGCTGATTGATTGATAAAAATTTCATCTTTCATAAACTCAATTTTTAGACCAAGTCAAAATTTTGTCTTTCCAAGATCTTTCATTTCAAATTCTTTCTTTAAACAGTTTACTGCTTTAGGAAGCTGCCTGGGAGTTGTAATGATATTTGAATCAACATACACAAAGATTATAACAAATTCAAATCTAGATCTTTTTATAAAGATACAAGGACAAATTGAATCATTCTTGTACCCTTGTTTCAATAGGTACTCACACAGGCGATTATACCACACGCGCCTTGATTATTTTAATCCGTATAAGGATTTTTGAAGCTTTATTTAATAGAGTTTTTGGAAACATTAATATGCTTCAGAACAATTTTAATCCTTCAATGATTTCCATTATACACATATCAAGTTTTCATGTATTGCCAAATTAAAACTTGAAATAATTATATCCACCATAAGAGAACATGTCTCCATATAATAAATGTGAGGATATTTACTAACTTTCTTGTGTCACATGTCATCTTTATGTCTATCGACATAAACCTTTTGCACAAAAACACATTTATACCTTCATTGGCTTTATACTTTTAGGTGTTGGGACTATCCGCCCAACTTCACATTTTTTCAAGTGAAGTCAATTTTCATTGCGTATTTTTCATTTGGCCAATCATTTATCTGTCCAAATTTCATGACAGATTTGAGCTCAAGATCCTCGTCAATATTAATAATATTGAACGCTACATTATGTTAACAATATCGTCGACGATCATTTTATATCGGTTCAATTTTACACAATAAAAACATAACTTATTGAGATCTCTTTATCTCATTATTTTCAGGTACCTGAACCTCTCACATGAGGTATTACGAAGTGTTATGTCGTGGTGCTCTTCTAGAGCACTTGCCTCCTTATTATGACCATTTTGCCCCTATCCTTCTTCAAGGAGTTTTATCTTTGGAACCGATTGGTCTGTTACGCTTCATGCGTGCCATAGACTCTGTCCCTCATGGACTTTATTCTATTTGGAGCATTAACAGCTGAAATATGACATTTAGCTTTGGGTCAGCAAATGCGTTTGGCAATAATTTATAAATTAATTATCACTTGAACTTTAAGTTCATATTTTCTTGTACGAGGATCTATGTGTATTCATAATAATTCATTTCACGTATCACTTTCTCAGCTATCCATTTTCTCCCCCTAATGTTGGGATCACCAACACATTTCCCAACCTTCTTTGGGAACTCATCTTTGTGCATTGTGGTAGCATAATTAAATCATATAGCACATTTATATGTCTATATAGAAATTATTTGGTTCCTGACCCTGAACCGATTGTGATAGGGATAAATTTTCATAACTTGGCTAGATGCGTACAAGTACTGGTGCATATTAAATAATACATCTCATACCACATTTCATTTTTGGGAGTTTTGTTCTCATAACTAATGATTTAGCTATAATTGGAGGCATATAATTTCCACTAAACCAACTTGAATTTAAACCAGTATTATCAAGATAAATCATCATAATTAATATTCTGGAATTGTGCTCTAATAATTTGAGCAAGCAATCTTTCAAAAACCAAACTGCAAGTTGATAACAAATGCACATGTGACCATAAAATAGTGGCATCTATTAAAATCATATTAATAGTAAACGGTCCACATGGCAGGTGACTGGGACTATATATATCACCTTTTATTCCTTCCAGAAAATCAAGGGATTCAATCCCAACCTTTAACTGGTATATCATGAGAATAAGCAGCACAAGAGAATTCTTGAAGAATCTTCTAATCTTCAATATATGTCAATGTAATTCTTAATTAATTTTTCTCATCATAATCGAACCGAGATGGTCAACCGGTCATGCCAATTAATATTTGTTTTAGTAAACCTCTAGTTTACTTGTGGCATATGATTCCAGCATCATGCTTATATTTGTATAGTACAAATTGAAAGAAGATCGGGTAACCTTTTATATTTATCCGGTATGATTATAGAAATATGAAGATATTCAATCTTCCTTTCATTTATAGTCTCAATATGCCAATCACTTTGACTTATATATTTAAAACTCAAAAAGTTTCTTTTGAGACTTTACAATATCAATGTCATGAATAAGTTTATTTATCTGGGTGGTAATAAATTAGTTTTTTCGGAGTTCTTAACAACTTTTGTACTACAAGATCTTTTATCATACCATTCATATGGTAAATGTCTCCTTCACGGATAAAATTATATCATAATAAATTGTCATGGTCAAAATCATCATAAGCAAAATCATTTCTTGCTTTAACTTTGTCTTTAATAACTTTTATAAGGCATGACAAAATAATATTTGGTGTATCACATGAACGCGACCAATGACATATTCATGTAACCACACAATAATATTTATTCTCTTTATTTTACTCAAACCTCCCTTAGAGGTGAGTTGTGTGGTATTCATATAATCATGAATTGCATGTCTTTATTCATTGCTTTTATCACATATTGCCACATTCAACTTTAGGAATGAGTTTGCATTCTCAATGCTTATCATAAGTCACATTCTCTTCAAGGAATGGATCATAATCAGCGATGTGCTTTATTATTTTCATACCAATTTGATGGTAAGCATTGTCTTCACATTTTGAAGGACTATTTTGAGAACCCTTATTGTTCTCCTTTTATAATCATAGTGATGATTATTATTATTTTGATATTTGGAATGCCCACGTTCATTGTTCAACCACTTGTCTTCATTGAAACTTATTATGCATTGCTATCACATTCACTTCAAGAATGGAGCAAATCAAGTGGGACAATTTTTATGCCTTTTCATGAAAAATATATTATTTTTCTTTAGTCATCATTATATCATCAATATGGTACATTGGGGGTCAAACCCAATGTCTTACCAATATAAAGGCATGTTAGGACATAATAAATTGGGACTCAAATCCAACTCTTATAATTATGAAGCATCAGGACTTGATCCCGATGTCTTACCCTCAATCAATGTCATAATAGGTTAAACAATATTGAGATTCATTCTCAAGCCTTAATTTCAATCACATGCCAAGAAAGTTATACACAACTAATTTGCAACTTAGCAAATCAAATTTGCTTTCTTAAATAAGTGTACAAATCTCAAATCAGCGTAAAACTTTATTAATTATTTGTAGCATATATATGAAATACAACCGTTTGTAGTCAGAATATTTCTTCTAAATTTTATTAGAGTTTAAAAGGATCATAAAATCACGGTCATAATATTTATTGAGTCTCTCTCAAAAATATTGTTGTTTTCGGGGTATACCCTACCTATTGGATTTGATTTAACGCCATGACTTTCCTTCACTCAATTCAACCAAGCAATTAGTGAAAAAATTTATCAAAAGTACACTTAACACATATATAGTACTAATACATAAATTCAGCATTTATATTACCTGAAAAGTGACATTATAGGTAACAATTTACCAGTTGTAGCTTGTGCATCATTCATATAAAATACTTAAAAATGGTAAGTCAGTAGCAAGCATCAAGTAGGTCATGGATACTCAAAAATACCTCTTCTCGTAGTCATACTAATCATTGTTTGCTTTTAAATCAACCTAGATAAAGATGTGAAGTATTTCTTTTTTTCTTCAAGATGATTTATGCTTTTAAACAGTATGACCAATTTTATTTTATTTTTTATTCCTTTTTTTGGTACTATATGCAAGTGTAAAAATCCAAAAGGAAAAAAATATATTCATCCAAGTAAAAAAAAAAATGTTTAAAGCGGTAGGACAGATTGAAGATAATTAACACATAAATATGCATAAGACAATTTATATAAAATATCCTTGGTTACCATGACATGCATCATATCAACAATTAACTGCTACTATGATTTTCACATATAGAACTTCGAAAATTTTATTCCATTCTTGTGATATAAAAGATGTAATATTAATATGTGCTTATGCAATACAGGTGTAGTACGAAGTTGTGTGCATATGAGATTTTAAAGGAATGACAAGTATAAGATAAGCATACCTTCTTACATTTCATTACTTACCATATGTAGTTTCTCTTTACATTTAACCATGTGATGATATGTATGACTTCTAATTGTAATCTTTTCGGATGTAGGAAAATTTTTGTAGGTATATATATACAATTGGTTAGAGACTCGTGCTGATAACGTGTTATGAAATAAAAGCAATTTAGTAAAACATGAACAAGAAATAAAAGCAATTTCGTAAAACATGAGCAAGAAATAGAGATAGAGAGAAGGAAGAGATTTTCTTCTTCAATTGTGTGTATTTTCCTATCTATTACAAGGCCTTTATATAGGCATGAAAAGTGAAGAAAATATGTCATGGAATATGTCACTGAACATAGAAAATATGTCATTGAATATGTCATTAAGCATTTGACATGAAGATTATGGAGGAAGAGTAGACATCCACTATAATATGATATTTATCGTAACATAAAAGTGTTTGTTGAAGTTGTTGGTTGTTGGCCAAATTGATTATTGGGGTTTGGTGATGATGTTGTTGTGAAATTGTAGTTGAAATTTAAGCTTGATTACTGTGGATTTGGTGAATTTTGAGACCCAAAATTAATTTAAAGCTCTTGAAAATGTGTGATAAAATGTTCATGAAATGAAGTGTATTTTGGAAGAACGGCTCATGAAAATCGGTCCTGAGATTGATACATGGCAATTTCGTATAGGTTACAGTCTTTTTCAAAATTTTGAAAAAAATAAATTTAGAGGGAGTAATAAGACCCCAGAAAAGAAAAGGTGTGTGATTGAAACTTCGGTTATAAGTTGGGAGGGTACTTATACTTTTTCCCAACCAAAAAGAAAGATGATAAAGCATCTTTGACAGAAGCCGAGCTACGTGACGACGGCGACGGCGTGAGGCTTACTTTTTTTTCCAACCCATTTAACCCAAGGAAGTTCTTTCTCAATATAAGCACATTCACATTTTTTTTCCACCACCAATGAAAGACACTTGCTCTTTCCAAAGCAAAAAGGAGCTCATTTTCCCTCCACTTTCTTCCCTTCATTTCCCATTCACCAATCTTAATCCCAGCAATTATTTTAATAATTTATGTATTTTAGTATAATTGTTTAAGTTTGAGCTTATAATTTGGAGGGAAATTAAAAAAAAAACCAGATTTACATGTGGTAATTGAAAAATAGCCACAGTTTCAAAAACAATCGAAATTTAGCCCATTTTCATATAAAGATAAATCTGAACGAAAACACTGTTTAAAATTCAGAATATATTCTAACATAATATACTGGAGTTCCAACATAATATACTGGTCCAACATAATATGCTGGAAGTTCATACAGGGGTGCTCCAATATCCAGTTTATTATTTTGGAACTTTCCGTGTGTTGGAGTTCCATCATAATATGCTGGAAGTTCATACACAAGTGCACCAATCTCCAGTATATTATGCTGGAACTTTATGTGTTGCAGCAAAATAATGACTATTTTTCAATGACTTTACAAATACTGACTACTTTTCAATTACCAATCCGAAAATTGGCTAAACCGTACTATTTTCACTGTAATTTGCGAATAGTCCATATAAGTGTTCGGTTGAGCCTAAACAAAATTGAATAAAAACAAGGAAAATTTTCGTTCCTATACCATATAAGAAACTATATTACCAAATATGTTCATAGTTTACATATTACCCTTCATGCTAATAGTATTTCTACAAAATATAGACAATACATTAAATAAGGAATCATTGTAGTTGTAGGATTCCTTATTTAGGCTAGCTAAAATTGGGAAACTAAAAATTCTTCCAGATCTTCTACAACACAAATCACGCATATTCATAATTATCGTCAGATTCGTTTCAAAATTTTCATACTCTGTTTTTGCGATACACTCTGTTTCAACATTTTTTTCTGATTTCACAAATAAAAAATGACTAAATCTTCTATAATTCTTCTGCAACAAACGCAATTATGTCAAAAATCAGTAATACAAACAAAAGAAAAAGAGAGCAACAATTCCACCATTGATAGCCATTAAAAGCTTTGAAACTTTAAATTCAAATTTGGGTTTTCAAAAATTATTATTTGTTTAGATTGGGTGTTGTTGAACATAATTGGAAATATGGTTTGGAGTTTATATCTCAATTTTGAGGAGTTTTGGTGAAGATTAGACTTGGTTTTGGTTGAATTTCGGATTGAAACTCGAAGAAGAAGACATGACATACATTATATTGCAAAAATTGTAGATAAATTGTAGACTGTTGTTTATTTATTTACATATTGTATGAAAGTTGAACAACATTGTATAAAAATTATATTTAAGTGGTATTATATTGTAGTTGTATATAACTTTGTAGAAATAATGTACGAAAATTGTAGATAAGTTGTATAATATATAATCAGTCGTATGAAAATTATTTTTACTATGTATAAATCAGATACAAAATATACAAAAGACATATTGTATAAAATTTGTATAAAATTTGTATATAAGTTTTATGTTATTGTAGTTGTATTTCACTGGGTGGAAATAATGTATGAAAGTTGTAGAAAATTGTAAATAAGTTGTATTCCTCTATAACGGGAGATGTTGGCATATCAAGTAACTTTAGTGTTCCAAACGAACATGCATGAAAATAAAGATAAATTCTTTTATGAACAGTTTGTAGAAATTTTGTAGATAATTTGTAGAAACATTGAAATTCTGTTTTTTCATATTAATTTTTCAAATGATATGTAGTTTTATTGTAGAATAAATGTAGAAAACAAGCCATTGTGAGTCTTATTTGACTTATTGCTCACATTCAACCTATTTTACAAATTCACGTCTCTTTAAATATAATGCATCCATACTTTCTTGAATTTAAAGGTATAACAATATATATAACTTAAAAAATATCTTCTCCTCTGCATAAGTTAGCTCCAAAACAGACGAAGTGGAATAACAAGCTCTCATCAAAACTTTTAACAAAAAAACACAAAGCTAAAAAATAATAGTCTACAATTTTTCTACAATTTATCTACAATTTCTGCAATATAATGTATGTCATGTCTTCTTCTTCTTCTTCTTCTTCGAGTTTCAATCTGAAATTTAGCCAAAATCAAGTCTAATTTTCACCAAAACCCCTCAAAATTAAGATATAAATTCCAAACCATATTCCCAATTATTTACAACAACACTCAATCCAAACAAATAATGATTTTTGAAAACCCAAATTTGAATTCAAAGCTTTTTAATGGCTGTCAATGATGGAATTGCTGCTCTCTTTTCCTTTCCTCTTATATTACTGAAATTTGGGATTGCGAGATAGAGAGAGACGTGGAGAGAATTCTCAATTCTTTGCAACAACATCCAGTCCAAACAAACAATGTCTTTTGAAAACCCAAATTCGAATTCAAAGCTTCAAAACTTTTTAATGGTTGTCAATGGTGGAAGAGTTACAGATTTTTGCTAGTTTTAGAAGAGGAAAATGTGGGTGTTTGAAGAGGAAATCGTGGGGATTTGGAGAGAGAAACTTGGGGGAGTGAGAATATATGGTTGAGTAAAATTAGGAGACTAATTAATACCATTAAAATCCTAAAATGGTACATAAATGATAATTAGGTATATAGAAGGTAATTATATTAAAAGTTAAGCATGGAGGGTAATATAGTTTACTTTATGGCATAGGAATGTAAAAATTCCTATCTAACAAAATTGCTCCTTTTTACTTGACCCCCCTTCCCCATATAACTCATTCCATTGTTTTAGCTCGGTCATCATAAAACTCTTAAAGCTTTTCATTAGTGATAGCGAAAATGAATGATTATTGAACTATAATTGTTTTATCTTACAGGGATAAAAGAAATATTTGGAGCATTAATTATATTTTTGTCCCGATATTATGGGGAAAAACTCGAAAAAATCAAACCAAACCAAAAAACTGAAAAAAAGAGATCGAAAATCCGACTATTACGAGTTTGATTTGGTTTATAGATTTAAAACCCCGACATAATTGGTTTAATTTGGTAAATAAAGAAAGCTACCTACCCAACCTATACACACACCTAATTTGAACATATTATCAGTTACCAAACAACCATAGAAGTTAGTCAATTTAATAAAAGAAGAAATTTTACCTTTCACCCATATATAGGAACTATAATCCATTATTTAGTTATTTAGTTTAATCGATTCTTCAATTAGTTCTTTTACTTAATATTTTATTTGGGTTTAGACCGTTAGGTGAAAAGTTTATTAGAAATAGTTATTCTTGACCTACGTAGATAGACACCTTAAACCAATATTACTAGCACAAATTAATTATGACATACCTCCAAGTTTGCTAATTCCCCTTTCTCTCTTTCTCCGTCAATTTGTTTTCCTCTTTCCATGATCTGATCAGGAGAAAGAAGTAAGAATACAAAGAAACTGAAGAAAGAAGCAGAAAACATTTTTGCAGATATAGCCATGCATAAAAAGTAGCAAGTGTTTATTAAAGAATATTTCCCCATCGGAGAACCAAAATTAAACACACTTTTCTTAAGTTATTAGAGACTAATTGACTAACTTTTTTAGTTGATGTTGAAGATGAAAAATCTGAGAAATGGCTTTAGAATGAGGCAACAAAAAGTATGGAATGGTTTCTTCTTTCTGTTCAACAAACCGACAGTTTGAGATAATAAGAAGTTGAAAATTCGTGTGGAGGAGAAGAGATAAGGGTATACGGGCACCAAAACCATGAGGTTAGGGAGAAAAATGACAAAAAGTGGTTGGGCATTAAATTTGAAATAAGTCTCTTAAATATATTTCCGAGTAGTTTCTTTAAGTTATGTAAAAGTGAGTAATTTTTTTATATTTGATAAATTGTGATGGTTAGATTTAAACAGCATTGTGAAATAAAAAGAGATCACATTTGAAGGTGCAGGTTATATAGTTTCTCCTATTTTGATCTATTTCTCGTGGCTAGTGCAGTACTTTGAGGTGCAATTCTTGTTTTTTTGCCATATTTCTAGTGTCCGAACAGTCATTAATGTTGTAGTTTCTAGGATTTGACAGAACTTTCCTCGAAAGACTGAAAATTTCAAGTCCTTGTTAGGCATGTTACACCATGAATTC
The DNA here is from genome assembly GCF_000715075.1 of Nicotiana tabacum. Lineage (NCBI taxonomy): Eukaryota > Viridiplantae > Streptophyta > Magnoliopsida > Solanales > Solanaceae > Nicotiana > Nicotiana tabacum. The sequence continues at coordinate 6,481,085 of NC_134082.1, read as the reverse complement.
TCTCAATGGACGAAGAGAATCATATAACTACTAAACATTATGAGATTTTAATCCCAAATAAGTTGAGATCAACAATATGAATTATTACAGATTTCAGCTCATCTTAAAGGCCGTTTGTTTTTATTAAGATTAGAATGTATGAATATGAATATACATGATGTATTTAAATTTGAATACTGAATACTTAAGTTTGTTTATTTTTTCCAATATCTTAGTATTTATAAATTATAGTTATTAAAGTTAATAATATAAAAATCAATTAAGGTAATGCAAATGTTGTATCCACAAATTAATTATTCGGTCCTAATAAATAAAGAGGTGGTTGATGGAATTAAGACTAACAAGAATGCATTTATGATTCCTGTATTTCAACCAAGCAAGGAAATAAAGTATATGTCTATCCTAACTGTGAATCTTTCCCCGATGCCCAGGTTAAAGAACTTGCTCTATTTAATCCTATATGCAATCTAGAATTCCCACTTTCGAGTTCAACTCTAGATTCGTAGATGGAATTTGTTGTTAGCTACGCACGGCAAAATAAAAAGAACACGATTAAATAAACAAAGTAATATTGAAAAATCAAAATCGTCAATTTAAACTTCCAACGTCAACATTCATGTAGCACCCATAATCCCAAAATGAGAAGAACCAGCCATACATAGTCATGATAGTCATCATAAGATGTTTGACAACATAAAACTACAAGTAGTACAAGAACGAAAAAAAAACTCTATGATTTTTGGCTCCTAAATTACTCTGGCAGCGTTTCTCCTTTGCTAGGGTCTAACTCCATTAAAAAAAAAAATGTTTAAGGACTATTTATATGTGTAGGAAAAGTCCTAGACGATTTAAACCAAGTCCAAGCAAAACAACGAAAAGTTGGCTTCCGAAATATGTTGGGTGTGCCGCACTTCTTATGGCACTGAGTTTGGGCGCTATGGTGAGTGTTGCGCACCAAGGATAGCACTGAAATTCGGTGTTATAGTGGGTGCTGAGCACTGAGGATAGCACTGAAATTCGGTGCTACAGTGGGTGCTAGGCACTGGCTATGGCACTGCTCCACTATTCCTCCATTCTTCTTTCAATCACTTCTATACAAGTAAACAACACAATTAGGCTCAAAACATCATAAGGCACTCTAAATATCACAATTATTATACTAAAATGCGAGGCAATTATCATCATATTATATGTTCTTTTAGCCAATTATCATATAGTTTCTAGGATTTGACAGGACTTTCCTTGAAAAACGACAAACTTCAAGTCCTTATTAGCATATTACACCAAGCTGTGATGAATTCTCTCAATGGAGTAAGAGAATCATATAACTACTAACCATTATGGCATTTCAATCCCAAGTAAGTTGATATCGACTTAAAGAACGTTTGTTTTTATTAAGATTAAAATGTATAAATATGAATACACATTAAGATGTATTTAGAATTGAATATTGAATACTAAATAGTTAAGATTGTTTATTTTCCCAATATCATAATATTTATAAATTATAGTTATTAAAGTTAATAATATAAAAATTAATTAAGGTAATGCAAATGTTATATCCACAAATTATTAGGTCCTAAAGAAGTGGTTGATGGTAGCTGTCTGGTGGTACTTTTAACTATTCCCGAGTGCAAATGGGAGAGGATGATCATGGACTTTGTGGTTAGCTTTCCATGTACTTTGCGAAAACATGATTCAGATTAAATCAAAGCCTGCATACTTCATTCTAGTTTACTCTATTGTTTCATGAGGTGCCCCTTTCTTTCATATCTAGCAAGGGTGCACATTTTACATCAAAATTTTGACAGCGCTTTCAAAAGGCTTTGGATATCAACTATAGAAGAACTAATTAAAAGAGATATGGTAAAATGACAGCCTTCTGCTGTTGTGATAGGTTTACAGTAGCTTAGCTTTCTGTTTTGATGATCTAACAGATTTATTGTCAAAGAACCAGATGAAGAATCTGATACACTTGGTACACAGTTCAATCAATGAACTCAAGCTAAGTTAAGTTGATATGGCTTCAGAAGATAAGGAATCAGCTCAGGGACCTGATTCAATTCCTTTGGGTTTACCTGACAGCAGTACGAAAGTCAATTGTCTACAGCTGGAAAGTGAGTGTCTGCTGTACTGTTTGCACTTTACACGCAAATAGTGCAACAAAGTACATCAGTCACTCCCTTTTGACCAACCAAGTGATTACATCATTCAAGTGATGTCATCCAAGTTGTATTAACAAAGAGTATTACAACAAAATATCACTTGAATATTTTGGAGAATTCATTCAAGCACTCCAAACGAACTCCATCAAGCATTCAATTCTCAAGTGCATCAAGAACAAAGTAGAACGCTACTACATACCAGTTCCTACAACAAGTCTTTTGTATGTCCTTAGTTGAGTTGTAACTTTGTAATTGTTCTTCATTGTAATTCCTACTTTGCTTATCTAGAATCTTTAATTAGGAACCTCTTAAAAACCATAACCTTCAGTGTTTGTATCGTGACTAAAGTTAGTCATGAGTTGAAATCTTCGTAATAGATGTATTGCAAAGTTGCTTGTAATAGGTGTATTACAAGTTAGTGAGAGATTAAGAGTTTAATTCCTAGATTGCATAGGTTGTAATTTGAAGTTTTGCTCATAGTGAAGTTGAAATCCTACCATTGTAGGTCGTGATTTTTTATCCCCTTGAGCAGGGATTTTTCCACGTAAAAGTTCCCTGTTCCATTTACTTACTATTACATTAGCACTCTCTATCGAAACCTATATAGGACTTGGTCTCTATATAGTTTGGTGGACTCATATATTCTATCATGATACATCGCCTCAATTACTTTAAACATAAATATAACCAGCTACCGAGTAGCAGAATGGGATAATTCTGTGCAATAGATTCTTCGCCCGATCCTAACCATCCTGCATTGGACTTTGTTATGTAATTCCTCTAGGTGATAGTTTCCCATGATGTATCATATTATTTGAGGAAAGTTGTTGGATTTCTTGTCTGTTTTTTCACAACTAACATAACAAGAGAAACAACTTGTGCATCTAAATTATCTACACTTATACAGTTTCACGACCCAAAAACCGACCCGATTGTGATGACACCTATCGCGAAACTAGGTCAGCCGACACAACTCCCGAATCAACCATTATTCAATAAAAGTCATTTTTATACCATTTATTTACCAATAATCTCATGAGGTAAGTCTAAATGAACACTGCGGAATAAATACACAAGCCCGACATCGGGGTGTCACTAATCATGAGTATCTACTACAACTGTCTAACAACATAAATACCAACATGGCTGGGAAAATCACAAGAATACAATAAGAAAGAATACGTAGGGAGAAAAGCAGGGTTGCGATCGCCAAGCTACTACCTTGCTAACTCCGATGAACCTACCACCGAGCTCAGAAATACCTGAATCTGCACATAAAGAGCATGGAGTAATGTGAGTACGCCAACTCAGTAAGTAATAAAAGTAAATAAAGACTGAGCAGTGAGAAATCACTTAAACCACGTCATAGCACCACAGTGGTTACAGTATATTCCCAAAACAGGATACCATTCAAATCATTTCGTTAAATTTCCAACTTCAGTAAAATCCTTTAGAAAATATCTTTATAACTTTTTCAATAGGGGTTTAATGAAATATATAGTGAAAGTGATGAAAATCATAATCGGCCCCTCGGGCAAACATAATTCGTATACATCCCCTTTGGCAAACAGAAATTTCATAACCATTTCATAACATAAAAATCTCAGAGGAAGTAACAAAGCCAAATCAGTGACTAAATTCCGAACACCTCGTAAAAACTTCAGTTTAAATGAAAGTTATTTAAAGCATTTGTTTAACATTTTCAATAGAGGTTCGGTCTAAAGATGAGTGAAAGAAGTAATTTAATCAATATATTCAACAGAAACTCACTTTAAGGAGGAGTGAAAAATAGTAAGTTCATAAACAGGCCCCTCAGGCAAACCATCACTCCTATACATGTATATATAGCCCCTCAGGTAAGCCTCTCAGTCACTCATGACTCAACTCTTATCAATCAGTGCTCACACTCAGCACTCACGCTCAATAGGTACCATATAATAACCGATGCGACGTGCAACCCGATCCATATATATAGTTGACTGCGCTCACTGGGGGTGTGTAGACTCCGGAGAGGCTCCTACAGCCCAAACGCTATATCACTGTGGCGTGCAGCCCGATCCATATATATATAGCTGCAGCGTGCAGACCGATCTATAAATATATAATCCCCACAACCAGGCCCTCGACCTCTCTCAGTCATTAAACTCACAATCAGACCCTCGGTCTATCTCAGTCATCAACCTCACAATCAGGCCTTCGGCCTCTCTCAGCCATCAACCTCACAAGTCACTCGAACTATCAGTAAAACAGGACGTTCAGCTCAAAATATCATTTATAGTATCAAAATTTAGTAAATAAGTCTGAGTTAAGAAATCAATAAAACACAGCATGATTGAATGCAATTATTAAGTCAAAACAGTGAGGAGCAGTAGTTAAAAAGCCCCATAAGGGTCTAAAATAGTTGGCATGAGACCCAAATATGACATTCCACCCAAAACATAGCAATATTTTTCGAACACGATGATATCAAACAGTTTTCAATCAAATACGCGGCTTAACAGTCGTACGGGACGGACCAAGTCACAATCACCAACAGTGTACGACTCCACGCTCATCATCTAGCATGTGCATCACCTTAAAGTAGCACAACAATGTGAAATCCGGGGTTTCATACCCTCAAGGCAACATTTACAATCATTACTTACCTCTATCCGGTCCAAACTCTAGCCCACGATGCCTATCCCCCTTGAATTGGCCTCCAATTGCTCCAAATATAACCAAAATCAGATTCATACCATCAAAATATGCTAAGGAAACAAAGCCCACTCGAAAATAACCAATTTACATCAAAAATCCTGAAATTGGCCAAACCCGACCCCCGGGCGCACGTCTCGAAATCCTATAAAAAATCACATCAACAGAATCTTTACACTCTCATGAGTCTACCCATAACAAATTCAGCAAAATCCGACCTTAATTGCCCATTCAAATCCCTAAAAGAACTCTCAAACGTTTCCTCCATTTTCCCCCAATTTCCACTCTAATTTCTCAAATTAAATGATGAAATTCAAGACTAAATCATGGAATTAAACCAAATATGAGTGAAGAATACTTACCCCAATTGCTTCACTGAAAATCTCCTCAAATTTTACCTTCTCCCGAGCTCTCCAATGGCTTTGCCAAGAAGGAAGTCGAGCTCAAATATAAGTCTCGCGATCAAGTTGCGGATATCTTTACGAAACCTCTCAAGTTTGAAGATTTTTAGAGATTGAGATCAATACTTGGAATGAAGAAAAAAAATCAAAATTAAGGGAGAGATTTATAGAACCCATTTAAATAAATAAAATAAAGAAAAAGAGAAAGCTGGCAACAAGTTGCGACCAGAGACAACAAAGTTGGCAACTTGCAAACTTGAAAATTGCAAACCAATGCATCTGATTGGTTAGAGAGGGTGGTTCTCTTCCTGTAAATAGATGTATTTTCTTCTCAGATCAAGTACACCAAAATAAGAGAGAGCGCAATAGAGCGTAGAGAGAGTAATCCACATATTGTAGTCTGTGAGATAAATAGTGAGTGTGAGTAATATTATAGTGAGGTATTTAAAAATAAAGAGTGTTATTTGTTTCGAAGTTGTACTAGTCTCTTGGCACTACTAAGTTGTAATATTATAATGAAAATATTGCTCCGCTCGAGAATTGTATATTTACCCCGTTAAAAGATTTGATGTCTTTGCTACTCTCTTGTGTTATTGTTATATACCGTGGATATTATTCTAACAGCATCAAGAATATCAACTTTCCAGTACTGGATAGATTGCTAGTATTTTCTAACTGTGGCTTCTTTGACTTATGAGGTGAAGTTTTGAGCTTATTGAAGAGAAGTTTGTCTACGAATAAAGATTGACTCAAGGTGATGCCTTGGTAGGCAATCTCGAAAAAATTAACTTATTAGGTGAAGTTTTGAGCGGTCACCAGATGGTGGTAGCCAATGCAGGGAAGGCAAAAATCTAGGGAATTTACAAAGCAGTGGAGGTCTTGATTAATATGCTTAGTGATCTGAGAAATTGATCACGCCCAATTATGCCATATAAAAAGAACACGCGAACGTTGCAAATATAATCTGAATATTTAGTTCAAAGTCGAACCCACACGGAATTAATCTATCAATTACTTTTGTTAGACTTACTAAATTCTACGGAATCAACTTCCCAAACGTTATAAATAACAATTGAGGGTATTTCTGCTAACTAATAATGAAAGTAAATTAGCAACTGAAAACTAACTATGATTAAGTTGTAAACAATTAAGAGAAAGATCTAATGTTATGATTTCCCCTGTTGATGGAATCCCTTCCGATTATGTTTCACATAGATTCACCAAATATTCTCTATCAATCATGAGCACTCTTATTACCGTAAATCTCTCCCGAGTAATTACGATAATTTACTAAATGCACTCTCCCGAGTTATGCTAGCTGGCTTTATTTATTACAGTTCACTTTAGATTGTACCCAATGCTTCATTATCCCTAATCCCACCTTTAAACCCTCGATTATTGATCCCTCATATACTTTGGGAGTGATGTTGTTTAACAATTACCTAAATATGCACTCTTTCCCGATTTATGCACATTAAATAGGCACAGCTAATTGAGGATCCTATCAACTAACTACAACAAGAACGTAGTTGAGCAAATAGAGATTAAACTGGACAAATTATATTAACATATCAAGAAGTTCATCCTTCAATAGGTTCCATCAAAACCCTAGACTAAGAAATTACCTACTCATAACAAAATAAGATAAAACTACTAAATTATTCACAATGGGTAATTGCAATAATAAAGAGAAGATAGAAGAACTCTAATATTTTGTTACTCTTCTCACACTTGTTCTTGCCTCCAAAATAAGCTTAAACATGTCTTGGGCGAGCTTCTAAAGTTTGTAAGGGTTTGGAACAAGTTTTTCCCGAGTTACACTTTGGTCCCCAAATTTATGGCACGTGAACAGTTCACCGCGGTCGCGGCAAGACCGCGACTCAACCGCGGTGAACGCTGAACATTTTGCCTCGAGTACTTAATCTGCCGCGGTTCCACCGCGGTTCTATCGCGGTCATGGTGGAATTCACTCAGTCCATTTTTTTGCTTCTTTATGCACGGGTACTTCTTGGTTGGGCGTTTTCTTCACATTATTGACTCCAAAACACTCCGTAGTGCTTTCTTACTTAGATTATTCCCTGCGAAGCAAAAGAACACCATTTAGAGCATTTTGTTATCAATTTGACTATAAAACAACAATAAAGCATGGTAATATTAAGGTGTAAATATCATCTATATAGCCTAATATCAACACCCCATACTTAAATCATTGCTAGTCCTCTAGAAATCCACCACACTCTATCAAAGTTCCTTCCCTAAGATTTTCCCTTAAAGACTCACACCTTGAACAATTTACCAAAGTTGCACCTAGTAGTGAACAACCCTTGCCTTAACAGTCGAATCTCTCGTACCATGCAATATTCGCACTTACTTAAACTACTCTATACAGAAGTCAAGACTTACCTTTCCTTTATGAATCACATGCCCTCACATCACACAAGAGAGTAGTTCCACAATTAATATGATACAAACACTTAGGAACTCAAATGGACAAAATTCGCTCACTCTCCAAAAGAACATTCACATGCCACAAAGATGCACCGTAGGTTTTTCCTTAGTGTAGTACTCGACTAATCGAGCCTATCCAGTCTAAGATCAAATAAGACTTCATTTGGTTGTAATGTAGGCTAAGGGATGAGTAGGATATATTTGGATATAGTGACTAGCCTCCCTAAGCACTTTTAATACACAACACATTAACATTCCATATCATTCTTATGTCAACCAGACATTCCCCACAATTTATTTATAACAATCGATTCCTTTAGGCGCATTTGCCTCAAGCTACCACTTATCAACTACTATATTTTTTTTGTGGCACGTCTTCTTTTATTCTTCAAAGCTGCACCTTTCCTCTATTTCATTGGCTCCACTTAAAACCAAACTACCACCCCACACTTTAACTTTTGCATATGTCAAGGTCATTTTAGTGCTCCTGGGAGGTAAAAGGGTTCAAACAGAAGGCTATTCAAACAATTGGGTAAGGATCGCAATGTGGTTGCCAAAAAAACAGGCTTATAGGCTCAACGGGGTTAACTAAGATGTATTACATTCAGGTGGGTTTATGTTATATATATCTGGCTTAACAAAGAAATGCCTATATCACTTCTAAGACTGAATGAAGCTACTATTTCACTTTGCAAACACACAGTGCAAGTTCTAGGCATCAAATGTAAAGCATGGAATACAGTATAGATCACACACACATGGCATATGACTCACTCCGGATTGATTTATCAATACATTCTCTTTTGAGCGTTCAAGTCAGCTACAAATATACAACTTTAAGCCACTTTAGCAAGAGTCAACCATTGAGACTAGGCGTTACACTCTAGTTTCGATTGTGTTCAGGTGTACTAATGCCAAGGGATTCTCTTTCTATTCAGTTCGTTGCCCATCAATGCTAAATAAAACTAAAAACAAAATAAACAAAAACTACCTACACTCGGTTCAGGCTAAACCCTTGGAAAAGAACCGTGGCCCAAAGAAAAACAAAGGGGGAGTTACTACACTACCTACAAATAAAATAAAAAATCTTTTTGGGATTTTCTCTAGACTAACTTCCCTCCAGAACTGTCTCAAATATCCTTCATCAGGAAGAGTCCTTATATATCTCTTTTTGTTTTTTTGTTCGACTTATGTCCCTCAAGAGACCTGTCGAAAGGTGTCCGTCGTTGGGCCAAGTCAAAGTTAATTACATGATCCTACCCTACCAATCAATCAAAAGTAAAGCAACAACATACAAAGTTACATAATCTCTTTACAATAACATCATACAACAACAGCCATCCCCCACCCCACACTTAAAAAATATGGTATGTCCCCATGTCAAAAATAAAGAGCATAGTAAGGAGGGGGACTTCCCTGAAAATCAATCCTGATTAGAGATGGTGCTAGGATCGAGGTGACATGCTCGTCCTAGCGCTCGAAGCCATCCCATAATCTTCTTCTCCGACTTTTCCTGTTGAGTGGTCAGAGTCTCAACTCTGGTGCCCAAGTCTGTGACAGAAGTGCGAAGACTAGCCATATCCTGCTCCAGGGCTATCATGCAGGTACTACGACGGGGCTGTGAAGGGCCCGACTCATCAACTCTTGTAGGTGGTGGGATCTCAGCTGCCTCAGCATTATCATCATCAGATTCATCATCTGATTCATCAACATTCACCAGTGGCTCTATCCCAATTCTGATTTTTCTTGCGAGGAACGTGGCTTTAAGTGGCAATTTCCCATCAACTTTAGGGTCTTCAGGGACTCTAGCAAGACGGCACAACCTAGTGACTAGAGAAGGGAAGTAGAAGCCTTTGAGTAACTTGGGTGATTTAATGAGCATCTCATCATGGAGAAGCCGGGTCATATCAAAATCCCTGTGGGCCATGAAACAGTAGATCGCTGCCGCCCGTGGTAGATTGACATCAGTCGTATTGCTGGAGGGTAACAGCCGACTATTGATAATGGTGAGCCAACACTTAGCCTCCCAATTGAGACACTGGGAGTTAAATGTGATCCAGTGCTTTATCCATATGTACTCTCTGTCTCGCACACAGATAGTCTCAAGAAGAGTTCCCCACAAGGCACCTGTTCGGCTAAAGGTACGATAGTCATCAGATTCCCCCTAAACACTGGCAGCCGGTACACCTTGCGGATGGACTCAATGGACGCATTTACCTGTGTATTCCATACAGTAACAACTCCATTCGCATGTTCTGGGAAGTTAGCATAGAACTCCCTTACCATCTGAACATTGGCCTGCTTCGGTACCTTGAAGAAAATGTCCAGCTGACACCTCCTCAACTCATTGAAGATATTCGGGCATTCCACCTCTAAGGCTTCTCGGTCAATATGCACCTCATGTAGCAATTTCTTAGCTGCCTTTACATTGTACCTATCCGCCGCCAGTTTGGAGACAAACTTGGTGTTGTCAAACTGTGGTGCACTGGCTTGACCCCTAGCTCTCGAGGAGCTTCCCGATCCACTAGCGGAGGACCCGGTGTTGCATCTCTTCCTAGATGGATTCATTGCACCTGTCAAACAGAGAAACGCCTATCAGTGAGTGTGTGAAATGTGTGACTATGGTAAGTTACTCAGGCTTCACCACAACCAAGTCACATTAGCCCTTATAACTCCATTGGGGCAATTTCCCAAACACCTTGTGGGCAAGACAATTTCTTCATACAGATAGCCCAAATGGATATATCTAAGTTTCTCCCAATTCAAAGATTCTACTATACCATCATACCCCAAAATACTTCATTCAACACCCACAAACATACACTTTTCCACCACATTATACACACAGCCCCTTTACCAGTAAGTCCAAAAATGAAATTCAAAAGAAAATAATAAGAAAACTAACAAAAATCTACTAAAAATCACTACACACTTACAAACTTTAAGCTAGCATACAACTACAACAAAATACAAAATAAAAGGTGGGGGGGGGGAGGAATTACATACCTGGATGGATGAAGGAGTGAGAAGAATTGAGATGGAGGAAGTAGTATGAGTGAAGAAGAAGAAGGAGAAGAGAGGGATTTAGGGAGTTAGGGTTTAGAGAGATAAAGAGAGAGATGGAGAATTAGAGGAGGGGGTTCTGTAGTTTGGGGAAATAAAGGAGGGGGGTATTTGAAAATAAAGTAAAACAAAAAAAATTTCGAATTTCTTACCTGGGCAACACGATTTTATGACTTACCGCGGTCCCACAGCGGTCGCGGTGGGTTGAATTTCGAAGATAGTGTACTAAGCCTTCACTGCGGTCCCACCACAGTCCTACCGCGGGTGCGGTGGATTGCCCAGTTATGAGGCAGAATCTTCGCCTCTCACCGCGGTTCTACCGCGGTCGTGGTGGTTTGCCCAGTTTTTTTATTTATATGAAGTTACATAAGAAAACACTAACAACAACATTCATGGGTTGCCTCCCACGCAGCGCCTGATTTAGCGTCGCGGCACGACGCAGACATGAGCATTTAAGGCTCGCTCGACCTCTGAGGTTCCGTCAAGTGGATCTCTGACACTTCCTTTGGTTCTTTTATGCCCATGTATAGCTTCAATGTCTGCCCATTGACTCTAAATATGTGAGAGTTTTTCTCCGAGGCAATCTCCACAGCCCCTGAAGGGAATACTTTGACCATTCGAAATGGACCAGACTTAAGCTTACCAAGGAACAACCGTAATCTTGAGTTATAGAGCAGTACCATGTCCCCGGGTTTGAAATGTCGCTCAACAATGTTCTGGTCATGCAACCTCTTCATTCTTTCCTTGTATAACCTTGTGCTCTCAAAAGCCAGATATCCGAACTTGTCGAGCTCATGCAATTTAGTGATTCTCATTGTACTCGCAGCCTCAATGTCTAGGTTTAGCTGTTTTAGTGCCCACCAAGATTTGTGTTCAAGTTCCACTGGCAAGTGGCAGGACTTCCCAAACACCAACTTATATGGTGACATACCAATTGGTGTTTTAAAAGCAGCTCTATAAGCCTAGAGTGCATCATCTAGCTTTTTTGCCCAATCAGTTCTTGTGGCATTTACAGTCTTGGTCAATACACTCTTTATCTCTCTATTAGACACCTCACCTGTCCACTGGTCTGTGGATGATAAGGGGTAGCCACCTTGTGGCGTACATCATACTTTGCTAGTAACTTCTCGAAGGCTCGATTACAGAAGTGGGTGCCTCTGTCACTGATAATCACTCTCGGGGTCCCAAAACAGTGAATATGTTCTTCTTCAAAAATCCCACCACCACTCTTGCATCATTAGTGGGCAATACAACAGCTTCTACCTATTTGGACACGTAATCCACAACAACAAGTATGTACTTATTGCCAAAGGAGCTGATGAAGGGTCCCATGAAGCCAATCCCCCCGACATCAAACACTTCCACCTCTTGAATCGGGTTCATGTGCATCTTATGATGACAAGAAATGTTCCTGGTTTGCTGACATTCATTGCAGCCCTTCACCCATTGTTGTGTATCTTTAAACACTGTTGGCCAAAAGAAACCGGCCTCTAGCACTTTCGCAGCTGTCTTAACTCCTCCAAAATGCCCTCCACACGCCGATACATGACATGCCTGTGTTGATACCCAATTTTCCCTATATTTTTATGTATAAGATACCTTTCAAAATAGCATGTATATGCATATATAGGTATACCCCATGGTCCAATTATTTTTCCCTAATTTTTCCCTAATTTTTAAATCAATTTACTGCCCTATTTTATCAAGAAAACCCCAATAATTATCCCTAAAATTATCATTTTGGTGATTCATTTATTAGAGTCTTATGTTTATACTGAAATATGGCTAAGATAGTTTTTATATGTTTTTACAAATTTATTTGGTATTTTTAAGGATAAAATTGCATAATTGCAATATTAGCCATTTTTAGGTTTAAATTCGTCTCGTGTTTATAAAATAGGGTCTTATATTTTTAAATTGTTAATTTTATATTATAAACCATTTTAGAACTTTCAATTTGTTTTCAAAAATTCATTTACTATTTTTATAAATTAAATGGGAAAAGGGGCTATTTAACTTATAACCAGATTTGGCTTTATAATCAAGCCTAAATTACACCAGGCCCCAACCAAAATTAAACCAGCCCAAAGACCCAAGCCCAATCTACCCGACCCAAATCGGATTAAATCTTGGCCGTTGATCAAAATTGTTCAACGATCCAGATTCACTCTTACCAAATTAAACCCAAACGACCCCCCCAAATCCCTCTCATTCCTCACTCAACCGACTCTCTTCTCTCTCTATATATCTCTGGTTCTCTCTAGAACCTTCCCCCTTCCCCTCCACTCCGATGAACTCCGTTCGCCTTCTCCGGCCACCTCCTGGCCTGAATCCATGGTGGTCTAACCACCTACCAGCCTACTATGGTTCCTACACGCTTGGTTACTAAAGACTCATGACTTGACCACGAAGAAGCTGGGTCCAGACCTTGTTTTATTCGAGTTCCATGGCTATCTCCGGCAAGCCATGTCTGTTCGAGCCTGACCTCGACTCCTCCTATTTAGATCAACGACGATCCAAGTCTTTCTCACCGTTTGGGTTCCTATGAAACCCCAGCTTTTGAGGTTCTTCTGATTTCCTTAGATCTGTTCTAGATTCATGTTTTTCCTAAAATTTTAAAATGATTTCTTGACATTTCTTTTAAAACTATGCTTTCAAAACCTTTATTTCTTCCGATCTAGGGCTTTTATGTTTCTCTGATTTTCTTTTTTCTCTTGTATATTTCTCTAATTTTTTTTCTTTGTATGTTTCTTCCACTATGTTGCTTCTACTATGTTCTTTGTGTGTTTCGTCTACCTTGTTTTCTCCTACTGTGTTCTTGTTAAGTTTTTTTTCACCATGTTCTTGTTTGTTTCTTCTACTAGTTCTTCTATTGGTTTCGCACGTTGTTCTTTTACTATGCCTATCATGAGTTCCTACAACTAAAAGAGCATGTTAAAGGTCTTAGTTCCATTCTGAGATCTCTGAACCTGTTTCAATTAGTATCTTTTCCCTTAATCACTTGCTCTTTCGTCTCTGCACTCGATTAGTGGCAAGAACCCTAAATTTAGGGGTTCATCCGAGTTTTGAGACCCTTGGCTATGTGATTTGCTTGCTCATCATCTTTGAACTTGTTTGATTTCAGAAAACCTAACTCTTTTGGACCTATTTCGAGTTTTCTGAATTTGTTAACTGAGTTTTGAAATCTCTGTTTCTTTAAGCGATTCTGATTTTTCTACTAAAACTCTTCTAAGGTCCTTATACTGGACCCTTTGTATGCTATTTGATACTATCTCTTCTAACCTATGTGACTACCTACTGATTTTGCAATGGTATGACGTTTTCTTTGCTCTAAATTTAACCTAGCATATTTGTGTGCTTTTTATATGTGCTGAGCTTCCCTCTAAAAATGGCTTTCAATTTTGATTAATTTTAGACTTCCCTTATATAAGTTTGATTGATTTCTTTCCTTATTTGTTGATTTCCCTGTTACTTGATTTGAGTCGAAAACTTTCCTTAGCCCATTCATGAGCCAGAAATTTCAAACCTGTGACCCCTTGATTTACTGTATACTGATTGATCCTTACCTTATTTGTTTTAGCCGTGTAATTCAAAATTCTTCCCTTAATTAAAACTCCTATGTATTTACCATAATTGCCTACTTTGCACAAGATGTTCATTTTATTTCTTTCGTTAAATAGGTTTACTGTTTGAATCTGAATTCCTTAATTAAAGGAAGTCTTGTATTGATTGATTTTTAATTGATAACCAGTTCCTTAATTGTTTTCTTACCTTATTTCTGCTTGTTTTCACACTATTAATATCAACGCTTTCATTGACACAAAGACAAAAATCCATCACTCCTTGTCTTTTTGAACTTATACTTACACTCAAAGTATTCTGTCTTGTTGCTTGAACTGTGGCCTGTTTACAAGACCTACTGCCTGCTTTTCTCTATTTGCTTCTTTGAAACTGGTATGTCCTGATTTAAGATTTTAACTTCACAACAATGTGTTTATTTCTTACTTTTTGTATCCCTGCCTGCTTACTGCTTCTGTATAGTTCAACACTTGCTCTAGCATATTGATTTCTTTCTGCCTGCTCTATTATGAATCCCATACCCCTGCCCCCTATGTGTTTAAGATATGGTTTAAGGCATGGCAATACTGCAAGTTATTGTCCATGAATCAAACTCGATCCCTTGGGATCCTAGCCTCTAAATAGTGTATTCTGGCAGGTTTGAGAGTATGCTAGCATCCTCCATTACTGAGCATGCTTGAAGCCTGACCTTGCCTAAGCAATAGGCTCTTTACAATATCCCTATTCTTTATTCCCCTATGTGTACTTATTTGTAGTTGTTTCCCTCTCCCTTTCCCCTTTCAGAATTCTGTTTCTGCACTTGCACCCTCTCTTAGTCTTTAAATTCTGCCCCCTCTTGTGAGCCTTGCCTTGGGACCCTTTGAGTTCCCTCTGAACTTGGACACTTGAGGACTGGCCCTTCCATACTGCACTTTTCCTAATCCGATAATACATTTGGGTGTGAGCATTTGGCACATTCAAATGGGAGAAAGGTTTTGGGTCATGATCTCTTGGAGTTGCTTTACCTCATATTTCAGACATGATGTCTGAATCAGGCTCTCCTTTAGTTGTACTTTTATATTTTCTGATGTCTTTTTTTTTACTTTATTCCGGGCTATAATAATTTGTAATAAACTCTTGGGGATGGTTAGTGAAAAGGGCGGGTAACTATGTATGCAAAAGGTAGATACCATGCCTATAGGTCATTCTGCATTCTCACATAGATACTATGCCTACAGGTCATTCTAAATTCTATATTCTCACATAGATACCATGTCTATAGGTGTTTTGAATTCTGCACATTCAAATGCATATAGAAAGCATGCATATAGAGGATTCTGAATGTCCATTTTCACATAGAAACCATGATCATAAGATTACTGCATTCGTATAGATATTATGCTCATAGGTTTTAAACAAATGTTGCATCTATATATCATGCTCATAGTTTTTTCTGCTAGTTAGATACCATGTTTATAGGTTAAAACCAGTCTTATGCATTTAGATATCATGTCTATAAGGCTTCTGCATTTTTACCATGTCTACAAAAGGCTTAAAATCAACTACGCATAGAAAGCATGTCTATAGGAATTCCTAATTGAATCTAAATTGCTTCATTCACGTATAGAGATAAAACCAGTAATAATAAGTACCATTAGTTGCAGAACTTATAACCTTCGTTAAAACTTGCCTTTTCTTTTTGACTGCCGTATTCAGTCTATTTTTAGACCTTGTTATTTCATTGCTTTCTGAATTCAGTAGATGCCATGCCCATAGGATCCTTGTCCAACACTTAGGCAAGCCTTAGGGTAAAGTTATAAACTGAATCTGTTCTATTAACTACAACCAGCAAGCAAGCCTGATTCGGGCTTCTTATCTGAATTATGTAATAAATCAATCTGCCTCAACCTTTAAGTCCTCTCATGTTAGTATTTAATCAGGCCCTAAATAGTATGTGTAAGTCATGCTAATTACGTGCTTCTTTGTTTAAAGGAGGTGTATCTGAGCCCTTTTTGCTTGTTATGTGCTTTTCCCCCAATTTTCTATACATGTTTTGTGTGTCGCCTTAGAATTTTTCCTTTGAAACTACAAATAAGCCTAATACCCCTCCCCTTTAGGATTAGTAGTCCTAAATGCCTCTGGGACTGATATGATTGGGACAAGTAATAGCATGTAATAAGTAAAACGAGACCATTCCGCGCTTTAATACCTTAACGGGGTGGGAAGGGTAGATATGAATATGATGACCAAGCGATAATATCACGTGTAGCCCCTCATTGAGGAGTGATTACTGGGCATTTTGTGGGGTGATCCATATTATTAATAAACCTAGGACCCCTTTTCCCTTTGTTTCTTTTAAAGATTTCAAACTATGTCTTTAAGGAAAATCAACTTTCTTTTAGTTCTTTCCAACTTTGTTTATGTGTCAACCATTATGTGAAAATCCCCTCTTATTTGAAGTTCATTTGCTTATATGTTATTTGCACCTAAAGTCATAATAATAGTCTGGTCGGGAACCATACTAGTGGATCATGAGGGGTGCCTAACACCTTCCCCTTGGGATAATTTCAAGCCCTTACCCAATTTCTGGTTACTCAAATCAAAACCCTCTTGGTGTCCTAATGCACCTTAATCATTAGGTGGAGACTCTTCAATTCAAACCCAAATTCCCAAAAGGGAATGAGTTGCCCTCCCAAATGTCATAAACCCGATTTTGCGAGAAAAAGGAGGCGTGACAGCATGACGACTCTGCTGGGGACCTTTTAGGCTTTTACCATTTCAGACTATTACTGTGGCTTGACATTTTCTTTATATGCCTTTATTTGTTTAATACCTTTAAACATTCAATTCTCCTTTTCAACTACAAAACTGACTTGTCTTTAGTTTCTTTCCTTTATTTCTTTTACTGCTTTCCTTTACTACTTTTCTTTATTACTGCTTTAAATTATGAAGAACTATTGTATTTACTGCTTTCTCAATGTGTAAATCCATGACAACCTACTTTAGTTATTGCATAAACATGTTTTCAACATCATATTCCACTTGTGCCAAACAAAATACCATAGAAACTCTTATAATGAGTGGTTGCACTCTTTCGATGTTATCACCCCCTAAATCCGGCAAAAGCATATTTGCGGTAAAACCAGTCGAACAACGGTGTAGTCGACGGTTCTGCGCCTTTCCCTCTTGAGTTGTCCGCTCAAGGGTACCAGTCTAAAACCCTATAGAAACCTTACTTTGTTTAGTTGTGCATGCATCATGGTCAAACCTAGCCGAGTCAGTTATGTTGTCCGCATAATGACTCTTTAAGATAGCCTTGTCCAAAGTTCACTGGGTTTCCCTAAAACCCAAACGGACACTACCACGTTTTGTGCATTTATTTGGAGAACTAAATATTTTATGCCAATTATTGATATTTAATAGTCAAGTCTGGCAGGGATAAGGGCCTAACCCTTTTATCTTGCAGAAATATGAGGCACGAAGTCCCCAGATTCGGCATGGTCACCAACATCCACCCAAAATTGCTAAGCTGGTGGGAGGATCTTCATTCCAGTGATCAGACTCTTGTCCGGAAATACTTAGGCAATCTACCTTCTCTCCTGGAAATCCAACCTAACAGCAAGATCATAGAAACTGCTACTCTGTTATGGGATTGTGATAGGTATGTGTTCCGCTTCGGAGATATTGAGATGACACCCCTGCTGGAGGAAATAGGAGGATTAGCCAGTATACCATGGGAAACTCCGGGTTTGTTAATGCCGAAAAACCGCAAGGGTAGAGGTTTTCTCAAAATGATGGGTCTGAAGAAGAATCCAGAACTGACATATTTGAAGGAATCTTATATCCTCTTCGACTACTTGTATGAGAGGTACGGTCACAACAAGTCCTACCGTACCTATCCCGACGAATTTGCCATCACATCAATATGGCATATTCACCGAAGGGTCGTTGTATTTATGTTTTGTTTCCTGGGGTTGATAGCTTTCCCAATGAAGAAAGTAAGGATCCATACCAGGCTGGCTATGTTAACTAAAACTCTGATGGAGGGAATTGATAGGCAATCATTCAGCATAGTGCCCATGATCATTGCAGAGATATACCGAGCCTTGGAGAAGTGTCAACAAGGAGCCAGACACTTCGAGGGCTGCAATTTGCTACTCCAGCTCTGGCTTAAAGAACACCTCCAAAGGGGTGAATACCGGCAAGAGATTCAATGAAGGGACTGGGATGATCATATAGCTTTCCATTATCGAAGGCGGATGAATTACATGCCCAACATGTTCGCCCATCCAGAAGACGCTAAGAGATGGTTAGAGCTGTTTGAAAACCTAACTGAGGATCAAATACAATGGATGTTCGAATGGTTCCCTACCGAGGAGTTTATCTCCCGATCCAGAGACGCGCTGTTTCTGATATTAATCGGTCTGAGAGGAACCTACCATTATGTCCCTCTTCGAGTTATGAGACAGGCTGGTATGAAGCAGATTATAACAAGGGTCGACAAGATGAGTCACTTCCGGGCCGACTTCCAAGCTAATAACAGTCCTTATAAGTGCCAAGCTCAACATATGTGGCATTGCAAGATCATCATGGGAAGAGATACTATCGAACTAGACAGATACCACGCTGGTTGCGCTCCCTACTATTCAGGCTGGTTGGAATCTAATCACGACAGTCTGGGTCAACCTTTGGTTCCCCTCCCCAAAGGTTAGTTCGTGCACTCTGTCATCATCATCCTATTCAACGAGATCCAGGGGCCCCCCACCCACTCCTCCTCTTAGTCCTATCATAAACAAGAACAGAGGGAAGGCGGAAGATTTGAACAACACAGAAAGGAAAACTCAACTGAACTGGTAGAGGTCACTCATGGTACTCAGGTTTCCAAAGAAAGTGCATCCCAACTCGAGCAAAACTGTTGAAGTTCCAAGAGGAACTTGATCAAGTTTGGAATCTGGCAAATTTGTCATTTTCCCTCACCACTCCAGATGTCAACTTCCCAAATGCTCAAGACCCCACACCTCCACAAAATATCCCAAAGCCACTAAACCATCCCGCTCCTCACCGCCACTACAACACTTGCCATATTTCCAACAATACTCCACTTCCCATCTCGAAACCCCAAAACTCCGCAAATGACCACTTTTGCACCCATCATAACACCCATATCTACGTGGAAACCATGCCACACTCCACCCAACCCATCTCAAGCGCACCCGAGTCTGATAATAAAGACTTGCTCATTAGGAATCTGGCTGAAGAACTCAAGAAATTGGCTATCCGAATTCAGGGCGTCGAAGAAAGTAAGGGGATTGAAGGGTTGAACTACGAAGATCTTTGCATACAACCCGGTGTCGAACTGCCCGAGGGGTACAAACCTCCTAAGTTCAAAATGTTTGATGGTACAGGGGATCTAAGAGTTCATTTGAGAACATACTGCAACAAGCTGGTAGGGGCAGGAAAGGACAAGAGGATCCGCATGAAACTTTTCATGAGGAGTCTGAAAGTAGATGCTCTGTCTTGGTACATTAGCCAAGACCTGAAGAAATGGTCGAACTGGGTGAGTATGGCATCCGACTTTATGGACAGATTCAGGTTCAACACAAAAAATGCACCATATGTGTTCTACATCCAGAACCTAAAAAAGAAGCCCGCGAAAACATTCCGCGAGTATGCTACTCGCTGGAGATCAGAAGCTGCTAAGGTCAGGCCTACTTTAGAGGAGGAACAAATGAACAAGTTTTTCGTCCGGGCTCAGGACTCGCAGTATTATTAAAGGCTAATGTTGATTGAGAACCATAAATTTTCTGACATCATCAAGCTGGGAGAAATGATCGAAGAAAGCATCAAAAATGGTATGGTTACAAACTTTGAAACTTTACAAGCCACCAATAAGGCTTTACAGTCTGGTGGTACGTCCAAGAAAAGGGACGTAGGTGCCGTAATGGTGGCACAAAGAACAAAATTACCTATCAAATACCAAACCTATCCAATGCCTCCACTCACATACCAGCCTACTCCGAACTACCAGACACCCTCACCCTCTTACCAAACTCTACCACCCACTTATCAATTACCTCCACCTCCCACATATCAACCTACCTCACCAAGATACTCCCAACCTGCACATGTCTACCAAGCCTACAATGCTCAACCATCCCACTATCAATCGCCTCCTACACATCAAAACTTTCCTATACTTCGACCAAATTTTGTTCGAAGACCTCCCAAAATAGTATACCGCCATTGCTAAACCCATTGACCAGCTGTATGAAAGGCTCAAAGCTGCTGGTTATATAACCCCTATTCCTGTCATAACCCCTGAGAACCCTCCTCAATGGGTCAACCCAAACAAATCATGTGCATACCATTCCGGCATGAAATGACATACCATTGACGGATGTCGCTCCCTGAAAGACAAGATCCAAGCCCTAATTGATAACAAGATTATTGTGGCAAGGGAGCCTACTCCGAATGTCCGCAATAACCCTCTACCAGACCAAAAGGGTGGAGGTTTTCACATGATTGAAATAGAGGATAATTGGGACCCCAAGGGATCGATCGGTTTGATCACAGAAGGTGACGTTCCAAATAAGCCAATAGTCACCCTTAATCCAATTGTAGTCCAGATTTATCCTTCTGGGGATGCCGAGGTAAATATGTCCATGCCACTTAAGTTTGAAGCAACATCCTTTGCAAAGACGCCAAAGCTAATTGAGGTCAAATTTATGTCACCAGCAAATGCATCTGCACCTTTCGAATTGTAGTTTTACCGCCTAAGGTGCATGCTCCGTTCGGAGTAAAGATAGCCACGCCAATTTCGGTGGCAATGTCTGTCGTAACATCATTCCATACAAATGCCATACCTTGGGACTACAAAGCCAAAGCAAGAAGAAAAGGGAAGGTCAAGTTTGGGAAAGCCATTGCGGCACAGGGTATGGCGAGAACCGGTAGGATTTATACCCTGGAACATTTGGTTAAGTCAAGCAAGCAGGCCTCTGGTCGGCCAACCATCACTGAAACCGGGCCCGATGATCTCTAGAGAAAGATACAAGCCAGGGAATACTCGGTCATTGATTAGCTGAACAAAATGTCGGCACAAATTTCTATCCTAGCGTTGCTACAAAATTCCGATGCACACAAGAATGCCTTTTTAAGGATGCTGAGTGAGGCATATTTACCAAGCAACATCATCGGAGGAGAGATGGCAAACATGGTGGGGCAGGTATTGGCAAGTCACAAGATCACTTTCCATGAAGATGAGCTGCCACCCGAAGGGTTGAGTCACAACAAGGCGTTGCACACTACCGTGCAATGCGAAGATTATTTTATCACCAGAATCCTGATTGATGGAGGGTCCAGCCTCAACATTTCTCCGTTGGTAACACTCAAGACATTGGGAAAGGGGTTGCATGAGATCAAGGACAGGGCCATCAACGTCAAAGCTTTCGACGATTCCCAAAGGTCCACCATTGGGGAAATCATCCTGTGTTTGCAAATAGGGCCTACTTGGTTCGATATTGATTTTCAAGTGATAGACGTACCGACATCTTACAATCTACTGCTGGGATGACCTTGGATTCATATTGCTGGGGCCGTAGCGTCAACACTATATCAGACAGTGAAGTTTGAGTGGAACCACTAAGAGGTGATCATTCACGGTGACGGTAGCAATCCCATATACAATCGCCAGACCATCCCAGCAATCGAAGGCAGAAGAAAGATAGGCAGGGAGACCTATCACCACATCGAGCGAGTCAACGCCGTTGACAAGGACAAATGGTGGGACAACAACATTGAAAGAATATTGAACTGGAGTGGATACGAACATGGCAAGGGACTTGGCAAGAACCTCCAAGAAATCGCTAAGCCTATCAAATTAAAGAAACATGGCACCACCTTCAGTCTGGGATATGAGTACACTTGGGAGGAATTCAACAACTGGCCGCCACCATGGCGCAGTCCTTACTATCAGCTGGAGTAGCCAATACCATATTTGGAGCAGACTTTCTAGCCAACCGATGTTATGTATGAGTCAGAAGAAGAGGAAGCACTGACAGCAGTGAGGAATTTGTTCTTAGAAGACGATGATATAGATTGTTGTGTTGTTTTCAAGGAGGAGGGGGAGGAAGGCCCTTCTATACAGGTAGTAAGCAGAGGAGCCCGCCTCAATAACTGGACCATCAGGACAACCAGATCTCGACGAGCCTTGGGGTAGCAAGGCTGAACAAGCATCATGCACTATCTTTTATTTTTACTAGTTGACTTTCCTTTCGTATTTTAAATTTCGTAATAAGATCTTTAATGTTCAAAACAGTCATGGAATTTATCAAAGCATTTCGATTTTCCTTACAAATATTACTCTTATTATTTTCTCTCATTACTTTACTTATACAACATTACTATTACTTGTCTTGATGGACCGATAACTGTGACGTGCAACAAGACAACGCAACAAACGGACATAGATTCAGAGGAAGATAATATACCAGAAGAGATTGTTAAAGAAGTCAAAAATTTCGAGAACAGACCTAAGTCCAACCTGGACGAGACTGAGATTGTTAACCTGGGAGATGCAGAAATGTCAAAGAGACACGAATTAGCATTCATTTGTCACCGTCAGAAAAAGGAAGAGTACACATAATTTCTAAGGGAATATGAGGACATATTCGCTTGATCGTATGATGACATGACTGGTCTGAGTACATCCATTGTGGCTCACAAACTGTCAATCGATCTAGTATGACCGCCGATAAAGCAAAAGCTTAGAAAGTTTAAGCCTGACATGAGTCTGAAAATCAAAGAGGAAGTCGCTAAGCAAGTCAAAGCCAAGGTTCTCAGAGTAGTAGAATACCCAACATGGTTATCCAACATTGTGTCAGTACCAAAGAAGGACGGGAAGGTCAGAGTCTGTGTCGACAACTGGGATCTCAACCGGGCCAGTCCGAAAGACGACTTCCCCTTTCCAAACACACATATCTTGATCGACAATTGCACCAAGCATGAGTTGTAGTCATTTGTAGATTGTTTTGCGGGGTATTATCAGATCTGGATGGATGAAGAAGATGCTGAGAAAATGAATTTCATTACGCCGTGGGGGATGTACTGTTACAAGATGATTCCATTCAGATTAAAGAATGCTGGGGCCACCTACATGAGGGCCATGACCACCATTTTTGACGATATAATACACAAAGAGATCGAAGTATATGTAGACAATGTTATCATTAAGTCCAAGAAAGCCACTGATCATATGGAAGATTTGAGAATGTTCTTCAACAGCTTGCAAAGGTACAACCTAAAACTGAATCCCGCAAAGTGTGCATTAGGGGTTCCTGCCGAAAAACTACTTGGGTTTAGTGTGAGTCGCCGAAGAATTGAACTGGATCCATCAAAAGTCAAAGCTATTCAAGAATTGCCACCGCCAAAGAACAAGAAGGACGTAATGAGTTTCTTGGGGAGACTCAACTACATCAACCGATTCATAGCGCAATCTATTGTCATATATGAACCAATCTTCAAGATGTTGAGGAAGGACACCGCTACCAAATGGACTGATGACTTCCAAAAGGCCTTCGACAGAATCAAGGAGTACATGTCAATACCACCAGTTTTGGTCCCGCCCAAGCCAGGTAGACCTCTATTACTCTACCTTACGGTACTGGACGGAGCTTTCGGTTACGTCCTAGGGCAACATGATGAGACGAGGAGGAAGGAGCAGGCCATCTATTACCTAAGCAAGAAGTTCACCCCGTACGAGGCCCTGTATTCTTTGTTAGAACACACTTGTTGCGCTCTAACTTGGGTAGCTCAGAAGTTGAGGCATTACTTATGTGCCTATACTACATATCTCATATCAAGGATGGATCCTTTGAAGTACATCTTCCAGAGGCCCATGCCCACTGGAAAGCTAGCCAAGTGGCAAATACTGTTGAGTGAATTTGACATTGTCTACATAACTCAGAAAGCGATCAAAGGACAAGCACTAGCAGATCACCTTGCTGAAAATCCCGTGGACGGAGAGTACGAATCCCTAAAAACGTACTTTCCTGACGAAAAGGTATCATTCATGGGAGAAGATATTGCAGAATCCTGTGATGGTTGGAGAATGTTTTTCGATGAAGCAACAAATTTCAAAGGAGTCAACATAGGAGCAGTCCCAATATCAGAAACCGGTCAGCATTATCCGGTATCTTCCAAAGTCAGGTTTTCTTGCACCAACAACATGGTCGTGTAAGAAGCCTGCATCTTAGGGCTCAAGATGGCCATTGACATGAACATTCAAGAATTGCTAGTAATTGGGTATTCAGACTTGCTTATATATCAGGTCCGAGAAGAATGGGCGACTAAGAACTCCAAAATACTCCCTTAACTACATCATGTACAGGTGTTGAGAAAGAGTTTCACAAAGACAGAATTCCAACATGTCCCCAGAGTCCAGAATGAATATGTCGATGCACTGGCTACCCTATCTTCCATGATACAACAACCAAACAAGAACTTTATTGATCCCATTCCGGTAAAGATCCATGATCAGCTAGCTTATTGTGCTCATGTTATGGAAGAAGCAAACGAAAAGCCTTGGTTTCATGATATCAAGGAATATTTGACGAAAGGAGAATACCCAGAACTTGGAAAAAGCTACTCATAATTGCACACTTCAGAGGTTGTCCAGCAATTTCTTTCACAGCAGAGGTATCCTGTATAGGAGGACTCCTGATGTGGGATTACTAAGGTGTGTCGACGCGAAAGAAGCATCTAAACTGCTAGAAGAAATCCATGCTGGGTCCTGCGGTTCACATATGAACCGTTTTGTCTTAGCCAAGAAGATACTCCGGGCTGGTTACTTCTGGATGACTATGGAAACAGACTGCATCCAGTATGTCAAAAAATGCCACCGCTACCAGATACATGCAGACATGATCAAGGTGCCCCCAAATGAGCTTACTGTAACAAGCTCACCATGGTCGTTCGCCTCTTAGGGAATGGACGTCATTGGACCACTAGAACCTGCCCCGTCCAACATGCACAGATTCATCCTAGTAGCAATCGACTATTTCACCAAATGGGTTGAAGCAGCATCTTTTAGAGCAATGACCAAGAAGGTCATGGCAGACTTTGTCCGTGACCGCATTGTTTGCCGATTCGGGGTTCCAGAGTCAATCATCACTGATAATGGCTCCAATCTCAACAGTGACTTGATGAAAGCTATGTGTGAAAATTTCAAGATCAGACAAAAGAATTCTACAGCCTACAGGCCTTAGATGAATGGAGCCGTAAAAAACGCCAATAAGAACATCAAGAAGATACTAAGGAAGATAATAGAGAAACATAAGCAGTGGCACGAGAAGCTATCATTTGCTTTACTAGGGTACCGCACCACAGTTCGCACATCAACAAGGAAAACCCCCTACATACTGGTATATGTCATAGAAACGGTCATTACCGCTGAAGTAGAAATTCCTTCCTTGAGGATCATACATGAAGCAGAGCTCGACGATGTAGAATGGGTAAAAAGTCGATATAAGCAGTTAGCCCTCATAGATGAAAAGAGGATGAACGCAGTTTTTCATGGTCAACTTTATCAAAACAGGATGTCTAGAGACTTCAACAAAAGAGTCAGGCCGAGACAGTTCACACCGGGGCAGCTGGTGTTAAAGAAAATTTTCCCGCATCAAGATGAAGCCAAAGGGAAGTTCTCTCCCAACTGGTAGGGTCCGTACATGGTTCACCGGGTTATGACAGGAGGAGCCCTCATACTTGCAGAAATGGACAGAGAAGTCTGGCCAAAGCAAGTTAATTCAAATGCAGTCAAGCATTACTATGTGTTATCTTTATGCCTTCCTATACGATGTAATTTGAACTATGCCTGACTTGATTCCCGTTTAAGAGGGGATACGTAGGCAGCCCTATGGGTTCGGTTACAATATAATAAAATTTCCATTTTCCCCCGCTATTGGAAACTGGGCAGAAGTTTGAGGAGGACCCTCAAAATTCCAAAGTTGATTTCAGCCAATCATCGCAAACAACAGTCAGAAACATCAACCCATTAAACTGGGGTAGAATTTTGAGGAGGACCCTCAAAATTCCGTAGCAAGAGCGGTTGCAATATTCTGAACCACGTCACAGTTGTCGATTCATCTAAAAGCTGTTTCTTTATCATATACTTATATCGTATTTTTACAAAATCATGCATGTTTATTACTGAAATTACATTGTTTAGCAATGCTACCCCAATGATACATACAACCTCACCAGATCAAAGTCAAGCGGGTCAAGCAGAGCCTGCGGGGATACGAACTAACCTCCCCCCTCTACAAAAGTCATGATTTTTCTTTGGATGTAGGTACTTGAGTTGCAAAATCATCAAATATGCCATACACTCATGAGACTTACACTATTTAGAAATACAACTCTCAGAACTGTTGCACTTATTCGCAGTTGCTATCCGCACACAATAGTGTCCTCAGTAGGCACAATGTCCCTAGCAGCCACAATATCGCAATCAGCTATCAGCTAAGAAAACTCTATGTCTTTCATTTCTTGCATAAGGATACTATTTTGCCTTCCGATGTTAAGCTCTACTTCCATCTGCATTCTTGCATTACATAAGGCTACCATTCTGCCTTCCGAGACTAAACACTATCTCCATCTACATTTCCTGCATTGCATAAGGCTACCATTCTACCTTCCATATGCATTCTCTCTTGTTTCTTGAACTGTGGACTGTTTACAAGACCTACTGCCTGTTTTTCTCTATTTACTTCTTTGAAACATGTTTGTCCTGATTTAAGATTTCAACTTCACAACAATGTGTTTATTTATTACTTTTGGTATCCCTGTCTGCTTACTACTTCTGTATAGTTCAACACTTGCTCTAGCATATTGATTTCTTTCCGCCTACTCTATTATGAATCCCAAACCCCTGCCTCCCTATGTGTTTAAGCTATGGTTTGAGGCATGGCAATACTGCAGTTATTGTCCATGAATCAAACTCGATCCTTTGGGATCCTAGCCTCAAAATAGTGTGTTCTGGCAGGTTTGAGAGTATGCTAGCATCCTCCATTGTTGAGCATGCTTGAAGCCTACCCTTGCCTAAGCAATAGGTTCTTTACAATCTCCCTATTCCCTATTCCCCTATGTGTACTTATTTGTAGCTATTTCCCTCTCCCTTTCCCCTTTCAGATTTTTTCTGCACCTGCACCCTCTCTTAGTCTTTAAGTTCTGCCCCCCTCTTGTGAGCCTTGCCTTGGGACCCTTTGAGCTCCCTCTGAACTTGGACACTTGAGGGCTGACCCTTCCGCACTGCACTTGTCCTAATCTGATAATACATTTGGGTGTGAGCATTGCCCGGAGTCCCATTGAGGCTCTTAGGGAACTTTGACACATTCAAATGGGAGAAATGCTTTGGATCATGATCTCTTGGAGTTGGTTTACCTCATATTCAGACATGAAGTCTGAATCAGGCTCTCCTTTGGTTGTACTTTTATATTTTCTGATGTATTTTGTTTTACTTTATTCCAAGCTGTAATAATTTGTAATAATCTCTTGGGGATGGCTAGTGAAAAGGACGGGTAACTATGTATGCAAAGGGTAGATACCATGCCTATAGGTCATTCAGAATTCTACATTCTCACGTAGATACTATGCCTATATGTCATTCTAAATTCTATATTCTCATATAGATACCATGTCTATAGGTATTTTGAATTCTGCACATTCAAATGCATATAGAAAGCATGCTTATAGGGGATTCTGAATGTCCATTTTCGCATAGAAATCATGATCATAGGATTACTACATTCATATAGATATTATGCTCATAGGTTTTAAACAAATGCTACATCTAGATATCATGCTCATAGTTTTTTCTGCCAGTTAGATACCATGTTTATAGGTTAAAACCAGTCTTATACATTTAGATATCATGTCTATAAGGCTTCTGCATTTTTACCATGTCTACAAAAGGCTTAAAATCAACTACGCATAGAAAGCATGTCTATAGGAATTCCAAATCGAATCTGAATCGCTTCATTTACGTATAGAGCTAAAACCAATAATAATAAGTACCATTAGTTGCAGAACTTATAACCTTCATTAAAACTTGTCTTTTCTTTTTGATTACCGTATTCAGTCTATTTTTAGACCTTGTTATTTCATTGCTTTATGAATTTAGTAGATGTCATGCCCATAGGATCCTTGTCCAACACTTAGACAAGCCTTAGGGTAAAGTTATAAACTAAATCTGTTCTATTAACTACAACCAGCAGGCAGGCCAGATTCAGGCTTCTTATCTGAATTATGTAATAAATCAGTCTACCTAAATCTTTAAGTCCTCTCATGTTAGTATTTAATCAGGCCCTAAACAGTATGTGTAAATCATGCTAATTACGTGCTTATTTGTTTAAAGGAGGTGTATCTGAGCCCTTTTTGCTTGTTATGTGCTTTCTCCTAATTTGCTATACATGTTTTGTGTGTTGCCTTAAAATTTTACCTTTGAAACTACAAATAAGCCTATTACCCCTCCCCTTTAGGATTAGTAGTTCTAAATGCCTCCAGAACTGATATGATTGGGACGGGTAATAACATGCAATAAGTAAAACGAGACCATTCTGCGCTTTAATACCTTAACAGAGTGGGAAAGGTAGATATTGATATGATGACCACGCGATAATGTCACGTGTAGCCCCTCATTGAGGAGTGATTACCGGGCATTATGTGGGGTGATCCATATTATTAATAAACCTAGGACCCCTTTTCCTTTTGTTTCTTCTAAAGATTTCAAACTATGTCTTTAAGGAAAATCAGCTTTCTTTTAGTTCTTTCCAACTTGTTTATTTGTCAACCATTATGTGAAAATCCCCTCTTATTTGAAGTTTCATTTGCTTACATGTTATTTGCACCTAAAGTCACAACAATAGTCTGGTCGGGAACCACACTAGTGGATCATGAGGGGTGCCTAACACCTTCCCCTTGGGATAATTTCAAGCCCTTACCCAATTTCTAGTTACTCAAATCAAAAACTTCTTGGTGTCCTAATGCACCTTAATCATTAGGTGACGACTCTTCAATTCAAACCCAAATTTCCAAAAGGGAATGAGTTGCCCTCCCAAATGTCATAAACCTGATTTCGCGAGAAAAAGGGGGTGCGACAACCTACAAAACAGAAGATTGTTCTATCTCGGGGATGCACCTCCAGATCATATTGTCAACACATATTCGAAACAGGTAAGGTTCATCCCAATAATACATGCGGCAGTCATGATAAAACTTTTTCTTTTGTACAGAGGAAAGGTCATGGGGAACTATACCGTTGGCCAGGTAATTCGCAAAGTCTGCATACCATGCCATTTCCTCAAGGCTAGTAGTGAGCAGCTGCTCGTCTGGAAAGGTTTCCAGAATATCCTCAACCTCAACTGAGTTTTCACCTCCCTCAAGTCGTGATAGATGGTCAACGACTTGGTTTTCCATGCCCTTATGGTCACAAATTTCGTGGTCGAATTCTTGCAGTAGCAACACCCAACGAATCTGGCGTGGCTTAGACCCCTTCTTCTCAATCAAGTACCTGAGATCTGCATGATCAGTGTATACAATTACCTTAGAGCCAATCAAGTACGATCTGGATTTGTCGAAAGCAAACACCACAACCAACATCTTCTTCTCAGTCACAATGTAGTTCAACTAGGCTCCACTCAGTGTTCTACTGGCATAGTAGATTGGATGCGTTAGCTTGTCTTTTCACTATCCCAGTACTGCCCCCACTATGTAGTCACTGGCATCACACATGAGTTCGAATGGTTGCTCCCAGTCGGGGGCAACAATGATGGGTGTTGTGACTAGCCTTTTTTTCAACTCCTCGAATTCTACCCTGCAATCATCAGAAAACAAGAAAGGGTGATTTTTTCTAACAACTTACAGAGAGGGTTGGCAATTTTTAAGAAGTCTCTTATGAATCTCCGGTAAAATCCGGCATGCCCGAGGAAGCTCCTGATTGCCTTGACTGAAGTTGGAGGTGGCAGCTTTGCTATTACGTCAACTTTAGTGCGATCCACCTCAATTCCTCTACTGGACACCCAGTGCCCCAAGACTATGCCCTCTTGTACCATGAAATGGCACTTCTCCCAATTAAGAACCAGGTTAGTCTCAA
Source organism: Nicotiana tabacum (assembly GCF_000715075.1). NCBI lineage: Eukaryota > Viridiplantae > Streptophyta > Magnoliopsida > Solanales > Solanaceae > Nicotiana > Nicotiana tabacum. The sequence continues at coordinate 6,450,612 of NC_134082.1, read as the reverse complement.
TACAACACTTAAGCACACGAGTCAGATTTATAAGGCACTCATCAAATGAGTTCTCCAAGACTGAGAAATCATCCATGAATACCTCCATTATGTCCTCTATCATGTCAGTGAATATGGCCATCATGCACCTTTAGAATGTGGGGGGTGCATTACATAAGCCAAAGGGCATCCTCCGATAGGCATAAATTCCATATGGGCAAGTGAAGAAGGTTTTCTCTCTGTCCTCTGGTGCAATGAAGATCTGATTGTACCCTGAGTACCCATCCAGAAAACAGAAGTGAGACCTCCCTGCTGATCTGTCTAGCATCTGATCAATGAAGGGAAGTGGGAAGTGGTCTTTCCGGGTGGCCAGATATAACTTTCTGTAGTCCATGCAAATTCTCCAGCCCGTGACGGTTCTTGTTTAGATCAGTTTATTGTTATCATTTTTGATCACCGTCATGCCACCCTTCTTCGGCACATATTGCACCGGGCTAACCCAGTTGCTATCAGAGATTGGGAAAATGATTCCCGCATCTAACCACTTTATCACTTCTTTCTTCACCGCTTCCTTCATGTTTGGGTTCAGCCTTCTTTGGTGTTCCTTGGAAGGTTTGTGTCCCTCTTCCAGCAGAATTTTATGCATATAATATGAAGGGCTGGTCCCCTTAATGTCTACCATGGTCCACCCAATGGCACTCTTACACTCCTTGAGTACCTGCACGAGTTGTTGTGCCTGTACATCTAACAAACTGGCTGAGATAATAACCGGTAATGTGGAGTCAAGTCCAAGGAACTCATACCGGAGATGGGCGGGCAGTGGCTTCGATTCCAGCTTTGATGGTTCTTCAATGGATGGCTTGGCTGGAGGTGTTTCTCTATTTTCTAAGTGCAAGGGTTCAAGTTCAAGAGTTTTATAGCAGAACCCTCTGCCATCTAATGTCAACACCCATTCATCAAGTTCTTCTCCATTCACCTCATCTAAATTCATCAGACATGCAGCAAAAGGGTCCTTAATAGTCAACATCTCATCATCAGTTTCTACAATTACATCCACGACATCAATAAGAGAGCAATTAGCGAATTCACTTGGTCACCTCATAGATTTTTGCACATTGAATGTTATCTCTTCATTATTCAATCTCATCTTGAGCTCCCTAGTCTCACAATCAATGAGATCTCTCCCAGTGGCCAAGAACGACCTTCCCAAAACTATGGGAATTTCTTCATCCACCTTGTAGTCTAAGATCACAAAATCTGCAGGGAACACAAATTTCCCTACCTGAATCAACACATCATCCAGGATACCCGAGGGTCTTTTTACAGTCTTGTCAGCCAGCTGTAACAACATAGAGGTGGGTCTAGCTCTTCCAATCCCCGACCTCTTATAAATCGCTAGGGGCATAAGATTTATGCTGGCCCCAAGATCACAAAGTGCTTTAGCAAAAGCAAAATTACCAATGGTGCAGGGAATCGTGAAACTCCCCGGATCAGATAGCTTCTCAGCAATTGGTCTAGTCACCACCGCACTGCAGGTCTGAGTAAGAGTCACTGTTGCCATTGGAAATCGAATTTTCGGGACATCAAGTCCTTCATCATTTTTGCATAACCAGGCATCTCCTTCAACGCATCTGCCCTGACTCTTCCACCTTTTTGGTGAGTATACTCATCTGTGTCAATAAGGTGGCCATATTTTCAGCCATAGAGTTGGATGAATCTAAGGGCACTGAGTGAACCACTGGAGTGATAGGTGCATTCCTGGTTGTCCATCCTGAATTCTGTGTCATCTTGTCAAGCAGACTCTGGCCTTCTCTCCAAGTTTTGCTCAAAAATGCTCCACCAGCTGAAGCATCAACATTGCCCTTCACGCTATCTGACAATCCCATGTAAAACCGCTGTCCCAACATTAGATCTGGAATACCATGGTGCGGACATAGAACCAGCATCCCTTTGAATCGTTCCCATGTTTCATGCAGTGTCTCCATTGGTCTCTATTTGAAACTCAAAATTTCATCAATTTGTTGAGCAGTCTTGTTGGGTGGGTGGAACTTGTTCACAAATTGCTTGACTAACTCCTCTCAAGTTGTTATGGAATTAATGGGGAGTGAGTTTAGCCAGGTATGGGCAGCTCCTATCACTAAGAACGAAAATAATAACAGCTTGATTGCTTCCGGAGTTACGTTGGGCTGCCTTTGGGTTTTGTAGATTGACAGGAAATTCTTCAAGTGCTGTTGAGGATCTTCGACTTGTGACCCCGAAAATAGTCCCTTGTTTTGCAACAAGTGCAACATGTTATTCGTGATTTGGAATGATTTAGCCTGTATTTGCAGGATTAAAATCATTGTGGCCAGATTTTCAACTGCAGGTTGTGCCTAGTCATAAAGCGCAGCCTCTAGCACCAGAGGTGCCACTGGCTCTACCAGCGCAGCTGGGTCCATTACATGATCCCCCATGTTTAATTCGAATTGTTCAGTTATTTGTTGTTGTTTGTTTTTTCGGTTGGCCCGATTCAAGGCCTTGAAAACTTTCTCGGGATCTGATAATGCTTCAAATACTTCACCAATTCTCGATTAGTTTCTAGGCATGCACTTGTACAACCAAGTCAACAAACGTTAAAATTTCAATATAAAGATTGGGTATAGAGAAAACTGACTACACTAAGAATTTTTGTACTTCTTTCAATTGTAATTGATAACACCATTAATTCCCCGACAACGATGCCAAAATTTGATCACGCCCAACTATACCTTATAAAAAGGACACGCGGACATTGTAAATATAATCTGAGTATTTAGCCCAGAGTCGAACCCACAAGGAATTAACCTATCAATTACTTTTGTTAGACTTACTAAATTCTACGGAATCAACTTCCCAAACGTTGCAAATAACAATTGAGGGTATTTCTGCTAACTAATAATGAAAGTAAATTAGCAACTGAAAACTAACTATGATTAAGTTGTAAACAATTAAGAGAAAGATCTAAGGTTATGATTTCCCCTGTTGATGGAATCCCTTCCGGTTGTGTTTCACATAGATTCAACAAATATTCTATATCAATCATGAGCACTCTTATTACCGTAAATCTCTCCCCAGTAATCATGACAATTTACTAAACGCACTCTCCCGAGTTACGCTAGCTGACTTTATTTATTACAGCTCACTTTAGATTGCACCCAAGGCTTCGTTATCCCTAATTCCGCCTTTAAACCCTCGATTATTGATCTCTCATATACTTTGGGAGTGGTATTGTTCAACAATTACCTAAATATGCACTCTCTCCTGAGTTATTCACACTAAATAGGCACAGCTAATTGAGGATCCTATCAATTAACTACAACAAGAACGTAGTTGATCAAATAGAGATTAAACTGGGCAAACTATATTATCATATCAAGAAGTTAATCCTTCAATAGGTTCCATCAAAACCCTAGACTAAGAAATTAGCTACTCATAACAAAACAAGATAAAACTACTAAATTATTCATAATGGATAATTGCAATAATAAAGAGAAGATAGAAGAACTCTAATGTTTTGTTACTCTTCTCACACTTGTTCTTGCCTCCAAAGTGGTCTAAAAACAAGCTTAAACATGTCTTGGGCGAGCTTTTAAAGTTTATAAGGATTTGGAACAAGTTTTCCCCGAGTTACACTTTGCTCCCCAAATTTCTGGCACGTTAATAGTTCACCGCGGTGGCGGCAAGACCGCGGCTCAACCGCGGTGAAAGCTGAACATTCTGCCTCGAGTACGTGATCTGCCGCGGTTCCACCGCGGTTCTACCGCAGTCACGACAGAATTCACTCAGTCCATTTTTTTTGCTTCTTTACGCTCGGGTACTTCTTGGTTGGACGTTTTTTTTCACATTATTGACTCCAAAATACTCTGTAGTGTTTCCTCACTTAGATTATTCCCAGCGAAGCAAAAGAACACCATTTAGAGCTTTTTGTTATCAATTCGCCTATAAAACAACAATAAAGCATGGTAATATTAAGGTGTAAATATCATCTATATAGCCTAATATCAGAAATGTTATGTGGTGTTTTATTATTATGTTGTTTCCAATTTTGTTATCTGAGTTGGTTTAGAAGTGTTGCCTCTGGTTTTGTCAATAAGTATATCTAAGTATGCTTTTGCTCATGACTTAGCAAGAAGAAAAACTGAGAGTACTCATCACATTTGTTGAAGTAGCAGGTCAAGATATAGCACATAGCAACTAGTGGTGAAATATATCTGATGCAATGAAAGATACTTTACTACAATATCTGACTGATTATCCCATCATAGCAGAGAGCCAGAAATCCTATGTATATGCCCAAAAAGAAAAGAGAGTACACAAAAACAACAATCTGAAAGAACAAAACTTGGAATACATAACTAGACTACCTGTTTTAAGCATACAAAATGAAGAAAAAGTGGGGAAATAGTAATGATTGATATCAATACAAAAGCTGTTTGAGGATTCATCTTTAGCCTCAAAAGCTGGATGTATTCCTTACATGCTCTCTGCAAAGAAAATTATATTGGTCAATGTCTGCCACATAAAATGAAATAGAGGTTAGAAATTTGTCTGTACTCACATATTTTCCCTTGTTAAGAGCGCTCAAGACTTAATCAGTCAACAACGACCTGAATCCAGTCAACCCCAGTCATATCTTCAACATCTTGTGCTTCAAGTTGAGGGCTCCTCCATAGTTTAATACTTTTTAATGAACAAATATCCCCGAAACTAGGCGGAATCTCCTCATGCTTACGACATTTCCATAGTTGTAATTTCTCAAACACAGGAAATGATTCCTCCCAAACCTCCCACTTAGCAAGAGTCACTCGCCGCAACGTCAAACATTTGAGTTTCTGGAAGATGTCTTCCTCTCCCATGTTCCATTCTTCCCCCTCAATGATTGCGTTCACAAGGAACAGATTTTCAAGCTTGGGCAGTCTTCCTATTGTTGATAGTGAATCGGACGTAAGAGGAAACTTACAAAAACCCAATATTTTCACACTCAAAGGGAAGTGAAAATCCCACAACGTCCGACTACTATCATTTGAATTTGAACTTTCAAAAGTTACTACCAGGATTTCTAGTTCATTTAGGTAGTTCAATTTCGGGAACCATGATTCCTTGAGAAAAAAATCAAGCTCTTGAAGATTGGGAAACCTTTTGAAAATATCCCATGTGTCTTTCGAATAGGAAAGTTTGAGTCCCGATAATCCTCTCATGTTCTCTAACTTTGAGTCCGCTGCTACTAGTATTGGTTCATCTGTATTCAAATCAAAGAAAGAAGAATAATCTATGTCCAGCACTCCCAACTTTACAAGATTCCAAATTGTCGGTAGTAGTACTAAGGCGGTCCATCGTTTCTCACCTGCAGTGTTTCCAGATTACAAAGATTTAAAGAAGACAAAGGCAAAGATTTAACTTCTGTCTTAATGTTAATAGCCTCAAATGGACCAATGTGCATATTTCATTGAGCAAAGAATCATTCACCTTGATAAAAGAGTCATCCAGTTGCAACACTCTAAGAAGCCTCAAGTGTCTTAGGTGACATATATCATAAAGACTATTGTCCAGCTTCTGTCCATATATCATCAAAGAATAGAGGTGTTTACCAGAATGCCTTTTCTTTTTTGAATCAAACAACACAAAATTGTTATGCCCAAAGTGCTCCTTATCATATTCAATGGTCATTTGACGTGGTATTAAATCCGAAGAAGAAGATGATGGAGCACTTGAAGTTATCAAGTCAAACAACTTTTCCTCTCTTACTTTTATCAAACAAAATTCATGCACAAGATCATGAATTTGGCAAGTCCGATCGTTACCTATCTCATTGAAAGAAATAACCAAGCTACTGGAAATTAAATTATCCAAATAAACATCCATCACTTCTTCCACATTGTTCATATCTGTGTGTTCCGCAAATCCTTCGGCACGCCAGAAACTTTTCAATACTTCGACTGCAATTGCTCTGTCCTTCCGATAACTTGCAAAGTAAGCACGACTTTCATGGATCAGGTAAATGGTCATAACTTAATGCTATAACCTTCATCACGTCGTCTTCTTTCTGGAAAATGAAGGAATGCAAATTATTTCGAACTTCAAGCCACACATACTTTTCTTTTCCTTCCCCGCAATAACTCCAGCGATCAGGTCAACCACCAAAGGAAGCCCTTTAAAATTTTGGACAATTTCTTTCCCAACATCCAGTAGTTCATCAGGGAAACTTTCTTTTCCAAAGACCTTTTTCTCTAATAACTCCATACTTTCTTCTAATCTTAGCAATCGAAGATCAAGCGGGTCAATGTTGCGTTGTGCATGCAAAGCCACTTTCTTTACTTGAGTCGTCAAAATAATTCGACTTCCTTTATCAACTTTAGGAAAAGGCCTTGTCAACTTATCCCATGCTGCAGTATCCCACAAGTTATCTAAGACTATAAGATACCTCTTTCCAAACAGATGTCTCCGTAGCTTATCAACAACATCAAAATTCTCACTGAATTTCGAAGTTAAGCCAGTAACTTGATTAAAAAGTTTTTCGAGCAGCTCCATCTCGTCATAATTTTGATCCACTGTGCACCATGCACGGATGTCAAAATGACTAGAAATAACCTTATCATTATATACTTTGTGTGCCAAAGTTGTTTTACCGGAACCAGGCATACCTGTGATCGAAATGACATCTAGCATTTTTGATCCACCGGTGAGATTCCTAATTATAAAGTCAGTCTCCTCTTTAAAACTTACGATTATTTTACCAGCTACTGATGACTTGCTTTCAACTAGCTTGTTGGGAAAGTTCACAACAATGAGGTCGCTGTTCTTGGAAATCTTCGCCTCTTCTTTGATAAGCGTAATCTTTTTTATGGCAAAGGGAAGTGAGAAAATAAAATGTAAGAGACCATTGTCTCTTACAATATTTGAATCAATGACATCTTTTGTCTCGTATGCCACATCTAAAACACGAGCCCAGAGGTCTTTATTCAATTCTAGCTCAACACTTACCAAAAAAGATCTTATGAATGCTAGATCTTCTTTCACGCACCTGATTTCTTCCTTTATCACAACAACGAGATAAGCATTAGAATTGAGCAAAATATTTAAGTGTCTAAGTAGAAGATGCATGAACAAGGGTCCATCATTCATGGGAAAACAGAGTTGAGATGAGTCCGGGGCTTTTAGGTAAAAATCTTTGAGTTCTCTCTTCAGGAATTCAATGTTGTCGAGCAAGCCTAGAGTTGCACTGTTTGTTTCATTGGTACTCTCTCCATTCTTTGATTTCTCTTCTAGGTCGTGAGCAATAGTTGATACGTCCCTGGTAAGTGCTCCAACACGTGCTAGGAATTCAAACAAATTGCCATTATGAATAAAGTCCTTATGCACATCAGTGAGGATGATTAATAGGAACTCTATCATGATGTGAATGTTTCGAGCCCCTGGAGTGCTAGCGATAATAACATTTATCATGTGCTCTTGCAGATGAATCAGATATTCTCTAAGAATGTCCGAAGATGTTTCTAGGATCTGTTTAATAAAGTGTCCAACTTCTGCTGATGTTGAAGCTTTCAAATTTGTAAAACATATGTGCATAACCTCCAACTGAGTTGGAATAATCTCCTAGAGTAGACGTGCCAGCTTGAAGAGTCGAGAGCGTCCACCAATTTGATTATGCCATAGGAAGCGTCCTACTCTCTCAGCCATTAGTCGAACCTGAGGTAAGACATATTCAACAATCTCATGCCCAATGCAACCATTCACAATCAACTCGTGGAAATCTCTTATGTTACCACATACATTATGAAGAATCTCATATTCGGTCATGAATGGAGAAAGTTGTTCAGCATGATACTTGGAAAGATGATGGAGATTCAGCAGGAGGAAGTCCAGCTCCAATTTAAGCTTTTCAGTTAGATCCACGTTAACAACTCTATGATTTTCTTCATTCTTTAAGCTCTCTATGAAATCCAGAACATTGAGGCTGTCCTTGCGAAGAGCAAAAAATGACACTTGCCAAAAGACAAACATTTTATCAAATTCTCACAAAGAAATACAGTTAATTCTCTATATACATTATGTTCTTAGAGTTTGAGCAACTGGTTATGTCCAAAATTAGCATGTCAAGAAAATTGTTTATTATGCATATGTTCAACTACATTAAAAGAATATGTTAAATTTACTAGAATATGCACTAAATAAGGGGATGCATAGATGATTTAGTGAAGATTTTTTCTAATCATTCCGAGGAAGAGATGAATAGTGGTAACTATGTTAAGCATATGAACACAACCTCTTGAAAATCATAACTAACCAGGATTGATAAGCTTTATAATGTTTTGTTGTTTTTGTCTTTATTCTTACATCAAAAAGTTTATAATTCTGTCAATAAGCTCCTTTTCTTTGTCATAACATAGCAAATGCACATGTCTCTAACAGCAAAAACTTGCTCGTACTTGGTATTTATACCAAATCATACTAACTTATAATGGTTAAGCGATTTAATAACGTAAGAATATATATTAAGTGAAAGAAATTTATATGCAGGCACATGGCATGCATCTGTTGGTTTAGTATATAAAGTCACAATTTATTGGAAAGAAATAAAATAAAACAAACAAGAAACAAAATTTATCCAATTCATGATATTAAGAGAAAACATAGTAAGCACGTCATTGATTTCACTTCCTTCAACCATAGGTTCATTTGTTGAAGTATGAGGTGAAGAAATGGGAGTAGAGGTGATTAAGCGAAGGAGGGAATAATCACAACTTACGTCACGGATTTCAATGCCTCCAACGATAGGCTCCTTGGCGGAAGTGGGCAGAGCAAGTTTCTGCAAATAAACACCAATAGCATCAAGGTACAACCCAGAACGCCCATGAAATCCCACAATAGCTACACCTTCTTTCACCACAAGCAAAAATGGGGTTTCACCAGCCTCACACCCAAATGGTACACAATTCTTTGCATTAGTAATAAGACATAGCGATTTTATAAGCGAATGGACATAAAAACGTTCAAATGTCCCCTAGATTCCGGTTAAATATTCCAAAGGAGTTGCCTCATTAACAACCTGAGATTATTGCAAATCACATATCAGTCAAATAAGTAGCAGAACCGGAATTTTTTACAAGAGTTCAGAAAAGTGCAAGAGGTCATATAAGAATTTGAAATAAGTGACCAAAAGCAAATTTGGACACTTAGTCGAATCCTCTCAAGCAAAGGAAGCGGCAAATTTAAATATGAACCAGTGTGTGCATTCATATCTTTGACTTGAAAGATGCTTATATAACTATAGATTTTACACTATGTACACTGAAAATGCAAAAACTTGCTACACTATCATATTAAGTTGAGATATAACGTGATTTTTCATATCAAGAGCCTGATAAAGTAACCCTGAAGGCTGTAAGACGAATAAATAGCCTGCTATAACTGATTTAATTGTCTTAATAATTAATTCGTTTTACATAATTGAATCACATTGCTATGACATGAGATAAATTTAACTTGAGAAGAACATTCCAATATAATCATGAGAATAAAATATGTCGACCACAATGTTTTTGAACTTACCTTGTCTCTTCGACTTCCATTCCCACCAAACTTGGGTGAGTCGATGGTAGTACCTTGTTCAGTAACGATTCTAAACATGATGGAGTGTATAAAATTTCCATGAACAATCAATATTTCTTTAATGAGACTTTCAGCTTGTAATTCCATTAAGATCCACCAGTGTTTCCCCATGGCTCAACTAATATCGAATCCGCTTGATCGTAACTCACTTGATTTTCCTTCACATGCATAACAAATCAATGGCTCCATTATCAAATTTTATTCCTATATTAGTAGTATTATTTTGCAGTGGAAAAAAACAGAATGAATATAGGCACAATCATGTAAAAGAAGAGAAGGTAAGGTACCATTGTTGGTGTCTTTATGATTTGCAGTACATAGCTAAACTTAAAAAAGTTACTTCTCATAGCGTTAAATTTATTACAAAGTAGTTATACATAAAATAATGATCAACTGACATGTGAAACGAAACATATAAGAATTATGCCAGGCCTTATTCACCCATTTAACTGCCTTTGATTCTTTTTAAGTGTTATTATTTATTATTTGGAATGGGGTTATGATCACTTGTTATTTAGGCTTAATTTTGTATATAATCCATGTAACATATTTCAATCATTACAGGGCAATCAAAATACCATAAAATGAAACAAATACAAAAAACATTGTCTATAAGAAAATATTAGGTACGATAAAATGGTTGTTTAAAAAGTATACCAAATTGGAGGAATCTGACCAAGAGGATTACATAAGTTAGTGAGCACCTATATTTCCATCTAATACTTTGAACATTCGAATCACATGAAAAGTCAGTTAAACCATCAATTCTAAGAAAGCTGAAGTTCGCCAGTTACAAACAAAAACTTCAGCTCTAGAGCTGAAGTTCGCTATTTACAAACAAAAACTTCAGCTCTAGAGCTGAAGTTCGACAGTTACAAAACAAAAACTTCAGCTTTAGAGCTGAAGTTCGCCAGTTACAAAAACAAAAACTTCAGCAAATAGAGAACAAAACTTCAGCTACTATGCTTAAGTTCAGCAATTACAAACAAAAACTTCAGCACACTTGGTTCAGCACACTTGCTACTTCAGTCCTGTCTACTAGAATGCTGAAGTTTTCCGTGATTGCCTTTGCTACTTCTGCCTCGTATGTTGAAGTTACGCGAAAAAGTGGGTACGCTTGTAATTATTTTTGCAAAGCGGACACAAGTTAAAACGTGACCCAAAAAGCGGGTATAGATGCAAATGCACCTTGTTTAACTTTTAGTGGGCCTTGCGGTAATTTAAGTTTGAAGTTAGACTACCCAGTTTTAATATAGCATGATGATATGATACACTAAAAAGGGATGAATAACTTAGTGAAGGATTTCTTTAACCATTTTTCTGAGGAAGGGATGAATAGAGGTGACTGTCAAATACATAAAAGAACAACCTACTGGCTACGCAAAACAACTCTGCGTAAATCATCCTCCTTCTCTCTAGGAAAAAGGGTGAATAGTAATTCCGACACTATTTATCGGCCATAATTCCGGAATCCGGCGATGGATTGTCGCAAATTTGGTGTCAAAAGAACCCTCTTCTCTTTGCGAACAATCCCCATTTGGTTTCACCATCAAATCCATAGCCATTTGGGACAGATCTTAAATTTTTCTACACTATTACTGTAGCTCCGAGAATTTCCAGATTTTCAACTGGGCATTTGTCTCCGCGATGTAGTGTAGCAATCTATTGTAACGTAGTTGAAACTGTTGCGTAATAGAGCCCTTCCATGGCAACAAATGTCTCTTCCCAGCCTTTGGCTGTGGGAGAGCAGAATTCAAACTCTAATGAAGTTATTCCAAACATTAACAACATTCGTACATATGCAGCAAGTTTGAATCACAAACAATATGCCGCACCTCTCACAAAAACGACTTTGAAACCTTTTGAAATTGTTCATGGAGTCCCTACGATTCAGTTTTCATTGGAGGAACGTGAAGAATTTCCAAAGGAGGAAGGATTACACCAAGTTGTGATCATTAAATTGTCCAGCGACGCACTAAATCTGCAGGTTTTAAGGAATAATCTACCGAAAATCATTGGCATCAAAGGTAATTGCTTGTTAGGTTCATTGGCCCAACGACAACTCTTAATTCGTTGTGATCAATATGAAGATTATGTGTGTTGTTTAGCGAGAGCTGTGAATTACTTTCAACACAATGGAAAAGAGCATCAATATAGAGTTTTTCCATGGACTGTTGGTTACAATCCTAAGGAAGAAACCTCTAAGGCTGCTGTTTGGATTTCGCTGCCGAACTTGTCGCTAGAACTATTTGCACATAAGGCTTTACTGTCTATTGCAGCAGTAGTGGGAAAACCTATTGCAATTGATAAGGCAACTCAAATAAGATCACGTCCTAGCACAGTAAGGGTTAAAGTGATTGTGGATGTACTGGACACACTTCCTGAAAAGGTTAGGCTACAATATCTTGATGCTAAAAGTGGTAAGATTATCGATGATTACCAGGAAATTATCTATGATAATTTGCCTTCGTATTATTGCCATTGTAAGCATCAAGGACTTGAAGAAAATCAATGTCGACGCTTAAAAGGAAAGGCAGTTCAAGATGCTCGTGTTTGTGATGAAACAGTTGAGAATGAGCATCAAATAGTTGAAAAATTGCAGGGTGATGCAAGAGTTTTTTTGAATGCTAAGAGAGCCGGACAACAACTTATAGAAGGATCACAAAGTGATAAGAACACTAGGAAGCAGGTGTGTGATGATTTGAGTAAAAGAGCAGATGCTACAGGTGTTCGAGATGCTGTGCAATTAGAAAAAACTAGCGGAAGTAAGGGTCTAGTTGTTCATGATCGAGATATGAATTCCAAGGGTGAAGCAACTGGTGTATATGTGGTTTTGGAGGCTGGGAAACCTGGTAAAGGAAGGGATCAGATTGAGCCTCAGAATACTAATCTTATCACTACAGGTACTGGGCAAAATACTCTAGCGCAAGGGCAGAAAATAGTAGTTGTTTCTAGTGTTGCTACAATTCCAGTTTCTGCAGCTCGTGCTAGGGTATCGATGGAATTGAATCCTGTTACAGTTCCTATATATGTTCGTGCTTTAGCAGGGGTTACTAAAGGACTAGGGAATAAGCAAAAATCTGATGAAGTTGAGCGTCAAACAGTTAATGCACATGTGATTCTTTATGCAGGCCAAGCTAGTGCAATTCTAGAAAACAAAACTGACGCTCTTGAGTTGAATAAAATTGTTGATCGAGTGGTGTCTAAGATTGATAAGCCTACTGCTGAAAATACAAAATCAGCAGGTTTACAGGCTGGAACTAATGACGCTTCTAAGGAAGGTGTAAAGAGTGATAACATTCATGAGAAAAAGGCTGAAAACTGGACAATGGTGTCCAGCAAAATAGGATCTCCAAGAAATAAAAAAGTGCAACAGCTGGCGCAAAAGCAAGGAGTTGAATTTACTAATTCTTTTGATGCCTTAAGCAATGACCAGGAACAAGTGGTGAATAAGGAGAGGAAGAGTATACAACAGGTTCTGATGCACGAACCTTTTTTGGATGATACTGCGATGACTATGCAACAATGTGATCGCGAGGCAGCTACAAAATCTGGGATGCATAAATCTCCAGGCAGTCCAGAACAACAGATACGTTCTAATGCAGAGGCACACAACTCCAATCCACCTAAATTGCATTTCTCCAATCCACAGGTTGAACAAATCATTAAAGATGTTCAAAAAGAAATGATGATGAACAATCCCATGATCAAACAACCTTTGGTCACCATAAACAAATCTGTTTTTGAGGTTCCTTCTCAGTCAATGGAATCTTGTGGAGAGGTTGAAGGTGAAACTGGGCAACTTATGTTATCAACGGGGAATAACAATAATGCTATACAAGGAAATTTGAGGCTGATGGCTATCAACTCTAAACTTTGGCTAGAACAACGGGAGGATGAAGATGAAGAGGATTGGGGAGATGGTTTTGCTGGCTATTAATCACAAGAGGCTGATCGTGAGGCTAATCATGAGAGTGTAGGTGAGGAGATTGATTCCTTAGCGATGGTAATATCTGAACGAGTTCCAGCAGCAAGTCCAACGAGCAATTTGAACTCCAATTCTCCTGTATTCGTTCCCAGAAATCCTTCATCTCCAGCTTTTTGAAATGCAGCAGCTGGAACACCTACAACTACTGTGCAACAGCAGCAAATTAATCCCAACACCTCAAACACAAAGCCTAATGGTGATCAAACAAAAACAGGAACACCAACATCTGGGCTGTTCCAAACTGTGACAACAAGTGCTCCTGCAAGAACATCTACAAGGCAAGGTACGCCAGCTGCAACTCATATAGGTGCAACATCGACCAAACATGCCACATCAGGTATCCATACAAGTCCTATTGAACAGCAGCAACAAAATGATCCAAACACTACAGCTAGGACTCCTACTGGTGATTGCAAAACAGTAACAATTTCACAAGTTGGGCAGCAACAGCTCGTAACCACTGCTCCAGTTATTTCGTTAGACGAAAGACAACTTTTGGATGCAATGGTAAGTTCTGACCCTAAAAAAGCTTTAAATCATGCTATTTTAAGCACTGGTCATAAGAATATGAGCAGGAACAAATCACAACAAAGTAAGGCAAGTCTGGTTACTGCACAAACTGGCAATACATTGATGACTCAGGGTGTTTCTCAAGACATGCCAAATCCACTATTGGTAGGTAGAGATATATATGAAGAAGGGGAGGAAGATGATATCTTAAATCAATGCCGGGGAGAGGCATCAAGAAAAGGTGACCTATCACCTATGCATAGTGGAAAAATAAAGAAGGCACATACAAGGAAAAATAGTTGGGACCTCCAATGAGAGTTGCCAAACAAAAGAAGGCTACCCCAACTACATCTACAAAGTCCAATCGTTCAAAAAAGAAATCATGATTTTTGAATACATCTTGAAGAATTGGGATTGTGATGAAAAAGAATTACAACTTGAAGAAATTACAAGTTCGGACAAGAAGGGACAACATTTTAATTCCTTCATCATTTTATTCTACCATTATATTAGTATACTCATTTGTAATATCATCACAGAGTATGTTATAAACTCTGTGATGATCATTGAATATTTGGTACTTTCTAGTTTTCGAATTTTTTACATGCATGCTAGTAGGTGAGGTTTTTTATGCCTCAATAGGATTAGTAAGGTAAGGTTTAGCAGGGTTTGTGTTTCTTTGGTCCTATGCCTTTGGAAATTATCCATACGGCTATAAGATTATATGCCCTCGTGAGACTTTGCAGGCAGCTACACCATGAATCCTCTACATGAGGCTGCCATAGGCAATGTGAGGCGCAGAGGAGTGATTATATAGCCAAGGCATATGGGTAACAATACCGATGCTATTGTCCCCCTTATTTGTACTTTTCCTAATTGTTATATTTTTCTTTTCTTCTATTAATAAAAAACTAGCCCTAGGCACTTGCCTAGCGGATTGCCAAAAAAAAAAGAGAACAACCTCTAACACTATAATTAACCAGGATTGATATGTTTTATGATGTTTACATTGTTTTTTCTTTTATTCTTTCAGTTTTGGGTTGTTATTAAAAACAATAATCTAGGAATTGATGAACCCTATTATTTGTTGATTAATATTATTGTTTCTATTTAATCGATCTACTTGATTATCTTCATTTGTACAGTTTATTCTTTCCATTGAAAAGATTAGAGCTCTTTTATTGGAGTTCCCCTATAACTAGAATTGACCTCGAGCAAGGAAATTTAAGTGAGAAAGTTAGTTAAACAACGAGTGGCCACGGTTGATAAAGGGATTAATATATATAACCAGGTTAATAGATTGAGTTTAAGGATAAATCAATCCTTGCTGACTTCTCTTTGATTTTCTGCTAATGTTGTTAAATAAGTTCTTCCGTAAACCATATGTTTCATAAGTTCAATATTTTCCATATTTGCTAGGAGTAGGGTTTTAGTACTTGTATATATATATATATTCTTGTTAATCAATACAAGAAGGAAAGACTTTTCTCTTGTTCTCTGACCGAAACTCGGTCCATATTTTTGCATAGTATCAGATCCATTTGATTGTCATACCTATGGCCTGAGACGATAGTAAAGACAAAGGCTGTGCTAGTAGGAGTAACAGAGCCGGTCAAAGAAGGGCAATCTCTCCATACGATATAACATCTAATGATAATCCTGGAGTACTGAGGAAAAAATTATGATGAAGGGGCTAGACCTCCTTGCGGCCAAGGAAAAAGTGTGGTTTTATAGTCGGGATGATCAGGAGACCAAATGAATAGACCCCGAATCTTGAAGATTGGTCGACCATCAACTCGTTGTTGGTGTCTCAAATCTGAAACACAATTGAACCCACTTTGCGTTTGACCAAACCTCATATGGAGGTGGCTGAAGACTTGTGGACAACTATTAGAGAACGTTTTTCAACCTCTAATAGCCCGAGAATACAACAATTGAATGCTAAACTTGCATAGTGCAAACAGAAGGGCATGACCATAGTTAACTACTATGAAAAATTGACTAAACTATGGGACGAACTTGCTAACTTCGATCAGATTCTGACCTGTACCTGTGGAAAATGCACATGCAATCTTGGTGCGATCTTAGAGAAGAAAAAGGAGAGGAGAAGGTGAATCGTTTCCTCATGGGAATTGATGAAACATTGTATGAGAGTACAGTAAGGTCGAACCTGCTCGCTCAAGATTCGTTGCCAACCTTGAATCGGATTTACTTAAAGCTGGTGCAAGAGAACGTGTAAAAATGATTGCTTGAGGAACAGACAAGCACGGTGATGCTATGGCCTTTACTGTGCAAGGTGGCCTCCCTACAGAGGTCGGTACAAAGGGAAAGAAAAATTATTTTCAGATTATTGTAAGCGCGGTTGGTATGATTCCGAAAGTTATTTTTAGAGTATTGGATTTTCAGAATGGTAGGGAGATCGACCTCGAGGTAATGGCAAGACTGGTGGACGTGGTAGAGGACAATAACAATAGATGGGTGGAACGAATGGAGGGTGCAAGTGAGTGCTACTCTATGTGCCAACACTGTGCAGACTACTGGAGGAGGTGCCTCCAGGACTATTTTAGATGCGAAAAAAGCTAAGTCTTCAAGCTTGAGCAACGAGCAATGGCAGAGGCCGATTGCTTTCTTGAATAATCAATAGATTGTGGGGTCCATCCTATGATTTAAGGCTTTGATAAAGACTTCTAAGTCTCTTTCTTTGAAATTGGCGGCCATCGTTTCTACATTGTCAAATATAGTAGGTGTGCAGAAGGAAAATGTCAAGTGTAGTAGGCGATGTTCTACCTATAAAAGGAGAGCTTCGTGTCACGACCCAAACTGGAGGGCCATGATTAGCACCCGACCATACTTGCCGAGCACCAACGTACATTTTATCTAACCTTCTTTATTATCTTTTAGGGCTGACGAGACCAATATAAATGGTAGACATGGATCATGGACAACCAACCATAAAATATGATGGCATGAACATACATAACATAGGATGACCAGACAATCAAGAAACTATATATATATTGTACGAGCTACCACGCTACCATGAAAGACTATACAACAAAAACCAGCCGACAAGGCATACCAAAGTATATACATGAGTCGAAACCTGTCTATGAGACTCTAAAGGAACATAAGTGCCGCAACATAGCCGGAACAGGGCCCTGGCATACCCATAATGTCTAAAATAAAAATGCATACCAAGACCACAGCAAGTCCGGAGAAGGGATCTCACCAATCACTGCTGAACTGGACAGCCTACTGTGGTGGGGGAGCAACACCTGCCTGTCTATCAGGGCCTGCAGCACAACATGCAGTGTCCACAAAGAAAAGGACGTCAGTACGAATAAAGTACTGAGTATGTAAGGCAGGGAACCATAAATACGAACAGTAATGTAAGCAGGTATAAAGAATATACATCCTGTAACATCTGATTACCTCTGAGGGATACTGACATGAAATGCATGATACATATACATAAACTTTTAAATCATACGCCTCTGTGGGCATCATCATCATCATCATATTGTACCCAGCCGTACTAGGCTCGGTAAAAAAAATGTACCCGGCCATCATAAGGCTCGGTAGTATCGTACCCGGCCATGTGGAGCTCGGTAAAACCCAACTGATCAGTGGTTGTACAATAGGTGCCGTACCCGGCCGACTATAGCGCGGCTCGGTAGAGTAAAATAGATACATATATATAATGCATGCTCGACCCATGGAATCATATTCTGAACCTTTCGGAGTGACGTAAGGTCGGTATCCTCTATATACGTTATTAGGACTAACTCTTCACTATGAACCTTATAAGAATCAGGAAGTACCAGCTGTGAGCACGTGATTTTTGTTTACACGACAATTACTCCAAAAGAAATCGAAAAAAATAATAAATTGTCTTTGTGTAAAATTTTGTGAATTTGCGTGGCATTTTGATAGTTATTTGTACTTTTTATCTGTGATTGTTTAGTTTTATCAATTAAAAATACAAAAAATATATGTCGCGTATAAATTTAGGGCTTTGTTCAACTATTAGGAATTAATTAAATCATATTGAGTTTTTCAAAGAATGAAAATCACAAAAATATTATTTTTGGTAATTTGGTCATTTTTAGCGTTAATGGTTGATTTTGTTTAATTGATATATGATATTGTGTGTTAATTATTACTAAAAATCAATTAATGTCTGTGTGGTATAATTTTAATTTTTATAATTTATTTTTGGGATTTTTGTAAATTAGGATTTTTAATTAGAAATTAAAGAAGGGAAAAGAAAAGAGTGCAAAATTGAGGAAAAGATTCGGACCTGGGCTCGTGTTAAACCCAAAAATCAGGCCCAAACACATTAATCCAATCCGTCCCCCAGATACAAAAGAACGACGCCGTTTTGGCATTCTCCATCTGAACCGTTGGTCAAACAGATCCAACAGTCCAGTTCAGGTCCCTCATTAGTCCAAACGACGTCGTTTAGGCATGACCAATCGGGGCCGTTCATCCTTTCTAATCCAACGGCTCCCAAGCTTTCCCTAGATACCCGACCCACTGATACCCGGATCGACCCATTCCCAAAATTAAACCAAACGATGTCGTCTCTTTAAGTTGCGAGATCAAGGACGTTGATCATCAATGATCCAACGGCCAAAATTCAACCCCCGTCCCATATATAAACTTTTCCCCCTCACCCCCGCGCCCTAAGCCAGACCCCCTCCCCCATCATCGTCCCCTTCCCAAACACCCTCAAGAACCCTAGCGCCACCCCTTCTTTCCCTCACCATAAGCCCGGCGGAAACAATGCCGGTGACCACCAGATTAACACCCCTAGTGCACCTCGACCCCCTGGACACGGATCTTCAAACCGTTGGTCTCGAATCTTCCCCCATTATCTCGAATCTTCATTTGAAGATTCGAGTCGGACCTCAGCCTACGCCAAACCACCCCAAATCCATACCAGTTGCCCCCCCTGACCTCCTTCGTGACCAAACCAAGCTTGGTTTGGTCCGAATCTAACAAGAAACTCCAAGTCCCAAATCAGCCCCAAGAACCCTAGAAATCCAGAATCTGAGGGTTTTGTCCAATTAAATGAAATGGTTGGGGTCTAATAGACCTTAATCGAAGTGTTCTCAGTCGAGAACACTTCGATTAAAGTCCGTTCAACCCTAAAATAAGTCCGAGTCAGAATCCAAGACGGGTTCGTCTGATTTTCATTTTTCTTAAGGTATTTTTTCTTTTCCTTGTCAGTTCTGTGTTGTTTATTTATGTGTTTAGATGTCAGTTTGATTTGTTTTCATTTTGTGTCGACTATTCTGTCCACCTTGCCCGGACCTTTTATTTGGTCGAATTTTTCTCTATTCACTGATTGAGTGTATGTGTTTTAAACTATATAATCGATTGAAATGAATTTGGTCGATTAATTAGTTTCCAGGGCAGCTTTTGTTTTGGTCAGTACAACTTGAATCACCTGTTAATACTGTTGGATTCTGATCATTGGCTTTGATTGTATGTGTTGTAATTCGCGTAGTCGATTTGATATATGTCGTCAATTAGTTTCAGTTTGGAATGGTAGTAATCTGACTCATGCTATTTAATTTGATTTACTGAGGCATTGTTGAATCAGTTGAGAATTGATTATCACTGTGTGTTAATCTGTTAGTTGAATCAAAAATCACTTAAGGATTGGTTATAGTTGTAGTTTTGATATAGATCCCAGAGTTTAGTTTTGAATTGATATGAAATTGCTGGCATGTTTACTCATTTTAGACCTTGGGGAGCATGTGCATTGTTAGTTTTTAATTAATTAAAGTAGAATGGACAGCATGTGCTGTCAGGACATTCTCATGCTGCACATACTTGCTTAATTTAATAAAGGATAAATTTTTAACAATGAAAAGAGGGCTGTCAGGGGGAATCTCATGGGGAATACCTTTCTTTTAAATTGTGAGTGGAAAAACAGAAAAGAGAAGATGGGGGAGGTCAGTTTTAATAGGTTTTAACAGGCTGTGGAATAAAGGTATCTTCTTGGGCTATAAAAGGGTAGGGTTTTTCAAAACTAGTGGGGCAGACAACCAAGAGTTTAAAAATCAGGGAGGAGAAGAACTAGTTTTAGGAGGACAACCAAGAGTTTTAAGGATATAGAGAGAGTGCAGGGAGAACTAGGGAGAGGAGGGAATAGAGATATCACTTGAGACTTAAAAGAGTTTTAAAAATAGTTGACAACTAAAACAACAGAAAGACTATTCCATTGAATTTTTCGATTCAGTTTCGAGTTTAGTAGTTGAAGTCGACATCTCAGTTTGATTTCAATTTGCATGAACTTCTTCTACGATCTATTAGTTCAGCTTTGGTTTAAGTTCAAGTTCAGTTGAGTCTTTCGGGTGTTGATTGTGTTGTTGGGTTTTAACAAAACATTCCGGGCTGCTTTTGAGTGTATTTCTGGGGTATTTGTGTGGTTGAAGTTGCTGTGTTGCTGTTCGTTTGCCACTTTTACTCTACTGACCCTTCTTCTTTTTCAATTGTAAGCACTTCCAGGTACATACTTCTGAAACCATGTGTTGTTGAAAGCTTGAAGTTGAAGAAAAAATAAAGAAATGAACGTCGCCTGCTTCATAGTACTTGTGTTCAAAATATAGCAATAGGTTGAATGATAGTTAGCCTGTATTTGTTTAAGCTCATTCCGATTGCATTTATTCTGTATGAATTGGAACGTACCCTAACTAATATGGATTGTTAAATAGTATGCTGTTAGATCAGACGTATCTCCATGTGCATAACAATTTAGTCTGATTTAGTGATGATAGTATAACGTAGAATCATGTCAAGCATCTGTATGTACTCCTGTTTGGATCTTTGAACTGTCAAACTTGTTATGTCCGGACCAATTTGATTTCAAGAAAAACGTATCCCAAACAAATTTTCATATTGTCTTATGTTAGTACCAACGGGTTAGCCATGTATGTCAACTCTCTTGTTGGATTCCTTGTTTCAACATAGGTTTAATAAGGTAGATTAATCATTAATATTGGCATCGACCCATCATTTAAACGAAGTGGCTATTAATAGGATCAACAGGTTTTTACATATTTTGAAGCACGAAACAACGCAGCAATTTTAAGAACACTAATCTAATAGGCATGAGTTTGGTAAGATGGTTTGGCGTTTAGATCTAATAAACTCCCGAATAAGCATTAATAATTAAGGTTAATTTCAGCGCTAATAGTCGCGAACAGTTGTTCGTTTGTTCATATAATTATGAGGAGTTAATCTAGCTATAGGATAAATAATCACGTTCGAATATATTATTTTATCGTTCCCTATTTGGTTTATAATTCCTAGTAATGTTCCTTTCCGTTAACATTCGTCTCAATCTAGCATTTAATATGTTATGCCTCTTTTAAGCCTATAACGGATTAGGATTTTCTCAAACGAATTTAATAGAAATGTAGTCGTTTTAGGATATCCTTAAAAATAAATGAGACGAGCATTGCCAAACAAAACGCACAAATCATGGGGCCCTCGTAAATGTATATATTAAATACTTAGAATTTGGGAGAGTCCATTTAGTGGATTTCACGACTTTTCCCCAAAGATAATAACTTGTTATACTCTTTAGGCGCGATTTAATTAATTTACATTCTTAAATTCGGGTGCACATTTATGTGACCCAAATCCAAATCTCAACGGAGTCGGAATGTATTAACGACCACGGGCGCATTGATTATGACGTGGTTCGAAATGCATTTTCACGACGTTGCAATTCCATAAAAAATAAATAATAATAAAAGCGGTTTTAAACCTAATAAAAGCACACAAGTTATAACATGTATTAAATCAGATATTTAGCCATTATAACAATTTAAGCGACCGTGCTAGAACCACGGGACTCGGGGGTGCCTAATACCTTCCCTCAGGTCAACAAAATTCCTTACTTAGAATTTCTGGTTCGCAGACTTCATTTGGAAAGTCGAAAATTTCCTCGATTTGGGATTCAAGATAAACCGGTGACTTGGGACACCAAAAGCCAAACCTTTCCCAAGTGGCGACTCTGAATTAAATAAATAATCCCATTTCGAATATTGTCGCTTAAATTGGAAAAACTCCCTCGCGCATCTATCCTTCGGGGTAGGCGCGCAAAAAGGAGGTGTGACAGCTCTAGCGACTCTGCTGGGGAATAAAACCCAGAACCACTGGTTCAGCGTTCAAGAATTCGAGCTTAGAATAATTGTTATAATTGGCTTTATTTATTATCTGATTTTATTGCATGTTTAAGCCTAACGTGCTAAATGTTGTCTTTTACCGCTTTGATATTATCTGAACTGTATATAAACTGTGCAGAAACCCTTCTCTTCTTACCTCCGGGGAGGAGCTTGCTGGTCAAGACTCCCTATTCTGTTAGTGTCATACCCTAAAATAAGAAAGAGGCCGGACAAGTTACAAAGACAGACGATCTCGCGGGTCCCCGGTACGTAGCCCCCTCCTCGACTCGAGTTGTCCGCTCGAGTACACGGTCTAGAACAAGTACCTAGGTTATAAACCTAGTATAACAAAACCTCATGCTGGATCCCTAGTAGGAACGTTTATTTGCATCATGTTGCAGTTGACATAGGGGACTCAACATAGGGGTTGGGTCCGTCTAGGACAGGCTACCTGAAATGAAAAGACCATCCTGCTGCATCCCGTTTGTTTTGCGTATTTATTTGTTTCAGTTCTGCATGCTGACCGGTTTCTAAAAAAAAAATTTAAAAAAAAATAGCAGCGTAGGGAGATAATTACTTATTTTGAAAAAATAAAACCAATGTCCAAGTAGTGTCAAACCTCGCCGAAATTTTCTTTTAAAAAAAAATGAAAACAAAATTTGTCTTTTAGTTTGATTTATTAAAAAAAGCATATATAATAAAAAAAATTTATTTTTAATCACTTTCAAAATCCAAAAAAAAAAGTATTTTTTTTTTCTAAAAAAAGGGAAAATTCAAAAAAAAATAATATATTTTTTCTCTTTTGTAGTACCTCTTTCATTAAATTCAGACTAATAGTCCAAATACTTCCTTAAAAGATTTTTCGAAATTTCAAAAAAAAAAAAAGTAAAAAAAAAGTTTTAAATTCAAAGAAAAAATATTTCTTTAGTCTTCATCTCTTTTCAAAAAATAATAAAAAAAACAAAAATATAAAAATCCAGAAAAAAAATATTTTCTCCTTTTCTTTAAAATATTGTATTATAAAAAAGGGGTTTAGTTTATTTCCCTACTCCTGATCAGCCCAAACTACGCCGGTTTGATTCTCACAGGGTGCGAGATACGTAGGCAACCCTCATCGGGTCCAACCTCTCCATTTTCAAAAATAGCCAAAATGTTAGAATTTTAGTTTCATCATGAATGAGTCGGGTGATGCCCGTTTTGTAAGGATAGCCGAATGTTCCCGAAAGGGATGCCGGAAGGCCGACTTTGCACAAACGACCATTGTTGGTCATTTTAATTTTTCTGACCAAATTGCCCAATGGCCATAGGATCCTCGTCCCCGAGGCTCTGTGAGGCCGTGTTCCCTAGGTCGGGTCATTACTAAAAAAGAGTCATAAATAAATCAAGTTGTTGTTTTTGTCAAAAATAGCCAAATATTCCCGAAAGGGACGACGGAAGGCTGATTTTGCATAAACGACCACTTTCGGTCATCTTTAGAGTTTTTGATCAGTTGACCCTCACAGCCTTAAAATCTTCATCCCCGAAGCGCTAAAAGGCCGTGTTCGAAAATCGGATCTTTCTTTCTAAAATATAGTCAAAACATTTTTGAGTCAAATCGTTTTGCTTAAGTCACCTTAATAAATGTGCAGGATGAGCACAATGCAAAATGAACGCTTTTCGATAATGACTAAAATCCCTGTCAAGTTACGGCTATAGTGGAATGATTTAGGTGTTGAAGGGCAAGATGAGGTCAAGAAATATCTGAAAGGTCTTACGGGTTTATTGGAAATCCAGCCTCGGAGAGATATCATAAGAGCTTTGGTCACCTACTGGGACCCAGCGCACAATGTTTTCCACTTCTCCGATTTTGAACTCACCCCGACTCTGGAGGAAATAGCTGGGTACATCGGAAATGCTGAACTTCCATTAAGGCAAAAATATCTGGTAGCCCCAAGAGCTGTCACGGTGCATCGATTTCTACACTCACTAAAGATACCCAGGACGGTCCATAACCCAGATTTGGCCGCCGGTTTTTGTAATCTATGCTTCATATACGACAGATATGGTCATGTATGAGGATTCAATAATACGGTTAACAAGCTATGCAACAAAGGTAATCGTCAGAAGTGGGATGAGCACAGACGGGTAGCTTTCATGATAACATTTTTGGGCCTTCTGGTGTTTCCGAGGAAAGAGGGAAATATTGATCTGAAAATATCCGGGGTCGTCAGTACTTTGCTCACTCAGAATGAAAGTACTCTCGCGCCTATGGTGGTATCTGATATCTTTCGAGCTCTCACAGCCTGCAAAGCCAGGGGAAATTTCTTCGAAGAGTGTAACTTGCTGCAACAAATATGGATGACTGAACATGTCTGCTATCGTTCCGAGCTTTTGAGCCATGTTTCCTCGAAGAAAACTTGCATAGAAGAGTTTTACACGAGAACCAATGAGGTCAGTCTGCCCGAAGGAGTTATGGCATGGACTTCATTCTTTCAGACTCTCATTGCCAGCCAAATACAGTGAATACTAGGATGGTTGCCTGTTGATGAGGTCATGTATATGCCAGCAGCTAGAACTCACTTCCTACTGACGGGACTTAAGAGCATTCAGCCTTACGCGCCCTATCGAGTTTTGAGACAACTTGGGAGATGCCAGATAGTGCCACACGAGGAAGATCTTAGTGCTCAAACAATTGAGATTAGCACTGACGGACAATTTCCTGAAGCAAAAGTCCGCCAGATCTAGAATGAATGTCAATATTTGAAAGCGGATACTTGTGTGCAGGATCAGGCCAAAAGTGAAATGGCGCCAGGTTACCTTGCGTGGTACAAAAGAGAACTTGAACACGAAAGCCCGGCTAAAAGACCCCACATCCTGAATTTCGCCGAGTCGTCACAAAAGCAATGAGATTGGTTAGCAAAAGAAAGAGGTTATCGTGCCGAAATCAGCAAATTGAAGCGACAAATCAAAGGTCTAAAATGTGAGCACAACGTGCAAGTTGCTACAGATCTGGGAGAAAAGAACAGGTTGACTTAGGAAAACGAGATGCTCAGGGCCCAGATCGAATAGATGAGGATAGCCGCTCATAACCAACAAATGAGCCGGTCGGATGAACGATTGATAAAAGGTTTAAAGATGGAAATTGGGGAGTGCCGGAGTGAGTCAGAAAATCTTGAAAATACCATAGCAAGACTCGAAGCACACTGGGAAATAAGGACAGAAAAGCGTAACCGGTACCTGCAGCAGTTGAAAAGGGATCACGAGCAAACTATTGCCAATCTGAAGAAAAAGGTGGTCACTCTTGAGGACAGGGCGGTTGAGCAAACCCGAACCTTTGAAGCTGAAAATAGACATTGCCACAAGCTCCTAGCCTAAATGGAAGTAGAAATTCAGTAATGGCGAAATCAATATCTATAGGATTCTCGGATTATGACAGCCCGTAATAATCAAATAGAGCACCTACTCAAAGAAAAGAGGCAAACCAGGGATAAGATTAAGACCATTGCCCATGCCATCATCAGAAGGTGTCTACGATGTGAAAACATGACCAGTATTACTGTTCTCTCAGCAGTGATGATTTATGTCAAGCAGACCATGGATGAGCTGGAACAACTTGAAAGGGACCTCACATTTAAGACCGCAGCGAGGCCGAACGATGCCCCGCGAGCGCCAATTCTTGAAACCTTAATGTATTTATAGGTCGAGTCTGTATTTTCCATCTTAGCATCTTCTGTCTGTCTTTTCGCATCAGGGTGTATCAGTAGTTGTTGAGTCTGTACTTATTTCAAGTCTTGTTATTTTCTCCTTTTCAAAAAATGTTAGTTTGTAATAGATTGTTTCAGTAATAAAAATGTGTACTTCTTTTACACTCGTTTGTTTTGAACTACGTAATGATCTGATTCACACGGCATCGTGATACGTAGGCAATCCTTATCGGATCCGGTCACATTTTAATTGTAAATAATGAAATAAAAATAAATAAATAAAAAATAATAATATATGATAAATAAAGGGAAGCCTAAAGAGAAGCCGGAATGACGCATGTCATCGTTGCAAACATGTAGAAATTCACTTAACTATATAGGTGCATTACGCCCCAACGTGAGATTACCTATCTGTTATTTGTTTCAAACTAACCGTTTCTTGCTGCTAAGTTCCAGGTTTTTAGAAAAGGTGGTTTGGTTTGGTGGAGGTCTGGCCTCACATTCATACTTCACGAGGTCGAAAGGAAGTGTTCAGTTGTCCGTCGCTAAGTCGAGAGGGAGTATTCGCACTTACTTCACAAGATCAAAGGGAAGTATAGAGATGTCTTTGGAAATTCCTTTGCCGACAATTCCTGTCTCCGAGGAGAGTTCAATCTCGGCCGTCCCAACTCCCGAGTCAGCAACTGCTGAGGAAAACAGAATCTTGCGGCTCCGCATGTTGGAAATGTTGGATGACTGGAATAACGGAAAAGAGCCACCGAGTGTAGTCCCTGGGTTCCCCGAGTTGTTTTCCAGGACAAGTGGGACTTCCAACGTCCCCATAAGCTATCCAACTACCTCGTTCGGGTACCCGGCCATTTCAGCCCACTCTGATGGATCACCCTCTGATTCTTATCCCCGGATGTCAACAATAGATGAAGCTACGAACATATTCACTACACCGCCCTGCCCGATCGTGGCACAACCCTCTACACATAGGCCGAATTTTGACTCGTCCCCATTCACATTTCAAGCACCATCCTTCTCATTGGAACCGACTCAGTTTACCACCAACACTCATCCTCAACAACCTCAATACGAGTTTACACCTGGGCAAGACCAAAACCCCAAAGCTTTTGAACAGGATGAGATGGCAAAAAGAATGAGGAGCCTCGAGCAGAGTTTGAAAAACAAGCAAGGTTTAAGCGGGCAGAAGAGTGTTTCCTATACTGATTTGTGTATGTTTCCACATGTACATTTGCCTTTAGGGTTCAAATCACCAAAATTTGAAAAAGTATGACGGGCACGGCGACCCTATTGCTCATCTCAAGAAGTATTGCAACCAATTGCGTGGAGCCGGCGGCAAAGAAGAATTGTTGATGGCATACTTCGGAGAAAGTTTGGTAGGAATAACCTCAGAATGGTATATGGACCAAGACATATCTCGATGGCATATATGGGATGATCTCGCCAGAGATTTTGTAAGACAATTTCAGTATAATATTGACATCGCACCGGACAGAAATTCTTTGTCAAACTTGAAGAAGAAACCCTCGGAAAGTTTCAGAGAATATGCTATTAATGGCGCGAGCAAGCATCAAGGGTAAAACCTCCCATGGATGAGATAGAAATGGTCACTACTTTCCTCCAGGCTCAAGAATCAGACTACTTCCAAAACATGATGTCAGCCATGGGAAAGCCTTTCGCGGAAGCGATTAAGATCGGGGAGATGGTGGAGAATGGTTTGAAAACGGGTAGAATTTTGAGTCAGGCAGCCATAAGGGCAACCTCCCAAGCCGTCCAAAGCGGGTCCGGAGGAATGGCAAGAGGGAAGAAAAAGGAAGAGACGTCCATGACGGCATCAGAAGCAAGGGAATATCGTAATCCTAGGCCTCGTTTTCTAGAAAGAACCCCACAACATTACTACCCCCACCAAAATGTGACCTATGCTCCTCAACCCTACATGGTCATGAATACCCAGCCTTATGTCCAGCCGCCACAACAAGCCAATCGAGGCCAAGCTCCACCTCCCAGAAATCAGCCTCCCTACTGAAACCACTATAATCCGCAACCACCTCAAAATAACTTCCGCCCTCAAGAACCACCCAGAAGACGGACTTTCACACCTATTGGTGAACTGTATTCTACCTTGTTCCCAAAGCTAGTCTAGATGGGTTTCCTGCAACCAGTCCCTCAGACAAGGCACAATCCGGCATCACCTGCTTACAAAGCCGGTGTTACGTGTGCTTGTCATTCAGGAGCAGAAGGGCACGATATAAATGATTGTTGGACTTTGATAAGAGTGGTTGAGAACTTAATAGAGCAGGAAAAGATAGTACTGTGGGACGAGGAGGTCCCAAATGTGACCAACAATCCGTTGCCCTCTCATAATAACGGGCCGTTAATTGGAATGATTTGTGAGGACAAGGAGTTTGATCCCGCCTTGAAAGCTATAATCGCCATCGTTGATGCAGGGAAAAAGCCTAAAGCCGCCCCAAAGCTAGAGAAAGGGGAAAAGAAGACTAGTACTGTCAAGGTTGAGCTCGAAGGGAAGGTCGAGACAAAGACAGTGACGATGTTGCCTGCAAAGAATGAAGTTCTTTATATTCCACGAGGTCGATCAGAGAAGCCGCAGAGATTCGAAGTCAGAAGGGCAAAACCAATGTATGTATCGAAAGGGGCCTATGTGGTCCGGGGAACGATTAAACCACCTCGGCTGAATGAGCTAGTGGTTATCGAACGCGTACCACAAAAGCCGATGACAGACCCATCCACAGTACCATGGAACTATCAAAGAACATTGGTTACGTACAAAGGCAGAGAAGTCACAGGGGAACTTTCGTAGAATACTTTCATTGGAAAATATCCAGACACTCAAGAGTTAAACAATGCCACACGGAAAAGCTTCCTACCCAAGAGGCCTGTAAGCGTTGAAGAAACAAAAGTTTTCTTCCAAAAGATGAAAATGCCTGACTACGAAGTGGTGGATCAGTTACGCAAGTGCCCTGAGAAAGTGTCTATGTTATCTTTGCTGATGAGGTCGGCCGAACACCAGAAGATCTTGCTCAAAACCCTGAACGTAGCGTATATACCGGCTGAGACTTCAGTTGAACAACTGGAACGAATGACAGAAAGGTTCTTCACAGTAATCAAGTTTCTTTCAGCAAGAACGACTTACCTCCGAAGGGAGCAGCTCACAACAAAGCTTTACATCTGACAGTTAAGTGCAAAGACTACTACGTCAAGCGGGTAATGTTGGATGGAGGTTCAGGTGTTGACATTTGTCCGCTCTCCACGCTGTAGAAGATGGAAATTGGGACTGGAATAATTCGCCCCAATAATGTCTGCGTAAGGGCTTTTGATGGCATCAAGAGGGACACCCTCGGGGAGATAAACTTGGTATTGACTATAGGACCGGTGGAGTTTGAAATAACTTTCCAGGTGCTTGATATGGATACGTCTTACAATTTTCTCCTCGGCAGACCTTGGATTCATGCGGCAGGGGCTGTACCTTCCACTCTTCACCAAATGGTGAAGTTTGAATATGAAGATCGGGAAATTGTGGTCCACGAAGAAGACGAACAGTCTATTTATCGGGACCCGTCCATCCCATATCTTGAAGCAGGGGAAGGGAGTGAGCACACGGTTTATCAGGCTTTCGAAGTTGTGTTGGCAGAGCAGTATGAAGAAGGAAGACCTTGCCCCCAACCTTTCCTGTCCAACGCCTCAATCATGATGGCTAAATAAATGATCCGACATGGATTCAGACCAGGGAAAGGGCTTGGACGAATGCTGCAAGGAATAACCGAACCCATCACCTTACCTTCCACTAAGAAACCTTTTGGAATAGGTTTTCAACCCACTCCAAAAGATGAAGAGTGGGAAAAGAAGAGGAAAAACGAGGGTTGGAAGCTGCCTCGACCATTGCCACATTTATACGAGACTTTCGTCAGACCAAAATACATCGAAGAAGAAGACGACGAGGCTTTTACGGCTGAAGAGATCGAAGAAATATGTGAGGCAATGAGAGGAATGCTCTACGAAACTCACATGGTTCAACCAGGAGAAGGCAAAAGCACCGCTGAGATGCTATATGTGGGGCCAAATGCCAAGCTTCGGAATTGGTTAGGCCACTCCATTCCCAACTAGGCAGAAGTCCGGGTAGACCTGTCCTGCCACCTTTCCTACATCACGAGTTATCCCAGGATGTAACTCGAATGTTTTTCTTTAGTTTCCTGTTTTGAATTCCTGAATTATAAACCTTATTATCTTACCAATTCCAAGGAATAAAATCAATATTTCCTTTTTTTTCTTTATTCTGATTTTTGCTATTTTTTTCTTTATCTTTTCCTTTCAGTTATAATAATAAGGCTTTAAATAATATGACATGCTTGCGGACTTCACGCCCAGATTACAACGAGCTGTTTAATTGTGAAATAATGAACCAAGAACCGGAATATGACGAAAAAGAGGCTTTTAGGAAAATAAATCGAGAATTAGAACACTTTGAGAATAAACCTAAGCTGAGTCTGAATGATACCGAACCAGTTAATTTGGGAACTCCTGAAAAAATTCGAGAGGCCAAAATAAGCATTCACACGAACGAGAAAATGCGAGACGCGATAATTCAACTCCTTTTTGAATTTAAAGATGTGTTTGCTTGGTCATACGATGACATGCCAGGATTAGGTGTTGATCTAGTGGTGCATAAATTGCCAATTTACCCTGATTGTCCTCCAGTTCAACAAAAGCAGAGAAAGTTCAAGACTGATGTCAGTGATAAGATCAAAGAAGAAATCACCAAGCAGTTAAAAATAGGAGTAATCCGGGTAGTCCAATACACTACGTGGTTGGCGAATGTAGTTCCAGTGCCGAAAACAGATGGGAAGACTCGGGTATGTGTGGATTATCGAGATTTGAATAGGGTGAGTCCCAAAGACAATTTCCCATTGCCCAACATCCACATCCTTGTTGATAATTGTGCCAAACATGAGATACAGTCTTTCGTAGATTGTTACGCTGGATATCATTAGGTGTTGATGGATGAAGAAGACGCCGAGAAAACCGCCTTCACTACACCTTGGGGTACTTACTATTATCGGGTTATGCCGTTCGGTTTGAAGAATGCTGGGGCAACTTACATGAGGGCCATGACTGCCATTTTTCATGATATGATGCATCAAGAGATAGAGGTGTATGTGGACGACGTGATAGTCAAGTCCAGGACTCAGGACGATCATATCCAAGACTTGAGGAAATTCTTCGAGAGGCTGAGAAAGTATGACTTGAAGCTGAATCCGACTAAATGAGCCTTCGGAGTCCCATCGGGCAAGCTTTTGGGTTTCATAGTAAGAAAGAGAGGTATCGAGTTAGATCCAACAAAGATAAAATCTATCCGATATCTACCTCCTCCAAGAACGAAGAAAGATGTGATGAGTCTATTGGGCAGGTTAAACTATATCAGTCGATTCATTGCCCAGCTGACTAGCACGTGTGAGCCCATATTCAAGCTATTGAGGAAGGATGCAACAATCAAATGGACGGTTGAGTGTCAAGAAGCTTTTGACAATATCAAAGAATATCTTTCAAATCCTTTAGTTTTGGTCCCGCCAGAGCTAGAGAGACCCCTGTTCTTGTATCTGACAGTATTGGAAAATTCCTTCAGTTGTGTCCTCGGGCAACATGACATAACCGGAAAGAAAGAGCAGGTGATCTATTACTTGAGCAAGAAATTAACCAGCTATGAGGCCAAGTACACTTTGTTGGAAAGAACGTGTTGTGCTTTGACATGGGTCTCTCAAAAATTGAGACATTATCTCCAAGATCATACTACTTACCTCATAACCAGGTCTGATCCGTTGAAGTACATATTCCAGAAACCAATGCCTACTGGCAGACTGGCCAAGTGGCAAATCTTGCTTACTGAATTTGACATAGTCTATGTCACTCGCACGGCGATGAAAGCCTAGGCGTTAGCGGATCATTTGGCCGAGAACCTGGTTGATGAGGAATACCAACCATTGAGTATTTATTTTCCAGATGAAGAAATAAACACCATAGAAGTAGTCTCGAAAAACGCTCATGTTTGGAAGATGTTCTTCGACGGGGCCGTAAATACCAAAAGTATAGGAATTGGGGCAATATTGATTCACCCACTGGTCAGCACTATCCTGCTACAACTAGGCTTCGCTTCTTTTGCACGAACAATACAACTGAATATGAAGCCTGCATCATGGGCATGCATATGGCGATCGATCAGGATGTTGAAGATTTATTGATTATGGGGGATTCTGACCTGATTATCCGGCAAGCCCAAGGTGAATGGGAAACTCGAGATGTCAAGCTTATTCCTTACCGACAACACGTGGAGGATCTCGGGAAGCGATTCAAATCAATAGAGTTAAGGTATATCCCGCGGTGTCATAATGAACTAGCGGATGCACTTGCCACCTTAGCTTCAATGTTACCTTACTCAGGCAACGCCCACGTCGATCCCTTGGAAATCCAAATTAGGGAAAAATACGGTTACTATAATGTAATCGAGGCAGGATCATG
Organism: Nicotiana tabacum; assembly: GCF_000715075.1. Taxonomy (NCBI): domain Eukaryota; kingdom Viridiplantae; phylum Streptophyta; class Magnoliopsida; order Solanales; family Solanaceae; genus Nicotiana; species Nicotiana tabacum. The sequence goes on along the minus strand of NC_134082.1, from coordinate 6,418,108 downwards.
TACCCAACCATGGTACCATGATATCAAGAGGTTCTTGAATACACAAGAATACCCCGAACATGCTACTGGAGATCAAAAGAGGACTATTAGGCGGCAAACGGTTGGTTTCTTTTTGAGCGGCGAGGTATTGTATAAAAGAACCCCGGACCTCAACTTGTTAAGATGCATTGACGCCGAGGAGGCCGGAAGAATCATGCGTGAGGTACACGCGGGAGTATGCGGGCCCCACATGAATGGGTATGTTTTAGCAAAGAAAATCCTTCGAGCAGGTTATTACTGGATGACCATGGAAAAGGACTGTTTTAGTTTCGTTCGAAAGTGTCATCAGTGTTAGGTGCACGGCGATCTAATTCATGCACCTCCCACAGAACTGCATCCCATGTCTGCACCTTGGCCATTTGTTGCTTGGGCATGGACGTCATTGGTCCGATTGAACCAAAAGCCTCAAATGGGCACAAATTCATATTGGTCGCTATCGACCACTTCACAAAATGGGTAGAAGCTGTCACTCTCAAATCGGTCACTAAGAAGGCTGTGGTGGATTTCGTACATTCAAATCTTATCTGTCATTTCGGTATTCCTGCAACTATCATCACAGATAATACGACAAACCTGAATAGTCACTTGATGGGGGATGTATGCGAACAGTTCAAAATAATGCATAGGAACTCCACTCCTTATCGGCCCAAGGCCAATGGCGCTGTTGAAGCAGCAAACAAGAACATCAAGAAGATTTTGAGGAAGACGATCCAGAGTTCCCGACAATGGCATGAACAGTTACCCTTTGCCTTGCTGGGATATCGCACTACAGTACGTACATCAGTAGCGGCAACCCCCTATTTGTTGGTTTATGGGACCGAGGCTGTAATACCAGCAGAGGTAGAAATTCCTTCGCTCCGAACCATTGTCAAAGTAGAAATTGAAGATAGAGAGTGGGTTAAGACTCGATTGGAGCAGTTGACTTTGATTGACGAGAAACGAATGGTCGCGGTTTGTCACGGGCAGTTGTACCAACAAAGAATGGCCCGTGCTTACAACAAGAAAGTACGACCTAGGAATTTTGAAGTAGTTCAACTGGTATTAAGGCGCATTCTGCCACATCACCAGGAAGCAAAAGGAAAATTTGCTCCTAATTGGAAAGGCCCGTACATCACCAGGAAGATACTGCCAAGAGGAGCGTTGTATCTGGGTGATATTGAAGGAAATGATCCTGAGACAGCGGTGAATGCAGATGCGGTCAAAATGTACTATGTCTGAGTTTACTTCGGTGATGTCTTGGCACATTTGAGATGATGAAGGTTTTATTCCCACTACCCAAACACTATCAACTCTCTCTACAAGCCCTTTGAGCCGGTTACATTTCTTTGGCTACCTCACACACAAAAAAAAACATTGATTGAGCCTGAACTACATCTGACTTGATTCCGAAAGGATACATAGGAAGCCTCTCTCTGGGGTTCAGTCACACCAAAAATAAAATCCAATTTACCTTGAAGTTGAAACTGGGGCCCACCAAATGGTTCAGAAGTTGTAATTTCATCCACAATTCTTTTTACCAAAACCAAGTACAAGTCCTTCGAATCAATTGCCAAATGCGTGAGAAACCAAGAGATATCATGGTTGGAAGCCAATACATTCTAAAATTGAGAGAAATAAAATGAGAGAGTCTTGTCGGTGAAAACCTTCGGGCACCATGAGGCGACGGGTGTAGAGAAATCGAAAATCAGAGAGCTTATTAGTAAAAACTCGTAAAGAGTGATATCAGGCGACAGTGAGAAGAGAAATGAGAGAGGTCGACTAGCGAAAACCCGCAAAGGGCGCTGTTGGCCGAAAAGATGATTCCACCTCAGGAAGTTTTAGCAAGGTTCCACTGGTTTGGGAACATAAATCCGTTTTGGTTCATGAGGAAATGCAAGTTCATGAAGGTCGGGCATCCAGTCCAAAAAGCATGTCATGTCAATTTAAAGTCAGCATGTTTGCCTCAGATAAGTTTTCTTGTCCCGAAAGGGACACTTCTCTTTTAAATTCATTTTCTCCGCTCTTTGTTTTACCTTTCCTTGAATCACTTTCATTTTAACCCTAAATATGCTGGAAGGAAAAAGTGGCAGGGCCGGTTTCACGGAGCTCCGTTTAGTAAGAAGTGAAGAAAATACCCCGTTTCAGCGGCACGTTAGTTCGATCCCGACTGATCATGATGTTGATTGCTTTCGAAGTAAAAAAAAAATCTGGCAAATCCCCACAGAATCTCCCCTTGTAAAAATCCCCAAAGAGTCTGCCCCGGCAAATCCCCAACGAGTCTTTCTTGTAAAAAATCCCCAACGAGTCTGCCCCAATAAAAATCCCCACTGAGTCTGCCTCGGTAAAAATCCCCAAACAGAATGGGATGAAAGAACCAAAGCCTTACACGGGCAAATCATCACAAAATCCGAAAATGCGAGTCTGATCAGTTTAAAAGGGGTCGCCTGTGAATCCAATCAATTGCAGAGTTTCTCAACTGGAATAAAGACGGTACAAAGCAATTGGAACAATCAAGACCACCGAACCAACTACCGTTTTCAAACTGACAATTGTTCTTTGTTGGGAAATTGAAACAGGTGTGATCCAAAGCAACCGTACAAGAAGCAGGTGCCGCCCAAAAGGAAAAGAAACGCGTGAATGCAAGAAACAACTTTGCAATAAGGAATCAACCCAAAAGGGAAGTCTCCCCAAATTCTTGCATGCATTTTACTAAACAAAAAATGAAAAATAATAAAAAAAACGAAAAGTGAAGTAAGAAGAAAATTCAAAAAAGGGGGTTAGTTAGAATCCCCAATATTTCTTTTTGGCCAGCATTAGGGCTCCAATCCCTGAGTTGAGTAATGTTTCTTTATCCAACATTAGGGCTCTAATCCCTGAGTTGAGCAACTTTCCTTTAGCCAGCATTAGGGCTCCAATCCCTGAGTTTAGCGTTTTTCCTTTAGCCGACATTAGGGCTCCAATCCCTGCGTTGAGCAACTTTCCTTTAGCCAGCATTAGGGCTCCAATCCCTGAGTTGAGCGTTTTTCCTTTAGCCGACGTTAGGGCTCCAATCCCTGAGTCGAGCATTTTTCCTTTAGCCGACATTAGGGCTCCAATCCCTGAGTTGAGCGTTTTTCCTGTTAGCCGACATTAGGGCTCCAATCCTTGAGTTGAGTGTTATTCCTTTAACCGACATTAGGGCTCCAATTCCTGAGTTGAGTGTTTTTTCCTGTTAGCCGACATTAGGGCTCCAATCCCTGAGTTGAGCGTTTTTCCTTTTAGCCAGCATTAGGACTCCAATCCCTGAGTTGAGCAGTTTTCTTTAGCCGACATTAGGGCTCCAATCCCTGAGTAGAGCAATTTTCTTTTAACCGCCATTAGGGCTCCAATCCCTGAGTTGAGCAGTTTTCTTTAGCCGACATTAGGGCTCCAATCCCTGAGTTAAGCAATTTTCTTTTAACCGACATTAGGGCTCCAATCCCTGAGTTGAGCAGTTTTTTTTAGCCGACATTAGGGCTCCAATCCCTGAGTTGAGCAATTTTCTTTTAACCGACATTAGGGCTCCAATCCCTGAGTTGAGCAATTTTCTTTTAGCCGACATTAGGGCTCCAATCCCTGAGTTGAGCAGTTTTCTTTAGCCGACATTAGGGCTCCAATCCTTGAGTCGAGCGATTTTCCTTTTTAGCCAATATTAGGGCTCCAACCCCTGAATTGAACATTTTTACCTTTTGCAAACATTAGGGCTCCAACCCCTGAGTTGCGCCTTTTAGACGTGAGGTTTCCAATCCCCTCATCAATTCTTTGGATTTTTACGGCAATTAACTCACGAAATTTTCCTAATGAAACTGGGGCAGAAAATTTCGTTTGTTTGTTTTGTTTTGTCTCAGCAGGTCTGACCTCGAGGCGCATGGATCGAGATGACCTACAGAGTGAGTCTCAATCCGAAATAAAGAAAGGAAGAAAAGAACAAAAAAGAAGACTGTTCCCAAATATTGGAACAAACAAAGTGCAGGTTGCTCAAAATTTAATTAAATTCCCGAGCCCCACCAATCCCATCTCACTCAAATGCTGCAGAAATGAACAAGCGCCTACAACTTGCGAGCATCACGATTCGGGTCTTAGTCTACAAGCAGAATCAGCTAAGACCCAAGATCAAGTTGCAAAAGAATTATAGATAGGAATCTTGTAACTAGCGGTTGATAGGCATAAGTAGTTAGTTCAGTTTCAATTTTCTTTGGTTGTAATAAGGAGGTCGGTAAAGCAGTAGCGGCAACAACAAAATCAGTAACAACAAGCATTGCAATACCACGGTAGTCCCAGCTACCAAAAAATTCCCGAACTACATTGACCTGATTCCTGTTTAGCCCAGGATATGTAGGAAATCTTTGAAGCAAAGATTCGGTCAAATCTTTCAAAAATGTGCTTCACACGGAGTATTCCAACGGGCAAAAATCTCTCATATCCGCTCACTTTATCTTTGCACAAAAACCCTTCGTGTTTTCGAACAAAGAGGGGCAGTTGTGAACACGTGATTTTTGTTTATACGACAATTACTCCAAAAGAAATCGAAAAATATAATAAATTGTCTTTGTGTAAAATTTTGTGAATTTGCGTGGCACTTTGATAGTTATTTATAGTTTTTATCTGTGATTGTTTAGTTTTATCAATTAAAAATACAAAAAATATATGTCGCGTGTAAATTTAGGGCTTTGTTCTACTATTAGGAATAATTAAATTATATTGATTTTTTAAAAGAATAAAAATCACAAAAATATTATTTTTGGTAATTTGGTCATTTTTAGCGTTAATGGTTGATTTTGCTTAATTGATATATGATATTGTGTGTTAATTATAACTAAAAATCAATTAATGTCTGTGTGGTATAATTTTAATTTTTATAATTTATTTTTGGGAATTTTGTAAATTAGGATTTTTAATTAGAAATTAAAGAAGGGAAAAGAAAAGAGTGCAAAATTGAGGAAAAGATTCGGACCTGGGCTCGTGTTAAACCCAAAAATCAGGCCCAAACACATTAATCCAATCTGTCCCCCAGATACAAAAGAACGAGCCGTTTTGGCATTCTCCATCTGAATCGTTGGTCAAACAGATCCAATGGTCCAGTTCAGGTCCCTCATTAATCCAAACGACGTCATTTAGGCATGACCAATCGGGACCGTTCATCCTTTCCAATCCAACGGCTCCCAAGCTTTCCCTAGATACCCGACCCACTAATACCCGGATCGACCCATTCCCAACATTAAACCAAACGACGTCGTCTCTTTAAGTTGAGAGATCAAGGCCGTTGATCATCAATGATCCAACGACCAAAATTCAACCCCCCGTCCCATATATAAACTTTCCCCCCCTCACCCCCACGCCCTAAGCCAGGCCCCCTCCCCCATCATCGTCCCCTTCCCAAACACCCTCAAGAACCTTAGCGCCGCCCATCCTTTCCCTCACCATAAGCCCGGCGGAAACAATGCCGGTGACCACCAGATTAACACCCCTAGTGCACCTCGACCCCCTGGACACGGATCTGCAAACCGTTGGTCTCAAATCTTCCCCCATCGTCTCGAATCTTCATTTGAAGATTCAAGCCGGACCTCAGCCTACGCCAAACCACCCCAAATACATACCAGTTAACCCTCCTGACCTCCCTCGTGACCAAACCAAGCTTGGTTTGGTCCGAATCTAACAAGAAACTCCAAGTCCCAAATCAACCCCAAGAACCCTAGAAATCCAGAATCTGAGCGTTTTGTCCAATTAAACGAAAGGGTTGGGGTCTAATAGACCTTAATAAAAGTGTTCTCAGTTGAGAACACTTCAGTTAAAGTCCGTTCAACCCCAAAAGAAGTCCGAGTCAGAATCCAAGACGGGTTCGTCTGATTTTCATTTTTCTTAAGGTATTTTTTCTTTCTTTGTCAGTTCCGTGTTGTTTGTTTATGTGTTTAGATGTCAGTTTGATTTGTTTTCATTTTGTGTCGACTATTCTGTCCACCTTTCCCGGACCTTTTATTTGGTCGAATTTTTCTCTATTCACTGATTGAGTGTATGTGTTTTAAACTATATAATCGATTGAAATGAATTTGGTCGATTAATTAGTTTCCAGGGCAACTTTTGTTTTGGTCAGTACAACTTGAATCACCTGTTAATACTGTTGGATTCTGATCATTGGCTTTGATTGTATGTGTTGTAATTCGCGTAGTCGATTCGATATATGTCGTCAATTAGTTTCAGTTTGGAATGGTAGTAATCTGAATCATGCTATTTAATTTGACTTACTGAGGCATTGTTGAATCAGTTGAGAATTGATTATCACTGTGTGTTAGTCTGTTAGTTGAATCAAAAATCACTTAAGGATTGGTTATAGCTGTAGTTTTGATATAGATCCCAGAGTTTAGTTTTGAATTGATATGAAATTGCTGGCATGTTTACTCATTTTAGACCTTGGGGAGCATGTGCATTGTTAGTTTTTAATGAATTAAAGTAGAATGGACAGCATGTGCTGTCAGGACATACTCATGCTGCCCATACTTGCTTAATTTAATAAAGGATAAACCATTTTTAACAATGAAAAGAGGGCTGTCAGGGGGAATCTCATGGGGAATACCTTTCTTTTAAATTGTGAGTGGAAAAACAGAAAAGAGAAGATGGGGGAGGTCAGTTTTAATAGATTTTAACAGGCTGTGGAATAAAGGTATCTTCTTGGGCTATAAAAGGGAAGGGTTTTTCAGAGCTAGTGGGGCAGACAACCAAGAGTTTAAAAATCAGGGAGGAGAATAACTAGTTTTAGGAGGATAACCAAGAGTTTTAAGGATATAGAGAGAGTGCAGGGAGAACTAGGGAGAGGAGGGAATAGAGATATCACTTGAGACTTAAAATAGTTTTAAAAATAGTTGACAACCAAAACAACAGAAAGACTATTCCATTGAATTTTTCGATTCAGTTTCGAGTTTAGTAGTTGAAGTCGACATCTCAGTTTGATTTCAATTTGCATGAACTTCTTCTGCGATCTATTAGTTCAGCTTTAGTTTAAGTTCAAGTTCAGTTGAGTCTTTCGGGTGTTGATTGTGCTGTTGGGTTTTAACAAAACATTCCGGGCTGCCTTTGACTGTATTTCTGGGGTATTTGTGTGGTTGAAATTGCTGTGTTGCTGTTCGTTTGCCACTTTTACTCTACTGACCCTTCTTCTTCTTCAATTGTAAGCACTTCCAGGTACATACTTCTGAAACCATGTGTTGTTAAAAGCTTGAAGTTGAAGAAAAAATAAAGAAATGAACGTCGCCTGCTTCATAGTACTTGTGTTCAAAATATAGCAATAGGTTGAATGATAGTTAGCCTGTATTTGTTTAAGCTCATTCCGATTGCATTTATTCTGTATGAATTGGAACGTACCCTAACTGATATAGGCTGTTAAATAGTATGTTGTTAGATCAGACGTATCTCCATGTGCATAACAATTTAGTCTGATTTAGTGATGACAGTATAACGTAGAATCATGGCAAGCATCTGTATGTACTCCTGTTTGCATCTTTGAACTGTCAAACTTGTTATATCCGGACCAATTTGATTTCAAGAAAAACGTATCCCAAACAAATTTTCATATTGTCTTATGTTAGTACCAACGGGTTAGCCATGTATGTCAACTCTCTTGTTGGATTCCTTGTTTCAACATAGGTTTAATAAGGTAGATTAATCATTAATATTGGCATCGGCCCATCATTTAAACGAAGTGGCTATTAATAGGATCAGCAGGTTTTTACATATTTTGAAGCACGAAACAACGCAGCAATTTTAAGAACACTAATCTAATAGGCATGAGTTTGGTAAGATGGTTTGGCGTTTAGATCTAATAAACTCCCGAATAAGCATTAATAATTAAGGTTAATTTCAGCGCTAATAGTCGCGAACAATTATTCATTTGTTCATATAATTATGAGGAGTTAATCTAGCTATAGGATAATTAATCACGTTCAAATATATTATTTTATCGTTCCCTATTTTGTTTATAATTCCTAGTAATGTTCCTTTCCGTTAACGTTCGTCTCAATCTAGCATTTAATATGTTACGCCTCTTTTAAGCCTGTAACGGGTTAGGATTTTCTCTCATTTATTTTAGAAACGAATTTAATAGAAATGTAGTCGTTTTAGGATATCCTTAAAAATAAATGAGACGAGCCTTGCCAAACAAAATGCACAAATCGCGGGGGCCTCGTAAATGTATATATTAAATATTTAGAATTTGGGAGGGCCCGTTTAGCGGATTTCACGACTTTTCCCCAAAGATAATAACGTGTTATACTCTTTAGGCGCGATTTAATTAAATTACATTCTTAAATTCGGGTGCACATTTATGTGACCCAAATCCAAATCTCAACGGAGTCGGAATGAATTAACGACCACGGGCGCATTGATTATGACGTGGTTCGAAATGCATTTTCACGACGTTGCAATTCCATAAAAAATAAATAATAATAAAAGTGGTTTTAAACCTAATAAAAGCACACAAGTTATAACATGTATTAAATCAGATATTTAGCCATTATAACAATTTAAGCGACCGTGCTAGAACCACGAGATTCGGGGGTGCCTAATACCTTCCCTCGGGTCAACATAATTCCTTTCTTAGATTTTGGTTCGCAGACTTCATTTGGAAAGTCGAAAATTTCCTCGATTTGGGATTCAAGATAAACCGGTGACTTGGGACACCAAAAGCCAAACCTTTCCCAAGTGGCGACTCTGAATTAAATAAATAATCCCATTTCGAATATTGTCACTTAAATTGGAAAAACTCCCTCGCGCATCTATCCTTCGGGGTAGGCGCGCAAAAAGGAGGTGTGACACCAACAACATTGATAACATAAGAATAAGAGAAGCAACATTAGCATCAATCATTCCATAAGAGGGAACACAATGTAAGTACAACTAGCTTCTAAGAGTAGAGTATCTTGGAAGCTCGTTCATTACATTATGTACAATCGGAGTAGTGCAAAAGAAGAAAAGTAATAGCCTCACATACCTTGTATATACTACCCAAATCTCAAGCTATGCAATTGTCACAACTCCTTAGTCTACAATAAGAGAAACAATACTATCGTTATCATTTAAGCGTCATAACTATTATGTATCGACCATAACCTATTTTACGATGAAATGGACAGAACCTACCCTATATATATGACTTCACACCATTCAAAACAATCACCAAACATCCCAAACAACATCAATAATAAACATATTGAGCCTCCACAAATAGTCCATGCACAGCCTAATCACTTCATACATACGACGACCACCGTAGTCGTGTCAAATGACCCGGAAATGTTACGAATAACTATCATCCCACAACCCTACATATATATGGTGTTTCTCCACACCCTTACTCCCCCAAAAATCCACAAAATAGTAGTAAAATACGCAGCCCAACAGCAACGCAAAACAGTCCACAAAATAATAACATTACTACCAAGCCTTTCGATATATATTTCACAAGTTCTAGCTTCAATGGCTTAGCCGCAACTTGGATAATCTTATATACATATAGAGTAATAGGTTTATTACCTTTACAAATAGAGAAAAACTCCAATTTGACCATAAATTTCCAGGAAATATCCCTCCAATACTGCCACAACAACAGGAAAGCGAAACTAGCGATCAATTAGTGTTTTTCGGCACTAGAATCACTTTAGAAGGCTTGAAATCACCTAGGATTGATATTAAGAACATGAGGGAGTATTTACAAAACATAAACCCTTTAAAATAACCTCCCACACGAGCTGGAACAACACAAAAATGAGCAACAACAAGAAGAACAAGAGACTTACTAGCGCCACGAAATTCCCGACACTTGATTTGTGTTGTTTGCCCTTTTTTGGGCCTTGAATATTGAGAGGATGTTCCTAGGGTTCTACTGTCTGAAAATAGTGAAAAGAAATGACTTAAAATGGGTTGGAGGCATCCTATATAGGTCAAAATATCTTAAATCGCCTTAGTGAGCCCCATAGAGAGGTGTTTGGCGTAGTCTCGCGAAAATGTGAGATCTCTCTACTCTGAGATTGTATCGATGGTCGGTTTAATGAGTTAGAAACTAGACTCCTAGATATTTAATTTTGTGGGTAGATCACCTCGTGATTCCTTGTAAATTAGGAGAAAATCTTAGAAATATTTGACCTAATGTTTAAGTAAAATTATGAACCTATGTTGCGACAACTTTTGTCGACTTTTGTTTCATAACTCGTTTGAATTCAAGACATATGATATGGATATTATATGATTAAAATATCTTAATACATTCCCTCTTGAGTGTATTAATCACCGCTAGATTTACCTGAAAATACGAGTTACAACAACCTTGATTCATTTAACTTCTAATACTTGTTAATCACCCTGATACACTCCTGTATCACTTAAGACCAATAGGATTGACTTCTTATCATCTCAAAGATAGTTCCTTCTTGGATTTATGTTAACTAATATATGGCATGAACTAACACATGTGGATATGGGTTGTAACACCCTCCCCCCTAGGAACATTAGCCCTCGAATGTAAGGGTTCATGGGAAGTTTAAATCATCGTGGATTCCAATGGAAATTCCTGATCAATTTTCCCCTATAAAATGGTCACTAGCAAAACTTGCAAGCAATTAAGCCCAACATATGGCCTCACAAGGCTACACAAAGCATTATGCATATTTACATTATCTACATATCACCATTTTGTATTAAGGAGGAATATTCTCAAATTATTGCTTACCTCATAGAGTCGTTTCACCTTCCAATGTCTCCTGTGTTCTACCAACATCCTCATTATCTTCATTCTGGAATAGGTAAGGGTATTTAGACTTCATCTCCTCTTCTTCTTTCCATGTCATTTCTTCCACATTTTTGTTCCTCCACAATACTTTGACGGAAGCTACATCTTTTGTTCTCAGCTTGCAGACTTGTCAATCTAATATCGCCACTGGCACTTCTTCATATGATAGGTCCTCTGTAACTTGTACATCTTTGATAGGGATGACTTGAGAAGGGTCTCCAATACATTTCCTTAACATAGATACATGGAATACCGGGTGGACAAATTCCAATTCGGATGGCAATTCTTACTCATAAGCAACCTGTCCAGTTCGTCGGAGAATTTTATACGGCCCGATATACCTTGGAATCAGCTTACCTTTCTTCCCAAAACGCATAATACCCTTCATTAGTGAGATCCTCAGGAAAACCCAATCACCAATCTTAAACTGTAGATCACGACGTCGGACATCAGAATAAGATTTTTGCTTGCTTTGTGCCATCCTCAATTGCTCCTGTATCACTTTCACCTTCTCAATAGTTTGGTGAATCAAATATGGCCCATATAATTCTGTTTCACCGACCTCGAACCATCCAACTGGTGATCTACATCTCCTCCCGTATAGTGCCTTGTATGGGGCCATTTTAATACTGTAATGGTAGCCATTATTGTAGGCGAATTCTGTGAGTGGAAGATGGTCATCCCAATTCCCCTTAAAATCTAGAACACATGCTCGTAACATATCTTCCAGTGTCTGAATGGTACGTTCAGCATGTCTGTCAGTCTGCGGATGAAATACAGTGCTGAGATTTACTTGTGTACCTAAATGCTTTTGGAAAGACCTCCAGAAGTTAGCCGTAAATTGAGCTCCTCGGTCTGATATAATAGATATGGGCACACCATGAAGCCTAACAATCTCCTTGATATACAACTTCGCATAATCTTCAGCCGTGTAAGTTGTCTTTACTGGCAGAAAATGGGCACATTTTGTAAGTCGATCAATTATCACCTAGATGGAGTCAAACTTATGATAAGAGCAAGGTAATCCAATAATGAAGTCCATATTAATCACCTCCCACTTCCAGGTCAGAATCTCTATATTCTGAAGCAATCCACTGGGTTTATGATGTTCTATCTTTACTTGTTGACAATTGGGACACTGGGCTACAAATTCTGCAATAGACTTCATCATATTATCCCACCAATACTGCTTCTTGACATCATGATACATCTTTGTCGAGCCGGGATGGATGCAATATCGGGATTGATGAATCTCATTCATAATCTTCTCTCGCAACCCTGCAACATTAGGCACACATAATCGGCTCTGGTATCTCAGTGCCCTATCTCCTCCGATCTCAAAATCCGTAATTTTACACTAATGAATGCTCTCTCTCAATCGTACTAAGATAGGATCTTCATATTGCCGTGCTTTTACCTCGGCTACCAAGGATGATTTTGATGTATTATGTACAGTAACACCTCTGTCATCAGAGTCTAATAATCTGATTCTCATATTGGCTAGTTGATGAAGCTCTTTAATCAACCCCCATCTACCTGCCTCAATATGTACTAAGCTTCCCATTGATTTACGACTGAGAGCATCTGCCACAATGTTGGCATTATCGGGATGATACAATATCTCGACGTCGTAGTCTTTCAGTAATTCAAGCCACCTACGCTACCTCAAATTCAACTCTTTCTTCTTAAGATATATTGTAAACTCTTGTGATCTGTGTAGATGTCAACATGGACGCCGTATAAGTAGTGCTGCCATATCTTTAAAGCATATATTACTGCAGCCAATTCCAAATCATGGGTTGGATAATTCTTTTCATGTTTCTTCAATTGTCATAATGCATAAGAAATCACCTTCCCACGCTGCATCAATACACACCCCAAACCTATACCTGAGGCATCACAATATACCACATAACCTTCTATTCCTTTAGGGAGAGTGAGCTTGGTGCAAATGTCAATCGATTTTACAGCTCCTGAAAACTACGTTCACAAGTGTCAGACCACTGGAATTTTGTAGCTTTATGTGTTAACTTAGTCAATAGTGATGATATAGAGGAAAACCCTTCTACAAACCGCCTATAATATCCTGCCCTAAGATGCTGCAGACTTCTGATGGTATTGTAGGTCTCGGCCAATTCTTTACTGTATCAATCTTCTGAGTGTTGACACTAATACCCTCATCAGATATCACATGGCCAAGGAATGCTACTGAGTTCAGCCAGAATTCACATTTGGAGAGCTTAGCATATAACTTACGATCCTGAAGCGTCTGTAATACTATCCGCAAGTGGCCCGCATGTTCTGCCTCCGAACAAGAATACACTAGAATGTCATTAATGAATACAATCACAAACACATCAAGATAGGGCCCGAATATAGTATTCATGATATCCATAAAAGCTACTGGGGCATTTGTTAGCCCAAACGACATCACCAAGAACTCAAAGTGCCCATATCTTGTCCGGAAGGCCGTCTTTGGAATATCCTTCTCCTTAACCCTCACCTGATGATACCCTGAACGTAAGTCAATCTTGGTGAAATACTTGGCACCCTGGAGTTGGTCAAACAAGTCATCAATTCTTGAAAGTGGATACTTGTTCTTTATAGTAAACTTATTCAACTGTCGATAGTCGATACACATCCGTAACGGCCCGTCTTTCTTCCGCACGAATAGGACTAGTGCACCCCAAGGTGAAGTGCTAGGCCTAATGAAGCCCTTATCCAGCAAGTCCTTCAACTGCACATTCAACTCTCGCAACTCTGCCGGGGCCATTCTGTATGGAGGGATAGAGATCGATTGAGTGTCAGGAAACATCAATGCTAAACTCAATCTCCCTTTCAGGAGGAAGGCTTGAGAGTTCATCTGGGAAAACATATGGAAATTCATTGACCACGGGGATTGATTGTAGAGTAGGCGGCTTCGCCTCCGCATCCCTAACGTGAACGGGTTGATAAATGTAACCTTTTGAGATCAGTTTCTTTGCCTTAAGATAGGAAATAAACCTACCTTTCGGTGTAGCAATGTTCCCCTTCTATTCAATGATGGGTTCACCCGGAAATTGGAACCTAACCATCTTCGTACGACAATCAACATTTGCATAGCATGAGGCCAACCAGTCCATTCCCATTATCACATCAAAATCAACCATTTCTAACTCAAGTAAATTTGCTGAGGTTTGACAACTACAAATCATCACAGTGCAACCTCTATATACCCTTCTAGCAATCATAGAATCTCCTATTGGAGTAGATAACGCAAGGGGTTTACTTATCAATTTAGGTTCAATGCCAAACTTATTAGCCTCAAAGGGTGTAACATATGATAATGTAGATCCCATATCAATCAGCGCATATACATCATAAGAAAACACAGACAATATACATGTAGCAACATCTGGAGACGACTCGAGATCATGTCGACCTATTAGAGCATAGGTTTGATTTTGAGCACCACTCGTACTCGGCACTGCACCTCTACCCCTACCACGACCTATCGACTGCTGAAAACCCTGTGCTGGAGGTCGAACTGATGAGGAAGAACCAGACACAGATCCAATCAGCTGGGCCATACCATCACCTCCTTTGTTAGGACAATCCCGCATCATATGGCCAGGCTGTCCGCACGAATAGCATGCATCAGAACCTCGACGGCACAGTCCAAAGTGGGCCTTGCCACACTGATCACAATGTGGTGTTGGGGGTCTCATCTGACTAGTATCCCTGTAATGTTGCGAGCCAGATGCCCGTGAACTCTGACTTGGACCAAAATAGGATCGATCATATCGAGGCCTCTGAAACTGTGGAGGAGCACTAGCTACAGGTGGCGCCGAACTCCTCGAAAATTATGGCCTGACACTGCCTCTAAAGTCATCAGAATACCCTACAAATCTCACCCTCTTATGCTGGCCCCTATCCTACTCCCTAACTGCCCTCTGGTGGCGCTTACGATCCTCTAGGGTCTGGGCATAAGCTTGAATACAGGAAATATCCATGCCCTCCACCAAGGAGGCTGTCGTGCACTCATTTATCAGATGTGGTCCCAACCCGTTCACAAACAAATGCACCCTATCACTCATCTCGGCCACCATATGGGGAGCATACCTTGCTAAAGAATCAAACTGTATATTGTACTCTCGCACATTCATATTACCTTGTCTAAGGTTCAAGAACTTATCAACTCTAGCTCATCGTATCTCAACTGGCAAGTAGTGACGAAGAAAGGCCTCAGAAAATTCCTTCCACACTACTGGAGGAGCGTTCGTACCCTTGGATCTCTCCCAACTATCATACCAGAGAACCTCTAAATCATGTAGCCGATAAGAAGCCAACTATATTGCCTCTGTATCACTAACATGCATAACCCGCAGTGTACGATGAACCTGGTCAATAAAAGTCTGCGGGTCCTCCTTGGGGTCTGATCCGGTAAACACTGGAGGGTCCAAATTAAGAAAATCACGAACTCTCATACTAACTGGTTTATCAGCAGCACCTGTATTCTGCCTCTAAGCCTGAGCAGCTATCAGGCTAGGCAATAACTGCAAAGCACTCTGCATATCCTGGTCTATAGTGCCAGCTGGAGGAACTAAAGGTGTTGGGTGCCTCCTAATATCCTGTGGAGGAGACAGAGTAGATGAGGTATGAGAGGGCATCTCACTCTGAGCCTCACCTTGGCCTGCTCTGGCTTGGGGCACCTGACTGGTACCTTCTCCCGCTGTTGTATCAAGTCGTCTACTAATTGTTTGCTTTCTAGTCGAAGGCATCACTAAAAGAAAACAAGGTGAATATTAGAGACAAACACTTATGACTCTACTTTACGCACGATCTAGATTCAGGAAGAAGGTAACAACCCTAGATGTCATGTAGCCTCCTGATTATAAATGTGGCACGCTACACATCCATAATCAAGACTCTACTAGACACGGCTCATAGACAACCCCTAGGACACACTGGCTCTGATACCATGTTTTTCACGACCCAAACTGGAGGGCCATGACTAGCACCTGACCATACTTGCCGAGCACCAACGTACCTTTTATCTAACCTTCTTTATTATCTTTTAGGGCTGGCGAGACCAATATAAAGGGTAGACATGGATCATGGACAACCAACCATAAATATGATGGCATGAACATACATAATATGGGATGACCAGACAATCAAGAAGCTATATATATATGGTACGAGCTACCACACTACCATGAAAGACTATACAACAAAAACCAACCGACAAGGCATACCAAACTATACATGAATCGACACTTGTCTATGAGCCTCTAAAGGAACATAAGTGTTGCAACATAGCCGGAACAAGACCCCGACAAACCGATAATGTCTAAAATAAAAATGCATACCAAGTCCACGGCAAGTTCGGAGAAGGGATATCGCCAATCACTGCTGAACTGGATAGCCTACTGTGGTGGGGGAGCAGCACCTGCCTGTCTATCAGGGCCTGCAGCACAACATGCAGTGTCCACAAACAAAAGGACGTCAGTACGAATAAAGTACTGAGTATGTAAGGTAGAGAACCATAAATACGAACAATAATGTAAGCAGGGATAGAGTATATACAACCTGTAACATCTGATTACCTATGAGGGCTACTGACATGAAATGCATGATACATATACATAAATACATAAACTTTTAAATCATACGCCTCTGTGGGCATTATCATCATCATATCGTACCCGGCCGTACTAGGCTCGGTAAAAAAAATTTACCTGGCCATCATAAGGCTCGGTAGTATCGTACCCGGCCATGTGGAGCTCGCTAAAACCCAACTGATTAGTGGTTGCACAATAGGTGTCGTACCCAGCCGACTATAGTGTGGCTCTGTAGAGTAAAATACATACATATATATAATGCATGCTCGACTCATGGAATCACATTCTAAACCTTTCAGAGTGACGTAAGGTCGTTATCCTCTATACATATTATTAGGACTAACTCTTCACTATGGACCTTATAAGAATCAGAAAGTACCAACAATATTGATAACATAAGAATAAGAGAAGCAACATTAACATCAATCGTTCCATAAGAGGGAAAACAATGTAAGCACTGCTAGCTTCTAAGAGTAGAGTATCTTGGAAGCACGTTCATTACATTATGTACAATCGGAGTCGTGCAAAAGAAGGAAAGGGATAGCCTCACATACCTTGTATACTGCCCATATCTCAAGCTATACAATTTTCACAACTCCTTAGTCTACAATAAGAGAAACGATACTATCGTTATCATTTAAGCGTCATAACTATTATGTATGGACCACAACCTATTTTACGATGAAACGGACAGGACCTCCCCTATATATATGACTTCACACCATTCAAAACAATCACAAAACAGCCCAAACAACATCAATAATAAACATATTGAGCCTCCCAAAATAGTCCACGCACAGCCTAATCACTTCATACATACGAAGACCACCATAGTCGTGTCAAATAACCCGGAAATGTTACGAATAACTATCAGCCCAAAACCCTACATATATATGGTGTTTCTAAACAACATTCCTCCTCCAAAACTCCACAAAACAGTAGTAAAATACGCATCCCAACAGCAACACAAAACAGTCCACAAAACAATAACATTACTACCAAGCCTTTCGATATATATTTCACAAGTTCTAGCTTCAATGGCTTAGCCACAACTTGGATAATCTTTAATACATATAGAGTAAGAGGTTCCTTACCTTTATATAGAGATAACAACTCCAATTTGACCTTAAATTTCTAGGAAATATCCCTTCAATGCTGCCACAACAACAAGAAAGCAAAACTAGCGATCAATTAGTGTTTTTCGGTACTAGAATCACTTTAGAAGGATTGAAATCACCTAGGATTGATATTAAGAACATGAGGGAGTATTTACAGAACATAAAACCTTTAAAACAACCTCCCATACGAGCTGTAACAACACAAAATAGAGCAACAACAAGAAGAACAAGAGACTTACTAGCGCCACGGAATTCCCAACACTTGATTTGTGTTGTTTGCCCTTTTCTTTGGGTCTTGAATCTTGAGAGAACCTTGAAAGGATGTTTCTAGTGTTATAAGGTCTGACAATAGTGAAATTAAATGACTTAAAACGGGTTGGAGGCATCCTATATAGGTCCAAATATCTTAAACCGCCTTAGTGGGCCCCGTAGAGAGGTGCTTGGCGCAGTCTCGCGAAAACGCGAATATCTCTCTACTCTGAGATTGTATCGATGAACGATTTAATGTTTTAGAAACTAGACTCCTAGATATATAATTTGGTGGTATATCACCCCATAATTCCTTGTAAATTAGGAGAAAAGCTTAGAAACATTTGACCTAATGTTTTAGTAAAATTATGAACCTAAGTTGCGACAACTTTTGTTGACTTTTGTTTCATAACTCGTTTGAATTCAGACTTATGATACGGATATTATTGATTAAAATACCTTAATACATGACCTCTTGAGTGTATTAAGCACCGCTAGATTTACATGAAAATACGAGTTACAACATCCTTGATTCATTTAACTTCTAATACTTGTTAATCACCCTTATTCACTCTTGTATCACTTAAGACCAATAGGATTGACTTCTTATCATCTCAAAGATAATTCCTTCTTGGATTTATGTTAACTAATATATGGCATGAACTAACACATGTGGATATGGTTCGTAACACTTCGGCTCTCATTTCTAACACACAAAAATCTCAGACAATACATCCGAGTGAGAGAGAGCAAGGTATTCCATAGACTATAAGAAAATAGTCTGTGAAGAAAAATAGGGCGTAAGAGATATTGTAGTGAGGTGAAAAAGCGAAAGAGTGTTCTTTCTTTTGAGGGTGTAGTGGTCTTAGGAGTATTTGTACTCGTTACTATACATTATAAAATTCCTCGCTATAGTCATATCAGTTGCTCTTCTTGACCGTGGTGTTTTCCCTTATTTAGAAGGGTTTCCATGTAAAATCTTGGTGTCATTATTGCTGCATTTCTATTCTTGCTGATTTAATAGAAACTTAGTGTTCCGTACTTATCACTAATACCGTAAATATTATTTTTATGGGGTTTATTCCCAACAAGTGGTATCAGAGCCAAGGTTCTGTCTGAGGATGCTCTGTGGTTGCAGCACAGTCTGAACTTCCACATCAAAAAAGAATTACTTTGGTCTCATAATAAATAGTATTTTATTTGTAATAAATGATGGAAGTCAACATTAGTAGAATGGTTACTTTGAATGGCAAAAACTATGCCATTTGGAAGGGCAAAATGGAAGATTGCTCTATGTCAAGAATTTTCATCAACCTGTCTTCGCCACTATAAATCCTGATAATAAATCAGATGAAGAGTAAAATTTGTTACACAGGTAGGTTTGCGGCTTTATTAGATAGTGGGTTGATGATAATGTTTTGAACCATATTTCTAGGGAGACACATGCTCGGACCCTGTGGGAGCACCTTGAATGTCAGTATGCTCGGAAAACTGGAAACAACAAGATATTTCTAATAAAGCAAATGTTGGGTTTAAAATACCATGATGGTTCTCCGATTACAAATCATCTGAATAAGTTTCAGGGGATCATGAACCAGTTATCTGCTATGGGCATTAAATTTGATGAAGAAATTCAAGGCATGTTTCTACTTGGTTCCCTACCAGATTCTTAGGAAGTTCTTAGAACTCCATTATCAAATTCTGCTCCGGATAGTGTGATCTCTATGGATCTTGCCAAGACCAGCCTTTTAAATGAAAAGATGAGAAGAAAATCTCAGGGTTCCTCCTCATCAGATGTCTTGGTGACTGACTTTAGGGGGAGAAGCAAGAATCGAGGTTCTCAAAATAGAGAAAATAATAGAAGCAAATCCAGAAGCAGACTTAAAGATATTGAGTTCTATCATTGCGGGAATAAAATGTACACAAAGAAGTTCTACCGGATTTTGAAAAAGGAGAATAGAGACAAGGAAGAATAGAAAGAAGATGGAAATCATGTGGCCACCATCACTACAGAAGATCTTGTTACCGTCCTTGATGCGGATCTGATAAATATTGCTTGTGATGAGTCAAGCTGGGTTGTGGACAGTGGTGCCGCATCTCATGTGACATCAAGGAAGGAATTTTTCTCATCCTATACTCAGGGTGACTTTGGAACTTTGAGTATGGGTAATGAGACTGTATCTAGGGTTGCTGGTGTTGGAACGATTTGTTTGGAAACTAGTATTGGAACTAAACTAGTTTTAAACAATGTAAAGCATGCACTTGATGTTCGTTTGCACTTGATCTCTATTCATGTTTTGGATGATGAGGGATATGTTAGTACCAATGGTGTTGGAAAGTGGAAACTCACTAAGGGTTCCATGATTGTGGCTCGTGGGGAAAAGCGCCATGGTATATACTGGACTACGACCTCTACCTGTGTTGATACAGTGAATGTCGTTGAGAGCAATAACTCTTCAACATTATGGTATAAGAGGCTTAGCCACATTAGAGAGAAAGGTCTAAATGCTCTGAGCAAGAAGAAATTGTTGTCAAATTTTGAAAGTGCAAAATTAGAAAATGTGAGCACTGCTTGGTTGGAAAACAAAAAATAGTTTCGTTCCAGTCTCATCCTCCTTCAAGAAAGACAGAGTTGCTTGAGTTGGTGCATTCAGATTTATGTGGCCCAATGAAGACAAGAACTTTGGGTGGTGCACTTCATTTTGCTACCTTTATTGATGATTGCTCAAGGAAACTTTGGGTCTACATCTTGAAAACTAACCAAGTGTTGGGTGTCTTTAAGCAGTTTCAGGTTTCAGTTGAAAGAAACTAGAAAGAAGCTGAAGTGTATTCATACTGATAATGATGGTGAATATTGTGGACCGTTTGATGAATACTACAAGCAACAGGGTATCAGACACCAGAAGACTCCTCAGCTTAATGGTTTAGCAGAAAGAATGAACAGGACCTTGATGGAAAAAGTCAGATGTTTGCTTTCTGAAGTAAAGTTGCCGAATTCCTTTTGGGGTGGGGCTTTGTTGACTGCTGCACATGTTATTAATATATCCCCTGTGGTTGCTTTGCAAAGTGATGCTCCAAACAGAGTTTGGTATGGCAAGGATGTTTCCTATGACCACATGAAATTGTTTTGTTGCAAAGCTTTTGTCCATGTACCTAAAGATAAGAGGTCAAAATTAAATGCTAAGACAAGGCAGTGCAGCTTCATTGGTTATGGCCGTGATGAGTTTGGTTACAGGCTATATGATCCAATTGAGAAGAAGGTCCTGAAAAGTCGTGATGTTATCTTCTTGGAGGATCAAACCATTGAAGATATTAACAAACGGAGAAGCTAAAATCTCTAAGTTCTGAAGGTTTAGTTAATCTTGATCAAGTTCCTCATACAAATGCGGATGACGTTGGTGGGCTCAATGATGATGGTGATGCCCAGAACCATATTCTAGATCAACATATTGATGGTGATGGTGATAACAATGCTAATATTGATGAGGCAGATTCTCCTACTCACGAAGCTGTGGACGAGTTAGATATTCCACTCATGAGGTTTTCTAGATCTCGTACTCCTTCCTCCCGTTAGTCACCCAATGAGTATGTATTACTCACTGATAGGGGAGAACCTGAATATTATGCGTAGGCCATAGAAGATGAGCACAAGGATCAATGGATTGAAGACATGTAAGATGAGATAAAATCTCTACGTGAGAACCATACTTATGAGTTGGTGAAATTGCCTAAGGGCATGAGAGTTTTGAAGAACAAGTGGGTGTTAAAAGTTAAAGTTGAAGAACATAGTTTGAAGCCCAGATACAAAGCTAGATTGGTTGTCAAGGGATTCGGTCAAAGGAAAGGTATTAACTTTGACAAAATATTTTCTCCTGTCATGAAAATGTCCTCCATTCGGAGAGTTCTTGGTTTGACTGCTAGTCTTGATTTGGATATTGAGCAGATGGATGTGAAGACTGTTTTTCTTCACGGTGACTTAGAAGGGGAGATTTATATGGAACAACCTGAAGGCTTCAAGGCAAAAGGTAAAGAAAATATTGTATGCAAACTTAAGAAGAGTCTATATGGACTGAAGCAAGCTCCCAAACAGTGGTACAAGAAGTTTGAGTTTGTTATGGGGGAGCAAGGCTACAAAAACACTTTTTCAAATCACTATGTGTTTGTACAAAGATTTTCTGATGATGATTTTATCATCCTCTTGCTATATGTGGATGATGTGTTGATTGTGGGCAGGAATGTTTCCAAGATTGACGAGTTGAAGAAACAATGGAATAAGTTTTTTGCAATGAAAGAGTTAGGTCATGCTAAGCAGATTTTGGGCATGAGAATTACTCGTTCGAGAAACTGAAGAAAGATTTACTTGTCATGGGAGAAGTACATAGAACGTGTATTGGAGTGCTTTAATATGAAAAGTGCTAAGTTGGTTCACACACCCCTTCCTGGTCATCTGAAGTTGAGCAAGAAGATGTATCCTACCACAATAGAGGAAAAAGAGAGAATGGCCAAGATTCCTTATTCCTCTCCTATCAGAATTTTGATATATGCAATGGTATGTACTCGACCAGATATTGCTCATGCAGTTGGTGTTGTTAGCAGATTCCTTGAAAATCCTGGAAAAGAACATTAAGAAGCTGTAAAGTGGATACTCAGGTATCTAAGAGGAAGCTCACATGAACACTTATGTTTTGGAGAATCAAATCCAATTTTAAAGGGCTATACAGATTCTGAGATGGCAGGTGACCTCGATAACAGAAAATTCACTACTGGATATTTGTTTACTTTTTCAGGGGGAGCTATATCATGGCAGTCAAAGTTGCAGAAGTGTGTCGCACTATCTACAACTGAAACGGAGTATAATGCGGCTACTGAAGCTGTCAAAGAGATGATATGGCTCAAGATATTTCTTCAAGAACTTGGATTGCGACAGATGGAGTATGTTGTCTATTGCGACAATCAAAGTGCAATAGACCTGAGCAAAAATTCCATGTACTATGCGACAACAAAACACATCAACGTCAGATATCATTGGATTCATGAGCAAGTGGAGAACGAATCACTTCAAGTCAAAAAGATTCACACGAGTGAAAATCCTGCAGATATATTGACCAAGGTAGTACCAAGAGACAAGTTCGAGCTTTGCAAAGAACTTGTCGGCGTGCACTCAATCTAGAATCTCTTGTTTTACCTTCTTCAGATGAATAAGACTGGAGGGAGAGATTTGTGGGGTCCATACCATAATTTAAGACTTTGATAAAGACTTCTAAGTCTCTTTCTTTGAAATTGGCAGCCATTGTTTCTGCATTGTCAAATATGGTAGGTGTGTAGAAGGAAAATGTCAAGTATAGTACGTGATGTTCTACCTATAAAAAGAGAGCTTCGGCTCTCATTTCTAACACACCAAAATCTCAGACAATACATCTGAGTGAGAGAGAGCAAGGTATTCCATAGACTAGAAGAAAATAGCCTGTGAAGAAAAATAGAGTGTGAGAGATATTGTAGTTGCTGAGTGTCAAAATTGTCCCACATCAGTTGAGGAGTGAATTGGGTGGGAATTTCACCCTATAAAAGGAGGCCTAATGTTTAGGATTTAAACACACCTATCATTTACCTTCTTATCTTCTTAAGGCATTTGTATCTTCTCTCTTTAGTATTATTTCACTTGTATTTTGGAGTGGAATAAAATATTGGTTGTGTTCGAGGAAGTAAGCTAAATTGGCCGAACCTCATAAATTCTGGTGTTCCTTTTATTGTTGCTTTATTGTCTTATTTATTATTTGGTGGCTGTCATAATTTTTGGTATAGTAGTTGTGACTTATTCACACGATATACATTAGGCTTCCGCAACAGTAGTGAGGTGAAAAAGCAAAAGAGTGTTCTTTCTTTTGAGGGTGTAGTGGTCTTAGGAGTAAATATTTATACTCGTTACTATCAGTATAAAATTTCTCGCTATAGTGATATCAGTTGCTCTTCTTGGCTGTGGTTTTTTCCCTTATTCAGAAGGGTTTTCACGTAAAATCTTGGTGTCATTATTGCTACATTTTTATTCTTACTGATTTAACCAAAACTTAGTATTTCGCGTTTATCACTAATACCGTGAATATTATTTTTACGGGGTTTATTCCCAAAATAGATAAGTTTGGGTGAAAACATGACTGGTACTATGTGTCTTGGATCATCGACATAGGGGCATCTAATCATATAGCAAATTGTTTAAATTTTTTGCATAATGTGCGAAAAATATATTGATGTCCCGTTACTTCGCCTGATGGAAGTAACGTTGTAGCCACCAGTGAGGGTTCAACAAAACTTGAAGGGAATTTGGTTTTGAAAAATATTCTTTATGTGTCTGGCTTAACGTGCAATTTAATATCTGTGTCGCAATTGACGGATTAGTCAGATTGTTTTCCTATTCACTAAATTTTATGTGCTATATAGGACCGCACCTCGAGGATGTTGATTGGAGCACGTGAACGAAAAGATGAACTCTATTATTTTTAGAACAAGTCGAGAATGTGTACGCTGAAGATTGATGGTGTTGACTCATTAGATCTTTAGTACAAGCATTTGGGACATCAATCTATACAAGTAACCAAATTAATTTCTGTCGTAGATTTTAAGAATAATATTGACGTTTTAAATAAGAGCTGCAATGTGTGTCATCGGGCAAAACAAAAGAGAGGCAAATTTTCTTTGATGATTTATGTGGACCTTTTGGATGACTTCGTCTTGTGGTGCATCGTATTTTGTTTTGCTATTGTAGAGGATTATTTGAATGCTATGTGGATTTTAATTTATTGATTGATTAGGAGGAAGTAGCCAAACTATTAAGAATGTTTTTGCTATGATAGAGACTTAATTCAATATGCAAGGTTATTTTCAAACTTCATGTACAAGAACTCCTCAGCGGAATGCAAGAGTAGAAATAAAACATTGTCACATATTGAATATAGCACGATCCTTGCATTTTCAAGGTGCTTTATCTATAGATTTTTTGGGGGAATGTATTTTGATGGCATGTCATTTGATTAATCGAACTCCGTTCTTAACTTTGGATAGAAAACCTCTTAACTTTGGATATAAAACTCCCTTATGAGCTTTTATATGGTCGAGTTCCTAATATGGGCATAGTTGGATGAATGTGTTCATGCACATAATTTAGGGAGGACGGGTGACAACCTTTTGAGTAGAAGTCGTAGGTTTATTTTTGTGGGATATATATCCCTGTAGAAAGAAGGGGTAGCGTATGATTTAATTAGAAACGAAAAGGTATTTTTTCTCACGAGATGTTGGCTTCTATGAGATTAAATTTCCTTTCGCTTCATTGATGACCGTATCGGGCAGTGATAAGATCCATTTATTTGTTACACTTGTTGTCAACATTACTGTTACTATTGAAGATAATTCCAGTATTTTGTAGAAGGCCGCTTCAAGGATTCCTCCACAGTAGTTGAATAGAGTTTCTCTTTTATGATATTAGAAAGGGAAAAATTAACTTTTGAAGATTCTGTGAGGCATATGCAATATGGTGTTATGATAATATACCGTATGGCATACCGATAATTTTATTGCTTTCCTTTTCTCTCATTCTTCACTTTCTTTTCCTCTTTCCATTATTGCAACACAGTACTGCCAAACCAAGTGCTTCTCTGAAAGATTAGTTAGAGGAGTATTATTTGCATGTCTCTTGTCCTGACATATGACCTGTAATCTGATATACTGTACTCGTCTTCATAACTACACCAATAATCTAATTATTTTCTAAGACATTTAGAAGCAGAGTTGGATGCAATCTAACCAAATTTATACAAGTACAACAAAAATAACAACATTCCCGGTAAATTCCCACAAGTGGGGTCTGAGGAAGATAGTATGTACGCAGTCCTTGCACCTCCCTTATGAAGGTAGAGAGGTTGTTTCCGGAAGACCATCGGCTCGATAAAGCAGAATCACAGTACTTATGACAAAGAATTATAGAAAATAAAATAGTAACAACAACAAAAAAAAATAACGAAGCAAAGGAAACATCAGATAATAATAACGATTTAAAAACAGGGAACACGGGGACAACACTAATACTACAGCTAGGGGAGAAAATATTAGTTTGGAAAGGAAATAGGCTCGACTACTTACTAACCAACAACCCTAATATTCTACCTCCACACCCTTCTATCAAGGGCCATCTCCACGGTAAGCTGAAGATGTGTCATGTCCTATCTGATCACGTCTCCCAGTATTTCTTCAGCCTACCTCTCCCTTGGATCCGCCACATCCAACCTCTCACACCTGCTCACTGGGGCATCTATGATTCTTATTTTCGCATGCCCGAACCATCTCGGCCTAGCTTTCCACATCTTATCCACCACACAGGACACTCCCACCTTATCTCAAAAATCTCTATTCCTAATCATATCCCTTCTAGTATGACTACATACCCATCTCAGTATCCTCATCTCTGGAACTTTTAACTTTTAAACATAAGAGGTCTTGACTGACAAATACTCCACCCCATACAACGTGGTTTGTTTAACCACAACTCTATAAAATTTACCTTTAAGTCTTGGTGAACCATTTTTGTCACACAAGATGCCAGATGCGAGCCTCCACTTCATCCACCCCACTCCAATATGATGTGTGATATCCTCGTAAATCTCCCCATTATAGACCCAAGATACTTAAAACTTTATTTCTTGTGTATGACTTGTGTCTCCCCATTTTTAAAGAAGCTTACTAATTGTAGAAAACACATAAGTTCAGTGGATGTTAAATGACATTACTACTGATTTTAGACTTGTTGATGAAATAAACAAATCAGATTCAACTGGTTACTCCTATAGGCATCATTTCTAGGCGTTGCTATTTTAAGACGATTATAAAAGTGCAAGAGTCCTATAGACTTGGTATCTAGAATGAAACTTATTATTACTTAACCTATAACTGTTTGCCTAATGATAGATGTAAAATGCAGAAGTGTCGAAGACTTATAGTCATGATTTCTATATGCAAAAGTGCAGAAAAACCTACAGACATGATTTCTATATGATATGCGAAAGTGCAGAAAACCTATAGACATGATCTCTATGTATGCAGAGGTGCATAAAAACCTACAGACAGAATTTCTATATGATATGCAGAAGTGCAGAACCTAATAGGCAAGATTTCTATATGATATGCAAAAGTGTAGAAACTATAGGCAGGATTTCTATATGACATACGTAAGTGCAGAGCTTGTAAATAGTAATGCCTATGAGCATCCTATCTACCCTTTGCATACATAAGTGACCCTCCCCTTTTCACTAGAACCCCATAAGTTATTACAATATATTATAGACCAGAATGAATTAAGAAAAGTAAAATTACATCAGAAATTAAGCAACAACCAAGGAGCCTAATTCAGACTCAAGGTCCAATAATATGATGTGAACCAACTTCCAGGATCAGGTTTCCAAAGACTTCTCTTATTTTGGATGTGTCAAAGTTCCTCAAAAGCCTTAAATGGACTCCGGCCAGTACTTACAACCCAAATATATTGCAGAATTAATAGCATAGTGCAGTGTGGAAATGCTAGCCCTTAGATGTCCAAGTTCAGAGGTAACTCGAGGTCCCAAAGCAAGGCTCATAAGAGGGGGGGGGGAGAATTAGAATCTAAGAGTAAGTGTAAGTGCACAAGGGGGAATTGGGAAGAGCCATGGCAGGCTGGTGGTCATGCCCAGCAATCAGGAATGTTGGCACATCCCTGACTAGTGTATTAGCCACATTTTGAGAATTAGGATCCATTGAGGATCAGGTTCAGACCTAAGCAGCAATTTGGATGCTGTCAGACCATGAACCTTAACTCAAACACATAGAAGGGAGTGGGGGTATAGGGAGTTCATAACAAATAGCAGATGCAAAGAGAGAGTAGCATAATCAATACATAACATGAATAGAAAAGTAGACAGGAGCATAACAACTGTAAAATAAACATATAGGGATGGTGCTGAAATCGAAATTAAGGCATACCAGTTTTAGGGAAACAAATAAGTGAAAGCTGAAGTCTTATAAACCAAATTGCAAGCAAATAGTACGAGAGATCTCAGAAGAGAGTAGAGTATTGAAATAGTATTGTAATTGAGAGGTGTGTGTGTAAAGTGTTGAATTCGAAGTGTTGAACTGAAGGTTCAAGGTGTCTAAGTGCAGAAGGGTCGTTCCCCTTTTATAGTGCAGAAAACAAGTACGAAAAGGTAAGGGAATAGTTTTCAATTGATCACACAGAATCTCCCTTCAGTTAAGGGATTCTGATTTCAAACGGGCAGAAGACAATTAAGGAAAGAATTGGATTAAAATCTTTTCCAAAGTAGTACAATAAGAGCAAATACATAGAAACTATTTAAGGAAAGAGTTTGATAGCAACACAGTTTGTGCAAATAAGGAAAGACAATCAATCATCAGCCAGTAAAAATCAGAAATTGAGTTTTGGTATGAATGAAACCAATCAGAAAAGGTAAAGAAAGGTTTAATTAAAGAAAATCAGTAACAATCAATCGAACCTTATTAAAAGAAATTCTTAACCAATCACAAATTGGAAAAATCTTTTTTGAAGGAAGAATTCCTCATATAAAGCATATAGACATGTCAAACAAGAAAGAATTGTCACGCTAATTAGAAAAAATCTAGCATAGAAAAGTTCTCAGTCATAAGCAAAGAGGCTCAAATTCAGTACATAGACTCAGACATAGTTCGAGATAATCCAGTGTTCCATAATAGAACCCTAGTCCAAACATAAGATCAAACTCGCCAAAACACCTAAATCCTAGGGTTCTCAACTCAAATCAGATGCAGAGACGAGAAGACAAATAACTGAAACAGGCTCAGATGTCTCTTTAAGAGACTCATGAGAAAACAAACAGGTAAAATAGCAGGTTCGAAACAAACATAGTGGAAAGCTGATTTGAAGCATAAAGAACATGTTTTAAGAAAAGTTTGGAACTCAAACAAGTTCAGAAGACAAAGAGGTAACATAAACTTATGGAAACAGTAGATGAAACATGTTTAAAAAGAACTCAAACAAAGTCCAGAAGAAGACAAATAAGAACTAAGAGCTTAGAAGAAATTACAGTAAAGGAATACAGGGTTAAACGAACACATAAGATAAACGTGTGAAAGCATGATATAGAAACCAGTAGAGCAAAGAATGAAGTACAGTAGAAGAATATGCATAATAAGGTAAACCTAAGAACACAGGAAAAGGACATGCGAGGTAGAAAAGAGGACATAAAAACATAGCATAGACAGATTCACACAGAGAAAAAGAATAAGAGGAGTCAAAAAACATTTTAAACTTCTTTCAGAAACCCTAAATCGAAGAGAAACAAATTTTGAAAGAGAAGATTGGGGAATTTTTTTAAAAATTCTAGTAGAACACAGATATAGCATAGATCTAAGAAAATAACCAGAAAAAACATCTGAAACCCTAGAAATAAGAAAGGGTTGGAAGAAAATCCGATCCTGAGTCGAAAAGACTCATATTGCTTGAACACGCCGGAATAATAGCCGGAGAAGCCATAGATCTGAGAAGGATCTGAAGAGAGCCATCGAAGTCGGGCTTCGAAGCTTCGAACAACCATGGTTTGATGGTTGAGAGGGGTGAGTACCAACCATCCATGGCCTGAGATGGCTATGGTTTCAGAGAGCTTAAGAGTGTTTTGAGAGACGAAGGGTTTCAAGGCGTCGGGTCAGGTAAGAATGAGGGAGATTAGGGGAGTCGTTTAGGTTTAATTATGGAAGGGCGAGTCTTGGCCGTTGATCTTGAATGATCAACGGTCCAGATTTAAGTGGTAGGTGGGGAACGGGTTGGGTCATTTGTAATTGGGTCATGGGTTGGATCCAGATTGGAACTGGATTGGTTTTAATTTGGGCGGAATTGGGGTAAAACTGAGGTTAAAATTGAAAAGAAATGAGGCTGTCATTGAAATAGAAATAGGCTAAATGTTAAATAGCCAATTTTCCTCTTTTATTTTATAAAAATAGTGCAAAAGACTTTAAAAACAAATTAAAAGTGTTGACCCAACTAATAACGCATAAATATTGATTTAAAATATTGAAACCAATTTTACAATTATAGAAATGCTATTAATCTTAAAATAGGCTATAATTGAATTTATATGCAATTTAGTCTTTTAAATACCAAATAAATCTGCAAAAAAATGTACAAAAATTATCTTAACTATATTTTGGTATAAATATGGGAATAAAATAAATTATTCACCAAAATTGATGATTTTGGGAATAATTATGGATTTTGTACTGCTAAAATGGATAGTAAATTGATTTTAAAAACTCTTCAAAAGATTGAAAAAATACTAAAACATTTGGGTATGCTTATGTATGCATATATATACTAATTTGAAAGTATTTTGTATATAAAAATACATAGGAAAAAATTGGGTATCAACAGCTACCCCTCTTTACCTGGGAAGGGTGAAAGAGTTGCCAGGTAAAGATATGATGGCCAGTTTTGACCGAATGAAACGATTTAAAGAATTTCGACCGAGCTCTAGTTCCTAAGCTGCCTACATATCCCTGTTCTTACAGGAATCAGGCCATATGTAGTTCAGGATCCATTGGCGGAATATGCAGATGGAGATTTTGAAAAGCGGACGCGATGTTCGGGTTGAGAAGGATGGTCAGAGTCAGATAGGCTGTGGGAACTGGAGTGAGATCGCCCCTGCTGAGATGGTCGTTGCTAGCCAGTTTATTTGCAAATGAGCATATATTGTGCATAAATTTAAACATGATGCAAGTTCCCATTGGACCATGAATGTTGTCTTCGGACGGTTGGGATGACGTCTTCGGACTATAACGTCCTGGGCCATAAAGCGTATGATTAAGTATTTGCATGCTATGAAATGATGTTCTCGTGCTATGAAAATGATGCCTCCGAACTATGATGCCTTTGAATAATGATATGCAAGAGATAAAATGAGGTCGTCAGGCCATGGCATGGCGTTCTCGGACTATGCAAATGGTGCCTCCGAACAATGACAACTTTGGTTAATTTGGCCATTTTTTAGCCCATAAAATGCAGAAGGTGGCAATATTTCAGCTGATGCAAGAGTGATAAAGTGGCTGTATTTCAGCCATGCAGGATAGAGACAGTGTTTAGTCTCGGAAGGTAGAACAGTAGCCTTATGCAATACAGAGCAATGCAGGAAGGAGACAGTGCTTAGTCTAGGAAGGCACAAAGGTGGCCTTATGCAATGCAGAGAAATGTAGATGGAGGTAGAGCTTAACCTTGGAAGGCAGAAAGGTAGCCTTATGCAATGCAGGAAATACAGATGGGGGTAAAGCTTAACCTCGGAAGGCATAAAGGTAGCCTTATGCAATGGAGGAAAGCAGATGGAGGTAGAGCTTAACCTCGAAAGGCAGAAAGGTAGCCTTATGCAATGCAGGAATGCATATGGAGGTAGAGCTTAACCTCGAAAGGCAGAAAGGTAGCCCTATACAATGTAGGAATGCAGATGGAGATAGAGCTTAACCTCGAAAGGCAAAAAGGTAGCCTTATGCAATGCAAGAATGCAGATGGAGACAGAGCTTAGTCTCGAAGGCAGAAAGGTAGCCTTATGCAATGTAGAGAAATGCATATGGAGACAATGCTTAGTCTCGGAAGGCAGTAAGGTAGCCTTATGCAATGCAAGAAATGCAGATGGAGACAATGCTTAGACTCGGAAGGCAAAAAGGTAGCCCTATGCAATGCAGGAATGCAGATAGAGACAATGCTTAGTCTCGGAAGGCATAAAGGTAGCCTTATGCAAGGAGTAAAAGGGCAAAATGATGATAGAATTTTCTTAGCTGATAGCGGATCGAGATATTGCGACTGTTGGGATACTGTGTCTGCTGGGAGCACTGTGTGCGGATAGCAGCAGTGAGTAAGGGCAACTGTTCTAAGAGTTATATTCCTGAGCAATGTGAGTCTCGTGAGTGTATAGTATATTTGATGATTTTGCAACTCAAGTGCCTGCATTCAAAGAAAAATTGTGAGTTTTGTAAAAGGGGGAGATTAGTTCGTATTCCGCTGGCTCTGTTTGTCCTGCTCGGCTCCGTTCTGATGATATTGGGTGTATCATTGGGGTAGCATTGCTAAACGAAGAAACTTTGATAACAGACATGCATGATTTAGTAAAGAAATATGACAATAAATACATAATTAAGAATAGTTTTCTTTAGATGAATTGACAACTACGATGTGGTCCAAGATACTACAACTTCTCTCGCTTCGGAATTTTGAGGGTCCTCCTCAAAATTCTGCCCCAGTTTATCGAGCTGTTGTTTCCAACGGCTGCTTGCGTTGAATGGCTGAAATTACTTTGGAATTTTGAAGGTCCTCCTCAAAATTCTTCCCCAGCTTCCAATAGCGGGGGGAAATGAAAATTTTATTGAATTACGACCGAACCCATAAGGCTTACTACGTATCCCCTCTTAAACGGGAATCAGGTCAGGCGTAGTTCAAATTACATTATATGAGGAAAGCATAAATGTCACACATAGTATCGTTTCACTGCATATGAATTGATCAGCTCGGCTAAACTTTACCGCCCATTTCTACAAGTATGAGGGCTCCTCCGGTAAGGAACCGGTGAACCATGTATGGACCCTGACAGTTGGGAGAGAGCTTCCTTTTGGCCTCCTCTTTATGTGGGAAAATATTCTTTAACACCAGCTGCCCCGGTGTAAACTGTATCGGCTTGAATCTTTTATTGAAGGCTCTGAACATTCTGTTCTGATAGAGCTGACCATGGCAAATTGCATTCATTCTCTTTCTGTATATAAGAGCTAGCTGCTCGTAGTGACTCTCTAACCATTCTACATCGTCAAGTTCGGCTTCCTGTATGATTCTTTAGGAGGGAATTTCTACCTCGGCGGGAAATGACTGCTTCTGTACCATAAACCAACATATATAAAGTTGCCCCGGTTGATGTGTGAACTGTGGTGCGGTATCCCAACAAGGAAAATGATAACTTTTCATGCCACTACTTATGTTTTTCTATCATCTTCCTCAGTTTCTTCTTGATATTCTTGTTGGCGGCTTCTACAACTCCGTTCATCTGAGGTTTGTAAGCTGTAGAATTCTTGTGTTTGATCTTGAAGGTTTCACACATGGCTTTCATCAGGTCGCTATTGATATTGGAACAATTATCAGTGATGATTGTCTCCAAAATTCCGAACCGACAAACAATATGTTCATGGACATAATCTGCTACCACTTTCTTAGTCACTGCTTTGTACGATGCTGCTCAACCCATTTTGTAAAATAATCAATTGCCACTAGAATGAACCTGTGACTGTTTGATGCGGCAGGCTCGATAGGTCCAATAACATCCATTCCCCAAGCAGTGAATGGCCATGGAGAGCTTGTTGCGGTATGTTTCTTTGGAGGTGCCTTCATCATGTCTACATGTATCTGACAACGATGGAATTTTCGGACATACTAGATGCAGTCCGTTTCCATAGTCATCCAAAAATAACCAGCTCGGAGTACTTTCTTGGCTAAGACAAAGCCGTTCATATGCGGACTGTAGGTCCCTGCATGAATTTCCTCCAATAGCCTGGATGCTTCCTTTGCGTCGACACACATCAATAATCCCAAATCAGGAGTCCTCCTATACAGGATTCCTCCGCTATGAAAGAAGTTGTTAGATAATCTCCGAAATGTGCATTTCTGAGTAGGATTTGCGAGTTCTGGATATTCTCCTTACGTGGAATATTCCTTGATATCATGAAACCAAGGTTTTCCATCTGCTTATTCTTCTACATAAGTGCAGTAAGCTGGCTGATCATAGATATTTACCGTAATAGGATCAATGAAGTTCTTGTCTGGGTGTTGTATCATGGACGATAGGGTAGCCAATGCATCGGCAAATTCATTCTGAACTCTGGGAACATGTTGGAACTCTAACTTTGTGAACCTTTTCCTCAATTCTTGTACATGATGCAGATAAGGGAGTATCTTGGAGTTCTTGGTTGCCCATTCTTTTCGGACTTGATGTATAAGCAGGTCTGAATCTCCGATCACTAGCAATTCCTAAATGTTCATGTCAATGGCCATGTTGATCCCTAAGATGCAGGCTTTGTACTCGACCATGTTGTTGGTGCACGGGAACCTAAGCTTGGCAGATACCGGATAATGCTGGTCGGTTTCTAATACTAGGACCGCTCCTATGCCAATTCCTTTGAAGTTTGCTGCTCTGTCGAAAAACATTATCCAACCATCATAGGGTTGTGCAATATCTTCCCCTATGAAGGATACTTCTTCATCGGGAAATTACTTCTTTAGAGGCTCGTATTCTCCATCCATGGGATTTTCAGCAAGATGATCTGCCAGTGCTTGTCCGTTGATTGCCTTCTAAGTCACGTAAATAATGTCAAATTCACTCCGCATGATTTTCCACTTGGCTAGCTTGCCAGTGGGCATGGGCTTCTGAAAGATGTACTTCAAAAGATCCATTCTTGATATGAGATAAGTACTATAGGCACAAAAATAGTGCCTCAACTTCTGAGCTACCCAAGTTAGGGCACAATAGGTGCGTTCTAATAGAGAACACTGGGCCTCGTACGAGGTGAACTTCTTGATGAGATAATAGATGGCCTGCTCCTTTATTCCTGTTTCATCATACTACCCCAGAACACAACCGAAAGCTCCATTCAATGCTACAAGGTAGAGTAATAGAGTTTTACCCGTCTCGGGCAGGACCAAAACGGGTGGCGTTGACAGGTATTCCTTAATTCTGTCAAAGGCTTTCTGACAATCATCAGTCCATTTGGTAGTGGCGTACTTCTTCAACATCTTAAAGATTAGCTCACAAATGACAGTGGATTGAGCTATGAACTGGCTGATGTAGTTAAGCCTTCCCAAGAAACTCATAACCTCTTTCTTGTTCTTCGGTAGTGGCAATTCTTAATGGTTTTGACCTTTGACAGATCCAGTTCTATTCCTTAACGACTCATAATGAACCCGAGTAGTTTTTCGGCAGGAACCTGAATGCACACTTGGCAGGATTCAGCTTCAAGTTGTACTTTCTTAGTCTGTTGAAGAATATCCTCAAATCTTCCATGTGGTCATTGGATCTCTTGGATTTGATGATGACGTCGTCTACATATACCTCGATCTCTTTGTGTATCATGTCATGGAAAATAGAAGGCATGGACCTCATGTAGGTGGCCCCAGCATTCTTTAACCCAAACGATATCATCTTGTAACAATACATACCCCACGGTGTAATGAAAGCCGTTTTCTCCACGTCTTTCTCATCCATCCGTATCTGATGATACCCAGAAAAACAATTAACAAACGAATGCAGTTCATGCTTACCACAGTTGTCAATTAGAATGTGTATGTTCGGTAAGGGGAAGTCATCTTTCGGAGTGGCCTGGTTGAGATCCCGGTAGTCGACACAAATTCTAACCTTCCTCTCCTTCTTCGGCACTGGCACAATATTGTTAACCATGTTGGATACTCTACTACCCTGAGAACCTTGGCTTTGACTTGCTTAGTGACTTCTTGATTTTCAAACTCATGTCTGGTTTGAACTTCCTAAGCTTCTGTTTTACTGGTGGATATGTCGGATCGGTTTGCAGTTTGTGAGCTACAATAGATGTACTAAGACCAGTCATGTCATCATAAGACCAGGCGAATATGTCTTCATATTTCCTTAGAAATTCTGTGTACTCTTTCTTTTCTGATAGTGATAGATGAACGTTGATTCATGTTTCTTTGACATTTTCTGCATCTCCCAGGTTGACAATCTCAATTTTGTCCAGGTTAGACTTAGTTCTGTTCTTAAAATCCTCAACCTCTTTAACAACCTCTTCTGGTATATCATCTTCTTCTGAGTCCATATCCGTTTGTTGTGTTGCCTCATCGCACATCACAATCATCGATTTATCAAGATAAGTAATAGTAATGTTGTGTGAATAAAGTAAATGATAAAAAGTAATAAGAGCAAGATTTATAAGAAACTGAAATGCTTTGATAAATTTTTATAATTGTTTTGAACATTGGAGCTCTTATTTCAATATTAAAAATGCGGAAAGAAAGTCAATTAGCGAAGAAATAAAGATAATGCATGGTGCTTTGTTCAGCCTTGCTACCCCGAGGCTTTCCGGGCCCTGGTGGTTTTGATGGACCAATTGTTGCGGCGTTGTCCTCAGCTCACAGCTCGTATATAAAAGCCTTCCTCCCCCTCATCCTCGAAAATGACACAACAGTCCATATTATCATCTTCCAAAAACAAATTCCTCATCGCTGCTAGTGCTTCCTATTCTCCCAACCCATATATGACATTGGCGGGTTGGAGAGTCTATTCCAAGCAAGGTATTAGATGCTCCAGTGGGTAGTAGGGACTGCACCATGGTGGCGACTAGTGGTTGAATTCCTCCCAAGTGTATTTATATCCCAAATCAAAAGTGGTAGTGTGTTTCTTCGTATCCACACCAATTCAGTATACTTTCAATTTTTCTATCCCACCATTTTCCCTTGTCCACGGCATTGACTCGCTCAATATGATGGTAGGTTTCTCCACCTATCTTTCTTCTTCCTCTGATTGCTAGGATGGTCTGGCGACTGTATATGGGATTACTACCATCATCGTGAATAATTACCTCTTAGTGATTCCACTTGAATTTCACTGCTTGATGTAGGGTTGATGCCACAGCTCCAGCGACATGGATCTAGGGCCGTCCCAATAGAAAGTTGTAAGATGCTGGGACGTCTATCACTTGAAAATCAACGTCCAACCAAGCCGTCCCATTTGCATACACAAACTAATTTCCCCAATAGTGGACATTTGGGATCCATCGAGAGCTTTGACATTGATGGATCCATCCTTGATCTCATGTAGGCTCTTTCCCAATGTTCTGAGAGTCCCTAATAGACAAGTATTAAGATTGGACCCTCTATCAATCAGGACTCTGGTGATGAAATGATCTTTGCACTACACAGTGATGTGCAAGGCCTTGTTGTTGCTTAGCCCTTCAGGTGGCAGCTCGACTTCGTGGAAAGTGATTTTGTGGCTCTCCAATACTTGCCCCACCATGTTTTCCATTTCTCCTCCAGTTATGTTGCTGGGTACATATGCCTCGCTTAGCACCTTTAATAAGGCATTCTTATGTGTGTTAGATCTTTGTAGCAGAGCCAAGATAGAGATCTGGGCTGGCGTTTTGTTCAACTGATCAATGACCAAATACTCTTTGGCTTGTATCTTCCTCCAGATATCATCAGTCCCAGTTTTAGTGACGATTGGTCGTCTAGAGGCCTGCTTACTAAACTCGGCTAGGTGTTCTGAGGTATAAACCCTGCCAGTTCTTATCATACCTTGTGCTGCAATTGCTTCTCCAGATTTGGTTTTCCCTTTCCTTCTCGCCTCGGTGGTGTAATCCCATGGTATGCCCTTTTGGTAGAATGGTGTTATGGCTGTCATGGCCATCAGGATGGGTACCTTTGCCTTGGATGGTAACATAGCCACTTTGAATGGTACATGTGTCTTTGGAGACCCAAACTCGACCTCAATAGGTCCTGGCATATTTGCAGAAGGATGTGCTTCGAACTCAAGTGGTATGGACATATATACTTTAGAATTTTCAGAAGGTTAGATCTGGACCACAATTGGATTAAGTATGACCGTTGGTTCCTTTGGCTCGTTACCTTTAACGATCAAACCGATCGACCCTTTAGGTTCCCAATCATCCTCTATCTCAATCGTGTGAACCCCCTACCCTTGTGGTCAGGCAGAGGGTTGTTGTGGACATTTGGAGCTGGCTCCTTTGCTATGATGATCTTGTTGTCAATCAAAGCTTGGATCTTATCCTTCAGAGAGCGACACTCATTAATGGTATGCCCCTTTATGCCGAAATGGTATGCACAATTATTTTTTGGGTTGACCCATTGGGAGGGGTTTTGGGGTTTATGGAAGGGATAGGGGTGATGTAACCAGCAGCTTTGAGCCTTTCATACAGCTAGTCGATAGGTTCGGCAATGGCGGTATACTGTTTGGGAGGTCTGCAGTCGAAGTTTGGTCGGGGTCTAGGAAAGTTTTGGCGGGTGGCAGGTGGTTGATGGTGAGAGAGTTGAGTATTGTAGGCTTAATATACATGTGCGGGTGGGGAATATCTGGGCGAAGTGGGCTGATATGTGGGAGGTGGAGGTGATTGGTAAGTAGGTGGTGGAGTTTGGTAAGAGGGTGAGGGTGTTTGGTAATTTGGGGTAGGTTGATATGTGAGTGGAGGTATTGGGTAGGTTTGGTATTTAATTGGGGATTTTGTTCTTTGTGCAACCATCACGGCGCTCACGTCCCTTTTCTTGGACGTGCCACCAGACTGTATAGCCTTGTTGGTGGCATGCAAAGCTTCAAAGTTAGTGACCATACCACTTTTGATACCTTCCTTAATCCTTTCCCCTAGCTTGATGATGTCGGAAAATTTATGGCTTTCAATCAGCATTAACCTTTCATAGTACTATGGGTCTTGAGCTTGGATGAAAAACCTGTTCATTTGTTCTTCTTCTAAAGCCGGTCTGACCTTAGCAGCTTCTGATGTCCAACGAGTAGCATACTCGCAGAATGTCTCTGTGGGTTTCTTCTTTAAGTTCTGGATGTAGAACACGTCTAGTGCATTTTCCGCGTTGAACCTGAACCTGTCCATGAAATCAGATGCCATACTTACCCAATTTGACCACTTCTTAGGGTCTTGGTTGATGTACCAAGAAAAAACATCTCGTTTCAGACTTCTCATAAAGAGTTTCATTCGAAAATTTTCATCCCTTCGTACTCCGACCAACTTGTCACTGTATATCCTCAAATGGACTCTGGGATCCCCTGTGCCATCAAAAATCTCTGAATGCAAAGGTCGTTGTAATTCAGTCCCTCAGTCCCCTTGCTTCCTTAGACATCCTGAACTCGGCTAGTCAGCTTCTTGAGTTTCGCGGCCAGATTCCTGATAAGAGAGTCAGACTCCGGTGTGCTTGAAATAGGTTGAGTATAGTGTGGTGTGGTTTTCACATAGATGGGGGTGTTGTGGGGATGATCATTTGTGGAGTTTAGTGGTTCAGGAATGAGCAGTGAGGTGTTGTCTGAAGTGTGGCATGTGTTTCAGTGGTGAGGGAGAGCGGGTTGGTTTTGTGGTTTCGGGATGCTTTGTGGAGGTGTGGGGTTTTTAGTGTTGGCAAAGTAGACACTTGGGGTAGTGAGGGAAAATGACAAATTTGCCAAGTTCCGAACTTGGTCCGGTTCTTCTTGAAACTTCAATAACTTCTATTCGAACTGAGAGGCACTTTCCTTGGAAACCTGAATACTATGAGGAACCTCTACCCTTTCAACTGAGTTCTAGTTTCTGATATTGCTCAAATCTTCCATCTTTCCCTTGTTCTTGTTTCTGATAGGACTCGGAGGAGTAGGAGGTGGAGGGCCTTTAGATCTTGTGGAATATGATGATGATGCCAGAGTTCACGAACTAGCCTTTGGGGAAGGGAATAAACAAAAGGTAAAAACAAAAAGGTAGCAAGTTAGTGCAGATTATGAGAAGAAAACATTGCAATATTTAAACACATAGTGCAAGAATATGAATCGTGTCCTAATTTGGGAGCCTCGTTATACCCGAGGTAGGCCTAGCGACAAGTTGATTTGGAGAACTTATAATTCTAAATGCCTCATTTTATTGATAAAAAATAAAGCGATCCCAAAATGACACTAATATCAGGAAAAAAACGTCACTAATGGCCGTTGGCCTTATTACATTTTTAAAGCAAAAGAAAAGACTCCTAACTACTTGGTCCTAGAATGACCTTCCCCAGACTCGGTATCTGTATCTCCATCGAACAGCTTCACCAGCTCACGCAGTCCCAGCAACAAATAGGCTCTAGCCAAGTGTCCTCCTTCGTTTCCCTCAGCGTTCTGGCAGTTTTCAATCCTCTAGATGAACTTTTTTTCCAATTCCACTAAACCCCTCTCCAAATACCCTAGTTGCTTGTTGGCGCTGACAGCCATATATTTCCATTTTTCAATCAACGTTTGATGGGCTTATTGAATCTCCCCGTGCTCACTTTCGCATTCCCGAATCCTCTTGCACAGTTGGTTGTATTTGACCTGTGTTTCAGCCCTTTCATCGATGATTCTGTGACCTCGAACAAACCCGAGTTTGCCTAGACCATTGTGATTATCCTCCAGCCATCCCGAATAGTATGGGGTGCAACCAATATGGTATCTGTATGGCTCGATAGTATATCTTCCCATGATGATCTTGCAATGCCACATATGTTGAGCTTGACACTTATAAGGACTGTCATCAGCTTGGAAATTAGCCCGGAAGTGACTCATCTTGTCGACCCTTGGTATAACCTGCTTCCTACCAGCCTGTCTCATGACCTGGAGGGGGACATAAGGGTAGGTTCCTCTTAAATCGATCAATATAAAAAATAGTGCGTCCCTGGATCGGGTGATGAACTCGTCAATAGGGAACCATTTGAACATCCATTGTATTTGATCCTCAGTCAGATTTTCAAACAGCTTCACCCATACTTTGGCATCTTCTGGCTGAGAAAACATACCGGGCATGTAGTTCATTCGCCTTGGTTGATGGAAGGCTATATGATCATCCCAGTATCTCCGCTAAATCTCTTGCCTATATTCACCCCTTTGGAGATGCTCCATGAGCTAGAGTTGGAGTATAAAGTTGCAGCCTTTGAAGTGTGGGGCTCCTTGTTGACACTTTTCCAAGGCTCGGTACATTTCTACAACAATCATGGGCACTATGCTAAAGGGTTGCCCACCAATTACCTCCATTAAGGTTTTAGTGACCATAGCTAGTCTTGTGTGAATCCTTGCTTTCTTCATAGGAAACACTATCATCCCCAAGAAGCAGAACATAAAGACAAAGACCCTTTTGTGCATATGCTCTAATGAGGTGAGGGCAAATTCATTTAGGCAAGTGCGGTAGGACTTACTATGGCCGTACCTCTCGTACAGATAGTCAAAAAGAAATGTAGGAATCCTTCAAACAGGTCAAGTCTGTGTTTTTCTTTAGTCCCATCATTTGAGAAAACCCATACCCTTGCGATTTTCCGGCATAAGCAAACCCGGAGTCTCCCACGGAATACCAGCTAATCCTCCTATTTCCTCGAGCAGAGGTGTCATCGCAATCTCCCCGAAGCAAAACACAGACCTATCACAGTCCCAGAACAGAGTAGCAGTATCTATGATTTTGTTGTTGGGTTGGACCTCTAGGAGAGAAGGCAAATTTCCTAGGTATTTCCGGACAAGAGCCTTATCACTGGAGTGAAGATCCTCCCACCAGCTTAGAAACCTTGGGTAGATGTTGGTGACCATGTCAAATCTTGGGACTTCATGCCTCATTTCTGCAGAGCAAAGTGTTAGACCCTTACCCCGCCAGACTCGACTATTTAAACCAATAATTAGCATAAGCAGCATTTAGTTCTCCAAATAAATGCACAGAATATGGTAACGTACATTTGGGTTCCTAGGAAACCCGGTGGACTTTAGACAAGGCTAACTTAAAGAGTCATTATGTGGACAACATAATTGACTCGGCTAGGTTTTGACAGTGATGCATGCATAATTGAACAGAGTAGTGTTTCTATAAGGTATTAGACTAGTACCCTTGAGCGGACAACTCGAGAGGGAAAGGCACGGAACCGTCGACTACACCATTGATCGACTG
This sequence comes from Nicotiana tabacum, assembly GCF_000715075.1. Lineage (NCBI taxonomy): Eukaryota > Viridiplantae > Streptophyta > Magnoliopsida > Solanales > Solanaceae > Nicotiana > Nicotiana tabacum. The sequence goes on along the minus strand of NC_134082.1, from coordinate 6,376,628 downwards.
GTTTTACCGCAAATACTCCTTTGCCAAATTTAGGGGGTAATGATATCGAAAGGGCGCAACCATTCATTATAAGCGTTGCTATGGTATTTTGTTTGGCACGAGTGGAATATGACTTTGAATATGCAGTTACAAGAATAAAACAAGTTGTCATGTATTTGCATGTTCATAAAGTAATGATTACAATAATTGCTCATAATTACAACAATATTGAAGGAAAGCGGTAAAAGAAAGCATTAGAGAAAAGAAACAAAGAGCCAAGTCAGTTTCATAATAGAAGAGAAATAAAGACATTAAATAAAGGCAATAAAGATGCAGTAAAGTCACAAATAACATGAGATGGTAAAAGCCTAAATGAAGTATTCCCAGCAGAGTCGCCACGCTGTCGCACCCCCTTTTTCTTGCGAAATCGGGCTTGTGACATTTAGGAGGACAACTCGTTCCCTTTTGGGAATTGGGTTTTGGAACTTGAAGAGTCGCCACCTAATGATTAAGTGCATTAGGACACTAAGAATGGTTTGAGTTTGAAGAACCAGAGTTTGGGTAAGGTCTAGAAATTATCTCGATGGGAAGGTGTTAGGAACCCCTCAAGATCCACTAGTGTGGTTCCCAGCCATGTTACAATTGTGACTTCACATAATTAAATAAGCAATTAAGGGACTCAAATAGAAGGGGATTTTCACATATTATTGCAAGCAAATTAAAAGTTTGGAGAGAATACGGAAAGCAGAAATAGTTCGGACAATAAAACAAGTTAAAAGAAAGGGGGTCCTAGGATGACAAACAATATGGATCACATCAATGCAATACCCGACAATCGGTCCTCAGAAGACAGGTTGCACGTGGTATTAGCGCACCGGTCATCATATCCATATCTACCATTTCCCACCCCGTTAAGGTATTAAGCGCGGAATAGTATCATTACTTATTGCATGCTAGTACCCGCCCCAGTCCTATCAGTTCCGGAGGCATTTGGGACTATTAGTCCTAAAAGGAAGGGAAATTTGGCTTCTAAGGCGACAATCAAAACATATAAGGTTGGTATGGGAGAACACGTAACAGTTAACGGGCTCAAACAGGCCTCCTCATTTAAAGAAACAACTTGGCTAGCATGACTTACAAGTACTGGTTATGGTCTGAAATCAAATTAAAGCGTAGGATAGGTTAATTCATCACATATTTCTTAGATGAGGAGTCTGAATTAGCCTTCATTGGTTGTAATTTATCAAAGACTGATGCAGTTGATTAATTACCTAATAGTTTGCCTAAGTGAGACCTATAGGCATGATATCTAATAGTGCTTACTCTGATTTTAAAGAAGGCTTACTGATTGTAGAAAACACATAAGTTCTGCAGATGTTAAACGACATTACTACTGATTTTAGACTTGTAGATGAAATAAATGAATCAGATTCAACTGGTTATTCCTATAGGCATAATTTCTAGGCGTTGTTGGCTTTAAGATGATTATAAATGTGCAGGAGTCCTATAGACATGGTATCTATAATGAAACTTATTATTACTTAACTTATAACTGTTTGCCTAATGATATATGTAAAATGCAGAAGTGTCGAACACCTATAGTCATGATTTCTATATGTAGAAGTGCAGAAAAACCTATAGGCAGGATTTCTATTTGATATGCGAAAGTGCAGAAAACCTATAGACATGATCTCTATGTATGCAAAGGTACAGAAAAACCTACAAACATGATTTCTATATGATATGCAGAAGTGCAAAACCTTATAGGCAAGATTTCTATATGATATGTAAAAGTGTAGAAACTATAGGCAGGATTTCTATATGACATACGTAAGTGCAGAGCTTGTAAATAGTAATGCCTATGAGCATGATGTCTACCCTTTGCATACATAAGTGACTCTCCCCTTTTCACTAGAACCCCATAAGTTATTATAACATATTACAGACCAGAATGAATTAAGAAAAGTAAAATTACATCAGAAATTAAGCTACAACTAAGGAGCCTAATTCAGACTCAGGGTCTAACAATATGAGGTGAACCAACTTCCAAGATCAGGTTTCCAAAGCCTTCTCTTATTTGGGATGTGTCAAAGTTCCTCAAGAGCCTCAAATTGACTCCGGGCAGTGTTTACAACCCAAATAGATTGAAAAATTAAGAGCATAGTGTAGTGTGGAAATGCCATCCCTTAGATGTCTAAGTTCAAAGGGAACTCAAGGTCCCAAAGCAAGGCTCATAAGAGGGGGGGAGGGGCAGAACTTAGAATCTAAGAGTAAGTGTAAGTGCACAAGGGGGAATTGGGGAGAGCCATGGCTGGCTGGTGGCCATGCCCAACAATCAGGAGTGTTGGCACACCCCTAACTAGCCTATTAGCCACATTTTGAGAACTGGGATCCATTAAGGATCAGGTTCAGACCTAAGCAGTAGTTTTGATGCTGTTAGGCCATGAACCTTAACTCAAACACATAGAAGGGAGTGGGGGTATAGGAAGTTCATAACAAACAGCAGATGCAAAGAGAGAGTAGTATACTGAATACATAACATGAATAGCAAAGTAGACATGAGCGTAGCAACTGTAAAATAAACACATAGGGATGGTGCTGAAATCTAAATTAAGTCATACCAGTTTCAGGGAAACAAATAAGTGAAAGCTGAAGTCTTATAAACCAAATTACAAGCAAACAGTACAATAGATCTCAGAAGAGAGTAGAGTATTGAAATAGTATTGTAATTAAGAGGTGTATGTGTAAAGTGTTGAATTCAAAGTGTTGAACTGAAGGTTCAAGGTGTATAAGTGCAGAAGGGTCGTGCCCCTTTTATAGTGCAGAAAACAAGTAAGAAAAGGTAAGACAATAGTTTGCAATCAATCATACAGAATCTCCCTTCAGTTAAGGGATTATGATTTCAAACGGGCAGAAGACAATTAAGGAAAGAATTGGATTAAAATCTTTTCCAAAGTAGTACAAGAAGGGCAAATACATAGAAACTATTTAAGGAAAGAGTTTGATAGCAACACAGTTTGTGCAAATAAGGAAAGACAATCAATCATCAGCCAGTAAAAATCAGAAATTGAGTTTTGGTATGAAAGAATCTAATCAGAAAAGGTGAAGAAAATTTTAATTAAAGAAAATCAGTAACAATCAATCGAACCTTATTAAAAGGAATTCTTAATCAATCACAAATTGGCAAAATCTCTTTTGAAGGAAGAATTCCTCATATATAAAGCATACAGACATGTCAAATAAGAAAGAACTGTCATGCTAATTAGAAAAAATCTAGCATAGAAAAGTTCAGAGTCACAAGCAAAGAGGCTCAAATTCAGTACATAGACACAGACTTAGTTCGAGAGAATCCAGGGTTCCATAATAGAACCCTAGTCCAAACATAAGATCAAACTCGCCAAAAACCCCAAATCCTAGGGTTTTCAACTCGAATCCGATGCAGAGACACTAAGAAAAATAACTAAAACAGTCTCAGAGGTCTCTTTTAGAGGTTCATGAGAAAACAAACAGGTAAAATAGCAGGTTCGAACAAACATAGTGAAAAGCTGATTTGAAGCATAAAGAACATATTTTAAGAAAAGCTTGGAACTCAAACAAGTTCAGAAGACAAAGAGGTAGTATAAACTTAAGGAAACAGTAGATGAAACATGTTTAGAAAAAACTCAAACAAAGTTCAGAAGAAGGCAAATAAGAACTAAGAGCTTAGTAGAAATTAAACTGAGCACAATAGAAGAATATGCATAATAAGGCAAACCTAAGAACGCAGGAGAAGGACATGCGAGGTAGAAAAGAGGACATAAAAATATAACATAGACATATTCACACAAAGAAAAGAAGAAGAGGAGTCAGAAAACATTTTAAACGTTTTTAGAAACCCTAAATCGAAAAGAAACAAATTTTGAAAGAGAAGATTGGGGAAAACGTTTTAAAAATTCCAATAGAACATAGATATAGCATATATTTAAGAAAACAACCATAGAAAACCTAGAATAGCTTAGGAAAAATAAGAAAGGCTTGGAAGAATATCCGATCCTGAGTCGAAAAGACTCATATTGCTTGAACATGCCGGAATAATGGCCGGAGAAGCCATAGATCTGCAGATATGAGAAGGATATGAAGAGATCCATCGGATTTGGACCTCGAAGCTTGGAACAACCATGGTTTGATGGTGGAGGGAGTGAGTACCAACCATACATGGCGTGAGAAGCCACGGATTCCGGTGGAAACATGGTAGAATAAGGTTGGAGATGGCTAGGGTTTCAGAGAGCTTGAGAGTGTTTTGAGAGACGAAGGGTTTCAAGGACGCGGGTCAGGTATGAATGAGGGATATTAGGGTAGCGGTTTAGTTTTAATTATGGAAGGGCGAGTCTTGGCCGTTGATCTTGAGTGATCAACGGTCCATATTTAAGTAGTAGATGGATAAGGGGTTAGGTCATTTGTAATTGGGTCCTGGGTTGGATCCAGATTTAAACTGGGTTGGTTTTAATTTGGGCGGAATTGGGGTCAAATTGAGGTTAAAATTGAAAGGAAATGAGGCTGTAATTGAAATAGAAATAGGCTAAATGTTAAATAGCCAATTTTCCTCTTTCATTTTAGAAAAATAGTGAAAAAGACTTTAAAAACAAATTAAAAGTGCTGACCCAACTAATAACGCATAAATATCGAAACCAATTTTACTATTATAGAAATGTTATTAATCTTAAAATAGGCTATAATTGCAATTATATGCAATTTAGTCTTTTAAATACCAAATAAATTTGTAAAAAATGTACAAAATCTATCTTAGCTATATTTTCGTATAAATATGGTAATAAAATAAATTATTCACCAAAATTGATGATTTTGGGAATAATTATGGATTTTGTACTGCTAAAATGGATAGTAAATTGATTTTAAAAACTTTTCAAAAGATTAGAAAAATACTAAAACACTTGGGTATGCTTATGTATGCATATATATGCTATTTTAAATGTATTTTGTATATAAAAATACATAGGAAAAAATTGGGTATCAACAGTCACATCATTAAACTTGAACTCTAAGGGGTCGTTTGGTTGGAATACGATTTATACCGGTATAAATTATACTGGTATAAGTTATATTGGGATAAGTTATGCTGAGATTAGTTATGACAATTGGTATGTTGCATTAAGAATGACAATTGCATAATTTCTAAGAAGAAGGTATAAGTTATACCGGTGCTAATTACCCTACCTTCTATAAGGTATAAGTTACCCCAGTATTAAAATTAACACCGGGATAACTTATACATGGTTTGCTAACTAAATAGAGTATTAAGGTGATATTAAATTTTTATACCACCCTTATACCTTCTTATACTTTATACCAAACGAACCCTAAGTATATTGTTGTGATGACCCGGCTAGTCATCTCATGAGTCACCACTCTATTTTCCCTATTTTTGCTTCTTTATGCTTTTTTATACGTGTCACGTGGTATCGGGTTGGTCGGATTGAATCCAGAATGATTTTGGTAAGGTTTGAGACACTTAGTCTCTTTTGAGGAAGCTTGAGTTGAAAAAGTCAACTGGACATTGACTTATGTGTTAGAGGGCCCGGATGGGAGTTCTGAAGGTTTGGTTAGCTTCGGGAGGTGATTTTTGACTTAAGAGTGTGATCGGAATGGATTTTGGAGGTCCTAAATAGATTTAGACTTGAATTGGCGAAGTTGATATTTTGGCGATTTCTGGTTGGTAGGTGAGATTTTGATATAAGGGTCGGAATGGAATTCCGAGAGTTTGAAGTAGTTCCGTTGTGTCATTTGGGATGTGCATGGAAAATTTTAGTTCATTCGGACGTGGTTTGGTTGGGCTTTTGATCAAAAGCGAAATTCAGAAGATTTTAGAAAGTTTGGCTTGAATTTGACGTGTTTTGGGTGATTTGATGTTGTTTGAGGTATTTTGATGATTGGAACAAGTTCGAATAAAGTATTAGGGTATGTTTGTGCTTTTGGTTGAGGTCTTGGTGGCCTCAAGATGAATTTGGATGGTTGCCAGGGAGTTTGAAACTTTGTTGCAGCTGCTGAACTTTGCTCTTCTGGTATTTCTGCACCTGTGGATTGGGGACCGTAGGTGTGACGCCGCACGTGCGGAAGAGGAGCCGCAGAAGCAGATTTTTGAGAGATCGTCAGGAACCACAAATACGGTAGTATGACCGCACCTACGGAGGCACAGGTGCGGAGAGTTGACCGTAGATGCAGATTGGGCCATTTAAGTGAAGAACCGTAGAAGCGATAATTTGGCCGTATATGTAGTACTATAGAAGCAGGTATTGTGTCTCAGGTACGAAAAGGCCTGGGCAGAAAGTATAAATTGTGACCTTCGCGAATTTTAGCTAATTTCACCATTTTTATCTTGACTTTGGAGCTTTTTAGTCGATTTGAAAGGGGGATTTCAAGGGAACTTCATTGAGGTAAGGAATTTGGACCTAAAACTCGTTCCTATCCTATTATTTCATGAATTAGAGCTAGAAATCATCAAAATTAAGGGTGAAAATTGGGGAAACTAGGGCTTGGGAACTTAGACCTTTGATTGAGGATTTGGTGGACCATTTGAGGTCGGATTTCTGAACTTTTGATATGTATGAACTCGTGGGGAGATAAGGAATCTATTGATATAAAAATTATTGAATTCTAAAATGTGGGACCGGGGGTCGGGTTTTGGTAATTTCCGGATTTGTGCCATTTATTGATTGTGTTCGATTGGGCTTTGTTCCTTTAGCATATTTTGACGTCCTTGTTATGCTTTTGGATAGATTCGACGCGAGTGGAGGCCGATTAGAGGGGCAAAGGCGTCGTGAGCTAGAGATTTGACTGGTTCGAGGTGAGTAATGATTGTAAATGATGTTCTGAGGCTTGGAAACCCCGGTTTGCACATTATAGTGTTATATTGATGTGATACACAGGTTGGATGACGAGCGTAGGGTCGTGCACTGTTGGGAATTATGACTTAGTTTATCCCGAATGACTATTTTACCACGTATTTGACTGAAATCTATTTGCTATTATCATGATTTGGGCTAAATGCCATATTTGGGCCTTGTACCAACTATTTGAACCCTTCGGGGATTTTTACTAGTATCTCCTCACTATTCTGACTTTTTACTGAACTCAACCATGTTATATTTCACTGTTTTTTGTACTCAGCCATGTTTACTCTATTTTAACTCTTACATGATCTTTGAAATGATATTTTGGGCTGAGAAACATGGTTTACTATTGCATTAGTGGCTTGTGAGGATTTTTGACTGAGTAAGGCCGAGGGCCTATGCTGTGAGGACATATTTGATACTGATTATGAGGCCGAGGGCTTGATATATGTACGCCATGAGGTGGCATGATTGATATGAGGCCGAGGGCCTAGTGATGATGCCACGAGGTGGTTTGATATTGCATTTTGGCCGTAAGGGGCCCCTCCAAGAGTTTCTACACCCTTACTAAGTGCGGCTACCCATTGTGATGCGAGATTGAGCTCGAGGGGCTGGTATTGTTCTATGTGATGACCCGAGGGGTTGGTACTGTTCTAAGATATTTCCCGAGGTGTGGATTTGTTGTTACTGTCCCCGAGGGGTGAACTTCTATTTGTTTACGCTACCTTAACTGCTTGTCAATTACGTGTTTACTTGTTGAAAAAGGATTGTTACTTAACTTTTCACTGGTTTACTGCTTTTGAATGGTTTTATTGCTTTATTATAGAATGCCTTGTGCCTTGCGTGTTTTCTTACTTTCAGTCGTTATTTACATTTGTTACTCACTGAGTTAGAGTACTCACTTTACTCCCTGCACCCCGTGTGCAGATTCAGACGTAGCTGGTTCCGCTCCCGAGTGTTGATCCCTCCAGCTTTAGACGGTCATTCGGAGTTCACGAGGTAGCTGTTAGCGTCCGCAGCCCCGTGTCTTTACTCCTTTATCACTTCTATCTCTTTTCAGATAGTTGTACTAGTTTATTGACTTAGCGGATTTGTATTATGACTTATAGATGCTCATGATTAGTGACACCCCGGTTAGGGATATGTATGGGTGTTCTTCCTCATATTTATGTTATCATTGTTATTTCGGATTTATTTTATCATATTTTGATCGTCTCTTAAATGCTTAACTGTTAATAATTGGAAAACGGGAAATGTCAGCTGGCCTTGTCTTCACGAGAGGTGCCGTCATAACCGGGTCCAGCTTAGGGTCATGACAAGTTGGTATTAGAGCCTAGGTTATCAAGCCAGGAGAGGCAATCAGACTCCTACCACTAGCACGCCTGAGCAGGTTGTACAGGGACTTCAGACGCTGGGGGCACATCCAGTCTAGTTGGTTGCCACTGCTCAGGACTATGTAGTTCCTGCTATGCTGGAGGATGAGCACTGTAGTTTGGAGAGGTTTGGTAGACTGCAGCCTTCGACCTTCAGTGGTGTAGAGGTCGAGGATGCTTAGGGTTTCTTAGATAAGTGTCAGAGGATGCTTCATACAATGGGTATTCTGGAGTCCAGCGGAGTTGCTTTCACTACTTATCAGTTTTTGGGAGATGCCTTTACTTGGTAGGAGGCTTTTGAGAGGTGTAGGCATGTTGGTGCAGCACCCCTTACCTGGAAGCAGTTCTCCGTTCTCTTTTTCTGGATAAGTATGTGCCGCAATCCCGCAGAGAAGAGCTGCGTAAGGAGTTTAAGTGGTTGCGTCAGGGAGAGATGACTGTGACGTAGTACGAGATGAGGTTCTCTAAGTTAGCTCGTCATGCTATTTGGATGGTTCTGACAGATAGAAAGAGGATTGGGAGGTTTGTTGATGGCCTCACTTATCCGCTTCTCATCCTCATGACCACGGAGAGGGTGATTGGTGCTACTTTCAAGGAGGATGTGGATATTGCCCGTGAGGTTGAGATTGTTTGACACTAGGAGCGCGAGGAGAGGGAGGCCAAGAGGCCTCGAGGATCTGGTAGTTACAGTAGTACTTCTTCGAGGAGTCAGTTTCAGCACGGCAGAGGCCGTCCATTCAGGAACACTCAACTAGCTCGCCCAGGTTATCGTGGGGCGTCATCAGGTCATGGTTCTCATAGTTCTTATTAGGGCCAGTCGTCACTTAGTGCCCTTCCAGCTCAGAGTTCGTCCCATGATCCATCAGTCTAGGGCTCTTCTATGTTGAGTGCATTTGCTAGTCACTTTGGTGCGAGGGGTTCCCTTCAGTCACCTTCTCTAGCACTTGGGAGTTGTTATGAGTATGGTGAGATGGGTCATATATGGAGGTAATTCCCTCGTCGTCTTGTGAGTTCATCTCAATAGAGGTGTCAGTCATCGGCTTTAGGGCCAGTTAATTCACTACCACCCGCCCAGTCAGCTAACGGTGAAGGTTAGTCAGCTAGGGGTCGCCCCAGAGGGGGAGGTCGATCAGGTGGCAGTCAGGCCCATTTCTATGCACTTCCACGCAGAGCTAATCCTATTGCTATAGATGTTATTATTATGGGTATTGTTTCAGTCTGCCACAGAGATGCCTCTGTATTATTTGATCTCAGTTCCACCTTTTCTTATGTGTCATCATACTTTGCTCGTTATTTGGGTACGCCCCGTGAGTTTGTTGCTTTACCTGTTCATGTATCTACCCCGATCGGCGATACTATTGTTGTGGACCGTGTGTACTAATTGTGTGTGGTGACTATTGGGGGTTTGGAGACCCGAGTGGATCTTTTATTATTGTGTACGGTGGATTTTGATATCATTTTGGGCATGGATTGAACATCTCCGTGTCGTGCTATTCTGGACTGTCATGCTAAGACAGTCACATTGGCTATACCGGGTATGCCATGGATCTAGTGGCGAGGCTTGACTGATTATGTTCCCAGTAGAGTGATCTCATTCTTGAAATCCCAGCGTATGGTTAGGAAGGGTTGTCTCTCGTATGTATCTTTTGTGAGGGATGTCAGTGCTAAGACTCCCATTATTGATTGTTCCAACTGTGAAGGGTTTTCCCAATGTGTTTCCTGCAGACCTCCCGGGCATTCCACCGGATAGGGATATTGATTTTGGCATTGACCTAGTGCCAGGCACTCAGCCCATTTCTATTCTACCGTATCGTATGGCACCAGCAGAGTTGAGGGAATTAAAAGAATAGCTTCAGGAACTCCTTGATAAAGGGTTCATTTGGCCTAGTGTGTCACCTTGGGGTGCGTCGGTTCTATTTGTGAAGAAGAAGGATGACACTATGAGAATGTGCATTGATTATAGGCAATTGAACAAAGTAATAATTAAGAAAAATTATCCTTTGAATCGTATTGATGATTTATTCAACCAGCTTCAAGGAGCGAGAGTGTTCTACAAAATTGATCTTCATTTAGGTTATTACCAGTTGAAGATCAGGGACTTGGATGTTCTCAAGATGGCTTTCAGGACCAGATATGGTCATTATGAGTTCTTGGGGATGTCCTTTGGGCTGACCAATACCCTAGAAGTGTTCATGAATTTGATGAACAGTGTGTTCCGGCCTTATCTCGACTCATTTGCCATAGTTTTCATTGATGATATTCTGGTGTATTCGCAAAGTCAGGAGGAGCACGTGGAGCATTTAAGAGTTGTGTTGCAGAGATTGAGAGAGGAGAAACTTTATGCGAAATTCTCCAAGTGTGAGTTTTGGCTTAGTTCAGTGGCTTTCTTAGGGCACGTGGTGCCCAGCGAGGGTATTCAGGTTGATCATAAGAAGATAGAGGCGGTTCAGAATTGGCCTGGACCTTCCTCAGCCACAGAGATTTGCAACTTTCTTTGTTTGGCGGGTTATTATTGTCGATTTGTTTAGGGATTCTCATCTATCGAATCGCCCTTGATCAAGTTGACTCAGAAGGGTGCTTCATTTATATGGTCGGACAAGTGTGAGGAGAGCTTTCAGAAGCTCAAGACATCTTTGACCACAGCTCCAGTGTTGGTCTTGCCATAAGCTTCAGGTTCATATACCGTGTATTGTGATGCTTCAAGAGTTGGGATTGGTTGTGTGTTGATGTAGGAGGGTAGAGTTATTGCTTATGCTTCTCGTCAGTTGAAGCCCCATGATAAGAACTGCCCTATTCATGATTTGGAGTTGGATGGCATAGTTCACGCATTGAAGATTTGGAGGCATTACTTGTATGGCATATCTTGTAAGGTGTTCACTGATCATCGTAGTTTTCAGCATTTGTTCAAGCAAAAGGATCTTAGTTTGAGACAGCGAAGATAGTTGGAGTTGATTAAGGATTATGATATCACTATATTGTACCATTCGGGAAAGGCCAATGTGGTGGCCGATGCCTTGAGCCGAGAGGCAGTGAGTATGGGGAGTTTGGCATATGTTCTAGTTGGGGAGAGACCTCTTGCAGTTGATGTTCAGGCCTTGGCCAATCGATTCGTAAGGTTAGATATTTCGGAGCCCAGTCGGGTATTGGCTTGTGTGGTTTCTCGGTCTTCCTTCTATGATCGCATCAGAGAGCGTCAGTATGATGATTCGCACTTGCTTGTCCTTAAAGACAGAATTCAGCATAATGATGCTAGAGATGTGAAAATTGGAGATGATGGGGTGTTGAGGATGTAAGGTCGGATTTGTGTGCCCAATATGGATGGTCTTCAGGAGTTGATTCTGGAGGAGGCCCATAGCTCGTGGTATTCCATTCATCCAGGTGTCACGGAGATGTATCATGATCTGAGACAGCATTATTGGTGGAGAAGGATAAAGAAAGACATTGTGGAATTTGTAGCTCGGTGTCTCAATTGTCAGCAGGTGAAATATGAGCATCAAAGACCGGGTGGCTAGATTTAGTAGATGGATATTCCCGAGTGGAAGTGGGAGAGGATCACTATGGACTTTGTTGTTGGACTTCTACGGACTTTGAGAAACTTTGATGATATTTAGGTGATTGTGGATCGGTTGACCAAGTTCGCGCACTTCATTCCTGTGTGTACTACCTATTCTTCAGAGCGGTTGGTAGAGATCTATATCCGGGAGATTGTTTGTTTGCATGGTGTCCTAGTTTCCGTCATTTCAGATAGGGGCGCTCAGTTTTCTTTGTAGTTTTGGAGGTCTGTGCAGCTAGAGTTGGGTACTCAGGTTGAGTTGAGCATAACTTTTCACCCTTAGATAGATGGGCAGTCCGAGCGCACTATTATGATATTGGAGGACATGTTGCATGCTTGTGTCATTGATTTCGGATGGTCATGGGATCAGTTTCTACCTCTTGCAGAGTTTGCCTATAACAATAGCTACCAGTCTAGTATTCAGATGGCTCCATATGAGGCTTTGTATGGGAGGTGGTGTAGATCTCCAGTTGGTTGGTTCGAACCCGGTAAGGCTAAACTATTGGGGAGAGACTTGGTGCAGGATGCCTTAGAAAAGGTGAAGGTGATTCAGGAGAGGCTTCGTATAGCACAGTCGGGACAAAAGAGTTATGCTGATAGAAAGGTTCGGGATGTGTCCTACATGGTTGGTGAGAAGGTTCTGTTGAAGGTTTCACCCATGAAGGGTGTTATGAGATTTGAGAATAAAGGGAAATTGAGTCCGCGGTTCATTAGGCATTCTATGGTGCTTTGGAGGATTGGGGATGTGGCTTATGAGCTTGCCTTGCCACCTAGATTGTCGAGTGTGCATCCAGTATTCCATGTTTTTATGCTCCGAAAGTATATTGGGGATCCGTCTCATGTTCTGGAATTCAGCACAGTTCAGTTGGATGATGATTTGACCTATGATGTGGAGCTAGTAGCTATTTTGGTTCATCAGGTTCGAAAGTTGAGATCAAAGGATATAGCTTCAGTAAAAGTGCAGCGGAGAGGTCGTCCCGTAGAGGATACCTGGGAGACCGAGTGAGAGGTGCAAAGCAGATATCCTCACCTGTTTGAGGCTTCATGTATGTTTCTTGATTGGTCCGCGGTCGAATGTTTGTTTAGGTTGGGAAGGATGTGATGACCCGGCCAGTCGTCTCATGAATCACTGCTGCATTTTCCCTATTTCAACTTCGTTATGCTTTGTTTATACGTGTCATATGGTATCGGGTTGGTCGGATCAAATCCAGAATGATTTTGGTAAGGTTTGAGATACTTAGTCTCTTTTGAGGAAACTTGAGTTGGAAAATTCAACCGGACGTTGACGCATGTGTTAGAGGGCTCGAATATGAGTTCTAAAGGTTTGGTTAGCTTGGGGAGGTGATGTGTGACTTAAGAGTGTGATCGGAATGGGTTTTGGAGGTCTGGAATAGATTTAGGCTTGAATTGCCGAAGTTGATATTTTGGCGATTTTTGGTTGGTAGGCGAGATTTTGATATATGGGTCGGAATGGAATTATGAGAGTTGTAATAGTTCCATTGTGTCATATGAGATGTGCGTGCAAAATTTCAGGTCATTCGCACGTGGTTTGGTTGGGTTTTTTATCAAAAGCGGAATTCAGAAGATTTTAGAAAGTTTGGCTTGAATTTGATGTGTTTTGGGTGATTTGTTGTTGTTTGAGGTATTTTGATGATTGGAACAAGTTCGAATAAGGTATTAGGATATGTTTGTGCTTTTGGTTGAGGTCTCGGGGGCCTCGGGATGATTTCGGATGGTTGACGGGGAGTTTGAAACCTTGTTGCAGCTGCTAAACTTTGCTCTTCTGGTATTTCTGCTCCTGCAAATTGGGGACCGCACGTGCGGAAGAGGAGCCGCAGAAGCGAATTTTTGAGGGATCGTCAGGAATCGCAGATGCGGTAGTATGACCGTACCTGCGAAAGTGCAAGTGCGGAGAGTTAACCGCATGTGTGGATTGGGCCATTTAAGTGAAGAACCATAGAAGCGGTAATTTGGATGCATATACGATACCGCAAATGCGGGTATTGTGTCGCAGGTGCGAAAAGGCCTGGGCAGAAAGTATAAATTGTGGCCTTCGCGAATTTTAGCTAATTTCACCATTTTTATCTCGGCTTTGGAGCTTTTTAGTCGATTTGAAAGGGGGATTTCAAGGGAACTTCATTGAGGTAAGGAATTTGGACCTAAAACTCGTTCCTATGCTATTATTTCATGGATTAGAGCTAGAAATCATGGAAATTAAGGGTGAAAATAGGGGAAACTAGGGCTTGGGAACTTAGGCCTTTGATTGAAGATTTGGTGGACCATTTGAAGTCAGATTTCTGAACTTTTGAAATGTATGAACTCGTGGGGAGATAAGGAATCTATTGACGTAAAAATTATTGAATTCCGAGAAGTGGGATCGGGGTCGGATTTTGGTAATTTCGGGATTTGTGCCATTTATTGATTGTTTTCGCTTGGGCTTCATTGCCTTAGCATATTTTGACATCCTCGTTCTACTTTTTGGATAGATTTGATGCGAGTGGAGACCGATTCGAGGGGCAAAGGCATCGCGAGCTAGAGATTTGACCGGTTCGAGGTGAGTAATGATTGTAAATGATGATCCGAGGGTTCGAAACCCCAGATTGCACATCGTAGTGCTATATTGAGGTGACGCACACACCGAATGACGAGCGTGGGGTCGTGCATTGTTAGGGATTGTGACTTCCATCCCGAATGACTATTTTACCGCGTATTTGACTGAAATCTATTTGCTATTATCATGATTTGGGTTGAATGTCATATTTGGGCCTTGTGCCAACTATTTGAACTATTCGGGGATTTTTACTGGTATCTCCTCACAGTTTTGACTTTTTACTGAACTCAGTCATGTTATATTTCACTATTTTTCGTACTTAGCCATGTTTACTCTGCTTTAACTCTTACATGATCTTTTAAATGACATTTTGGGCTGAGAAACATGTTTTACTATTGCCCGAGTGGCTTGTGAGTATTTTTGACTGAGTAAGGCAAAGGGCCTATGTTGTGAGAAAACATTTGATACTGATTATGAGGCCAAGGGCCTGATATATGTACGCCACGAGGTGGCTTGATTAATATGAGGCCGAGGGCCTAGTAATGATGTCATGAGGTGGTTTGATATTGCGCTTGGGTCGTAATGGGCCCCTCCAGGAGTCTGTAGACCCCTAGTGAGCACGGGTATCCATTGTGATGTGAGATTGAGCCATATGGGCTGGTATTGTTCTATGTGATGGCCCGAGGGGCTGGTACTGTTCTGAGATGTTTCCCGAGGGGCGGATTTGTTGATACTGTGCCCGAGGGACAAACTTCTATTTATTTACGTTACCTTAACTGCCCGTCAATTACCTGTTTACTTGTTGAAAAAGGATTGTTACTTAAATTTTCACTGGTTTACTGCTTTTAAATGCTTTTACTGCTTTATTATAGAATGCCTTGTTCCTTGCGTATTTTATTACTTTCAGTCGTTATTTACATTTGTTACTCACTGAGTTGGAGTACTCACTTTACTCCATGCACCATGTGTGCAGATTCAGGCGTAGCTGGTTCTGCTTCCGAGTGTTGATCCCTCCAACTTCATGCGAACATTCAGAGTTCACCAGGTAGCTGTTGGCGTCCGTAGCCCCATGTCTCTACTTCTTTATCACTTCTATCTCTTTTCAGACAGTTGTACTAGTTTATTGACTTAGCGATTTGTATTATGACTTATAGATGCTCATGACTAGTGACACTCCGGTTAGGGCTGTGTATGGATGTTCTTCCGCGTATTTATGTTATCATTGTTATTTTGGATTTATTTTATCATGTTTAAACTATCTCTTAAATGCTTAACTATTAATAATTGGAAAATGGGAAGTGTCGGTTGGCCTTGTCTTCACGAGAGGCGCCATCACGACCGGGTCAGGGTTAGGGTCGTGACAATTGTTTTAGCCTTGCTCAACTTAAACCCTTATACTCTAGGGTCTATCTTCAGACCTCTAACCTAGCATTAACTCTGCCTCGTGTCTCGTCAATCAGTACTATGTCATCTGTAAATGATATGCACCAAGGTACCTCCCCTTGAATGTGTCCTGTCTACTTATCCATCACTAAGGCAAATAGGAATGGCTAAGCATTGATCTCTGATGGAACCTCACCTCTACTAGAAAGTGTCATGATCCCCTTCCTACCGTTCTCACTTGGGTCTTGGCTCCATCCTACATGTCTTTAATCGCCCTAGTGTATGCGGCAAGTACACCTCTAGCCTCCAAACATCTCCATAGAACCTTCTTGGGGACTTTGTCATATGTCTTTTCCAAATCGATGAACACTATATGTAAGTCATTCCTCCTCTCCATATATTGTTCCAACAATTTTCTAACAAGATAAATGGCTTCTATTGTCAAATGCCCCGACATGAACTCGAACTGGTTCTCATAAATAGATATACTCCTCCTTACCCTCGTCTTCACCGCCCTCTCCCAGACTTCCATAATATGGCTTAATAGCTTGACATCCGTGTAGTTATTGCAATTCTGAATATCACCTTTGTTTTTGTGTAGTGACTAGAGGTGTTCATAAAAACCCAAAAAATCAAACCAAACCGAAAAACCGAACCAAACCGACCAAAAAACTAAAACTCTTTTGATTTGGTTTGGTTTTGGTTTTGAATTTTAAAACCGGCCAACCTTGGTTTAGTTTTGGTTTTAATAAAACATAACCGATATAAATCAAACCAAACCGACTATAAAAGTAGCTATTTAAAATTTATTATTATACCTACATAATATATTTTTAATTGAGTCCTAAAATTATTCATCACTATTTGGTTCAATTATCATCAATATATTTTAGTAAATGATAGATTTCTCAAAGACCAATTTATTTGATAGTGTTATGTTGTAAATGTAGTCGTCGGAATATGTTTTTGGTAGAGTATGTCTCATACTTCAAGAAAAAATCGATAAATAACTGAAAAAATCGAAAAGCCGATTAAAACCGAATAGATGAAAAACTGACCTAATTGGTTTGGTTTGGTTTGGTTCCAATATTTGGAAAGATCGACTTATTTGGTTTGGTTTCTTTATAGGGAAAAATCGATCCAAACCAAACCATGAACACTCCTAATAGTGGGATCATTGTACTCCACCACTACTCCCCGGACATTCTTTCCGTCCTAAAATGACATTAAACAACATCGTAAGACACTCATAGTGCAACGTTGTCCGGCTTTTCTTCTTCAATTTATCATGTTAATATTCTTCTTCTTTCTCTTTCTTTCACACACAATCACACTCTCAAAAAGATTTGTTCATATTCATATGCTGAATTCATATACATGTGCTAATCACTTGAGATTCTTTAAGAGTTGTAACAAACTCACAACTAACTCCTCACTCAACTAATCGACGACATAAAAATAGAAAGTTAGTTAAAATTGGAAAGATGCTAAATTTGGATCATATTAGCTTCAAACTCCTGCAAGGAATTGCGTCTACTTTTTGTTTCTTGCCTCATTACAGATTGTGTGTTTGAGGACATCTGGCCCCACACTAAGCTAGCGTTTGTCCATAGATTCTAAATTTGTTTTGAAAAATTTGACTTGAGTGAAGTTTGGTTTGAAGATGAAAATGTGTTTGGATATACGTTTTCAAAACATATTTTCCAACTTTATTTTGGAAAAACATTTATATAATTCCCAAGTTTTGGGATTTTGGCCCAACATCAACAATTGGGATGATTTTGGAATTTTGCCAAAATATGGACAAAATTTATGATCAAACATGAGTTTTGAAAATAAATCTCAAATTTATTTTGGCAAAACTCATGGCCAAACAGGGCTTAAGAATCTAGAGATGCTCATGATAGCTTTTGCAGGGGTTTGCAATCTTGGCCTCTACTACGCACTCTCTAGTTGTGAAAGCCTCTGTAAGTTGGAGATTAGAGACTGTGCCCCTTTCGTGACAAGGCTCTATTGGCCAATGCTGCAAAGTTGGATACATTGTGATCCCTTTGGATGTCTAATTATCAATAAGTTTTGGAGTATGTAAGCTGCTAGGTTAAAATTTGTCAGGCTTAATGTTGAAGTTATAGATGAGAGGGGTGATCCGAAAACGAGACTAAAAAGTTGCCCTGTTGAGAAACTTTGTTATACGGGACACTGGCAGGATAGAGGTCGACACCCCTGGTCCAGACTCGAAACTGTTGCGGAAGCCAAATGTATATAGTGTGAATGAGTCATAATTACTATACCAAAAATTATGACAGCCACCAAATAATAAATAAGATAATAAAGCAACAATAAAAGGAACACCAGAATTTACAAGGTTCGGCCAATCTTGCCTGCTTCCTCAGACACAACCAATATTTTATTCCACTCAAAAAATACAAGTGAAATAATACTAAAGAGAGAAGATACAAATGCCTTAAGAAGATAAGAAGGCAAATGAGAGGTGTGTTTAAATCCTAAACATTAGGCCTCCTTTTATAGGAAAAAAATCCCAAACAAAAGTGTCAACCACCGATGTGGGATATTTGACAACCTCAACAAATATCCACCTTGGCAAAATTCCACATCTTCATCTCTCAATAACAAATTTTGGTTGTGTCTTCATCTTCAATATTCAGTGTTCAACAATGTTGATCAAATCCAAACAATGTTGAACTTGACCGCAGTCACCACCTTTGTCAGCATATCAGCAAGATTCTCCGTAGTATGAATTTTCTTTACCGTGACTCCACCTTCTTCTATGATTTCTCGTACGAAATGATACCGAACATCAATGTGCTTTGTCCTTGCATGATAAACTTGGTTCTTCGCTAATTGAATAGCACTTTGACTATCACAAAAATTATGATACTTTTGTGCCCAATACCAAGCTCTTTTAGCAACCCCTGAAGCCAAATTGCCTCTTTCACAGCCTCGGTAATAGCCATGTACTCTGCCTCTGTTGGAGACAAAGCAACTGTTGACTGCAAAGTAGACTTCCAACTAACTGGTGCCTTTGCAAAAGTAAACACATAACCAGTAGTTGATCTTTGTTTGTCCAGATCACCCACAAAATCCGAGTCACAATATCCAACTACATACTGATTGTCTTCCTGCTCAAAAACTAACCCAACATCTAGAGTATTATGAATATACCGTAGAATCCACTTCACAGCTTGCCAATGCTCTTTTCTTGGATTATGCATATATCTGCTAATAACTCCAACAACTTGTGAAATGTTAGGTCTCGTACAGACCATTGCATACATCAAGCTACCAACAACATTTGTGTATGGTACCTTTTGACATATACTCTCGTTCAGCTTCATCTTTTGGTGACATAGTAGTACTTAACTTAAAATAGGGAGCAAGTGGAGTACTAACTAGCTTAGTCTTTTCATCTATGCCAAAACGTTGTAGTACTCTTTTCAAATATTCTTTCTGAGATAAACAGAGTTTCGTTGAACGTCTATCTCTTATTATCTCCATGCCAAGAATTTTCTTTGCCTCACCTAGATCCTTCATCTCGAACTCCTTCTTCAGTTGAATCTTCTACTTATCAATTTCTTCCAAATTCTTTGAAGCTATCAATATATCATCAACATATAGGAGAAGATATATAAAGGAACCATCTTTAAGATTGCGCAAATACATACAATGATCGTACTTGCTTCTCTTGAACCCTTGCCACAACATAAACTTGTCAAATCTTTTGTACCATTGTCTAAAAGATTGTTTCAATCCATAAAACGCTTATTCAAGTTTGCACACCATATTTTCCTTTCCAATAACTTTGAATCCTTCTGGCTGAGTCATGTAGATTTTCTCCTCCAAGTTTCTATGTAAAAATGCAGTTTTTACATCCATCTGAACTAGTTCCAAATCCAACTGTGCTACCAAAGCTAACATAATTCTAATGGAGGAATGTTTTACAACTGGACAAAATACTTCATTGTAATCAATTCCCTCCTTTTGAGCATATCCTTTGGCTACCAATCTTGCTTTGTAGCGAACATCTTCTTGGTTAGGAAATCCTTATTTCTTTGAAAATACCCATTTGCACCCAATTGTTTTCTTTCCCTTCGAGAGATTGGCCAATCTCCATGTCTGATTCTGATGAAGGGACTGTATTTCATTATTCATGGCAATCCTTCACTTATCTTCTTCTAAACTTTGGACTGCATCTTTATAAGTGGTAGGAACATCATCAACTACAATTGAGGTAACACAAACAATTGTCTCTATGAGACGAACAGGTTTTGTTATTGTCATTTTTGGCGTGCTATTTGCAATTGATTCAAGTTGTTATTGAGGTTCTTGAGTTGGAATCTCCCTCTCTACTGGCTCTTCTTCCAGAGGATAATCTTCATTTGTTTCCTCTTCAACTTCTTGTGTAGGAAAAAGAAATTTTCCCTCAAACTCCACCTGCTTAGAAGCACCTTCATTTTGTTTGGTATCTTCCGTTACCTTATTTACCATAGCAGATTCATCAAAGGTAACATCCATGCTAAAAATTACTTTCTTTGTCACAGGACACCATAAGCGGTATCCTTTGACTCCAGAAGTAATCCCTATAAAAATAGCCTTCTTTTCCCTTGGATCCAATTTTGACTCTGTCACATGATAATATGCAGTTGATCCAAACACGTGCAAAGAGTCATAATCTACAGCAGACTTTCCATACCATTTTTCAAATGGTGTCTTGCCGTCAATAGCAACAGATTGTAGACGATTAATGAGGTAGCATGCATATGTAATTGCCTCAGCCTAAAATTCTTTGCCCAAGCGAGCATTGGACAACATACACCGTACCTTCTCCAGCAAGGTCCGATTCATACGTTCTGCCACTCCATTTTATTGTGGTGTATGTCTAACAGTGAATTGTCGGACGATGCCATCATTTTCACAAACCTTATTGAAATGATCGTTTTTTTATTCACCTCCATTGTCTATGCGAATACACTTGATCCTCCTGCCTGTTTGATTCTCCACCATCGTCTTCCATTTGAGAAAAATTCCCAACACTTCATCTTTGCTCTTCATTGTATACACCCACACTCTTCGGGAAAAATTATCAATAAAGGTTACAAAATAGTGCTTCCACCCAATGAAGGTGTTTTGGAAGGACCCTAAACATCAGAGTGTACATAATCCAAAATGCCTTTAGTATTATGGATCGTTGTACCAAATTTAACCCTTTTCTGTTTCCCTTTGTCACAATGCTCGCAAAACTCCAAGTTGCAAGCCTTTAATCCTTTTAACAATCCTTGATCTGATAGAGTTTTCAAGGATTTTCCTCCATCATGTCCCAAGCGCATGTATCATAGCCTTGTTGCTTCTACCTCTTTGTCGTCACTGGATGTCACTACCGTTGTCCCAATAACTGTACTGCCACGATAGCGGTACATATTATTGTTCTTTCAATTAGTGCACCGGAGCATACTCTCATCACTCTATTTTCTGCAATGATTTTGAACCCTTTTGATTCTAGGGCTCCCGTAGAGATGAGATTCTTCTTCAAATCCGGTACATATCAAACATCTGCTAATGTTCTGATCATTCCATCACGGTTCCTTAATCGTATTGAACTGATGTCATATGAGGTAAGAGGGTTGTTATCCGCTGTGTGGATGACTCCATATTCTCCTTCTTGAAAATCCACGAACCTGTCCCTATTGGGACAAATTGATAGCTACAAACCGAGTACATCAACCATATGTCTGATGATGTTGATGGCTCTGTTGTAACTAATGAGAAGTCTGAATCATCACAATCAGCTACATTTGAATCCATAATGGCCTTTCCATTGTTATGTTTGGCCTTATTCTTCAACTTCGGATAGTCTTTCTTCCAGTGTCCCTTTTCTCGACAAAAGGCACATTTATCTTTGCTGGGTCTAGATCTTGACTTGGATCTTCCCTTATTTGTCCTCATTTGATTTTGAGGACGACCCCTCACAACCAATGCTTCTCTTTCTCCTCCCTTTTGTTTTTCTCCCTTTCTTTGTTCATAGCTGTACAAAGCCGAACAAACTTCTCTGATAGAAATTTTGTCATTCCCATGGAGTAGAGTAGTTTTAAGGTGCTCGTACTCATCAGGAAGTGACCCCAACTACATCAAGGCCAAGTCACCATCATCAAAAGTTGCATCCATATTTTCCAAATCTGTGACCAACTTATTGAAACTGGTGATATGTTTATTCATTGTGTTATCAGGAACATAGGTGAAGCGAAACAGTCTCTTCTTCATGTACAATTTATTTTGATTATTTTTCTTCAAAACTTTATCCTCCAGTGCTTTCCATAATTTACTTGCAGAAGTTTCCTTTGTGTATGGATATTTCTGCTCTCTAGAAAGGTAGGATCGAATGGTACCGCAAGTAACACGGTTGATAATTTTCCATTCTTCTTCTCCAATAACATCTGGTTTCTTTTCTTCAATGGCAACATCTAGCCCTTGTTGAAAAAGGACATCTAGAACCTCGCCTTGCCACATCCCAAAATGTACTAATCCGTCAAAAATTTCTACCGCAAATTTCGCATTTGACACAATTATTATCAGAAGCGAAGATGCCAATGATGACGTATTATTGACACTTGATGTAGATTCTTCTTGTTTATTGTCTCCCATTTTGACACGGATATTATTTAATAGCTAACGACACAAATCAAGATTATTTCCTTTCTGGTGTGGAAGATCAGATTAAGCTGCAACCACAGAGCATACTAAGATAGAACCTTGACACAGTTACCAAGATAAATCTTTTCTGATGTGGAAGATCAGACTATGCTGCAACCACAGAGCATACTTAGACAGTACCTTGGCTCTGATACCAATTGTTGCAGAAGCCAAATGTATATAGTGTGAATGAGTCACAACTAATATACCAAAAATTATGATAGCCACCAAATAATAAATAAGACAATAAAGCAACAATAAAAGGAACACCAGAATTTATGAGGTTCGGCTAATTTTGCCTACTTTCTCGGACACAACTAATATTTTATTCCACTCCAAAAAATACAAGTGAAATAATACTAAAGAGAGAAGATACAAATGCCTTAAGAAGATAAGACGGCAAATGAGCTGTGTGTTTAAATCCTAAATATTAGGCCTCCTTTTATAGGAAAAAATCCCAAACAAAAATGTCAACCACCGATGTGGGATATTTGACAACTTCAACAAAAACTACGACTATGTTTGAGATAAAATAGAAAAATTGCTCGTGGTTTATTATTATAATTCTTATACTTTTTGAGCATGTTATCTAGTTGTGAAAGCAATTTCTTAGATAACTACAACAACAACAACAACCTAGTGTAATCCCACAGTGGGGTCTCGGAAGGATAGTGTCTCTTATCCCTACCTTGAGAAAGTAGAGAGGTTATTTTTGATAGACCATTGGCTCAAGGTGAAAGCTATTTGTTAGGGAAGAATAATAACCCTGCCTTATTATTGAAGTTGTAACAAATAGGCGAACTCCTTACTATACCAATATGAACTAGAACTCAATTAAAAATTCGGATAACAAGGCAACATTCAAACAACCGAAATACAATAAGAAACATTGGAATGTAAAAGTAGCTAAGGATAAGATAAGAGGGGGATGAGAACTTAGACTTAGAGAAAGGGGAACGAGAAGAAGCAGACACTTTTCTTCATAATATGCATGCCTTCTTCCTCGCACAATCTGCTAATTATAATAACTATATTTCCTCTAGACCAGTAACTCTTCGACACGTGTACCTCAACCCGAGTCCTAATGGTAAACCAAAGACCTTATTTTGGGCTGTTTAATCATTCGAACCCAGTGTAAAATATTCCCAGACCCAAGTGCCTTAGTTTCTTCGGCCCCGTTCATAACAATACCCCCGTCCTGAATAAGAACCTTATCCTCAAGGTTCGGGTTAAGAACATTGTTAATAGTGCACACTCTTCCCACTATCTTTATACAAAAGTGTGTTGGAAAATAGAATAAGAAGACAGTATCTATCACAATTTTATGATCGTGACCTCAGATAGTTGCTACTCTAATGTTCGCATCCTTGGGCAATATGTCCCCACAAATCATTGTGAGCACGTGATTTTTGCCTTAACGAAAACTACTCCAAAAATAAATCAAAAAATAAAATAAATTTCTTTTACTGTGTAATTTTTGAAATTACGTGGTGTTAAATATTTGTGTTATGTCCGTAAATGTTTATTTTGTCATAATAAAATGAAAAAATAAAATAAAATACATATTGCATGCATATAGGATTTAATTATGCATTTAAGAGATAATTTAAATAAAATCACAAAAAATATGCATTCGATCTATTTTTAAATGTGTTACTGTGTGATTAATATTTTGACTATGTGTTAAATAGTTGTTATAGAGTAATTAATATATTTTTGTGAAGTTAAAATTGTTTTATAATTAAAATTGAAAATTTAAATTAGAAAAATGAATTAGTTGAAAAAGGAATAAAAAAATCGGACCTGGATTTAAATCCAGGCCCAATTACCCCAACAGCCCAATCCAACATCCCCTGTCCGGTCCAATTCAGACCAGACCAAACGACGTCGCTTCTGGATTTTTAATCTGGGCCGTTGATTCATTTCAATCAAACGGTCCAGTTCATCCCCTGCACAAAAGAAACGACGACGTTTAGGGCAATCAAATCTGAACCGTTCATCCATCCTGATCCTACGGCCTCAAAAACTCACCCAGACCCGATCCATTTCACCCCCGGGTTGACCCCTTTCCCCAACTTAAACCAAACGATGTTGTTTGGTTAAGTGGATTGATCTCAGCCGTGCATCTTAATTGATCCAACGGATGAGATCAGTCCACCCCACCCCTATATAAGGCCCAAACCCCTACCCCGGCCCCTAACTGAACACCCCCTCCCCTCTACTGTTCATCATCCCTTCCGGAACCCACCCCTAACCCTAGCTGCCCTAAGACCCCAAAGCCTGAAACCCGGCGGCATCAACGCTGCCGGTCACCAACTTAACACCCTAGGACCCCCTGAACATCCCCTACACGAATCCGACCTTATTTTCCTTCGAATCAGGCCCCAACTCTTCGAATCTTAAATCGAAGGTTGGCCTGAAAACCTGATCTTCTCCGATGGCTTCCAAAATAACACCACAATTTCCCCTGACAACCCTCGTTGTGGATCTGGTGTTGGTTTTGTTCGAATCGCCTCAGAACTCTTCGAATCTTCTTTTGAAGGTTCGAATCAAATCTGAACTCACTCAGATTCTTTCCAAATTAACACCAAACGACCCCTAGGCCTCCCTCACCCTTGTGTCATGTTTGGTTCCCTTCGAATCTGACCAGAAATGGTTAAGTCCCAAATCGAACCTTCAGAAACCCTAAATTTTCCAAGAGTGGAATCTTTTTCACTTCAGACAAAGATTGAGGTTTAATCGACCTTAGTCAAAGTATTTTCAGTAGAAAAATACTTCGACTAAGGTCTGTTTGATTTCAAACAAAGTCCAAATCCAAGTTGAGTTCGAGTCGGAATAAAATTGAAGATTCAAAGGTATTTTTTCTATTTATTTTGTGTATTATACGTGTATTTTTGTGTTTGTTTTAGTCTGTGTAACTTTCCCATCTTTTATTGTCATACTTTCTCCTACCTGTCTATTTGATTTGAAATGAGAATTGTTTCTGTTGGTTGTGCTTAGTTACAATGTGTGTAATCGACTCGATTAAGTTCGTCGATTAGTTGTATTGTGAATCTTGTTTATGAAAATGTTGACTGAAGCAACCTGTTTCGGATGGATTATTTGTTGTAATCAATTGTTTCTTATTTGATTAATACTCGTTAATTAAGTCATCTTTGTTTATAGTTCAATAAAATCCATCAAATGAATGTTGTGTACATATTATTTTCTGAACAGGACATTGTCAGTATATTGACAATGCTCTTGTGTGTATTTGCTTTTAGTCCAATGCAATTGAATTATTAGGCTAAATTCAGTATAATAGTATTGTAATGTTTGAATTCAAGTTCACAAATGTTGGTTAGATATCATTGTGTTAGGAGTTACAATTTTAGTCAGGATACAGTCCAAACTTTAGGATTGGTTATAGCTGCTTAAACAGATTTTAAAATCTGTATTGTGAAATTCTGAATTTGAGACAGTAATAACAGTAATTACAGTAGGTCAGGGGCATTTCTGGGAATGAAACAGTAAAAAAAGGGTGTTAGTGCTAGTGTATTATAATGTAATGTTAATGGCTATATTTAAGTAATAAAGGGGGAACAAGGGATAATGGGGCTGCTTAAAATCAGGATAGGATCATTTAATTTATTCAAAAGCAGTTTTTAATGGAACTTTTGATTTTAAAAGGAGAAGGGGGTCCAAGAAGCACTTAAATTGCCTAGGACCAGCCCTGTATAAATACAGGAGCTGGACAGACAGTTTTGAGGGAGAGTTTTTTAGAGAATAGGGGCAGTTTTCAGAAGAAGAGAGTTTGAGAGATAGAGCTTAAGGCAGATTTTAGGAGATTGAAAGAGGAAATCAAGCAGAAACAGAAATTTGAAAAGGAAGATAGAAAGAAAGGAAAACAGAGACACTAAAACAGAATTCTACATCGGAAATTAGTATTGAAGCTGATTCTGTGTTCT
Organism: Nicotiana tabacum; assembly: GCF_000715075.1. NCBI lineage: Eukaryota > Viridiplantae > Streptophyta > Magnoliopsida > Solanales > Solanaceae > Nicotiana > Nicotiana tabacum. The sequence continues at coordinate 6,350,250 of NC_134082.1, read as the reverse complement.
TGAAATTGAAAGTTTTCAGTCTGCTTTGTTCTAAACATCAAAAATCAGAGATATTACTCTTGGTATTGAATCTGTCCGGATTTGTTCGATCTCATTCTTCAGTTAAAAATCTGAAATTTCTTAAAAGTACTTTTACTGTGCATCTAGGCTCTTCGAATCCTATTCTTGTTCAGATTTGCTGTGTTATCGGTATATTCTACTGATTTTGTTACTGCTGCAACTGCTGAAACTTACTTCTTCTACCTCCATTTCCAGGTACATATCTTATTAAATTCTATGTTGGAAAGAGATTCGGCATGATAAATCAATGAAGTTTGAATTGCAGTTCTATTTTTCCATTTATCTAAGTTTGTTATTTTAAATTTCAGTTTTGTTTCATGTTATTTCACATAGAGGTATGCTGGACATGTTAATTATCAGTTGATCATTTTCTTTTGAAATTCATATAAGTATTGTAATAATTTTATCTATTCCAGAATTTCATTAAGGTATAATTATGGTTGAATTGTTAAGATAGGGAATATGGCATGAGGTTGGTTATTAATTAAGTCTTAGGACATTGTTAGACAGGTATAAAGTAGTCCGGGAATAAAAAGAAATGAGTGGTTAGTGTATTTCGATTGTTTGGTTGTGGATTAAGGCTAGATGATGATTGATTGTACTTAATTCATATATGGCATAATAATGATTATGGTTAACACCAATATTTGGAAGTTGCATTATTATCCTCCATTATGTTTGCAAACGTCAAAACAGGGTGAATAATGTTGTAGGCAATATTACTTTATTAAGTCAATTAGGTAGATTTATTCTCTTTCTCAAAATAACAAATGGCCTAGGAGGTTATAATGTGAAAGTTAGTAACAAGGGTTGATTATATATACATTTACGTTTAACCATAAGCAGAATCAATTATAATAATTTCGCCTATTCGATTAAAAACGAATATATGAGAATAAGTTGAGATGTACATGTACAGATTGCAACATTTTAAATCAATGGTAAGCAAAAAATAGAAATTGCATTAAGTAAATAATGAAAATTCTTGGAAAATATTTCTTTCCTTTATGAATCATTCATTTTCAGTTTCATATGCCATTTATTCTTTGGCATTTGGCATATATATATATATGTCATATTTGTTTTAAAGATAGTATTAATCATATTTTTATTATGTCCTTTGAATTTGAATAGTTGGAATGAATATAATTTATATTCGGAAATTATAATCAATGGGAAACATTTAATAAATTGTGAATTCTTTTTCAAGAATTAAGAGTATTTTAAATGAAGATTTCTCATAATATAATAAATAATTTGTGGAAAAATCCCCAATATCATTATGAATATTTTGCGCAATTAGGGATACGTTCGCGTACCCTGATTATTATTTTTAAAAGCAAAAAATTCGGATTATGCGTACGCGCAATTTCGAGCGAATATTTAATAAAAGAATTTTTCCAAAGGCGTTAAATCAATTTCATAAAAATCCGAGATGTACGGTTCACTATTCAAGAAAAACAAATATTCTTGATTCGACACAATTCCGAAAAAAATGATTGTTTAATAAATATATTACCAAAAGTTATCGTGTACACGTACGCGTGACACAATTCAGTATTTTTAAAAATTTATAACACGAATATACGTACGCGTAATTCGATTCGAAGAAGGGATCTCAATCACAATAAGTATAAGAGGTAGTAAAAACAGATAACATCTATATATTTAATAAAATCAAGATAATTAAGCCAATAATAAAAACAGTTAAGCGACCGTGCTAAAACCACGGAATTCGGAAATGCCTAACACCTTCTTCCGGATTAACAGAATTCCTTACTCAGGATTTCTGGTTTGCAGAATAATAAACAGAGTCATATTCTCCTCGATTCAGGGATTGAAATTGGTGACTTGGGACGCCTTAAAATTCCCAGGTGGCGACTCTGAAATAACTAAATAAATCCCGTTTCGACTGTCCTTTAATTGGAGAAAACTCCCCACGCGCCCCGCAGGCGCGGCAAAAAGTAGGTGCGACAGCTCTGGCGACTCTGCTGGGGAACGAACCCAGAATCTCTGGTTCAGGGTTTAAAGAATTCGAGCTTAAAATATCTGTGTTAATTGGCTTTATTTACTATGAGATTTTCTACTGTTTATATGCTAATATGCTAAATGTTGTTGTTTACCGCTTTAATATTATTTGAATTGTGAATATATACAACTGCTACGAAACCCCCTTCTTTCTGAGTCTTCTGAATTTATGGTGTACACGTGCGCGTGACCCACCTTTCTGTTAGAGTCGTACCAAATAAGACGGAGTTGGGACAAGTAACTAGGCCGGGCAGACTTTCGTGCTCCCGGTACGTTGCCCCCGCTTCGGCTCAAACTGTCCGTTTGGGTAAGCCAGGTTTAGAACAATCAACCTAAGGTTTTACACTTAGAATAACTCAGCCATGTACCGGATCCCTAGTAGGAACGAATATTTGCATCATATGCATTTGGCCTTGGAGACTCAACACAGGGGTTGGGTCTGTCTAGGACAGGTGAACCCAAAATAAAAAGACCATCATGATGCATCCTACTTGTTACTTGTGCATTCATTTGCCTCGAACATGCTTGTTGACCAGCTTAAAAAAATCATGGTAAGAAGAAAGGAATAAAATGGGTTGTTTTAAATTTCGAAAAAAAAAAGAGAAAAGGTTTTAAATCTTGAAATAAAGGTATTTAATAAATAATAATAAAAAAATTCGAAAATTACTTTTTTAGTATAAATTTTCAAAAATGAATTTTGACTTTATCAAAATTAAATTTCAGATACAAAATGAGCATCACACAAAGCCCCTCATCCACAAGTACGGAAGAATTTCTATGTCAGCTTCAAATGTGGTGGTATGATTTAGGCGAAGACGGTCAAAAATGGGTCGTCAAGCATTTGGGAAATCTCACGGACATTATGAAAGTTAAACCCCGTGATGATCTGATTGCGGCGTTAGTAACTTTCTGGGATCCTGTTCACAATGTTTTTCGTTTCTCTGACTTCAAGCTTACTCCTACATTAGAGGAGATAGCTGGATATACTGGTTTTGAAGGAAGTTTAAGAAATCAAAGCTTGATATTCACAAAAGCTCCTTCAGTACATCGATTCTTTGGTCTTTTGAACATCAGCAGTCAAATCAGGAAAAGCAATGTCATCAATGGATGTTGTTCCTTCAACTTTTTGTATTCAAGGTTCGGAAAATCAGATGGGTTTGAAATTCATGAAAAAGGCCTTACTAATAAGCAAAACAAAGACACTTGGCAGATTCACCGTCGATTTGCTTTCATGGTGGCTTTTCTAGGAGTCATGGTCTTCCCAAATAAAGAGCGAACAATTGATATTCGCACCGCAAAAGTTGTGCAAATCCTTACCACCAAAGAAAATCACACCTTTCTCCCCATCATTCTATCAGATATTTATCGGGCTCTGACTTTATGTAAATCAGGAGCAACGGTCTTCGAAGGATGCAAAATTTTGTTGCAAATATGGGTGATGGAGCATCTCCAACAACAGCCCAAGATCATACAATATGGGTCAAAAAATGATAATTGCATCGAGAGCTATGAGGAAAGAACAAAAAATTATCAAGCTCCAGAAGGGATAGAAGCATGGGTATCTCATCTAAAGGCTTTAACGGCAAGTCAAATTGAATGGACTCTGGGATGGTTCCCGATGAGGGAAGTAATACATATGTCAACCTCAAATAGTTATCTACTACTATTGGGATTAAGAAGCATTCAGCCGTATGCACCACTAAGAGTCTTAAGGCAACTAGGGAGATATCAAATAGTTCCTGATGATGAAGATTTGAGTATGCAAGTAATCGAATTACACCCAGAAGCCACTATTCCCGAAGCTCTACTTCAGCAGATGTGGAATGGATGTCGATACTTGAAAAGTGATACTCAAGTCCCAGACACTACAAAGGGTGAGATGAATCCTGGATATGCAAGGTGGTTCGAAAAACGGTCTCGCGTGGATGATGTACCAGAACCTGAGCTGAAAAGGCCAACAAAAAGACCCCATGTTCAAAACTTCAATGATAAAATCCAAGAGCGGTTGATCTGGGGAGAAAATGAAAAAGGGTACAAAGCAACTATCCATGCCCTAAAAGAAAATCTAAGAAGCCTCAGTTTGGAGAAAGATTTGCAAGAACAAGAAGCCGAAGGCGAGAAAAAGAGTCTAGCTTGTGAGAATGAAAATCTTCATGCTCGATTCCAAAAAATGAAAAGAGTTTCTGAAACGCCAAAGAGGAGCTGGAAGGATCAAAAAACCATCGTCAATCTCTTTGAAAGAATGCAAGATTATGATTTCATTCTTGCGGAAAAGGAAAGGGCATTGAGCAAAGCAAAAGAAAAGATCCAACAATTAAACGAAGAAGCCAGATCTAACAAGGAACACCAAGATAAGCAATCCGAAAAAGACAAGGCACAATTCAAGAAGGAAAAAGACTATTGGATGCGATCAGAAGACCAGCTTCGTGCACAACTAGAAGAGGCAAGAAGATGCAACAGAGAACACCAACAAGCAGACCTCGACAGGGAAAGAGCGCAAGCAAGATTAGAGCAGGCCAGACTCCGAGCTTTGTTAGAATCAGCTCTAGATCGTGAGAACCGTGTCAGAGATATAGCCACCACTCGTCAGCAGCAATTGCAAGACCAAGACCAACGTCTCCAAGGTTTCAGGGCACAAATCCACGACCTGACTGTCTTCACATCTCAAAGTTATGTAAACTGCCAAGGAATGGATTATGAAAGATTTACTGAGCATGCGCCCACTTTTGCTCGTCATCTAGCAATGGAGTTGGAAAGGATGTATCGTACGCTGGGAGGCTATCCAGGTCAAGCACCACATTGAGTAGATAACCCAATATTTGACAACAAAAGTGGAAAGTGGGGCACATTGTGAGATGTTAAGAATTGTATCTTTATTTTGATTTAAGTGTGTGTGTTTTCAAGCCATTTTCTTAAAGTTTTCAAATGTAATTCCATCTTTGTGTAATGAATAAAAATGATTGCCTTTGGTCCGAACTACGCAAGGTCTGATTCATGTAAGAACATGATACGTAGGCAATCTCTCAAATTCGACCACCACGATAAAAGATATATATAATAATGAATAACAATAAAAATTTCAAGAAGACTGGGACGACACAAGCAGCCGAGCAAATGCATAATAGAAAGGGATTATTTGTCTAGGAGCATTGCATCTCAACGTGTTATTATATATGTGTTAAACTCTCAAAACTAACAAGTTTGTTCATTTCCAGAATTCAAGCAGTTAGTTTCTCTAAAGATTATACTGGCATATTATCACTATCACACAAGATCAAAAGGACCAATACCCGAAAGTATGTCTATCCCAGATGTTGACACAGGTATGGAAATAGAAGAAATGGATGTTGGGAAAATGAAAGAAGAAATGTTTAAGCTCAAGCAGCAAATGGCTGAGATGTACCAAGCTTGGTCTACAGGACAGTTACCCCCATCTTACCCAAATAACCCTGCTCCATCAAAGACCCAAACTCAGGATAATATCACCACTGAATTATCCCCAAGTTTTCCCATTTATCAGCACTACCGAGGCACTACCTCTCAGACACCACAGTCTCCACCTCCAAAGCTAGTTCCGTACTTTCCTCCACCTATGACTCCTGTTTTCGTAGCACCTCCCCCTGCTACATTTCACAAATCTCCTAGTGAGCCTACATTCCAGGCCCAGGACAACCAATATTACCCTCCGGAGCCCACCCTCAAAGCCTCCGAAATTCATTCAACCACTCCTCATTTTGATCTCCCAACCGAAATTGACAAGCCAGCCAAAAATGCTGAGCAAGAAGAGATGTTCCGGAAGGTCAAGAGTCTAGAACAATCGTTCAGAGACATGCGAGGATTAGGTGGGCAAGTCAGTGTAGCCTACAAAGATTTATGCTTATTCCCCAATGTACAATTGCCAGTTGGCTTCAAGATGCCCAAATTTGACCTATACATCGGGCACGGCGACCTAGTAGCCCACTTAAGGGGTTTCTGTAGCAAGATGCGAGGAGCTGGGGGAAAGGATGAATTATTAATGGCATACTTCAGTCAAAGTCTAAGCGGATCAGCTTTGGAGTGGTATACACGCTAGGACCATGGAAGATGGTACACCTGGGATGACCTTGCACAGGCATTCGCATACCATTTCCAATACAATCTAGAAATCATCCCAGATCGGTTATCTTTGACCAAATTTGAGAAGAAACACAATGAGAGTTTCAGAGAGTATGGTTTTCGGTGGAGAGAACAGGCAGCAAGAGTAGATCCTCCTATGAAGGAGAGAGAAATGGTAGACTACTTCCTCCAAGCCTTGGAACCGACTTACTATGCCCATTTGGTTTCAGCGGTTGGGAAATCATTCAACGAAGTAGTGAAGATGGGAGGTATGGTAGAAGAAGGCCTCAAGACAAATAAAATCATGAGCTATTCAGCAATTAAGGCAACTACTCAAGCTATTCAAGGCGGAGTAGGAGGAATCGGAAGAAAGAAGAGGGAGGAAGCAGCCGTAGTTGATTCAGGAATTTGGTCGGGACCCAGAGGTTCACCGCTTTACTATAATCAAAAACGACCTCGCCCATCAGCTTACCACCATGATTCATCCCAAAACTACTATCACCCTTCAGAGCCTCATTTTTCTATTAACCATGCTCAAGCATACAATCAGCCGCCTGTTCACACCAATTGGCGTGCTCCTGTCACATCAAATACTTACCCACGAGCCTATCCCGGACCAAGTTTCAGGCCTAGGCCAGCATTCAGGGGGGAAGGGAACAGAAAAAGAAAACTTACACTCCATTGGGAGAGTCTTACACTAGTCTGTTCCACAGGCTGAGACAGTTAGACATGCTGAGACCAATACAATCCAAACTACCCAATCCTCCACCAAAGAATCTGGATTACACCATTAGCTGTGAATATTGCTCCGGTGCACCAGGCCATGATACGGAGAAATGTTGGCATTTGAAAAATGCAATACAAGAGCTGATTGATAATAATAAAATCGAGGTTCAAACCCCCGAAGCTCCAAATATCAATAGAAATCCAATGCCAGCCCATCAAGAGGCTAATATGATAGAAATCATACAAACTGATGGGAAGACAAAGAAGCCATCACAAACTGTCATGATGATCAAGTCTCATGAAACCCAGCCAGATAAGCAGTTAATGGAGGAGAAGCCGGCATCTAAGCAGAACAAAAATGGTGATGAACCGTCTATGATAGTCGATAAGGGATCATCGAGCAAAGTAGCCGCAAAACAAGAAAGGCCGAAAGTAATAGTACCAGGGGTTGCTAACAAACCCATTATATTCGTGGAAGGAGCACGTACAGATCAGGTTATTATTGCACCTGTAATCCAGCTGCCGATCATCAACAACAAAGCCATCCCATGGAACTACGAACGAGTGACTGTAATGTACAAAGGCAAAGAAATCAAGGAAGAAGTGTGTGAGGTGCAAGGCTTGACCCGTTCGGGAAGATGTTTTACTCCCGAAGAGCTGAGAAAAACTAAAAACAATCTAATGCCAACAAAGAGAGCTGTGACGGAAGAAGAGGCGGAGGAGTTTTTAAGAAAAATGAAACTCCATGATTATTCTGTTGTGGATCAATTAAAGAAGACCCCCGCTCAAATTTCATTGTTGTCATTACTAATCCATTCAGAGGAACACCGTCTGGCGTTGATGAAAATCCTGAATGAAGCTCATGTCCCTGAAAAGATCTCTGTAAATCATTTGGGAAAAATAGCCAACAGAATCTTTGAGACAAACAGAATTACATTTGCTGATGATGAATTGCCTGTGGAAGGTACCGAACACAACAGAGCTCTTTACCTCACCGTGAAATGTGAAAACTCCGTAGTAACCCGGGTATTGGTTGACAATGGGTCAAGTGCAAACATATGCCCTCTCTCCACTTTAAACAAATTAAAAATTAAAGAGGAAAGGATCCAGAAGAATAGTATCTGCGTACGAGGGTTTGACGGTGGAAGCAGAGATTCATTTGGCGACATAGTGTTGGAACTAACTATAGGGCCAGTTGAATTCACAATGGAATTCCAAGTGTTGGACATATCTGTTTCTTACAACTTGTTATTGGGTCGACCATGGATCCATGCTGCTAAAGCAGTCCCGTTAACACTACATCAGGCTGTCAAGTTTGAATGGGATCATCAAGAAATAGTCGTGCATGGAGAAGAAAGTTTAAATGCTCACAACAGTACCATTGTACCGGTCGAGGGAACAGAAAATGACCAGGGACCATGGGTATACCAAGTGACAAACACAGTGTCGATAGAGAAAATTCCAGAAGGGAAATACCTTCCGAATCCAAGGATATCCTCTGCATCAGTCATGATAGCTTATGAAATGTTAAAGAATGGCTTTATACCCGGCAAAGGTCTGGGCTTATTTCTGCAAGGAATTGTACAACCAGTATCTCTCCTCGAGAACTGGGGAACAGTCGGTTTAGGGTTCATACCCACCACCAATGACGTGATAAGGGCCAGGAAGTTGAAACACCAAGCATGGGTTCTTCCAAAACCAGTACCACATCTGTCAAAGTCTTTTGTCAAGACCGGTGCTAAAAATCGCCCGATAACAACAATTCCTAAATCCCGGGTCAATCCTGAGCAGGAATTAATTGAAAGATTCGAGAAATTGTTTAGTGATGTGAATATGTTGGAAAGCAGAGAAGGGTGTAGCAACGCAGAAGTTCAATTTGTTGGGCCAGAAACAAAGCTCAATAATTGGAAAGCCACTCCTCTCCCAATTCGAAAGGAGTCTTGGTAGTTTATTTTGATTTTCTTTCAGTTTGTTTGGGTTATTTCAAGGTTGTAATCCCAAAGTTTGTCTTACAGTTGGTTTGAAGTGTGCAAAACCTTGTTATCTTTCATCATCCAATAAAAAACAGTTTCCTTTTTATTATCATTCCTAATAGCTTTCTTTTCTTTTTCTTTTTTTCTGTACAGTTCCTTTTACGCTGGCTCTAGTGATATGGCATGCATGAGGAATCCTCAGCCCAGTCTTAAAAATCAATCTGGTTCCGAAATATTAATTCAAGAAATATATTGTGATTATGAATCAGAATATGATGAAGATGAGGTTTTTGAAGAGATTAGTAAAGAGTTAATTCACTTTGAGGAAAAAATCAAACCTAACTTAAGTGATACTGAGGACGTCAATATAGGGGACACGAGTAATGTCCGGGAAACTAAAATAAGTGTCCATCTGGAACCAAAGATCTGAGGAGAGTTAATTAAAGCACTCATAGAATTCAAAGATGTTTTTGCATGGTCGTATGACGACATCCCGGGCCTGAGCACTGATTTGGTGGTCCACAAATTGCCCACCGATCCAACGGTGCCTCCTGTCAAGCAGAGGCTGAGAAAATTCAAGCCTGACATGAGTATGAGAATTAAGGAAGAAATCACCAAACAATTGGAAGCAAAGGTCATTCGAGTCACTCGATATCCTGTTTGGTTGGCCAATGTCGTTCCTGTGCCAAAGAAAGACGGCAAAATTAGAGTATGCGTCGACTATCGCAATCTCAACAAAGCAAGTCCAAAGGATAATTTCCCATTACCCAATATCCATATTTTGATCGACAATTGTGCCAAGCATGATATAGGGTCTTTCGTGGATTGTTATGCCGGGTATCATCAAATTCTAATGGATGAAGAAGATGCAGAAAAGATGGCATTCATCACACCATGGGGAACTTATTACTATCGGGTAATGCCATTCGGTCTAAAGAACGCCGGAGCAACCTATATGAGAGCAATGACCACAGTGTTTCATGATATGATACACAAGGAGATTGAGGTATACGTGGATGATGTGATCATAAAATCAAAGCATCAGGCCGACCACGTTGGGGATTTGAGGAAGTTCTTCTTAAGACTTCGCAGGTACAACCTCAAGCTTAACCCTGCCAAATGCGCATTTGGAGTTCCATCCGGAAAGTTGCTGGGATTCATAGTCAGTCAACGAGGCATCGAGCTAGATCCGTCAAAGATTAAAGCCATTCAAGAACTGCCACCTCCAAAAAACAAAACTGAAGTAATGAGTTTGTTGGGGAGGTTAAATTATATCAGCAGGTTTATTGCTCAGCTCACAACAACCTGTGAGCCAGTTTTCAAATTGTTAAAAAAGGATGCTGCAGTCAAATGGACCGATGAGTGTCAAGAAGCGTTCGATAAAATAAAAAGGTACTTATCAAACCCACCCGTGTTGGTCCCGCCAGAGACAGGAAGACCTTTGATTCTTTACTTGACGGTTTTGGAAAATTCATTTGGTTGTGTATTGGGGCAACATGACCTCACTGGCAGAAAAGAACAGGCCATCTACTACCTTAGCAAGAAGTTCACAGCTTATGAGGTTAAGTATACTCATCTGGAAAAGACATGTTGCGCCCTAACATGGGTAGCTCAAAAATTGAAACACTATTTGTCATCCTACACGACTTACCTCATTTCTCGGTTGGATCCATTGAAATACGTTTTTCAAAAGCCTATGCCAACGGGAAGACTTGCAAAGTGGCAGATATTGCTCACGGAATTCGACATCATCTATGTGACTCGAACTGCAATGAAGGCTCAAGCACTGGCCGATCATTTAGCCGAAAACCCGGTCGATGAGGAATATGAGCCGTTGAAGACTTATTTTCCTAATGAAGAAAAAATGCATATCGACGAGGTGGAACAAATGGAAAAACCTGGCTGGAAACTTTTCTTTGATGGAGCCGCTAACATGAAAGGAGTCGGAATAGGAGCTGTAATCATTTCTGAAACAGGGAATCACTATCCTGTTACGGCCCAATTGCGATTTTATTGCACCAATAATATGGCTGAATATGAAGCTTGCATTTTGGGGTTAAGGCTAGCTGCAGACATGGGTATCCGAGAAATCTTAGTCATGGGAGATTCGGATCTTTTGGTACATCAAATTCAAGGAGCATGGGAAACCCGAGACTTGAAGCTCATCCCATACCGGCAATGTCTACATGATCTTTGTCAGCGGTTTCAATCAGTGGAATTCCAACATATTCCAAGAATCCATAATGAGGTTGCCGATGCATTGGCTACCCTGGCATCAATGTTGCACCATCCAGACAAAGCTTATGTAGATCCAATACATATTCAAGTCCACGATCAGCACGCTTATTGCAATATGGTTGAAGAAGAATTTGATGGTGAACCATGGTTCCACGACATCAAGGAGTATATCAGAATGGGGATATATCCCGCACAAGCCACAGGAGATCAAAAGAGGATCATAAGGCGACTGGCAAATGGATTCTTCTTAAGCGGAGGGGTTTTGTATAAAAGAACACCAGATCTTGGATTATTAAGATGCATAGATGCCAGACAAGCTACAGCTGTCATGTCTGAAGTACATTCAGGAGTCTGCGGACCCCACATGAGTGGATATGTATTGGCAAAGAAAATCCTCCGAGCCGGTTACTATTGGCTTACCATGGAGCGAGATTGTATCAGTTTTGTGCGCAAGTGTCATCAATGCCAAATACACGGAGATTTGATTCATTCTCCACCATCCGAGTTGCACACAATGCCGGCACCATGGCCCTTCGTTGCCTGGGGCATGGATGTGATTGGACCAATTGAACCGGCAGCATCCAATGGACACAGGTTCATTCTGGTAGCTATTGATTATTTTACCAAATGGGTTGAGGCCAAGACATTCAAATCAGTGACCAAGAAAGCTGTGGTCGATTTTGTCCACTCAAATATCATATGTCGATTTGGAATCCCGAAGGTGATCATCACAGATAACGGTGCTAATCTTAACAGCAACTTAATGAAGGAAGTATGTCAACAGTTTAAGATTACACATCGCAACTCTACCCCATATCGGCCCAAGGCGAATGGAGCAGTAGAAGCAGCCAACAAAAACATAAAGAAGATACTTCGGAAAATGGTAGAAGGTTCAAAACAATGGCATGAAAAATTACCATTTGCATTATTGGGATACCGCACTACTGTTCGCACTTCAGTAGGAGCCACTCCTTATTTGTTGGTATATGGCACTGAAGCAGTAATTCCTGCGGAAGTTGAGATTCCTTCCCTTCGGATCATCGCCGAAGCAAAGATTGATGATGATTAATGGGTCAAAACCCGTCTAGAACAGTTAAACTTGATTGATGAAAAACGATTGACCGCAGTATGCCATGGTCAATTATATCAAAGAAGAATAGAAAGAGCATACAACAAAAAAGTGCGTCCTCGGAAGTTTGAAGTAGGTCAGCATGTGCTGAAACGTATTCTTCCACATCAAGTTGAAGCAAAAGGCAAATTTGCCCCGAATTGGCAAGGACCATTCATTGTGACCAGAGTATTATCGAATGGTGCACTATGCTTAACAGACATTGAAGGCAAGTGCATAGACATCGCGATCAATTCTGACGCGGTAAAGAGATATTATGCATGAATTTTTGAATGTTTGTATTTAGCATTATTTCGAAGATTGGAATGACAAAGGCAATTTATTCTGCTATCCGAAACACTATACCCTTTTTTCCCCTTTGAGCCATACTTGTTTCTTTCCTACCCTCTCTTGGAATCAATGAAAATTAAGTAATAAAAAAAATCACTATCATCCGGTGAACTACGTTTGACCTGATTCCTCAAAGAAGGATACGTAGGCGCTTCACGGCATGGTCATAGGGTGCACAATATACATAAAATATGCACAAAAAGAAACATCAAGCGACCCCAATCAAGGAACTGGGGCAACAATCATACACAAAGCAAATAGAGAAGAAAAATCAACATAAGGATTTAACGAGGTTCGGCCAAACCTAATCCTCGGGGCAAAAGCAAAGAGAGTTTTCCACTATGAATGAGAAGAAAAGCACAATACAATCTATAGAATCCCCAACTACAACCCCTATATATAGATCCCAAAAGGTCCCAAACATATATGAGAAAGGTTTTCCAATTTGACAAGTACTATAGGTTTTCTTTTTCCAAATCTATTAGGACAATGGATTTTTCTAAATCTATAGGACTATGGGTTTCCTAAAAATACAAGGAAATAATTCAAGCCACAAATAACAGCAGACATGTCAAGAAATGAAGTGACCTTGATAGAACATAATCATCCGCTGTTTCTTCAATCATCCGATGCTACTGGTCTAGTTCCAATTCCCATCAAACTTGCATGAATAGAAAATTATGCCCTATGGAGTAGGGTGATAAAGTTAGCACTGAGAGTAAATGGCATCTTGGATTTGTGGATGGTCCATGTGTCAAAAGCATGTGGAGAGGAGAACTCGCTGAGCAATAAGAGAAATATAATGTGATTGTGTCGTCATGAATCAGAAGTACAGTCGTAGGAGAGTTAATGCATAGCGTATTTCTTCACATGCGAAATAACTCTGGAGCGATTTCAAAGAAAAGTTTGATAGGTGTAGCTTAATGAGAATCTATCAACTTTGGGCAGAAATTGCTAGAAACATGGGACAAATACTATGACCAGTTACTATACCAAAATGAGTGATTTGCAGAGTGAATTGGATGTGTTGGTGCTGAATTCTACATGTGATTGTGAGGAATCTAGACCATCCTTCGAACACTTAGCACAACAGAAATTATTACAATTTCTGGTGGGACTAAATAAGACTTACAGTAATGTAAGAAACAATCTATTATTGAAAAGGCATGTTGTTCCTGTGAGGCCTATGCAATTGTAACACAAAAAGAAAGCCAAGGGTCATTAGCAGTTGTTGATATAAATAGATATATGATGGCAGGAAGAGGTCGGGCTTTTAAACTAAAGAAAATTAGGCTAATTTGTGAACATTGTGGCTACAAAGTACACTTGAAAGAAAATTGTTACAAAATAATCAAATATCCAGCTGATTTTAAAAGCAAGAATAAATTTCAAGGTGGAGGAGCTAGATCTTAAGTGAGAATGGGAATTTACGCCAAGTCGCATAAGGGGCATCATAAAGCTTTCTGGTTGCTTTGGTGATTATCCTCGTAGTAATATTACTTGGGAGGAACCTACAATTTAATAAATAAAACAAATTAATATCTTAGTAAAAACTGTACATAAAAATAACAAATAACTCTTACACATCACCCTTAGGGACTATGATGATCCTGCCATACTGATCATAATGCACCTCCTTGTCAGTAGCAGCAACAGTAGTATCATCGTCCGAAACATGTGTATCAGAGGCATGTGTGGAAGGAGTAGAGGGGTCAGAGCTACTATCCCGCAAGCGAAGGCCTCTAATAGGTGGAGACGCTGATAACGATAGATGTGATCCCTGTGACTGCGACATAGCTGCACGGATCGTAAGTGGCTATGATACTGACTGTTGTGACCCGAGTGGCTGTGACCCAACTGGCTGTGACACTGATGGCTATGATCCATGTGGCTGTGACATAGATCGATGCGATCTATGTGATGCTGCTGGGCGAGATCCACGTGGTAGTGAGGCAGGTGGACTGTATGTCGGATGCAAAGTCCGATGGCCCTGTGAAGAAACACCCAGGGTCTGCACGAAGGTGTAGGGCTGGTGATGCTATGGCAACTCAGTATAGCCATGGGGTAGAGGCTGTGGCATAGTGATAGGCAAATCAGAAGATGGTGGAAAAGATTGATGAGTAGTATCATCTACCCTCCTCTTTTGCTTCCTAGCCTTTTCTCGACCCCGAGAACCACTACCTTCATTGTTACCTCGACCCTTTCCTGTCATATGCATAATATAATACATATTTAGATTGAAACATATAAGGAAACTATCTATAAGCGAGAGTTATCGAAGAAACCAACTTTTTAAAGCTCATCGACGTATTCTTCCTCGTCAGAGAATTCTTCTTCCTCGTCAGAGAATTCTTCTTCCTCGCTAGTTTGAGCTTCATCAGTTGATTATTCTTCCTCGTTTTCTATAATTCTTACTTCATTTATATCAACTTCTTCCAATATGTGTTCAGGATGTTCTAAATCATTTTCTAAAAGTTTGTCCACTATTTGGTGAACACTGGAGATATCGTTTTGATATGCAACATCTAACACATTCTTGACTTTGACCCTACCTACAGGCTTAGTTTTGATTACAACCCACCAATCAGACTTATTCCGTCGAAATGTATAAGGAGCATAATACACTTTCCTAACATTATGTGCAATTATGAAAGGATCATATCGATCATACTCCCTCGTATGATTAACCTCAATTATGTTATATTGATTGTGTACTCTCGTACCTCTTGTTGGATTTGGGTCAAACCACTTGCATCTAAAGATAATAATTTTCTTAAATGGCCTACCTGAATATTCTAGTTCTATTATTTATTTGAGCACACCATAATAATCAATATCTCCAACTTGGTTGCCATCACCACCTTGAATCCACACCCCACTATTGTTGCTTTTTATTTTTATTTTTAGAGCAACCCTCTATATGAAACTTATAACCATTCACAACGTACTTGGAATATGTTGTGACCTCAACCCCAGGTCCCCAAGATATATCTTTCAAAAATTGATTTACACCATTATTTGGATCATTTACCTACATATTGTTAACAAAATTCATAAGTTAGCATAACTTCCAAACATTGTTTACCTATATAGTGTTAGAATATTTTAAGGATATACTTACAAATTGTTTCAACCACCTATGAAATGTCGTATATACAGCATCTTGGCCAAATTGACCCACGAAGTGACTGTGACACATCAAATATTTTTAGTAGTTGCATTGAGATGTAATCACAGTAAATTTTATATTTTGATAACTATTAAATCAATACTTACTTGAGAAATGGTACTACTTCCGGACAATTTAGCAACACATGAAGTGTAGCTAACTTGAACTCCATATCACTCAAATTTCTCTTTCTACCATCCTTAGAACATCGGCCTGGTTGATTGAATATGGACATAGGTGGATATAATGGATCATTCGTAAGGTCGACCGTGTGCCTGTTGGGCCTATTCCTAGCACATGGCACGTTGCTCTCAAAATAATAAGAACAAAAATGAGCAGTTTCCTTTGCAAGATAAGCTTCGCATATAGATCCTTCAATTCTATTCCTCTGCTTAACAAATTGTTTGCATTTGCCAATTGTCCAACATAATTTTAGGTTAGTCAAGAACATTCAAATAAAACAGAAAATTATATATGGACTATAATATTACCTCTCAAAGGGATACATCCATCTGCATTGAACAGGCCCTCCAAGTCGTGCCTCGTGTACAAGGTGGATTGGAAGGTGTTCCATCACATCAAAAAACCCATATGAAAATATCTTTTCCATCTTACCCGAAGTTACACGAATGTTCTGATCCATCTGGCGTAGGTTTTCTTCCTTTAATGTGGAAGAACGCAAGTCTTTGAAAAACAAACTAATCTCAGTGATGGGTTTCCAGATTCTTTCAGGCAAACCAAAAAACGCAATAGGCACTAAGGTCTCCATGAAAATATGACAGTCATGACTTCTCAAATGGCTCAACTTCCCTACCTCCATATCAACTTGTTTCTCAAAATTCGACGCATAACCCTCAGGCATCTTCAATTTCGTTACCCAATCATAAATCTGTCGTCTTTCCTCCAAAGTGAATGTGTAACTTGCTTTGGACTTGAATAACTTACCATTGTTTGCTG
Source organism: Nicotiana tabacum (assembly GCF_000715075.1). NCBI lineage: Eukaryota > Viridiplantae > Streptophyta > Magnoliopsida > Solanales > Solanaceae > Nicotiana > Nicotiana tabacum. The sequence continues at coordinate 6,333,545 of NC_134082.1, read as the reverse complement.
TCTGCAAGTGTAATTCAGGCCACCTGCAATATTATTGTAAGTCCATTCTAGCCTTCGTGTTATCCTTTGTCTTACCTTTAACATCCATCACTGTGTTGAACAAATTGTCAAAATAATTCTTCTCAATATGCATGACATCAAGGTTGTGATGGAGAAGATTATCCTTCCAATAAGGCAACTCCCAAAATATACTCTGTTTGGTCCAATTATGAGTAACACCGTATCCGGGGAATCTATGCGGTGGAACTTCAGTAACTTTACTGAAGTTCTGGAACCTCTCCCAAATTTCATCACCTCAAAGTATCGGAGGTGGATAATCATATTCCAGTTTATTCTTTTTGAAAGCATTTTTCATCCTTCTAAACTCATGACCCTCAGGCAATAATTGACGATGACAATCAAACCATGATTGCTTTTGGCCATGTTTCAAAGTGAATGCTTTACTATTTTCCATGCAGTAAGGACAAGCTAGCTTCCCAACAGTCATCCACCCAGACAACATTCCATACGCAGGAAAATCATTAATTGTCCGCATTAAATTAGCATGCAAATTGAAATTCTGCTTGGTTGATATGTCATATGTTTAAACACCATCGTACCACAATTGTTTTAGCTCATCAATCAAAGGTTGCAAATATACATCTATCAAACTTTTCGGATTACGTGGACCAGGGATAATACAATTTAAGAATATATATAGACTAGTCATGCACAACTCGGGTGGTAGATTATAAGGTGCAAGAAAGACAGGCCAACATGAATACGGTGTCACAGATACAGAAAAATGCGTGAAGCCATCCGCACACAGACCTAACCGAATGTTCCTTGGTTCACTAGCAAAACATGGATATGTCCTATCAAAGTGTTTCCAAGCTTCTCCATCTGAAGGATGGCACATAACACCAGGTGGTCTTCTATTTTCAAAGTCCCATCTCATATGAGGAGAAGAACTCATCGACTCATATAACATCTTTAGCCTAGGTATAAGAGGTAAATAATGCATCGCCTTGAGAGCGACCATCTTCCCGCTGGAAAGCCTCTTGAAACGAGACTTTCCGCAAAATTTACAACTGCTTAAATTTGCATCATCTTTATAATATAGCATGCAACCATCTTCACAACAATCAATTCTCATTGACGAAAGTCCTAACTTAGAAACTAATCTCTTTGCCTTATAGAAATCACTAGGTAATTCGATTTCCTCGTCAACTAGTTCACGCATAAGGTCAATGAAAGAATCCATGGCTGCTTGAGAAATATTCCAATCAGATTTGATACTTAGTAATCTAACTGCAACAGACAACTTAGAGTGCGGATGTCCTTCACGTAGTGGACGACAAACTTCCTCTACCTGTTCATAAAAATGTCTTGCTTCATCATTAGGAGTTTGTTCAACATTTTCGTTGGGCTCACCCCCAAAGTGCATTCCAAAAGCATTCACAACCATATCATGAATTCTGGAATCACTATTTCTATTCTCCCTCGACCTACTATTTTCACCAACAACCATGTTATAAATTATCCCATGGCTACCATCCATCTCTCCATGATTAGTCCACACAAAGTAATTCGCTATAAACCCTACCATATAAAGATGAACCTTAACTTCTTCCGGTTTTCCAAACTTCATACAGTCGCACTTAACACAAGGGCACCTAATTACTCCTTTTATGTATGGCGGAAGCGACATTGTATGTCTAATAAAGTCCTCAACCCCTTCTACAAAATCCTCCAGCAATCCCCGCCGATTAGGATAATTCCTTTTGTACATCCAAGAACGATGTTCCATCTATTTAAATAAAGCAAGAACAAATTAAATTAGTTAATTCATAGCCTAACCTTTTTTAGTTAACTAAAAGTCCAATTCATATTCTATTATTGTTGCTTCATAAAATGAAATTTAACCCCATATATAAATTAGTCTACCTAAATAGTTAATTTATCTGAACCCTAAAAGTATTAATAAGAACCCTACAAATTGCAAATAATATATAACATGGAGAAATTGAACCCTAACATGGAGAAATTAAATCCTAACATGGAATTAACTTTGAACTAAATATAGTTGAACAAATAATATATAAATTTGAACCCTAATATATTTGAATTGAACCCCTAAAATCACTGTTTTTCGGAAAAATAAAAGAAAGGAGAGAGAAACTAACCTTGGGAGTGGAGGTTGCCGGAATTTGCTGCTGCCGTCAGAGGTCGCCGGTGGCGGGGGCGTCGCTGCTGCTGGAAGTCAGAGGGGGAAGGTGTTTTGAGTGTTAGAGGAGAAAGATTTTAATTTGGGGAATAATTTTGAAAGAATGGACCTGAAACCCGTTTTGGCTCCTGTTAAAAAAAATAGCGAACTTGGTCGCTATTTTGGTAGCCAAATTATTTTTGACTGTTTGACCAAAATAGCGACCAACATTGGTCGCTATATTTGAAAATAAATAAATAAAATAATTATTTTCCTCTTATATATATATATATATATATATATATATATATATATATATATATATATATATATATATATCCTACAAAAGCGACCAACTTTGGTCGCCTTTTGGTCAAACGGTCAAAAATGGCGACCAACGTTGGTCGCTATTTTGGTCAAACAGTCTATACTTAGTGCATAGTATAGCGTAAGTATATATATTATATATATATAAGCTATATTCGATACAGTATTACCTAATACACTTATACTTAGTGCATAGTATAGCGTAAGTACATATTATATATATATATATATATATATATATATATATATATATATATATATATATATATATATATATATATAAGTTGTATTTGATACAGTATTACCTAATACACTTATACCTAGTGCATAGTATAGCGTAAATACATATATTATATATATATATAAGTTGTATTTGATATAGTATTACCTAATACACTTATACTTAGTGCATAGTAAAGCGTAAGTAGATATATATTATATATAAGCTGTATTCGATATAGTATTACCTAATACACTTATACTTAGTGCATAGTATAGCGTAAGTATATATATATTATATATAAGCTATATTCAATATAGTATTACCTAATACACTTATACTTAGTGCATAGTATAGCGTAAGTACATATATTATATATATATAAGCTGTATTCGATACAGTATTACCTAATACACTTATACTTAGTGCATAGTATAGCGTAAGTACATATATTATATATATAAGCTGTATTCGATACAGTATTACCTAATACACTTATACTTAGTGCATAGTATAGCGTAAGTACATATATTATATATATAAGCTGTATTCGATACAGTATTACCTAATACACTTATACTTAGTGCATAGTATAGCGTAAGTACATATATTATATATATAAGCTGTATTCGATACAGTATTACCTAATACACTTATACTTAGTGCATAGTATAGCGTAAGTACATATATTATATATATAAGCTGTATTCGATACAGTATTACCTAATACACTTATACTTAGTGCATAGTATAGCGTAAGTACATATATTATATATATAAGCTGTATTCGATACAGTATTACCTAATACACTTATACTTAGTGCATAGTATAGCGTAAGTACATATATTATATATATAAGCTGTATTCGATACAGTATTACCTAATACACTTATACTTAGTGCATAGTATAGCGTAAGTACATATATTATATATATAAGCTGTATTCGATACAGTATTACCTAATACACTTATACTTAGTGCATAGTATAGCGTAAGTACATATATTATATATATAAGCTGTATTCGATACAGTATTACCTAATACACTTATACTTAGTGCATAGTATAGCGTAAGTACATATATTATATATATAAGCTGTATTCGATACAGTATTACCTAATACACTTATACTTAGTGCATATATATATATATATATATATATATATATATATATATATATATATATATATATATATATATATATATATATATATATATATATATATATATATATATATATATATATATATATATATATATATATATATATATATATATATATATATATATATATATATATATATATATATATATATATATATATATATATATATATATATATATATATATATATATATATATATATATATATATATATATATATATATATATATATATATATATATATATATATATATGTGTGTCTATATGAGAATTACTCCCAAAAAGTTAAAATAAAATAATTTTTCTTTGCGTGCAATTTTAGAATTTTAGTTGCATTTTTGATAATTGTTTGTATTTTTGTCTGTGCATGTGTATTTGTTAAATTAATAAAACAAATATGAAAAATATGTCATATTTGCATTTAAAATGTAATTCTACAATTAGATGTAATTAAGTTTATTTTACAAAATGAGAAAATCATAACAATAATGTACGTTACATTTTTAGCACTTAATGTCCAAATTGTGTGATTTTTTTTCATTAGTCGCTATTTAATTGTGTGTTAATTGTTACTAAGAGTTAATTATTATTTCCAGATAATGTTTGGGTTTTATAATTTAATCTTAGCATTCTAGCTTTGTTATTAATTAAGAAATTGAATAAATAGAAAAGGATAAAAATAGAAGAGATCGGATTGAGCCTTTTCTTCAATTTTAAGTCACAGGCCCAAAGAGACCCAATCTTCCCAAACGACCCAGTCCATTTCGAACTGGGTCGACCCAGTCCATAACCTAAAAGACCCAAACCCCCTTTTCATTTTTCTTTCATTTTTCTTTCATTTTTCATAAAACAAAACAAAACAAAAAAAAAACAAAAAAACCCTAAACTACCCCCCCCCCCCTCTCTCTTCTTCTTCCTCTCTTTCCCTCTTCTTCTCCAAAACTCACAAAGCTCCCCTCCCATGGTTGCCCCTCTCCCGTCGTCCCCTTCATCCCCCTCCCCATTGGCAACACACACACACGCATAGCAACACACAGCAACAAACACACACACACACTCACGCATACACTCTCGCACACACACACACACACAAACACAACGAAACACATACACTGCTGCGTCTTGTTCTTCTTCGACGTCTTCACGTCGTTCACTCCACCATTATTTTCTTCGTCGCACCATGAACCCCCAGCTCCAAGCGACCATCGTCGTCTTGTTCCAAACGATCAGCTGCACCATGGACGACCTCTTCGCCATGGCTGCTACGTCCACGGTGTCTGATTCTTTTCCTCGATGTTCCTGCTTCTTCCAGCTTCGTCAGCATTCGAGGGGAGCTCGTTGCTACTGCTACTCCTGTAGCTGCTACTGTTTCAGCAGCGCGCTGCTGCTGCTTCAGTTCTCGTCGTCGCCAAACACCCCTCCATCGAGCTTCGTCTATTGTTTAAGTATCCGGGCAGATTCGTGTGATTTTGGTGCAATAATTGTTTCCGGGCAGATTTTTTTCCGTTCGAGTTCGTCGTTGCTTCGATCCGGTTAGTGGGTTTGAGTTTCATTTTGTCTGTATTTTGTTTTGATATTCTCGGATCTAAAATCGATAAATGTTTGATTCTTGTTTTGTTCTTGTTTATCGCTTAATTAATTTTTTCCAGTTTGTTCATGTGTTTTTATTAGTTTAATTTTTAATTGAAATTTAATTAATTATTTTTCAGTTTGTTTCATGTGTTTTTATTTATTTTTGTAAAAGAAATTGTTAGTTTAATTTTAATGTTGTTAGATTCAAATTGAAATTGTTAGTTTAATTTAATGTAAAAGAAATTGTTAGTTTAATTTTAGTTTAATTTGTAAAAGAAATTGTTAGTTTAATTTTACTGTTTTTAGATTCGAATTGAAATTTAATGAATTATTTTTCAGTTTGTTTCATGTGTTTTTATTTATTTTTGTAAAAGAAATTGTTAGTTTAATTTTAATGTAAAAGAAATTATTAGTTTAATTTTAATGTAAAAGAAATTGTTAGTTTAATTTTTAAAAGAAATTGTTTGTTTAATTTTAGTTTAATTTTTAAAAGAAATTGTTAGTTTAATTTTAATGTTGTTATATTTAAGTTGAAATTCAAATAATTATTTCTTCTTCGGTTTGTTTTTGTTCGTTTTAAAAGAATTTAGTTGTAATATAGAAATATGATACTTTAATCGCTGGAATCATCCATCTTTGTTGATTAGTTTAGATTAAATTCGTGTTCATCTTTTGTTGAAGTTCGTTCTTAATCCGGTAATTTGATGTGAGTTTATGTTTTAAATGCTTGATTTAATTTAAATATTCATCTTGGTTGTATTGTTGTTAGATTTAGTTTAAAATTCCAATGATTATTGAATTTAGAAATTCAAATCTACTTGTTTGTTATGTTCAATTTATTAATATTATTGAATCTGAAAATATATGTGTTGTTAAAAATATCGTTCAGTCAAAATAAATTCGATTGTTGATTTGTTGTTCATCGTTTAAGTTTGAATTTGTTGATTGAACTGGATTAAGGATTGGTTATAGCTGGTAATTTAATTTTAGGTTCTTAGATAATTTTGAAGTTTGAACAGATTTTGAATCATGACAGTAACAGTAATTTTAGGGGTAAAACGAAAATTAACCAATTAGGGATTATTTAATTATGGTGGGGGACAAGACATAATGATGAAAGCAAAAAGGAAAAGGTTGATAATGATGTTTTCTTTTCAAAAAAAGGGAACATGGGGGGCCCATGTTGACTACTTTTACTAAAGTAAAAGTGTAGGTAATAATAAAAAGTTAAAGGGTGCACATAGTAAAAGAATATTGGGTTAATAAAGTAAAAGAGGTAAAAAGGGTAGTAATAATAGTTTAAAAAGTAAAAGGAATTGGGTAAAAATAAAAAGAAAGAGTCTTGCTTGTGGATATAAAAAGATGACTCATTTGACACTTAAGAGGAGAAGATTTTTGGGAGATAAAAACTGGAGAACTAAAGAGGAGATAACAACTGACTTTTAATATTGAGGAAGAGGATTTCCTAATATCCGAATACTATTTCCTTCTAATCCTAAGTGTGATCTCTGCCTCCTGTTTGCTTCCGGGATTTTTAATTGGCTTCTTGAGTTAGTTATTGCTTTATTAAGTGGTTGCTGGAATTTCTGCTTGATTTTCAAGTCTACTGCTGGGTTTTCCGACTACTGGTTGTTTGTTGTTGTTGCGCTGTTTCTACTGCTGCTGATCCTATTCTTCCTTTCTTTGTATTCAAATACCGGGTACACTACTCTGAATCATTTCGACATATATATTGAAGCTTAAATGAAATGGCCAGAAGATTTAAGTTTTTAATTATAGAATATTCGTATTTTTAGTTAAATATTCATTATGTGTTTCATGTTATGTAAATGGTAGAAGTATGTATAATGTGAAGCATTAAATTGCAGAACTAGTGGATGGGTGTCAGTATGAACACCATAAGTATTGGTTTCGGCTTTGTTAATTTTTAGTTTAAAATCGCATTCAAATCGTTAGTAATTATTCAAATGGGAAATCGATTTAATTTGGGGGAAGGTTAGTAAAATTTTGATGCGAATTTACAAATTTCGGAATAGAAGTAATTTGAGTTTTTTTTCTTATCTTTTAATCTTGTCAGTAACGAAGATCCACAATTATTAGGCAAATATAATAGGCCAATAATTTTGTAGAATCAGTAGGCTTGAGGTTTTTTATGGGTGATTCAATGTTGCAAGGCTAAGAACATTAATCCATTTGGTGCAAGTTTGAGCAAGATGAGACAACGTTTAAGTTTAATAAATTTTTAATAAGCTTTAGTAATTATGATTAAATCTAGTTTTTTTAATGGTTACGTAATTAATTCCAATAGTTTTTTTAAAAAAAAAACAATATAAGCTTTAAGCTAGCTATAATTGATTTCTTTTGAATTTTAGTTGTCGCATTTCATATTGTATTTACAATTTCGAATTTCTTTTATTTTTTTAGTAAAATTCCTTTCCATTAGCTAGCTATAATTGAATTCTTTTGAATTTTAATTGTCGAATTTCGTATTTAATTTACAATTTCGAATTTTTTATTATTTTTATTTTTTTAGTAAAATTCCTTTCCATTAATATTTGTCTTAATCTAGCAATTAGTATGTTATGTTTTTATTATTTTTTTAGCTCGTAATTAATCAGGATTTTTTTAGAGACTAATTTAATTAGAAATGTAGTCACTTTAGGATATCCTTAAAATAAAGGGGGTGTACCTCTCCACAATAAATCGTATATTGCGGGGCCCTCAATAAAAGTACTCAATAACCGGATAGACTTTGGAGTTGGTCGTCTAGTGAATTTTCACGGCCTCTTCCCAAAATAACGATACGCTAGTCGCTTCAGGCGTGTCCTTAATAAATTACTTTCTTAAATACGGGTGTGCATTTATGTGACCCAAATCTAAATCTCAACGGAGTCGAAATGTGTCGATAACCACGGTGTCACGACCCAATTTACTAACCCGATCGTGATGGCGCCTCTCGTGAAGACAAGGCCAGCCAACTAACCCAAATCGTATCTTTAACAATTATTAAACATAAATGAATAAATAAATACAGGCTAACGACAATAATAACCAGTGTTTAAAGCCCAACATAACCCGATCGGGGTGTCACAAGTCACGACCATCTAAAGAAATCCTGAACACAACTACAGGGTCAATAATATACAAAATTAAATTCTGAAATTCTAAAGATAATGTCCGGTGCCGCGAACGCTGGCGGTAACCTTGCTCAGCTACAATAGTAATACCTTCAATGAGCTAATATCCCGCTACCGGGTGATCAATACCTGCAGTTGCACGCGAGGTGCAGGGAGTAAAGTGAGTACTCCGACCCAGTGAGTAATAAAAGTAACTACAGTCCGAAGATAAGAAAATCCAGTAAATACACAAAGTAAGCTAAAATCCAAATATACAGCAACATATGGAACTGAGCAGCTAAACAACAGTATAAATACAAATACATGAATGCAATGCAATGCATATGATGATACATTCCAGTACCCACTGCGGCGTGCAGCCCGAGCCATCCATATTTATTTATCGTCGACGGCGCTCAATGGGGGTGTGTACAGACTCCGGAGGGGTTCCTACAGCCCAAGCGCAATATCTTGGTCAGTCATTGTTACCTGACCGGTCAGCCCATTGTTACCTGACCAATTTACATAATACAGTGCCATTGTTACCACTGTTTCAAGTATATCATACAGTGTCATTGTTAAAACTGTTTCAAGTATATCATACAATGTCATTGGACTCCGGAGGGGCTCCTACAGCCCAAGCGCAATATCTTGGTCAGTCATTGTTACCTGACCAATTTACATAATACAGTGTCATTGTTACCACTGTTTCAAGTCACTTTTATAATCAGTCCAGAAAATAATATAATAAGCCCCTTGGGCATTTACAAAATAGAAGCTTCCAGCCCGAAATACATTTAAAATGTCATTTAAGTTTTCAACAATTAGAATTACGGCTAAGTTTGCAAAACAGTAATTAAAACCTTGGACTGAAATTAAATGATATTAATTTCCGAAGGATTCTACAAGTAGGCACAAGGCCCCCAAATGTGGCATTAAGCCCAAATATCATCAATACATGTGCGTATCAGTCGCCAACATAATATAAGTATCAATACAATGTGTGAATCAGTCTCCAATATACTAGAATTATCACTCGGGATGGACCAAGTAACAATCCCCAATCATATACGACCCCGCACCTGCAATGGGATGCGTGTCACGTCTCAATATAGCGTTACGATGTGAAAGTCCGGGGTTTCAAACCCTCAGAACAACAGTTGCATCAATTACTCACCTCGAACCGGCTACCTCTTTAGCTCGCGACGCCTTTGCCCCTCGAATTGGCCTCCACGTGCGTCGAATCTGCCCAAAATTGCAACGAATATGTCGAATTATGCTAAAGGGACAATACCCAATCAAAAGCAATCAAAAAATATCGAAATTCACGAAAATTGCAAAACCCGAGCTCCGGGCCCACTTCTCAAAATCCAGAAATTTTTACATCAAAATGTTCCTTATATCGCCACGAGTCTATGCATACCAAATTCACAAGAATCAGAATCTATTTGACCCCTCAAATCCCAAATTTAGAATTTCAATTTCAAGCCCTATTTTCTTACAATTTGGCTATATTTTCATGAATTGCAAGGATGATTGCACAATATAATCTTGTATTTAGTTCATAGGACTTACCTCCAATCACTTTCCGTCAAAACCCCTTCAATTCCCGTCCAAAAGCTCTCAAGGTTACTCAAATACAGCAGCTTTTTATGAAATTTGCAGCACAACCATTTTTCACTTAAATGGCTCTAACTCCATCATACGAACTCCGAATTAGACGATTCTTATTTCTATGAGTCACAAATAATAATACGAACACAACCCTTTAATCGAAACTCAATTCGGAGCTCGTTTGCCCAGTTCAATACCCATTTCGCTCATTAAACAATTAACTCACATTTCACGTCAAAAACCCAATCGCGACTTGATGAAATTAAACCAAAATTTCCAGATCAGTCCTATAATTCATGATTTAAATTCTGGAAGTCTTAAAATCAAATTTGGATCTCTAGAACTAAAAATGAACCTTTAGATCATTACATTTATGCTCAAAACGGCAAAAATCTTCCAAAAATGACCCGTTGGACATCCGAAACACACCCGAGGCCAGTGGGACCTCAACCAATCATTCCCACATAATTCATAACATCATTAAGACCTGCTCCAATCATCAAAACACCTCAAACAATATCAAATTATCCAGAACTCATCGAATTCAAGCCTAAGTTTCCAAAAATTTCCAAACATACACTTTCGATCAAAACCCCGACCAAACGATGTCCGAATAATCTGAAATTGTGTACACACATCACAAATGACATAACAAAGCTACAAAAACTCTCGGAATTCCATTCCGACTCCCGGATCAAAATCTCACCTATCAACCCGAATTTGCCAAAATACTAACTTTGCCAATTCAAGCTTAATTCTACCTTGGTCATCACAAAAATATTCCGGACACACTCCTAAGTCCCAAATCACCTAACGAAGCTATCCGAACCATAAAATTTGCATTTCGAGCCCTCTAACACATAAGTCAATATCCGGTTGACTTTTCCAACTTATGCTTCCTTAAGAGAGACTAAGAGTCTCAAACCTTACCAAAACTAGTCCGAATGACTTCAAATTTTGCACACAAGTCACATTCGATATTACGGATTTGCACCAACTTTCAAAATCACATTCTAACCCCGATATCAAAAATTTTCACTTCCGGTCGAATTTTCTCAAAAACCTTCAAATTCCTCTATTTAGCCAAATGACTTCAAAATGACCCCCGGACATCCGAATTCACTTCCGATTGCGCTCCCAACTCCAGAATCACCATACAGAGCTATTCCCAGACTCGGAATCCCAAACGGACATCTATAACTCTGAAATGCCTTCCAACCCAAGTTTATGAAATTCTTCTAAAATACTAACTTCTACAATATACGCCGAAATGCTCACGGGTTATCCAAAATCAAATCCGGACATACGCCCAAGTCCGAAATCATCATTCGAACATGCTGGAACTTTCAAATCCCAATTCCGAGGTCGTTTACTCAAAATTCCAATCTTAGCTATTTTCTTCAATTTAAGGTTGCCGCAATGAAAAGTTTCTTTCCAATTTGACTCCGAATTTCTTGAAATTCAATTCTGACCATACATACAAGTCAATATACCTAAAATGAAGCTGTTCATGACTTCCAACTGCTGAACGACGCACTAGAGCTTAAAACAACCGGTCGGGTCGTTACATTCTCCCCCCACTTAAATAGACGTTCGTCCTCGAATGTTCCAAGAACTGCTCTTAAGTTATCTGAAATCACTGTTTAACACCTTGTGCACCTGCTCGTGCTACCACAACTCATATGGACACATTAATTTGATCAAATCTGCAGATATCCTCTTTTATCCATACAATAAGCTCAGAACCCAATTCCAACACCTGAAATTATCTGCCAGACCTGTTCCCTGTATATAAACACTGTATCAACTACCACACGAGGTACCAGAACACGACTGCGTACCTTTGTTGAATTAGCACCATGCATCGCATAATTCACCATCTAACCACAATGACACTCCATGAACCTTAATAGCCAAAATTCCACGACTCTGATGCTCCCAATGCATATGATGATATACCTATACATTCTGTTATAATGCTGACGATACAACCACAATGGAGGATATGTGCAGAAATTTCTAACCAATTGCAGAGTTAATATAACATTAATTCTCTCCTTTTTGACTAAAATCATCACCTCATTACTACCCAAATACTGGTAACTGCCTTGTAATATACCTCACATAATCCCACTGCAATGGTCCCCGATACTAATAGTCTCGCATCACCTAGTACGAGCTGCTCAGACAACCAATCACCACAGGCAATGACCAACGGTCTCATATGATGCAAAAATGTGCCAATAGGCCATAATGCGAACAAGATACATAAGGAAATGATTCAGGAATGGACTGCTCAACTCACACAACTAATATGGACTTTTCCCCAGAGAATAGGAATTTATCAAGCTGTTTCATAGCACACATGGCACAATTACAATATTACATGAGTTGACAAACACGAAACAATATATGATATTCCAACACCCCTCCTTGAGGAGAGCTATACTAAAATGAACACATCTGACTCACATGAAGCCCATAATACTATTTAAAACTATTCACCCACTTCAGGTCGATTCTGCTCGCACTAAACTAGGCTGATAGCCTTTCCTGGACCCGTAATAAGTCATTTCTTCTCATAACATGAAAGAACTACCACCATAGCCGGGACAACACCCCACAATCTACAACCAAATGAACCGAACGACTTCATATAGATCTTAGATATTCTTCCAACATTTCAACTTTCTTAAGTCCCCAAATTTGACTAACTCCCAGATTTTTCAAATATTTCGGCAGAGTCTCCCTTGTAATTGGGCCTATGCACCTGTCAGAGTAACACCAAAACAACTCCTAACAGCTTGTCCACAACCCAACAAGTACCACAAGTATATCAATAACACTAATCTCCGCATTACAAGCTCGACATTATCACAATGATATTTTGACATGAAACGCATCATTTGTATGATCATAACCACATTTCTAGTCTTAATAGTTGTTCATAAATAATTCCATCATTATCAATAAATCTCATATTAACCACCACCTCATTTCAAATTTTCACAATACTGACAACAGAATGTGAGGCATGAAGACCTCATTATTACTTACTCAGATTAATGAGTCATATTTAACGTCACCTGGGAACTCATCTCATAAGCTAAAACTCAATAATTACAATACAATTTGGCAAATTATGCACAGAGATATTCGTACAAGAATTTTCAAATAAGTCTCATAGGCATGACTCCCTATAAGTAATATAGTACAAATTTTTAATTTTCACAAGGGAGAATTTTAAACACATAACTTTTCACCACAAGGACCTCGTCCTTATATAACATCCTCCGCAGCTTGTAGCCCGGATTAAATATTTCATATCATATAAAAATATGAGGATCTCATCCTCAACTCTGAATCACAAGTATTTTGCACATTGTGCCAACTAAAATTTTTCATTCCCTTTCTTCCTTCTTTCAAATAATTTCGGTTAAATAAAATCACAACACACAATGATCCCTCTTACCGGTAGGGCATATAATTTTCAACTGAAATCAATTATTTAGAAATTACATCAAACTCATCGAATTGATTAACAAAGGTCACTTTTAGCCTCACAACTATTTTTAGTGACCAACACATAATGATAGACATAGTTATCTCCATATAATCTCCCCAACAAAAGTATTCACATATGTAGATTTAAGAATTACGAAGCTCACTCATAAGTGGAGCACAATAGGAGAACTTTCCTTGATACTCAAAACCGAATCAAGTTAAGGAAATTTTGACTTTATAATAATTCGAGACCGTACTTATAACGATGTCGTCTGGTGTAGCAACCTCAGCCATACCATAGAAAATATATCACCGGACTGTGTCTCCACCTCTAAAGTCTCACCTCCACCTCTAACATCCTGACCTTTACCTGATTCATTAGGTGATCTCATTATCCGTCTGCATTTTCCGTCGGAACCACAACTGGTCTAGTAAATGCATTATCTTTCCACTACCTCTACTTGGTTCGAAGCCATAGATCAAGATACCCTCAATAGCTCATAACACTTTTACTCTATTGATGCCATAATACCATAGTGAGATTAAACTCAAATTATTTGTAAGCTTGTGAAAACTCGGATCATCTAGTACTGTAAATCTTCTGCAAATCTCGCATTCATCCCCGCAACAGTTAAGCCCACACTCTTAAGCGATCCTAAATTTTAAATTTTTAACACGTACCTTTCATTTGCACATAAGATCTTCTGTCATTCACATGAGGATCACACCACCTCAACAAACTTCGCGGGAGATAACCCACCTGCTTCACCTCAATATAATATTTTCGTATACCTTCCACCGCCATAAGCATTACGCAGTCATTTGATCTTCCTGAGTCTTTACTCATACCGCAACATGAAATTTACTTCACTCCCAACAAGGAGTCCTGAAAAGATTCTTCACACGCCCTTAACTCGGGCTATAACTTGAATCAAGATAGACTTCAAGCATATACTAATTCTTCCATCATTCAACATACCCCTTCTCATCGATTCCAATTCATATGGATATGCCTCGTAGTACTAATATACTCCTCACATAGCCACAACCGTCATTTCCACTAACGGGGACACTACCGAACATATAAGTTCAAAAACACTTGTTCACACAATCAGCACCTTGGCACTCCAGCCATATGCAAAGATCTGGCCTCAAGTCCTTCAGACTAGCCCAACATCAACTCATAGAGATCACGTCTCGCCCCTCAATCAGGGAATCACAAGCCATCAAGGCACATCTGATACTGAGCGCTCATGCGCGCATGCGAACGCGTGGAAGGAATTTCAAGAGTTACTTTTCAAGCTGAATCAAGAACGCACGATAAGAATTCAAGAATGTGAAGTTTTCCTAAAGGTTCTGCAGCCTCTCGAGGATAAATACAGACGTCTCCGTACCGATCCGCGAGACTCTACTAAACCAGCTCATGACTCGTGAGACCTATGTAACCTAGGCTCTGATACCATCTTGTCACGACTCAATTTTCTAACCCGATCGTGATGGCGCCTTTCGTGAAGACAAGGCCAGCCAACTAACCCAAATCGTATCTTTAACAATTATTAAACATAAATGAATAAATAAATACAGCCTAACGACAATAATAACCAGTGTTTAAAGCCCAACATAACCCGACCGGGGTGTCACAAGTCACGAGCATCTAAAGAAATCCTGAACACAGCTACAGGGCCAATAATATACAAAATTAAATTCTGAAATTCTAAAGACAATGTCTGGTGCCGCGAACGCTGGCGGTAACCTTGCTCAGTTACAATAGTAATACCTTTAATGAGCTAATATCCCGCTACCGGGTGATCAATACCTGCAGCTGCACGCGAGGTGCAGGGAGTAAAGTGAGTAGTCCGACCCAGTGAGTAATAAAATTAATTACAGTCTGAAGATAAGAAAATCCAGTAAATACACAAAGTAAGCTAAAATACAAATATACAGCAACATATGGAACTGAACAGCTAAACAACAGTATAAATACAAATACATGAATGCAATGCAATGCATATGATGGTACATTCCAGTACCCACTGCGGCGTGCAGCCCGAGCCATCCATATTTATTTATCGTCGACGGCGCTCACTGGGGGTGTGTACAGACTCCGGAGGGGCTCCTACAGCCCAAGCGCAATATCTTGGTCAGTCATTGTTACCTGACCGGTCAGCCCATTGTTACCTGACCAATTTACATAATACAATGCCATTGTTACCACCGTTTCAAGTATATCATACAATGTCATTGTTACCACTGTTTCAAGTATATCATACAGTGTCATTGGACTCCGGAGGGGCTCCTACAGCCCAAGCGCAATAACTTGGTCAGTCATTGTTACCTGACCAATTTACATAATACAGTGTCATTGTTACCACTGTTTCAAGTCACTTTATAATCAGTCCAGAAAATAATATAATAATCCCCTTGGGCATTTACAAAATAGAAGCTTCCAGCCTGAAATACATTTAAAATGTCATTTGAGTTTTCAACACTTAGAATTACGGCTAAGTTTGCAAAATAGTAATTAAAACCTTGGACTGAAATTAAATGATATTAATTCCCGAAGGATTCTACAAGTCGGCACAAGGCCCCCAAATGTGGCATTAAGCCCAAATATCATCAATACATGTGCGTATCAGTCGCCAACATAATATAAGTATCAATACAATGTGCGAATCAGTCTCCAATATACTATAATTATCACTCGGGATGGACCAAGTCACAATCCCCAATCATATACGACCCTGCACCTGCCATGGGATGCGTGTCACACCTCAATATAGCGTTACGATGTGAAAGTCCGGGGTTTCAAACCCTCAGAACAACAGTTGCATCAATTACTCACCTCGAACCGGCTACTTCTTTAGCTCGCGACGCCTTTGCCCCTCGAATTGGCCTCCACGTGCGTCGAATCTGCCTAAAATCGCAACGAATATGTTGCATTATGCTAAAGGGACAATACCCAATCGAAAGCAATCGAAAAATATCGAAATTCACGAAATTTGCAAAACCCGAGCACCGGACCCACTTCTCAAAATCCAGAAATTTTTACATCAAAATGTTCCTTATATCGCCACGAATCTATACATACCAAATTCACAAGAATCGGAATCCATTTGACCCCTCAAATCCCAAATTTAGAATTTCAATTTCAAGCCCTATTTTCTTACAATTTGGCTATATTTTCATGAATTGCAAGGATGATTGCACAATATAATCTTGTATTTAGTTCATAGGACTTACCTCTAATCACTTTCCGTCAAAACCCCTTCAATTCCCGTCCAAAAGCTCTCAAGGTTACTCAAAAATGGTGGAAAAATGGGTTGGGTTCGCGGATGAAATGTTAATATTTCGGAAGTACTGTTCACTGGTCACTATTCACCCACGCGGTTACTGTTCATGCGCGGTTAGTGTTCACTGCTGCAGAAAATACAGCAGCTTTTTATGAAATTTGCAGCACACCCATTTTTCACTTAAATAGCTCTAACTCCATCATACGAACTCGGAATTAGACGATTCTTATTCCTATGAGTTACAAATAATAATACGAACACAACCCTTCAATCGAAACTCAATTCGGAGCTCGTTTGCCGAGTTCAATACCCATTTCGCTCGTTAAACTAATAACTCACATTTCACGTCAAAAACCCAATCGCGACTTGATGAAATTAAACCAAAATTTTCAGATCAGTCCTATAATTCATGATTTAAATTTTGGAAGTCTCGAAATTAAATTTGGATCTCTATAACTAGAAATGAACCTTTATATCATTACATTTATGCTCAAAACGGCAAAAATCTTCCAAAAATGACCCGTTGGGCATCCGAAACACACCCGAGGCCAGTGGGACCTCAACCAATCATTCCCACATAATTCATAACATCATTAACACCTGCTACAATCATCAAAACACCTCAAACAATATCAAATTATCCAAAACTCATCGAATTCAAGCCTAAGTTTCCAAATATTTCCGAACATACACTTTCGATCAAAACCCCGACCAAACGATGTCCGAATAGTCTGAAATTTTGTACACACATCACAAATGACATAACAAAGCTACATAAACTCTCGGAATTCCATTCCGACTCCCGGATCAAAATCTCACCTATCAACCCGAATTCGCCAAAATACTAACTTTGCCAATTCAAGCTTAATTCTACCCCGGTCATCACAAAAATATTTTGGACCCACTCCTAAGTCCCAAATCACCTAACGAAGCTATCCGAACCATAAAATTTGCATTTCGAGCCCTCTAACACATAAGTCAATATCCGGTTGACTTTTCCAACTTATGCTTCCTTAAGAGAGACTAAGTGTCTCAAACCTTACCAAAACTAGTCCGAATGACTTTAAATTTTGCACACAAGTCACATTCGATATTACGGACTTGCACCAACTTTCAGAATCGCATTCCGACCCCGATATCAAAAATTTTCACTTCCGGTCGAATTTTCTCAAAAAACCTTCAAATTCCTATATTTAGCCAAATGACTTCAAAATGACCCCCGGACATCCGAATTCACTTCCGATTGTGCTCCCAACTCCAGAATCACTATACAGAGCTATTCCCAGACTCGGAATCCCAAACGGACATCTATAACTCTGAAATGCCTTCCAACCCAAGTTTATGAAATTCTTCTAAAATACTAACTTCCACAATATACGCCGAAATGCTCACGGGTTATCCAAAACCAAATCTGGACATACGCCCAAGTCCGAAATTATCATTCGAACATGCTGGAACTTTTAGATCCAAATTCCGAGGCCGTTTACTCAAAATTCCAATCTTAGTCATTTTCTTCAATTTAAGGTTGCCGCAATGAAAAGTTTCTTTCCAATTTGACTCCGAATTTCTTAAAATTCAATTCTGACCATACGTACAAGTCAATATACGTAAAATGAGGTTGTTCATGACTTCCAACTGCTGAACGACGCGCTAGAGCTTAAAACGACCGATCGGGTCGTTACACACGGGTACATTGACTGTGATGTGGTTCGCGATACATTTTCACAATGTTGCAATTCTCAGTAAAATAATAATAATAAAATTGATAAAAGCGGTTCAAAGTTAAAATCCGCATATAAGTTCTTAATTGTTAAAAATCAGATAAATAAGCCGAATATAACAGTTGAGCGACCGTGCTAGAACCACGGAACTCGGTAATGCCTAATACCTTCTCCCGGGTTAACAGAATTTCTTATCCGAATTTCTGGTTCGCGGATTGTAATACAGAGTCATTCTTTTCCTCGATTCGGGATTATAACCGGTGACTTGGGACACCAAAACTCTCCCAAGTGGCGACTCTGAATCTTAATAAATAAATCCCGTTTCGATTGTCCTTTAATTGGAAAAACTTCTTGTACCCTTGTGGGTGCCTGAAAAAGGAGGTGTGATAGCTCTGGCGACTCTGCTGGGCACTATAACCCAGAACCACTGGTTCAGGGTTAGAAATTTGAGCTTTTGATAAACTGTTATAATGTTTCTTTATTATCTGATATTTTCATGTGATATGTGCTTAATGTGCAAAATGTTGTCTTGTTACCGCTTTGATATTATTTGACTGTATATATAAACTATGTCGAACCCTTCTCTCTTCACCTCCGGGTATGTGCTTACTGGTTGAGATTCCCTATTCTGTTAGTGTCATACCCTGAAATAAAAAAGAGGCTCGGACAAGTTACTAAGCCGGATGGCTTTTTGGTTCCCGGAAAGTTGCCCCCTCCTCGACTCGAGTCGTCCGCTCGGGTAATCCAGGTCTAGAACAAAAAACCCAGGTTTGAAACCTAATATAACAAAACTTCATGCCGGATCCCTAGTAGGAAGCGATTATTTGCATCATGTAGCATTTGACTTAGGGGACTCAACACAGGGGTTGGGTCCGTCTAGGACTAGCAACCTGAAATGAAAAGACCATCCTGATGAATCCTATTTGTGCTGTGCATTTATTTGTTCCAAACCCGCATGTTGACCGGTTTTTAATCTCGGGAACGTGGGAATTGAAAAAAAAAGGGGAGAAAAAGAGAGAAATAACAATTAGCGAGTTAATTATTTATTTTAGAAAACCCAGTGTCCAAGACATAATGATAAAAGCAAAAAGGAAAAGGTTGATAATGATGTCTTCTTTTCAAAAAGAGGGAACATGGGGGACCCATGTTGATTATTTTTACTAAAGTAAAAGTGTAGGTAATAATAAAAAGTTAAAGGGTGCACATAGTAAAAGAATATTGGGTTAATAAAGTAAAAGAGGTAAAAGGGGTAGTAATAATAGTTTAAAAAGTAAAAGGAATTGGGTAAAAAGAAAAAGAAAGAGTCTTGCTTGTGGATATAAAAAGATGACTCATTTGACACTTAAGAGGAGAAGATTTTTGGGAGATAAAAACTGGAGAACTAAAGAGGAGATAACAACTGACTTTTAATCTTGAGGAAGAGGATTTCTTAATATCCGAATACTATTTCCTTGTAATCCTAAGTGTGATCTCTGCCTCCTGTTTGCTTCCGGGATTTTTAATTGGCTTCTTGAGTTAATTATTGCTTTATTAAGTGGTTGCTGGAATTTCTGCTTGGTTTTCAAGTCTACTGCTGGGTTTTCCGACTACTGGTTGTTTGTTGTTGTTGCGCTGTTTCAACTGCTGCTGATCCTATTCTTCCTTTCTTTGTATTCAAATACCAGATACACTACTCTGAATCATTTCGACATATATATTGAAGCTGAAATGAAATGGCCAGAAGATTTAAGTTTTTAATTATAGTATATTCGTATTTTTAGTTAAATATTCATTATGTGTTTCATGTTATGTAAATGGTAGAAGTATGTATAATGTGAAGCATTAAATTGCGGAACTAGTGGATGGGTGTCAGTATGAACACCATAAGTATTGGTTTAGGCTTTGTTGATTTTTAGTTTAAAATCGCATTCAAATCGTTAGTAATTATTCAAATGGGAAATCGATTTTATTTGGGGGAAGGTTAGTAAAATCTTGATGCGAATTTACAAATTTCGGAATAGAAGTAATTTGAGTTTTTTTTTCTTATCTTTTAATCTTGTCAGTAACGAAGATCCACAATTATTAGGCAAATATAATAGGCCAATAATTTTGTAGAATCAGTAGGCTTGAGGTTTTTTATGGGTGATTCAACGTTGCAAGTCTAAGAACATTAATCCATTTGGTGCAAGTTTGAGCAAGATGAGACAACGTTTTAAGTTTAATAAACTTTTAAAAAAATTTAGTAATTATAAAACCCAAAAATTATCTGGAAATAGTAATTAACTCTTAGTAATAATTAACACACAATTAAATAGTGACTAATGAAAAAAAATCACACAATTTGGACATTAAGTGCTAAAAATGCAACGTACATTATTGTTATGATTTTCTCATTTTGTAAAATAAACTTAATTAGATCTAATTGTAGAATTACATTTTAAATCCAAATATGACATATTTTTCATATTTATTTATTAATTTAACAAATAAACATGCACAGACAAAAATACAAACAATTATAAAAAATGCAACTAAAATTCTAAAATTGCACGCAAAGAAAAATTATTTTATTTTGACTTTTTGGGAGTAATTCTCATATGGGAATCAGGTCAATGTAGTTCGGGAAGTTTCGGTAGCTGGGACTACCATGGGACTGTAATTTTGCGGTTACTGCTGCTGCATGCTGTTACTACTACTTACCGATCTCCTTATTACATCGTGCTTAAAAGAAAAATCACGAAGCTAGGCTAGACTACGGATTACAAGATCCTATCTATCTTCCATTTGTTCTTGATGCCTTGCTTTCTTGTCGGCTTGCGTTTATTCCGGTGCTTCTTTCTTCCGAGAACTAACGGGGATGACACCGGCCTCTTGCGTTTCCTGAACACCAGTTTGCCTAATTTTGTTTTGTCCGCTTGAGGATGCGGCTTCCTGCATTATGCTGTGGACCTTTTGTTGTAACCTTCTGCCTTTCGGTGGGTTACGGACTTCAAGACCTGTAATGTAAAGACTGAAAAATATTCCCTCATTATACAGGTGGGCGCCTAATTGGTAAAGACATGAAATGTATTCCCTTGTTATATAGGTGGGCGCCTAATTGGTAAAGACATGAAATGTATTCCCTTGTTATACAGGTGGGCGCCTAATGCTAAGACATGAAATATATTTCCTTGTTATACAGGTGGGCGCCTAATTGCTAAGACATGAAATGTATTCCCTTGTTATATAGGTGGGCGCCTAATTGGTAAAGACATGAAATGTATTCCCTTGTTATACAGGTGGGCGCCTAATTGGTAAAGACATAAAATGTATTCCCTTGTTATACAGGTGGGCGCCTAATGCTAAGACATGAAATGTATTCCCTTGTTATATAGGTGGGAGCCTAATGCTAAGACATGAAATGTATTCCCTTGTTATACAGGTAGTAAGCTCTGAAAGACCTTTCTCAAAAACAAATTTCTAGAAAAATAAGTCTTTTAGACAAAGAAATGAAAAGATAGAAAACGAGAAAAATCTTTCTGAACAAATGCTGGGGAAAAAACAAGAAATGAACTTATCTGAGTGGTATAACTGATTTCAACGATCATGTCGTGCATTCCGGATTAATCAACCCAGTCTATTTGCGTCGATCAATCTTTCTGATGTCTTTACTTGCGGGGGATAAATAGGTGCCCCAATTCTTCGCAAAATGCGGATCCTTTCCGCCAATCTATCTTGTCGCCTCATAGTGCCCTTCGAAGGGTTTTCACTAATAAGACTCTCTCATTTCTCACAGCTCTCGTTGCCTTATGGTGCCTGTGAAGGTTTTCACCGATAAGACTCTCATTTTGCTTCTCTCAGTTTACGTCGCCTTATGGCGCTTGTGAAGGTTTTCACCGATAAGACTCTATCATTTTGCTTCTCTCAGCTGGGGATTGGAGTGTTGCCGGTAAGATTCTCTCTGCTTGGTATTCTTATGTCTATCAACTCTTTCAGCTCAGGATCCTCATTCAGTTGGGGACCAACGTGTTATTCTCGGCTTTCATTTGCTTGTCTTGGCACCTCTCGGATGCTGATCGGGAGGTCTTTTTTTTTTGGACATCAATATGGGTTTTGTGTGGGGCTTTAAAGAAAAGGATATAAAAATTCAAAATAACTTCGATGGGTAAAACATTACAACTCTTGGAATCAAACCCTTTTTTTCAAAATTTAAAACATAACTTCTGCCCCAGTTTTCTTGCTTGGGGAATTTTTTATTTTTGTTACATTACGACCGAGCCGCGAGGTGCCTATGTATCCTCTCTGAGGAATCAGGCCGAACGTAGTTCACTTGATTCCTTTGTTTTTCTTGCGACCTTCCCTTTTTGTTTTTTGTTATTATTTTCCTTCTTTTCTCTTTTTTTTTCATTTTTCGTTTTCATTAATGATTCCAAGAGAGGGGTATGAAAGAATAAGTAAGGCACAAAGGGGTGAGGCAAAGGTTAAAAGTATTTGGATAGAAGAAAGAATTACCTCCGTCATTTCATTATCCGATAAGCACCAAATACAAACAAACAAATAAACAACAAAAGAAATTACACGTAATATCTCTTGACTGCATCAGAATTGATAGCCATGTTGATGCATCTTCCTTCGACATTTGTCAGACATAATGCGCCGTTGGATAATACTCTGGTCACGACATACGGCCCTTGCCAATTCGGGGCGAACTTACCTTTTGCCTCGATCTGATGTGGGAGGATCCGTTTCAATACTTGCTGCCCTACTTCAAATTTCCTGGGATGCACCTTCTTATTGTATGCTCTTGCCATTCTCTTCTGATATAATTGGCCATGGCATACTGCTGCCAATCTTTTTTCATCAATTAAACTCAACTGCTCTAGTCGGGCTTTGACCCATTCATCATCATCAATCCCGGCCTCAGCGACAATTCGAAGGGATGGAATTTCAACTTTTGCTGGTATTACTGCTTCAATTCCGTATACCAACAAATAAGGAGTCGCTCCTATTGAAGTACGAACAGTAGTGCGATATCCCAACAATGCAAATGGTAGCTTTTCATGCCATTGTTTGGATCCTTCAACCATTTTCCTCAATATCTTCTTTATGTTTTTGTTGGCTTCCTCAACCGCTCCATTTGCCTTGGGCCGATACGGGGTGGAATTACGGTGTGTGATCTTGAACTGTTCACATACTTCTCTCATCAAATTGTTGTTAAGATTAGCACCATTGTCCGTGATTATTACTTTCGGGATCCCAAATCTACAGATGATATGGGAATGGACAAAATCCACCACCGCCTTTTTGGTCACTGACTTGAAAGTCTTGGCCTCCACCCATTTGGTGAAATAATCGATGGTTACCAGAATGAACTTGTGACTGTTTGAAGTTGCCGGCTCAATAGGCCCAATGACATCCATGCCCCATGCCACAAATGGCCATGGTGCTGACATTGTGTGCAATTCCGTTGGTGGAGAATGAATCAGATCTCCGTGTATCTAACACTGATGGCATTTTCGCACGCAACTGATACAATCATGCTCCATAGTGAGCCAATAACATCCCGCTTGCAGAATCTTCTTTGCCAATACATATCCGCCCATATGGGGCCCATAGACTCCAGCATGTACCTCTGTCATCACTATTATGGCTTGACCCGCATCAATACATCTCAGCAATCCCAGATCTGGGGTTCTTTTGTACAACATTCCTCCACTGAGGAAAAATCCATTTGCCAGTTGTCGAATGGCTCTCTTTTGATCTCTGGTTGCATGCTCCGAATATATCCCCATCCTAAGATATTCCTTGAAATCATAAAACCATGGTTGGCCATCCACTTCTTCTTCTATCATGTTGCAGTAGGCATGCTGATCACGAACCTAAATATGCAACGGGTCAACATGGATTTTTTCTGGATGGTGCAACATCGATGCTAAAGTGGCCAAAGCATCGGCAACCTCATTGTGAACTCTCGGGATGTGTCTGAACTCCCCTAATCGAAATCGCTTGCTCAGATCGTGCAAACAATGTCGATATGGTATAAGCTTTAAATCCCGTATTTCCCATTCACCCTGGATCTGATGTACTAGGAGGTCCAAGTCTCCCAAGACCAAGACGTCCTGAACATCCATGTCTGCAGCCAATCATAGGCCTAAAATACATGCCTCATATTCAGCCATGTTGTTGGTACAATAGAAACGTAGCTGAGCTGTAACAGGATAGTGATGTCCTGTTTCAGAAATAAGTACCGCTCCTATTCCAACTCCTTTTGCATTTGCAGCCCCATCGAAGAAAAGCTTCCACCCTGGTTCCTCAGTCAGTTCTAACTCCTCTATATACATCACTTCTTCATCTGGAAAATACTTCCTCAAAGGCTCGTATTCTTCATCAATAGGATTCTCAGCCAAGTGATCGGTCAATGCTTGGGCTTTCACGGTCGTCCTCGTCACATAGACAATGTCGAACTCTGTGAGTAATATCTGCCATTTTTTCAATCTTCCTGTGGGCATAGGTTTCTGGAAAATATATTTCAATGGATCCAGGCGTGAAATAAGGTAAGTAGTATATGACGACCGATAATGCTTAAACTTCTGTGCTACCCAAGTTAGGGCACAACATGTCTTCTCAAGCTGAGTGTACTTAACCTCATAGACTGTAAACTTCTTGCTGAGATAATAGATGGCTTGCTCTTTCCTTCCTGTGATATCATGTTGCCCCAGTATGCACCCAAATGAATTCTCTAGTACCGTTAGATAGAGAATCGACGGTCTTCCTGGTTCAGGTGGAACCAACACAGGTGGGTTTGATAGATACCCCTTGATTTGGTCGAAGGCTTCCTGACATTCTGTCGTCCATTCTATCGCAGCATCTTTCTTCAGTAGCCAAAAAATGGGTTCACAAGTCGCTGTGAGCTAAGCGATGAACCTACTGATATAGTTCAACCTTCCCAACAAACTCATTACTTCTGTTTTGTTTCTCGGCAGCGGCAATTCCTGGATGGATTTGATTTTTGACGGGTCCAACTCAATGCCTCGCCAACTGACGATGAATCCCAATAGCTTTCCATATGGAACACCAAATGCACATTTGGCTGGGTTGAGCTTAATGTTGTACCTTTGAAGTCTTTGGAAAAACTTCCTAAGGTCTGTTACGTGGTCTTCCTGACACTTGGATTTGATGATCACATCATCTACGTACACCTCAATATTTTTGTGCATCATGTCATGAAACACAGTAATCATTGCTCTCATGTATGTTGCCCCAGCATTCTTCAAACTGAATGGCATTACCCGATAGCATTAAGTCCCCCATGGCGTAATGAAAGCCGTCTTCTCTGCATCTTCTTCATCCATCAGAATCTAATGATACCCGGCATAACAATCTACGAAGGATCCGATTTCTTGTCCGGTGCAATTGTCGATCAAGATATGGATATTGGGTAATGGAAAATTATCCTTTAGACTTGCCCTGTTCAGATTGCGGTAGTCGACGCATACCCTGATCTTCCCATCTTTCTTTGGTACTGGCACCACATTAGCCAACCAATCAGGGTATCGAGTGACTCGAATAACCTTTGCTTGCAGCTGCTTTGTTACTTCTTCTTTAATCTTCACACTCATATCTGTCTTGAACTTCCTCAATTTCTGCTTGACGGGAGGGCATGCCGGGTCAGTGGGCAATTTGTGAACTACTAGATTGGTGCTTAAACCCGGCATGTCATCATACGACCACTCAATGAGTGCTTTGATTAGTTCCTCCCTGATGCTAGGCTCAATGTGGATGATGATTTTGGTTTCCTTGACATCATCGACATCCCCTAAATTGACAGCTTCAGTGTCATTCAAATTGGGCTTATGTTTCTCTTCGAATTGGCTTAATTCTCTGTTTATCTCTTCAAAGGCATCATCCTCCTCGTATTCCGATTCATCATCATAATCGATCTCTTGTGCAATTAATTTAGAATCAGATTGATTATTTAGACTGGGTTGAAGATCCATTGTGCATGCAACATTGTTATTACCAGTGCAAAGAGAACTGTTCAGAAATAAAAAAGAATAAACAGAATTAAAACAAAACAAGAAAAGGAAACTTTCACTTTTTATTAAAATGCGGGATAACAGAGTTTCACACATTTACTGAATAAAATCAAAACTGGATTACAACTCTGGAATAATCCAGGAAACAAGAAAGAAAATCTAAAGCCTACTACAAAGACTCCCTACGTGTAGGAAGAGGAGTAGTTGTCCAATTGTTGATCTTGGCCCTAGGCCCCACAAACTGTATATCTGCCCCACTAGAACCTTCTCCAGCTTCTACCATGTTGACATAGGTGAACAACCTTTCAAAGTCCTCATTTAAATCTCTATCTAGACCAATCATTGGTCCGATAAGTTTCGTTACCGACAACTTTCTGGTACCTGCTCTGACAAAGGATCTGGACAGGCACAGGATTGGCTTGGGAAGAACCCAAACTTTCTTCTTCATCTTGCGGGCATGTCTCACATCTGCTACTGTGAGCTTGAATCCCAGCCCAAAGGTCTCTACATTCTTGGGCAAAGAGACAGGTTGAACAATACCTTGAAGCTCAGCCCCCAAACCTTTTCCTGGCACGAAGCCATTACTCAGCATCTCTAAAACTATCATGACGGTTGCCGAAACTATCCTGGGGTGTGGAATGCTTTTACCTTCGGGAATCTTGTTTGCTGACACTGCATCAAAAATCTAGTAAACCCAGGGGCCTTTGTCATCGCTGGTTTCTATGAATGGAACAATGTCACCTCCCATGGTGCACGCAACATCTTCCCCTTCTTGTCTGTCCCATTCAAACTTGACCATTTGATGCAATGTAGATGACACTGCTTTGGCTGCATGGATCCACGGTCGTCCCAACAAAAGGTTATAAGATACCGCGACATCCAATACCTGGAACTTCATAGTAAACTCGACCGGGTCGATGGTCACCTCGAGTATAATATCCCCCACGGTGTCTGTTCCACTTCCGTCAAATCCTCGGACGCAAACACTGTTCTTGTGGATTCTATCATGGTCAATCTTCAACTAGTTCAATGTGGATAATGGACAAATTTTGGTACTTGAACCGTTATCCACCAACGCCCTAGTAACCGCCGAATCTTCACATTTGACAGTCAAGTAGAGAGCTTTATTATGTTCCGTGCCCTCCACTGGCAAATCGTCATCAGAGAACGTTACCCTGTTCACCTCAAAAGTTTTGTTGGCAATCATTTCAAGGTGGGTCACCGAAATTTCGTTGGGCACATGATCTTCATTTAGTATCTTTATCAAGGCCCGGCGATGCTCGTCCGAATGGATCAATAGTGATAACAACGAGATTTGAGCCGGTGTTTTCTTCAATTGTTCGACAACGGAGTAATCCTGTACTTTCATCTTTTTCAGGAATTCCTCTGCCTCTTCTTCTAACATGGGTTTCTTTGTTACTGCTGGGTTGGACCTTCTCAACTCCATAGGAGCAAAACACCATCCCGATCGAGTTAGTCTCTGCGCCTCACAACTATCTTCCTCCACTTGCTTTCCCTTGTACATTACCACTGCCTTTTCATACTTCCAAGGCACGGCCTTGCTATCGATCACTGGCAATTGGACTACCGGCTTTATGATGACCGGTTCCATGTAGACCCCCTTCACAATAACCACGGGTGCAGATGATGCTCCCGATATTACCAATTTGGATGGTTCTGGTTTCCTTGTAGCGGCAGATGGATTCTTCCCTAATATCACCACTGGCTTGACATCTTCCCCTTTAACCTGTACCCCTGCTTCCCCATCGGTCTATTTTTCTTTCGGAGTGGCACGGATCATCATCACTGTCTGTGAGGGTTTCTTTGGCTCCCCTCCTTTGTGCACAAGCTCGATCATATGGGCGTCATGATGTGTTGGCAACGGGTTCTGGTTAATATTGGGTGCCTCCGGTGCTTGTACCTCGATCTTGTTGGCATCAATAAGGTCTTGTATCGCATGTTTCAGCCTACAACATTTATCGGTATCGTGTCCGGGAGCTCCCGAACAATATTCACATCTTACCGAGTGATCCATATTTTGTGGTAAGGGATTTGTCAACCTAGTCTCAATAGGATTCAATAAACCCAATTGCCTTATCTTGTGGAACACGGCAGCATAGGTTTCTCCTAACTCAGTAAAGGTTCTTTACCTCTGCAGTCTTTCATTTTTGGAAATCGGATTTCCCCTGAAACCCGTCCATGGAGGGTTTCTGTAGGCTCTTGGCGGTGGATAGGCGTTTTGTGGTGGTGAGTAGGTATTATGTGGAGGTGGGTATGTATTGTGGGGAGCTGGCGCGCGCCATTGCGGGCGAACTGGAGGTTGGGTGCATGTCTGGGCTTGATGGACGGAGAAATGTTGTTCTTGTGGTGGGTAGTATGGTTGTGGATGGTAATTTGGAATGTGTGGGTAGTTTGGATGATGGGGTCTGGGTTGGTAATGAGGGGAAGGACCTCTAGATCTGGACCAATTGCCTGCCTCTATTGTCTTGACCTCTTCTCCCCTTTTCTTTCCGAGCGCACCTCCCGTGCCGCTCTGAATGGCCTGAGTCATCGCCTTAATTGCCGAGTAACTTAGGATCTTATTGGACTTAAGTCCCTCTTCTATCATGCTTCCCATTTTCACCACTTCGTTGAAGGATTTGCCAACTGACGTCACCAAGTGACCGAAGTAAGTAGGCTCTAGAGTTTGTAGAAAGTAATCTACCATTCCCCCTCTCTCATCGGAGGATCAACTCTGGCGGCCTGTTCTCTCCATCGGAAACCAAATTCCCAGAAGCTCTCCCCAGATTTCTTTTCGAGCTTTAGCAATGTGAGACGGTCTGGGACTATCTCAAGGTTGTATTGGAAATGTCCTGCGAAAGCCTATGCCAAATCATCCCAGGTGTACCACCTGTTCGGATCTTGTCTTGTATACCACTCCAGTGCCGACCCGCTCAAACTCTGACCAAAGTAAGCTATCAGTAGCTCATCTTTTCCCCCTGCTCCCCTCATTTTGCTACAAAATCCCCGTAGATGTGCCATAGGATCGTCGTGCCCTTCGTATAAATCAAACTTGGGCATCTTGAACCCTGCTGGTAATTGGACGTCAGGGAAATGGCATAGATCCTTGTAGGCCACGCTGACCTGGTTGCCTAACCCGTGTATGTTCCTGAAGGACTGCTCCAGGCTTTTAAATTTCCGCATCACCTCGTCCTGCTCTGGGCTCTTAGCCGGCTTTTCACATCTTCTAAAAATGGCGCAGGCAATGGCTCTAATCCTGTCCCTTGCTTGCTTCTTTTCTATAAGTAGGCGTTTTATCTGATCACTGCATGTCTTTAACGCCTGAGAATCCTGCATATGCTGGTTCTGCAGTTGTTGCACTTCTACCTCCATTTGGGCCAACAGGTCGTAACAGTGTCCGCTTTCAATTTGGAAATCCTCAGCCTGCTTAACTACTTTACCCTCAAGTGTAGTCACATTTCTCTTCATATCGGCAACAGTTTTCTCGTGGTCCCGTTTCAATTGATTCAAGTATCGGTGATGCTTATCTGCTCTTGTACCCCACTGTGCTTTGAGCTTTGCCATGACGTTCTCAGACTTTTCTAAACCATCCCGCCATTCCCTGACTTCACTTTTCAGCCCTTTTATCAACTGCTCATCTTATCGACTCCTTTGTTGTTTATCAGCAGCCATTCTCAATTTCTGGATTTGGGCCCTAAGTGCTTCATTTTCTTGGGCTAATCTATTCTTTTCGCCTCGATCCGCAGCAACTTGCATACTGTTATCGAATTTCAGCCTTTCAACCTACTGCTTTAACTTACCAATCTCCGCCCGATAACCTTCTTCCTTTGCTAACCAGTTCCATTGCTCTTGGTTGACTCAACGAAATCTTTGAGATGAGGTCTTTTAGCTGGTCTCCCACAGGACATGTCACCTCTGAACCAAGCGTGATACTCAGGGGAAACTTCTCCTTTAGCCGTAGCAACACACAAGTATTTGCCCTCAAATGTTGACACTCACTCCAGATCTGGCAAACTTCTTCTTCGGGGAACAGACCATCAGGGCTAATTTCAACCACTTGGGTACTCAAGTCTTCATCTTTCGGCACTACTTGATACCTCCCAAGTTGCCTCAAAATCCGATATGGTGCATAGGTCTGGATGCTTTTAAGTCCCATCAACAGAAAATGGGGCCTGGTTGCCGGCATGTATATG
The DNA here is from genome assembly GCF_000715075.1 of Nicotiana tabacum. Classification (NCBI taxonomy): domain Eukaryota; kingdom Viridiplantae; phylum Streptophyta; class Magnoliopsida; order Solanales; family Solanaceae; genus Nicotiana; species Nicotiana tabacum. Next base: position 6,302,643 of record NC_134082.1, on the reverse strand, counting down.
ATTTCCTTCACAGGCAACCATCCGAGCGTCCACTGGATTTGGCTGGCAGTGAGAGTTCGGAAGAATGACGTCCAAGCTGTGACTCCTTCTGGTAGACTAACCCCTTTGATTCTTGTGTAAAATTCTCCAATACAAGTCTTTTCGGGTGAACCGTAACCCAAGAGCTGGGAGCGTTGGCATAAATGCTCGGTCATCCACATTTGCAACAATAAGTTACATCCGTCGAAAAAGTCGCCCCTGGCTCGGCAAACAGTGAGAACCCGGAAGATGTCAGCCATAATCATAGGCGCAAGAGTGCTTTTATCTTTGGTGAGCAAGGTACTGACGACCCCAACTACTTTCACATCAATGTTCCTGTCTTTCCTTGGGAATACTATAAGACCCAAAAAAGCTATCATAAAAGCTACCAGCTTGTGTTCATCCCACTTCTGTCGGTTATCTCTAATGCATAGTTTTAAGTTTGGCTTATTGAACCCGCCCACATGGCCGTATCTAACATATATGAAGCGGAGACTACAGAAACCCTTTGCAAAGTCTGGATGGTGAACTGTTCGGGGTATTTTTAAGGAATCCAAAAACCGGTGCACAGTGACGGCCCTGGGTGCAATCAAGTACTTGAACCTTAACGGAGCTTCATCACTTCCGATGTATCCCGCTATTTCTTCCAATGTCGGGGTGAGCTCAAAGTCCGAAAAATGAAATACATTAAGGCTGCGAGAGTCAACCGGTCAAAAATTGAAATGATGACCAAAGATAACCGTTTATGCAATGTCAGCCTTCCGGCGTCCCGTTTTGGAACATTCGGCTATTTTGCAAAAACGACATCATCCGACTTATTTATGACGAAAAATAGACATTTTCGGCTATCTTTTACAAAAGGGAGGTTGAACTCGAGTGTTCCCCTTCTTTCTTTTTTTTTGAACTTTTCGAAAGAAAGACTTATAAAGAATAAAGGGAATATTTTTGAATTATGACTTTTTTTTTAGCATTTTTGCAAAGAAGGACTTCTAAAGAAGAAAGATTTTTTTTTTGAATTTTGTTTTCAGTTTCGAAAGAAAAACTTCTAAAGAGGACGCAAAAATATTTTTTTTTTTGGGATTTTATTTTCAATCTATGAAGGAAATGCTTCTTAAAAAATATTTTTGAATTTTCAATTTTGAAGGAAGAATGGAATTTGTTTTTTGAATTTTTGTTTGAAAAAAATTAAAAGAAAGTATTTTTTATATTTTTTCTTAAAGAAAAAAATTAGATCTTTTCTTAAATCTAGTTTTTTTAATGGTTACGTAATTAATTCCAATAGTTTTTTAAAAAAAAACAATATAAGCTTTAAGCTAGCTATAATTGATTTCTTTTGAATTTTAGTTGTCGAATTTCGTATTGTATTTACAATTTCGAATTTTTTTTTATTTTATTTTTTTTAGTAAAATTCCTTTCCATTAGGTAGCTATAATTGAATTCTTTTGAATTTTAGTTGTCGAATTTCGTATTTAATTTACAATTTCGAATTTTTTATTTTTTTTTATTTTTTTAGTAAAATTCCTTTCCATTAATATTTGTCTTAATCTAGCAATTAATATGTTATGTTTTTATTATTTTTTTAGCTCGTAATTAATCAGGATTTTTTTTTGAGACTAATTTAATTAGAAATGTAGTCACTTTAGGATATCCTTAAAATAAAGGGGGTGTACCTCTCCACAATAAATCGTATATTGCAGGGCCCTCAATAAAAGGACTCAATAACCGGATAGACTTTGGAGTTGGCCGTCTAGTAAATTTTCACGGCCTCTTCCCAAAATAACGATACGCTAGTCGCTTCAGGCGCGTCCTTAATAAATTACTTTCTTAAATACGGCTGTGCATTTATGTGACACAAATCTAAATCTCAACGGAGTCGAAATGTGTCGATAACCACGGGTACATTGACTGTGACGTGGTTCGCGATACGTTTTCACAATGTTGCAATTCGCAGTAAAATAATAATAATAATAATAAAATTGATAAAAGCGGTTCAAAGTTAAAATCTGCATATAAGTTCTTAATTGTTAAAAATCAGATAAATAAGTCGAATATAATAGTTGAGCGACCGTGCTAGAACCACGGAACTCGAGAATGCTTAACACCTTCTCCCGAGTTAACAGAATTCCTTATCCGGATTTCTGGTTCGCGGATTGTAATACAGAGTCATTCTTTTCCTCGATTCGGGATTATAACCGGTGACTTGGGACACCATAAATCTCTCAAGTGGCGACTCTGAATCTTAATAAATAAATCCCGTTTCGATTGTCCTTTAATTGGAAAAACTCCTTGTACCCTTGCGGGTGCCTGAAAAAGGAGGTGTGACAATATATATAAGCTATATTTGATACGGTATTACCTCATACACTTATACTTAGTGCATAGTATAGCGTAAGTACATATATTGTATATATAGACACACACGCCCGCTTCGTAGTACTATTCATCCCTTGTATTTCAAAAGTATTAACGACTTACATTTATATTATTTACATAGTAAATACAAAAGTGATTTTTAATTTTGACCATTGTTGACCAGAATAGTGACCAATTATGGTCGCTATTTATTCATGAATTTAGTTTAGCGACCAAAGTTGGTCGCTAAATTTAAATCAGATTTAATTATATTTCATATAATAATTAAATTAATAATATAATTATTAAAATTGAATAACTGGGACCTAGTTAAGCGACCAAAATTGGTCGCTACCTTTCTTGCCTTTATGTGGCGACCAACGTTGGTCGCCAATTTTATATTATATATATTTATATTTTATAGTTTTTTCAAAATAATAGTATAATTATTAAAATTTTGTAAGTGGGTCCCACTTTAGCGACCAATATTGGTCGCTAATCTCAGTAAACGTTTGACCAAGCAAGTCTGACCAATCCAGTCAACATTTTGACTACTTTAGCGACCAACCTTGGTCGCTATTTTGTTTCCACAATTTGTTTTATTATTTTTACTAGTTTAGCGACCAACTTTGGTCGCTTTTTCCCATAGACCAAATTTGAACGCTATTTTTTGGTCGCTTTTTACAAGAATTCTAGTAGTGTGAAAACTCAAAAATGGATTGATCACACCTCTGTATGTTCCCACAAAAATGCAGCTAGCTGAACTAATGACTAAGGGGCTGGGAGCAGTGCAACATCAGTCACTTTTGTCCAAGCTGAAAATGTTAGATGTCTTCCACTCTCTAGCTTGAAGGGGAGTATTGAAGTTGTTAGAGAATGTAACAGACTTATTTCTTAATAATGTATATAGACTACTTTCTTAGTAATGTGCTTAGCCATATATAGATAGCAAATTTATAGGACAGAGTTATAGGATTTCTTCTTTATTTCTTTCATTTGTTAGCACTTATTGTATTGTATTTATACATCACTTACCTATTGGAATAAGATACAAGTTATTCTCTCCAATTCTGATTACATGGTATCAAATACGGAATTAGCTTGCAGTGTTGCCGGAATCTGTACCAAGTTTCTAAGTGACAGTCACATCCTAACTAGGGAGATTCATCTCCCTTTGACCTGTAGAAACCCAGAATATAGTGGTCGGATTCCAAGTACATAAAGCTCATGCTCCGGTGAGAATTTTCTAGCAGGGTCTATCCAGAAGCAAGCTTGGGTGCGTGGCAGATCATTTTCATTTGATCTTTTGGCTCCGACATTACAGAACAGTATCCGAAGTAGTTGTGGTGTTTCGTTGAGCAACAAATTATGGTTGATAGTGGTAACTTCGTTCCAGTTTTTGATTGCTCTTTGTTTATCAATTTTTTTGCTGATATCAACCCGGTTTGGAGTCTATAATATTGCTGAGGCTGCCTAGTTTGTAGACCCAGGTTGTGGATTTGTTGATTTGACTGTATTCCAGTGAAGTTTTATTTGGGTTAGATTTAAAACTTTTTTTTGGTCATCCTTTTTCTACAACTGATATTTATCAGTGTTTGGGGTTCTTTTTAGTGAAGTTTTCTTTGATATTCTCATTCTGTTGTTGTGAGGTTGGTTTTTCCTCGATTGGGAACATGACTGAAAATCAAGAAAGAGGAATTAACAATAACAATGATTATGTTTTGGTTTCGGCGGATGACTTTGCAAAATTTTCTCAATATCGAGAATCACTTAAGAATCCTCTTCAGTTACCACCCTTGTTGAGTCGGGACAAACATGTCTTCTCTCCTCTTTAAACAAATTGGCGATTAATTGTGGTGCCACTAATCACATGACAGGTAATACTAATATCCTGTCTAGCTTTCAATCGCATAAAGCACCATCTCTTGTAACTGTAGCTGATGGAATAACCTGTAATGTTGTGATATTTGGAACTGTTACACTGCCCTCATCTATTACTCTGTCATCCGTGGTAAGTCTACAAAAGTTGGCTTTTAACTTGATTTCTCTTAGTAAAGTTACAAGATACCTCAATTATTATATCTCATTTTTTTCTCGATAATTGTCTCTTTCAAGATCTTACAACAAAGCAAACTATTGGTAAAGGACATCTATCTGGTGATCTCTACATCCTTGATGAATATGAGCCTCGATTGGTTTCCTACTCCAGTGTCGTGACTCCATTTGAAGCACATTATAGATTTGGACATCCTTCTCTACCTATGTTGAAGAAGGTATGTCCCCAGTCTCATAATGTCTCTTCATTGAATTGTGAGTTATGTCGACTTGCAAAACACCATCGCAACTCGGTAGGTCTAAGAATAAATAAGTGGGCTGAGTCAGCTTTTGAGTTAGTTCATTCTGATATTTGGGGACCATGTCCTGTTGTTTCCAAAACTAAAAGTGTTTTATTACTTTTGTGAATGATTTCTCTCGAATGACTTGGATTTATTTTATGAAGAGCCACTCTGAAATATTTACTCACTTTTGTGCCTTCTGTGCTGAAGCCAAAACCCAATTTAATGTTTTGGTGCATGCTCTAAGGAGCGATAACGCTAAAGAATATATGTAAGAATTATTTCAATCCTACATGAGACAACATGGTATTCTCCATCAGTCTTCATGTGTTGATACACCTTCTCAAAATGGAGTTGCTGAAGAGAAGAATAGGCATCTACTTGAGGCAGAGGCAAGGATGAAAACGATAAAATCTTCCACTTTCCGGTCACATCATAGTGAGTAACCGGAAAGTGGAGGGACTATCTGTATTAGTAAAAATTAGACTCACCAAGTAGGTCTATTAAATGGCGACACATGTCAATAAAGTTTGAAGAAAAGTGAAGAATGACATGTAAAGATGATATGTGAAACACCCCCGGGACCGAACATACTCATATCGTGCATGTTACCCCCGGAACTGATCATCATGAAATAGCCCAGAACAGGCACGGGATTGACTCAACAGACACGAGATTGACTTATTACGGAATTAACTCATCAGTTATGGAATTAACTCATCAGTTACAAAATTCCAGCATTTACACAGCTGTTACAAGTCTTCCAAAAGTAATAGATGGATTGAGTAAATGCTCAAAATGGACCCATAATTCAAGGAGATTAGTTACTTAGATTTAACCCTATAAATTGACATACTTTTACCACCATCAGGGGAATCTAATTTTCTTCTCTACAATTCTATACATTGTAATTCATAGCATCTTGCACCCAAGTTAGCCATAGTTCGGCCCTTCAAGCTCTGTTCGGCTCATTATCCTATCAAGGGTCATTCAATAAGAATTCTTTCTTCTCTGCTTTGTTTTTATTATATTATCTGTCATTGAATTTATTTCTCACTTCTCTATCTCGTTGTATTAACGAAATTTTATATCTTTCGGATTGAATCGGTTTCTTGTGGCCCATCATATAAAATTATTGTTTTGACCTTGAAAACTATTTTTTGGGTTAAACAATAGGGTTGTGTATATATTCAGTTCATGGTCATTCAATAAAATCATCTTTTGTTTTATCTTGCTTATTCTTTATATGGTATAGAGCAGTCTCCTTGACTTTGTAACGGACCGACCGTTCAATTTGAGTATTTTGATTCAGCTTGGTAATTTAATATCTTGAAAAGCTTCATAATATGTATTATGCCTTGCGTGTATGGTCGGTTTCATTTTTTGAATGATTCGGGGTTGGTTTAGAAGAATGATTTTTATTTTAGAAGCTTAAGTTGAAAATGTTGACCGAGATTTGACTTCTATGAAAATGACTCAGGAAAGGTAGTTTGATGACACCGATATGTTCGTGTTGTTATTTTGGACTTGGTATGTTCGGAGTTGAATTCGGAGTTCCCTGTGTTGATTTGGCTTATTTTGCAAAAAGTTGGCAGTTTGAGGTTTAGGAATTTCTTTAAGTTTTACCGTAGGTTGACTTTATGGCTGTCGTGTTCAGAATTTGATTTTGGGACTTGGAATATGTCCGTTTTGCTATTTGGAACTTATGTGTAAAATTTAGTGTAGTTTGGAGTTGGTTTGATAAGATTTGGATGCTTGAATGCAATTACACAGGTTCTTGAGTTTTCTTTTGAATTTCATGCGTTTTGATGTTCGATTCATCGTTTTAGATTTTTTTTGTGGTTTGATCATGCGAGCGAGTTTGTATGATGTTTTATACTTGTGTAGATACTTGGTAACTCCTTCGACAACTATCACACAAAAAAATAGGCAAGTGGAGAATTCCTAGTGTGCAGCAAATGCCAATCAATCAATCAACTATGCCATAATCCCAAATATGGTGGTTGGTTATATGATTCTTTGGTATCATATTGATACAAGATGAACTTAAATTGAGCGGCACGTTTCATTGTCGATCTTGACTTGCTTGAGGTTGAGTCGTAATTGTTAGTTATATGATTCTTTGAGTTCATTAACAGTATTCATCAAGGTTTGATTAGTACTATTCTCTTCCTTTATCTAGTCTTGGACTTGATGTGCTTTGCATAGTTCATTCTTTCACATATCTTCAGACACGCTGAAATAAATTGCATTAGTTTTCCACGCTATATAGTAGGTAAAAGTTACAGTACATAGCAACTAGTAGAAAGCAGTACAAATTTGAATAGTAATAATAGAAGTAACATTACACGCATTATTCTGCTTCACATATTTGAGTCACTCAGTGTGTAGCATTTGAAAGATTGGAGTTCATAACTTGCAGGTTATACAGTCACTTGAACTCATTAGCACACATCAAAGGCGTAGTGTTGTGATGCTATTTTACATTCACTGCCTTAAAATCTTGGATTATCTTTGAACAGGAAAAAGAAAGGAACAGGAAATATGTACGATAAAGGATGGCATATGACTTTAGATAATCGTACTGCACAATGTGACTTCCAACAAGAAAACATGGCTTCAACCCAAGTTGAATGCCCAGGTAGACTACATAGAGAGAGATTTCTGGGCAGTTTACAAGCAGTTCGCGACTTTTCACATCATGAGTTAGCTTTTGCAGACAAAGATGGTGAGTCTGTGACAGAGTGCTATCGAAGCTTAGTATCAACAAAACTAGTGTGGCAGTTGAGTCGGGCTGTTGAACAACAATCAAGGCATTGTCGCTTTGAGAGGGACGAAAGAGCGAGCTTCTTGTTTGTTGTTTCACAGAGTATCAGCAAAATTATCTACACATGTAGAGCTAACTGCAACTACAGATACAGATGACTAAGTATATGCATCAGTGTTTAAGGAGATAGGCTTACACTGCTTTGCATATTCCCAAGACTAACTTTTAGGAAAGTTGATATTCACAATGCCACTCCCTAAAGCATTATTCTCATGCCCTTGTAATACTTTTCAATAGATTGTGTCATCAAAATCAACAATAGAAGCCTTTGAGATTCTTGACAGAAGAACACAAACAGCATGCTCATCAGTGATAGCCATGTTCAGTCTGCACAAGGTATTGAAAGCACAATGTATCTAGTGAAGGAGGTGATAGCTTAGCGGCTCTTGCACATTTCGATTAAAATTTTCAGCTTCCCTTATATTATCACAGCTACCAGTAGCGGTAGTACTCAAATTTGACTGAAATACTGCTTCTTTCCCACTCAAATTAGGATCGGTACATTTTTCTTGCACCAATTTGTCTGAAGTTTGCAATGGGATACCCTGTATTGATGTATTAATAGGCACTGGAGGACTTTTAATAACAATTACTGTGGCACATGAGGCCAAATATTGTACAGCAGCACCTATTGAAACATCTTGATCAAAGATACAGCAGCCTCAGCTCCAAATGTGTCGATGGGCTGATTCTTGGTGTGCGTGAATTCCACCAGCCTGCATAACAATTAAAACTCTATGCGTCGATGAGCTGATTGTGATGGTATTTCTTGAAAGATACATAAAAACTTGAAAAAGCTGAGATATAAGATAACTTTCATATAGTACAGAGGTTGCACACCTTTTGTTTCACTTCCTAAAGCACTGTTCTCATCCCTTATTATCAGTATCTGAGTGAATATTATCCCATCGTTGCGGAGAGTCAGCAATCCCATGTATGTCTCTGGACTTGAGAAGTAACGTATGATATGCAAACAATTCAAGCCATGCCCAAAAAAGAAAAGAGAGTATACAACAATAACAATTTGAAAGAACAAATCTTGGAATACATAACTAGAGTACCTTTTGGTTTACCATAAGCACACAAAATGAAGAAAAAGTGGGGAAATTAGACAAAAGTTCAATAGTAATAATTAATATCAATACAAATCCATCACTTATTCACCACACAACAAAGTAAAAGAAAAGGAATGAAATAGCTGGGAGAAGGCAATAGATGTTTGAGGATTCATCTTTAGCCTCAAAAGCTGGATGTATTCCTTACATGCTCTCTGCAAAGAAAATTATACTGGTCAATGTCCGCCACATAAAATGAAATAAAGGAGGTAATAAATTCATCTATACTCACATATTTTTCCCAGGGTAAGAATGTTCAAGACTCATTCCGAACAAGGACCTGAATCCTGTCTTCTCCCATCATATCTTCAACATATTGTTTAATCTCCCGAGCGGAATTTTCAAGATGAGGGCTCCTCCACAGATCGATAATTTTCAATGAAACAAGATCCCCGAAACTAGGCGGAATCTCCTCAAGCTTATGAGATTCCCACAGTTGTAATTTATCAAGCACATGAAAGGATTCCTCTCTAAACTCCCACTTAGCAAGACTCATTGGCTGCAACGTCAAACATTTGAGTTTCTAGAAGGTGTCTTTCTCCCCCATGTTCCATTCTTCTCCCGCGATGATTGCGACTACAAGGTACAGCTCTTCAACACCTCCATTACCCTGGAAAAATTCAATACTTTTTAATAGCTTGTGGCATCAACTTTGGCATAAAATTGTGAGAATCAATGATGAAGGCCTTGAAAGATTCTTGATGGAGGAACAAGAGTAGTAGTATGCTCATCAGTGAAGGAGGTGACAGTTACCTACATGAAAAAAGAAAGGAACAGGAAATATGAAAAAAGATGCCATAACGAAAAAGAAAGAAAACACGGTTTCAACCCAAGTTGGATGCCCAAGGAGCATACATTGGAGAGAGATTTCTGGACAGTTTACAAGCAGTTTGCAACTTTTCACAGCAGGAGTTTGCTTTTGCAGCCAAAATTGGCGACAGAGTGCTATCTACGCTTAGAATCACTAAAACTAGTGCTGCAGTTGAGTCGATTTGGGAGGGATGAAAGTGGGAGCTTCTTGTTTGTTGTTTCACAGAAGATAGAGCAAGAGCAGCAGCAAAATGATCTACACATGTAGAGCTAACTGCAACAAATGCTGGTGTATATTTACCCACAAAAAATGAAATAGCTGGGAGAGTGCATCAGAATTTAGATGTCTGAGGATGTATTCCTTACATGCTCTCTGCAAAAGAAAATTACACTGGTCAAGCACTGCCACATAAAATGAAAATGAAGAGGTAATAAGTTCGGCTATACTCACATATTTTCCCAAGGTAAAAGTGCTCAGGACTCGATCAGTTATAAACAAGGACCAGAATATTCCTACCCATATCTTCAACATCTTGCTTAATCTTCAGAGCAGATTCTTTAAGTTGAGGGCTCCTCCGTAGTTCAATACTTTTTAATGAACAAATATCCCCGAAACTAGGCGGAATCTCCTCAAGCATACGACAGTCCCGCAGTCGTAATTTCTCAAGCGCAGGAAAGGATTCCTCTCTAACCTCCCAATTAGCAAGAGTCACTCGCTGCAACGTCAGACATTTGAGATTCTGGAAGGTGTCTTCCTCCCCCATGTTCCATCCTTCCCCCTCGATGATTGCGTCTTCAAGGTACAGATCTTCAAGCTTGGGCAGTATTCCTATTGTTGATAGTGAATCGGATGTCAGAGGAAACTCATACAAACACAACATTTTCACACTCGAAGGGAAGTGAAAATCCCAAAGCCGATTTGTCGTTATAGAGAGCGCACTATCATTTGATTTTGAACTTATAAAAGTTACTTCGAAAGATTCTAGTTCATTTAAGAAGTCCAATTTCGGGAACCAATATCGCCCTGTTGAACAATCCCATGATTCCTTGAGATCAAATCGAAGCTCTTGAAGATTGGGAAACCTTTTGAAAATATCCTCTTTGTCTTTCGAATTGGAAAGCTTGAGTCCCCGTAATAATCTCAAGCTCTCTAACTTTGAGTCCTCTCCTGCCAGTATTAGTTCATCTGTATCCAAATCAAAGAAAGAACAGTCATCTATGCCCAGCACTCGCAACTTTACAAGATTCAAAATTGTTGGTAATAGCACCAAGGGTGGTCCAAAGTTATTCACCCGCAGAGTTTCCAGATTCCACAGATTTGAAAAAGACAAAGGCAGAGAGTGAACTTCTGTCTGAATGTTTAAGTACCTCAAATGAACCAATGTGCATATTTCATTCAGCAAAGAATCATTCACCGTGATAGAAAATCTATCCACTTGCAACACTCTAAGAAGCCTCAAGTGTCTTAGGTGACATATATCATAAAGACTATTGTCATCATATATGTGTCTAGTTATCCTCAAAGAACAGAGGTGTTTACCAGAATGCTTTTTCTTTTTTGAATCGAACAGGACAAAATTGTTATGCCCAAAGTGCCACTTATGATATTCAATGTTCACTTGACGTGGCATCAGATCTGAAGAAGATGACGATGGAGCAATTGAACTTATCTTGCCAAACAACTTTTCCTCTCTTGCTTTTATCAAACAAAAGTCATGCACAAGATCATGAATTTGGCAAGTCCGATCGTCACCTATTTCATTGAAAGAAATTACCAAGCTACTGGAAATTAAATTATCCAGATAAATCTCAAACAGTTTTTCCACACTCTTCATCTCTCTCTGCTCCAAAAATCCTTCAGCAAGCCATAAAATTTCCAAATTACGGACTGGAATTGCTTCGTCCTTCGGAAAACTCGCAAGGTGAATCAAGCACGACTTTAAGGGATCGGGTAAATGGTCATAACTTAATGCTATAACCCTCATCACGTCCTCTTCTTTCTGGAAAATAAAGGAATTCAAATCATTTCGAACTTCAAGCCACACACTCCTTTTCATTTCCTTCCCTGCAATGACTCCAGCAATCAAATCAACCACCAAAGGAAGTCGTTTACAGTTTTGGACTATTTCTTTTCCAACATCCACTAGTTCATCAGGGCAACTTTCTTTTCCAAAGACCTTTTTCTCTAGTAACTCCCAACTTTCTTCCAGTTTTAGAGGATCACTGTGGCGTTGTGCATGCATAGCCACTTTCTTTTCTCGAGTCGTCAAAATAATTCTACTTCCTTTCTCAACTTCAGGAAAAGGTCTTGTCAACTCATCCCATGCTGCAGTGTCCCACAAATCATCTAAGACTATAAGGTACCTCTTTCCAAACAGGTGTTTCCGTAGCTTATCAGCAACATCAATATTCTCACCGAATTTCGAAGCTGGGCCAACAACTTGATTAAAAAGTTTTTCCAGCAACCCCATCTCGTCATACTTTTGATCGACTGTACACCATGCACGGATGTCAAAATGACCAGAAATTGACTCATCATTATACACTTTATATGCCAAAGTAGTTTTACCCGAACCGGGCATACCAGTGATCGAAATGACATCTAGCGTTTTTGGTCCACTGGAGAGCTTCCTAATTATCAAGTGTGTCTCCTCTTTAAAACCTACGATTATTTTACCAGTTATTGATGACTTGCGATCAACTGGCTTGTTGGGAGAGTTCACAACAATGACACCCATGTTCTTGGGAATCTTCTCAAATAAATTTGAGATCCCTTCTTTGATAAGATTGATCTTTTCTATGGTAAAGGGAAGTGAGAAAATAAGATGTAAGAGACCATTGTCTCTTACAATAATTGAATCAATGACATCTTTTGTCTCGTATGCCACATCTAAAACACGTGCCCAGAGATCTTTATACAATTCTTGCTCAACATTCCCGAAGAAAGATCTTATGAATTCTAGATCTTCTTTCACCAGCCTGATTTCTTCCTTTATCAAAGCGACTAAATAAGCATTGGAATTGAGCAAATCATCTAAGTGTCTAAGTAGAAGATGCATGAACAGGGGTCCATCACTCATGGGAAAGCAGAGTTGAGATGAGTCTGGGGCTTTCAGGTAAACATCCTTGAGTTCTTTCTTCAGGAGTTCAATTTTTTTGAGCAAGCCTAGAGTTGCACTATTTGTTTCATCGGTACTCTCTTCATTCTTTGCTTTCTCTTCTAAGTTGCGAGCCATAGATGATACGTCCCTGGTAAGTGCTCCGACACGTGCTAGGAATTTAAACAACTTGCCATTATGAATAAAGTCCTTAGGCACATCAGTAAGAATGATTAATAGGAACTCTATCATGATATGAATGTTTCGGGCCCCTGGACTGCTAGCGGTAATAACATTTATCATGTGCTCTTGTAGATGAATTAGATACTCTCTAAGAATATCCGGAGAGGTTTGTAGGAGCTGCTTAATAAAGCGTCCAACTTTTGCTGATGTTGAAGCTTTCAAATTTGTAAGACATATGTGCATAACCTCCAACTGAGTTGGAATAATCTCCAAGAATAGATGTGTTAGCTTGAATAGTCGAGAGTGTCCACCAATTTGATTATGCCATAGGAAGCGTCCTACTCTCTCATTCATTAGTTGAAACTGAGGTAAGATATATTCAACATTCTCATGCCCAACGCAACCATTCACTATCAACTCGAGGAAATGTCTTATGTTGCCACAAACATTCTGAAGAATCTCATATTCGGTCATGAATGAAGAAAGTCGATCAACACGATACTTGGAAAAATGATGGAGATTCAGAAGGAGGAAGTCCAACTCCAATATCATCTTTTCAATCAGATCCGCGTCAACAACTTTTTGAATTTCTTCATTCTTTAAGCTCTCTATGAAATCTAGAACATTGAGTAAGTCTTTGCGAAGGGTAGAAAATGACACCTGCCAAAAGACCAGACATTATATCAAATTCTCACAAAGAAAGTCAGTTAATTCTCTATATATTATATTCTTAGAGTTTGAGCAACTGTTATATATTCAAAATAAGCATGTCAAGAAAATAGTTTACTATGCATATGCTCAACTGCATTAAAAGAATATGTTGAGCTGGTGTTTTACTAGATTATGCACTAAAAAGGGGGATGGCCAATTTAGTGAAGGTTTATTCTAACCATTCTGAGGAAGACATGAATAGAAGTAATTGTCAAACATAAAACACAACCTATTGAAAATCATAACTAAGCATGATTGATAAGCTTTATAATGTTTAGTTTTTTTTATTCTTACAATAAGAAGTTTATAATTCTATCAATAAGTTCCGATTATTTGTTATAAAATAGTGAATGCACATGTCTCTGATAGCAAAAACATGCACCTACTCGGTATTTTTACCAAAAATACTATCTTATAATGGTTAAGCGATTTAATAAAGCAAGAACATATATTAAGTGAAAAAAATTTATGTGCAGACACATGGCATGCATGTGTTGGTTTAGTATATAAAGTCACAATTAATTGGAAAGAAATAAAATAAAACAAACAAGAAACAAAATTTATCTCATGATATTAAGAGAAAAAGTAGTATAGACGTCATGTATTTCAATTTCTTCAACCATAGGTTCAATTGCCTCAATTTCTTTTTTGATCCAGGTTCATTTGCTGAAGTATGAGGTGAAGAAACAGAAGTAGGGGTGATTAAGCGAAGGAGGAAATAATCTCAACATACGTCATGGATTTCAATGTCTTCAACCATAGGTTCCTTTGCTGAAGTGGGAGGAGTAAGTTTTTGCAAATAAACACCAATAGCATCAAGGTACAACCCAGAACGCCCGTGAAATCCCACAATTGCTACACCTTCTTTCATCACAAGTGAAAATGGGGTTCCCCCAACCATAGACCCAAATGGTCCATAACTCTTTGCATTAGTTATAAAACATAGAGATTTTATAACTAAATGGTTGCCATCATGTCCAAATGTTCCGTTGATACCTGTTAAATATTCCAATGGAGTTGCCTCAAAACTACCTGAGGTTATTACAAATCACATATCAGTTAAATAAGTAGCAGAGTCGAGAATTTTGACAAAAATTCAGAAAAGTGCAAGAATATCATATTAGGATTTGAAATCTTTGGACCTAAAGCAAATCTAGACACTTAATTGAATCCTCTCAATGCAAAGGAACCGGCAAACTTTAATATGAAGCAACATGTGCATCCATATATTTGACTTGAAAGATGCTTACATAACTACAGATTGTACGTTGTGTACACTGAAAATGCAAAAAGGTGCGACACTATCATATTAAGTTGACCTATAACGTGCTATAACTGATTTAATTGTCTTGATAATTACTTTTTTTTACATAATATAAGCTCATTGTTATGACATGACACAAATTTAACTTGAGAAGAACGTTGTCTCTTCGACCATATTTTTTTCGGACTTACCTTGGCTCTTCGACCTCCACCCCCACCAAACTTTGGTGAGTCGATGGTAGTACCTTGTTCCGTAACGGTTCTGAACATGATGGAGTCTATACAATCTCCATGAGCAATCAATATTTCTTTAATGGGACTTTTCAACATGTAATTCCATTTTGATCCCCCAAAACCTCCCCATGGCTTCAAGAATATTGAGTCCGCTTGATCATAACTCACGTAATTTCCCTTCACATACATAACAAATCAATGGCTCCATCATTTGCAGTGAAAAAATATAATGAATATATATATACACTCATGTAATAGAAGAAAAGGCAAGGTACCATTACTGGCAATTTGCTTGGATTTGAGGTGAAGTTAAGGAAGTAGAGGTAATTAAGCAAAGGAGGAAATAATCACAACATATGTGAGAACTAGTTAATTTTATGGTATGTGTCACAAAAAATTACCAGTGAGTTATTAAGTGATCATTTTATAAATTAGTCCATAAATAAAAAGGAGAAACGTGACAAATATTTAAACTAATTTTTCATCTATAAAAATATCATAAAACAATAACGCTCTTCTTCATGCAATATGTTGCAACTTTTTATCTTTTTAAATCTCTATATTTCTTTGTTACCCGCTAAATACCATGATTCAAAGGTTAGAGGAACAATTTAGGGAAAGGAAAAGAGGCATAACCTCAAAAATTAACATATTGGAACCAAAAAGAAAGATGATAATCAGGGGCATCTAATTAGTAACTTATAATTTGCTATCATAAGTTAAAATTTACTAATAGTATCAAAAAGATATTTAGAGTTTTTAGTGTATAAATTTTGAAAGATAACACAATCAACAACAGAGGGTTCCTTCAAATTCCATTTATTTTGTCAACTTTAGTTGTAATAAATATTGTATCATGACATACCGATAATTTGATTGCTTTCCCTTTCTCGCTTTCCATGATTGTAATTCCTTCCCTTCCGTTCAAGTTCTCAAGATCTGATGTATAAAATATACATAAAACGTAATCAGGAGAAAAAAGAAGAAGGAGCAAGAATACAAAGGATCTGAAGAAAAGAAGCATAAAGAAAAGCCATAGCAGGAAACCATACATAAAAATTCAGTTAAATAAACTTTGTTTAGCTAAACATGATTGGCTAAGATCATGGTGGACTAGCTAACCTTTTTAATTGATGTTGAAGATGAAAAATATGAGATATGGAATGGTTGCTCCTCTCTGTTTTTGTGTATGTATGAATTCTGCCCTTTTCAACAAACCAACTACATGAGATAACAAGTTGAAAACTCTGGTGAAGGTGAGATCATTGATGTTAGGTAGAGTGTGACAAAAGGTTGGACGCCAAATTTGAAATAGTCTTAGTTTCTTTAACTTTGTTTAGAAGTGAGCACTATTTATACATTTACTCTTTTATTCATAGCTAGAAGTGTGCAACATTTGGGTTCATTCCGAGTTGATTTGATATGTTTCAACGTGAGTTTTTGGAAGTCGAAAGTTCGAAAGTTCATTAAGTTTGATTTGAGGTGCATTTCGTCGTTTCAATATTGTTATGTGTGTTTTGAGGCATCGAGTAGGTCTGTATTATGATATGGAACTTTTTTGTATGTTTAGACGGGGTCCCAAAGGGCTAAAATGAGTTTCGGATAGGTTTGGGTTGTGTTGCGCTCGTTTTTCTTATATTTCGACGTGTCGTTTCTTCAAGCATAAATGGTACAACATTGAACAAATGAGCTCCGATTTCTATTTTATTGAAGCATTAGATCCGTATCGTAATTACGGAGTCATGTAAAAAAGAATTGTCAAATTTGGACATCGGATGAGGATTTTATGGTTATTTTACTAAGAATTGGGTTGCTAGAGTTTTTTCAGATTAATTACGAAATTGTCATTGTTGTGTATTGAAAAATCTGCAATATTTCCAAATATTGAAACCAACATATCTCCTTCAATATAAGATCAATAGGAGTGATTCAAGAGCCTATCTCAACTATCATTTCACAAGGAATCCATTGGAGGTATCAAAAGTGAGTTTCGAGATCTTTTGCCACAAAAAACGAGGCAGAACAATGTTAAAATGATGGTTTTATGCATTTAACATATTTTGAGTTGGGGAGCTCGGAGTTGGGCAATTTGTCGAGGCATTTTTTAGCATATGAATTGGGGTAAGTGTTCTCTACTCGGTTTTAGTCATATTTTATGAATCTATCTTCGATTTTATCTTTTGGTTAATGAATTTTAAAGAAGAAATTGAGGGTTTTGGCCTAAAGTTTCATAATATGAATTTTTGAGTTTTGAACACCGATTCGGAGTAGGATTTGAGTGAAACTAGTATGGTTGAGCTCATAATTGAATGAGTTGACGGATTTTATGAGTTTTTTGGGGTTTCGAGGTGTGGGCTCGGGTTGAGTTTTTTAGCCAATTTTGGGCTTTTGATTAAAGATTCGATCTTTTCCGATTGGGATTGGTTCCTTTAGCATTGTTGATATATTTGAGTTATTTTTGATTAGTTTCGAGCCATTTAGAAGTCGGAACACGCGTGATGAGATTTTAACTTCTGCAACATGTAGCTTCAGGTTTACACACTTGAATCACACAGGAATTGCTTGCAACATGCCTTGATATTTTGCTCTCAACTCTTTCTTAACTTCTGCGTTTGTGCGTTAACTGTAAAAGAGAACACACTGATATTTATAGAGTTAGTTGAATAGGATTAACTAGAGTTCTAATGTTATACTCTTCCTTGGTGGAAGAATTTTAGTTATCTTCAATTTCTAACTCTTTCCCTTATCTTGGATAGAGTTCTCTTCACGTAAGGAGTCCTGCTCCTTATCGAATATGCAACCTTTTCGTCTAGGAGATATCCATCATAACCACTTATGCTTATCCCTTTCACGTGCATGCCTTGTGCTCGAATATGCCCCTATCTGTGTACACTATATATGAACCTGGTTCATGCGTGTGTTTCTTTGTCAATTATAAAAACAAACTGACTCAGGCCAACATTTTTGTTAGCTTTTCTATTGTATGTGTTCCTATCCCTTAAGAATTGGAAAAAAGATGAGCAGTGAATTCTTGATTTCCACCAATTTAATTTCTACTGATGCAAAGCTCGAGATAATGCAATCCATTTGGTTACACTGTTAGGTGTTTGTCCTTATTTTCTTACCATATTTTATTTTCCTATCTGTTGAAAGAAACGACAACATATTTACCATAATTGGATTTTTCTTCTTATGGAAGGAAATTATAAATCTCCCATATTTGGCTAGTCCCTTTTCTTGTAGGAAAAAGTTTGGACCTTTATAAAGTGACAATCCTTCCTTTTTTATTCAGAAGCATCCATAATATCTATAGTCATATTGAGTTTGAGAGTCTTGTTTAGGGGGAGAACGTTTTGGAACAAGTGTTAGTGTATCGCTTGTGTTTGGCTCTCCATGAGGTTATCCTCTCAATATTTTTATACACTCTTTTATATAGTGGATTGCTCATCTCCGCCGTGGATGTAGGTCAATTGACCGAACCACGTTAAATGTTTGCGTCTCTTTTGATATATTTCTTGTTTGTTGTCTAATTTATCGTCGTTCAAGGTTTTCTTACTAGCTTGCGCATGACATCTAATTATTTTCGGTCGTAACAGATCCTTTGGGGACAAGGGTCTGTTCGACACCCCTGATTTTGTTTGGAAAATTGATGAAGATGCAGTATCAATGCGATATATAGTAACAAGAATGACTCTATACCTTCTGCTTAGGAAGAGTGCAAGTATTAGTTCTCTGTTAATCTTTCTTCTGCATTTATTTGTTTGAGCCCTTGTATAGTTGCAGTGGTAACATTGGGAGCTAAGACATATGGAAGAGGATTGAAGCTCCTATGACCATCCATTTTACCCTTTCTTTGAGCAACTTATCCACATTTAGTTCCGAACAAAATATTGTATAAGCCATAAGAAATACACTTAACTTACAGGAACTGTAAGAACTGAATATCCATGCATTATTCTCATGGTGAGTATGTACTTTTGATTAACATGGAAGAACTTGAGAACTATGATAAAACTATGCAAGATACTCACAAAGATCAGTGGATATAAGCCAATGGAAGATAAGATGAAGTCACTCAATGGGAGTGACACATATGAGTTAGTGAAATTGTCGAAAGGTAAAAGAGTTTTATCAAACAAATGGATATACAGAATAAAACAAGATAACCATATATACCTCTACGCCTAGGTACAAGGCGAGGTTAGTTGTTAAAGGTTTTGGCCAGAAGAAAGGAGTTGACTTTGATGAAATTTTCTCGCATGTTGTAAAGATTTCTTCATTCTAGGCTTAGCCGGGAGTCTAGATTTAGAGGTTGAGCAGATGTATGTAAAGACTGTTTTTCTTCATGGTGATTTAGGGATATTTATATGGAACAACCTGAAGACTTCGTAGTTAAGTTTGCAGATAAGCATGCATTTTGCAGAAAAATGCAAGCTTGAAGCCTGTCAATAGTTGCTCTACTTGAAGATATATTTGGCCCCTTGGTTGGAGGAGGAGTTTGTGGGGCACATGCCCATGTTGTCCAGCCAAGGGCCCAATGGTCTACTCCTATTCTCTTTTGATTTCCATTCCTATTCGAAATTGAATTTGGTTTTTATTCCCATTTAGAGTTGGTTTTGGCTTTAAGAGAAAATGCTACTCATTATTTATAAATACAACAACCTTGGAGAATTATTCTATGCTCATTGGTATAAGTCTTTAAAAGACTTAAGCATATAAGAGTATTTTTTGAAAGAGTTTCATCAAGAGAGAAGAGAGAAGAAAAAGTGTTTGTTTTGCTGCAGATTTTTGTTCTCACCGGACAACTTCAAATCACGTTTAACCGTTGGATCGGGCTGAAATTTGGACTGAGTTTTCATAACATCTTGGTCTTTGATTTAAACGGTGGAGGTCGGAATTGGAGGCCCGTAGCATCTGATTTCGAGCCCCGAACAACATCTCTAGTTTTGTGACTTCTCCTCTTTATTCAATTGATTCGTTGTTGCTATTGTTGCTCCGTGTTTGGCACTTATTGTGTAGCCAATACAGAAAATTTTTGTAACCCTCTATAGTGAAGTTTTTTGGATCTTTCTGATCCCGCGATTTTTACCTTCAATTTGATGGTTTTCTATGTTAAAATTTGGTGTTCCTTATCTTCGTTATTTTCGGATTTGCCTCTTCCTCAACATAATAGTGATAACTGTAAAAAAGAGTTCTTACACTGACCGTGCATATAATTTAAATTCCGACCAATTTATCTATTTTTTAGGTTTAAATTTTATTAACTGCTTATGCAAAGGATGTTTGCACACCCAAATCAGTCACTCAAGATAATTAGGTAAACAATTTTGGAGAAAATGATATTGTATAGGTGTTCTCAAAATAATAACCGAAAAATATATATTTATATATGTATATTGATTTATGTACGTTATATACAAAATTATACAAATTTTATACAATATTTTAGCTATCAAATATGAATAATTTCTGACATAGGCTATTAATAATATTTGCCCAACATTTTTTTGAGTAATTGGTGCGGATGGCCTTATGGCCTCACCTTCATTGTGTAGATGGAGGATCAGGCCATTTTAGTGCGTCAGTTAATATTAAGATATCTATTTTCTGTTATATAAAAAACCAGAAGATGTGAGTGCTCATTTATTTATGCTTTCTCGACATAATAGATTAGCAAATAAATTACGTAATTCTTAAGCAAGGATCTATACTTAAATAATTATTGCAACTTCCAAGAGGAATCTTTAATTTCTTTAAGCAATATATTAACTACAAGTTGAATTAAATAAAACGTGGCCGGCGCATGAAATTATTGATAGTAGGTTTGGATTAGAGCCTTGGTTTTTTTAATGGCAAGCCACCTCAACCATTCCACCGAAAATCTATTACCCCTCAATTTCAAATTAAATGAGATACTTTTATTTTTAGTCTGTTCCAAAATAAATGATATATTTCTAAATTTGGAAATAATTCAACTTTAAAATCTTTCATTTTACATATTTACCCTTAATGAGAAGTTTTTATAGCCACACAAATATAATGGCCCTACAAACTTTTTACCCCTTAAGCTTTTAAGACCACAAGTTTCAAAAGTTTCTTAAACTCCGTGCCGAGTCAAACTACCTCATATAATATAAAACGGAGGGAGTATCTTTTATCAGCAATACTGAATAATTTTGCTCACGGAAAATAGATAGATATAAAGAAATCAAACTAATATTTTACCATACTTGAAAAGATTAACTCACTCTTGGTTTGAAGAATAAATTATGAATCCACACAATAGGGAACATTTCTAGACCTGAGGGCATACCAGAAACAGTCTCTCTATCTTAAAGATAGGAGTAAGGTGTATACATTGTTTAGCTGGCAAATAGAAAAGGGTTTCCTTTCATAGCCATCCTCCCTCAAGAAAGCCTGATTTATTGGAGCTAATACATTATGATTTGTGTGGTCCTTTTAAAGTAAAATCAAAATGTGGTGCATTTTACTTTGTGACCTTCATTGATGATCATTCTCGTAAGTTCTGGGTGTATACTTTGAAATCTAAAGATCAAGCACTTGGCGTGTTTAAGGAATTTCAGGCCTTAGCTGAGTGACAGACGGGGAAGAAATTAAAATGTATTCGCACTGATAATGGTGGTGAATATTGCTTTCCCTTTGATAACTATTGCAAAGAACAAGGAATTCATCATCAGAAAACTCCGCCCAAGACGCCTCAATTGAATGGTTTGGCAGAGAGGATGAATAGAACTCTAGTTGAGAGAGTTAGATGCTTGATTTTAGAGGCTAAACTTCCAAATACATTTTGGGCAGAAGCACTTAACACTGCTGCCTATGTTATTAATTTGTGTCTTGTTATTGCTTTGGATGGTGATGTCCCAGACAGAGTTTGGTTTTCCAAAGATGTTTCTTATGAACCTGAGAGTTTTTGGGTGTAAAGCTTGTGTGCATATTCCTAAAGATGAGAGATCGAAACTGGATGTCAAAACTAAGCAGTGCATTTTATCGGTTATGGTCAAGATGATTTTGGGTATAGTTTTTATGATCCAGTTGAAAATAAACTTATTAGAAGTCGTGATGCAATATTCTTTGAAGACCAGACTATTGAAGATATTGACAAAGACGAGAAGATAGATTCTTAGAGTAATGAGAGATTTGTTGATATTGATCTAGTTTCTATTGCAAATGCACCTATTGCATCTGGAGGAACCCAAGACAATGATGGAGATAGTGATCAAGGTCAAAATGATCATCATGATGTAGATGTTATGGATTCTCCAATTGATGAAGTTATGGTTGATCGACAACCAATTCCTATTCAGGTAACTACTTTGAATGCCCCCAATACCTCTCTTAGAAGATCTACAAGGGAGAAGAAAAAAATCCATGCACTATCCTCCTGATGAGTATGTACTTTTGACTGACATGGGAGAACCTGAGAGCTATGATGAAGCCATGCAAGATACTCACAAAGATCAGTGGATAGAATCCATGGAAGATGAGATGAAGTCACTCCATGAGAATGGAACACGAGTTAGTGAAATTACCGAAAGGTAAGAGAGCTTTATCTAACAAATGGATATTTAGAATAAAGCAAGATAACCATACCTCTCCGCCTAGATACAAGGTGAGGTTAGTTTTTAAAGGTTTTGTCCAGAAGAAGGGAGTTGACTTTGATGAAATTTTCTCCCTTATTGTGAAAATATCTTTTATTCGTATGGTTCTAGGTTTAGCCACAAGTTTAGATTTAGAGGTTGAGCAGATGGATGTCAAGACTGCTTTTCCTCATGGTGATTTAGATGAGGAGATTTATATGGCGCAATCTGAGGGTTTTGTAACTAAAGGAAAAGGAAATTATGTCTGCAAATTGAAAAGGAGCCTGTATGGATTTAAACAAGCTCCAAGGCAATGGTATTTGAAGTTTGAATATGTCATAGAAGAACAAAGGTACAAGAAAACCTCTTCAGACCACTGTGTATTCTTCCAAAAGTTCTCTGATGATGATTTTATTATTTTATTAATTTATGTGGACGACATGCTTATTGTTGGCAATAATCAATCCAGAATTGCAGTCCGTATGAAGCAGTTGAGCAAATTGTTTGCAATGAAGGACTTGGGGCCAACAAAGAAAATCTTGGGCATTGAAATCCACCGACACAGAGATAGAAAGGAGTTATTTTGTCCCAAAAGCAATACATTGAGAAGGTACTCAAGAGGTTCAATATGACAGATGCAAAAATGGTTAGTACTTCTCTTACTAAACACTTCAAATTGAGTATTAGTCAGAGTCCATCTACTGATGAAGAGAAAAAGGAGATGTCTCATATTCCTTACTCTTCTGCCGTTGGTAGCTTGATATATGCTATGGTTTGCACTAGATCACTAGACTAGATATTTCACATACCATTGGTACTGTTAGTAGATTCCTTTCTAATTTTGGAAAAGAACATTGGGGTGCAGTAAAATGGATATTAAGGTATTTGAAAGGTACTGAAGATTTGAAGCTGTGCTTTGGCAATGGCAAGCCTGAACTTGTTTGTTACACATACTCTGATTTAGGAGGCAATCTTGATAATTCAAGATCTGCATCCGGTTATTTGATCATTTTTGCAGGGAGAGCTATTTCTTGGCAATCTAGACTATAGAAGTGCATAGCTCTATCCACCACAAAAATAGAATATATTGTTGTCACAGAAGGTGCTAAAGAACTATTATGGATAAAGGAGTTTATTAATGATCTTGGCTTTGAGCAGCCAAGGTACATCTTATTTTATGATAATTAGAGTGCTATCTGTCTCACCAAGCACTCCACTTTTCATTCTAAGACCAAACATATAAATAAAAAGTATCATTTTATAAGAATGGCTATGGAAGAGAAATTATTTGAGGTTGAGAAGATACACACTGATGAAAGTCCTTCGGATATGCTGACAAAGGTGGTGGTTGTAGATAAACATGAATTTTGCAGAAATTGACAGGCATGAAGCGTGTCAATAGTTCCTCTACTTGAAGACACATTTGGCCCCTTGGCTGGAGGGGGAGTTTGTTAGACTCATACCCATGTTGTCCAGCCAAAGGCCCAATGGCCTAATCCTATTCTCTTTTGGTTTCTATTCCTATTCGGAATTAGGTTTAGTGTTTATTCCTATTTTGAGTGGATTTTGGCTTTAAGAGAAAACACCACTCATGATCTATAAATAGGACAACCTTGGAGAATTATTCTATGCTCATTGGTAGAAGTCTTTGAAAGACTTAAGCAAAGAAGAGTTGTTTTTGAGAGAACTTTTATCAAGAGAGAAGAGAGAAGAAAAATATTTGTATTGCTGTAGATTTTTATTCCGACTAGCCAACTTCAAATCACGTTTTCAGATTCGTTAACTATTGGATCAGGCTAAAATTTTTACTGAGTGTTTGTAACATCTTGTCTCTGATTTAAATGGTGGAGATCGGATTTAGAGGCTCGTAGCATCTGATTTTGAGCCTCAAACAACAGCTTTATTTTCATGGATTCTCCTTTTTCTTCAATTGATTTGTTGTTGCTCTTATTGCTATTGTTGTTCCATGTTTGGCACTTGTTGTACAACCAATTTGGAGAACTTTTTCAACCCTCTTATTGTTATAGTAGAGCTTTTTGGATCTTTGTGATCCCATGGTTTTTACTTTCGATTTGAAGGGTTTTCCACGTTAAAATTTGGTGTTCTTTACTTTCTTTATTTTCGGGTTTGCCTCTTCTTCGACATAACAAGTGGTATCAGAGCGAGGCTCAAGACAGGTTCATCTTTGACAATAATCATGATTTTTGTCTGAGAAATGTGAGTGGTGTGGTACGCACGTTGAGAAAAATTTTGTGGTGGAGATTTGGAAATGCGACCTATTGAAGGCTATGTGATGTGTCGCGGCCCCTTTTCTCCCTCTGCGGAGAGGAGTCCGGGTTTCAACATTCATGAGGTGTAATGACTCATTTTCTTTTGGGAATTGGGTATTGCGTTTTGAAGAGTCGCCACCTAACAATTTTTAAGGTGCGTTCGGGAACCTACATGGTTTATTTCTAACTATATTTGATAACCAGAGATAGGGTAAGGGCTTGAAATTATCCCAAGGGAGGGTGTTAGGCACCCCTCAGGATCCACTAGTGTGGTTCCCGGCTAGACAATTTTTTGTGAATTTGTGCAATTAACAAGTAGGGCTCAAATAATAAGGGATTTAAGTATACAAGTGTTTAAAAGCGATTAATGAAAGCAAGGTTTTGGAAAAAGTTACAATCTAAGCATGCTTAGGAATGTAAAGGGGTGTCCTAAGTTTATCTGTAATATGGATCATATCAATGCAATACCCGGTATGACACTCCTCAAAAGAGGGGATACACGTAGTATTAGCACACCGGTCATTATATTCGTATCTACCCTTTCCCACCCCGTAAAGGTAATTAAGCGAAGATTGGTCTCGACTCTTATTGCATGCTATTACCCATCTCTTCATATCAGTCTCGGAGGAATTTAAGACTCATATCCTATAAGGAGGTTCTAGGCAGACCCTCAGGTTTGAAGGCAAAATACTAAGACAACATACAAAACAAGTAGGACTACATTTAAAGGGAAAAACACAAAAAACAAGCAGAAGGCTCAGTTATACCTCCACAAATAATGCACATAGATAGCATGACTTATATACAGTTAAGGTATGAATTTAAAATCCTAAAGCAGGGTGTTTAAGTGATAACATCAGAACCAGATTTATTACATGACTCAGAAAAGAAGTCCGAATCAGGTTTGCCTACTAACTTTTAACAGTTGATAATTAAACAAAGGCAGTTCCAATTTTATTTAAGTTATTACCTAAGGCTTGCCTAGGCGCAAAGCGAGATGCAACAGTTATTCAGAATTATTGAAAAACGGTTTGGAGCTAAATTTTTTACCCTAAGAATATGTTGTTCTGGTAAAAGGCGGAGATTATTACCAGTTATTTTAAATGGGATAATCAAGTGTGAAGCTGTTATTACCTCGTTTATAATCAGTAATTTACACTAAGTGTAAGTGCAAATAAGATCCTAAAACATGGTACCTAAAATGCAGAATTCCTAAGAGCAGGATTTCTAAGTGCATATGACAAGAACGCATAATTCTTAGAGCAGGATTTCTAAGTGCATATGGGAGGAATGCAATAAAGTGCTAATTGTTAGCAGATTTTAAAACATGATGTTGTAAAGGTGAACATGCTGAAACAATAAACATTAGGCCTAAGAGCAAGATTTCTAATGCATGCATGAACCCTAAGCATGGTTTCTATTGTGCAATTAGGAACATAAACCTAATAACATGTTTTCTACCCTCAACATGCATATTTACCCTGTCCCTTTTCACTAGCCGCCCCAATACTTGTTTACAAATTATTACATACCATGTGATTAAATTACATGGGAAATGCAAAATACGAAGTTACTACTATAGGAAGCTTGATTCTGACTTCCTCTTTGAGTTATGTAATAAACCACCTCAAATGCCATTATTGTTCCAAAGCCTTTCTCATACCTGGGTGTGTCAGAGTTCCCTAAGAACCTCAAGGGATCCCGGGCAGTGCTCACACCTAAATTGCATAACCAGGAGAGTGAGTGCAATGTGGAAGGGTCATCTCTTATGTGTCAAGGTTTAGAGGGAGCTCAAGGGTCCCAAAGCAAGGCTCACACAAAAGGGGCAGAACCTAATGTGCTACGAGTGCATGTGAGAGTGCTTGACATAGATTTAAGAGAGTTGAGTTGGAAAACAGTTTTGAAAATGATTGGTTTGAAGTAAATTTGCAACAACAACAGAAGAGTTGCTTAGGGAAAATAGTTTTGAAAGGGGAAGGGGATAGGAGCAACACATACAGAATAAGTTCAGGGAGTAGTACAACTTCAATAGTTACAAATAGGGAAGTAGGGGTTGGGGACATAGAGGACCCAAATCAGAAATACATAATTAGTCATGAATCAAGTACATTAGAAGACATGCTAGTTGAGGGACATAAACAGGAACAAGTAAACATGCTGATTACATAGAACAAAGCAGGGCAGAATTTTAAGCATGCTGAGTAAAGTAGTGAACAAGAAGTACAATTTAACAGCATGAGCCATTAAGTTAGTATTGAAAGAAACAAGGATTGACAAACTAAGGGACACATAGAGTTGGGTTTCAGAATTTAAACTAAGAACATACCAGTTGAAGAAGCAAAGTACAGAAAAGTAAAGTAATAAGAGTTCCACAATCTAGCCTTGACTTTTAGCCGGCTAGACAAAGCAGTAGCACAAGTAGTAAAGAAAGAAAAGAGAGTTTGAATGTGTATATGTATGTGTTGAACTTGTTGTTCGTGTGTTTGAAGAAGAGAGGGTAGAGTATTTATAGCTTTGAAAAGAAGTGGAAAATAAGGGAACAAGTAAAGGTTTAACACAAATATGGAAATAATCGTCATCAGAATCAATTAATAAGTACTCCCCCTTAATCAAGGAGTTACAGCTCAAACGGATACTACATGGATTCTAACAAAGAGAATCAGTTTGAGAAAGATTAATTTTTACCATATAAGGGATAGTAAAAGTATAGAGTATATAATTGAGTATAGGTATAGAATATACTTAATTTGGGGAAAAGATTCAGCAGGGGTGAAACATCACAACAAATAAAGGAAGGGAATCAATCAAGTAAAATTAGGGGTTTATAAGAAAACCTTGCAATCAAATCATAACTTAAGGAAATCAAGATCAATCAATAAGGAATCATGATTCTGCATTTCGACATATAAATAGAGAAGAATGAGCAAGAGTGTCAGACATGCAAGGCCAACCATACTGACAAAAGAAGCAACTAGATAAACATAAACATAAAACAGTAACAGGAGTAGGCTAAGAACTCAGTCTAAGTAGTCATATAGAACCAAAATGAAGAAACCAGTCTAATACCTAGCAACAGGTAAAGGAGATCAGACCAACATACAAAAATAAGTAAGGAAGTCTTTAAAACCCCATAGTAAGCAGCAAGGAAAATCTTTAGGAAATTAGGGTTTTGACAGAGTTGAGTTAAACGTAGTAAGAACTCAGAATCATTCAAGACATACAAAGAGAAATGATCTAACCATAAAGAACCCAATCAAAACAGGTATGCACATAAAATAAAAAGATAGTTCCAGAACCTCGGATAACCAAAAATACCTAAGGTTTTCAACACGATGAACTAGGTAGAAAACAAACCGTTTAAACATAGTAAGATCATAAGAAAACACTGAAAATCAGAGAAGAAGTCTTTTAAAAGAGATTAAGAAAACCCTAATCATTGAAGACGAAGAGTCACTTCGAAGAATCAGAAAACCTTTGAGAAAATACCAAGAGGTTCATAACATGCACAGATCTAAGACAGATCTGAAAGAAAATCGGAAAGTTTTTAAAGCTATGGTTTCAGAGAACCTAGAAAAAGTGAGAAAATTTCAAAAAGTTACCGATCTAGCCAGAATAGCCATGGATCTGACTCGAACGGCCATAGATGGACGAAAGACCATAGATAGAAGTTGAGCAAGGTCTAGACTAGATCTCTTAGAGATTTTTCCATGAAAGCATGAAAACAGGCAACCAGAAGGCATAAGAGACCAGTATACATCTCAAACAGCCATGAGAGTCCATGGATTGAGTGAGAATCGAAGGGGATTGAGGTTAGTTTGGGTGGCAGTGGCTAGGGTTTGAGTGAGGTTGCAGAGAGAATTGGAGAGGAAGGGGATTCAAGGACAGTGGGTTGGTGGAAAATGAATTAGTTTAGGGGGTCGTTTGGATTTATTTTAGGAAGGGTGAATGGGGACCGTTGAATGATCAACGGTCCAGATTGAACGTTGTAGATGGGGATCCGGTTTGGGCTTGGGTTAAAATTGGGTATGGGTCGGTTAAAATTGGAATTGGGCCGGGGAATTGGGGGTTAGATTTGGGCTAGATTTGAAAGCCAAATTTGGCTACAAATTAAATAGCCACTTTTTCCTTTTTAAATTATAAAAATAGTCAATTGTTTTATGAAAATTAATTTAAAAGGCTGAAAATGATTTATAATACATAATTAACAATTTAAAAATACAGGATCCAATTTTATGAATTTAAAACCTAATTAAACCTTAAAAGGGCCAATATTGTCATTATGTGCAATTTAGCTTTAAAAAAATACTAAATGAAATTATAAAAATATGTAAAATTTACTTTAGCCATATTTTGGCATAAATATAGAAATGCAATAGGTGAATTATCAAAACAATAATTTTAGAAATAATTATTGGGATTTTATGGATAAAAAGGGGGAATAAATCAATTAAAAAAACCTTTAAAATTGTGAAAAAAATAATAAAACCATTGGACATGCTTATATATGCATACATATGCTATTTTGAAGGTATTTTCCATATTGAAAATATATTGGAAAAAATTGGGTATCAACAGTTGCCCCTCTTTACCAAGAGTTGTCGGGTAAAAATATAATGACCAATTTTGACCGAGTGAAACGGTTTGAAGAGGTTAGGCCGCACCCTGGCTTCTTGTTGCCTATGTATCCCTGGTTTTACAGGAATCATGCCACATGTAGTTCAGGATCCGTCGGCGGAGTATGCCGATAAAGATATTTCAAGAATGAATGCAATATCTAGAGCCGAGTGAGTGATATGTTTACGGGAACGGTTAAGTTTGATATGGCTCGGTGGAACTGAGCGGGACCTCTCCTGTTGGGGTAGCTGTTGCTCGCCGGTTTACCTGGAAATAAGCAATACAAGCATATATTGTGCGTAAATTTAAATATGATGCAAATTCCTGTTGGTCCATGAAGGTTGTCTTCGGATGATGAGGATGATGTCCTTAGACCATGATGTCCTGGGCCATGATGCATATAACAAGGGATTCGCTAACCATGAAATGGTTTTCTTGGGTTATGAGGATGGTGCCTCCAAACCATGACGCCTTTGAATAATGATATGCAAAAGATTGAAAGAGATCTTCAGGCCATGACATGGTGTTCTCAGGCTATGAAGATAGTGCCTCCGAACGATGACGCCCTTGGATGAGTTGGTGATATTTCAACCCATGAAAGATGTAGTAGTATGGACAAGACAGAGCTTAGTCTTGTGAATTGAAGGGCAGAGCTTACCCCGTAAGAAAACCGAGATATATAGTGCTTGAGATAGTGCTTAGTTTCGAAGAAAATTGGAGGCAGAGCTTAGCCTCGAAAGGCAGAAAAGTAGCCTTATGCAAAGATGTGAATGTAGATGGAGGTAGAGCTTAACCTCGGAAGGCAGAATGGTAGCCTTATGTAGATTGGAAGGCAAAATAGTAGCCTTATGCAATATAGATGCAGATGGAGGTAGAGCTTAACCTCGGAAGGCAGAATGGTAGCCTTATGTAGATTGGAAGGCAGAATAGTAGCTTTATGCAATGTAGATGCAGATGGAGGTAGAGCCTAACCTCGGAAGGCAGAATGATAGCCTTATGCAAGTTGGAAGGCAGAGGAGTAGCCTTATGCAAGAATGCATATGGAGGTAGAGCTTAACCTCGGAAGGTAGAATGGTAGCCTTATACAAATTGGAAGGCGGAATAGTAGTCTTATGCAATACAGATGTAGATGGAGGTAGAGCATAACCTTGGAAGGCAGAATGGTAGCCTTATACAGATTGGAAGGCAGAATAGTAGCCTTATGCAATGCAGATGCAGATGGAGGTAGAGCTTAACCTCGGAAGGCAGAATGGTAGCCTTATGCAAGTTGGAAGGTAGACGAGTAGCCTTATGCAAGAATCCAGATGGAGGTAGATCTTAACCTCGGAAGGCAGAATGGTAGCCTTATGCAAATTGGAAGGCGGAATAGTAACCTTATGCAAGAATGCAGATAGAGGTAGAGCTTAACCTCGGAAGGCAGAATAGTAGCCTTATGCAAATTGGAAGGCAAAATAGCAGCCTTATGCAAGAATGCAGATGGAGGCAGAGCTTAACCTCGGAAAGCAGAATAGTAGCCTTATGCAAGAATGCAGATGTAGATGGAGACAACATTTAGTCTCGGAAGGTAGAATGGTAGCCTTATGCAAGAATGTAGATGGAGACAACATTTAGTCTCGGAAGGCAGAATAACAGCCTTATGCAATGCAAATGTGGATGGAGACAACGTTTAGTCTCAGAAGGTAGAATGGTAACCTTATGCAAGAAATAAAATAACCAGTGGCAGTAGGGTTTTCTTAGCTAATAGCAGATTGCGGTGTTGTGATTACCGGGAGCATTGTGACATACGGGACATCACTGGTGTATGCTAATAGAAAATGTTAGCA
Organism: Nicotiana tabacum; assembly: GCF_000715075.1. NCBI lineage: Eukaryota > Viridiplantae > Streptophyta > Magnoliopsida > Solanales > Solanaceae > Nicotiana > Nicotiana tabacum. The sequence goes on along the minus strand of NC_134082.1, from coordinate 6,271,391 downwards.
AGTGCAATGGTTCTGAGAGTCGTATTTTGAACAATGTTTGTCCCATGGGCGTATAGTATGTTTAATGATTTCGCAATCCTAGTGCCTGCATCCAAAGAAAAATCGTGAGTTTTGTAAAGGGAAGGTTAGTTCGTATCCCCACTGGCTTTACTTGACTCGTTCGACTTTGATTTGGTGATACTGTTTGTATCATTGGGGTAGCGTTGCTAAACAAAGCAGTTTTGATAATAAACATGCATGATTTTATAAAACAATATGACATAAATGTATAATTAAAAATAGCTTTAGATGAACCGACGACTGTGACGTGGTTCAGGACATTGGAACTTCTCTTGCTACTGAATTTTGAGGGTCTCCTCAAAATTATGCCCCAGTTTAATGGGTTGACATTTCTGACTGTTGCTCATGCGGCGATCGGCTGAAATTACTTCGAAATTTTGAGGGTCCTCCTCAAAATTCTGCCCTAGTTTCCAATTGTGGGGGGAAATGAAATTTTTATTGAATTGTGACTGAACCCATAGGGCTGCCTACGTATCCAATATTAAACAAGAATCAGTTCAGGCGTAGTTCAATTTACATCATATAAGGAAAGCATAAAGATTACACATAGTAATGCTTGACTGCATCTGAATTGATCGGCTTTGGCTAGACTTCTCCGTCCATTTCTGCAAGTATGAGGGCTCCTCCTATCAAAACCCGGTGAAACATGTATGGACCCTGCGAGTTGGGAGAGAACTTCCCTTTGGCTTCATCTTGATTTGGAAAATTTTTCTTCAACACCAGTTGCCCCGGTGTGAACAGTCTTGGCTTGACTCTTTTGTAAAAGGCTCTGGAAATTCTGTTCTAATAGAGTTGACCATGGCAGACTGCATTCATTCTCTTTCCATCTATAAGGGCTAGTTGCACATAACGACTTTTACCCACTCTGTGTCATCGAGCTCAGCTTCTTGTATGATCCTTAGGGAAGGGATTTCTACCTCAGTGGGAATGACAGCCTCTGTACCGTAAACCAACATATAGTGGGTTGCCCTGGTTGATGTGCAGACTGTGGTATGATACCTGTCACACCTCCTCTTTCTACCCCCGACGAGGGTGCGAGGGAGTTTTCTCCAATTAAAGGACAGTCGAAACGGGATTCGCTTGTTTGTTTCAGAGTCGCCACCTGGGAATTTTAAGGCGTCCCAAGTCACCGGTTTTAATCCCGAATCGAGGAGAATATGACTCTATTTGTCATTCTGCGAACCAGAAAATCCGAGTAAGGAATTCTGTTAATTCGGGAGAAGGTGTTAGGCATTCCTGAATTCCGTGGTTCTAGCTCTGTCGCTTAACCGTTATTATACTTGGCTTAATTATCTTGATTTGTTAAATACATAATTTTCGTTACCGCTTTAGATTGTTCATAATTATAGACCCTTAAACGAATCACGCGTACGTATATTCGTGTCGTATATTTTTTTATAAACGTGAAGAATCGTGTCACGCATACGTGTACATGATAAGATTGATAATATTATTTTTTGTTTATTTTTATTATAAAAATAGACTTATGTTCGAAATTGTGCTTAAAATAAAATTAAGAACATTCGTCGCTCTTGTATGATTAAATAGTGAACTGCACATCTCGGGTTATATGAAATTAATTTGATATTCTCCGAAGAACCCCTTTTTTATTAAATGTTCGCTCGAAGTTGCGCGAACGCATAATCCGAATTGCTTTTAGAAATATAATCAAGTCACGCGAACGTATCCCTAATCACACAAAATATTCTTGATGGTAGTATAAATTTTCCACAAATTGTTTATTACGTCCATGCATTTTTATGTGAAAGTCATGAGAAATCCCTATTTGACATGCCTCTAAATTCCTTGAAAAGAATTCAAAATTATTAAGTGTTGACCACAAATTATATTTTTCGCGTGTGAATTATATTCCTCAAAACCATTCGAATTTAACGAGTAAAACAAAAATAAACAACGTGTACTTAGTACTACCATTTTTATCGTGAATACAACATTAGTATACCCAAAAATCAAATCGCATATAAAACTGGGAAAAGAATTAATTTGATAAACAAATTAATAGTTTCTGAAGAATTTTCATTATTTATATTTAGTGCGAACTCTATTTCTACATATCCTTGACATAAAATGTTGCAATTCGTGCTTATAAATCCCATCTCATTCTCGTATACTTGTTTTTAGTCCAAAGTTATAATTGTTTGGTTAATTTGTTTACAATGATAAATAATCAAGTTGGTGAGAAAGAGAACTATTATACAAATTGACTTAATAAAATGGCATCACATGCAACGTAGTGGAACGTCCGAACCATTTATCATATTCCAACATCCTAAACGGGACGGATTACATCAATTCACATTTCTACCATGGCTATTCCCATAACCGTTATTATGCCATATATGAACGAAATACAATTAACATTATCTAGCCTTAAACAAAATCGGATATTTGACAAAATAGGCCAATAATATAGTTTTTTTGATATTTCTACACTATTCTTTACTTAGCTAACAATATCACAAGATCGAATTAATGGCCAACTTTCTGCCATGTTCCCTATCTTGACGATTCGAACATAACTTATACTTAACGAAATTCTGAAATAGATAACATTATTACAATACTTATACGAATTTCAAAAGTGAATGATTAACTAATAGTCATTATGTCAAGCATACTACTATATTAACCAACTGAAACAAAACTGCAATTTAAACTATTAGACTTAAATGAGTAGAAGACATAATATTAATTCCAAACTTTATTCATTTTTGCAATGTTGAAACTTTCCACAGCACAAGTCTAAAGATATATACCTGGAAATGAGGGTAAAAGAGGCAAATTTCAGCAGTAGCAGCAACAACTAAATCAGCAGAATATACCAATTAACTTAGCAGATTTGAGCAAAACAACAAGTCCAGTGAAACCAAACGAACAGTAACAGAAATTTAAGAAGAATTTCAGATTAAAACCAAGCAATACTATGAAACAAACCCCGAACAGATTCAAGAAACAATGTTTCAGATTTTCTTTCTTTCTCTTCTATTTTTGTTCCAGATTCTTTCTTCTCTTTTTCTTTTCTTAGTTCTGTTTTTTCTTCTCTTCTCAATCCCTCTTTCAGATTCCTCTATCTTGGTTTTTCCTCTCCCTGTGTGTATATCCTTGTCTGTATATCTATCTAATTTTCAGATTCCTCTCTCTCTCTCTATCTGGTTCTCTTTTTTCTCTCCCCCTTGTTCTCTCTCTGTCTCTCTTCTTCTAAATCAGTCCCAACTCCCCTTCTTATATAACTTACTCCCCTAATGCTGTCCGGACCCCTTCTTTCTTTTAAAATCAGAAAATCCCACTAAAATTCTGCTTTATTACTTTAAATCCCATTAAGTAAAACCTTTCCTGATTTTCAGCCCTTCCACTTCCCTTGGTTTCCCATTATTACATTAAATTATAGCCATCAACATTCCACTATAACACACTAATACTAACATATTATTCCTACTGTTTCTATCCCAGAAATACCCCTAAAATCCTACTGCTATTACTGCCCTTAATACAAAAATCAGAATCTGATACAAAACAGATTTTATAATCTGTTCAAACTTAATTATCAACCTGCTTTCTGATTTAAACAGCTATAACCAATTTTCTTAAGCTCTGGACTGAATCATAACTGAGAATACAACCTTCTAACACAATTGTATCTAATCATCACTTGTAAAATTGAATTTAAACCCAACATCACAATAACATCACACTGAACAACAGAACAATTTAAACTGATTTTGAAAATCGAACTAAGATCAAACAAATGCAAGAGCATTGTCAGTATATTGACAATGTCCTGAACTAAATGCCCAGAAATCACCACACACACAACATCCATTTGACGGACTCATTGACTTATAAACAAACATGATTTAACTGACAAATACTAATCAACTAACTATCTACAATAATTGTCGACAAACAATTTATAAATAGATAAACAGATTGTTTCGATCAGCATTATCAGAAACGGGAATTCATAATATGACTAATCGACGAACTTAATCGAATCGATTACACACATTGTAAACAAACATAACAAACAGAGACAAATGTCATTATTTGATTACATGGACGGGTATGAGACAGAATCAAATAAACAAAAATAGGAAAATTACACAGACTACTAAAATAGGCAACAATATACATGTAGGAAACAAAAAGAAGTAGAAAAATACCTCTGAATCTTCAATCTTACACAGACAAAACTCAGCTTTGGATTCGGACCTTTTGAGGCTGAACAGAATTTATTCGAAGTATTCTCAATTGAGAATACCTCGATTAAAGTCTCTTAGACCTCAATCCCTCACTTAAATTGGACAGATTCCACGAGTTGGCTTTTTAGGGTTTCATTTTTTCTCAGATTTAGGGTTCGACCAAATCTGGGCAGATTCGAAGGGAACCAAAGATGATTTAGGGGTGAGGGAGTCCTAGGGGTCATTGGGTGTGAATTTGAGACAGATCTAGGTGAGTTCATATTTGTGGTGGATTGATAATGACCATCAGATCAAACATGATCCACGGTCAGGATCAGTTCATTTAACCAAACGATGTCGTTTGGTTTAATGTTGGGGTCGGGCTGAATTGGGGCAATGGGTCGGGTAGGGGTTACGGGTAAGGGTGTGGAATATCAGCCGTTGGATTGATTTAATCCAACGTCCCTTGATGAAATATTACCAAACGTCGTCGTTTGGTTTACTCCTGAGTTGGACCGGACCTGGGGTGTTTGGATTGGGATGTGGGGGGGGGTAACTTTTGTTTGGGCCTGGATTTCAGTCCAGGTCCGATTTTTCAACTTTTAAACTTATTTTCTATTTTTCAAAAATTAAACAAAAATTAAAAATCAATAAAAGAAAATTACACACATATTATTTAATGCCTGAAATAATAAAATCGACACAATGACCAGAAACATCTATGCACATTTTGTGATTTCCCATTTATGCCGAATATTTTAATCAACTCCTAAATGTATGTATTTTGTTTGTATTTTTTTCATTTTTATAAAACCCATGATTAAAAATGCGATATTAACTCCTAAATGCATATGCATCTGCATTACCATTTTTTTTGTATTTTTCCTTAATTAGGATAAAAATGAACATGCACAGACGAAATGACCCGAAAATTCAACAATCGCACACAAAGAAAACAATTATTTGTAATTTCTTTTGGAGTAGTTCTTGTGAGGCAAAAATCACGTGCTCACAGCTGCCCCTCTTTGTGCGGAAACTCGAAGAGTTTTCGTGCAAAGACAAAAGTGAGCGGATACGAGCGATTTTTGCCTGTTTGAATACTCCGTGTGAAGCATTTTTTGAAAGATTTGACCGAACCTCTACTTCAAAGGTTTCCTCCATATCCTTGGCTATAAAGGAATCAGGTCAATGTAGTTCGGGAAGTTTTGGTAGCTGGGACTACCATGGGACTGTGATGTTACTGCTATTTTGTGCTGCTTTTACTGCTTTGATGACCTCCTTATTACACCCTGCTTTAAAGGAAAAACAAAAAGCTAAACTAGACTAAGGAATATGAATTACAAAATCTTATCTATATCATGCCATTGCGTTTCTTGTTGCTTTGATGTCTTGGTGACTTTTGGGCATCTTTTGCTTCTGACTTGTTCCGCATTTCCTTTCATTGTATCTCGTATTTTCTTTCTCTGTTTGGGACTCTTGTTGTTTCCTGTTGGGGATTTTGTTGGACTCCTCTGCTTTATCGATTCTAAGTGTGCTCCTTTCTTATATGAGCGGGCTTTTGACTTCAACCCGTAATGTCAAAATAAATTGCCATTCTGTTCTTCAGGGGGCGCCTGATTGCTTGATACTTCAATTGTATTCCCTTATTCTCCAGCTGGGCGCCTGATTGCTGACATTCCAACTGCTCTTCCTTGTTCTCCAGGTGGACGCCTGATTTCTTCTATTTCCCTTGCTTCTTCCTTGTTCTCCAGGTGGACGCCTGATTGCTAATTCTTCCATTGTTCTTCCTTGTTCTCTAGGTGGACGCCTGATTGCTAATTTTTCCATTGTTCATCCTTGTTCTCCAGGTGGACGCCTGATTGCCTATACTTCTTCTGCTCTTCCTTGTTCTCCAGGTGGTCGCCTGATTGCTATTTCCTTTCTTCATCCTTGTTCTACAGGTGGACGCCTGATTGCTATTTCTTTTTCCTCATCCTTGTTCTCCAGGTGGACGCCTAATTGCAATTTCAATTCCTCATCCTTGTTCTCCAGGTGGACGCCTGATTGCTATTTCTTCCTTCATCCTTGTTCTCCAGGTGGACGCCTAATTGCTATTTCCTTTCTTCATCCTTGTTTTCCAGGTAGACGCCTGATTGCCATTGTTCTTCCTTGTTCTCCAGGTGGACGCCTGATTTCCATTGTTCTTCCTTATTCTCCAGGTGGACACCTGATTACTATTTCCTTTCCTCATCCTTGTTCTCCAGGTGGACGCCTGATTACTATTTCCTTTCCTCATCCTTGTTCTCCAGGTGGACGCCTGATTGTCATTTCCTTTCTTCTTCCTTGTTTTCCAGGTGGACGCCTAATTGCTAATTCTTTTCTTCATCCTTGTTCTCCAGGTGGACGCCTCATTGCTATTTCCTTTCCTCATCCTTGTTCTCCAGGTGGACGCCTGATTGCTATTTCCTTTCTTCATCTTTGTTCTCCAGGTGGACGCCTGATTGCTATTTCCTTTCTTCATCCTTGTTCTCTAGGTGGACGCCTGATTGCTATTTCCTTTCCTCATCCTTGTTCTCCAGGTGGATACCTGATTGCTATTTCCTTTCCTCATCCTTGTTCTCCAGGTGGACGCCTGATTGCTATTTCCTTTCTTCATCCTTGTTCTCCAGGTGGACGCCTGATTGCTATTTCCTTTCCTCATCCTTGTGATCCAGGTGGACGCCTGATTGCCATTTCAATTCTTCATCCTTGTTCTCCAGGTGGACGCCTGATTGCTATTTCCTTTCTTCTTCCTTGTTCTCCAGGTGGACGCTTGATTGCTAATTCTTTTCCTCATTCTTGTTCTCCAGGTGGACGCCTGATTGCTATTTCCTTTCCTCATCCTTATTTTCCAGGTGGACGCCTGATTGCTATTTCTTTTCTTCATCCTTGTTCTCCAGGTGGACGCCTGATTGCCATTTCCTTTCTTCTTCCTTGTTCTCCAGGTGGACATCTGTTTGCCATTTTTTTTTCTTCCTTGTTCTCCAGGTGGACGCCTGATTGCTAATTCTTTTCTTCATCCTTGTTCTCCAGGTGGATGCCTGATTGCTATTTCCTTTCCTCATCCTTGTTCTCCAGGTGGACGCCTGATTGCCATTTCAATTCTTCATCCTTGTACTCCAGGTGGACGCCTGATTGCTATTTCCTTTCTTCTTCCTTGTTCTCCAGGTGGACGCCTGATTGCTAATTCTTTTCCTCATCCTTGTTCTCCAGGTGGACGCCTGATTGCTATTTCCTTTCCTCATCCTTATTCTCCAGGTGGATGCCTGATTGCTATTTCTTTTCTTCATCCTTGTTCTCCAGGTGGACGCCTGATTGCCATTTCCTTTCTTCTTCCTTGTTCTCCAGGTGGACGCCTGATTGCCATTTCCTTTCTTCTTCCTTGTTCTCCAGGTGGACGCCTGATTGCTAATTCTTTTCTTCATCCCTGTTCTCCAGGTGGACGCCTAATTGCTATTTCCTTTCCTCACCCTTGTTCTCCAGTTGGACGCCTGATTGCTAATTCTTTTATTCATCCTTGTTCTCCAGGTGGACGCCTGATTGCTATTTCCTTTCCTCATCCTTGTTCTCCAGGTGGACACCTGATTGCTATTTCCTTTCTTCATCCTTGTTCTCCAAGTGGATGCCTGATTGCTATTTCCTTTCTTCATCCTTGTTCTCCAGGTGGACGCCTGATTGCTATTTCCTTTCGTCATCCTTGTTATCCAGGTGGATGCCTGATTGCTATTTCCTTTCCTCATCCTTGTTATCCAGGTGGACGCCTGATTGCTATTTCCTTTCTTCATCCTTGTTCTCCAGGTGGACGCTTGATTGCCATTTCAATTCTTCATCCTTGTTCTCCAGGTGGACGCCTGATTGCTAACATTTCCATTGTTCTTCCTTATTCTCCAGGTGGACGCCTGATTGCCATTTCACTTCTTCATCCTTGTTCTCCAGGTGGACGCCTGATTGCTATTTCCTTTCTTCATCCTTGTTCTCCAGGTGGACGCCTGATTGCCTTTTCCTTTCTTCATCCTTGTTCTCCAGGTGGACGCCTGATTGCCATTTCCTTTCTTCATCCTTGTTCTCCAGGTGGACGCCTTATTGCCATTGTTCTTCCTTATTCTCCAGGTGGACACCTAATTACTATTTCCTTTCCTCATCCTTGTTCTCCAGGTGGACGCCTGATTACTATTTCCTTTCCTCATCCTTGTTCTCCAGGTGGACGCCTGATTGTCATTTCCTTTCTTCTTCCTTTTTTTCCAGGTGGACGCCTAATTGCTAATTCTTTTCTTCATCCTTGTTCTCCAGGTGGACGCCTCATTGCTATTTCCTTTCCTCATCCTTGTTCTCCAGGTGGACGCCTGATTGCTATTTCCTTTCTTCATCTTTGTTCTCCAGGTGGACGCCTGATTGCTATTTCCTTTCTTCATCCTTGTTCTCTAGGTGGACGCCTGATTGCTATTTCCTTTCCTCATCCTTGTTCTCCAGGTGGATACCTGATTGCTATTTCCTTTCCTCATCCTTGTTCTCCAGGTGGACGCCTGATTGCTATTTCCTTTCTTCATCCTTGTTCTCCAGGTGGACGCCTGATTGCTATTTCCTTTCTTCTTCCTTGTTCTCCAGGTGGACGCTTGATTGCTAATTCTTTTCCTCATTCTTGTTCTCCAGGTGGACGCCTGATTGCTATTTCCTTTCCTCATCCTTATTTTCCAGGTGGACGCCTGATTGCTATTTCTTTTCTTCATCCTTGTTCTCCAGGTGGACGCCTGATTGCCATTTCCTTTCTTCTTCCTTGTTCTCCAGGTGGACATCTGTTTGCCATTTTTTTTTCTTCCTTGTTCTCCAGGTGGACGCCTGATTGCTAATTCTTTTCTTCATCCTTGTTCTCCAAGTGGACGCCTGATTGCTATTTCCTTTCCTCATCCTTGTTCTCCAGGTGGACGCCTGATTGCCATTTCAATTCTTCATCCTTGTACTCCAGGTGGACGCCTGATTGCTATTTCCTTTCTTCTTCCTTGTTCTCCAGGTGGACGCCTGATTGCTAATTCTTTTCCTCATCCTTGTTCTCCAGGTGGACGCCTGATTGCTATTTCCTTTCCTCATCCTTATTCTCCAGGTGGACGCCTGATTGCTATTTCTTTTCTTCATCCTTGTTCTCCAGGTGGACGCCTGATTGCCATTTCCTTTCTTCTTCCTTGTTCTCCAGGTGGACGCCTGATTGCCATTTCCTTTCTTCTTCCTTGTTCTCCAGGTGGACGCCTGATTGCTAATTCTTTTCTTCATCCCTGTTCTCCAGGTGGACGCCTAATTGCTATTTCCTTTCCTCACCCTTGTTCTCCAGTTGGACGCCTGATTGCTAATTCTTTTATTCATCCTTGTTCTCCAGGTGGACGCCTGATTGCTATTTCCTTTCCTCATCCTTGTTCTCCAGGTGGACACCTGATTGCTATTTCCTTTCTTCATCCTTGTTCTCCAAGTGGATGCCTGATTGCTATTTCCTTTCTTCATCCTTGTTCTCCAGGTGGACGCCTGATTGCTATTTCCTTTCCTCATCCTTGTTATCCAGGTGGATGCCTGATTGCTATTTCCTTTCCTCATCCTTGTTATCCAGGTGGACGCCTGATTGCTATTTCCTTTCTTCATCCTTGTTCTCCAGGTGGACGCCTGATTGCCATTTCAATTCTTCATCCTTGTTCTCCAGGTGGACGCCTGATTGCTAACATTTCCATTGTTCTTCCTTATTCTCCAGGTGGACGCCTGATTGCCATTTCACTTCTTCATCCTTGTTCTCCAGGTGGACGCCTGATTGCTATTTCCTTTCTTCATCCTTGTTCTCCAGGTGGACGCCTGATTGCCTTTTCCTTTCTTCATCCTTGTTCTCCAGGTGGACGCCTGATTGCCATTTCCTTTCTTCATCCTTGTTCTCCAGGTGGACGCCTTATTGCCATTTTCTTTCTTCATCCTTGTTCTCCAGGTGGACGCCTAATTGCCATTTCAATTCTTCATCCTTGTTCTCCAGGTGGACGCCTGATTGCTCTTTCCTTTCCTCATCCTTGTTCTCCAGGTGGATGCCTGATTGCTATTTCTTTTCTTCATCCTTGTTCTCCAGGTGGACGCCTGATTGCTATTTCCTTTCTTCATCGTTGTTCTCCAGGTGGACGCCTAATTGCCAATACCTCTTTTGCTCTTCCTTGTTCTCCAGGTGGACGCCTGATTGCTATTTCCTTTCCTCATCCTTGTTCTCCAGGTGGACGCCTGATTGCTAATTCTTCCATTGTTCTTCCTTATTCTCCAGGTGGACGCCTGATTTTTTCCATTTCCTTCACCGGGTGTTTCCTGACACAAATGTTTTTTTTTGCCTCTGTTTCAAATCAAAGAAAATTTCGTTAGTTTAAAGCAGGGTGGTCAGTTGTGGCATTCTTGCTGAGGGTGGGGTTTCTCTTTGTCTTGTTTTACTGCCTTGGAGCGATTGAAAAGACAGTTTTGTCTTTGTAATTGATCCTTAACCATAGGATCCTCAACTGTGGTTTTCACTTCAAACACTTTCAATTTTAATCATACGTTTCTCCTGACATTGCTGAACCACTTTTTGATTTAACTTTTATTACACCCATATCTTATTTTTATCTTATTACTTCCTGCCCATCATGGCCGTATTTTGCCCTATGCAGTCTTGAATCTTGGTAGTATACCTTGACATTCCTTCTTATTTGGTTTGAAACAAAACTTACCTCAAAAGCTTTAGAAGAGTAAGATTATTAGTGACGAAAACATGACGATTTTTGACAATCTAGAATGAAAAGAAAAATCCAAATTTGGATGACTGTTGGAGAAGGAATAAAGAACTTATCTGATTGGAGTCACTGGCCCCAATGATCAGGGTATGCATTTTGGATTAATCGACCCAGTCTTTTTAACCAATCTTTTTTTCAATTGTTTCATTTTGCTTTCCCAAAATTTCCACAACCCAATTTTACTTTTGCCAATTTACAGACTTTGTTCGACTTGCAGCATCTAAAAGAGTTTTCACCGACAAACCTTCCTCATTTGTTCATTTCTTAATTCCTTTTCGCCTTATGATGCCTGCGAAGGTTTTCACCAATAAGACTCTCTCTTTCTCTCAGCTTCCGTCGTCTTATGGTGCCCGTGTGGGTTTTCGCCTATAAGACTCTCTCATTTTACTTTCTCTTAGCTTCTGTCGTCTCATGGTGCCCGTGTGGGTTTTCACCTATAAGACTCTCTCATTTTCATTGCTTTTCTTGTTTGGACTAGAGTGTTATGTACCATCTCCATTTGCTTGACTCGGCACTTTCCTAAAATTGGTCGAAAGGTCTTTTGGTATGTGGTTGGAATGAAAATGTATCAAAAGTTAAACAATTTTTGATAGGGGTTTTAAAAATTACAACCCTTGGAATTATTTTTCTTATTTGCCAATACAATTCCTGCTCCAATTTCTTGATTGGGGTCTCTTGATGTTTCATTATGTGCACATTATGCACGTTGTGCACCCTATGACCGAGCCGTGAGGCGCCTACGTATCCTTCTTTGAGGAATCAGGTCAAACGTAGTTCACTCCATAATAGTGATTTTCTACTTTTTTTATATATTTTTTTTTATTTGATTTTCATTGATTCCAAGAGAGGGTAAGAAAGAAAAGAATGTGGCTCAAAGGGGAAACAAAGGGTACAGTGTTTGGATAGCAGAATAAATTGCCTTTGTCATTCCAATCTTCGAAATAATGCCGAATACAAACATTTAATAACTTATACCAAGGAAAAATCATGCATAATATCTTTTTACCGCATCAGAATTGATAGCCATGTCTATGCATTTTCCTTCAATATCTGTTAAACATAATGCACCATTGGATAATAATCTGGTCACAATGAATGGTCCTTGCCAATTCGGGGAAAATTTGCCCTTTGCTTCAGCCTGATGTGGAAGATCAGCACATGTTGACCCACTTCAAACTTTCGGGGACGCACCTTTTTGTTGTATGCCCTTGCTATTCTTCTTTGATATAATTGGCCATGACATACTGCTGCCAATCATTTTTCATCAATCAAGTTTAACTGTTCCAGACGAGTTTTGACCCATTCATCATCATCAATCTTAGCTTCGGCGATGATCCGAAGGGAAGGAATTTCAACTTCTGCAGGAATTACTGCCTCAGTGCCATATACCAACAAATAAGGAGTTGCTCCTACTGAAGTGCGAACAGTAGTGCGATATCCCAACAACACAAATGGTAATTTTTCGTGCCATTGTCTTGAACCTTCTACCATTTTCCGAAGTATCTTCTTTATGTTTTTGTTGGCTGCCTCGACTGCTCCATTTGCCTTGGGACGATATGGGGTAGAGTTGCGATGTATAATCTTAAACTGTTGACATATTTCCCTCATTAGGTTACTGTTAAGATTAGCACCATTATCTGTGATGATCACCTTTGGGATTCCAAATCGGCATATGATATTTGAGTGAACAAAATCGACCACAGTTTTCTTGGTCACTGATTTGAATGTTTTGGCCTCAACCCACTTGGTGAAATAATTAATGGCTACCAGAATGAACCTGTGCCCATTGGATGCTGCCGGCTCAATTGGTCCAATGACATCCATGCCCCAAGCGACGAAGGTCCATGGTACTGACATTGTGTGCAACTCGGATGGTGGAGAATGAATCAAATCCCCGTGTATTTGGCATTGATGAAATTTGCGCACAAAACTGATACAATCTCGCTCCATGGTAAGCCAATAGTAACCAGCTCGGAGAATTTTCTTTGCCAACACATATCCGCTCATGTGGGGTCCGCAAACTCCCGAATGTACTTCAGACATGACAGTCGTAGCTTGTTTAACATCTATGTATCTTAATAATCCAAGGTCTGGTGTTCTTTTATACAAAACTCCTCCACTTAAGAAGAATCCATTTGCCAATCGCCTAATGGTTCTCTTTTGATCCCCTGTGGCTTATGCTGGATATATCCCCATTCTGATATACTCCTTGATGTCGTGGAACCATGCTTCACCGTCAAATTCCTCCTCAACCATATTGCAGTAAGCGTGCTGATCGTGGACTTGAATATGTAGTGGATCCACATAAGCTTTGTCCGGATGGTGCAACATTGATGCCAGGGTAGCCAATGCATCGGCAACCTCATTATGGATCCTTGGAATATGCTGGAACTCCACTGATTGAAACTGCCGACAAAGATCATGTAGACATTGTCGGTATGGTATGATCTTCAAGTTTCGGGTTTCCCATTCTCCTTGAATTTGATGTACCAGAAGATCCGAATCTCCCATGACTAAGATTTCCCGGATACCCATGTCTGCGGCTAGCCTTAACCCCAAAATACACGCTTCATATTCAGCCATATTATTGGTGCAATAAAATCGAAGTTGAGCCGTAACATGATAGTGATGCCTGGTCTCAGAAATAATTACAGCTCCTATCCCGACTCCTTTCATGTTAGCATCCCCATCAAAGAAAAGTTACCAGCCAGGTTTTTCAATCTGCTCCATCTCACCGATATGCATTATTTCTTCATCGGGAAAATAGGTTTTCAATGGCTCGTACTCCTCGTCGACCGGGTTTTCGGCTAAATGATCGGCCAATGCTTGGGCTTTCATTGTAGTCCGAGTCACATAGATGATGTCAAATTCTGTGAGCAATATCTGCCATTTTGCAAGTCTTCCTGTTGGCATAGGCTTTTGAAAAATATATTTCAACGGATCCAGACGCGAAATGAGGTAAGTAGTGTAGGATGACAAATAGTGTTTCAATTTCTGAGCTACCCAAGTTAGGGCGCAACATGTCTTTTCCAGATGAGTGTACTTAACCTCATAAGCTGTGAATTTCTTGCTAAGGTAGTAGATGGCTTGTTCTTTTCTGTCGGTGAGGTCATGTTGCCCCAATACAAAACCAAAGGAATTTTCTAAGACCGTCAAGTAAAGAATCAAAAGTCTTCCTGGCTCTGGCGGAACCAGCACGGGTGGGTTTGACAAGTATCCCTTTATCTTATCAAATGCTTCTTGACACTCATCAGTCCACCTGACCGCAACATCTTTCTTCAACAATTTGAAAATAGGCTCACAGGTTGCCGTGAGCTGAGCAATAAACCTGCTGATGTAATTCAACCTCCCTAACAAACTCATTACTTCAGTTTTGTTCTTTGGAGGTGGAAATTCTTGGATGGCTTTGATCTTTGATGGGTCTAGCTCGATGCCTCGCCGACTGACTATGAATCCCAACAGCTTTCCAGACGGAACACCAAATGCGCACTTGGCAGGGTTAAGCTTGAGGTTGTACCTGCGAAGTCTCAAGAAGAATTTCCTTAAATCCCTAATGTGGTCGGCCTGATGCTTTGATTTTATGATCACATCGTCCACGTATACCTCAATCTCCTTATGTATCATATCATGAAACATCGTGATCATTGCTCTCATGTAGGTTGCCCCGGCGTTCTTCAAACCGAATGGCATTACCCGGTAGTAATAAGTTCCCCATGGTATGATGAATGCCGTCTTCTCCACATCTTCTTCATCCATTAGAATTTGATGATACCCGGCATAACAATCTACCAAAAATCCTATCTCATGCTTGGCACAATTATCGATCAAAATATGGATATTGGGTAATGGGAAATTATCCTTTGGACTTGCTTTGTTGAGATTGCGATAGTCGACGCATACTCTGATCTTGTCGTCTTTCTTTGGCACAGGAACGATATTAGCCAACCAAACAGGATATCGAGTAACTCGAATGACCTTTGCCTCCAACTGTTTGGTGATTTCTTCTTTAATTCTCACACTCATATCAGGCTTGAATTTTCACAATTTTGCTTGACAGGAGGCACCATTAGATCAGTGGGCAATTTGTGAACCACTAAATCAGTGCTCAAACCTGGCATGTCGTCATACGACCATGCAAAAACATCTTTTAATTCTATGAGTGCTTTAATTAACTCTTCTCGGATCTTTGGTTCGAGATGGACACTTATTTTAGTTTCTCGGATATTATTCGTGTCCCCTATGTTGATGTCTTCGGTATCACTTAGGTTAGGTTTGGTTTTTTCCTCAAAATGAATTAACTTTTTACTAATCTCTTCGAAAGCCTCATCCTCATCATATTCTGATTCACAATCACAATATACTTCTTGAATTATTATTTCGAAATCAGATTGATTTTTAAGACTGGGCTGAGGATTCCTCATGCATGCCATATCACAAGAGCCAGCGTAAAAAGAACTGTACAGAAAAAAAGAAAAGAAAAGAAAAATATCAGGAATGATAATGAAAGGGAAACTGTATTTTATTGGATGATGAAAGATAACAAGGTTTGCACACTTCAAACAAACTGTAAGATAAACATTGGGATTACAACCCTGAGGTAACCCAAACAAACTGAAGAAAAATCAAAATAAACTACCAAGACTCCTTTCGAATAGGGAGAGGAGTGACTTTCCAATTATTAAGCCTTGTTTCTGGCTCAACGAATTGGACTTCTGCATTGCTAGAACCTTCCCCGCTTTCCACCATATTCACGTCATCAAACAATTTCTCGAATCTTTCAATTAAATCTTCCTCAGGATTGACCAGGGATTTAGGAATTGTTGTTATCGGGTGATTTTTAGCACCGATCTTGACAAAAGACTTTGATAGATGTGGGACTAGTTTTGGAAGAACCCATGCCTTTTGTTTCAGCTTTCTGGCCTTTTTCACGTCTGTGACAGTGGGTACGAATCCTAAACCAAATGTTCTCCAGTTCTCGGGGAGAGATACTGGTTGTATAATTCCTTGCAAAGATGAGCCCAAACCTTTGCCGGGTACAAAACCATTTTTTAACATTTCATAGGCTACCATGATTGATGCAGAGGTTGTCTGTGGATTCGGAAGGTACTTTCCCTCTGGAAATTTCTCTATAGACATTGTGTCGGACACTTGGTAAACCCATGGTCCCTGGTCATTTTCTATTCCTTCGACCGACACAATGGCACTGCTGGGAACATTCAAACTATCTTCCCCATGCACAACTATTTCCTATTTATCCCATTCAAACTTGACTACCTGGTGTAGTGTTGACGGGACTGCTTTAGCAACATGGATTCATGGTCGACCCAACACCAAATTATAAGAAATAGTTATGTCCAGCACTTGAAACTCCATTGTGAATTCAACTGGCCCTATTGTCAGCTCCAGCACTATGTCGCCAAATGAATCTCTGCTTCCACCGTCAAACCCCCGTACGCAAATACTATTTTTCTGGATCCTCTCCTCTTTGATTTTCTACTTGCCCAGAGTGGAGAGAGGGCAGATATTTGCGCTTGACCCGTTGTCAACCAATACCCGGGTTACTACGGAGTTCTCACATTTCAATGTGAGGTAAAGAGCTCTGTTGTGCTCAGTACCTTCCACAGACAATTCATCATCAGAAAATGTAATTCTGTTTGCCTCATAGATTCTATTGGCTATTCTTCCCAAATGATTTACGGAGATTTTGTCGGGAACGTGTGCCTCATTCAGGATTTTCATCAAAGCTTGACGGTGCTCTTCTGAATGGATTAGTAATGACAATAATGAAATTTGGGCGGGCGTTGTTTTCAATTGTTCCACAACAGAATAGTCATGAAGCTTCATCTTTCTTAAAAACTCTTCCGCTTCTTCTTCCGTCACAACTTTCTTTATTGGTGTTGGATTATTTTTTGTTTTTCTTAACTCCTCGGGAGTGAAACATCTTCCCGAGCGAGTCAAGCCTTGCACCTCACAGACTTCTTCCTTGACTTCTTTTCCTTTGTACATTACCGTCACCCGTTCATAGTTCCATGGAATGGCCTTGTTGTTGATCACTGGTAATTGGGTTACCGGCTTGATAATAACCCGCTCTATACGGGTTCCTTCCACGACTACAATGGGCTTGTTGGCGACCCCTGGTATAATCACTTTTAATCCTTCCTGCTTTGTGGAAACTTTGCTCGAAGATCCCTTCTCAAATACCACAGATGGTTCATCACCATTTTTGTTTTGCTCAGGCACCGACTTCTCCTCTATTAACAGCTCAACTGGCTTGGTTTCATGAGACCTAATCATCATGACGGTTTGCGATGGCTTCTTTGTTTCCCCATCAGCCCGTACTATTTCTATCATATTGTCCTCCTGATGGGCTGGCATTGGATTTTTGTTGATATTGGGAGCTTCGGCGGTTTGAACTTCAATTTTGTTAGTATCAATCCGCTCTTGTATTGCATTCTTCAAATGCCAGCATTTTTCTGCATCATGGCCTAGTGTACCAGAACAATACTCACAACTTATGGTGTAGTCCAGATTCTTTGGAGGAGGATTGGGCAGCTTGGATTGTATTGGCCTTAGCATGTCTAGCTGTCTCAACCTGTGGAACAGACTAGTGTAGGATTCACCCAATGGAGTGAAGGTTTTCTTTTTCTGTCCCATTTTCCCCCTAAATGCTTGACTAGGCCTGAAACCCAGTCCGGGGTAGGTTCGTGGGTAAGTACTTGGTATGACAGGGGCACGCCAATGAGCGTGGGAAGGTGATTGATTGTATGCTTGTGCATGATTGACGGAAAAATGAGGTTCCGACGGGTGATAGTAGTGTTGGGGTGAATTGTGGTGGTAAGTTGATTGGTGGGATCGATGTTGATTGTATTAATGAGGTGAACCTCCGGATCCTGACCAAGTTCTTGAATCAACTACCACTGCTTCCTCCCTTTTCTTTCTTCTGATTCCTCCTACTCCGCCTTGAATAGCTTGAGTAGTCGCCTTAATAGCCGAATAGCTCATGATTTTATTTGTCTTGAGGCCTTCTTCCACCATACCTCCCATCTTTACTACTTCGTTGAAGGATTTTCCTACCGCCGAAACCAAATGGGCATAGTAAGTTGGCTCCAAGGCTTGTAGGAAGTAGTCTACCATTTCACTTTCCTTCATAGGAGGATCCACCCTTGCTGCCTGTTCTCTCCACCGGAAGCCATACTCTCTAAAACTTTCATTGTGTTTTTTCTCAAATTTTGTCAAAGATAGTCGATCTGGGATGATTTCCAGATTGTATTGGAAGTGGTAAGCAAATTCCTGTGCCAGGTCATCCCAGGTGTACCATCTCCCATGGTCCTGGCGTGTATACCACTCCAAAGCTGATCCGCTTAAACTTTTGACTGAAGTAAGCCATCAATAACTCGTCTCTTCCCCCAGCTCCTCGCATCTTGCTGCAGAATCCTCTCAAGTGGGCTACTGGATCGCCGTGGCCGTTATATAGGTCAAATTTGGGCATCTTGAAACCAACTGGCAATTGCACATTTGGGAATAAGCATAAATCCTTGTAGGCCACACTGACCTGTCCTCCTAACCTTCGCATGTCTCGGAACGATTGTTCTAGGCTTTTGACCTTTCTGAACATCTCTTCTTGCTCCGCATTTTTGGCTGGCTTGTCAATTTTGGTTGGGAGGTCAAAACGAGGAGTAGTTGAATGGATTTCGGAGGCTTTGAAGGTGGGCTCCGGGGGGTAGTATTGATTGTCCTGGGCCTGGAGTATAGGCTCACTAGGAGATTTGTGGAATGTAGCCGGGGGAGGTGCTATGAAGACAGGAGTCACTGGTGGAGGATGGTATGGAACTGGTTTTGGAGGTGGAGACTGCGGTGTCTGAGAGGTGGTGCCTCGGTAGTGTTGGTAGATGGCGAAATTCGGGGATAGTTCAGTGGTAAGATTATCCTGAGCTTGGGCTAGTGATGGAACAGGGTTAGCTGGGTAAGATGGGGGTGATTGCCCTGTAGACCAGGCCCGGTACATCTCAGCCATTTGCTGCTTGAGTTTAAGCATTTCTTATTTCATTTTGCCAACGTCCATCTCCTCTATCTCAATACATGTGTCGACATCCGGAATAGACATACTTTAGGGTATCGGTCCTTTTGATCTGGTGTGATAGTGATAATATGCCAGTATCTCTTAGAAAAACTAACTGCTTGAATTCTGGAAATGAGCAAACTTGTTAGTTTTGAGAGTTTAACACATATATAATTTCACGTGAAGATGCAATGTTCCTAGACAAATAACCCTTTTCTATTATGCATTTGCTCGGCTGCTTGTCTCATCCTGTGGTGCTGTTGAACTGTATATGTGTTATTTGCAGAGTTTTGTATCGTTATGTAGTGGATTTTACTATCTTAGTGGCTTATTCGATAGTGCCTTGATGAAATTGACTTTGATGAAATTTTCTCCCCTGTTGTGAAAATGTCTTCAATTCGTATGGTTCTAAGCTTAGCCGCAAGTCTAGATTTAGAGGTTGAGCAATGTGTCACACCTCCTTTTTCACTTACCTCACCCGGAAGGGCGTAAAGGAGTTTTTTCCATTCAAAGGACAATCGGAACGGGATTTAATTATTAATTATTCAGAGTCGCTACTTGAGAGATTAATGGTGTCCCAAGTCACCGATTGAATTCCAAACCGAGGAAAAATATGACACTGTTAACAGTCCGCGAACCAGAAATCTGGGTAAGGAATTCTGTTAACCCGGGAGAAGGCGTTAGGCATTCCCGGGTTCCGTGGTTCTAGCACAGTCGCTTAACTGTTGTATTTGATTTTATCTGATTTCAATACATGCTGGCTTATGTGCCTTCTATTCGTAAACCGCTTTTTATCATTATTTATTTTAAAATAATTGCGACGTCGTGAAAACACGTTTCAAACCACGTCACAATCAATGCAACCAAGGTCGTCAACACATTTCGACTTCGTCGAGATTTGGATTTGGGTCGCATCAATGCGCACCCGAGTTTAAAGAAGTAATTTAATTAAATCGCGCCTAAAGGTTCTCATGTAATATTATTCTGGGGAAGACCGTGGAGTTCGCTAAATGGCCATCCCAAATTCTAATCATTTTTAATAACCATTTATTGAGGGCCCCACATTTATTTATTTCTATTCGGTGAGGCTTGTCTCATTTTATGAACCTATTTTTTCGATCATTATTTATTTTATAAGAATTACGATGTCGCGAAAACGCGTTTCGAACCACGTCGCAATCAATGCACCCGCGGTTATCGACACATTTTGACTTCATCGAGATTTGGATTTGGGTCGCATCAATGCACACCCAAGTTTAGGAAAGTAATTTTAAAGTAGGTCGCGCTTAAAGATTCTAACATATTGTTATTTTGGGGAAGACGGTGGAATTCACTAAACAACCTTTCCAAGTCTACATAATGAAATAATTGTGCTATTAACTACTTGAGGATCCTAATTGATTAGGCCTACAACTTGTTGAATTTGCAGTTGAATATCTGGGCAAGAATGCCGAGTAAATGGGCCCTGAGCCCACGAAGCCCAACTCCTGCCATTGCACATGCTGCGGGCACAGGCCCTTAGAGCACTTTGGCGTCAGGCCCAAAGCAGGCCCAAAATTGGCTTGCACTCGTACAACCCAGGGATCGAATCCTTGGGCCCCTTTTGATTTCTAATTTCTTGGACTACCTACTAAAATGCCAGGCCCAAAACTGGCCCAATATGAGGCTGTTTAAATATGTGATTCATACCAGCCCAAACTTAAAATCAGCCATGTGTATAGAATTTCAAATCAACTGCAACTTTTGCAGATTTGACTTCAGCATACTGTGAAACTTTAAACAAATTGAAGATGACAATTGTATAAACATGAAATGCTCAATATAAACAACCCTCACCCTGGACTATATACATGAATCTGAGTACCCGAATGTCCATTTACTAGTTAAAATAATCAGAATCATGCTGGACAATTCATCAGTCTCAAATATACAAATCAGTTAGGGACTCGAATCAATGTCAACTAAATCAATTAGTAACAGTCAGACAATTTAAACAACTAAACTATGAAAAGGCAATAAACAGATAATGTTTCCAAAGGCAACAGAATTCCAATAGCATTCCCATTTTCTCCACTTCAACTTGGAATTACATAGATGCGAGTTAGGGAAATGTACCTGGGAATTGTAATGAAAAATAGAGAAAAGGAGATGAATCAGCTATTTTTAACAGCAACAGCAACAAACCCAGCAATGTTACACCACAGAAACACATGCAGATTGCTTTGAAACCAGAAATATAAGCAAAATCCCACAGACCAGCTTAACAGACTTCTAACATTTCCCTGACCTTCACAATTGAAACCCAGAACTAGTAAGGAAACTGTGAAGCTGTTTCAGATCTCCATATTTTTATGTTTTTATTTTCTAAATAACCTCAGAATTGAACTGCTAACTGAATCAAAAAGCAGGAGTGAAAGTTCAAATTAAAACTTAGGGCTCAAGGCAGAAGATTGAGAGTCGACCCCCTTTCCCAAGGCATCTTGTGCCCTTTTGTAGGCAACCCCCAAAGAGAATGGACTAGGCTCTGATTTTCCAATTAGTCCCTCTCTATTTTCAATTTTTCCCTCTATTTTTATCTTGCCAAACAAGTAACTGCAGTATAATTATTAAAACTTACACTTGAACCCCATTCTAGAAAGCCCTAAGGTATCCCTATACTCATACAATATCTATACTGCCCTTCCCTATACCTTGATATTACTATTCCTATCAGAACTACCCTTTTCCATACCCAGATTACCCTTGAAAGCCTTTCAAAATCACTGAACCTACCCTTATCCCTAACAGTTATACCCAATATCCTAAACCATTCTGAAACTTAACTAAAATTAATTAACAACCAATCAGAAACTAACTAATCAAACTGACTGAATCAATTCTGTTCAATTAACCAACTCAAATAAGCTAAACGAAATTAAACTGAGTTTAAGCTACCACGATTAAAATTAAATGAACTTAAAACAAATTATTAAACCATGAACTGATAATCATTCAGCCAACTAACAAGCTCAGAATCAACAGTAATTAACAGAACCTAAACTAGCACAATTAAACCATAAAATTAACAGAACAATAATGAAACAACGACTGTAAATAATATTTCAATCATGCGAATAAAAGAAGCAGTAAAAAAAGAAAAGAAAAACTAACAAAAGCCGGTTAGGTTTGGGTTTTTCTTCAAAGTGACTTAATTCTTTACTAATTTCCTCATAAGCTTCATCATTGTTACAATCCACCCCATCGTCACACTCGATCTCCTGTATTATTACTTCTGAACTTGATTGGCTTTTAAAATTGGGCCGAAGATTCCTCATGCATGTCATGTCATTGATATCAGCATAAAAAGAACTGTACAAAGAAAAGAAAAGAAGATGGAAAGAGAATTAGGGACGAAGAAAATTTCATTTCATTAAACGTAAAGACAACAAGGTTTTACTTATCCAAACGGACGGAACATAGCAACTGGATTACAAACCCTGGAATAATCCAGGTGACAAAAAGGAAAACAAAACCCACTACCATGACTCCCTCCGAACTGGAAGAGGAGTAGCTTTCCAATTGTTGATGTTAGCACGTGGTCCGATGTACTGTATGTCTTCTCTGCTTAACCCTTCCTCGGCTTCAACCATGTTTACTTCAGCAAATACTTTCTCGAACACCTTATCCAAATTCCCCTCCGCCCCAATTAACAAACCTGACATCTTCGCCAATGACTGTTTCTTGATACCCGGCCTGACGAAGGACCTAGACAATCGAGGAATTGGTTTAGGAAGCACCCAAGCTTTCTTCTTCAATTTACGGGCCCTTCTGACATCTGCCGCTGTTGGCTTGAACCCTAACCCGAAGGTGTCCAGATTTTTGGGCAAAGACACAGGTTGAGTAATGCCCTACAGTTCAACCCCCAAACCCTTCCCGGGCACGAACCCGTTATTTAGCATTTCTGACACTACCATGACGGTCGCAGCTGGCACCCTGGGACATGGCATGCTTTTACCCTCAGGCACCCTGCTCACCGGAACCGTGTCGAGGATCTGATACACCCATGGACCCTTATCATCTTCGGTCTCTATAAAGGGTACAATGGCATCATTCATGGCGCATGTGGGATCTTCCCCATGTAACACAATTTCTTGTCTGTCCCACTCGAATTTGATCATTTGATGCAATGTGGAGGGCACGACTTTTGCCGCATGAATCCACGGTCGACCCAACAAAAGATTATAGGATACTGCAGTATCTAACACCTGAAATTCCATCGTGAACTCGACTGGGCCAATAGTCAATTCGAGTACAACATCCCCTACCGTGTTTGTTCCCCCTCCATCGAACCCTCGAACATAAATGCTATTTTTTGCGGATTCTATCCTCATCAATCTTTAACTTGTTCAATGTGGATAACGTGCAAATATTAGCGCTCGACCCGTTATCGATTAGTGCCCGAGTAACCATTGAACATTCACATTTGACCGTTAAATAGAGAGCCTTGTTGTGTTCTGTGCCTTCCATAGGCAATTCATCATCAGAGAATGCTACCCTGTTCACTTCAAAGATCTTGTTAACAATTGTCTCTAAATGGTTCACTGAAATTTTGTCAGGCATATGAGCCTCAATCAATATCTTTATTAAAGCTCGGCAGTGCTCATCAGAGTGAATTAATAATGACAACAACGAGATTTGGGCCGGTGTTTTTCTTAGTTGCTCAACAATGGAATAATCTTGTCCTTTCATCTTTCTCAGAAATTCTTCTGCCTCTTCTTCCGTTACAGCTTTTTTAACTGGCACTGGATTATCTTTTGCGCCCTTAGCCTTTCTCAACTCTTCGGGAGCGAAACAACGTCCCGACCGGGTTAGTCCTTGTGCTTCACAACTCTCTTCCTCAATTTTCTTTCCTTTGTATGTCACCACTACTTTGTCATATTTCCACGGTACGGCTTTGCTATCAACCATGGGTAACTGGACAACCGGTTTTATGACAACCGGTTCTACATAAGCCCCCTTAACAACCACTACGGGCGCTGATGCTGACCCTGGTACCACTATCTTGACTGGCTCCTGCTTTTTCTCGGCCACAAACGATCCCTTCCCCATTACTAACGCTGGCTTGTCTTTTATTGCTTTTAACTGAACCACTGGCCTTGCATTCATTGTCTTTTCTTTGGCTTTCGTAGAACGAATCACCATAACTACCTGCGAAGGTTTCTTAGGCCCTGCCCCTTATGTATCAGTTCGATCATGTTGGCCTCATAATGTGCTGGTAATGGATTTTGATTGATGTTCGGGGCCTCTGGAGCCTGTACCTCAATACGGCGATTATCAATGAGCTCTTGTATTGCATTTTTCAATTTCCAACACTTTTCAGTATCGTGCCCCAACATCCCTGAGCAGTACTCGCAGCTAACAGAATGGTCCAAGTTTCTGGGAAGGGGGTTTGGTGTTTTGGATTCAATCGGGGTCAACATCCCTAACTGTTTCAGTCTGTGGAAGAGGGCAGTGTAAGATTCTCCCAGCGGAGTAAAGGTTTTTCTGTTTGGGGCTTTCTCACTTCTAAAAGCTTGGTTTGGGCGGAAGCTGGTTCCTGGTCTGTTTGCCCTGGGCAGTGGATAGGTGCTTTGTGGGGGTGGATGTATGTTTTTGGGGTTCGGTGCACGCCATTGTGAGTGCACCGGGGGCTGAGTGTAGGTCTGGGCGTGGTGAATAGAAAAGTGTGGTTCTGGTGGTGGATAATAGTGTTGCGGTGGGCCATATGGGGTATATTGATAGTTTGGATGGTGGGGTCTGGGTTGGTTGTAGTAGGGTGAAGGGTTATTGGGCCTGGATCAAGCACTAGCTTCAACTGCAGCAACTTCTTCTTTCTTCTTCTTCCCAAGCACACCCCAGTACCGCTTTGGATGGCCTAGGTGGTTGCTTTCAATGCCAAGTAGCTCAAGATCTTGTTAGATTTCAATCCTTCTTCAATCATGGCTCCCATCTTTACCACTTCATTAAACGACTTTCCGACAGATGTCACTAGATGACCAAAATAGGTAGGTTCCAATGTCTGCAAGAAGTAATCTACCATCTCACTCCCCCTCATGGGAGGATCAACCCTTGTAGCTTGTTCCCTCCAGCGGAAACCAAACTCTCTAAAACTTTCCCCAGGCTTCTTTTCTAGTTTCAACAATGACAGACGATCAGGGACTATTTTGAGGTTATATTGAAAATGGCCAATGAATGTCTGGGCCAAATCATCCCATGTATACCATCGGCCGGGGTCTTGCCTCGTGTACCATTCTAGCGCTGACCCGCTCAGGCTTTGCCCGAAATATGATATTAACAATTCATCCTTTCCCCCGGCACCTCTCATTTTGCTACAGAAACCACGCAGATGGGCTACTGGGTCACCGTGCCCCTCATACAAGTCAAACTTCGGCATTTTAAACCCCGCAGGCAACTGTATATCAGGAAAAGGGCACAAATCTTTGTATGCGACGCTAACTTGGTTTCCTAAACCATGCATGTTCCTGAAGGATTGCTCCAGGCTTTTGACTTTACGAATCACTTCCTCTTGTTCTGCATTCTTAACCTGTTTCTCAACTTCTCCTGGGATTTCAAAATGGGGAGAATAGGTATATGGCTCAGGCGCTTTGAAAGTGGGTTTGGGAGGGTAATATTGGGTGTCGTGAGCTTGTAATAGCGGCTCATTGGATGATCTATGTAGTGGAGCTGGGGGAGGTGCCACAAAGACGGGAACCATGGGTGGTGGAGGGTTCTGTTTAGAGGGTGGAGCTGGGGGAGCGTATCACGTGGTACCATAACCCTGGGCCTGATAGGGGAAAGCTGAAGATGCGTGGGGAGTGGTAGGCTCCTGAGCTTGAGCCAGGGGTGGGATGTAAGATGGGTTAGCAGGATATAGTGGTGCCGGGTGTCCTTGCGACCATGCCCGATGCATTTCAGCCATTTGTGCTTTTAATTTCCTCATCTCTTCTTTCATAGCACTCACATCTGTTACCTCGACCTCATTCGAAGGGTCTACGATGCTGATTTCCGAATCCTTCCCTATCATTTTTACTTGATCTTTCGACCGGGTGTTGTATGGATGAGTTGCCAGAATTGCCAATCAACTAACCACCTGCCTGGACTCACACATTTAGACAACCACTTTGTTAGAGATTAGGTCTTAACAGATTTAACAACCACACGTTGGCATGAATGCACTTATATAGTTATTCCTTTCTATTATGCGTTTGCTCGATTGCATGCGTCATCCCGGCATTACATTCCTTGTTTCGTTTTCTTCTCTTATCCCTCTCTTGTGCTTTTTCTTTTCTCTCTCTTGTTCTTCAGCTCTTTTTCCTTTTTTTTTGTTTTTCCGCTCTTTCTTTCTTTCTCTCTTTTTCGGTTTTCCTTCTATTTTCACTTTCATTCTTTTTGTTTTCCTTTCGGTTATGGTCGAATCCTATGGAGATTGCCTACGTATCGTGACCCCGCACGAATCAGACCAAGCGTAGTTCGTGCAGATAAATGTAAAAATAAGAGTGGAAATAAATATGCTCAACTTTCATTAATAAAACAGACTCTTACAAACTCGACATCTTTTGTTTTGGAAAGAAACTAACACACGCACCCTGAAAACAAAAAAAAAGACTCTAAGCCTGCAAACATACTCAATTTAGAAAGATAACGGACGTACAAAAGACTGACTCGAAATAGTAGACACTTACAGACACGGACTATGCATATTATAGTGCTTCAAACTTGGGTATCCGCGGGGCGTCGTTCGGCCTCGCCGCGGGTCTAGGATCCAAATCCCTTTCAAGCTGCTCTAACTCATTCATGGTTCGCTTCACATAGATCATCACTGCTGAGATAAAAGTAGTATGGGTCATATCTTTACAAACCCGACATCTCCTGACAATAGCATGAGCAATGGATCTAATCCTGTCTTTTGTTTGCTTCTTTTCTATGAGCAAACGTCTTATCTGATCGCTGCATGTCTTTAAAGCTCGGGAGTCTTGCAAGTGCTGGTCTTGCAGCTGTTGCACTTCTGCCTCCATTTGGGCCAACAAGTTGTAACAATGTCCGCTTTTAGTTTCAAAGTTTCTAGCCTGCCTAACCGTTTTACCCTCAAGGGCAACCCCTTTTCTCTTTAAATTGGCAACAATTTTCTCATGGTCCCTTTTCAACTGATTCAAGTATTGGCGACGCTCTTCGGTTCTTGTCGCCCACTGTGCTTTAAGTTCTGCCATGACATTTTCAACTTTTCCTAACTCATCCCGCCATTCTCTGACTTCGCCTTCCAATCTTTTTACCAATTGTTCATCGGATCGGCTCCTTGGTTGCTTATCGATGGTTATCCTCAACTATCGGATTTGGGCCCTAAGTGCTTCATTTTCTCTGGCTAGTCTATTCTTTTCACCTTGATCCGCGGCAACCTGTACACTGTTCTCGAATTTTAGACTCTCGACTTGTTGCTTTAATTTACCAATCTCAACTCGATAGCTTTCTTCCTTTCCTAACCAATCCCACTGCTCCTGGGACGACTTGACGAAATTTTCGAGATGAGGTCTTTTAGCCGGTCTCCCATATGCCACGTCACCTCTGAACCACTCGTGATACCCTGGAGCAATTTCCCCTTTGACCCTATCAGACACACAAGTGTTTGCCATCAGATATTTACACTCACTCCAAATTTGACGAACCTCTTCCTCGGGGAATCGACCATCAAGACTAATTTCGACCACTTGGGTACTCAAATCTTCATCTCTCGGTACTACTTGATATCTACCAAGTTGCCTCAGAACCCGATATGGTGCATAAGGCTGTATGCTTTTGAGTCCCATTAACAAAAAATGTGGTTGGGCTGCTGGCATATATATGACTTCCTCGACAGACAACTATCCAAGCACCCACTGTATCTGGCTAGCCTTGAGGTTCCGAAATAATAATGCCCAAGCCGTGACTCCTTCATGTAGACTAGCCCCTTTGATCCTCGTACCAAATTCTCCTATACAAGTTTTCTCAGCCGAACCATAACTCAATAACTGAGAGCGCGGGCACAAATGCTCAATCATCCACATTTGTAACAATAAGTTACATCCCTCAAAAAATTTGCCCCCCGCTTTGCACACAGTGAGAGCTCTGAAGATATCAGCCACAATCATAGGTGCTAAAGTGCTTTCCCCCATGGTTTTCAAAGTACTGACGACGCCTGCTACTTTCAAATCAATATTACCATCTTTCCTTGGGAATAGTACGAGACCCAAAAAAGCTACCATAAATTCCACTCGCCTGTGTTCCTCCCATTTTTGTCGGCTATTTCTGCTGCAAAGCTTAAAGTCTGGATTATTAAACCGGCCCACATGGCCATATCTATCATACACGAAGCGGAAACTGCAGAAACCCTTTGCAAAATCTGGGTGATGAACTGTCCGGGGTATTTTCAAGGAATCCAGGAATCTGTGTATGGTAATGGCCCTAGGAGCAATCAAGTACTTGAATCTCAATGGAGCTTGGTTACTTCCAATGTACCCCGCTATTTCTTCCAATGTTGGGGTGAGTTCAAAGTCTGAAAAATGAAACACATTATGTGCCGAATCCCAATGGGCGACCAATGCCCTGATGATATCCCCCCGAGGTTGAATGTTTAATAAATCCGGAAGGTCTTTCAAATATTTTCTCACTTCGTCTTGCCCTTCTTTGCCCAAATCATTCCACCACAATTGCAGCTCAAAAGGGATTTTGGTCATTATTGCAAAAGGCTCATTTACCATCGTGCTCATCCTGCACATTTATTAAAGCGTTTAAGCAAAAAGAAATTTTTTATTTAACTCAAAACTATCTATATTATCGACTCAAAATTACCCCTATATTTTCAAATAAGGAACTCAATTCTCAATTCTAAATTATTCTTTTTTTTCTTTCTTCTTTCTTCTTTTTTTGCAAAGTCAGCCTTCCGGCGTCCCATTTGGGAACATTTGGCTATTTTGACAAAAACGGTATCACCTGGTTTATTTATGACAAAAAATTAAAATTTTGATTTTTTTGGTTATTTTTGAAAAGGGAAGGTTGGACCCGATTAGGGTTGCCTACGTATCTCACGCCCTGTGAGAATCAAACCATGCGTAGTTCGGGCAAATTAACCGAACTATTTTAAAACATGACTCTTTTGCATTTTTATTTTTCCTGGCAAGACAAACTATTTTCCTTTTCTATTTTTGAAAACAAAACAAAATAACGATTTTTCCATTTTCAACAAACGATAAAACAATTTATTTTTAAAACTAAAATAAAAGACTTTTTTTTTATTTTATTTTTAGTAAAACAAAATAGAATATTTTCCTTCTTTTTTCTTTCTCAAAATTTCGGCAGAGTTTCGCCAGTAATTAGTTATTGATTTTTCTAAAATAATCAATGCACCCGCGGTTATCGACACATTTTGACTTCATCGAGATTTGGATTTCGGTCGCATCAATGCGCACCCGAGTTTAGGAAAGTAATTTTAAAGGATAGAATCCACAAAAATAGCATTTGTGTTCGAGGGTTCGATGGAGGGGGAACAAACACGGTAGGGGATATTGTACTCGAATTGACTATTGGCCCAGTCGAGTTCACGATGGAATTTCAGGTGTTGGATGCTGCAGTATCCTATAATCTTTTGTTGGGTCGACCGTGGATTCATGCGGCAAAAGCTGTGCCCTCCACATTGCACCAAATGATCAAATTCGAGTGGTACAAACAAGAAATTGTGTTACATGGGGAAGATTCCACATGCGCCATGAATGATGCCATTGTACCCTTTATAGAGACCGAAGATGATAAGGGTCCATGGGTGTATCAGATCCTCAACACGGTTCCGGTGAGCAGGGTGCTTGAGGGTAAAAGCATGCCATGTCCAAGGGTGCCAGTTGCGACCATCATGGTAGTGTCAGAAATGCTGAATAACGGGTTCGTGCCCGGGAAGGGTTTGGGGGTTGAACTGCAGGGCATTACTCAACCTGTGTCTTTGCCCAAAAATCTGGACACCTTCGGGTTAGGGTTCAAGCCAACATCAGCAGATGTTAGAAGGGCCCGTAAATTGAAGAAGAAAGCTTGGGTGCTTCCTAAACCAATTCCTCGATTGTCTAGGTCCTTCATCAGGCCGGGTATCAAGAAACAGTCATTGGCAAAGATGTCAAGTTCGTTAATTGGGGCGGAGGGGAATTTGGATAAGGTGTTCGAGAAAGTATTTGCTGAAGTAAACATGGTTGAAGCCGGGGAAGGGTCAAGCAGAGCAGACATACAGTACATCGGACCACGTGCTAACATCAACAATTGGAAAGCTACTCCTCTTCCAGTTCGGAGGGAGTCGTGGTAGTGGGTTTTGTTTTCCTTTTTGTCACCTGGATTATTCTAGAGTTTGTAATCCAGTTGCTATGTTCCGTTCGTTTTGATGAGTAAAACCTTGTTGTCTTTACGTTTAATGAAATGAAATTTTCTTCGTCCCTAATTCTCTTTCCATTTTCTTTTCTTTGTACAGTTCTTTTTATGCTGATATCAATGACATGACATGCATGAGGAATCTTCGGCCCAGTTTTAAAAGCCAATCTAGTTCAGAAGTAATAATACAAGAGATCGAGTGTGACGATGGGGTGGATTGTAACAATGATGAATCTTATGAGGAAATTAGTAAAGAATTAAGTCACTTTGAAGAAAAACCCAAACCTAACCTAAATGACACAGAAGCATTTAATCTAGGGGACCAAGACAATGTACGGGAAACTAAAATAAGTGTTTATTTGGAGCCACAACTCAAGGAGGAGATAATTAAGGTCTTGCATGAGTACAAAGACGTTTTTGCATGGTCATATGATGATATACCGGGTCTAAGCACCGATTTGGTGGTTCATAAATTGCCCACTGATCCAGCACTCCTCCCTGTCAAGCAGAAGTTGAGAAAGTTCAAAACAGACATAAGTGTGAAGATCAAAGAAGAGATCACCAAGCAGTTTGAGGCAAGGGTCATTCAGGTTATACGGTACCCCACTTGGTTAGCTAATGTCGTGCCTGTGCCAAAGAAAGATGGCAAGACCAGGGTGTGCGTCGATTATCGAGACCTTAACATGGCAAGTCCAAAAAATAATTTCCCATTGCCCAACATCCATATACTGATCGACAATTGTGCCAAACATGATATTGGCTCTTTTGTGGATTGTTATGCGGGTTATCATCAGATTCTAATGGACAAGGAAGATGCAGAAAAGACGGCATTCATCGCGCCGTGGGGAACATATTGTTATCGGGTCATGCCCTTTGGTTTGAAAAATGCTGGGGCAACTTATATGAGGGCCATGGCAACTATTTTCCATGATATGATACATAAAGAAATCGAGGTATACGTGGATGATGAGATCGTAAAGTCTAGACAGCAATCCGACCACGTTAGAGATTTGAGAAAATTCTTTCAAAGGCTTCGCAGGTACAATCTTAAGCTCAATCCTGCAAAATGTGCTTTCGGGGTGCCATCAGGAAAGTTGTTGGGGTTTATAGTCAGCCGGCGGGGTATTGAATTAGACCCGTCAAAGATCAAAGCTATTCAGGAGTTGCCACCTCTAAGGAACAAAACCGAAGTGATGAGTTTGTTGGGAAGATTGAATTATATCAGCAGGTTCATTGCTCAGCTCACGGCAACGTGTGAACTGATTTTCAAATTGTTAAAGAAAGATGTCGCGGTCAAATGGACTAATGAATGTCAGGAGGCTTTTGATAAGATAAAGGGGTATTTGTCAAACCCACCTGTGTTGGTTCCGCCAGAACCAGGGAGGCCTTTGATTTTATATCTGATAGTTGTGAGCAGTTCGTTCGGTTGTGTGATGGGGCAGCATGATGTTACGGGTAGAAAGGAGTAGGCCGTCTACTATCTCAGTAAGAATTTCACACCTTACGAGGTCAAGTATACTCATCTGGAAAGGACATGTTGTGCCCTAACTTGGGTGGCACAGAAATTGAAACATTACTTGTCATCTTACACCACTTACCTTATATCTCGCTTGGACCCGTTGAAGTATATTTTTCAGAAACCCATGCCTACAGGAAGGCTTGCAAAGTGGCAGATCTTGCTTACAGAATTCGACATTATATATGTGACACGGACCGCCATGAAAGCACAGGCACTAGCCGATCATTTGGCTGAGAACCCCGTTGATGAAGATTACGAGCCTTTGAAAATTTATTTCCCTGATGAAGAGGTGATGCACATTGATGAATTGAAACAAGCTGAGAAGCCGGGATGGAAACTTTTCTTTGATGGTGCTGCAAATATGAAATGCGTGGGAATAGGAGCAGTACTTATTTCGGAAACAGGTCAGCACTACCCTATTACAGCTAGGCTTCGGTTCTACTGTACAAACAACATGGCAGAATATGAGGCATGCATATTGGGATTGAGATTTGCTGTGGATATGGGTGTACGGGAAGTCTTGGTCATGGGCGACTCGGACCTACTGGTACACCAGATTCAAGGGGAATGGGAAACACGGGACTTGAAGCTTATACCGTATCGATAGTGTCTACATGAGCTTTGCCAGCGTTTTCAGGCCATAGAATTCAGGAACATTCCAAGGATGCATAATGAGGTTGCCGACGCTTTGACGACTTTGGCTTCAATGTTGCACCATCCAGATAAGGCTTATGTTGACCCATTACAAATTCAGGTCCGTGATCAGCATGCTTACTGTAATGTGATAGAAGAAGAAACCGATGGAGAGCCGTGGTTCCATGATATCCAAGAGTACATCAAAGTGGGAGTATATCCAACGCAGACCACCGATGATCAAAAAAGAACAATTCGACGGTTGGCAAGTGGGTTTTTCTTTAGTGAAGGAGTACTGTACAAAATAACGCTAGATCTTGGTTTGTTGAGATGTATAGATGCACGGCAGACCACAACTATCATGACTGAGGTGCATTCCGGAGTTTGTGGACCTCATATGAGTGGGTATGTTCTAGCAAAGAAGATTCTTCGAGCGGGTTATTTTTGGCTCACGATGGAACGAGATTGTATCAGTTTTGTGCGTAAGTGTCATCAATGCCAAGTACATGGAGATTTGTCATCAACGAGATTGTCCGCGCCATGGCCTTTTGTTGCGTGGAGAATGGATATTATTGGGTCAATTGATCCAGCAGCATCAAATGGGCACATGTTTATCTTGGTAGCTATAGATTATTTTACCAAATGGGTGGAAGCGAAGACATTCAAGTCTGTGACCAAGAAGGTTGTAGTTGACTTCGTGCATGCAAATATCATATGTCAGTTTGGGATCCCAAAGGTAATCATCACAGATAATGGGGCTAATCTTAATAGTCATTTGATGAAGGAGACATGTGAGCAGTTTAAGATTACTCACAGGCATTCTACTCCGTACCGTCCCAAGGCAAATGGTGCGGTTGAAGCAGCCAATAAGAATATAAAGAAAATACTCCGGAAGATGGTTGAAGGATCTAGACAATGGCACGAGAAATTTCCTTTTGCATTGTTAGGATATCGCACTACCGTTCGTACCTCGGTGGGGGCGACTCCTTACTCATTGGTATACGGTACCGAGGCAGTAATACCTGCAGAAGTGGAAATCCCATCTCTGCGAATCATTGCAGAGGCTAAAATCGATGATGATGAATGGGTGAAAAGCCGTCTTGAGCAGTTGAGTTTGATCGACGAGAAGAGATTGGCATCAGTGTGTCATGGCCAACTGTACCAACAAAGAATGGCAAGAGTATACAACAAGAAAGTACGTCCAAGGAAATTTGAAGTCGGGCAATTAGTACTGAGGCGGATCCTGCCTCATTGGGCTGAGGCAAAAGGAAAATTTGCCCCAAACTGGCAGGGACCATTTGTAGTAACCAGAGTGTTGTCCAATGGAGCATTGTATTTGACATATGTGGAAGAAAAATGTATAGAAATGGCCATTAATTCCGATGCGGTCAAGAGATATTATGTATGATTTCTTTATTTTCTGAATGTATCTGTTTGTATTTGGCATATCTTAAAGATTGAAATGATAAAGGCATTTTGTCCTGCTATCCAAACACTCTTATCCCTTGTTATCCCCTTCGAGCCTTACTTATTTTTCATACCCCTCTTTCGGAATCAGCGACACTATCAGAGAACACAAGTGCCAAACATAAAGGAAAGAAGAGAAAAACCAAAAGGAAAAAGAAAGAAAAAGAAAAGAAGGAAAGAAAAGAAAAAAAAGAAGAAAAGAAAAAAAAGAAGAAAGAAAAGAAAAGAAAGTAAGAAAAGGAAAAGAAAGAAAAGCGAAAGAAAGGGAAAGAAAGAAAATCACAACGACAAAAGTTAAATACAGTGAACTACGTTTGACTTGATCCCAAAAGGGTACGTAGGCAGCTTCTCTGAGGTTCAGTCATACCAAAACAAAAATTCAAAAAATCCCCAAGCAAGAAATTGGGGCAGAAATTGTGATTGCTATGAAAGTTGGATTCCGAAAGATGTAATTTGAACCCACTCGAATTGTTTTGAGCATTTTATACCTCTCTTTCTAACCCCATCCAAAAGCCTACATTACGGTCCAAAGAAAGACCTTGTGATCAATCTCTAAGAAATGCCAGATCGAGCAGGTGACGGTAATTCGTATCAGTGGCGACACTCTGGTTCAAGCAAGAAAGGATGAAAGCAAAATGAGAGAGTCTTATCGGTGAAAACCCTCACGGGCACCGTAAGGCGACGGGAGCTGAGAGAAAAATAAATGAGAGAGTCTTATTGGTGAAAACTCTCGCGGGCACCTTGAGGCGAAAGTGAGTTGGAAGATGGTTAAAAGGCAAAAGGTTTGTGAGTGGAAGAATGTCTCGAAGTACCGCAGGAAAACTAGGGTAATGTCTGGGTAATTTAAACAATTGATGGAAGTTCTGAGCAACAAAGTGTGGCAATTGAAAGCTGGTTATTTGGACAGATTGGGCCGATTAATCCAAAATGCATGTCATGACCATGGGTACCAGCTGTCTCACTCAGATAAGTTTCTTTTCCTTCTCTTCTTAAAAATAGTCATCTTGTTTTGGATTCTTCTTATCCTTAACTCAAGAATCGTCGCATTTCATTTTTCTGTTGGGGATTTTATCTAGCAGAGACATTCCATTGCTAGTTTTGGTCGAAGCAGGCAGAAGGGACTTCATAGCTCACTACCAGCTTCCGGAATTGTAAAGCACAACGTGGTCAGAGCATGTCAAAAACAACATGATGTAAATGGAATAGGGGAAGAAACCGGAAGTTACATCGGCAGAATATTTGGAAAATGTTATGGGAAATGTGAAGGTTCAGGCAAAAGGGTCGGAAAAATGAGACAACAATATGGGTACAAAAGCATTCAGGTGGTCAGAAATTGGGGGAATGTGGAAATCGGTTGGAAAGTCAAGCGGTTCAGGGACGATATGTGGAAACCAGCCAACACAAAGCAATGCAGGGGAAGGGTTTTTCAGCAAGAATGCCATCAACTGACCACCCTTTTTTTAAAATTGACGAAGTTTTCTTTGATTGTAACAGGGGCAGAAAGTTAGTCGCTGAAAAGGAATTCTCCAAGAAGGAAAAGCAAGCAGTAATCAGGTTTGATCGCAAAGTGCGGTTTGATTAAAAAAAGAGAGAGAGAGAGAGAGATAATATTAAAGTACGTAAGAGGAATGGAGCTTGGTTGCGAAGTTTGCATGATTAGAATAAATGCAAGTAGTCAGGATTCCGCCTGGAGAACAGAGACATACATTTTAATTTTAGCAATCAGGAGTCCGCCTGGAAAACAGAGACATACATTTTAATTTTAGCAATCAGGAGTCCGCCTGGAAAACAGAGATAGACAATTTGATTCTGGTAATCAGGAGTCCGCCTGGAAAACAGAGACATACTTTTCAAGTTTGAAGTCAGGAGTCCGCCTGGAGAACAGAGACATATTTTTCAAGTTTGATGTTAAAAGTCCGCCTGAAGAACGGAGACACACAGTTCAAGTTCTGGGAAGTTAGGAGTCCGCCTGAAGAATGGAAACATATAGGTTACATTTTAAAAGTCAGGAGTCCGCCTGGAAAACAGAGACACGTATTTTGAATTTCAGCAGTCAGGAGCCCGCCTGGAAAATGGAGGTGTTAGATATTTTAAGTAGTTGAAGTCAGGAGCCCGCCTGAATAACAGAGGAATACATTCAAGCTCGAGTTTATTTAAGTTCAGCAGTTGGGAGAGAGGGAATAACATCTTAGTCAACCAAGGAATAGCAACATGGATTTTTATCGAGAAAGAACAAGGCAACAAGGAAGTACAAGAGCAAGTTTGAAGAATTTAGATAGGATTTTTATAATTCATAGAGCATATTTAGTTTAGCTTCTTTTATCTTTGGCACGATGTAATAATGGAGGTCAGCAAGCAGCAACAGCAGTAGTAACAACAACAAGCACAGTGCAATCACAGCTCCTGGTAGTCCCAGCTACCAGACACTTCCGAACTACACTGACCAGATTCCTATTTAGCCCAGGATATGTAGGCAACCTCCGAAGTAGGATGCGGTCAAGCTTTTCAAAATGCTTCACACGGAATTTTCGAACGGGCAAAAATCGCTCGTATTTGCTCACTTGTCTTTGCCCGGAAACCTTTCGTGTTTCCGAACAAAGAGGGGCAGCTGTGAGCACGTGATTTTTGCCCTATATATGAATAATTCCAAAATCCCAAACAAAATAATTTTTCTTTTATTTTTACAATTTTTGTGCGTTTTGGTGTCATCTTCTGATAATTGTTCCATTTGTGCGTGTTAATTTTTATAAAATACAAAAATACACATTTTTCTGCACTTAGGATTTAATTTTATACTTTAGTATTAATTAGGGATTAACCTGTTTTGGAATAGGATATGAAGAAAATGACAAAAATAGTTCACTTTAACGTTTTTATTATTTTAATTGTGAGACATTCGCAAATAGTTATCAAGTTAATTTTAGGCATTAATTGGTTGTAGCTTAATTGTTAGTTTAATTTCTCATCTTTGTAAAAATCAGAAAAATAAATACAAAAATACAAGATTGCAAAATGAAAAATGGAAAATTATTGTTTAAAAGAATATAGAGGGCTTGGTTTTAATGGCCAAATTTGGGCCACTTTCGCATTAATCCGTTGGCCCAAACGCCTCAGCTTTTTAAATTAAATCTAGCCCAAATTCCCCAGCCCAGTCCGGTTCATAACAAGTCCAAACGACGTCGTTTCGGGGTCCTTGGATCAGGACCGTTGGATCTCATCAATCCAACGGTCCGGAGGTTTCCAGTATTTAAGTGTCCAAACCGCCCCCCCTACCCCCCATTTCCATCGTCTTCCTCACCCCACCCCTTCTCCCCAAACTCTAATCCGTGCCTCCCTAAAATCCCTTGCCGGTGGTGAACGCGAACTACGCCGTTCACCCTGAAATTAACACCACGGACTCCCCTCACCCTCCTCTTTCTATTGCCCCCGTTGGTTTGCCTCGAATAAGGCCGGAACTCTTCGAATCTTGATTTGAAGTTTTTCGGCCAGGTGACAGTTTGTCCGAATCAGCCCAAAATCACACCCTACAACCCCCAGCCCTTCCTCAACACTAATCCGTGTTTGTTTTCTTTCAAATCACCATGAAACGACCCAAATCTTAGATCTAAGAATTGCTGGCCAAACCCTAAAATCAAATCCTTTTGATTTCGAACCGTAGTACCCTTAACCATGTGTTCTCGTGTAAGAACACATGGTTAGGGATGTTACACATCAAAAATCTGAAAGGATTCAGATGTTCATGACTGGCCGGAGTCCCTTAGGCTTTTGTGAGTTTTTCTTTTCTTTTTTACTGCTTCTTTTATTCGCATGATTGAAATATTATTTACAGTCGTTGTTTCATTATTGTTCTGTTAATTTTATGGTTTAATTGTGCTAGTTTAGGTTCTGTTAATTACTGTTGATTCTGAGCTTGTTAGTTGGCTGAATGATTATCAGTTCATGGTTTAATAATTTGTTTTAAGTTCATTTAATTTTAATCGTGGTAGCTTAAGCTCAGTTTTAATTTCGTTTAGCATATTTGAGTTGGTTAATTGAACAGAATTGATTCAGTCAGTTTGATTAGTTAGTTTCTGATTGGTTGTTAATTAATTTTAGTTAAGTTTCAGAATGGTTTAGGATATTGGGTATAACTGTTAGGGATAAGGGTAGGTTCAGTGATTTTGAAAGGCTTTCAGGGGTAATCTGGGTATGGAAAAGGGTAGTTCTGATAGGAATAGTAATATCAAGGTATAGGGAAGGGCAGTATAGGTATTGTATGAGTATAGGGATACCTTAGGGCCTTCTAGAATGGGGTTCAAGTGTAAGTTTGAATAATTATACTGCAGTTACTTGTTTCGCAAGATAAAAATAGAGGGGCCAAATTGAAAATAGAGAGGGAC
The DNA here is from genome assembly GCF_000715075.1 of Nicotiana tabacum. Lineage (NCBI taxonomy): Eukaryota > Viridiplantae > Streptophyta > Magnoliopsida > Solanales > Solanaceae > Nicotiana > Nicotiana tabacum. Next base: position 6,232,887 of record NC_134082.1, on the reverse strand, counting down.
TAATTGGAAAATCAGAGCCTAGTCCATTCTCTTTGGGGGTTGCCTATAAAAGGGCACAAGATGCCTTGGGAAAGGGGGTCGACTCTCAATCTTCTGCCTTGAGCCGTCTACACAATGAAATAATTATGCTATTAGCTACTTGAGGATCCTAATTGATTAGGCCTACAACTTGTTGAATTTGCAGTTGAATATCTGGGCAAGAATGCCGAGTAAATGGGCCCTGAGCCCACGAAGCCCAACTCCTTCCATTGCACATGCTGCGGGCACAGGCCCTTGGAGCACTTTGGCGTCAGGCCCAAAGCAGGCCCAAAATTGGCTTGCACTCGTACAGCCCGGGGATCGAATCCTAGGGCCCCTTTTGATTTCTAATTTCTTGGACTACCTACTAAAATGCCAGGCCCAAAACTGGCCCAATATGAGGTTGTTTAAATATGTGATTCATACCAGCCCAAACTTAAAATCAGCCATGTGTATAGAATTCCAAACCAACTGCAACTTTTGCAGATTTGACTTCAGCATACTGTGAAACTTTAAACAAATTGAAGATGACAATTGTATAAACATGAAATGCTCAATTTAAACAACCCTCACCCTGGACTATATACATGAATCTGAGTACCCGAATGTCCATTTACTAGTTAAAATAATCAGAATTATGTTGGACAATTCATCAGTCTCAATTATACAAATCAGTTAGGGACTCGAATCAATGTCAACTAAATCAATTAGTAACAGTCAGACAATTTAAACAACTAAACTATGAAAAGGCAATAAACAGATAATGTTTCCAAAGGCAACAGAATTCCAATAGCATTCCCATTTTTCTCCACTTCAACTTAGAATTACATAGATGCGAGTCAGGGAAATGTACCTGGGAATTGTAATGAAAAATAGAGAAAAGGAGATGAATCAGCTATATTTAACAGCAACAGCAACAAACCCAGCAATGTTACACCACAGAAACACAGGTAGATTGCTTTGAAACCAGAAATATAAGCAAAATCCCACAGACCAGCTTAACAGACTTCTAACATTTCCCTGACCTTCACAACTGAAACCCAGAACTAGTAAGGAAACTGTGAAGCTGTTTCAGATCTCCATATTTTTATGTTTTTATTTTCTAAATAACCTCAGAATTGAACTTCTAACTGAATCAAAAAGCAGGAGTGAAAGTTCAAATTAAAACTTAGGGCTCAAGGCAGAAGATTGAGAGCCGACCCCCTTTCCCAAGGCATCTTGTGCCCTTTTATAGGCAACCCCCAAAGAGAATGGACTAGGCTCTGATTTTCCAATTAGTCCCTCTCTATTTTTAATTTGGCCCCTCTATTTTTATCTTGCCAAACAAGTAACTGCAGTATAATTATTCAAACTTACACTTGAACCCCATTCTAGAAGGCCCTAAGGTATCCCTATACTCATACAATACCTATACTGTCCTTCCCTATACCTTGATATTACTATTCCTATCATAACTACCCTTTTCCATACCCAGATTACCCCTGAAATCCTTTCAAAATCACTGAACCTACCCTTATCCCTAACAGTTATACCCAATATCCTAAACCATTCTGAAACTTAACTAAAATTAATTAACAACCAATCAGAAACTAACTAATCAAACTGACTGAATCAATTCTGTTCAATTAACCAACTCAAATAAGCTAAATGAAATTAAACTGAGCTTAAGCTACCACGATTAAAATTAAATGAACTTAAAACAAATTATTAAACCATGAACTAATAATCATTCAGCCAACTAACAAGCTCAGAATCAACAGTAATTAACAGAATCTAAACTAGCACAATTAAACCATAAAATTAACAGAACAATAATGAAACAACGACTGTAAATAATATTTCAATCATGCGAATAAAAGAAGCAGTAAAAAAAGAAAAGAAAAACTCACAAAAGCCTATGGGATTCCGGCCAGTTATGAACATCTGAATCCTTTCAGATTTTTGACGCGTAACATCCCTAACCATGTGTTCTTACACGAGAACACATGGTTAAGGGTACTACGGTTCGAAATTAAAAGGATTTGATTTTAGGGTTTGGCCAGCAATTCTTAGATCTAAGATTTGGGTCGTTTCATGGTGATTTGAAAGAAAACAAACACGGATTAGTGTTGAGGAAGGGCTAGGGGTTGTAGGGTGTGATTTTGGGCTGATTCGGAGAAACTGTCACCTGGCCGGAAAACTTCAAATCAAGATTCGAAGAGTTCCGGCCTTATTCGAGGCAAACCAGCGGGTGCAATAGAAAGAGGAGGGTGAGGGGAGTCCGTGGTGTTAATTTCAGGGTGAACGACATAGTTCGCGTTCACCGCCGGCAAGGGATTTTAGGGCGGCGCGGATGAGGGTTTGGGGAGAAGGGGTGGGGTGAGGAAGACGATGGAAATGGGGGGTAGGGGGCGGTTTGGACACTTAAATACTGGAAACCTCGTTAGTTCCGGACCGTTGGATTGATGAGATCCAACGGTCCTGATCCAAGGATCCCGAAACGACGTCGTTTGGACTTGTTATGAACCGGACTGGGCTGGGGAATTTGGGCTGGATTTAATTTAAAAAGCTGAGGCGTTTGGGCCAACGGATTAATGCGAAAGTGGCCCAAATTTGGCCATTAAAACCAAGCCCTCTATATTCTTTTAAACAATAATTTTTCATTTTTCATTTTGCAATCTTGTATTTTTGTATTTATTTTTCTGATTTTTACAAAGATGAGAAATTAAATTAACAATTAAGCTACAACCAATTAATGCCTAAAATTAACTTGATAACTATTTGCGACTGTCTCACAATTAAAATAATAAAAACGTTAAAGTGAACTGTTTTTGTCATTTTCTTCATATCCTATTCCAAAACAGGTTAATCCTCAATTAATACTAAAGGATAAAATTAAATCCTAAGTGCAGAAAAATGCGTATTTTTGTATTTTATAAAAATTAACACGCACAAATAAAATGCAACAATTATCAGAAGATGACACCAAAACGCACAAAAATTGTAAAAATAAAAGAAAAATTATTTTGTTTGGGATTTTGGGAATTATTCATATATAGAGCAAAAATCACGTGCTCACACAATGAATGTCAAAACTGCTTTTCTTCATAGTGATTTAGATGAGGAGATTTATATGGAGCAACCTGAGGGTTTTGTAACTAAGGGAAAAGAAAATTATGTCTGCAAATTGAAAAAGAGCCTGTATGGATTGAAACAAGCTCCAAGGCAATGGTATTTGAATTTTGAATGTGTCATAGAAGAACAAGGTACAAGAATACCTCTTCAGACCATTGTGTATTCTTCCAAAAGTTCTTTGATGATGATTTTATTATTTTATTGCTTTATGTGGATGACATGCTTATTGTTGACAAAAATCAATCCAGAATTGTAGTCCTTAAGAAGAAATTGAGCAAATCGTTTGCGATGAAGGACTTGGGGCCAACAAAGAAAATCTTAGGCATTCAAATCCACCGATACAGAGATAAAAAGGAGTTATTTTTGTCCCAAAAGCAATACATTGAGAAGGTACTCAAGAGGTTCAATATGATAGATGCAAAAGTGGTTAGTACTCCTCTTGCTAAATACTTCAAATTGAGTATTAGTCAAAGTCTATCTACTGATGAAGAGAAAAAGGAGATGTCTCGTATTCCTTACTCTTCTGTCAAAGTTAGCTTGATGTATGCTATGGTTTGCACTAGACCAGAGATTGCACATGCCGTTGGTACTGTTAGTAGATTCCTTTCTAATCCTGGAAAAGAACATTGGGATGCAGTAAAATGGATATTAAGATGAACCAAAGGAAATTACATGCATGGTATCATCGATTGTTGAAAACGTCATATGGAATTTTTGCATTTTAAATTTGCAAGACATAGTACTATTTCTACTTTGACTTTTTGCTTTCTTAGTTTATTACTTTCTACAATGTTTTTTTTCTGGAATGGTGTCACGACCCAAAATCTCACAAGTCATGATGACGCCTGTCTCAATAATAGGCAAGCCAATAACTCTCAACGAAACACCATTTCTTTTAAACACTGAAATTTTTTATTTGAATTCCATAGAAAATCTCACAATTACTAACATAAAATACATTCCCAAATTTTGTGTTCCGAGGCGTTAAAAACCTCATTTTAATCCTCCTAGATTTGCGAGCGCAGTCCGGGCGTGATTCCGAAAAGCTTTTACGGTTCTGACCCGGACCCGTGTTTTGACGGTCCCGAAGGGTTCGTATCGTGATTTGGGACTTGGGCGTATGCCCGGAATAGAATTCGGAAGTCCCTAGCCCGAGTTATCGGACTTTGTTGAAATTTGAAAGTTAAGGCTTAATGAATTCGAAGCGTTTGACCAATAGTTGACTATTTGAATATCGGGTCCGTATTTTGGTTCCGGAATCTGGTATAGGTCCAATACCACATTTGTGACTTGTCTGTGAAATTTGGTGATAATCGGAGTTGGTTTGACCTGATTTGGACGTGCGGTTGTGAAATAGAAATTTCAAAACTTACGACAGACAACAAGCACAATGGCAAAGTAAAGTGTCAACTCGAGTCTCGTTCTTATAACGAAACGAGAGTAGATCAAGGTTTGAAGAATAGTTGTTGAATTTCTTGTCTGCTTTTTCACAGCTAACGTAGCAACCTGTGCAGTAGACCTAGCTGCAACAGCAACTACAACAGCATTTTGATAAGGCATCTAGTTTGGTTGGACATTAGGTGGAGGAAATATAGTAGGACCTGTCGATGATGGGAAAGGAGCAGGACTAAAAATTACTTCGGGGCCTTGCTGAGGGGCTGGAATAGTGACAGAGTATACCAACGATGATTCAAGTTGCCTCTCCATCAAAATTGCATCAAAAGAACCTTTCCGCATGGATTTCGGACAAGGTAAACATAAAGCCAACAATCTATAGGATTGAAAGAAGCCAAGCACTGCGCAATCACATCCAGGATCTCCTTTAAGACTCTTAGGTGAAATAAAATGGAGCAAATGTAGTAACAATCTAAAAAACCAAAGCTAGCGGAGGAACCCTGCCAAAAAAAATTGGTATATATGTAACACAATATATGCAAGCATTCAGTTGATCATAGCATGCACCTAAAGAATAGTTGACAAAATTGCCAAATGAAACAGCAAAGATGTCAATTTTACCAAAAATTATCGCAGACAAGTTGGGATTTATCCGGATGAGGCCTTTGCTATGGGATAATAAATCTAGTCAAGATGAAAAAAAACAAAATTATGGCACCGGTTGTAGGTAAATTACAACTTTTTACTAGAGAAATTCACATACCTGATGACAAATTGATGCAGATATTTTGGTATAAAGAAATCAAAGATCATCCTAAAATTGATTGTTTGAGCTTTCCCCAGCGACAGGGAAAGTAACCAAACTGCTATCTCTCTAGGAAGAGTTGAACATGGAGCTTCAATCAGTTGCGTTGTTGGTAAGCATGTCAAGCTAATAGAACAAAAAGAATATTTAAGAGAAAAACAATAAATTACACAAAACAAGATAAGATTTACGTGGTTCGGCAATTTTTACCTACTCCACGGCAACACAAAAATAGCTCTTTATTAATTGAAGAGAGAAAGAAGAAGTTTTGGGATGATCTACAAATGAAAATGTAGACCCCTATTTATAGGCATTTGAATGCCCTGCCGAAGTAAGCGCTTACATCATAAGAATGCCGATGTAAGCGCTTACATCATAAAAATGCCGAGGTAAGCGCTTACATCACAAGAATGTTGATGTAAGCGCTTACATCCTATTTTCATCTCCTTCTGATTTTTCTTTCTTTTGTTTTGTCTACTTTCACATACAACAATAGGTTTGATCCTATCAATCTCCACCTCAAACCTATGTTACATCAAGAAAGAAAAAAAATTTGCTATTCTCTGGTGGTGCCTTCACGCTATCAGTCTTGAAGGCTAACTGAGGCGGCGCACAACCTCAGTTTGTCAACACCGACAACTTTGGTCAACATGTCTGACATGTTCTTTGATCCTGGTATCTTCTGCAGGGAAAAAGTTCCTTTATTTATCAACTCTCGGATATGATGATACCTCAATTGGATATGCTTCGATCTTGCATGAAACACTGGATTCTTGGCAAGATGAATTGCACTCTAGCTATCGCTGAAAAACTCACAATTGTCTTGCACTTTACCTAGCTATTTAAGAAAATTCTTGAGCCAAATCATCTCTTTTCCAGCTTCTGAGATTGCCATTTACTCTGCTTCAATGGTAGATGGAGCAACACTTTTCTGAAGTCTGGTCATCCAACTAACAACAGTACCACCCAAGGTGAACACATAACCCGTGGTACTTTTTTGACTATCCAGATCGCCGCCTAAATTTGCACCAGCAAAACCTTGTAAGATAATATTTCTCTTTTTAAAATAAAGTGTCATACCTGAGGTGCCTTTGAGATATCGCAATATCTATTTTACACCTTCCCAATGGTCCTTTCCTGGATCTGACATGTATCTACTGACAACTCCAACTACATGAGCTATGTCAGGTCTAGTGCAAATCATAGCATACATCAAACTTCCTACTACTGAAGCATACGGAACTTTGGACATGTACTTCATTTCTTCATCTGTCTTAGGTAATTGGTCCTTTGACAGATTTAGATGGCTTCCGAGTAGAGTGTTTATGGTCTTTGCATCATGAAGACTAAACCTGCTTAGTACCTACTGTATGTACTTTTCTTCAGACAACTTTAAGGTTCCTTCCGACCTATTTCTACTAATCCTCATCCCAAGCATTTGCTTAGCTGGTCCTAAGTCTTTCATTTCAAACTCCTCCGCCAGTTGTTGCTTAACCAAATTAATCTCATTTATGCTAGATCCTGCAATTAGCATGTCATCAACGTACAAAAGTAAAATGATGTAGGATTCCTCAAGATTTTTGATATAACAACAATAGTCCATCTCACATCGTGTGAAACCATTTTTATGCATGAATCCATCAAATTTCTTGTACCATTGTCGGGGAGCTTGTTTCAAACCATACAAACTCTTCTTCAACTTACACACAAGGTTTTCTTTACCAGAAACTTGAAAACCTTCAGGTTGCTTCATGTAGATGTCTTCTTCAAGGTCACCATGCAAGAAATCGATTTTAACATCTAGCTGCTCCAAATGCAAATTTTCTGCAGCTACGATACTTAGCACCAACTAATAGTAGTTAATTTGACTACAGAAAAGAAGATCTCGGTGTAGTCAATTCCTTCCTTCTGCTTAAATCCTTTTACTACTAATCGTGCTTTGTATCTCTTCTTACCATCATGCTCTTCCTTGATTCTACACACTCACTTGTTCTGTAATGCCTTCTTTCCTTTTGGTAACTCAGTAAGTATCCATGTTTTATTCTTTTGAAGAGAATTCATCAGTTCTTTCATGGCTAGTTTCCACTTATCAAAGTCTATTACCTGTATTGCTTCAACAAAATGCTCTGGTTCTCTAGCATCAGTAGAAGTAAATAGTGAAGAGAGAGATTTAACCTATCTGGAGCATTCGTGACTCTTTTAAATCTCCTCAATGTAGGTTCGTGAGTAACAGAATCCAAATTTGATTCAGGTCCTGATTCTAGATTTGGTTCTGCATTTGATTCTATCTCTTGTTCTGGTTCTGATCCAGGTTTGGCTTCTAGTTCTTCTTCAAATTCGACTTCTGGTTCTTCATCATCAATTTCAGAATCAGTTTTAATCCTTCTAGCCACTTCATTTTCTGAGATTTCTTCTAACCCAATTGTTTTATACATTGTCTATTTGCTGGTGTTGGTTCTACTTCAAGCTTGTCCTTGTACATCACATTTTCATTAAATGTGACATTCCTATGTCTTAGTATCTTTCTATTCTGATCATCCCAAAACTGATAACCAAAATTATCATCACCATAGCCAATAAAGAAACATTTTTTGGCTTTAGGATCAAGCTTATCTCTATCATTAGAGTTTACATGCATATAAGCAACACAATAAAAAAAATTCAGATGCGAGAGAGTTACCTCCTTTCCTATCCATACCTCCTCAGGAATTTTAAAATTCAACAGTACAGAGGGTCCTGTATTTATGAGGTAAGCTACCTTTTTAATAACCACACCCCAAAAATACTTCGGCAATCCATAATGTATTCTTATACTTCTAGCTCATTCATTTAGGGTTATGTTCATCCTCTCATCAACGCCATTTTGTTCGGTGTTCCAAGAACTGTCTTTGATCATTCGGATCCCATTCTACGAGCAAAATGCTTTAAACTCTTGGCTATCATACTCTCCTCCATTGTCAGACTTCGGACATTTTAGCTTTAGACTTATCTGATTTTCAACTTCAGCTTTCCATATCTTACAGGTAACAAACACATCAGAATTACTTTTCAGAAAATAAATCCATACCTTTCTTGTGGAATCATCAATGAAGGTGACGTAATAGTGTGAGCCTCTGTGAGAAGTTATAGGAGCTGGTCCCCACACATCTGTATGCACTAGTTCCAGCTTCTCTTTCTTTGGCGTCCTTCCCACCTTTAAGAAACTAACTCTCTTTTGTTTCCCGTAAATGCAATCTTCGCACAAACCTAATTCAATATGTTTTAGGTTTGACAACTTTTCTTTTGATGCCAAAAGCTTCATTCTGCCATAATGTTGTATCATGACCATGATCACCTATTGCTATAGTATCTCTTTGTATTGCAGTTGCATATAGTGTTCCCCTTTTGAAGCTTCGTGCCGCAACCAAATTCCATTTGGTTATCTTTCACGATCCATTGCCGAATGTTGTTGTATATCCTTCACCGTTAATCTGACCCATAGATATTAGATTTTTCACGAGGCCAAGAACATGTCGTATATTTTGCAATTTCCATAGCGTGCCTTGCGAAGTCTTTATATGAACTTCACCTTTTCCGGAAATGTCGATAGGTTCGCCGCCTGCTAGATAAACTTTCCCAAATTTTCCAGCAATATAATTATGCAATAATTCTTTGCATGATATAGAGTGAAAGGATGCACCTGAGTCCAGAATCCAAGATTCGACTGGGCTGTCTGCACAACAAATTAGTGCATCACCGACTTGTTCAACAATTACATTTGCTGAATTTTCTTCCTCCTTCTTCTTCGGTTCTCTACACTGGCTACTGTAGTGACCCTTTTTATCGCAATTCCAACAAGTAATGTCTTTGTAATTTTTGGATTGTCCTCTTCTCCTTGACTTTGATCTGCCACAACCATAGCTCTGTCCTCTTTGGTTGATTATTCCCCTGCTTTCGGTACTAAAATCAGATCCTAGGGAATCACTTGATTCTCTTTGGAGAATATCTTCGCTTAGAACCAAGTCTCTAATATCATTCAATCTGAGTTTAGTTCTTCCTGATGAATTGCTAACTGTAGTTACTGTTGCAGACCAACTCTCCGGTAGAGATGATAATAGAATCAATGCCCTAATTTCGTCATCAATTGTTATATTAACATAACTCAACTGAGTTAATATTATATTAAACTCATTGATATGTTCCGTGACTGATCCACCTTTTGTCATCTTTAAGTTGAACAATCAACGCATCAAATAGACTTTATTTGAAGCGTATGGCTTCTCGTACATATTTGACAATGCCTTCATCAGGCCTGCAATGATCTTCTCTTTAATGATGTTAAACATCACATTTCTTGTTAGCGTCAAACGTATCACACCAAGAGCTTGGCAATCTAATAGATCCCAAACTGCTTTGGCCATAGTCTTCGGTTTCACCTCGGTCAGAGGTAAGTGTAATTTTTTCTGGTACAAATAATCCTCTATTTACATTTTTCAGAATCCAAAATCTTTGCCATTGAACTTGTCAATCTTAACATTCCCTTCTTTCGATGTCATTTTTCACAAAAATATTTATATGAATAGTGCTTGTGAATAGTACGATGATCAATAAGGTCGCATTATTCTTGTGAATAGTACCTGCACCAATACTGTACTTTTCTACCGGAATTACACTGTTTGTGCTCTGATACCAGTTGTTAGGAAGCGTGTCAAGCTAATATAAGGAAAAGAATATTTAAGAGAGAAAAATAATAAATTGTACAAGACAAGATTTACGTGGTTCGACATTTTTTGCCTACTCCACGGCCACACAAAGAATAACTCTTTATTAATTGAAGAGAAAAAGAAGAAATTTTGGGATGATCTACAAATAAAAATGTAGACCCCTATTTATAGGCATTTGAATGCCCTGCCGAGGTAAGCGCTTACATCATAAGAATGCCGATGTAAGCGCTTACATCATAAAAATGCCGAGGTAAGAACTTACATCACAAGAATGTCGATGTAAGCGCTTACATAATATTTTCATCTCTTTTTGATTTTTCTTTCTTTAGTTTTGTCTACTTTCACATACAACAATAGGTTTGCTCATATCATGCATAAGTTATTTTGTATACTAAGGCATTGTTGCGGAAGCCAAATGTATATAGTGTGAATGAGTCACAACTACTATACCAAAATTTATGACAGCCACCAAATAATAAATAAGACAATAAAGCAACAATAAAAGGAACACCAGAATTTACGAGGTTCGGCCAATTTTGCGTACTTCCTCGGACACAACAAATATTTTATTCCACTCCAAAAATACAAGAGAAATAATACTAAAGAGAGAAGATACAAATGTCTTAAGAAGATAAGAAGGTAAATGAGAGGTATGTTTAAATCCTAAACATTAGGCCTCCTTTTATAGGGAAAAATTCCCAACCAAAAGGCTAAACCACCAATGTGGGATTTGACAATTTCAACAAATCTCCACCTTGGCAAAATTCCACATCTTCAATTTTATCTCAATAACAATTTTTGGTTGTGTATTCATCTTCAACTTTCAGTGTTCAACAATGTTGATCAAATCCAAACAATGTTGACACTTGACCGCAGTCACCACTTTTGTCACCATATCAGCAGGATTCTTTGTAGTATGAATTTTATTCACCGTGACTCCACCTTCTTCTATGATTTCTCATACAAAATGATATCGAACATCAATGTATTTCATCCTTGCATGATAAACTTGGTTCTTCACTAATTGATTAGCACTTTGACTATCACAAAAAATTGTGATAATTTTGTGTCCAATACCAAGCTCTTTTAGCAATCCCTAAAGCCAAATTGCCTCTTTCATAGCCTCTATAATAGCCATGTATTCTGCCTCTGTTGTAGACAAAGCAACTGTTGACTATAAAGTAGACTTCCAACTAACTGGTGCCTTTGCAAAAGTAAGTACATAACCAGTAGTTGATCTTCGTTTGTCCGGTCACCCGCAAAATCTGAGTCACAATATCCAACTACAGATTGATTGCCTTCCAGCTCTAAAACTAACCCAACATCTACTGTATTATGAATATACCGTAGAATCCACTTTACAGCTTGCCAATGCTCCTTTCCTAGATTATGCATATATCTGCTAATAACTCCAGCAGCTTGTAAAATGGCAGGTCTCGTACAGACCATTGCATACATCAAGCTACCAACAACATTTGCGTATGGTAACTTTGACATATACTCTTGTTCAGCTTGATCTTTTGGCGACATAGTAGTACTTAGCTTAAAATGGGAGCAAGTGCAGTACTAACTGGCTTAGTCTTTTCATCTATGCCAAAACGTTGTAGTACTCTTTTCAAATATTCTTTCTGAGATAAACAGAGTTTCTTTGAACGTCTATCTCTTATTATCTCTATGCCAAGAATTTTCTTTGCCTCACCCAGATCCTTCATCTCGAACTCCTTGTTCAGTTGAATCTTCAACTTTTCAATTTCATCCAAATTCTTGGAAGCTATCAACATATCATCAACATATAGGAGAAGATATATAAAGGAACCATCTTTAAGCTTGGACAAATACACAGAATGATCGTACTTGCTTCTCGTGTACCCTTGCCGCAACATAAACTTGTCAAATCGTTTCCACCATTGTCTAGAAGATTGTTTCAATCCGTACAATGATTTTTCAAGTTTGCACACCATATTTTCCTTTCCAGGAACTTTGAATCCTTCTGGCTGAGTCATGTAGATTTCCTCCTCCAAGTTTCCATGTAAAAAGGCAGTTTTTGCATCCATCTGAACTAGTTCCAAATCCAACTATGCTACCAAAGCCAACATAATTCTAATGGAGGAATGTTTTACAACTGGAGAAAATACTTCATTGTAATCAATTCCCTCCTTTTGAGCATATCCTTTGGCCACCAATATTGCTTTGTATCAAACATCTTCTTAGTTAGGAAATCCTTATTTCTTTGCAAATACTCATTTGTACCCAATTGTTTTATTTCCCTTCGGGAGATTGGCCAATCTCCATGTATGATTCTGATGAAGGGATTATATTTCATTATTCATGGCAATCCTCCACTTATCTTCTTCTGAACTTTGGAATGCATCTTTATAAGTGATAGGAACATCATTAGCTACAATTGAGGCGACACAAGCAACCGTCTCTATAAGACGAATAGGTTTTGTTATTGTCCTTTTTGGTCTGCTGGTTGCTATTGATTCAAGTTGTTGTTGAGGTTCCTAAGTTGGAATCTCCCTCTCTACTGGCTCTTCTCCCAGCGGATAATCTCCATTTGTTTCCTCCTCTGCTTCTTTTGTAGGAAAAATAAATTTTACCTCAAACTCCACCTGCTTAGAAGCACCCTCATTTTGTTTGGTATGTTATGTTACTTTATTTACCATAACAGATTCATCAAAGGTAACAACCCTGTTGAATATTACTTTCTTTGTTATAGGATACCATAAGCGATATCCTTTGACTCCAGAAGTAATTCCCATAAAAATAGCCTTCTTTGCCCTTGGATCCAATGTTGACTCTGTCACATTATAATATGTAGTTGAGCCAAACACGTGCAAAGAGTCATAATCTACAGCAGACTTTCCATACCATTTTTCAAATGGTGTTTTGCCATCAATAGCAGCACATGGTAGACGATTAATGAGGTGGCATGCATATGTATTTGCCTTAGCCCAAAATTCTTTGCCCAAGCCAGCATTAGACAACATATATCATACCTTCTCCAGCAAGGTCCGGTTCATACGTTTTGCCACCCCATTCTGTTGTGGTTTATGTCTGATAGTGAAGTGTGGGACGATGCCATCTTTTCACAAACCTTATTGCAATGATTATTTTTGTATTCACCTCCATTGTCTGTGCGAATACACTTGATCCTTCTGCCTATTTGATTCTCTACAATCATCTTCCATTTGAGAAAATTCTCAACACTTCATCTTTGCTCTTCATTGTATACACCCGCACTCTTTGGGAAAAATTATCAACAAATGTTACAAAATAGTGCTTCCCACCCAATGAAGCTGTTTTGAAAGGACCCCAAACATCAGAGTGGACATAATCCAAAATGCCTTCAGTATTATGGATCGATGTACCAAATTTAACCCTTGTTTGTTTCCCTTTGACACAATGTTCGCAAAACTCCAAGTTGCAATCCTTTACTCCCTTCAACAATCGTTGATCTGATAGAGTTTTCAAGGATTTTCCTCCAGCATATCCCAAACGCATGTGTCATAGCCTGGTTGATTCTGCCTCTTTTTTGTCACTGGATGTTACTGTCGCTGTCCCAATAACTATACTACCGCGATAACGGTACGTGTTATTGTTCTTCCGATTGGCCTTCATTACCACTAGTGCACTAGAGCATACTCTCATCACTCCATTTTCTGCAATAATTTTGAACCCTTTTGATTCTAGGGCTCTTATAGAGATGAGATTCTTCTTCAAATCCGGTACATATCGAACATCTGTTAATGTTTTGATCATTCTATCATGGTTCCTTAATCGTATTGAACCAATGTCATATGAGGTACGAGGGCTGTTATATTCTGTGTGAATGACTCCATATTCTCCTTCTTGAAAATCCCTGAACCAGTCCCTGTTGGGACATATATGATAGCTACAAGCTGAGTCCATCAACCATATGTCTGATGATGTTGATGACTCTGTTGTAACTAATGAGAAGTCTAAATCATCACAATAAGCTACATTTGAATCCATAAAGGCCTTTCCATTGTTATGTTTGGACTTATTCTTCAACTTCTGACGGTCTTTCTTCCAGTGCCTCTTTTCTCGACAAAAGGTACATTCATCTTTGTTGGGTCTAGATCTTGACTTGGATCTTCCCTTCTTTGTCCTCGTTTGATTTTGAGGACGACCCCTCACAACCAGTGCTTCTCCTTCTCCGCCCTTCTGTGTTTCTCCCTTTCTTTGTTCATAGCTTTACAAAGCCGAACAAACTTCTCTGAGAGAAATTTCGTCATTTCCATGGAGTTGAGCAGTTTCAAGGTGCTCAAACTCATCAAGAAGTGACCCCAACAACATCAAGGCCAAGTCACCATCATCAAAAGTTGCATCCATATTTTGCAAATCCGTGACCAACTTATTGAAACTGGTGATATGTTCATTCATCGTGGTACCAGGAACATGGGTGAAGCGAAACAGTCTCTTCTTCTTGTACAATTTATTTTGACTGTTTTCTTCAAAAATTTATCCTCGAGTGCTTTTCATAATTTACTTGCAGAAGTTTCATTTGTGTATGGATATTTCTGGTCTCTAGCAAGGTAGGATCGAATGGTACCGCAAGTAAAACAGTTGATAATTCTCCAATCTTCTTCTCCAATAACATCTGGTCTTTTTATTCAATGTCAAGATCTAGCCCTTGTTGAAAAAGGACATCTAGAACCTCGCCTTGCCACATCCCAAAATGTCCTGACCCGTCAAAAATTTCTACCGCAAATTTCGCATTTGACACAATTCTTGTCATTAGCGAAGATGCCAACGATGATGTATTATTGACACTTGATATAGATTCTTCTTATTTATTGTCTCCCATTTTGACACAAATATTATTTAACAGCTGACGACACAAATCAAGATTATTTTCTTTCTGGTGTGGAAGATCAGACTAAGTTGCAACCACCGAGCATACTCAGACAGAAATTTAACTCAATTACCAAGATAAATCTTATCTGATGTGAAAGATCAGACTATACTGCAACCACATAGCATACTTAAACAATACATAGCATACTTAAGCAAGCATTTAACATGTGGTACACTGTTATGATTCATCAAAGACATGGCATACCAATAATTTGATTGCTTTCCCTCTTTCCATGATTGTAATTCCTTCCCTTCCTTTCAACTTCTCAAGATCTGATGTATAAAATATACATAAAACCTAATAAGGAGAAAAAAGAAGGAGGAGCAAGAATACAAAGGATCTGAAGAAAAGACGCATAAAAAAAGCCATAGCAGGAAACCATACATAAAAATTCAGTTAAATAAACTTTGTTTAGCTAAACATGATTGGCTAAGATCATGGTGGACTAGCTAACCTTTTTAATTGATGTTGAAGATGAAAATTACCATATTCTTTGTTAAGTTATATGTCAACCAAAAAGACTAATAGCAATTACTGGGGCTCCAGATAAAGCTGTCTTACACATATCTCTTTTGCCGCCTCATTAACATATGATCCATCTTCATTCCTATGTGTAGCGAGATAAAGCTGTCCTCGTCCGAGCTTTTGTCCAGTCTCAGCCATCTACAAATGAAAAAGTCAAAGTCGCATTAACTTAATCAACTATGAATAGTTGCTAGTTTAATTAAAGTATCCAAAATGAATTAATACCATTTTAGCCCTTCATCTGGAGTTAGGTTTGGAGCTACCAATATGTGAAACAGTTTGTTTCTTCCGAATTTCAGCATTTCTTTTACAAGTTTCCTTACAAACAGATACCAAGAAATTTGGATATTAAGCAAGCATTTAACATGTGGTACACTGTTATGATTCATTATAGAGATAGGAGTAGTGTGTCTAGTTATTTTCATTTTATGTAGCAATATGGGCTGTGTACTTTGCTATAATGAACAAGTTTATTTTCAGTTTCAATTTTCATTATGTTCTTCACCTGTTAGGTCTCATTGCACATAGTAGTGGCCTGTTGGTTGTACAATAAATCATCATAACAGTTCTGAAATATTCTAGCTAGAACAATTAATGTTTTCAACTATTCACCATTGTTACAAGTTTAAAGAAGAGATCTCGAATTTTGAATCTGAAAATTAAGCTTAAGTCAAGTCGACGTTGGAAAAGCTTGAAAATATTAGCAGAGATGAAGATTGGTTAAAGTGAAGCCATATAACTACATATACTAATTGAAGCAATGAATAAATACCTGTGTTTTTCTTTAAAGTGAATCAACATAAGAAATCCATTGATTCGATGGAATCCCCAGTGGAACACCATCTATTATCTCACCTTTGCTCTTAAGTGGATCACAGACCTTTTCATACAACTTTAGCCTTTTTGCACCCCACTTCTTATGCATAGAATTATAAACATATCGTCTTGCTTTTGACTCAGTTGTCCTAAGCTTCAACAATAAACCAAGGGTTAGATAATTATTACATGCAAATATACAATTTAATGACATAAAACAGAGATATTTTATGCCTCGGGAATACCTTTATAAATCAATCTTAACAATGGTTGAAGGTTGTCACAGGTAAATCCGGCCATTTCTTAAAGTGAATTGGAAAAATGGAGCAGTCGGTTGCTAAAATTCCACAAAAGCCTGCAAGAACGCCTTGTCCTTCACCAATGGGAGAATCCGTGTCGGCAAAATCAACCACAATACGTTTTCGATTAGATAAATTTAACACATCTGTTTTCTTCACTTTAAGTATCTTGTTAGCTCATTTTGAGGTAACAGAATATTAGTTGCAGCGTAAAATAGGCAGAATGTATACTATGATTATAATACTGCCAACAGTATTAAAGAGTTTGATAGCAGGTATTTCCCCTTTGAAATTATACCATTGCAAGGCAGCATTGCAAGCATTGAGTTTTATTATTCTGTTCTTCTCTCTTTTATTAAGTTTCCTACAAGATCAATACTATATCCTGGTATTACAGATATGAAAAAGAGAGACACATCATAAAAATACAATATGGATCAACTACAGTCTATCAGTTTCATGAAAATTGTGTTAAATAGTAACAGTGAAACTGAACAGTAGGGCACAAGACAATCCAATTCAGTTTAAACTATGATCAAGCTACTGAATTTCCACCAGCGTAACAGTAATATATCATCATCAGTTTAAACTACTCCATTGCTAGAGGTCACGAGCCAATCCAATACTTGGTACTCCATCTATAAGTCCCAAAAAAAATCCTAAGAGTTGTTGAATTAAGCCATTAAGGTTATAGGCAACAAAAGATAAAAACTCAAATATTCATGTTTGTTGCGGAATATCGTGAATTAACTAGCACACAATCACACACAAAGCAAATAGAAGAGAAAATTCAACACAAAGATTTAACGAGGTTTGGCTAAGCCTAATCCTCGGGGCAAAAGCAGAGAAAGTTTTCCACTATAAATGAGAAGAAAAGCACAATACAATCTCTAGAATCCCCAACTACAACCCCTATTTATAGATCCCAAAAGGTCCCAAACATATATGAGAAAGGTTTCCCAATTTGACAAGGACTATAGGTTTTCTTTCCCAAATCTATTAGGACGATGAGTTTTCCTAAACCTATAGGGACTATGGGTTTCCTAAAAATACAAAGAAATAATTCAAGCCACAAATAACAAATCTTCCCCTTGGCTTGAAATTCTCTTCATCAATAGGAACAACGTCTCTCTACCTTGCCCTTAGCCCTCGCAAGGGCTCTATGAGTACTGCACACACCTATCAAGTCTAGGCAATGCCTAAACTTGTTGGCCAGGACTTCCTTGGTCATCATATCAGTTGGATTATCATGCGTAGACACTTTTTCTACTTTAACAACCCCTTTTGATATAATGTCTCGAATAAAGTGATGTCTGACTTCAATATGCTTCGCCCGCTCATGAAACATCTGATTCTTAGTAAGATGAATGGCGCTCTGACTGTCACAAAAAAGTTGCGTCTTCTTCTGAGCTAGTCCAAGATTACTTACCAAGCCTTGTAGCCAAAAATTCTCTTTCACTGCTTTCGTAATTGCCATATACTTAGCTTCTATGGTAGACAAAGCAACAACAGACTGCAAAGTCGCCTTCCAACTGATGAAACTACTAGAAACAATAAAAACATAGCCTGAGATCTTCTCTTATCCAAGTCCCCTGCATAATCTGAATCAACATAGCCAACTAAGGATTCACTCAACTTGTCTTTGTAAAAATTAAGCCTACATCTACAGTACCCTTCAAGTATCTCAAGATCACTTCACCGCCTACCAATGTTCTTTACCAGGACACGCCATGTATCTACTCACAACACTAACAGCATGTGAAATGTCAGGACGAGTGCAAACGATATCATACATAATGGTACCTACAACACTGAAATATGGAACACTAGACAACTGTTCGATCTCCTCGTCTGTTTTTGGTGACATGTTTGCAGATAACTTGAAATAGGAAGCAAAAGAAAAAGACACAGATTTAGCACCTATCATATTAAATCTCTTGAGGACCTTCTCAATATAGGACCGTTGGGACAACATCAGCTTTCCAACCCTTTTATCTCGAGTAATCTCCATCCCCAATATCTTCTTTGCAGCACCTAAATCCTTCATCTCAAACTCCTCACCTAGTTGCTTCTTAAATCGGGTATGTGACATGTTTTTAGCATCAATAAGCATGCCATCCACATATAACAACAAATATACACTAGAACCATCTTCAAGCTTTTTGTAATACACACAACTATCATATGCACTTCGAGAAAATGCATTTTGAATCATGAATGTATCAAATCTTTTATACCACTGCCTAGGAGACTGTTTCAGACCATATAAAGATTTCTTAAGTAAGCAAACATGATTTTTATTATCCTGAGTAATGAATCCCTCGGGTTGACTTATATAAATTTGCTCATCCAACTCACCATGCAAGAATGCAGTTTTCACATCTAACTGCTCTAGTTCTAAGTCATGAAGAGCCACCAAAGCTAGTAAGACCCTGTTAGAGCTATGCTTTACCACTGGAGAGAACACTTCATTATAATCTATCACCTCCCACTGTGTAAAACCTTTAGCTACTAATCTTTACTTGTACCTTGATGCTTCAACCCCTGGATTTCCCTCGTTTCTTTTGAAAAGCCATTTGCAGCCTAGTACATTCTGCCCCTTTTGCAATGGAACAAGCTTTCATATCTGATTCTTATGAAGAGACTCAATCTCTTCACTCATAACACAAACCCATTGATCTGCTTCTAGACTAGAAATAACTTCTTTATAGCTATTAGGCTCAAGCACATCAATGTTCTTTGCAACAGACAAAGCAAACTCCATAAAATTTAACATATCCAAGAAAATTACTATCGGCTACGTTTGCAAACTTTGTGGTGGATTGATCACTCTTTTCTCTATGCCTGTTGCAATGCTATAGGGTTTTTTCATAGGTGCATCAACATTATCGTCTTGATCAATATTTTGCACCTCCTTCACTTCCTCTACTTTAGAACTACTGGGATGAGCTAGTGGAGATTCAATTTCTAGCTCTATGCGGTCACTGACACCATGATCTGTTTCTGCTATTGCCTTCTCCCTCTGACTGTCCAGTGAAGAAGATTATTGAATGTTACATACCGACTGATAATTAGTCCTGGAGTCTCTCTTAGAATACAGATTTTCCAGCTTCTTCCATGCCGTTGCTGCAGATGTTTCTTCAACAATTTCCCGAAGAACGCTATCTATAACCATCATGAAGATCGCACTCAAAGCCCTCTCCTTCGGGTCTTCCTTCTTTGTCTCTTTCATAACTTCAGTAAAATCCTCATCAATTGCTATCCAAAATCCTTGTAACACCAGGGACGATTTCATCCTAATCTTCCATAGAATGAAACTAGAACCTCCATCAAATTTCTCTACTTCGTACTTTGTTGAATATGATGAAGATATTTTAACCCTAGATTATATGTAGAAACCCGAACCTTGCTTTGATACCAATTATTGCGGAATATCGTGTGTTAACTAGCACACAATCACACATAAAGCAAATAGAGAAGAAAAATCAATACAAAGATTCAACGAGGTTCGGCTAAGCCTAATCCTCGGGTCAAACGCGGAGAGTTTTCCACTATGAATGAGAAGAAAAGTACAATACAATCTCTAGAATCCCAAACTACAACCCCTACATATAGATCCCAAAATATCCCAAACATATATGAGAAAGTTTTCCCAATTTGACAAGGACTATAGGTTTTCCTTTCCCAAATCTATTAGGACAATGAGTTTCCTAAAAATACAATGAAATAATTCAAGCCACAAATAACAATGTTAGATAAGAAACTTAGTCAAATCAACAACGAGCACATAACCAAAAACTTCTAATAGCATACACAATTCGATCTAAAAGGGTTATTTACTGGAATTCAGTGGTGGCATGGCCAGTGATCCTAGGCTAGAAACTCGTATTTTAGCCATAGTAACAATACTTTAATTATTATATTTTACATTTGTTTGACCTTAAATAATAGTGAATTACACTTAATATGTTTTATGCCTTGCAGGAAGTGATTCTGAGGACAAAAGGTAATTTGGAATGAAATCGATCAATTTGGGGCTTTGAAGTCTAAGTAAAAGCCTAATAAATTAAGTCGGGGTCGTGTTCGGAAGTCGCGTAGCAAGCCTTGATAGCAAAATAGGAGAAAATAACTTCACTCTATGAAATTTGTACTAATGCACCGCCTGGGGCGCCGCGGTAGTGTAATTTGCCTTAGAGTGAAAATTTCGCAAAAAAAAAAATGCACCGCTAATGCGGCACGCCACGCGTGTGTAAAAATAGCAAAATGATTTCTACTTCGGCTTAAAAAAGGTAGATTCGTCCAAAGCTATTCCTACACGGTATAAAAAACACTATTTCGGGGGGGGAGGGGGGGGACCTAATTTGGAGAAGAAAACAAAAGGTGATCCAATTTGGAGAGCAAAAGGAGAGTACAAAGCACTTGGGAGCAAGAATT
Source organism: Nicotiana tabacum (assembly GCF_000715075.1). Taxonomy (NCBI): domain Eukaryota; kingdom Viridiplantae; phylum Streptophyta; class Magnoliopsida; order Solanales; family Solanaceae; genus Nicotiana; species Nicotiana tabacum. The sequence continues at coordinate 6,211,896 of NC_134082.1, read as the reverse complement.
TGATTAATTCTTCCAACCTTCTTCTAGTATCCATGTATATTATGTTTAAGAATAGTATTTTTGATGCTTGTATGAATATGTGTGTCTAAGAACCCAAATATTCTAGGATCATGGGTGCTATATGATTGTAATGTTTGAAGTTTAATTTGAATTTATCATATTGGGTTGTTTACTTAATTCTGCTTTTAATTTTTTTGCTGAGTAGCTGACAGTGAAATACTATTTATGAATCTAGAGTTTAACTAGAAAGTGAAAATTCTAGATTGCATAGAGAATTAAATAGATCAAGTTCTTGATCCTGGGCATCGGTGTATGAATTTGCAATTAGGATAGACATATATCTAATTGCCTTATTTGGTTGAAATTTAGGAATTGTAAATGCATTCTCGTTAATCTTGATTCCATAGATATATAGGTACTAAGTTAGCTTGAATAGGCGTGTAAGAACTCGACAGATTCTTATGAGTGTTATCAATCATGTTAATCAATAACCCAGATAATTCAATTAGTTATTTTAAACCAAGGATGCAACATGATTGTTAGTTAGCCTATGACCCTGGAATATCTTCTCTCATTGATTATTATCCGAAATTGCAAAAGTGTTGTGGTTGATTTTTAGTTATATTATTGCTTGATAGTTCTTTAAGTAATAAATTAGTTATTTATGTATTTTGTGAAGAAACCTCTTGAATTGATAAGTGTTTGAGTTTGAATTAGTAAATAATGTTACATCCCGTAAAATTGAACCGGTTGTGGATGCATTAAATGAGTATTAACTTGATGGTAATCAAATTGTTGTGATAATAAGTTTACGAGGCATATCATAAGTGATTTTGGGTCCAAGGAGAGACCTAAGTCTCAGCCAAGTTGGAAATCTACATGAAAGACTAAAATTCCAAATGGGTAAGCACAAGACAATACTTTCGACGAACATATCTACGGATATATAAGGTTTTAGATGATACAAAACTTATCAAATGAAAGGTCTTTGATTCTAGTATCTAACGCTGCAAACTGTTCGTCATTTGGACTTTCCTGTAAGAAGTTATGACCAAATTGCCAAAGGCTAGCGGAGGACTACGCGGATGCGAAGCATCAGAGCCTGCATCCGAAAAGAGGGGCTGCCAGTGAAGTGCTGCCATAGCATCCATGTAGCATCCGAGCTCCTGAGCGGAGGACTGCTCGGATGCGAAGTTTCCACATCCGCATCCGAAATCTGGGCTTATAAACACAATTTCGGGATTCATTTTCCTCTTTCTATTTGCACGATCTTCACCCACTCAAGAGCACCAACTCCTACCCTCTTCAGGGTAAGCAATCCCCATTATCTTGGTGTGAAATTCCATCATTTCTACACTAGTATTGATGAAATCTACACATAAAATACATAAATCTTCAAGAAATGTCTTCAAGAACTCAAAGGAGGGTTTTGCAAAATTTCTTCCAAAAAGGTAATCCTACACCCTTAGACTTACATGTATGGATTTATTAAGAGTATGTTTGGAAAGCCACCGTATAACTGAAATTGGTGTAATTACTAGGATAGTAATTACACAGCCTAGTAATTACTCAGTTGTGTAATTACGATGACCTATTTGTTTGTCATAGTGTGATTACAGTGTAATTACTAGTTTATTGTTTGGTTGAACAAGTGTAATTACACAGTTAGATTAAATTTTAAATTAAATAATTAACAAAACTTAAAAGTTAATATAATAAATATATGCATATAAATTTTTATAAGTATAAATGATATTATATTTGGTATTTAAGATGTATATTTTTCGTGAATACACATTAATAAGTAATCATATATTAATAACTAATATTGTAAAAATAATTTATATATATATTTGAAATTAATAATATTTAGTTTAGATACTTACAAAAATTTAAAATATACGTTTTTTGTAAGAACATCATGGAATTCATATTTGATAAAATAAATTAATATTTATAAATATAATGTCATAACATTATTCAAATGTTTGACAACATTGATCTATCAATTCTAACTAAAAAATGAACAACATGTGACGTGAGCCAATACTACTAAATAAGTAAATTGAAACCATGAATATAACATAATTTCAAATTCCAAAAAAAAAATTATTTAGCATATGTCAAATTCCAACATAATAATAGTAAGTTCCACTATAACTTTAGATTAGGAAACATAATAAGTTTATAACCTCATTCAACAATGAAATTCCACTTTAATTACATCACTCATTACATGATAAGTAAATGACTCATTATTTATAATATTGGGAGGTGTAGTTTCAAAAAATAGGATAATAAAATAAATAAAAAATAAAAATATAAGCAATTACATGAAATAACAAGAAGTAAAGGAAGAGAAATAAAAGATAAATAATGTACAAAGAAAAATATATTTTAAAATTTTAAAAGAAATTAAAAAGTAAAAATAAAATAAAAAAAATTAAAATAATAGAAATAAAAAAGTTATAAAGAAAATAAATTAAAATAAAAATAAAAAGGAAAGAAAATAAAAAAACAACCTTGTAATTACACGGTTTAATTACCACCAATTCTAACCTCCTCCTTGAGAATTGGAGAGTGTAATTACACCCATCCAATTACACCTAATTCCATGCTGACCAAGTAATTACTTGGCCAAACAAACATGCCAAACTGTGTAATTATAGCTAATTACACCCAAATCCAATTTATAGGTGGCTTTCCAAACACGCTCTAAGGGAATATGAGTATGAATAAGTAATAGAACTCTTGGTATGGTTATTGGAAGCCATAAGTTCCCAATTTAATTACATAACTATAGTAGATATTGAAAGATGATTATTTAATGGTATTTTATTGGTTGGGTGTGGATGAATGGTCATATATATGATGTTGGAAGTTATAAATTGGTTAATCATGATGGTGAGATAAATTATTGATGAATGGTGGTAGTTAGATGAACTAATTATATGGTGATGAGATGTAGAGATTTATGCCTACAAGGTATTTGATAATATGCCTAAAGAGCTTAAGTTATGTAATTTGTTGCTAATATTGGGTTCCATTGGATGTTGCTATTGTATATTGAAAGTTTTTAATATTGTGGATCATTGTAGTATCACTAAGGGGAGAAATTGAGGTATGTGAGGCTAACTCTCTTTAAGTTTGGGAATGTTTATGATTCTCCCTACGTCCCATCCTTTATGACTGCTACGAGTTTCCTCATAAAGTAATTATGTCTTAGTTCCTTGAATTGTTGTAGAACTTCTATTCTCTAGCTTTATAACTCGTTCTTAACTTTCATTCTGAATATTTTAAGCTTAGTGCATATTCAATATAGACTTGGCTTTGAAGCCCCGAGTCTCAGTATTGATTACTCAGTATGTAATAAACAATCAAAGTTTCAGTGTTCATAATCAATTCAAGAATTCATGTCTCAGTCTAGTCCTATTTAGTATTCCAGTATTATGTAACTTAGTGTGATTCCTTATTTCAGTATCACATATCGCAGTATGATTCTCAGTTCTTGATTTTAAATCCCTTAATGTTGAACATTTGTATTTGGGCCTGAGGCCGTAGTTTATGCTTTATGCATTTTTAGGTTTGAGGCCGCAATTATGTATACATATACTTGGGCCCGAGGCCGCAGTTTGTGCACAGATATATTGGGCCTGAGGCCGCTGTTTAGTGTACAGATAAACAGGTAATTCATCATTCAGAAAAGGGAGTATTCATATCCTTACTTCCTTCATTCAGTTCAATTATCAGTTATCAGTTATCATTTCAGTTTCAGATTCAATAGTAATCTTTTCAGTTATCAATTATCAATTCTCAATTATCAGCTTAGTTTCAATTTCAATATTTATAATTCTTTCTTTCAGTTGCTTTACATACCAGTGCAATTCAAATGTATTGATATCCATTTTTGCCCAAGGCCTGCATCTCACGATACAGGTAATGATTTATAGGTTGATAATTCCGAGTGCTAGGATTCTCGTACCAGCTATTGGTGATCCCTAGTTCTTTCGGGGCATTATGATCTCCTTACAATCTTAAGTTGTGTTCAGTGGAGTTTTCTTTATATGTGTGCGTCGGCCACTCATATAAACGTTTAACTATTAAGACATCCAGGATTGTCTTATTTCTTTCTACTCTAGATCATGCCATGAAGCTTAGAGCAATATGTATCCTTCTATTCCTATCGAATTCCAGATATATTGAATGACTAAGCGACGGTCAGGGAGAAAAAAGAAAAGCCCAAGGTCCCGGAAGGATGATTTGCCTATTGTGGTATTACTATAAATTTCATGTTGGCAACAACTGAGATTTGAGAGGATGTTGAAAGTGTGATGCAATGAGATTAGAGCATAACCTTATCAGAAAGTACAAAAGCAGTCATTATATTTTATGGTTATCAGTTTAACTCAGGTACCAGTTATGTCTTTCAGTTACCAGGTTTATGGTTATTCAGTATGCCAGTTATTTGTTATTCAATTACCATATCTCCAATTTCCAGTGTATCTAATATCTACTAACTTGGGAGTATATGGTGATGCCTACGGGTGCTAAGAGAAAATGTAAGAATAGTGATTGTAGCGAAATTGTCACATGTTTTAGGTCTGAATTAAGACCAGGACTCGCTAGATTGTGTAAGAAGTTATTTATAAGGCGATGGTATCTCTGAAGGACATGTTTATGTATGGTTGTGTATTCGAATGCATTTTACTTCACATAACAATTTTATTTTTAATTCTTAGCAATTGAGCCACAAGTTGGATGATGACAATTTAGATGTTAGACCCTATAGTATAGCAGGTTAAGAATTTGACCGCAACTGGCCTAGAATTGGTCATTATAATTTTGGACAAAAAAGAGACTAAGGGCAAAAGTCCTAGCAGTCAGAAATGATTGATATTATGAGAGAGGTATTTTTATTACGACTTATTCATATGACTAAGAAGATATGATGTACGAAAATGAGAACATATAGCAACCGATATTGAATTTTAGCGAATAATTTTAAGTTGTTTATATTTATTCATACTAGAACTAGAAAGTACCACCTTTGTAAGTTACTATAAGAAGAAGTTAGTATTGTGAGATCAAGGATATGATAGTTCCCTTTAGGTTATGTGACTAAGTGTTTACCCCGAAAGTTTATAGTTTGATATATTTTTGAAGTGTATCGAAATTTGGGGTTAGACATTCCAATTTTATTTAATACAGATGAAATTTTCCTAAGTGTGATCCATGTACATAGTACAAAAGAAAGATTGTGTGCGACCGTAGAATATTGTCAGATGGTGTGGTAAGTTAGAAATAACCTTATGCTTTACTTTAGTTATTCATAGCAAAGCGAGAAAATATGATGCTAGCAGGTGGTTAGTAAAAGAATAGTAAATAAGATTAGAGTAAATACAGTGAATTACCAATTTCAGCAGAGCTAGTAGAGGTAAGATTTGATTCACTTAGCAAGATTAACACTAGTGAATGAGTGACAGTTTGAAACACCAAACGAATGTTAGAACCCAAAGAGTTTATGTTAAACCTGAAGTACAGTGGTAGTGGAAAAAAAACCAGCTAACAGTGAGAGAGCAAGCTATAGAAGAATAACTTTAAGGAATTATCATAATGTGGTTCCTCTAAGATTGACAGTGTGAGCAGAGTTAAATTATTAAGATAGTGTATGATAGGTGTGAATACATTAGCTATCTTTTATGTGAATAATTTAGTTTTTCCTAGCTCGGAAGTAAGTTGGTAGATGAGTCGTCATTGACATAGAGTGCAAAGAATTGCAAAAAATAAGGAAGGTTATTTGGATCCCAACAAAAATAGAAAGATCCACAAGTATAAGACCTTTGGTGTAAGGGGTGAAGTGAAACTTTTCAGTAAGTCTAGTTAGTGATGTGAAACCCGAATAGTTAGCATGGATAAAAAGAAAATTGGTTCGGTAACGAGGGAAAATTGTATAATTATCATAAGGAATATGTCTAGCATGTGTAAGAAACACAAAGTGAATAGAATGACCACCGAGCTTAGTTATTGATGATAAGTGATCACAGAAAAGCTATAAAATCATTCCTATTTATGTGTTATAAGGGTAGTGCCATTGCACGAGACTCTAAAATTTAGAGTACATGTCAAAGACTAGTTCACAATAATACTATAAGTGTTTTCAGGAAGAAGATAATCAAGTGTGGGAAGTATAACTCATGATTGAGGTAGACAAGAGAACTCTAGTGACAGAAGTTCACCGCTTAGCCCAACTATGAGTTCAATATGCGTACTCCAAAGATAGTATAGTTGTGGTCTTAAATATGACTTGTTCCTCCTTAGTAGCCGAAGTGACAGAGAAATAGTTTGATGATCCCTACCTGTTGTAGCTAAAAAGGGGGATTCACAAGCATAATATGATGGCTTTTAAACAAGAGGGGGATGATAGTACTTTGAGGTACCACGATAGATTGTGAGTTCCAACCATACATGGACTTAGTAAGGGAGGAAGATGTTACAAGCCCATAATTCCAGGTATTCTATCCACCTAGGTTTCCCAAAGATGTATCATGATCTTAAGGATATTTATTGGTGGAAAGACATGATAAAGAAAGTTGCAGACCTTGTGGCCAAGTAATTGAATTGTCAGCGAGCGAAAGTCGAGCAGCAGAAAACCAAGTGTTTATCTCAGAACACATATATCCTTTAGTGGAGATGGTAAATATGGATCTTATAATAGGATTATCTCTCTCATTTTGAAAGCATGATTTTTATGGGCGAAGGTGTAGATTGCCAATAAGTTGGTCTGAATTTGGCGAAGCGGAGTTGTTGGGACTAGATTTGGTCAATCGATATTTGGAGAAAGTCAAGCTGATTCAAGAGCATTTGAAAACGGCTTAGAGTCTCCAAAAGTCCTATTCGAACATGCAACATAGAGACCTAGAGTTTCAAGTTGATGAATGGGTGTTTCTAAAAGTTTCGCCTATGAAAGGTGTTATAAGATTTGGGAAGAAAGGAAGGCTCAATCCCAGATACATCATCCTATATAGGATCCTATGAAGGATCGGGTAAGTAGCTTATGAGTTGGAATTTCCACCATAATTAGCGGTTGTATACCAATATTTCACGTGTCATATTATAACATTCAAGTTTCAAGTATTCAAATCTCATGTCACGACAGTTGTGTTTCCAGTTTTCAAATCTCATGTCACAACATTTATGTTTTTCAATATTTAGAAACATTCAAGGCAGTTCAATACTCAGATACTCATATCAGTCTAGTACTCATATATTCATGCTAACTTAATACTCAGATATTGATGTGAGTTCAGTGAGCAGATATTCACGTTAGTGCAACACTCGATTATTCGTGCCAGTTCAGTATTTATATATCTACATTAGTTCAGAATTCACGTACCCATAACAAACAAGTATTCGTGTATAGTAGCCATTCAGTCTAGTACTTATTCAGTTCAGTATCTCATCAGTTCAGTAATCTTGTATTCATTCAGTTTAGTATGCAAGTGTTAATGCATGTTCATGTTCCCACCAGGCCCATTTAAGGTCCGGAGATAGTCGAAGATACAACAAGGACAATCATTCGAGAACAAAAGATCCCAAAGGGGAGATAATGTAACACCCCATAAAATTTAATCAGTTGTGGATGCATTAAATGAGTATTAACGTGATGGTAATCAAATTGTTATGATAATAAGTGTATGAGGCATATCATTAGTGATTTAGGGTCCAAGGAGAGACCTAAGTCTAAGTAAAATTGGAAAACTACATGAAAGACTAAAATTCCAAATGAGTAAGGACAAGACCATATGTTCGACAAGCATAGATACAGATATATAGGGTGTTATATGATGCAAGACCTATCAAATGAAAGGTCTTTGATTCTAGTTTCTAACGCTTCAAACTGTTCGTCATTTGGACTTTCCTACAAGAAATTATGACCAAATTACCAAAGACTGGTGAAAGACTGCGCGGATGCGAAACATCTGAGACCGCATACGAAAAGATGGGCTGGCGGTGAAGTGCTACCATAGCGTCCGAGCTCATGAGCGGAGGACTGCTCGGATGCGAAGCATCCACGTATGCATCCAAAATCTGGGCTTATAAACACAATTTCGGGATTCATTTTCCCCATTCTATTTGGACGATCCTTGGGGTTCTTCTTCACCCACTCAAGAGCACCAACTCCTACCCTCTTCAAGGTAAGCAATCCCCATTTTCTTGGTATAAAATTCCATCATTTCTATACTATTATTAATGAAATCTACACATAAAATACTTTTATATCAAGACATTTCTTCAAGAACTCAAAGGACGGTTTTGCAAGATTTCTTCCAAAAAGGTAATCCTACACCTTTAGACATACATGTATGGATTTATTAAGGGAATATGAGCATGAATAAGTAATAGAACTCTTGGTATGGTAATTGGAAGCCAAAAGTTCCCAATTTAATTACATAACTATAGTAGAGATTGAAAGATAAATATTAGATGAAATTTTATTGGTTGGGTGTGGAAGGATGGTCATATATGTGATGTTGGAAGTTGTAAATTGGTTAATCATGATGGTGGGATAAATTGTTGATGAATGGTGGCAGTTAGATGAACTAATTATATGGTGATGAGATGTAGAGATTTATGCCTACAAGGTGTTTGATAATATTCCTAAATGGCTTAAGTTATGAAATTTGTTTCTAATATTGGGTTCCATTGGATGTTGCTATTGTAGATTGAAGGTTTTTAGTATTGTGGATCATTGTAGTATCACTAAGGGGCAAAATTGAGGTATGTGAGGCTAACTCTCTTTACGTTTGGGAATGTTTATGATTCTCCCTACGTCCCATCCTTTATGACTGCTATGAGTTTCCTCATAAAGTAATTATGTCTTAGTTCCTTGAATTGTTGTAGAACTTCTATTCTCTAGCTTCACAACTTGTTCTTAACTTTCATTCTGAATATTTTAAGCTTAGTGCATATTCAATATAGACTTGGCTTTGAAGCCCCGAGTCTCAGTATTGATTACTCAGTATGTAATAAACAATCAAAGTTTCAGTGTTCATAATCAATTCAAGAATTCATGTCTCAGTCTAGTCCTATTTAGTATTCCAGTATTATGTAACTCAGTGTGATTCCTTATTTCAGTATCACATATCGCAGTATGATTCTCAGTTCTTGATTTTAAATCCCTGAATGTTGAACACCTGTATTTAGGCCTGAGGCTGCATTTTATGCTTTATGCATTTTTGGTCCCGAGGCCGCAGTTTGTGCACAAATATATTAGGCATGAGGCCTTAGTTTAATATACAGATAAACAAGTTATTCATCATTCAGAAGAGGAAATACTCATATCCTCGCTTCCTTTGTTCAGTGCAATTATTAGTTATCAGTTATCATTTCAGTTTAAGATTTAATAGTTATCATTTCAGTTATCAATTATCAATTCTCAGTTATCAGCTTAGTTTCAATTTCAACATTTATAATTATTTCGTTTAGTTGCCTACATACTAGTGCAATTCAAATGTATTGATGTCCTTTTTGCCCAGGGCCTGCATCTCATGATACAGGTAATGATTTACAGGTTGACGATTCAGAGTGCTCGGGTTCTCGTACCAGCTATTGGTGATCTCCAGTTCTTTCGGGGTATTATGATTTCCTTACAATCTTTAGTATTTTTAGACAGTTAATGTTTTCAGTACTTTATTAGAGGCTTCATAGACAAGAGTAATAGTTAGATAGAGTCGCAAGCTTTTTACACTAAACTATTTTGGCTGCAAATATGTTTTAGAATTGTATTAGTATTTCCATACTTTGATTTATATCATCTATACTTTCAGTATATCAGCATGTGTTAGTTTATCTTCCGCATTTAGTATGTTAGGATATCACATGTTGATCCAACTAGCCAATTGGTTTGCTCGGTCATTGTAATCAGGCACCGGGTATCGTGTTACGTCCAGGCCCAGGTTTGGGGCGTGATAAAGGTTGGTATCAGAGCACTAGGTTAAAGAGCCCTAGGGAGTCTATGAAGTCGTGTCAAGTGTAGTTTCCTTTATATGTGTGCGCCGTCCACTCATATAAACGTTTAACTACCAAGATATCCAGGATTATATTATTTCTTTCTACTCTAGTTTGTGCCATGAAGCTTAGAGAAATATGTAACCTTCTCATCCTATCGAATTCTATACGTATTGAATGCCCATGCGACAAGTAGGGAAAAAAAAGAGAAGTCCAAGGTCCTGGAAGGATGATTTACCTATTGTGGTATTACTATGGAGTTCATGTTGGTAACAAATGACATTTCAGAAGATGTTAAAAGTGTGATGCAATGGATAGTAGTACGGATTATAGCATAACCTTATCAAAAGGTACAAGAGCAGTCGTTATATTTTATGGTTATCAGTTTAACTCAGTTACCAGTTATACAGTCTTTCAGTTAGCAGGTTTATGGTTATTCAGTATGATAGTTATTTGTTATTCAGTTACTAGATCTCTAATTTCGGGTGTATCCAACGTCTGCTAACTTGGGAGTATACACTAATGCCTATGAGTGCTGAGATAAAATGTAAGAACAGTGATTGTAGCGAAATTGTCACATGTTTTATGTCTGAATTAAGACCAAGAATCACCGGACTGTGTAGGAAGTGATTTATAAGGTGATGGTATCTCTGAAGGACATGTTTATGTATAGTTGTGTATCCTAATGTGTTTTACCTCACAGAACAATTTCATTTTAATTCTTAGCAATTGAGCCACAAGTTGGATGATGATAATTTAGATGTCAGACCATACAGTATAGCAGGTTAAGAATTTAACCGCAACTAGCCTATAATTGATCATTATAGTTTTGGACAAAAAAGAGACTAAGGGCAAAATTCCTAGCAGTCAGAAATTGATCATAGTTTAGGACAAAAAAGAGACTCAGGGCAAAATTCCTAGCAGTCAGAAATGTTTGATATTACCAGAGAGGTATTTTTATTCTGACTCATGCATATGACTAAGAAGATATGGTGTGAGAAAATGAAAACATATAGCAACCGATATTGAATTTTAGGGAATGATTTTAAGTTGTTTATATTTATTAATACTAGAACTGAAAAGTACCACCTTTGTAAGTTACCATAAGAAGTAGGTAGTATTGTGAGATAAAGGATATGACAGTTCCCCTTAGGTTATGTGACTACGTGTTTACCCCGAACATTTATAGTTTGATATGATTTTGAAGTGTATAAAAATTTTGATATGACAAGAGGGGTTGCTCTGATGGTAAGCAACCTCCACTTCCAACCAAGAGGTTGTGAGTTCGAGTCTCCCCAAGAGCAAGGTGGGAAGTTCTTGGAGGGAAGGATGTCGAGGGTCTATTTGGAAACAGCCTCTCTACCCCAGGGTAGGAGTAAGGTCTGCGTACACACTACCCTCCCCAGACCCTATTAAGTGGGATAATACTGGGTTGTTGTTGTTGTTGTTTGTATATTCCTATTTTATTTAATACAAATGAAATTTCCCTAAGTGTGATCCATGTACATAGTACAAAAGAAATATTGTGTGTGACCATAGGATATGGTCGGATGGTGAGGTAAGTTACAAATAACTTTATGCTTCACTTTAGTTATTCAAAGTAGAGCAAGAAAACAAGATGCTATCAGGTGGTTTGTAAAAGAATAGTAAATAGTTTAGAGTAAATATAGTGAATTAGCGATTGCAGCAGAGCTAGTAGAGGTAAGATTTGATTCACTTAGCCAGATTAACACTAGTGAGTGGGGAGCAATTTGAAACACTAAATGCATGTTAGAACCCAAAAAGTTTAAGTTAAACCTGAAGTACAATGGCAGTGGAAAAAAATCAGCTAATAGTGAGAGAGCAATCTATAGAAGAATAGCCTTTAGGAATAATCAAAATGTGGTTCCTCCAAGATTCACAGTGTGAGTAGAGTTAAATTATTAACATTGTGTATGGTAGGTGTGAATACATTAGCCTTCCGTTATATGAATAATTTAGTTTTTTCTAGCTCAGAAGTAAGTTGGGAGATGAGTCGTCATTGACGTAGAATGCAAAGAATTGCAGAAAATAAGAAAGGTATTTGGATCCCAACAAAAATAGAAGGATCCACAAGTATAAGACATTTTGTCTAAGGGGTGAAGTGGAAATTTTCAGTAAGTCCAGTTAGAGATTTGAAACCCGAATAGTTAGCATGGATATGAAAATGAAAATCAGTTCGATAATGAGAGAAAATTGTATAATTACCACAAGGAACATGTCTAGCTTGTGTAAGAAACACAAAGCGAGTAGAATGACCATCGAGCTTATTTATTGATGATAAAATGATTTATATTATCTAGACTTTCAGTATATCAGTATGTGTTAGTTTATCTTCCGCATTCAGCATGTTAGGATGTCACTTATTGATCCATCCAACTAGTTGGTTCGCTCGGTCATAGTAATCAGGTACCGGGTTCCGTGTTGCATCAAGGACCAGGTTCAAGGCATGACAAATAAGGTTATCATAAGTATTCGTGGGAACGATACTTTACTCACTACTATATTACTTGACGACCACGTATACTTGTGTGAGTGTGTTTAGCCGCAATAAGTTTTTGGCGCTATTGCCGGGGAACTTAAAAATTAGCTACTTGACTGAGTTAAGCTTTTATTGGATATTTGTTCAAGTTTTAATTTTTAGTTCACCTTATTTGTGTTAACACAGGCTCTTCTCTTGAATGCGAAAGACTAGAAGCGTAAGCAATCTCCTTCCTCTTGATCCTGAAATTGAACGAACACTTCACAGAGTGAGGAGGGGAGTAGAAGCTAGACAAAAAATAGAAAGAGAGTTGGACATCGTAGTTCAACCACAGCCAACAGAGATGGCATGTAACGAAGGGCATCCGGTGATAGAAGTTGTAAGGCCCAATCTATTAGGTGTTTATCCAGATTTTCTTACCATAGTTGGTTTTCCTGTAGGAAAAGATTTGGAGTTCTATGAATTGAAGATCCGTCCTTCTCATTCAGCATCATCCACAATGTAGTCATATGGGGTTTGATAGGCGTGTTTAAGGAAAGAATTTTACGGAACAAGTGTTAGTGTGTCACTTGTGATTGCCTCTTTGTGAGGTTTTCTCTCGATATTTTGTACTCTCTTTTATATAGTGGATTGCTCATCTTCGCCCGTGGACGTAGGTTAGTTTATCAATTCATGTTAAATGTTTGTTTCTCTTTTGGTATGTTTCTCTTTTGGTGAATGATTTATTGTTGTTCAAGGTTTGCTTTACTAACTTTCGTATGACACCTGATTTATTCGGTCTTAACAAGTGTTACCAGAGTGTAATGACCCGGCCGGTCATTTCAGGAGTTACCACTCCGTTTTTCCCCATTTCTACTTCTTATTGTCTTGTTCAGCTGTATTATGAGTTATCGGGTTGGTTAGTTTAGGTTTGGAGAGGTTTTGGTGAGATTTGAGACACTTAGTCTCTTTTGAGTGAGCCTAAGTTAGAAAAGTCAATTGGATGTTGACTTATGTGAAAAAGGGCTCGGATGTGTGTTTTGATAGTTTGGATAGTTTAAATAGGTGATTTGGGACTTAGGAGCGTGATCGGAACGTATTTTGAAGGTCCGTAGTAGGTTTAAGCTTGAATTGGCAAAATAGGAATTTTGGCATTTTCTAGTTGTCAGGTGAGATTTTGATATAGGGGTCAAAATGGAATTCTGGGAGTTGCATTAGGTTCGTTGTTTCTTTTGGGATGTGTGTGAGAAATTTCAGGTCAATCGGACGTGGTTTGATAGACTTTTTGATCAAAAGTGGAATTCGGAAGATTTTTGGAACCTTAGGCTTGAATCCGATGTGTTTTGGTTGATTCAATGTTGTCTTAGGTGTTTTGAAGATTTGTGTAAGTTTGGATAGTGGTATATGACCTTTTTTGCTTTTGGTTGAGGTCCCGAGGGCCTCAGGGTGATTTCGGATGGTTGGCGGAAGATTTTGAATTGGGTTTGGCAGAGGAAGATTTTCCTATTGCTATCATAACCGCACCTGCATCTAGGGGACCGCAAGTGCAGGCTCGTAGAAGCACCCAGAGGGTGGCAGATGCAGATTGGCCCTGGGGAGCTAGAACCGCAGAAGCGGCTGGGTGAGCGCACATGCGATAGCGCAGGTGCGGGTGTTCCATCACAGATGCGGAACTTGGGTTTTAAGTGAAAACCACAAATGCGGTGCTTTGGCTGCAGAAGCTGGACAACTGAAGTGGAATAAGGACCGCAAGTGCAGAATCCGTGGGTTAGAAGGTATATATTTCATCCTTCACAATTTTCAGCCTTTCTTCACCATTTCTAAATTGATTTTGGATCTTTTTGGTGGATTCTGAAGAGGGAATTAGAGGGAATTTCATTGAGGTAAGATTTTCGAACATAAAACTCGTTCCTATGATGTTATTTCATTGATTAGGCTTGAAATTTATGGAAATTTGTGGGTAAATATTCAAGGAACTAGGGCTTAAGATTGGAGACCTTTGAGTAAGGATTTAAGGGGTCATTTGTGGTAGGATTTTTGTATTCTTGGTATGAATTAACCCGTGGAGTGATGAGGATTCCATTGATGTAAATTTTGTCAGATTTTGAGACGTGGGCTCGGGGGTCGGGTTTGGTTAACTTCGGGATTTGTGTTATAATTTGATTATTTTTGCTTGGGATTCATTCCCTTACCATATTTTGACGTCAGGATTCTGATTTTGGCAAGATTTGGAGCATCTAGAGGCCGATTCGAAAGGCAAAGGCATCACGGGTTAGAGTTTGGACTGGATAGAGGTAAGTAATGATTGTAAATGTTGTTCTGAGGGTATGAAACCCTGGATTTCACATCGTGGTACTTATTTGAGGTGACGCACACGATAGATGACGAGCGTGGGTTGTACACCATTGGGGATCGTGACTTAGTCCATCCCGCATGACTGTTTAACTACATATTTGATTGAAAACTGTTTGCTATCATCATGTTTTGGGCCTCATGCCATATTTGGGCCTCATGCCAACTATTTTGGACCCTTAGCGGATTTTTACTACTATTCCTCATTGCTTTGACTTTATATTTGTACTCAGTCATGTTGTATTTTACTATTTTCATAAATTAGCCATGTTTACCTTGTTTTGACATTTTAAATGGTATTTTGAGCTGAGCATCATATTTTACTATGCCCGAGTGGCTTTTAAAGATTTCCTACTGTGTAGGGTAGAGGGCCTGTGTTGTGAGGTTATTATGGTATCGGGTTGCACACCGCAATGGTATTGTGCTAATTTATGATTTTGAGGCCAAGGGTCTGAGTTGTACGCCACAAGGTGGCTTGATATGAGGCTGAAAGCCTATTTGATTATGCCACGAGATTGCTTGTTCTTGCACTTGGGCCGTAAGGGGCCCCTCATGGAGTCTACACACCCCGAGTGAGCGTGTGTACCAAGTGTGAGATATGATACATTCCGAAGGGCTGATGTTATTCCATGTTATTGCTCGAGGGGCTGATTCTATGTGTCTATCTTTTCTCACTGCTTTTCATTCACTCATTTGACTACTAAAAAAGGTGTTTTGAAGAAGTTTTTACTGTTGTTTTTTGCATTGTTTTAGTTTATACTACTTCCTTGTAGCATTTTACTGTGTTTTACGTGTTTTTCATATCACTCAGCTGCCTTTACTTTTATTACTTACTGAGTTGGCGCACTCACATTACTCTCTGCACCATGTGTGCAGATCCAGGAGTCTCGGGTCACGTTAGCGGGTGCTGATTTGCTTTCCAGCAGGCTTGTTCAGAGTTAACTAGGTAGCTGCTCGACGTTCGTAGCCCAGTGCTTCTCCTTCCTATATTTATATTATTTTGTTGTTGTGAGCACGTGATTTTTGCCTCGCGAAAACTACTCCAAAATAAATCAAAAAATAAAATAAATTTCTTTTAGTGTGCAATTTTAGAAATTGTGTTGCGTTTATTAATTATTGGTGTTGTCCGTAAATATTTGCTTTGTTATAATTAAACAAAAAATAAAAATTAAAATACATGTTTCATGCGTAGCTAGGATTTAATTATGCATTTAATAATTGAGTCAATTTGAAATAAAATCACAAAAAATATGCATTTGTTCTGTTTTTAATGTTTCACTGCGTGATTAATGTTTTATCTGTGTTAATGGTTATTAAAAGGTAATTAGTATTTTTTTAATGATAATTTTTGTTTTTATAATTTTGATTAGGATTTTAAAAAAATTTAAAAATAAAATTAGGAAATATAAAATAAGCTTTAATTATAATAATTGGACCTGGATTGAAATCCAGGCCCAAATAAAACAATTTTTCCCTTCAGCCCAATCCAGGCAACCCAGGACCGGTCCAATTCAAAGCCAAGACCAAACGACGACGTTTGGTCACATTTTTTCAAGGACCGTTGGATCAAAGCCAACCAACGGCTGAGATCCCACGAACCTAACCCGTAATCATTACCCGATCCAATACCCGGTTCAACCCGTCCCCCAGCTTAAACCAAACGACATCGTTTGGTTAAGTGGATAAATCCTAGCCTTTCATTCTGCTAGATCTAACGGTCAGCATCAACCCACCCCGTCCCTATATAAGTCCAAACCCCTACCCCAGCCCCCTAACTTAACACCCCTCCTCTCCACTGTTCATCATCATCTTCCTCAAACACACCCCTAACCCTAGCCGCCCTTATTCCACACCGCCTGAAACCCGGCGTCATCAACGCCGCCGGTCACCACCATAACACCCCAAAACCCCCTGAACACCCTCTATCCGAATATGTTAGCCGCTTGGCTCGAATCTTCCTGAAGGTTCTCGAATCTTCATTTGAAGATTCGAGCCAAACTCAAATCTAAACCAAACAGCCCCTAGTTAACACCATACCACCCCCTAGCATGCCTCGTTATGGATCCGGTGTTTGTTTGGCTCGAATCACCTTAGAACTTCTCGAATCTTCATTTGAAGATTCGAGCCAAACAATAACTCACCCAGATCTGTTCTAAACTAACACCAAGTCACCCCTAGGTTTCCCTCACCCTTGTGTCATCATTGGTTCCACTCGAATCTAACCAGAAATGGTTACGCCCCAAATCGAACCTTCGGGAACCCTAGAAATACCAGACTTTTGGATTCTGCCCAAATTAAATAGAAGATTGAGGTTTAATCGACCTTAGTCGAAGTATTTTCAGTGGAAAATACTTCGACTAAGGTCTGTTTGATTTCAAACAAAGTCCAAATCCAAGTTGAGTTCGAGTCCAGTTGAATTTAAAGATTTAGAGGTACTTTTCTTATTTCTTTTTGTTTCCTACATGAATAATTATTTGTTTAATAACCTGTTAATTTTTCATATTTTTTTTGATTAATTCTGTCATTTTTGTCTCATGCCCGTATGGTTAGTCAAATAAATGAATTGTTTCTGTTGGTTGTGATTAATTACAATGTGTGTGATCGACTCGATTAAGTTCGTCGATTGTTTGTATTGTAAATCTTGTTTCTGAAAATGTTGACTGAAACAACCTATTTTGAATGGATTATTTTGTTGTAATCGGTTGTTTCTTATTTGATAATCAGACAATTAAAACATCTTTGTTTATAGTTCAATAAAATCCGTCAAATGGATGTTGTATGTATATTGTTTCCTGAACATTAAGTTTCAGGGCATTGTCAGTATATTGACAATGCTCCTATTTGTTTGATCTTAGTTCAAAAGCTGAAGTTCAGTTTGAATTATTGTATTGAGTTCAGGGTAATGTTATTGTGATGCTAGGTTTAAACTCCATTTTACAAGTATTGATTAGATACCATTGTATTAGAAAGAGTATATTCTCAGTCAAAATTCAATTTAGAACTTAAGAGAATTAGTTGTAGCTGTCTTAAATCAGATTAATAATCAGGTTTGAACAGATTTTAAAATCTGTATTGTTAGATTCTGATTTTAAGTTTGAAAGCAGTAATAACAGTAATTACAGTAGGATTTCTGGGAGCATTTCTGGGACAGAACAGTAAGGGTAATGTGATAGTATAGTGGGCTGGAAGTGGAATGTTAATGGCTATAGTTTAATATGATAATGGGAAACAAAGGGTAATGGGGCTGCTTAAAATCAGGATAAGATCATTTAAAGTATTCAAAAGCAGTTTTTAATGGAACTTTCTGATTTTAAAAGAAGAAGGGGGTCCAAGAAGCACTAAAAGGAAATAGGACAGACCTGTATAAGTACAGGGACTGGAAATTTGAAAAGGGATCAGATTGGAAAAGGGAATTTGGAGAGAGAGAAATCAGTTTTTAGACAGAGAGTTTTGAGATAGAGTTTTTTAGAGAGTTTTAAGAAATCAGATCATTTTGTAAGAAGAAAAAAAAGAGGAAGAAAACAGAAAAAGAAATAAAAAGAGAATATTCACACACACACACACAATCTGAAACATATACAAAGGCAGAAACAGAAAATCAGAAAATGTGAATTTGAAATAGGAAAGAAACTGAAAATCTGAAAAAATATTGTTCTAGAATATGTCTGTTGTTTGTTTGTGGATATTATTCAGTTTGAATCTGAAATTTTTCTCAAGTTCCTATCACTGATCATCTGGATTAACGGGTCTTGGTCAAACTTGTTGTGTTACTGGTATATTTTGCTGATTCTGTTACTGCTGCAACTGCTGAAATTTACTCCTTCTACCTTCATTTCCAGGTACCTATCTTTTAAATTCTATGTTGAGAAGAGATTCAGCATGACAAATAAATGAAGCTTGAATTGTAATACCGTCTTCTATTCGTTTAAGCTTAAACATTTAAATTTCAGCTTTGGTTTCATGTTGGTTAACCAGTAGTGAGTTCGACTCGATGGCTACAAGTTAATTGTCTTATTTTGAAATTCATATAAAACTTTGTAATAATGTTATCCATGTCAAAATTTCATTAGTTTAGTTATCTTTGAGTTGTGTAAATATGAAGCATGGCAGAAAGTTGGCTTTTATTTACACTTTATGGTATTGTTAGCTAGGTATAGCATAATATGAAAATATTAAGGGAAAATACGCTATTAGTTTATTTTGTTAATTAGTTAGTTGTTGTTTAAAGTTAGATGACGTTGGTTGCAATTTGCTATCTTTTGGCACAACATTGGTTATGTTTATAATCAATAGTTGAAAGACGCGTTAGTACAATCCGCTATGTTCACGATGTCAAATATGGTGATTGTATGCAATATCATTTATTTAAGTCAACAGGTAGATTTGTTCTCTTTCTTAATAACAAAGGGCCTAGGAACTTATACAATGTGAAAGTTAATGTTTAGCAAAAATTCATATAGATTGAGAATCAAATTGGTTTGATTATATATATATATCTATCCCAACTCAATCATAAGCATAATTAGTTAAAATAATTAGGCCTATTAGATTAAAAGCAAGTATATGAGAATAAGATGAGATGTACAAGAACAAATTGCAACACTTTATATCAATGTTAATTAGAGATAGAATTTGCACTAAATAAAAAATAATGAAAAATTGTTCAAAAATACTTCTTCCCTTCATAAGTCATTTTTTGTTAGTTTCATATACAATTCATTCTTTGGCATATATATATATGTTGTATTCGCTAAAAAAATAGTATTAATCATATTTTTATTCTTTTTTTGAATTTGAATAGTTTGGATGAATAAAATTTATACTTGAAAATTATAATCGACGGTCAACATTTAATAAATTGTGCACTTTTTTTTAAAAAAAAAAGAATTTAAAGGCATCCCTTAAATGTGAATTTCTCAGGATTTTCATATAAAAATGTGTAGATATAATAAACAATTTGTGGAAAATCCATAATATTATTACAAAGATTTTGCGCAATCAGGGATGCGTTTACGCACCCTGATTATATTTTTAAAAGAAAATTCGGATTATGCGTACGCGCAATTTCGAGCGAATATTTAATAAAAAGGATTTCTCCAAAAATGTTAAAATAATTTCATATAACCCGGGATGTGCAGTTCACTGTTTAAATATAAGGGTGATGACGTTCATAATTTTATTTAAATCATGAACATATAAATTTGAATAAAGGATATAATATGGTCAATTTTATTGTGTACACGTATGCGTGACACGATCCCCTGTAATTATAAAAGGTATATAATACGAATATACGTACGCGTAATTCGTTTATATAATTGTAAACCATAAATAAAAGCGGTAGTAAAATCATGCAATAAAAACGTATTTAGTAAAATCAAGATAATTAAGCCAATAATAAAAACAGTTGAGCGACCGTGCTAGAACCACGGAATTCGGAAATGCCTAACACTTTCTTCCGGATTAACAGAATTCCTTACTCAGGATTTCTGGTTCGCAGAATAATAAACAGAGTCATATTCTCCTCGATTCAGGGATTAAAACCGGTGACTTGGGACGCCTTAAAATTCCCAGGTGGCGACTCTGAAATAATTAAATAAATCCCGTTTCGACTGTCCTTCAATTGGAGAAAACTCCCCACGCGCCCCGCGGGCGCGGTAAAAAGGAGGTGCGACAGCTCTGGCGACTCTGCTGGGGACCGAACCCAGAATCTCTGGTTCAGGGTTTAAAGAATTCGAGCTTAAAATAACTGTTATAACTGGCTTTATTTATTGTCTGATTTTTACATGATATATGCTCAATATGCTAAATGAAATTTTTACTGCTTTAATATTATTTGAATTATGCATATACAATTGCCATGAAACCTCCTTCTTTCTGAGTCTTCTGAATTTATGGTGCACACGTGCGCGTGGCCCACCTTTCTGTTAAAGTCATACCAAATAAGACGAAGTTGGGACAAGTAACTAGGCCGGGTAGACTTTCGTGCTCCCGGTACGTTGCCCCCGCTTCGGCTCAAACTGTCCGTTTGGGTAAGCCAGGTTTAGAACAATCAACCTCAGGTTTTTCACCTAGAATAACTCAGCCATGTACCGGATCCCTAGTAGGAACGTCTATTTGCATCATGTACATTTGGCCTTGGAGACTCAACACAGGGGTTGGGTCTGTCTAGGACAGGTGAACCCGAAACAAAAAGACCATCCTGATACATCCTAATTGCTACTTGTACATTCCTTTGCCTCGAACATGTTTGTTGACCAGCTTAAATGAAATCATGGTGAGAACCAAGGAATAAAATGGGTTGTTTTAAAAATTTCCAAAAAAATAGTTTTAAATCTTGAAATAAAGGTTTTAATAAATAAATATTTTTGAAAATGATTTTTTTAGTGTATATTTTCAAAATGAGTCTTGACTTTATTAAATTAAATTTCAGATACAAAATGAGCACCACGCAAAACCCCCCATCCACGAATACAAAAGAGTTTCTATTTCAGCTTCAAATGTGGTGGTATGATTTAGGCGAAGATGGTCAAAGATGGGTCGTCAAGCATTTGGGAAATCTCACGGATATTATGAAAGTTAAACCCCGTGATGATCTGATTACGGCGTTAGTAACTTTTTGGGACCCTGTTTACAATGTCTTTCGTTTCTCTGACTTCGAGCTTACTCCTACATTAGAGGAGATAGTTGGATATGCTGGTTTTGACGGAAGTCTAAGAAATCAAAGCCTGATATTCACAAAGGCTCCTTCGGTACATAGATTCTTCGGTCTTCTGAACATCAGCAGTCAAATCAGGAAAAGCAATGTCATCAATGGATGTTGTTCCTTCAACTTTTTGTACTCAAGGTTCGGAAAGTCAGATGGGTTCGAAATTCATGAGAAAGGCCTTACTAACAAGCAAAACAAAGACACTTCGCAGATTCTCGCTTTGCCTTCATGGTGGCTTTTCTAGGAATCATAGTCTTCCCAAACAAAGAGCGAACAATTGATATTCGCACCGCGAAAGTTGTACAAATCCTCACCACCAAAGAAAATCACACTCTTGTCCCCATCATTCTATCAGACATTTATCGGGCTTTGACTTTATGTAAATCAGGAGCAAAAGTCTTCGAAGGATGCAAAATTTTATTGCAAATGTGGGTGATTGAACATCTCCAACAACAGCCCAAGATCATACAGTATGGTCCAAACAATGATAATTATATTGAGAGTTATGAGGAAAGAATAAAAAATTATCAGGCTCCAGAAGGGATAGAAGCATGGGTATCTCATCTAAGGGTTTTGACGGCAAATCAAATTGAATGGACTTTGGGATGGCTCCCGATGAGGGAAGTGATACACATGTCAACCTCAAATAGTTATCTGATACTATTGGGATTGAGAAGCATCCAGCCGTATGCGCCACTAAGAGTCCTAAGACAACTAGGGAGATATCAAGTAGTTCCTGATGATGAAGATTTGAGTATGCAAGTAATCGAATTACACCTAGAAGCCACTATTCCTGAGGCTCTACTTCAGCAAATGTGGAATGGATGTCGATACTTGAAAAGTGATACTCAAGTCCCAGACACTACAAAGGGTGAGATAAATCCTGGATATGCAAGGTGGTTTGAAAAACGGTCTCGCGTGGATGATGTACCAGAGCCTGAGCTAAGAAGGCCAACAAAAAGACCCCATGTTCAAAACTTCAATGATAAAATCCAAGAGCGGTTGATCTGGGGAGAAAAGGAAAAAGGGTACAAAGCAACTATCCATGCCCTAAAAGAAAATCTGAGAAGCCTCAGTCTGGAGAAAGATTTGCAAGCACAAGAAGCCGAAGGCGAGAAGAAGAGTCTAGCTTGTGAGAATGAAAATCTTCATGCTCGATTCCAAAAAATGAAAAGAGTTTCTGAAACACCAAAGAGGAGCTGGAAGGATCAAAAAACCATCGCCAATCTTTTTGAAAGAATGCAAGATTATGATTCCATTCTTGCGGAAAACGAAAGGGCGTTGAGCAAAGCAAAAGAAAGGATCCAACAATTAAACGAAGAAGCCAGATCTAATAAGGAATGCCAAGATAGGCAATCCGAAAAAGACAGGGCACAATTCAAGAAGGAAAAAGACCATTGGATACGATCAGAAGACCATCTTCGTGCACAACTAGAAGAGACAAGAAGATGCAACAGAGAACATCAACAAGCAGACATCGATAGGGAAAGAGCGCATGCACGATTAGAGAAGGCTAGACTCCGAGCTCTATTAGAATCAGCTCTAGATCGTGAAAACCGTGTAAGAGATATAGCCACCACTCGTCAGCAGCAATTGCAGAACCAAGACCAACGTCTCCAAGATTTCAGGGCACAAATCCACGACCTGGCAGTCTACATTTCTCAAAGTTACGTAAACTGCCAAGGAATGGATTATGAAAGGTTTACAGAGCATGCACCCACTTTTGCCCGTCATCTAGCAATGGAGTTGGAAAGGATGTATCGTACGCTGGGAGGTCATCCAGGTCAAGCCCCACATTGAGCAAATAATCTAATAATTTACAACACAAGTGGAAAGTGGGGCACGTTGTGAGATGTTAAGAATTGTATCTTTTATTTTGATTTAAGTGTGTGTGTTTCAAGCCATTTTCTTACAAAATTTTCAAATGTAATGTCTATTCATCTTTGTATAATGAATAAAAGTGTTTGCCTCATGTCTGAACTACGCAAGGTCTGATTCATACGGGTGCATGATACGTAGGCAATCTTTATAAGATTCGACCACCACAATAAAAGAACATAATAAATAAAATAAAAGTGAGTAACAATAAAAATTTCAAGAAAGCTGGGACGACACAAGCAGCCGAGCAAATGCATAATAGAAAGGGGATATTTGTCTAGGAGCATTGCATCTCAACGTGTAATTATATATGTGTTAAACTCTCAAGACTAACAAGTTTGTTCATTGCCAGAATTCAAGCAGTTAGTTTCTCTAAAGAGTATACTGGCATATTATCATTATCACACGAGATCAAAATGACCAATACCCGAAAGTATGTCTATCCCAGATGTTGACACAGGTATGGAGCTAGAGGAGATGGATGTCGGGAAAATGAAAGAAGAGATGTTTAAACTCAAGCAGCAAATGGCTGAGATGTACCAAGCTTGGTCTAAGGACAGTTACCCCCGTCTTACCCAACTAACACTGCTCCATCAATGACCCAAACTCAGGATAATATTACCACTGAATTATCCCTAAATTTCCCCATTTACCAGCACTACCGAGGCACCACCTCTCAGACACCGCAGTCTCCACCTCCGAAACCAGTTCCATATTTTACTCCACCTATGACTCCTGTTTTCGTAGCACCTCCCCCGGCTACATTCCACAAATCTCCTAGTGAGCCTACATTCCAGGCCCAGGACAACCAATATTACCCCCCAGAGCCCACCCTCAAAGCCTCTGAAATCCATTCAACTGCTCCTCGTTTTGATCTCCCAACCGAAATTGACAAGCCAGCCAAAAATGCTGAACAAGAAGAGATGTTCATGAAGGTCAAGAGTCTAGAAAAATCGTTCAGAGACATGCGAGGATTAGGTGGGCAAGTCAGTGTAACTTACAAGGATTTGTGCTTATTCCCCAATGTACAATTACCAGTTGGCTTCAAGATGCCCAAATTTGACCTATACAATGGGCACGGCGACCCAGTAGCCCACTTAAGGGGTTTCTGCAGCAAGATGTGAGGAGCTGGGGGAAAGGATGAATTATTGATGGCTTACTTCAGTCAAAATTTAAGCGGATCAGCTTTGGAGTGGTATACACGCCAGGACCATGGGAGATGGTACACCTGGGATGACCTGGCACAGGCATTCACATACCATTTCCAATACAATCTGGAAATCATCCCAGATCGACTATCTTTGACAAAATTTGAGAAGAAACACAATGAAAGTTTCAGAGAGTACGGCTTCCGGTGGAGAGAACAGGCAGCAAGAGTGGATCCTCCTATGAAGGAGAGTGAAATGGTAGACTACTTCCTCCAAGCCTTGGAACCAACTTACTATGCCCACTTGGTTTCAGCAGTAGGTAAATCATTCAACGAAGTAGTAAAAATGGGAGGTATGGTGGAAGAAGGCCTCAAGACAAATAAAATCATGAGTTATTCAGCAATTAAGGCAACTACTCATGCTATTCAAGGGGGGTGGGAGGAATCGGAAGAAAGAAGAGGGATGAAGCAGCAGTAGTTGATTCAGGAATTTGGTTAGGACCCAGAGGTTCACCACCTTACTATAATCAACAACGACCTCGCCAATCAATTTACCACCACGATTCATCCCAGCACTACTATCACCCTTCCGAGCCTCATTTTTCCATTAACCATGCACAAACATACAATCAGCCACCTGTTCACGCCAATTGGCGTGCTCCTGCCATACCAAGTACTTACCCACGAGCCTATCCCGGACCAGGTTTCAGGCCTAGGCCAGCATTCAGGGGAGAAAGGGAACAGAAAAAGAAAACTTACACTCCATTGGGAGAGTCTTACACTAGTCTGTTCCACAGGCTGAGACAGCTAGACATGCTAAGACCAATACAATCCAAGCTACCCAATCCTCCTCCAAAGAACCTGGATTACACCATTAGCTGTAAGTATTGCTCCGATACACCAGGCCATGATACGGAGAAATGCTGGCATTTGAAAAATGCAATACAAGAGCTGATTGATACTAATAAAATCGAGGTTCAAACCCCCGAAGCTCCCAATATCAATAGAAATCCAATGCCAACCCATCAAGAGGCCAATATCATAGAAATCATACAAGCTGATGGGGAGACAAAGAAGCCGTTACAAACTGTCATGATGATCAAGTCTCATGAAGCCAAGCCAGATAAGCAGTTAACAGAGGAAAAGCCGGTACCTAAGCAGAACAGAAATGGTGATGAACCATCTATGATAGTCGAGGAGGGATCATCGAGCAAAGTTGCCACAAAACAAGAAAGGCCGAAAGTGATAGTACCAGGGGTTGCTAACAAACCCATTGTATTCGTGGAAGGAGCCCGTACAGATCGGGTTATTATCACACCTGTAACCCAGCTGTCAGTCATCAACAACAAAGCCATCCCATGGAACTATGAACGGGTGACTGTAATGTACAAGGGAAAAGAAGTCAAGGAAGAAGTGTGTTAGGTGAAAGGCTTGACTCGTTTGGGAATATGTTTTATGCCCGAAGAGTTAAGAAAAACTAAAAATAATCCAACATCAATAAAGAGAGCTGTGACGGAAGAAGAGGTGGAAGAATTTTTAAGAAAAATGAAACTCCATGACTATTCTGTAGTGGATCAATTGAAGAAGACGCCCGCTCAAATTTCATTATTGTCATTACTGATCCATTCAGAGGAGCACCGTCTGGCTTTGATGAAAATCCTGAATGAGGCTCATGTTCCTGAAAAAATCTCTGTAAATCATTTGGGAAGAATAGCCAACAGAATCTTTGAGACAAACAGAATTACATTTGCTGATGATGAATTGCCTGTGGAAGGTACCGAGCACAACAGAGCTCTTTACCTCACCGTGAAATGTGAAAACTCCGTAGTAACCTGGGTATTGGTTGACAATGGGTCAAGTGTAAACATCTGCCATCTCTCCACTTTAAGCAAATTAAAAAATAAAGAAGAGAGGATCCAGAAGAATAGTATCTGCGTACGGGGGTTTGACGGTGGAAGCAGAGATTCATTTGGCGACATAGTGTTGGAACTAACAATAGGGCCAGTTGAATTCACAATGGAATTTCAAGTGTTGGACATAATTGTTTCTTACAACTTGTTGTTTGGTCAACCATGGATCCATGCTGCTAAAGTAGTCCTGTCAACACTACATCAGGCTGTCAAGTTTGAATGGGAACATCAAGAAATAGTTGTGCATGGGGAAGAAAGTTTAAATGCTCACAGCAGTACCATTGTACCAGTTGAGGGAACAGAAAATGACCAGGGACCATGGGTATACCAAGTATCCGACACAGTGTCGGTAGAGAAAATTCCAGAGGGGAAGTACCTTCCGAATCCAAAGATATCCTCTGCATCAGTCATGATAGCTTATGAAATGTTAAAAAAATGGTTTTATACCCGGCAAAGGTCTGGGCTCATCTTTGCAAGGAATTATACAACCAGTATCTCTCCCCGAGAATTGGGGAACATTCGGTTTGGGGTTCATACCCACTGTCAATGACGTGATAAAGGCCAGAAAGTTGAAACACAAAGCATGGGTTCTTCCAAAACCAGTCCCATGTCTGTCAAAGTCTTTTGTCAAGACCGGTGCTAAAAATCGCCCGATAACAACAATTCCTAAATCCCGGGTCAATCCTGAGGAGGAATTAATTGAAAGATTCGAGAAATTGTTTAATGATGTGAATATGTTGGAAAGCGGAGAAGGGTGTAGCAACGCAGAAGTTCAATTCGTTGGGCCAGAAACAAAGCTTAATAATTGGAAAGCCACCCCTCTCCCAATTCGAAAGGAGTCTTGGTAGTTTATTTTGATTTTCTTTCAGTTTGTTTGGGTTACTTCAGGGTTGTAATCCCAAAGCTTATCTTACAGTTTGTTTGAAGTGTGCAAACCTTGTTATCTTTCATCATCCAATAAAATACAGTTTCCTTTTTCATTATCATTCATGATAGTTTCTTTTTCCATTTCTTCTTTTTCTGTACAGTTCTTTTTACGTTGGCTCTAGTGATATGGCATGCATGAGGAATCCTCAGCCCAGTCTTAAAAATCAATCTGATTCCGAAGTAATAATTCAAGAAATATATTGTGATTATGAATCAGAATATGATGAAGATGAGGTTTTTGAGGAGATTAGTAAAGAGTTAATTCACTTTGAGGAAAAAATCAAACCTAACTTGAGTGATACCGAGGACATCAATATAGGGGACACGAGTAATATCCGGGAAACTAAAATAAGTGTCCATCTCGAACCAAAGATCCGAGAAGAGTTAATTAAAGCACTCATAGAATTCAAAGATGTTTTTGCATGGTCATATGACGACATGCTGGGCCTGAGCACCGATTTAGTGGTTCACAAATTGCCCACCGATCCAACGGTGCCTCCTGTCAAGCAGAGACTGAGAAAATTCAAGCCTGATATGAGTGTGAGAATTAAGGAAGAAATCACCAAACAGTTGGAAGCAAAGGTCATTCGAGTCACTCGATATCCTGTTTGGTTAGCTAATATCGTTCCTGTACCAAAGAAAGACGGCAAAATTAGAGTATGCGTCGACTACCGCAATCTCAACAAAGCAAGCCCGAAGGATAATTTCCCATTACCCAATACCCATATTTTGATCGACAATTGTGCCAAGCATGATATAGGGTCTTTCATGGATTGTTATGCCGGGTATCATCAAATTCTAATGGATGAAGAAGATGCAGAAAAGACGGCATTCATCACACCATGGGGAACTTATTGCTACCGGGTAATGCCATTCGGTTTGAAGAACGCCGGAGCAATTTATATGAGAGCGATGACCACAGTGTTTCATGATATTATACACAAGGAGATTGAGGTATACGTGGACGATGTGGTCATAAAATCAAAGCATCAGACCAACCACGTTGGGGATTTGAGGAAATTCTTCTTAAGACTTCGAAGGTACAACCTCAAGCTTAACCCTGCCAAATGCGCATTTGGAGTTCCATCTGGAAAGTTGCTGGGATTCATAGTCAGTCGACGAGGCATCGAGCTAGACCCATCAAAAATCAAAGCCATCCAAGAATTTCCACCTCCAAAGAACAAAACTGAAGTAATGAGTTTGTTGGGAAGGTTGAATTACATCAGCAGGTTTATTGCTCAGCTTACAACAACCTGTGAGCCTATTTTCAAATTGTTGAAAAAGGATGCTGCGGTCGAATGGACCGACGAGTGTCAGGAGGCGTTTGATAAGATAAAAGGATACCCGTCAAACCCACCTGTGTTGGTCCCGCCAGAACTAGGAAGACCTCTGATTCTTTACTTAACGGTCTTGGAAAATTCATTTGGTTGCGTATTGGGGCAACATGACCTCACTGGCAAAAAAGAGCAGGCCATCTACTACCTTAGCAAGAAATTCACAGCTTATGAGGTTAAGTATACTCATCTGGAGAGGACATGCTGCGCCCTGACTTGGGTAGCTCAAAAATTGAAACACTATTTGTCGTCCTACACCACTTACCTCATTTCGCGTCTGGATCCATTGAAATATATTTTTCAAAAGCCTATGCCAACGGGAAGACTTGCAAAGTGGAAGATATTGCTCACAGAATTTGACATCATCTATGTGACTCGAACTGCAATGAAAGCCCAAGCATTGGCTGATCATTTAGCCGAAAATCCGGTCGATGAGGAATACGAGCCGTTGAAAACCTATTTTCCCGATGAAGAAATAATGCATATCGATGAGATCGAGCAAATTGAAAAACCTGGTTGGAAACTTTTCTTCGATGGGGCTGCTAACATGAAAGGAGTCAGGATAGGAGCTGTAATCATCTCTGAAACAGGATATCACTATCCTGTTACGGCTCAACTGCGATTTTATTGCACCAATAATATGGCTGAATATGAAGCTTGTATTATGGGGTTAAGGCTAGCCGCAGACATGGGTATCCATGAAATCTTAGTCATGGGAGATTCGGATCTTCTGGTACATCAAATTCAAGGAGAATGGGAAACTCGATATTTGAAGCTCATACCATACCGACAATGTCTACATGATCTTTGTCAGCGGTTTCAATCAGTGGAGTTCCGGCATATTCCAAGGATCCATAATGAGGTCGCCGATGCATTGGCTACTTTGGCATCAATGTTGCACCATCCAGACAAAGCTTATGTGGATCCACTACATATTTGAGTGTACGATCAGCACGCTTATTGCAATATGGTTGAAGAAGAATTTGATGGTGAACCATGGTTCCACGACATCAAGGAGTATATCAGGATGGGGATATATCCCGCACAAGCCACAGGAGATCAAAAGAGGACCATTAGGCGATTGGCAAATGGATTCTTTTTAAGCGGAGGAGTTTTGTATAAAAGAACACCAGACCTTGGATTATTAAGATGCATAGATGCCAGACAAGCTACAGATGTCATGTCTGAAGTACATTCGGGAGTTTGCGGACCCCACATGAGTGGATATGTGTTGGCAAAGAAAATCCTCCGAGCTGGTTACTATTGGCTTACCATGGAGCGAGATTGTATCAGCTTTGTGCGCAAGTGTCATCAATGCCAGATACACGAAGATTTGATTCATTCTCCACCATCCGAGTTGCACACAATGTCGGCACCATGGCCCTTCGTTGCCTGGGGCATGGATGTTATTGGACCAATTGAGCCGGCAGCATCTAATGGGCACAGGTTCATTCTGGTAGCCATTGATTATTTTACCAAATGGGTCGAGGCCAAGACATTCAAATCGGTGACCAAGAAAGCTGTGGTCGATTTTGTCCACTCAAATATCATATGTCGATTCGGAATCCCAAAGGTGATCATCACATATAACGGGGCTAATCTTAACAGCAACTTAATGAAGGAAGTATGTCAACAGTTTAAGATTACACATCGCAACTCTACCCCATATCGGCCCAAGGCGAATGGAGCGGTCGAGGCAGCCAACAAAAACATAAAGAAGATACTTTGGAAAATGGTAAAATGTTCAAGACAATGGCACGAAAAACTACCATTTGCGTTATTGGGATATCGTACTACTGTTCGCACTTCAGTAGGAGCAACTCCTTATTTGTTGGTATATGGCACTGAAGCAGTAATTCCTGCAGAAATTGAGATTCCTTCCCTTCGGATCATCGCCGAAGCAAAGATTGATGATGATGAATGGGTCAAAACTCGTCTAGAACAGTTAAACTTGATTGATGAAAAATGATTGGCCGCAGTACGTCATGGTCAATTATATCAAAGAAGAATAGCAAGAGCATACAATAAAAGGTGCATCCACGGAAGTTCGAAGTGGGTCAACATATGCTGAAACGTATTCTTCCACATCAGGTTGAGGCAAAAGGCAAATTTGCCCCGAATTGGCAAGGACCATTCATTGTGACCAGAGTATTATCGAATGGTGCACTATGCTTAACAGATATTGAAGGCAAATGCATAGACATGGCGATCAATTCTGACGCGGTAAAGAGATATTATGCATAACTTTTTGAATGTTTGTATTTAGCATTATTTCGAAGATTGGAATGACAAAGGCAATTTATTCTGCTATCCAAACACTATACCATTTGCTTCCCCTTCGAGCCATATTTGTTTCTTTCTTACCCTCTCTTGGAATCAATGAAAATCAAATATGAAATTAAAAAAAAAAAATCACTATTATTTAGTGAACTACGTTTGACCTGATTCCTCAAAGAAGGATACGTAGACGCCTCATGGCTCGGTCATAGGGTGCACAATATGCATAATGTGCACAAAAAGAAACATCAAGAGACCCCAAATCAAGAAACTGGGGCAAAGAATTGTATTGGAAATAAGAAATAGATTCCAAGAGGTGTAATTTTAAACCCATACCAAAGCTATTTAGCTTTTAATACCTTTTCCATTTCTAACCACATATCAAAAAGACCTTTCGATCAATCTTAGAAAAATGCTGAGACAAACAAATGAAGATGGTTCATAACACTCTGGTACAAACAAGAAAAGAAGGTAAAAATGAGAGAGTCTTATAGGTGAAAACCCACACGGGCACCATAAGGCGATGGAAGTTGAGAGAAAGTAAAAATGAGAGAGTCTTATAGGTGAAAACCCACACGGGCACCATAAGGCGACGGAAGCTGAGAGAAAGTAAAATGAGAGAGTCTTATTGGTGAAAACCTTCGTAGGCACCATAAGGCGAAAAAGAAGTAAGAAATGAACAAATGAGGAAGGTTTATCGGTGGAAACTCTTGGAGATATTGCAAGTCCAACAGGTCTGTAAAATGAAAAATGAAGTTAGATTACGGAAATTTTGGGGAAAACAAAAATGAGACAATTGAAAGGAGATTGATTAAAAGACTGGGTTGATTAATCCAAATTGCATACCATGATCATTGGCGCCAGTGACTCCAATCAGATAAGTCCTTTATTCCTTCGTCAACGATCATCCAAATTTGGATTCTTCTTTTTCATTCTATAATTGTCGAAATCAGCGTGTTTCGTCACTAATAATCTTACTTTTCTAAAGCTTTGAGATAAGTTTTATTCCAAACAAATAATAAGGAATGTCAAGGTATACTACCAAGATTCAAGGTTACATAATGCAAAATACGGCCATGAAGGGCGGGAGATAAAAATAATAAGATATGGGTGTAAGAAAAATGGAATCAAAAGCAGATCAGCAATGTCAGGAGAACATATGATTACGGTTAAAAGGGTTTGAAGGAAAACATACAGAGGGGAATCCTATAGTTAAGGATCAATTACAAGGACAAAGAATTGAAGAAGTCAGGCGTCCACCTGGAGAATGAGGACAAAGAATTAAAGAAGGAATCAGGCGTCCACCTGGAGAACGAGGATGAAGAATTAAAGAAGGAATCAGGCGTCCACCTAGAGAATGAGGATGAGAATTAAAGAAGTCAGGCGTCCACCTGGAGAATGAGGACAAAGAGTTGAAGAAGTCAGGCGTCCACCTGGAGAATAAGGACAAAGAGTTGAAGAAATCAGGCGTCCACCTGGAGAATGAGGTTATAAAGAAGAAATCAGGCGTCCACCTGGAGAATGAGGACAAAGAATTGAAGAAGTCAGGCGTCCACCTGGAGAATGAGGATGAAGAAGTTAAAAAGAAATCAGGCGTCCACCTGGAGAATGAGGATGAGAGTTGAAGAAATCAGGCGTCCACCTGGAGAATGAGGATGAGAATTAAAGAAGTCAGGCGTCCACCTGGAGAATGAGGATGAGAATTGAAGAAGTCAGGCGCCCACCTGGAGAATGAGGATGAGAATTGAAGAAGTCAGGTGTCCACCTGGAGAATGAGGATGAGAATTGAAGAAGTCAGGCGTCCACCTGGAGAATGAGGACAAAGAGTTGAAGAAGTCAGGCGTCCACCTGGAGAATGAGGACAAAGAGTTGAAGAAATCAGGCGTCCACCTGGAGAATGAGGATATAAAGAAGAAATCAGGCGTCCACCTGGATAATGAGGACAAAGAATTGAAGAATTCAGGCGTCCACCTGGAGAATGAGGATGAGAGTTAAAGGAATCAGGCGTCCACCTGGAGAATGAGGATGAGAGTTAAAGAAGTCATGCGTCCACCTGGAGAATGAGGATGAGAATTAAAGAAGTCAGGCGTCCACCTGGAGAATGAGGATAAGAATTAAAGAAGTTAGGCGTCCACCTGGAGAATGAGGATAAGAATTGAAGAAGTCAGGCGTCCACCTGGAGAATGAGGATGGAGAATTAAAGAAGGAATCAGGCGTCCACCTGGAGAATGAGGATGAAGAATTAAAGAAGGAATCAGGCGTCCACCTGGAGAATGAGGATGAAGAATTAAAAAAGGAATCAGGCGTCCACCTGGAGAATGAGGACAAAGAATTGAAGAAATCAGGCGTCCACCTAGAGAATGAGGACAGAGAATTGAAGAAATCAGGCGTCCCCCTGGAGAACAAGGGAATACAATTAAAGCAGACAGAAGTCAGGCACCCACCTGGAGAACAAGGGAATGCAATTGAAGTGTTGAAATCAAAAGCCCGCTCATATGAGAAAGGAGCACATTTAGAGTCAATAAAGCAGAGAAGTCCAACAAAGTCCCCAGCATGAAACAACAAGAATCCCAAACAGATAAAGAAAATACGGGACACAATGAAAAGGAATACGTAATAAGCCAAATGCCCAAGAGTCACCAAGATATCAAGACAACAAGAAACGCAAGGGCATGATCTAGATAAGATTTTATAATTCATGTACCATAGTCTAGTTTAGCTTTTTGTATTACCTTTGAAGTAAGGTGTAATAAGGAGGTCAACAAGCAGTAAAAACAGTACGAAGCAGCAGTAACATCACAGTCCCATGGTAGTCCCAACTACCCAAAACTTCCGGAACTACATTGACCTGATTCCTTTATAGCCAAGGATATGTAGGAAACCTTTGAAGCAGAGGTTCGGTCAAATCTTTCAAAAATGCTTCCCACGGAGTATTTAAACGGGCAAAAATCGCTCGTATCCGCTTACTTTATCTTTGCACGAAAACTCTTCGAGTTTCCGCGAAAAGAGGGGCAGCTGTGAGCACGTGATTTTTGCCTCGCGAAAACTACTCCAAAATAAATCAAAAAATAAAATAAATTTCTTTTAGTGTGCAATTTTAGAAATTGTGTTGCGTTTATTAATTATTGGTGTTGTCCGTAAATGTTTGCTTTGTTATAATTAAACAAAAAATTAAAATAAAAATACATGTTTCATGCGTAGCTAGGATTTAATTATGCATTTAATAATTGAGTCAATTTGAAATAAAATCACAAAAAATACGCATTTGTTCTGTTTTTAATGTTTCACTGCGTGATTAATGTTTTATCTGTGTTAATGGTTATTAAAAGGTAATTAGTATTTTGTAATGATAATTTTTGTTTTTATAATTTTGATTAGGATTTTAAAAAAAATTAAAAATAAAATTAGGAAATAGAAAATAAGCTTTAATTATAATAGTTGGACCTGGATTGAAATCGAGGCCCAAATAAAACAATTTTTCCCTTCAGCCCAATCCAAGCAACCCAGGACCGGTCCAATTCAAAGCCAAGACCAAACGACGACGTTTGGTCACATTTTTTCAAGGACCGTTGGATCAAAGCCAACCAACGGCTGAGATCCCACGAACCTAACCCGTAATCATTACTCGATCCAATACCCGGTTCAACCCGTCCCCCCAGCTTAAACCAAACGACATCGTTTGGTTAAGTGGATAAATCTTAGCCTTTCATTCTGCTAGATCTAACGGTCAGCATCAACCCACCCCGTCCCTATATAAGTCCAAACCCCTACTCCGGCCCCCTAACTTAACACCCCCCCTCTCCAGTGTTCATCATCATCTTCCTCAAACACACCCCTAACCCTAGCCGCCCTTATTCCCCACCGCCTGAAACCCGGCGGCATCAACGCCGCCGGTCACCACCATAACACCCCAGAACCCCCTAAACACCCTCTATCCGAATATGTTAGCCGATTGGCTCGAATCTTCCTGAAGGTTCTCGAATCTTCATTTGAAGATTCGAGCCAAACTCAAATCTAAACCAAACAGCCCCTAGTTAACACCATACCACCCCCTAGCATGCCTCGTTATGGATCCGGTGTTTGTTTGGCTCGAATCACCTTAGAGCTTCTCGAATCTTCATTTGAAGATTCGAGCCAAACAAGAACTCACCCAGATCTGTTCTAAACTAACACCAAGTCACCCCTAGGTTTCCCTCACCCTTGTGTCATCATTGGTTCCACTCGAATCTAACCAGAAATGGTTACGCCCTAAATCGAACCTTCGGGAACCCTAGAAATACGAGACTTTTGGATTCTGCCCAAATTAAATAGAAGATTGAGGTTTAATCGACCTTAGTCGAAGTATTTTCAGTGGAAAATACTTCGACTAAGGTCTGTTTGATTTCAAACAAAGTCCAAATCCAAGTTGAGTTCGAGTCCGGTTGAATTTAAAGATTTAGAGGTACTTTTCTTATTTCTTTTTGTTTCCTACATGAATAATTGTTTGTTTAATAAACTGTTAATTTTTCATATTTTTTTTGATTAATTCTGTCATTTTTGTCTCATGCCCATATGGTTAGTCAAATAAATGAATTGTTTCTGTTGGTTGTGATTAATTACAATGTGTGTGATCGACTCGATTAAGTTCGTCGATTGTTTGTATTGTAAATCTTGTTTCTGAAAATGTTGACTGAAACAACCTGTTTTGAATTGATTATTTTGTTGTAATCGGTTGTTTCTTATTTGATAATCAGACAATTAAAACATCTTTGTTTATAGTTCAATAAAATCCGTCAAATGGATGTTGTATGTATATTGTTTCCTGAACATTAAGTTTCAGGGCATTGTCAGTATATTGACAATGCTCCTGTTTGTTTGATCTTAGTTCAAAAGCTGAAGTTCAGTTTGAATTATTGTATTGAGTTCAGGGTAATATTATTGTGATGCTAGGTTTAAACTCTATTTCACAAGTATTGATTAGATACCATTGTATTAGAAAGAGTATATTCTCAGTCAAGATTCAATTCAGAACTTAAGAGAATTAGTTGTAGCTATCTTAAATCAGATTAATAATCAGGTTTGAACAGATTTTAAAATCTGTATTGTTAGATTCTGATTTTAAGTTTGAAAGCAGTGATAACAGTAATTACAGTAGGATTTCTGGGAGCATTTCTGGGACAGAACAGTAAGGGTAATGTGATAGTATAGTGGGCTGAAAGTGGAATGTTAATGGCTATAGTTTAATATGATAATGGGAAACAAAGGGTAATGGGGCTGCTTAAAATCAGGATAAGATCATTTAAAGTATTCAAAAGCAGTTTTTAATGGAACTTTCTGATTTTAAAAGAAGAAGGGGGTCCAAGAAGCACTAAAAGGAAATAGGACAGACCTGTATAAGTACAGGGACTGGAAATTTGAAAAAGGATCAGATTGGAAAAGGGAATTTGGAGAGAGACAAATCAGTTTTTAGACAGAGAGTTTTGAGATAGAGTTTTTCAGAGAGTTTTAAGAAATCAGATCATTTTGTAAGAAGAAAAAAAAGAGAGGAAGAAAACAGAAAAAGAAACAAAAAGAGAATATTCACACACACACAATCTGAAACAGATACAAAGGCAGAAACAGAAAATCAGAAAATGTGAATTTGAAATAGGAAAGAAACTAAAAATCTGAAAAAATATTGTTCTAGAATCTGTCCGTTGTTTGTTTGTGGATATTGTTCAGTTTGAATCTGAAATTTTTCGCAAGTTCCTGTCACTGATCATCTGGATTAACGGGTCTTGGTCAAACTTGCTGTGTTACTGGTATATTTTGTTGATTCTGTTACTGCTGCAACTGCTGAAATTTACTCCTTCTACCTTCATTTACAGGTACCTATCTTTTAAATTCTATGTTGAGAAGAGATTCAGCATGACAAATAAATGAAGCTTGAATTGTAATACCGTCTTCTATTCGTTTAAGCTTAAACATTTAAATTTCAGCTTTGGTTTCATGTTGGTTAACCAGTAGTGAGTTCGACTCGATGGCTACAAGTTAATTGTCTTATTTTGAAATTCATATAAAACTTTGTAATAATGTTATCCATGTCAAAATTTCATTAGTTTAGTTATCTTTGAGTTGTGTAAATATGAAGCATGGCAGAAAGTTGGCTTTTATTTACACTTTATGGTATTGTTAGCTAGGTATAGCATAATATGGAAATATCAAGGGAAAATACGCTATTAGTTTATTTTGTTAATTAGTTAGTTGTTGTTTAAAGTTAGATGATGTTGGTTGCAATTTGCTATCTTTTGGCACAACATTGGTTATGTTTATAATCAATAGTTGAAAGACGCGTTAGTACAATCCGCTATGTTCACGATGTCAAATATGGTGATTGTATGCAATATCATTTATTTAAGTCAACAGGTAGACTTGTTCTCTTTCTTAATAACAAAGGGCCTAGGAACTTATACAATGTGAAAGTTAATGTTTAGCAATAATTCATATAGATTGAGAATCAAATTGGTTTGATTATATATATATCTATCCCAATATCCCAACTCAATCATAAGCATAATTAGTTAAAATAATTAGGCCTATTAGATTAAAAGCAAGTATATGAGAATAAGATGAGATGTACAAGCACAAATTGCAACACTTTATATCAATGTTAATTAGAGATAGAATTTGCACTAAATAAAAAATAATGAAAAATTGTTCAAAAATACTTCTTCCCTTCATATGTCATTTTTTGTTAGTTTCATATACAATTCATTCTTTGGCATATATATATATGTTGTATTCGCTAAAAAATAATATTAATCATATTTTTATTCTTTTCTTTGAATTTGAATAGTGTTGATGAATAAAATTTATACTTGGAAATTATAATCGACGGTCAACATTTAATAAATTGTGAATTGTTTTTAAAAAAAAAAGAATTTAAAGGCATCCCTTAAATGTGAATTTCTCAGGATTTTCATATAACAAATGTGTAGATATAATAAACAATTTGTGAAAAATCCATAATATTATTACAAAGATTTTGCGCAATCAGGGATGCGTTCGCGCACCCTGATTATATTTTTAAAAGCAAATTCGGATTATGCGTACGCGCAATTTCGAGCGAATATTTAATAAAAAGGATTTCTCCAAAAATGTTAAAATAATTTCATATAACCCGGGATGTGCAGTTCACTGTTTAAATATAAGGGTGATGACGTTCATAATTTTATTTAAATCATGAACATATAAATTTGAATAAAGGATATAATATGGTCAATTTTATTGTGTACACGTATGCGTGACACGATCCCCTGTAATTATAAAAGGTATATAATATGAATATACGTACGCGTAATTCGTTTATATAATTGCAAACAATAAATAAAAGCGGCATTAAAATCATGCAATAAAAACGTATTTAGTAAAATCAAGATAATTAAGCCAATAATAAAAACAGTTGAGCGACCGTGCTAGAACCACGGAATTCGGAAATGCCCAACACCTTCTTCCGGATTAACAGAATTCCTGACTCAGGATTTCTGGTTCGCAGAATAATAAACAGAGTCATATTCTCCTCGATTCAGGGATTAAAACCGGTGACTTGGGACGCCTTAAAATTCCCAGGTGGCGACTCTGAAATAATTAAATAAATCCCGTTTCGACTGTCCTTCAATTGGAGAAAACTCCCCACGCGCCCCGCGGGCGCGGTAAAAAGGAGGTGCGACAGTTGTAGCTTTGTATTAGACTATGTTGTCTTTCATACTCTTAGACGTATTTAGATGCTTATGATTGGCGACCACCCGATGTCGGGCTGTGTTTGTTTCCACATTTGTTCTATTTTACTCTATTTTGGGAGTTATACTTATTAATGACTGTTTAATTTATATATTGGGGGTTGTGTCGGCTGGCCTTGTTTCACGATAGGCGCCATCACGACCGGTCTGGTTTAGGGTCATGACATAGAGCGAGGTTCGAGATAGGTTCAACTTGGCGAGTTTAGTTCTAGCCATAACCTAGTTGATGATAATCGTGATTTTTATAAGAGAAATTTGACCGGAGTTTGACTCACGTTGAGACAAACTTTGTGGTGGAGATTTGGAGATGTGACCTGTTGAAGACTCTGTGAAGAAGGAGGATCAAGTTTATTTCGTCATAAAATTCAGGCCAAAGGGAGAGTTGTGAGGTGTTTGTCTAGGTTTTCTTACCATAATTTGTTTTCCTATCTTATGAAGAAAAGGGAAATATATTTACAATAATTGGGTTTTTCTTTTCCCAAAAGGAAAATATAATTCTTTCATATTTGGCTAGTCATTTTTCTTGTAAAAAATGTTTGGAGTTATATATATTGAAGATCTGTTCTTCTTATTCAGCGGTATCCATAATGTAGTCATATGGGGTTTGAGAGTCGTGTTTAGGGGGAGAACTTTATAGGACAAGTGTTAGTATGTCACTTGTGTTTGCCTCTTCGTGAGGTTATTCTCTCGATATTTTGTACTCTCTTTTTATACAGTGGATTTCTCATCTTCACTGTGGATGTAGATCAGTTGACCAAACCATGTTAGATGTTTATACCATGTTAGATGTTTATGTCTCTTTTGGTATGTTTCTCTTTGTTGTATGATTTATCAATGTTCATGGTTTATTTTTCTAGCTTCCGCATAACGCCTGACTTTTTTTATCCTAACAAAATCGTGCCAATATGACTCAGGCTATTGTATAGCCTGATATCACTGGTCATTTTGAACTCAAACAATATATGGTACAACTGATTCAGTTCACTGGGCAATATGTAGATCTATCTCACAAAGACTTGCAGAGGCACATTCAGAACTTCTTAGAAAACATGTACACTTACAATTATCTGAACGTTTCCAAGGGTTATGTCAGGATGACACTGTTTCCTTTTTCACTGCTGGGAGAAGCTTAGGAATGGTTGCAAAAAGAGCCCACAAACTCAATATCCATACTTGGGATGATCTAGCAAAGAAATTCTTAATCAAAATTTTCCCCACTAAGAAAACAAAGTTATTGAGAAGCCAAATTTTTGGGTTCTAACAACGGGATGGTGTGACTCTTCGTCAAGCTTGGGAAAGATACAAGAAGCTACTCAGAGATTGCCCACATCATTGTCAAACTGATGAGGTGTTGGGTCATTCTTTTATTGAAGGGCTAGATGAGACATCAAAGATGAATCTTGATTCAGCTTGTAGGGGTAGTTGCATGGCGAGACCATATAGTAAAATACAACTTCTAATGAACAATTTCATTGCTGATGATCATAATTGGCAAGGAGAGGGAGAACCCCGAAGAGCAATTAAATAGAAAGCAACAAGTGTAATTGAGCTTGATGACCTCTCTGCAGTGAGAGCAAATATAACAAATTTGGCAAATCAAATGAATAGAATGACAATGCACCAAACACAATAGATGCATCATGTACAACAAATGT
Organism: Nicotiana tabacum; assembly: GCF_000715075.1. Lineage (NCBI taxonomy): Eukaryota > Viridiplantae > Streptophyta > Magnoliopsida > Solanales > Solanaceae > Nicotiana > Nicotiana tabacum. Next base: position 6,171,463 of record NC_134082.1, on the reverse strand, counting down.
CTACTTGCTGTGAAATATGTGGTGATAGTCACACGAGTGAAATGTGCCCCACAAATCCTAAATCTATGTACTATGTGGTACAACAGAGTAGAGGTCTAATGAACCAACATGCACAATATGGGAGCACTTACAATCCCAATTGGAGGAATCATCCTAATTTCTCCTAAGGTGAAATCAGTCAAATCATAATCATTATAGACCCTAAGGAAATTTTAATCAACCTTAGAGGCCACCCCAGCAAATAGAAGAGAGTATGAATGATTTGTTACAAAAATTGTTGCTTGACAATCAACAACCCAGGACTAACTTCAGAAATCTTGAATGGCAAATGGGGCAGCTAGCATTAAATCAAAACATTAGGCCTACAGGTGCTCTCCCCAGTGATGCAGAGAAGAACCGTCAAGTTAGTGCAGTTACACTCTGAACTGGAAGGGAATTAGAAAAAGTACCAAAGAAGAGAAAGGACAAGCCTATACCTTAGGGAGAATTGTGTAATGACTCAGCCGGTCGTTTCATGAATTATAGCCCCGTTTCCCCAATTCTGCTTTCTTTTTTATTCTTCAGTTGTGTTTTATTATATCGTGTTGATTGGTTCGGGCTTAGAGTAGAATGAGACACTTAGTCTCCTATTTAGAAGTTTAAGTTGGAAATTTTGCGATTTCGGTTGGTAGCAGAAAAATTTGCTATCGGGGTCGGAATGAAATTACAGAAGTGAAAATAGGTTTGTAGTGTCATATTTGACTTGTGTGCAAAATTTGAGGTCATTAGGACGTGACTTATCGGGTTTCATCATCATTTATGGAGTTTGGAAATTTAGAAATTTTTAGGCTTGAATCCAAGGGTAATTTGGGATTTTGATGTCGTTTTGAGTTATTCGAAGGTTCGACTAAGTTTGAATAATATTTTAGGATATGTTGGTATGTTTGGTCGAGGTCCTGAGGGCCTTGGGTTAGTTTCGGATGGTTAACGGATCATTATTTTGGCTTTAGAAGTTGGCAGATCTCTGATGTTTGAAGTGCGGCCACAGAGGAAATTATGCGGACCGCGAAAGTATTATGCGGACACGACAAAATTACATGGACCACAGTAAAGGGAACGCGACCATAGTGGAATCTCACGTACTACAGAAGGAAAAGGCTTAGGACTGCGGCCGTGACAGAATTTTGCGGACCGCAGTAAGGGGTGTGCGGCTGCAATGGAACTATGCAGACCGTACAATGAGGGTTCAGAGAGCACTATATAAGCGAGTTTAAGGGTTTTATTTCACATCTTGGACTTTGGGAACTTGGTTTGAGCGACTTTTTGGGAGCTCTTTAAGAAAATCATCAGGGTAAGTAATTCTAACTCGGTTTTGGCAAATAATCACGAATATATCATGGGATTCATCGTTTGATTAGTGATTTGGGATGAAATTTTGGGAAAATTTGTAGAGTTTCATAAAATGAACTTTTGGGATTTGAAAGCCAATTCAAAGTCGGGTTTTGAGTGAAACTAGTATGGTTAGTCTTGTAATTGAATAAGTTGTCGGATTTGTGACTTTGGTCTAATTTCAAGACGTGGACCCGGGGCCCGACTTTTGAGTTGACTTTGAATTTTGACCTAAAACTTTGCATATTCTTATGGAATTGATTTTTTTAGCTCGTGTTGATTGTGTCAAATTGTTTATGGCCAGTTTTGAGGCATTCGGAAGTTAATTTGAGAGGCAAGGGCATTACAGAGTAGAGATTTGATCGATTGAGGTAAGTAACAATTGTAAATCTAGTCCTGGGGGTATGAAACCCCATATTTTGTATCATTTTCCTATTTCGAAGTAACGCACATACTAGGTGACGAGCATGTGGGCGTGCACTATTAAGGATTGTGACTTGGTTCGTCCCGTAGCAACTATAAGGTTGCGTATTTGGTAAAAAATACATGATACTTATGTATTTTAGAAAGAGTTTCTGTAAATTAGGCTAAATGTCATGTTTGGGCCTTGTGCCAGAGCTGTTTGGACCCTGAGGTGCCTTTTTCTTACTATACTCTCACTGTTTTCTATTGAAACCTATATTCAATCATGTTACACTAATTGTTTTCATAACCCGGTCTTTATTACTATATTTTGATGCATATAAATGTTGTTTTGGGCTGAGTACTCTATTTTTACTGATAGCCCAATTGGCTTGAGAGGTTTATGACTGAGTGAGGCTGAGGGCCTGATTTATGAGGATATTATGGCATCAGGCTGCATGACGCAGCATGTTTTACGAATACGTGATTGAGTGAGGCCGAGGTCCTATTTGATTTATGCCACGAGATGACTTGTTATAGCGGTTGGGTTGTAGGAGCTCCTTCGGAGTCTGCACTCCCCCCGTGAGCGCAGGTGCCTATTGAGTGATATTTCGCAAGATAGGCTGTTTATGGGTGACTATGAGGTTTGCCCGAGGGGCTCTATATGAGTGATAGTGAGTTTTGCCCGAGGGGCTGTTATGATTCATTTTTGCTAGAGGGGTTGTTCACGAGTGATGTTTTCCCCAAGGGACTGTTTATGGTTTCATCATTTTTACTCACCATTGCATCGAGCCTCTATTTGAAAAATTGTTGGAAAAATATCTTTAAACGATTTTTACTGAAACTGGGTTTTAAACGAGATGATTTGATTCAAACCCTAATTTTTAAAGCCTATTGTATTTTTAATGAGATTTCATGATATGAACTTTATATGTTTTATTGCTCATCACTACTTCTCAACCTTTATTTACTGTTATTACTTATAGAGTTAGCGTACTCACATTACTCCATGCACATTGTGTGCAGATCCAGGCACATCTGGCATGGTAGCGGCTGTTGACTATTCCAGCTATAGACTTTCCTCAGAGATAGCAAGGTAGCTGCTTGGCGATCGCAATCCTGCTCTTCTCCTTCGAATCCTCCTTTAGTTGTGTTTTTGTTATTTCACAAACTATGTTAGTCTTAGTATTGTCAAACAAAATGTAGTAAAGGCTCACGACTAGTGACATCCCGATGTCGGGATTTTCTTTCTGCACTTTTGTTGTTTAACATTTTCTTTATAAATTTTTACTATAAAATAGCTTGAATTTATCTTTTAAAAATGGAATATCCTATTGTTTTTGGTAAATAATCGGCTTGTCAAGTACCACGATAGAGGTTATCATGACATGATAGTTTGGACCGTGACAAGTTGGTATCAGAGCATAGGTTACATAGGTCTCACGAGTCATAAGCGGGTTTAGTAGAGTCTTGTGGATCGGTACGGAGATATATGCACTTATCTTCGAGAGGCTGTAGAACCTTTAGGAAAATTTCACATTCTTAAATTCTTGTCATGCGAATCTGTTGATTCTGGTAACTGAACATCTATTATTCTATTCTCTCATAGATGGTGAAGATACGTACTACCTGTTAGGATGGACAGCCACCAGTACCACCAGTTTGGCCACGAGAGGCTGAGGTTGTGGTAGAGGTAGAGGTGCAGCTCGCACCGCAGCTAGGGCAGCACCAGCAGATCCACCAACTGCCCCAATTCAGGATCAGGTTCCGATTGTAGATGCCCAAGCGAGACCAGCTCATGCACCAATTATGCCTATGGTTATTTCAAGTCTTCAAGTGACCTTAGCTCAGATTCTGACCGTGTGCACTAGGCTTGCTCAAGCGATTGTTGTTTCTACTACAGCAGCTACTTCATAGGCCGAGGGAGGCACTCAGACTCCCTCCGCCCGCACACCCGAGTAGGTGGTTTAGGGACTTTAGACCCGGGGGCACCACCAGCCCAGCCGGTTTCATCTGCTCAGAACTATATGGTTCCAATCATGCTTGATGATGAGAAGCGTAGATTGGAGAGGTTTGGTAAACTTCAGCCTCCAACTTTCAATGGTAGAGAGGGTGAGGATACGTAGGGATTCTTGGATAAGTGTTAGAGGATTCTCCATATAACATGTATTCTAGAGACCATTGGGGTTTCATTCACTACTTTTCAATTCTATGGAGCTACCTTCACTTGGTGTGGGGCTTATGATAGGTGTAGGCATGTTGGTGCAGCGCCCCTTACCTGGTAATAGTTCTCCGTTCTCTTCCTGGAGAAGTATATGCCATAGTCCCATAAAGAGGAGTTGTGCAAGCAGTTTGAGTAGTTACGTCAAGATGATATGACTGTGATGCAGTATGAGATGAGCTTTTTTAAGTTATCCTATCATGCTATTTGGTTGGTTTTCACAGACAGAGAGAGGATCAAGAGGTTCGTAGATGGCCTCACATATCAGCTGCAGATTCCTATAACTAGAGAGAGGGTGTCTGGTTCTTCTTTTGAGGAAGTTGTTGATATTGCTCGGGGTATAGAGTCGATCCGTCATCGGGAGCGAGTGGAGAGGAAGGCCAAGAGGCTTCGGGGATCCGGTAGTTTTGGAGGTGCTCCTCATGGGGGTCAGTTACAGCACGGTAGAGGTCGTCTATTTAGAAATGCTCAGTCAGCTCGCCCACTTCATCGTGGTGCATCATCGGGCCATTTCTCTCATAGCTCTCATCAGAGCCATTCATCACTTAATGCCCTCCCAGCCTAGAGTTCGTCCCGTGCTCCATCAGTTCAGGGCTCTTCCATGTTAGGTTCTTCTACCAGTTATCATGTTATTAGGGGTTCCCTTCAGTCCCCGTCACCAGTATCAGGGGGTTGTTATGAGTGTGGGGAGTTTGGGCATATGTAGAGGTAGTGTCCACGTCGTTAGGGGGGTCCACCTCAGTAGTGGAGTCAGCCATCGACTTCAGCACCAATTACTTCCCTACTTGCCCAGTCAGCTAGGGGTAGAGGTCAGTTAGACAGGGGTCGTCCTAGAGGGAGAGGTTGATCCGGTGGTGGTCAGGTCCATTTCTATGCACTTCCATCCAGACCCGATGCTATTAATTCAGATTTATGACCACATGTATTGTCTCAGTTTGTCACAGGGATGCCTCCGTATTATTTTACCCTGGTACCATGTATTCATATGTTTCCTCATATTTTACTCATTTTCTAGATACGCCTTGTGAGTCTTTAGTTTTATCTGTTCATGTATCTACTCCTGTAGGTAATACTATTATTGTAGACCGCATATATCAGTCATGTGTGGTGACTATTGGGGTTTTGGAGACCCGATTGGATCTTTTGTTGCTCAGTATGGTCGACTTTGATGCGATATTGGGTATGGACTGGTTGTCCCCATGTCATGCTATTCTAGATTGTCACACTAAGACTGTGACACTAGCGATGCCAGGATTGCCGCGGATTTAGTGGCGAGGTTCTTTAGATTATGTTACTAGTAAAGTGATTTCAACTTGAAGGCCCAATGGATGGTTAGGAAGGGTTGTCTTTCTTATTTGTCCTTTGTGAGGGACATCAGTGCAGAGACCCCTACTATTGATTTTGTCTTGGTGGTGTGTGATTTTCCGGATATGTTTCTTACTGACTTGTCGGGCATGCCTCCAAACCGTTTCTATTCCTCCATACCGTATGGCACCAACTGAGTTGAAAGAGTTAAAGGATCAGCTTCAGGAACTCCTTGAGAAGGGGTTTATTAGGCCTAGTGTGTCACATTGGGGTGCATCAGTTCTATTTATGAAGAAGAAGGATGGCACTATGAGGAAGTGCATTGATTACAAGTTGTTGAACAATGTCAGTATCAAGAACAAGTACCCTTTACCGCACATTGATGATTTATTTGACCAGCTTCAGGGAGCGAGTGTGTTCTCCAAGATTGATCTTTGGTCAGGGTATCACCGGTTAAATATTTGGGACTCAGACATTCTTAAGACAACATTTAGGACCCGATATGGTTATTATGAGTTCCTTATTATGTCTTTTGGGTTGACCAATTCCCCAACAACGTTCATGCATCTGCGTAACAATGAGTTCCAGCCTTATCTTGACTGATTTGTTATTATATTCATTGATGATATCCTGGTGTACTCTCGTAGCCAGAAGGAGCATGCCCAGCATTTACGGATTATGTTGCAGTGGTTGAGAGAGGAGAAGTTTTATGCTAAGTTCTCCAAGTGTGAGTTATGGCTCATCTCAGCGGCGTTGTTGGAGCACGTGGTGTCCGGTGGGGGTATTTAGGTTGATCCGAAGAAGATAGAGGCGGTTTAGAGTTGGCCCAAACCATCCTCAGCCACAGAGATTCGTAGTTTTTTTTAGTTTGGTGGGTTATTACCACTGGTTCGTGCAGGGCTTCTCTTCTATTGCATTGCCCTTAACTAAATTGACTCAAAAGGGTTCTCCTTTCAAGTGGTCGGACGAGTATGGGGCGAGCTTTTAGAAGCTCAAGACTGTATTGACCGCAGCTCGAGTGTTAGTTTTGCTATCAGCTTCTGGTTCATATTCGGTATATTATGATACTTCTTAGATCGGTATTGGATGTGTTTTGATGCAGTAGGATAGAGTTATTGCTTATGCTTCCCCGTCAGTTGAAGCCTTATGAGAAAAATTACCTTGTCCATGATTTGGAGTTGGCTGCCATTGCTCACGTGTTGAAGATTTAGAGGCATTATCTCTATGGTGAGTCTTGTGAGGTATTTACTGATCATCATAGCCTCTAGCATTTGTTTAAATAAAAAGATCTCAATTTGAGGTAGTGGATATGGTTGGAGATGCTTAAGGACTATGATATTACCAGTTTGTATCATCCGAGAAAGGCCAATGTGGTGGCCGATGCCTTGAGTAGGAAGGCGGTGAGTATGGATAGTCTTGCATTTATTCCTATTAGTTAGAGACCTCTTGCAGTTGATGTTCAGGATTTGGCCGACCAGCTAGTGAGATTGGATATTTCGGAGCCCAGTCGGGTGTTAGCTTGTGTGGTTTCTCGGTCTTCCTTGTTTGATCATATCAGGGAGCACTAGTATCAAGATCCTCATTTTCTTGTCCTCAAGGACAAAGATCTACATGATGATGCTAGAGATGTGGCTATTGGGGATGATAGGGTATTGAGGATGCAGGGCCGGATATGTGTGCTCAATATAGATGTTCTTCGGGAGTTGATTCTAGAGGAGGCCCATAGCTCGCAGTATTCCATCCATCTGGGTGCCACGAAGATATATAAGGATATTAGATAACATTACTGGTGGAGAAGAATGAAGAAAGATATAGTAGGGTTTGTAGCCCGGTGTCTCAACTTTCAGAAGGTGAAATATGAGTATCAGAGACCAGGTGGCTTGCTTCAACAGATTGAGATTTCAGAGTGGAAGTGGAAGCTAAGGTAAGTAACGATTGTAAATCTAGTTCTGAGGGTATGAAACCCCAGATTTCGTATCATTTTATTATTTTGAGGTAACACACATGCTAGGTGATGGATGAGTGGGCGTGCACCGTTGGGGATTGTGACTTGGTCCATCCCAAAGCAACTGTACGGTTGTGGTTGAAACTACATGATACTTATGTGTTTTAGAAAGAGTTTCCGTAAATTGGGCTGAATGCTGTGTTTAGGCCTTGTGCCAGAGTTGTTTGGACCCTGAGGGGACTTTTTCTTACTATCCTCTCACTGTTGTCGATTGAAAACCTATATTCAATCATGTTGCACTTATTATTTTCATAACTAAGTCTTTATTACTCTGTTTTGATGTATATAAATGTTATTTTAGGTTGAGTACTCTATTTTTACTGAGAGCCCGAGTGGCTTGAGAGGTTTATGACTGAGTGAGACCGATGGTCTAATTAGTGAGGATATTATGGGATTGGGCTGCACGCCGCAACATGTTTTACTAATTCATGATTGAGTGAGGCCGAGGGCCTGATTGATTTATGCCACAAGGTGGATTGTTATAGCATTTGGGTTGTAGGAGCCCCTCCGATAGTCTGCATACCCCCAATAAGCGTAGACACCTACTGAGTGATGTTTCACCCGATGGAATGTTTATGAGTGACTGTGAGGTTTGCCCGAGGGGCTGTATATGTGTGATAGTGAGTTTTGCCCGAGGGGCTGTTCATGATTCATGTTTGCCCGAGGGGCTGTTCACGAGTGATGTTTTTGCCCGGGGGCTGTTTATGTTTTCATCATTTTTACTCACTATTGCATCGAGCTTCTATTTGAAAAAATGTTGGAAAAATATCTTTAAACGATTTTTACTGAAAATGGATTTTAAATGAGATGTTTGATTCAAACCCTGATTTTTAAAGCGTGTTGTATTTTTATTGATATTTCATTAAATGAATTGTATATGTTTTATTGGTCATCACTACTTCTCAGCCTTTTTTACCATCGTTACTTACTAAGCTGGCGTACTCACGTTACTCCCTGCACATTGTGTGCAGATCCAGGCGCATTTGGGAATGGTAGCGGCTATTGACTATTCCAGCTATAGATTTTACTTGGAGATAGCAAGGTAGTTGCCTGGCGATCGTAGTCCTGCTCTTGTCCTTCCTATCTTCCTTTAGCTGTATTTTTGTTATTTCCCAGACTATGTTAGTCTTAGTATTGTCAGACAAAGTATAGTAGATGCTTATGACTAGTGACACCCCGATGTCGGGCTTTTCTTTCCGCACTTTCATAATTAAAATTTTCTTTATGAAGTTTTATTATTAAAAAGCTTGAATTTATCTTTAAAAATGAAATATCATGTTATTTTTGGTAAAGAATCGGCTTTCCTAATACCATGATAGGCGCCATCACAACATGGTAGTTTGGGTCATGACAAATTGATTCCAAAAGCAACATACATGAGTCAAAGAAAGATGATGCAAGTTTTGAGACGGTGAATGCTACAAGGCCACCACCACATTTTCCCCAAAGATTACAAAAGAAGAATGGTGATCACATGTTCAACAAATTTCTCTCTATGTTAAGCCAGGTTCAAATGAATATTCCGTTGGTAGATGCAATTCGTGAAATTCCAAAGTATGCTAAGTACATAAAAGATACAGTGGCTAACAAGAGGAGATTGACTGAATTTGAGATAATTACACTTATTGAGAAGTGAACTTCAAGGGTACAAAACAAGCTTCCTCAAAAGCTTAAGGATCCTGGCAGCTTCATCATCCATGCCAGCATAAATTTGATGCGCCTGTCTTTGTACAAGCAATTGGGTCTGGGAGCTCCAAGACCAACCACTATAATGTTGTAACTAGAGGATACATCCATAGCCTACCATGAAGGAGTGATTGAAGATGTGTTGCTGCAAATTGTGAAATTCATCTTCCCAACTAACTTCATTACCCTTGATTTTGAAGTTGACGAACAAGTTCCCATCATATTGGGATGACTACACTTGGATACAGGTGATGCTATTATTAAAGTGAGAGAAGGAAAAATGATTATGAGAGTTGACAAAGTCCTCAGCATAATTATGAAGCAGTGCACATAGTTATGTATATGTATTTTTAGTTCGGTTGAAATGTCCTCGGCATGATTCGTGCTTAATAATATTTGGAATCTCGATTATATTATTGTTGTTTCATAGGCTGGAAAGGGTAAGCGATTCAAGGATGGGAATTTATCTGGAATTTATTATAAATGAAGGAATTGGTTAATTACTGCTCATTTTTGGATTATTATTATCATTTACATATTTCGTGCTTATTTAAAGATTTCATTTTATTATTATTAGACCTTAGTAAGTGCCGAAGTCGATCCATCGTCACTACTTTTTCGAGGTTAGTCTAAGCTACCTACTGGGTATACATTGTTATTATACTCATACTACATTCTGCACTACCCATGCAGGATCTGAGGCAGAAGCATTCGGTTATCACCCCGGTATGCACGCCTGATACTACGAGACTTTGCGGTGAGCTGCCTCCTGAGACCGTTTCTGCAGCACCCAGAGTCTCATCTTTGTTATTTGATAGTAGGTTAATTTAAATATAATTAGGCCCTAAATAACCACCTTCTTGTATAGTTTGGATGATAAAAGTGATAATAAAATGCTCTTATTAGTGTTTTTTATGCTTTGCAGGTTATATATGACCAGAGAATGCTATGGAGTACTTTTGGGATCAAATATGGATAAAAAGAGGCCGATCGTAAGATTCCGTCAAGTAAACCATGCGAAACAGCTCAAGTTAGAACTGAAAGAGGACTGCCGCGGTTCCACCGTGACCGCGGCAGAACTGCGGTAGAAGATGGCTGCAAACAAAGTGAGAATCAGAGAGCATGTTTGGCCGCGGTTTGACTGCGGCAGAATCGCGACGGAGGCGGAGAACTTCAGGGACTAAAGTGCAAAACATGGGATTTTTAGCCCAAAACCCTATTTTAAACACTAGACTTCGCCCAAGAGAGGCATGTATTAATTTGGAGAGTATTTTGGCAAGGAAAAACAATTGTGAGAGATCACCCAAAACATCTTTCTTCTTTTCTTTGATTTTTCTTGCAAGTTTTATGATGAATATTGTTTTAGTTTGTTTACCCATAGTTATGAGTAGCTAAATCCTTTGTCTAAGGTTTTGATGGAACCTATTGGGGGATGAACTTCTTGTTTATGTGAATACAAATTGCTAGTCTCAATCCTTATTTGTTCAACTTTGTGCATGTTGTAGTTAATTGACAGGATCCTCAATTAGTTGTGCCTATTTAGTGTGCATAACTCGGGAGAGAGTGCATATTTAGGTTATTGTTGAACAACACCACTCCCAAAGTATAAGAGGGATCTATAACTGAGGGTTTAAAGGCGGGATTAGGGATAACGAAGCCTTGAGTGCAATCTAAAGTGAACCATGTTAATTAGAGCTAGCTAGTGTATCTCGGGAGAGTGCATTTAGTATATTAATGTGATTACTCGGGAGAGATTTACGGTAAGATGAGCGTTCATAATTGATAGAGAGGTGTTAGTCAATTTGTATGAAGCATAAACAGAAGGGATTTCATCAATAGGGGAAGTCATTACCTTAGCGTTTTCTCATTATTGTTTACAACCTTAGCGTCCTTAGTTTACAGCTGTTTATTTACTTGCAATTTTAGTTATTAAAGACACCATCAGCTGTGATTCAAACATTTAGGAAAATTGGTTCTCAAGAGTTTAGTGGGTCTAAAGATAGTTATTGATAGGTTAGCTCTCTGTGGATTCGACTCTGGGCAGAATACTCAGGTTATATTTGCAACGTCCGCAGGGTCCTTTTTATAAGGCATAGTTGGGCATGATCAAATTTTGGCGCCGTTGCTGGGCAGTTAATGGAATTATCAATTACCATTGATAGAAATACAAAAATTCTTAGTGTAGTCAGTTTTCTCTACACCAAATTTTTGATTGAAATTTTTGATGGTTGTTGACGTGGTTGCACAGGTGTATGCCTAGAAACTCTACGAGGATTGGAGAACTACTTGAAGGACTCTCAGACCCCGAGAAAACATTCTGGATATTGAACCGTGCCAACAAAAGACTTCAACAACCTCATCAAACACACAAACTCGAAATTGACATGGGTGACGTAGACAACGTCAATGGAAACGTCAGAGATATGGCACCTCCTGTGCCTGAGGCTGTACTATATGACTGGGCACAACCCACAGCTGACAATCTGGCCACTGCCATTGTTGTGCCCGCGATACAAGCTGAATCGTTCCAGATCACGAACAACATGCTGCACTTGTTGCAAAACAAGGGACTATTTTTTGGGACACCAGCCGAAGATCCTTAGCAGCACTTGAAGAACTTCCTGTCGATTTGCAAAACTCAAAGGCAACCCAACGTAACTCCGGAAGTAATCAGGCTGTTATTATTTCAATTCTCGATGACAGGAGCTGCTCAGATCTGGCTAAACTCACTCCCCATAAACTCTATAGAAACTTGGGATAAGTTAGTAAAGCAATTTCACATCAAGTTCCACCCACTCAACAAATTGATGAGATCGTGAGCTTTAAACAGAAACCAATGGAGATACTACATGAGACATGGAGCCGGTTTAAAGGAATGTTGGTTATATGTCCACACCATGGCATTCCAGATCAAATGTTGGGACAACGGTTTTACATAGAACTGTCAGATAGCATAAAGAACATTGTAGATGCCTCAGCTGGTGGGGCATTTTTGAGCAAAACTTAGAGAGAAGGTCAGAGTCTACTTGACAAAATGGCTCAGAATTCGGGGTGGATGATGAGGAATGCACCTATCACTCCAGTGGTGCACTCAGTGCCTTTTGACCCATCAAATTTCATGGCTGAAAATATGGCGACCCTCTTGACATAGATGAGCATACTCACCAAAAAGGTGGAGGAATCAAGGTAGAAACATTAAGTGCACATTGTAGATACTACCAATGGGGGCTTGTGCACATCTTGCATTAGTCAGCCAGTTGGTAATCCTTGGAATGCAGAACATGATCATCATCAGCAGCACCCTGAAGACATGAACTATGTGTCAAACTATGGAGGCCAGAGACAGGGCAATCAGAATTGGGGTTAGCAAACTCAGCAACCATACAGACCACCTCAGCCACAGTACAACGCTGGAAGCATGGGAGGTATGAGACCCCCCAACAATGTGGCACTTTATCCAAGGCCACAGGGGTACAACAATCAGCAGGAAGGGTATCCCCCACCTCATCAACAGCATGGTGGAAGGTAAGAAGATGGGTTCACTAGACTTGAAGCAATGATGTAGCAGGTTATTGGGTCCAATGCAAAAATAAATGAAAGAGTAGATGCACATGACGCAGCAATCAAAAATATTGAAGTGCAATTGGGCCAAATTTCAATGTCTCTGAACAATTGTCCTCAGGGGACATTACTTGCAGACACCCAGATTAATCCATAAGATCAGGACCCAAAGCAGCTGATGGCGGTGAATCTCCGTAATGGCAGGGATCTAGATGTAGAACAAGGGAGAGCTCGAGAAAATATACATGCTGAGACATTCATTCCAGTGCCCATTGAGCTGGATGAGTCTACGATACTGACAGAGGTGACAGTCCAGCCCGCTCAGGAAGAAAAGAACATTCAGCAGGAGACCGAGAAAGTAGCTGAGCCAGTTGAAGAGCCAGTAGTTGAAATAGTAGCTGATAAAGAGAAGTCCCAAGTGATTGGGAAGAAGAGACCTCCTGCACCCTTTCCATAGAGGCTGGCCAAGCATCAAAAAGAGGAGCAGTATAAAAAGTTCTTTGAAATGCTCAAACAAATCCAGGTAAATATTCCATTAATTCAAGCTTTAAAGGAGATGCCTGGTACGCAAAAATGATGAAGGACTTGATGTCCCGAAAATTTGATTTTCAAGACTTGGCTACAGCTACACTTACTCAGACCTGTAGTGCAGTGGTGATGAGACCTATTGCTGAAAAGTTGTCTGATCTAGGTAGCTTTACAATTCCATGCACTATTGGGAATTTCGCCTTTGCTAAGGCGCTCTGTGATTTAGGGGCCAGCATTAATCTTATGCCTCTGGCTATCTATAAGAGGTTGGGCATTGGGAGAGTTAGAACCACCTCCATGTTGTTGCAGCTGGCCAACAGGACTGTGAAGCATCCATTCGGTATCCTTGATGATGTGCTTATTCAAGTGGGGAAATTTGTGTTCCCTGCAGATTTTGTGATCTTGGATTGCAAAGTGGATGAAGAGAGTCCTATAATCTTAGGAAGACCATTCTTGGCCACGGGGAGAGCTCTGATTGACTGTGAGACTGGGGAGCTCAAAATGAGACTCAATGATGAGGAAATAACATTCAATGTGCAGAAGTCTATGAGGCGACCAAGCGAGTTCGCCAATTGCTCTTTTATTGATGCCGTGGATGTAATTATAGAGTCTGATGATGAGGTATTGACAATTGAGGACCCCCTTGCTGCATATTTGATGAACTTAGATGAAGTGAATGGTGAGGATTTGGCGGAATGGGTGTTGGCATTGGAAGGTAGAGGGTTCTGGGAGAGAAATCTAGAGTTTGAGCCCTTGCACTTAGAAAAGAGAGAAACTCCTCCAGCAAAGCCATCCATTGAAGAACCACCAAAGCTGGAGTTAAAGCCATTGCCAGCCCACCTCAGGTATGAATTTTTGGGACCTGACTCCACATTACCTGTTATTATCTCATCTAGTTTGTTAGATGTGCAGGTTCAAAAACTTTTACAGGTACTAAAGGAGTGCAAAACTGCCATTGGGTGGACCATGGCAGACATTAGGGGGATCAGCCCCGCCTAGTGCATGCACAAGATTCTACTGGAAGAGGGGCACAAACCTTCCAGGGAACATCAGAGGAGGCTGAAACCCAACATGAAGGAAGTGGTGAAGAAGGAGGTGATAAAGTGGTTGGATGCGGGAATTATTTTCCCAATCTCTGACAGCAGTTGGGTGAGCCCAGTGCAATGTGTTCCTAAAAAGGGTGGCATGACGGTTGTGACAAATGACAACAATGAATTGATCTCAACAAGAACCGTCATAGGCTGGAGAATTTGTATGGACTATCGAAAGTTGAATCTAGCCATCCGGAAAGACCACTTCCCACTTCCCTTCATTAATCAAATGTTGGACAGATTGGCAGGGAGGTCACACTTCTGTTTTCTGGATGGGTACTCAGGGTACAATCACATCTCCATTTCACCGGAAGACAGAGAGAAGACCTCCTTCACATGCACGTATGGCATTTATGCCTTTAGACGGATGCCCTTTGGCCTATGCAACGCACCTGCCACATTCCAACGGTGCATGATGGCCATATTCACTGACATGGTTGAGGACATAATGGAGGTATTCATGGATGACTTCTCAGTGGTGGGGAATTTATTTAATGAGTGCCTGATAAATCTGATGCGTGTGCTGAAATGGTGCATCGAGACTAACTTGGTTCTGAACTGGGAGAAGTGCCATTTCATGGTACAAGAAGGCATAGTCTTGGGGCACCGGGTGTCAAGCAAGGGAATAGAGGTGGATCGCGCGAAAGTTGATGTAATAGCAAAGCTGCCTCCACCAACTTCAGTCAAAGCCATCAGAAGCTTCCTTGGACATGCCGGTTTTTACCGGAGGTTCATAAAAGACTTCTCCAAAATCGCCAACCCACTCTGTAAGTTGTTAGAAAAAGATCACCTGTTTTTGTTTTCTGATGATTGCAGGGTAGCATTTGAGGAGTTGAAAAAGAGACTGGTCATAGCACCCATCATTGTTGCCCCCAACTGGGAGCAACCATTCGAACTAATGTGTGATGCCAATGACTATGCAGTGGGAGCAGTGCTGGGCCAGCGGAAAGACAAACTGATGCACCCAATCTACTATGCTAGTAGAATGCTGAGTGGAGCCCAGTTGAACTACACTGTGACTGAAAAGGAGATGTTGGCTGTAGTGTTTGCGTTTGACAAGTTCCGATCCTACCTGATAGGGTCCAAGGTAATTGTATATACTGACCATGCAGCTCTTAGGTACTTAATAGAAAAGAAAGTATATAAGCCACGCCTGATTCATTGGGTGTTGCTATTGCAAGAGTTCGATCTTGAGATTTGTGATCGTAAGGGCACTGAGAATCAAGTCGATGATCATCTATCACGACTTGAGGGAGCTGAAAATGTAGTTGAGGTTGAGGAAATACTGGAAACTTTTCCAGACGAGCAGCTACTCGCCACCACTCATCAGGAAGCGCCATGGTATGCAGACTTTACTAATTACCTGGCCAGTGGTATAGTTCCTCACGACCTTTCATCGATCCAAAGGAAAAGATTTTTTCGTGAAAGCCGCCAGTATTACTAGGATGAACCTTATCTGTTTAGAATATGCCTTGATAATATGATCCGGAGATGTGTCCCCGAGATAGAGCAATTTTCTGTTTTGTAGGCTTGTCACGCATCGGCGTATGGTGGACACTTTGGAGGGGTTAGGACAGCGGCAAAGGTGCTAGAGGCAGGATTCTTCTGGCGACAGTGTTTAAAGATGCGCACCTATAGGTGAAGGGCTGCAATGAATGTCAGCAAATCGGGAACATTTTCCGACACCACGAAATGCCCATGAACCCAATTCAAGAGGTGGAAGTGTTTGACGTCTGGGGGATTGACTTCATGGGTCCCTTCGTCAGCTCCTATGGCAATAAGTACATTATTGTTGCTATAGACTATGTGTCTAAATGGGTGGAAGCTGCGGCGTTACCCACCAATGATGCAAAAGTGGTGGTGGAATTTCTAAAGAAGAACATATTCACCCGCTTTGGGACACCACGAGCAATTATCACTGATGGAGGCACTCATTTATGCAACAGGGCCTTTGAAAAGTTGCTTGCTAAGTACGAGTGTGCCACAAGGTGGCTACTCCTTACCACCCGCAAACTAGTGGATAGGTTGAAGTGTCCAACAGAGAAATCAAGAGTGTGTTAACCAAAACTGTGAACGCCACAAGAACTGATTGGGCGAGGAAGCTAGATGATGCATTCTAGGCTTACAGAACTGCCTTCAAAACTCCAATTGGTATGTCACCTTACAAGTTGGTGTTTGGGAAGGCCTACCACCTGCCAGTGGAACTTGAACATAAAGCGTGGTGGGCATTGAAACAATTGAACTTAGACATGGAAGCTGCAGGCACGTCAAGAGTCACTGAATTTCATGAGCTCGAGGAGTTCAGATATCTTGCTTTTGAGAGCACAAAATTGTACAAGGAGAGAATGAAGAGGCTGTACGACCAGAACATTGTTGAGAGAAATTTCAAACCCGGGGACATGGTATTTCTATAAAACTCAAGACTACGTCTGTTCCCAGGTAAACTTAAGTCACGATGGTCTGGACCATTTTGAGTAGTTGAAGTTTTCCCGTCAAGAGCTGTTGAGATTGCCACAGAGAATGGCTCTCGTACATTCAGAGTCAATGGTCAAAGATTGAAGCCATATGTGGGCATGAGCGAGAAAAAGGAAGTGTCTGATCTGCACCTGACTGAACCACAGAGGTCGAGCGAGCCTTAAATGCGCTCATCCTGTGTCGTGCCGCAACATCAAATCAGGCGCTGCGTGGGAGGCAACCCACAAAATTGTTGTAAGTGTAACACGTTATATGAAAAAAAAAATCAAAAAATCAGACAACTGCCCAGACCGCGGTTCCACCGCGACCACAGTTCCACCGCGACCGCGGTCAAACCGCGGTCAGAGACCCTCTCTGAACTTCATTCACTGCGGTTCCACCACGACCGCGGTCAGAGACCCCCTCTGAACTTCATTCACCGCGTTTCCACCGCGACCGCGGTAGAACCGCGGTGGGAACCCCTCTCTGAACTTCGTCTACCGCGACCGCGGCAGACCCCGTCGGGCCCAGGTATGCAGAATTTTTTTTTAATTCCCCCCCCCCCCCCTTTTCTAATTCACCCTTCACCCACCTCAAAACAATTATTCCCCCTCCCTATTCAGAAACAGAATGCCCCCCCTCCAAAATAAAACCCAAATGCTCGGGTAATGTATTGTAGTGTATATAGACATGGTGTAGGTTGTAGTATTTGATTGGTATTGTTGTATATAATTGACTGTACTCACATTAGAAGTAACTGACTTGGCCCAATAACGGACACTTGTCGACGGGTCTATTGATGGTCTAAGTCGGAAAAAAAATGAATGAAAAAAAAAACTAAAAAAAATGTAGAGGACTCTTATTGAGGACGGACCACTTGGACAGTACTCTTGAGGGAAGTAGTCCATGTAGTTTCTTTATTTTATTTTATTTTTTTTCTTTTTTAGGTAGTGTAGTAATTCTCCCTTGGTTTTTCTTTTGACCACGGTTTTTTTTCAAGGGCTTTTCTTGAACCGGGTTAGGTAGATTTTTCGTTTGTAGTTTTAGGACCAAAATGGGTGAAGGCTAGAATGCAACCCTTGATGTACACACCTGAGAATAACAAAAACGAACATGAGGGTGCGACGTCTAGGCTCGTTTGTAGACTCGTAAATCTATGCCTTAATTTTGCACATCTTGTCTTGCTTGAACGCTCGTATGAGTGTGTTGATAAACTGATTCGGAATGAGTTACATGCCAAGTGTGTGTGAGCTATTACTTGTATTCTGTGCTTGCATGTGATACCTAGAACTTGCCCTGTGTGTTTGCAAAGCGAAATAGAAGTTGTTTGGTTTTAGAGATGATTGAGGCATTTCTTTGTGTAGCCTGTATATTTGTGAATCCACCTGTATATATTGTCATAGTTAACCCCTTTGAGCCTGAAGCCTGTTCTTTGATAACCCTATAATGACCTATATCCCTGTGTTTGAATAGTTTGACTGTTTGAACCTGTACCTCCTAGAAGCACTTGAATTACTAAAGAACATACAAAAGTCAAAGTGTGGGGTAGTAAGGAAGTAGGAAAAAAGGAAATCAGGAAAGAAATACTTGAATGGTGCAATGGATTTGAAAAAGAAAGAAAAAAAAAGAAAAAAATGAAGAAAACAAAACAAAAAGAAATAAAAAAAACAGTTGCACCTAAAGAAAAGTGGGGGTCGCCTATGAACTAAAATGTGGAAGAACGAGTGGGCTGAGCATGGAAATTGAAATAAAAGGAAGTGTGTATTAAAAGTGCTTAGGGAGGTTAGTCACTATATCCAAATATATCCTACCCGTCCCTTAGCCTACATTACAACCAAATAAAGACCTCTTGATCTTTAACTGGATAGCTCGATTAGTAGAGTACTACACTAGGGGCAAGCTTACGGTGTGTCTGTGTGGCATGTGAATGTTCTTTGCTGAGAGTGAGTGAATTCTTCCTATCTTTGGTTCCTTGTTGCTTGAATTTTATGTGTGTGGAACTTCTCTCAGAATTATGATGTGAGGGCATGTGACTCAGGAAGAAAAAGTGAGTTTTCACCTCTGTTAGAGTAACTAGAGTGAGCATGAGTGTGTCATGGTGTTAGAGTCATCATCTGAGGCGTGACTGTTGCACTGCTTAGGTTGTTCCTTCATAATGGCGGGTGTGGCATAAAAAAATTGGGTAATGCATCGAACGATTAGGCCTAGAAGTGTGGTTTAACTTGCTCGAGGACGAGCAAAGGTTTAAGTGTAGGATGTTGATAATAGGTGAATTTAACTATAATTAGGCCCTAAATAACCACCTTCTTGTATAGTTTGGATGATAAAAGTGATAACAAAATGCTCTTATTAGTGCTTTTCATGCTTTGCAGGTTATATATGACCAGAGAAGGCTATGGAGTACTTTTGGGATTAAATATGGAGAAAAAGAGGCTGATCGTAAAATTCCGTCAAGTAAACCACGCAAAACAGCTTAAGTTAGAACTGAAAGAGGACTGTCGCGGTTCCACCGCGACCGCGGCAGAACTGCGGTAGAAGATGGCTGCAGACAAAGTGAGAATCAGAGAGCATGTTTGGCCGCGGTTTGACCGCGACCGCGGCAGAACCGCGGCAAAGGCGGAGAACTTCAGGGACTAAAGTGCAAAACACAGGATTTTTAGCCCAAAACCCTATTTTAAACACTAGACTTCGCCCAAGAGAGGCATGTATTGATTTGGAGAGTATTTTGGCAAGGAAAAACAATTGTGAGAGATCACCCAAAACATCTTTCTTATTTTCTTTGATTTTTCTTGCAAGTTTTATGATGAATATTGTTTTAGTTTGTTTACCCATAGTTATGAGTAGCTAAATCCTTTGTCTAAGGTTTTGATGGAACCTATTGGGAGATGAACTTCTTGTTTATGTGAATACAAATTGCTAGTCTCAATCCTTATTTGTTCAACTTTGTGCATGTTGTAGTTACTGACAGGATCCTCAATTAGCTGTGCCTATTTAGTGTGCATAACTCAGTGCATATTTAGGTTATTGTTGAACAACACCACTCCCAAAGTATAAGAGGGATCTATAACTGAGGGTTTAAAGGCGGGATTAGGGATAACGCTTGAGTGCAATCTAAAGTGAACCGTGTTAATTAGAGCTAGCTAGTGTATCTCGGGAGAGTGCATTGAGTATATTACTATGATTACTCGGGAGAGATTTACGGTAAGATGAGCGTTCATGATTGATAGAGAGGTGTTGGTCAATTTGTATGAAGCATAAACATAAGGGATTCCATCAATAGGGGAAGTCATTACCTTAGCGTTTTCTCATTATTGTTTACAACCTTAGCACCCTTAGTTTACAGCTATTTATTTACTTGCAATTTTAGTTATTAAAGACACCATCAACTGTGATTCAAACGTTTGGGGAAATTGGTTCTCAAGAGTTTAGTGAGTCTAAAGATAGTGATTGATAGGTTAACTCTCTGTGGATTCGACTCTGGGCAGAATACTCGGGTTATATTTGCAACATCCGCATGGTCCTTTTTATAAGGCATAGTTGGGCGTGATCAATATTTAATTCCTGTCTACTTCATTTCAGAAAGTATTTTTGTTTGTTTTGTATACTCTGCTAGTAGCTCATATACTTGTGACACCAGGTATTGGAGATTTTTGTTAAGAAAACCCTTGATGGTTTTGGTCATTTACTTCCTCTAGTTTACTCTAAATTGTTTACCACTCACCTTGTGAAAGATATTCATCTTTTAATTGTTCAGAATTCAAAAATCAACTATTTATTAATTACTAAAAGAAGCACTTACATGGTTAGTTACTGTTGGCTTGCCTAACAGCAATGTTGGGCGCCATCACGATCTGTAGGAGAAATTAGGTTGTGACAGTGTACATCAATATAGGATATCCCATCTCAAAACTTCAGACAAATTGGTTAAAGAAAAATGTATTAATTAATCCTAATCTGAGTGGGAAATTAAGATGTAGTTTTTCACTAAAGCAAGAATTCTCCACTACCAAAAAAGAAGTTTAAATTGAGTATCACAGCTACTGGTAGTTGTGATAATATAAGGAGGAAGCTGAAAAAATTGATCCAGATGTGCAAGAGCCACTAGATGGTGGTTCCATCTCTAAGGTGATAAGCACATACTACAGCGAGGGCGATTTCAAGCTCAAGGAAGAGTCAAGGCAGCAAGGAGCCTATCTCTTGATGCATACGCCTAGTACTTTCTGCAAGCGAACAAATATCGTTGCCTCAAAGGCTAAAGAAAGCGAATGATGATAATTTAGGCATGTTACCCTAAGATGTGTAATGAAGTATGAATAGCACAACAAGTTCGACAAGTGGAATTCCATTTGTATCAGGTCATGATATTGTCAGCACAACGTAATAACAATATCCACAATGTAGTCATTAACAACTTTGTTTGGATGGTTGTTACCCATTGTATTATATGGTACTGTTACTTTAAATACGATATTTTTTTGATTGTTCCTTAAATTTTACTGTATCGTATCGTTAAATCCGTCGTTACATAACGACGAAATATCACTACAAGAAAATAGGCATTTAGCGAGGGGAAATTTGGTCGTTAAAAGTCCAGATCCGGTCGTTATAAGTCAATAACGACCGATAAAAATTCGGTCATCACCGGTCATTAAAAGCTCCGACATTAAAAGTTAACGACCGATTTTCAATCCCATCGTTAAAGACCCTTTAGCGACGACATTATTTCCGGTCGTTATATATCGTTTTTAGCGATACGATTTTTCCCTCGTTAATGTGTTATCCAGTCGCTAAAAGTCTTCAATGCCAACAACTAATTTGGTCCTTACAAATGCTTTTAGCGACCGAAAGTCCCTTCGATAATTGTATAATTACATTTAATCGTAATGCTTAATAAACTATTTGAGAAACCTACTATTCAATAGTTACTATGACCACATTCCCTTCGCTACTGGAATATTTTGATAAATACAATGACAAAAATATATATTTCACTAATAGTACATATGCTTTCATACACAAACCAGACACATTTGAAAATGAACTAAATGATTGATATTTTGTTAATACAAAGATCTAAGCATCACATTACAAGAAAGAAATTCAAATAGTATAACATCATCACGTTATCAGAAAGCAATCCAAATAGTATAATATCATTTTTAACAATTCCTAAAAAGAGAAAAAAAATTGCAACATATGTACATAAGACAGTGCCTTAAACCATCCCTAACATAACAAAATTCTCTTGTTCTTAAGCTTGATGTGCACTTTCTTCAACAATAGGTTCTTCAGACTTCCAAGTTTTTGATCTGTTGAAGTAAAACGTTTATGTCAGTTTGTAACAAAGAATAAACAACTAAAAAAGAAGATTAGATTCATCAAAGACTACAGTGATCGCCATAGTGAAATAATACAATTATCACTTGACATAACAGTCGGAAATATTGTAACAGAAAAACGTCGCATTATATTCCCTACGTTCACAGACAATAATCAGAAGACTGATGAATTTCTAAATCACTCATCCTAGTCATACTAAAACCTGCAAAGCAAATTGTCTTTTTCTGGCAAGCACATTCTATATGGAGCTTCATGCGATTCTACACATAAGGAGGAAAAGCGATTGAGATACAAAATGCATATAGAAATTTTTGAGAAAGAGTCGAATAATGCCTTCAAATCAAGTCTCTATTAAGAACCGATGATTGTTCATATACCAAACTTCGCTTTACAACTCACCTTTTGGTTCTGCTTTGAGGTATATTATTTCATCAATTCTCTGTTCATTGAGCTAGATTATGACAACTCTAGGTGATATTGGGTATGGAACTTCATTCTTGCTTATAAATTTACCTGTCTCGATGACTATATTTTTATTTAAATTCATAAACCTTAATGTAATGGAAAAAAAATCACATGCGCATTGTAACAATTTCATCATAGAGTATAATATTAATGGCATATAACACACATCGATATGCAACTTCTAGCACATGCCAGATGTGTAGAAGCACACAGTATAACGGATCAACTTTCCAATTAATTATGTGAAAGAGAATTCACTTTTGATAATTATAAGCTCTTCGCATTACCTGGAGTCCAAAAAATCAACCCAAAACTATCTGTATGCTATTTGGTTTCAAAGAATGCTATTTGGTATCATTCTTTGAAAGAAGTTGTAGCGTAAAAACATATTACTCTAAGTAATTCAACTGATTCTATTCCTTCTTCTACATAATATGAGCTAGTACCGGTAAGATGAAATAGCTAACTTGGGGGAAGTCACCGTCAACTACTGTTAAAAAACAGATGTTACATTTGTTAAGAACAAAGTCACCATTAAAGCTGTTGAAAATTGAAATACTAGTGTTATTTGCTAACTCTATCTCATGCCAGGCAATCGAAAGGAAGGAAATGAAACATAATTAAAAAATAAATGGTATTGAGACAGAAAGCTCATTTTCATTGCACTTGCAGTTTTATTTTTCAAAAATTGTTTCTTCTCAAACAGATAACGATAGACTTATCTTCTTTTACTTATGCATAATTGGAATATTAAAATTCTCAAGACAATAGTTCAGAAGAAATCAAATGCTTGACAATTGGGCGTAACATGGGATCAAACTGCTGGCAACTTATTCATTTGGGGTTGTAGTTAAATAAGTTGGCAAGAATTGCAAAAACATTTTTACATAGTGCAAAAAATATCAGGACGAGAGTGGTAGAATATTCTCATCATTCTAATCGGTATTGATTATCTCAGCTCTCAAGTACATTTATAAACTATTCGGTGTGAATATGTTGGTTCTTGATAAAATAAACTAAGGGTGAATCATAGACAACATTCCCAAAAATCATCTTCCTCTATATCTATAGGTCAATATCAAAAACCTCCATTGAGGAAGGTTCCAAGTAATACATACAACAATGGGATTAAAATCAACTCAGTATTAAATGCCCCTCCACCAAGTTTTTTTTGTTTGAGCTCTATCTTTTTCACAAGCAAGGAAAAGTACAAGAAAGAGGTGATTAATGTAAAATTGTATTTTTTTTAAGTTTTAGATAAAGTATTTTTTGAAAGGTGATTAATAGGATTCTTAATCTACTAACCTATTAAATGCTCCAATCTATTGTTCACTTTAAAATGATGATGAAGTCTGGTTAAACAGTGCACTTGCAAGTAATTTTATTTTATCATTTACCCTACCTTTCTTTATAATAATTTTGCCCTGTATCATAATTGTTCTTTATAATATTACAAGTTTATCCTTCATATTGTTGGTGCGTGATATCATAAAACGATAGCAAACGACACAATCTAGTCAAACAATGTATTTATCAAACGATACATTAGAATATAATACAGTACAATACGATACATTATGAAACGAGTAGTTTTAGCATTTTAGGGGATATCTATATTTTTGCATTTTCTTAATCTGCTCGACAAAGAGCACGATCATCAAATTACTTTGAAGCAACAAGATTTAATAGGGTCATTTCTTATTTTAAATAATATCACATTTATAAGGAAGTTTGGGTACACTTACTCCACTTTCTTTCTTGCATTTATTTTATGTTGTTATTTTAGTCATGTTAAAGTCAATGAACGGTGGGAGTCTGTTTGATTGGTTTTCCCACTAGCTGGCGTTTGAAGTTTTCTTTCGCAAATTAGGCCAAATCAAGCCTATTCAAACTTAAGAGTCCAAATTTTACATTTCTTGTTGGTGAACTTATTTCCTCCACTTCTTTTTAAATTTAAAAATAATTTAATTTAAACCTCCAATTCTACCTGTAATGAGAATCTTTTATACTCCCATATATTTAGCACCACAAGGTTCAAGAGAATTGTAGCAACACAAACATTATGACTTGTTTAAGACAATAAATTTTAAAATTATTTACTATTATTTTTTCTTAAGCTCCGTGCCTAGTAAATAAGTAATAGAAAAGTTATATATACTGAATTTTTATTCATATATACTACGATACTGTTCAAATTGGGTCTGGATTTGCTCCAGTATCCCATCCTCCAGTAATTATCAATACCCCTTTAGATTTAATATTCCTCTTCCTCCATTTCAGTTAACCCCAAGAAGCATAGGTTCTCATACTCCCTCTCCCCTGTTCTAATTTATGTGAACCTGTTTGATTGGGTACGAAGATTAAAAAAATGAAGACTTTTGAAATTTGTGGTCCTAAACAGGTCAAAAATAGGGTACATCGTATTTGTGTGGTTATAAAAGCTTCTAGTTAAAGGTAAAATTATAAATTTAAGCTAAATTGTTACCAAATCTAGAAATGAGTTATTCCTTTTTGAACGGACGAAAAAGGAAATAGGTTCACATAAACTGGAACAGAGGGAGCAGAAGAAATGCTTTTGACTCTGATTCTTCTGTAATTTGTTATTTTTATGGTTTTCCAAAATTTCTATCTTTTCTAAAGCTTTTACTATCCATTTACACTTTAATTTTGGTAAATTATAGGAAATGTTATAAGTATTAAGATTCTTGTGTTTAACTAATTAACTAATAAATTAAAATAGTAAATTAATAACTAAAGATACTAAGGAAGTCTAGAGTTATGATTTCCCCAATTGTCGGAATCCTTCTACGTTTTTTATAAATTCGCCTAAGTCTTCTCTATCGATCATAAGCAATATGATTGTCGTAACTCTCTCCCGAGTAATTACAATAATATACTAGGCATATTCTCCCGAATTACGCTAGCTAGCTTTAATTGCAACTCACTTAGATCGCACTCAAGGTTTCGATATCCTTAATCCCACCTTTAAACCCTTCGTATTGATCTCGCATATACGTTAGGAGTGATGATGTTCAACAACAACCTAAATATACACTCTCTCCCGAGTAATGTACACTAAATAGGAACAACTAATTGAGGGCCCTTCAATCAACAACAATAAGCATTTAGTTGAACAAATAGAGATAATATTACGGCAAATCTTTATTAACATAACGAGAAAATCATCTTTCAACAGGTTCCATCAAAATCCAAGATAACAAATGTTATTCATAATAGTATGCATAACTGCAATACTAGAATTCATAACCATAATGAAAATAGGAAGAAAGAAGAGAAAAACTAGTAGAAGAATTCTCCGCCTTGCTCCTAGTGTGTTCTTGCCTCCTTAGGTCGAATCTCCGGTCTCCACGACGGCTCTGTACTCTTCCTAGGTCTAAAGTGTGTCAAGAGTCTCCAAAATAACGTTTTCCATGTATTTATACCAAGTAGGGTCGGGCCCAGACGAAAACACCTTCTCCCACGCGAAATAGGATAATCACTCTGTAAAATTTGTACAGGCGCGCCGCATGGGGCGATGCACTATGCGGCCCAGCAGTGGGGAAGTTCAGAGAGCTGTTTTCTGACAGGCTATTGGAAAATTGCACAAGTGCGACATACGATGCGGTGCACTGTGCGGCGCAGTAGTGGGAATTCGCAAAAATGCAAAACATGAAAGTTGTAGCCCTTTCGAATAGCTTTCCAACTATATATTGTAGAGCCCAAACAGAGTTCTAAATGATAAGTTATATGTATTTTACTAGACAATGTGCCCGCTCAATTCTTCGTTTCGCTCTTAACTATCATCCGTTGATCTCCGAACATGATCCCAGCTTGATTCCTTGTGCTTTTACTCAGACTTCAAATTTTCAGATCACTTGAATTTATTCCATAATATCTACATAGCTCGGAATCACTCTACAAGGCATAAAATACACAATTTAGTGCAAAACACTAGCGATTAAAGCTCAAACTCAATTAAAGTGCAGTACATTAGAGTGTAATAAGCGACTAAAATACGTAATTATAGCCTATCATCACTTTAAAGCTCAAACTCAATTAAAGTGCAGTACATTAGAGTGTAATAAGCGACTAAAATACGTAATTATAGCCTATCATCACTTGGGTATACATAAAAGTCCACGGGTGATAACTCATGGCTCTTTATTTTCTGAAACCAAAACAACAACCCAGTATAATCCTACTAGTGGGGTCTGGGGAGGGTAGTGTGTACGCAAACCTTACCCCTACCTTAGGGTAGGAAGGCTATTTCCAAATAGACCATCGGCATGCTTCCCTCCAAGAACTCTCCACCTTGCTCTTGGGGTGACTCGAACTCACAACCACTTGGTTGGAAGTGGGTGTTGCTTACCATCAGAGCAACCCTTCTTGTACTAATGGTGATCAAATCAAATTGAAAAATCATATCAAAATCGAAATTCAAATTAAACCGATTAAAAAATTCGACTCCGATTAGGTTGGGTAAGGGGAAAATTAGAATCTTAGCCTTTGAATTTTGTGGTGGACAGGTGGCTTAAATCTAATGGCCTACTAATAATTACTGGAGGATGGGATACTGGAGGATGGGATACTGGCCCGTTCAAATGTCTCATAATATATACTTGGACAGAGTTTTATCCAAAAATAGAAGCAACTCAACCCTATTAATAAAATCTTAAGACAACATCATCTACATTCACAAGCAAACTATCACAAGAAGTTGAAGGAAAATAATAAGTTATTAAATGTTTGAATGGTCTACAATTCTCCACTAGTCTTTACACATTAAAAATAGCTAGCAATTTATATGAATCGCATTTAAATTTGACTACAAATCCTATTTAAACATAACTTAAAATAAATGTACAAATATTAAATCCTAAACAATTTTGATTTCGTACTTCCCTAATTTAGTCCTATTACTTCTTAAGCCATATTTCCAAATATTTCAAAAATTGAATTTCCTTAATTAATGCAATACTTTATTATCTGGAGAAAAAGAAACTAAAACTTTTCCACATAGATCAATTTTAAAAAATTGAAATATCTTAGCACTTAATACACTCCACCTCTATTACAGTTTTCCTCCCGTTGGTTCAGTACATGCTTGGATATCTTACACCTGTCCATTTATTAGATCTAAATGTCACGTCCTTAGTCGCTAACTAAGTACACGTACGGCAATTGACAACTTGCTTACGTTTTTGCTTTGCCAAATCAGTCTTTCTACACTCAAGATCGCTAAGAGAATGACAGAAAGAACATAAGAGAATTGTTAAAGGAAGCTCTGTATTAGAGAAAACTTGAATTTTTGCTTGGTGATTTACAAAAGAATTACCCCCTTTATATACTAGTCTCCTAGAAGCTAGTATGTAAATATTAATTGTTACGCAAGTCCTTAATTTTTACAAGATAAACGCTTTCTCTAGAATTCCGTAAAAGCGTAGAAGATTTCAAGGACTTTCCTAGCAAATTCATAAGAATCTAGATTATTTCTAAAGAAAAAATATCCATAGTTATCTAGAATCTTCTCACAAATGCTAGACTTCTTCTTATGTAAGTTTCCATATAACATTAATATATACCAAATGACGCCTATGTGGCATAATGACGTGGCGGGTCATCACATAAAGGTCAAGAAACTCAAGACTTATTTAATTACATAAACAACCCGTTAACTATGGTTTGGCCAAAAGTTAGTTTTCTCCCTTTACCAAATTGGTAAGAGAAGAACTGTAGCTCGAAAATATAGCTGGGAATTTCCTTGTGGTGGAAAACAATTTTCTTACCATGGAAATCATCTGTTCAGCTGAGGAACTGTGGAATTCAACAAAAACTGAATTAAATGGCTGCACCAAAAGTGTTGTGATTCTTGCAGCGGCAATTTGTAATGTTAATTAAACAATGGCCACAATCTGTTTGATAGATGTCTTAACTGAACTATTTGTGAATATTAAGTAGAAATGAGTTAATGAATGGTCCTGTTTCATCACATTAACTTATGGTAATTTGGTCAAACAAATTAAAATGGCAAGCATTTGTTGTTGTGTTTTTGTTTTTTCCTCATGTTCACCATTTTACTTGTATAAAAATTGACTAGATATCATCCGATTGTTCTTCTTACTAAATAACTAGATTATTGGTGTAGTTCCGAAGACGAGTAGAGTCAAAGGTATATTAGATTACAGGTCGTCTGTCTGGACAAGAGATAATTTTACCAATTGCTAAGGGGAAAATGCATAATTACCCCTGATGTGTAGCCGGATTTCTACCTGTGCCGGGGTCCTATTATCTTCCTAAACTATATTTAAGTGAAATTATTTGCACTCTTAAAGCGTACATGGCAGAGTGTGTGTATTTTACTCTCCTTGAGAGAGTGAGAAGCAAGAAAAAATAATTTCCAAATTTTTCTTTTTGCTTTTTTACATTTTTTTCCTTTTCCTTTGTCTTTTTCTTTTAAATCTTTATTTGTTTCTTCTCCACTTGCAAAAGTCATTGTCACTATCCGGAATTCTCACCTTCGGGATCGTGATGACGCCTAACATTTCACTTGCTAGACAAGCCAACGTTAGAACGATTTATCATTTTTCAACAGTTCAAATTAAATGATAAGAAAGAAGCTGAAATAACTGCAATAATCTAAAGTAAACTGCGGAAACCATATCAACTAAAATTTCTAATACAACTATGGACATGGTGTTACAAGTGTACGAGCTACTAGAATAGTACAAATAAAGGTCTGAACAAAACATAGAGCTGTCTGAGAGAAATTACACAGTAAATTAAATTAAAGGGACTTGAGGCTACGGAAGCCGAGCAGTTGTACCTCAATTATCCACACTGATAGCCAACCCGAGCGCACTAATGACCGCCACTGAGACCGACTCCAAAATTTGCACAAGAAGTGCAGAGTATAGTGACGAGACTAATGCGGGTTACTTACACTATAACTTGTACGTAGTATAAAATAAAGATAGGAAAGGAAAATACTGAACAAAATAAAGTAGTTAACTGAAGAAAATGGCTCAATCCTGAAAGAAAAACCAGTGAAGGCCAGAATTATACCAATCGTTAGAGTCTCATATGAAAATATTGAAAAACAACACAACACAATAAGGAAATAGAAACACACAGATTATTGTGGCGCACAACTCGATCCCACCACACAGCAAAATCGCCCCTTATTTCACTGTAATAATATCAAAAATAGTGTGTGTGTGTGTGTATATATATATATATATAATATACCAGTATCAAATAATTAATGAGTACAATTAAATCAATAACTCAACTCACAAGAACCTTTACGATTAACGAATATGGAGATGAATAAGAAAGGAAACCTTGTACCAAATTGAGAATTCACCATATGTAATATGAAACGGTAAGACAAGTCCAGTAAATGACAATCAAAGAGTGCAGGTAAGTCAATTAACGCAAATAGTAGTGAGTCATGAAAGCATGGGAAGATCTAATATTTTTAACACGAGCACAATGATTAACAAGTGGCAAATAATGGCATGGGAGCATTTTAAACACATAACAGTTAAGGCATGGAAGGAAATAATTAAGGAAATGCGAAAAATCAGGGAAACAAGCAATCAGGAGCGTATAAGCACTCGTCACCTCGCATATACGCCGGCACATGAATTTCACATAGCACATAGGTCAAGGATTCCTAATTCCCTCAAATCAAGGTTAAACCCAACACTTACCTCACTCTGCAGTTAACTCAAAGATCTACTAGGGCCTTTCCTCTAGATTC
This sequence comes from Nicotiana tabacum, assembly GCF_000715075.1. Classification (NCBI taxonomy): domain Eukaryota; kingdom Viridiplantae; phylum Streptophyta; class Magnoliopsida; order Solanales; family Solanaceae; genus Nicotiana; species Nicotiana tabacum. The sequence continues at coordinate 6,141,275 of NC_134082.1, read as the reverse complement.
CGCCTCCAAACTGCTCGTATCTAACCACAATTGAATCGATAGTGTCAAATATTGCTAAGTGAATCAATTATAATGCATAAATTTAAGATTTCCATACTTTTCCCAAAAAGTTAAAAAAAGTCAACTTCGGGCTCGCTTGGTCAAAACCAGAGGTTCGGACCAAAACCTATTTACCCAGTTCACCTCCGAGTCCAATTATGTAATTAGTTTTGGAATTCGACCTTAAATTGAGGTATAAACCCTAATTTGCAAAAATCCTTAATTCTTCCTAAATCCCTAGTTTTCTACCATGGAAGAGCAAAGATTAGGGCTAAAAATTAATGGATGATGTTAGAAATGCTAGAGAATGAGTTAAAGTGTACAAACCTATGAATTGTTATTGAGTTTTCCCTTTAAAATCGCCTCTAGGTCGTGCCCTAATGGCAAGTTTATGAAAAGTGGGTGAAAATTCACTTGCCGGCGACTTGTCTAACCATTCTTCTTCCTCTTTGTATCCTTTTTACACACAAATTAAACTCTCAAAAAGCTATATTCATAAGCAAATCAATATACACTCAAACTTGGGAAAAAGATTCATCATCGAAAAAATCTTCCCACACGGGGAAAAATGGAGGTATTAAAATTATAACTGAAAAAAACTTTCTTCTAACCTAGAAGGCACACTTATATTCATATTAATATCATCACTCACCTCCTAATTATAACATCCATCATCTTTACGCCACCCACAATCAGCAATTATAGCCACCATCCAAACATCTTCTACTATAATAGCCAATTAAAGACCTCAAGCCTAGCATAGCAGCAGAAAAAGAATAAGGCAGATTAGAGGATAAATAAATATGAGTGAATATTTGTTATTCCGGTTTGTTGGTGATAACTAGAGTAATGAAGAAGTGAAAATAGAATGGAAAAGGAAAAAAAGATTTTATTTTTTTATTTTTTGTAATGTAATCTAATGTGTCCAGCGAGCGTGGTTCACCGCGCAATGAAAAATTGGTTATGGTACTTTAAGAGTGAATTTATTTGACTTTAACATAGTTTAGGAGGATAATAGGACCCCTGCAAAGGTAGAGTATGTAGTTGGGAATCCAATGGGGATACTAAGATGATAATGAGTATTGGTGACTTCAGAAGTCAATGGATTGTATTTTGATCTTGGAATTGTCAGTTTCAAGCTCTAGCTATTTGATTCTGCTATCTGTTGGCTTTTCAAGTACTTCTTCAGCAAATTACTTCAACTTCTCACACAAATTTTTCTGAATCCCATGGCTTACTCACCCCGTAGAGGTGGATTCAAGATTTAAATTTTATAGGTTCAAATTTATAATTTTACTATAGTACAACAATAACAATATACCTAGTATTATCCCACATCGTAGGGTATGAGGAGGGTAGTGTGTACACAGACCTTACCGCCAGGGGCGGATGCAGTAAGGATGAAGCGGTGTCACGTGACAGCGCTTCGTCATTAATTTTTGTTAAATATATATATAAATAATCTGCAAAATACCATATAACGTAGAAAATGAATAAGTGTGACAACACTTTTCATCACACCTTTCTTGGCCAGTTGGTGTAACTCCTGATTTCCTTAACCAAGTTCGCGGGATCGAATATGGTTTATGTGGTTTTATTCTTCAATTCTTTGTGGAGGATTTAGACTGGGAAAAAAAAGGCAAGAGAATGTATCTCTTGTTACTTTTTCATTGTTTCATTCTTACTCTTTTTTTTTTAGAATTTCTTAAAATAGTTTTACTTTATGAGTGTACTCTATAAAAATATTCGGAGGTTCTCAAATATATATTTTAATTTATAATTCAGCTTAAATTCAATAGATTATTCTAAAGCATCTTCCAAACTTTCAAATCAAGTTCAGAATCTCAAAATTCATCTAATTTGGAAGAAAAGGTCAATAGGAGCAACATCGACAAATTGAATGAGTTAATTTAAATTCCTTAAAGGTTGACCCTGAAAAAAATTATTGGCACCTCAAAATATTATTCAAATAACCCTGATAAAATAAGAAGAGCATATCTTCAAAAATGCCTTTTCCAACCTCGAAATCACAATTTTTCTTAAAGAAATTTATGATAAATTTGTCGCTTTGATCTTCAAAAGTTTGTTAAGTATAATAGGATGGAGTATAGTTTAACCCAATTATGTGACTTTTGCTTCTATTGTTACTTGATTCAGGATGAATGCATTAATCAAGGAGAGGAGATGTATTTTAAGTATAAGGTTTACACCCGGGCGGATGCACCAAGGTTGAAGCAGTGTCGAAAATGTCATTTCTTATTTTTTTAAATGTGACACCGCTTACGAAAAATCTTGCGTACACCACTGCTTACCGCTACCTTTGTGAAGGTAGAGAGACTGTTTTCAGTAGACTCTCAGCTCAAGAAAACATAAGCACCACATTAATTAAAAGATAAAAGAGGAGGGACAACAACAAAAAGTCATGTAAAAGCAACATAAAAACAACGCGATAATAAGATGATCAAAATGATAGAAAACGACAGTTAGTCAAAGAAACCTACTACCAACAGAATGCGAGAGCGTGTACTTATTATTTATTGGGTTTAAATCTTATTATTTATACATATTTAATAACGTTTTAGGTAAAAACACAAGGTATGGGCAAAAGTTATTGATTCAGATGAACTCGTATCGTCAACACTGGATACGCCCCTACCCCCCCCACAAAAACATTATTTTATATAAATCGCATGAGATAGGAATCAAAATATATATGTTGCTTGTTGCATATATATATATATATATATATATACATATATGCTTTCAGAACTCACATTCATTGACTTTGCTTCCTTGTTGGAATAAGCATCTGAAATTTTTTCCGAATTACTTCTTTGAATAGTCTTCTTTGATATCAAGAACCGAGAGACGTGCAGATAACTATCACAATTGGTTAAGAAGAGTAGGATGATAATGGTATTAAAAAAGTAGTTCAGTAGTCAATGACTTGTATTTTAAATAATGTAGGAATTGTCAATCTCTAGCTATTTGATTCTTCCTTCTGTCGCTGGCCATTATTACTTCAACTTTTCTCGCAAATCTTTATGAATCCCATAGTTTATTTCTCAAACAAGAGGTTCTAATAGCAGCTTAATCTTGGTTTGCTGAACTTTAAGCGGCCAAAAGGTAAGAGGCATAAATTAAATGTACACAGGATTTGAACAAGAGGATTCGAATTACGGAATCTGCCATATTCCATTTAATTTACTGGGTTCGAAATATATTATTTGTAATTTTTTAGTATAGATCTTTTATTGCATATACAAAACTATTGGATATGAATTAACCCATAAGTTATGATCTACATTCGTCCCTAACATTGGTAACTTAAAAGTAGCTAGTAATGGTAAATGAGAAGGATTTGGGAGGAATAATGCGGTGATAGGTTTGTTTTCTTGAATATTCAGGTCTTGTATTTTCTTCTTTATCATATGAACTCCCTTTTTCTTTGGTAAATCAACTTTGTTGGATCAATATCTTGAAAATGACTTTTTATAAATCTGCAAAATTGTTTCCTGCTATGACTTTTTATGCTTCTTTCTTATATTTATTTCTCCTGTTAAAGTCTTGTGTACTTTTTATACATTAGGTCTTTTGAACTTGAAAGAAAAAAAGTGATTACTTTGGCATTAACCAGTGAAAATTACAATCATGGAAAGAGGAGAAAGAGACAAAGGGGAAGCAAACAACTTATCGGTATGTCATACAATATAGTTATAGACGATATATAATTATTTTTGTGTTCAAATTTCATGTTACACGTCACACATATGTTTTAATAGTATATTTACATCGTTTAAAAAAAATAATACTCTAGAAAATAGTATTTATAAAAGATCCAAGAGAAATGCAGTAGATGCATCCAACATATATATGCTGCAAATTAAATGACATGCTTTCGTCAAATTTAAAGCAGCATATTGCTTATAGTATAACTTCCATTATTAGTATTCTCGTAGAGAGATTCATAGTACTGCTTTAATTTACTCATGTTAGACTAAATATGCGTGGAAGGATGAAGATGAACTATAAATAGCGTAACAAAATTGACATGCACTTATATACGATGTACCCAAATTATTAAGTGGCTTGGTACACAATAATTAATTCTCAAAGAGAATTACAACCAATGATTAAAATACATGACAAACTAATAATTAACTAAGACAATAAAAACTGCTACATAGTGATAAAAAAGACGGCAAATAAGACAAGAAAGTGTATAAAAACTGCTACATAGTTATTTTGAATTGTGACTTTTTATTTTGTAAGTCTTAATAGTATTCTTTCTACTTTGATCAAAAAATTTATTCAGTAAAGGTTGTGAACTACTTCATAACGAACTCCACTGACTTTGATAGCAAAAGCTAATTCATAAGGTGAAAAGTTGTCAAGTTTTTATAAGCTTATATTCCTGAATAGATTTGCTGCTTTATGTTTGCCAAAATTGAGCATATTTGGTCTCTGTCTAAATATTTAAGAAATTCGTTAGATTTAGCGAAACTTTGATAAAAGAATATTTAAGAAAAATACTCCCTCGGGGTAGGGGCAATATCTGCGTACACTATACCCTCCTCAGACCCCACTAGTAGAATTATACTGGGTTGTTTTTGTTGTTGTTGTAAACATATATGTAGAACAACTAGGTGGTACACTATGGACCACCGTGCTTCACCTCTAGTTACATTGTGGACGACTGATGCTTCATAAAATGTATACAATATATACACGCCTAATGTTGCGGAAGCCAAATGTATATAGTGTGAATAAGTCACAACTACTATACCAAAATTATGACAGCCACCAAATAATAAATAAGACAATAAAGCAACAATAAAGGGAACACCAGAATTTACGAGGTTCGGCTAATTTTGCCTACTCCTCGGACACAACCAATATTTTATTTCACTCCAAAAATACAAGTGAAATAATACTAAAGAGAGAAGATACAAATGCCTTAAACAGATGAGAAGGCAAATGAGAGGTGTGTTTCAATCCTAAACATTAGGCCTTCTTTTATAGGGGAAAAATCCCTTCCAAACTTAACTCCCAACCAATGTGGGACTTTGGCATTTTGCCAAACTTCAACAAATCTCCACCTTGGCAAAATTCCACATTTTCAATTCTCTCTCAATAAAAAATTTTGGTTGTGTCTTCTTCTTCAATCTTCAGTGTTCAACAATGTTGATCAAATCCAAACAATGTTGAAACTTGACCGCAGTCACCACCTTTGTCAGCATATCAGCAGGATTCTCTGTAGTATGAATTTTCTTCACCGTGACTCCACCTTCTTCTATGATTTCTCGTACGAAATGATACCGAACATCAATGTGCTTCGTCCTTGCATGATAAACTTGGTTCTTCACTAATTGAATAGCACTTTGACTATCACAAAAAATTGTGATACCTTTTTGTTTAACACCAAGCTCCTTTAGCAATCCTTGAAGCCAAATTGCCTCTTTCACAGCATCTGTAATAGTCATGTACTCTGCCTCTGTTGTAGACAAAGCAACTGTTGACTTCAAAGTAGACTTCCAACTAACTGGTGCCTTTGCAAAAGTAAACACATAACCAGTAGTTGATCTTCGTTTGTCCATATCACCCGCAAAATCTGAGTCACAATATCCAACTACAGACTGATTGTCTTCCTGCTCAAAAACTAACCCGACATCTACAGTATTATGAATATACCGTAGAATCCACTTCACAGCTTGCCAATGCTCCTTCCCTGGATTGTGCATATATCTGCTAATAACTCCAACAGCTTGTGAAATGTCAGGCCTTGTGCAAACCATTGCATACATCAAGCTACCAACAACATTTGCGTATGGTACCTTTGACATATACTCTCGTTCAGCTTCATCCATTGGCGACATAGTAGTACTTAGCTTAAAATGGGAAGCAAGTGGAGTACTAACTGGCTTAGTCTTGTCATCTATGCCAAAACGTTGAAGTACTCTCTTCAAATATTCCTTTTGAGATAAACAGAGTTTCTTTGAACGTCTATCTCTAATTATCTCCATGCCAAGAATTTTCTTTGCCTCACCCAAATCCTTCATCTCGAACTCCTTCTTCAGTTGAATCTTCAACTTATCAATTTCTTCCAAATTCTTGGAAGCTATCAACATATCATCAACATATAGGAGAAGATATACAAAGGAACCATCTTTAAGCTTGTGCAAATACACACAATGATCGTATTTGCTTCTCTTGTACCCTTGCCGCAACATAAACTCGTCAAATCGCTTGTACCATTGTCTAGAAGATTGTTTCAATCCGTACAACGATTTTTCAAGTTTGCACACCATATTTTCTTTTCCAGCAACTTTGAATCCTTCTGGCTGAGTCATGTAGATTTCCTCCTCCAAGTTTCCATGTAAAAACGCAGTTTTTACATCCATCTGAACTAGTTCCAAATCCAATTGTGCTACCAAAGACAACATAATTCTAATGGAGGAATGTTTTACAACTGGAGAAAACACTTCATTGTAATCAATTCCCTCCTTTTGAGCATATCCTTTGGCCACCAATCTTGCTTTGTAGCGAACATCTAATTGGTTAGGAAATCCTTCTTTCTTTGCAAATACCCATTTGCACCCAATTGCTTTCTTTCCCTTCGGGAGATTGGCCAATCTCCATGTATGATTCTGATGAAGGGACTGTATTTCATCATTCATGGCAATCCTCCACTTATCTTCTTCTGAACTTTGGACAGCGTCTTTATAAGTAGTAGGAACATCATCAGCTACAATTGAGGTTGCACAAGCAACCGTCTCTATGAGACGAACAGGTTTCGTTATTGTTCTTTTTGGCCTGCTGGTTGCTATTGATTCAAGTTGTTGTTGAGATTCCTGAGTTGGAATCTCCTCTACTGGCTCTCCTTCCAGAGGGTAATCTTCATTTGTTTCCTCCTCTGCTTCTTGTGTAGGAAAAATAAATTTTTCCTCAAACTCCACCTGCTTAGAAGCACCTTCATTTTGTTTGGTATCTTCTGTTACCTTATTTACCATAGCAAATTCATCAAAGGTAACATCTCTGCTGAACATTACTTTCTTTGTCATAGGACACCATAAGCGATATCCTTTGACTCCAGAAGTAATTCCCATAAAAATAGCCTTCTTTGCCCTTGGATCCAATTTTGACTCCGTCACATGATAATATGCAGTTGAGCCAAACACGTGCAAAGAGTTATAATCTACAGCAGGTTTTCTGTACCATTTTTCAAATGGTGTTTTGCCATCAATAGCAGCAGATGGTAGACGATTAATGAGGTGGCATGCATATGTAATTGCCTCAGCCCAAAATTCTTTGCCCAAGCCAGCATTGGACAACATACACCGTACCTTCTCCAGCAAGGTCCGGTTCATACGTTCTGCCACTCCATTCTGTTGTGGTGTATGTCTAACAGTGAAGTGTCGGATGATGCCATCATTTTCACAGACCTTATTGAAATGATCATTTTTGTATTCACCTCCATTGTCTGTGCGAATACACTTGATTCTCCTGCCTGTCTGATTCTCCACCATCATCTTCCATTTGAGAAAAATTCCCAACACTTCATCTTTGCTCTTCATTGTATACACCCATACTCTTCGGGAAAAATCATCAACAAAGGTTACAAAATAGTGCTTCCCACCCAATGAAGGTGTTTTGGAAGGACCCCAAACATCAGAGTGTACATAATCCAAAATGCCTTTAGTATTATGGATCGCTGTACCAAATTTAACCCTTGTCTGTTTCCCTTTAACACAATGCTCACAAAACTCCAAGTTGCAAGCCTTTACTCCTTTTAACAATCCTTGATCTGATAGAGTTTTCAAGGATTTTCCTCCAGCATGTCCCAAGCGCATGTGCCATAGCTTGGTTGCTTCTGTCTCTTTGTCGTCACTGGATGTTACTGTCGCTGTCCCAATAACTGTACTGCCACGATAGCGGTACATATTATTATTCTTCCGATTAGCCTTCATTACCACTAGTGCACCGGAGCATACTCTCATCACTCCATTTTCTGCAATGATTTTGAACCCTTTTGATTCTAGGGCTCCCACAGAGATGAGATTTTTCTTCAAATCCGGTACATATCGAACATCTATCAATGTTCTGATCATTCCATCATGGTTCCTTAATCGTATTGAACCAATGCCATATGAGGTAAGAGGGCTGTTATCCGCTGTGTGGATGACTCCATATTCTCCTTCTTGAAATTCCACGAACCAGTCCCTGTTGGGACACATATGATAGCTACAAGCCGAGTCCATCAACCATATGTCTGATGATGTTGATGACTCTGTTGTAACTAATGAGAAGTCTGAATCATCACAATCAGCTACATTTGAATCCATAATAGCCTTTCCATTGTTATGTTTGGCCTTATTCTTCAACTTCGGACAGTCTTTCTTCCAGTGCCCTTTTTCTCGACAAAAGGCACATTCATCTTTGCTGGGTCTGGATCTTGACTTGGATCTTCCCTTCTTTGTCCTCGTTTGATTTTGAGGACGACCCCTCACAAACAGTGCTTCTCCTTCTCCGCCCTTCTGTTTTTCTCGCTTTCTTTGTTCATAGCTGTACAAAGCTGAACAAACTTCTCTGAGAGAAATTTCGTCATTTCCATGGAGTAGAGTAGTTTCAAGGTGCTCGTACTCATCAGGAAGTGACGCCAACAACATTAAGGCCAAGTCACCATCATCATAAGTTGTATCCATATTTTGCAAATCTGTGACCAACTTATTGAAACTGGTGATATGTTCATTCATCGTGGTACCAGGAACATAGGTGAAGTGAAACAGTCTCTTCTTCATGTACAATTTATTTTGACTGTTTTTCTTCAAAAATTTATCCTCCAGTGCTTTCCATAATTTACTTGCAGAAGTTTCCTTTGTGTATGGATATTTCTGCTCTCTAGCAAGGTAGGATCGAATGGTACCGCAAGCAACACAGTTGATAATTCTCCAATCTTCTTCTCCAATAACATCTGGTTTCTTTTCTTCAATGGCCAGATCTAGCCCTTGTTGAAAAAGGACATCTAGAACCTCGCCTTGCCACATCCCAAAATGTCCGGACCCGTCAAAAATTTCTACCGCAAATTTCGCATTTGACACAATTCTTGTCATAAGCGAAGATGCCAATGATGACGTATTGTTGACACTTGATGTAGATTCTTCTTGTTTATTGTCTCCCATATTTGACACAAATATTATTTAATAGCCGACGACACAAATCAAGATTATTTCCTTTCTGATGTAGAAGATCAGACTAAGCTGCAACTACAGAGCATACTCAGACAGAACCTTGACTCAGTTACCAAGATAAATCTTTTCTGATGTGGAAGATCAGACTATGCTGCAACCACAGAGCATACTTAGACAGTACCTTGGCTCTGATACCAATTGTTGCGGAAGCCAAATGTATATAGTGTGAATAAGTCACAACTACTATACCAAAATTATGACAGCCACCAAATAATAAATAAGACAATAAAGCAACAATAAAGGGAACACCAGAATTTACGAGGTTCGGCTAATTTTGCCTACTCCTCGGACACAACCAATATTTTATTTCACTCCAAAAATACAAGTGAAATAATACTAAAGAGAGAAGATACAAATGCCTTAAACAGATGAGAAGGCAAATGAGAGGTGTGTTTCAATCCTAAACATTAGGCCTTCTTTTATAGGGGAAAAATCCCTTCCAAACTTAACTCCCAACCAATGTGGGACTTTGGCATTTTGCCAAACTTCAACACCTAATACTCTCCCTCAAGTTGGCACATGTGGATTACAAATGCCCAACTTGAATAAGAGAGAAACATATTACTGCCTCTGTTCCAGTTTATTTGAACCTATTTCCTTTTTGGTCTGTTCCAAAAAGAATGAACCCTTTCTAAATTTGGTAACAATTTAGCTTAAAGTTACAACTCTACCCTTAATGAGAAACTTTTATAACCACACAAATACTTTGGGCCCCATTTGAACTTGTTTAGGGCCACAAATTCCAAAAGTCTTCATTTTTTTCTTAAACTTTGTGCTCAGTCAAACAGATTCACGTAAATTGAAACGAATGAAGTAAGATTTTCCCAATGCCTTCTTAAAGAATCCACCAACTGCTCATGTGAAGACACAAAGCTAATACGAATGCATTCCTTTACTATGCACTTCAATATGTTTGGTTCTTTCATGAAAGGCTGAATTCTTGGATGTGTGCAATGCTGCTTGACTGTCACAAAGAAGACGAATAGGAAAATTGCAAGTCACTCCTTGAATAGACGAAATTCCATTAGCCATTTCAGCTCACAAATCGTCATCGCCATAGAATGATATTTGAATTCTACTGATGATCGAGACATGTTTTGTTGCTTTTTAAACTTCCAAAATATACGTGAGTCATCTAAAGAGACAAACCAATCTGTCAGTAAGCAATGAGTTAAAGGACAACATGTCCAACCAGAGTCGCACCATCCATAGACACGCAAATCACATTTACTAAAGGAAATGCCTTGTCCTTGATTCCCCTTCAAATGGAGTACAACCCGCGATGCTGCTTGCCAATGCTTTTCTTTCGGTCGTTGCATGAAGTGGGTTTAAACGTAATGGCGATAGGACAAATCTACCTGTGTGAAACAAAGATAGATGTGTCGTTGGAGGATTCTTTATTAAGGCATATTTATGTTAGCTCAAGGCATTGGTTCAAACATCTGAAGTAATTTCCAAGGCATATTTATGTTAGCTCAAGAAAATTCCATAGTAGTTTCTGGAAAACCCAAAAAATATTTTGTTGAAGATGTCAAAGTCCCACATCAGGAATTTGGCAATTTGGTTGAGATTTTTTTCCTATAAAAGGAGGCCTATGTTTAGGATTTAAATACGCCTTTTATTTGTCTTCTCATCTTCTTAAGGCATTTCACTTATATTTTCAGAGTGGAATAAAATGTTAGTTGTGTGTGAGGAAGCAGGCAAAATTGGCCGAACCTCGTAAATTTTGGTATTTTTTTTAATTGTTGTCTTATTGTCTTGTTTATTATTTAGTGGCTACAATAATGTTGGCATAGTAGTTGTACTTATTCACACTATATATGTTTGGCTTGCACAACAATTGGTATCAGAGCCAAGGTACTGTCTAAGTATGCTCTGTGGTTGCAGCATAGTCTGATCTTCCACGCCAGAAAAGATTTACTTTGATAACTGAGCTAAGGTATTGTCTGAGTATGCTCTATGGGTGTAGCGTAGTCTAATCTTCCACACCAGAAAGGAAATAATCTTGATTTGTGTTGTCAGCTATTAAATAATATTTGTCTCAACAATGGGAGACAATAACAATAAAAATCTATATCAAGTGTCAATAATATGTCATCGTTGGCATCTTTGCTTATGACAGGAATTGTGTCAAATGCTAAATTTGTGGTAGAAATTTTTGATGGGTTAGGATATTTTGGGATGTGGAATGGCGAGGTTCTAGATGTTTCTTTTTCAACAAGGGCTAGATCTTGCCATTGAAGAAAAGATATCAGATGTTGTTGGAGAAGAACGGAAAATTATCAACCGTGTTGCTTGCGATACCATTCGATCCTACCTTGCTAGAAAGCAGAAATATCCATACACAAAGGAAACTTCTGCAAGTAAATTATGGAAAGAAGAGGAGGATAAATATTTGAAGAAAAATAGTCAAAATAAAATGTACATAAAGAAGATATTGTTTTGTTTCACCTATGTTTATGGTACCACAATGAATGAACATATCATCAGTTTTAATAAGTTGGTCACAGATTTGCAAAATATGGATGCAACCTAATGATGCTGACTTGGCCTTGATGTTGTTGGGGACACTTCCTGATGAGTACGGGCACCTTGAAACTACTCTACTCCATGAAAATGATAAAGTTTCTCTTAGAGAAGTTTGTTCGGCTTTGTACAGGTATGAACAAAGAAATGGAGAAAAACAGAAGGGCGGAGAAGGAGAAGCATTGGATGTGAGGGGTTGTCCTCAAAATCAAACGAGGACAAATAAGGGAAGATCCAAGTCAAGATCTAGACCCATCAAAGATGAATGTGCCTTTTGTCGAGAAAATGGGCACTAGAAGAAAGAATGTCCGAAATTGAAGAATTAGACCAAACATAACAATGGAAAGGCTATTATGGATTCAAATGTAGCTGATTGAGATGATTCAGACTTCTAATTAGTTATAACAGAGTCATCAACATCATTAGACATATGGTTGATGGACTCGGCATGTAGCTATAATATGTGTCCCAACAAGGACTGGTTCGTGAATTTTCAAGAAGGAGAATATATAGTCATCCACACAGAGGATAACATCCCTCTTACCTCATATGGCATTGGTTCAATATGATTAAGGAACTATAATGTAATGATTAGACCATTAATAGATGTTCGATATGTACCGGGTTTGAAGAAGAATCCCATCTTTGTGGGATCCCTAGGATCAAAAGAGTTAAAAATAATTGCAGAAAATGGAGTGATGAGAATATGCTCTAGTGCACTAGTGGTAATGAAGGCCAATAAGAAGAACAATAACACGTACCACTATCATGGTAGTATAGTTATTGGGACATCAATAGTGACATCCAGTGTCGACAAAGAGGCAGATGTGTTTGGGACATGCTGGAGGAAAATACTTGAAAACTCTATTAAATCTAGGATTGTTAAAATGAGTAAAAAACTTGTAACTTGGAGTTTTGCGAGCATTATGTCAAAGGGAAATAGACAAGGGTTACATTTGGTATAGCGATCCATAATAGTGAAGGCATTTGGTATCCTACCACTTATAATAAAGCAGTTCAGAGTTCAGAAGAAGATAAGTAGAGGATTGTCATGAATGATGAAATGAAGTCCCTTCATCAGAATCATATATATGGAATCGGCCAATCTCTCGAAGGACAAGAAAGCAATTAGGTGCAAATGGGTTTATGCAAAGAAGGAAAGATTTCCTAACCAAGTAGATGTTCACTACAAAGCAAGATTGGTGTCCAAAGGATATGCTCAAAGCAGGAAATTGATTATAATAAAGTGTTTTCTCTAGTTGTAAAACTTACTCCATTAGAATTATGTCGATTTTGGCAGCATAGTTGGATTTGGAACTAGTTTAGATGGATGTAAAAACTGCATTTTTACATGGAAACTTAGAGGAGGAAATTTATATGACTCAGAAAGAAGGATTCAAAGTTGTAGGAAAAGAAAATATGGTATGCAAATTTGAAAAATCATTGTATGGATTGAAACAATCTTCTAGACAATGGTACAAGTGATTTGACAAGTTTATGTTGCGGCAAGGGTACAAGAGAAGCAAAGATCATTTTGTGTTTTTGCTCAAGCTTAAAGATGGTTCCTTGTTATATCTTCTGATGATATGTTGATAGTTCCAAGAATTCGAAAGAAATTGATAAGTGGAAGATTCAACTAAAGAAGGAGTTCAATATGATGGACCTAGGTAAGGCAAAGAGAATTCTTAGCATTGAGATAATAAGAGATAGATTTTCAAAGAAACTCTGCTTATATCAGAAAGAATATTTAAAAAGATTACTACAATGTTTTGGCATAAATGAGAAGACTAAGACAGTTAGTACTCCACTTGCTCCCCAATTTAAGCTAAGTACTACTATGTCGCCAAAAGATGAAGCTGAACAAGAGTATATGTCAAGGATCTCATACACAAATGTTGTTGGTAGCCTGATGTATGCAATGGTCTGTACAAGACCTGACATTTCACAAGTTGTTGGAGTTATTAGCAGATATATGCATAATCCAGGAAAGGAGCATTGGCTAGCTGTGAAATGAATTCTACGGTATATTAATAATACTGTAGATGTTGGGTTAGTTTTTGAGTAGGAAGGCAATCGGTCTGTAGTTGGATATTGTGACCCAAATTTTGCGGGTGATCTGGACAAATGAAGATCAACTACTGGTTATGTGTTTACTTTTACAAAGGCACCTGTTAGTTGGAAGTCTACTTTGCAGTCAATAGTTGCTTTGCCTACAATAGAGAGAGTACATGGCTATTACAAAGGCTGTAAAGAAGCAATTTGGCTTCAGGGCTTGCTAAAAGAGCTTGATATTGGACAAAAAAGTATCACAATTTTTGTGATAGTCAAAGTGCTATTCAACTAGTGAAGAACCAAGTTTATCATGCAAGGACGAAGCACATTGATATTCGGTATCATTTCGTACGAGAAATCATAGAAGAATGTGGAGTCACGGTGAAAAAAATTGATACTACAGAGAATCCTGCTGATATGCTGACAAAAGTGGTGATTGTGGTCAAGTTTCAACATTGTTTGGATTTGATCAACATTGTTGAACACTAAAGATTGAAGATGAAGACACAACCAAAATTTCTTATTAAGAAAAAATTGAAGATGTGGAATTTTTCCAACGTGGTGATTTGTTGAAGATGTCAAGGTCCCACATAGGGAATTTGGCAATTTGGTTGGGAATATTTTCCTATAAAAGGAGGCCTAATGTTTAACATTTAAACACACATCTCATTTGCTTTCTCATCTTCTTAAGACATTTGTATCTTCTCTCTTTAGTATTATTTCACTTGTATTTTTGGAGTGGAATTTATTGGTTATGTCTGAGGAAGTAGGGAAAATACCGAACCTTGTAAATTTTCTGGTGTTCTTTTTATTATTGTCTTGTTGCCTTATTTATTATTTAGTGACTGCCATAATTTTAATATAGTAGTTATGATTCATTCTCACTATATACATTTGGCTTTCGCAACATATTTCAATGTACCTAAATACTTCATGTGAAAACATTCACTAAGATATATCATAAAATTGCGGACAACCTCAAGTCTATTGCCAGAAATAATAAAATCGTCGACATACATAAGGTCATTTATTCGCATTTCACTCCTTTGCTGAGTAAAAAGGGAGTAATCAGAATATGATTGTTAAATGTTCTAATCCATAATCTCCTAAAGTCGTTGATAGCTTAACAAACAAACAAACAGATTGGTGCTTGTTTCAACCCATAAATCGATTTTTTAAGTTTGCATTACTTCCCTGGACACGCAACCTGAAACCTGTTGCGGAAGCTAAATGTATATAGTATAAATGAGTCATAACTACTACACCAAAAATTATGGCAGCCACCAAATAATAAATAAGACAATAAAACAACAATAAAAGGAATACCAGAATTTACGAGATTCGGCCAATTTCGCCTACTTCCACGGACACAACCAATATTTTATTTCACTCCAAAATACAAGTGAAATAATATTAAAGAGAGAAAATACAAATGCCTTAAAAGGATAAGAAGGCAAATGAGAGGTGTATTTATATCCTAAACATTAGGCCTCCTTTTATTGGGAGCAATTCTCCCCCAAATACAAGTTTCCCACCGATGTGGGATGAAGACATATTCAACAAATCTCCACCTTGGCAAAATTCCACATCTTCAATTTTCTCTCAGTAACAAATTTTGGTTGTGTCTTCATCTTCATTCTTTAGTGTTCAACAATGTTGATCAAATCCAAATAATGTTGAAACTTGACCGCAGTCACCACTTTTGTCAGCATATCAGCAGGATTATTTGTAGTATGAATTTTCTTCACCATGACTCCACCTTCTTCTATGATTTCTCGTATGAAATGACACTGAACATCAATGTTCTTCGTCCTTGTATGATAAACTTGGTTCTTCGCTAATTGAATAACATTTTGACTATCACAAAAAATTGTGATACTTTTTTGTCCAATACCAAGCTCTTTTAGCAACCCCTGAAGCCAAATTGTCTCCTTCATAGCCTTTGTAATAGCCATGTACTCCGCCTTTATTGTAGGCAAAGCAACTATTGACTGCAAAGTAGACTTCCAACTAACAGATGCCTTTGTAAAAGTAAACACATAACCAGTAGTTGATCTTTGTTTATCCAGATCACCCGCAAAATTTGGGTCACAATATCCAACTACAGACCGATTGCCTTCCTACTAAAAAAACTAACCCAACATCTACAGTATTATCAATATACCGTAGAATCCATTTCACAGCTAGCCAATGCTCCTTTCCTGGATTATGCATATATCTGCTAATAACTCCAACAACTTGTGAAATGCCAGGTCTTATACAGACCATTGCATACATCAATCTACCAACAACATTTGTATATGGTACCCTTGACATATACTCCTGTTTAGCTTCATCTTTTGGCGACATAGTAGTACTTAGCTTAAAATGGGGAGCAAGAGGAGTACTATCTGGCTTAGTCTTCTCATTTATGCCAAAACATTGTAGTACTCCTTTTAAATATTCTTTCTGATATAAGCAGAGTTTCTTTGAAAATCTATCTCTTATTATCTCAATGCCAAGAATTCTCTTTGCCTCACCTAGATCCATCATATTGAACTCCTTCTTTAGTTGAATCTTCAACTTATCACTTTCTTCCGAATTTTTGGAAGCTATCAACATATCATCAAAAGATATACAAAGGAACCATCTTTATGCTTGCGCAAATACACAAAATGATCGTATTTGCTTCTCTTGTACCCTTGCCGCAACATAAACTTGTCAAATCGTTTGTACCATTATCTAGAAGATTGTTTCAATCCGTATAATGATTTTTTCAAGTTTGCACACCATATTTTCCTTTCCAGCGACTTTGAATCCTTCTGGCTGAGTAATGTAGATTTCCTCCTCCAAGTTTTCATGTAAAAATGCAGTTTTTACATCCATCTGAACTAGTTCCAAATCCAACTATGCTGCCAAAATCGACATAATTCTAATAGAGGAATGTTTTATAACTGGAGAAAACACTTCATTGTAATCAATTCTCTCCTTTTGAGCATATGTTTTGGCCACAAATCTTGCTTTGTAGTGAACATCTTCTTGGTTAGGAAATCCTTCTTTCTTTGCAAATGCCCATTTGCACCCAATTGCTTTCTTTCTCTTCGTGAGATTGGCCAATCTCCATGTATGATTCTGATGAAGGGACTGTATTTTATCATTCATGGAAATCCTCCACTTATCTTCTTCTAAATTTTGGACTGCGTCTTTATAAGTGGTAGGAACATCATCAGATACAATTGAGGCGGCACATGCAACCGTCTCTATAAGACGAACATGTTTTGTTATTATCCTTTCTGGTCTGCTAGTTGCTATTGATTCAAGTTGTTGTCAAGGTTCTTGAGTTGGAATCTTTCTCTGTGCTGGCTCTTCTTCCGAAGGGTAATCTTCATTTGTTTCCTCTTCTGCTGTTTGTATAGGAAAAATAAATTTTCCCTCAAACTCCACCTACTTAGAAGCACCCTCATTTTGTTTGGTATCTTCTGTTACCTTATTTACCATAGCAGATTCATCAAAGGTAACATCCTTGCTGAATATTACTTTTTTGTCATAGGACACCATAAGCGATATCCTTTAGCTCCAAAAGTAATCCCCATGAAAATAGCATTCTTTGCCCTTGGATCCAATTTTGACAAAATCATATGATAATATGTAGTTGAGATAAACACGTACAAAGAGTCATAAACTACAACAGGCTTTCCATACCATTTTTCAAATGGTGTCTTGCCATCAATAGCAGCAGATGGTAAGCGATTAATTATGTGGCATGCATATGTAACTGCCTCAGCCCAAAAATTTTTGCCCAAGCTAGCATTGGACAACATACACCGTACCTTCTCTAGCAAGGTCTGGTTCATACGTTCTGCCACTCCATTTTGTTGTGGTGTATGTCTGACAGTGAAGTGTCGGATGATGCCATCATTTTCACAGACCTTATTAAAATAATCATTTTTGTATTCACCTCCATTGTTTGTGCGATATACTTGATCCTCCTGCCTGTTTGATTTTTCACCATCATTCACCATTTGAGAAAATTTTTTAACACATCATCTTTGCTTTTTATTGTATACATCTACACTCTTAGGGAAAACTCATCAACAAAGGTTACAAAATAGTGCTAACATAATCCAAAATACCTTTAGTATCAATGCTCACAAAACTCCAAGTTGCAAGCCTTTACTCCTTTTAACAATCCTTGCTCTGATAAAGTTTTCAAGGATTTTCCTCCAGCATGTCCCAAGCGCATGTGCCATAGCCTAGTTGCTTCTGCCTCTTTTTCGTCACTGGATGTTACTGTTATTATCCCATTAACTTTACTACCGCGATAACGGTACATGTTATTGTTCTTCCGATTGGCCTTCATTACAACTAGTGCACTGGAGCATACTCTTATCACTCTATTTTCTGCAATGATTTTGAACCCTTTTGATTCTAAGGCTCCCACAGAGATGATATTTTTCTTCAAACCCGGTACATATCGAACATATGTTAATGTACTGATCATTCTATCATGGTTCCTTCATCATATTGAATCAATGCTATATGAGACAAGAGGGTTGTTATCCGTTGTGTGGACGACTCCATATTCACCTTCTTGAAAATCCACGACCTAGTCCCATTGGGACACATATGATAGCTACAAGCCGAGTCCATCAACCATATGTCTGATAATGTTGATGGATCTGTTGTAACTAATGAGAATTCTTAATTATCACGATCAGTTACATTTGAATCCATAATGGTCTTTTCATTCTTATGTTTGGCCTTATTCTTCAACTTCGGACAGCCTTTCTTCCAGTGCCCCTTTTCTCGACAAAAGGCACATTTATCTTTGCAGGGTCTAGATCTTGACTTGGATCTTGCTTTCTTTGTCCTCGTTTGATTTTGAGGACGACCCCTCATAACCAGTGTTTCTCCTTTTCCGCCCTTTTATTTTTTTCCCTTTCTTTGTTCATAGTTATACAAAGCCGAACAAACTTCTCTGAAAGAAATTTCGTCATTCCCATGGAGTAGAGTAGTTTGAAGGTGCTCGTACTCATCAGGAAGTGACCCCAACAACATCAAGGCCAAGTCAACATCATCAAAAGTTGCATCCATATTTTGCAAATCTGTGACCAACTTATTGAAACTGGTGATATGTTCATTCATCGTGGTACCAGGAACATAGGGGAAGCGAAACAGTCTCTTCTTCATATACAATTTATTTTGACTGTTTTTCTTTAAAAATTTATCCTCCAGTCCTTTACATAATTTACTTGCAGAAGTTTTCTTTGTGTATGGATATTTCTGCTCTCTAGAAAGGTAGGATTGAATGGTACCGCAAGCAACACAGTTGATAATTCTCCAATCTTCTTCTCCAATAACATTTGGTCTTTTTTCTTCAATGGCAAGATCTAACCCTTGTTGAAAAAGGACATCTAGAACCTCACCTTGCCACATCCCAAACGGTCCCGACCCGTCAAAAATTTCTACTGCAAATTTCACGTTTGACACAATTCTTGTCATAAGCGAAGATGCCAATGATGACGTATTATTAACATTTGATGTAGATTCTTCTTGTTTATTGTCTCCCATATTTGAAATAAATATTATTTAATATATGACGATACAAATCAATATTATTTCCTTTCTGGTGTGGAAGATCAGACTAAGCTGCAACCACAGAGCATACTCAGACAGAACGTTGACTTAATTACCAAGATAAATCTTTTCTGATATGGAAGATCATACTATGTTACAACCACAGAGTATACTTAGACAGTACCTTGGCTCTGATACCAACTGTTGCGGAAGCCAAATGTATATAGTGTGAATGAGTCACAACTACTATACCAAAAATTATGGCAGCCACGAAATAATAAATAAGACAATAAAACAACAATAAAAGGAACACCAGAATTTACGATGTTCGGCCAATTTCGCCTACTTCCTCGGACACAACCAATATTTTATTCCACTCCAAAATACAAGTGAAATAATACTAAAAAGATAAAATGCAAATGCCTTAAAAGGATAAGAAGACAAATGAGTGGTGTATTTTAAATCATAAAAATTAGGCCTTCTTTTATAGGGAGCAATTCTCCCCCAAATGCAAGTCTGTCACCGATGTGGGATGAAGACATATTCAACAAAACCCAGTAAGTAGTTTCATGTATATATCCTCCTGAAGATTCCCGTGCAGGAAGGTAATATGCATGTGCCGCTCCTAATTTTTCACCACTGCAATTGCCAAGAATGCTCGAACAATCACCATCTTTGCCACCGCAGCAAATGTTTTAGTATAGTCAATCCTTTATACCTGACGATTCCAAAATATTACTAGATGAGCTTTATTTTATCCAACCGTTCTATCTGAGTTGTAATTTATCTGGTAAACCTACCTACAATTCAGAGTTTTTTTTATTAGGAGGAAAATCTTCTATCGCCCATGTCCCATTATTCACCAATGCTTGTATTTCTTTCTTCATTGCCTCTCTACTTTTCATATTTCATGGTTTTGGAGGAAGTCCCTAGTTCATGTTGGGAATAAACCCCGTAAAAATAGTATTCACAGTATTAGTGATAAACGCAGAACACTAAGTTATGGTTAAATCAGCAAGAATAGAAATAAAGCAATAATGACACCAAGATTTTACGTAGAAACCCTTCTGAATAAGGGAAAAAACCACGGCCAAGAAGAGCAACTGAAATCACTATAGAGAGGAATTTTACACTGTGTAGTAACGAGTAAAAATACTCCTAAGACCACTACACCTTCAAAAGATATAAACACTCTTTTGCTTTTTCCACCCCACTACAATATCTCTCATACTCTATTTTTTTCACAAACTATTTTCTTATAGTTTATGGAATACCTTGCTCTCTCTTTTCTCTCTTTGTTGGTGTGTTAAAATGAGAGTTAAAGCTCTCCTTTTATAGCCAAAACCTCACTCTCTAAAGCCTACAATATTTGACAATTTGCACACCCTTTTCACAATTTCAACAAGGTGGGCTACCAAACCAAACCAAGTCAATAAAATTGGCTACCAAATCATACAAATTCAACAAGGTTGGCTACCAAACCAAATCAAATCAACAAAATTGGCTACCAAATCATTTGAATGAGATGGACACCATATCAATCTACCCCTCCATTCTCATTCATCTAGAGGAGGAAGCACTATTTTCTAGTTTGAGTGCATGCCGACGAGTTCTTTGCATAGCTCGAACTTGTCTCTTGGTACCACCTTGGTCAACATATCTGTATGATTTTCACTCATGCAAATCTTTTTGACTTGAAGTGATTCATTCTCCACTTGCTCACGAATCCAATGATATTTGACATCAATTTATTTTGTTCTTGCATGGTACTTGGAGTTTTTGCTCAGGTCTATTGCACTCTGACTGTCGCAATAGACAACATACTCCATCTGTCGCAATCTAAGTTCTTGAAGAAATCTCTTAAGCCATATCATCTCTTTGCCAGCTTCAGTAGCCGTAATATACTCCACTTCAATTGTAAATAGTGTGACACACTTCTGCAACTTCGACTGCTATGATTTAGCTCCCCCTGAAAAAGTAAACAAATATCCAGTTGTGGATTTTCTGTTATCAAGGTCACCTACTATATGAGAATCTGTATAGCCCTTCAAAATTGGATTTGATCCACCAAAACATAAGCATTCATGTGAGCTTCCTCTTAGATACTTGAGTATATACTTTACAGCTTCCCAATGCTCTTTTCCTGGATTTTCGAGAAATCTGCTAACAACACCGACTGTATGAGCAATATCTGGTCGAGTGCATGCCATTGCATACATCAAACTTCCGACGGCAGAGGAATAAGGAATCTTGGTCATTCTCTTTTTTTCCCCGTTGTTGTTAGACACATCTTCTTGCTCAACTTCAGATGACCAGGAAGGGGTGTGCGAACCAACTTAGCACTTTTCATATTGAAGCGCTCCAGTACACATTCTATTCTCCTGTGACAAGTAAAGCTTCCTTTCGTTTCTCGAACGAGTAATTCTCATGCCTAAAATCTGCTTAGCATGACCCAAGTCTTTCATTGCAAAAGACTTATTCAATTGTTTCTTCAACTTGTCAATCTTGGAAGTGTTCCTGCCCGCAATCAACATATCATCCACATATAGCAAGAGGATGATAAAATCGTCATCAGAAAATCTTTGTACAAACACACAATAATCTGAAGAAGTCTTCTTGTAGCCTTACTCCTCCATAACAGACTCATACTTCTTGTACCACCGTATGGGAGCTTGCTTCAATTTATATAGACTCTTCTTAAGTTTGCATACAAGATTTTCTTTACCTTTTGCCTTGAAGCCTCCAGGGTGTTCCATATAAATCTCATATTCTAAGTCACTGTGAAGAAAAGCAGCCTTCACATCCATCCGCTCAATCTCCAAATCAAGACTGGCAGTCAAACCAAGAACTATCCGAATGGAGGACATTTTCACGATAGGAGAAAATATTTCGTCAAATTCAATACCTTTCCTATGACCAAATCCCTTGACAACCAATCTAGATTTGTATTTGGGCTTCAAACTATGTTCTTCAGCTTTAACTTTGAACACCCACTTGTTCTTCAAAGCTCTCATGCCCTTAGGCAATTTCACCAACTCATAAGTATGGTTCTCATGCAGAGATTTCATCTCATCTTGCATGGCTTCAATCCATTGATCCTTGTGCTCATCTTCTATGGCCTCTACATAAGATTCGGGTTCTCCCTCATCAGTGAGTAATATATACTCATTGGGTAAATAACGGAAGGAAGGAGTACGAGGTATAGAAGACCTCCTGAGTGGAATATCTAACTCATCCACAGCTTCGTGAGTATGAGCATCTACCTCATCAACATTAGCATTTTTATCACCATCACCATCAATATGTTGACTTGGAATATAGTTCTGGGCATCACCATCGTCATTGAGCCCACCAACGCTATCCGCATTTGTATGAGGAACTTCATCAAGATTAATTTAACCTTTAGAACTTGGAGATTTTAGCTTCTCCGCTTTGTTAATATCTTCAATGGTTTGATCCTTCACAAAGATAACATCACGGCTTCTCATGACCTTCTTCTCAATTGGATCATATAGCCTGTAACTAAACTCATCAAGGCATAACCAATGAAGATGCACTACCTTGTCTTGGCAGTTAATTTTGACCTCTCATCTTTAGGCACATGTACAAAAACTTTGCAACCAAACACTTTCAAGTAGTCATAGGAAACATCCTTGCCATACCAAAATTTGTTTGGAACATCACTTTGCAAATTAACCGTAAGGTATAGATTAATAACATGTGCAGCGGTCAACAAAGCCTCACCCCAAAAGGAATTCGGCAACTTTGCTTCAGAAAGCAAACATCTGACTCTTTCCATCAAGGTCCTGTTTATCCTTTCTGCTAAACCATTAAGCTGAGGAGTCTTAGGAGGAGTCTTCTGGTGTCTGATACCCTGTTGCTTGCAGTATTCGTTAAACGGTCCACAATATTCACCGCTGTTATCAGTACGAATACACTTCAGCTTCTTTCCAGTTTCTCTTTCAACTGAAGCCTGAAACTGCTTAAAGACACCCAACACTTGGTCTTTAGTCTTCAAGATGTAGACCCAAAGTTTCCTTGAACAATCATCAATAAATGTAGCAAAATAAAGTGCACCACCCAAAGTTCTTGTCTTCATTGGACCACATAAATCTGAATGCTCTAACTCAAGCAACTCTGTCTTTCTTGAAGGAGGATGCGACTGGAAAGAAACTCTTTTTTGTTTTCCAACCAAGCAATGCTCACATTTTTCTAATTTTGCACTTTCAAAATTTGACAACAATTTCTTCTTGGACATAACATTTAGTCCTTTCTCACTAATGTGGATAAGCCTCTTATGCCATAACGTTGAAGAGTTATGGCTCTCAACGACATTCACCATATCAACACAGGTAGAGGCCGTAGTTTAGTATTGACCACAACGCTTTTCCCCACGAGCCACAATCATGGAGCCCTTAGTGAGCTTCCACTTTCCAGCACCATTGGTACTAGCATATCCCTCATCATCCAAAACACCAACAGAGATCAAGTGCAAACGAACATCAGGTGCATGCTTTACATTGTTTAAAACTAGTTTAGTTCCAATACTAGTTTCCAAACAAATCGTTCCAATACCAGCCACCCTAGATACAGTCTCATTACCCAAACTCAAAGTTCCAAAGTCACCCTGAGTATAGGATGAGAAAAATTCCTTCCTTGATGTCACATGAGATGCGGCACCATTGTCCACAACCCAGCTTGACTCATCACAAGCAATATTTATAAGATCCGCATCAAGAACAGTAACAAGATCTTCTGTAGTGACGGTAGCCACATGATTGCCATCTTCTTTCTTTTCTTCCTTGTCTTTATTCTCCTTTTTCAAAATCCGGCAAAACTTCTTTGTGTGCCCTTTCTTCCCGTAATGATATCACTCAATATTTTTAAGTCTGCTTCTGGATTTGCTTCTATTATGTTCTCTATTTTGAGAACCCCGATTCTTGCTTCTCCCCCTAGAGTCAGTCACTAAGACATCTGATGAGGAGGAACCCTGAGATTTTCTTCCCATCTCTTCATTTAGAAGGCTGCTCTTGGCAAGATCCATAGATATCACACCATCTGGAGAAGAATTTGATAATGAAGTTCTAAGAATTTTCCAAGAATCTGGTAGGGAACCAAGTAAAAACAGGCCTTGAATTTCTTCATCAAATTTAATACCCATAGCAGATAACTGGTTCATGATCCTCTGAAAATTATTCAGATGATCTGTCATCGCGAAACCATCATGGTAATTTAAACCCAACATCTGCTTTATCAGAAATATCTTGTTGTTTCCAGTTTTTCGAGCATACAAACTTTCAAGGTGCTCCCATCGGGTTCGAGCATGTGTCTCCCCAGAAATATGGTTCAAAACATTATCGTCAACCCACTGTCTAATAAAGCCGCAAACCTGCCTGTGTAACAGATTCCACTCTTCATCTTATTTATTATCAGGATTTACAGTGGCGAATACAGGTTGATGAAAATTCTTGACAAAGAACAAATCTTCCATTTTGCCCTTCCAAATGGCATAGTTTGTGTCATTCAAAGTAACCATTCTACTAGTGTTGGCTTTCATCGTTTATCACAAATACAAATACTATTTATTATGAGACCAAAGTAATTCTTTTCTTATGTGGAAGTTCAGACTGGGCTGCAACCACAGAGCATACTCAGATAGAACCTTGGCTCTGATACCACTTGTTGGTAATAAACCCCGTAAAAATAGTATTCACGGTATTAGTGATAAACGCAGAACACTAAGTTATGGTTAAATCAGCAAGAATAGAAATGAAGCAATAATAACACCAAGATTTTACGTGGAAACCCTTCTGAATAAGGGAAAAAACCACGGCCAAGAAGAACAACTGAAATTACTATAGAGAGAAATTTTACACTGTATAGTAACGAGTAAAAATACTCCTAACACCACTACACCTTCAAAAGATATAAACACTCTTTTGCTTTTTCCACCCCATTACAATATCTCTCACACTCTATTTTTCTTCACAAACTATTTTCTTATAGTTTATGGAATACCTTGCTCTCTTTTTTCTCTCTTTGTTGGTGTGTTGAAATGAGTGTTAAAGCTCTCCTTTTATAGCCAAAACCTCACTCTCTAAAGCCTACAATATTTGACAATTTGCACACCCTTTTCACAATTTCAACAAGGTTGTTTACCAAACCAAACCAAGTCAATAAAATTGGCTACCAAATCATATAACTTCAACAAGATTGACTACCAAACTAAATCAAGTCAACAAAATTGACTACCAAATCATTGAGATGGACACCATATCAGTTGATACGCCGTAGTAATCGCTGCAAGAAAATTTCTTTGTTGTGCAGAAAATTTATCGCAGTTTACATAGTATGCTAAGGGATAGGGCATACCTGATATGATGTTGTGAAATAGATAAAGGCCAAAATAGAGTCAATATTTGGATCATATTAGTAACATAACCAGACAAATGGATTGGGCGTACACTGTGCTCGTAAGGGATTTTTCCATCCAAAGTTAAGAACGATGTTCGATTAATCAAATGACATGACGTCAAATACATTCCCCTAAAACTCTATAGGTAAATCACCTTTAAAATGCAAGGCCCGTGCTACATTCAATATGTGATGATGTTTTCTTTTCACTCTTCCATTCTAATGAGGATTTCTTGTACATGAAGTTTGATAATAACTCCGCACTCCAGAAAATATTTTTTTCATACGAGTAAGCTCTATTCCATTATCGGTCTTGAAATTTTAACTCTCTTATTGAATTGTCTCTCTATCATAGCAAACCATTTCGTCACAATTTGGCTACTTGACAAAGTTGTTCGGTAAAGTCCCCATAAATCAACAACAACAACAATAACAACTCAGTATAATTTCACAAGTGGGACCTGGGGAGGATAGTGTGTACGTAGACCTTACCCCTATCCTGAGATAGAGAGGCTATTTCCGATAGACCATCGGCATCCCTACCTCCAAGAACTCCCACGTTTCTTTTAGGGTGACTCGAACTCACAACCTCTTATTGGAAACGCTAGAAACTATAAAACTACTCAAAGGAAATTTTTCTCTCTTTTGTTTTGCCCGAGGACACACATCACAACTCTTACTCATAATGCTAAATTTTTTCTGAAAAGCTGCAACAAAAGTAAATTTAGTCTCTTGTAGAAAAGGATGTCCCATATGCTTGTACCAAAGATCCAACGAGTCAACACCACCTATTTTCAGAGCACACACCCTGACTTGTTCTAAAAATAGTAGAGTCCATCTCTTCGTTCACACACTCCAATCAACATCGAGGTGATACAATGTATAACACATAAAAGTTTAATGCGTAGGAAAATGAGTGATCCATCAATTGCAACATAGATATCAAATTGTATGTAAAGCCGGACACATAAAGAATATTTTTCAAAACCAAATTTCATACAAGTTTCGTTAAACCCTCGTTGGTGGCTACAACATTGCTTCCATCAAGCAAAGTAACAGGACATCTATATATTTTTCGCACATTATGCAATAATTTTAAACAACCTGTCATATGATTAGATGCCACGTGTCAATGATCCTTTATCATATTTCTTTTTGGTTCTAATGTGTTAATTTTTGAGGTTATGCCTCTTTTCCTCTCCCTAAATTGATCCTCTAACCTTTGAATCTTAGTGTTCAGTGGGCAATAAGGAAATATACAGATGAAAACGGAGAGACGCGACATAATTAAATGCTAAATTTAATAAGATAAAAAGTTGTAACATATTCCAAGAGGAAGATCATTATTGTTTTATGATATTTGTAAGTTCTATTAATAGACAGATATAATTTTTATAGATGAAAAATTTGTTTAAGTATTTGTCATATTTCTCCCTTTTATTTAGGAAAAATGCATAAGTGCCCCCTGACCTATACCCGGATTCCCAACTACACTTTTTCTTTGGGGGAATCCTATTACATCCCTAAACTTATTTTAAATGTAATTATTTGCACCCTAAAACTAGACAACCAAACTCTTGGCAAGTGGTGAGCTACACGCGCCCCCAAATGTATTTTTAGTACTTTTTTTTATTCTTTCTTCTTTTTTATCCTTTTTTCTTATTTCTTATTATTCTCATTTTTTTGGTTATTTCATTCTTTTTATTTTTGTTTCGGTCACCGACGGCATAAAATGGTGGTCGTCGGAATTTCACAAATACCATTTTTTTCCGGCGGAAGATTTTTATCCCGATCTAAGTGTGTTTTGTTTTATATATAAAATTTTTTCTTGAAAGTGTAATTTATGTGTGGGAGGAATAGTAAAAGAAATAAAAACGAATATAAGCTGAGAAAATTTTTTCCAGTTAAAATTTAAATATATCATTTTTTTCCGGCGTGGGAAGGTTTTCCGATGATGAATTTTTCCACAAATCTGAGTGTAAATGCTAATGAATAGATCTTTTTGAGAGTTTAATTTGTGCGTGAAATGAAAAATTGGAAGAAAAACGGTTAGACAAAGTTGCCGGTGAATGAGTATCCGCCGGAATTAGAGAAGAAACGAAAAAAAAAGTAAAATAAAAAAGACAAAGAAAAAGGAAAAGGAAAAGGAAAAAAAAGTAAGAAAAAATGGTAAAAAATGATCTGAAAATTGTTTTTTCTTGCTTCTCACTCTCCATTGGGAGAGTGAAATACACACACTTCGTCACGTCGGCGTTTAGGGTGCAAATAATTCCATTTAAAATAAATTTAGGGGGTAATAAGATTCCTGCAAAGAAAAAGTGTGTAATTGAAAATCCGGGTATAAGTCAGGGGGTACTTATGCATTTTTTCTTTTAATTATGGACTAATTTATAAAATGATCATTCGGTAATTTGTTGAGACCGTGCAAAGGCGGATAAATTATGTTGTGATTATTTCCTTCTTTGCTTAATCACCTCTACTTCCTTTATTAACCTCATACTTACACATAAGCACAGATCCCTTATTATCTTCTAACTCCTTATATAGAAGAATGAATAACTTAAAAAAGAAAAAGGATGACTGTATCAGATGATCATAAGAAATATTAAGAGAAAGGGAAAATAACAAAAAATCAGAGTATATCGCCAACAATGGTAACTTGCCTTCTTTTCTTTCACATGACAGTCTAAATATTCGTTTTTTTCCCACTGCAAAATAATACTACCAATATAGGGATAAAATTTGATAATGGAACCATTGATTTATTATGTACGAGTAGGGAAATCAAGTGAGTTACGATCAAGCAGATTCAATATTGGTGGAGCCACGGGGAGGCACTGGTGGATCACAATGGAATTACATGCTGAAAAGTCCCATTAAAGAAATATTGATTGCTCATGAAAATTGTATAGACTCCATCATCTTCAGAACAGTTACTGAACAAGGCACTACCATGGAGTCAACAAAGTTTGGAGGTGATGGAGGTCGAAGAGACAAGGTAAGTCCAAAATATTGTGGTCGACATATTTATTTCTCATGATTATCATGTTCTTCTCAAATTAAATTTGAGTCATGTCATAGCAATGAGCTTAAATTATGTAAAAAAATATTTATTAAGAGAATTAAACCAGTAATAGCAGATTATTCTTTTATCTTACAACCTTCAAGTTACCTTATCATGCTCATGATATGAAAAATCACGTTATAGGTCAACTTAATATGATAGTGTGGCAACATTTTGCATTTCAATTTCAGTGTACACAATGTAAAATCTATAGTTATATAAACATCTTTCAAGTCAAAGATATGAATGCACTAGTTACTTCATATTTAAGTTTGCCTCTTCCTTTGCATTGAGAGGATACAACTAAGTGTCCAAATTTGCTTTAGGTCACAGATTTCGAATCCTAATATGACATTCTTGCACTTTTATGAATTCTTGTCAAAGTTCCCAAGCTCTGCTACTTATTTAACCGATATGTGATTTGTAATATTCTTAGGTTGTTATAGAAGCAACTCCTTTGGAATATTTAACAGACATCAAGGGGACAATTGGACTTTTTTGTGGCCATAAGGTTATAAAATCTCTATGTTTTATAACAAATGCAAAGAATTATGGACCATTTGGGTGTGAGGATGGTGGAACCCCATTTTCACTTGTGATGAAAGAAGGTGTAGCTATTGTGGGATTTCACGGGCGTTGTGGAGCGTACCTTGATGCTATTGGTGTTTATTTGAAGAAACTTGATCCTCCCACTTCAGCAAACGAACATATGATTGAAGACATTGAAATCCGTGACGTATGTTATTATTCCTCCTTTTCTTAATCACCTCTACTTCACTTTCTTCACTTTATACTTCAGCAAACAAACCTATACTTCACTTTCTTCACTTTATACTTCAGCAAACAAACCTATGATTGAAGATATTGAAATCCATGACGTCCATATTACTTTTTCTCTTAATATCATGACTTGGACAAATTTGTTTCTTGTTTGTTTATTTTATTTCATTCTGATTAATTGTGACTTTATATTAAACTCGGAAAAAGCCTAAAAATGCCATTCAACTTCCAGAAAATGGTCTAGTCATGCCATCCGTTAAAAAAATGCTCATTTCATGCCACTGCCGTTACACATTTGGCCTATCCATGCCATTATTGACTAACGGCAGTGGCATGGACGGGCAAAATAAAAATTGAGCCGTTAGTCAATAATGGCATAGGGGAGCCATATGTGTAACGGCAGTGGCATGGAATGAACATTTTTGTAACGGATGACATGTATAGGCCTTTTCTGAAAGTTGAGTGGTATTTTTAGGCCTTTTCCCGTATTAAATTTAATTTCCTTCCGAGGAAAGTCCTGTCACATTCCAGAAACGACAACATTAAAGACTTTAAAGAACACTAGAAATTGGTCAAAAAAGCAAGAACTGCGTACTCTCTGTTGCAGCATTCTAAAGCCATATATCTCAGATTTTTCATCTTCAACATCAAGTAAAAAGGCTTGTCATTTGGTCTCTAATAAATCAAGAAAAGTGTGTTTAATTTTGGTACTCAGATTGGGAAATATTCTTCAAAAAACACTTACTACTTTTTAAGCATGGCTATATCTGCAAAAATGTTTTCTGCTATATATTCTTCTTTCTTCATTTTCTTTAAATTCTTACTTCTTTCTCCTGGTAAAGTTTTATGTGTTGTTTTATTCATCAGATCATGGAAAGAGGAAAACAAATTGAAGGAGAAAGAGAGAAAGGGGAATTAGCAAACAGTTTTGAGGTATGTCATAGTTATTTTGTGCTAGTAGTGTTGGTTTGAGGTGTCTATCCTACGAAGGTTAAGAATAACTATTTCTAATAAACTTTTCACCTAACTGTCTAAATCCATATAAAACGATTAATTTAAAGAACTAATTGAAGATACATAAATTATTAAAAAATTTATTAAATATATATGAGCTACATTATAATAAATATTTTTATGTATACAATATTTTTAAAATATACATATATAATCTCGTGTTGGTTTGGTTTCGATTTGAATTTTAAGTTAAAGTTTTATACTTTAGTACCACACAAGAGGGTGGGGTGATTTCTGTGATGTTCAATTTTTTCGCGTGCACAGATTATAGAAGGACATGGTTCTTCTATGTGTTTCTTACACGACGGTTGCAGAATAGTAAATGCAAAATGTATATATAGAACATAAGTAATCTACGTGAAAAACACTTTGCTCAAAAGGTGAAAAAATCACGACCTACTTTCCAGTAAGATTTTTTCCAATACTCCACTAAATCATTGAGCCAAAACAGAGTTTACAGAACTCTTGTAAACCTAAGGATTACCTCTAACCCTTTGTGGCAACCAGCCTCGGGTTGTTGCAACAACTTCAAGTTAACTCTAACTTGAACAATACGCTCAAAGTATCTAGTACAAGTGTTTCTAGAGAAAGCTGAAAGGTACAACTCAAAAGCCCTACTACAATTGAACTACAATAAAAGACAACCACTTGGAGCTGTTTCTTCTATCTAGTTCATGTAGCTTCTGGTTCGCAAAACTTGAATCACACAGGAATTGCTTGCAAAATACCTTGCTATTTTTCTCTCAACTCTTGTTTAATTTCAGCATTTGTGTGTCACCCGTAAAAGAGAACATCCCAGAATATATAGTGTTAGTAGAATAGGATTAACTAGAGTTCTAATTCTATACTCTTCCCTCGTGGAAGAGTTCTGGTTATCTTCAACTTGTAACTCCTTCCTTATCTAGGATAGAGTTCTCTTCAAGTAATGAGTCATGCTCCTTATCAATTGTGCAACCTTTTCGTTCAGGAGATATTACATATAACTACTTATGCTTGTCCTCTTTATGTGCATGCCTTGTCCTTGAATATGCCCGTATCCTGTGTACACTGTGTATGGATCTGGTTCACACATGTGTTCCTTTGTCAATCAACAAAAAAAATTTACTCACGCCAACAAATTTCCCTTTTTGATGACAACAAACTTTGTGCTTTTCATAAGCATGAAACCTATTTCAACTCACCTCAACATTGACACAATATTAGAACACTTTCTATTTTAAAGTCACAAATCATCAAGAACCGGGTTTATTACGTTATAAAGATCACAGTCCAAAGTAAAAAGCATAACATATCTTCCCCACTTTAGTATCATCAAAAAGTTGCATAATTATGTTAGATAACCTTATTTTAGCAAATCTTACTCATGGCCATTTAGGTTACCTCAAATGTAATCACAGAATCACGTATCATTATCAATGTAAGGATATTAGGCACTTGAAGAATACCTTCATTCTTCTCCTTTGCCTTTGCAAGCTTAGTCTTGAAAGCATCCCTCTCAATTTCTACTTTAGCCAGCTTCTTCTTCAGCCTCTCAATCTCAACATTCTTAGCCCCACTATCCTGCTACAAGGCTATCACTTTGATGTACACATGTGTCACGCCCCGAACATGGTCCTGGACGTAACACAACACTCGGTGCCTGACTATTCGTGATCGAGCGAATCAACTAGCTCGCTGAATCAACCTGCGATATGATAATATACTAAATGCGGGAGATAACTAACACATGCTGATATATTGGAAGTCTGAATGATATAAATCAATGTGTAAAACCACTAATACAAGTCTGAAACATATATGCAGTCAATATTGCTTAACATGAAAAGTATGTGACTCTGTCTAACGATTACTCTAGTATATGAAACCTCTAATGAAGTACTGAAAACACTAATTGTCTGAAAATACTAAAAACTGTAAGCTAATTATAATTCCCCGAAAGAACTGGGGATCACCAAACAACTGGTACGAGAGTCATAGCACTGTAAATCGTCAACCTATAACTCATTAGCTGCATCGTGAGATATATGCCCCGGGAAAAAAGGACGATAGTACATTTGAATTGCACTGGTATGTAAAGCAACTGAATGAATGAACTGCAAATAATGAAACTAAAACTGAGTTGATAACTAAGAATTGATCATTCATAACTGAAATGATCACTATTGAGACTGAAACTAAAATGATAACTGATACTTGAAATGATAACTGATAACTCATAACTGAAATAATAAGTAATAACCGATAACTGAAATGATATAACTGAACTGAACAAAGGAAGTAAGGATATGAATACTCCATCTTCTGAATGATGAACAACTTGTTTATCTAAATATTAAACTCTAGCCTCGGGCCAAATATATATATATATATATATATATATATATATATATATATATATATATATATATATATATATATATATATATATATATATGCACAAACTACAGCCTCAGGCACAAGTATACGTATACATATCTGTGCCTCAGGCCCATAATGCATAAAGCATAAACGGCGGTCTTAGGCCCAAATATGCATAAAGCATAAATTGCGGCCTCATGCCCAAATACATGTATTAAACATTCAGGGATTTAAAATCAGGAACTGAGAATCATACTGCAATACATGATACTGAAATAGTGAATCACACTAAGTTACATGATACTGGAATACTGAATCACATTGAGTTACATAATACTGGAATACTGAATAGGATTAGACTGAGACATGTATTCTTGAACTGATTATGAACACTAAAACTTCAATTGATTATGACATGTTGAGTAATCAATACTGAGACTCGGGGGAATCAAACCCAAATCTCTATATTGAATACGCACTGAGCTCACAACGTTCAGAATGAAAGTCATGAACGAGTTATGAAGCTAGAGAATAGAAGTTCTGCAACTATTCAAGGAAATAGGCTTAAATATATTTCGAGGCAATTAATAATGTTGTAAAAGAAACGTAGTGTAGGGAGAATCATTAACATTCCCAAACATAGAGAGTTAGCCGCATATACCTTGACTATGGTCCTTTAAGCATATCATAATGTTCGTCGCCTCTTTCAACAATAATCTATGTCAATATATATCAAGAGGAACCAATATTAGCACTAATGCTCATGTCTTAACCACTTAGGAATTTTATCAAACACCTTATGACGTAAAGCCTCAAAGCCCTTCGTAATTGGTCTTTTCATCACCAAGTTCTCATTTTACTACTTCTAGGTGATTCTATAATCCCAAATAGATGTAACTAACACCATTTCTTATAACCCAAATGTTTACAACAATCATGAGTCAAAAACCCAAAACCCTAGCATAGTTCATATGGTTCTATTTATAAAACCCATTTACTATTTTTCCAAAACTCATCAATTCATAGCTATAAATGGTTAGGGAGTTGAAACATTACCTCTTGATGTTCAACCATCTTAAATTCGAGTTCTAGGGTTTCTTTCTCAACAATGGTATCCCAATTAAATATATAATGATTTGAAGGACTTAACTATGTTAATAAGGTGTTGGGGAATTGACATCAACTTAGAATCAAAACTAGAATTTACCTTGGATAACTGAGGGACCTTGGGAAAGTTTGATTCTTGAGAGTTCTCCTTCCAGAGTAGGTTTTCATGTTTGGGGGTGTGAGGGATGAGTTATGGCCTTTAAATAGGAGAACATATCCCAAACTTGAAGAGGAACTAAACTTAACTCAGATAAGTAGCGCTGGCGCGAGGCACTATCAGGGGCGCCAAACTTACTATGCAAGGTGCCAAAACTATAGTGCCTTGCACTATTTGGGGTGATGAGGACGATATCGTGGACAATGCCTTGCTCTGTCTGTGGCGCTTAACTAACAGTGCCTTGCACTATCTGTGGAATTGAGGACGATGTCGTGGACAGTGCCTTGCACTGTCTGTGGCGCTGAACTTACAGTGCCTTGCACTGTCTGTGGCACTGAGGACGTACCTCCCATAAACTTAGTCGATTCTATGAAATTTTATGCACCTCACTCTCGGTATTGATTGTAAAACAATTGTTTCCATCCATACTCATCGCGATGGGGCTTCATATGTCTAAAAGATCACATTAATACTCATTTCACGCATCCACAACTAATCCGGATTTACGGTGTGTTACAACAGGCACCCTTTTGGATGAGCCAAGTTGTCATGACCCAAAATCCAACTAGCTCTGATGGTACCTAACTCAACCCTCTAGGTAAGCCAATTAATAACTATCTAATTCTAATGAAATTAATAAAAACTATCAAATAGAGAATTTAACAAATTCTTATACATTTTTCCAGAACTGGTAGTATAAATCATGAACTTCTAAGAATAGAGTTTACAAATCTGGTATGAAGTAAATACAACATCTGTTTGAAAAATACATAAAGAGAGATTTATGAATCTTAAGGCTATCATGAACAAGAGGCAGTTACAACAAGACCACAAATACATTTTCAAATCCATCTCCAACCGAATACAGCAACATCAACAGCCATCATCTGCACGCAAGGTACAAAAGTGTAATATGAGTACAACCCACCCCATGTATTCAATAAGTAACAAACATAATCTTAGGTTGAAAGTAGTGACGAGTTGGAAGAAAGGTCGGGCCCAACATACAATAACCAACAACTCAAAGCAAGTAATAAAAGAAGTAACTCAGAGATACAATACTCAGCTTTTTCATAGTTTCCCGAAAAATAGTTCTGCTTTTCAAGTATGTCAGTGAAAACCCA
The DNA here is from genome assembly GCF_000715075.1 of Nicotiana tabacum. Taxonomy (NCBI): domain Eukaryota; kingdom Viridiplantae; phylum Streptophyta; class Magnoliopsida; order Solanales; family Solanaceae; genus Nicotiana; species Nicotiana tabacum. The sequence continues at coordinate 6,105,836 of NC_134082.1, read as the reverse complement.
AATCCTTTACCGAATTGTCTAAAATATGAATAAGTTTGAAAATTATAAAAGCTTTCCCACAATAAATAAGATATTTCATTTTGTTTCCAAATAGCAAATGTGAAATACCTTTCTATATATACCCATATTTAAATATGTGTGAGAAGTCATGAATGACGTGATATCATACAACATGAGAAAAATGCATCTCTACGCATGTATGTCATGTGTGCATGTCAATGCCATGTATCTCAGAGATGAACTCATGTACTCACACTCTCAGAGTACTCAATCTCAGTGTCTCACCCTTTCTACTCATCATGCTCTATCACTCAGTATTGTATATGGCCAATCCGGCCTAGGGAAGATCCATCCCAAAATATATACATCAACTGACTAGTAGTCGCTCAGTACTGAGTAGGGCATAATCCAGCCCGTATGGAAGATCCATCCATAGGTATACAAATTCTTCGGATAAGATCCATGTCCAAGGAAGATTCATCCCCAATATAATTAACCGCGCTCACTGGGAATGTGTGCAGACTCCGAAATGACTCCTTCAACGCAAAGCTATCATAAATCAGTATTGTGGTATGCAGCTCGATTTCATATATGTGATCAATATAACATGTTGCGGTGTGTATCCCAATCCCATAATATCACTCACATTCATTCTTTCGGCCTCGCTCAGTCATTAATCTCTCCAGTCTCTATGGCTCGTAATGCCATAAAACTAGCCCAAAATGAGGATATGATATACCAATAAATGGTAATAGAGACTGGAATATGATATGCATATGAATCCATATGACTGAGTATATAATGCAATGAAAGCAGATAACTCAACAGCATAAATGACCTCAGCGGTCCCAATAGCATAATCATGTAGCCTAGACATGGTTTCTAACATGGGTCATAGCTCAATAGATCAAGTAGGTAAAATTTTTATAGTTACTGGTAACATCGGGCAGCTACACTGTACCACAGAAATAATGGAGTCACAATTCACACAGCGCACACCCACACGCCCATCGCCTAGTATGTGCGTCACCTTAACACTAATCACATACACATGTAATTTGGGGTTTAATACCTTCATCAGTAAGTTTAGAAGAGTTACTTACCTAAAATTGTGAAATACTTTATTCCAATAAGCCTTTTTCTCGTGAATTGGCCTCCAAACGACTCATATCCTATCACAATTAATTTGATTCAGTCAATACAAGTTATATGAATTAATTGCATATGAAAATTGCTGGTAAGGCCCACATCTCTGAACCTGACAAAAGTTATGAATATGAATGTCCATCCAACTACGAATCCAACCATACAAATTTCACCAAATTTCGACATCAACTCGACCCTCAAATCTTAAATTAAAGTCTTTGAAGATTTCTACCATTTCTAACCCAACCTTTACCCATTTGAATTTAATAATCTTCCCACAATCTTATTTGGTACATGTATGCAAAATTAATACTCTTACACACAAGAATCACACTCCTAAATAACCATCTTCTACCCAAATCCGAAATTAAAAATTAGGGTATGGAAACTTACCTCTTTGATGATGAACTTGAGGAATTTCTTGTTGGAGGCTTGGACAAGATTTTGATGAACAAAGTTCTTGGGTTTCTTCCTTTCTCTAGAATTGCTCACCACTCTCTCTCAAACATCAAAAACTCCCAAAAAATAAACCATAAACGAGTAAAATTAAATGGGGGTCAGGTAAAAAAAACCAGATTTGCACTGTCGCACTGCGTGAGGCGCCGCGGTAGTGAAAAATGTGTATGATAAATGTTTTTCAGAGTGTTCTGGAAATTCTCACATGCACACCTCTTGCGGCACCATGATAGTGTAAATTTCTGCGATCCTTCAGTAATAATATCGTCATAACATCTTCTAGAGAGTCCAAATGAAAAATGTTTTGAAGCATTAGAAACTAGACTCGAAGATCTTTTATTTGATAGATGGTGCATTACATAACTCTTTACATATATGAAGATATGCCCGTCGAAAGTTTGATCTTGTGCGTACTCATTTGGAACTTTAGTCTATCATGTAATTCTCTAATTTGACTTAGTGACTCTCCTTAGACCCCAAATTACTTACGGAAAAAGTCTAAAAATACCACTCAACTTTCAGAAATGGTTTATCCATGCCATCCATTAAAAAATTGCTATTTCCATGCCACTGCCATTAAACAAATGGATCATTCATGCCATTATTGACTAACAGCTCAATTTTTATTTGGCCTATCCATGCCACTTCCGTTAGTTAATAATGGCGTGGATGAGCCATTTCTTTAACGACAGTGGCATGAAATGAGCATTTTTTTAACGGATGGCATGGATAGACCATTTCTGAAAGTTGAGTGGCATTTTTAGGCCTTTTCCGAATTACTTACAATATGTCTCATGTACTTATTATCATACCCAATTGACATCCATAATATTAATACTCCTCATCTGCACACAAAATAATATATTTAGCGCACATCAACTTTCTTAATAGCTCTTAAGTACTTTGAAATTTTCCGAAGTCTTACATTCTCCCCTACTTAGGATCATTCGCTCTCGAACGAGAAGTAGAGTCCTCCCCTAAACACATAACATAACTATCTCTTATTTCGCACATCTCAATCTCCCGAATTTTTACTATCTCCCAAAATTTTCAGAAATTTCGGCAGAGTCTTATTTTTAATTGTGCCTATCTACTTGCCAGAGAATCACAAAAACCATACTAACAACATATCCACAATTAGACAAAGCATCACAATGCATATTAACAACACTAATTGCAATATTACAAGCATTATATTATCAAAATTGATACCTTGACATGAGTTGCTATAATCATAACAAATATAAAATATCTTCCGAGTTATAGTTTTTGGAATATAAAACCAAGTGAGAATATTTTCTTTTTGTAACACTTTTGTCCTTAGTCGAAAAGGGCTCCTCGACTCACAAACTTCGATATAACACATTCACGGAGGCAATCTCAACTCCTAGACTTATCTAACAAGGATGACAATTAAGTACCTCTCATAGGCCAATTATCCATTAACTTTACCTTCAGTAGTTTTCACCGGAATGATACATAAAAGATTTCCAACTACCTTCATTAGACATAGACACATAAAAACACAGAATACATGGAGGACAAAAATAAGGAGATATCATACTCATAGTTTAGCATATTCCCTTCAGGATTTCATAAAGCCTGATACAACTACACATACTTTACCCTTATTAAAAATTCACATAACATCCTCATGGAGAAAATATTGAGAATAACCCATTCTCTTTCTTCAACTCTAAATCTCTACGCCGAACACCCGAACTAAACCTTTGGCGACCTCCAACAATTACTCTTAGATATTCTAGTATAAAAAGGACCATAATCCTATATAAAATCATACAACATACTACATAACTCACATACTCACACCACCATTCCCGATCACAGTAACTACACAAAACCAACCAAGTACTAGTATTAAACTCCACATAACCGCATTCCAAAACCTTCATACACTACCGGTATTATTCTCCCACATATACAATAATCAAATTTGATAGTGCCCATTCTAGGTCCAAATGACCTTATATCACCAACACAACTATTTTAACTATTCCAGTGTAATTCCGCCCTTCCGACACAGAACATTATTTAAAACCAACTCATCAAATCCTATGAGAAGGCTATCTGTGTGTGCATGCACACAATATTTTTCAAATTGCCTGATAAGGGAATATCATAGCATGCAAAGGAAGAAAACAATTAATTCAATAAACGAGCGAGGAATCGCAAATCCCGCACGCTACACAGACAACTCATATGCTAACAATGGTACATGTATGGACAACTCACATGCCAATAATGTCAATATATTTGCATAGACAACTCGCATGCTAATAATAGAAGCCGCACGGATAAATCACATGCCAATAATATAATCTGCCAAATATAGTCTCAGGCCTCCAGTCCAAACATATCATATGGGAACATTTAAACATGTATACATGTATATGATGAGTGAGATAAGACTTTTATGTTCTTCGACTGGTATAAGTGACATGCTAAAGTGTAAGCATGTAAAAAGTGTGCTATCGTAGCTCAAATCGAAAATCATTCATCACTGAGGCATTTATCAAGTTCGTTCATGGATGTTAACCCCTATTTAGCCTCAAACACAACTCAAATAGCCCACACAATGTTACAATTATGAGAAAAATAATAGCTTAATGCTTAAAAGTCAATTTCAGGCTTATTATAGCCTAAACACAATCTGATATGGATAAATATCCCTCTAAAAGTCCTCAATGACTTAAACATAACACGTACTATTATCTATTTAACTTGGACATACCTTCATAGTCTATAGCCCCGAAATGATTTGCTTCTGAGAACTCCAATCCTTAAATTCATAGAATACATGAGCCACCGTAACTGATCCCAACTCCAACATTCGAATGACTAAAACATCCTTAATGCATGATTATCCTATTAGGAATATTCCATAATTCTTCCGTGCCACATAACAATAATTTGAAATCGGCATCCTATCAACCAGGTGAGTACAACAATACCAATGAATATATGTAAGTCAGAACACAATGCGCCTTCTGAAATGCACACCATTCTCGGTAATTACCGAGCAGTTATAACATTAATCTAAATATCTGAAGCAGACCATGTTATCCATATTTCATGACCTTCGCTCAAAACAGAACTAATACCTTGTACATGCAATTCTCAATCCCACATGACACACCACCTCTATTAGACCACCATATAAAAAGTACGAGAATTTCATATAAACTCTGAGTCACCTGTAGAATACATACTTGATTAGTTAGAAATATTGCACATGCTCTCTTCCAAGATGAAATCATAATACATAACACGTTCCTCACACCGATAGAAAACGTTCGGCTCAAACCATGGTAATAACCATCAAGAACACTTTGAAATCTGTTTGCACATAACCAAGCTATCAAAACTGAATTCCTCTAACTCAACCAAGACACGTAGGTTACCAAACCCAAGAATATTGCCACCAAAACATCTGTAGAGCATCACTGCATCATAATTACCAGCATAAATATCTCAACTGAGACACCCACTCTCAAAAGACCTTATGTGGACGTAACTGTTCTTTTACCTGTCTTATATTGGAATGTAGAATCCATAGTCATACTGAATTACTGCGAGTCCCAACATCATCAAATGCAAGCCCCAGAATCTATCCATACACAATCCCAAAATTTATATTTCAATTGCTACATATAATCATCGGACCCATTAGAACCTTCTCAAGAGTCACCCACTCTGCTTAATTCTAATTTGTGCTGGCCAAACGGGCAGAACGATATGTGCCCCATTAATATACAAACAAGTAACCTTGCTTTAACACTACCGATCAAATTGATTCTTCATGCTCACTACATTATTCACAAAAAATCTTAATCATTGCATGATTTTTCATATTTTCATAAGTGCATTATGTCTCGTACTATGGAAATTTCCCTACTTGAGTCATCCTCGATCTCAGCCCATGTGTCACGACCACAGTTTTCCCTCCGTAAACTATCATGACGGCACCTATTCTCTACGACTAGGTAAGCCTAACAATGCGGAAAATAACTAAACTTGCGAAATAACTAGTCAAAAGCCATAAATAACTAAAGGAAACAATATTTAAATGTCGTTGGGCATATACACACAACTTCTTAATAATTTGATACACTATCCCAGAACCCGAAAACTCACGGATCCACAAGCTGAGATAAACACTACATAGCTCTAATCTCCAGAATGTCTAATAGGAACAGAAAGTACAGAAGGGCTAAATACTAAGTGCAGGAATAGAAAGAGACTTCTCGGTCTGTGGATGTGGCAGATGTACCTTGAAGTCTCTAGAGTAGTTGCATCCTCCAAGATGATAGACCTGAGTAGGGGTACCTGGATCTGCACATGAAAAACATGCACAGAAGAGGCATGAGTACACCACAACGGTACTTAGTAAGTGGCAAGCCTAACCTCGTTTGGGTACTGAGGTTAAATACAATACAAGGGTTAACAGTGTGAAATAAAACAGTATAAATAAGTGCAACAATAATAAATGACATAGAATTGACAAAACAACCACAACTAGAACAGAGACAAAACAAGCCACGGAAAGAAATACAGTTCAACACGTAGATAACAATCGGGGCACCTTCCAAGATACCGTCCTGTAGTGCCAATTACAACTATCCAATGGATCTCCCAGGATACCATCCCGTAGTCCGTCGTATATATATGTCCGAAGGATCTCCCGGGATCTACCGGAATCCCGTTTCGTAGTCCCAAAAGTAAATAGCTAGTACTGGGGAAATCTACCGGGTGTATTCCCGTAGTTCCACATAACTGCAGGGGGATCTACCGGGAATCTAACCGATAGTCCCAAAGTAATTGTGCAGGGGGATCTACTGGGAATGTAACCCGTAGTCCCAAAGTAAACAGACAAGGGGGGAGCTACCGGAATCCCACATCCGTAGTCCCAAAATAAATATACAACAGCAGCAGGAAGATATATAGAAATGGCACAAATTTCATATTAAGGCAATAAGTGATTCTAGCCTAGCATGCTGCACAGAATTCAAGTAAGGCAGGTTGAATCAAATAAAGCAATTAAATCACTTAGACATACTTTCCTAAGCTAACAACAGGCTTAATAGTGCAAGAAATAGAAACAGGAAAGGAAACATACTAGTAATTACTTAAAGAAAACCGGATTTCCAACAATTAGCACAAGTAAGCACTTGTCACCTCACGTACAAGACATTTCAATTACCAAATATACCAATCCTAAGGGGAAAGTCCCCACACAAGGTTAGACAAGCCACTTACCTCGATGCCACGAACTCGATTCATGATTCAACTATAGCTTTACCCCTTGATTCCACCACCAATTCGTTCGTATCTAGTCACACGTTACTTAATTACATCAATAAACGCTAAATGAATCAACCACAATGCATGAAAATGGGTTTTCTAAAGTTTTACCCAAAAAGTCAAAAATCGCCCCCAGACCCACATGGTCAAAACCCGAGGTTCGAACCAAAACCCGATTATCCGTTCCCCCACGAACCCAAATATATAATTTGTTTTGAAATCGGAGCTCAAATCAAGGTCAAAATTCTCAATTTTTGAAAAACCTAGGTTCTACCCAAAACACCCAATTTTCCCCGTAAAAATCAATTATTTTAAGTTGAAATTATGTTAAAAGATGTTAATGATTGAAGAAAACTAGTTAAAAATCACTTACAATTGATTTTGAAGAATAGTTGTTCTTGGAAAATCGCCCAAAGGAGTTTGTGTTTTGAAAAGATGTGAAAAATGGGTTTAAAATCGTCTAAGTATAAAGTTGCAGGTTGCAGGTATGGGAATTGCGAACAGGGGTTTGGAATTGCGAACCCCGACCTCTGCTAACTTGGTAATTGTGAAACAGGGTTCGTAAAAGCGAACCCTTCAGGAAAGCTGGACCTTCGCATTTGCGAACAGTTTGTCGCATTTGCAACTTGGGAATTGCGAAGACAGGGTCGCATTTGTGACCCAAGGTTGAACAGGGGAATTTTGCATTTGCGATCAAAGTATCGCATTTGCGAGCAAGACGGGCCTGGGCTGGTTTCGCATTTGCGATCCAGCCTTCACATTTGTGAGCTCGCATTTGCAAGTGCGAAGCCTGCAAGCCTGGGCACACTAGCTAAAATCTGCAACTGTCTAAGTCTAAAAATCCACCCCGTGGCCTATCCAAAACTCACCCGAGCACTCGAGGCTCCAAACCAAATATACACACGACCTCAAAAACATATCACAGACTTATTCGTGTAATCAAATCACCAAAATAATATCATCAACATCAAATTAAATCTCAAAATCAATGAATTCCTCAAAACTTCTTTAAACATCAAATTTTGCATTTACAGTCCGAATCACATCAAACGAATTTCGTTTCTTACCAAACATCACAGAATTATCTTAAATCATATATAAGACATGCACCGGGCACCAGAACCAAAATACGGGCCCGATACCAACACGTTCTAATCAAAATCCATTTCCAAACCTTATGAACAATTTCAGAAAATAATTTTCTTCAAAAATTCATTTCTCGGGCTTGGGACCTAGGAATTCGATTCCGGGCACACGCCCAAGTCCCATATTTTTCGACGGACCCTATGGGACCGTCAAATCATGGGTCCCGGTCCTTTTACCCAAAACATTGACCGAAGTCAAATTAATTCATTTTATAGTCAAAATTTATCATTTTCACAGATTTTCAAATTTAGGCTTTCCGGCTATGCGCCCGGATTGCGCACCCAAATTGAGGTGATGCTAAAAGAGGTTTTAACGCCTCAAAATGCAGAATTTATTTTGAAAACAAGTGACGACCTTTTGGGTCATCACACCATGCAGTCATGACTGCTCCACAAGTATGTCTCGGACCAAAACCTAAATATAACCTATAACCATAAAATCAATTTTTTCAATAGCATTCTCCCCTAATAGCTGAAAGCCATAGATCAAAATATTTAATAATTTACAATACCCATATTCAATAACTGCCATAACACTGTAGTGCAATTTAACTAAATTCTTCACAAGCTCATGCAATAAAAACCCTGTAGTACTTCAATTCATTTTCTAAGATCGTCTTCATTCTTGTGATAGCCAAGTCAACTTTCTCAACTAATTTAAATTCAAATCTTGACACAATTTAATTTGTCCCACAATTTAACCACGTGATAGATGATTCAAAACACTCATAACTCAAGACTATACATCAAATCAAATCTCAAGCAAACTCATTTCATCACAATCAAACCATCTCAACACATCCCGTTGTTGCCACATACTCGTCATATAGCCATTCGACCGCTCATCGAGGCATATATTTTAACTCATAAGGACACTATCAGGCACATAAGTCCAATGCACAAGTTTTCACAACTCAAACTACCGAGCCTAAGTTGCGGTCTACACCTGGCCCCAAGTCATCCAGACTAGCCCAACACAAAAACATAGAAAACACATCTCGTACCTCGTTTATAGAACCACACACTATCGATGCACAACTAAAACCAAGTGTTCACATACGCATATGAGTGAGTGGAAGAAATTCAAAGAGGTACGCTTCAAGATGAATCAATGTCGCACAATAGGGAAAGAAGGATGGAACGTTTTATCCTAAATGTCCTGTAGCCTCTCGAAGATAATTATGGACATCATCATACCGATTTGCAAGACTCTACTAGACACTTGGTCATGACTCGTGAGACCTATATACCCTAGGGCTTTGATACCAGTGCGACCAAAAATCCAACTAGTTGTGATGTAACCTAACCCAACCTGATAGGTAAGCCAATCAACAACTATTCAATTCTAATGAAATTAATAAAAATAATCGAATAGAGAAGTTAACTAAATCATATACTTCCCAAGAACTGGTGTTACAAATCATTAGCTTTTGACAATAGAGTTTACAAAGCTGGTATGAAGTAAATAAAACATCTGTTTGAAAAGTACATAAATAGAGTTTTATGAAACTCAGGCTACCATTAATAAGAGGCAGCTACAATCGAAATACATGTATATCTTCAAAAGCTCTCATTGAACACAACAACATCAGTATCCATCATCTGCAAGCAAGGTGCAGAAGTATAGTATGAGTACAATCGACCCCATGTACTCAATAGGTAACAAACCTAACCTTAGGTTGAAATAGTGATGAGCTGAAACAAAGGTCAGGCTCAAGATTCGATAGCCAACAACAATTCATAACAATGCAAAGCAAGTAATAAAAGAAGTAACTCAGAGATAAAATACTCATCTTTTTCATAGTTTCCCAAAAAATATTTCCGTTTTTCAAGTATGTTAGTGAAAACCCAAATCCTTTTCTAAAATCGTCGAAACTATGAAAAAGTTAGAAAACTATGAATTTTTTTCTAAAAAATCCTTCCCACAATAAATAAAATGTTTCATTTTCTTTCCAAATAGCAAATATGAAATACCTTTCTATTGCCATATATCAATATGTGTGACAAGTGATGAATGATGTGATATCGTACAACAAGAGAAAAAATGCATCTATATGCATGGATGTCATGTTTTCATGTCAATGTCATATATCTCATAGATGAACTCATATACTCACACTCTCAGAGTACTCAATCTCATTGTCTCACACTTTCTGCACATCATGCTCAATCACTCAGCGTTGTATATGGCCAATCCGGCCTAGGGAAGATCCATCCCGGAATATATATATATATATATATATATATATATATATATATATATATATATATATATATATATATATATATCAACTGAATAATAGTCGCTTAGTACTTAGTAGGGCCCAATTTAACCTGTGGGGAAGATCCATCCCAGGTGTATAAATACTTCTGACAAGATCCATGTCCAGGGAAGATCCATCCCCCAATATAATTAACCGTGCTCACTAGGTATGTGTGCAGACTCCAAAGGGACTCCTTCAGCCCAAAACTATCATAAATTAGTATAATTGTTGCGGCATGCAGCCTGCTCCCATATATGTAATCAATATAACATGATGTGGCGTGTAGCCTGATCCCATAATATCACTCACAATCATTCCCTCGGCCTCATTCAGCCATCAATCTCTCCAGTCTCTCTGGCTCATAATGGCATGAAACTAGCCCAATATGAGGATATGATATGCCAATGAATGGTAATAGAGACTGAGATATGATATGCATATGAATGCGTATGACTGAGTATATAACGTAATGAAAGAAGATAACTCAACACCAGAAATAACCTCAGTGGGTCCCAACAGAATAAGTATGTATTCTAGATATGGTTTCTAACATGGTTCACAACTCAGTAGTTCAAGTAGGAAGAAATTTTGTGGTTACACATAAGATGATCAGACACTACACAGTACCACAGGAATAACATAGTCACAATTCACATGGTGCACGCCCACACGCCCGTCACCTAGCATGTGCATCACTTCAACAAAAATCACCTAACACGTAATTCGGGGGTTCACACCCTCAACACTAAGTTTAGAAGAGTTACTTATCTCAAAACATAATACTATTTATTCCAATAAGCCATTTTCATGCAAATCAGCCTCTGAACGACTAGTATCTAATCAAAATTAGTTTGATTCAGTCAATACAAATTATAAAAATTAATTCCATATGAAACGTTTCCCAACAAAATCCGAAATTACACCCAAATATTATCAGTGGGGCCCATATCTTGGCACCCGACAAAGTTATGGAAAACGAATGCCTATCCTACCACGAATCCAATCATACAAATTTCACCAAATTCCGATATCAACTCATCCCTCGAATCTTCAGTTAAAGTCTTTGAAGATTTCTACCATTTTCACCCAACCTTTACCTATTTGAATTCAAAAATCTTCCCTTAACCTTATTGGTACACGTATGTAAATTTAATACTCTTACACCCAATAATTACACTCCCAATTAACCATCTTCCACCCAAATATGAAATTAAAAACTAATGTATGGAAACTTACCTTTTTGAAGAACTTGAGGGATTTCTTGTTGGATTTCAAGGCTTGGACAAGATTTTGATGAATAAATCTTTGAGTTTCTTCCTCTATCTAGAATTGTTCTCCCCTCTATCTAATACATCAGAAACTCTTAAACAATGAGCCCCAAACGAGTTAAATGAAATGGGGGTCGGGTTAAAAAAATCCAGATTTGCACTACTGTGCCACGTGGTGTGGCGCGGTAGTAAAAAATGTATCTGGAAAACATTTTTTGAAGTATTCTCGAAATTTCCACAGGCGCACCGCATAGGACGCCACAGTAGTGTACGTTTCTACTAGCATTTGGTAATTTGGTCATAACATTTTGCAGGAGTGTCCAAATGACAAACCATTTGAAGCGTTAGAAACTAGACTCGAAAACATTTTTAAAACATCTCATCTGATATATTGTGCATCACATAACTTCTTACATATATGTAGATATGCCTGTCCAAAGTTTGGCCTTGTGGGTGCTCATTTGGAACTTTAGTCTATCATGTAATTTTCCAACTTGACTTAGACTTAGGCCTCTATTTAGACCCCAAATCACATATAATATGCCTCGTACACTTATTATCATATCTAATTGATATCCATAATATTAATAGTCCTCGTCTGCACAAAAAATAATATAATTAGCGCACATCAACTTTCTTAATAACTCTTAACTACTTTGAAACTTTTTGGGGTGTTACACAGGTTCTTTGGGAACATCATGGACTTCATAGTCATATGAAGTCAAGGTGTTGGCTCTAAAGTAATTTTTGCTTGTGCTAACATTCCATTTCTTGAGGGGAACCTTGAAGTGAGCAAGCACAACTGTGAGAATGAACACATAGGGTATGGCATAAGTTTTGTTTCCAGTGAGTATGGAATAAGTTTTAGCTTCTTGTAATTATTGTACCCTTCAGTAGGTACTCTTAGAATTTCTCCCAATTCCTTGGCATCAAAGCTCACAGTCACCCCGTTCACTACACTGGTTACCCTGTCACTCTTGATCTCACAATTAACCATGAACTTCACAATTTCTTCTTAAGCTAGTTTTCCTTCCATCTAAAGGACCATATCCTTCCATCCATGAAATTCTAGCTTCTCTAGTAGGATCACCATTCCGTCCTCCTCCATGTCCTTGAGGAGTCAACCCTTGAAAATTATTGTTTTTCCAAACTTTCCCATTTCTTCTTCACTATCTTCTTTCACTACTTTCACATTCCTTGTTTTCCTGGAAGACCTAGTTCTTTTTGCCAATGTAGTAGGCTCTATATTAGCAATTTTGAAGGGGTCTTCTTTTTAGAAGTTATTATTTACTTCACTTTTGGACTCACAACCTTCATCTCATCTACCTCGTCTTCATCGTGAAGGACAAGGTCCATCTCCTCAATCTCAATTTCTTCAACCGATTCACTCACTTTCTTCTTTACATTTATAACAACTTTTCTTTTACTCTCTTCTAGGGCCTTTTCAAGTTCAGCCTCACTCTGCTTCCTCTAACTCCTTGTAACTCTTCCTCTTGTAGGAGGAGTCTCCACAGGTATAGAAGAGGCAGTCTTTCTCTTCTTATATGCCCTAACAATTCCAGGGATTTAAACTCCCGAAATTTTCTTCTTATTTGGATTGTAGCTATCAGACACCCTTTTTAGTAAATTTTTGAGGGTTCCTTCACATATAGAACAAGTTCTTGGAACCTCTTCCTCAACTTAACAATCCCCGAAGTTGCAAATGCATCTCCAGATGAACTACCTCCTTCTTCTCTCCAACTTTCTTCCTCATCAACAACTTATTCACTCCAGAACACCATTACATCTGTTTCTTTGGTCAACCCAATAAGAGTAGGTGAAAATTCAACCACTCATTCGTTTCTCTTTCCCCTTACATATCCTTGAACGCCCTCACTCTCTTTTTGTTTTTCCTTTTTGTTTTACCACCAATTTCACCAGACTCAGTAGTCGCTACCCAAATAACAGTACCAACAAGAACAAAGGTTACCTATTATGTTTCATACGAAACAAGTTCTTCCCCCTCAGTTGCTGAACTTAGATGCAATATTTACCCCAGAGGTTACCTTTTCTGTTTCATACGAAACAAGTTCTTCCCCCTCAGTTGCAGACTTGAAAGATTCTTCCGATTTTTGGGGTTTGTCTACTTGACTTGCTTTTAATTGCTCATTTAATTTCATGGATAGTTCACACCTAGCCAATGTCTTACAAGCAAGAATTTTTAATCATACTTTCTTGGAGGTAGGGGTGGTTTAAGGTGTGGGTGGTGATTCTTTGGGTGGTGAAGAAGGGTTTTTAGAAGGGTTAGCCATTGATGTGAGTGGAAGAGATGTGTGTGTAGAAGATATGAGAGAAGATAGAGAGAATTATTTTACGTCTTCCAAGATTAGAAGTGAAGAAATGGTTAAAGGCAAATCAATTTAAAGAGGGAGAGTTCGAGTGGGTAACATTTGCTTTTTGATGTTTAAGGGTCTAATCAAACTGGGAAAGTTAGTTTGAATGGATGTTGGACTTTTCCCTAGAATTTAGGTAATTATGGTATGTGAGACTCCTTTTTGTGAGACTGGTTCATTTGTAACAGATAGACTTGAGGGAGACTGAGATTGAATGGGACTCTCTTTATATCATGATCCAAATACAATTATTTCAAAATATGCGGAGCAGAGAGTATATACAATGTAATTTTGATGAACCATATTCTTCACTGAGAATTTTCTTGTCTATGTATGAATTTTCCAAGAAACTAACGATAATATCATTAGAGATTAATGTGATATTTTAGCACGTGAAAAAAAAGTATACTGATAAAAGTATGAGACGGAGCAAAATCTAATCTAATTATTTACAAAATTCACAAATTATCTAACCAATTATTGAGTAAGAACCGGTTCCTTTTAGGTGATCTTAATCATCCATAATTGTCACAATCCAGAATTTCCACCTTTGGAACTGTGATAGTGCCAAATATTTCACTTGCTGGGCAAGCCAATCGTATGCCATTTTAAACAATTCAAGTAATAAAAACCCATTTAAATTGAAAAAAATAAAATGATTGCACAAAGGTAAAATAACCAAAAATATCTAAGTACAACCCCGCACCTGGAGTCAAAAGTGTACGAGCTACTAGAAGTTCTACAAACAGAGTCTGAAGTAAATACAATTGTTTCGAATGAAATGAACAGTGCATGATGAAAGAGGAAGGTGACTTCAAGGTCTGCGAACACCAGAAGATCTACCTCAAGTCTCCAAATGTGATAATCAGAGTTGATGCACCTCATGTACCACTGGTACCCGTACCAAATTCAGCTCAAGAAGTGCGGAGTGTAGTATGAGTACAACCGACCTAATGTACTCCGTAAGTGCCGAGCCTAATCCTGACGAGGTAGTGACGAGGCTATGATGGGACACACATGTAATTAAACTTGTACAAATGTAGATATATATTAACATAGCAACAAATAGAGAGTAAATGCATACGATTCAGAGGAGACATGCAAAGGAGGGAAAGATATGATAAGTACAACAGTAATGACGACACAAATCAATCAAATAAATCATCAACCAATGAAAACGAATAAACATAATGAATAAAGATGGAACGACAATACCATAGTGCTTTTACTCTTAAACTCACCATGAAACGATAATAATAGCATGACATCGCCCTTCGTGCTTTTACTCTCAACCTCACCAAGAAACGATAAATATGGCACGACATCACCCTTCGTGCTTTTACTCTCCTCCTCTCTGTGTATTAATTAATAAATGAAGCAACAAATGGAAAGACATCACCTACGTGCTTTAACACTCTCCCTGACCATGTAGTAATGAATATAATATAAACATTCAAAAGATAGATAATTCAAGAATAAACCTTACGTCAATAATGGTTCCAAGACACCAAACCTCAACTTCCTAAAATACTCAACCATAACAATTAATTCCTAAAAATGGAAAGAACTATCAAGCAACCAATAATCTAGTCTAAGCATGAGTGTCATAATTAAGTAAGGTAATAAATCATAAGGAAACAAGTAACAACAACACATTTTCATCACCTTACATATACATTGTACTCACACATTTAAACACATAGCAAATAGGTAAACAAGTCCTAATCCTTCAAGTCAAGGTTAATCAGGATACTTACCTTACTCCGCAATCAACTTATAGCTCTACCAGAGCCTTTCCTCTAGAATCTACCTCTAAAAAATTGTATCTAACCAAACCAATTCGATAACGTCAAATAATGCAAAGGGAATCAATTACAATACATAATGTTAGGAGTTTTACCATTTTCCCAAAAAGTCATAAAACGTCAACCCATGCTCGCTAGGTCAAAACCTAAGATTCGGACCAAAACCCATTTACTCATTAATACCCCCCCATCCCCGATCCCGATTATGTATTTTGTTTCAAAATCCAACCCCAAATTGATATCTAACTCTCGAATTTGCCAAAAAAAAAACCCAGCTCTCCCCAAGTTCCTAGTTTTCTACCATGAAAGGACAAAGATTAAATCTAAAAATTAATGGGTGATGTTAGAATGGAAGAAAATGAGTTAAAGTATGCCAATCTTTGAATAGATGATGAATTTTCTCTTCCAAATCGCCTCTAGGCTAAGCTCCAATAGAAAGATGGTGAAAATGGATGTTTTTGAAGCGTTTAAATGACTGGGCAGTAGGTGTTCATCGCATTCGCGAAGGTCACTAGCCAGTTGGCTTATGCAATCATGAATTACTTTATGTGTTTGTGTAGGATTAGCCACCCAAGCCTTCGCGTTCGCAATCCTGAGCTTGCATTTGGGTAGACTAAGCCCATTTCCCAGCCCTTGCCTATCTAACACTATGCGTTCGTGATTGAGTGGTTGCGTTCGTGAAGAGCAGACCCCCCACCGCTCTACGTTTGCGACCAAGGTCTCGCATTCGTCATGAATGAAATCCTCCCTAGTCCCAGATTCCCCTTAGCGATCGCGAAACACATGACACCAGATACTAACATAACCTAAAAACTAGAATTTTTCCTTAAGTTCAAAACACACTTAGCCTATTTGAAACTCACCCGAGCCATCGGGGTTCCAAAACAAATATGCACTCAATTCCAAAATTATTATATGAACTCGCTTGCATGATCAAAATACCAAAATAACACTTAGAAATACGAATCAATCACTCAAATGGATGAAATTTTTAATAAAACTTAAAAAAATTCATTTTAACAACCGGACGTCCGAATCACATCAATGGAACTCCATTTTGCACCAAAATTTAAAGAAAAGTCTTAAATAGTCATGAATGTATACCAAGTTCGAGAATCAAAATCTCGACCAGGTAGCAACTAAGTCAAATTTTGGTCAAACTTGAATTTTATTTAAATCTTTAAACTTATAAAATTTCAACAAATTATGATATGTCTAGCTAGGGATCTCCGAATTCAATTTTCGTCATCTGTCCAAGTCCCAAATCACAATAAAGACCCACCATGACCGTAAAAATATAGATCCGAGTTCGTTTGCTCAAAGCGTTGACGAAAGTCAACTCAAAATTAGTTTATAAGGCATGGTTTCACATTTTAATCACTATTTCACATAAAAACCTTCCCGAAAAAAGGAACGGTCTGTACACGCAAATTGAGGAAGGCTAAAATAAATTATTTGAGGTTTCAAAACACAGAATTATGGGTTAGAGCTCTAGATAACCTATCGGGTCATCACATTCTTTACCTCTAAAACAAACGTGCATTCTCAAACGGACACAGAAAAGTACCTAGACAATTGAAATGGTGTGGACATCTACTCTGCATGTCCAACTCGGACTCCCAAGTGGCCTCAATCAGCTGACCTTTCCACTACACTAAAACTGAAGCATAGGTGATAAATCTTAATAGTCGGTCCTACCAGGATAGAATAACTATCGACACCTCCTCTTAATTCAAATCATTGTCTAACTGGACTGAAATGAAATCTAACACACGGGACAGATCATTGTGATACTTCCGGATCATAGACAATGGCACACCAGATAGACTGTTGATAAACTAGGTGTCCATTCGAGCTTGTGGGCCACCTCACCCACTCTCTGAAGAATTTTAAAGTGTATCATATACCTAGGGCTCAACTTTCCCTTTTTTCCGAACCACATCACACCTTTCATGGGTGAAATCCAGAGCAATGCCCACTTTTCAACCATGAATGCAACGTCACAAACTCTACGGTCGGCATAACTCTTCTACCTAGACTCAGTTGTGCGAATTCGATCTTGAATAATCTTGAGCTTGTCCAAGGCATCCTGTACCAAATCTGTACCCAACAACCGAGTCTCCCCCGGCTCAAACTATCCAACTAGCAAACGAACGCCTTCCATATAATCCCTCATAAGAGCCATCTGAATGCTCGACTGCCAGCTGTTATTATAGGCAAACTCCACAAGCAGAAAGAACTGATCCCAAGAACCCCTGGAATCCATAGCATAAGCGCAAAGCATGTCCTCCAATATCTGAATAGTGTTGTCGGACTATCCATCCATCTAGAATGAAATGTTGTACTCAACTCAATTTGCATGGGCAACTCACTCTGTATTGCCCTCTAGAAGTGCGAGGTTAACTATATATCGCGATCATAAATGATAGACATAGGCACACCATGAAGACGGATGATCTTGAAGATGTAGGTCTCATCCAGCCACTCTAAAGAATAGGCACTTGCCACATTAATGTAATGTGCTGACTTGGTCAGCCTTTTCACAATGACTCATACAACATCAAACTTTCTCCGCTTATGTGGGAGTCCAATAACAAAATCCATAGTGATACTCTCCCACTTCCACTCAAGAATCTTTAACTTCTGAATCGACCCACCAGGTTTCTAATGCTCGTACATTAATTATTGACAATTTAGACACCAAGCAACATATGAAACTATATCTTTTATCTTTGTCTACCAATAATGTTGTCACAAGTCCTGATACATCTTGGTTGTACTCGGATAAATAGAATATAGGGACCTGTGGGCCTCTTCAAGAATCAAATCACGAGGCACATCCACATCAGGGATACAAATTCAGCTTTTCATCTTCAATACCCCAACATCTACAATAGTAACGTGCTTGGCACAACCGTGCCGCAATGTGCCATTAAGGACAAGTAAATAAGAATCATCACACTGGCGTTCTCTGATGCGCTCATACAAGGAGGATAGAGCGACTGTGCAAGCTAGAACACGTGTGGGGTCTGAAACATCTAACCTCATGAACTTATTGGTCAAAGGCTAAACATCTACTGCAAGAGGTCTCTCACCAACTGGGATATATGCAAGACTTCCCATACTCATTGCCTTTCTACTCAAGGCATCGGCCACAACATTGGCCTATCCATAGTGATACAAAATGGTGATATCATAGTGTTTCAACGGTTCCAACCACCTACCCTTACTCAAGTAGAGATTCTTTTGCTTGAAATAATGTTGTAGACTCTGATGATCCATGAACATATCGCACGATACATATTATAGATAATGCTTCTAAATCTTTAATGCATGAACAGTGGTTGCCAACACTAAGTCATGAACATGGTAGTTCTTGTCACGAACCTTCAACGGTTGTGACTCATATGCGATTACCCTGCCATACTATATCAATACAGCATCGAGCCCAATACAAGATGCATCATAATACACCGTGTAAGATTACGAACCTGTGGGCAACACTTATACTAGTGTCGTAGTCAAAGCAGTCTTGAGCTTTTGAAAGCTTAACTTACACTCATTCGATCATCTGAATTGGTCACCCTTCTAGGTCAATCTGGTCAATGGGGTTGGTATATACGAAAACCCCTTCACGAATTGGCGGTAATAACCTGCTAAACCCAATAAACTCCAAATCTCTATAGCTAATATGGGTCTAGGCCAGTTCTGAACAAACTCAAACTTTTTAGGATCCATCTTTATGCCCTCTACCAATACAATGTACCACAAAAAGGCAACTGAGTCTAACCAAAACTCACACTTTGAAAACTTGGCATATTACTGGCTATCTCTCCGAGTCTGAAGTACCATCTGAAGATGCTACTCATGCTCCTCTCAACTGCGGGAGTAGATCAAGATATCATTAATAAATACAATCTCAAAGGAATATAAATAGGGCTTAAACACATGATTCATCAAATCCATAAATGCAGCCGGGGCATTGGATGCCCTAATCTTCAATTGATGAAAGCCATACCTCAAATCAATCTTCAAAAACACATGACACCCTGAAGCTTATCAAATATGTCATCAATCCTTGTCAATGGATACTTGTTCTTGATGGTGACTTTGTTCAACTTCCTATAATCTATGCACTTCCTCATCGATCCATATTTCATATTCATAAACAACACAGTCGCACCCCAGGGTGAGACACTATGTCTAACGAAGCCCTTATGCAACAAGTCCTGCAACTACTCATTCAATTCTTTTAAGTGTAGCGAGGCTATACAGTATGGAGGAACAGAAATAGGCTGAGTGCCCGGAGCCAAATCAATACAAAAGTCAATATCTCTATTGGGTGGCATCACCTACAGATCTATATGAAACACCTCTAGAAACTCACCAACAAGTGGTACTGAATTCATGGAGGGAACCTGTTGGTAGAATGGCCAAGAGTCCCCTTCCACTATAATCGAGGCAACCTTAATAAGGCTAAGGTCACTATCTTGGCATACCAATCAAATATAACATGATAAGGTCGTAGCCAATCCATACCCAAGATGACATCAAAATACACCATATCAAGAAGTAAGGATCTACGCTAGTCTCAAGGCTCCCAATATAAACCATATTCAATCGATAGACTCGATCTACAATAGTATAATATCCCACAAGTGTGGACGCATACACGGGAGTACCTAAAGAATTACGAGGCAAGACTAGATATTAAGCAAAATAGGATGACACATAGGAATAAGTAGAGCCCTAATCAAATAGAATTGAAGCATCTCTATAGAAAGGTGGAACAATACTAATTATAACACCGTCAGATGACTCATCCTCGGGCATAGCTAGGAAAGCATAAAATTGGGGTTGGCCCCCACCACTCTGAACTATCTCTCTAGGATGGGCCCTACCTGACTTGCCTCTACCTCTAACATCTTGACCTCCACCTCTAACTGCCTGGCCCATACCTCTAGCTAGCTGAGCAGGCGATGGAGCACCCAGTGTCGAACCATGCCACAAAAACATAGTTGATGCACTCTTCCTAATACCCATAGACAAAATCTAGCAATGTGCCTCAGATCGCCACAAGTATAATAGGCCATCGAGTGTTGTGACTGCTAACCTTGGAACTGGCCTTATCAACCTAGGTGACCACCTTGATAACAATGGAAAGGAGGTGCACTATAGGAGCTAGTGGTGTACTATAGGCTAGCTAGTCGGGATGAGAGACATTAGGGCCGCGACTTCCTGAAGCATTATGAGATGCTTGGAGCACTAATTAAAACAGTCTGGGAAGACGACCTCTACCAAAAGCAACCACCTCTAGACGAGGCACCACTGAACCCACCGAAATAAGGATGCCTCTTATCAGACACCTGCCCCCTCTCCTGAGCAAGAGCCATCTCGATCCGCCTAGGAACATTTGCAACCGTTTAGAAGGAAATATCACTCACGATCTCCTTGGTTATTCTGCAGCTTGATTGTGTTAGTGAGTTCCTAAGTAAATATACTTGCCCTCTCTCATTCGGTAGGAAGTAAGATAAGAGCATGATGAGCTAGATCCACAAAATGGGTCTCTTACTGAGTAAGTGTCATACTGCCTTGATGGAGATGCTCATACAATATGTGGTAATCCTCCCTTAGTGTGACATAGAGAAAAATCTCTAGAAATAGTTTTGAGAACCGATGCCAAGTTAGCGAAGGCGAACCTACTAGTGTGGTCAACATATAATCTCTGCACCACCTCTTCATAGAACCATTCATCTGAAACACAGCAAAATCTACTCCATTGGTCTCATCTATACCCATGTTCAACAACACCTCATAACAACGGTCAGGAGAGTCTTATGGGTCCTCAAAGGGTGCACCACTGAGGTGAACTGGAAAGAGCTTAGTAAATTTGTCCGATCTCAATAAAGCCTTAGAATACATGGCGGGCCTATCACTAGAATGTTCCACAACAACCGGCTAAACTACCCCAACTAACGGCGTGCTGGAGTTTGATATAGGGGGCCATCTACTCTGGAGTGTGAGTATCGGGAGTTTGTGCTCCTGCCCTAGCCTAAGAGATGGTGGGTGCTACCAAAAATATACCGACCTGGGCTACACTCTCCATAAGGTCTACAAATTGGACTAGAGCATCCAGAAGCACTAGAGTGGCGGTCAACCCCTGCGGGACCTGAGCTGGTCTAACAGGTATGGTATGAGGTGGAACATCCTCATCAAACTCTACCTGAGGCTCCACTGCTAGTGTTGGTGGTCGAGCTCTAGGCTGAGCTCTGCCTCTGCCTCGTCCTCTGGCGCAACCTCAACCTCGACCTCTACACTTAGTAGGAGCTGCCACTAGGGGCTTCGGCTATTATCCAGTAGTATATGCATTACGTGTTCTCGCCATCTGGGAGAGAACAATAATAGAGGAGTTCAATCATCAATGATCGCATGATAGAGAGGAATATAAGTGATATTGTTCCTAAACTCTATAGATTATGGAAGATAAGTATAGAAGTTTCCGTACCATTCCTCCAGACTATACTAAGCCTGCTTATGACTCGTGAGACCTAGGCAACATAGTGTTCTAATAACAACTTGTCATGACACGAAATTTCCTCCTTCGGGACCGTGATGGCGCCTAACATTTCACTTGATAATCAAGCAAGCATTGAGCAACTAGAATTGCTACAAATAAAGTCTGAAATAAATACAATTATTTCGAATGAAATGAACATTACACGAGGAAGGATGAAATGGTCTTCATGATTTGCAAATACCAGCAGAGCTACCTTGAGTCTCTAAATGTTATATTCTGAGCTGATGCACCTCACGTACAACTGGTACATATACCAAAATTTGCACAAAAAGTATAGAGTGTAGTGTGAGTACAAGCGACCCAATGTACCCTTGTAAGCGCCGAGCCCAACCTCGATGAGGTAGTGACGAGGCTATGATAGGACACCCACGTAAATATATATATATATATATATATATATATATATATATATATATATATATATATATATATATATATATAGAGAGAGAGAGAGAGAGAGAGAGAGAGTAACAAATAGAGAGTTAATGCATATGATTGGGAGGGAACATGCGAAAGGGAAAAAAATATGATAGCTACAATAGGAATGACGACATAAATCAGTCAAATAAATCATCAACCAATAAAAATGGATAAACATAATGAATAAAGACGGAATGACATCACCCATCGTGCTTTTACTCTGAACCTCAACATGAAACGATAATAATGGCACGACATCGCCCTTCATGCTTTTACTCTCAACTTCACCATGAAACTATTAATATGGAACTACATCACCCTTCGTGCTTTTACTATCTTCATCACTATGTATTAATCAATAAATGAAGCAATAAACTGTATGAAAATTTGGAAGATAGATAATGCAAGAATAAACCATACATCAATAATGGTTCCAAGAAGCCAAACCTCAAATTTCAAAAATATTCAACCATCACAATTAATTCATAAATACAGAAAGAACGATCAAGTAAGTAATAATCTAATCTAAGCGTGAATGTCATAATTAAGGAAGGAAATAAATCACAAGGAAACAAGTCTTACCCGTATGCTTTAACCAAACAATAACACATAAATACTCGTCACCTCATATATACATTGTACCCACATATTTAAACACATAGCAAATAGTCAAACAAGCCATAATCCCTCGAGTCAAGGTTAACCACGATAATTACTGTATTCTGCAATCAACTCAAAGCTCTACTGGGACTGTTCCTCTAGGACCTACCTCAAAACCAATCGTATCAAACCAAAATTGACTCAATAAAGTTAAATAATACTAATGGAATAAATTACAATATATAAATTTAGGATTTTTACACTTTTCCGAAAGGTAAAAAAAAAAAAGCCAACCCGTGCCTGCTTGGTCAAAACCCGACATTTGGACCAAAACACATTTACTCATTCATACCCGAGCCCGATTATGTAATTAGTTTAAAAATTCAATCCCCAAATTGAGGTCTAAATACCGAATTTGTAGAAAACCCTCAATTCTCCCCAAATCATTAGTTTTCTAACATGAAAAGACAAAGAATAAATCTAAAAATAAATGGACGATGTTAGAACCGGAAGAAAATGAGTCAAAGTATGCTAACCTATAAAAGAATTTCACTTCAAAATTGTCTCTAGGCGAGCCCTAATGGAAAGATGGTAAAAATGGATGAAATACCGTTTTTGAAATGTTTAAATGATTGAACGCCAGGTGTTCATCACGTTTGTGAGATACCTTACGCATTCGCGATGGGCATTACCCAGTTGTATTACACGACTGCGAATTACTCTACGTGTTCGTGTAGGCTTAGCACCATAGGGCTCGTGTTCTCCTAGAGTAAGTCAATTTCCCAACCCCCGCCTATCTATGATTATGCGTTCTCAGAATTGCCGAATTCACGAAGAGCAGACCCCCCTGCTCCACATTCATGACCAATATCATCCATTCGCGATGAATGAAATCCTCCAAGTCACAGATTCCCCTTCGCGATTGCGAAGCATACCGGCAGAAGCTGAAAACTAAAATTTTTCCTTAAGTTCAAAGCACTTGTAGCCTATCTGAACCTCACTCGAGCCCTCGGGGTTTCAAACAAAATATACATACAAGTCAAAAAATATTATACAAACTCGCTCGCGGATCCAAATACCAAAATATTAGCTAAAAATACGAATCTGACACCAAAACAAATGAAATTTTCAATAAAACTTAAGAACTTTCATTTTAACAACCAGACTTCCGAATCACGTCAAATCAACTCCGTTTTGCACCATATTTTAAAGACACGTGATAAATACTATGATAAAGGTATACCAAGTTAACCAAAATCCAAACACGGCAGCAACAAAGTTAAACTTCAGCCACACTTGAAATTTCTTTAAATATTTAAACTTATAATTTTCAACAAACAGCGATAAGTCAAGCTAGGGACTTCCGAATTTGATTCCTGGCATACGCCCAATCCCAAGTCATGATACAGACCCACCAGGATTGTCAAAATATGGATTCGGGTCAATTTGCCCAAAATATTGACCGAAGTCAACTCAAATGAGTTTTTAAGGCACGATTTCATATTTCATTAATTTTTCACATAAAAACCTTTTGAAAAAGGCACAGACTGCGCACACAAATGCAGGAAGGCTAAAAGGATCTATTTGAGGTTTTGAAACACAAAATTATAGGCTAGGGCTCTAGATGACCAATTGGGTCATCACAATAATTTGAACTTATTCCTTTCAAAGTGATATCTACTTATAGTTTTTGTGAAGATGTCAGCCATTTGCTTGTCAGTGACACAAAATTCCACAGTAATTTAAACTTTCTCATAGTTATCCCTCAACAAATGTTGCCTAACATCTATGTGCTTAGTTCGTTTGTGATGAATCGGGTTCTTGATCATACTAATTGCATTGGTGTTGTGGGGATACAACCTACATAAATTCCAAAGTCCGTTAATTGTTATTTGATCCACAATAATTGAGCACAACATGATGCATCAGCCATATACTCAGCTTCAGTAGTAGACAATTCCACATAATTTTGTTTTTTGGTGGCCCAAGACACAAGACAAGAGCCAAGAAAGTGTGTCCTACCTGAAGGCTCTTCCTATCCACAAGAAAACATTCATAATCCGCATCAGCATAGCCTACTAGGTTGAAATTACTATCTTTTGGATGCCATAGGTGGAGGTTAGTGGTGTCTTTTAGGTATCTCTAAATCCTCTTAACGGTGGTTAGGTGAGACTCCTTTGGATTTTCCTGAATTCTATCACATAGGCCTACACTGAAAATATTGTCATGTCTACAAGCAGTGAGATAAAAATAAGATTATTCCCCTATACATCTTCTGATCAACAGATAACCAGGTTCATCTATATCCAATTTTGTGGAATCTTCCATTTTAAACCTCTCAATCAACTCCTTCACATACTTTTGTTGATGGATCATGGTTCCATTTGAATTTTGTTTAATTTGTAAGCCGAAGAAGAAATTAAGCTCACCCATCATACTCATTTCAAATTTACTCCCCACCAACTTAGGAAATTCTTTACTTAACCTATATGTAGTTTCTCCAAAGATTATATCATCAACATATATCTAGACTACCAAGATATCTTTATCTTTTCCTTTCAAGAACAAATTATTGTCATTTTTACCTCTCTTGTAGCCATGCTCAAGCAAGAATTTACACATTCTTTCATACCATGGTCTTAGAGCTTGCTTAAGCCATAACGTGCCTTGTCAAACTTGTATACATGATTAGGATATTCCTTGCTTTTAAATCCAGGAGATTGCTTGATAAATACTTCTTCCTTTAGATAGCCATTGAGTAATGCACTCTTCACATCCATCTGATGGAGAGTCAATTCTATGTAAGCATCAAAGGCTCGAAGGGGTCTAATTACTTCCAATCTTACAACTGGAGAAAAAGTCTCATCATATTCTATGCCCTCCTCTTGACTATATCCTTGAGCTACCAATCTTGTCGTGTTCCTTATAACTATTCCATCTTCATCAAGTTTGTTTCTGAAGACCCATTTAGCGTCAATTACTAATTTGTCCTTATGTCTTTTTACCAAATGCCAAACTTGACTTCTCTCAAATTGGTTGAGTTCATCTTGAATTACATTCACCTAGTCTGTATCCTGCAAAGCCTTTGTAACATTTTTTATGTTCAATAAGAGATAAAAAAGCATCAAAACCATAAAGGTTCTTCAAAAAAGATCCGGTTTTGATTCCAGAGGTTTGATAAGTGATTATGCTCCCAATGGGATGAGAACTTTGATATTTGTAAGGTTTCACAACCAGCTGGTTTCCCTTAGATATTCTTTCAATATTTTGTTTTTAAGGAACAGGTTCATGGACATGTTCCCTCGTTGTTTAAGGATCAGTTCCACTTTGTTTAGTTACCCTGGGTAGAAGGACCTATTTCATCACATGTTTCTTCCTTTCATACAGCTTCAGGATGGGCTGTAGTTTCATTTGAGTTTCTTACCAGCCTAATTGCATCATAATTTTGTTCCTGCCTCTCAAAATGAATGTTAGTTTCACCAGAAACAACATCTGCAATTTCTTTTATACACATAGTTCTTTTGTTATATATCTTATAAGCTTTGTAATGTGAAGAATATCCCAAAAATACTCCCTCATCACATTTGGGATCAAAATTACCTGGGGGAGTTTTTTTCTTTTATTGTGCACAAAGCACTTACATCAAAATGACCTAAGGTGTGATATATTTAGCTTTCTCCCTTTAAGTAACTCATAGGGAGTCTTCTCAATAAGAGGTCTAGCCATGCACCTGTGTATGATGTAGCATGCAATGTTCATATTCTGCCCAGAAGCTGTGGGAAAATGTCTAGTAGGTAACATAGTCCTAGTCATTTCCTCAAATGTCCTATCCTTTCTTTCTACTACTCCATTTTGTTGTGGAGTTCTAGGAGCATGAAAGTTATGATCTATGACATTCTCATCACAAAATTTGGCAAATTTAGCATTCTCAAATTCATGATCAGGCCTAATTAATACAAGTTGATTACCTAGTTGTTTCTGAGTTTTTCTAAAAAAAAAGAATAAGTGAATATCTCAAATGTTTCATCTTTAGATGTTAAAAATGGTGTCTAACTAAACCTAGAGTAATCATCAATAAACACCATAACATATCTTTTACCTCCTCTGCTCAATATCCTCATTGGTCCACATAGATCCCTATGGACTAGTTCCATCGTCCTGGTAGTACTTACCATTTTCTTTCTTTTAAAAGAGAATCTTACCTGCTTTCCCCACGCACAAGCCTCACAAACTTTATCTTCCTTGAATTTAATATTAGGCAACCCTATCACCAAGTCCTTGGAGACTAGTTTGTTAAGTTGGCTTAGACTGGCATGTCCAAGTCTCTTGTGCCAAAAGAGTGGATAATTGTCCAACACACTTGACAAGTGAGTTCATTATCTGAAAGTGTGAAAAGATCCACCACATATATGTGATTCACTCTTTTTTCTTGCAAAATCATCTTGTAAGTGGTAAGATTAATCTCAAAGTATTTTGTAGGGCTGAAGGCTACTATATTAGCTCTATCACACATTTGTGATATACTTATTAGATTGTACTTTAGTCCAACTATCAAAGAAACATTCTCAATAGAATGAGAATTAGTCTTACCTACCTTTCCAACCCCAATGATCTCACATTTCTTTCAGTTTCCAAAGGAGACATTACCTCTTTTAAGGTCCTCAAGTGAAACGAATTGGTTCTTGCTTTCTGTCATGTGCTTAGAACAACCATTATCCATGTACCATATTTGGTTGTTTCCCTTCACTTGGACCTGCAAAAAATCAGGGGTTAGTTTTAGGAATCCAAACTAGTTTGGGTCCCTTTCTATAGGAAAAAGGATAAATTAAATTCTTTTTAGCCCAACTTGACAACCTATTTTCCGTAGAACAAATTTTTAATTCTTTTGATATTCCTTTTTCCTTGCAGTGCAATCACTCTTGTAGTAACCAGTGTTTTTATAGTGTATGCAAATCTTATTTTCAGAGCGTGTGAGGAACTTACTTTTGGGATCCCACAATTTTGTGCGAAATTCCCAAAGCCAAGTCCTCTTCTGTTGCTACTAAGATGTTCTTGTATCTATGAAAGTGCATTAGAGGACCTGTTCCATTACAGGTTTTGTTTAGCTCATGCTTGACCTTAATCAGATCCTCCTTTAAGGCTCCTACCAGTTCATTCCTTTTATACAACTCATCTTTTATTTTTCCTACACTTTCTTCTAAAGTGATTGTGTTTGACCAACAGTCCTTTTACCAATTCCTAATTTTAATTTTAGATTTTCGGATCTAAGTTTTGGGACAGTTGTATCAAGTGCACGAATCTGGTTTTTCAACACAACATTTTCACTTTTAATTTCACAAGCCCTAAGTTCCTGGTTTTTGCACTTATCTTTGATAATAATACATTCTTTTGACAGTTATTCTTTTTTATTATTAACATCCTCATATTCATCAATCAACTCTAGTAATAACTAAGATAATCTTTCTTTAGACAAAATTTAATCTTGCCTTTGAAATGAAAGACACTAACCTCAGTTTCTTCAACAGATTCTCCAATAACCATTAATGCTCATTCATCATCATCATCTTAGCTTTTATATGATCTTTCTCCCCAAGCAGCGACCATAGTCTTGGTTGATCTTTTGTTGTTGAATTTTTTGGGATGAACCTATTCCTTCTTCCTCTTCCTTCGTTCAACTCTTTCATTCTTCAATTCAATTTTCTACAGAGGACAATTAAGAAATTATGCACAAAATTAGAGAAATAACCAAATATGATAACTCGAATTAACGATGTTGTGATTAATAAACTTCAATATTCACGTCAACCACAATCCTAGAAACGAAGTTTAGCTCCACCTAGACATGGTAGCAGCAATAACAATAACAACCCAGTATAATCCCAGTAGTGGAGTTTGGTGAGGGTAGTATGTTCGCAGACCTTACCCCTACCCTAGGGTAGAGAGGTTGTTTACGATAAAACCTCGTCTCCCTCCCTCAAAGAACTCCCCACCTTGGTCTTCGGGTGTCTCGAACTCACAACCTCTTGTCACACATAGTCATGGTATTAAAACAACAAATTATCTGCAAAAAACATAAAGAATACTAAGTTTGATGCAAAAAGACACAATCTGATGAATTCCGGCCTCCATGGAAGCTCTACGCTCTCCCTTCGTCCAAAGTATGTTTGATCCCCCCCCTCCAAAATAGGTTTAAAACCCTTTTATACATATTGGAACGTGCAGGGTTGAAATCACCAAATCCCAACTGAATTAGGACGAAATCCTCCCTTGGGCGTCATGCTTTGCGCTTGCCATGGTGCTGGACAGTGAACTTTTTAGCCTACTATCAACGGCATTTTGGTTGATGTCTGGTGCGAACCCGGGCACCAAACTTATACTTCTTCAAAATTCTTTCATTTTTACTCCAATTTGTACGCAAACTTTTCAAATCACTTCCAATGGATTCCTACACATATAAATACCATTACTAAGTTCAAGTCACAAATATTCACACCAAAGTTAAAAAGATTGAACCATAATGTAAGACAAATTACATGCAAAATATGGAGTTTTCGCCAAATATCACCACCCACGTAAATAGCAGAAACTATAAAACCTGCACCTCCAAATCTGAGTTCCCTTTATCTCTTTTTATTTCACAATTCTGTTTAAATCTGACCAACACAATTTATCAAATATATAAAGAAACTACTGGGAAATATATTTAGAAACTTATTTCAAATTTGATGCCCAGCCATTTTTTGTCATTAATTTTTATCCCTAAACTCATAATTTTGGTGCCCTTATATACTTATCTCTTCTCCTCCATACGAATTTTAAACTTCTTATCTCAAACTGTTGGTTTGTTGAAAAGGGGAGAATTCAAACATACACAAGGACAGAAAGAAGCAACCATTCCATACTTTCTGTTGCCTCATTCTAAATCCATGACTCAGATTTTCATCAACTAAAAAGGTTAATCATATTTAGTGTATACAACAACAACAACAACAACCCAGTAAAATCCCACTAACGGGGTCTAGGGAGGGTAGTGTGTACACAGATCTTACCCAAAAATGTTTTCTGCTATGACTTTTTATGCTTCTTTCTTCGGTTTCTTTGTATTCTTACTTCTTTCTCCTGATAAATTTTTATGTGTTTTTTATACCTAAGTTGGTCAACAATAACTATTTCTAATAAACTTTTCACTTAACGGTCTAAACCCTAATAAAATATTAAGCTAAAGAACTAATTGAAGCATCGATTAAATTAACTAACTAAAAAATTGAATATCGTTCCTATATAATCGTGAAAGGTAAAACTTCTTTTATTAAATTGGTTAACTTCTGTTGTTGTCTGCTAATTGATAAAATGTTCTAATTAGGTGTGTATATAGTTCGAGTTAGCATGTTTATTAATTACTAAATTCAATCAATTATGTTGAGGTTTTAAATATATAAATCAAATCAAATCAGTAAAAGCCTTATTTTTGTTCTCTTTTTTCCAGTGTTTTGGTTTGGTTTGATTTTTTCGGGTTTTCCTCATAATATCTGGACAAAAATATAACTAATACTCCAAATATTTCTTTTATCCCCGTTGTCACTAAAGAAAAGCTTCAAGAATTCTATGCGACTGAGCTAAAACAATGGCATGAGTTATATGGGGAAGGGGGGGGGGGGGGTCAAGTAAAAAGGAGCAATTTTGTTAGATTGTTTTTATTCGATTTTGTTTGGGCTCAACCGAACACTTATATGAACTATTCGCAAATAATAGTGAAAATAGCACGGACTAGCTAGTTTAGGATTGGTAATTGAAAAATAGCCAGTGTTTGCCTTCTCTTCTTTTACATGATCGTGCCTATATAACTATATTCATTCTAGTTTTTTTTCACTGCAAAATAATACTACCAATATTGGGAAAAGATTTGATAATGGAGTCATTGATTTGTTATATAGGTGAAGGGAAATCAAGTGAGTTATGATCAAGCGGATTTAATATTGGTGGAGCCATGGGGAGGCACTGGTGGATTAGAATGGTATTACAAGCTGGAAAGTCCCATTAAAGAAATATTGATTGCTCATGGAGATTGTATCGAATCCATCATGTTCAGAACCGTTACTAAACAAGGTACTACCAAAGACTCACCAAAGTTTGGTGGTGATGGAGGTCGAAGAGACAAGGTAGGTCCAAAAAAATTGTGCTCAACACATTTATTTCTCATGATTGGCACGTTCTACTCAAGTTAACTTGTGTCATGTCGTAGGAATGAGCTTAAACTTTGTAATAAAAATTTAATTATCAAGATATGAAAAAATGACATGTTATATGTTAGCTTAACATGATAGTTTAGCATCTTTTTGCATTTTCAGTGTACACAACATAAACTCTATAGTTACATAAGCATCTTTCAAGTGAGAGATATGAACATTCTGGTTCCTTTCACTATAGATCCTAACTGGGTTTAACACAAGGCCGGCAGAGCTACGAGTTTAATTGAATCCCCTTCATCTAATAATTATGTAGAAAGGGTAAATATAATTTTCTTATATATCTAAGTTAGTTAAATCCTCTCAATGCAAAGGAAGTGGCAAAGTGTCCAAAATTGCTTTGGGTCACAGATTTTGGATTCTACTGTGACATTCTTGTACTTTTTTGAATTGTTGTCAAAGTTATCGACTCTGCTACTTATTTAACCGATTGCAATAATCTCAGGTTGTTATTGAGGTAAATCCATTGGAATATTTAACATGCATCAAGGGGACATTTGGATATTGTGGTAGCTATTTGGTTGTAAAATCTCTATATTTTACAACTAATGCAAAGAATTATGGACCATTTGGGTCTGAGGCTGGAACCCCATTTTCGCTTGTGATGGAAGAAGGTGGATCTATTATAGGATTTCACGGGCGCTGTGGAGCATACCTTGATGCTATCGGCGTTTATTTGCAGAAACTTACTCCTCCCACTGTATCAAAGGAACCTGAAGCTAAAAACATGGAGCCAAATGAACGTGTGGTTGAAGAAATTGAAATCCTTGACGTATGTTGTGATTATTCCCTCGTTTGCTTAAGCACCTCTACTTCACTTTATTTACCTCATACTTGCACACAAGCACATATCCCTTTCATAAAAAAGTAACTCTTCTAACAACTTAAATAGAAGAATAACTTTAAAAAAAAAGGATGATCAGAATCAGGTGATCATAAGAAATAATAAGAGAAAGGGAAAATAACAAAAAAATCAAGGCAAATCGCCAACAATGGTACCTTGTCTTCTCTTCCTTTACATGACTATATGTACTCATTCTATTTCCTTTTCACTGCAAAATAATGCTACCAATATAGGGATAAAAATTTGATAATGGGGCCATTGATTTAATTTGCTATGTATGTGAAGGAAAATCAAGTGAGTTATGATCAAACGAACTCAATATTGGTGGAGCCATGGGGGGGTAACACTGGTGGATCTGAATGGAATTACAAGCTGAACAGTCCCATTAAAGAAATATTGATCGCTCATGGAGATTTTATACACTCCATCATGTTCAGAACCATTAACGAAAAAGGTACTATCACAGACTCACCAATGTTTGGTGGGGATGGAGGTCGAAAGGACAAGGTAAGTCCAGAAAAATTATGGTTGACATATTTATTTCTCATGATTCGAACGTTCTTCCCAAGTTAATTATCAAGATTAAACTGGTTATAACAAATTATTCATTTAGCTTACAACCTTCAAGTTACCTTATAGATCAACTTAACATGGTAGTGTGGCAACTTTTTGCATCATTTTCAGCATACACAACATAATTTTATAGTTATATAAGCATCTTTCAAGTTAGCCGGGGTCTTTCGGTAATAGCGTCTGCGTACAAATTACCCTGCGCAGACCCTACTTTGTAGAATTATGTTAGGTTGTTATTATTGTTGTAAGCATCTTTCAAGTTAATGATATGAATGCACATGTTGATTTCGAATCCTAATGTGACATTCTTGCACCTTTCTCTGAATTCTTGTTAGAATTCCTGACTTTGTTACTTATCTAACTGATATGTGATTTGCAATAATCTCAGGTTATTATTGAGGCAATTCCATTGGAATATTTAACAGGCATCAAGGGGACATTTAGACGTTGTGGTATCCATTTGGTTATAAACTCTCTATGTTTTATAACTAATGTAAAGAATTATGGACCATTTGGGTCTGGGGATGGCGGAACACCATTTTCATTTGTGATGAAAGAAGGTGGAGCTATTGTGGGATTTCATGGGTGTTATGGAGCGTACCTTGATGCTATTGGTGTTTATTTGCAGAAACTTGAACCTGAAGATGAAACAATTGAGCCAAATGAAACTAAGGTTGAAGAAATAATTGAAATCCATGACGTATGTTGTGATTATTCGCTTGTTTGCTTAGTTGCCTATACTTCCTTAATTTTCTTCACTACACACTTACACACAAGCCCAGATCCCTTTCATTAAATAATTAATTTATGTTAGTCATCTGACACCTTATATAGCGATCAGGATCAGCTGATCATAAGAAAGGGAAAATCACAAAAAATGAATGTAATTTGCCAACAATTGTACCTTGCCATCTCTTCTTTTACATGACTGTATTTATATTCATTCTGTTTTTTTTTTGTTCGTTGCAAAATTATACTACCAATATAGGGATAAAATTTTATTATGGAGCCATTGATTTAATTTGTTATGTATGTGAAGAAAACTCATGCGAGTTACGATCTAGCGGACTCAATATTGGTGGGGCCATGGGGAGACACTTCTGGTGGATCAGAATGGAATTACAAGCTGAAAAATCCCATTAAAGAAATATTGATTGCTCACGGAGATGCTATAAACTCCATCATGTTCAGAACCATTACTGAACAAGGTACTACTATAAACTCACAAAAGTTTGGTGGGAATGGAGGTCAAATAAATAAGGTAAGTCCAAAAATATTATGGTCGACATATTTATTTCTAATGATTGGAACATTCTTCTCAAGTTAAATTTGTGTCATGTCATAGCAATGAGCTTAAATTATGTTAAAATAATAATTAATTATCAAGACATTTGAACCAGCTATAGCATGTAATTCATTTATTTTACGGTCTTCCAGTTACCTTACCGGACTCTTGATATGAAAAAATCATGTTATTGGTCAACTTAATATGATAGTGTAGCAACGTTTTTGCATTTTTAGTATACACAACGTAAAATCTATAGTTACATTATCATCTTTCTAAGTCAAAGATATGAATTCACGTGTTGCTTCATATTTAAGTTTGTCGGTTCCTTTGCATTGAGAGGTTTTCAACTAAGTGTACAAATTTGCTTTAGGTCACCGATTTTGAATCCTAATATGACATTCTTGCACTTTTCTAATTCTTTTCAAAATTCCCGACTCAGCTACTTATTTAACCGATATGTGATTTGCAATAATCTCAGGTTGTTTTTGAGGAAACTCCATTGGAACGTTTAACAGGCATCAAGGGTACATTAGGACGTTTCAATGGCCATTTGGTTGTAAAATCTCTATGTTTTACAACTAATGTAAAGAATTATGGACCATTTGGATCTGAGGGTGGTGGAACCCCATTTTCACATGTGATGAAAGAAGGTGGAGCTATTATGGGATTTCACGGGCGTTGTGGAGAGTACCTTGATGCTATTGGTGTTTATTTGCAGAAACTTACTCCCCTTGCTTCGGCACAGGAACCTGAAGATGAAACAATTGAGCCAAATGAACCTATGGTTGAAGAAATAATTGAAATCTATGACGTATGCTGTGATTATTCGCTTGTTTTCTTAGTCACCTCTACTTCCTTAATTGAGATCCCTTTCATTAAACAATTAATTTATGTTACTCATCTGACACCTTGTATAGGGATCAGGATCAGCTGATCATAAGAAAGGGAAAATAACAAAAAGCGAAAGTAAATTGCCAACAATGGTACCTTGCCATCTCTTCTTTTACATGACTGTGTTTATATTCATTCCGTTTTTTTCGTTCGATGCAAAATAATACTACCAATATAGGGAAATTTGATAATGGAGCCATTGATCTAATTTGTTATGTATGTGAAGGGAAATCAAGTGAGTTACGATCAAGTGGGATCGATATTGGTGGGGCCATGGGGAGGCACTAGTGGATCAGAATGGAATTACAAGTTGAAACATCCCATTAAAGAAATATTGATTGCTCATGGATATTTTATAGACTCCATAATGTTCAGAACCATTACCGAACAAGGTACTACCACTGACTCACAAAAGTTTGGTGGGAATGGAGGTCGAATAAATAAGGTAAGTCCAAAAATATTATGTCCACATATTTATTTCTCATGATTGGAACATTCTTGTCAAGTTAAATTTGTGTCATGCCCTATTAATGAGCTTAAATTATGTAAAATAATAATTAATTATCAAGACAATTCAACCAGCTATAGCATGTAATTTTTTTTTTATCTTACGGCCTTAAAGTTTCCTTACCAGGCTCTTAATATGCAAAATCACGTTATTGGTCAACTTAATATGATAGTGTCGCAACTTTTTGCAATTCCAGTGTACACAGCGTAAAATCTGTAGTTATATTGGTATCTTTCAAGTCGAAGATATGAATGAACCGGTTGATTCATATTTAAGTTTGCAGCTTCCTTTGCAGTGAGAGGATTCAACTAAGTGTCCAAATTTACTTTAGGGCACAGATTTCGAATCCTAATATGACCTTCTTGCACTTTTCTAAATTCTTGTTAAAATTCCTGATTCTTTTACTTATTTAATCGATATGTGATTTGCAATACTGTCAGGTTGTTATTGCGGCAACTCCATCGGAATATTTAACAGGCATCAAGGGGACATTTGGATGTTATTATGACCATTGTGTTATAAAATCTCTATGTTTTATAACTAATGCAAATAATTATGGACCATTTGGGTCTAATGCTGGTGGAACCCCATTTTCACTTGTAATGAAAGAAGGTGTAGCTATAGTTGGATTTCACGGGCGTTCGGGGTTTTACCTTGATGCTATTGGTGTTTATTTGCAGAAACTTGCTCCTCCCACTTCAGCAAAGGAACATACGGCTGAAGACACTGAAATTCGTGACGTATGTTGTGATTATTCCCTCCTTCGCTTAATCACCTCTACTTTCTTCACCTCATACTTCAGCAAATGAACCTGAAGCTAAAACTATTGAGGCAAATGAACCTACGGTTAAAGAAATTGAAATCCATGACGTCCATACTACTTTTTCTCTTAATACACTTTTTTTTTCTCTTAATATCATGAATCGGATAAATTTAGTTTCTTGTTTGTTTTATTTTATTTCTTTTCGATTAATTGTGACTTTATACAGTAAACTAACAGATACATGCCATGTGTCTGCACATAAATTTCTTTCACTTAATATATGTTCTTACGTTATTAAATCACTTAACCATTATAGTTATGATTTTCAAGAGGTTGTGTTTATATGTTTGACAGTTACTTCTATTCATGTCTTCCTCGGAATGGTTAGAATAAATCTTTACTAAATTATTGCATAATCTAGTAAATTGTGTGTGTGGAGGAGGGGGGGGGGGGGGCACCAACTGAACATACTCTTTTAATGCAGTTAAACATATGCGTAGTAAACCATTTTGTTGACATGCTTATTTTGGATACATAATACGTAGAGAATTAAC
This sequence comes from Nicotiana tabacum, assembly GCF_000715075.1. Lineage (NCBI taxonomy): Eukaryota > Viridiplantae > Streptophyta > Magnoliopsida > Solanales > Solanaceae > Nicotiana > Nicotiana tabacum. The sequence goes on along the minus strand of NC_134082.1, from coordinate 6,068,794 downwards.
CGTCTTTCTTTGTGAGAGTTTGATATAATGTTTGGTCTTTTAGCAGGTGTCCCTTTCTGCTCTTCGCAAGGACATTGTCAATATTTTGGATTTCATAAAGAGCGTAAAGAATGAAGAAAATCAAAAAGCACTTGACGTGGATCTAATTAAAAAGCTAGAATTGAAGCTGGCATTCTTTTGTACATATGTCCAGCTTTCTTATTCAAATATGGAAAATTTTAATTCTATAATGACTCGCAGAAGACAAGAAGTTGAAACAATTTTATATGATTTTGGCTACTACATGCAGTTCAAACAAGGCATGCATCATATCCATCCTCGCCTGGTGGAGAATATGGAATATTGTATCGGCTCATGTTATCTTGCTAAATCAAGTGCCTCCATGACTGGGGAGCAGTTGGACTTCCTCCTCCAGAATCTCCCTCATCTTTCCATGTATTGGGCTGATCAACAACTTTCTCCATTCGTGACTGAATATGAGATTCTTCAGAATGTATGTGCCAACATAAGAGATTTCCATGGGTTGATAGTGAATGGTTGTGTTGGGCATGAGATTGTTGAACATGTCCTACCTCAGTTTCAACTAATGGCTCAGAGAGTAGGACGCTTCCATTGGGATGATCAGTTTCCTGGAGATTCTCGACTCTTCAAACTAGCACATCTACTCTTGAAGATTATTCCAATTGAACGGGAGGTTATGCACATATGTTTTACAAATTTGAAAGCTTCAACATCAGCAGAAGTTGGACGCTTCATTGAGCAGCTCCTAGAAACCTCTCCGGACATTCTTAGAGAATATCTGATTCATCTACAAGAGCACATGGTAAATGTTATTACCGCTAGCACTCCAGGGGCTCGAAACATTCATATCATGATAGAGTTCCTATTAATCATTCTCACTGATGTGCCTAAGGATTTTATTCATAATGGCAAGTTGTTTGAATTCCTAGAACGTGTTGGAGCACTTACCAGGGACGTATCAGCTATTGCTCGCGACTTAGAAGAGAAATCAAAGAATGTAGAGAGTACCAATGAAACAAACAGTGCAACTCTAGGCTTGCTCGAAAATATTGAACTCATGAAGAGAGAACTCAAAGATGTTTACTTGAAAGCCCCAGAATCATCTCAACTCTGTTTTCCCATGAGTGATGGACCCCTATTCATGCATCTTCTACTTAGACACTTAAATGATTTGCTCAATTCCAATGATTATTTAGTCACTTTGATAAAGGAAGAAATCAGGCTGGTGAAAGAAGATCTTGAATTCATAAGATCTTCCTTCGAAAATGTTGAGCAAGAATTGTATAAAGATCTCTTGGCACGTACTTTAGATGTGGCATATGAGGCAAAAGTTGTCATTGATTCAATTATTTTAAGAGATAATGGTGTCTTACATTTTATTTTCTCACTTCCCTTTGCCATTAAAAAAACCAATCTTATCAAAGAAGAGGTCTCAAATTTATTTGAGAAGATTTCCAAGAACAGGGGTGTCATTGCTGTGAACACTCCCAATAAGCCAGTTGAGCGCAAGTCATCAATAGCTGGTAAAATAATCGTAGGTTTTAAAGAGGAGACATACTTGATAATTAGGAAGCTCACCAGTGGACCAAAAACGCTAGATGTCACTTCGATCACTGGTATGCCCGGTGCGGGTAAAACTACTTTGGCGAACCAAGTGTATAATAATAACTCAGTTTCTCATCATTTTGACATCCGTGCATGGTGTAGAGTCCATAAGAAGTATGACGAGATGGAGTTGCTGAAAAAACTTTTTAATCAAGTTGTTGGGTCATCTTCGAAATTCGGTAAGAATATTGATGTTGCTAATGAGCTACGGAAACATCTGTTTGGAAAGAGGTACCTTATATTCTTAGATGATTTGTGGGACACTGCAGCATGGGATGAGTTGACAAGATCTTTTCCTGAATGTGAGAAAGGAAGTCGAGTTATTTTGACGACTCGAGAAAAGGAAGTGGCTATGCATGCAAAACGCCACAGTGATCCTCTTGACCTTCGATTGCTAACACCGGAAGAAAGTTGGGAGTTATTAGAGAAAAATGTCTTTGAAAATGAAAGTTGCCCTAATGAACTAGTGGATGTTGGAGAAGAGATAGTCCAAAACTGCAAACGGCTTCCTTTGGTGGTTGATTTGATTGCTGGAGTCATTAAAGGGAAGGAAAAGAAAAGGAACGTGTGGCTTGAAATTCAAAATAATTTGAATTCCTTTATTTTCCATAACGTGATGGGGGTTATAGAATTAAGTTATGACCATTTACCTGATTCCTCAAAGTCATGCTTGATTCACCTTGCAAGTTTTCCGAAGGACGAAGTAATTCCAGTCCGTAATTTGGAAATTTTATGGCCTGCTGAAGGATTTTTGGAGCAGAGCGATTTGATGAGTGTGGTAAATTCTTTAATTTCCAGTAGCTTGGTAAATTCTTTCAATAAAGTAGGTGACGATCGGACTTGGCAAATTCATGATCTTGTGCATGAGTTTTGTTTGATAAAAGCAAGAGAGGAAAAGTTGTTTGACTTGATAAGTTCAAGTGCTTCATCATCATCTTCTTCAGATTTGATGCCACGTCAAATGAACATTGCATATCGTGAGTGGTATAACAATATGCATTCTGGTAAACACCTCTATTCTTTGAGGATAACTGGACACAAGTTTGGTGACAATAGTCCTAATAATATATGTCACCTAAGACACTTGAGGCTTCTTAGAGTGTTGCAAGTGGATCGGTTTTTTATCATGGTGAATGCTTCTTTGCTGAATGAAATATGCACACTGGTTCATTTGAGGTACTTAGAGATTCATACAGAAGTTAAATCTCTGCCTTCGTCATTTTCAAATCTCTTAAATCTGGAAACTCTATGGGTGAATAAACATGGACCACCCTTGGTATTATTCCCAACAATTTGGAATCTTGTAAAGTTGCGAGTACTGGAGATAGATGACTGTTCGTTCTTTGATTTGGATACAGATGAGCCAAAATTGATAGCAGAGGACTCAAGGTTAGACAAGTTGAGATTAATACAAGGACTCGTAGTTTCCTATTCAAAAGACACAGAGGATATTTTCAAAAGGTTTCCCAATCTTCAAGAGCTTCGATTTGATCTCAAGCAATCGTGGGATTGTTCAACAGGGCGATATTGGTTCCCGAAATTGGACTTCTTAAATGAACTAGAATCTCTCGAAGTAACTTTTATAAGTTCAAAATCAAATGATAGTGCGCTCTCTATAACGACAAATCGGCTTTGGGATTTTCACTTCCCTTCGAGTGTGAAAATGTTGTGTTTGCGTGAGTTTCCTCTGACATCCGATTCACTATCAACAATAGGAATACTGTCCAACCTTGAAGAGCTGTACCTTAAAGACGCAATCATCGAGGGGGAAGAATGGAACATGGGGGAGGAAGACACCTTCCAGAATCTCAAATGTTTGACATTGCAGCGAGTGAATCTTGCTAAGTGGGAGGTTAGAGAGGAATCCTTTCCTGCGCTTGAGAAATTACGACTGCGGGATTGTCGTAAGCTTGAGGAGATTCCGTCTAGTTTCGGGGATATTTGTTCATTAAAAAGTATCGAGCTGAAGTGGAGCCCTCAACTTGAAGAATCTGCTCGGAAGATTAAGCAAGATGTTGAAGATACGATGGGAGAAGACAGGATTCAGGTCCTTGTTCATAAGTGAGAAAATATGTGAGTATATACAGACTTATTACCTCCTTCATTTCATTCATTATATGTGGCAGAGTTTGACCAGTGTAATTATCTTTTGCAGAATGCATGTAAGGAATACATCCAATGCATCTAATGCATTCTCCCAGCTATTTCCGTTCTTCTTTTCTTCATTTTGTGGGTAAATATATTCCAGCATTTGTTCTTTTTTGGGCATGGCTTTAGTTGTTTGCATATCATATGTTACTCCTCAAGTCCAGAAACATACATGGGATTGCTGACTCTCCGCAATGATGATAGCAAGAAGCGGATTTGGAGGATAGCAAGAAGTAACTGAAGCAAAAGGTCGGCAACCTCAGTATATGAAAGTTACCTTATATCTCAGCTTTTTAAAGTTTTTATCTATCTTTCACAATCAGCCCAGCATAGAATTATAATTGTGATGCAGGCTGATGGAATTCACACGCACCAAGAAACAGCCCATCGACGTATTTGGAGGTGAGGCTGCATGTGTATTCACTTTACATAACAGTGAAGAAAGAGTAGATGGTGGTGCAACTTCAACTGTAATGCAGAAAATTCAAATTGGCTGCCAGTGGTGAGGCGCAACAAGTTGATGCACATGGGATGAAAGAAAAACAAGTTCAAAGCGCATTGTTTTGCTCCTCTAGTTGAGAATTTTCCACTTTCTTTCCCTCAAAAGGCCTATGATCAGTTGCTTTATGCTTTTCCTGATTTGTACCTTCAACTGTGTTATAAGTTGTAAATCCTTTTGTATCAGCTTCATGTTAATCAGTCAAAGTATTGGGAGCTTCTTGAACTAGTACTTCCACTTTTCTTGACAGATTTGCTTTGTATTCAAACATGCCATTTCACGTGCTGATTCTTTTATGACCCAAACACGTGGAATTTGTTTTTGTTAATGGGCGGCAATGAGACTTTAACAGGACTCAATTATGTGATTGTAGTCAGGTTCAATCTCCACCAACATCTTTATGATGGTCCTACCTAATGATCTTGATGTGTGCATTGTTGCGGAAGCCAAATGTATATAGTGTGAATAAGTCATAACTACTATATCAAAAATTATGACAGCCATCAAATAATAAATAAGACAATAAAACAACAATAAAGGGAACACCAGAATTTACGAGGTTCGGCTAATTTTGCCTACTCCTCGGACACAACCAATATTTTATTTCACTCCAAAAATACAAGTGAAATAATACTAAAGAGAGAAGATACAAATGCCTTAAACAGATGAGAAGGCAAATGAGAGGTGTGTTTAAATCCTAAACATTAGGCCTTCTTTTATAGGGGGAAAATCCCCCCAAAACTGAAGAGCCCACCGATGTGGGACAAAATTTGCCAAATTCAACAAATCTCCACCTTGGCAAAATTCCACATCTTCAATTTTCTCTCAATAACAAATTTTGATTGTGTCTTCATCTTCAATCTTCAGTTTTCAACAATGTTGATCAAATCCAAACAATGTTGAAACTTGACCGTAGTCACCACCTTTGTCAGCATATCAGCAGGATTCTCCGTAGTATGAATTTTCTTCACTGTGACTCCACCTTCTTCTATGATTTCTCGTACGAAATGATACCGAACATCAATGTGCTTCGTCCTTGCATGATAAACTTGGTTCTTCGCTAATTGAATAGCACTTTGACTATCACAAAAAATTGTGATACCTTTTTGTTCAACACCAAGCTCCTTTAGCAATCCTTGAAGCCAAATTGCCTCTTTCACAGCATCTGTAATAGCCATGTACTCTGCCTCTGTTGTAGACAAAGCAACTGTTGACTGTAAAGTAGACTTCCAACTAACTGGTGCCTTTGCAAAAGTAAACACATAACCAGTAGTTGATCTTCGTTTGTCCAGATCACCCGCAAAATCTGAGTCACAATATCCAACTACAGACTGATTATCTTCCTGCTCAAAAACTAACCCGACATCTACAGTATTATGAATATACCGTAGAATCTACTTCACAGCTTGCCAATACTCCTTCCCTGGATTGTGCATATATCTGCTAATAACTCCAACAGCTTGTGAAATGTCAGGCCTTGTGCAAACCATTGCATACATCAAGCTACCAACAGCATTTGCGTATGGTACCTTTGACATATACTCTCGTTCAGCTTCATCCATTGGCGACATAGTAGTACTTAGCTTAAAATGGGGAGCAAGTGGAGTACTAACTGGCTTAGTCTTGTCATCTATGCCAAAACGTTGTAGTACTCTCTTCAAATATTCTTTCTGAGATAAACAGAGTTTCTTTGAACGTCTATCTCTAATTATCTTCATGCCAAGAATTTTCTTTGCCTCACCCAGATCCTTCATCTCGAACTCCTTCTTCAGTTGAATCTTCAACTTATCAATTTCTTCCGAATTCTTGGAAGCTATCAACATATCATCAACATATAGGAGAAGATATACAAAGGAACCATCTTTAAGCTTGTGCAAATACACACAATGATCGTATTTGCTTCTCTTGTACCCTTGCTGCAACATAAACTCGTCAAATCGCTTGTACCATTGTCTAGAAGATTGTTTCAATCCGTACAACGATTTTTCAAGTTTGCACACCATATTTTCTTTTCCAGCAACTTTGAATCCTTCTGGCTGAGTCATGTAGATTTCCTCCTCCAAGTTTCCATGTAAAAACGCAGTTTTTACATCCATCTGAACTAGTTCCAAATCCAATTGTGCTACCAAAGCCAATATAATTCTAATGGAGGAATGTTTTACAACTGGAGAAAACACTTCATTGTAATCAATTCCCTCCTTTTGAGCATATCCTTTGGCCACCAATCTTGCTTTGTAGCGAACATCTACTTGGTTAGGAAATCCTTCCTTCTTTGCAAATACCCATTTGCACCCAATTGCTTTCTTTCCCTTCGGGAGATTGGCCAATCTCCATGTATGATTCTGATGAAGGGACTGTATTTAATCATTCATGGCAATCCTCCACTTATCTTCTTCTAAACTTTGGACAATGTCTTTATAAGTGGTAGGAACATCATCAACTACAATTGAGGTTGCACAAGCAACCGTCTCTATGAGACGAACAGGTTTCGTTATTGTTCTTTTTGGTCTGCTGGTTGCTATTGATTCAAGTTGTTGTTGAGGTTCCTGAGTTGGAATCTCCTCTACTGGCTCTCCTTCCAGAGGGTAATCTTCATTTGTTTCATCCTCTGCTTCTTGTGTAGGAAAAATAAATTTTCCCTCAAACTCCACCTGCTTAGAAGCACCTTTATTTTGTTTGGTATCTTCTGTTACCTTATTTACCATAGATTCATCAAAGGTAACATCCCTGCTGAATATTACTTTCTTTGTCATAGGACACCATAAGCGATATCCTTTGACTCCAGAAGTAATTCCCATAAAAATAGCCTTCTTTGCCCTTGGATCTAATTTTGACTCCGCACATGATAATATGCAGTTGAGCCAAACACGTGCAAAGAGTTATAATCTACAGCAGGTTTTCCATACCATTTTTCAAATGGTGTCTTGCCATCAATAGCAGCAGATGGTAGACGATTAATGAGGTGGCATGCATATGTAATTGCCTCAGCCCAAAATTCTTTGCCCAAGCCAGCATTGGACAACATACACCGTACCTTCTCCAGCAAGGTCCGATTCATACGTTCTGCCAATCCATTCTGTTGTGGTGTATGTCTAACAGTGAAGTGTCGGACGATGCCATCATTTTCACAGACCTTATTAAAATGATCATTTTTGTATTCACCTCCATTGTCTGTGCGAATACACTTGATCCTCCTGCCTGTTTGATTCTCCACCATCATCTTCCATTTGAGAAAAATTCCCAGCACTTCATCTTTGTTTTTCATTGTATACACCCACACTCTTCGGGAAAAATCATCAACAAAGGTTACAAAATAGTGTTTCCCACCCAATGAAGGTGTTTTGGAAGGACCCCAAACATCAGAGTGTACATAATCCAAAATGCCTTTAGTATTATGGATCACTGTACCAAATTTAACCCTTGTCTGTTTCCCTTTAATACAATGCTCACAAAACTCCAAGTTGCAAGTCTTTACTCCTTTTAACAATCTTTGATCTGATAGAGTTTTCAAGGATTTTCCTCCAGCATGTCCCAAGCGCATGTCTCATAGCTTGGTTGCTTCTGCCTCTTTGTCGTCACTGGATGTCACTGTCGCTGTCCCAATAACTGTACTGCCACAATAGCGGTACATATTATTATTCTTCCGATTAGCCTTCATTACCACTAGTGCACCGGAACATACTCTCATCACTCCATTTTCTGCAATAATTTTAAACTCTTTTGATTCCAGGGCTCCCACAGAGATGAGATTCTTCTTCAAATCCGGTACATATCGAACATCTGTTAATGTTCTGATCATTCCATCATGGTTCCTTAATCGTATTGAACCAATGCCATATGAGGTAAGAGGGCTGTTATCCGCTGTGTGGACGACTCCATATTCTCCTTCTTGAAATTCCATGAACCAGTCCCTGTTGGGACACATGTGATAGCTACAAGCCGAGTCCATCAACCATATGTCTGATGATGTTGATGACTCTGTTGTAACTAATGAGAAATCTGAATCATCACAATCAGCTACATTTGAATCCATTATAGCCTTTCCATTGTTATGTTTGGCCTTATTCTTCAACTTCGGACAGTCTTTCTTCCAGTGCCCTTTTTCTCGACAAAAGGCACATTCATCTTTGCTGGGTCTGGATCTTGACTTGGATCTTCACTTCTTTGTCCTCGTTTGACTTTGAGGACGACCCCTCACAAATAGTGCTTCTCCTTCTCCGCCCTTCTGTTTTTCTCGCTTTCTTTGTTCATAGCTGTACAAAGCCGAACAAACTTCTCTAAGAGAAACTTCATCATTTCCATGGAGTAGAGTAGTTTCAAGGTGCTCGTACTCATCAGGAAGTGACGCCAACAACATCAAGGCTAAGTCACCATCATCATAAGTTGTATCCATATTTTGCAAATCTGTGACCAACTTATTGAAACTGGTGATATGTTCATTCATCGTGGTACCAGAAACATAGGTGAAGTGAAACAGTCTCTTCTTCATATACAATTTATTTTGACTATTTTTCTTCAAAAATTTATCCTCCAGTGCTTTCCATAATTTACTTGCAGAAGTTTCCTTTGTGTATGGATATTTCTGCTCTCTAAGCAAGGAAGGATCGAATGGTACCGCAAGCAACACGGTTGAAAATCTTCCAATCTTCTTCTCCAATAACATCTGGTTTCTTTTCTTCAATGGCCAGATCTATCCCTTGTTGAAAAAGGACATCTAGAACCTCGCCTTGCCACATCCCAAAATGCCCGGACCCGTCAAAAATTTCTACCGCAAATTTCGCATTTGACACAATTCTTGTCATAAGCGAAGATGCCAATGATGACGTATTGTTGACACTTGATGTAGATTCTTCTTGTTTATTGTCTCCCATATTTGACACAAATATTATTTAATAGCTGACGACACAAATCAAGATTATTTCCTTTCTGATGTAGAAGATCAGACTAAGCTGCAACCACAGAGCATACTCAGATAGAACCTTGACTCAGTTACCAAGATAAATCTTTTCTGATGTGGAAGATCAGACTATGCTGCAACCACAGAGCATACTTAGACAGTACCTTGGCTCTGATACCAATTGTTGCGGAAGCCAAATGTATATAGTGTGAATAAGTCACAACTACTATACCAAAAATTATGACAGCCACAAATAATAAATAAGACAATAAAGCAACAATAAAGGGAACACCAGAATTTACGAGGTTCGGCTAATTTTGCCTACTCCTCGGACACAACCAATATTTTATTTCACTCCAAAAATACAAGTGAAATAATACTAAAGAGAGAAGATACAAATGCCTTAAACAGATGAGAAGGCAAATGAGAGGTGTGTTTAAATCCTAAACATTAGGCCTTCTTTTATAGGGGGAAAATCCCCCCAAAACTTAAGAGCCCACCGATGTGGGACAAAATTTGCCAAATTCAACATGCATATATTGCATGGTGCAAGTCCGAATCACAAGTTATCAATATCAAATCTTTCTCTTCATCTTCATACCTGATCGACGAATTTCCAACTAACTTTATTCTCTTTTATACTTCTTCTTCCAAATTCCTTTTCCCCGATGAAAATGAGAGTGAGAACCTCACTGTTCGATTTCCATAAGTTACTTTAACATTTATGAAATTTTCACATTGCATGGGAACATGCAATTCCTTTGAATTTGTTGCGGATATGAAATTTTTCCTTTGATATGAGAAAAAATCAACATATTGTTGGTGTCTCTCACCAGAATCTGAAGGTTGTCTATCAACAGTTTGTAATAACTCCGCTTGAGAGAGGAAGCAGTTATGCTTTCTTGATTTAACATGTGGCCACCGGTAAATCTCATAGTCTCTACATATGCGCTTCAATGTACTTCATGCAACTACAATGAGTGTTGAATTTGGCAAATTTTGTCCCACATCGGTGGGCTCTTGAGTTTTGGGGGGATTTTCCCCCTATAAAAGAAGGCCTAATGTTTAGGATTTAAACACACCTTTCATTTGCCTTCTCATCTGTTTAAGGCATTTGTATCTTCTCTCTTTAGTATTATTTCACTTGTATTTTTGGAGTGAAATAAAATATTGGTTGTGTCCGAGGAGTAGGCAAAATTAGCCGAACCTCGTAAATTCTGGTGTTCCCTTTATTGTTGTTTTATTGTCTTATTTATTATTTGGTGGTTGTCATAATTTTTTGGTATAGTAGTTGTGACTTATTCACACTATATACATTTGGCTTCCGCAACAATTGGTATCAGAGCCAAGGTACTGTCTAAGTATGCTCTGTGGTTGCAGCATAGTCTGATCTTCCACATCAGAAAAGATTTATCTTGGTAACTGTGTCAAGATTCTGTCTTAGTATGCTTTGTGGTTGCAGCTTAGTCTGATCTTCCACACCAGAAAGGAAATAATCTTGATTGGGTCGTCAGCTATTAAATAATATTTGTGTCAAAGATGGGAGACAATAAACAAGAAGAATCTACATCAAGTGTCAACAATACGTCATCATTGGCATCTTCGCTTATGAAAAGAATTGTGTCAAATGCGAAATTTGCGGTAGAAATATTTGACGGGTCCGGACATTTTGGGATGTGGCAAGGCGAGGTTCTAGATGTCATTTTTCAACAAGGGCTAGATCTGGCCATTGAAGAAAAGAAACCAGATGTTATTGGAGAAGAAGATTGGAGAATTATCAACCGTGTTGCTTGCGGTACCATTCGATCCTACCTTGCTAGGAGCAGAAATATCCATACACAAAGGAAACTTCTGCAAGTAAATTATGGAAAGCACTGGAGGATAATTTTTTGAAGAAAAACAGTCAAAATAAATTGTACATGAAGAAGAGACTGTTTCACTTCACCGATGTTCCTGGTACCACGATGAATGAACATATCACCAGTTTCAATAAGTTGGTCACAGATTTGCAAAATATGGATACAACTTATGATGATGGTGACTTGGCCTTGATGTTGTTGGCGTCACTTCCTGATGAGTACGAGCACCTTGAAACTACTCTACTCCATGGAAATGACGAAATTTCTCTCAGAGAAGTTTGTTCGGCTTTGTACAGCTATGAACAAAGAAAGCGAGAAAAACAGAAGGGCGGAGAAGGAGAATCACTATTTGTGAGGGGTCGTCCTCAAAGTCAAATGAGGACAAAGAAGGGAAGATCCAAGTCAAGATCCAGACCCAGCAAAGATGAATGTGCCTTTTGTCGAGAAAAAGGGCACTGGAAGAAAGACTGTCCGAAGTTGAAGAATAAGGTCAAACATAACAATGGAAAGGCCATTATGGATTCAAATGTAGCTGATTGTGATGATTCAGACTTCTCATTAGTTACAACAGAGTCATCAACATCATCAGACATATGGTTGATGGACTCGGCTTGTGGCCATCATATGTGTCCCAACAGGGACTGGTTTGTGGAATTTCAAGAAGGAGAATATGGAGTCATCCATACAGCGGATAAAAGCTCTCTTACCTCATATGACATTGGTTCAATACGATTAAGGAACCATGATGGAATGATCAGAACATTAACAGATGTTCGATTTGTACCGGATTTGAAGAAGAATCTCATCTCTGTAGGAGCCCTAGAATCAAAAGGGTTCAAAATCATTGCAGAAAATGGAGTGATGAGAGTATGCTCCGGTGCACTAGTGGTAATGAAGGCTAATCGGAAGAATAATAATATGTACCGCTATCGTGGCAATACAGTTATTGGGACAGCGACAGTGACACCCAGTGACGACAAAGAGGCAGAAGCAACCAAGCTATGGCACTTGCGCTTGGGACATGCTGGAGGAAAATCTTTGAAAACTATATCAGATCAAGGATTGTTAAAAGGAGTAAAGGCTTGCAACTTGGAGTTTTGTGAGAATTGTGTTAAAGGGAAACAGACAAGGGTTAAATTTGGTACAGCGATCCATAATACTAAAGGCATTTTGGATTATGTACACTCTGATGTTTGGGGTCCTTCCAAAACACCTTCATTGGGTGGGAAGCACTATTTTGTAACCTTTGTTGATGATTTTTTCTCGAAGAGTGTGGGTGTATACAATGAAAAACAAAGATGAAGTGCTGGGAATTTTTCTCAAATGGAAGACGATGGTGGAGAATCAAACAGGCAAGAGGATCAAGTGTATTCGCACAGACAATGGAGGTGAATACAAAAATGATCATTTCAATAAGGTCTGTCAAAATGATGGCATCGTCCGACACTTCACTGTCAGACATACACCACAACATAATGGAGTGGCTGAACGTATGAACCGGACCTTGCTGGAGAAGGTACGGTGTATGTTGTCCAATGCTGGCTTGGGCAAAGAATTTTGGGCTGAGGCAGTTACATATGCATGCCACCTCATTAATCGCTTACCATCTACTGCTATTGATGGCAAGACACCATTTGAAAAATGGTATGGAAAGCCTGCTTTAGATTATGACTCTTTGCACGTGTTTGGCTCAACTGCATATTATCATGTGACAGAGTCAAAATTGGATCCAAGGGCAAAGAAGGCTATTTTTATGGGAATTACTTCTGGAGTCAAAGGATATCGCTTATGGTGTCCTATGACAAAGAAAGTAATATTCAGCAGGGATGTTACCTTTGATGAATCTGCTATGGTAAATAAGGTAACAGAAGACACCAAACAAAATAAAGGTGCTTCTAAGCAGGTGGAGTTTGAGGGAAAATTTATTTTTCCTACACAAGAAGCAGAGGAGGAAACAAATGAAGATTACCCTCTGGAAGAAGAGCCAGTAGAGGAGATTCCAACTTAGGAACCTCAACAACAACTTGAATCAATAGCAACCAGCAGGCCAAAAAAAATAATAACGAAACATGTTCGTCTCATAGAGACGGTTGCTTGTGCAACCTCAATTGTAGCTGATGATGTTCCTACCACTTATAAAGACGTTGTCCAAAGTTCAGAATAAGATAAGTGGAGGATTGCCATGAATGATGAAATACAGTCCCTTCATCAGAATCATACATGGAGATTGGCCAATCTCCCGAAGGGAAAGAAATCAATTGGGTGCAAATGGGTATTTGCAAAGAAGGAAGGATTTCCTAACCAAGTAGATGTTCGCTACAAAGCAAGATTGGTGGCCAAAGGATATGCTCAAAAGGAGGGAATTGATTACAATGAAGTGTTTTCTCCAGTTGTAAAACATTCCTCCATTAGAATTATGTTGGCTTTGGTAGCACAATTGGATTTGGAACTAGTTCAGATGGATGTAAAAACTGCGTTTTTACATGGAAACTTGGAGGAGGAAATCTACATGACTCATCCAGAAGGATTCAAAGTTGCTGGAAAAGAAAATATGGTGTGCAAACTTGAAAAATCGTTGTACGGATTGAAACAATCTTCTAGACAATGGTACAAGCGATTTGACGAGTTTATGTTGCGGCAAGGGTACAAGAGAAGCAAATACGATCATTGTGTGTATTTGCACAAGCTTAAAGAAGGTTCCTTTGTATATCTTCTCCTATATGTTGATGATATGTTGATAGCTTCCAAGAATTCGGAAGAAATTGATAAGTTGAAGATTCAACTGAAGAAGGAGTTCGAGATGAAGGATCTGGGTGAGGCAAAGAAAATTCTTGGCATGGAGATAATTAGAGATAGACGTTCAAAGAAACTCTGTTTATCTCAGAAAGAATATTTGAAGAGAGTACTACAACGTTTTGGCATAGATGACAAGACTAAGCCAGTTAGTACTCCACTTGCTCCCCATTTTAAGCTAAGTACTACTATGTCGCCAATGGATGAAGCTGAACGAGAGTATATGTCAAAGGTACCATACGCAAATGCTGTTGGTAGCTTGATGTATGCAATGGTTTGCACAAGGCCTGACATTTCACAAGTTGTTGGAGTTATTAGCAGATATATGCACAATCCAGGGAAGGAGCATTGGCAAGCTGTGAAGTGGATTCTACGGTATATTCATAATACTGTAGATGTCGGGTTAGTTTTTGAGCAGGAAGACAATCAGTCTGTAGTTGGATATTGTGACTCAGATTTTGCGGGTGATCTGGACAAACGAAGATCAACTACTGGTTATGTGTTTACTTTTGCAAAGGCACCAGTTAGTTGGAAGTCTACTTTGCAGTCAACAGTTGCTTTGTCTACAATAGAGGCAGAGTATATGGCTATTACAGAGGCTATGAAGGAGGCAATTTGGCTTCAAGGATTGCTAAAGGAGCTTGGTGTTGAACAAAAAGGTATCACAATTTTTTGTGATAGTCAAAGTGCTATTCAATTAGCGAAGAACCAAGTTTATCATGCAAGGACGAAGCATATTGATGTTCGGTATCATTTCGTACGAGAAATCATAGAAGAAGGAGGAGTCACAATGAAGAAAATTCATACTACGGAGAATCCTGCTGATATGCTAACTAAGGTGGTGACTGCGATCAAGTTTCAACATTGTTTGGATTTGATCAACATTGTTGAAAACTGAAGATTGAAGATGAAGACACAATCAAAATTTGTTATTTAGAGAAAATTGAAGATGTGGAATTTTGCCTAGGTGGAGATTTGTTGAATTTGGCAAATTTTGTCCCACATCGGTGGGTTCTTGAGTTTTGGGGGGATTTTCCCCCTATAAAAGAAGGCCTAATGTTTAGGATTTAAACACACCTCTCATTTGCCTTCTCATCTGTTTAAGGCATTTGTATCTTCTCTCTTTAGTATTATTTCACTTGTATTTTTGGAGTGAAATAAAATATTGGTTGTGTCCGAGGAGTAGGCAAAATTAGCCGAACCTCGTAAATTCTGGTGTTCCCTTTATTGTTGTTTTATTGTCTTATTTATTATTTGGTGGCTGTCATAATTTTTTGGTATAGTAGTTGTGACTTATTCACACTATATACATTTGGCTTCCGCAACAATGAGAACATAATCTTAGCAGCTCGAGTTACCAAAGAAGTAAAGTGAAAAATGCGAATGTTAAAATCATAAAGCATAAGGTTCAAGTGACTCTTAAGTGTAGTGCTTAAGTTTACCCCCTAAGCTGTTAGCAGCATCAGTAAGCTTCTTCCCAAATTGTTGCTTTAGAACCTCCAGAGTTATTCCGTATTCTCTTTTTACCCTCTTCGTCTTGTTTTGCTTCTCCAAATCAGCATGTACTACATTCCTTTGGAGGTCCCTCGCATCAACTTCTACATCATCCACTTGATGATGTTCTGAACCTAGCTGCACAATCTGTGTCCCTATCCCCAATTCCAGTCCGGGTAGAGATCTAGCAACATCATTGTCTAAAGTAGGAGAATGTCTTCTGTTATCAGCAATACCGGTTGTAGTTGTTGGATTCTAGTCTACAAGATTTGCATCTCCTTTATCCTTTGTAGCTGATAGAGGTTGGCATGCATCGAGTTGCATCGTATCTCCATTATCTATTGTAGCCATTGCGGCTGGTTGATATTGGCCTATTTCAAAAGAATTGGGCACGTCAAATGACTCAAATAGGACACCAGATTGCATTGCATCTCCTTTATCCTGTATAGCCACTGTAGATGATCGAGGATGGCCTAATTCAAAAACATTGAGCATGTCAAATAGAGAAACTTTAAATAACTTCAACAAACAAGCTCTTCCCTAGCTCTCATCCTGAACTAACCACGAAACCTGGAAATTGTTGGGTGTGCAAACGAAGTCCCACATTGGTAGTCGAAAAGATTGGGAGACTACATTGCAACTGCAATGAGAACATAAGTGACTGCAATGAGAACATAACGGCTCAATTTTTATTTGGCTCATCCATGCGACTGTCGTTAGTCAATAATAACATGGATGGGCAAAATGTGTAACGGCAGTGGCATGAAATGAGCATTTTTTTAACGGATGACATGGATAGACCATTTCTGAAAGTTGAGTGATATTTTTAGGCCTTTTCCATATTTTTTATAATTTTATATGCATCGTACAAGGTACATGCACATCGCGCGTAACCTAAAACTAGTAAGCAAGAAAAACCTGGATTCTAACACTAAAATTAGAAGTTCCAACTAATGGATGATATTTATCCAATGACAGTGTAAAATCAAGTTATTTAAAATTAACTTCATCTAGTTTTGTATATTACACGTGTAGTATCTCAGATGAGAAATAGATAACCTGGTTTAATTGGTTAATTAAACTATATCAAACCCTGTCATTTGGTATGTGTGTTACAACCCATATTTTTGTACGTGAAAGTACATCGTAAGTCCGTTGATGTAAGCTCAGAAATGAGATCCTCTTGGAAAGTATATAAAGTGATTTACTGGTGTTACATTCCATATTTTTTATTTTTTTTATTTTTGCAAGCCTTTGAGAGTTAATATTCAAGGATAAATGTTTATAAGGGTACATGTTGTTACACCCCATACTTCAGATGTTACTATCATTATAGGATTATCTAATGTAAATTCAAAAAGGATGAAATCCTTCTACAAGGACTAGAAAGGTTTGCCGAAGTGTTACGCAAGTTAAGATGAATATGAGACTTGTTAATCATGATTTAAATAAGTTTAAAGACATGATATGACTATATATGATATTTCTATATGAACTATAAAGTTTGAGAAAAATCGGATTTAAGTTGCGGAAAAACTGACTAAGGATTTGCCTTGTAATGAAGCTTTTTTGAATAATAAATTTTATGTGCTATATGAGGTCTTTTTGGGACATATTATATACCAAATAGAAGGTCTTGGAATATAGTTTCCAACGCTCTTAACCGTTTACTCATACGATACCCGGATAAAAAGTTATAAGCATTGGAAGACGAGCCAATTATAGGGTGCTAAGTAGCACCTTTTGACTTTTCAACAAAATGGAGATTATCTCCTTTATCTCGTCTCTTTCTGCATATTTCCAGAGAGCACGACCAAATAATACCCCTAACATCACCCTTAAGATCGGTTTCAAATGATACTATCATCTGAGGCACGAAATCACGAAGCAATAACACAAGAACGATCCCCACGGCGTAAGTATTGCTATATAACCTCTCTTTTTCTTTGTAGTTTGAGTTTTGGAAGGTATTTTGAAGTTAATAAAAATGCCTAATTTCTGGTTTCAAGATCTTAAATATCAATTAAGGTTGATTAATTCATTTCATAATATTTAGAACTCACGGGACGGTGATCGGAAGCCATGAGTTCGAGTTATTTGATTTGTAATGGACTGTTTTGTGGGCTGTTTCGTGTAGCTTTTGGGATGTATATTTTGCTGCTATTTAATGAAGTTTTTGGAGGTTTAATGGTGCGGAGAAACACCACATATTGGTGAAATAATGGATTAGACATTCTTTATAATATTTTCGGGGTGTTGGACACTACTATAGTCGTTGTTTTTGGTATGAATTGATTGGAGTGTGTTGGGCTGTTGTAAGCTAAATATAACATGAATTTCGACTTGCATCTACTGTAGGAGGTAATTATATTGTGCTCCAACAAGTGCTTAAGGTTATATTGACATCGGTTGAGTTAAATGGATGAACTAGACATGAACTAGTGAATAAAGTTGCTAATTAAGAATAATTGGAGTTTTGGATCATTTTCTTTGTTATGGATATGTGGTATAAGGTTGGAATTATTGATGAATGACTTCATTATCATGTTAATGATACTATTAATTTAAAGTAAAAAGTCTATAAGGGAGGATGGGGGATATACGAATTTCAATTGGAGCTTGTCGCTAGTAGTAAAATAGTTATGAATTGTTGTTGTTTTATGGTGTCTTGTTATTGATAATTTGTATTGATAGATTTCTCTGGTAATTGTTGTTGGTATATGGTATTGTATGAAGCTCTTGTTACAGGGGAGATGCTGCCCAAATTTATATAAATGAGCTACAAGTTTAAGTTGCAAACTTAGCCTTTATTCAACACTGATTTTGAATCTCCTTATGCAATGGTAGATTGAGTTGAGTTGTTTGAAGAGTTGCTTGAGAGGTATTAAGGACTAAACATGGTTAAGGTATGTTAAGGCACTTCCCTCTTTATTTTGGCATGATCTAAAGTGAAATGAATACGCTATTTCATAACAGATCTACTCCTAGAAACTAAGGTTGCTCATGTTGTTCTTTCCTTATAAGGTTATTCTAAGCAAGTATGTATGATCCTTAAATCCTATAGAAGCTCATATTGATGGTATGATGTCCATAATGTTAATCGAAGGTGCAACGACCTTAAGTCACTCCAAAAAGGTTTAGAACGTGATTCCATGAGTTTAGCATGCATTATATATAATATCTATTTTACTCTACCGAGCCGCACTATAGTAGGCCGGGTATGATATATATTGTGTAACCACTGATCAGTTGGATTTACCGAGCTCCACGTGGCCGGGTACGATTCTACCGAGCCTTATGATGGCCGGGTACATTTTTACCGAGTCCTCTTTGAGGCCGGGTACGATATGATGATGATAATTCCTACAGACGCGTATGTTTTTAAAAGTTTATGTATATATATGTATTATGCATTTCATGTCAGTAGCCCACAGAGGCACGCAGATGTTACAGGTTGTATCTCCTCTATCTCTCTTTATATTACTATTCTTGTTTATGCTTCCTGCCTTACATACTCGGTACTTTATTTGTACTGACGTTCCTTTTGCCTGGGGACGCTGTGTTTCATGCCCGCAGGTCCCAATTGATAGGTTGACAGTCCTCTTAGTAGGCTATCAACTCAGCGAAGGTGTTGGTGCACTCCACTTGCTCCGGAGTTGCCTATTTGGTCAGTATGCTTTGGATATGTATTGATTGATATGGTGGGGCCCTGTCCCGACCTTTATGATTTTATGTACTCTTAGAGGCTTGTAGACATATGTCAGGTGTATGGATAATTGTATGGCCTTGTCGGCCTATGTTTCGAGTTTACTAATGGTCATGTCGGCCTTATAGGCCCGTATGTCACATATATTAGTTTTTATATCATGTTGGGTCGTCTAATATTTAGTATTCCATTATATTTTATTTTTGTTATCTCATGACGACCTTTCTAGGCTATTTACCCATGATATTATGATATTAAAGATATGTTGCGTTGGTACTCGATTGAGTAAGGCACCGGGTGCCCGTCGCGGCCCTTCGGTTTGGGTCGTGACAGAAATGGTATCAGAGCAGTTCTGTCCTAGGGAGTCTACAAGCCGTGTCTAGTAGAGTCTTGTTTATAGGTGTGTTGTGCATCACACTTATAAGCATGAGGCTACGGGGCATTTAGGATTGTCACTCTTTCTTATTGTTCTAGATCGTGTGCTAGAGCTCAGTTATAAGAATTCAAACTCTTAAATTTTATTTTATTCATAGTACAGTGATACCTACATCCAGAAAGACAGTTGGTATGATATTGAATGTGGTTGTGGAAGAGTTGTGTCAGAGGAACTTGATTTTGCATCATGCTTATGATGAGCAAATGTGGGGTCTTCAGCAAATCATATGTGTTCTAAGATGTGTAAGCTTCTTGATAAGGAGTCATAAGGCAAGAATATATATCCACTCGTATGGTAAAAAGGAATAAGAGAATCGGAAAGTAGACAGAAGTTTCAGCAAGTAAAATAAGCAAGATGACGAAGGGTACGAGGTACCTAGTTAATGAAGATTATCAGTATTTACAATTCAGGCAGAGAAATGTAAGTATTGGTGTTACCTTAAATATTAACGGTAATATATACAATTGACCACACCCATGTCAGCTGTGTCATATGGGAGCTAACAAATATAGTTTAAAAGAAGAAGGTGATATCAAGATTCAATTCGGGTTGGAGTAACCAACAATTATGGATGGATTGTTATCACTAACTAATGTTTCCGAAAGATGGCGCAAATGTGGTAGTAGATCTCCTTGTGAGACACCAAAATAGTGAACTTTAGAATAGTACAATCAGATATGAATACTAGAATATTCAAAAATTTCAGAAGATTGGTAGTAGGATCCTAGAAGGGAAAAATATTTCCCTTAGTATAACTCCAGCCCCGAGTAAAAAAAAGGGGGAAAAGAGAATGTTAGGCATTCCGAAGAGCCAGTGAGATGAAGAAAGGGGAGCTAAAAGGGAAAGAATATTTTGTCAGAGTTTTCAGAATAAAGTGATAGACAAAAAGTATTATCCGGAGAATAAGAAGAGAGTAAATGAAACATCATGAGTAAGATGTGATATATGAGTGATAACAGTAAATCAAAATATGACACAATGACAGAGTCCATAGTCAAGTGAAGGAAAATACAAGAGGTGACAGGCCTTGAGGCAATAAAAGAGTATAAGCCATAAAGTTATATCCTTATTTCGAGAAATGAGTTGGTGACTTCAACGTGATTACCAGGAGGAAAGGTTAGACCACAGAGTAATAAAAATCAGTATATGCTGGTGAACAAGATAAACTGAACATGAATTAGGGACTGAAGGATTTTATAATGGTTGATATCATGAGAATTTCAGAGATAACATTTCGACAATAATAGAATGGACAACAAAAGAATAACCTTTAAGGTTTGTTTAGGAAGATGCTTCCCTAAAGCAAGCACGTGAAGCAGAGTTAAGCTTAAGGGACTAAGTGTGCCAGTTACACTAAGTGTCACCCTTGTGCGTAATAAATTTAATTATCCCCGATATAGAGGGGTTACCTCAAGGCAAGTAAGATTTTAGTGAAGATGTGAAAAAATGGCAAGATGAAGAGGTAACTATGGAATAGTAAAGGAGGGATGAGGTAAAAGGGTGAAAGGAATGATATAGAATCTATTCAGATCCTATATATATGATATGACTCCAGAACATTATGCAAGTATGACGCCAGAGAGAAGCTTTAAGTGTTGCACACCCGATGATGTTGATAATAAGTGCAAATGAACACTTGATACATAAGGAGTGGGCGTGGGAGGTAACTTAAGACAAAGTAAATAACCAAAGAGAGATTATGAGGAATATAGATATGAGAATGGACCAACGAGTAGTTTGTAGTTGATTCAGGAAGAGCTAAGTTATGGCTAGACAAAAGGTTATAAGCAAATCAACAGATCATGCAAGATAAACGCCGTGAATCCTAATCTAGCAAATTTAGTCTCGCAAATATGATGTCGTAACCTTGAGAAATGTTCATATAGGAGTTGGAGTATTTAAATGTATTGTATAAGTGTTACGGAAATAATGGAGAGCGCCACTAATGAGACAATCAAAATTTGAGTTTAGAATTAACACAAGTACAAGGGCATGAAGGAATGTAACTAAGGATGTTTGTAGGCGAGTAAGAATATTGAAAATTCCTTCGGGTATACAGTATAACAAGATCGTAACTTTACAAGATCCAGAAGGTCTCCTTAAGTACTACAAAGAAAGACTAGCTGAGGAAATAAGGAATAAGGCTTCAACTTAAGCATAACCGATATAAAGAAGAAAAGGTCTTGTAACAATAGTCTCACTACAATATGGGATACACTCCATAAGAAAGTGGCACCTATCGTGATTAATGAACGGGAAGTCAGAAGTGATATTTAAGATCATATGAGTTATAGGAAATTCAAGTATTGGTGGGCAATAAGATAAGCCAAGAATTCACACAGTAAGTGGCATAACGACCAGGAAAAGTGATTGCTTAGATTTAAAGAACGCTGAGAAGGAATAAAAGGAATTATTCAATCAATGACCCAGAGTTGGTTAAGTTGTGAATGCACTTAAGATTTCAGATTTATATCCACAACATTCATACAACTATAGGAGACTCTAGTATAAGTAAAAGAAAGAATTAAGTCCACGTCACCGACAAAGACTTGAATTGTTAGAAGATTATATCATGGATGTTACATAGAGTCCATGAAGGGCTAATGTAATAGCTAATACTCTAAGCTGAAGATTGGAAGATAGCCTAAGCTTAATTAAAGGCTGATAAGGAAGAGGAAGCTCGAAAGTTACATCACGAGTCCGATTGTTAGACTTAGATGATTATAAAAATCGTGACTCAAACCATAGCAGGAGTGCTTTTAATAGCAGAGGTATAAGAGGGATAGTAAAAGAACCATATTCTATAAAAGCTCTATGATAAAGCAATTAGAAGGGTACTAGCCTCATAAGACGTTAATACGAAGCTCCTACCAGATTGTGTATGCACCAGGGTTACAAGTATTATAGTAGAGCTTTAAGGCATGTATGTGAATTCCACTAATGTAGAAGGGAGGTTATGAAATTGATAGAATATACGGTGCGAGATTTAAAGGTAAGTATGGTAAATATGAGTGAGAAGGTGACAATAATAGGCAAGGTCTCAGGATTAAACCCGTCAAAACAAGAGGTCTGATGATTTCCATGAGCTATAGAAAGCTCGGTACACTTTGAATGAACTAAGAGGAGTATAAGAACATGAGCAATTAGAAGAGATGGAATACTGCTCTAGTAGTAGAATAAGGGTGTAATTGTGATAGTTAAGAGAATGACATTTGGGCCTTCGATTGAGTAATGATTTAAAGAAAAGAGATTTCATGGATGGAATGGTGTTAGAATGCCCCCAAAAGATGAATACGTTGGGATGTTATGAAAATGCAGTTATTGAAGTATAGTATCGTCCCTAGGTGCATCAAGAAAATCACTTCAGATGTTCTTCGATGAGACACGAGTCTTAGTGACAATGTATTACATCTGAGGCAATGGTTGGAGTTAGTGAAAGAATATGACATTTATACTTTATATCATCCAGGGAAGGCGAATGTAGTAGTCAATGCCCTTTATCATAGATCTATGTTTATCCTATCATATTTACAGGCATAGAAGAGTGAGATAGCTTGCGAGATTCATCTTCTAGCTAATCTTGGAATTCGATTACTAGATGCATGTGGTACCAGAGTTACTACTTAGGACATGGAAATCTCCTCTTTAGTAACTGAAGTGAAGGAATGCCATTATGAAGATCAAGTGATAGGTCATTATAGAGATACAACCCTTCAAAAGGAGAAGACACTATTTGAGATTACAGAAGATAAAGTCCTTAGATATTGAGGTCGATTATATGTTCCTAATGTCGTAGGGTGAGATGGAGCCCTTAGATATCGAGGTCGATTATATGTTCCTAATGTAGCAGGGTTACGCCAGTAGGTTATGGGACAAGCAATGAAAAATTAACCTAGAGTTGTGTAGCACACCTCGGTTATAATACCAAAGCTATAAAACAAAATATAGCAATAGTCGTACATTCAGCAAAGTACCAAGCGAAGAGCTTAAGTATACCTATATATGCCCAGAGGGACATCTTGTCATAGTTCTATATTTGTATTCACAAAGTGAAGCCAACAGATTGGCAAAAAGCTGGAGGAAAAAGGAGAGAAGAGTCGTGCATAAAAGGACATAGTCATATAGGATACATCATAGAAGGTAGTCGAAGTTACGATATCGGAAGAACTCCGGCCATAATTCGCAAGGTGAGAATAGGACTAAAGAGGGGGGGGCGGAATGCCCTGGTTTTAAATTTATTCATAGAACAATTGCCTAGATGACAAAGGACAATATTAAAGTATTCATAAGAGCCATATGGCATGAGAATGAGAAGCGCATCAGTCAACATTCGAGGAAGAATGTTCCAAAGGGGGTAATAATGTTACAACCCATATTTTTGTACGTGAAAGTACGTCGTAAGTCCGTTGATGTAAGCTCAGAAATGAGATCCTCTTGGAAAGTATATAAAGTGATTTAATGGTGTTACGTCCCATATTTTATTTTATTTTTTATTTTTGCAAGCCTTTGAGAGTTAATATTCAAGGATAAATTTTTACAAGGGTACATGTTGTTACACCCCATACTTCAGATGTTACTATCATTATAGGATTATCTAATGTAAATTCAAAAAGGATAAAATCCTTCTACAAGGACAAGAAAGGTTTGCCGAAGTGTTAGGCATGTTAAGATGAATATGAGACATGTTAATCATGATTTAAATGAGTTTAAATACATGATATAACTATATATGATATTTGTATATGAAGTATAAAGTTTGAGAAAAATCGGATTTAAGTTGCGGAAAAACTGACTAAGGATTTGCCTTGTAATGAAGCTTTTTTGAATAATAAATTTTGTGTGCTATATGATGTCTTTTTGGGACATATTATATACCAAATTGAAGGTATTGGAATTTAGTTTCCAACGCTCTTAACCGTTTGCTCATACGACACCCGGATAAAAAGTTATAAGCATTGGAAGACGAGCCAATTATAGGGTGCCAAGTAGCACCTTTTGACTTTTCAACAAAATGGAGATTATCTCCTTTATCTCGTCTCTTTCTGCATATTTCCAGAGAGAACGACCAAATAAAACCCCTAACATCACCCTTAAGCTCTGTTTCAAATGATACTATCATCCGAGGTACGAAATCACGAAGCAATAACACAAGAACGATCCCCACGGCGTAAGTATTGCTATATAACCTCTCTTTTTCTTTGTAGTTTGAGTTTTGGAAGGTATTTTGAATTTAATAAAAATGCCTAATTTCTGGTTTCAAGATCTTAAATATCAAGTAAGGTTGATTAATTCATTTCTTAATATTTAGAACTCACGGGACGGTGATCGGAAGTCATGAGTTCGAGTTATTTGATTTGTAATGGACTAATTTGTGGGCTGTTTCGTGTAGCTTTTGGGATGTATATTTTGCTGCTATTTAATGTAGTTTTTGGAGGTTTAATGGTATGGAGAAACACCACATATTGGTGAAATAATGGATTAGACATTCTTTATAATATTTTCGGGGTGTTGGACACTACTATAGTCGTTGTTTTTCGTATGAATTGATTGGAGTGTGTTGGGTTGTTGTAAGCTAAATATAACATGGATTTCGACTTGCATCTACTGTAGGAGGTAATTATATTGTGCTCAAACAAGTGTTTAAGGTTATATTGACATCGGTTGAGTTAAATGGATGAACTAGACATGAACTAGTGAATAAAGTTGCTAATTAAGAATAATTGGAGTTGTGGATCATTTTCTTTGTTATGGATATATGGTATAAGGCTGGAATTATTGATGAATGACTTCATTATCATGTTAATGATACTATTAATTTAAAGTAAAAAGTCTATAAGGGAGGATAGGGGATATACGAATTTCAATTGGAGCTTGTCACTAGTCGTAAAATAGTTATGAATTGTTGTTATTTTATGGTATCTTGTTATTGATAATTTGTATTGATGGATTTCTCTGGTAATTGTTGTTGGTATATGGTATTGGAGGAGGCTCTTGTTACAGGGGAGATGCTGCCCGAATTTATATAAATGAGCTACAAGTTTAAGTTGCAAACTTAGCCTTTATTCAACACTGATTTTGAATCTCCTTATGTAATGGTAGATTGAGTTGAGTTGTTTGAAGAGTTTCTTGAGAGGTATTAAAGACTCACCATGATTAAGGTATGTTAAGGCACTTCCCTCTTTATTTTGGCATGATCTAAAGTGAAATGAATACGCTATTTCATAACAGATCTACTCCTAGAAACTAAGGTTGCCCATGTTGTTCTTTCCTTATAAGGTTATTCTAAGCAAGTATGTATGATCCTTAAATCCTATGGAAGTTCATATTGATGGTATGATGTCCATAATGTTAATCGAAGGTGCAACGACCTTAAGTCACTCCAAAAAGGTTTAGAACGTGATTCCATGAGTTTAGCATGCATTATATATAATATCTATTTTACTCTACCGAGCCGCACTATAGTATGCCGGGTATGATATATATTGTGTAACCACTGATCAGTTGGATTTACCGAGCTCCACGTGGCCGGGTACTATTCTACCGAGCCTTATGATGGCCGGGTACGTTTTTACCGAGTCCTCTTTGAGGCCGGGTACGATATGATGATGATAATTCCTACAGACGCGTATGTTTTTAAAAGTTTATGTATATATATGTATTATGCATTTCATGTCAGTAGCCCACAGAGGCACGCAGATGTTACAGGTTGTATCTTCTCTATCTCTCTTTATATTACTATTCTTGTTTATGCTTCCTGCCTTACATACTCGGTACTTTATTTGTACTGACGTCCCTTTTGCCTGGGGACGTTGTGTTTCATTCCCGCAGGTCCCAATTGATAGGTTGACATTCCTCCTAGTAGGCTATCAGCTCAGCGGAGGTGTTGGTGCACTCTACTTGCTCCGGAGTTGCCTATTTGGTCAGTATGCTTTGGATATGTATTGATTGATATGGTGGGGCCCTGTCCCGACCTTTATAATTTTATGTACTCTTAGAGGCTTGGAGACATATGTCGTGTATATGAAAATCATATGGCCTTATCGGCCTATGTTCAGTGTATGAGTTATCACTTTGGTTTTATAGGCACGTATGTCACATGTATAAGTTTGCATGTCATGTCCGGTCGTCCAATATTTAGTATTCCATTATATTTTATTTTTGTTATCTCATGACGACCTTTCTAGGCTATTTACCCATGATATTATGATATTACAGATACGTTATGTTGGTACTCGGTTAAGCAAGGTACCGGGTGCCCGTCGCGGCCTATCGATTTGGGTCGTGACAATGTGAATCAAATTATCCCGGAATTATTAGTCCTGGAATTATTATCCCTGGACTAATTTATTCCACCTGGGAGGTTATAATCCCAAGTTTGATGAAATAAGGTGGGATAAGGTAGGATATCCAGAATTAAGTTTGGGATTAAATTTATACTATGTTTAGTTGACGGTACAAAATTGATCCTGGAAATTTATACCGTCAAGGCGTCAACAAAACATAGTATGAATTTTATCCCACACCGTATCCCACCTTATCTCGTGTATCAAGCGACCCCATAAGGACTGAAACCAATGTAATGTATTGACACCAAATTAACTTCTTGAAAACAGCCTATAAGTAGCAGATATTATAAGTTCAACAAATAGAATTTCATTTGCATAATGTTGTAAAGATCATGACATCCACTTGAGATTTTCTCAAAAGTAAAGACTTGATACACATTAGTTTTCAAAGAGAGTTACAACTAATGTTTAACCATACATGTCCCACAAATTTATTATTAGTAGCTAGGAAGTACATTACACCCGTGTCCTGCCACTGTCCTGTATATGTAGAGTTTATCGACGAGGCAACTTTCTGGTCTTGTATCTCGATGACCCCTCTCATCTATCTATAACTTCAACATCAACCGGGGGAAACTTCTGAGCTTTGCAGCATTGGCCAACAGAGCCTCGTCGCCAAAGGGGCAGTCTCTGATCTCCAACTTATGGAGTCTTTCACAACCGGAGAACACGTAGTAGAGCTAGATCACTATCCCCTGCAAAATTTACGGAGAGCATCTCTAGCTTCTTAGCATGGGCCTTGATGTACTCATCCACGAGATCCATAAGGAGGCCAGAAAGCAAAAGTCGCCGCAATCCCTTGCAGTGTTGCACGATTGCTCCAAAACCAGCATCAGGCGGTCCGAGGGCTAGATAGTCAGGAGTTTGAGGCTTGATTATATATACACAAAGGTAGTCTGATCATGTTTTGACGGTTCCTTGCAATAGTAACGAAGGTGGCGCTTGTCATTTGGAAGCCAGCTCAGACAGCTACAAAGCGTTGCTCTGTCAAGGATACATTCGGTTCTTGCGCATACATTTGGCTCGGAAGGAAATACCCTAAGTTCTTACAAGAGTTAGCAATCTCATGAAGACCGGTATATGTCTTCAATATAATCCAGCACCTGCAGTCACATTCAGATGCACGGATTAAAACTTTTTCACCTGCAAGGACAAAAGTACTCAGAAAGAGTAACCTTGATAATTTCCCATTTCTTAAACTAAAAACTTACCACAGAGAACAAGCACAGGGGCAAAGTAAAGTGTCAACTCGAGTCTCCTTCTTATAATGAAACGAGAGTAGATCAAGCTTTGAGGAAAATTTGTTGCATTTCTTGTCTGTTTTTCACAGCTAACGGAGCAAGAGTAGCAGCCAGTGCAGCCAAGTTATCTACAAATACAGAGCTAGCTGCAACAACAAGTACAACAGCATTTTGAGAATGCACCTGGTTTGGTTGGACATTTGGTGGAGGAAATATAGGAGGACCTGTTGATGATGAGACAGGAACAGGACTAAAAATTGCTTCGGGCCGAGGTGAACGAGTGCCTTGTTGAGGGGCTGGCATAGTGACAACGATGATTCAGGTTGCCTCTCCATCAAAATTGAATCAAAAGAACCTTTCCGCGTGGATTTCGGACAAGGTAAACATAAAGCCAACAATCTATAAGGATTGAAAGAAGCCAAGCACTGCGCAATCACGTCCAGGATCTCCTTCAAGACTCTTAGGTGAAATAAAATGGAGCAAATGTAGTAAGAGTCTAAAAAACCAAAGCTAGCGGAGGAGCCCTGCCAAAAAAAATTGGTATATATGTAATACAATATATGCAAGCATTCAGTTGATCATGGCATGCACCTAAAGAATAGTTGACAAAATCGCCGAATGAAACAGCAAAGATGACGATTTTACCAAAAATCATCGCACACAAGTGGGGATTTATCCGGATGAATCCTTTAATTGCTATGGGATAATAAATCTAGTCAAGAGAAAAAAAAACAGAATTATGGCGCCGGTTGTAGGTAAATTACAGCTTTTTACTAGAGAAATTCACATACCTGATGACAAATTGATGCAGATATTTTGGTATGAAGAAATCAAAGATCATCCTGAAATTGATTGTTTGAGTGTTCCCCAGCGACGGGGAAAGTAACCGGAGCTGCTATCTCTCTGGGAAGAGTTGAACATGGAGCTTCAATCAGTTGCATAAGTTATTTTTGTTGAAGTTTGGCAAAATGCCAAAGTCCCACATTGGTTGGGAGTTAAGTTTGGGGGGATTTTTCCCCTATAAAAGAAGGCCTAATGTTTAGGATTGAAACACACCTCTCATTTGCCTTCTCATCTGTTTAAGGCATTTGTATCTTCTCTCTTTAGTATTATTTCACTTGTATTTTGGAGTGAAATAAAATATTGGTTGTGTCCGAGGAGTAGGCAAAATTAGCCGAACCTCGTAAATTCTGGTGTTCCCTTTATTGTTGCTTTATTGTCTTATTTATTATTTGGTGGCTGTCATAATTTTGGTATAGTAGTTGTGACTTATTCACACTATATACATTTGGCTTCCGCAACAATTGGTATCAGAGCCAAGGTACTGTCTAAGTATGCTCTGTGGTTGCAGCATAGTCTGATCTTCCACATCAGAAAAGATTTATCTTGGTAACTGAGTCAAGGTTCTGTCTGAGTATGCTCTGTGGTTGCAGCTTAGTCTGATCTTCCACACCAGAAAGGAAATAATCTTGATTTGTGTCGTCAGCTATTAAATAATATTTGTGTCAAAGATGGGAGACAATAAACAAGAAGAATCTACATCAAGTGTCAACAATACGTCATCATTGGCATCTTCGCTTATGACAAGAATTGTGTCAAATGCGAAATTTGCGGTCGAAATATTTGACGGGTCCGGACATTTTGGGATGTGGCAAGGCGAGGTTCTAGATGTCCTTTTTCAACAAGGGCTAGATCTGGCCATTGAAGAAAAGAAACCAGATGTTATTGGAGAAGAAGATTGGAGAATTATCAACCGTGTTGCTTGCGGTACCATTCGATCCTACCTTGCTAGAGAGCAGAAATATCCATACACAAAGGAAACTTCTGCAAGTAAATTATGGAAAGCACTGGAGGATAAATTTTTGAAGAAAAACAGTCAAAATAAATTGTACATGAAGAAGAGACTGTTTCACTTCACCTATGTTCCTGGTACCACGATGAATGAACATATCACCAGTTTCAATAAGTTGGTCACAGATTTGCAAAATATGGATACAACTTATGATGATGGTGACTTGGCCTTAATGTTGTTGGCGTCACTTCCTGATGAGTACGAGCACCTTGAAACTACTCTACTCCATGGAAATGACGAAATTTCTCTCAGAGAAGTTTGTTCAGCTTTGTACAGCTATGAACAAAGAAAGCGAGAAAAACAGAAGGGCGGAGAAGGAGAAGCACTGTTTGTGAGGGGTCGTCCTCAAAATCAAACGAGGACAAAGAAGGGAAGATCCAAGTCAAGATCCAGACCCAGCAAAGATGAATGTGCCTTTTGTCGAGAAAAAGGGCACTGGAAGAAAGACTGTCCGAAGTTGAAGAATAAGGCCAAACATAACAATGGAAAGGCTATTATGGATTCAAATGTAGCTGATTGTGATGATTCAGACTTCTCATTAGTTACAACAGAGTCATCAACATCATCAGACATATGGTTGATGGACTCGGCTTGTAGCTATCATATGTGTCCCAACAGGGACTGGTTCGTGGAATTTCAAGAAGGAGAATATGGAGTCATCCACACAGCGGATAACAGCCCTCTTACCTCATATGGCATTGGTTCAATACGATTAAGGAACCATGATGGAATGATCAGAACATTGATAGATGTTCGATATGTACCGGATTTGAAGAAGAATCTCATCTCTGTGGGAGCCCTAGAATCAAAAGGGTTCAAAATCATTGCAGAAAATGGAGTGATGAGAGTATGCTCCGGTGCACTAGTGGTAATGAAGGCTAATCGGAAGAATAATAATATGTACCGCTATCGTGGCAGTACAATTATTGGGACAGCGACAGTAACATCCAGTGACGACAAAGAGGCAGAAGCAACCAAGCTATGGCACATGCGCTTGGGACATGCTGGAGGAAAATCCTTGAAAACTCTATCAGATCAAGGATTGTTAAAAGGAGTAAAGGCTTGCAACTTGGAGTTTTGTGAGCATTGTGTTAAAGGGAAACAGACAAGGGTTAAATTTGGTACAGCGATCCATAATACTAAAGGCATTTTGGATTATGTACACTCTGATGTTTGGGGTCCTTCCAAAACACCTTCATTGGGTGGGAAGCACTATTTTGTAACCTTTGTTGATGATTTTTCCCGAAGAGTATGGGTGTATACAATGAAGAGCAAAGATGAAGTGTTGGGAATTTTTCTCAAATGGAAGACGATGGTGGAGAATCAGACAGGCAGGAGAATCAAGTGTATTCGCACAGACAATGGAGGTGAATACAAAAATGATCATTTCAATAAGGTCTGTGAAAATGATGGCATCGTCCGACACTTCACTGTTAGACATACACCACAACAGAATGGAGTGGCAGAACGTATGAACCGGACCTTGCTGGAGAAGGTATGGTGTATGTTGTCCAATGCTGGCTTGGGCAAAGAATTTTGGGCTGAGGCAATTACATATGCATGCCACCTCATTAATCGTCTACCATCTGCTGCTATTGATGGCAAAACACCATTTGAAAAATGGTACGGAAAACCTGCTGTAGATTATAACTCTTTGCACGTGTTTGGCTCAACTGCATATTATCATGTGACGGAGTCAAAATTGGATCCAAGGGCAAAGAAGGCTATTTTTATGGGAATTACTTCTGGAGTCAAAGGATATCGCTTATGGTGTCCTATGACAAAGAAAGTAATATTCAGCAGAGATGTTACCTTTGATGAATTTGCTATGGTAAATAAGGTAACAGAAGATACCAAACAAAATGAAGGTGCTTCTAAGCAGGTGGAGTTTGAGGGAAAATTTATTTTTCCTACACAAGAAGCAGAGGAGGAAACAAATGAAGATTACCCTCTAGAAGGAGAGCCAGTAGAGGAGATTCCAACTCAGGAATCTCAACAACAACTTGAATCAATAGCAACCAGCAGGCCAAAAAGAACAATAACGAAACCTGTTCGTCTCATAGAGACGGTTGCTTGTGCAACCTCAATTGTAGCTGATGATGTTCCTACTACTTATAAAGACGCTGTTCAAAGTTCAGAAGAAGATAAGTGGAGGATTGCCATGAATGATGAGATACAGTCCCTTCATCAGAATCATACATGGAGATTGGCCAATCTCCCGAAGGGAAAGAAAGCAATTGGGTGCAAATGGGTATTTGCAAAGAAGGAAGGATTTCCTAACCAAGTAGATGTTCGCTACAAAGCAAGATTGGTGGCCAAAGGATATGCTCAAAAGGAGGGAATTGATTACAATGAAGTGTTTTCTCCAGTTGTAAAACATTCCTCCATTAGAATTATGTTGGCTTTGGTAGCACAATTGGATTTGGAACTAGTTCAGATGGATGTAAAAACTGCGTTTTTACATGGAAACTTGGAGGAGGAAATCTACATGACTCAGCCAGAAGGATTCAAAGTTGCTGGAAAAGAAAATATGGTGTGCAAACTTGAAAAATCATTGTACGGATTGAAACAATCTTCTAGACAATGGTACAAGCGATTTGACGAGTTTATGTTGCGGCAAGGGTACAAGAGAAGCAAATACGATCATTGTGTGTATTTGCACAAGCTTAAAGATGGTTCCTTTGTATATCTTCTCCTATATGTTGATGATATGTTGATAGCTTCCAAGAATTCGGAAGAAATTGATAAGTTGAAGATTCAACTGAAGAAGGAGTTCGAGATGAAGGATTTGGGTGAGGCAAAGAAAATTCTTGGCATGGAGATAATTAGAGATAGACGTTCAAAGAAACTCTGTTTATCTCAAAAGGAATATTTGAAGAGAGTACTTCAACGTTTTGGCATAGATGACAAGACTAAGCCAGTTAGTACTCCACTTGCTTCCCATTTTAAGCTAAGTACTACTATGTCGCCAATGGATGAAGCTGAACGAGAGTATATGTCAAAGGTACCATACGCAAATGCTGTT
Organism: Nicotiana tabacum; assembly: GCF_000715075.1. Taxonomy (NCBI): domain Eukaryota; kingdom Viridiplantae; phylum Streptophyta; class Magnoliopsida; order Solanales; family Solanaceae; genus Nicotiana; species Nicotiana tabacum. The sequence continues at coordinate 6,035,872 of NC_134082.1, read as the reverse complement.
GGTAGCTTGATGTATGCAATGGTTTGCACAAGGCCTGACATTTCACAAGCTGTTGGAGTTATTAGCAGATATATGCACAATCCAGGGAAGGAGCATTGGCAAGCTGTGAAGTGGATTCTACGGTATATTCATAATACTGTAGATGTCGGGTTAGTTTTTGAGCAGGAAGACAATCAGTTTGTAGTTGGATATTGTGACTCAGATTTTGCGGGTGATATGGACAAACGAAGATCAACTACTGGTTATGTGTTTACTTTTGCAAAGGCACCAGTTAGTTGGAAGTCTACTTTGCAGTCAACAGTTGCTTTGTCTACAACAGAGGCAGAGTACATGGCTATTACAGATGCTGTGAAAGAGGCAATTTGGCTTCAAGGATTGCTAAAGGAGCTTGGTGTTGAACAAAAAGGTATCACAATTTTTTGTGATAGTCAAAGTGCTATTCAATTAGCGAAGAACCAAGTTTATCATGCAAGGACGAAGCACATTGATGTTCGGTATCATTTCGTACGAGAAATCATAGAAGAAGGTGGAGTCACGGTGAAGAAAATTCATACTACAGAGAATCCTGCTGATATGCTGACAAAGGTGGTGACTGCGGTCAAGTTTCAACATTGTTTGGATTTGATCAACATTGTTGAACACTGAAGATTGAAGATGAAGACACAACCAAAATTTGTTATTGAGAGAGAATTGAAAATGTGGAATTTTGCCAAGGTGGAGATTTGTTGAAGTTTGGCAAAATGCCAAAGTCCCACATTGGTTGGGAGTTAAGTTTGGGGGGATTTTTCCCCTATAAAAGAAGGCCTAATGTTTAGGATTGAAACACACCTCTCATTTGCCTTCTCATCTGTTTAAGGCATTTGTATCTTCTCTCTTTAGTATTATTTCACTTGTATTTTGGAGTGAAATAAAATATTGGTTGTGTCCGAGGAGTAGGCAAAATTAGCCGAACCTCGTAAATTCTGGTGTTCCCTTTATTGTTGCTTTATTGTCTTATTTATTATTTGGTGGCTGTCATAATTTTGGTATAGTAGTTGTGACTTATTCACACTATATACATTTGGCTTCCGCAACAATTTTGTCTACTAAGGCATCACCTTCAATCAAGCCACGATTAGAAAATACTAGCGATTAAAATTGGAAAGAATTAACTATAGGATGATTTAACCTTTCAGGAAAGTTGATATTCTTAATGCTACCAAGAATAATACCTCCATTATTCTGGACAAATTCATTGTAGCTTGTGGCATCAAATTGTGAGAATAAACACTGGCACCTTTGGATTAATTTTATCAGCTTCCCCCTTATATTATCACAACTAAACTTCTTTTTCTTAGTGGGAATTCTTGTTTGAGCGCAACACGCATCTTTACCAGTAACTGGCCTGGAGGATTTTTAATAACACTTACTGTTGCACATGAGGCCAAGTATTGTACAGCAGCACCTATTGAAACATCTTGATCAAAGATACAGCAGCCTCAAACTCCAAATGAGTCGATGGGCTGATTCTTGGTGCGCATGAATTCCACCAGCCTGCATCACAATTAAAACTCTATGCGTCGATGAGCTGATTCTGATGGTATTTCTTGAAAGATATATAAAAACTTGAAAAATCTGAGATATAAAATAACTTTCATATAGTACAGAGGTTGCACACCTTTTGTTTCACTTCCTAAAGCACATGAGGCCAAATATTGTACAGCAGCACCTATTGAAACATCTTGATCAAAGATACAGCAGCCTCAGCTCCAAATGTGTCGATGGGCTGATTCTTGGTGTGCGTGAATTCCACCAGCCTGCATAACAATTAAAACTCTATGCGTCGATGAGCTGATTGTGATGGTATTTCTTGAAAGATACATAAAAACTTGAAAAAGCTGAGATATAAGATAACTTTCATATAGTACAGAGGTTGCACACCTTTTGTTTCACTTCCTAAAGCACTGTAAATACACCTTGTAATCAATATCTGAGTGAATATTCATCTTTAGACTCATTCCGAACAAGGACCTGAATCCTGTCTTCTCCCATCAGATCTTCAACATATTGCTTAATCTCTTGAGCGGAATCTTCAAGTTGACGGCTTTGCCAGATATTGATAATTTTTAATGAAGAAATATCCCCAAAACTAGGCGGAATCTCATCAAGCTCAGGACAATCCCACAGTTCTAATTTCTCAAGCATGGGAAAGGGTTCCTCTCTAACCTCCCACTTAGCAAGATTCACTTCCCACAACCTCAAATATTTGAGATTTTGGAAGGTGTCTTCCTCCCCCATGTTCCATTCTCCCCTCTCGATGATTGCGTCTTCAAGGTACAACTCTTCAAGGTTGGACAGTCTTCCTATTGTTGATAGTGAATCGGATGTCAGAGGAAACTGATGCAACCACAATATTTTCAAACTCGAAGAGAATTGAAAATTCCACAGTCGATTTTCAAACTTGAAGGGTGCGCTATCACTTGAATTTGAACTTTGAAAAGCTACTTTGAGAGATTCTAGTTCATTTAAGAAGTCCAATTTCGGGAACCAATATCGACCTGTTGAACAATCCCATGATTCCTTGAGATAAAATCCAAGCTCTTGAAGATTGGGAAACCTTTTGAAAATATCCTCTGTGTCTTTTGAATAGGAAACTACGAGTCCTTGTATTAATCTCAACTTGTCTAACTTTGAGTCCTCTGCTATCAATTCTGGCTCATCTGTATCCAAATCAAAGAACGAACAGTCATCTATCTCCAGTACTCGCAACTTAACAAGATTCCAAATTGTTGGGAATAATACCAAGGGTGGTCCATGTTTATTCACCCATAGAGTTTCCAGATTTAAGAGATTTGAAAAAGATGAAGGCAGAGATTTAACTTCTGTACGAATGCTTAAGTACCTCAAATGAACCAATGTGCATATTTCATTCAACAAAGAATCATTCACCAGAATAACAGAGTCATCCAGTTGCAACACTCTAAGAAGCCTCAAGTGTCTTAGGTGACATATATCATTAAGACTATTGTGATGATATATGTATCCAGTTATCCTCAAAGAATAGAGGTGTTTACCAGAATGCCTATTGTTATGCAAAAGGTGCCGTTTATCATATGCAATGTCCATTTGACGTGGCATCAGATCTCGCCAAACAACTTTTCCTCTCTTGCTTTTATCAAACAAAAGTCATGCACAAGATCATGAATTTGGCAAGTCCGATCGTCACCTATTTCATTGAACGAAATTACCAAGCTACTGGAAATTAAATTATCCAGATAAATCGAAACCACTTCTTCCACACTCTTCATATCTCTCTGCTCCAAAAATCCTTCAGCAAGCCATAAAATTTCCAAATGACGAACTGGAATTGCTTCGTCCTTCGGAAAACTTGCAAGGTGAATCAAGCACAACTTTAAGGGATCAGGTAAATGGTCATAACTTAATGCTATAACATTCATCACGTCCTGTTCTCTACGGAAAATGAAGGAATTCAAATTATTTCGAACTTCAAGCCACACACTCCTTTTCTTCTCCTTCCCTGCAATGACTCCAGCAATCAAATCAACCACCAAAGGAAGCCGTTTACAGTTTTGGACTATCTCTTCCCCAACATCCAGTAGTTCATCAGGGCAACTTTCTTTTCCAAAGACCTTTTTCTCTAATAACTCCCAACTTTCTTCAAGTTTTAGCAATCGAAGGTCAAGAGGATCACTATGGCGTTGTGCATCCATTGCCACTTTCTTTTCTGGAGTCGTCAAAATAATTCGACTTCCATTCTCAACTTCAGGAAAGGGTCTTGTCAACTCTTCCCATGCTGCAGTTCCCCACAAATCATCTAAGACTATAAGGTACCTCTTTCCAAACAGATATTTCCGTAGCTCATCAACAACATCAATCTTCTTACCAAATTTCGAAGTTGAACCAACAACTTGATTAAAAAGTTTTTTCAGCAACTCCATCTCGTCATACTTTTGATCGACTGTACACCATGCGCGGATGTCAAAATGACAAAAAACTGACTTATCATTATACACTTTGTGCGCCAAAGTAGTTTTACCGGAACCCGGCATACCAGTGATCGAAATGACATCAAGTGTTTTTGGTCCACTGGTGAGCTTCCTAATTATCAAGTATGTCTCCTCTTCAAAACCTACGATTATTTTACTAGATATTGATGACTTACGCGCAACTGGCTTGTTGGCAGAGTTCACAACAATGACGCCCATGTTCTTGGGAATCTTCTTATGTAAATTTGAGACCTCTTTTTTTAAAAGACTGATCTTTTCTATGGCAAAGGGAAGTGAGAAAATAAGATGTAAGAGACCATTATCTCTTACAATAATTGAATCAATGATATCTTTTGTCTCGTATGCCACATCTGAAACACGTGCCCAGAGATCTTTATACAATTCTTGCTCAACATTCCCAAACAAAGATCTTATGAATTCTAGATCTTCTTTCACTAACCTGATTTCTTCCTTTATCAAAGCAACTAAATAAGCATTGGAATTGAGCAAATCATTTAGGTGTCTAAGTAGAAGATGCATGAATAGGGGTGCATCACTCATGGGAAAGTAGAGTTGAGATGAGTCCGGGGCTTTCAGGTAAACATCTTTGAGTTCTCTCTTCAGGAGTTCAATATTTTCAAGCAAGCCTAGAGTTGCACTGTTTGTTTCATTGGTACTCTCTCCTTTCTTTGATTTCTCTTCTAAGTCGCGAGCAATAGTTGATACGTCCTTGGTAAGTGCTCCAACATGTGCTAGGAATTCAAACAACTTGCCATTATGAATAAAGTCCTTAGGCACATCAGTGAGAATGATTAATAGGAACTCTATCATAATATGAATGTTTCGTGCCCCTGGAGTGCTAGCGGTAATAACATTTATCATGTGCTCTTGTAGATGAATCAAATATTTTCTAAGAATGTCCGGAGAGGTTTCTAGGAGCTGCTTAATAAAGTGTCCAACTTCTGCTGATGTTGAAGCTTTCAAATTTGTAAAACATATGTGCATAACCTCCAACTGAGTTGGAATAATCTCCAAGAATGAATGTTCTAACTTGAAGAGTAGAGAGTGTCCACAAATTTGATTAGGCAATAGGAAGCGTCCTACTCTCTCAGCCGTTAGTTGAAACTGAGGTAAGACATATTCAACAATCTCATGCCCAACGCAACCATTCACTATCAACTCGTGAAAATATCTTATATTGCAACATACATTCTGAAGAATCTCATATTCTGTCGTGAATGGAGAAAGTTGTTCAGCATGATACTTGGAAAGATGATGGAGATTCAGAACGAGGAAGTCCAGTTCCAATATCAGCTTTTTAGTTAGATCCACGTCAACAACTTTTTGAATTTCTTCATTCTTTAAGCTCTCTATGAAATCCAGAACATTGAGAGTGTCCTTGCGAATGGTAGAAAATGATACCTGCCAAAAGACCAAACATTATATCAAATTCTCACAAAGAAAGACAGTTAATTCTTTATATATTATATTCTTAGAGTTTGAGCAACTGGTTATGTATCCAAAATAAGCATGTCAAGAAAATGGTTTACTATGCATATGTTCTACTGCATTAAAAGAATATGTTCAGCTGGTGTTTTTCCCCCTTCAATTTATTACATTATGCACTAAAAAGGGGGATGGACGATTTAGTGAAGATTTATTCTAACCGTTCCGAGGAAGAGATGAATAGAAGTAATTGTCAAACATATAAACACAACTTCTTGAAAATCATAACTAACCAGGATTGACAAACTTTATAATATTTAGTTGTTTTTTTTTGTTCTTACAACAAGAAGTTTATAATTCTATCAATAAGTTCTTATTCTTTGTCATAAAATAGTGAATGCATGTCTCTGATAGCAAAACTTGCTCGTACTTGGTATTTGTACCAAAAAAAATACTAGCTTAAAATTATTAAGCGATTTAATAATGTAAGAATATATATTAAGTGAAAGAAATTTATGTGCATCTATTGGTTTAGTATATAAAGTCACAATTAATCGAAAAGAAATAAAATAAAACAAATAAGAAACAAAATTTGTCTGATTCATGATATTAAGAAAAAAAAAGTAGTAAGACGTCATGTATTTCGATTTCTTCAACCATAGGTTCATTTGCCTCAATTATTTTTTCTTCAGGTTCAATTTCTGACGTATGAGGTGAAGAAACGGAAGTAGAGGTGATTAAGCGAAGGAGGGAATAATCACAACATACATCACGGATTTCAATGTCTTCAACCATAGGTTCCTTTTCTGAAGCGGAAGGAGTAAGTTTTTGCAAATAAACACCAATAGCATCAAGAAACGCTCCACAACGCCCGTGAAATCCCACAATAGCTACACCTTCTTTCATCACAAGTGAAAATGGGGTTCCACCAGCCTCACACCCAAATGGTCCATAATTTTTTACATTAGTTATAAAACATAGAGATTTTATAACCGAAAGGCCACAATAATGTCCAAATGTCCCCTTGATGCCTGTTAAATATTCCAATGGAATTGCCTCAATAACAACCTGGGATTATTGTAAATCACATAAATAAGTAGCAGGGTCGGAAATTTTGACATGAATTCAGAAAAGTGCAAGAATGTCATATTAGGATTTGAAATCCCTGAATCCTCTCAATGCAAAGGAACCGACAAACTTTAATATGAAGCAACAAGTGCATTCATATCTTTGACTTGAAAGATGCTTATATGACCATAGATTTTACGTTGTGTATACTAAAAATGCAAAAAGTTGCTACACTATCATATTAAGTTGCCCAATAACGTGATTTTTCATATCAAGAGCCTGGTAAGGTAACTTGAAGGTGGTAAGAAAAATGAATAACCTGCTATAACTGGTTTAAATATCTTAAATTATTTCCTTTTATATAATTTAAGCTCATTTCTATGACATGAGACACTTTTGACTTGAGAAGAACGTTCCAATCATGAGAAATAAATATTCCGTTTACAATTTTTTTGACTTACCTTGCTTATTTGGCCTCCATTCCCACCAAACTTTGGTGAGCCTATGGTAATACCTTTTTTCGTAACAGTTCTGAATATGATGGAATCTATAATATCTCCATGAGCAATCAATATTTCTTTAATGGGATTTTTCAGCTTGTAATGCCATTTTGATCCACCGGTGCCTCCCCATGGCTCCAACAATATTGAGTCCATCTTCACATGCATAACAAATCAATGGCTCCATTATCAAATTTTTATCCCTATATTGGTAGTGTTATTTTGCAGTGGAAATATCAAAGAAATGAATATGGATATCATGTAAAAGAAGAGAAGGCAAGGTACCATTGTTGGTGTCTTTATGATTTGTATTTTGTAGTACATATATAGCTAAACTTGAAAAAAGTTACTTCTCATAGAGTGTTACATTTTTTACAAAGTATTAATACAAAATAATGAACAACTGACATGAGAAACGAAACATATAAGAATTATGCCATGCCTTATTCACCCCTTTAACTGGCTTTGATTCTTTTTAAGTGTTATTATTTATTATTTAGAATGGGGTTGTGATCACTTGCTATTTAGGCTTAATTTTGGTATATAACATATTTCAATCATTGCATTTTTGTACAAAAACTGTTATAGGAGCAAAGTTTGAGTAAGGGCCTTTTGATAATTTAAGTTTGAAGTTAGAGGCTTCCCAGTTTTAGTATAGTATGCTGATATTATACACTAAAAAGGGATTAATAACTTAATGAAGGATTTCTTTAACCATTTTTCCGAGGAATAGATGAATAGAGTGACCTCTAACACTATGCTTTATGATGTTTACGTTGTTTTTTCTTTTATTCTTTCAGTTATAGGTTGTTATTAAAACACAAAAATTTAGGAATTGATGGACCCTATTATTTGTTGATTAATATTATTATTTCTATTTAATCGATTTAGGCTTAGCTACTTGATTATCTTCACTTGTTTGTTCTTTCCATAGCAAGACTGGTGGACGTGGTAGAGGAACAATAGATAGTAAATGAGAATATTCGTACCAGCTTTGTGTCTTCACACTAGCAAGTGGCATATTCTTTACGAAGGCATTGGAAAAATTTCAGTATGTTTCTCTCTTATGCAAGTTGGGCATTTGTAATCCACATGCGCCAATTGAGGGAGGGTATTAGGCGTGTATATGTTGTACATATTTTATGGGGAAAATGTATAAGTATCCCCTGACCTATACCCGGATTCCCAACTACATAATTTTTCTTTGCGGGAATCCTATTACCCCCCTAAAATTATTTTAAATGGAATTATTTGCACCATAAAATTAGACAACCAAACTCTTGGCAAGTGGTAAGCTACACGCACCCCCACATGTTTTAGTACTTTTTTTATTCTTTCTTCTTTTTCTTATCTTTTTTCTTATTATTCTCATTTTTTGGTTATTTCATTCTCTTTCTTTTTGTTTTGGTCACCGGCGGCATAAAATGGTGGTCGTCGTAATTTCACAAACACCATTTTCTCCGGCAATTTTTTTTTCGGCGACAGATTTTTATCCCGATCTAAGTGTGTTTTGTTAAATATATAAATTTTTCTTGAAAATATAATTTATGAGTGGGAGGAAGAGCAAAAGAAATAAAAACGAATATAAGCTGAGAAAACTTTTTCTAGTTAAAATTTAAATACATCATTTTTTTCCGGCGTGGGAAGGTTTTTCGATGATGAATTTTCTCCCCCAAATCTGAGTGTATTTTGCTTCTCTTATGAATAGATCTTTTTGAGAGTTTAATTTGTGTGTGAAAAGAAAAAATATAAAAAAAAGGTTAGACAAAGTCGTCGATGAATGAATATTTGCCGGAATTAGAGAAGAAACGAAAAAAAAAAGTAAAAGAATAAAGACAAAGGAAAAGGAAAAGGAAAAATAATTAAGAAAAAATGGTAAAAAAAAATAAAAAATAATTTAAAAATCAATTTTTCTTGCTTCTCACTCTCCCAAACTCACTCTCCTTTGGAAGAGTGAAATACGCACACTCTGTTACGTCAGCGTTAAGAGTGCAAATAATTCAATTTAAAAAAAGTTTAGGGGGGGTAATAGGATTCCCGCAAAAAAAAGGTGTGTAATTAGGAATCCGAGTATAGGTCAGGGGTACTTATGCATTTTTTTCCTATTTTATGAAGGTGAAGTATTGTCCACTGTGTAACTACAGGTGAAGCACCGGTGGTCCATATACCTAGTTGCTCTCCATAAATGTTTAGGACTAAATATTTTTCTATTTGTTAGGATTTACTATTTGTAAATATGTTATTTTGTTACTCAATAGAAGAAGGGAAGGCTTTTCTTTTCCGCTCTGACCGAAACATGTTCCATATTTTCGCAACAACTATTAAAAAACATTGAAGTTTTAAGGGTGTGTTGGTATGATAGAAAATATCCGGAAAATGTTTTTCTATTTTTCATTGTTTGATTGCACAAAATAGTTTGAAAAATATTTTCCTAAATATCATATTTTCCTGAAATTGGAGGAAAATGACTTTCCTAGAAAAAGTTAGGAAAACATTTTTTAAAAACTCCACTTACCCTCACATCTAACTCTAACCCCCGCCATTGGGAATATCCTTTGGATTTCATATCTCAATTTTGAAGGATTTTGGTGAAGATTCGAGTTGGTTTTGGTTGGAATTTTAGGTTGAAACTCGAAGAAGAAGAAGAATACATAAATAAATTGTATATATTTTGTATTCATGAAAGATGTACAAATGACATACAATATACACAACTAACATAATTGTATATAAGTTATATATAAATTGTATGTGTTACAAATCATATTCACGTACGTTGATTTATGCCATAAGTTAGTCGACGTAAATCCGAGAAGAGATTATCTTTGAGATGATAAGAAGTTAGTACTATTGGTCTTAAATGATACAAGGGTGTATAAGGGTGGTTAACAAGTATTAAAAGTTAAACGAATCAAGGATGTGTATCGATTATCGAAAGTTGAATAAGTTTACTATAAAGAATAAGTATTCACTTCCAAGGATTGACGACTTGTTTGACCAACTCTAGGGTGCCAAGTATTTAACAAAGATTGACTTACGTTCAGGGTATCATCAGGTGAGGATTAAGGAGAAGGATATTCCAAAGACGGTCTTCCGGACAAGATATGGGCACTTTGAGTACTTGGTGATGTCGTTCGGGCTAATAAATGCCCCAACAGCTTTTATGGATCTCATGACTACTGTATTCAGGCCCTATCTTGATGTGTTCGTGATCGTATTCATTGATGACATAATGGTGTATTCTCGTTCGGAGGCGGAACATGTGGGTCACTTGCGGATAGTATTACAAACGCTTCAGGATTGTAAGTTATATGCTAAGCTCTCCAAATGTGAATTCTGGCTAAACTAAGTAGCATTCCTTGGCCATGTGATATCTGAGGAGGGTATTAGTGTCGACACTTATAAGATCGATGTAGTAAAGAATTGGCCGAGACCTACAACACCATCAGAAGTCCATAGCTTCCTGGGGCTAGCAGGATATTATAGGCGATTTGTAGAATGGTTTTCCTCTATATCAGCACCATTGAATAAGTTTATACAAAAAGCTAGTAAGTTCCAGTGGTCTGACGCTTGTGAACGAAGTTTTCAGAAGCTATAGCCAGTGTTCACTCTCCCAGAAGGAACAGAAGGTTATGTGGTATATTATGATGCCTCAGGTATAGGTTTTGGGTGCGTATTAATGCAACGTGGGAAGGTGATTTCTTATGCATCAAGACAATTGAAGAAGCATGAAAAGAATTACCCGACCCATGATTTGGAATTGGACTGCAGTAATATATGCTTTGAAGATATGGCGGCACTACTTATACGACATCCATGTTGACATCTACACATATCACAAGAGTTTGCAATACATCTTCAAGCAGAAGGAGTTGAATTTGAAGCAGCGTAGGTGGCTTGAATTACTGAAAGATTACGATGTCAAGATATTGTACCATCCCTGTAAAGCCAATGTTGTGGCAGACGCTCTCAGTCGTAAGTCAATGGGAATCTTAGTACACATTGAGGCAGGTAGACAAGGGTTGACTAAAGAGCTTCATCAGCTAGCTAATATGAGAATCAGATTGTTAGACTATGGTGACGGAGGTGTTGCTGTACAGAATACAACAGAATCATCATTGGTAGCCGAGTTAAATGCACGACAATACGAAGATCCTACCTTAGTAAGATTGAGAGAGAGCATTCAGCAGTGTAAAATTATGGCTTTCGAGATTGGAGGAGATGAGGCACTGAGATAATAGGGCCGATTATGTGTGCCTAATATGGGGGGGTTGCGAGAGAAGATTATGATTGAGATTCATCAATCCCCATATTTCATCCATCCCGGCTCGACAAAAATGTATCATGACATTAAGGAGCACTATTAATGGGATAACATGAAGAAGTCTATTGCAGAATTTGTAGACCAGTGTCCTAATTATCAACAAGTAAAGATCGAGCATCAGAAACCCAGTGGATTGCTTCAGAATATAGAGATTCCGGCCTGGAATTGGGAGGTGATTAATATGGACTTCATTATTGGATTACCTCGCTCTTATCATAAGTCTGACTCCATCTGGGTGGTAGTTGATTGACTTACAAAATGTGCCCATTTTCTGCCAATTATGACAACTTATATAGCTGAAGATTATGCGAAGTTGTATATCAAGGAAATTGTTAGGCTTCATGGTATGTCGTTATCTATTATATCAGACCGAAGAGCGCAATTTACGGCTAAATTTTGGAGGTCTTTTTAGAAGGGTTTAGTGACACAAGTGAATCTCAGTACTGCATTTCATCCACAGTGTGACGGACAGGTTGAATGTACCATTCAGACACTTGAATATATGCTACGAACACGTGTTCTGGATTTCAAGGGGAGTTGGGATGACTATCTTCCACTCATAGAATTTGCCTACAATAATAGCTACCATTCCAGTATTAAAATGGCCCCATACGAGGCACTATACGGGAGGAGATATAGATCACCAGTTGGATGGTTCGAAGTCGGTGAAACAGAATTATATGGGCCAGATTTGATTCACCAAGCTATTGAGAAGGTGAAAGTGATACAGGAGCGATTGAGGACGGCACAAAGCAAGAAAAAGTCTTATTCTGATGTCCGACTTCGTGATCTGGAGTTTGAGGTTGGTGATTGGGTTTTCTTGAGAATCTTGCTGATGAAGGGTGTTAAGCGTTTTGGGAAGAAGGGTAAGCTGAGTCACCGATATATTGATCCGTACAAAATTCTTTGACGAATTGGACAGGTTTCTTATGAGTTAGAATTGTCATCCGAATTGGAATTTGTTCACCCAGTATTTCATGTATCTATGTTGAGGAAATGTATTGGAGACCCTTGTCGGGTCGTCCCTATCAAAGATGTACAAGTTACAGAGGATCTATTATAGGAAGAAGTGCCAGTGGCTATATCAGATCGACAAGTCTGCAAGCTGAGAACAAAGGATGTAGCTTCCGTCAAAGTATTGTGGAGGAACAAGAACATGGAAGAAATGACATGGGAAGCAGAAGAGGAGATGAAGTCTAAATACCCTTACTTGTTCTAGATTAAAGATAACGAGGATGTCGGGGGGACGCAGGACGCATTAGAAGGTGAAATGGCTCTATAAGGTAAGTAGTAGCTTGAGAATAGTCTTCCTTAATACAAAATAGTGATACACAGATAACGTACATATCCATAATGCTTGGTATAGCCTTGTGAGACTATACGTTGGGTTTAACTGCTTGCAAGTTTGGCTAGTGACCATTTTATAGTGGAAACTCGGCCAGAAATTTCCATTAGAATCCACGATGAGTTAGACTCCCCATAAACCCTTACATTCGAGGACGAATTTTCCTAGTGGGGGAGAGTGTTACAAATCATATTCTCATACGTTGGTTCATGCCATAAGTTAGTCGACGTAATTCGAGCAGAGAATATCTTTGAGAAGATAAGAAATCAATCATATTGGTCTTAAATGATACAAGAGTGTATAAGGGTGGTTAACAAATATTAGAAGTTAAACGAATCAAGGATGTTGTAACTCGTATTTTTGGGTAAACCTAGGGGTGCTAATATTCTCAATAGGTTTTTTTTAAGGTATTTGAATTATATTATATCCATATCATAAGTCTTGAAGTCAAACAAGTTAAGAAACAAAAGCCAATAAAAGTTGTCGCAACTTATGTTCATAATTTTACTTAAACTTTAGGTCAAATGTTACTATGCATTTGTTTAGATTTACCTGGAATTACGGGGTGATCTACCCACCAATTTGAATAACTATGAGTCTAGTTTCCAACGCATTAAACCGTTCATCAATACGATCGCGGAGTATAGAGATATTCGCATTTTTGCGAGCATACGCAGATTTGTAGGTGACAAGTAGGTGTATCACCTACTTGCCAAAAGGAGAGGACACAATTAAAAGCTCCAAAGTCGATAAAGAGGGGACATTTAAGGGCTTATAAACTCACTTAATTCACTCATCTTTCAGACCATGGAAATCAGATATAACCCCTGCAACTCCTCCGCAAAAATTTCACATAAACCCTAGAATGTTACGATGTGATTCTAGTGCCGAAAAGGTTGGACAACTTGCTAGTCTCTCTTTCTCCTTCTTGTAGTCGTGTTGAGGAACTGATTTTTTTACGAAGAAGGACCAGGTTTCATGGGTTATACTCAGTACAAGGTAAGTGAAAATGTTGGTTTATGTTTAGTCAACAATGGCATGCTAAAAATGTTGGTTTATGTTTAGTCAACAATGGCATGCCAATTGGAAGAGTTGGTGTGGATGCTAGGAGGAAGCTTCCTCCTTTGATGTCACCCATGACATCAAGAGGAGGTAGTTTGATGTCACCAATGACATCAAGAGGAGGTCTTTACCTCTATAAATAGATGCACTCCTTCAATTGTAGAAATCATCCCAAAATAATACAATACATTGTAGTGAGTAGAGAGTTAAGAGAGAAATTCTCTTAAGTGTAATTGGGAAATCTCCCCTTACTTTGTTAATATTAAAAAGGGCAATTGTTCTCTGGTGGACGTAGGATTATTTTGATCTGAACCACGTTAAATCTTGTGTACTTTCTTTTACGTTTCCGCTAACAATTGGTATCAGAGCGACAGGATTCTTTAACGATCCAAGGAGAAAGAACAAGCAAATATGAGTTCCATGAAGTTTGAAATTGATAGATTCAATGGACGCAACAACTTCAATATCTGGAAGATCCAGATGATGGCATTACTGCGGAGGGAAGGTTCAATCCATGCTATTGACGGAAAGTATCCTAAGGATATATCAACTCCCGACAAGGAGAAGATTGAAGGGGATGCATTGAGTGCAATCCAACTATCCCTTGCACCTAACGTGCTTTGTGAAGTGAGTACGAGTACCGAAGAGACGGCCAAACAGTTGTGGGAAAAGCTAGAAGGGCTATACCAAGACCGATCAGTGACAACAAGAATGTTGTTACAACGGCGTCTTCACACATTTAAGATGGGGTCAGGTACTTCGTTACAAGATCATTTAGATGCGTTTAATAAACTTGTCATGGACTTACAGATTGCAGGAATTAAAAGGGAGGAGGAGACGCTTGCATGTGCTTTGCTATTTTCATTGACTTCAGGATATCGTGATATTGAGAATTCAATGATGTATAGCAAGGAGCCTATCAAGCTTGAGCAAGTGCGGCAGGCACTTAACTCTAGTGATGTGCGGAGGCACATTGAAGGAGATAGAGATGACCAGGCAAGTGGCCTCTTTGTAAGAGGCCGGACTAGCCAACAGGGAAAGACCAAATCAAAGCATAGATCAAAGTCTCGTGTGAACAAGAAGAATACAGAGTGTTGGGGTTGTGGCAAGAAGGGGCACTTTGAACGAGATTGCCCAATGTCAAAGTCCAAGGAAAAGGCGAGTGCATCTACAGTTGAACAGGTACATAATTTTGATAATGATTATGTACTAACAACATCGTGTAATAATAATAGTAGTTATGAAAACAAATGGGTGTTAGACTCTGCTTGTACTCTGCATATGACGTTCCGAAAAGACTGGTTTAGCAGCTACGAGAAAAGTGGAGGAACCGTAGTAATGGGCAATAATGCAACTTGTGCAATAGTTGGCATTGGCTCAGTTCGGGTTCGCTGCCATGATGGAATCGTGAGGACTATTACACAAGTCCGTCATGTTCCTGATCTGAAGAAGAATTTGATCTCCTTGGGTACTCTGGATGAACAAGGCTACAGGTACATGAGCGAAGCAGGAACTATGAAGGTGACTAAAGGTTCTTTAGTCATGCTGAAAGGCAAGCTGGAGAACGGCCTTTACACATTGGCCGGAAGCACCATTGTTGGCTCTGCAAATGTATCTACAGTGCAGTTATCTAATGATAACAATGCAAGACTATGGCACATGAGACTAGGTCATATGAGCGCACGTGGACTGGAGATGTTGAGCAATCGTAAACTTTTGGAAGGTGAGAAGATCAGCACGCTTGACTTCTGTGAGCACTGCGTTCTAGGGAAGCAGAAGAAGGTCAGCTTCAGCACTGGCAAACACAAGACAAGAGGAGTGCTAGACTACATCCATTCAGATTTATGGGGTCCTTCTAAACTTCCATCGAAGGGCGGAAAGAGGTATCTTCTCATTTTTATTGATGATTTCTCACGAAAGGTTTGAATGTATTTTTTGAAGGCAAAAAGTGATGCTTTTGAAGCATTTAAAGAGTGGAAGATTTTGATTGAAAATCAAATGGAGCGGAAAATCAAGTATCTTCGCACAGACAATGGCTTGGAGTTTTGCAATGAAGAGTTTAATGAATTCTGCAAGGTTCATGGGATCTCAAGACATAGGACTGTCAGGCATACCCCACAGCAGAATGGAGTTGCCGAGAGAATGAACAGAACTCTTCTTGAAAAGGCTCGTTGTATGCTCCTACAAGCCAAAATGTCCAAAGTATTTTGGGCTGAAGCAGTTCACACTGCTGCTCATATTGTCAATCGATCTCCAGCATCGGCAATTGACTTTAAGACTCCGAATGAGGTATGGTCAGGTGAACCCTCTAACTATTCATACTTACGAGTATTTGGGTGTCCAGCTTATTATCACGTTAATGAAGGAAAGCTTGAACCAAGGGCTAAGAAGGCCATATTTGTAGGGTATGTGGATGGAGTAAAAGGGTACAAACTTTGGTGTTTGTCTTTACTCAAATTTATAGTTAGTAGAGATGTCACCTTCGATGAATCCTCTATACTTGATCCCCGTAAAGTTTCCGTGGAGTTTTCAGGAAACAAGAACAACGAGCAGGTGGAGCTTCCGGTGGAGCTTGCCAAGGAATAGGATCAAGAGACTCAGGTTAAAGATGAGTCAGAAGATGTAGGCGTTGAAGAACTTGCTGTCAATGAACCATACACAATTGCGAAGGGAGGGAGAAGAGGCAGACACGAGAACCGGAACGTCTTATAAATCAAGCAAACTTGATTGCATATGCGTTCGTAGCTGCACAAGAAGAGATTAAAGATCTGGAGCCCTCCTCGTATATTGAAGCAACTTCTTGTAAGGATGCCGCACAATGGCGGTTAGCCATGACTGAAGAGATGGATTCTCTTCACAAGAATCAGACATGGGTCTTAGTGAAAAGACAAAAGGGGAAGAGGACAGTTGGATGCAAGTGGGTCTACCGAAAGAAAGAGGGAATTCCTGAAGTGGAAGATGCTAGGTTCAAGCCGAGATTGGTTGCAAAAGGTTTCAGCCAAAAGGAGGGAATTGACTACAATGAGATTTTCTCTCCGGTCGTGAAGCATAGCTCAATTCGCGTGCTACTAGCATTGGTTGCACAATTTGACTTGGAGCTTCAACAGCTTGATGTCAAAACTGCTTTCTTACACGGTGATCTAGAAGAGACAATCTATATGGATCAACCTGAAGGTTTCCTAGCTGAGGGAAAAGAAGATCACGTATGCCAACTAAAGAAGTCTTTGTATGGTTTGAAGCAATCCCCTAGACAGTGGTACAAGAGGTTTGATGCATTCATGACTACACATGAATTCTCAAGAAGTGCATTTGATAGTTGTGTGTATCACAAGAAGATGTCTGGTAACTCAATGATTTATTTATTGTTGTATGTTGATGATATGCTTATTGCTGCTAACAACATTACAGAGATAAATGCTTTGAAGAAACTATTGAGTAAGGAATTTGACATGAAGGATTTAGGAGCTGCAAAGAAAATCCTTGGTATGGAGATTTCAAGAGAAGACGATGTTGTACATCTTTCTCAGAAGAGGTATATTGAAAGGGTTCTCGAGAGATTCAATATGCAAACGTGCAAGCCTGTAAGTACACCATTAGCTCCTCATTTTAAACTTTCAGAGTCACAAATGCCTCAGTCTGAGGATGAGGTGGAGCATATGTCAAAGATTCCTTATGCCAGTGCAGTTGGTAGTATTATGTATGCTATGGTATGCACACGTCCAGATATTGCTCAATCTGTAAGTGTGGTAAGTAGATACATGTCCAACCAAGGAAAGAGGCATTGGGAAGCTGTCAAGTGGATATTGAGATATCTCAAAGGAGCTTCTGGTGTTGGTCTTACCTTTCGAAAAAGTGGTACAGGTATTTCAATTCTCGGTTATGTGGATTCTGACTATGCAGGAGATCTTGACAGAAGAAGGTCCACAACTGGATACATCTTTACCCTCGTTGGCAGTGCCGTCAGTTGGAAGTCGACTTTGCAGTCGATTGTCGCTTTGTCTACGACAGAAACAGAATACATGGCAGCAGCGGAGGCGGTAAAGGAAGCTATCTGGTTGAAAAGTTTAGTAGCGGAATTGAGTTTGGTTCAGCTGGAATCAACTCTTAGATGTGATAGTCAGAGTGCTATTCATCTAATGAAAAATCAGAGATTTCATGAGCGCACTAAACACATTGATGTCAGATTTCATTTTATTCGAGATGTTATTGATGAGGGAACTATCAAGGTCGCGAAGGTTATCACAGACGATAATGCTGCAGACATGTTGACCAAGATAGTCCCGCTCGCTAAGTTTGCACACTGCAGGGACTTGGCGGGGGTGTGCATCAACTGATGCAACTCCGAAGAGAACAGTTGCTAGGTGGAGGTGGTATGTTCAACAATGGTTTGATTCTTCTTGTTTCTTACAACGGGGTTGCCCAGTAAGCTTAGAAGTTTTGGCCAGAGTTGTTCACACGCTCGAAACGCAAACCAAGGTGGAGATTGAAAATGTTGGTTTATGTTTAGTCAACAATGGCATGCTGAAAATGTTGGTTTATGTTTAGTCAACAATGGCATGCCAATTGGAAGAGTTGGTGGAAAGAGTTGGTGTGGATGCTAGGAGGAAGCTTCCTCCTTTGATGTCACCCATGACATCAAGAGGAGGTAGTTTGATGTCACCAATGACATCAAGAGGAGGTCTTTACCTCTATAAATAGATGCACTCCTTCACTTGTAGAAATCATCCCAAAATAATACAATACATTGTAGTGAGTAGAGAGTTAAGAGAGAAATTCTCTTAAGTGTAATTGGGAAATCTCCCCTTCCTTTGTTAATATTAAAAAGGGCAATTGTTCTCTGGTGGACGTAGGATTATTTTGATCCGAACCACGTTAAATCTTGTGTTCTTTCTTTTACGTTTCCGCTAACAGTAAGGTTATGCTTCTCCTTCCATTATATATGCGTTTGCGAGTTGTAACTCGATCGAAAAGAATTAGACCTAGCGAGTTTCGAAAGAGTGGAATGTTGCTTGTTCTTGCATCATGGTTGGCTGGTTGTGAACTTATTTATAAGTTGAATTCATGGCTGGTTTATTAGATAAGAGGATTAATTATGTACTTTTGGTTGTGTTTCTCAATTTGAAAGAAAAGACAAGTCGAAACGTGTTTAAGTAAACTGAAATATTAATTTTGAGTTGCTGAACTTGTGGGACTGTTTTGTGGGTTGTTTCCTATTGCTATTGGGTTGTCTCTTTTGCTATAATTTTTATGGAGTTGAGAGGAGAAAGGGTGGGGAGAAACACCACATAATGGTAAGGTTGTTTGCTGGTCGTTCGTCATAACATTTTCGGATTGTTTGACACTATTATGGTTGCCGTTTTGTGTATGAATTGATAGGGGTATGTTGGGCTGTTTGGTGATTATTTTGGCTTGTGTGAAGTCATATATATAGGGGAGGTGTTGTTCGTTTCATCGTAAAATAGGTCGTGGTCGATACATAATAGTTATGATGCTTAAACGATAACGATCGTGTCATTTCTCTTATTGTAGACTAAGGAGTCGTGACATTTGCATAGATTGAGGTTGTGCAGTATATATACAAGGTATGTGAGGCTATCCCTTTCCTTCTTTTGCATGACTTCGATTGTGCATAATGCAATGAACGAGCTTCCAAAGGCACTCTACTCTTAGAAGCTAGCAGTACTTACATTGTTTCCATTCTTATGGAACAATTGATGTTGAGGTTGCTTCTCTTATTCTTATGTTATCAATGTTATTGGTACTTCCTGATTCTTATAAGATTCTTGATGAAGAGTTATTCCTAATAACGTGTATGGAGAATATCGACCTTACGTCACTCCGAAAGGTTCAGAATATGATTCCAATGAGTCCTGCATATATATATATATATATATATATATATATATATATATATATATATATATATATATATATATATATATATATTTTTTTTTTTTAATCTACCGAGCCGTGCTATTGTCGGCCGGGCACGACACATATTGTGCAACCACTGATCAGTTGGGTTTTACCAAGCTCCACGTGGTCGGGTACATTTTACCGAGCCTATTACTGTCGGGTACGATATGATGATGCTCACAAAGGCGTATGTTTTAAAAGTACGATATGATGATGATGATTCTCAAAGAGGTGAATGTTTTAAAGGTTTATGTATTTATACGTATGTATCATGCATTTCATATCAGTAGCCCTCAGAGGTACTAAGATGTTACAGGTTGTATATTCTCTATCCTTGCTTACATTACTGATCGTACTTATGTTTTCCTGCCTTACATACTTAGTACTTTATTTGTACTGACGTCCTTTATATTTGTGGACGTTGCATGTCATGCTGCAAGTCCGGATATAAAGGTAAACTCAGCTCCCCCACCACAGTAGTCTTCTCAGTTCAGCGGTTTTTGGCGAGATCCGTTCTCCGAACTTGCCGTGGACTTGGTATGCATCTTTGTTATAGATATTATGGGTATGTCGGGGCCCTGTTCCGGCAATGTTGCAGCACTTATGCTCCTTTAGAGGCTCATAGACAGGTGTCGACTCATGTATAGTTTGGTATGCCTTGTCGGCTGATTTTTGTTGTCTTTCATGGGAGCGTGGTAGCTCGTATCTTATATGTAGTTTCTTGGCAGCCTTGTCATCCCATGTTATGTATGTTCATTCCATTATCTTTCATTGTTTGTTGTTCATAATTCATATCTACCATTTATAATGATCTCGTCGGCCCTTACAAATAATAAGGAAGGTTAGATAAAATGTATGTTAGTGCTCGGCAAGTATGACCCGGGTGCTAGTTATGATCCTCCGGTTTGGGTCGTGACAGTATGTAAATTGTAGTTTTCTACCATATATATGTACAACAAAAGGTTAAATTCAAATTGTATATAATTGTAGCTATTGACTGAAATTACTGTTGAGAGTCCCATTATCATTAATTCAAAGGTTTCACCTTACGAGAATTCTTAAAAATTATTATTTGATGGTGCATGGTATGCTTATTTATTACTACTACCGATGAGCTAGTAAGAACTAACAAGTATGTTTATAATTTGAAAGAAAACACAGTCAAGAACACAAAGTTATTCCTCCCGAGATTGTTACACTTGTTGTCAACAGTATAACTATAAAGTTTCAAAGTCTAAAATCGTACCTGATCAGTTGTAGAATATAGTTGCAGTACTCTGTAGTTGAATAGAGTTTCTCTTTTCTGGAAAAAATTTATTTTAGTGTCTCAGTGGAGAAAAAACACGTTGGTTTCTTCTTTTAAGATAGAGTTGAGTTTCTTCCTTTTTATATATATATTAAAATTATACATACATATTGTATTTTAAGGATTAAATATTGGACAATCATCCAAGTCAACATTAGTTGTAATAAACATATTGTATGACATGACATACCGATAATTTGATTGCTTTCCCTTTCTCGCTTTCTCCTTCACTTTGTCCTCCTCTTTCCATTATTGTAACTTTTCCTTTCAATTTCTCAAGATCTGATGTATAAAATACACATAAAACCTAATCAGGAGAAAGAATACAATGAAACTGAAGAAAAGAAGCATAAAAAAGCCATAGCAGAAAACATGATTGGCTAAGATCATGGTTGACTAACCTTTTTTATTGATATTGAAGATGAAAAATCTGTGAGAATGCTTTCGATCTCCTCTCTGTTGTTGTGTATGTATAATGTATGAATTCGTGTGGAGGTGAAGAGAAGGAGAAGATATAAGGGAACTAGGGCACCAGATCATTTATGTTGGGTAGAAAAATGACAAAAATATGGTTGGGCATTAAATTTGAAATAGTCTCTTGAATATACTTCCGAGTTGTTTCTCTAAGTTTGCTAAAAGTAAGCATTTTGTTATATACTGTATTTGATAAATTGTGATGGTTTTTTTTTAAAGGGAACTCATATTTAGAGTTGAGAAGGGAGCCTTGGAGCAACGACGAAGTTATTTTCGTGTGACCAAGTTCGAGTCATGGCTGCCCTTCCTTGGACCTTGCGCGTAACTGCGAAATGCCTTGCGCATCATGCTATCCTTTTTCCTATTTGGAGGTGTAATTTTAAAATTGAATGATTTCATGATATAAAAATGTATTATTGAAAACATGCTAAAAAGAAAAAGTATACTAGTGGTGAGAAGGGGAGCCTTGGAGAAACGGAAAGTTGTCTTCGTGTGACCTACATGTTCGAATTGTGGCTGTTGTTCCCTGGCTGTACGTAAACACAGAGTGCCTTGTGCACCGGACTGCCCTTTTTCATATTTAGAGGTGTAATTTTAAAATTAAATGATTTCATGGTATAAAAATGTGTTAGGGAGAAAATGACAAAAATATGGTTGGACACCAGATCATTGATGTTGGTCTAAGTTTCTTTAACTTTGTTAGAAGGAGCACTGTTGATATATTTACTCCCCAATTTAAACCGTAATGTTGCAAATTCGAAATATACATATAAAGCAGAAAATAAGAAAAACGTATTTGCAGTTTTTCTAATCATGTAACCAAGGCAATACAAATTAAACTAGAGTTATATAGTTGATCTTTTGAGCTACGAGAGATGTTAAGTTTCAAAGCCATTTAACATCAACTATGTGCTTTTCCTTACTTGTGGACAGAAAATTACGAAGTGGAATAAATGGAAACTACAATACATTAGTATTTGTTTAAACAATAACTCATATTAAGCAACTTTTTCAGCATATAAAGCCTCACAGTAAGCTTAACAAACAACAGTAAACAAACAATTAAGTTTCAATACCAAATAAGTTGAAATCGGTTATATAAATCCTTAGTGACCATTTTAACTGTTGCGACCAAAACACTCACGCAAGTGTACGCGATCGACAAGTAATATAGTAGTAAGTAAAGTATCGTTCCCACGAGGAATTGTGATCAACTTATCGACTGATGTAGACAAACAATTATAAATTCAAGCTAAATTATCACACAATATATAAAGAACCAATTTACAATTTACTTAGTAATTAAACAATAATTCAATACAAAATTACTACACCAATTACACAATATTTTGATAACAATTTGGGTAAAGATATTCCGGGGTCATGGACTTGCTAGAGATCATGCTACTATTTTAGCTTAAGATTGATTTATTGAATTATCCGGGTTATTGATTATAGGGTTAATAATACTCATAAGAATCTTTCGAGTCCTTATGCA
Source organism: Nicotiana tabacum (assembly GCF_000715075.1). Taxonomy (NCBI): domain Eukaryota; kingdom Viridiplantae; phylum Streptophyta; class Magnoliopsida; order Solanales; family Solanaceae; genus Nicotiana; species Nicotiana tabacum. The sequence continues at coordinate 6,012,947 of NC_134082.1, read as the reverse complement.
CCTATTCAAGTTAAATTAATACCTATATGTCTATGGTATTAATATTAACAAGAATGCATTTACAACTCCTATTTTTCAACCAAACAAGGCAATTAAGTATATGTCTATCTTAATTGCAAATCTTTCACCCGATGCCCAGGATTCAGATCTTGTTCTATTTGATTCTATATGCAACCAAGAATTTCCTTTGTCAAGTTTAACTCAAGATTCGTAAATAATATTTCACTGTTAGCTACGCAGTAAAATAATTAAGAGCAGAATCAAATAAATAACCCATAACGATAGATTCAAGATCTTCAATCTAAGCTTCAAACAACAAGATCATCTAACACCCATGACCCAAGAATACTCGAGTTTTTAGCTACTCATATTCACATAAAAATAAACAATAAAAGTCTTAAACATAATATAAATAAACAAATAGAAGAAAGTTTAGAAGAACTCTTTGAATCCTTGCTCCAAGATGTTGTTCTTCTTCTCCTTTCTTAGCTCCAAGATGAAGCTCCTCCTTCTTCTATGACTTTTTTCCCCCTCAAAATCTTATCTTCTCTCACAATAATGAAGCTTTACTTTATGTAAGTTGAGTGGATCCTCTCAGATTTTCCATTTTGCCCCCAAATAATTGATTTCCCGGACAGGACTAGCACGGCAACGCATGACCAACGCACATCCCGTGCATATCGAGTTTCTTTCTGTCCAAATCACTGAACAAGCGCGGGAGCGCATGACCCGCGCTAGTGGGGTTTTCTCTTGTTAAGATGTTTCTGCTCAACTTTTTGTCATTTGACTCCATTTTTCACTTGATTACCATCATAAATTCTCATTTGTTTATTGAACTCCTGTGAGACATTAAAGTCATGATTAGAGCCAATTTTTGCATTATTTGAACATTTAAAATAGTAAATCATCCTTAAGTTGAGCTAAAACATAGGCTATATTAAACAATTTAGCCTATTATCAACACCCTACACTTAAACCATTGCTCGTCCTCGAGCAATTAACATACACTTCACATAAGGACGATCTTTTTATCAAACAATTTCTTGTAATAACACATGTTGACACTTAGGTACCAATTCATAATAATTCAACCTCAAGACATGACTCACAAGTGCCACGCATTTTCATAACTTGCTTACTTGCTCTAACACAAAGGTCAAAATTCTCCTTGCCTTTAAAAATCATGTGCCATCTCACAAATAATATATACTAGTTCCTCTCAAAATAATAATCAAGAATATTCAGGAACTCAAAATAGGAAGAATTAACTCACTCTCAGAATAGAAATTCATGTGCAACAGATGACATACCATATGCTTGCCCCTAGTGTAATACTCTACTAATTGAACTTATTCAGTCAAGGATCTAGTAGGACTTTTATTGGTTATAATGTAGGCTAGAAAAAAAGGGTGTGAAAAATATAGACTGTAGTAACTACACCTCTTTGAACACTTCCATACATACAACATATTTCAAAATTTCAGCATCATTCCTATGTTAAACCATCTCCAACCTTTTTGAGATTTTACATACTAACAACAAATTCCATTCTCTTCAAGCACCTTAGGTTAGGGAATGTTACTACTGAAAATTCATCCCCTATATATATACATATATAAATTATTCTTCACTCTTTTTTTTTTGATTTTTTTTCCAACTAAACCAACCAATCTCTTCTCAACTTCTTCAACATTAAAACAACATTAAGTGCTCATGAGAGATAGAGGTGCAAACAACTAATATATTACATAAATTGGTAAGGTTTATAACGTGGGTGCCAAAGAAATAGGATTAACGGCTCAAAAGGTTTGACTAAGATATATACAATTAGGTGGAAATAATTATCAAACTGGTTCAACAAAGAAATGTCTATATCATCTCCTAAACTGAATAATGCTACTATTTCGCTTTGCAAAACACTTGGGGGCAAGTTCTAGACATCAACTATTATACACAGAATATTCCAGCAATACTTACTCACACATTGGCACACAATTCACTCAAGCTTGGATCTTTCTCGACTCTCTAGTCAAAGCAGTTAAGCATAGTCATAATTATACAATTTAAGGCACTTACTTTAGAATCAAGAATTGAGATTTGAACATCACAAATAAGCATATATCACTTTTCAAGCATGTGCATTTGAGAAGAATTAACTCTTTAATTTAGGAACTTTTTATTCAATTGACATAAAGGAGAAAAAAATTACTATACCCGGTTCAAATACACCCTTGGAAAAGAACCATGACATAAAGAAAAACCAAGGGGAATTATTTAAATTAAACCAAAACTAGCGTACATTAAACTAAAAAATAAAATAAACAAAAATATATATATTTTTTTCGAATTAATTCTGATTTGGATTACTATCTATCAATACTGTAATTTAACAAAACAAACTAAAATCAACTTTAACACACTAAATAAAAAAAAATAAAAAATTAAACTCAATCAAACGAAGAGAAATTTGACAAAGTAAATACATTATAATATGGGCAAACCACCCCACACTTAAAAACTTGCATTGTCCCTAATGCAACATAAAAACAAAATAGATCAGAGAAAAAATACTCCCTGAGGCCATTGGCCTAAGCATCTTCTTCTTCAAATATGCGCAGATATTCCTCGTCTTCTGAGGGAACATTGTCCTCATCCCCATCCTTGTCGGCTACTAGATGCAACCTCAGGTAGTCCAGTGTTTGATTTTTTGCTTGGGCGCCTAGACATTTTATCTGCACAACATGATATATTAGCTAAAAAAATCATTTTAAGAGCAGGTGGAGTAAATACCCCACACTTTTGTTAATATCATGTTGACACTTAGTATGTATAACAGGGATTCAGACTACCCTGTTCTTCAATTAGAATGATATAATGTTTATCGGTCTACCTAATATTAGAGATACTTACTACAATTGTACATAAAAATAAAAATTACAAACTAAGCTGAAAATATAAACAATAAACATAAAAAGAAATTAGTCTATTTTACAAAATTCAAAATTATTATACAAAATATACTACACAGGCGTATATACAAATCCTACATAGACAATATACAATGTGAACCACTTTTTGCTTCCACCTTGAACTTATGAATTGTACCCCTAACAAGGCATCAAGTCTGTCGCTATGCTTCTTTGGTGGGGCTACAAAGATAACCAGGCCAAGTAATAAATTTTTCACTCGACACTTCTCGGCCTTTGGATGAGGAATGTAATTTTTGCTTTTTGGCACAATAAATTCAAGAATATAGACACTTTCATCCTCACTCTTTGACTTCCCCATAGGGTCAGGTGGCTCGATTACTATCTTACTATCTAAACACAATGTGGAAAATGATTGGAATGAGGTCTATTGCGCCATAACTCATGAATTTTACTACTATTTACATTCCCATTTATACAAATACTCAATTATTCTAAAGTAATGTTATCTACTCCCTCACATGACTCTAGATCACTCTTCTTAACATGGACATCCTCAAGAAAAATATGATCTAATGATTGATATTCTTGTTTTAGCTCCTCTATTTGGTCTAGAAGATTTTTTTCAGCTTCATACAACTCATCATTAAATTGTTGGGCGTTACACGCATCAACCTTTGCACTCAAATCTGAATCCAAGTTATGCACAACCAAGCCAAAATTATCACTTTTTTTGTGCAAGCTCATCTCTCTCCTTAGACTAATCTTTCATCACTGTTGTAAGTAAACAGCGTCGTTTCGCAGAATCCACTAATCGAGAATATCCGTCCCAATACCAACCCTTACTCCCATATTCAAATTCAGATGTCCAAAAGGTGAGGTCATGACTAGCCAAAAAATACGGGCCATAAAAATCTTTGATTAACCAAGCGTCTTCATCATTAACCTTACCTTTGTATATTTCATCCTCAGATGTCATCCTGAGAGAACTAGAAACATACTAAGAGAAAAATCAAATAGTTATAAAAATAACATATTTACAAAAATAAAAGAAAAATAAACTTGTAAAGATAATAATAAAAGTCTAACCCGGAAGAATAGTTAATGTCTAATTCCCCGACAATGGCGCCAAAAACTTGTTGCGACCAAAACATTCACGCAAGTGTACGCGATCGATAAGTAATATAGTAGTAAGTAAAGTATCGTCCCCACGAGGAATTGTGATCAACTTATCGACTGATATAGACTCAAACAATTATCAATTCAAGCTAAATTATCACACAATATATAAAGAACCAATTTACAATTTACTTAGTAATTAAACAATAATTCAATATAAAATTACTACACTAATTACACAATATTTTGATAACAATTTGGGTAAAGATATTCCGGGGTCATGGACTTGCTAGAGATCATGCTACTATTTTAGTTTAAGATTGATTTATTGAATTATCCGGGTTATTGATTATAGGGTTAATAATACTCATAAGAATCTTTCGAGTCCTTATGCACCTATTCAAGTTAAATTAATACCTATATGTCTATGGTATTAATATTAACAAGAATGCATTTACAACTCCTATTTTTCAACCAAACAAGGCAATTAAGTATATGTCTATCTTAATTGCAAATCTTTCACCCGATGCCCAGGATTCGGATCTTGTTCTATTTGATTCTATATGCAACCAAGAATTTCCTTTGTCAAGTTTAACTCAAGATTCGTAAATAATATTTCACTGTTAGCTATGCAGTAAAATAATTAAGAGCAGAATCAAATAAATAACCCATAACGATAGATTCAAGATCTTCAATCTAAGCTTCAAACAACAAGATCATCTAACACCCATGACCCAAGAATACTCGAGTTTTTAGCTACTCATATTCACATAAAAATAAACAATAAAAGTCTTAAACATAATATAAATAAACAAATAGAAGAAAGTTTAGAAGAACTCTTTGAATCCTTGCTCCAAGATGTTGTTCTTCTTTTCCTTTCTTAGCTCCAAGATGAAGCTCCTCCTTATTCTATGGCTTTTTTCCCCTCAAAATCTGATCTTCTCTCTCAATAATGGAGCTTTACTTTATGTAAGTTGAGTGGATCCTCTCAAATTTCCCATTTTGCCCCCAAATAATTGATTTTCCGGACAGGACTAGTGCGGCAGCGCATGACCAGCGCACATCCCGCGCGTATCGAGTTTCTTTCTATCCAAATCACTGAACTAGCGCGGGAGCGCATGACCAGCGCATGACCCGCGCTAGTGGGGTTTTCTCTTGTTAAGATGTTGCTGCTCAACATTTCGTTATTTGACTCCATTTTTCACTTGATTACCATCATAAATCCTCATTTGTTTATTGAACTCCTGTGAGACATTAAAGTCATGATTAGAGCCAATTTTTGCATTATTTGAACATTTACAATATTAAACCATCCATAAGTTGAGCTAAAACATAGGCTATATTAAACAATTTAGTCTATTATCATTAACCTATTTAAATTCATCTTAGAACAACACTATACAAAATAACAATAAAAATGAAATATACTAAAAACTCTCTGTACTTCCTTGAGATTAGATATGTGAATGATAGACTAATGTCTATTAAGTTAGTGGTTGGAGGGTGCACCCTAAATATCATTAGCGTGTATGCACCGCAAGTGGGCTTGGATGAGAAGGTTAAGAGGCGTTTCTGAGAGAGGTTGGATGAGATTGTGCATAGTATTCCGCCTGCAGAAAGGTTATTTATCGGAGGAGATTCCAATGGTCATATTGGGTCGACTACTGGTGGCTATGGCGAGGTGCATGACGGCTCCGGCTTTGGAGATAGGAGCAAAGGAGGTACTTTGGTGTTGGATTTCGCTAAGGCATTTGAGCTGGTGATTGCAAACTCTAGCTTCCCGAAGAGGGAGCAACATTTGGTCACTTTTTAAAGTACGGTGGCGAAGACTCAGATTGATTAACTCCTCCTCAGGAGGTATGATAGAGGGTTGTGCAAGGACTGCAATGTTATCTCGGGTGATACCCTCGCGATGCAGCATAGGCTCTTGGTGATGGACATCGGTATCATGATTAAAGCTCAGGAGTCAGAGGGGAGATTGTCGGTTATGAGAGCTTGGTGGAGTAGTAGGGATGCGAGTACTATGTGGACGATGATGATAAACTGTATTAGGGAGGCAGCGAGAGAGGTGTTAGGGGTCTTGAAGGGTTCTTCTTATTTGAGTTATATCAACATGTGTAGTATCCTGTTAGTTTAGAATGGTATGTCTACTTTCCTTAATTGCATATTTGAACTTTGTGCAGCATGTTTGTTGAAGTTCCTGTTTTTCCATGACTTGTACTTAGTCTAAATTGTAGGATTTCGTGTTGTAGCTGTTGTTTGAGCTGCATATTTACTTTGGGACTACGGAATGGTATTCCGGGAGATCTCCCTATACTGCATATTCACTTTGGGACTACGAATAGTATTCTGGAAGATCCCCTTGTACTGCATATATACTTTGGGACTACGGAACAGTATTCGGGAGATCCCCCTGCACATTTACGTTTGGGAGTACGAGACAGTATCTCGGGAGATCCTCTGTTGTTATCTCTGTGTACTGAGCTGTTGTCTTCTATGATTCTATTCCTGTTTTTTCAGTCTTTATTTTATTGCGATATTTCATTCTGCCTTATATATATATATATATATATATATATATATATATATATATATATATATATATATATATACATACATACATACATACATACATACATGAGCTTTTGGGTATGTCGTCGCTACTCGACTGAGGTTAGGCTTGGCACTTACTGAGTAACGTTGTGGTATACTCATGCCCTTCCCTACACATGTTTTTCGTGTGCAAATCCAGGTATTATTTACCAGCCTAGAGTTTAGTCGCACGATTACTGTTTCAGGAGACTTAAAGTTACACCTACCCGCATCCGCAGACCTCGGAGCCCCCCTCTATCCCATTATGTTAATTCTTCCCTTGTTTCTTCAAACATTGATGTATAGAGCAGTTAGAAATTCTTAGAAGCTTGTGACTTACGGTATTCCGATTCTTGGGAAAGTTGCGTATTATTTCAGGAGCTGTTGTTTGTATATGCCGAGCGACATCTTTTCCGGTTATTAAAAATATATGTTAGTTATTATCTTTTATGTTTTATTTCATTTCCGCAAATATTAGACTTACCTAGTCATAGAGACTAGGTGCCGTCACGACAGTTCACGGAGGAAGAATTTGGGTCGTGATATACTTTATTGCCTTGATTGGTTGAAATATAGGAATTATGAATGCATTCTTGTTAGTCTTAATTCCATTAACCACCTCTTTAGGACCCAATAATTAATTTGTGGATACAACATTTACGTTACCTTAATTGATTTTTATATTATTAACTTTAATAACCATAATTTATAAATATTAGGATGCTTGAAAAAATAAACAAACTTAATTATTCATTATTCATATTTAAATACATATTAACGTGTGTTCATATTCATACATTCTAATCTTAATGAAACAAACGACCTTTAAGATGAGCTGAAATGAAACGACATGATCTGCAATAATTCATATAGCCAATCTAAACTTGGGATTAAAATCTCATAATGATTAGTAGTTATATGATTATCTTCATCCACTGAGAGAATTCATCACAGCTTGATGTAACATGCCTAATAAGGACCTGAAGTTTGCCATTTTTCGAGGAAACTCCTGTCAAATCTTAAAAACTACAACATTAAAGACTGTATCGAACACTAGAAATCTAGAATCTGGAAACTCTGTTGGTGAATAATTACGGACCACCCTTGGTACTATTACCAATAATTTGGAATCTTGTAAAGTTGCGAGTGGTGGGCATAGATGACTGTTCTTTCTTTGATTTGGATACAGATGAACCAATACTGGTAGGAGAGGACTCAAAGTTAGAGAGCTTGAGATTATTACGGGGACTCAGGCTTTCCAATTCAAAAGACATAGAGGATATATTCAAAAGGTTTCCCAATCTTCAAGAGCTTCGATTTCATCTCAAGAAATCATGGGATTGTTCAACAGATCGATATTGGTTCCCGAAATTGGATTTCCTAAATGAACAAGAATCTCTCAAAGTAAATTTTGAACGTTCATATTCAAATGATAGTGCGGCTCTCTATAGCGACAAATCGGCTTTGGGATTTTCACTTCCCTTCGAGTGTGAAAATGTTGTGTTTGTGTGAGTTTCCTCTGCCATCCGATTCACTATCAACAATAGGAATACTGCCCAAGCTTGAAGATCTGTAACTTGAAGACACAATCATCGAGGGGGAAGGATGGAACATGGGGGAGGAAGACACCTTCCAGAATCTCAAATGTCTGACGTTGCAGCGAGTGACTCTTGCTAATTGGGAGGTTAGAGAGGAATCCTCTCATGCGCTTGAGAAATTACGACTGCGGGACTGTCGTATGCTTGAGGAGATTCCGCCTAGTTTCAGGGATATTTGTTCATTAAAAAGTATCGAACTACGGAGGAGCCCTCAACTTAAAGAATCTGCTCTGTAGATTAACAAGATGTTGAAGATATGAATAGGGATATTCTGGTCCTTGTTTATAACTGATCGAGTCGTGAGCACTTTTACCTTGGGAAAATATGTGAGTATAGCCGAACTTATTACCTCATCGTTTTCATTTTACGTGGTAGTGCTTGACCAGTGTAATGTTCTTTTGCAGAACGTATGTAAGAAATACATCCTCAGACATCTAAATTCTGATGCATTCTCCCAGAATACACCAGCATTTGTTGCAGTTAGCTCTACATGTGTAGATCCTTTTGTTGATGCTCTTGCTTTGTCTTCTGTGAAACTACAAATTTGGGAGGGATGAAGCTCCCACTTTCATCCCTCCCAAATCGAGTCAACTGCAGCACTTGTTTTAGTGATTCTAAGCTTCGATAGCACTCTGTCACCAATTTTAATTGCAGCGAATGAGTTTTGCTAAGTGGGAGTTTAGAGAGGAATCCTTTTATGTGCTTGAGAAATTACAACTGTGGGAATGTCATAAGCTTGAGGAGATTTCGCCTAGTTTCGGGGATCTCGTTTCATTGAAAATTATTGATCTATGGAGGAGCCTTCAACTTGAAGATTCCGCTCGGGAGATTAAGCAATATGTTGAAGATATGATGGGAGAAGACATGATTCAGTTCCTTTTTCGGAATGAGTCTTGAACACTCTTACCCTGGGAAAAATAAGTGAGTATAGATGAATTTATTACCTCCTTTATTTCATTTTATGTGGAGGACATTGACCAGTATAATTTTCTTTGCAGAGAGCATGTAAGGAATACATCCAGCTTTGGAGGCTAAAGATGAATCCTCAAACATCTATTGCATTCTTCTCCTTTTCTTCTTCTCTGTTGTGTGGTGAATAAGTGATGGATTTGTATTGATATTAATTATTACTATTGAACTTTTGTCTAATTTTCCCACTTTTTCTTCATTTTGTGGAGTCCATACCTACTAAATTAAATAAAAGAAAAAGAAAGAGGAGTGATTGACTCACCTACTACATTGAATACAAGGAAGAGGAGTGATGGACGGAAGAAAAAAAACTTCAGATTTTTCAAGATTGGGCTGCTGGAATTTGCACATTGATTAACCAATCAAATTGGTTTGGTTGGTGAAAATGTGCCTATAAATAGCAGGCTTCATTTTTCCTTTAAAACACACCAAAATAAAGAGAGAAGCAACATATAGTTAGTGAGAGTAATCCACAGATTATTGTCGGTGAGATAATTAGTGAGTGGTAGTAATATTGTAGTGAAGTGTGTTAAATAAAGAGTGTTATTTCTTTCAAAGTTGTAGTAGTTTCTTGACACTACTAAGTTGCAATATTATAGTGATAATATCGCTCCACTCGGGTATTATATTTTACCTTGCTAAAATATTTGGTGTCATTGTTACTCTCTTGTGTTATTATTATTTATTGTGGATATTATTCCTGGGCGGGATTATTTATTTTATCCCAACAACTTGGTATCAGAGCCATGACAAATAATGGTCCGCTATCTTTTCAGTACCCCCGTCTCACAAAAGATAATTATGAGAAATGGTGTCTACGTATGAAAGCCATTCTTGGCTCCCAAGATGTGTGGGAAATTGTAGACAGAGGGTATGCAAAATCAGATAATGAGGAAGCTCTGCCTCAAACTGAAAAAGAAATCTTGGCAAAGACAAAGAAGAAGGATCAACAAGCCCTCACGCTCATCCACCAATGTTTGGATGATGCCATGTTTGAGAAGGTGGCAGATGCTACCACCTCAAAGGAAGCTTGGGAGATTTTACAAAATTCTTTTCAAGGAGTTGACAAGGTGAAAAAGGTAAAACTTCAAACTCTAAGGGTTGATTTTGAAGCTTTAAAAATGAAAGAATCCGAATGCATCTCGGATTATTTTTCAAAAGTGAAGGCTGTTGTAAATCAACTAAGAAGATACGGGGAGGACATAGAAGATGTCTGTGTGGTAGAAAAGATCCTTCGCACTTTAACACCTAAATTTGATTTTGTGGTGTGTGCTATTGAGGAGTCTAAAGATTTAGACTCTATGATGGTGGAGCAATTGGAAGGTTCTTTACAGGCCCACGAAGAAAAGATCAAAAGGAGACAAGAAGTGTCATCGGAGCAACTTCTTAAAACTCAGGCATCCTTCAAGGATTATGGAGGTGAAACAAGCTATCGAGGAAACGGATGAGGCCGAGGTCGAGGAGGTCATGGAAGAGGAATAAGTAATGGTAACAACTTCAACAATGAAGTTAAAATCCACCAAACATTCAGAGGTCGTGGTTGTGGACAAAGAGGAGGAAGAGGACGTGGATACTACCAAGAAAATAATGGACAAAGGTATGACAAATCAAAAATTGAATGTTATAATTGTCATAAATTTGGCCATTACTCTTGGGAATGTCGTAGAAATGTTGAAGAAAAGGCTAACCTTGTTGACGATAAGAAAGAAGAAAATGAGTCAACGTTGTTGATGACACTCAAGAAGAAGACAGAGATGATTGCATCTCGTGGTATTTGGACAATGGAGCAAGCAATCATATGTGTGGATGCAAATAGAAGTTTGTGGAGATCAATAAAATAGTGAGAGGTAATGTGTCCTTTAGAGATATCTCAAAGGTTCAAATCGAAAGGATAGGTACGATTCTGATCTCCTGTAAAGATGATAGTCGCAAGTTAATTCAAGATGTTTATTATGTGCCAAAATTAAAAAGTAATATTTTAAGTTTGGGCCAAATTCTTAAAAAGGAATATGACATCCACATGAAAAATATGCATCTTTGGCCTAGAGATTCAAGTGGAATTCTAATTGCTAAAGTGCATATGGCAAAGAATAGATTGTTTTCTCTGAATCTTAAAACAATTCATGCAAAGTGTTTGAAGGCTAATGTGCAAGATGAATCATGGTGTTGGCATATGCGATTTGGGCACTTAAATTTTTGAAGCGCTCAAATCAATGGGAGAAAAGAACATTGTACATGGGATACCATCAATCAACCATCCAAATCAATTGTGTGAAGCTTGTCTTCTTAGGAAACATGCAAGGAGGCGTTTTCCAAAGGAGGCCATGTCAAGATCAACCAAGCCGCTCTAGCTTGTCCATACTGATGTGTGTGGACCAATCAATCCACCTTCTTTTGGTAAAAGAAAATACTTTCTGCTTTTCATTGATGACTTTAGTAGAAAGACTTGGGTTTATTTCTTGAACCAAAAATCTGAAGCTTTTGCTGCTTTTAAAAATTTCAAAGTACTTGTGGAGAAAGAAAGTGTCTATTAAATTAAAGCTCTAAGGTCTGATAGAGGAGACGAATTCACCTCAAACGAATTTAATGACTTCTGTCAACTTCATGGAATTCGTCGCCGTCTAACGGTACCTTATTCACCTCAACAAAATGGTATTGCAGAGAGAAAGAATCGAGCGATGCTTAATATGGATAGATGTATGTTGAAAGCTAAAAGTATGCCTAAGGAATAACAGGCCGAAGCTGTTTCTTGTGCAGTTTATTTGAATAACAGGTCTCCAACAAGAAATGTTAGAGATCAAACCCCTCAAGAAGCATGGAGTGGAAGAAATCCAAGTGTCAAGCACTTGAGAATCTTTGGGAGCATAGCCTATGTTCATGTGCCACATCAAGGGAGAGCAAAGCTTGACGATCGAAGTGTTAAGCATGTGTTTGTTGGCTATGATACGAGTTCAAAAAGCTACAAGCTATACAACCCAAGCAGCGGCAAGGTGGTGGTAAGTCGTGATGTTGAATTTGATGAAGAATTGGCATGGAATTGGGAAGATGAGGAAGAAACTTCATATGATTTTCTTCCATACTTTGGTGATGAAGAAGAACCAGAAACCGTGGAACCTGTGAAGGACACAACTCCACCTCCTTCTCCAACAAATGTTGCATCTCCCTCTTCTCAAGAAGGTTCAAATGAACAGCTACAAAGGACAAGGAGCATTCAAGAGCTCTATGAGGACACAGAAGAAGTTACTAATTTTGATTTTTTATGTTGTCTCTTTCCTGATAGTGAACCAATGAACTTTGATGAAGCTGTTACAAACAAAAGGTGGAGACAAGCCATGGAGGAGGAGATCAAGTCAATAGAGAAGAACAACAATTGGGAGTTAACAACTCTTCCAAGGGCCATCGACCAATTGGAGTGAAGTGGGTATACAAGACAAAGAAGAATGCTGATGGAGATGTGGAGAGATACAAGGCACGACTTGTGGCTAAAGGGTACAAGCAAAGGCAAGACATTGAATATGAAGAAGTCTATGCACTTGTTGCCCGCATGGAGACGATTCGTTTGCTGATCTCTTTGGCGGCACAAATGAAGTGGAAGATTCATCAACTAGATTTCAAGTCAGCCTTCTTGAATGATTATCTTGAAGAAGAAGTCTATGTTGAACAACCATTGGGATTCATGGTCAAAAACCATGAAGATAAAGTGTTGCGGTTGAATAAAGCTTTATATGGATTAAAGCAAGCCCCGCGAGCATGGAATAGTTGCATCGACAAATATTTTCAAGACAATGGGTTTACTCGTTGTCTACATGAATATGCTCTTTACCTTAAAGTTCATACTAATGGAGATATCTTACTTGTTTGTCTTTATGTTGATGATCTTATTTTCACGGGTAATAACCCAAGTTTGTTTGAAGCTTTCAAGAAAGATATGTCTCGTGAGTTCGAGATGACAGACGTAGGGCCCATGTCATATTACCTGGGCCTAGAAGTGAAGCAAATGGAGGATGGAATTTTTATCTCTCAAGAAAGCTATAGAAATGAGATATTGAAAAAGTTCAACATGCTCGATTGCAACCCCGTGAACACACCGATGGAAAGTGGGACAAAATTGTCCAAGTTTGATGAAGGAGAAAAAGTGGATCCCAAATTCTTCAAAAGTCTTGTGGGAAGTTTGAGGTACTTGACTTGTACCAGACCAGATATACTTTTTGCAGTTTGAGTAGTAAGTCACTTCATTAAGGCTCCTACCTCTACTCATTTGAAGGTCACTAGAAGAATTCTTCGTTACATAAAAGGTACGATCGATTTTGGGTTATTTTATTCTTCTTCTAATGATTTCATGGGATTTTGTGATAGTGATTATGCGGGAGATATTGATGATAGAAAAAGTACAACTGGTTTTATATTTTTCTTGGGTGATTCTGTTATTTCTTGGAGTTCAAAGAAATAGTCCATTGTTACTTTCTCGACTTGTGAAGCCGAATATATAGCAACAACATCATGTACCTGTCATGCTATTTGGCTAAGGATATTATTAAAGGAGCTCAATTTGCCACAAATGGAAGCTACAGAGATTTGTATTGATAACAAATCAGCGCAGGCACTCGTAAAGAATCCAGTGTATCATGATCGAAGCAAGCATATAGATACAAGGTATCACTTCATCAGAGAATGCATTGCAAAGAAGGAAGTCGAGCTCAAATATGTGAAGTCTCATGATCAAGTTGCAGATATCTTCACAAAGGCTCTCAAGTTTGAAGATTTTCAAAGATTGAGATCAAGACTTGGAATGAAGAAGAAAAATCAAAATTAAGGGAGAGATTTGTGGAGTCCATACCACATTGAATAAAAGAAAAAGAAAGAGGAATGATTGACTCACCTACTACATTGAATAAAAGGAAGAGGAGTGATGGACGGAAGAAAAAAAACTTTAGATTTTTCAAGATTGGGTTGCTGGAATTTACACATTGATTAACCAATCAAATTGGTTTGGTTGGTGAAAATGTGCCTATAAATAGCAGGCTTCTTTCTCCTTAAAACACACCAAAATAAAGAGAGAAGCAACATATAGTTAGTGAGAGTAATCCACAGATTATTGTCTGTGAGATAATTAGTGAGTGGTAGTAATATTGTAGTGAAGTGTGTTAAATAAAGAGTATTATTTCTTTCAAAGTTGTAGTAGTTTCTTGACACTACTAAGTTGCAATATTATAGTAATAATATTGCTCCACTCGGGTATTATATTTTACCCCGCTAAAATATTTGGTGTCATTATTACTCTCTTGTATTATTATTATTTGTTGTGGATATTATTCCTGGGCGGGGTTATTTATTTTATCCCAACACATTTTGTGTGCTTATTGTAAACCAAAAGGTACTCTAGTTATGTATTCCAAGATTTGTTCTTTCAAATTTTTATTGTTTTATACTCTCTTTTCTTTTTTTGGCATGGCTTGAATTGTTTGCATATCATACGTTACTTCTCAAGTCCAGAGACATACATGGGATTGCTGACTCTCCGCAATGACGGGATAATATTCACTCAGATACTGATAATAAAGGATGAGAACAGTGCTTTAGGAAGTGAAACAAAAGGCGTGCAACCTCTGTACTATATGAAAGTTATTTTATATCTCAGATTTTTTTCAAGTTTTTATATATCTTTCAAGAAATACCATCAGAACCAGCTCATCGACGCATAGAGTTTTAATTGCGATGCAGGCTGGTGGATTTCACGCGCACCAAGAATCAGCCCATCGACACATTTGGAGTTGAGGCTGCTATATCTTTGATCTAGATGTTTCAATAGGTGCTGCTGTACAATATTTTGAAGGATTGCGTATGGGTGTTCGTAACACGCAGCGGAAGACAATAACAATTCTAAGCAGATCTTTTTGTGTTTAAAATTTATTTACATGTCAAAGATCGGATCAAAGACGTACCTGGTGAAGAGAGTCTTGTTTTAAAATTTCTTCGATAGTGCGAAGACTCTATGCGTATCCACACCGAAACCGGTCCTTGCTATCAACTCTTTGATCAATGAAACCCGCGAACAAATTGAACAAAATATAGTGCTGAAATTTTTCTCAAAAATCTCAACTCAATGTTAGAAGAACAAGAAACACTTTTCTTGTAATTGTATTTTCTCTCTTGGCTTGGTATTGCACTCTCACTTTCACAAAGTGGGTTTTTTTCTCAAGAAAAAAATTATAATACGACAAATTTTTGTCCCATCACCCTTTATATAGCATCACCTATAAACCCTTTTCTCATTTGGATGAGGTAATAATTTACTTAGGGTAAAAGTTTATTCCAAAAATAAACTTCAATCGAATTTATGGAAAATTGATAAATCACGTCTTCATGAAAAGTGACTGCCGAATCCATTCCTCCAACTTAAAATTGGATTCTCGTCAATCCAACTTAATGTTGGATTCATTCTATACGTCCTTTGTGGACTTTATATTTCCAATTCCAAATTGGTAAATTAATTAATATTATATATATATATATAACTTTTATATAAATTAATATTAATTCATATTATATATATCTCATATATATTTCAACCAAGAAAAATAATTTATTTTCAATTCCAAATAGAAACTTCAATTTGTTCACAATATTAATTATATCATCTATGCTAGCAAAGAATATAATAATATTTTATTTGGACTAATAACTAAATCTATTTGACTAATTAAATTCATTAATTTAATTATCAACTAATAAAATAATTAATTCTCTAGCAAAGATCAGAACACTCATTAGTGTGCAACCCCATAAGTTCAATACT
This sequence comes from Nicotiana tabacum, assembly GCF_000715075.1. NCBI lineage: Eukaryota > Viridiplantae > Streptophyta > Magnoliopsida > Solanales > Solanaceae > Nicotiana > Nicotiana tabacum. Next base: position 5,996,946 of record NC_134082.1, on the reverse strand, counting down.
AAACCGGTAGTAAATTGATCACATCAATATACTAATCAAGGGTGGCGTCTAGCAACACTCCTTACCGACCGAATAACATGAAGTATACAATTTACTCTGAAGAACCAGTAGAAGAATAATGTAGTAATTCCTTCTGTCCTTATAGCTCTGGATCACCCTAGGATATGGTTCAACTGTCAAATGCTAATGGGCGACCAACTATGTGTTCATATCAAGTATAATCGACAATTGAATGACCTAAGAAACTCATTCTTCTTTCATTCAATTGCCCTGGCCAAGATCTTAATTTGGTCATTTATAATTCATGACAACATGGAGCTTAAACTCATTACCAAGAGTTGACAGATTCCATCTTGATCAATCACTAATTCTACAAGTATTCAATCGTGCCCAATATCCTTTCAACTATCGCCCTAGGGCCATAGGTGTCAAGTATTAAAGTACAACAAATAACTTGTCAATTACTATGACGATCTCAGGTCAAAGGAAACTCTTACATCACATCAAGAGAATATCCTATTGACAGTTTATGGTAATTCTAACCATTAGGAATTATCCAATGAGTCGGTTCAATGATCATATCTCTATATGCATCATCTATCTATATGATTTAGTTAATGAGATCAACTAATCTTTATTCAATAAAGACGATCCCATAAATATTGATCTAACCGGATTATTAATGTCCGAATTAATAATCCTATGATCAAGAACAAATTTAGAATAAATTATTGGAAAACTTCACTCTCATTATCATGATCTCCATCACAATATCAAGTCTCAAAATTTAATCAAGGACTTTATCAAATTAATCAAACAATAAATAATAATGATAACAGAATATCAAATTTCATATATTTTTATATCAAATAACGTTCACAAAAATATGTTCAAATCATCAAATATGAGATTGGATCTAGGGCATCTCTACTATATCTGTAACAATCTCCCACTTGCACTAGAGCCAATCGTTCTTATACTTCATTCCCAATTTCTACTTGCACTTGTCAAACTCTTTTGCACCAAGAGCTTTAGTGAATGGGTCTAGAGCATTTTTCTTTCCATAAACCTTTTGAATCTAGACATCTCCACGTTTAGTGATCTCTCTTATCAAGTTATACATTCATAGAACGTGTTTGGATTTTTGGTGTGATCTTGGTTCTTTTGCGTGAGAAATAGCTCCAGTGTTCTCACACAATAATGGAATTGTAACTTCTATTGAAGGAACCACACCAAGTTCAGTTGAGAACTTTTTCATCCATACAGCTTTCATGGCAGCTTCACTAGCTACTATATATTCTGCTTCAGTCACTGAATCAGCTACTGTAGCTTGTTTGGAACTTTTCCAACTCACTGCACCACCATTTAAGGTAAATACATAACCAGAAATAGATTTGCTATCATCATTATCTGAAGAGGAACTTGCATCAGTATAACCTTCAAGTTTCAACTCAGAATCTCCATAGATGAGGAATTGGTCTTTAGTCCTTCTTAAGTACTTAAGAATGGTCTTCACCACCTTCCAATGTTCCTCACCAAGATTTGCATGATATCGTCTAGTCACTTCAAGTGCTTAAGCCATATCAGTACGTGTATATTTAATGGTATACATGATAGCTCCCACTGCACTAGCGTATGAGATCCTTCTCATGCGTTCTCTCTCTTTAGGTGTTTTAGGACAATCCTCCCTACTGAGAGTAATTCCAATACCTATTGGTAGATAGCCTCTTTTGGAATTATCCATATTATACCTCTTTAAGATGATATCAATATACAAAGATTGGGAGAGTTCAAGCAGCTTCCTAGATCTATCTCTATAGATCTTTATTCAAAATATATAAGTTGCTTCTCCCAAGTCTTTTATGGAGAACTGTTCAGATAGCCAAATCTTGGTACTTTACAATGCCGGTATGTCATTCCCTATGAGTAATATATCATCAACATACAACACTAAGAATATAATTGTGCTCTCACTAACCTTTTGTACCCACAAGGTTCTTCTTCGCATCTAACAAAATTAAACTTTTCAATTGTCTTGTTAAAGCGAATATTCCAACTTCGAGAACCTTGCTTTAGTCCATAAATGGATCTTTGTAGCTTGCAAATTTTATTATGATCAGACGAAGATGTGAAATCTTCAGGTTGTGTCATGTACACATCCTCTTCTAGCTCACCATTAAGCAAAATTATTTTCATATCTATTTGCCATATTTCATTGTCAGAACCTTATGTCGTCTCTTCATAGGTCTCAAGGTCATCATCATTATGATCAACCTCATTTGATACATCACCTTTTACCATCAGATTTAATCAAGTTGGTACATGATGTTCTCGTGTAGACCTTCTAAGAGGTGCTTGTACAACTTGTTCACCTTGTGCTGGATTTGGTTGTTGTTTATTTTGGTTTGGAACTGGTCCATTAACCTATTCTTGAACTACATTTAGTTCTTGAAATTTAACCATTGAAGATTGCAACTTCTTTGTCAACTTCAAAACATCCAATAAAGGTTCTTCAACTTGGGTCTCATGATCTTTACACAGTTTTGATTCATTAGTATCTTGAACTTCATCAAGTTCTATTTCTCCATTATAATTTCCTTCTAAAAAAAATTCCCTTTCCAAAAAGGTTGCTCCTCTGGCCACACACACTTTATGATCAGAAGGGTGATAGAAATAATATCCCATTATTTCCTTGGGATACCCAATGAACCTACACTTATCCGATCTTGAATCAAGTTTATCATACTGTAGTCTCTTAATATAAGTCGGACAACCCCAAACTTTAATATGTTTAAGGTTAGGCTTACATCATTTCCATATCTCATATGGTGTTGTAGAGACTGACTTAGTGGGATTTTATTAAGTAAGTATGTTGCTGATTCCAAAGCATATCCCCATAAATTTATTGGAAGATCAGTGAACCCCATAATAGATCCCACCATATCTAATAAGGTTTGATTTGTCCTTTCAGACCGGATAGCATGAAGTATACAATTTACTCTGAAGAACCAGTAGAAGAATAATGTAGTAATTCCTTCTGTCCTTATAGCATTGGATCACCCTAGGATATGGTTCAACTATCAAATCCTAATAGGCGACTAACTATGTGTTCATGTCAAGTATAATAGACCATTGAATGACCTAAGAAACTCATTTCTTCTTTCATTCAATTGCCCTGGTCAAGGTCTTAATTTGGTCATTTATAATTCATGACAACATGGAGCTTAAACTTATTACCAAGAGTTGACAGATTCCATCTTGATCAATCACTAATTCTACAAGTATTCAATCGTGCCCAATATCCTTTCAACTATCGCCCTAAGGACATAGGTGTCTAGTATTAAAGCACAAAATATTATGCTGAAATTTTTCTCAAAAATCTCAACTCAATGTTAGAAGAATAAGAAAGACTTTTCTTGTAATTGTATTTTCTCTCTCTCACTTTCACAAAGTGGGTTTTCTTCTCAAGAAAAATTTATAATATGGCAAATTTTTGTTCCATCACCCTTTATATAGCATCACCTATAAACCCTTTTCCTATTTGGGTGAGGTAATGATTTACTTAGGATGAAAGTTTATTCCAAAAATAAATTTCAATCGAATTTTATGGAAAATTGATAAATCACGTCTTCATGAGAAAGTGACTGTCGAATCAATTCCTCCAACTTAAAATTGGATTCTCGTCAATCCAACTTAATGTTGGATTCATTCTATACGTCCTTTGTGGACTTTATATTTCCAATTCCAAATTGGTAAATTAATTAATATTATATATATATATATATATTTCAACCAAGAGATATATATATATATACTTTTATATAAATTAATATTAATTCATATTATATATATCTCATATATATTTCAACCAAGAAAAATAATTTATTTTCTATTCCAAATAGGAACTTCAATTTGTTCACAATATTAATTATATCATCTATGCTAGCAAAGAATATAATAATATTTCATTTGGACTAATAACTAAATCTATTTGACTAATTAAATTATTTAATTTAATTATCAACTAATAAAATAATTAATCTTCTAGCAAAGATCAGAACACTCGTTAGTGTGCGACCCCATAGGTTCAATACTGAACCGGTAGTAAATTGATCACATCAATATACTAATCAAGGGTGGCGTCTAGCAACACTTCTTAATGACTGGATAGCATGAAGTATACAATTTACTCTGAAGAACCATTAGAAGAATAATGTAGTAATTTCTTCTATCCTTATAGCTCTGGATCACCCTAGGATATGGTTCAACTGTCAAATCCTAATAGACGACCAACTATGTGTTCATGTCAAGTATAATCGACCATTGAATGACCTAAGAAACACATTTCTTCTTTTATTCAATTGCCCTGGCCAAGGTCTTAATTTGGTCATTTATAATCTTGACAACATGGAGCTTAAACTCATTACCAAGAGTTGACAGATTCCATCTTGATCAATCACTAATTCTATAAGTATTCAATCGTGCCCAATATCCTTTCAACTATCGCCCTAGGGCCATAGGTGTCTAGTATTAAAGCACAACAAATAACTTGTCAATTACTATGACGATCTCAGGTCAAAGGAAACTCTTACATCACATTCTTCAAGAGAATATCCTATTGACAGTTTATGGTAATTCTAACCATTAGGAATTATCCAATGAGTCGGTTCAATGATCATATCTCTATATGCATCATCTATCTATGCGATTTAGTTAATGAGATCAACTAATCTTTATCCAATAAAGACGATCACATAAATATTGATCTAACCGGATTATTAATGTCCAAATTAATAATCCTATGATCAAGAACAAATTTAGATTAAATTATAAGAAACTTCACTTTCATTATCAGGATCTCCATCACAATATCAAGTTTCAAAATTTAATCAAGGACCTTATCAAATTAATCAAACAATTAGTAATAATAATGAAAGAATATCAAATGTTATATATTTTTATATCAAATAACGTTCACAAAATATGTTTAAATCATCAAATATGAGATTGGATCTAGGGCATCTCTACTATATCCCTAACATATTTGGCCTCATGCGCAACAGTAAGTGTTATTAAAAATCCTGCAGTGCCTATTAATACGCTACTGGTAAAGATGCGTGTTGCTCTCAAACAAGAATTCCCAATAAGAAAAAGAAGTTTAATTTGAGTATTACAGCTACTGGTAGTTGTGATAATATAAGGGGGAAGCTGAAAAAATTAATCCAAAGGCGCAAGAGCCATAATTTTTGGTATAGTTGACATCTTTGCTGTTTTATTTGGCGACTTTGTCAAGTATTCTTTAGGTGCATGCCGTGATCAACTGAATGGTTGCATATATTGTGTTACATATATACCAATTCTTTTTTTTTTTTGGCAGTGCTCGTCCGCTAGCTTTGGTTTTTTAGATTCTTACTACATTTCACCTAAGCGTCTTGAAGGAGATCCTGGACGTGATTGCGCAGTGCTTGGCTTCTTTCAATCCTATAGATTGTTGGCTTTATGTTTACCTTGTCCGAAATCCATGCGGAAAGGTTCTTTTGAGGCAATTTTGATGGAAAGGCAACCTGAATCATCGTTGGTCCCGAAGCAATTTTTAGTCCTGCTCCTTTCCCATCATCAACAGGTCCTACTATATTTCCTCCACCAAATGTCCAACCAAACCAGATTCCTTCTCAAAATGCTGTTGTAATAATTGCTGTTGCAGCTAGCTCTACTACACAGGCTGCTACATTAGCTGTGACAAAATAGACAAGAAATTCAACAACTATTCTTCAAACCTTGATCTACTCTCGTTTGCTAATATGGTGGGACAAGTGCTGGAAAGCCATAAGATGACCTTTCATGAGGACGAGCTGCCATTTCCCCGCCAGTGATGTTACTTGGTACGTATGCCTCACTTAGCACCTTTAACAGACCATTCTTGTGTGCCTCAGAATTTTGCAGCAGAGAGAGAATGGATATTTGTGTTGGCGTCTTGTTTAATTGGTCGATGACCGAATATTCCTTGGCCTGTATCTTCCTCCAAAGATCGTCCGGACCTGTCTCAATGAGGGGTGGCCTAATGGAGGCCTGCTTTCTTGATTCAGCTAGGTGTTCAGGGGTACAGACCGTACTAGTTCTTGTCATACTCTGTGCTGCAATGGTTTCTTCAAACATGACCTTGCCTTCCCTTCTTGCCTCGGCTGTATAGTCCCAGGGTACGACATTTTTATGAAATGGTGTCATGTTCGACATCGTTACTGGGATCGGCGAGGCTATCCTCACGCCGAATGGTAGATGTGCCTTGGGTGGCAAGACTCAACCTCAAATGGTGCGGGTGCATTTGCCGGAGACACGAATTCAACCTCAATTGGTGCTGGTGTCTTTGCGGATGATGTTGCTTCAAACTCAAGTGGTACAGACATATTCACCTCAGCGTCCTCAGACGGTTGAATTTGGACTATGATTGGATTGAGAGTAATTGTTGGTTTCTTTGGGTCATCACCTTCTGCGATCAACCCGATTGACCCCTCGGGATCCCAGTCATCTTCTATTTCAATCATGTGGATACCTCCACCCTTATGGTCTAGCAGAGGGTTGTTGTGGATGTTTGGAGCGGGTTCTTTTGCCACAATGATCTTGTTATCAATCAAAGACTGTATCTTATCTTTCAAAGAACGACATTCATCGATGTTGTACCCTTTCATGCCGGAGTGGTATGCACATGATTTGTTTGGGTTAACCTATTGAGAAGGGTTCTCAGGGGTTACAGCAGGGATGGGGGTAAGATAACCAGCAGATTTGAGTCTCTCATATAACTGGTCGATGGGTTCGGTGATGGCTGTATATTATTTTGGAGGTCTGCGATCAAAATTTGGCCGAGGTCTAGGGGAGTTTTGGCGTGCAGGGGGTGACTGGTAATGGGATGGTTGAGCATTATAGGTTTGGTAAACATGAGCGGGTTGGGAGTATCTGGGTGAGGTAGGTTGATACGTGGGAGGTGGAGACGATTGATAAGTTGGTGGTGGAGCTTGGTATGAGGGTGAGGGTGCTTAGTAATTTGAGGTTGGCTGATATATGAGTGGAGGTGTTGGGAAAGTTTGGTATTTGAGGGGAGACTTGGTCCTTTGCGCAACCATCACAGCCCATACGTCCCTCTTCTTAGACATACCACCGGACTATAAGGCCTTATTTGTAGCTTGCAAGGCCTCAAAGTTTGTAACCATGCCACTTTTGATACCTTCTTCAATTATTTCCCCTAGTTTGATAATATCGGAGAACTTATGGTTCTCAATCATCATCAGTCGTTCATAGTATTGTGGGCCCTGAGCCCAGACAAAGAACTTGTTCATTTTCTCCTCTTCTAAGGCAGGTCTGACCTTAGCAAATTCGGACCTCCAGCGAGTAGCATACTCACAAAACGTCTCTGTGGGCTTCTTCTTTATATTATGTATATAAAACACATCTGGTGCATTTTCTGTATTAAACCTGAATCTATCCATAAAATCAGATGTCATGCCTATCCAGCTTGACCACTTCTTGGGATCTTGGTTGATGTACCAAGACAACGCATCCCCTTTCAAACTCCTCATGAACAGTTTCATGCAGATTCTTTCATCCTTTCCTACTCCAACCAGCTTGTCATAATATGTCCTCAGATGGACCCTTGGATCACCCGTACCATCAAATATCTCGAACTTAGGAGGTTTGTATCCTTCGTGAAGTTCGACATCATGTTGTATACAAAGATCCTCATAGTTCAGCCCTTCGATTCCTTTGCTTCCCTCCACTCCCTGAATCCGGCTAGTCAGTTTCTTAAGTTCCTGATAAGCAGATCCTTTTCATCAGACTCAGGTGTGCTCGAGATGGGTTGGGTGGTGTGTGGAATGGTCTCCACATAGATAGGAGTGTTGTGGTGGCCTGGTGTGTGGGTGTGGAAATGGTCATTTGTGGAGTTTTGGGGTTCTGGGATGAGTAGTGGAGTGTTGTTTGGGGTATGGCAGGTGTTGCATTGGAACTTTGGTGGAACAGTGTGATGGTAAGGAACGAGATGATTCTATTGCTTTGGGATATTTTGAGGTGTAGGGTTTTGAGTGTGGGGGAAATTAATATCTGGGGTGCTCAGAGAAAATGACAGGCTTGCCAGATTCCGAACCTGATCGAGCTCTTCCTGAAATTTCAGCAGCTTCTGTTCAAGTTGTGACACATTCTCATTAGGAACCCAAATACCATGGCCATCAGTGGCCTCAACCGTTCAGTTGGGTTCTCCTTCCTGACGTTGTTCAAATATTCCATCTTGCCTTTGTTCTTGCTTTTAACAGGACTAAGAGGAGGAGTGGGTGGAGGGCCCCTGGATCTCGTGGAATAAGATGATGATGCAAGAGTGCACGAACTAACCTTTGGGGAGGGGAATAATAAAAACAGAAATAAAAACAAAAGGTAATCAAGTTAGTGAGGATTATAAAAAGTATTACAATATTTAAACACATAGTGCGGGAATGTAAATCGAGTCCTAATCGAGTCCTAGCGACAAATTGATTTGGAGAACTTGGAATGGTAAATGCCTCATTTTATTGATAAAAAACAGACGGATCCCAAATCGACACTAAAATAAGCAAAAGTCACTAGTGGTCATTGTCCTTATTACATTTATAAAGTGGAAAAGTAGATTCCTATCTATTTGGTCCCAGAAGGACCTTCCCCAGATTCGGCATCCTTGGCTCCGTCGAACAGCTTCCCCAACTCGCGAAGTCCCAGCAACAGGAATGCTCTGGCTAGATGTCCTCTTTCGGTCCCTTCAGCCTCTTGACATTCTTCAACCCTTTTGAGAATTTTTCTCTCTAATTCTGCTATGCCTCACTCCAAGTATCCTAGCCTTTTGTTGGCATTTACAGCCATATCCTTCCATTCCTCAATCAGCTTCTGGTTGGACTCTTGTATCTCGCGGTGTTCGCTCTCACATTCATGGATCCTCTTGCGCAATTGGTTGTACTTGACTTGCGCCTCGACCTTTTCATCTATAATTCTGTGACCTCGAACAAACCCTGTCTGGCCCAGACTATCATGATTGTCTTCCAACCAACCTGAGTAGAAAGGATCACAACCAGCATGGTATCTCTCCCCATTACGATCTTGCAGTGCCACATATGCTGGGCTTGGCACTTGTAAGGACTATCATCATTTTGGAAGTCAGTTCGGAAATGGATCATCTTGTCGACCCTGGGTATAACGTGCTTCCTACCAGCTTACCTCATAACTCGGACAGGAACGTAAGGGTAGGTTCCTCTTAGACCAATTAGTATCAGGAAAGGTGCATCTCTGGATCGGACAATGAATTCCTCGATCGGAAACCACTCGAACATCCATTGAACTTGTTCTTCAGTCAGATTATCAAATGGCTCAACCCATCCTTTGGCATTCTCAGACTGAGCGAACATGTCGGGGATGTAATTTATTTGTTTTGGATGGTGGAAAGCGATGTGGTCATCCCAGTCCCTTCGCTGAATTTATTGTCGGTATTCGCCCCTTTGAAGATGTTCCATGAGCCAGAAGTAGTAAATTGCAGCCTTCAAAGTGTTTTGCTATTTATTGGCACTTATCTAAGTCTCGGTATATGTCTGCAATGATCATGGGCACAATGCTGAATGTCTGCCGGTCAATACCCTCCATTAGGGTCTTAGTTACCATAGCCAGTGTGGTATGGATTCTCCCTTTCTTCATCAGAAACACGATCAGACCCAGGAAGCAGAACATGAAGACGAAAACCCTACGATGGATGTGCCCCAAGGATGTGATGGCGAACTCGTCAGGGTAGGTACGGTAAGATTTGTTGTGACCGTACCTTTCATACAGGTAATCAAAAGGGATGTATGATTCCTTCAGGCATGTCAATTCTGTATTCTTCTTCAAACCCATCATTTTAAGGAAACCCTTGCCTTTGCGGTTCTCAGGCATTAGCAAACCCGGAGTTTTCCATGCCAGACCAGCCAGTCATCCTATCTCCTCTAGTAGAGGTGTCATTTCAATGTCCCCAAAGCGGAACATAGGACTTTCACAATCCCAAAACAATGTGGCAGCTTCTATGATTATGTTGTTAGGTTGGATCTCCAGGAGGGATGGTAGATTTCCTAGGTATTTTCTGACGAGAGTTTGGTCACTAGAGTGTAAATCTCTCCACCAGCTTAACAATCTTGGGTGGATGTTGGTGACCATGCCGAATCTGGGGACTTCGTGCCTCATATTTCTGCAAGACAAATAAGGCTAGGCCTTTACCCCTACCAGACTCGACTATTTAATATCAACAATTAGCATAAAGCATTTAGTTCTCCAAATAAATGCATAGAATGTGATGATGTCCATTTGGGTTCAGGGAAACCCAGTGGACTTTGGACTAGGCTATGTTAAAGGATCATTATGTGGACAATATAACCGACCCGACTAGGTTTGACCATGATGCATGCACAATTTAAACAGAGTAAGGTTTCTATGGGGTTTTAGACTGGTACCCTTGAGTGGACTACTCAAGGGGGAAGGCACGGAACTGTCGACTGCACCACTGATCGACTAGTTTTGCAGAAAATATGCCTTTCCGAATTTAGGGGGTAATGATATAGGAAGAGCGCAACCACTCATTAAAGCATTGCTATAGTATTTGTTTGGCACGAGTGGAGTATGATGTTGAGCATGATTATTCAATAATTAAAATCATGTTGCCATGTATTTGCACGTTAAGAAAGTGATAAATACAACAATTTTGTCATTGAAAACAATAGTAAAGGAAGGAAACAAGAGAGATAGTCAGTTTTGCTTTTGAAGAAGAAATTAAATGCTTAAACAAATTAAACAAGTTATTGCACATAGGGAGGTACAAATTCACAAGAACAATCTGAAATGGCAAAAGCCTAAAAATCCTCAGCAAAGTCGCCATGCTGTCATGCCCCCCTTTTCCTTCTGCGGAGAGAAGTCCGGGTTTCGACATTCATGGAGGTGTGATGACTCATTTCCTTTTGGGAATTGGGTATTGTGTTTTTGAAGAGTCACCACCTAACAATTTTTAAGGTGTGTTAGGGCACCTACAAGGTTTATCTACAACTACGTTGGATAACCAGAGATAGGGTAAGGGCTTGAAATTATCCTAAGGGAAAGGTGTTAGGCACCCCTCAAGATCCACTAGTGTGGTTCCCGGCCATATAGTTTTTGTGAATTTGTGCAATTAGCAAGTAAACAAACAAGGCTCAAGTAATAGGGAATTTTGAGTTTAAATACACAAATATTTGAAAAACAATAAAAGCAAGGTTTTGAAAAGAGTTATAGTCTAAGCATACTTATAAAAATAAAAGGGGTGTCCTAGGTTTGTTTGTAATATGTATCACCTCAATGCAATACCCGGTATGACACTCCTCAGAAGAGGGGATACACGTGGTATTAACACACTGGTTATCATATCCATATCTACCCTTTCCCACCCCGTGAAGGTAATTAAAGTGAGGGTTGGTCTCGACCTCTATTGCATGCTGCTGCCCGTCCCTTCCTATCAGTCCCGGAGGAGCTTTAGTACTCATATTCCTATAAGAAGGAGGTTCTAGGTAGACCCTCAGGTTTAAAGGTAAAAATGCTAAGGCAACATACAAAACATATAAGACTGCAATTATGGGGAAACATATAAGCAGATAGAAGGCTCAGTTATACCTCCGCAAACAGTGCACATAGACAGCACAACTTATACACAGTTAAGGTCTGAATTTTTTAAAATCCTAAGCAGGGTGTTTAAGTCAGAAACAGATTCATTATATAACTCAGAAAAGAAGTCTGAATCAGGTCTGCCTGCTGGTTGTAGCAGTTGATATGTAAACAAAGGCAGCTCCAGTTTTATTTAAGTAATTACCTAAGGCTTGCCTAGGCGTAATCAGTATTCATTAGTTATTCAGAATTGTTAAGACGGTTTGGAGATTATTTATATTACCTAAAACATGTTGTTCTAGGTGTTCAACACATAGAATTATGGCCAGTTGCTTGTAAAAAACTGAGTAAAATTGTTTTATTCCTAGTTAGCCTAAGCGTGTTTAAGAGAATATAAATGAAATCCTAAAGACATGGCATCTAATGTACAGAGATGCAGAATGATGTATATGCAGAATCCTAAGCAGGATTTCTATATACACAAATATTACAGCGTTTAAAACATGATTTCAAGAATATGCAGAGATGATATGTTTGTTAGTATTGTTTAGCCTAAAACAGGATCTCTAAGTGTGCATGACAGTAGGAGCATGATCGCATAAATACCAGTTATTAACACATTTAATGCAGAACTTTCTAAGTGATATGATAGTGAAATAAGCATGCTGAAAACAATAAGTGTAGTCCTAGGGAACATGATCTCTAATGCATAAGATGAATCCTAAGCATGACTACTATAGCGCAAGTAGGAATATAAACCTAATAGCATGTTTTCTATCCTTTTTTATAGCTAAAGCATGCATAGTCACACATTCCCTTTCCACTATCCATCCCCAAATTATTACAGACCAGATGATTAAATTACAAAAGAAGTGCAAAAATAAGAAGTTACAACCATAGGAAGCCTGATCCTAACTTCCTCTCTGAGTTATGTAATAAACCACTTCAATGCCAATATTGTTCCAAATCTTTGCTCATATCTGGGTGTGTCAGAGTTCTCTAAGGACCTCAAAGGATCTCGGACAGTGCTCACACCCAGATTGTATAACCAAAAGTAAGTGCATTATGGAAGGGCCAGCTCATATGTGTCCAAGTTTAGAGAGAGCTCAAGGGTCCCAAGGCAAGGCTCACACAAGAGGGACAGAACCTAGTATTTTAAGAGTATATGTGAGAGTGCTTAACATAGTTTGAAAAAGAGTTTGTGCAAAAATTGGACTGTCAAATCCATTTTTGAAAGCAATCAGTAACAAAGATGATTGAAAGTAGTGGTAGTAGTAAACAAAACTCAAAACCCCTTAATATGGGATCACACACAGAACCAGTAGACACACACGGTGGGGGGTCAAGGGATTTTGGGGATACACAGACACTTGTCTGTAAGCACATGACCCCATCAGGAGTCTAGTTTGGACATGCACAACAATAGCTGATACTGGCATAATCACAAACCAACCAAAAGAACACCAACACATGGAGGGGATATGGGTTTAGGATTCATAAGATAGCAAGTACACAATAAAGACACATGCAAGGGAGTGCATTAATCTAAAGGGGAAAGGGACATATTACGGCATGCTGGTAATGTATCTTAACAGGACCACAAGCAGAAGTAGACCAAAAATGAAAGAAGCTAAAATAAATAAGGAAACATGTTGTTGTTGGAGCTTTAAAATTAAACTAGGACATACCAGTCAAGGAAGAAAAGTGCAGAAAAGAAAAGTAATCAGGGTTCCAAAGTCCATCCTTGGCTTTCAGCCGGCAAGACAAGGCAGTAGCACAAGTAGTAGAGAAAGAAAGAGAGTTTGAATGTGTAAGTGTGTGTTTTTGAACTCAGTTGTTCGTGTCTTTATAGAAGAGAGGGTAGGGTATTTGTAGCTTTGAAAACGAGTAGAAAATAAGGTAACAAGTATTGACTGATCATAATTATAGAAATAATACCATCTAGAATCAATTAAAGACCCAGACTCCCTTTAATTAGGGAGTCATAGTTCAGACGGGTACAAGTTGTATCAAATAAGAAATATAATTGTTTGCAAGACTGATTTTGCCATAATAGGAATAGTAAAAGCATGATGCATGTAATAGGGACTAAGTACAGAATATTTTCAAATAAGGAAAGTATAATAACAGTATATTGGGCACATAAACAGGCAGATTACAAATTGATTTTAAAAATTAGTTCAAAGAATCACGGATGAGATTGAAAATCGTAGGGAATCAGTACTATCCAAGGAAAGTATCACGAAAGTAATGTAGCTATTTTCGAAAATCAGTATAGGGTTACAAGAAAAATACACAAAATCAAAGGTGTAGACATAAGGAGATCATACAGAATCACCACAAATTGTGTAAGCAATCAGTAAAACAAATGGTTGGACCTATAAATAACAAGGTTTCAGACAAAATCAAAGAAACCTTAAGAATAGATCAAAACGAGAAGCACAAGAGAATATAGAACACACATAAAGCCCAGAAGGTTCATAACAATCATGCAAACACACTGCAAACAAAGTCAAACTTCGAATCGAACCCCAGAAGTATTAGGGTTCCTTGACAAAATGAATCGAGCCAAAAGGAAAGTCTCAAGTAACGTTTAAACATGCTAAAATCATAATAATTAGAAAGAAATCATTTTTTGCAACAAAAAAAGGGTTTTGAAACCCTAGTTTTAAAAAATAGAGAAACTTTTTGAAATCAGAGAAACATTGTTTAGGAAAACAAGCGAAAACCTTAAGAATCTCATAGATCCACCACAGATCTAAGAGATCGGAAGATTTTAACTAGGTTTTTTTCAAAGAAATAAAAGAGACGAAGAAAAGATCGGTTAAAACCCATGGATTTATCTAGATCGAAGACAGATCTCAAAGAAAAGTAAAAGGTCTCAAGAGCTAGGGTTTCAGAGAACCTAGAGAGGATAAGAAAATATTAGATCGTTACCGATTTTAGCCGGAAAAGCCATGGATCTGACTCGAGCAGCCATGGATGGCCGGAAAAGGACCACGGCTAGAAGTTGATCAAGGACTGGACCAGATCTATTTGATATCTTTCCATGAAATCACGAAAATAGTCCACCAGGAGACATAGAAGACCGGTATACATCTCAAACGGCCATGAGAGTCCATGGATTGAGCAAGGATTGCAAGGGTTTAGGGTGGATTTGGGTGGAGGCAGCTAGGGTTAGCCTTAGGTTTCAGAGAGAGTTTGAGAGGAGTGTGGATTCAAGGGCGGCGGGTCGGTAACAAATGAATAAGGTTAGGGGTCATTTTGGGTTAAAAATGGTAAGGGGGAATGGTGGTCGTTGATCTGAATTATCAACAGCCTAGATTAAAGGGGTAGGTAGGGATACGGGTTTGGGTAAGGTCTAAAAGGGTTAGGGTCGGGTTAATATTAAAATTGGGCTGGGGAATTGAGGTCCAATTTGGTTATAATTGAAATACAAAAGGGGCTATTATTTAAATAGCCAGTTTTCCCTTTTTTAATTTATAAAAATAGTAACTATTTTTTGGAAACTAAATTGAAAGGGTTAAAATGATTTATAACACATAATTAAAAATTTTAAAATACATGACCCAATGTTAAAATATAAAACCTAATTAAACCTTAAAAGGGCTAATATTGCAATTATATGCAATTTAGCTTTAAAAATACTAAACAAAATTGTAAAAATTATTTTAGCCATATTTTGGCACGAATAGAAAAATCCCATAGATGAATTATCAAAATAATAATTTTGGAAATAATTATTGGGGATTTTATGGATAAAAAAGAAAAATAAATCAAATTTAAAAATCTTAAAAATTATGGAAAAAATAATAAGGCACTTGGGCATGCTTATATATGCATATATATGCTATTTTGAAGTATCTTGCATATTGAAAATATATAGGGAAAAATTGGGTATCAACACATATACATATATTTACATATATACGCGTATATAATGCCATCTGGTGCCACTGTGGGCAAAATCATCAACGTATACCAGCTGATTAGGTGGTGGTGCGTATATAAAGTCATAACCTTTTTTCATATCTCATATACATATATTTACATATATACGCGTATATAACGCCATCTGGTGCCACAGTGGGCAAAATCATCAACGTATACCAGCTGATCAGGTGGTGGTGCGTATATAATACCGTAACCTTTTTCCATATCCTATATATATATATATATATATATATATATATATATATATATATATATATATATATATATATGCATATATAAGCATGCACAACGCCGTCTGAGTCATGGGTAAATGCACATGTAAATGAATGCAATGCATGAGAAATACGTTAGTAAACTCTCTCGGAATGTCATTGATTGTACCTTCAACTACAACTGAAGTATGTTGACATTGTGTTAGTATCTTTGATGGATTATTCATTCATATTTCCTTTTATTGCTTTCCTTTGATCTGCATGTGTTCATATGGCTCAACCCAACCCCTAATTTCTTTGCAGGTCTATTATCTTTTGGGGTGTAAAGTATTTTTGGAGCAATGTATTGTCAATTGATTATACTTTCACAACTAAAGTATCTTGACATTGTGTAAGAACCTTTGAGCGAGTATGTATAATTGTTCTTGACGTGTACATTGCTGAAGACATAAAACTTCAAACACAATTTTTATTTTTGCAAGATAGGAATTATCCAAATATAAAGAACGCAATTATTAGATACATACTTACACAAAATCATACATATTTAAAATACAAGTACAATTGCTATGCATAATTATTCTAGCAACATTCTTTGTATATAACAATGTACACATTAATACATATTTGAAAAAAAGAAGGTACATATAATACATGTAAAAGTTCATAGTCATATTTTATCATAATATACATTGTACCTCGTGAGCGTCGTGGCGCTTCACTTTCTAACCTTAAACTGTTAAGAGTGGAATCACTTATGGAATAACATTACGTTTGTGAGCACGTGATTTTTGCCCTATATGAATTACTCCTACAAATTCAAGAAAATAAAATTTTCCCATTATTTGCAATTTCGTGGATTTTTGTAGCATTTTTCTGCGCATGTTAACTTTGTTTAATTAATGAAAAATACAAAAATATATTGCATTTGAATTTAGGATTTAATTCTATATTTTAGGATTAATTAAAAAATTAGTTATTTTATAAAAATGGAAAAATCACAAAAAATAGTTTACTTTTGCACTTTTTAATTTTAATTTTTGAAATTTTGGTAGTTTTCCCTTTAAATTTGGTTTTTAATTACTTATGGTAATTATTAGTTAGAGTTAATTAATTTAATTTGGTAGGATAATTTGGGTTAGGAATTTAATTAGGTTTTACTTTATTTTTATTTTTGTTTTTAAAAGAAAAAGGGATTAAAAAGAATTTTGAAAGGGAAAAGAAAAGAATCAGATTTTTGGGCCATTTTATTTTAATTCTCTCAAGCCCAAACAATTGCACCCTTAAACCCGTCCAAAACCAGCCCCAATCCAGTCCGACCTTTCAGTCTCCTAAACAATTCAAGCGACGTAGTATCAGGCCAATACTACGTTATTTTGAGTTTCGTCAAGACAAATCAATCTAATCCTTTCATTCCTCTTCATCGAACGGCCAGCAAAGCCTCACCCTAATCACATAAGACTGTCCGAAAACCTTAGAACATTAACATAGTATCGTCTTCTTCATCACACCCTCCTCTCACCACTGTCCGCCGCCCATCGGAAATTGCCAGCAGCGGCGGTTGACCTCCAATCCACACCAGATTTACACCGTAGCACCCTCTTCCTCCCCTCATAATGAATCCGTCATTTGTTGCCTTCGAATCATCATGGAACTCTTCGAATCTTCGATCGAAGTTTGGACCTTCAAACCTTAACCCACCCAAACTCATACCAGTTAAAGTCCAGACCGTCCCAAAACTTATCCATACGCCTATTTCCTGAAAACCCTAACAGGACCTCCCTAGTTCTAAATCTAAGAAGATTCAACCTTAATCTCTCTCGTCTTCTGATTCCGTTCAAGGCCTGGCTTCGTTTTGAATTATAGTCTATGCGGGTTGATTGTTCTTAACGAGAACAATAAATCGACAGTGATTTTAATTCATTCCGAGGATGCCAGACTTTGACGAGTTCATCAAGTTCCGAGGCAATTGTTCACTCTCATTGATACGCCTCATGTCGTCAAGGCATTCCACCATGTTTGGTAAATTTTCCTCCTTTCTCCCACTAATTTTATACACTGTAGTTCCTTTCTGTTTTCATTTGGTTCAGTTTTATTTATTTCTTTTGTTTTTCGTTGTTTGTGACTGATTATCTTTAGTTAGTCAAGTTCGATTTTAGTTTGATTAGCTAAAGTTAGTTTAAGACTAAAATCAGAATTGTGTGAGTTTATCCTCCAGTTTTGGATTTGTTCTTTTTCTATGGTTTCGTTTAATCGTTTCTGAGTATTCAAGTCTCTCATAGTAACTATGGTCACCACTGACCTAGTTAAGAGACTGGTTTATTTGGACTATGGTCTAGCTTAACCCATGTTAATAATTGAAGGGTAAATAACAGGGGATTTTAAGGGTGATCTGGGAATTGTAAGTAGAAAATCTCTCTATACCTGAAATAGGAAGCTTCCCAGAAGCTATCATTAGGACTTAACTGAATTTCTGATCTTTACACTAGGGTTATCTAAGCTAAAACCAAAATTTCAAAAGGTTTAAAGTGCAAAATTGTTTTCAGCATTGTTGCCCTAATACCTTGTCTATAAAGGCATCCTTACTTCACTAGCAAAAAAGAGAAAAATTAGAGAAGGAAAATCTTGTAAAACTGAAACAGCTGAAAACTTGGGAATAACACTGATTTCCCTGCACTTTCTTTGTGAAAAATTGCTCAAAAAATCTGTTTGGTGTTGATTTTCTGATCTTCTTCACTAGTTAGAATCTCTGAAAACTTCAAATCTTGCACCCGAGCTGAAGATGGTTTGATTTTGGGATTTTAAAAGCTGGTTTTGAGTTGCTGTGGGGGTTTTACTATTTCATTGGTATTGCTGGGTTCTGGTTCTGCTACTGCTTACTGCTGATTTTCTACCTCTTTTGTTTTTCCTTGTTCCTTACCAGGTATTACTTCAAACCACTGTCAACAAGTAGCTAAGAACATGTGTTTCCAAATGAGGCCTGATTGAATACAAATTGCTTCAGATTCTCTTTTTTTTGTTTTTTTATTTCTTTGAATGTTCTGTAATGGATCATATGTTGTACATGTTAGATCAGTTATCTTAGGTTATTGATGTGTTGCAGAAATGAACTTATGCTCTTCTAGAAGTTTGGGTGTTGAATTTGGATTTAAGCGACTTGTGCTAATTATCTAGAATTTGGGACTGTTTGGTATTGAGGAAGGTGAATGGTTTTGAAGTTTTTTTAGGCTGTTTTTGAGTTTAGGTTTGGATTTAAGCATGAACATCAGTAAAATGCATTATCAGTATAGTTAAAGTTTTGGCAGGCGTCTTTAGTAGTTTTTGAAACTTCCCTATGTTCTAGTGATTGTGGAATGATGAAGCTCGTCCTTTTGTTCTTAAATGCAAACAGTATTTATTGTTGGTGAGGACTCGAGATGTAGTCTTAATCCTTGATTTGGATTTTGGCAAGGTTTGGGCCTCCTAAGCCCGGGCTTTGACGTCCTTCGCAAGAGAAAATAGTGTACCATGGCTGCTCGAGCTTGTTCCTTGAGCACAATGTTTCTTTTGTTGCTGTTGGATTTTCTAGTAGTGGGTTGGACTCAAAATGCATGTCATATAAATTGAAAACTTAGTTAGTAATTAAAACTCAGAATTAAATGCTATTGTAATTTCATATTTTCATATGGTCTTTTGGTTGATTGTCATTTAATTGATTTTGCATAAGTTTTGATTCTCAGAATTGGGCCTAAAAGCTGGCCCAATTATGGCGTTCGAAAATCAGAATTGGTTTGCGTATTATCTGCTCTGGGACGTCCTTGTCGTCACCAAATTGGGCTCATTTTGGGCCCAAGCGTGAAGGTTCAATGTTGATTTGCCTCTGGTAGTTAGCTGGGTTCGATATTGACACCCTCTTTAATTGTTGCTGACCTTGAATGCATGCCAAGAGACTCGAACTCGAGTCTCACTCCTACTTTCTCCTTAATTTGGGCCAGGATATTTGCAAAGCAGGGACGCAGGTTTTTCATTATTGGGCCTACCCCCTTAATGCTTTTGGTTCTCTTAATTATGGCACGAGCCATTCATTGTTTTCAAATAGTTAAATCCGTTTTCTCTCTTCAATGCAAATGTTCTTTCATAAGGCTGGCCTGAACATGGATTTATTATTTTAAAATTGGTTCAAACTTTTATCTTAAACAGTGGTGACATTTTTCCTTGCTCCTTTAATCAATTAGTGGAGGGGAGTTGTACTAGATAACACAAATAGCTTATGACCCCTTCAAATTTTTTTGTTTTCCTTTAAAATAAGTCGAGGTGCGTCGCGCTAAATAAAACCTCAAATGCGTGGATCTCATTTATTTATTTCTTTTAAATCCTTAGAACTCGAGGCACGCCATTTAGAAAATTTTCCATGGCCCTCGCAAAGTTAAAAATGCGTAGTTGCTTTAGGCGCGCTATTTTAATGATATTACCTTCCTAAACTCGGGTGTGCATTTCATGTGACCCAAATCCAAATTTTAACAATGTTGAATAAAATGTGTTTCGGATTGCGGGTGCATTTCATGTGGCACGGTCCAAAGACATGTTTTAGATGGTGTTGAAAACTTCCTTAAAATAATTAAAAGCGGTTTAAAGTTAAAATGCACATAGGTTCAAAAGTGTTTTAAAATCAAATAATAGGCCAACTATAACAGTTGAGCGACCGTGCTAGAATCACGAAACTCGGGAATGTCTAGCACCTTCTCCCGGGTTAACAGAATTCCTTACCCGGATTTCCGGTTCACGGACTGTAATACAGAGTCAATCTTTTCCTCGATTCGGAATTTGAACCAGTGACTTGGGACACTATAAATTATTCCAAATGGCGACTCTGAATTTTTAATAAATAAATAATCCCGTTTCGATTGTCACTTAAATTGAAAAAATTCCCTTATACCCTTCCGGGGGTGTAGTAAAAAGGAGGTGTGACAGCTCTAGCGACTCTGCTGGGGAACGAACCCAGAACTTCTGGTTCAGGGTTCAGAATTTGAGCTTAGATGAATTGTTATAATTGGCTTTATTTATTACTGCTTTGATATTCTGTGAACTGTATATAAACTGCTACGAAACCCTTCTTGTTTCTGAGTCTTCTAAATCATGGAGAAGGGTGCACTTCGTGTGACTTCTCTTCTGTCTAGAGTCTTATACCATTTTAGAACGAGGTTCGGACAAGTTGCAAAGCCGGTGAAGCTTCTGTATTCCCGGTAAGCCAGGTCCAGAACAATAAACCCAGGTTTTAAACCTAGTATAACAAAGCCTCATGCCGGATCTCTAGTACGAACGTTTGTTTGCATCACGTGCATTTGACTTTGGAAACTCAACACAAGGGTTGGGTCTATCTAGGACAGGTGTACCCGAAATGAAAAGAGCATTGTGATACATCATACTTGCTACTTGTGCATTTATTTGTTCCGAGTTTGCATGCTGACCGGTTTATGAATGATTAGAGGAGAGTTGGAAAGGAAAAGTCCATGTGAGGGCTGAGAGAGATAATTGTCTGTTTTTGAAAAATCAGTGTCCAACAAATATACTGAAACTCTGCCAAAATTTCGACAAAAAATTTCTATTGTTCTTACTTTCAAAAATAGTTGGTTTTTGTTTTCGTCAAATCTGCCCGAACTACGCCAGTTTGATTCTCACCGGATGTGGGATACGTAGGCAACCCCCATCGAGTCCAACTTCCCTCATGCAAAAATAGCCCCAAAAGAACAAAAAATTTATTTTTATTGTAAATAAGAAAGGTGATTCCATTCTTGTCAAAAATAGCCGAATGTCCCCAAAAGGGCGCCGAAAGGCTATTTTTGCAAGAACAGCCGCATTTGGTCATTTTGTAAGGTTTTGACCGGTTAACGAACACAACCTTAAGATCTTCTTCCTTGAAGTGCCGAAAGGCCGTATTGGCAAAGCCGGATATTTTATGAAAATTTTGAATAATAGTGATAACTTTTTGAGTCAAAATGAGTCTTAATTTTGCTCCTAACTAATATCACCCTAATAAATGTGCAGGATGAGCACAGATTAAAATGAACCCTTCTCAGCTCTTAAAAAGATCCCCTTACAGCTCCACATGTGGTGGAACGATTTAGGGAAAGACAATAGAGAAACTGTGGTCAAAGTTTTGGGTGGCCTTACCGGTCTTTTGAACATCAAGCCAAGATTGGACGTGATTGAAGCCCTGATACCTTTTTCGGATCTGCCCCGCAATGTATTACGCTTTTCTAACTTCGAGCTCACACCCACGCTAGAGGAAATTGCGGGTTACGCCGGCCTCAGTGGAAACCTTAGAAGTCTTTACCCTGTGTCACCAAGACCGGTATCTCCACACAAATTTCTCGACATGTTGAGTATTAGACGGGACGTTCAGGATGGGAGTTTGTCTGAAGGGTATTGCACTTTCCAGTTCTTGTATCATCGCTATGGTAACCCCCAAGGCTTTGAAGCACCGAACACTGGTTTGACTCATGCCAGAAATAAAGATAAGTGGGAGGCAAGGTGAGGTTTAGTTTTTATAGTAGCATTCTTGGGTACTGTAATTTGTCCACGAGACGATGGCAACATAGAATTGGGCCTCGTGGGAATGGTTGATGTTGCAATCAAGAGAGATAATGGTACCTTGATTCCCCTAATTTTGTCTGAGATTTATAGAGCTTTGACCATTGGTCGGGAAGGGGGGAAATTCTTCCAAGGCTGTAACTTGCTACTACAATTGTGGATACAGGAGCATCTTTGCCACCGTGTTGGATATATGAACCACAGTTTGACCGGTTTGAAATGCATTGAAGAATTTGAAAACCGAATGATGGGTATTGCCTTCCCCGAGGGTACTGAGGCTTGGTTTGCACTCTTGAGTTCTTTGACTGTCAATAAAATTGAGTGGGCATTCAGATGGCTTCCTGTCACCAAAGCAGTATACATGTCAGTTGAAGTATGTTATCTTCTCCTTATGGGCATCCGGAGCATCCAGCCGTAAGCTCCTCACAGGGTATTGCGCCAACTGGGCAGCTTTCAAACCATTCCCCACGATGAGGATTTGAGTAGACACGTCTTAGAATTGGGCCCAAAGGCCACATTTCCGGAAGGAAAAGTTCGCCAGGTGTGGAATCAATGTAGATTTCTTGAACCTAAGGCCATGGTTTGGGATTTAGCCAGAGGCGAGGTAGACCCTAAGTATGTTATTTGGTTTGGCAAAAGGTTTCAGATTCCCGAGAGACCTGCTAAGAGAGCTCATGTTCAACAGTTCACTAACGACTCGCAAGAGCAGTGGGGTTGGTTAGCAAAAAAAAGAAAGCTATAGGGCTAAAATAAGCAAGTTAGAAGGACAAATTAGGGACCTCAAGTTTGGCAACAATATCCAGGCGGCCGCAGATGAAGGTGAAAAGAAAAAGCTAATTCAGGAAAATGAAGCCCTCAAAGCACAAATCCAGAAGATGAGAATAGCTGCTAGAAACTCGGAGAGAAGCCGAGGAGATGAAAGGCTTATAAGCGGTCTGAAAAAGAAAGCCCTTGAGTGTCAAGATGACCTAGAAAAGTCTGAGGCTAGTCTAGCAAAAGTCCTGGCCCAATTGGCGAAAAATGCAGAAGGGCAGACACAGTTTGTGCAACAAATGAATTGAAAATATGAAGGAACAATCCCCAATCTGAAGAGAAAAGTAACTACCCTTGAGAATGAGGCATCCAAACAGGCCAAGGACTTTAAAGCTGACAGGGAACATTGTTATGATGTGATGGCACAGATGGAGGAAGAAATACAACAATTGCAAAATCAAAATCATCATGACACTCAGGTGTTGGAAGCTCAAAATCAGCAGATAGGGCGTTTGCTTCAGGAAAAGGGTAGAATCCGAGAGAGGATCAGAGCCATTTCTGATTACATTGTCGTGAAAGGCCAAGCGTACGAAGACATGACTCGTACCACTTTCTTCGCTGCAGTGATAACGTTTGTTTGCCAGATAATGAGTGATTTGGAGCGGTTGTAGGGGGATCTCTCATATAGGCCCGTGGCGAGACCGAATGATATCCCACGGGCCCCAGGAGCATTTGAGGCATTGATGTATTTATGATTTTTACTTGAGTCTGTATTTTCTTTCTGTTGGAATTTGTCAGGTTGTTTTCGGGTATGTATTTTCTTTCTGCCAGAGTTTGTTTGTTTGTTTTCAAGTCCGTGTTTTCATCCTGTTGTTGGAGTTTGTTATTTTTTTTTCGAGTCTGTTGGTTTTTATGGTTAAAATTCGGTAGGATGAGTCGTTGTAATCAAAACATTTTATTTTTATGAAAACTTGAAAATTCCAAAATGTTTTATTATTTATTTTTTACACTTATCTCCCAGAACTACTCTTCATTTGATTCATACGGGGTCATGATATGTAGGCAATCTACATAGGATTCGATCATAAACCAAAGAAAAAAGAGAGAAAAGAAAAAAAAAGGAAAAACAAGAGAGGAAAAGAAAGAAAAAGAGAGAGAAAATAAGAAATCGTGAGAAGGAAACAATGACAAAATAAGAGAGAGAAATATGAGAGAATAAAAAACCACAAGAAATCAAGCATAGAAAGGCATAAGTGAAAAAGAGAAAGAGAGAAGTTGCAAATGGAAATAAGTAAAAGTCGGGGTGACGCAAGCAACCGATCAAATGTATAATATAGACGGTTAACTGGTTAGGTGCATTCATTCCCCAAATGTGCGGTTGCCTATCTGTTAAGCTCTAATCGCTAACAAGTTTGTTGTTGACAATCCAGTACAGGAAGGTGGTTAGTTTGTTTGGCATTCTGGCAACTCACCCATACAACACCCGGTCCAAAAACAAGTTGATCATGGCTAATCAAGAACTTTATGCGAGTGTTATCGATCATTCGAGGGAGGGGGAAGAGTCGGATGTCAATTTGAAAGAAGAGATGTATAAGTTGAAATAACAGATGGCCGAGATGTATCAAGCATGGGTAAAAGGGAACCCACCACCACTTTATCCCGCCAACCCTACCTTCATCCCTCCATTGGCTTAGTCTCAGGAACCTCCTGCTACCGATTCATCCCCGAGATTTCCCACTTACCACCACTACCAGAGCACCACCTCCCAAACAACACAAGCCCCACCACCCAAACCAGTTCCATACCCTCCTCCACCAGCCACTCCTATCTATGTGGCACCCCCACCCGCTACACTCCACAGATCCTCCAGTGAGCCCTTATTCCAAGCCCATGATAACCAATATTACCCCCTGGAGCCCACTTTCAAAGCTCCAGAACCCTATTCCTACACTTCTCGTTTTGATCTCCCTGTGGAAAATGAGAAACCATCTAAAAATCGCGAATAGGAGGAGATGTTCAGGAAAGTTAAAAGCCTGGAACAGTCATTCTGAGACATGCGAGGGTTGGGAGGTCAGGTAAGTGTGGCTTACAAAGATCTATGTCTATTTCCAGATGTTCAATTGTCGGCAGGGTTTAAGATGCCCAAGTTTGATTTGTATGATGGGCATGGTGATCCAGTGGCGCACTTGAAAGGTTTCTGTAGAAAAATGAGGGGAGCTGGCGGGAAAGATGAGTTGCTAATGGCATATTTCAGTCAAAGTCTAAGTGGTTCGGCGCTGGAGTGGTACACCCGACAGGATCACAGAAGATGGTATACATGGGACGATCTAGCCCAGGCATTCGCTTGTCACTTCTAGTACAATCTCGAGATTATTCCAGATCGGCTGTCTCTGACGAAACTTGAGAAAAAGCACAATGAAAGTTTCATAGAGTATGGTTTTCATTGGAGAGAGCAAGCAGCGAGGGTTGACCCTCCAATGAAAGAAAGTGAAATGGTGGATTATTTTCTGCAGGCCTTAGAGCCTACTTATTACAGACAACTGGTATCGGCTATAGGCAAGTCCTTCAATAAAGTGGTAAAAATGGGCGGTATGGTAGAAGAAGGGCTCAAGACAAACAAAATCATGAGCTATTCGGCGATCAAGGCAACCACCTAGGCCATTCAAAATAGAACTAGGGGAGTAATTGGAAAAAACAAAAAAGAGGATATCGCGACAGTTGAGTCAGGAGCTTGGTTCGGGCCCAGGGTTTCACCTCACCACTATCATCAGCCACGCCCCCACCACCAAACTTACCCCCATACCCCGTATAATCCACCCCAACACTACTACTCACCACCAGACCCCCATTTCTCTGTCCATCATGCCCAAGCATACAGCCAACCTCCGGCCCACGCACAATGGCGTGCGCCAGTCCCACAAAATACATACCCAGCTCCACAAAATGCCTATCCACCCCCAAGAGCCTACCGAAACCCTCCTGGATCAGGTTTTTGGCCCAATCAAGCATTTAAGAACGAGAGGTTGTAGAAGAGGAAAACCTTCACTCCATTGGGAGAGTCCTATACTAGTTTGTTCCACAGGCTGAGACAATTGGATATGCTAAGGCCGATCGAGCCAAAACTACCAAATCCTCCCCCGAGAAATCTTGATCATTCTATAAGTTGTGAATATTGTTCTGGTGCCCCGGGGCACGACACGAAGAAATGCTTGGCAATTGAAAATAGTTATTCAAGAGCTTATTGATACTAATCGGATTTAGGTCCAAGCTCCGGAGGCGCCCAATATCTACCAGAACCCATTGTCGTCCCATCATGAGACGAATATGATCGAAATAGTGCATAAGGGAGGGGAGCCCAAGAAACCTTCACAGACCGTCATGATGATTCGGTCTAGTGAAGTCAGGCCATTGAAAAGCTAACAAGTGAGAAATCAGTGATCAGGTTGAGTGGGGCAAACAGTGAATCATCTGCAGTAGTCAAGAAGGGGACCCCAAGTGATGTGGCAGTAAAACAAGAAAGAGCAAAAGTGGTTGTGCCAGGAGTAGCGAATAAGCCTGTTGTAATTGTGGAGGGTGCCCGTACAGATCCCGTCATTATCAAGTCGGTAACTTAATTACTGATAGTCAACAACAAGGTTGTACCGTGGAATTATGAACGGGTAACAGTGACTTATAAGGGAAAAGAGGTTAAAGAAGAAGTCTATGAGACCCATGGATTGACTAGGTCGGGTAGATGCTTTGCCCCCGAGGAGTTAAGAAAAGCTAAAACCTCCAAAGATAATCTAGTGCCAGTGAAAAAAGTTGTGACCAAAGAAGAGGCAGAAGAGTTTTTGAGAAAGATGAAAGTGCAAGACTATTCCATTGTGGAGCAGTTGAGGAAGACATGTGCTCAGATTTTATTGTTGTCATTGTTAATCCATTCAGACGAACACCGTCGGGCCTTGATGAAAATCCTAAACGAGGCCCATGTTCCTGACAAAATCTTGGTAAACCACTTGGAAAAAGATTTTTGAGGTAAACAGAGTCACTTTTTCTGATGATGAATTGCCCATGGAGGGTACTGAGCACAATAGAGCCCTCTATCTTATGGTAAAATGCAAAGATTCCGTGGTTACCCGGGTACTGGTCGACAATGGTTCTAGTGCCAACATTTTCCCCCTCTCCACTCTGAACAAGTTGAAAGTGGATGATAAAAGAATTCATAAGAACAGTATCTGCATTCAGGGATTTGACGGTGGAGGGAAAGATTCAGTCGGTGACATAGTGCTCGAGCTGACAATCGGACCAGTTGAATTTACTATGGAATTCCAGGTGCTAGATGTGGTTGTTTCTTACAATCTTCTGTTGGGTCGACCCTGGATTCATGCCGCTAAAGCAGTCCCGTCTGCTCTGCATCAGATGGTAAAGTTTGAATGGGATAGGCAGGAAATCATTATGCACGACGAGGATAATTTGTGTGCCCACAGTAATGCCGTTGTACCGTTCATTGAGGTTGGGATGACCAGGGTCCATGGGTCTATCAGGTTTTTGACATGGTGTCGGTCGAGAAAATTCCAGAAGGGAAGTGTGTTCCAATTCCGAAGGTAGCCGCCGCATCAATCATGGTAGCTGTTAAAATGCTGAAAATGGTTTTGTACTTGGCAAGGGTTTGGGTGTGTCTCTGAAAGTTATCATAGAGCCGGTGTCTCTCCCCAAAAACTTGGATACATTTGGTTTTGGATTCAAGCCCACAGTTGCAGACATGAAAAGAGCTAGAAAGTTGAAACAGAAGGCATGGGTCCTCCCGAAGCCCATCCCACGTCTCTCCAGATCATTTGTCAGGCCCGGTACCAAGAAACGCCCAGTAACAATAGTTCCCAATTCTGTGGTTGGTCCTAATAAAGAGTTGATCGAAAGGTTCGAGAAGTTATTCGACGATGTGAACATGGTGGAAGCTGGAGAGGGTTCTAGCAAGGCGGATGTGCAATTTTTTGGGCCCAGTGCAAAGATTAACAATTGGGAGGCTACTCCTCTCCCCACCAGGAAGGAGTTTTGGTAGTTTGCATTGATTTTTTTCAGTTTATCTGGATTATTCCAGGGTTGTAATTCAGATTCTATGTTCTGTCACTTTGGATGTATAAACCTTGTTATCTTTCAATTTCAATGAAATGCAATTTCCCTTTTTCATCATTCCTGATAGTTTTATTTTTGTTTTTTTTCTTTTCTTCCTTGACAAGTTCTTTTTAAGCTGGTTTCAATGACATGACATGCATGAGGAATCTTCGGCCCGGTCTTAAAAGCAAATCTAATTCTGAAATAACAATTCAAGAAATAGAATGTGACGATGAATCAGAATATGATGAGGATGAGTCCCTTGAAAAGATTAGTAAAGAATTAAGCCATTTTGAAGAAAAACCCCAAGTCTAACCTGAGGGATACAGAAGCAATCAATTTAGGGGACCGCGATAATAGCAGAGAAACTAAGATAAGTGTCCATCTTGAACCGCAACTCAGGGAAAAGATAATCAAAGCGTTACTTGAGTACAAAGACATCTTTGCATGGTCATATGATGACATGCCGGGTTTAAGCACTAACTTGGTGGTTAACAAATTGCCCACTGACCCGGCATTTCCTCCCGTCAAACAGAAGTTGAGGAAGTTTAAAAGCAATATGAGTGTGAAGATCAAAGAAGAGGTCACAAAGCAGTTCGATGCAAAAGTCATTCGAGTCACGCGGTATCCCACTTGGTTAGCCAATGTTGTGCATGTGCCAAAGAAGGATGGTAAGACCAGAGTGTGTGTTGATTACCGTGATCTCAACAAGGCAAGTCCCAAGGACAACTTCCCACTGCCAAATATCCACATTCTGATTGACAATTGCGCCAAACATGAGATTGGGTCTTTTGTGGATTGCTATGCGGGCTATCATCAAATCCTAATGGATGAGAAAGATGCAGAGAAGACGACATTCATCACGCCATGGGGAACATACTATTACAGGGTCATGCCTTTCGGTTTGAAAAATGCTGGGGAAACTTACATGAGGGCAATGACAACTATATTCCACGACATGATACACAAGGAGATCGAGGTTTATGTGGATGATGTGATCATAAATTCTAGGAAGCATTCTGACCACGTTAGAGATTTGAGAAAGTTCTTCCAAAGGCTTCGCATGTATAATCTTAAGCTCAATCCTGCAAAGTGCGCATTTGGTGTGCCATTTGGAAAATTGTTGGGATTCATAGTTAGTCGTTGAGGTATTGAATTGGACCCGTCAAAGATCAAAGCTATCTAAGAATTTCCACCCCCAAGGAACAATACTGAGGTGATGAGTCTATTAGGGAGGTTGAATTACATCAGCAGGTTTATTGCTCAGCTTACAACAACTTGTGTCCCTATCTTCAGACTGTTGAAGAAGGACGCTACGGTCAAGTGGACAGATGAGTGTCAGGAAGCATTTGATAAGATAAAGGGGTACTTGTCAAACCCACCTGTGTTGGTGCCGCCAGAACCAGGGAGATCTTTGATTCTGTATTTGACGGTTTTGGACAATTCATTTGGTTGTGTGTTGGTTCAGCATGACATCACTGGCAGGAAGGAGCGGGCCATCTATTATCTCAGCAAGAAGTTCACATCTTATGAGGTTAAGTACACTCACCTTGAGAGGACATGTTACGCCCTAACTTGGGTAGCACAGAAGTTGAAGCACTATTTGTCATCTTACACTACTTACCTCATCTCTCGTTTAGATCCGTTGAAGTATATCTTTCAGAAGCCTGTGCCTACAGGGAGGCTCGCAAAGTGGCAGATCTAGCTCACAGAATTTGACATCGTCTATGTGACTATGACTGCGATAAAAGCCTAGGTATTGGCCGATCATTTGGCTGAGAACCTAGTGGATGAAGAATATGAGCCTTTGAAGACTTACTTCCCTGATGAAGAGGTAATGCATATTGATGAGTTGGAACCAGTTGGAGAGCCAGGTTGGAAACTTTTCTTTGATGGAGCTTCTAACATGAAAGGCAACGGGATAGGGGCTGTACTTATTTCTGAAACAGGGCATCATTACCCTGTTACAGTTTAACTTCATTTCTACCGTACTAACAACATGGCTGAGTACGAGGCGTGCATTTTGGGTTTGAGGTTGGCCACAGACATGGGTGTCCACGAAGTCTTGGTCTTGGGAGACTCGGACCTTCTAGTACACCAGATCTAAGGGGAATGGGAAACACAGGATTTAAAACTCATACCGTGCCGCCAATGTTAGCATGATCTTTGTCAGCGGTTTCGATTAGTAGAGTTCATGCATATTCCAAGGATCCATAATGAGGTTGCCGATGCTTTGGTTACTCTGGCGTCAATGTTACATCACCCAGATAAGGCTTATGTTGACCCTTTGCATATTTAGGTCCATGATCAACATGCTTACTGTAATGTGGTGGAAGAAGAACTTGATGGTGAGCCTTGGTTTTATGATATCAAGGAATATATCAGGATGGGGGTGTCTCCAGTACAAGCCACAGGTGATCAAAAGAGAAATATTTGGCGGTTGGCAAGCAGATTTTTCTTCAGCGGAGGGGTTTTGTACAAAAGGACTCCGGATCTTGGATTGTTGAGATGCATAGATGCTAGACATGCCACAACTATCATGACAGAAGTACATTCTGGAGTCTGTGGACCGCATATGAGTGGGTACGTTTTGTCAAAGAAGATTCTCCGAGCGGGTTATTATTGGCTCATTATGGAGCGAGATTGTATCAGTTTCGTGCGCAAGTGTCATCAGTGCCAAGTGCACGGAGATTTGATTCATTCTCCACCATCTGAATTGCACACAATGTTTGCACCATGGCCTTTTGTTGCGTGGGGCATAGATGTCATTGGACCAATCGAGCCAGCACCGTCCAATGGGCACAGGTGCATTCTAGTGGCCATCGATTATTTAACCAAGTGGGTTGAAGCTAAAACTTTCAAGTCTATGACCAAGAAAGCAGTGGTCGATTTTGTGCATTCAAATATCATTTGTCGGTTCGGGATCCCAAAGGTGATCATCATAGATAATGGTGCTAATCTCAACAGTCAATTGGTGAAAGAGGTATCTCAACAGTTTAAGATTACACATCTCAATTCCACCCCATACCGCCCTAAGGTGAATGGAGCAGTCGAGGCAGCTAACAAGAACACAAAAAAGATACTTCGGAAAATGGTGGAAGGTTCCAGGCAATGGCATGAAAAGTTGCCCTTTGCATTGTTGGGTCATCACACTACTGTTCCCACTTCAGTAGGGGAAACTCCTTATTTTTTGGTATATGGCACCGAAGCAGTAA
Organism: Nicotiana tabacum; assembly: GCF_000715075.1. NCBI lineage: Eukaryota > Viridiplantae > Streptophyta > Magnoliopsida > Solanales > Solanaceae > Nicotiana > Nicotiana tabacum. The sequence goes on along the minus strand of NC_134082.1, from coordinate 5,965,493 downwards.
TACCCGCAGAATTTGAAATCCCGTCCCTTCGGATTGTCGCTGAGGCCGAAATTGATGATGACAAGTGGGTCAAAACCGCCTGGAGCAATTGAGTTTGATTGATGAGAAAAGATTAGCAGCAGTGTGTCATGGCCAATTGTATCAACAGAGAATGGCAAGAGCATATAACAAGAAGGTGCGTCCACGGAAGTTTCAAGTGGGTCAGCTAGTATTGAAACGTATCCTTCCTCACCAAGCAGAAGCAAAAGGCAAGTTCTCCCCAAATTGGCAGGGGCCGTTCATCGTAACTAGAGTGTTATCCAATGGTGCTTTGTATTTAACAGACATAGAAGGCAAGTGTGTAGAAATGGCCATCAATTCCAATGCGGTAAAGAGATATTATGTATAATTTGCTTTGGTTAAATTGTATTTGTTTGTACTTGGCATATTTTAAAGATTGGAATGACGAAACCATTTTTGTTCTGCTATCTAAACACTTTCTCCGTTGTTAGAGCCTTATTTATTTCCTTTCATATCCCTCTTTCAGAATCAGTAGCAAAGATCAGAAGCACAAATGCGAAAGATAAGTAAAGGAAAAAGAGGAAAGAAAAAGAATGAAAAGAGAAAAAAAAAGAAGGAAAGAAAAAGAAAGAAAAAAAAGAAGAAAAGTAAAAAACAACAATAACAAAACAAAAAAAAGAAACAAAAAAAAGTGCGGAAAGAAATACTAAGATATATACTAGTCTCAAAACTTGGTCTCAAAAGATATATAAATTCCTTACGAATATTACCCAATTGGGGTCAACTTCAGATCTATAGTCAATTTTTGTAGATCTTAATTTTATTTTCACGAGTTACTGTAGCAGACAATGTTCTTCATTCAATTTCAGCGATTCAGCTAATTCCAGCGCTACTTCTCAACACAACAACTTGTTTTGATAACGAGAAAGTGTTCTCTTCTCTTCTAAGATTGGTTTGAATTCTAAGCTTCATTTTAAATAGAAATTACTATTTTTTACAATTTAGACTGTGAAATTGGATTCACAGCCATAGGCAGTAAGTAACGTGAAGCTAATTCGAATTACAGTAGCATCGTTTTCTTGCAAAGCTGTTGCACCTTTGTCACGTTGTTAAAGTGCTAAAGAATTACATCTACAATGAACACACAGACAGGTGGCCATCCACCTTTTGTGGCTGCGCTGCCTACCCAACCTCCTCCTAATAGTGCACAAGGGAACACAAATAACAACAAACAACCAATGGATTACTCCAAAATTTTGAAACCTTGTACTTTAAATGCTGCAATGCATGAGCAACAGGAAGTTGAGCCAATTCTCATTCGTCCACCTACAATATTGAATGGAGAGCATGTTATTCAGTTCACAGAAGCAGAAGTAGAGAGGATGGATATCATCGAAGTTTTACAATATGCAATAGTTGGTAAATGTTCTTATGGCAGCCCAGAAATTCAAAAACTGCGTAAGTTAATACCAATTTAATGTGGAATTAAAGGTGAGTGTAACATTGGATTTCTAAAGGATAGGCACATTTTGATTAGAATGACGTTAAGGCAGGACTATCTTTATTTCTCATCAAAAACTCATTACATAAAGGACAGGGATGGCTATCAATATCAGCTTAGGCCATTGATTTACGACTCAAAGTTTAGAGCAGATGAAGAAACACCCAAGACAATGGCTTGGATTTCATTCCTAGGTCTATTGCCAACCTTTTTTGTGAAGGAATGACTATTTTCTCTAGCTACAGCAGTAGGTAAACCTATGCATCTAGACATGGCAATAATTAATAAAACTAGACCTAGTTGTGCTAGGGTGAAGGTACTAGTTGATCTACTTGCAGATTTGCCTAAAAAGGTGATGATGGACATATTTAATGAAGCTAATGGAAAACAAGAGCTGAATGGGTGAGAATTCAATATGACATGATGCCTAAATATTGCAGACATTGTAAACTTCAAGGGCATGATCAATTTGAATGTTGGAGGATACACTCTAAACTATATGTCGAGAAGGAGAATGCTAACCAAGCAGATACAGCTAAGAAGCAGGACATAGGAAACTCATAGCCTATAATACTTTTATCTAGTGGAAAGGTCGTGGGTAATGTGAATGTTACAGCAAAAGAGCAATGGAAGGAAGTGAAGGACAACAGAGTTAGAAATGTAGTAAATCAAAATACTAGTCTCAATAATAATGGAAAGGAGATGGCACCAACTAAGCATCTTGAAAAGAATAAGAACAAGGAGGGTACAAGCACTATAGATAGACAAGTAGAAGCACAAAGCAACAGTGGTAAGGAATTGGTGGCAGTAGACAATGAAGATAATGATCATGTTCAAGTAGCTAACAAGTTTGCAATATTACAAGGGATGGATGAAGAGGAAGAACTTGTTAATCAATTGGCAATAGTGGCAGCTAATACAGCAACAAACAGTCCAGCAGTTCATAACCAAGCATCTACAAAGCAAAAACCAAAACATATGGTCAATAATGAGGGAAAGCTAAATCCAGCAGCACAAGCTTTTCATCTTAACTCATCGGGTATTGGTTCGACTAATGGTCTAGTCAATAGAAAGGAGGCATCAAAAGCAAAAAACGATACTACACAATGGGTAGAAAGAAGTTTCAAGGATAAAACAGGAGATGGAATAGTGAAGATCAATACATCATGTCGAGAAAACCCATCACAAGATACATTTGTGAACAATGAACTTAATAAAACTCCAAATTCTCAAGCAGAAGGGTCAAAATTGTCGACATTTAAAGAAAGAGTGCAAAGTTGTGGTGGCAAGCTATGGGATGCACAAAGGGAATACGATTCAGAGGAGAACGAAGTACCACTAGGAGCACAAGCTGATGAGGAACCAAATGAGAAGGACAAAGAAGAAGATGAGCAAAGTTTAAATGAGCAAAGTGTAAATAGAGAGCTCCATACCAATGACAATAATACAACTGTTAATTTTTTAATAATGGGAGGATCAAAAATTGTTGAGCACAACAATAATTATCAGATAGCAGAAGTAACAGAAATTAGAAACTATGAAGGAAGAGGCCCAGAGGTAAATGATCCTGGAGGAACAGAAGACGATAAACTTCATAAATCACAAGAAGACCCACAAGGACACAACCCAACAAAGAAGGAGAAACAACCAAAACAAAAAACAAAAATAGTAAATGTTATTGTTACATTGGAGAAAAAGCAGGTGCAGCTGTTAAAACGAGGAGAAGAGAAGGCCTTGGTCCCTAAAAAATGCATTTGGAGCTACAACAGGAGGGAAGGAAGACAATGAAGAAGGAGAAGAACCTGGTAGATCAGGATACGACATGGATCACGAATCGACTACCCAACACCTTATGAATGCTGCAAGGCAAGGTGACTTATCACCTACACAAGTGGAAAAGGCAAAATCAGCAGCAAAAGGTAAGAAGAAGCAACAAAAAGATAATTTTGCAGCACCAAAAGCTGGGGTGCACACAAGGAGAACGCTAACTAAATCCAATAATCAGTGATGAATGCTATCATTTGGAATATAAGGTCAGTCAACACACAGCAGGCCTTTGAAAGGTTGACAAAAATGCACAGGCAAAATCACTATGAATTTGTAGGATTAATGGAGCCAAAGCAACAAGCAAAAAAATGGAAAGGTACAGAAACAAGATAGGACTTGCACAGGCAATTTCAAATGTTTCCAACAAGATCTGGGCTTTCATAGATGAGGTATTTGAGGTAACTGTTATGTACAATATGGTGCAACAATTAACACTACGATTGTTCCATACTGAATCACATGTGGAGTTTGTCCTAACATTGATATATGCTAAATATGATGCAATTGAGAGGATAGAATTATGGGATTCATTATACGCAATGGCAAGGGATATGGATGCACCATGGCTTGTAGGAGGTGATTTCAATGTAATATGGGATTAAGAAGAGAAGTTTGGTGGGCTACCTGTGTCATTGAATGAAATTGATGATTTTCGACACTGCGTCAACACTTGCAATCTCTTCGACCTTGGATTTAAAGGTAGCATATTTACATGGTGGAATGGGAGAGCAGAGGAAGACTGTATATTCAAAAGGCTAGACAGATGTTTGGCCAATGTTGAGTTCCAACAAACATTTCCAGGAATAGAGGTGCAACATTTGTTAAAGACTGGTTCTGATCATTGTCCAATGTATCTGAAGTGTGATATTGAGACTCCACAAATAAAAAAGTCTTTTAATTTCTTGAATTTTTGGGTGGAACATGAGACTTTTAAAGATGTGGTGAAAGAGAATTGGACAGCTGATTTCAGTGCAAATCCTTATATTCTTTTTAATCACAAGTTAAAAAAATTAAAGAAGGCCCTTTCATTATGGAGTAAGGCTACATTTGGAGATATTTTCCAAAAGATAGCAAGCATGGAGGAGGTAGTGATGGTTCATGAAGCAGAATTTGAAGTAAATCCTACAGGGATGAACAGGGAAAGGCTACAAAAGGTTCAGGCAGAATTGATCAAATGCCTTGCACTAGAGGAGAAATATAGGCAACAAAAGGCAGGCATGACTTGGTTCGAGGAAGGGGATAGGAACACTAAGTTTTTCCATGCACAAGTGAGAGGTAGGAGAAAGAGACTTCAGCTTAACAGAATTCAAAATAGTGGAGGAACCTGGATTGAAGAAGAACAAGAAATTGCAGAAGGGGCTATCAAATACTACGAGGAACAGTTCACAGAAGCAGCTACTCCTTCATTATTTGATATCTTAGAGCATGTTCCTCATCTGATTAACACTGAGCAGAATGCAAAATTGATTAATCAGCCAACAAAAGAGGAGGTTAAAGTGGCAGTACTTGAACTTAATGGTGATAGTGCTGGGGGCAGATGGTATGACAGGAAAATTCTATCATTCTTGTTGGGACATAATAGGGGATGACCTGTACGACATGGTGAGGGCTTTTTTCAATGGTCATGAACTACCCAAGTGTGTAACACACACCAACCTAGTTCTGCTACCAAAGAAAAAAGAATTACCACCTTTTCTGATGTAAGACCAATAAGCCTCAGTAATTTTTCTAATAAGGTTATATCGAGGGTGGTACATGAAAGGCTAGTGAAATTTCTCCCATGTCTGATATCAGAGGAACAGGCAGGTTTTGTTAAGGGCAGAAATATAGTAGAAAACATCCTTCTAACTCAGGAGATAGTGACTGACATTAGGCTTAGAACTAAGGCTGGACCTAATGTCATCCTAAAGCTAGATATGACCAAAGCTTATGATAGATTATCTTGTCTATTCCTAACCAAGGTACTGAGAAAGATGGGATTCACAGAAAGGTTGATAGTGATTGTATTTGGATTAGTTTCAAACAATTGGTATTCTATTCTAATCAATGGTCAAGCTCATGGGTTCTTTAAGTCCTCAAGGGGAGTAAAACAAGGTGATCCTGTATCTCCAACTTTGTTTATATTGGCAGCAGAAGCATAATCTAGGGGTCTAAATGCACTTCATACTAACCTGTATTTTTGTGGATTTGGGATGCCAAAGTGGAGTCCAAAGATCAATCATTTGGTGTATGCAGATGACATGATTATTTTCTCATCCTCAGATGAAACATCTCTGATGCTGATTATGCAAGTGCTGAAGGCATATGAAGCTGCATCTGGGCAGCTTGTTAACAAGACCAAATCAGCTGTGTACCTGCATCATTTAACAGACATGGAAGTGGTCAGCAAGGTGGAAAGGATCACAGGCATTCATAGGGATGATTTCCCTATCATATATCTAGGTTGTCCGATATTTTATGCAAGGAGAAAGCTGGAATACTATCAGCCCCTAATTACTAAGGTAATGGACAAACTGCAATCATGGCAGGGCAAGTTATTATCAGTAGGGGCAGGGCAGTTCTCATATCCCATGTACTGCAAAGCATGCCTATGCATCTACTATTAGCGGTAAACCCTCCAAAGTATGTGATAAATAGGTTGCACAAATTATTTGCTCAGTTTTTCTGGAGCAGCACTATAGGAGGAACTAGTAGGCATTGGGCTTCATGGAATACCTTATGCATGCCAGTTGAGGAAGGAGGAATAGGTTTCAGGTCACTGCATGATGTAGCAAAGGCATTATTCAGCAAGCTGTGGTGGAATTTCAAAATAAAACCAAGCCTATGGAGTTCTTTTGTATGTCAGAAATACTGTAAAAAATTAAATTATGTTCCATGGAAAAGGGGGTCTCACATTTGGAGAAAAATGTTGGAATGCAGAGATCTGATTGAACATCAAATCCTTTGGCAAACAAAAAGGGGATCCTCACTATTTTGGTATGAAAACTGGACAGGTCTTGGGGCACTATATTTTTTAGTTCCTCAGGACTTTGGCATTGATGAAAATGTACATAACGTACATGATGTTACCTTAGATGGTGAGTGGGATGTGGACAGGCTATTTGAAATGCTTCCTGAAGATTTAGCAGTACACATTCTGGAGAAAATCAAACCACCTTCACCTCAGCAGGTTCTTGACATGCCTTGTTGGATGTTGAAAACAAGAGGATATTTCAGTGTTAAGTCAGCATGGGAGTATACGAGAAGAAGAGACGAACCAAGAACAGCCTATAGGATGATTTGGGTAAAGGGACTGCCTTTTAAAATAGCATTTTTCATGTGGAAAGCAAAACTACCTTTAGATGATTTCTTGAAAAGGGTAGGCTACTGCATGCCATCAAAATGTTGGTGTTGTGTACAGCCTGACGAGGAATCTCTTCAGCACTTGTTTTTTAGATCAGAAACTACAAAGACAACTTGGAAGTATTTTCTATAGAGGACAGGAATAGCTGTGGAGGGACTTACATTGCACCAAGCAATCACAAAATGTTGGACTGCAAATGTGTGCTTAAGGCTCAAACTAGTAATGCAAGCACTCCCCTCATGCGTAGTCTGGGAACTTTGGAAAAGAAGAAATAGTATGAAGTATGGTGATGTTGTGACAACCAACAGGGTGATTCATCAAGTTTCATCAAATCTCCAGGCATTGGTGAAAGTGAGAAAGCCTGGGATGGACATGGTACCTCACAAATGGCAAGATCTATTAACTATGATGGAAAATTTCACTCCTAAACTAAGGTTACAAAAGTCATGTGGGAATTTCCAAGTGCAGGATGGCTAAAAGTTAATACAGATGGTGCATCGAGAGGAAATCCAAGCAGGAGCTCAATAGGCTTTTGTATAAGAAATGAAAATGGTGACATAGTCAAGTCAGTAGGGAAAGAGATTGAGGAGACAACAAACACAGTAGCTGAAGCGAAGGCCATGGTAGAAGCACTAAGGTTTTGCAGATTTCAACAATACTCTCATGTATGGCTTCAAACTGACTCAATGTTATTAAAAAAGATAATGGATGGGATCTGGAAACCACCATGGATCATATCTGACCAGGTAGAGGAAATGATGCAACTAATGAATGAGGGCAATTACACAGTTACTCATATTCATAGGGAGGGCAACAAGTTGGCAGATCACTTGGCTAATTATGCTTTAGATCATGGAGAAATAGAATGCCAACAATTCTGGCATCTAGATGCACAGGGAAGGAGGTTGGTTAATGAAGATAAGCTGAAATGTCCAAGTCTAAGGGTGAAGGTGGACAGGATATAAGAATCAAAGAGAAAAGGAAGAGCATGAGGCATGTCAACTTAATTGACCAATATATTCAAATCCTAAGGGAGGAGGATATAATGGTTGGTATTTCTAACTATCTTCTCTCTAGCGCAGGTGACACTACGTTATCACAATGCTTATGGCACTCCATGCTGTAACTTTTCGAGATAACTTATGCTAAAGAACAAAAACACATCAATAATCGAGGACAACAACAAAGACTAATGGTATTGGAAACCCAACCAGCATAGGGTGATCGCGTGCTTTCAGTTCCTTGGATATACAACCAGCATGGTGCAGAAGTGTTTAATAGCACATGCACTGTTCATTTACAAACATGATCTGGGAATATAAAAATGATTGCTCTTCATTTCGACCACAACCAGAAGTAAATGGCATTGGAAACACAACTAGCATGTGCAGAAAAAATGTTTTCGAGAAAAGATGGCAACAAAGGCCAATGCAGCTTTGTATATTTCTTTCGGATTCATAAAATAATCCACTCTCGTGGAAGGCCAATGCAGCATGTGTTTCTTCAATACATTTTCGGATTCCTTAAAATAATGTGTACACATGGTTTAATGTGGAAGGCATGGCAGACAACACATGCTGTTGAGCAAAGGAATTAAATGGAAAAGTGGAATGCACATGGAATGTTATCTAGGATACATAAAAGCATGCAATACTCTAGGATGAAGGTACTATGGGATATATTTCTTTATGGTGCAGCTGTAGGTGGAGCTCATGTGCGTTCCAAGAGGGAGGCTTGGATTATTTATGCTTCAGTTGTATATGGAGCTCACGTGATTCTTTACCAAGCACAAAGCTGTCTTCATTGATCAGCTCAAGGAATCAAAAGGAGCGAAGCAAGGACAGAAGCTGCGTGATACGCACAAAACCAGATGACATGCACGCACATGCATGTTTTCTGCTGTCCAACTTTCGGATGCTGGCAGCTGGGAGGCTCGAACAGGAAGGCATTGTGCATTTTGTGCGTGATCGAACATGGAGGCAGCTGGGAGGCTCGATTCCATCCTGGCAGCTTATCGAACAGGGAGGCTCGGCAAGAGTAAATCGAACAAAGGCTGTCAAACATGGAATTGCACGCCAAGAGTAAATTGAGCTCACGTGCTTCTGGATTACACAGCACAAAACTGTCTCCATTGATCACCTCAAGGAATCAAAAGGAGTGCAGCAAGGACAGAAGCTGCAGATCCAAGACATGCACGCTTTATGATGTCCATCTTGACGAAAGGTTACTGGCAGCTGGGGCGTGATCGAACAGGGAGGCTCGGCAGTCCCAAAATGGAATTGCACGCCAAGAGTAAATTGAGTAAATTGAGGAGAGCATGCGAGGAAGCGTGTTTGAAACAAAAGAGAAAACAAGTGTCGAAAAAAACTGGAATTGATACAAACAACTGGGAATTTTTAATAGAAGGAGCGTTGCATTGTGTGCTGTAAAAGCCTTTCACATGCACATTCTTAGATGCAGACTTGTATTTCAAAGTTTAATAGCATTAATGTGATATCAATGTTGAGTGCAACACTCAATTTTAATAATAGGCTATTTGTTAAATTCAAAAGTTATTTCTTTCATTTCGTAGGATATCATGACATTGTATTTTGTCTTTTATCATGTTATAAATAAAACTAACCCTAGGCGTTTGCCTAGCAAATTGAAAAAAAAACAACAAAAAGAGGAAAAGGAAGAAAGAAAAGAAAAGAAGAGAAAGAGGAAGAAAAAGAAAAGAAAGATCACAACAACAAAGTTGTAGGCAGCCTCACGGTTGCCTCACGTTCGACCCGATTCCTTTTAAGGATACGTAAGCAGCCTCACGGTTCGGTCCCATCAAAATGAAAATCCAAAAGTCCCCAAGCAAAGGAACTGGGGCAGAAGTTGTGGTTGTTGTAGGAAATTTGATTCCAAAAGTTGTAACTTTGAACCCATTTGAATTGTTTTGAGCCTTTTGAGACCATTTCTTTCTAACCCTATCCAAAAGCCCACATTACGGTCGAAAGGAAAACCTTCCGATCAGTCTACGAGAGATTTCAAGTCGAGCAAGTAGAGGTGATTCATGTTAGGGGCAACACTCTGGTTTAAGCAGGAAAATGAAAAAATAAGAGAGTCTTATTGGTGAAAACCCTTGCGGGCACCGTAAGGAGATGGGAGCTGAGAAAAATCAAAAATGAGAGAGTCTTATTGGTGAAAACCCTCACTTGCACCTTGAGGCGACCGTGAGTTGAGAGATAAACAAATAAGAGAGGTTTGTTAGTGAAAACCCTTCGGGGCACCGCAGGCCGAACAAGGATAAGGTTTTGGTGAAGAAATTGGGTTTTGAAGATCTCTGGGCACAAAGTACGACAACTGAAAGTTGATTGGTTGGACAGATTGGGCCGATTAATCCAAGATACATGTCATGATCATTGGTGCCAGCTGCTCCACTCAGATAAGTCTCTTTTTTTTCCTCTTCAGATAGTCTTCTAGTTTTGGATTTTTCTTATCCTTAACTCTGAAAGTCATTGCATTTCATTTCTTTTGGGTTTATTTCTCTAAGATGTTTCCAATGTCAGTTCTGTTTAAGCAAATAAGAAGGGATTTCAAAGCTTACTACCAACTTCCGAAGTTGCACAAGGCACAGGGCGGCCAAGGCATTGCTCTAGATAGTATGATGTGAAGTAGAATATAAAAGTTCAGTGGAAGTTCCACCAGTGAAATGGTTAGTAATTTCGTGGGATATGCAGAGGTTAAAACAGATGGGTCAGAGATGTAACACAATGGTTTGGGTATAGAACATTCGGGTCATCCAAGGTCATGGGGGTTGAAAGTCAGTCGGAAAGTCAAAGCGGTTCTTGGCCAGTTCGGGGAAGCCAATCAAAACAAAGCACGACAGTGGAGAGGCCACCTTCAGCAAGAATGCCACAAACTAACCACTGCAGGAAATTTCGTTTGTTTTGGAAAAATCCTCCGTAAGGGAAAACAAGCACCAGACAGGTCTGATCATAAAATTTCAGGACCCTCCTGGAAAATGGGACCTAGTTTAAAATTCAAAACAATCATGAGTAGCAAAATCTAGCATTGGCTTCAAAGTTTTCATGCTTGAGACAGGATTCAATTAAGAGCTTTCAGGACCATCCTGAATAATGGGACTTAGCTTTAAGATTTCCATTAGATAACAAGATTTAGCGTAAGTTCTACTGTAGGGTAGTATAATTCAGCCGTAAAAGTTGTCACTCTTAGGATAATACGTGATTTTTGACTTTCAGGATCCTCTTGGATAATGGGGTGTAGTTTTAAGACCCTCTTAGATAACAAGATTTAGCAAAAGTCACATCTTTAGAAGATATAACTTAGCTTTAAAAACTGTCATTTTTAACTAGGAGCTTTCAGGACCCTCCTGGATAATGGGATCTAGCTTTCAAATTCTTAAAATATTCGACAAACACTCACACATGTGCCCAGCTACCAAACTAGGGCAGAAAAAATTTTCCTTGTTTTGTCTATTTTGTTGAAATCAGGCGCCCACCTGGAGAGCATGAGAATACAGTTCAAGTTCAGCAATCAGGCGCCCACCTAGAGAGCAAGAGAATATAGTTAAAGTTTTGGCAATCAGGCGCCCACCTGGAGAGCACGAGAATACAGTTCAAGTTTGGTACTCAGGTGCCCACCTGGAGAGCACGGGAATATAATTAAAGTTTTTGCAATCAGGCGCCCACTGGAGAGCACAGGAATACAATTAAAATTTTGGCAATCAGGCGCCCACCTGGAGAGCACGGGAATACAGTTCAAGTTCAGCAATCAGGCGCCCACCTGGAGAGCACGGGAATACAGTTCAAGTTCAGCAATCAGGTGCCCACCTGGAGAGCACGGGAATACAGTTCAAGTTCAGCAATCAAGCACCACCTGGAGATCACGGGAATACAATTCAAGTTCAGCAATCAAGCACCCACCTAGAGAGCACAAGAATACATTTCAAGTTCAGCAGTAAGGCACCCACCTAGAGAGCATGAGAATACAGTTCAAGTTCGGCAATTAGGCGCCCACCTGGAGAGCACGGGAATACAGTTCAAGTTTGGCAATCAGGTGCCCACCTGGAGAGCACGGGAATATAGTTAAAGTTTTGGCAATTAGGCGCCCACCTGGAGAGCAGGGGAATGCAGTTCAAGTTTTGGTAATCAGGCGACCACCTAGAGAGCAAGGGAGAGCAACACCAGTTTTAAGGAAGGGAAATAGTTTAATTGTCGGTAATCAGGCATCCAACTAGAGAAAAGGAAAGCATCTCAGATTATAATTCGAATTCAGCAATCAGGCGTCCACCTGAAGAAAAGGGAAAGTGTCTCAGATCACAACTCAAGTTGGCAACAAAGGGACTTCACCAGGAGAATACAAGTCAACAAGACAACAACAATCACAAGATCAATTTTGAAGATACAGATAGGATTTTTGTAATGCATAAATCGTAGTTTAGTCAAGCTTCTTTAATTTTGTCATGGTGTAATGAGGAGTTCGGTAAGCAGTAGCAGCAGTGAAATCACAGCTTCATGGTAGTCCCAGCTACCGAAACTTCCCAAACTACACTGACCTGATTCCTTTATAGCCAAGGATATGTATGCAACCTCGGAAGCAGGGTGCGGTCAAAATCTTTCAAAAATGCTTCCACAGAGTATTCAAACGGGCAAAAATTGCTCGTATCCACTCACGTTATCTTTGCATGGAAACTCTTCGTGTTTCCGAGTAAAGAGGGGCAGCTGTGAGCACGTGATTTTTCCCTATATGAATTACTCCCACAAATTCAAGAAAATAAATTTTTCTCATTATTTGCAATTTCGTGGATTTTTGCAGCAATTTTCGTTAATTGTTTGCATTTGTCTGCGCATGTTAACTTTATTTAATTAATGAAAAACACAAAAAGATGTTGCATTTGCATTTATGATTTAATTCTACATTTTCGGATTAATTAACAAATTAGTTATTTTATAAAAATGGAAAAATAACAAAAAATAGTTTACTTTTGCTTTTTTTTATTTTAATTTTTGAAATATTGGTAGTTTTCCCTTTAAATTTGGTTTTTAATTACTTATGGTAATTATTAGTTAGAGTTAATTAATTTAATTTGGTAGGATAATTTGGGTTAGGAATTAAATTAGGTTTTACTTTATTTTTATTTTTGTTTTTAAAAGAAAAAGGGATTAAAAAGAATTTTGAAAGGAAAAAGAAAAGAATCAGATTTTTGGGCCATTTTATTTTACTTCTCTCAAGCCCAAACAATTGCACCCTTAAACCCGTCCAAAACTAGCCCAAACCATGCCCCAACCCGGTCCGACCTTTCAGTCTCCTCAACAATTCAAACGACGTAGTATCAGGCCAATACTACGTCATTTTGAGTTTCTTAAAGACAAATCAATCTAAGCCTTTCATTCCTCTTCATCGAACGGCCAACAAAGCCTCACCCTAATCACATAAGATTGTCCGAAAACCTTAGAACATTAACATAGTATCGTCTTCTTCATCACACCCTCCTCTCACCACCGTGCGCCGCCCACCGAAAATCGCTAGCGGTGGTGGTTGGCCTCCAATCCACACCAGATTTACACCGTAGCACCCTCTTCCTCCCCTCATAACGAATCCGTCATTTGTTGCCTTCGAATCATTGTGGAACTCGTCGAATATTCGATCGAAGTTTGGACCTTCAAACCTTAACCCACCCAAACTCATACCAGTTAAAGCCCAGACCGTCCCAAAGCTTATCCATACGCCTATTTCCTAAAAACACCAACAGGACCTCCCCAATTCCAAATCTGAGAAGATTCAACCTTAATCTCTCTCTTCTTCTGATTCTGTTCAAGGCCTGGCTTCGTTTTGAATTATAGTCTATGCGGGTTGATTGTTCTTAACGAGAACAATCAATCGACATTGATTTTAATTCATTCCGAGGATGTCAGAGTTTGACGAGTTCATCAAGTTCCGAGCCAATCATTCACTCTCATTGATACGCCGCATGTCGTCAAGGCATTCCACCATGTTTGGTATTTTTCCCTCCTTTCTCCCACTAATTTTATACACTGTAGTTCCTTTCTGTTTTCATTTGGTTCAGTTTTATTTGTTTCTTTTGTTTTTCGTTGTTTGTGACTGATTATCTTTAGTTAGTCAAGTTTAATTTTAGTTTGATTAGCTAAAGTTAGTTTAAGACTAAAATCAGAATTGTGTGAGTTTGTCCTCCAGTTTTGGATTTGTTCTTTTTCTATGGTTTCGTTTAATCGTTTCTGAGTATTCAAGTCTCTCATAGTAACTATGGTCACCACTGACCTAGTTAAGAGACTGGTTTATTTGGACTGTGGTCTAGCTTAACCCAAGTTAATAACTGAAGGGTAAATAACAAGGGGTTTTAAGGGTGATTTGGGAATTGTAAGTAGAGAATCTCTCTATAACTGAAATAGGAAGCTTCCCAGAAGCTGTCATTAGGTCTTAACTGAATTTCTGATCGTTACACTAGGGGTATCTAAGCTAAAATCAAAATTTCAAAAGGTTTAAAGTGCAAAATTATTTTCAGCATTGTTGCCCTAATACTTTGCCTATAAAGGCATCCTTACTTCACTAGCAAAAAAGAGAAAAATTAGAGAAGGAAAATCCTGTAAAACTGAAACAGCTGAAAACTTGGGAATAACATTTCCCTGCACTTTCTTTGTGAAAAATTGCTCAAAAATTCTGTTTGGTGTTGATTTTCTGATCTTCTTCACTAGTTAGAATCTCTGAAAACTTCAAATCTTGCACCCGGGTTGAAGATGGTTTGATTTTGGGATTTTAAAAGCTGGTTTTGAGTTTCTGTGGGGGTTTCACTGTTTCATTGATATTGCTGGGTTCTGGTTCTGCTACTGCTTACTACTGATTTTCTACCTCTTTTGTTTTTCCTTGTTCCTTACCAGGTATTACTTCAAACCACTGTCAACAAGTAGCTAAAAACATGTGTTTCCAAATGAGGCCTGATTGAATACAAATTGCTTCGGATTCTCTTTTTTTTTTGTTTTTTTTTATTTCTTTGAATGTTCTTTAATGGATCATATGTTGTACATGTGAGATCAGTTATCTTAGGTTATTGATGTGTTGCAGAAATGAACTTATGCTCTTCTAGAAGTTTGGGTGTTGAATTTGGATTTAAGCGACTTGTGCTAATTATCTAGAATTTGGGACTGTTTGGTATTGAGGAAGGTGAATGGTTTTGAAGTTTTTTTAGGTTGTTTTTGAGTTTAGGTTTGGATTTAAGCATGAACATCAGTAAAATGCATTATCAGTATAGTTAAAGTTTTGACAGACGTCTTTAGTAGTTTTTGAAACTTCCCTATGTTCTAGTGATTGTGGAATGATGAAGCTCGTCCTTTTGTTCTTAAATGCAAACAGTATTTATTGCTGGTGAGGACTCGAGATGTAGTCTTAATCCTTGATTTGGATTTTGGCAAGGTTTGGGCCTCCTAAGCCCGGGCTTTGACGTCCTTCGCAAGAGAAAATAGTGTACCATAGCTGCTCGAGCTTGTTCCTTGAGCACAATGTTTCTTTTGTTGCTGTTGGATTTTCTAGTAGTGGGTTGGACTCAAAATGCATGTCATATAAATTGAAAACTTAGTTAGTAATTAAAACTCAGAATTAAATGCTATTGTAGTTTCATATTTTCATATGTTTTTTTGGTTGATTGTCATTTAATTGATTTTGCATAAGTTTTGATTCTGAGAATTGGGCCTAAAAACTGGCCCAGTTATGGCGTTCGAAAATCAGAATTGGTTTGTGTACTATCTGCTCTGGGACGTCCTTGTCGTCACCAAATTGGGCTCATTTTGGGCCCAAGCTTGAAGGTTCAATGCTGATTTGCCTTTGGTAGTTAGCTGGGTTCGATATTGACCCCCTCTTTAATTGTTGATGACCTTGAATGCATGCCAAGAGACTCGAACTCTAGTCTCGCTCCTACTTTCTCCTTAATTTGGGCCGGGATGTTTGCAAAGCAGGGACGCAGGTTTTTCATTGTTGGGCCTACCCCGTTCATGCCTTTGGTTCTTTTAATTATGGCACGAGTCATTCATTGATTTCAAATAGTTAAATCCGTTTTCTCTCTTCAATGGAAATGTTCTTTCATAAGGCTGGCCTGAACTTGGATTTATTGTTTTAAAATTGGTTCAAACTTTTAGCTTAAGTAGTGGTGACATTTTTCCTTGCTCCTTTAATCAATTAGTGGAGGGGAGTTGTACTAGATAACACAAATAGCTTATGGCCCCTTCAAATTTTTTAGTTTTCCTTTAAAATAAGTCGAGGTATGCCGCGCCAAATAAAATCTCAAATGCGTGGCCCTCATTTATTTATTTCTTTTAAATCCTTAGAACTCGAGGCGCATTATTTTAATGATATTAGCTTCCTAAACTCGGGTGTGCATTTCATGTGAACCAAATCCAAATCTTAACAACATTGAATAAATTGTGTTTCGGATTGCGGGTGCATTTCATGTGGCGCGATCCAAAGACATGTTTTAGATGGCGTTAAAATCTTCCTTAAAATAATTAAAAGCGGTTTAAAGTTAAAATGCACATGGGTTCAAAAGTGTTTTAAAATCAAATAATAGGCCAACTATAATAGTTGAGCGACCGTGCTAGAACCACGGAACTCGGAAATGCCTAACACCTTCTCCCGAGTTAACAGAATTCCTTACCCGGATTTCTGGTTCGCGGACTATAATACAGAGTCAATCTTTTCCTCGATTCGGGATTTGAACCGGTGACTTGGGACACCATAAATTATCCCAAGTGGCGACTCTGAATTTTTAATAAATAAATAATCTCGTTTCAATTGTCAATTAAATAGGAAAAACTCTCTTATACCCTTCCGGGGGTGTAGTAAAAAGGAGGTGTGACAACGTTTATGTATCGTTACTTGAATCATGCCAAAAGAAAGAAGTAATAGCCTTAACATACTTGAAGTAGAGAAAAATCCGTATGATATTTTTGAAAAGGATTGCACCGTACTTTCTTAAAATTGTAAAATCTCACGTTGCTTAAGATGCTATAAAATCTAGGTTTGAATTATTGAATATCCGCACCTTACTACGTTGCTTCAGATTGCATTGAAATTGCCATTCAGCTGTATATGCGAGACTACCAGCGGCGCAAATGGAAACAGTTGCTATATAGATAAAACAGTGAATTTCCTTTCTGCCAAAGGAAGAGTTACTAAACAAGCCTCTGGTCATATTGGTATTTAAACTCTTGGTTAGCTATTATTTCTTGTCACTCTTCTAAATTATGTCTACTTCTTGTGCTCCAATGTGATAGAACAGTCAATATGTTGACGGGGTTATAAGATTATAATGTCTAAGTATGGATATTAGATAGAAAGTATTTGTTTTATTTAGAAAACATACTACGGCACTCTCAGTCTTCTGCCAACAACTATCTTTAAGTCTAAGTGCTATTTTAATCAGCCACCTATTTTAATGAAGGCATGGGTCATAATTTTCCTAAGCCAGAATATGCCACGTGATGTTTTATCCAAATTGTTTTTAGACAATTACCAATTACCCGCATAATTAAGACTTATCTCAAATTACTTAAAATTTTACTTATTTTTAATACACTTTATACACCGTACTATTATGTTCATGTGGTATCATGTAAAATAAATTCATACACTATTATTTCATTAAAACATCCATGTAAAAATACATATATTTTCTCAACTTTTAATTTTCCTAATCTCATATAAAGAGTATAAATTTTCGTACACTTAATTCTTAAAATGGTAAAAAAAAATAACCTTCTTTTCTTGTGAAAAAAATAATTCATATCTTTACAATAAAGAAAATCTCATAAACCTTTCTCATATTATGTATATAATTTAAAACATATTTGAAAGTAGTAATATTAATAACTATATAAAATTATATTTTTCAAACCATTTTTTTTTTACAAAAATCTTCCACTCAAAATACCATATCAAAATAATTCATATCTTTAC
Source organism: Nicotiana tabacum (assembly GCF_000715075.1). Lineage (NCBI taxonomy): Eukaryota > Viridiplantae > Streptophyta > Magnoliopsida > Solanales > Solanaceae > Nicotiana > Nicotiana tabacum. Next base: position 5,947,866 of record NC_134082.1, on the reverse strand, counting down.
AATAAAGAAAATCTCATTAACTTTTCTCATATTATGTGTATAATTTAAAACATATCTGAAAGTAGTAATATTAATAACTATATAAAATCATATTTTTCAACCATTTTTTTTACAAAAATCTTCCACTCAAAATACCATATCAAATATATATATATATATATATATATATATATATATATATATATATATATATATATATATATATATATATATATATATATATATATACAAGGTTGTTAAACTTACAGTGTGTAATAATATGAGCTGAAATTATGGGTTCAGATGAACCCATAGCTTCTATTCTAGATACGCTACTGACTGCTAGAGGCAACATTTCTAAACAAGTACAGAAAACAAACTGTTGGAAACAACATAATATACACCAGATATACAACATTTCTGGGAACACTAGATAAGCGAGAAGTTTTATTTTGTGTCTCATACAACTTACACTAGTTGTATGAGGCTTCTTTTTATCTCATAAATTTGTGGACCCCAATCTTACACTTCTGGGTCCACAGAAATCTGGGTCCACCAAACTGTGAGAAAAAAAAGTTATCTCATACAACTAATATCAGTTATATGAGACACAAAATAAAAATTTTCCTAGATAAGCATATGCATCGGGATTTTGAAGGAGAAAGGCTTCCACACTGCTTTGTACATCCAACACTTTTATTTGGAGAAAATCTCACTTTATACCTATTAAGCCCAAACTATTTACCTTTTAATACCCATGCCCAAACTATTTACTATTCCTACTCAGTTGGCCCAATTTATTTACCTGGCCCCATATTTCACGCGACCCAAGCTACTCATTTGTCTTTAAAGTCTTATCTTCATTCTTTACACTAGACTAAAGAATCCAGCCCACCTATTTCACCCGGCCCAAGCTACCCACGCTTGTCTTCAACAGTTAACACTATACTAGAGAACAGTTTCCAAATCTCCATAGCTAACCCATGAGAGCGCATATTTCACCCATATTCGAGTTTTTAATTTTTTCTTCCGATTCCGTTCTATCTCTTCGTCTAATACTTATTTTTGGGTGAATTTTTTTGCTTCTGAAAGTACATTTTAGTGAAAGTAGGTTTTCAAAATCATAGGATTTTTGTGTTTTTCTTTGTACTTTTGTGAATCAATGTCTATGGGTTGTTGTTTTCTCTATGGGTCGGAAGCATTGTGCGCATAGATGGTGGCACCGTGGACAACATCATTCTTCAACACAAGTAGCTACTGAATCCATTGCCTCAGCCATATCCGGTCCTAGGTTTTCCTTATTTTCTGATTCTCAGTCTTTGTTTAGTCGTAACCCTAGCAGTAGTCATGTTGAAAACATAACAAAAAATGTAGAATTAGAGGGTTGAAAAGGCAACAATATTAATACTTCGTCAGTCGATGAAACTCCCTACCAGTCATTACCCGACACAAATTCTGAACCAGTCGTAGGAGGTATTCCTGTGACTGATAAGGGAAAAGGTAAAGTTGTTGAGGATTCTGAGTTAGGGGGAAGCCGACGTGAATCCGTGCCTAAAATAGAGACTCAACCAGAAGATGTTGATTGTAGCGATGATTCTCAGTTAAAGCAGAAAAAAATTGGTGTCGCACCCAAGAAGGTAATTTTCTTAAAATTATGATCTATGAGATTTTGAATATATAGTACATTGTTATTTTTTGATTTCCTGTTATGCTTTTGTATTATATTATAGTTATAGTCAGTTGTGTTAATTTTAAGTGAATTCTATTTCTTAAATAATTTATATAATTATGTTTTGCATTGTTGTGATTCCCTTGTGCCTATAGATATAGTGTATATGTGTTATGTGATAGTTTTTATAGTTATAGACAGTTGTTGAAACAACTTCGTACAACTATTTACCCTGTTAGTATAGTTGTATACTATCATATGCTTCTGGATCCTTTTTTGGATGTCTTCGCTATTTGTTTTTCCTTTACTAATAGTAGTATCGTACAGTATCTTGAAAATACTTTATAGCTGCATACCTTTTTGCTTTTTCTCTTTATTCCTATCTGTTATGTAATAGTAGTATAGTCATTTATAGTTACTGGAAATTAGCCAGTAGAATTGTATACCCTGCTGGTATAGTTATATGTCGTGTTGGTATCGTATGATTGTTGTAATATTTTTGGTTGGTTTAGTTGCATTTTAAAGTAAATTCTATTTCTGAAATTATTTTATATGAACATATTTTGCAGTTTTGGGATTTTCTTATGCCTATGGACTTAGATTATAAACCAAAGGTTGATTGGGATACCAACTGCCATGTTATTTGTCAATTGAAAGAGAATTTATCAAAGAAGCAACTTCGGTTGTTTAAGAAAATATGTTTTGGCTATTTTTTGAATCTGGCACCAGTTATTGTGCAGATTCGGGTTATGCACCATTTGCTTATTAGAGAAGTACATCATGAGGTGAAAAATGAGATGTGGTTTGTAGTGAATGATTCTAGGTTGCGCTTTGGTTTGGGTGAATTTGCACTTGTTACTGGATTGAAATGTAAGGGTAATACAAGTATAGAGAGCATAACAGAGAATAGGTTGATTTCAAAATATTTTGAGACTGCATCCGTGATATTGGCCCAACTAGCAGACTGTTTTAAGAAGAAGAAATGGGAAACAGATGATGATGCGTTAAAGATAGCAGTTCTTTATTTTGTGAACAACTTCTTACTTTCTCAACTCAAAACAAAGGTTATTTCATGATCTTACATTGACTTGGTTGAGTGCGGTGATTTTAATAATTATCCCTGGGGTATAGATGTTTATAACGCTACAATCGACTCGTGTTCCAACAAGTTTCAAGATAAGCCTTCTTTTATAGACTCGGTGGCTTCCCATTGGCTTTGCAGATTTGGTTGTATGAATGTTGCCCAAGTTTGGATGGTCACTTTGCTGATCATATTGGAAACAAACTTCCACAAATTTTGAATTGGGTAGTCATGGGTCAAATACCAAATGAGCGAGTTGCTTTACCAATGTCTAGCTTGAAACGCGAGCAGGTAATTTTCTCATAGTTTTATTGCCTCTCTTAATGTTTTGGTACATGATTTTAGTCACGGGTAGTTGTAGCAATATCCCAGATCAATGATGTTCTCTGTTGGTATACATGTATACTATATTGGTATCATATGGTAATAGGGATCATTTCTGCTACTTATAACTTTATTGCCACTTACTTTTAATTTTCTCATTCTTTTATGGCATCTTTTAATGTTTTTTGTACAGTATTTTAGTCAGGGATAGTTATAGCAATATCCCAGATCAATGATATTCTCTGTTGGTATATATGTATAACATATTGGTATCGTATGGTAATAGGGATCTGTGACGACCCGGCCAGTTGTCTCATGAGTTACAGCTATGTTTCCCCCATTTCTACTTCTTTATGCTTCGTTATCCATATTTTTTGTGGTCGAGTTGATTGGTTTGCATTTGGTGTGGTTTTTGTAAGAAATGAGACACTTAGTCTCTTTTAGGAAGGCTTAAGTTGGAAAAGTCAATTGTATGTTAACTTATGAGTTATAGGGCTTGGATGTGAGTTCCGATTGTTTGGTCAGCTTCGGGAAGTGCTTTGTGGCTTGGGAGCATGATCGGAATTGGTTTTGGAGGTCCGTTGTAGAATTAGGCTGGAATGGCAAAGTTAGTATTTTGGCGATTTCCGGTTGATAGGTGAGATTTTGATCCGAGGGTGTTTCGAGAGTTGTTGTAGCTTCGTTATGTGATTTGGGGTGTGTGTGCAAAATTTCAGGTCATTCGCACGTGGTTTAGTTGATTTTTTTTATCAAAAGCGTATTTCGGAAGTTTTTAGAAAATTTAGGCTTGAATTCGATGTGAATTGGTGGTTTTGGTATTGTTTGTGGTGTTTTGATGATTGGAACAAGTTTGAATGAGGTGTTAGGATGTGTTGGTGCTTTTGGTTGAGGTCCCGTGGGCCTCGGGTGAGTTTCGGGTGGCCAATCGGACCATTTTTGGCTTTGAGAGTTGCAGAAATTGTTGTTCAGATGTTGTAGAGAATTGGTCTTCGCGAACGCGTGGGGCCAGTCGCATTCGCGTAGAAGGATTTTGGGCTGGCCTGAGTTTGTGCTTCGAGTTCGCGTTTGATGGCTCGCATTCGCGAAGGGGCCTTGAGGTTATGCTTTGCGTTCGCGTGATGGATGTCGCGTCCGCATAGTGAAGATTGGCGCGTGAAGGTCCAGGAGCTATTGCTCTTCGCGTTCACGTAAGTGGTACCACGTTCGTGTAGGTTCAAAGGCATAAAGCATCGCGTTACCAGGCGCGGTGCCGCGTTCGCGAAGGGTTATTTTTGGGTCAAGGAAAATTGTGCATCGCGAACGGGTGGGTTTGACCGCGTTTGCGAAAAAGGAATTCCAGAACTAGGCAGTGAGTTTATAAAACATTTCATCCGCGATTTTGAGCTATTTTTCCACCATAGCTGAGTATTTTGAGAGCTCTTTGAGGGGAATTGAAGAGGGATTCAAGGAGAATTGATTGGAGGTAAGTTTTATGAACCTAAACGTGATTCTATTGTGAAATTAACCTAGAAATTCATGGAAATTTAGCCAAAAATGGAAGAACTAGGGCTTGAGATTTTTGAACTTTTAAATTGGGATTTGAAGGACCATTTGAGGTCGGATTTGAAAATTTTTTGTATGTATGAACTCGTGGGGTGATAAGGAATCTAATGATGTAAACATTTCTGTGTTTCGAGGCGTGGGCCCGGGGCTCGCGTTTTGCCAATTTTGAGATCTTTGATATTTTTCGATTGTTTTCGCTTGGGTTATGTTCCCTTAGCATATTGTGACGTATTCGTTCTAGGTTTTGGTCAGATTCGACACGCGAGGAGGCCGATTTGAGAGGCAAAGGCGTCGGGAGCTAGAGTTTTGCTGGTTCGAGGTAAGTAATGAATGTAAATGATGTCCTGAGGGTTTAAAACCCTGGATTTGCACATCGTAGTGCTATATTGAGGTGACACACGTGCTTGATGATGAGCGTGGGGTCGTTTACTATTGCGGATTGTGACTTGGTCCGTCTCGAGTGATGTTTTTACCGCGTATTTGATTGAAGTTTATTTGTTATAATCATTATGTGGACCGATTGCCATATTTGGGCTTCGTGCCAACTATTTGAACCCTCCGGGGAGTTTTATCACTATTTTCTCACTGTTTTGACTTACTACTTGAACTCAGTCGTACCGTTTTCCACTGTTTTACAACTCAACCATTTTTACTCAGTTTTGAAACTAAAATGATATATTAATTGATGTATTGGGCTGAGAACTATTGTTTTACTAATGCCCGAAGGGCTTATATGATTTCTGGACTGAGTACGGCCAAGGGCCAGATGTGAAGATACTATGAGATCGGGCTGCGCGTCGCAACAGTGTTATACTGATATATTGATATGAGGCTGAGGGCCTATATTTGATGCCACGAGATGTCTTGATATTGCGCTTGGGCCGTAAGGTGTCCCTCCCGGAGTCTGCACACCCCCAGTGAGCGTTGTCGACGAGATATATGGATCGAGCTGCACGCCGCAGCGATATATGGATCGGGTTGCACGCCGCAGCGGATACTATAGGGTACCATTCTATGTGTTGATTTTTCTTTATATGTCTGTCACCTAACTGCTTATTTGTTGTAGCATTACTACATTTCGTTTCCATTGGTTTATTGCTTTCATATTACTTGTTAAACTGTCGCATTATAGATTACTCTGTGTTTTTCATGATTTCTTATTCTCAGTTATTATTTATGCTTATTACTCACTGGGTTGGAGTACTCACATTACTCCCTGCACCTTGCGTGCAGATCCAGGTATTCCAGAGGCTGAGTGAGGATTATCAGTCGATCAGCTCATATCTGGGAGTATCGAGGTAGTTGCACAGCGTCCGCAGCCCGGATCTCTTCCTTCTATCTTTTCATTTTATCCGCATTTCCTAGACTGAGTATGTATTAGGTTGTTAAACTTGTACTAGAGGCTCAAGACTTGTGACACCAGATCTGTATGGGCTATGTAGTGGTATTATCATCTGAATTTTTGCATATTTAACTCGTTGTCTTAAACTCTTATTAGGTTAATTTAGCAATCTAACTGGGTTAGAAGATATAATGATTTTATAAGAAAACGGATTGGGGTTGTTAGTTGGTCAGGCTTGCCTAGCAGTGTGTTGGGTGCCATCACGACCGGGGTTGGGGTCATGACAGGATCTTTTCTTCTACTTATAGTTTTATTGCTACTTATACTTTTAATTTTCTCATACTTTTATTGCATCTTTTAATATTTTTGGTATAGTAGTTTAGTCACAGTTAGTTGTAGCAATATCCCAGATCAGTGATATATACTCTGTTGGTATACATGTATACTATATTGGTATCATATGGTAATAAGGATCTTTTATCTTTCCATACTTTATTATCATTTCTATTTCTAACTAGTGTGCTTAATAATTGCAGCTAAAGAACATCACCCCAACTAATGATGAGAAGCAACTATTTGATGTGCGTGGTCTAAACTTTGAAATTGAAGTTGAGTACACTGACAGTCAGCCCGATAGCTTTCAGGTTTTTAGCACACAATTACCAAAGACAAAAAGTATGCATGAAAGTACTGGAGGTGATTCCCAACCTACCAATGCTAAGGTAATGAAGGAGTTACAAGTTTTGAAGCTTTTTGTAGAGACCAAGTTTGAGGAGGTGCTTGCAGCTATTGGTAGGCAATCAATGAAACCAGAGTAAAATTCAGCGGTATTGATCTTCTATATAATATAATGCTATAGTATATTGTTCAAAGATGCAATATATGCATATAGGATACTATTCCATTCTTTACTTTTTGTACACATAGTATTCTTGTAATATGCATAATAATAAAATTGTTAGTTTCTCATTTTCAGCATAAGCAACAGGATAATGATCCTGACTTTCGTGAGATGCATAATGATTATGACCAGTTTGAAAGGGGCCACGTTGGGAATGATCCTGTAGCTATTGGAGATAGCACGCCCAAAGTGCCTTCTAGTATGTAAATCACAGATTTGATTTCTTTTTTGCTATTGTTTTTTTGAAAATAGTATTCTTGCTTATACTTTTATATGTTTAGTGTCTGGTTTTGGTGGGCTGGTCGAGATGAAGGTGCTACTGGTGTCAATATGAATAACGTCACAACAAGTCATGGCGTACTTAATGATGATTTGCGTTCTGGTAAAATGTTGTTTATGTAATTTTTTTATTCTTTTATTTATTTATTTAACTCTATGTATTTGTGCGTTCACTAACTTTTTTTAAAAAACTTTTTTCAGACCCCTTCGTAAATGAGCATGATTTTGGCTTGGATTCTAACTTTGAACTGTCTGCATCTACAATTGATCAAATCACCGCCATTACGCAACAAGCAACATATAAGAAGTCATCTCATGATGTTAAAAAGTCGGGTCCTGCTCTGCTTCCATCAGGAATCCCTGCACAGACACGAGCAGATGTTGGTATTGAGTCTAATACTGCTCCACAGGGTACGATATTGTTGTTACTAATTTTGTAGTTAGTATGTAAATAATAGGTTCTTCATAGTTTTTTTAATTTAAGTAGTGATGCTGATAATGCTTTTATGTGTTCAGCATCTCGGGTTGATGGTGTTGGTCAAGTGGATGTTGGTGGCAGTAATATGAATTTGCCTTCTGGTAATGTCTTCTATATATAACTTTTCATTCTTTCTTTTTTTAAATTTCTTAACTTTGTATATTTTTTTATTCACTAGAATTTTCTAATTTAAGCTTTATGTCGACACGGGGGTGATCTTCACTTGGATTCTGATTTTGAATATACTGATTCTCAACTTGATCTAATTGTTGTCATTACACAAGGAGGGAGACGTAATTTAAATCAATCTGGAGGTCCGGTATAGAATTAGGCTTGAATTGGCAAAGTTAGTATTTTGGTGATTTCCAGTTAATAGGTGAAATTTTGATCTGAGGGTCGGAATGGAATTCTGGGAGTTGCAGTAGCTTTGTTATGTCATTTGGGATGTGTGTGCAAAATTTCAGGTTATTCGGACGTGTTTTGGTTAGGTTTTTTATCGAAAATGTATTTTTGAAGATTTCCCAAAACTTAGTCTTGGATTTGATGTGAATTGATGGTTTTGGTGTTGTTCGAGGTGTTTTGATGATTGGAACAAGTTTGAATGAGATTTTAGGATGTGTTGGTACTTTTGGTTGAGGTCCCGGGGGCTTCGGGGTGATTTCGGATGGCTAACGGAAATTTTTGGGAGCTTGGAAGATAGCAGATGTCTGCTGCTTCTGCTGTTTCCGCACCTGCAGCTCGAGGACTGCAGGTGCAGTGCCGCACATGCGAGGGAGGAGGCCGCAGATGCGGGAGGAGGTTGAGCGAGCAGTTTCCGTAGAAGCGGTCAATGGGGCCGTATCTGCGAAGCCGCAAATGCGGAAGATCTGTCGCAGAAGCGACTTTTGGAATTTTGGGAGAACCGCAGAAGCGGTTGGTTGGACCATAAATGCGGTACCGCAGATGCGGTAAAAGGGGTCGCAGATGTGAAAACCCCTGGGCAGAATGTTTTAAATTGTTTCATCCGCAATTTTGAGTCATTTTTTCCACCATTGTTGAGCATTTTGAGAGCTATTTGGGAGAAATTGAAGAGGGATTCAAAGAGGATTGATTGGAGGTAAGTTTTATGAACTAAAAACGTGATTATATTGTGAAATTAACCTAGAAATTCATGGAAATTTAGCTAAAAATGGAAGAACTAGGGCTTGGGATTTTTGAACTTTTGAATTGGGATTTGAAGGACTATTGGAGGTCGGATTTGAGAGCTTTTGGTATGTACGAACTCGTGGGGAGATAAGGAGTCTAATGATGTGATAATTTCTGAGTTTCGAGAAGTGGGTTCAGGGCTCAGGTTTTGCTAGTTTCGAGATTTTTGATATTTTTCGATTGTTGTCGCTTGGGTTATGTTCCCTTAGCATGTTATGACTTATTCGTTCTGGTTTTGGTTAGATTTAACGCGCGAGGAGGCAGATTTGAGGGGCAAAGGCGTTGCGAGCTAGAGCTTTGGCCGGTTTGAGGTGAGTAATAAATGTAAATGATGTCCTGAGGGTTTGAAACCCCGGATTTGCACATCGTAGTGCTATAACGAGGTGAGACACGCACTTGATGATGAGCGCGAGGTCGTTTACTATTGGAGATTGTGACTTGGTCCGTCCCGAGCGATACTTTTATCGTGTATTTGATTGAAGCTTATTTGATATCATCATTATTTGGATTGTTTGCCATATTTGGGCTTCGCACCAACTATTTGAACCCTTCGGGGAGCTTTTATCACTTTTTCCGCACTGTTTTGACTTACTACTTGAACTTAGTCGTACTGTTTTGCAACTCAACCACTTTTACTTGGTTTTGAAACTTAATTGATAATTCTAATGATGTTTTGGGCTGAGAATTACTATTTTTCCTAAATGCCCGAGGGGCTTATATGATTTCTGGGTTGAGTATGGCCAAGGGCCAGTTGTGAGGATTCTATGGGATCGGGCTGCGCACCGCAGCAGTGTTACACTGATATTGATATGAAGCCGAGGGCCTAGATTTGATTCCACAAGATGGCTTGATATTGCGCTTGGGCCGTAAGGGGCCCCTCCCGGAGTCTGCACACCCCCAGTGAGCGTCGTCGACGATAAATATATGGATCGGGTTGCACGCCGCAGTGGGTACTATAGGGTACCATTTATGTGTTGATTTTTCCTTCTATGTCTATCATTTAACTGCTTATCCGTTGTAGCTTTTCCGTAATCTCGACTTCATTGGGTCATCGCTTTCATATTACTTGTTTTAACTGCCGCATTATAGATTACTTTGTGTTTCACCATGATTTCTTATTCTCAGCCATTATTTATGTTTATTACTCACTGGGTCGGAGTACTCACATTACTCCATGCACCTTGCATGCAGATCCAGGTGCATCTGAGGCTGAGTGAGGATCCTTCAGTTGAGCAGCGTATATCCGGGAGCATCGAGGTAGTTGCATGGCGTCCGCAGCCCTGATCTTTCCCTTCTATCCTTTTGTTTTATTCGCATTTCCTAGACTAATATGTATTAGGTTGATAAACCTGCATTAGAGGCTCAGACTTGTGACACCTGATCTATATGGGCTATGTAGTATGATTATTATTTGAAATTCTGCATGTTTAACTCTTACTTCAGACATCTAATATGATGATTTGGTAATTTAACTATATTAACTAATAATGGAATGTATGAGAGAGGGGTTGAGGTTGTTAATTGGTCAAGCTTGCTTAGCAGTGTGTTGGGCGCCATCACGACCGAGATTGGGGTCGTAACAACTTCAATACAGACATGAGCTGCAAAGCGTGCCCATTTTGTTAACGATGTATGTACAAATGTTGCATTTGTGGCACCACTTCTATTTTTGCACATATTTTGATACCAATAAGATATACGGATATACCAATAAAGTATACAGATATACCACTTGGGTGTCACATTTATATTTTAGCATTTTTTTCCTGCAGCAACTAGATGTAAATGCATCCCACTTTTATATACTAAAATAGAAAATAAACAGGTTCTTATTGAAAACACAAGTAGCCATATGAATTTGTTTCCAAAAAGTAATTTGGCAAAGAATCATCATACCAAATATATGTCTAGTACAAGAAATGCATTTTATTTCTTTGCAATTCAAATGTTATGATTCTACGGTATATGAGTTCTATAAAAACATTGAAGCATTATATCAATCTCTCTTTGGAATATTTCGGCATATTCTCCGGTTGTGTCCTTTTCTCCCGCATACTGCACATGTAACTGTATTTCCTTCCCAGCCTCCTATGCGTCTCTTATTTTTAGGTCTTCTTAGTTTGATTTTTCCTTTTGGTGGCAGTACCACCTGCGAAGAGACATGTTATGGAATTTGCCACGTTGTTTCATCAGGCAAAGGATTTACTGGTATCTCATATGTTTTCAGCAAGTAGTCTATGTTGTAGTAATCCGAGCAATACTTGTATGAATCCATATGGAATTTTTGTATAACTGCCATTGCATATGGACATGGAATATCGTCTAGCTGAAACCTCCCACAAGTGCAGTTGTTTTCATGTAGGTGCACCACATTTCTTGTTTGGCCATCAATTACTAAATGTAAGAATTCAGTTGATGGCAACACCTAGTATAATTTTAATTAAGAAAAGTCATTAGCTATATAAAGTAATAGTATTTTTTAAATAATAATATTCAGTTGTTTAGTGAAATCACTAAGGTAAAAAAGTAAAACTACAGTACATGTAGTATTTTTACGATTTTGAAAATGCATACCGTCATCGTCTGTGATAAGATAGTATTATCTGACAATATTTTTTCATACTTTGCACCAATCTTCATAAATGATTCCACTGCATCCTTCCGATTGGTGTAATTCCATTTTTGAATCAATGTTGTCATAAAGTCAAGCAAATTCACAATTGGGAGGTCTCTTGCGTGCTTATTTGCTGCATTTACTGATTCCGCAATATTCGATGTCATGGTCATGGTTCTATTTGCCTTGGAATGTGCCCGAGACCATTTATCATATCCAATATCCATCAGGTATGTTTTCACTCTACTATCAATAGCTTCTAACTCTGCCATATGCCTGTTGAATTCTTCAACAGTGTATGCTCTTGCTAACGCAAAGTATACTTCTTTGATTTATTTTTGGCTTTTCCTGAAGTTTGTCTTTATATTGTTCCACAGATGGAACATACATGCACAATGAGAGACTTCTGGATAGACAATTGAAGTTGCCCTCCATATACTATCATGCCTGTCTGATATAATGCACATTCCCTCTCTTTATCCATAGGTTTCTCTGAACTGCACGAAGAACCACTCCCACGATGCATCGTTTTCCGAATCAACAATTGCATATGCGAGGGGTAGAATTTGTCCTGTAAACCCAAAGAACAAAATATCAATTACAACACACTATATTAATTTAGCATTTCATATAGTAGTATAGTCATAAGTAGGTGCAGGTGTTTAGCAAAATAACTATATACTCTGTTGGTATACTTATATATCATACTGGTATCATATAATATTTGAAAATCTTTTTTGTTTCTTTAACTGAATGTAATTGAATTGTACACACAATATTAATTTAGCATTTCATATAGTAGTATAGTCATAGGTAGGTGCAGGTATGTAGCAAAATAACTATATAATCTATTGGTATACTTGTATACCATACTGGTATCATATAATATTTGAAAATCTTTTTTGTTTCTTTAACTGAATGTAATTGGATTGTATTCTTACCCTCTGCATCTTGCGTGGAAGCCGTGAGTATGGTCCCTCTATATGTTGACTTTAAAAAACTTCCATCAACTACAATTGTTGGCCTACAATACATCCATCCTCTAATCGATGCATATATAGCTATGAATACATACAAGAAGCTCCCATCTACTTCATTGTGTAGTCGTGTCACTGATCCTGGGTTAGCGTACTCTAACATGTAAAGATATGTTGGAATTTTCTTGTATGACTCACTTGGTGTTCCTCTCAACAATTGCATTGCTTTTTCTTTTGATCTCCATGCTTGCATGTAGCTTAAGTCCATACCATATGCTTTTTGGATGTCTCTCTGGATATTTGTTGGTGTATATATGGTTTTCGGGTCAACAAGTTTATCTTGTTCCACAGCTGCAACAAAGCTGAGACATCTTGCTTTTGTGAACAAAATCTCTTATCAGTTAAACAATTATGGACAGAATTGAAATTCGTCACTTTGAAAAGATTTGATGCCCGCAGGTTTGATGTTTTAGGTGTCCAAGTGCATCTTTCATCCACGCATTCAAGGATATACTTGTTTATAATACAAATACAGTTATGTATCATGTTTTATTGATAAAAAACACACACAAAAATCTGTACAATTATCACATAGTATACTCTGTTGGTATACTTATATACTGTATCAGTATCATATTTTGCTGATAAAAAAAATAGACAAAGCAGCACAATTCTATACTCACATAGTATACTGATTTAGCATACATATATACTATATTGGTATTATGTTTTACTAATAGTAACAAAGACAAACCGGTACAATTATATACTCGCATAGTATACTGATATAGCATACTTATATACTATACCAGTATCACTGATAAAAAATACAGACAAACCAATACAATTCCATACTCGTATAGTATAGTGATTTAGCATACTTATATACTATATAGGTATCACATAATTTTTTACTTGAAAACATGGAGACAAACCTTCCTGGGCATGATTTATTAACCCGATATTGACATTTTTCTCTAACAGCATACTGTTTCATAATGAGAGCCAGGAGGTTCTTGTCTTTGTAAATTTGTCCTTTTTCAATTTTTTGATGAAATTGATCAGTTATGATATTTGAATCATCAAGTTCTAAACTGGTGTCATCTCCTTCTTGCACATCAAACATACCAATCATATCAGTACTTTCAAATTGTGCAATTTCTGATGAAATTGGAGCAACATCGAAACTGGAGGTGCTTGCAGCTATAGTATTTTTAGCAAACGACATACATAGGTGAAGTGTTGTCATCCCTGCACTTGATTTTTTTCAATTCCATGTAAACACTGACACTCATATCGCTGCAAATTGTAATTGGTGGATATCCTTGAGCAATAGCATACTGAATAACTATTGTGTTACTGTCCTTTTGCAGTTGCTTTGCAATTTCTCTGAGAAATTGTTCAAATTTCCAATAGGTCTTTATTAGAATTGCATCAACATGAAAATTTATAAAATTATTGTTATCACCCCATTCTCCAATATGCTGCAGCAGAATTGGTATATTTTCCATGATTCTGAAGTTATAATCATTTTTATGTCCAAAATCGAATCTCAACAATGCAAATTTCAACAGTGTTGATGTCAAATATTGAATTTCAACAGCAGATTTTTCGAAATCAAACCTCTAGATCTCTAGATCTTCAAATCGAGATTAGAATTTTCAGCTAAAAATTCAGAAGTTTGAGCGCTAAACTTCTGTAATACTTATAATTTTTGACATTCTGCTTTGCCAGCGAAATCAAAATTCGAAAACAACAGCGAAATCAAAATCCGAAAACAAGATGCGAATCAGCATCTTCGATCTGTTCTTTCACACTTAGCGTTCTTTAAATTAGGGGATGTCGGTGGAAATCTCAATTTTGTGCGCTTATTTTCTGAAATTTTGAGCAGCTTTTGGGTTTTTATAGGTAAGGCTTTGCGTGGGGTAGTTATTTTGATATACCCGTTTGTCTATTAAATGGGTAGGGGATTGTAGTTATTTAATGGATAGAATTCTTTTATGGGTAAAGCAAGGTAAATAGTTTCACTTTTATAGGTACTCCTGTCTTTTCCCCTTTTATTTGTAAACCGCAAAGAAGCCCAAGGACAAGACAACCCAACAAGAGATCTGTTTAGAATCCAGACAGAGTAGGGAAAGACGTGACAAAGATTTAAAAGGAGAGTGGTCTACTGTTTTAGGATTTATGCGAATTGTGATTATGCTTAGGCAAAGTCTGTGCTCCTCACCTCCTCTTCTGATTCTGTCTAATTCCTTATCCCCTTTCTAATTACCTACCATATTTCTTCAGCAGTCCTGTAACTCCTTTTGTTTTTTTTTCATTCTAGAGTTGTAATCTTTTAGTTATTTAGATGCTTATCGCATAAAATACCTTAGCTTTGTGTTGAGTAATTCGGGTTGTTACAGCTAGCGGAGGAGCCCCGCAATTAAAAAAAAAACACCATGTAGGGTTGAACATGGAGCTTCATCAGTGCGCGCGGGATTTTCACCTCATAAGTTATTTTTTCAAGTTTGTTTACTAAGCCTAAGGCATAACCTTCAATCAAAGTGTATTTGTAAAAAAAATTCTCTTTAATGGACTTAAAGTTGCCACCTGCAGAAAAGAAGCCACGATTAGAAAATACTAGCAATTAAAATTGGAAAGAATTAACTATAGGATGATTTAACCTTTACGGAAAGCTGATATTCTTAATGTTGGGAAAATATAGACCCGCAAAAATAATATTCACGGTATTAGTGATAAACGCAGAATACTAAATTATGGTTAAATCATCAAGAATAGAGATGCAGCTGTCACGACCCCAAAATCCCTCCAAAGGAGTCGTGATGGCACATAGTCTCTAAACTAGGTAAGCCTAACATTAACTGAGATAACAGTTATATTTGTTATCTTTAATTTAAATAACTCTTAACAAATTACAATTCCGAAAACCAGTAGTACAAGTCATAAGCCTTTCTAAGAGTAGTTATACAAAATAAATACACCACTGTTCCGAAACAAAAGGAACAAATGGAAGTAAGTACAAGTGAAGGTGACTACGAGGTCTGCAAATGCTGCAACATGTTTACCTTGAGTCTCCACCGCAACGACACGCACCGCTACTGCCGATCAAATACCTGGATTTGTACATAAAAATGTATAGAAGTGTAGTATGGGCACACCACAGCGGTGCCCAGTAAGTATCAAGACTAACCTCGATGGGGTAGTGACGAGGAACAGTCAAGACACCTACTGGTCAGACAGATTAAACAGGATATGATAACAAATATTAAGATAAAGGTAACGAAAGAATATCAACAGCAGGGATAAATCAATCTACAAACAGTCGAAATAATAAAAGGAAACTCGGATGGAAATGAAAGATAACCAAATAAATCAACACAAACATAGTTGGAACACAGAGAAGTAGAATGAACTCAAGTAAGGAAGACAGTGTCCACTCAATCAATCATATCGTTTCTGGTGCACAATCCCAGCCATCTCAGAACTCGATGTCTCATATCATAACCTCAACTTCCAAACCTTTAGCACACCCGGCACCTTGTGCCCACATATTTTGTCTCTCTTTGTACAACCACGTTCTCATGTTACTCAGTACGTAGGACCCATGACTAATGCAATTAAGATGTTCCAGGAGTCTCATTTACATGACGTAAAGTAGAGTACAACTTCTAAACCAATTAGGAACTCAGCAAGAAAAGGTGAAGTTATTTTTAGAAATCATTTGAATAAAGAAAGTATCATTTTCAATTTAGAATACAACATCGAATGAATTATTACCTTTACGATTGGATTTAATAAATTAACTTAGTAGAAATTCCCTTTTAAGTAAATTACAACTTCAGACGGTTTAAAAGAATTTAATTGAGTAACTAATTGAATAAAAAATGTGATAAATTTTGAAATTTGAAGTATTGAAATATGTATATATAAATACGGCGAGGTATTGAAAACACTATGAATTCCAACACAAAGGATCACGGCAGTAAAGGAATCTAAACAGTTAAAACACTTGAATTGATAACAACAAATAAACACAGCAAACAGAAAGTGCACGACATCACCCTTCGTGCTTTATCTCTCGTGCTTTTACTCTCGTTCTCACCATAAGAATCAATATTCACTTTTATTCTTTCTTGTTGCGGCGTGCAACCCGATCCCAATCATATATTACTGTTGCGACGTGCAACCCAATCCAAAACATATAATATTGTTGCGGCATGCAACCCGATCCAAATCATCTAATAATGTTGCGGCGTGCAACCCGATCCATATAATATTATGATGTTACGGCGTGCAACCCGATCCATATGTCCACCCTTATTACTCCTTATTGCGGCGTGCAACCCGATCCCATATAATATTGTTGCGGCGTGCAACCCGATCCCAATATACAAAACAACACCAATCACAAAAGAATCCCGGCAAGGGAACAATAGTATAACAACAATATCCCCGCAAGGGAAACAATATCATTAGCAATAACACCCTGGTAAGGGAAACAATATCATAAACAATAAATCCCGACAAGGGAATCAACAATAACCAATCTCGTTTCAACAATTAACTTCACAAAATAAATCTCAACTTGATTCAATACTCAACAACGGTCAAATACCAAGGAATTACCATAAGCATAGTCCATGAATACGCATCAAGTCAAGCATGAATAGTACATAATAAGGATCACGAAAAGAAAACCAAGAAGCGCACTAACCTTAACAAAACAACAAGACATGATAAGCACGTGATAATTACACCAGTAACCCCAACAAATGGACATGTAACATATTTGCACGAAGCCATAGGGGAACTCACAATCAAGAAGTATCAAAACAATGAGGAAGACAATCACTTCAATTAAGGCAATTAGCGGTCAAGTAACATGTAAAAATTAGAAGAAAGCTAGCAACATCATATGGAGCATATAAAGGTAATTTAAGCGATTAGGAAACTCAAGCATGACAGAATACTTTGCACATAATGAACATAAGGACCTAAAAACTCTAGAGGCAAATCTCCCATAAATAAGTCCGAGCACACACTCGTCACCTCGCGTGCACGGACTACAATTTACATAGAAGACTCAAAACCTAAGGGGAAGTCCCCCACACAAGGTTAGGCAAGATACTTACCT
Organism: Nicotiana tabacum; assembly: GCF_000715075.1. Lineage (NCBI taxonomy): Eukaryota > Viridiplantae > Streptophyta > Magnoliopsida > Solanales > Solanaceae > Nicotiana > Nicotiana tabacum. The sequence continues at coordinate 5,930,358 of NC_134082.1, read as the reverse complement.
CAATCCGGCTAAGTCAATACTCAATTTAGCTTTTACTTTACCGATTCATCAACGCTCGGCTAAATCTAGCCAAAAACGACTTGAATACATCAAAAAATGCAAAAGAAAATAATTTCAGTTGACAAAAATATGATTCTTATACAATTTGCAAAAAGTCAACAAAAGTCAACTCCTCGTTCCCGCACCTCAAAACCCGACAAAATTTACAAAAACCGAACACCCATTCCGCTACAAGTTCACCCATACAAAAATTATCTAATTCTGATACTATTTGGTCATTCAAATCATCATTTTACATTTTTGAAAGATTTCGCAATATTTCCCAAATTTTCCTTTAGATTCTCATGAATTTGATGTTAAATCTAAGATATAATCACAAAATATAGTTGAAAATTGATTAGAGATATTTACCCAATGATTTGGAGAAGTTTGGGTCTTTGGAAAATCGCATATGAAGGTTTAGAGATTGAGAAAATTGAAAAATGGGTAAAATCTCGTCAAAAATCTCACTTAACAGGCCTTAAATGTCGCATTTGCGACCCAGCGTTCGCAATTTGCGAAGGCAGGGCTAGCATAAGTCGCATTTGCGACAAAAAGTTCGCATTTGCGAACTAGGCATCGCAATTGTGATGAAAAAGTTTGCATTTGCGACCACACCAGAAACCAGCAATTTTCCCCGACACGAAAATGATCATAACTTCCTCATACGATGTCCAAATTCGATAATTCTTTTTCCTATGGATTAGTAATTTCTATACGGATCTAATGGTTCAATAAAAACTGAATTTCGATCTCATTTTCTTAATGTGGTATCATTTTTTCTTGAAGAAACGACGATGAAGCATCCAAAAACAAGCGCAACATAGCCTAAACCTATCCAAAACTCACCCAAGCCCTCGGGGCTCCAAACCAAACATGCATGCAAGTCTAAAACCATCATACGGACTTGCTCGTGTGATCAAATTATCAAAATAACATCAAAACTATGAATTTAATCTCAAAACTCATGATTATCTAACTTTTCAACCTAACATCCAAATCACGTCAAATCAATTCCGATTCTCACCAAAATTTTGTAGATAGGACTTAATTATCATAAAAAACTTGTACTAGGCTCCCGAACCAAAATATGGGCCCGATACCAACGAGTTCAAACATTAATTCATTTATTTATTTTCTCTAAAAACCAGCTCAACAATTTTCTTCAAATATTATTTTCTAAGGCTAAGGACCTCAAAATTCAATTTCGGGAATACGCCCAAGTCCCATATTTAACGCGGACCTCCCAGGATCGTTGTAACACACATCTGAGTCCGTTTACCAAAAATATTGACCAAAGTCAACTAAAAACCAAATTTTAACTCTAGAAATTACTATACTTTTCATATTTTCACATAAAAGCTTTCCGGTTTTACGTCCAGACTGCGCACGCAAGTCAGTACACATAATATGAAACTACTTGTGACCTCAAACTGCCGAACTGGATGATATTGTTCAAAACGATCAGCAAGAATAGAAATACATCAATAATGACACCAAGATTTTACGTGGAAACCCTTCTGAATAAGTGAAAAATCACGGCCAAGCAACTGATATCACTATAGCAAGGAATTTTATATTGTGTAGTAACGTGTATAAATACTCCTAAGACCACTACACCCTCAAAGAAAAAACACTCTTTTACTTTTTTCACTTCACTACAATATCTCTCACACTCTATTTTTCTTCACAAACTATTTTCTTATAGTCTATGGAATACCTTGCTCTCTCTCTCTCTCTCACTCAGCTGTATCGTCTAAGATTTTGGTGTGTTGAAATGAGAGTTGAAGCTCTCCTTTTATAGCCAAAACCTCACTCTCTAAAACCTACAATATTTGATAATTTGCACACACTTTTCACAATTTCAACAAGGTTTGTTACCAAACAAAACCAAGTCAACAAAATTGGCTACCAAATCATACCAATTCAACAAGGTTGGCTACCAAACCAATACAAATTCAACAAGTTTGGCTACTAAACCATTTGAATGAGATGGACACCATCAATCTCCCCCTTCAGTCATATTCATCTAGAGGAGGTATCACTATCTTCTAGTTTGAGTGCTTGCCGATAAGTTCTTTGCATAGCTCGATCTTGTCTCTTTGTACCACTTTGGTCAATATATCAGTAGAATTTCACTCGTGTGAATCTTTTTGACCTGAAGTGATTCGTTCTCCACTTGGTCACGAATCTAATGATATCTAACGTCGATGTATTTTGTTCTTGCATAGTACATGGAGTTTTTGCTTAGGTCTATTGCACTCTGACTGTCGCAATAGACAACATACTCCATCTGTCGCAATCCAAGTTCTTGAAGAAATCTCTTGAGTCATATCATCTCTTTGCCAGCTTCAATAGCCGCAATATACTCCGCTTCAGTTGTAGACAGTGCAACACACTTCTGCAACTTCGACTTCCATGATATAGCCCCCCTAAAAAAGTAAACAAATATCCAGTAGTGAATTTTCTGTTATCAAGGTCACCTGCCATATCAGAATCTGTATAGCCCTTCAAAATTGGATTTGATCCTCCAAAACATAAGTATTCATGTGACCTTCCTCTTAGATACCTGAGTATCCACTTTACAGCCTCCTAATGCTCTTTTCCTGGATTTTTGAGAAATCTGCTAACAACACTGACTGCATGAGCAATATCTAGTCGAGTGCATACCATTGCATACATCAAACTTCCAACGGCAGAGGAAAAAAAATCTTGGCCATTCTTTCTTTTTCCTCCGTTGTTGTATGACACATCTTCTTGCTCAACTTCACATGACCAGGAAGGGGTGTGCGAACCAACTTATCACTCTTCATATTGAAGCGCTCCAGTACACGTTCTATGTACTTCTCCTGTGATAAGTAAAGCTTCCTTTCGTTTCTCGAACAAGTAATTCTCATGCCCAAAATCTGCTTAGCATGACCCAAGTCTTTCATTGCAAAAGACTTATTCAACTATTTCTTCAACTCGTCAATCTTGGAAGCATTCCTTCCCACAATCAACATATCATCCACATATAGCAAGAGGATGATAACGTCATCATCAGAAAATGAATTTCTTCATCAAATTTAATGCCCATAGCAGATAACTGGTTCATGATCCCCTGAAAATTATTCAGATCTGTCATCGCAGAACCATCATGGTATTTTAAACCTAACATCTGTTTTATCAGAAACACCTTGTTGTCTCTAGTTTTCCGAGCATACAAACTTTCAAGGTGCTCCCATAGAGTCCGAGCATGTGTCTCCCCAGAAATATGGTTCAAAACATTATCGTCAATCCACTATCTAATAAAGCCGCAAACCTGCATGTATAACAAATTCCACTCTTTATTTGATTTATTATCAGGCTTGATAGTGGTGAAGACAGGTTGATGAAAATTCTTGACATATAGAAAATCTTCCATTTTGCCCTTCCAAATGGCATAATTTGTGCCACTCAAAGTAATCATTCTACTAGTGTTGGCTTCCATCGTTTATCACGAATACAAATACTATTTATTAGGAGACCAAAGTAATTCTTTTCTAATGTGGAAGTTTAGACTGTGCTGCAACCACAGAGCACACTAAGACAGAACCTTGGCTCTGATACCACTTGTTGGGAAAATATAGACCCGCAAAAATAATACACGGTATTAGTGATAAACGCGGAACACTAAGTTATGGTTAAATCAGGAAAAATAGAAATGCAGCAATAATGACGCCAAGATTTTACGTGGAAACCCTTCTGAATAAAGTGGCTTCTGCTAAGAAAGAGTGCATGTATTCGTTCTTCGTTAATCTTTCTCCTGCATTTATTTTCCCGAGCCTCATGTAGTTGCGGTTCTTGTCATGGTGGAACATTCGGAGCTAAAAGTTATGGAGAGGATCCCACCAATTTTCCCCCATTCATTTATCCCATCAATTTGTGCGACTTCTCAGCAATTAGTTACAAATAAAGAATAGTAATAATGGAAGTTATATTATAAGCATTTTGTGTGAATTTTTGGTAAATATTTGTACAATCACTTGAACTCATTAGCACAAATTATTGTGGTGGTAATTTACATTCGCCTGACTTTAAATCATCTTTCAAAAGGAAATAGAAAGGTATAGGGAAAATAAATAATATAATCCAATTGCATAAAAGACTATAGATAACCGTATTGCACGAGTTGATGAGGGATCAATCCACCCTCAATGCCCTCTGGGTCTGAGCCTGTAGGGCTTGCCTAGTACGGTTTACATCCCCTATGTGATTTGCAGGCTATTACACAATAGGGGATTTACCCGGTGCGCACAGAGTGCTCACCCGAAGGGCAGAGGTTATAGCGGCTGTGGGTTTTCCTGGATTCCAAAAAATAAAACATTGCACGAGTGCATAATGTGACGTCCAACAAGAAAATGTGGTCCTCCATTACGTGCTCTCTGGTTGTGAAAGCCTCCAAAAATTGGAGATCAGAGACTGCTCCTTTATTGACAAGGCTCTGTTGGCCAATGCTACAAAGCTGGAGACAATGTGGATGTCTAATTGTGCAGTAAGTTTTGGAGCATGTAAACTGCTAGGTCAGAAGTTTCCAGGGCTTAATTTTGAAGTTATGGATGAGATGGGTGATCCGAAAACGAGACCAGAAAGTTGCCCTATCGAGTAACTTCATATATACAGGACACTGGCAGGATGGAGGCTCGACACCCCTGATTTTGTTTGGATAATCGATGAAGATGCAGCATCAATCACGATATAGTAATGGGAATTGCTCTGTTACTTGTGCTTAGGAAGAGTGCAGGTATAAGTTGTATGTTAATCTTTCTCCTACATTTATTTGCCCGAGCCTTGTGTAGTTGCAGTGCTGGTTGTTGTGGGAACATTGGGAGCTAAAAATTATGGGAGAGGATTGAAGCTCATTGGCCATCAGTTATGTTGAGCGACTCCTCGGCATTTATTTATGAGTAAAGAGTTTAAACTCTTCCTGTTGTGCTGTTACTATTTAGTTTTTTGGTGGGAAGGGGCAGGTTCAACTGTGTATGTCAACTCGCAGACTTTTGTATCATTATGTAGCAGTTTTTTCTTTCTCTTTCCAGTGATGAAATGGTGCTGTCATGTACTTCTTAGCTGATAAGTAATTAATTATGTCATGTGTGGTTAAACATAATTAATTGGTAGTTGTCAGTTCTTTTTCTTTTTTATTCGTCAGTTCCAATGATGAAATGGTGCTGTCATCTACTTATTGGCTCTTGTCAAGACTACAGGTGTGACTATTCTTTGATGTCTATTGATAATATTGCTTTAAACTATAAATTTGAAGGCAACATGGGATCCATTTTAGAATTCTTAGGCATGTTTTTACATATTTAATCAACATTTTGAAACATGACTAAGTATACTTGCAATGTGGCATCAGATCCAGTTTATTGAAGCAGAGTGCAGCAAATGCCAATCAATCAATCACCTATGCCACAATCCTAAATATGGTGGTTGGTTATATGATTCTCTGGTATTATATTGAATTGTTAGTGAGGATTCATATAGTCCATCTTGACTTGCTTGAGGTTGAGGATACACCTATGCAAATATTCTCTGGTGTTGTGGTGCTATTTTACATTCACTGTCTTAAAATCTTGGATTATCTTTGAACAGAAAAAAGAAAGGAACAGGAAATATGATAAAGGATGGCATAAAGGATGACCTTGTAATACTTTTCAATAGATTGTGTCATCAACTTTGGCATCAAAATCAACAATAGAGGCCTTGGAGATTCTTGACAGAAGAACAGAAACAGCGTGCTCATCAGTGATAGCCATGTTCAGTCTGCACAAGGTATTGAAAGCACAATGTATCAGTGAAGGAGGTGATAGCTTAGCGGCTCTTGTACACTTTCGATTAAAATTTTCAGCTTCCCTTATATTATCACAGCTACCAGTAGCGGTAGTACTCAAATTTGATCTTTCCCACTCACCTTAGGATTAGTACATTTTTCTTGCACCAATTTGTCTGATGTTTGCGATGGGATATCCTGTATTGATGTATTAATAGGCACTGGAGGATTTTTAATAACACTTACTGTTGCACATGAGGCCAAATATTGTACAGCAGCACCTATTGAAACATCTTGATCAAAGATACAGCAGTCTCAACTCCAAATGCGTCAATGGCCTGATTCTTGGTGCGAGTGAATTCCACCAGCCTGCATCACAATTAAAACTATGTGCGTCGATGAGCTGATTGTGATGGTATTTCTTGAAATACATATAAAAACATGAAAAAAATTCTTAGATACATATATTTGAATAGCCAGAAATTGACCTGTTGCCCACCTTTTTGCTATCCTCCAAATACACCTCCAAAAGCACTATTCTCATCCCCTTATAATCAATATCCGAGTGAATATTATCCCACCATTTCTGGAGTTGAGGAGTAACATACGATATGCAAACAATTCAAGACATGTAGAAGAAGAAAAGAGAGTATACAAGAACAACAATTCGAAAAGAACCAAACTTTGGAGTATTTACCCACAGAATGAAGAAAAGGAGGAGAGAAAGAGCAGGGAGAATGCATTAGATGTCGGAGGATTTATCATTAGCCTCTAAAGTTGGATGAATTCCTTACATGCATTCTGCAAAAGAAGATTACACTGGTCAAACTCTGCCATATATTATGAAATGAAGGAGGTAATAAGTTCGTATATACTCACATAATTTCAAAGGGTAAAAGTGCTCAAGACTTTATCAGTTAAAAACAAGGACCTGAATATCCCCCATCATTTCTTCAACATCTTGCTTAATCTTCAAAGCAGATGCTTCAAGTTGAGGGCTCCTCCACAGTTCGATAATTTTTAATGAACAAATATTCCCGAAACTAGGCGGAATCTCCACAAGCTTAGGACATTCCCACAGTCGTAATTTCTCAACCGCAGGAAAGGATTCCTCTCTAACCTCCCACTTAGCAAGACTCACTCGCTGCAATGTCAAACATTTGAGTTTCTGGAAGGTGTCTTCCTCCCCCATGTTCCATTTTTCCCCCTCAATGATTGTGTCTTCAAGGTACAACTCTTCAAGCTTGGGCAGTTTTGCTATTGTTGATAGTGAATCAGATGTCAAAGGAAACTTACACAAACCCAATATTTTCAAACTCAAAGGGAAGCGAAAATCCCACGGTCGATTTGTCTCTATAGAGGGTGCACAATCATTTGAATTTGAACTTTCAAATTCTACATGGAGGGATGCTAGTTCATTTAGGAAGTCCAATTTCGGGAACCAATATTGCTCTGCTGAACAATCCCATGATTCCTTGAGAAAAAAATCAAGCTCTTGAAGATTGGGAAACCTTTTGAAAATATCCTCTATGTCTTTCGAATAAGAAAGCTTGAGTCCCAATATTCTCAAGTTCTCTAACTTTGAGTCCTCTGCTACCAGTATAGGTTCATTGGTATCCAAATCAAAGATAGAACAGTCATCTATGTCCAGCACTCGCAACTTTACAAGATCCAAAATTGTCGGTAGAAGTACCAAGGGCGGTCCGTCATTTTCCACCAGCAGAGTTTCTAGATTCCAGAGATTTGAAAAAGACGAAGGCAGAGATTTAACTTCTGTCTTAATTTGTAAGAACCTCAAGTGAACCAACGTACATATCTCATTCAGCAAAGAATCATTCACCTTGATAAAAGAGCCTTCCAGGTACAACACTCCAAGAAGCCTCAAATGTCTTAGGTGACATGTATCATAAAGACGGTTGTCCAGCTCGTGTCCAGTTATCCTCAAAGAATAGAGGTGTTTAGCAGAGTGCCTTTTCTTTTTTGAATCGAACAGGACAAAATTGTTGTGCCCAAAGTGCTCCTTATCATATTCAATGGTTATTTGGCGTGACATTAAATCAGAAGATGATGATGATGGAGCACTTGAACTTATCAAGTCAAACAACTTTTCCTCTCTTGCTTTTATCAAACAAAAGTCATGCACAAGATCATGAATTTGGCAAGTCCGATCGTTACCTATTTCATTGAAAGAAATTAACAAGCTGCTAGAAATTAAATTATCCAAATAAACCTCCATCACTTCTTCCAAACTCTTCATCTCTGTCTGTTGCACAAGTCCTTCGCCACACCAAAGATTTTTCAAAACAAGGACGTTAAGTGCTATGCCCTTCTGATAACTTGCAAAGTAAAGTAAGCATGGCTTTAGGTGATCTGGTAAATGTTCGTAACTTAATCCTATAACCTTCATCACTTCCACTTCCTTCTTGAAAATAAAGGAATGCAAATTATTCAGAACATCAAGCCACACACTCCTTTTCTTTTCCTTCCGAGCAATGACTCCAGCAATCAGATCAACCACCAAAGGAAGCCCTTTACAGTTTTGGACTATTTCTTTTCCAACATCCAGTAGTTCATCAGGGAAGCTTTCTTTTCCAAAGACCCTTTTCTCTAATAACTCCATACTTTCTGCTAATCTTAGCAATCGAAGATCAAGCGGATCACTGTGGTGTTGTGCATACAAAGCCACTTTCTTATCCCGAGTCGTCAAAATAATTCTACTTCCTTTCTCAACTCTAGGAAAATGTCTTCTCAACTTATCCCATGCTGCAGTATCCCACAAATCATCTAAGACTATAAGGTACTTCTTTCCAAACAGATTTTTCCATAGCTCATCAGCAACATCAATATTCTCACTGAATTTTGAAGCTGAGCCAGTAACTTGTTTAAATAGTTTTTCCAGCAAATCCTTCTCGTCATATTTTTGATCGACTGTACACCATGCACGGATGTCAAAATGACTGGAAACTGACTTATCATTATACACTTTGTACGCCAAAGTAGTTTTACCCGAACCCGGCATACCAGTGATCGAAATGATATCTAGCGTTTTTGGTCCATTGCTGAGCTTCCTAATTATCAAGTATGTCTCCTCTTTAAAACCTACAATTATTTTACCAACTATTGATGACTTGCGCTCAACTGGCTTATTGGGAGTGTTCACAACAATGACACCCCTGTTCTTGGAAATCTTCTCAAGAAAATTTGAGACCTCTTCTTTGATAAGATTGGTTTTTTTAATGGCAAAGGGAAGTGAGAAAATAAGATGTAAGAGACCATTATCTCTTAAAATAATTGAATCAATGACATTTTTTGCTTCATATGCCACATCTAAAGTACGTGCCCAGAGATCTTTATACAATTCTTGCTCAACATTTTCGAAGAAAGATCTTATGAATTCAAGATCTTCTTTCACCAGCCTGATTTCTTCCTTTATCAAAGCAACTGAATAAACATTAGAACTGAGAATATCATTTAAGTGTCTCAGTAGAAGATGCATGAACAGGGGTCCATCACTCATGGGAAAGCAGAGTTGAGGTGAGTCCGGGGCTTTCAGGTAAACATCTTTGAGTTCTCTCTTCAAGAATTTAATATTTTCGAGCAAGCCTAGAGTTGCACCGTTTGTTTCATTGGTACTCTCTCCATTCCTTGATTTCTCTTCTAAGTTGCAAGCAATAGCTGATACGCCCCTGGTAAGTGCTCCAACACGTGCTAGGAATTCAAACAACTTGCCATTACGAATAAAGTCCTTAGGCACATCAGTGAGAATGATTAATAGGAACTCTATCATGACATGAATGTCTCGAGCCCCTGAAGAGCTAGCGGTAATAACATTTACCATGTGCTCTTGTAGATGAATCAGATATTCTCTAAGAATGTCCGAAAAGGTTTCTAGGAGCTGTTTAATAAAGTTTCCAACTTCTGCTGATGTTGAAGCTTTCAAATTTGTAAAACATATGTGCATAACCTCCAGCTCAATTGGAACAACATTCAAGAGTAGATGTGCTAGCTCGAAGAGTCGAGAATCTCCATGAATCCAACTATCCCAAAGGAAAAGTCCTACTCTCTCAGCCATAAGTTTAAACTGAGGTAAGACATATTCAATAATATCATGCTCAAAAGAACCATTCACTTTCAACCCATGGAAATCTTTTATGTTGCCACATACATTCTGAAGAATCTCATATTCACTCACTGATGGAAAAACCTGTTTAGCATGATACTTGGATAGATGGTGGAGATTCAAGAGGAGCAAGTCTAACTGCTCCTCAGTCATGGTGGCAGTTGATTCAGAACGATAACGTGAGCTGATACAATCATCCATATTATCCATGAAGCAAGGAAGGCCATGATGCATGTCATATTTAAACAGCATGTTGCGGCCAACATGATTAAATATTGATCGAAGTAGATCTCTAATCCTTTGTTCTTTGCGAGTCATTACATCTTCAAACTCTTCCAAATCGGAATAAGAAAGCTGGACATATGTACAAACAAATGCCAGCTCCAATTCCAGTATTTCAATTATATCCTCGTCAAGAGCTATTTGATTTTCTTCATTCTTGAAGCTCTTTATGAAATCCAGAACATTGACAATATCCTTGCGAAGAGCAGAAAATGACTCCTGCCAAAAGACCAAACATTATTTGTTTCTTACTTGCCCACATATGCGCAGAATAAGTTTCATTTATTTTTTTTAATCAATCCATTAATTTAATTATATAAATTCATTCAACTACTTGCACGTGAATAATTAAAATTCACTAATAATGTAAGAAGATCATAACATTTGAATAACATTATTGTAGTCAACATTAGTTTTAATACGTATGAATATATATTGAATGACATACCTCAAAGTTATTTGCTAATTCCCCTTTCTCTCTTTCTTCTTTAATTTCTTTTCCTCTTTCCATGGTTGTAGTACTCAGGATCTGATGCATAAAATGTACATAAAACATTATTAGGAGAAATAAGGAAACACTTTTGCAGATATAGCCACACATAAGGTGTTTTTGTATAAAATGTTACTAGTATTGAAATATACTACTCCCTCCGTTCAAAATAAATGACACATTTCTAAATTTGGAAATAATTCAACTTTAAACTCTTTCATTTTACCCATTTACCCCAATGAGAAGCTTTTATAGCCGCACAAATGTCATAACCCCACAAACTTTTTACCCCTTAAGCTTTTAACACCAAAGTTTCAAAAGTTCTTTCTTTTTTCTTTAACTCCGTGCCGAGTCAAACTAACTCATATAATATGAAACGGAGGGAGTATACATTATTAAATCTAACCTGCGTCTCGACAGGATGATCGGTAGGATCTCCAAGTGAAACTACACCCCTGGATGGTTGTGATGTCTCCGACCGATGAGTAGCTGACGAACCCTAACAGATGTATTACTACCAATAAGTAAGAACACTAAAAATTCCTTACACAATTAAGAACAGACAGTTCCTTCAAGATCTATAATCATGAAATTTCACAGTTTAAAGTCATACTTGAGTAGTAGAACATAGTTCCATTATTTTGTAGAAGGCAGCTTTAAGGATTCCTCCACAGTAGTTGAATAGACTTTCTCTTTTCTCTCTTTCCATGATTGTAATTCACTGGTCAGTCCCAAAGTAATTTCTCCTTCCCTTCTTTTCAAATTCTCAACATCTGATGTATAAAATGTGCATAAAACATTATCAGGATACAAAGAAACTGAAGAAATAAGAATATATAGCAGAAAACATTTTTGCAGATATAGCCATACATAAAGATTTGTTTAGCTAATAGAGAATAAGATCATGGTTGACTAACCTTTTTACTTGATATTGAAGATGAAAAATCTGAGAAATGGCTTTAGAATGAGGCAACAGAGAGTATCGAATGGTTGCTTCTTTCTGTTCGTTTTTGTGTATGTATGAATTCTCCCCTTTTCAACAAACCAACTACTACTTGAGATAACAAGTTGAAAATTAGGGTGAAGATGAGGTCATTGATGTTAGGTAGAAATTGGTTGGACGCCAAATTTGGAAGAGTCTTAGTTTCTTTAACTTTGTTACAAGTGAGCACTGTTGATATATTCACTCTATTATATGTCGGTGCTTGACTTGTCACCGAGTTATAAAAAGAAATTTTTGAAATTTATGGTCTAAAATAAACTATAAATATTTATGTGGCTACAAATCAATTCATTAGAGATAAAGTAGAAATATTAAAGATAGATTATTTTTAGATAAGAGAAGATGACATTAATTTTGGGATTGATTAAAAAATAAAAAAGAGTCTCACATAAAATTGGAGAGAGAGAGAGAGTAACAAACTCTGGTTGTAAAATTTAACGTGAACTATTCATAGTTGGAAGTGCAATATTTAGAGTTCGTGATCGAATGTATCAGAACTAGACTCACCTCACCTTACCACCGTGGAGCGGCTTTTTGCAAAAAGATGAGGGGGAAACTCAGTGAGATGTCGGAGAAGCGAAATATACGAGATCACATTCAGGTGTAACGCTTAGCAAGAAATAGCATTGGCCTCATATTAAAGAGGAAAAGAAATAGTCGGCGTGAGAATGCTGAAAATTATCAGTATGAATACAAAAAAACAGTAGGAAAAAACATAGAGAAAAAGAATCACAGATTGATAACAACGTAACGTTGACACTGCGGAATATCGTGGGTTAACTAGCACACAATTACACACAAAGTAAATAGAGTAGAAAAATTGACACAAGGATTTAACGAGGTTCGGTAAGTCTAATCCTCGGGCAAAAGCAGAGAGAGTTTTCCACTATGAATGAGAAGAAAAACACAATACCATCTTTAGGATCCCCAACTACAACCCTATATATAGATTCCAAAAGGTCCCAACTGAAAGTACAAGAAGGGGGTTGAATTGTTGCTTATTGAAATTAGTCGACTAATACGATTATTAGTTGACTGACCTTGGAGCATAAAGAAGGTAGTTAGTAAATAAGAGAAAATGACACACAATAATTTATATTGGTTCGGTACCGTTGTGATACTTACATCCAGTTTCCCTTGGGTCATAAGGATCTTTAAATAAAGTTACAGTATGGATGGTTTTAATGCGTTCACCACCAACGAATAATAGCAACACTTGAGTTGAGAATAATTGACACAATTCTCTTTTGTGTTCTAGATCTCCCTATCTTTTTGGACACTGACAAACAAGAGTTACAGTGTTTGAACTAAGCAGCAGAAAGACTTAAAATACAATGTGTGTAGTTGCGTGTGTTCTTCTTGAAGGATCAGCCTTCTTATAGGACAGAGAAAGGAGCCGTTGATTCTTCAGATGGAGACAAGAGTCGTTGAGTCTTCAGTAGAATTAGAGGCACATGATCATTGATTAAGGGACTTGACCCAAGGGTGCCTCTTCGAATCTTGCTCTTTGGAAAGCCCAAATTCAATTTGTGACCTTCCTTGTCACAGCTGGATTCAAGGGCAAACTGTTTCCATGATGGAAGACAAGATAATGTGTTGCTCTGAAAGCACTAAGTGTTTTTCATTTTTGTCTCCACTATAACATAGGATAATATTTATGGGCAAAGCATGCTTCCCTGTTGAAAATAAAACAATTAGCATTTCTAGATTGCCCATATGGACAACGCATGTTGTCTTGGATGAAGATTAAAAAACTCAGCTTCTCTTGTTTGCCCATTCTCATTGTCGACTATTGTTCCATATTGTTTGCCCCGTAGACATAAGAACATTGTCATCACTAAATTATAATACTTAACCCTAACACCAACCACATAAGACAAAGGTTTCCCAATTTGATAAGGACTATATGTTTTCCTTTACCAAATCCATTAGGACAATGAATTTTCCTAAACCTATAGGGATTATAGGTTTCCTAAAAATACAAGGAAATAATTCAAGCCACAAATAACAAATTTTCCCCTTGGCGTGAATTCTCTTTATCAATAGGAACAACGTCTCTCTACCTTGCCCTCAGCACTCACAAGGGCTCTATCCATTGCTACACACATCAACCAAGTCTAGGCCACGCCTAAACTTGTTAAGAGACTCAATCTCTTTAGCAATAGCACTAATCTATCGATTTGGTTCTGTACTCTGAATAGCTTCTGAATAGCTATAGCACTCAAATGCATCAAAGGTCTCTGCAACTACCAAAGAAAATCCCACTGGGTTCGAATATCCAAGAAGATTCCCATCAACTACGTTTGCAAACCTTTGCGGTTGGTTAATCACTCTCTTCTCTCTGCCTGTTGCAATGTTATATGGTTGTTGTTGCGCAGATGCATCAACATTATCATTTTGATCAATATTTTGTACCTCATCCACTTCTTCTACTTTAGAACTACTGGGTTGAGCTAGTGGAGATTCAATTTCAAGCTCTATGCGGTCACTGACACCACGATCAGTTTCTGCTATTGCCTTCTCCCTCTGACTGTCCAGTGCAGCGGATTCATTGAGAATTATATCCCTACTGATAATTAGCCCTGGAGTCTTTAAATCTGTGCACTACAACCTATAACCTTTCACTCCAGTTGTATACCCTAGAAATATGTACTTCTTTGCTCTTGGCTCAAGTTTTCTATTCCTCACATGAGCATAAGCAGGACAACTAAATATCCTTAAATTTGAATAATCAGCAGGTGAACCGGACCATACCTCAAAAGTAGTTTTGAACTCAATAGCTGTGGATGGAGTTCTGTTGACCAAATAACAGGTTGTTTTGATTGCGTCAGCCCAAAAATCTTTGCTAACACATGAGTGTGAAAGCATGCTTCATGTCGTATAACAAAGTGTTCTATTAATACGTTCTGCAACACCATTTTATTGTGGTGTTCCAACACAAGTGCGGTGTCTCACTATGTCCTCTCTTCTGCAAAATTTATCGAACTCAGAATTGCAAAATTCCGACCCATTGTCAATTCGAAGAACACTTAACTTTTCTTCCTGTCTGCCTCTCAACCATCGTCTTCCATTTAACAAATGTCAAAAATGCCTCATCTTTTGTTTTCATAAAATACACTCACACCATCCTTGATTAATCATCAATCAAAGTCATAAAATACCTGCCACCATTCTTGGAGGGAACTCTGTTTGGACCCCACAAGTCAGAGTGTATATAATCTAACTTGTCTCTGGTCTTGTGCTCGGCTTTCTTGCTGAACTTTACCCTTGTCTGTTTACCAAACACACAATGCTCACAAAAATTCAAAACTTGATTTTTGTACCCATTCAACAAATTCTGCTTACTCAACAAAGACAATCTATTATCACTCATATGGTCAAGTTGCAAGTGCCATAACTGAGACTGATTCAGATCACTTTTCCCAGAAGCTATAGCAGCTTCCCCTTCAACTACACTGGCCTGAAGATGATACAATTTAGAATGTAGTTTACCATTCATAAGTACCATGGAGACTTTACACATTTTAAATATTCCATTCTCAAAGTGAAATTTATACCCTTGATCATCCAATGTCGAAACAGAAATCAAATTTCTCTTTATCCGAGGAACATGCCAACACTCAATATTTCTGATAATTCTGTCAAACATTCTCAATTTGATGTTACCAACCCCTTCTACTGGTAGTGGATTATCTTCTCCCATATAGACAATCCCACTCATTTGCTTGTAAATTACAAACCAATTCTTGTGTGGACACACGTGTAAAGTAGCACCAGAATCAAGAACCCAAGAATTCTGTCCATGACTAGAACTCGCAGCACAGACTTCCCCTACATAGTCACTATCATCAGAATTATTGCCAGTGTCAACAATATTTGCGGAATTATCTATTTTCTGCTTCCCTCTATTCTCCTTCAGCTTAAAACAATCTCTCTTGTAGTGACCTTGTTCCCCGCACTCATAACAGTGTTGCTTCCTTGCTCTAGACTTTGATCTGGCGGTTGACTTTTTTCTGTTAAAGTCCTTTTGTTATGTTCTTCCTTTAATCACAAGACCCTCGACCTCAATTCTGCTTTAACTTTTTAGATTTTAGTGCATTACTAACATCTTCTAGTGAAATGTTGTATTTCCCATATAGTAGCGTATCGGCAAAAGTATCATAAGACGGTGGTAAAGAACATAACACAATCAAGGCATGATCCTCACTTTCAATTTTGATATCCACATTCTTCAGGTCTATTATAATTGAATTAAACTCATCAATGTGAGTTTTAACAAGTGTACCTTCATTCATACGGAAATTGAATAACCTCTTTTCAAGTAGAGGCGGTTTGTTAGCGATTTTCTTAGAATACAGATCTTCCAGCTTCTTCCATGCCGTTGCTGCAGAAGTTTCTTCAGCAATTTCCCAAAGAACGCTATCTGTAACGCTCATGAAGATCGCACTCAAAGCCCTCTCCTTTAGGTTGCCTTCTCTGTTTCTTTCATCTCTTCAGGAAAATCCTCATCAATTGTCTTTCATAACCCTTGTAACACCAAGAACGATTTCATCCTAATCTTCCATAGACTGAAACTAGAACCCCTGTCAAATTTCTCTACTTCGTACTTTGTTGAAGATGATGAAGACATCTTAACCCTAGATTATATGTAGAAACTTGAACCTTGCTTTGATACCAATTGTTACGGAATATCGTGGGTTAACTAGCACACAATCACACACAAAACAAATAGAGAAGAAAAATCAACACAAGGATTTAATGAGGTTCGGCTAAGCCTAATCCTCGGGGCAAAAGCAGAGAGAGTTTTCCACTATGAATGAGAAGAAAAGCACCGTACTATCTCTAGGATCCCCAACTATAACCCCTATATATAGATCCCAAAAGGTCTCAAACATATAAGAGAAATGTTTCCCAATTTAACAAGGACTGTATGTTTTCCTTTCCCAAATCTATTAGGACAATGAGTTTTTCTAAACCTATAGGGATTATGAGTTTCCTAAAAATACAAAGGAATAATTCAAGCCACAAATAACAGACACGAACTGGCAAAAATATCTGACCCCATTCCAGGAACTAACGTTGTAGAAAGTAACAAACTAAGAAAGCAAAAAATCAAAGTAGAAATAGTACTAAGTCTTACAAAATTAAAATGCAAAAATTCCAAATGACATTTTCAATGGTTGATGATACGATGGATAAAATAAAGAGTAGCCCGGTGCACAAAGCATCCCACATTCTAAACAAAATGTTTATTCCTCCCTTTTGTTGCTATAATTTTCTTTACTCTAGAAGTAAAAAAAGTTGTATTCATTTTTGTTAGCTTTCGTGTGGTCCTATCCCTTAAGAATTGGAAAAAAGATGAGCAGTGAATCCGTGATTTCCACCCATTTAATTTCTACTGCTGCAAAGCTAGAGATAATTCGATCCCTTTGGTGACAAGGCTCTGTTCAACACCCCTGATTTTGTTTCGACAATCGATGAAGGTGCAATATCAATGCGATATAGTAACTGGAATTGCTCTATGCCTTTTGCTTAGGTAGAGTGCAGGTATTAGTTCTATGTTAATCTTTCTCCTGCATTTATTTGCCCGAGCCTTGTGTAGTTGCAAAGACATATGGAAGAGGATTGAAGCTCACAACCATCAGTTTTACGCTTTTGTTGAGCGATTTATCCACATTTAGTAGGAACAAAATACTGTATAAGCCACAAGAAATAGACCAAACTTACTGTAAAAAACTGCACCTCCAAATATGAGTTTCCTTAAAATCCGGTAGCATTAAGAATGTCAACTTCCTGAAAAGTTATATCATCCTATAGTTAATTCTTTTCCAATTTTGCTCAGGACTAATTAGCATAAAATGCTCGCTAGTTCTACATTTGTAGATAATTTAGCTGCATAATCTGGTACTCTTGCTTGCTTTTATTTTAAACCATTGTTTTAGCATTATCATTGTAGAGTATGTACAATCACTTACAAAGGCGTTGGCTCATCTTTGAACATGAAAAATGAAAAATGAAAAAGGAAAAAGGAATGCAATTGCATAAGACTTTAAATAATCGAATTGAACGAGTTTATGATGTGACGCCCAACAAGAAAACGTGGTCATGACAGGATGGGGCTTAGACCCAAGTTGGAGAGAGATTCCTGGGCAGTTTAAAAACAACTTTTCACATCATGAGTTAGCTTTTGCAGCCAAAGTTGGAGATTCTATGGTAGAGTGGTATCAACGTTTAGTATCACCAATCAAGGCGCTGTCGACTTTGAAAGTCTGAACTTGTTGTCTGTTGTCTCACAGCTAACGGAGCAAGAGTAGCAGGTAAGTTATCTACAAATGTAGAGCTAGCTGCAACAGAAACTACAGCTGCACTTGTTGCAAATTCATCCACCTGTACTTCTTTTTCTTTTCATCCCATCCATGTGCATCAACTTGTTGCTCAACACACTGCGGTAGATACAAACGGTAAAGAATAGCAGAAGAAGAGTATTTTTCAGAGACCTTCTGCTAGCCAAAGATCGTTAACAAAGATTGGAGGATTCAACTAAAAAAGAGAAAGCTTGAAAAGAGAAGAGAGATTTTTGAAAGGAGAACTTTGTTATTGAAGAAGACTTTCTTGAATTTGGCTTCATTACAAATGCCTAAGTCTACTCCTATTTATACTTGTCTTGGAATGATTCTAGATACAAAAATAATCTAGACAATTATATCATCTTCTACTAATATTCTCCTTAAATATCCAATACTTTAGAATATCCAGATATTTCTTAAGTACAACAAATATCAAAGATATTACTCCATAACTTTCTAGAAACTTCTTCTAATTATAATTTTTACTCTTTCAAAAAATCAACTTTACTTTTTCACACAAACTACAAAGGCTGGAGAATTTGAATTTTCTGCATTACATCTCAAATTGCACCACCATCGATCTACCCTTTCTTCTCTGTTATGTTAAAGTGAATCCATCGTCTGTATAAGTATTCAACATCAAAACTCCAACATGATTACTCCATATTATGATTAGGCCAGATAGCATTTCTCGAAACACCAAGTGTATATATGCTGGAATTGAAAACGTACTTGTGCTCCGGTTGTAGCGGCCTCTTGTTCATGGTAGCCTTAGAGTATAAAAATTTGTTTATGTACTGTCACACCTCCTTTTTTACACACCCGAAGGTATATAAGAGAGTTTTTCCAATTAAAGTGACATTATTCGAAATAAGATTATTATTTTAATCTTAGAGTCGCCACTTGGAATATTTTTATTGGTGTCCCAAGTCACCGGTCTATTTTTAATCCCAAATCGAGGAAATTTTGACTTTGCTTTTGAAATCTGCAAACCAAAAATTCTAAATAAGTAATTCTGTTAACCCGGGGAAGGTGTTAGGCATCCCCGGATTTCGTGGTACTAGCACGGTCGCTTAAACTATTAAAATTGGCCTAATTATCTGATTTATTACCCGTTTTAAACCTACTGTGCATTTTATTCCTTTTAACCGCTTTTAATTATTTTTATGGAATTAATCTGGAACAAGTTACGATTGTCGTACACCTGTTTGTTTGATACAGGTTGTGAATCGTGTCACGAAAACCGTACCACGATCTATAACATGTTTAAATTATTTTAAAATATTAGTTGTTATGGCCGGGTCACATAAATGTACCCCGAATTTGGGAATTAGGCATCGTAACTATGTCACGGGAACCGTACCCATAGTCACAATGGTTGATTTATTAATCGTGCCTAAAGCAAGCCACGATGTTCATGAATTATTTATTTCTAAGTTTGAGATCAAACGTGAAGGTTCAAGAATTATGGAACATTTTATTGTGAGTGAAGGAATGCCAAGGCGTGAATCAAGTTTTTCTTTTGAAATTTCCATGAAGGATTATATGACAAATTTAAAAGCATATCTAACAAACTTGACATCATGGATGACTTACTTTGAGGAAAAGCACAAAGTTTAGCAAACAGTAGCATCTCAAATTGATATTAAAAAAAAACGAAATCTCAGCAGAATGACAATTGAGGTTTTCTTCCAAACCAATTAAATATACTCAGTTCCATATATCTCATGCCTTCCGTTGCCCAATTAATTAGATCAAATTAAATTTGGCATTTTAAATGAGAATGAAAGCAACCCAAGAAAATATTCCCAAATATCATCTCAGCTATATCCAAACAACATTTCAGATTTATTAATACAACGATCAGAAATTTTAACCCATTTATGAACAAAATAGCATCTTCTCTTAGTAAACCATCACACAGATAATCGAAGAGGAGGAAAGAAACGGACCTCCAAATAGAGTGTTGCATATTAACGAGAATTTCCCAACTTTACAGTTTTATGTTTGGATGCAAAAACTGTTACAGCAAACGGGACAGCTGAAGCATGAACCACCGACGCTAGACGGAAGCTCGAAACGATACCGAGAAACTCGACACTCAAGCTCGAAGCTAACATTCACTCGATTTTGGACTGAACGTGTGTGTGGCTGCCAATTTTAGAGAGGTGCAGAGTGTTGGCTATGGAGATCTGGTGCGGGGTTGTTTGGTTCTGTTTGTCGCGGCTGGAGCTCGTTTCTCCGGCGAGTTTCAGGCAGAAGAAGAAGGAGCAGCGGCGTCTAGCGTTTTCAGGCAGCTCAAGGAAGATGAAGAAGCTTCACCCTTTCATGGAAGCGGCTGAAGTTCCTAGGTCTCTAGGGTTGCTGCTACACGATGAGAGTTGAAGAAGTGAAGAAGGGAGATCCGATTTTTGGTCTTCTGCAGCTGAAAAGCACGATCCAACGTTGAAGGTGGGGTCTGTTTTTACGTTTGGTTGCTGCCTTTTCGTGAAGAAGAAGGCTGCTGGGAATGATTTTTTGATTTTAGTCTCTTCTCATATGAAAGAAAACGGCGGATCCTCACTTTTTTGCAGAGTATTTTTTAGGCGTCATTGTGTATTGCCATTTTCAGAAACGGCCCTTCCTTAGAGTTTTTTTTTGGGCGTGGGTTTTTGATATTGTGATAATGTGTAGGTAATATTTTTGAGGAGAGTGGGTAACATGAGCAGGGAAAGTGGGGAAGTGGGTAGTGAGTGGAGAAAGCGGGGAAGTAGGGAAGTGGGTAGTGAGTGGAGAAAGCGGGGAAGTGGATAGTGAGTGAGAAAAGTGGGAATAAATTTAAATATTGTAAAAAATTAGTTGCTCACATGTATTTTTCGAACAGATTATGTATTTATCTCATATCAGCTTTGTAAATTCTAACTTTAGAAGCTCATGATTTGTACTATCGGTCCTTGAGAAATATATAAGATTCAGATAATTTCTTTTATTTATTTGTTTTATAAATTTTATTGGAATTGGATAGTTGTTAATTGACTTATCTAGCTGGTTGGGTTAGGTGTCATCACGACTAGTTGAATCTTGGGTCTTGACAGCGAGTTGAGGGTTCCTCTCATATCCAAAATGGATCTTTCATTATTTTATGTCATTGGTTGTCGACCAAATGGGATATGGACTATAGAATACATAAGAGAAAGAAGAAAAGAGAGCGCTAGGAAAAAGAAAAGGAATACGTTAGTTTATATGATCCACCAAACTATAGAGTACCTCGTCCTCTATGAGTTTTCACTGAGAATCTTAATGAAACAGTAAGTAAATGAGACAAAAATCCCACACAAGGGAACAAAAACCACGACCTACACTTGTAGTCTTTCAACTTCACTAACTTGTAAACACTCTATTACAAGCCACTTTGTAATAACTCTATTACAAAGACTTCAACTCAACTAACTTATGATACTCTTATCATAAGTCACTTTGTCACTCACTAGTTACAAAGACTTTAACTTATGACTAACTCTAGTCACAACACAAACTCAGAAAGTTTATGGTTTTACACGGAAGCTCCTAAGCAACGCTTCTAGCTAAGAAATTTTAGGAATTACAATAAGAACAATCACAAAGTTACAACTTAACTAAGGACAACAATATACTAGATTTAGGAACTGGTCCGTAGTAGCGTTTAACTTTGTTCTTCAAGCTCTTGAGAATTGAGTTCACTGTTTTTAGAAGGCCCGAATGTTTGAAGCGAATTCTCAAGAGTTCAATTGATGTTTTGTTATAATGCACTTGTTAATACAATGACATCACTTGAATGATGTAAGCACTCGGTAGGTCAAAAGCATGTGACTGCAAGACTGCTGCACTGTGTGACTTCCAACCAGAAAAAACATGGCACCAACCCAAGTTGAATGCCCAAGTAGCTTACATTGGAGCGAGATTCCTGGGCAGTATATAAGCAGTTTGCAACTTTTCACATCATGAGTTAGCTTTTGCAGCCAAAGCTGGTGAGTCTGTGACAGAGTGCTATCGAAGCTTAGCATCACCAAAACTAGCGCGGAAGTTGAGTCAGGCTGTTGAACAACAACCAAGGCATTGTCGATTTGGGAGGGATGAAAGTGTGAGCCTCTTGTTTGTTTTGTTGTTTCACAGAAGACGGAGCAAGAATAGCAGCAAAATTATCTACACATGTAGAGCTAAATGCAACTACAGCTGCATCTAACTGCAAATTCATCCATCTGCACTTCTTTTTCTTTCATCCCATGTGCATCAATTACATTTTCTGCATTACAGTTGAAGTTGCACCACCATCTACTCTTTCTTCACTATTATTTAAAGTGAATTCACATCTTGATCAAGGATACAGCAACCTAAACTCCAAATGCGTCGATGGGCTGATTCTTGGTGCGTGGGAATTCCACCAGCCTGCATCGCAATTAAAACTCTATATATGCTGGGCTGATTGTGAAAGATAAATATAAGAACTTGAAAAAGCTGAGATATAAGATAACTTTCATCTAGTACAGAGGTTGCCCCCTTTTGTTTCACTTACTTCTTGCTATCCTCCAAATCCACTTCCTAAAGCATTATTCTCATGCCCTTGTAATCAATATCACATCATTGCGGAGAGTTAGCAATCCCATGTATGCAAAAAATTCAAGACATGCCGAAGAAGAAAAAAGAGTATTCAAGAACAACAATTTGAAAAGAACCAAACTTTCGAATACATAACTAGAAAATGAAGAAAAAGTGGGGAAATTAGAGGAAAGTTGAATAGGAATAATTCATATCAATACAAATCCATCACTTATTCACCACGCAACAGTGTATAAAAAAAGTTGGGAAATAGCAGGGAGACTGCATTAGCCTCTAAAGCTGGATGTATTCCTTACATGTGTTCTGCAAAAGAAAATTACACTAGTCAAACTCTGCCATATAAAATGAAATAAAGGAGGTAATAAATTCATCTGTACTCACATATTTTCCCTTGGCAAGAGCACTCAAGACTCACTAGGGACCTGTAAATAACAGACCTGAAGCTTGTCTTCTCCCGTCATATCTTCAATATATTGCTTAATCATTAGAGCAGATTCTTCAAGTTGAGGGCTCCTCCACAGTTCCATAATTTTTAATGAATAAATATCCCCGAAACTAGGAGGAATCTCTTCAAGCTTATGACATTCCCACAATTGTAATTTCTCAAGCACAGGAAAGGATTCCTCTCTAACCTCCCACTTAGCAAGAGTCACTAGCTGCAATGTCAAACATTTGAGATTCTGGAAGGTGTCATCCTCCCCCATATTCCATACTCCCCCCTCGATGATTGCGTCTTCAAGATACAACACTTCAAGGTTGGGCAGTCTTGCTATTGTTGATAGTGAATCGGATGTCAAAGGAAACTTACGCAAACACAATATTTTCAAACTCGAAGGGAAGTGAAAATCCCACAGCCGATTTGTCGCTACAGAGGGTGCACCATCATTTATATTTGAACTTTCAGAAGTTACTATGACCTTTTCTAGTTCATTTAGGAAGTCCAATTTCGGAAACCAATATCTTTCTGTTAAACAATCCCATGATTCCTTGAGATTAAAACGAAGCTCTTGAAGATTGGGAAATCTTTTGAAGATGTCCTCTCTGTCTTTCGAATAGGAAAGCTTGAGTCCCAGTACTAATCTCACGTTCTCTAACTTTGAGTTCTCTGCTATCAATATTGGCTCATCTGTATCCAAATCAAAGAAAGAACAATTATGTATCACCAACACTCTCAACTTTACAAGATTCCAAATTGTCGGTAGTAGTACCAACGGCGGTCCATCGTTATTCACCCACAGAGTTTCTAGATTCCAGAGATTTGAAAAAGACGAAGGGAGAGATTTAACTTCTGTCCGAATGTTTAGGTACCTCAAATGAACCAATGTACATATTCCATTCAGCAAAGAATCATTCACCTTGATAAAAGAGACGTACAGTATCAACACTCTAAGAAGCCTCAAGTGTCTTAGGTGACATATATCATAAAGACGGTTGTCCATCTCATGTCCATAAATCTCCAAAGAATAGAGGTGTTTACCAGAATACCTTTTCTTTTTTGAATCGAACAACACAAAATTGTTATGTCCTAAGTGCTCCTTATTATATATAATTGTCATGTGACGTGGCATCAAATTTGAAGAAGATGATGATGGATCATTTGAACTTATGAAGTCAAACAACTTTTCCTCTCTTGCTTTTATGGAACAAAAGTCATGCACAAGATCATGAATTCGGCAAGTTTGGTACTTACCTATTTCATTGAAAGAAATAACCAAGCTACTGGAGATTAAATTATCCAAATAAACCTCCACCACTTCTTCCACACTCTTCATCTCTATTTGTCTCAAATATCCCTCGGCAGGCCACAAAATTTTCAAATGATCGACTTGAATTTCCGCGTCCTTCGGATAACTTGCAAGGTAAATCAAGCACGGCTTTAAGTGATCTGGTAAATGGTCATAACTTAATTCTATAACCTTCATCACTTCCACTTCATTCTGGAAAATAAAGGAATTCAAACTATTTAGAACTTCAAGCCAAACAGGCTTTTTCTTTTCCTTCCCAGCAATGACTCCAGCGATCAGATCAACCACCAAAGGAAGCCCTTTACAATTTTGGACTATTTTTTTACCAACATCCAATAGTTCATCAGGGAAACTTTCTTTTCCAAAGACCCTTTTTTGTATTAACTCCAAACTTTCTTCTGGTCTTAGCAACCGAAGGTCAAGAGGATTACTGCGGCGTTGTGCATGCAAAGCCACTTTCTTTTCTCGAGTCGTCAAAATAATTCTACTTCCTTTATGAGCTTCAGGAAAAGGTCTTGTCAACTCATCCCATGTTGTATTATCCCACAAGTCATCTAAGACAATAAGGTACCTCTTCCCAAATAGTTGTTTCCGTAACTCATCAGCAACATCAATATTATCACTGAATTTCAAAGCTGAGGTAGTAACCTGATTAAAAATGTTCTCCAGCAACTTCTTCTCGTCATATTTTTTATCGACTGTACACCATGCACGGATGTCGAAGTGATTAGAAACTGACTTATCATTATACACTTTGTACGCCAAAGTAGTTTTACCCGAACCCGGCATGCCAGTGATCAAAATGACATCTAGCATTTTTTGTCCACCAGTGAGATTCCTAATTATCCAGTCTGTCTCCTCTTCAAAACCTACAATTATTTGCTCAGCTGATGATAACTTGCTTTCAACTAGCTTGTTGGGAGAGTTTACAACAATGAGGCTACAGTTCTTGGGAATTTTTTCAAGTAAATTGGAGACTTCTTTTTTGATAAGATTGATCTTTTCTATGGCAAAGGGAAGTGAGAAAATAAGATGTAAGAGACCATTATCTCGTGCAATAATTGAATCAATGACATCTTTTGCCTCATATGCCAAATCTAAAACATGTGCCCAGAGATCTTTATACAATTCTTGTCCAATATCCACGAAGAAAGATCTTATGAATTCTAGATCTTCTTTCACCCGTCCAATTTCTTCCTTTATCAAAACAATTGAATAAGCATTGGAATTGAGCAAATCATTTAAGTGTTTAAGTAGAAGATGCATGAAGAGGGATCCATCACTCATGGGAAAGCAGAGTTGAGATGAGTCTGGGGCTTTTAAGTAAATACATTTGAGATCTCCTTTCATGAGTTCAATATTTTCCATCAAGTCCAAAGTTTCATGGTTTTTTCCATTGGTACTCTCTTCATTTCTTGAATTCTCTTCTAAGTCGTGAACAAGAGTTGATACCTCCATGATAAGTTCTCCAACATGTGCCAAGAGATCAAACAATTTATCATGATGAATATACTCCTTCGGCATATCGGTAAGAATGATTAATAGGAACTCTATCATGACATGCATGTCTCGAGTCCTTGAAGTGCTAGCAGTAATAACATTTACCGTGTGGTCTTGTAGATGAATCAGATATCCTCTAAGAATTTCTGGAGAGGTTTCTAAGAGCTGCTGAATGAAGCGTCCAACTTTTGCTGACGTTGAAGCTTTCAAATTTGTAAAACATATTTGCATAACCTTCAACTGAGTTAGAATAATCTCCACGAATAGATGTGCTAGCTTGAAGAGTCGAGAATGTCCACCAATTCTGTTATGCCATAGGAAGAGTCCTACTCTCTCACCCATTAGTTGAAACTGAGGTAAGGCATATTCAACAATCTCATGCCCAACGCAACCATTCACTATCAACCTGTAGAAATCTATTATGTTGCCATATACATTCTGAAGAATCTCATATTCGGTCATGAATGGAGAAAGTTGTTCAGCACGATACTTGGAAAGATGATGGAGATTTAGGAGGAGGAAGTCCAGCTCCAATTTCAACTTTTCAGTTAGATCCACATCAACAGCTTTTTGATTTTTTTCATTGTTTAAGCTCTCTATGAAATCCAGAACATTGAGAGTGTCCTTGCGAAGGGTAGAAAATGACACCTGCCATAAGACCAAACATTATATCAAATTCTCACAAAGAAAGACAGTTAATTTTCTATATATTATGTTCTTAGAGTTTGAGCAACTGGTTATGTATCCAAAATAAGCATGTCAAGAAAATGGTTTACTATGCATATGTTCAACTGGTGTTTTCTTCCCCTTCAAATTACTGGATTATGCACTAAAAGGGGGATGGACGACTTAATGAAGATCTTTTCTAACCAATTGTCCGAGGAAAAGATGAATAGAGGTAACTGTCAAACATATAAACACAACCTCTTGAAAATTATAACTAACCAGGATTTATAAGCTTTATAATGTTTAGTTGTTTTTTGCTTTATTCTTACAACAAGAAGTTTATAACTCTCTCAATAAGTTCCTATTGTTTGTCATAAAATAGTGAATGCACATGTCTTTGACAGCAAAAACTTACTCGTACTCGGTATTTATGCCAAATCATACTAACTTAGAATGGTTAGGCGATTTAATAATGTAAGAATATATATTAAGTGAACGAAATTTATGTGCAGACACATGGTATGCATCTGTTGGTTTAGTATATAAAGTCACAATTAATCGGAAAGAAATAAAATAAAACAACAAGAAACAAAATTTATCCGATTCATGATATTAAGATAAAAAGTAGTATGTATGTCATGGACTTCAATTTCTTCAACCATAGGTTCCATTGATGAAGTATGAGGTGATAAAACAGAAGTAGAGGCGATTAAGCAAAGGAGGGAATAATCACAACATACTTCACGGATTTCAATGTCTTCAACTGCAGGTTCCTTTGTTGAAATGGGAGGAGTAAGTTTCTGCAAATAAACACCAATAGCATCAAGGTACGCTCCACAACGCCCGTGAAATCCCACAATAGCTCCACCTTCTCTTATCACAAGTGAAAATGGGGTTCCACCAGCCTCAGACCCAAATGGTCCATAATTCTTTGCATTAGTTATAAAACATAGAGATTTTATAACCGAATGGCTACCACAAAGTCCAAATGTCCCCTTGATGCCTGTTAAATATTCCAATAGAGTTGCCTCAATAACAACCTGAGATTATTGCAAATCACATGTCGGTTAAATAAGTAGCAGGGTCAGAAATTTTGACAAGAATTCAGAAAGGTGCAAGAATATCATACTAGGATTCGAGATCTGTGGCCTAAAGAAAATTTGGACACTTAGTTGAATCCTCTCAATGCAAAGGAAGCGGCAAAGTTAAATATGTAGCAACAGGTGCATACATATCTTTGACTTGAAAGATGGTTTTATTGTGGGGTCCAGGCCCTTAATTTAAGGAAGAAGTTTTCTTCCTTGCTTCAGTTTTCAATATAGGCAGCAATAGCCCACGTTTTCTTTATCTGTCAAAGAAAGTAGGCTGCAGAACATTGAAATGTCAAGTATGGGAGGCTCGTTTTTGCCTATAAAATGAGAGCTTCGGCTCTAATTTTTTATCATCAATCTCAGAGGAAAATATATCTGAGAGCTAGAAAGAAAGAGTGAGGTTTCACAGACAGGATATAAGAAAATAGTCTGTGAAGAAAATAGAGAGTGTGAACGATATTGTAGTGAGGTGAAATATCAAAAGAGGGTTATTTCTTTTGAGTATTGTAGTGGTCTTTGTAGTATTTTTACTCGGGCCTACAAAGTGTAAATTCCTTACTATAGTGATATCAGTTGCTCCTCTCGGGGTCGTGGTTTTTCCCTTATTCAGAAGGGTTTTCCACGTAAAAATCTTGGTGTCATTGTTACTCTTTTATTCTTGTTAATTACCGTATCTCGGTGCTACATTATTATTCCGCTTTTATTACCGTGAATATTATTTTGGTAGGGGGTTTATTCCCAACAACTGGTATCAGAGCTCAGGTTCTGCTCGTTCACTGAAATACTATTCACTGTCGGTAGTACTATACTTGGTGAAAAATAAAAATGTCCGGAGTAAAGTACGGGTAGCAACATTCAATGGAGATAACAGTTTCTCAACATGGCAAAGAAGGATGAGAGATCTGCTCATCCAACAAGGATTACACAAGGTTCTAGATGCTGATTCCAAAAAGCCTCATACCATGAAAGCTAAAGATTGGGCTGACTTGGATGAAAGAGCTGCTAGTGCAATCAGGTTGCACATATCAGATGATGTGGTAAATAACATCATTGATGAAGACACTGCAGGTGGAATTTGGACAAGGTTGGAAAGCCTATACATGTCCAAAACGCTGACAAATAAATTGTACCTGAAGAAGCAGTTATACGCCCTACATATGAGTGAAGGTACGAATTTTGTCACATTTAAATGTTTTTAACGGACTAATCACACACCTTGCCAACCTCGGAGTGAAAATCGAGGAAGAAGATAAAGCCATCTTGCTATTGAACTCGTTGCCATCTTCGTACAATAATTTGGCAACAACCATCTTGCACGGTAAGACTACTATTGAGTTGAAAGATGTCACATCGGCTCTTCTACTCAATGAGAAGATGAGAAAGAAGCCTGAAAATCAAGGATAGGCTCTCATCACAGAAGGTAGAGGCAGGAGTTATCAAAGGAGTTCGAGCAACTATGGTAGATCCGGAGCTCATAGGAAGTCAAAGAACCGATCTAAATCAAGAGCCAGAAATTGCTACAACTGTGATCAACCAGGTCACTTCAAAAGAGATTGCCCAAATCCAAGGAAAGGCAAAGGTGAAACCAGTGGCCAGAAAAATGACGACAACACAGCCGCCATGGTGCAAAATAATGATAATGTTGTCCTCTTTATAAATGAGGAAGAGGAATGTATGCACCTATCAGGTCCAGAGTCGGAATGGGTGGTTGACACAGCGGCATCTTACCATGCCACACCGGTAAGAGATCTTTTTTGCAGATATGTAGCAGGTGATTTCGGCACAGTGAGAATGGGTAACACAAGTTACTCAAAGATTGCGGGGATTGGTGACATTTGTATCAAGACAAATGTCGGATGCACATTGGTTCTAAAGGATGTGCGGCATGTACCTGATTTGCGGATGAACTTGATCTCGGGAATTGCTTTAGACCGAGATGGATACGAGAACTATTTTGCAAATCAAAAGTGGAGACTCACTAAGGGATCATTGGTGATTGCAAAGGGAGTTGCTCGCGGCACGTTGTACAGGACAAATGCAGAAATATGCCAAGGTGAATTGAACGCGGCACAAGATGAGATTTCTGCAGATTTGTGGCACAAAAGAATGGGTCATATGAGCGAAAAGGGATTGCAGATTCTTGCCAAGAAATCACTCATTTCTTATGCCAAAGATACAACGGTAAAACCTTGTGACTACTGTTTATTTGGTAAGCAGCATAGAGTCTCATTTCAGACATCGTCTGAAAGAAAATTGAATATACTTGATTTAGTATATTCTGATGTTTGCGGCCCAATGGAAATTGAATCAATGGGCGGTAACAAATATTTTGTTACTTTTATTGATGATGCTTCACGAAAATTATGGGTTTATATTTTGAAAACCAAAGATCAGGTGTTTCAAGTTTTCCAGAAGTTTCATGCTCTAGTAGAAAGGGAGATGGGTCGAAAGCTAAAGCGTCTCCGAAGTGACAATGGAGGTGAGTACACTTCAAGGGAATTTGAAGAGTACTGTTCAAGTCATGGGATCAGACATGAAAAGACAGTTCCTGGAACCCCACAACACAATGGCGTAGCCGAGAGGATGAACCGCACCATTGTGGAGAAGGTGAGAAGCATGCTCAGAATGGCTAAACTGCCTAAGTCATTCTAGGATGAAGTAGTTCAGACAGCCTGTTACCTGATCAATAGGAGCCCATCAGTTCCGTTGGCGTTTGAAATCCCAGAGAGAGTTTGGACCAACAAGGAGGTGTCCTATTCGCATCTGAAGGTGTTCGGTTGCAGAGCTTTTGCACATGTACCAAAAGAGCTGAGAACAAAGCTGGATGATAAATTTGTTCCCTGCATATTTATCGGATATGGAGATGAAGAGTTCGGGTACAGACTGTGGGATCCTGTAAAGAAGAAGGTCATCAGAAGCAGAGATGTAGTCTTCCGAGAAAGTGAAGTTGGAACTGCTGTTGATATGTCAGAAAAGGCGAAGAATGGTATAATTCCTAACCTTGTTACTATTCCTTCTACTTCTAACAATCCCACAAGTGCAGAAAGTACGACCGACGAGGTTGCCGAGTAGGGGGAGCAACCTGGTGAGGTTATTGAGCAGGGGGAGCAACTTGATGAAGGTGTCGAGGAAGTGGAGCACCCCACTCAGGGAGAAGAACAACCTCAACCTCTGAGGAGATCAGAGAGGCCAAGGGTAGAGTCATACAGGTACCCTTCCACAGAGTATGTCCTCATCAGTGATAAGGGAGAGCCAGAAAGTCTTAAGGAGGTGTTGTCCCATCCAGAAAAGAACCAGTGGATGAAAGCTATGCAAGAAGAGATGGAATCTCTACAGAAAAATGGCACATACAAGCTGGTTGAACTTCCAAAGGGTAAAAGACCACTCAAATGCAAATGGCTCTTTAAACTCAAGAAAGATGGAAATGGCAAGCTGGTCAGATACAAAGCTCGATTGGTGGTTAAAGGCTTCGAACAAAAGAAAGGTATTGATTTTGACGAAATTTTCTCACCTGTTGTCAAAATGACTTCTATTCGAACAATTTTGAGCTTAGCAGCTAGCCTAGATCTTGAAGTGGAGCAGTTGGATGTGAAAACTGCATTTCTTTATGAAGATTTGGAAGAGGAGATTTATATGGAGCAGCCAGAAGGATTTGAAGTAGCTGGAAAGAAACACATGGTGTGCAAATTGAATAAGAGTCTTTATGGATTGAAGCAGACACCAAAACAGTGGTACATGAAGTTTGACTCATTCATGAATAGTAAAACATACCTAAAGAGACCTATTTTGATCCATGTGTATACTTCAAAAGATTTTCTGAGAATAACTTTATTATATTGTTGTTGTATGTGGATGACATGTTAATTGTAGGAAAAGACAAGGGGTTGATAGCAAAGTTGAAAGGAGATTTGTCCAAGTCATTTGATATGAAGGACTTGGGCCCAGCACAACAAATTCTAGGGATGAAGATAGTTCGAGAGAGAACAAGTAGAAAATTGTGGCTATCTCAGGAGAAGTACATTGAACGTGTACTAGAACGCTTCAACATGAAGAATGTTAAGCCAGTCAGCACACCTCTTGCTGGTCATCTAAAGTTGAGTAAGAAGATGTGTCCTACAACAGTGGAGGAGAAAGGGAACATGGCTAAAGTTCCTTATTCTTCAGCAGTCGGAAGCTTAATGTATGCAATGGTATGCACTAGACCTGATATTGCTCACGCAGTTGGTGTTGTCAGCAGGTTTCTTGAAAATCCTGGAAAGGAACATTGGGAAGCAGTCAAGTGGATACTCAGGTACCTGAGAGGTACCACAGGAGATTGTTTGTGCTTTGGAGGATCTGATCCAATCTTGAAGGGCTATACAGATGCTGATATGGCAGGTGACATTGATAATAGAAAATCCACTACTGGATATTTGTTTACATTTTCAGGGGGAGCTATATCATGGCAGTCTAAGTTGCAGAAGTGTGTTGCACTTTCAACAACTGAAGCAGAGTACATTGCCGCTACAGAAACTGGCAAGGAGATGATATGGCTCAAACGGTTCCTTCAAGAGCTTGGATTGCATCAGAAGGAGTATGTCGTCTATTGTGACAGTCAAAGTACAATAGACCTTAGCAAGAACTCTATGTACCATGCAAGGACCAAGCACATAGATGTGAGATATCATTGGATTCGTGAGCAGGTGGTGAACGAATCTTTACAGGTCAAAAAGATTCACACAAGCAAAAATCCTGTGAATATGCTAACCAAAGTGGTACCAAGAGACAAGTTTGAGCTATGCAAAGAACTTGTCCGCATACGCTCAAACTAGAAACTGCGGTGTTATCCCCTTCAGGTAAATGAGACTGGAGGGGGAGATTTGTGGGGTCCAGCCCCTTAATTTAAGGAAGAAGTTTTCTTCCTTGCTTCAGTTTTCAATATAGGCAGCAGCAGCCCACGTTTTCTTTATCTGTCAAAGAAAGTAGGCTACAGAACATTGAAATGTCAAGTATGGGAGGCTCGTTTTTGCCTATAAAATGAGAGCTTCGGCTCTCATTTTTTATCATCAATCTCAGAGGAAAATATATCTTAGAGCTAGAAAGAAAGAGTGATGTTTCACAGACAGGATATAAGAAAATAGTCTGTGAAGAAAATAGAGAGTGGGAACGATATTGTAGTGAGGTGAAATATCAAAAGAGGGTTATTTCTTTTGAGTATTGTAGTGGTCTTTGTAGTATTTTTACTCGGGCCTACAAAGTGTAAATTCCTTATTATAGTGATATCAGTTGCTCCTCTCGGGGTCGTGGTTTTTCCCTTATTCAGAAGGGTTTTCCACGTAAAAATCTTGGTGTCATTGTTACTCTTTTATTCTTGTTAATTACCGTATCTCGGTGCTACATTATTATTCCGCTTTTATTACCGTGAATATTATTTTGGTAGGTGGTTTATTCCCAACATTTATAATATACAGTTTATGTTGTGTACACTGAAAATGACGCAAAAAGTTGCTACACTGCCAAGTTAAGTTGATCCATAACATGTGATTTTTCATATCAAGAGCCTTATAAGGTAATTGAAGGTTGTAAGATAAATGAATAATTTAAGCTCATTGCGATGGCATGACACAAATTTAACTTGAGAAGAACGTGCCAATCATGAGAAATTAATATGTCAACCATAATTTTTTTGGACTTACCTTGTCTCTTCGACCTCCGTCCCCACCAAACTTTGGTGAGTCGATGGTAGTACCTTGTTCAGTAACGGTTCTGAACATGATGGAGTCTATACAATCTCCATGAGTAATCAATATTTCTTTAATGGGACTTTTCAGCATGTAATTCCATTGTAATCCACCAGTGCCTCCCCGTGGCTCCATCAATATTGAATCTGCTTGATCGTAACTCACTTGATTTCCCTTCTCGTACATAACAAATCAATGGCTCCATTATCAAATTTTATCCCTATATTGGTAGTATTATTTTGCAGTGGAAAAAAAAAAGAACAAATATAGATACAATCATGTAAAAGAAAAGAAGGCAAGGTACCGTTATTGGCGATATGCTTTGACTTTTTGTTATTTTCCCTTTCTCTTAATATTTCTTATGATCATCTGATCCTGATCATTCTTTTTCTTTTTTAAGTTATTCATTCAATATATATAAGGAGTTAAAAGAGTAACATAACTCATTAGCTTTAAGAAAGGGATCTGTGCTTGTGTGTAAGTATGAGGTGAAGTAAAGGAGGTAGAGGTGAATAAGCAGAAGAGGAAATAATCAGAACATATATGAGAAATAGTTAATTTATCCGCATTTGCACGGTCACAAAAAATTACCATAGTGACCATTTTATAAATTAGCCATAAATAAAAAGGAGAAATATCATAAATACTTAAACTAATTTTTCATATATAAAAAGTATATCTATCTATTAATAAAACTTACAAATATCATAAAACAATAACGCTCTTCTTCTTGGAATATGTTACAACTTCTTATCTTTTTAAATCTAGCATTTAATCACGCCGTGTCTCTTGGTTTTCATCTCTATATTTCCTTATTGCCCAATGAACACTAAGATTCAAAGGTTAGAGGATCAATTTAGGGAGAGGAAAAGAGGCATAACCTCAAAAATTAACATATTGGAACCAAAAAGAAAAATGATAAAGGATCATTGACACATGGCATCTAATCATATGACAGATTGTTTAAAATTATTGCATAATATAGTTGTCCCGTTACTTCGCCTGTTGGAAGCAATGTTGTATCCACCAACGAGGGTTTAACAAAACTTGAAGGAAATTTGATTTTGAAGAATATTATTTATGTGTCTGGCTTAACGTGCAATTTGATATCTATGTCGCAATTGATGGATCACTCAGATTGTTTTCCTACGCATTAAACTTTTATGTGTTATACATGGTATCACCTCGATGTTGATTGGAGCGTGTGAACGAAGAGATGGACTCTACTATTTTTAGAACAAGTCAAGGGTGTGTGCGCTGAAGATAGGTGGTGTTGACTCGTTGGATCTTTGGTACAAGCATTTGGGACATCCTTCTCTACAAGTGACCAAATTTATTTTGTTGTAGATTTTCAGAAAAATTTTAACGTTTTGAATAAGAGTTGTGATGTGTCTCATCGGGCAAAACAAAAGAGAGAAAAATTTCCTTTGAGTAGTTTTATAGTTTCTAGCATTTGTGAATTAATTCATTGTGCTTTATGAGGACCTTAACGAATGACTTCGTCAAGTAGCCAAATTGTGAAGAAATTTTTGCTATGATAGAGATACAATTCAATAAGCGAGTTAAAATTTCTAGAGCAATAATGGTTAGAGTTTACTTGTATGAAAAATTATTTTCTGGAGTGCGGGGTTATTATCAAACTTCATGTACAAGAATTCCTCAGCAGAATGGAAGAGTGAAAAGAAAACATCATCACATATTGAATGTAGCACGGGCCTTGCATTTTCAAGGTAATTTACCTATAGAGTTTTAGGGGAATGTATTTGACGGCATGTCATTTGATTAATCGAACATCGTTCTTAACTTTGGACGGAAAAATCCCTTATGAGCACAATGTACGGTCAATCCGTTTGTATGATTATGTTACTAATATGATCCAAATATTGACTCTATTTTGGCCTTTATCCATTTCACGACATCATACAATGTACGCCCTATCCCTTAGCATACTATGTAAATTGAGATAAATTTTTAGCTGATAGGTTACAAGTACTTTGGTCATAAGTACTTTACTTTATGTTTTGATGATCTAACAAACTTACCATCCAGAACCAGATAAGGAACTTGTTACACATTTACAAGACCTTAAGATCACCAAGTTCCAGGTTGGGATCCATCATAGGATATAACTCAACTCTTCAGAGTGGAAGGAACAGCTGAGGGAACAGGTCCCTACCAGTTTCCGAAGAGACTGTACGAAATCAACTCTCCAGCTGGAAAGTTGCTGCCTGCACACGCTACTGTATAGGAATAATGCAACCGTCAACTTTATATGGAAGGTTTTTTACCTACATTGCTTACATCATTGTAAGTAATGTCACACATGTATAAATACAATCAAGGAAGGTAAAACAACTTACTTTATGAGAGAAAAAGATAAGGAATCTGATACAATTAAGTTCCCTTGCATTCAGAATAACGAGTCAGATGTTTGGTTCAATTCTCAATGAAATCAGATAAGGAAACAACAGAGGGCCAGATAGGGATCAGTTCCCCTTGTCGTTGTACAATTAACTCTACAGTTGTAAAAGCTGTTGCACTGTACCGTCTGGTAGGTTGTTGCCTCTACCGTCTGGTAGCAGCACAACTGTAGCTTGCTAAGGCCAAACTAAAGGGCACTTTATAACATCATCCTTGATGACATCACACACATATATTATCAACATAAGGCATGGGATTTCATCTCTCCAATACTTGCAAAAATCAAAAGAAAATATTCTCTCAAGTGTTAGCCACAACCTCTCTCAAGAACAAAGCTGCTGCAACCTCAAGGACCAGATCTAAAGATTGAAGATATCTTAAGTCCTTAGGTTTGTTGAGTTTTTATTATTCATTTGTAACTCCTACTTATCTTAGTTAGAAGCATTGTGTAGGAAACCCTTTGTAAATCATAAACCCGAGTGTTTGTGTCTTGGCTAGAGTTAGTCGAGTTGTGAAGTTTTTATAATAGAGTTATTACAAAGTGACTTGTAATAGTGTTGTTACAAGTTAGTGAGTGATTAAGTCTTTGTAATAGAGTTATTACAAAGTGACTTGTAATAGTGTAGTTACAAGTTAGTGAGGGATTAAGAGGTTAATTCCTAGGTTACAATAGGTTGTAATCTAAAGATTGCTCAGTAGTAAAGTTGAAATCCTACAAGGGTAGGTCGTGGTTTTTAATCCCGTTGAGCTAGGAGTTTTTCACGTAAAATTCCTCTGTGTTCGTTACTTACTACCGATTTACTATGGGAACAATTAGAGCCTGATTCCCTCTACTGTTTGGTTTTACAGTCTGTTGCTTAAATTGGGAACTGATAGAGAACCCGATTATCTATACAGTTCGGTGGACGCTTAGTTGGCACAACAAAGAAATTTTCTTGCAGCGATTACTACGACGTACGAACTGGGGACTTCCTCTGAAACCATGAAATATGAAAAGTGGAGAGAGGCAATGAAGCAAGAAATACAAACGTTGGTGAATAATGGGACATGGGTGATAGAAGATTTTCCTCCTAATAAAAAACTCTTAGTTGTAGGTAGGTTTACCGGATAAAATACAACTTACATAGAACGGTTGAATGACACAAATCTCGTCTAGTTATTTTTTGGAATCATCAAGTAGAAAAGATTGACTATACTGAAACATTTGCTCCTGTGGCAACGATGGTGATTGCCCGAGCATTCCTGGCAATTGCAGCAGTGAAAAACTGGGAGCTCCACATGCATAATGCCTTCCTGCACGGGGATCTTCACGAGGATATATACATGAAACTACCTCCTGGGTTTCATGTTGCGAGTCTAGAGAAGCTATGCAAACTTAAAAAATTTCTTAATGGGTTGAAACAAGCGTCAATGTGTTTGTTTGTTAAGTTATCAATGACTTTAGGAGATTATGGATTAGAACACTCCTATTCTGATTACCCCCTTTTTACTCCGTAAAGGAGTGAAATGCGAATAAATGACCTTGTGTATGTCGATGATTTTATTATTTCTGGCAATAGACCTGTGGCTATCCGCAATTTAAAGATATATCTTGTGAATATTTTCACATGAATTTAGGTAAATTGAAATATTTTTCGAGTTTTTCGGAAACTCCAATGGAATTCTTTTGAGACAACATAAATATGCCTTGGAAATTACCTCAGAGGTTGGATTATTGGTTTCTAAGCATGTGGGAACGCCTTTAGAGCAGAATCATCGGCTAGCGTCGGCACAAGGACGGGTTTTTGATGACTCAGAACGTTATCGTCATTTGGTAGGATGACTCATCTATCTTTGCTTCCCACGGCTAGATTTATCCTATTGCATTTACATTTTAACCCAATTCATGCAACAACCGAAAGAAAAGCATTGGCAAGGAGCATTGCGGGTTGTACTCTACTTGAAGGGGAATGCAGGACAAGGCATTTTGTTTAGTAAATGTGATTTGCATCTCTATGGATGGTGCGACTCTGATTGGACATGTTGTCCTTTGACTCATTGCTCACTCACAGGTTGGTTTGTCACTTTAGGTGACTCACCGATATTTTGAAAGTCTAAGAAGCAACATAACGTGTCTACGATCATTGGTAGAAGCCGAATATCATTCTATGGCGATGACGATTTGTGAGCTGAAATGGCTAAATGAAATTTTGTCTAGTCAAGGAGTGAATTGAAATTCTCCTATTCGTCTTCTTTGTGACAGTCAAGCAGCATTGCACACATACAAGAATTCAGTCTTTCAAGAAAGAACCAAACATATTGAAGTGGATTGTTATTTTATTCATGGCAAATAATAAATGAAAATATTTGTACCAACTTTGTGTATTCACATGAGCAATTGACATATTCTTTACGAAGGCATTGGAAAAATCTCAATATGTTTCTGTCTTATGCAAGTTGGATTCGCATATGCCAACTTGACGAAGGGTATTACGCGTGTATGTATTGTATACATTTTATGAAGTTGAAGCATCGATGGTCCACAGTGTAACTAGAGGCGAAGCACCGGTGTCCATATGATGAGTAGGATGTGACTACGGGATGTGATGAGAAGAGTTTTCTTGAGATGTGAAAAGGATTATTGGATTATTGACAAGAGGGGTTGCTCTAATGGTAAGCAACCTCCACTTCCAACCAAGAGGTTGTGAGTTCGAGTCTCCCTAAGGGCAAGGTGGGAAGTTCTTGGAGGGAAGGATGTCGGGGGTCTATTTGGAAACAGCCTCTCTACCCCAGGGTAGGGGTAAGGTCTGCGTACACACTACCCTCCCCAGACCCCACTAAGTGGGATTATACTAGGTGGTTGTGGTTGTTGTTGTTGTTGTTGTAGGACTAGGATTTACTATTTGTATATATATTCTTGTTACTCAATAGATGAAGGCAAGGCTTTTCTCTTCCTTTCTGATTGAAACTCGGTCCATATTTTGGCAACAACTATTACTCCCTCTGTTCCAGTTTATGTGAATCTATTTTCTTTTTGGTCCGTTCCAAAAAGAATGACCCCTTTCTAAATTTAGAAATAATTTAGCTTAAACTTACAATTCTATCCTTAATGAGAAACTTTTATAACCACACAAATACGAGCTCATTTTTAACTTGTTTAGGACCACAAATTCCAAAAGTCTTTATTTTTTGTTAAACCCCGTGCCCAGTCAAACGGGTTCATATAAATTGGAACGGAGGGAGTAAAAAGCATTGAAGTTTTAAATTTGAACAACAACAACCCATTGTAATCCCAGAAGTGGGGAAGTTTTAAATTTGAAAATTAAATTTTACAGTATTGCTATTTGTATATATTTGTTGTTGTTGCAAACAATTGAAAATATCTTATACCTAAATTTTGAGGGAGGTTGGTGAAGATTCGAATTGATTTTGGTTGGAATTTTAGGTTGAAACTCGAAGAAGAAGATATAAATAAATTGTATATATTTTGTATGTCGGTTGCATAAACAACATACAATATATACAACTAACATAATTTTATACAAGTTGTATGCATATATAGTTTTTTACGTACAACAAAAGGGTTGTATTCAAATTGTATATAATTGTAGCTTTTGACTGAAATTACTGTTGAGAGCCCCATTATCATCAATTCAAAGGCTATATAGTCGTAATAAATATGACTATACATATTGTATGGCATACCTCAAAGTTGAATTCTTCCCCTTTCTCTCTTTCTCCTTCAATTTCTTTTCCTCTATGCATGATCCTAATTTTCCCTTTTCTTCCTTCAAGTTCTCAAGATCTGATCTGATGTATAAAATAGACATAAAACCTAATCAGGAGAAAGAATAGAATGAAACTGAAGAAAAGAAGCATGAAAAAGCCATAGCAGAAAACATGATTGGCTAAGATCATGGTTGACTAACCTTTTTAATTGATGTTGAAGATGAAAAATACTCCTCTCTATTTTTGTGTATGTATAAATGTATGAATTCTGCCCTTTTCAACAAACCAACTACTTAGAGATAATAACAAGTTGAAAATTCGAAATAGGATAAGGGCATTGATGTTAGGTAGAAATTGGTTGGACGCCAATATTAAAATAGTCTTAGAGTTGTTTGACTAAGCTCTGGTCACGCTGACTTATAAACACTTTTTGGTTTATTTATGCGTTTGGCAAAATTGAAAGTGCTTATAAGCCAAAAATAAGCCAAAAGTCATAAGTTGGTCTCCCCAACTTATCAAATTTCAGCTTATAAGCACTTTAGGTTCGACCAAAAATTTACTATTTTATCCCTAAAATACTTATTTTTAAAACAAAACTCTTCGTATACCCAGTTCTTCAGCTGCTTATTATTAATTTCAACACTTTTATCCAAACACGTAACTGCTTATTTTTAAATCAGTTTCAGCACTTAAAAATGCTTTTCAGCACCTAATGCTTATCAGCTACTCTAAATCAGCTAAGCCAAACGGGCTCTTAGTTTCTTTAAGTTTATTAGAAGTGAGCACTATTGATATTTTTACTCTTTCATACATCGGTGTTTGACTTGTTACCGATTTCAAAAAAAAGGTAAGGCTTTGGAAATTTGCAGTCTAAAATAAACCATAAATATTTGTGTAGCTTTTATAAATTAATTCATTAAAGATAAAGTAGAAATATTAGAGATAGATTGTTTGTACATAAGAAAAAATGACATCTTTTTTGGGAGTAATTGAAAAAGAAAGAGTCTCACATAAAATGAGACGGAGAGAGTAACAAACTCTGGTTGTAAAATCTAGTGGGAACTATTCATAGTTAGAAGTGCAATTTTTAGAGTTTCTGCTGTTTTGGTCTTTTTCTTGTGACTAGTGTTGTATTTTCTGGTGTAATTTTTATTATTTTGTCCTATTGTTTATGTATAGTGCAGTCTTTGGTGCTCCAATTTTTGGAATTCGACAGGACTTTCCTAATGTTTCTACTTAAATCTTCTCTTATCAAAGTTAATTTCAGCTATCTAACAAATAGAACTTTTTAGATATTTTGACAGTCACCAAACATGCTCAATTTTCGAAAACCTAAAGCAATAAAACAACAGGAATATAAGCATATAACGTTTAGCCAGAAAAAGTGTTGGCCTCATATTAAAGAGGAAAAGAAATTGTAGGTGTGAAAATGCTGAAAATTATCAGTGTGAATACAAAGAAAACAGTAGGAAAAAATAAAGAAAAAGAATCACAGATTGATAACAACGTAACAGTGACACCAACTGGCAAAAATATCTGATCGCATTTCAGATAAAAACGTTGTAGCTAACAAACTAAGTGGGCGTTTGGACATAAGAATTATAAAATTCCAAAAAAAAGGGGGAAAACATTTCAAGTGAATATGGTATTTGAAAATTAGAGTTGTGTTTGGATATGAATATAATTTTGGGTTGTTTTTGAAGTTTTGTGAGTGATCTGAGTGAAAATTTTGAAAAATAGTTTTTTGGAGTTTTTCAAATTTTCGAAAAACTTCAAAATGCATCTTCAAGTGAAAATTGGAAATTTTATTAATAAACGCTGATTTCGAAAAAAAAGAAAAAATTTCTTATGTGCAAACAGACTCTAAAGAAGCAAAAAATCGAAGTAAAAATAGTACTAAGTCTTACCAAATCAAAATGCAAAAATTCCAAATGATATTTTCAACAGTTGATGATCCGATGGATAAAATAAAGGGTAGCCCGATACGCAAAGCATCCCGCATTCTGTGACTACTTGCTATATTTGTTGCTATACTTCGTAGATGTGGTGGAACCATTTTAAAGGGAAAATGCATAAGTACCCCCATCTTATGACCGAAGTTCCAACTACATCTTTTTTTCGGGGGTCTTATTATCCCTTGAACTATTTTAAAATGAAATTATTACCTCCTAAATGCTTATGTGGCAAAGTGAGTGTATTTCACTCTCTTTAAGAGAGGGAGCAACAAAAACAAATATTAAAATTTTATTTTTAATATACCTTTTATTAAATATATACAGGTTTTTAGTTTTTCTTTTCCTTTCTACCTCTTTTTTAATTTCTTTTCTTCCTCCACCCGACTAGCAACATGGCCAATGTCACCCCCATGTTTCAACCCCCAAATTTCTCCGCCACTACCACAAGGCGTATATAGCAACCACCCTCTCCCTTACTCAGGGGCGG
This sequence comes from Nicotiana tabacum, assembly GCF_000715075.1. Taxonomy (NCBI): domain Eukaryota; kingdom Viridiplantae; phylum Streptophyta; class Magnoliopsida; order Solanales; family Solanaceae; genus Nicotiana; species Nicotiana tabacum. Next base: position 5,888,418 of record NC_134082.1, on the reverse strand, counting down.
AGCTACGTATTAAATTTAGGTGTTTCAACACCCATCTCCCTCACTCAGGGGCGGAGCTACGTACTAAATTTAGGTGTTTCAGCACCCATTAAACTTTACATAGCATAGGTATAGTTATATAAGAAATTTGAGGCCTCTAATATAAAAAGAAAAGAAAGCACATATCAACCAAAAACGCTAATGGGTGCTTTGGTCATCAAGGGGTAGTCGTTGATTTCAAGAAGGTAGGGGTCGGGAGTTTGAACCACATTGATTACAGTTTACCCGTTTTTTTTTAAAAAAATTAAGCACCCAGGAACATAAATTCCTGCAGGATCCGCCACTGCCCTTACTGCCATAATCCACCAAGAGGCCACCCTACAACCAATTTCAAAATTAACAGTAAGCCATCAAAACACCATTGAAGCACCAAGTTGAAGATAGCGTAACTTGGTTTTTTAAGAAGACAAAATTGTTTAAATAACTCAGTAATTGCAGATTCATTCTAAATGATTTAAAAAGTAAACAAATTTGGGAAATTCATTAGTTGTAGAAAATTTTCCTATTATCGGTCCATAAATTTGCAAGAAAAATAACCAGGTTGTGCTGGAAATCCATCGCTGGAAAGTTTTCCGACCATCGAAACCCATTTTTTCAGGCCAAATTTTGCAGAACTTTCATCAGCAGGTCCACCATATTTAACAGCAGATCCCATTTATGATTATATTCTTCTTGCATAACCACAAACTAAACAATAATTTCAGATTTGATAAATAAAAAAGAAAAATGAAAGAAAAAAGAAAATGTGGAATGGATTTTGTGGGAATGGGGGTGGTCACGTCTTGGAAGAAGGTAATTGGAGGAAGAGAAAGAAAAGAAAAAGAAAGAAAAAAAGAATAGAATAATAAAACAAAAAATAAGGGAAAGAATAAAAAAAACTTCTTAATGAAATGTAGATGGCGCGTGGCTTCAATCAACATATGATATAGTTGTGGCATTTCAAAGGTGTAACGATTCTGTTTTAAAATAGTTCAAGGGGTAATAGGACCTTGAAAAGGAAAAATGTATAGTTGGTACTTAGGTCATAGGTCGGGGTACTTATGCAATTTTCCCAACCAATTTCTTTACTCTAGAAGTGAAAAAAAGTTGTATTCATTTTTGTTAGCTTTTCTATTTTGTGTGGTCCTATCCTTCAAGAAGTTAGAGATGCTTTCCATAGCTTTTGCTGGGGATAATGGTTGGAGATCAGAGACTGCCCCTTTAGCGACGAGGCTCTGTTGGCCAATGCGATCCCTTTGGATGCTTAATGTTGAAGTTATAGATGAAATCCAGAACATTGAGAGTGTCCTTACGAAGAGTAGAAAATGACACCTGCCAAAAGACCAAACATTATATCAAATTCTCACAAAGAAAGATAGTTGATTCTTTATACATTATGTTCTTAGAGTTTGAGTAACCGGTTATTTATCCAAAATAAGCATGTCAAGAAAATGGTTTACTACGCATATGCTCAACTACATTAAAAGAATATATTCACTTTGTGTCCAACCCCCCACCACAAGGGGGGGGGGGGGGGATGGACGATTAAGTGAAGATTTATCCTAACCATTCCAAGGAAGAGATGAATAGAGGTAACTGTCAAACATATAAACACAACCTCTTGAAAATCATAACTAACCAGGATTGATAAGCTTTATAACGCTTAGTTATTTTTTTTCTTTATTCTTACAACAAAAAGTTTATAATTCTATCAATAAGTTCCTATTCTTTGTTATAAAATAGTGAATGCACATGTCGGTGACATAAAAACTTGCTCATACTCGGTATTTATATCAAATCATACTAACTTATAATGGTTAAGTGATTTAATAACGTAAGAATATATATTAAGTGAAAGAAATTTAAGTGCAGACACAAGGCATGCATCTGTTGGTTTAGTATATTAAGTCACAATTAATCGGAGAGAAATAAAATAAAACAAACAAGAAACGAAATTTATCTGATTCATGATATTAAGAGAAAAATAATATAGACGTCATGGATTTCAATTTCTTCAACCATAGGTTCATTTTCCTCAATTGTTTTAGCTTCAAGTTCATTTGATGAAGTATGAGGTGAAGAAACGGAAGTAGAGGTGATTAAGCGAAGGAGGGAATTATCACAACATATGTCACGGATTTCAATGTCTTCAACCATAGGTTCCTTTGCTGAAGTGGGAGGAGCAAGTTTCTGCAAATAGACACCAATAGCATCAAGGAACAACCCAGAACGCCCGTGAAATCCCACAATAGCTACACCTTCTTTCATCACAAGTGAAAATGGGTTTCCACCGGCCTCACACCCAAATGGTCCATAATTCTTTGCATTAGTTATAAAACATAGAGATTTTATAACCGAACGACCATAATGACGTCCAAATGTCCCCTTGATGCCTGTTAAATATTCTAATGGAGTTTTCTTAATAACAACCTGAGATTATAGCAAATCACATAAATAAGTAGTTGGGTCAGGAATTTTGACAAGAATTCAGAAAATTGCAAGAATGTCATATTAGGATTCGAAATATGTGACCTAAAGCAAATTTGACACTTAGTTGAATCCTCTCAATGCAAAGGAAGCGGAAAACTTAAAATATAAAGCAACATGTGCATTCATATCTTTGACTTGAAAGACGCTTATATAACTATAGATTTTAAGTTATGTACATTGGAAATGCAAAAAGTTGCTACACTATCATATTAAGTTGACCTATAACGTGATTTTTCAAATCAATAGCCTGATAAGGTAACTTGAAGGTTGTAAGATAAATGAATAACCTGCTATAACTGGTTTAATTATCTTAATAATTAATTTTTTTACATAATTTAAGCTCATTGCTATGACATGAGACAAATTTAACTTGAGAAGAACGTTCCAATCATGAGAAATAAATATGTCTGACCACAATTTTTTTAAACTTACCTTGTCTCTTCGACCTCCATTCCCACCAAACTTGGGTGAGTCGGTGGAAGTACCTTGTTCAGTAACGGTTCTAAACATGATGGAGTGTATAAAATCTCCATGAACAATCAATATTTCTTTAATGGGACTTTTCAGCTTGTAATTCCATTCTGATCCACCAGTGCCTCCCCATGGCTCCACCAATACTGAGTCCGCTTGATCGTAACTCACTTGATTTCCGTTCACATACATAACAAATCAATGGCTCCATTATCAAATTTTTATCCCTATATTGGTAGTATTATTTTGCAGTGAAAAAAAAACAGAATGAATATAGGCACAATCATGTAAAAGAAGAGAAGGCAAGGTACCACTGTTGGTGTCTTTATGATTTGTAGTACATAGCTAAACTTAAAAAAGTTACTTCTCATAGTGTTAATATTTTTACAAAGTAGTAATACATAAAATAATGAACAACTTATATGCGAAACGAAATATATAAGAATTATGCCAGGCCTTATTCACCCATTTAACTGCCTTTGATTCTTTTAAAGTTTTATTATTTATTATTTGGAATGGGGTTATGATCACTTGCTATTTAGGCTTAATGTGGTATATAATCCGTCTAACATATTTCGATCATTACAGAGCAATCAAAATATCATAAAATGAAACAAATACAAAAAAACACTATCTATAAGAAAATACTAGATACGATAAAATGGTTATATAACTTTTAATGGGCCTTGTGGTAATATAAGTTTGAAGTTAGAGGCTTCCCAGTTTTAGTATAGCGTGATGATATGATACACTAAAAAGGGATGAATAACTTAGTGAAGGATTTTTTAAACCATTTTTCCGAGGAAGAGATGAATAGAGGTGACTGTCAAATACATAAAAGAACAACCTCTAACACTATAGTTAACCAGGATTGATATGTTTTATGATGTTTACATTGTTTTTTCTTTTATTCTTTCAGTTATGGGTTGTTATTTGGGACCTAGCCAAATAAATAAAGTAAAATAAAATATAAAAAAGAGAAAAATATTGATTGGATGGATTTGTGGCTGGGTGGTAGAACCAAATTGCAAGATATGCAAATTGAAAAATTGGTTGAAGTTGTCGGATACCAATCAATTTTGATTGGTTAAACTATCAACTCTTCGTGCTATAAATAGAGGCCCTCGTTCCTCATTTCAGACACCAAAAATCAGAGAGCGCAATAGAGCGTAGAGAGAGTAATTCACAGATTGTAGTCTGTGAGATAAATAGTGAGTGTGAGTAATATTATAGTGAGATGTTTAAAATAAAGAGTATTATTTCTTTCAAAGGTGTAGTAGTCTCTTGACACTACTAAGTTGTAATATTATAGTGAAAATATTGCTCCGCTAGGGTATTGTATTTTACCCCGTTAAAAGATTTGGTGTCGTTGTTACTCTCTTGTGTTATTGTTATTTACCGTGGATATTATTCCTGGGCGGGATATTTTATTTTTTATCCCAACAATGTGGTATCAGAGCCATGGCGAATAATGGTCCGCTATCTTTCCAGTATCCCCGGCTCACAAAAGATAATTATGAGAAATGGTGTCTACGCATGAAAGCCATTCTTGGCTCCCAGGATGTGTGGGAAATCGTAGATAGAGGGTATACAAAACCCGATAATGAGGAAGCTCTGCCTCAAAATGAAAAAGATGTTTTGGCAAAGACAAGGAAGAAGGATCAACAAGCCCTAATGTTCATCCACCAATGTCTGGATGATGCCACGTTTGAGAAGGTGACGGATGCTACCACCTCAAAGGAAGCTTGGGAGATTTTACAAAATTCTCTCCAAGGAGTTAACAAGGTGAGGAAGGTAAAACTTCAAACTCTAAGGGCTGATTTTGAAGTTTTAAAAATGAAAGAATCCGAATGCATTTCGGATTATTGTTCAAAAGTGAAGGCTGTTGTAAATCAGTTAAGAAGATATGGGGAGGACATAAAAAATGTCCGTGTGGTAGAAAAGATCCTTCGCACTTTAACACCTAAATTCGATTTTGTGGTGTGTGTTATTGAAGAGTCTAAAGATTTAGACTCTATGACGGTGGAGCAATTGGAGGGTTCTTTACAAGCCCATGAAGAAAAGATCAAGAGGAGACAAGAAGTGTCATTGGAGCAACTTCTTAAAACTCAGGCATCCATTAAGGATTATGGAGGTGAAAAACGCTATCGAGGAAATAACCGAGGAGGAGGCCGTGGTGGTCATGGAAGAGGAAGAAGTAATGGTAACAACTTCAACAATGAAGTTAAAATCCACCATACATTCAGAGGTCGTGGTCCTGAATAAAGAGACGGAAGAGGACGCAGCTACTATCAAGAAAATAATGGACAAAGGTATGACAAATCAAAAATTGAGTGTTATAATTGTCATAAATTTGGCCATTTCTTTTGGGAATGTCGTAGCAATGTTGAAGAAAAAGCTAAACCTTGTTGATGACAAGAAAGAAGAAGTTGAGTCAACGCTGTTGATGGCACTCAAGGAAGAAGACAAGGATGATTGCAGCTCGTGGTATTTGGACAATGGAGCAAGCAATCATATGTGTGGATGCAAAGAGAAGTTTGTGGAGATCAATAAAACGGTGAGAGGTAATGTGTCCTTTGGAGATACCTCAAAGATTCAAATCGAAGGGATAGGTACGATTCTGATCTCCTGTAAAGATGGTAGTCACAAGCTAATTCAAGATGTTTATTATGTGCCAAAATTAAAAAGTAATATTTTGAGTTTGGGACAACTTTTTGAAAAGGAATATGACATCCACATGAAAAATATGCATCTTTGGCTTAGAGATTCAAGTGGAATTCTAATTGCTAAAGTGCATATGGCAAAGAATAGATTATTTTCTCTGAATTTTAAAATAATTGATGCAAAGTGTTTAAAGGCTAATGTGCAAGATGATCATGGTGTTGGCACATGCGATTTGGGCGCTTGAATTTTGAAGCACTCAAATCAATGGAAGAAAAGAACATGGTGCATGAGATACCATCAATCAACCATCCCAATCAATTGTGTGAAGCTTATCTTCTTGGAAAACATGCAAGGAGGAGTTTTCCAAAGGAGGCCATGTCAAGATCAACCAAGCTGCTCCAGCTTGTTCACACTGATGTGTGTGGACCAATCAATCCACCTTCTTTTGGTAAAAGTAAATACTTTATGCTTTTCATTGATGACTTTAGTAGAAAGACTTGGGTTTATTTCTTGAACCAAAAATTTGAAGCTTTTGCTGCTTTTAAAATTTTTAAAGTACTTGTGGAGAAAGAAAATGGCTATAAAATTAAAGCTCTAAGAACCGATAGATGAGGCGAATTCACTTCAAACGAATTTAATGACTTCTGTCAATCTCATGGAATTCGTCGCCCTCTAACGGTACCTTATTCACCCCAACAAAATGGTGTTGTATAGAGAAAGAATCGAACGATTCTTAATATGGCTAGATGTATGTTGAAAGCTAAAAGTATACCCAAGGAATTTTGGGCCAAAGCTGTTTCTTGTGTAGTGTATTTGAACAACATGTCTCCAACAAGAAATATTAGAGATCAAACCCCTCAAGAAGCATGGAGTGGAAGAAAACCAAGTGTCAAGCACTTGAGAATCTTTGGGAGCATACCCTATGCTCATGTGCCACATCAAGGGAGAGCAAAGCTTGACGATCGAAGTGTCAAGCATGTGTTTGTTGGCTGTGATACGAGTTCAAAAGGCTACAAGTTATACTACCCAAGCAGCGGCAAGGTGGTAGTAAGTTGTGATGTTGAATTTGATGAAGAATTGGCATGGGATTGGGAAGCTCAGGAAGAAACTTCATATGATTTTCTTCCATACTTTGGTGATGGAGAAGAACCAGAGACCGTGGAATCTGTGTAGGATACAACTCCACCTCCTTCTCCAACCAATGTTGCATCTCCCTCTTCTCAAGAAAGTTCAAATGAACAGCCGCAAAGGACAAGGAGTATTCTAGAGCTCTATGATAGCACAGAAGAAGTTACTAATTTTGATTTTTTGTATTGTCTTTTTGCTAACACCGAACCAATGAACTTTGATGAAGCTGTTACAGATAAAAGGTGGAGACAGGCCATAGAGGAGGAGATCGAGTCAAAAGAAAAGAATAACACTTGGGAGTTAACAACTCTTCCCAAGAATGATCGAGAAATTGAAGTAGAATTGATATACAAAACAAAGAAGAATGCTGATGGAGATGTGGAGAGATACAAGGCACGACTTGTGGCTAAAGGCTACAAGCAAAGGCAAGGCATTGACTATGAAGAAGTCTATGCACCTGTTGCCTGCATGGAGATGATTTGTTTGTTGATCTCTTTGGCGGCGCAAATAAAGTGGAAGATCCATCAACTAGATGTCAAGTCAGCCTTCTTGAATGGCTATCTTGAAAAAGAAGTCTATGTTGAACAACCATTGGGCTTCGTGGTCAAAAACCATGAAGATAAAGTGTTGCGGATGAAGAAAGCTTTATATGGATTAAAGCAAGACCCACAAGCATGAAATAGTTACATCGACAAGTATTTTCAAGACAATGGGTTTACTCGTTGTCTCCATGAATATGCTCTTTACCTTAAAATTCATACTAATGGAGATATCTTACTTGTTTGTCTTTATGTTGATGATCTTATTTTCATGGGTAATAACCCAAGTTTGTTTAAAGCTTTTACGAAAGATATGTCCCGTGAGTTCGAGATTACAGATGTAGGGCTCATGTCATACTACCTAGGCCTAGAAGTGAAGCAAATGGAGGATGGAATTTTTATCTCTCAAGAAAGCTATACAAAAAAGATATTGAAGAAGTTCAACATGCTCGATTGCAACCCCGTGAACACATCGATAGAGAGTGGGACAAAATTATCCAAGTTTGATGAAGGAGAAAAAGTGGATCCCACATTTTTCAAAAGTCTTGTGGGAAGTTTGAGGTACTCGACTTGTACCAGGCCAGATATACTTTTTGCAGTTAAAGTAGTAAGTCGCTTCATGGAAGCTCCTAGCTCTACTCACTTGAAAGTCGCTAGAAGAATCCTTCGCTACCTAAAAGGTACGACTGACTTTGAGCTATTTTATTCTTCTTCTAGTGATTTCAACCTTATGGGATTTTGTGATAGTGATTATGCGAGAGATATTGATGATTAAAAAAAACTAGTTTTGTATTTTTCTTGGGTGATTCTGTTATTTCGTGGAGTTCAAAGAAACAGTCCATAGTTACTCTCTCGACTTGTGAAGCCGAATATGTAGCAGCAACATCATGTACATGTCATGCTATTTGGTTAAGAAGATTATTGAAAGAGCTCAATTTGCCACAAATCGAAGCTACATAGAGATCTGTACTGATAACAAATCCGCACAGGCACTCGCGAAGAATCCAGTGTATCATGATCGAAACAAGCATATAGATACAAGGTATCACTTCATTAGAGAATGCATTGCCAAGAAGGAAGTCCAGCTTAAATATGTGAAGTCTCGTGATCAAGTTATAGATATCTTCACAAAGCCTCTCAAACTTGAAGATTTCTAGAGATTGAGGTTGAATCTTGGAATGAAAAAGAAAAATCAAAATTAAGGGAGAGATTTGTGGGACCTAGCCAAATAAATAAAATAAAAAAAAAGAGAAAAATGTTGACGGGATGGATTTGGGGCTGGGTGGTGGAACCAATTTGCAAGATATGCAAATTGGCAAATTGGTTGAAGTTGTCAGATACCAATCAATTTTGATTGGTTAAACTATCAACTCTTCGTACTATAAATAGAGGCCCTTGTTCCTCATTTCAGACACACCGAAAATCAGAGAGCGCAATAGAGCGTAGAGAGAGTAATCCACAGATTGTAGTTTGTGAGATAAATAGTGAGTGTGAGTAATATTATAGTGAAGTGTTTAAAATAAAGAGTGTTATTTCTTTCGAAGTTGTAGTAGTATCTTGACACTACTAAGTTGTAATATTATAGTGAAAATATTGCTCCGCTCAGGTATTGTGTTTTACCCCGTTAAAAGATTTGGTGTCGTTGTTACTCTCTTGTGTTATTGTTATTTACTGTGGATATTATTCCTGGGCGGGATATTTTATTTTTTTATCCCAACAGTTATTAAACACAATAATCTAGGAATTTATGGACCTTATTATTTGTTGATTAATATTATTGTTTCTATTTAATCGATCTACTTGTTTATCTTTATTTGTTTATACATTCCATTGAAAAAATGAGAGCTCTTTTATTGGAGTTCCTCTATAACTTGAATTGAACTCGAGAAAGGAAATTTAAGTGAGACAGTTAGTTAAACAACGAGTGGCCACGTTGATAAAGGGATTAATACATATAACTAGGTTATTAGATTGAGTTTAGGGATAAATCAATCCTTGCTGACTTCTCTTTGAACTTCTGCTAATGTTGTTAAATAAGTTCTTCTGTGAACCATATGTTTCATGAGTTCAATATTTTCTATATTTGTTAGGACTAGGGGTTTACTACTTGTATATATATTCTTGTTAATCAATACAAGAAGGAAAGACTTTTCTCTTCCTCTTTGACCGAATACCTATGGCCGGAGATGACAGTAAAGACAAAGGCGGTGCTGGCAGGAGTAATAGTGGCGATGGAGGTAGTCAAAGAAAGACAATCTCTCTATACGATATAACATCTAATGACAATCCTGAAATACCGATAACACATGTACAATTGAGAGGAAAAAATTATGATGAAGGAGCTAAATCTCCTTGCGGTCAAGGAGAAAGTTTGGTTTTATAGTCGGGATGCTCAGGAGACCAAATGAATAGTCCCCGAATCTTGAAAATTGTTGGACCATCAACTCGTTGTTGGTGTCTCGGATCCGAAACATAATTGAACCCACTTTGTGTTTGACCATACTTCATATGGAGGTGTCTGAAGACTTGTGGACAAGTATTAGAGAATGTTTTTCAATCTCTAATGGCCCGAGAATACAACAATTGAAGGCTGAACTTGCAGAGTACAGACAGAAGGGAATGACCATAGTTAACTACTACTCCTCTGTTCCAATTTATGTGAACCTATTTCCTTTTTGGTTCATTCCAAAAAGAATGAACCCTTTCTAAATTTAGTAACAATTTATCTTAAACTTACAACTTTACCTTTAATGACAAGCTTTTATAACCATACAAATACCCTGGGGCCTATTTGGACTTGTTTAGGACCACAAATTCTAAAAGTCTTCATTTTTTTCTTAAACTCCGTGTCCAGTCAAACAGGTTCACATAAATTAGAATGGAGGTAGTATGAAATATTGACTAAACTATGGGACGAACTTGCTAACTTCGATCAGATTCTGACATGTATGTGCGGAAAATGCACATGCAATCTTGATGTGATCTTAGAGAAGAAAAGGGAGAGGAGAAGGCTAGTTGTTTCCTCATCGGAATTGATGTAACATTGTATGAGACAGTAAGGTCGAACCTGCTCGCTCAAGATTCGTTGCCAACCTTGAATTGAAGTTACTTAAAGCTGGTGCAAGAGAACGTGCAAAAATAATGGTTCAAGGAACAGACGAGCCCGGTGATGCTATGGCCTTTACTGCAAGGTGGGCCTACCTACAGAGGTCGAAACAAAGGGAAAGAACAATATGAACTGCTCCTATTGTAAGAGCGCATGGTATGATTCCGAAAATTATTTCCAGCTTATTGAATTTTCAGAATGGTAGGGAGATCAGCCTCGTGGCAATGGCAGGACCGATGGACGTGGTAGAGGACTGCAACAATAGATGGGTGGAACGAATGGAGGGTGCAAGTGAGTGCTACGCTACGCGCCAATACTGCGTAGACTATGGGAGGAGGTGCCTCCGGGACTATGTCGGAAGCGAAAAATACTAGGCCTCCGAGCTTGAGAAACGAGCAATGGTAGAGGCTGATTGCTATCTTGAATAACCAATGGATAAGTTCGGGTGAAAACATGACTTAATACAAACATAATTCTAACTACGCCGATCAATTAGAGTACAACATAAACGAAAGGTTGATATTTTAATCCTCGAGAACTTCTTGTTGCGGAAGCCAAATGTATATAGTGTGAATAAGTCACAACTACTATACCAAAAATTATGACAGCCACCAAATAATAAATAAGACAATAAAGCAATAATAAAGGGAACACCAGAATTTACGAGGTTCAGCTAATTTTGCCTACTCCTCGGACACAGCCAATATTTTATTCCACTCCAAAAATACAAGTGAAATAATACTAAAGAGAGAAGATACAAATGCCTTAAACAGATGAGAAGGCAAATGAGAGGTGTGTATCAATCCTAAACATTAGGCCTTCTTTTATAGGGGAAAAATCCCCCCCCCCAAACTTAACTCCCAACCAATGTGGGACTTTGGCATTTTGCCAAACTTCAACAAATCTCCACCTTGGCAAAAGTCCACATTTTCAATTCTCTCTCAATAACAAATTTTGGTTGTGTATTCATCTTCAATCTTCAGTGTTCAACAATGTTGATCAAATCCAAACAATGTTGAAACTTGATCGCAGTCACCACCTTAGTTAGCATATCAGCAGGATTCTCCGTAGTATGAATTTTCTTCACTGTGACTCCTCTTTCTTCTATGATTTCTCGTACGAAATGATACCGAACATCAATATGCTTCGTCCTTGCATGATAAACTTGGTTCTTCGCTAATTGAATAGCACTTTGACTATCACAAAAAATTGTGATACCTTTTTGTTCAACACCAAGCTCCTTTAGCAATCCTTGAAGCCAAATTGCCTCTTTCACAGCCTCTGTAATAGCCATGTACTCTGCCTCTGTTGTAGACAAAGCAACTGTTGACTGCAAAGTAGACTTCCAACTAACTGGTGCCTTTACAAAAGTAAACACATAACCAGTAGTTGATCTTCGTTTGTCCAGATCACCCGCAAAATCTGAGTCACAATATCCAACTACAGACTGATTGTCTTCCTGCTCAAAAACTAACCCGACATCTACAGTATTATGAATATACCGTAGAATCCACTTCACAGCTTGCCAATGCTCCTTCCCTGGATTGTGCATATATCTGCTAATAACTCCAACAGCTTGTGAAATGTCAGGCCTTGTGCAAACCATTGCATACATCAAGCTACCAACAGCATTTGCGTATGGTACCTTTGACATATACTCTCGTTCAGCTTCATCCATTGGCGACATAATAGTACTTAGCTTAAAATGGGAAGCAAGTGGAGTACTAACTGGCTTAGTCTTGTCATCTATGTCAAGACGTTGAAGTACTCTCTTCAAATATTCCTTTTGAGATAAACAGAGTTTCTTTGAACGTCTATCTCTAATTATCTCCATGCCAAGAATTTTCTTTGCCTCACCCAAATCCTTCATCTCGAACTCCTTCTTCAGTTGAATCTTCAACTTATCAATTTCTTCCAAATTCTTGGAATCTATCAACATATCTTCAACATATAGGAGAAGATATACAAAGGAACCATCTTTAAGCTTGTGCAAATACACACAATGATCGTATTTGCTTCTCTTGTACCCTTGCCGCAACATAAACTCGTCAAATCGCTTGTACCATTGTCTAGAAGATTGTTTCAATCCGTACAACGATTTTTCAAGTTTGCACACCATATTTTCTTTTTCAGCAACTTTGAATCCTTCTGGCTGAGTCATGTAGATTTCCTCCTCCAAGTTTCCATGTAAAAACGCAGTTTTTACATCCATCTGAACTAGTTCCAAATCCAATTGTGCTACCAAAGTCAACATAATTCTAATGGAGGAATGTTTTACAACTGGAGAAAACACTTCATTGTAATCAATTCCCTCCTTTTGAGTATATCCTTTGGCCACCAATCTTGCTTTGTAGCGAACATCTACTTGGATAGGAAATCCTTCTTTCTTTGCAAATACCCATTTGCACCCAATTGCTTTCTTTCCCTTCGGGAGATTGGCCAATCTCCATGTATGATTCTGATGAAGGGACTCTATTTAATCATTCATGGCAATCCTCCACTTATCTTCTTCTGAACTTTGGACAGCATCTTTATAAGTGGTAGGAACATCATCAGCTACAATTGAGGTTGCACAAGCAACCGTCTCTATGAGACGAACAGGTTTCGTTATTGTTCTTTTTGGCCTGCTGGTTGCTATTGATTCAAGTTGTTGTTGAGGTTCCTGAGTTGGAATCTCCTCTACTGGCTCTCCTTCCAGAGGGTAATCTTCATTTGTTTCCTCCTCTGCTTCTTGTGTAGGAAAAATAAATTTTCCCTCAAACTCCACCTGCTTAGAAGCACCTTCATTTTGTTTGGTATCTTCTGTTACCTTATTTACCATAGCAGATTCATCAAAGGTAACATCCCTGTTGAATAATACTTTCTTTGTCATAGGACACCATAAGCGATATCCTTTGACTCCAGAAGTAATTCCCATAAAAATAGCCTTCTTTGCCCTTGGATCCAATTTTGACTCCGTCACATGATAATATGCAGTTGAGCCAAACACGTGCAAAGAGTTATAATCTATAGCAGGTTTTCCATACCATTTTTCAAATGGTGTCTTGCCATCAATAGCAGCAGATGGTAAGCGATTAATGAGGTGGCATGCATATGTAACTGCCTCAGCCCAAAATTCTTTGCCCAAGCCAGCATTGGACAACATACACCGTACCTTCTCCAGCAAGGTCCGGTTCATACGTTCTGCCACTCCATTCTGTTGTGGTGTATGTCTAACAGTGAAGTGTCGGACGATGCCATCATTTTCACAGACCTTATTGAAATGATCACTTTTGTATTCACCTCCATTGTCTGTGCGAATACACTTGATCCTCTTGCCTGTTTGATTCTCCACCATCGTCTTCCATTTGAGAAAAATTCCCAACACTTCATCTTTGCTCTTCATTGTATACACCCATACTCTTCGGGAAAAATTATCAACAAATGTTACAAAATAGTGCTTCCCACCCAATGAAGGTGTTTTGGAAGGACCCCAAACATCAGAGTGTACATAATCCAAAATGCCTTTAGTATTATGGATCGCTGTACCAATTTTAACCCTTGTCTGTTTCCCTTTGACACAATGCTCACAAAACTCCAAGTTGCAAGCCTTTACTCCTTTTAACAATCCTTGATCTGATAGAGTTTTCAAGGATTTTCCTCCAGCATGTCCCAAGCGCATGTGCCATAGCTTGGTTGCTTCTGCTTCTTTGTCATCACTGGATGTCACTGTCGCTGTCCCAATAACTGTATTGCCACGATAGCGGTACATATTATTATTCTTCCGATTAGCCTTCATTACCACTAGTGCACCGGAGCATACTCTCATCACTCCATTTTCTGCAATGATTTTGAACCCTTTTGATTCTAGGGCTCCCACAGAGATGAGATTCTTCTTCAAATCCGGTACATATCGAACATCTGTTAATGTTCTAATCATTCCATCATAGTTCCTTAATCGTATTGAACCAATGCCATATGAGGTAAGAGGGCTGTTATCCGCTGTGTGGACGACTCCATATTCTCCTTCTTGAAATTCCACCAACTAGTCCTTGTTGGGACACATATGATAGCTACAAGCCGAGTCCATCAACCATATGTCTGATGATGTTGATGACTCTGTTGTAACTAATGAGAAGTCTGAATCATCACAATCAGCTACATTTGAATCCATAATGGCCTTTCCATTGTTATGTTTGGCGTTATTCTTCAACTTCGGACAGTCTTTCTTCCAGTGCCCTTTTTCTCGACAAAAGGCACATTCATCTTTGCTTGGTCTGGATCTTGACTTGGATCTTCCCTTCTTTGTCCTCGTTTGATTTTGAGGACGACCCTTCACAAATAGTGCTTCTCCTTCTCCGCCCTTCTGTTTTTCTCGCTTTCTTTGTTCATAGCTGTACAAAGCCGAACAAACTTCTCTGAGAGAAACTTCGTCATTTCCATGGAGTAGAGTAGTTTCAAGGTGCTCGTGCTCATCAGGAAGTGACGCCAACAACATTAAGGCCAAGTCACCATCATCATAAGTTGTATCCATATTTTGCAAATCTGTGACCAACTTATTGAAACTGGTGATATGTTCATTCATCGTGGTACCAGGAACATAGGTGAAGTGAAACAGTCTCTTCTTCATATACAATTTATTTTGACTGTTTTTCTTCAAAAATTTATCCTCCAGTGCTTTCCATAATTTACTTGCAGAAGTTTCCTTTGTGTATGGATATTTCTGCTCTCTAGCAAGGTAGGATCGAATGGTACCGCAAGCAACACGGTTGATAATTCTCCAATCTTCTTCTCCAATAACATCTGGTTTCTTTTCTTCAATGGCCAGATCTAGCCCTTGTTAAAAAAGGACATCTAGAACCTCGCCTTGCCACATCCCAAAATGTCCGGACCCGTCAAATATTTCTACCGCAAATTTCGCATTTGACACAATTCTTGTCATAAGCGAAGATGCCAATGATGACGTATTGTTGACACTTGATGTAGATTCTTCTTGTTTATTGTCTCCCATCTTTGACACAAATATTATTTAATAGCTGTCGACACAAATCAAGATTATTTCCTTTCTGGTGTGGAAGATCAGACTAAGCTGCAACCATAGAGCATACTCAGACAGAACCTTGACTCAGTTACCAAGATAAATCTTTTCTGATGTGGAACATCAGATTATGCTGCAACCACAGAGCATACTTAGACAGTACCTTGGCTTTGATACCAATTATTGCGGAAGCCAAATGTATATAGTGTGAATAAGTCACAACTACTATACCAAAAATTATGACAGCCACCAAATAATAAATAAGACAATAAAGCAATAATAAAGGGAACACCAGAATTTACGAGGTTCAGCTAATTTTGCCTACTCCTCGGACACAGCCAATATTTTATTCCACTCCAAAAATACAAGTGAAATAATACTAAAGAGAGAAGATACAAATGCCTTAAACAGATGAGAAGGCAAATGAGAGGTGTGTATCAATCCTAAACATTAGGCCTTCTTTTATAGGGGAAAAATCCCCCCAAACTTAACTCCCAACCAATGTGGGACTTTGGCATTTTGCCAAACTTCAACAAATCTCCACCTTGGCAAAATTCCACATTTTCAATTCTCTCTCAATAACAAATTTTGGTTGTGTCTTCATCTTCAATCTTCAGTGTTCAACAATGATGATCAAATCCAAACAATGTTCCTATTCAACTTTTATGTATTATATAGGACCACACCTCGAGGATGTTGATTGGAGCGCATGAACAAAGAGATGGACTCTACTATTTTTAGAACAAGTCGAGACTGTGTGCGCTGAAGATTGATGGTGTTGACTCGATAGATCTTTGGTACGAGCATTTGGGACATCCATCTCTACAAGTGACCAAATTAATTTTTATCGTAGATTTTAAGAATAATATTGACATTTTAAATAAGAGTTGCAATGTGTGTCATCAGGAAAACAAAAGAAAGACAAATTTCCTTTAAGTAATTTTGGAGTTTATAGAATTTTTGAATTAATTTATTGTGATTTATGGGGACCTTTTTGATGACTTCGTCTTACGGTGCATCATATTTTTTTTTACTATAGTAGATGATTATTTGCATGCTGTGTGGATTTTTTTATTGATTGATTAGAACGATGTAGCCAAACTGTAAAGAAATTTTGTGCTACGATAGAGAGACAATTCAATAAGTGAGTTATAATTTTCAGGAGCGATGGGGTTATTTTTCAAACTTCATGTACAATAACTCCTCAACAGAATGGAAGAGTAGAAAGAAAACATTGTCAATATTGACTGTAGCACAGGCCTTGCATTTTCAAGGTAATTTATCTTTAGAGTTTCGGGGGGAATGTATTTTGACGGCATGTCATTTGATTAATGGAACTCTGTCCTGAACTTTGGATAAAAACCCCCGTATGAGCTTTTATATGGTCGGGTTCCTAATATGGGCTCTTCAAGTAGTTGGATGCATGTGTTCATGCACATAATTTAGGGAGGACGGGTGACAACTTTTTGAGTAGAAGTTGTAGGTGTATTTTTCTGTGATATCCCTATAGAAAGAAGGGATAGTGCATGATTTAGAAATGAAAAGGTATTTTATCTCACGAGATGTTGCCTTCTATGAGACTAAATTTCCTTTCGCTTCATTGATGACCGGACCAGGCAGTGATAATGATAAGGAAACACTTGCAAAAGAATTTGGAGATGATGATGAGGTTGATGTAAGGGGTGGCTTAGACCCAGTCCAAGACCGTGGAGTCGAGACAGAGAAGATGGTCAATAGGAAGTCGAACTCAACGAATATGCTCGCCAGGAAGTAGGAATTGAAGTTGGGCAATGTGAAACAATGGAGGGGGAGAGCAATTGGGATGCGGACATTGCTAGAAATACACACCAATCCATTTGTATGATTATGTTACTAATATGAACCAAAAATTGAGTCTATTTTGGCCTTTATCCACTTCATGAAATCACATCAGGTATGCCCTATCCCTTAGCGCACTATATGAATTGCGATAAATTTTCCGCGCAATAAAGAAATTTTCTTGCAGCGATTACTACGATGTATGAACCAACGACTTTTGTCGAAGCTATGAATGATGAAAAATGGAGAGGCAATGAAGCAATAAATACAAGCGTTGGTGAAGTCGGACATGGGTGATAGAAGATCTGTCTTCTAATAAGAAAGCTCTTGGTTGCAGGTAGGTTTACCAGATAAAGTACAACTCAGATGGAACGGTTGAATGACACAAAGCTCTTCTAGTTATTTTTAGGAATCAGCAAGTAGAAATGATTGACTATACTGAAACATTTTCTCTGGTGGCAAAGATAGTGACTGTGCGAGTATTTTTGGTAGTTGTAGCGGTGAAAAATTGAGAGTTGTATCAAATGACCGTACATATGAACGAGGATCTTCACGAGGAAGTATACATGAAACTACTTCCTGGGTTTCAGGTTGTGAGTCTAGGGAAGTTATGTAGACTTAAGAAATCTCTTTATGGGTTGAAACAAGCGCCAATGTGTTTGTTTGTTAAGTTATCAATCACTTTGGGAAATTATGGATTCAAATGCTCATATTCTGATTACTCTCTTTTTTACTGCACAAAGGAGTGAAGTGATAATAAATGTCCTTGTGTATGTCGATGATTTCATTATTTCTATTAATGAACCTGCGGTTTTCCCCAATTTTAAGATATATCTTGGTAACGTTTTCACATAAAATATTTAGGTAGATTGAAATACTTTTCGGGGGTAGAGGTTTCTAGAAACTCTGATAAATTTTTCTTGAGCCAACATAAATACGCCTTGGATATTATCTCTGAGGTTGGATATTTGGGTTCTAAGCTTGTGGGAGTGCCTTTATGGAAAAATCATCAGTAGAAGGACGAGTTTTTGATGACTCGGAACATTATCGTCGTTTGGTAGGATAACTTATATATCTTTGCTTCACACTTCTAGAGTTTTCCTGTTGCATTTACGTTTTATCCCAGTTCATACAACAACAGAAAGAAGAGCATTGGCAAGCAACATTGTAGATTATACTCTACTTGAAGGGGAATCCGGGACTAGGCATTTTTGTAAAGTAGTAAATGTAATTTGTGTCTCTATGGATGGTGCGACTCTGATTGGGCAAGTTGTCCTTTGACAGGTTGCTCACTCACAAGTTGGTTTGTATCTTTAGGTGACTCACTGATATATTAGAAGACCAAGAAGCAGCATAATATGTCTCGATCATCTGTAGAAGCCAAGTATCGTTCTATGGCAATGATTGTTTTGTGAGGTGAAATGGCTAAAAGAATTTTTGTCTAGTCAAGGAGTGACTTGCAATTCTCCTATTCATCTTCATCGTGACAGTCAACCAGCATTGCACACAACCAACAATTCAGTCTTTCATGAAATAACCAAACATATTAAAGTGGATTCGTGAGAAGACAGGAAATGAGAACATTCGTACTAGCTTTGGGTCTTCACATTAGCAATTGGCAGACTTTTATGAAGGCATTGGGAAAACATCGGTGGTTATAACGATCTGGCCAGTCGTTTTGAGTGTTATAGCCCAGTTCCCCTATTTACTGCTCATTTTATGCTTAATTGCTGTTATGTGACTTGCCGAGGTAGTTGATTCGGTGCCGGAGATGTTTCGGAATACTTAGTCTAAAGGTTGGAAGCTTAAGTTGAAAATATTGACCGGATGTTGACTTATGTGTAAACCACTCTAAAATAGAGTTTTGATGGTTCTGATAGCTCCGTTGGGTGATTTTGGACTTAGGAGTGTGGCTGGATAGTGATTTGGAGGTCCATAGTTGATTTAGGCTTGAAATGGCAAAAATTGAAAAATTAGAAGTTTTGGAAATTTAGAAGTTTAACCGAGAGTTGACTTTGTGGTTACCAGGCTCGAATTTTGGTTCTGGAAGTTAGAGTAGGTCCATTATGCTATTTATGACTCGTGTGAAAAATTTTAGGTCAATCAGACTTGATTTGATAGGTTTCGGCAACGATTGTAGAAGTTGAAAATCCTTAATTTTTATTATACTTGAATTAGGGTGCGATGCGTGTTTTTGATGTTGTTTGACGTGATTTGAGGGCTCGACTAAGTTCGTATCATATTTTAGGACTTGTTGGTGTGTTTGGTTGAGGTCCCGGAGGCCTCGGGTGGAGTTCGGATGGTTAACAGATCAAAATTTGAAACTTAAAGACTGTGAAGATCACCATGTCTAGTGCGATCACACCTGTGGAGTTTTGATCGCACATGCGAGCTCGCAGAAGCGAGCAGGGGAATGCAGAAGCGGCCTGGAAGGAAATGGGCAGTGATCGCAGGTACAAGGTTATTTTTCACACTTGCGTGGTAGTAGATGCGGCGCATTGGGTGCAGAAGCGGAGATTGGCCAGATGGGGGAAGTTGTGCATGTGCGAACGGAATTTCCGCACCCACGAGATCGCAGAGCGTAGGAAGCATCGCAGAAGAGAAATGGGGCCTAGTGAGGTAAGTCTACTGAAGCGGAAGAATTACTGCAAAAGCGAAACCGCAGGTGCGGTTAAATGATTTGCATAAGCAAAAAGGCTAGGCAGTGTTTAAAGCTCGAGAGTTTCGTGATTTTAATAATTTTGGACATGTCAACCTCGGGCTAAGGAGATTTTTGAGAGGATTGCAGAGGGGTTTCTTGAGGTAAGTCATTTGTGATCATTTTATTCAATAATCTTATTTCCCCATTGAATTTCCCACATAGTTTGTGTTTTTGAGGTAGAATTTGGGAGTTTGAGGCTAGGGATTTGGAGAGTTTAATTTGGGGATTTGAGTGGTGATTTGGTATCGGAATTTGGTAAATTTGGTATGGTTGAACTCGTGGTTGAATAGGATTCTGGGTTTTTTTTGACTTTTATGGGATACAAGGCGTGGGCTGGTGGATCGACTTTCGAGTTAACTTTCTGGCTTTTGATTAAGAACTTAGTATTTTCTTATGGAATTGATTCCTTTAGCTCGTGTTAATTGTATCGAATTGTTTGTGTCTAGATTAGAGGCATTTGGAAGCCGATTCACGAGCAAAAGCTTATTACAGTAGAGATTTGCACGGTTTGAGGTAAGTAACACTTCTAAACTTGGTTCTGAGGGTATGAAATCCCGAATTACGTATTATGTGATTGGTGTCGGGGTGACGCACATGCTAGGTGAAGAGCATGTGGGCATGCACCGTAAGAATTGGACTTGGTCAATTCCATGGAATAGTACAGTTGAATAATCTTGTCATTATCCGTATATTCTTTATGTTATAGAGAAATTGAGTTGCAAGTTATGTTAGAAATCATGCTTAGGATACATGTTGGTACTGTTAGAACCCACAGAGGTCCAATTACATGTTGAATTATTTGCTTAATTTGAAATCATGCACTCAGTCACAGCTACTATTTGCATATCATATCTCAGCCTCTGTTGCCATTTATTTATACATTATATCATCTCTGTTTGGGCTGATTATCATGATTCCTGTAAGCCCGAGAGACTGTAGAGATTTATGATTGAGTGAGGCCGAGGGCCTGATTGTGAGGATATTTATGGGATCAAGCTGCACATTGTAGCATGTGTTGTTGATGCATGCCATGATTGACTTATTATGGGCTGGATTTTCCCCTCCGGAGCTTGCACAAGTACCTATCGAGTGCGAGTGTCGAGCGACTATGAGAATGGAGTGATTGTGAGTAATGAGTGACTGTGAGGATGTAGTGAATGGGATGACTGAGTGATTGATACTCTAGAAGCATTCCTACATTTTTGTACTATAATTTTGTGATTGAACTGTACCTGTGAAGCTCGTCACTGCTTTCAGCCCAATAGTTAGACTTGTTACTTTCTGAATATTTTGTATTCGTGCTACACCCTGCACTTTGTGTGCAAATCCAGGTGTTTCCGGACATGGTGGTTGCTGATTATCAGTGTATACCGTCATTTAGAGATTATCGAGGTAGCTACCCTTGACTTTCTTCCCTATCCCTCAGTTTTTACTTATTCAGTTTCAGTTTTTTGGACAGTGATTGAGACTTTGTATTTGTATAGATGCTCATATACTTAGTGACACCCTGGTTTTGGGAAACTTTAGTATTGGGTTGTGATGGTTTTATCCAGTATTTATGAGATTTTCACTTGTTTGAACCTGTTTTGATATATTTTAAATTTGTTTATAAATTTGAAAGTGTTAGAAATATTTGAGTAGTCGGCTTGCCGAGTATCATGATAGGCGCCATCACGTCAGGTTGAGTTTTGGGTCGTGATAAGTTGGTATCAGAACCTAGGTTACATAGGTCTCACGAGTCATGAGCCAGTTTAGTAAAGTCTTGTCAATCGGTACAAAGACGTCTATACTTATCTTTGAGAGGCTGCCGAACCCTTAGGAAAATTTCACATTCTTATATTCTTATCGTCCGAATTTGTTGATTTTGGGAACTAAACTTTTATTATTCTATTCTCTCAAATATGGTAAGGACACGTGCTACCGGAGTGGACGAACAATCACTAGTACCACCGGCTAGGGCCACGAGAGGCCAGGGCCGCAGTAGGGGTCGAGGTGCAGCTCGTACAGCAGCTAAAGTAGCACCTATAAATACACCAGTTGCCCAACTCAAGAGCAAGTTCCAGATGTTGTTGAGCCAGTGGGGCCAGCTCCGGCACCAGCTATGCCCATTGTGATTACAGGCCTTCAGGAGTCTTTGTCTCAGATATTGATTGTGTACACTAGCCTTGCTCAGGTGGTTTCTATTTAGACCGCAACAGCCACTTCTCAGGACGGGGGAGGTACTCAGACTCCCGCCGTTCGTACTCTAGAGCAGGTGATGCAGGGACTTCAGACACCGAGGGTACTACCAGTCTAGTTGGTTGTAGTTGATGGGGACTAGATGGGACCCATTATGAGTGATGATGAATATAAGAGACTGGAGAGATCTGGGAGACTCCAACTTCCATCATTAAGTGGGGTTGAGTTGGAGGATGCCCGGGACTTCTTGGATAGGTGCCAGCAGATTCTTCATAAGGCGAGTATTCTGGAGACCAGTGGGGTCTCATTTACCACTTTTTAGTTTACTAGGACTACTTTCAGATGGTGAGAGTCCTATGTGAGGCGCAGGCCATTCAGTGTAATACCACTTTCATGGCATGAGTTCTCCATTTTCTTCTTAGAGAAGTTTGTGCCCCAGACGTGCAGGGAGGAGCTGCGCAAGCAGTTTGAGCAGCTACATCAGGACGACATGTCTATGACCTAGTATGAGATGAGATTTCAAAGTTGGTTCGTCACGTAGTTTGGTTGGTTCCCACTGAGAGGGAGAGGATTAGGAGGTTCATTGATGGCCTCCACTATTAGTTGCGTTTTGTTATGAATCGGGAGAGTGTATTAGGTTCTATATTCGATGAGGGAGTCGATATTGCTCGGCGACTAGAGATGGTCTGTAGTCAGGAGTGTGAGGAGAGGGAGGCCAAGATACCTCGTGGTTCGGGTGGTTTCAATAGTGTTCCTTCAGGGGTTAGTTCCACCACAACAGGGGTCGTCCTTATAGGCTCGCTCAGATAGCTCACCCAGTTAATCATGGTGCATCAACTAGCCATGGTTTGTACAGTGCTCGTCCGGGTCAATCATCTCTCAGTGCTCTCCTAGATCAGAGTTCATCCCATGCTCTATCGATTCATAGTTCATCTGTGCCAGGTCCCTCTTACAGTTACTCTGGTACTAGGGGCCCGATTCAGTCCCCACCACCACTATAGGGGAGTTTCTTCGAGTGTAGGGAGTTTGGGCATATGTGGAGACAATATCCTCATCGTTTGGGAGGTCCAGTTCAGTAGAGGAGTCAGGCCACAACTTCAGCACCAGTTACTTTACCACCCGCCCAGTAAGCTTGGCGTGGGGCGTAGACAGCTAGAGGTCACCTTAGAGGGGGAGGCCGATAAGGTGGCGATCAGGCTTGATTCTATGCTATATCTGCCAGGCCAAATGCAGTTTCTTCAGAAACGGTTATCACAAGTATTGTCTCAGTATGCAATAGAGATGCTTTCACATTATTTGACCCTGGTTATACTTATTCGTATATGTCATCATATTTCGCTCATTATCTGGATATGCCCCATGAGTCCTTAGCTTCATCTATTTATGTATTTGTGCTGATGGGCGATACTATTATTGTGGATCATGTATATCGGTCGTGTGTGGTGACTATTGGGGGATTGGAGACCAGAGTTGATCTCTTATTGCTTAGTATGGTTGATTTCGACGTGATCTTGGGTATGGATTGGATGTCTCCATGTCATGCTATTCTGGATTGTCACACTAAGACCGTGACATTGGCGATGCCAGGGTTGCCAAGGATCGAGTGGAGAGGTTCTCTAGATTTTGTTCCCAGCAGGGTGATTTCTTGTTTGAAGGCCACAAATGGTTGGGAAGGGGTGTCTGTCATATTTGGCATTTGTGAGAGATGTAGGTGCAGATACTCCTACTATTGATTATGTTCCGGTGGCGGGAGACTTTCTGGATGTGTTTCCTGCAGACCTGCGGAGTATTCTACCCGATAGGGATATTAATTTTGGTATTGACTTAATGTCGGGCACTCAGTCATTTCTATTCCTCTGTATCGTATGGCACCAGCTGAGTTGAAGGAATTGAAAGAAAAACTTAAGGAAATTCTTGATAAGGGGTTTATTAGGCCTAGTGTA
Organism: Nicotiana tabacum; assembly: GCF_000715075.1. Taxonomy (NCBI): domain Eukaryota; kingdom Viridiplantae; phylum Streptophyta; class Magnoliopsida; order Solanales; family Solanaceae; genus Nicotiana; species Nicotiana tabacum. The sequence goes on along the minus strand of NC_134082.1, from coordinate 5,864,345 downwards.
TCGTCGTGGGATGCACCGATTCTATTTGTGAAGAAGAAGGATGGTACTATGTAGATGTGCATCGACTATAGGCAGTTGAACAAAGTTACAATCAAGAACAAGTATACTCTATCGCGCATTGATGATCTATTTGACCAGCTTCAGGGAGTGAGGGTGTTCTCCAAGATTGATTTGAGGTCTGGGTATCACAAGTTGAAAATTCGGGACTCAGATATTCTAAAGGCGACAATCAAGACCTGTTATGGCCACTATGAGTTCCTTGTGATGTCTTTTGGGATAACCAATGCCCCAACAACATTCATGCATTTGATGAACAGTATATTTCAGCCATATCTCGACTCATTTCTCATAGTACTCATTGATGATGTCCTGGTGAACTCACGTAGCTAGGAGGAGCACGCCCAACATTTGAGCATTGTACTACAGTGACTGAGAGAGGAGAAGCTTTATGCCAAGTTCTCAAGTGTGAGTTTTGGCTTACTTTGGTGGAGTTCTTGGGCATGTGGTGTCCAGTGAGGGGATTAAGATGGATTCAAAGAAGATAGAGGCGGTTCAGAGCTGGCCCAGACCATCCTCAACTATTGAGATTCGAAGTTTTTTTTGGCTTGACCATTTATTATCATCGTTTTGCGGAGGGTTTCTCGTCTATTGCAGTGCCTTTGACAAAATTAACCCAGAAAAGTGCTCTATTCAGGTGGTCGGATAAGTGTGAGGAGAGCTTTCAGAAGCTCAAGACTGCCTTGACCACAACTCTGGTTCGAGTTTTGCCTTCAACTTTTGGCTCTTATACAGTGTATTAAGAGGCTTCTCAGATTGGTATTGGGTGTGTGTTGATGCAGGAGGGTAGAGTAATTGCTTATGCTTCGAGCCAATTGAAGCCCCACGAGAAGAACTACCCTATTCACTTTTTGGAGTTGGTTGCCATACGGATCATCTGAGTGTCTAGCATTTGTTCAAATAAAAGGATCTAAATTTGAGGCAGCGGAGATGGTTGTAGCTCCTAAAGGACTATGGTATCACAATTTTATATCATCTCGGTAAGGCCAATGTAGTAGCCGATGCCTTGAGTAGAAAGGCGGTGAGTATTGGTAGCCTTGCATTTATTCCTGTTGGTGAGAGACCGCTTGCATTTGATGTCCAGGCCTTGGTCAACCAGTTCGTGATATTAAATGTTTCAGAGCCCAATCGGGTTCTAGCTTGTGTGGTTTCTCGGTCTTTCTTATATGTTCATATCAGATAGCGCTAGTATGATGATCCTCATTTCCTTGTCCTTAAAGACACGATTCAGCACGGAGGTCCACATTCACGGTATTCCATTCATCTGGGTGCCGCAAAAATGTACCAGGACATGAGACAACATTATTGGTAGAGGAGGATAAAGAAGGATATAGTGGGGTTTGTAGCTCGGTGGCTAAATTGTTAGCATGTGAAGTATGAGCATCGGAGACCGGATGGATTGCTTAAGAGGCTTAGAATCCGAAGTGGAAATGGGAGCGTATCACTATGGATTTTGTAGTTGGGCTCCTACAGACATCGAGGAAGTTTGATGCTATTTGAATGATTGTGGATCGGTTGGCCAAGTTTATGCATTTCATTAAGTTGGGACTACCTATTCTTCAGAGCGGTTGGCTGAGATATACATTCACGAGATTCGTTGCCTTCACAATGTGCTGGTGTCCATCATTTCAGATTGGGGCACACAGTTTACATTGCAGTTTTGAAGAGCAATGTAGCGGGAGTTGGGCACACAAGTTGAGTTGAGTACAACATTTCACCCTCACACAGACGGACAGTCCGAGTGCACTATTTAGATATTGGAGGATATGGTGCGCGCTTGTATCACAGACTTTGGGGGTTCTTGAGATCAGTTTCTGCCACTTGCACAGTTTGCATACAACAACATCTTCCAATCAAGCATTTAGATGGATCTATATAAGGCTTTGTATGGGAGAAGGTGTCGGTCTCCGGTAGGATGATTTGAGCTGGGTGAGGCTAGGCTATTGGGCACTGACTTGGTTCAGGATGCTTTGGACAAGGTTAAATTGATTCAGGATCGGCTCGTACAACGTAGTGTATACAGAAGAGTTACACCAATCAGAAGGTTCGTGATGTTGCTTAAATGGTTCAGGAGAAGGTACTGCTCAAGGTTTCACCCATTAAGGGTGTTATGAGGTTCGGGAAGAAGGGCAAGTTCAGCCCTCGGTATATTGGGCCGTTTAAGGTGCTTTATAAGATTGGAGAGGTGGCTTACAAGCTTGACTTGCCGCCTAGTCTGTCGAGTGTCCATCCAATATTTCATGTTTTTATGCTCTGAAAGTATCTCGGCGATCCGTCTCATGTTTTGGATTTCAGCACGGTTCAGTTGGATGGTGATTTAACTTACGATGTGGAGCCGGTGGCCATTTTTGATCGGCAGATTCGAAAGTTGAGGTCAAAAGACATAGCTTCAATGAAGGTGCAATAGAGAGGTAAGCCAATTAAGGAGAATACTTGGGAGACCGAGCGGGGGATGCGGATCAGATATCCACGCCTATTTGAGACTCCAGGTACGTTTCTAGACTTATTTGAGGTCAAACGTTTGTTTAAGAGAGGGGAGAATGTAATGACTGACCGGTCATTTTGAGTGTTGTAGCCTGTTCCTCTATTTACTACTCATTTTATGCTTAGTTTCTGTTATGTGACTTTCCGGGGTAGTTGATTCAGTTCCGGGGATGTTTCGAAATGCGATGAGATAGTTGGTCTCAAAGTTGGAAGCTTAAGTTGAAAAGGTTGATCGAATATTGACTTATGTGTAAACGACTCTGAAATGGATTTTTGATGGTTTCGATAGCTCCATTAGGTAATTTTGGACTTATGAGAGTGCCCGGATGGTGATTTGGAGGTCCGTAGTTGATTTAGGCTTGAAATGACAAAAGTTGACAAATTAGAAGTTTTTGAAATTTAGAAGTTCGTACGAGAGTTGACTTTGTGGTTACTACGCTCAGATTTTGGTCCTGGGAGTTGGAGTAGGACCGTTGTGTCATTTATGACTCGTGTGCAAAAGTTGAGGTCAATCGGACTTGATTTGATAGGTTTCAGAATTGATTGTAGAAGTTGGAATTCCTTAGTTTTCATTAGACTTGAATTGGGGTGCGGTTCGTATTTTTGATGTTGTTTGACATTATTTGAGGACTTGACTAAGTTCGTATCCTATTGTTGGACTTGTTGGTGTGTTTGGTTAAGGTCTCGGGGGGCCTCGGGTGAAGTTTCGATGGTTAACAGATCAAAATTTAGAACTTAAAGATTGCTGAAGTGTACCAGGTCTGGTGCGATCGCACCTATGGAGTTTTGATCGCATATGCGAGCTTGCAGAAGCGAGCAGGGAATTGTAGAAGTGTCCTGCAAGGAAGTGGGCAGTGGTTACAGGTGCAAGGTTATTTTTCATTCCTGCGTGGTCGTAGATGCGATGCATTAGGCGCAGAAGCGGAGATTGGCCATCTGGGGGTAGTTATGCAGGTGCGTAGGGCATTTCCGCAATTGCGAGTTCGCGGATGCGGAGGAAGCATCGCAGAAGAGAAAGGGGACTTAGTGAGGCAGGTCCACTGAAGCGGAAGAATTACCGCAAAAGTAGATCTGCAGGTTAAATGATCCATAGAAGAGAAAAGGTTGGGAGTGTTTAAAACTCGAGGGTTTCGTGATTTTAATCATTTTGGACATATCAAGCTCAGGCAAAGGCGATTTTTGAGAGGAGTTTTAGGGGTTTCTTGAGGTAAGTCACTTGTGATCACTTTTACTCAATAATCTTGTTTTCCCATTGAATTTCCCACCTAGTTTTGTGTATTTTTTAGGTGGAATTTGGGAGTTTGAGGCTAGGGATTTGGAGAGTTTAATTTGGGGATTTGAGTGGTGATTTGGTATCGGAATTTGGTAAATTTAGTGTAATTGAACTTATGGGTGAATGGGCTTCCGGATATTTGTGACTTTTATATGATTCCGAGACGTGGGCTCGGGGGTCGACTTTTGAGTTGACTTTTGATTAAGAACTTAGTATTTTCTTATGAAATTGATTCTTTTAGATCGTGTTGATTGTATCAAATTGTTTGTAGCTAAATTCAAGGCATTTGGAGGTCGATTCGCGAGGCAAGAGCTTGTTAGAGTATAGATTTGCATGGTTTTAGGTATGTAGCACTTCTAAACTTGGTTCTGAGGGTATGAAATTCCGAATTACGTATTATGTGACTGTTGTTGGGGTGACACACATGCTAGGTGACGAGCATGTGGGCATGCACCATAAGAATTGTGACTTGATCAATTCCATGGACCTGTATAGTTGAATATCTTGTCGATATCCATATATTCTCCATGTGTTAGAGAAATTGAGCTGCAAGTCATGTTAGAAATCATTCTTAGGTTACATGTTGGTACAGTTGGTACCCATAGAGGTCGCATTACATGTTGAAGTATTTGCTTAATTTGAAATCATGCACTCAGTCATAACTACTATTTGCATATTATATCTCAGTCTCTGTTGGTATTTATTTATACATTAGATCATCACTATTTGGGCTGATTATCATGATTCTTGTGAGCTCGAGAGACTGGAGAGATTAATGACTAAGTGAGGCCGAGGGCCTGATTGTGATATTTATGGGATCAGGCTGCATGTTGCACCATGTGTTATTGATTCATACCATGATTGGCTTATTATAGCGCTTGGGCTGGATTTGCCCCTCCGGAGTCTGGACACCCACGGTGAGTGTAGGTACCTACCGATGCGAGTGCCAAGCGACTGTGAGGAAGGAGCCATAGTGAGGATGGAGTGATTGTGAGGATGGAGTGAATGAGAGGCCTGAGTGATTGGTACTCGGAGAGTATGCATATGATTTCATCCCTATTTTGGACTTCAGTTGGCATACATAATTGACATATAGATATCGAGTTGTACCATATCTTGTTGCAAGTGAACTTGACATATTTTACCTGTTTGGGTTTTAACTGTTTAACTTGGAAGCATGCCTACATTTCTGTACTGTAATTTTGTAATTTAATTGTACATGTGAAGCGTGTCACTACTTTCAACCCAATAGTTAGACTTGTTACTTATTGAGCGTGTGTGTCACTTCACTATAGCACAACGATGTGCAATCTGAGGTTTCATACCCTCATAACATCATTTACAATCATTACTCACCTCAATCCGGTCAAATCTCTAGCTCGTGACGCCTTTGCCCCTCGAATCGGCCTCCACTCGCGTCGAATCTATCAAAAATCAGAACGAGGACATCAAAATATGCTAAGGGAACGAAGCCCAAGCGATAATAATCAATTTACAACATAAATCCCGAAATTACCAAAACCCGACCCTCGGGCCCACATCTCAAAATTTGATAATTTTTACATCAATAGATTTCTTATCTCCCCACAAGTCCATACATACCAAGAATACTGAAATCGGAGTCCAAATGACCCCTCAAATTATCATTTGAAAGTCTCTTAATGGGGAGGATGAGACGCTACTAGAAATCCGGTAAAAAGCGACCACAAAAAGCGACCAAAGTTGGTCGCTTATAGGCCTAAAAGCGACCAAAAAGCGACCAAACATGCCTGGTCGCAATATTGCTGGTCCCTTTATTTTAGGGACCAAAGTTGGTCGCTAATTAGCGACCAACTTTGGTCTCTAAGGTAAAAGGACCAAATATTCCGGGTAAAGACTATAGCGACCAACTTTGGTCGCTTTATTATTTTAATAATATAATTTTGGCGACCAAAGTTGGTCTCTAAATGTAAAATACGTTATTTATTTATTTATTATTAATCATAAAAAAGAGCGACCAACTTTGGTCTCTAATCCAAATATTATATTTTAAAATCTAAAAAATAGAGACCAAGATTGGTCGCTTTTTTATTAATTTTTTTATTTTTTTTAAAAAAGAAGCGACCATAGTTGGTCGCTAACTTCAAGAAATAATTTTTTTTAATTATAAGCGACCAACTTTGGTCGCTATATTTCCAGAAATTATTTTTTTTAAAATAGAATAGCGACCAAAGTTGGTCGCTTTTGAGAAATCTGGGTTAAATAGCGACCAAGGTTGGTCGCTATTGCCCAGAAAATTATTTTTTTAAGGGAAAAGCGACCAATTAGCGACCAAAGTTGGTCGCTTTTCTTGGTATATTTTTGCCAGAAAATTTCTGTTTTGGCAGCTACACCACCTGTCAGCTTACCAAAAATCCTAAACATGCATTTTATGTCAACAACAACAACAATAAAAAGCAACAAAGTATAAAGTTCAATAGAACTAATACATTAAGCTAACAAAATTAAGTTAACGCTTATTACAAGTCCATTCGAAAACTGGTTCTATTATCTAGTTCAAAGTATATAAAGTACTCAAGGAGCGTTCTTTCAGCATCCTCATCCGAAAGTTAGATTGCCTCGCCCGACTCATTAGGTGGCTGATTGCGTATGAATTCCCCCACATCAGCTCTGAAGCGAACCTATAAGAAAAATTATATTGAATTAGTATTTCAAAATTTATATAAAAGTAAATCAAAATACTTAATGAAAAGTAAAAAACTTACATGTATAGTCGAGGCTCGACCCTCGACCCACCTTTCTGGATCAGTCTTTTTCTTCTTCTTTACAATACGAGTCTCATTGAATAACTCATCTTACTTCATTGGCATCATAAAGTTGTCTGGTGGCTTTGGTGAGTATCCTCGTGGTACTATTACTCGGGATGAACTTAGATACAGAGAGTAACTTGGATACAGTACCCGACAGGGTGTGTCTTTGATCAATTGTTATTCTCATTAGCGACAATGATGATGAGAAAGCAATGGCATGTGTTTCAAACAGTGATGGTGTAGGTAAGAATTTAACATTTCCTAAGCAGATAAAAGAAGAGGTTATAGAGGAATTCTCTACTTCCTCTTGGAAAATGAAGTAGAGAATTCCTCTATAACCTCTTCTTTTATCTGCTTAGGAAATGTTAAATTCTTACCTACACCATCACTATTTGAAACACATGCCATTGCTTTCTCATCATCATTGTCGCTAATGAGAACAACAATTAAATGCACACTATGCCAGGTACTATGTCTAAGTTATTCTTTGTGGAAGTTGCATTGCATGTCTAATAAAGTCATCAACCCCTTCTACAAAATCCTCCTGCAATCTTAAATTTCAATTCATATCCACAAAAGTTCAATTCATATCCTAAAGGCTCAATTCATATCCTAAAAGTTCAATTCATACACAAAAATTTTAATTCATATCCTAAAAGTTCAATTCATACACAAAAATTTCAATTCATATCCTAAAGGTTCAACTCATATCCACAAAAGTTCAAGTCATATCCTAAAAGTTCAATTTATAAACTAAAATTCCAATACATAAACCAAAACTTTCAATTCATATCCTAAAGGTTCAATTCATATCCTAAAGGTTCAACGCATATCCACCAAAGTTCAAGTCATATCCTAAAATTTCAATAGAAACTAAAATTCCAATACATAAACTAATATCCTAAAGGTTCAATTTCATATCCTAAAGGTTCAACTCATATCCACAAAAGTTCAAGTCATATCCTAAAATTTTAATTTATAAACTAAAATTCCAATACATAAACTAATATCCTAAAGGTTCAATTCATATCCTAAAGGTTCAACTCATATCCACAAAAGTTCAAGTCATATCCTAAAATTTCAATTTATAAACTAAAATTCCAATACATAAACTAAAAGTCCAATTCATATCCTAAAGATTCAATTCATATCCTAAAGGTTCAACTCATATCCACAAAAGTTCAAGTCATATCCTAAAATTTCAATTTATAAACTGAAATTCCAATACATAAACTAATATCTTAAAGGTTCAATTTCATATCCTAAAGGTTCAACTCATATCCACAAAAGTTCAAGTCATATCCTAAAATTTTAATTTATAAACTAAAATTCCAATACATAAACTAATATCCTAAAGGTTCAATTCATATCCTAAAGGTTCAACTCATATCCACGAAAGTTAAGTCATATCCTAAAAATTCAATTTATAAACTAAAATTCCAATACATAAACTAAAAGTCTAATTCATATCCTAAAGATTCAATTCATATCCTAAAGGTTCAACTCATATCCACAAAAGTTCAAGTCATATCCTAAAATTTCAATTTATAAACTAAAATTCCAATACATAAACTAAAAGTCCAATTCATATCCTAAAGGTTCAATTCATATCCTAAAGGTTCAACTCATATCCATAAAAGTTCAAGTCATATCCTAAAATTTCAATTTATAAACTAAAATTCCAATACATAAACTAAAAGTTCAATTCATATCCTAAATGATCAATTCATATCCTAAGGTTCAACTCATATCCACAAAAGTTCAAGTCATATCCTAAAATTTCAATTTATAAACTAAAATTCCAATACATAAACTAATATCCTAAAGGTTCAATTCATATCCTAAAGGTTCAACTCATATCCACAAAAGTTCAAGTCATTTCCTAAAATTTTAATTTATAAACTATAATTCCAATATATAAACTAAAAGTCTAATTCATATCCTAAAGGTTCAATTCATATCCTAAAGGTTCAACTCATATCCATAAAAGTTCAAGTCATATCCTAAAATTTCAATTTATAAACTAAAATTCCAATACATAAACTAAAAGTCCAATTCATATCCTAAATGTTCAATTCATATCCTAAAGGTTCAACTGTCACGACCTCAACCCCGATCATGATGGAGCCCAACACACTGCTAGGCAAGCCCGACCATTCAACAATATTATCCCAAATTCTTATTCAGATTATAGATAAATATCACAGAGAATTTACTAAGTCATCACTCTCAAGTGTATAATTAATAATAAAATCTGCGGAAATTCAATTAAAATACCACACCATAGCCCAAAAAAATCCAGTGTCACGAATATGAGCCTCTAATACAGAATATCCACCTATTACAAATTTGTCTAGGAAAAATGCGGAATAAAAGATAGAGATAGAGGGGAGAGATCAAGGCTGCGAACGCCATGCAGCTACCTCAATACTCCCAGATACTGCTGCTCAGATAAACAAATCCTCACTCAGCCTGTGGTATACCTGGATCTGCACGCAAGGTGCAGGGAGTAATGTGAGTAATAAACATAAATAAAGGCTGAGAATAAGAAATCGTGGAAAAATACAAAGTAAACTATAACTGGCAGTTTAGAACAACAATAGTGAAGCAACAAGTCAATTAAATCAGAGTACCAATTACTGAGACAAGTATAACAGATAAAAACAAATGCATCAGTGCAACGCAATGCATATGATGGTACTCTCTAGTACCCACTACGGCATGCAACCCGAGCCATCCATTTTATTTATCGTCGACGGCGCTTGTCGCACCTCCTTTTTGCCACCCCGCGAGGGCGTGTAGGGAGTTTTCTCCAATTGAAGGACAGTCGAAACGGGATTTGTTTATTTGTTTCAGAGTCGCCACCTGGGAATTTTAAGGCGTCCCAAGTCACCAGTTTTAATCCCTGAATCGAGGAGAATATGACTCTGTTTGTTATTCTGCGAACCAGAAATCCTGAGTAAGGAATTCTGTTAATCCGGAAGAAGGTGTTAGGCATTTCCGAATTCCGTGGTTCTAGCACGGTCGCTTAACTATTCTTATTCTTGGCTTAATTATCTTGATTTACTAAATACCCTTTTTCTTGTTACCTGATTTTATTACCGCTTTTGTTTAGATTGTTTACAATTATATAAACGAATCACACGTACGTATATTCGTATTATATACCTTTTATAATCATAGAGAATCGTGCCACGCATACGCATTCACGATAAGATTGACAATATTATATTTTTTATTAAAATATCATACGTTCGAAATTTAAAATAAAAATTAATAACATCATCACCCTTGTATTTAAACAGTGAACTGCACATCTCGGGTTATATGAAATTATTTCAACATCCTCGGAGAAACCCCTTTTTTATTAAAATGTTCGCTCGAAGTTGCGCGAACGCATAATTAGAATTGCATTTTAGAAATATAATCAGGTTACGCGAACGCATCCCTAATCACGCAAAATATTCTTAATAGATTTTCCACAAATTGTTTATTATATCCATATTATTTTTATTGTGAAAATCATGAGAAATCCCCATTTGAGATGCCCTTAAATTCTTTGAAAAGAATTCACAATTTATTAGACGTTGATCGCAAATTATATTTTTCGCGTATGAATTATATTCCTCCAAACTATTCAAATTTAAAGAAAAGAATAAACATATGATTAACACTTATTTTTAGTAAATACAACATATGTATATTCAAAATGTGAATAGCGTATGAAACTAAAAAAAATCAATTTTTGAAAGGAAGTGATATTTTCGAGGAATTCTCATTATTCTATTTGCAACGAATGTTATTTTTTACATTCTTAAACTTGTTACACATTATAAATCTAATCTCTTTCTACATTGCTTGTTCTTAATCTGATAGGCCTAGTTATTTTTGATTAATTGCTATTGATTGAATTCGAGATATACTTAATCAAACCAATTTTTATTTTCCACCTACACGAGTTATTTGGCAAACATTAATATAAAAAAAATCGTTGACTTAATAAGACAATATCACATATAACATGAATATACCCTTACATCATTCACCATATGCCAATATCGTGAATATAACAGATTTTATCGATGCATCTTTTGGCTACTGATTGTGAACATGACCATTACTATGCTAAATATGAACAAGATACAATCAATACTATCTTAGCCTTAAAAATAAGATGTTTAACAACATAGACTAGTAATGCAGTTGTCTTGACATTTCCACACTAGTCTATGCTAGCAATATTAAGAGATGCAATTAATGGCCAGTTTTCTGCCATGTTCCCTATTTTGATGATTCAAATATAACTTATACTAAATGAAAATTCGAAATAAATAACTTTATTACAACATTTATACGAACTTCAAAAGGGAATAATTAGCTAATAGTTATCATATCAAGCATATTGCTATATTAACCAACATGAAACAAAACAGAAGTTTGAACTACTGAATTTAGACAAGTGGAAGACAGAATTATAATTCCCAAACTTCATCTATTCGTCATGTTGGACCTTTTCATGACATGAGTTTACAGATATGTACCTGGAAATGGAGGCAGAAGAAGTAAATTTCAGCAGTGACAGCAGTAACAAAATCAGCAGAAAATGCCAGTATTTCCACAGATTTGAGCAACAATACAGAACCCGAGAACCCAGACACAACATAGAATGACTCTTTAAGAAATTTCAGATTTTAAAACCAAGCAGTATCAATAAACAGGCCCGGACAGATTCCAGAAAAACAATGTTTCAGATTTTGCTTTTCCTTTTCTATTCTCTATTTCAGCTCCTGTGTGTTTTTCCTCTCTTAATTTCTGTCCAGATTTCTCTCTATCTCTCTCTGTGTATATGTATTTCTATATCTGTGTGTATTAAAATATGTTCCTCTCTTTTAAAATCAGATTTTTTCCTTCTTTTTAAAATCTGATCTCTCTCTTAAAATCCCTGTTTTTTTTTTCTTCTTTATCTGAGTCCCTGTATTTATACAGGTCTGCCCCCTTCTCTTAAGTGCTGCATGGACCCTTTTCTCTTTTAAAAATCAGAAAATCTCCACCCAAATAACACTAAGGCTGATTTCTTAATAAATCAGCCACTAAAGATACTTTTTCCCTTATTTTCAGCACTTCCATTACCCTTTGTTTCCCATTATCTCATTAAGTAATAGCCATTATCACTCCACTATTAGCACACTACTATTATCACATTACTTTCATTGTTTCATTCCCAAAACAACCCTGAAATCCTACTGTTATTACTGCCCTTAATACAAAAATCAGAATCTAGTACAAAACAGATTTAAAAATCTGTTCAAACCTAATTATCAACCTGATTTAAAACAGCTATAACTAATTCTCTTAAGTTCTGGACTGAATCTTAACTGAGAATGCACTTTTCTAACACAATTGTATCTAATCAACATTTGTAAAATTGAATTTAAACCTAACATCACAACAACATTACACTGAATTTAATATAACAAATCAAACTGGACTTCAACATTGGACTAAGATCAAACAGATGCAGGGGCATTGTCAGTATATTGACAATGCCTGAAACTTAATGCTCAGAAATCAACAGCATCTTATTGAATTGCAAACAAAGATGATTTAATTAACGAGTATTAGTCAAATTGATTATTTACAACAATTGTCAACAAACAACCGATAGACAGATTATTTCAAACAGCATTTTCAGAAACAGAATTCTATAATATAACTAATCGACGAACTTAATCGAGTCGATTACACACATTGTAAACAAACATAACCAACAGAACAATTCACACTTTGATCAAGTAAGTGGGTATGAGACAGAATCACAGAATTTAAACAAAACAAAAATATGAAAAATTACACAGACAACTAAAATAGACAACAACATATGTAGGAAACAAAAAGAAATAGGAAAATACCTCTGAATCTTCAATTTCATACGGACTCAAACTCAACTTGGATTCGGACCTTTTTGAGGCTGAACAGACTTTATTCGAAGTATTCTCAATTGAGAATACCTCGATTAAAGTCTCTTAGACCTCAATCCTTCACTCGAATTGGAAAAAATCCAAGATTGGAAAATTTTTAGGGTTTCAGATTCTTGGATCTTAAATTCGAACACTTCTGGGCAGATTCGAAGGGAACCAAAGATGATACAAGGGTGAGGGAGGCCTAGGGGTCATTTGGTGTTAGTTTGGAACGAATCTGAGTGAGTTCATGTTTGGTTCGAACCTTCAAAAGAAGATTCGAAGAACTCTGAGGTGATTCGAGCCAAACCAACACCAGATCCATAGCTAGGGTAGTTGGGGGAAGCTACATTGTTAATTTGGGGACCATCGGAGGTGGTTGAGTTTGGATCTGAGTTTGGCTCGAATCTTCAAATGAAGATTCGAGAACCTTCAGGAGGATTCGAGCCAAGTGGCTAACAGATTCGGATAGAAGAAGGTCAGGGGGTTCAGGGGTGTTAAGGTGGTGACCGGCGTCGTTGTTGCCGCCGGGTTTCAGGCAATGGGGAATGAGGGCGGCTAGGGTTAGGGGTGTGATTCCGGAGAAGATGATGAATAGTGAAGAGGGGGGTATTTAGTTAGGGGGCCGGGGTAGGGATTTGTATTTATATAGGGATGGGGTGGATTGATGTCATCCGTTGGATCAATTAAGATGCACGGTTGAGATCAATTCATTTAACCAAACGATGTCGTTTGGTTAAATGTTGGGGTCAGGCTGGATCGGGGCAGTGGATCGGGTAGGGGGTTACGGGTAAAGGTTGTGAGATCTCAGCCGTTGGATGGATTTGATCCAACGGCCCTTGATAAAATACGACCAAACGTCGTCGTTTGGTATTAGCCTTGAATTGGACCGGACCTGGGGTTGTTTGGACTGGGCTGTGGGGAATTAATTTGTTTGGGCCTGGATTTCAGTCCAGGTCCGATTTTTTCACCTTTTTAAATTTATTTTATATTTCCTAATCCTATTCCTAATTATTAAAAATCCTAATTAAAATTATAAAACAAAATTAACCTTACTTTTTAACAATTATTAACACATAGACAAAACATTAATCACACAATGACATAATTAAATGACCAAAATAAGATAAATGCCTATTTTTGTGATTTTCTTTAAATTAACTCTTAAATGCATAATTAAATCCTAATTATGCATGCAACATGTGTTTTTATTTTATTTTTCATTTTAACACACAAAGTAGACATTTACGGACATAACACAAATATTTAATAAACGATACACAAATTATAAAAATTGCACACTAAGCAAAAAAATTGTTTTATTATTATTATTTTTATTTTGGAGTAATTTTCGTGAGGCAAAAATCACGTGCTCACAGCGCTCACTGGGGGTATGTACAGACTCCGGAGGGGCTCCTATAGCCCAAGCGCAATAACAAGCCATCTCGTGGCATCAATCAAGTCCTGGTCAGTCATTGTTACCTGACCAATTTATATCACACAGTGCCATTGTTACCACTGTTTCAAGTCACATCATATAGTGTCATTGTTACCACTGTTTCAAATCACTGCTGCGGCGCGCAGCCCAATCCATGCTCAGTCCAGAAATCATAATAAGCCCCTTGGGCATTTGTAAAACAGTAGTTCTCAGCCCGAAATATCATTTAAGTTTTCAAATCTTAGAAAGATGGCTGAGTTTACAAAACAGTATTTAAAACCTTGGACTGAGGTCAAATGATATGCAAAATATGCGAAAGCAGTAATATCAATCCCTGAAGGATTCAAATAATTGGCAAGAAGTCTACAATTGGAAACATGACTGAGGATATGAATTTTTTAACAAAATAAGTGAGGAAAACCAGTCAAAAATTCCCTAAGGGTTCTACAGGTCGGCACAAGGCCCCAAGCATTGCAAAAAGCCCAATTCAGAATAATAAAGTATATGTCTCAACCAAAAATGTAGTAAAATATCTCTCGGGACGGACCAAGTCACAATCCCCAATGGTGCTCTACCCCACGCCTGTTATCCGGCGTGCAAGTCACCTCAATATAGCGTTACGATGTGAAATCCTGGGGTTTCAAACCCTCAGGACATCATTTACATCAATTACTCACCTCGAATTGGCTAATTCTCTAGCTCACGATGCCTTTGCCCCTTGAATTGGCCTCCACGCGCGTCAAATCTATCCAAAATCAGAACGAATACGTCAGAATATGCTAAGGGAACAAAGCCCAAGCGAAAACATTCGAAAAATATCAAAAATCTCGAAATTAGCAAAACCCGAGCCCCGGGACCACATCTTAAAATCGGGTAAAATTTACATTTTCAGAATCCTCATACCCTCACGAGTCTAACCATACCAAAATTATTCAATTCCGATACCATTTGGTCCTTCAAATCATCATTTTACATTTTTGAAAGGTTCCACAATTTTCTTCCCAAATTCCATCTCAAATCATGAATTAAATGATGAATTCAGTGATAGATTCATGTACTCTAACCAAATCTGAGTTAGAATCACTTACCCCGACCAATTTCTTGAAAAACCTTCGAAAAATCGCCAAAATCCGAGCTCTCTAGGTCAAAATATCAAATAAAACCCAAAACCTCGTATTTATAGAGTACCCCTCGGATTCCGACACCGCTGACAGCACAAAAATGACCGCGGTCCGTGCAAAACCAGCAGGGTCCGCGCAAAAACGACCGCGGTCGCGCAGGTCTTGCTCTGCAGGGACAGACTTTTAGGATATTAATTGATATAAGTCAAGACATTTTAATTTATTGTTAATATATATATAGGTTATAAGTCGATGAATCAAATTACAAGTGTATCAATACCTAAAAGAACCTGTCACTATGTTCCGAGCGTTTCATGTTCTTATATATATATTTATATATAGACACACACGCACACTTCGTAGTACTACTTAACTGCATATATAGCATGTTAGAGTATATTTTAGTCTATTCATCCTTTGTATTACAAAAGTGTTAGCGGGTTACATTTATATTATTTAGATAGTAAATACAAAAGTGATTTTTAATTTTGACCATTGTTGACCTGAAAAGAGACCAACTTTGGTCGCTAAATATACATAAATTTAAATTAGCGACCAAAGTTGGTCGCTAAATTTAAATCAAATTTATTTATATTTTATATAATATTTAAAATAATAATATAATTGTTAAACGTTAGAACTCGATCCCAGATTAGCGACCAAAGTTGGTCTCTATTTTCGTAAGCGACCAACTTTGGTCGCTAAATTTGAATTATATTTTTTTATATTTTATAAATTTTTTTAAATAAAAATATAATTATTAAAATTTTATAATTGGGTCCCATTTTAGCGACCAAAGTTGGTCGCTATCTGCTTACCCCTTAATTAGCGACCAACTTTGGTCGCTAATTTAAGTTATATTTATTTATATTTTATAATTTTTTTAAAATAATATTATAATTATTATAATTATATAAGTGGGTCCCCCTGTAGCGACCAACGTTGGTCGCTAATCTCAATATACCTTTGACTAAGTAAGTCTGACCAGTCCAGTCAATATTTTGACAAAATTAGCGACCAAGTAGCGACCAACCTTAGTCGCTAATGTATATCAAATAATTATTTTATTATTTTCGTCAATTTAGCGACCAACTTTGGTCGCTTTTCTTGAGAGACCAACTTTGGTCGCTAAAGTTTGGTCGCTTTTTCCGGAATTCTAGTAGTGGTTGTTCTCCATATATGTTTAGGACTAATTTCATATTTGTTAGGACTAGGGTTTACTATCTGTATATATATACTCCCTCCGTTTCAATTTATGTGAACCTATTTTTTTTAGTCTGTACAAAAGAGAATGACCCATTTCACTATTTGGAAATGATTTACCTTTATACAATGATTTATAACTACAGAAAATATATGTGTCTCATTTTACACCACAAATATAAAAGTCTTCTCTCTTTTCTTAAACTTCGTGCCCAGTCGAATGAGTTCACATAATTGAAGCGGCGGAAGTATTATTGTTACTCAATAGAAGAAGGCGAGGCTTTTCTTTTCCTCTCTAGCCGAAACACGGTCCATATGTTGGCAACAACCGTTAAAAACATTGAAGCTTTAAATTCAAAAATTAAATTTTACAATATTGCTATTTATTTGGATTAAGTGTTGTTGCAAACGATTGGGAATATCCTATGGAGTTCATATCTTAATTTTGAGGGAGTTTGGTTAAGATTCGAGTTAGTTTTGGTTGGAATTTTAGGTTGAAACATGAAGAAGAAGAAGAAGAAGAAGAAGAAGAAGAAGAAGAAGAAGAAGAAGAAGAAGAAGAAGAAGAAGAAGAAGAAGAAGAAGAAGAAGAAGAAGAAGAAGAAGAAGAAGAAGAAGAACACATAAATAAATTGTAAATATTTTGTATGTCACATGTACAAACGACATACAATATACACAACTAACATAATTGCATACAAGTTGTATGTAAATTGAAACTTTCTAACACATTCTGTACAACAAAAAATTATATTCAAGTTGTATACAACTTGTAGCTTTTGAGTGAAATTACTGTTGAGAGTCCCATTATCATCAATTCAAAGACTTCATCTTACGAGGATTCTTAAGAATTATTGTTGCATGGTATGTGTATTGGTCAAAATCTGACCGTCACGATCGAACTGATCAACGTCCCGTTTAAGAGATCGGGCAGTGAAAGATAACATAGTTCACTCTGCACCCTTTTCCTGACATCCGTCGAGTCGGAAGGAGTAGCGCCTAAAGGGACGACCAAGACACATTGGAGGCAGGCGAGCGTTAGACCAAGCAAAGAGTAAGGGTGCCTTGACTATATATAGTAAGGGAAAACCTTCGATTAAATGGGACTGTTCCCTCCTTTCTTTCTCTAAAGCTCTCTTCTTGCATTCTTGATAGGAAAGAAATAATCCATAGCAGAAGGAAGAAGAAGGAGCAAGAATACAAAGAAACTGAGGAAAAGAAGCATTAAAAAGTTATTGCAGAAAACATTTTTGCAGATATTGCCATACATAAAAATTCAGTTAAACTAAGATCATGATTGACTAACCTTTTTAGTTGGTGTTGAAGATGAAAAATCTGAGAAATGGCTTTAGAATGAGGCAACAGAGAGTATGAAATGGCTTCTTTCTGTTTTGGTGTATGTATGAATTCATGAATTCTCCCTTTCCAAAAAAACAAACAGCTTGAGATAAGAAGTTTGAAAATTTTTTTGGAGGAGAAGAGGTAAGGGGATAAGGGCACCAGATCATTGATGTTAGTCTTAGAGGTCGTTTGGTAGAGTGTATTAGAGAAAATAATGCATGCATTAGCTTTGTGTATTAGTAATACCTTGTTTGGTACACTTTTTCAACATATGTATAATTAATACAATCATTAGTTATCCACCCTATTTAGTATTATCCTATGTATAGCTAATGCATAGCAAACCATGGTATTAGCAATACAAAGGCTATCAATGCATGCATTAGCATGGTTAAATACAAAATTATCTCTAAAGTCCCTTAAAGCTAAAGAATATGGAGGGCATTTTTGTAAACAAATAATTTTCTTAAAAATTATGCAATGCATTTTAATTTTTAATACATCACACTAAACAATGGATAAGAAATAATCTCTGCATAACTAATCTTGTATTACTAATCCCTACATTACTAATACACCTTATTCAATATTATTCTTATACACCCTACCAGACGACCCCTTAGTTTCTTTAACTTTGTTAGAAGGAGCATTCTTGATATATTTACTCCCCAATTTAAACCGTAATGTTGCATATTCCAAATAAACATATAAAGCAGAAAATAAGAAAAACGTATTTATAGCTTTTCTAATCATGTAACCGTCACGACCCAAAACTCAACTTGTTCTATCATGGTACTAAGCAAGCCGACTACTCAGTCAATTCAAATACTTTCAAATTTAAGATATGTTAAAAACATGTTTAAATAAATAAAAATCTCATAAAACTGATAAAATCGTCGCAACTCATTACAGAAATTCCCAAAACCAGGGTGTCACTGAGTACATGAGCATTTATACAACACAAGTCTGAAATACTATCTAAGAAAACTGAAATTGAATAAATAAGACTGAGGGATAGGGGAGGAGAGTCAAGGTTTGCGGACGCCAGGGTAGCTACCTCGAATATCTCCGAACGACAGTATACTCTGAGAATCAGCAACCATTGTGTCCAGATACACCTCGATCTGCACACGAAGTGCGGGGTGTAGCGTGAGTACAACCAACTCAGTAAGTAACAAGTTTAAATATGGGCTGAAAGTAGTGACGAGCTTCACATGTACAGTTTAGTTATAGGATTACAATACAGAAATGTAGAAATGCTTTCAAGTTTAACAGTTAAAGCCCAAACAGGTAAATCATGTCAAGTTCAATTGAAACAAGATATGGTACATCTCGGGTATCTACATGAAAGTTATATATGCCAATTGAAGTATAAAAACAGTAATGAAATCATATGCATACTCTCGGAGTATCGGTCACTCAGTCCTCCCATTTACTCCATCCTCACAGTCACTCCATCCTTACAGTCACTCAATCCTCCCAATCGTTTGACCCTTGCGCTTGGCACTCTCACTCAGTAGGTACTTGCACTCACTGTTGGTGTGCAGACTCTAAAGAGGAAATTCCATCCCAAGCGCTATAATAATCCAATCATGGCATGAACCAAATAAACATGCTGCGGCGTGCAGTCCGACCCCATAAATATCTACAATATTAGGCTCTCGACCTCACTCAGCCATCAATCTCTCTAGTCTCTAGGGTTCACAATAGTCATGATAATCAGCCCAAACAATGATGATATAATGTATCAATAAAGGACAACAGAGACTGAGATATAATATGGAAATAATAGTTGTGACTGAGTACAAAATGACAAATTAAACAAGTAATTCAATAGGAGAAATAACCTCAATGGGTCCTAACAGTACCAACACGTAGCCTAAGTATGATTTCTAACATGAATGGTCGCTCAACTTCTCTAACACATGGTAAAAATATGGGTAACAACAAGATTATTCAACTATACAGTTCTATGGAATTTACCAAGTCACAATTCCTATGGTGCACGCCCACGTACCCGTTACCTAGCATGTGTGTCACCCCAACATCAATCACATATCACGTAATTTTAGGTTTCATACCCTCGGAATCAAGTTTAAAAGTGTTACTTACCTTAAACTGTGCAAATTCATACTCCAATAAGCTTTGGCCTCGCAAATCTGCCTCCAAATACCTTGAATCTAACCACAAACAGTTCAATATAATCAATACGAGCTAAAGGAATCAATTCTATAAGAAAATACTAAATTCTTAATCAAAAAAACAACTCTAAAGACGACCCCTAGGCCCACATCTCGGAATCCAATAAAAGTCACAAAACGCTAAAGCCCTTTCAACCACGAGTCCAACCATACAAAATTTACCAAATTCCGATACCAAAACACCGCTCAAATCCCCAAATTAAACTCTCGGAATTCCTAGCTTCAAACACCCAAATTCCACCTCAAAAACATACAAACTAGGTGGGAAATTCAATGGTGAAACAATATTATTGAATAAAAATGATCACAAGTGACTAACCTCAAGAAACCCCTTGAAACCCCTCTTAAAAATCGCCTTAGACCGAGCTTGAAATGTCCAAAAATGATTAAAACTTTGGAATCCTTCGAATTTAAACTCTCTCATCGATTTCACACCTGCGACCCACTTAACCGCGTCTGCGGTATCGCAATTGCGGACAATTCCTCCTCTTCTATAGTCCTACCTCACCAGGCCCCTTTCGCTTTTGTGATGCTTCCTCTGCATCTGCAAACTCGCAGGTGCAGAAATTCCCTTCGCACCTGCACAACACCCCTAGCTAACCAATTCCGCTTCTGCCCCTAATCTGCAGTATCTACGGCCACGCAAGTGCGAAAATACCCTTGCACATGCGACCATTGCATACCCTTCCCAGGCCGCTTATGTGCTCCTCTGCTCGCTTCTGCAAGCTCGCACTTGCGACCAAAACTCTGCAGGTGTGATAGCACCAGACCTGTTGCACTTCAGCAGTCTTTTAAATTCCAAACTTGATGCGTTAACCATCCGAACTCCACCCGACGCCCCCGGGACCTCAACCAAATATACCAACAAGTCCAAAATCTGATACGAGCTTAGTCAAACACTCAAATCACATCAAACAACATCAAAAATACAAATCACACCTCAATTCAAGCCTAACGAAAACTAGAAAATTCCAACTTCTACAATCGATACCGAAGCCTATCAAATCAAGTCTGATAGATCTCAAATTTCACATACAAGTCATAAATGACACAACGGACCTATTCCAACTCCCGGAACCAAAATCCGAGCCCGATAACAACAAAGTCAACTCTCGGTCAAACATCTCAATTTCCAAAACTTCTAATTTTTTAACTTTTGCCATTATAAACCTAAATCAACTACAGACCTCCAAATCACTATTCGGACACACTTCTAAGTCCAAAATCATCCAACGGAGCTATTAGAACCATCAAAACTCCATTTCGGAGCCATTTACACATAAGTCAACATCTAGTCATCCTTTTCAACTTAAGCTTCCAACCTTGAGACTAAGTGTCTCAACTCATTCTGAAACATCCCCGGAACCGAACCAACTAACCTGGCAAGTCATATAGCAGCTAATAAGCATAAAATGAGCAGTAAATGGGGAACGAAGCTACAATACTCAAAACGACCGACTGGGTCGTTACAGTAACCAAGGCAACACAAAATAAGCTAGAGTTATATACTACATCTTTTGTGTTACCAGAGATGTTAAGTTTGAAAGCCATTTAACATCGCTTTTCCTTACTTGTGACCAGAAAATTACGAAGTGGAATAAATGGGAACTACAATACATTAGTATTTGTTTAAACAATACCTCATATCTAGCAACTTTTTCAGCATATAAAGCTTGTAGGAATTATTTAAAATGAGCCAAAGGAACCTTAATCAATTCAGAAAAAAGTCAAAAGTTGAACAAAAAACAAGGCTAGGAAAAGAGTTCTGAAGGCGGACCGCACAAATATTGTGAGGCCACGAAAGCCATGATGCGGCTGCAAGCAAATTACGCGGTCCGAATAAGGGAAATTCAGAGAGTGTGATTTTTGGACTAAAAGATAAGCGCGGACTGCACTAGAAATGTGCGGCCACAATTGAAATTATGCCGACCACGATGACTGAGGTTCAGAGAGCTTACAATTTGAGCAAATGAGAGAAGTGTGGTCCGCGTCAGAATTGTGCGGCCGCAATCGAAATTATGCGGTCCGCAAAATCTCAGCTCAACCTAAATCCAAAATTGAAGAATGCGGACCACACACAGAATTGTACGGCCGCACTCAAAATTATGCGGCCGCACAACCTCCACAAGGGTATTTTTGTCAGAAATTTTGAGCTTAGTATAAATAAAAAATTTTGTCATTTTTAGGTCATGTAATGTATTAGTGGAGCACCTGAGAAGGTTGAGTTTTTTGTTTTGGGAAATTTTGTACTAGATTCATCTTTTAACATTAGATTTTCATCCTTTAATCTAATATTATGAATTTTATCTTCATTTCATATTTTATTTCTATTATTTTCATGAGTAACTAAATCCATAGCTAGGGTTGTGACCCAACCCTAGTGTGAGTATTTGATGGGTATTTGAATTTAGGGCTTGAATGTGAATGAGTTAGTGATATTTAGCCTAGTTCTTGCTAGAACTATAGAATTAATGGTTGTAAACATTGATTCATGCCTTTATGACTTAGTCTCTACTTGAGAAAGAGGGACTAAGTCTAGGAAAGCTAGGCTAATAAGAAATTGGGGTGAACTCAAGAAATTGATAGCCTCGGTTAAAGGGTTAAACCTAGAAATAGTAATACTAGACTTGAGCTAATATCACTTGAATTGCATGAATACCTATTTGGACTTGAGAAAGCCAAATTGGCAAAATCACTCAAACTACCGAGAGGTATAGAGTGAGCACCCAGGTGTGATAGCTATATTACCATCCCAGATAATCAAGCTTGCCTTAGAATTTTTCTACCCATTAGACATCTACCTAGGTGGAAGTCATGACCCTAGTCTCTTTAAGCACTTGAAAAACACAACAACAAAAAAATATTATCCTTAGTTTCAATCATTGCAATCTTCAGAGTAAAGTTAGAAGTAGAAATCAAACCCAAACTTGTGGAAGTGTAACTAGACTCAAAGCCCGCATCTAGCGTAGATATAAACCTAATTCCAATTATTAACTCCCTATCAATTCGATCTCGACCTAGTTGGGTTAAAACTGCATCGACCACCCTCGCTACTTAATAGTAGTGTAGGCTTAGACCCAATCAATTTTTGGTGCCTTTTACGGGGATGCACTGGGGGCACATGAAGGAGACAGTCACAACAACACATGCAGCAGAGTCCGAGGCACCAGGGGAAGCAACCGGCCCGTCTGACGAGCCATTTGCAACATCACACACTGCTGAGCAGCTAATTCAGATGCTCAGTAACCCTGTAGTCCCCCAGTCAGAGGATGTGGAGATCCAGTTAGAGGATACGGAGGGTGCTGATATTGAGGACCCAATGTAGACAGAGACTACATAGGGAGTTCTCTTTACTCTCTACCCCTTTTCCCTGTTCTTATTTGTTATTAGCATTGAGGACAATGCTATCTTTCATTTGGGGGGTGGTCCATTTTGATTTGATGACATTTGGTATGTAATAACCATTATACTATTTTTATTTATCTTTATTTTCACTTTTGGTATGTATATATTTTGACCATTCGATGTATATATTCATTTCCGTTATGTATATATTCGTTTTACTAAATTTTGTATATATTCAGTTTAATTTTTGTAGTATACTTCATAACTTTTTTCGTTATTTTCCCTTAGTAGCATAGCTTTTATTTACTTTAGTAGCTTTTTTTAAAATTTTGTGTTGACAATTAGCCTTTGGTTTTCTTAATGCTAAGGTTCTTTCTAAAGGTGGATGTTGTGTGAACCGGGTGGCTCTTCCCAACGATGGATGGTGTGACCACCTTCTTAAGGGATTGAGACTGTTCTCTTTATGTTTTGGTATATATAGTAGTAATGAATAAAAGTGTCTCAAACAGGTTTCACTTTGTACTAACACATTTACGTTCGACCTTATGGTTAGAAACAAAGTTGATTGGCAAAGAATAGCTCTAGTTGTGACCTTTAGACTCTTTTGTTGACTAAAACAATCATTGAGTGGTTTCTTTGAGCCATTTGTGATGTTCAATCTTAGCTAGGGTTGTTGTGGGACCTCGACTCCCTTTAACAATACAACATCTTGTGAGGTGAGGAATTGAATTGCAAGTCCAAGTTCCGTGCCAATAAGTCTAGAACTTGCCCTGAATGTTTGTCTAGGCAAAATTCTAAGTGTAGCTTGACTTGAGAAATGATTGTAAGCTCTCCATGATCCAATTTGAAACTTTAAAGCTTCTGTAGCCTACCAATGTGATATCCATAGTCAACCCCTTTAAGCCAAAGCGCTTTTTCTTTCAATAATCACGTTACAAGCCTTTATCCATTCTATAATGACCCTATCTTGACACCCGATCTTTCCTTGGCATTCTGGACAAACAATTGGAAAAAGCATAAGTTTGGGGGAGAAACGAGGAATGTGAAAGTGATATAAGGTACAAAGAACAAAAAGAAATGAATAAAAGGGAAGGCAAAGAAAAGAAAGAAAAGCCAAAAAGAAATATGTCAAAAAGATAGTGAATAAGATAAAAAGTTGAAGGGATTGAAAGAAAGCAATGATGAAAGGCATGGAATGATTAGAAAAGGAGAAAAATAATTGTCATGAGCAAGAAAGAGTGACAGTGCGTCTCTCTAGTTCCCCTAAGGAAGAAGAAAATGACTCAAAGAGTCAAGAAAGTATGAGCCGAAATGAGAAAATGGAGTGCTTAAGGAAAGATTAAACCATCATATGCCGATAAGTCCTACCTTGATCAAAAAGCCTTCATTACATTTCCATAAAAGCCCTATATGATTTCGAGTTGAGTGAGATTACATTTGTGGTGATTTACATAAGAGGCAAGCTTATGGTACATAGAGCCGGACTTGTGTCATTCTTTTGAGAGAGATGAGCGTACTTCTCAACAATCAGTATTTGAGTGTTACATTCTAATGCGAGATTTGCTCATGGAGAGTATAGGAGAAGGAGTTTGGGTTCTACAATGACCTACATGATAGAGCGAGCTTCCTCGATGAATTAAGTCATCTCTTGATGCTACAGCGTCACAATAGAACTATGGTACTCAAAAGGTCATAACATAGTGTTGTTGATAATTCATTTGTGTTGAGGGTAATTGTTAGTCCCAATTGATGCATGATTGATTCACCTTAGGCCAGCTGAAATATCCTTTTTTTCTAGTGGAGGTGAGAATTACCTTATTTGCTTGAAGATAAGCAAAAACTTAAGTTTGGGGAAGTTGATAAGTAGGGATTTTAACCTATTATTTACTCTCTTTTACATGTATTTTAGGCCAAAAATGATTAAAGGTATTTCCGGAAACTAATGAAATATGTTTGCTTGCAGGAATTATTCGAAATGAGCCAAAGGAACTTTAATTAACTCACAAAGGAGTCAAAAGTTGAACAAAAAACAAGGCTGGGAAAAGAGTTCTGAAGCGCGGATCGCACAAATATTGTGCGGCCACGAAAGCCATGATGCGGCCACGAGCATAATTACGTGGCCCGCATAAGGGAAATTCAGAGAGTGTGATTTTTGATCTAAAAAATAAGTGTGCACCGCACCAGAAATGTGCGGCCGTGAAAGTCCATGTGCATCCGCAATTGAAATTACGCGGACCGCGATGACTGAGGTTCAGAGAGCTTCCAAATTGAGTAAAAGAGAAAAGTGTGGTCCGTGTTAGAATCATGCGGCCGCGGAAGTCTGTTGTGAGGCCGCGATCGAAATTATATGGTCCGCAAAAGCTCAGCTCAACCCAGATCCAAAATTGAAGAACGCATACCGCACTTAGAATTATGTAGCCGCGAAAGCAAGAGTGCAGCTACACTCAGAATTATGCGGCCGCACAAACTCCGTAGGGGTATTTCTGTCAGATACTTTTAGTTTAGTATAAATAGAACGTTTTTGTCATTTTTAGGTCATGTAATATATTAGAGGAGTACCTGAGATGGCTGAGTTTTCTGTTTTGGGAAATTTTGTACTAGATTCATCTTTTAACATTAGATTTTCATCCTTTAATCTAGTATTATGAATTTTGTCTTTCATTTCATCTTTAATTTCTGTTATTTCTATGAATAGCTAAACTCATTGCTAGGTTTGTGACCCAACCCTAGTATGAGTATTTGATGGGTATTTGATTTTAGGGCTTGAATGTGAATGGGTTAGTGATATTTAGCCTAGTTCTTGCTAGAACTATATAATTAATGGTTGCAAACATTGATTCATGCCTTTATTACTTAGTCTCTACTTGAGAAAGAGGGACTAAGTCTAGGAAAGCTAGGCTAACAAGGAATTGGGGAGAACTCAAGAAATTGAGAGCCCCAATTAAAGGGTTAAACCTAGAGATAGTAATACCCGACTTAACCTAAAACCACTTGAATTGTATGAATACCCATTTGGACTTAATAAAGCCAAATTAGCAAAATCACTCAAACTACCGAGAGGTATAGAGTGAGTACCCGAGTGTGATAGCTATATTATGATCCCAACTAATCAAGCTTGCCCTAGAATTTTGCTACCCGTTAGATATCCACCTAGGTGGAAGTCACGACCCTAGTCTCTTTAAACACTTGAAAAACAACAAAAAAAATAATATTGTCTTTAGTTTCAAACACTACAATCTTTAGAGAAAGGTTAGAAGTAGAAATCAAATCCAAACTTGTGAAAGTGTAACTAGACTCAAAGCCCGCATCTAACTAGGATTTTTTCTTTGTTGGAACCTTTTTCTCTCATCATCTCTCGTTTCTCCTTTATAGCTCATTCTTTTCTCCACTCAGGCGTTCCTTGACCATGTGGTCTAGCTTGCTGCATTTGTAGCACTCATCATAATTAGCCTTGTTAATCTATTTAGACTTATCGTTGGTCACTCTCTTAGATGCGTCTTTGGAGTTCTTCATGAACCTCTTGAACTTAGCAAACATTGCTAAGTCGGAATCATCACTGTCAGATTTATCTTCCTCATACACTTTAAGAACCAAGGCCTTGTCCCTCTTTGGTTCTTCCTTATACAGTTCTATCTTTGTCATTTCATGAGTCTTTTAAGTTTCCAACCAACTCATCAAGTGAGATCTTATCTACCTCATTGGCTTCCTAGATCGTTGTGACTTTGGATTCCCATGAAGCTGGAAGGATCCTTAGAACTTTGCTGACCAACTCTTCTGAGGTAAATACCTTTCCAAGTGATTTCAGTTCATTAGTTATTATGGTAAACCTAGTCATTATCTCCTGTATGGGCTCGGACTCCTTCATGGTAAAGAACCTATAGTTTTTCATAAGTAGTTCTATCGTTGATCTCTTCACTTGGTTTGTTCCTTCATGAGCAGTTTGGAGTGTATCTCATATCTCCTTTGCATTAGAGCATGTATATATTTTCTTGTACTCGTTAGGGCCAAGTCCATAAATAAGGATTTTCTTAGCTTTTGCATTCTTTTCCATCATTATGAAATTTGCTGCCACAAATTCGTAGGGGTATTAAGGAATTGTTTTGTTTTGTGCATTTTGTTTAGTAGAAGTCAGTGGACCTTGGTTCACTATGGTCCATAGTTCATAGTATTCAGCTGTCAGAAAGTCTTCCATTTTTATTTTCCACCAATTGTGATATTTTTTATTGAACAGGAGTGGTCTGGTAGTTGATTATCCTTCATTAATTCCGGGTGGAGCACTCATTTTGTTTCCAAGATCTCTCTAGGTTTTAGTCGTGTTTATGAGAGAACCTGTTCTGATGTCAATTGTTAGTTTGAGTTCTCGTGTGAATTACTAAAGAACTAGTTTCTTTATCATATTCCTTAAACGTGAAGTAAAATAAGGAGTAAAGTAAAAATAACGATTTTTACGCGAAAAACCACCCAGCTCAAAAGGTGCAAAAATCACGACCTACTACGTAGGGTTTTCAACTTCAACTTCACAAGAACAATAAGCCAAAATGTATCAATTACAAGACTATAATTCAATACTCTCCAGTACTCCTACTACAACTATTTGATTTACAAGTTACTCTAACTTGTAAAGTAAACACTCACTACATCCCATTAATTATTTTTGATACTTTGATTATAACTCAATTTCCTAAAATACATTCACTAGAATGACTCAAGAAGAGTACAACACTGGTACTCGATTGAAGTGTACAAAATGTAGCTCTTCAGTTGATGTGTAAAAAGGTAATCTCAGAAGTCCAAATAGATAGTATTTAAACTCCTGAACTCCAAGATCTTCTAAGAGTCCTAGTCAGCTTCTCGTTTGATAGGATTCCTACTGTTCCAAGGACTCCAGAAGTTTTGGGATTATTGTCTCTTACTGGTTTATTCGTATCTTCTTGGGCGACAACCCTTATCATGTGTGGTAGCCTTCTTCCAACAAACTCAGACCTGGTAACTTTGAGATAAAGTTACTGTCTTGAACAAACGTACAGTCATCAACCTGTAGGAGCCGTTCCTTTACCCTGAGGAGCTCGTTCTTAGAACAGTTAAGTAACTACGTTGAAGACCTAATTCTTCGAACATTGCATCTGAACAAACTTTGTTAATCATCAAAATCTCAATACTCAACATACTCAATTGTAAAAGATCCAAACTTAAGGCACGAGTCAATCCATTTGCTATACAACTGAGACTTGATCTTATTTTCAATATAGCAGATCTAAAATTTAGACGTATTTGTTTTAAGTTAAAAGTGGAAGTTTTGGAACACATATTTAACTTTATATATCTTACTAGTATTAGAGTACGCGCTTTGCGCGTGTGTCTTATCTTAATATGTACTATTTTTTTAAAATTATATAAATACTGTATTAAATATTATGTTTGAGTTATAAAATAAAAATACAAAGTATTGATCTTAGATAGCTAACTTAATAGAGAAAGAAACTGCGAAACTGAAATAGTTAATCATGAGTTACTATATTCAACTTAAAAGAATTCTAGTTTTGTAATTTTGTCAACTCAAATCCACAAGTTATTATGCTCTTTTTTATTCTAGTTAGCAATTTCATTTACTCATCACTACCAACAATATTAAATTCTACTAAATTTATTATGAAGAAATGCACTTACAAATAGTAAAAAAGTTAATCAAACATCTTGCAATTACTATCCATGTTACTATAAAAAGGAATTATGCCAAGAAAATATTATAATGCAGAAAACATTAAAAAAATACAGAAACATGGAGTATAGTTCTTTCAAAGCTAATTTCAAAATTAATTTTTGTGACTGATCACAAGAAGGCTCTTTTCTTCAATTATAATATATGTGATTTTTTAAACTTTATTGAAATTGATAAATTACAAAAGATAACACATATTTTGTATGAACATATTTTTTGAAAGATGTGTGAACAATTTTTAGATACATGAATAAGTTCGGAGTTTTATCAAGATTCGATGCATAGAACTGCAAATAACTACCCCTCGTTATCAGTTTACAAAAATATTTTACTTCATGATTAAATTGAACTAATGTTTCAACTCTTAGACCAAAAGCAGACTTACACAAGTTTATTGAGACATCAAAGATAATAGGAAGTTAGGAACTAAGCGAAGCTAACCTTTTGCAATGGATCTCATAGGTTTCAGCTCGGTCATGCATACTATCAACAACAACAACAACAACAACAACAACAACAACAACAACAACAACAACAACAACAACAACAACAACAACAACAACAACAACAACAATAATAATAATAATAATAATAATAATAATAATAATAATAATAATAATAATAATAATAATAATAAATAAAAATATGAATCGCGGCAGAAGTACGATCATGTGTATATGTTATGTGTGTGTTCTATACATATTAATTTCTCGGCACATGTATTGCACGTGTATATCAAGTTATTCAATACAATATTGGTCATTTTTCAGTTGTGAGTCATAATTAGCAACTCTCTTAGTACTTAAAAATATGAATATACAAACAGAATGCATAATGTATTTGCCTTTAGATATTTATGGCTTTTGTATTTCTAATCTATTTTATATAAATAATGTTACATTAGTTTAGTGTATACAAGTAGCTATTGGATGCCAAATTCTAGACTGATCGACAAAATCAGTTAGATGTTTAAGATTCTTACTTGATAAAAAAATATGATTGCTTGCTTTTAAAAACCAAAAGGAACTTTCAAGTTATTCATCTGTGTTTACCTCGAAAAATGTGAGTAATCATAATTTGTGGTTTTAAAGATACGTGATATATTCTAATACTAGTGATTAAATAAGTGATATTGAGCTTAAGTAAGAAGAAATAATAAACCAAATCAATGTTGTTGAAACAGTAGGGGCCTCGAGCTCGGCTATCCAGGGACCTCGAGGTCAGCTAAGACCAATAAAGTATGAACAGTAAAGTAACGGCAATAAAGCTGAAGAATAATTTTGAGCACGTTAAAAAAGAGAAGAATAAGAATGTTCTATTGCAGTGAATGATCTGATTCTTTTACAAAATGATTGGAGTCCCCTTTATAAAGGAGGAGAAAACCCCACTATAGTACCTTTCTTATAAAGGTAAAGAATTCTATAGGTACAAGTGTATAACGGCGTAGTACGGACATGTACCATTTCGTGCAACCCTTATCCTATAATTAATGCCTAGGTCCATATGTCTTTGAGAAATTTCTGCTCTTTCTTGATTGACTTCGAGATAATGCTGCCCTCGATGCAGTCTGTGCCAGACATTCGATCAGCTTCCTCGAGGTAGGTGTCCCTTAGACAGATACGACACCCACTTCGAGTCTCACGGACTCGAGCCTATAGCCCGATTTAAGACTTAAAATCATACTCCTCGATTTTGACCGTATACAGATAGTCCCCACGTTTCTTAGAATGAAATAATATGAAACAATTCGAACCTCGATTTTCCCGGGCCTCTGGTGATGACATCATGCTCGTGATGTAGGCATTTGAAGTGATCGAAATGTCCCGTCGGTTAGTTTCCCCAGAAGCATTGAATGTACCGCTGGTTTGTTTCCCCAAAAGCATTGAATTCGCCATCAGTTTCGTCGTCGTCTTTCTATAAATAAGGGGTTGCTTGGCTGAACAAAAACTACACCCATTCTTTCTTCATCAACATTTACCCTTTTCCCTTCTCTATATCCTCCTCTAATCACCTATTTTTATGGTTCAAACCTGTGACCACAAGGTCACATGGCAGCAACTTTATCAGTTATGTCATGACTCCCTTTTTCAAAGCTTTCCCCCGCTAAGTGGGATTATACTGAGTTGTTATTGTTGTTATTGTTATTGGCTAGAAACAACGAGAGAAGGGCACCGAATTCTTCCCGTATCAGAAGATACACAAACTTTACTCTGCTGCTTGTGAGCACGTAATTTTTGCCCTATATGTATTACTCTAACAAATTCAAAATAAAATAATTTCTTTCAGTATTTGCAATTTTGTTGGATTTCGTGGCATTTTCTGTTAATTATTTGCATTTGTCTGTGCACGTTTATTTTATTTAATTCATGAAAAATACAAAATATGTTGCATCTGCATTTAGGATTTAATTTTATATTTTTAGATTAATTAGTAAATTAGTTTGTTTATAAAAATGAAAATCACAAAAAATAATTCATTTTGCACTTTTACTTTTTAATTTTGAATTGTATAATTTTGCTTTAAAATTAGGATTTAATTAATTATTGTAAATAACATGATGAGTGATTAATCTAATTGGGTAGGATAATTTAGTTTAAATTATTATTAATTAATTTAGGATTTATTTTAATTTTGGAAAAAGGAAAAGAATTGGGGAATTGAAAAAGAAAAAGAAAGAAACAAGAAGACCTAAATCTGGGCTCAAACCCAACCCAACCGTCCCAGCCCAAATGGAAACTATCCAATACCGAGCCCAACCCACGCCTGACCTGGTCTGGATCCCCCCCATACGAAACGACGTCGTTTCGATCAGTATTGATCTGAGTCGTTGATCTCCCCTTGATCGAACGGCTTAGAACTGAAGCCTTGGGAATATTTAAGTGTCCGAAATCTGTTCCTCCCCCCCCAGAACCCTTTTGCTCAACACCCCCACCAGAAACACCCGAACCCTAGCTGAGCCGCCCCAAATCCCCGGCCTCCGGTGGCGGTACCACCTCCAAACGCCATCAAAATCACACCATTGAACCACCCTGACCCCCTCGTTCTGAATCCCCACTCCGTTTCCCTCGAACGTTGCCCCAACCCCTCGAATCTTAGATGAGAAACGAGCCCAGAAATCCCAAGTCGAGTTTTGGCAAAATTTCATGCCGAATCTGAGTTTATTCGTGTGTTCATCGTAAGAGTACACCATTAACCTCAGATTTGGCCGGAAATCTGAGGATCTGAAGACCCAGGCTTCCCTTTTATTTTTCGAACTTTCCTCAGGTATTTTTTCTTTCTTTCTTTTCGATTAATCTGTCCCTCGTTTATTTTCAAATTTTCTATTTTTTCTCCTCTTCTCGAATCATTCTCATTTGTTCCGGAGTCTATTCATTCATGCATGAGTAGTCAGAGTCTTGTTAGGTTAGTTGTCAAATTGTTAGTTGGTAAACCATTTAGTCTGAAGTTTAATTGTTCTGTGTTATTTGGTAGCCAGATTATTGCTAATTGGGCCATCTCAGTTTCGATTTAGGCTGCCTTCTCTTTAAGTTTGTTTTGGATTGGGTTTGGGGTTTGGTCAGTTTCAGCTCATTGAGTGAGGACCCAAATTTGGAAGACTACCAATTGGACAAGTTTGGGTTAGGGTCTTTGTTCATTTGACCCTAGTAAATTTCAAGGAAATTAGGGGTAATTGGGGCAATACACTGAGAGAATCTCTCAAGTAACCACCCAACAAGCTTCCTAGAAAGCTGAAAATAGCCTTGCTTGGATACCAAGTCAGAAAATAAGGGACTAACTAGCAAAAAGAAAAACTGAGAAAGGACAAAAAATGAAAAAAACCCCTAAGGTTGCCCTAGTAACTTACCTATAAAGGCATAGTTACTTGAGACCCAAGAAAAAAAAGGAGAAGGAAAATTCTGAAAAACAACTAAACGGCTGAAACTTCTGCAGAGAATACTGTTTCATTGAGTTTCAGCTTTGTAATCTGAAATTCTCTTCTTCCTGAATCGATTTTCCTGATTGTTTGAACTTAGAAATGGCTTGAAACTTAGTCATTGAGGTTGGTCTCGAGGTCAGCTGGTTTAATTGTGTGTTTGAGACTGGTTTCTGGGCTGCAATACTTCATTTCTAGGTTGTGGACATATTTTGTTGGTTTGCTTTTGTTACTGGAACCTGCTGTTGATTCCCTGCTGTCATTGCTGCTGATTTTCCCTTTTTCTTATTTCGTTTAATTCTAGGTATTCCCTGATTCTATAGGAGATGAAATGCAAGTATGAGAGCTATAATTACATAAAGATCCCATGAATGAATACTTTTTTTTCTTAATTATCAATATTAGTTGTTTACTTGGAATTTCTGGAGTTTAGTGGTATATTGTAATAGTATTTAGCCTGACCTGTCCATTTTAATATAGGAGTAGTGTGTTATTCTCTAGAAAACTCATGCTGCATTTCGTTTGTGATGGAAACACATGGTCTGATGGTTTGAATGGTGTGTAAGTAGTTCAGGACATTTGGGATCTTCTGTATAGGGACTGTGATTTAAGTCATTCACTATTTGTTATGCATATGTTCAAGCATGTGGTTAGACTCTTTTGAGTTCTAGCTTATCATTCAGTTTTGTTTAAGAATCAGAATGCATTCGATTAAAAAGGGTGACTGTTTGCTTTGTGAGAGTAAAATTTTACGAATACTGGTCTGATTGGCATCAATATCTGGGTATTCGAGGTAATTGGATGTATGCATTGGTTTGACAATGAAATTTGGACTTGTTTAGATATGTAAAAGTTTTCTGTAATGGGATAAAGTCAAAATGCATTACTCATAGTGATACAGGTTTAAAATTAGATTATACATGTTGTCCATGATGAGAATTCCATTGTCATTGCTTGCTGCTAAGAAAAACGAGTCCAGAGGTTGTTTGCACACATATTGGTCTCATTTTTTGTTGTTGAATATTGCTGGTTTTTGGCCTGCAGGGACTCGACACTGAGTTCTTCACTCAGACCTGTTGAGGTTTCGAAATTGGGCTCATTTCTGGGCCCAAGCTTGACAGTTTCTTTCGAATATGATTTGGGTCGTAACTGCGGCCCAATCATGCCCAGTTCTTTCACTAGCCTTCCTGGTTCTGGACTTCACAAGGGAAGCCCATTTGTGGCCTTTGACTGTTAACTAAACGACCATAGGGAACTTTAACTTCATAGAGTGTTAAATAATTCAACCCTTAAAATAATTAAGGTGAGCGATATTAATAACACCAATAGTCTATGGCCCTCAGAACTTTAAAAATAAGAATTTTAGGCAATTAGATTTGAGGCGTGCCATAGTAAGTAAGATATAGTTTATGGCCCTCAAAAGCTTAGTTTAAGTTCCCTTTAAAAATCGGAATCGAGGTGTGTCATACCAAATAAATCTCTAAACTCATGACCCTCGCTTAATTAATTTTAATTCTTTAGAAATCGAGGTGTGCCATTTAGTTGAATTTTCCATGGCCCTCGCAAATTGAAAACGCGTAGTTGCTTTAGGCGTGCTATTTTAATAATTTACCTCCCTAAACTCAGGTGTGCATTTCATGTGGCCCAAATCAAATCTTAAAACGTTGAATAAAATGTGTTCTGGATTGCGAGTGCATTTCATGTGGCGCGATCCAAAGACATGTTTTAAATGACATTGAATCTTTCCTTATAAATTGAATACAAGCGGTTGAAAGTTAAAAATTGCACATATGTCCATAATTGTCTAAAATCAGATAATTAAGCCGATTATAATAGTTGAGCGACCGTGCTAGAACCACGGAATTCAGGAATGCCTAACACCTTCTCCCGGATTAACAGAATTCCTTACTCGGATTACTGGTTCGCGGACTGTTAAACAGAGTCAAGTTTTCCTCGATTCGGGATTCAACCGGTGACTTGGGACACCATAAATCTCCCAAGTAGTGACTCTGAATCTTTAAATAAACAAATCCCGTTTCGATTGTCCTTTAATTGGAAAAACTCTTTTACGCCCTTCCGGGGGTAGGAAAAAGGAGGTGTGACAATCAAAACTAGCCAGGCACATAAAAAAATTTAAAACCTAGACAAATAAGTATTCTTTCATCTACTAATTTTTGCATCCCACACCGGTACAATGTCTCAAGAAGTGGCTTCAAAATAGCTATGCTGACAAGACCCATACTCGTCAAGTCTTTCACCAGGCCACAATTTTCTCTAAAGATCGAGATAGAGTCCCCGAGGAGAAGGCTTTTGAAGATGTTGTTCTCGAGGATATGCTCCCGAAAGTAGATTTGGCTTTTGTTTTTACTTCTTTGTTTCTGTGTAAGGGTCTCTCATGGGCTTTGTAAACATCTTTTGTCAATATAAAGAATTTCTTTATTTTAGCTTCGACTCGTGCTGAATTCCATTCTGCCTTCATTTGTGAAAAATCCGAGTGTATAACTCTAACGATTAGTCCGAATACTACACCCGGAACATAATAAACCATTAGGTTTTAATCGACTAATATAACACCTCTTAAGGTTCTTTGTTAATCCTCGAGCTAAGCTTAGGTTAATTTGATGCGAGCTTGGGACACTGGGACTCCTGAGTCCGAGTTGAGTAAGAGCAAGGTCTCGAATTTGAAATAAAGTTAGCTATTTTGGGCTTCGTGGATAGTCCCCAGTGAGAATTTTCTCGAACTCGGATAGCCCTTGGGCTTAGTAGTCGAGTGAATACTTGCTCGAACTTGAAATAAAGCTAACCCTTAGGCCTCATGGGTGGTCCTCGAATGAGAATTTGCTCGAACTCGGGTAGCCCTTGGGGTTAATAGTCGGGTGGAGTTTTTCTCGCACTTGAAATAAAGATAGCCCTTAGGCTTTATGGATAGTCCCCGAATGAGAATTTTCTCGAACTCGGGTAGCCCTTGGGCTTAGTAGTTGAGTGAGCGTTTGCTTGAACTCGAAATAGAGATAGCCCTTAGGCTTTATAGATAGTCCCCGAATGAGAATTTTCTCGAACCCGGGTATCCCTTAGGCTTAATAGTCGAGTGAGCATTTGCTCAAACTCGAAAATAGAGATAGCCCTTAGGCTTTATAGATAGTCCTCGAATGAGAATTTTCTCAAACTCGGGTAGCCATTGGGCTTAGTAGTCACGTGAGTGTTTGTTCGAACTCGACCGATACGTTGTCCTTAATGATTTTGGCAAATTAATTTCTGATGCCTTGGTCCTGATGCCAATATCATGACATAAGCGGTTGAAGTGACTGAAAAGTTGCTTTCTGTACGATTTCCAAAATCATTAATTGGAGGCGGCTGACTGTCGGCCTTTTGGCTTCCTCAGCACGCTTAAATAATTTTATAAATATATAGATCCCACAACCTTACAAACTTTATTCCAATATTACTTTTAAAGTCCCATTTGGTCTTTTTCAATTTCCTTTAGCTCTTCCTTTTTCTTTTCTAACAACATTTTTCACTTTCTTGGATCTACCGCATAGTGATGGCTAAAACTTCTAAATATCTTCCTCAAAAGGAAAAAGCTCATTCATCTTCTCGATCGACTAAGAGTAAACTGATAGTGCCATCTCATGTCGGGGAATGCATCCCCCCGCCGTGTGAGATAACATCCGATTACAAAATCAAAAAACCTGTTTCCACACCAGGCCGATGTGAGCCCATGTCTTAATATATTTGTTTGGTGACTAAGGCCGGGATCGAGCAAGTAGAGGAGGATTGCAAATGGGACAATACGGAAGTAGTGATTCCTTCCTCTGAGGAGGATATCACTACTTTTAAAGCGGGGTATTTGAGCATATATACTTACCCGTTTACACTGGACCCTGCAATTCCAAATCAGGGTCCCATATACCCAGTTATCCTCGATTTTTGCCAACGATACCGAGTGACGCTCGGCCAGATCTACCCCTCCTTCTGGCGAATTATTTACTTAATCAAGTTCTTTTCAAACCAAATCGAGGGGATGTCCTTCACCCTCGATCATTTGATCAGACTGTACACTCCTCGACTTTATCATGGGGGCTTAATAAAATTGCAACGCTGATCCTTAAAATCTCTGTTTGTTAGTATCGATGACGACAAACCGTGGGTGGATGAGCCGATTTGTCCGAGTCAAGACCTCCGATCTGATTCCTGTTGATTGGATGCCGTTCCCTGAGGAGTGGAACATGAAACATGAGTAGGCTGTAGGTTTATACCTTGCTTTCTTTTCTTTTCCCCGACTTTATATTTTTCTTTGATCTGACCTCTTCACGATGGCATATCCGCTGCTTGGTTTCCCGGTGGGGTCCCAGACCTCGAGGGTTAGGTCCGAAAGCTGGCCTCCGCCTCCTCTTACACGCAACATTGCTAGCAAGATTTGTCTAAGGGTCGATGGGAGGCAAAAAACCATGGTGAGTTCTCTTGTTCATTTTCAGTGTTTCTGTTACGGGATTTCATGTAGGTCTTGGAGACGCCGTTGAATTGAGGCTGGCCCTAGCTGGTGAAGTGGAGGCTCTGAAGCCTCCCAAAGAAAGAAAAATGAGGAGAGAGTCATTCAAAAATCCCCTGAAGCCAAAGAAAAGGTTGGCTCGAAAGCCTAAGGCCGATACGACGGCCTTATCTCCTGAAATGGCCCAATGCCTTCTGGACTAGGAGGAATATGAAGATGACAATTGCCTCCTGATAAATCGTAAAAGAAAGAATGTCAATGCTTCGAAGCCTATCGAGCCGATGGCGGTCGATGTGGCTCATTCTAGAGCCGAAAAAATCTCCGAAGGGAGTTCAAACAGGGTCCCCGAACCAACATTCCAAAAGAAGGCACCTTGTTTAGGAGATAATATTGAAGTCGAGTCCGAACGACATGACCCCGAGCCTCTTCAAGTAAAAGAGATTACCCCGAGTGGATCACTTGGGGTAATCAACGTGGATGATTCTCCCCTAGCCCCAAGTTCTCCGAGGGACAGAATAATGAGGCTCAAAATTTGAGATCTTTTAAAGTGCAGGCAAGCCAAGAGGGGCATGACATCTTTCGAGAATGTCTCGCAGGGCTTGAAGATGTCCCCGACACAGATGTTTTATTCATTTTTGAACAAGTGAGTTTTCTATTTTTTATGCCTTTGTTTTAGCTGTTTCGAATCTAACTTTCCTTATTTTTCATGAAGGCTATGGTGCTCCACAAAAGGGAATTTTCCAAGTCCCGAGATGATCTTGCTCAATGCGAGGCCGAGCTTAAGAAGACTTTAGGGGAGAGGGACGCTGTCAAAACCTTATATGCTAAAAAAGAGTTGGAGATCCACAATCTCCAAGTTAAGTTGGCGCATGCATGCCAAGGACGGGCTGAGTATGTTGAAAAGGTAACACAACCCTTGAGGGTTTGCTATGCACCAGTTTATATTAGCGGCTGACATTTTTGATTTCACAGTTTCAGCAAAAGGTCGACTTGGAGGTGCAGCTTCGGGAGGAGTTTAAGATGAAAGAAAACGAGACACTAGGGTTGAGGTAAGGTATGGACAATCTCGCCTCTGAGAAGGAAACCCTAAGAGAGCAGTTAGCTTCGCTCGAACGCCAGCTTTGAAGTGCAAAGGAAGAGAGCCAAGCTCGGGGCCTCGAGATCGAGGAGCTTAAAGTCAAATATGCTATTGAGCTAGCCAAGGCTAAATCTGATGCTGCGACAATTATGGCTTCGTATCGAGCCGATGCTGAAAAAGCTAATGCTCGGGCAAGGGAGATTTATTCTACGGTAGAGGTTAAGTTACCAAGTGCCCTTACCATGCTAGGCGACAATCCCGGAGGATGACCCTCGAGGAGATACATGCCTACGGCTTCGACCTTTCGGCCGATATTAAAGCAGAGAAGATTTTAGAAGAAGGGGCGGCCGTTATGCTTTCCGATGATGATGATTTAGCCGGTGTCTCTAAGAGTGAAGGAGACGGGGATGATGTCCCCGAGGGTGACGCTCTGGAAGATGCAACTCCTGAAGATGTGACTGTTCAGGATGTGACCCCGAAGTAGTTTTAGGTCACTTTATTTTGTTTCCTTGTAAACCTTCCTTGTGTAAATATTTCTTGTAATTATCTTTTGGATATACGAGGGGAACTTTTATCTTGTCTTTGGCTAATGCTGGTTTTAACATGGCATGTATTCAACATTGCCTTTATTTATGGAAGACTTCATTTGAATGACTGGTTTGAGGATTGGTTCGAGATATTATAAACCCTTAGATAATTTTTGAGCTGAGTTTAAATCAACTCATTGTGGGCTCGGGATATTGTGAACCCCGAGTCCGAATTGAAATGAAAGTGGAGTATCGAACTATAAGTTTTAGGCCCTTAAGCCTTTCGGGGTTGGCCCTTAGGCTCTTATATGTTGGCTCTTAGGCTCTTATACATTGGCCCTTGGGCTGTTACATATAGGCCTTTAGGCTCTTATATATTGGCCCTTGGGCTCTTACATATCGGCCCTTAGGCTCTTAAGTTTGGCCGATTCGGCCTCTTAGAATGGCTATATAATTTTTCCCTTATTTCGGCTTAAAAGACTTAGTGAAAATTTAATTATGCCTTAGCATGTGTTTTTTGCACCTGTAGGTTTTTCAAAGGTTCGACATATCGGAACCTTATTAGTGATTTGTTTGTGTAAACATAATCAAACACCTCTTGAGGTGTTTTCGAGGGCCGATGTTATCGAAACCCTTGGGATTTTCGAAGACTGAATTTATCGAAGCCCTTTGTATTTTGCTTTTGCCGAGGGTAGCCTGATTTAACCGGTCTTTACAAAATGTTTGAAAGCCTTTTGATTTAAAGAGGAAGTCGGACGTCTTTAAGCCGCATTATATGGCCATAGCTTTTATATGACCGTAGCCTTTGGGTATGTCATTTGGACTTGTTACCCGATAACTTTCTGAACTTGTTCGAGAAGTTAAACACTGAGAGTATTGGACTTGGCCTTTGTTTCGAAGGGGTGCCTCTTTGGGGTCTTATTAATTTGAATTTTCGATGACTCAGATATATTGATTATCAATGACAGTCCCCGGGTATTTCGGGGTGCTTTGTCCCTCAACCCGCTTCCCGTAGGATTGTAAGTATAGAGCTCGTATGAGATACAAAGTGTTTTTGGATATAACCAGAATGCTTCTGCAAATAGTTAACACATGCGTACACACTTTTCCATCGAGGCTTCGATTATTCTATATGGACAAGGTTCATTTGACCGTTTGGCCCATTACAAAGTTCTCCTGCTGAGGCCCTCTTAGGCGCAAAATATCTTTCTCAAAGCTTAACCCCCGAGGGTGATGCCCCCCCAGTATTCGAGTTTGATTGAAAAGAAGCCTTGAATGCTTGTTGATTGTTCCTCGGGTAGTATATAAGTGTTGCCTCGTTAAAAACCTTTCCGGTAAAACCCAATTGGGATAAAATCCGAGCTAAGGGAAAAAGAGTGCAACACATGCTTTACGACCTACGACCTTTGAGCAGGAAAGGGTATTCTCGATATCACAAACTTTTGGGAGCTTCCATGGTGCCGAGCCTGTAAAATCCTTTATCAACGACTCCGAGGTCTTGCTATCCGCGACCATGACCTCTCTGAGAGCCTTGACCTAGTCGGGGATGATTTTGATGCCCCGATTTAATACCACAAAGGCCGAGAAACTCAGTTGCGCCAACTCCGAGAGAACCCTTCTCTAGGTCGTATTGCCCCAAAACGTTGATTATTTCCTGCAAATGAATTAAAGTGGTCCTCTACGCACATTGACTTATCCAGTCATATCATCAATACAAGCTTTAATTATTTTACCTGTTTATTCTTCGAGTGAAATCCCTGTCATATTTAAAGGGGTTGAAGCAATGCGATCTATATTATCAATACGAAACTAAATGAGTTTTTTCCCGAGAGCGGGGACTAATCTCGTTCCTAGGTGTACCTTTCTTTTTATTAGTTGGCTTGGTAGCATCGGGCTTTTCGGGAACAACGGGGGTTCGAGGATCTGGGAAATTCCTTTCTTCGCCTTCGATTACCTATTATTCCATTTCCATCGAGACTCGGAGCTGTGACTACTACTTAGTCACCTGCTTACCTTTGAAGGTCGCTGTCTCCGAGGTCAAGGGTTCCGGTGTCGGCACCACATCCTCAATTGCGAACATCTCTTTTGCAACATGCTATTCTCCGTGAACTATTTTCACTCCTTCCTCTATCGGGAACTTCATCATCTGATGGAGAGTCGAAGGCACTGCCTTCATATTGTGTATCCACGGCCTCCCGAGGAGTACGTTATACCTTATGTCACCTTTGATGACATGGAACCTAGTGTCTTGTATGGTCCCGACTACGTTTATAGGTAAGATAATTTCTCCCCTCATTATTTCACTTGCCATGTTGAAGCCATTCCGCACCCAAGACACAGGTACAATCTGATCTTGCAGGCCGAGTTGTTACACGACCCTT
This sequence comes from Nicotiana tabacum, assembly GCF_000715075.1. Taxonomy (NCBI): domain Eukaryota; kingdom Viridiplantae; phylum Streptophyta; class Magnoliopsida; order Solanales; family Solanaceae; genus Nicotiana; species Nicotiana tabacum. The sequence continues at coordinate 5,823,029 of NC_134082.1, read as the reverse complement.
GATCTGATTATGTTCGCCGCGCTACCTGGATCCACTAAAACACGCTTAACCTAAATTTTATTCAAAAGGATAGAGATTACCAATGCGTCGTTGTGAGGCTAGGATACGTCTTTTGCTTCTTTGTCGCAGAATGATAGAGCATCCTCGGGCGCATAACTCCGAGTCTGTTTTTCCTTTGTGATGGACACTTTAGTACGTTCGAATATAGGTCCCTTTGGGATGTTGTCTCCACCGATGATCATGTGAATGACATGTTGAGGTTTTTCGGGTTCATTCTTCCTGTTTGCATCTCTTTCTCGGAAATGGTTTTTGGCCCGGTCACTGAGAAATTCACGAAGGTATCCTTCGTTGAAAAGACAAGCTACCTCCTCTCTAAGTTGTCTGCAATCTTCGGTCTTATGCCCGTGAGTACCATGGTACTTAGACATTACGTTGGGGTTTCTCTGAGAAGGACATATCTGTATGGGCTTGGGCCATCTAGTATCTTTAATTTTGTCAATGGCCAAGATGATACTTGAGGCGTCGACATTGAAGTTGTATTCAGATAATTTGGAGGCCTCTACTGGTACCGAACGCCTGCCGGACCCGATTTTGCCCATAAATCCCTGTGAGATTTGGCCTCAATCTACTCTTCGATCATTCTGAGGTGCATTACGCCTTGACATGTTCCTTCTGTCTTCGGCATATGGTTGATACCTTTCCTTGTTGAATCTTGATCCCCGGTCTGTGTCCCTCGGGTGCTTGGCTGCAAACCTATTTGGGTGAACTGAGTTCGAGGGGGCTCCCAACTGGTCATTCTCGACCCTAATTTTTGACTGATACCGATTGTACACATCTGACCATATCATATCTGGGTACTCGATCAAGTTCGGTTTTAGGTGTCGAGATGATATCGAGCTTCTTTCATTCAAACCTTGCATAAAAGCCTGGACTGCCCAGTCATCGAAGACCGGGGGTAATTCCATCCTTTCCATATGAAACCGGGACACGAACTCCCTTAGCATCTCGTCATCTCTTTATTTTATTTTGAAGATGTTTGATTTTCTCATGGCCACCTTTATGGCCCCGGCGTGTGCTTTCACGAAGGCATCCACCAACATCACAAATGAGTCCCCAAAATTTCTGATACCAGATAATAGCTCTTTTTGATAATGTTTCCCCAAACTTCTTTAACAATACTGACTTGATTTCATCATCGTTCAAGTCATTTCCTTCGATTCCACAAGTGTATGATGTAATATGTTCATTAGGGTTAGTTGTTCCATCGTACTTTGGTATATCGGGCATGCGAAACTTCTTGGGAATGGGCATCGGGGCTGCACTTGGGGGAAAAGGTTTTTGTATGAATTTTTTTGGCATCTAGACCCTTCAAAACCAGAGGTGCTCCCGGTATTTGGTCCACCCGGGAGTTGTAAGTTTCCACATTTTTATCGTTGTCTTCTATCCTTTTTTCTCCTGACTCGATTCTTTTAGTTAGTTCCTCGAGCATCTTCATGATTGTGGGGTCAGTCCCTGAGCTGATTTCATCGGGCCTTTCAAGCACTGGTTCGTACTGTGTGTTTACTGGTCTGGCGGTGTTAGGAGTTCTGTTCTGACTTTGTAGTTGAGCGATGGTGACTTTCTAAGCTTGCAACATCTCGAATATCACTTGGAGGCTAACTCCTCCTTCTTCCAGTCCACGTGTTTCCTGGCCTCCGCACTCGGGCTTCCTCGTGTGCATTGTTTACGGGTTTGTGCCTGCGTCCATGTTTAGAGCGTTGTAGGAACTGATATCAACTGGACCCAGGTTTGGCACTACCTAGGGGTTTACGGGTGGTACACCAAGCCCTATGCCGTTGTTTTCTCAAAGTCCCTCACTATCATGAGCAGGTGCATTTTGTGTGCTAGACATTTTTAAGCCTAAAATCAAAGAATCCTTGACAAGAAAAAGTGTGAAGAATAACGTGTGTTATCAGAAAACTAGCACTAAAATAATCACTATTATCTTTAGCCCCATGGTGTGCGCCAAACTGTTTATCTCGAAAAATATGAGTAACAATTAAAGATAATTTGTGGTTTTAAAGATACGTGATATATTCTAATACTAGTGATTAAATAAGTGATATTGAGCTTAAGTAAGAAGAAATAATAGACCAAACGAATATTGTTGAAACAGTAGGGGCCTCGATCTCGGCTATCCATGGACCTCGAGGTCAGCTAAGACCAATAAAGTATGAACAATAAAGTAAAGGCAATAAAGCTGAAGAATAATTGTTGAGCACGTTAAACAAGAGAAGAATAAGAATGTTCTATTACAGTAAATAATCTGATCCTTTTACAAAATGATTGGGGTCCCCTTTATATAGGAGGAGAAAACCCCAATATAGTACCTTGCTTATAAAGGTAAATAATTCTATCGGTACAGGTGTATAACGGCCTAGTACGAACATGTACCATTTCGTACAACCCTTATCCTATAATTAATACCCAGGTCCACGTGTCCTCGAGAAATTCCCGCTCTTTCTTGATTGATTTCGAGATAATGCTGCCCTCGATGCAGTTCATGCCAGGCATTCGATCAGCTTCCTCGAGGTAGGTGTCCCTTAGCCAGATGCGATACCCACTTCGAGTCTCACGGACTCGAGCCTATAGCCCGATTTAAGACTTTAAAATCACACTCCTCGATTTTGATCGTATACAATCTGCTTAGAATTAACTCTTTGATTGAAGTTCTACCATTGATATTTAGCGAAGTACCAATTCAAAGCAACAAATCCATTCCAGAAGCTTGCTTCTCCGTGGGGATATAATGAGTTCATTCTTTTTATAGAGAAAGGTAATATTTTTGCTAAAACCTAAAAAGGTTCTAAGTGCAATAAAATTTCCAATTTTGATTTTTTCGGTGTTTGAATTGTCAGCAGGTAAAGTACGAGCATCAAAGCCCTGGTGGTTTGTTTCAGAAGATTGAGATTTCTGAGTGGAAGTGGGAGCGTATCACTATGGGGATTTAGACCTCAAATTGAGTTTGTATTCCAAAACCAATTGCATATCCGGTCTTGGGGGTGAATGGGTAATCGGGTTTTGGTTCGAACCTTGTGTTTTGACCAAGAAGGCCCGGGGTCGATTTTTTACTTTTTGGGAAAAATGATAGAAAACCTATAATTAGGCATGGGAATTGATTTTCCTAGCATTTATTGATGTTATTAAGTTAATTATGTCTAGATACAAGTGGATTGGAAGTGGAATGGAGAGGTAAAGCAATAATTGAGGTAACATTGGCTTGCCTAACATGTTCAATGTTAAGAGCTATCACGGTCCCGGCGATGGGAAATTCGGGTCGTGACAAGTTGGTATCAGAGCTCAAGGTTGCTTAGGTCTCACAAGTTATGGACAAGCTTAGTAGACTCTGAGGGATCGGTACAGACATGTCTGTATTTATCCCCCAAAGGCTATGGAGTTAGGAACAGTTTCACTTCTATTCATCTCTGTTGTGCAGTTGATTTCTCAATGCTAATTGAACTTCTACTCTATTCTTTCGCATATGGTGAGAACTCATACCGCTTTATCAGCTAATCACCAGCCCGAGCCCCCAGCGGTAGCTCCTACGAGGGGCCGAGGACGAGGCCGTGCTAGAGGCTGAGACAGGGGCAAAGCTCAGCCCAGAGTAGCAGCACCAGTGTCGGAGCCTCAGGTAGAGTTTGATGATGAGGTTGAGGCCCAGACAGTTCCAGCGGGCCAGCTCAAGATCTAAAGGGGTTCATCGCTACCCCGGTACTCCAGGATGCTTTGGTCCATCTAGTGGGCCTTATGGAGAGTGTCACTCAGACAGGGATACTTCTTGTGGCACCAGTCATCTCTCGGGATGGGAGAGGAGCACAGACTCCCGCTACTCGCACTCCGGAGCAGATGGCTCCCCAGTTTCAGACTCTAGCAGCTTAGCCAGTTAGGGTAGTTCCACCGGGTGTTGTAGCTTAGACCGGTGATGGATCAACTATGTCTTCAAATGCTATGTGGAGGTTGGACATGTTCACCAAGCTCTTCACTACTACCTATGGCGGTACATCTTCAGAGGATCCCTAGGATTATTTGGACAGCTGTCACGAGGTTCTTCGGAACGTGGGGATAGTGGAGACCAATGGAGTCGACTTTGCTGCTTTTCGTTGTCAGGTTCCGCCAAGAAATGGTGGAGAGATTATTGTTTGGCCAGACCAGCTGGGTCACCAGCTCTCACTTGGGACTAGTTCTCGTAGCTATTTCTCGAGAAGTTCCTTCTCGTCACTCAGAGAGAGGAGTACCGCAGGCAGTTCGAGCGCTTCAGCAGGGTTCTATGACTCTCACCGAGAATGAGACGAGGTTTATTGATCTGGCTCGACCTTCTCTTCTGATACTCCCCACCGAGATAGAGAAGGTGAGGAGGTTTATTGAGTGACTCGCTCAACCTATTAGTTTGTAGATGGCTAAGGAGACCAGGATCGAGATTTCTTTTCAGGATGCGGCCAATATGGCTAGGTGGGTTGAGATGGTTCTAGCTCAGGGGAGCGGTCAGGGGTCTGAGAAGAGGCCTCATCATTCGGGTAGATTTAGTGGTGCCTCGTTTGGAGGAAGGGATTCTTTTGGTAGAGGCCATCTTCCCATGCCGTTTCATTTAGAACTTCAGGCTTCTCGTGGTGCTCCAGGTGGCCGTGGTTCTCAGATGCAGTATTCTGATTAGTTTCCCTACAGTGCACCACCAGCTCCTATCAGTGCACCTCCGCTCCAGAGTTTCCAAGGTGGTTATTCAGGTCGTCCTAGGGATGTAGTTTAGAGTGGTAGGGCCCAGCCCCGATGTTATGCTATTCCTGCCAGACCCGAGGTTGAGTCCTCCGATGTAGTTATTACAGGTACGATTTCAGTTTGCAGTAGAGATGCTTCAGTTGTATTTGATCCAGGGTCCATATATTCCTATGTGTCATCTTATTTTTCCCCTTATCTGGTTGTGCGTCATGATTCTTTGAGTGCTCTTGTATATGTGTCTACCGGTGAGTGATTCTATTGTGGTAGATTGTGTTTATCGTGCTTGCGTGGTCGTTATTGGGGGTCTTGAGACCCATGTAGATCTCCTGCTTCTCGATATGGTAGATTTCGATGTCATTTAGGGGATGGATTGGTTATCCCCTTATCATGCTATATTGGACCGTCATGCCAAGACCGTGACCTTAACATTGCTGGGGTTGCCTTGTTTGGAGTGGAAAGGGACTCCTGGTCATTCAACTAGCAGGGTTATCTCATATATGAAGGCTCGGCATATGGTTGATACGGGATGTTTGGCCTATTTGGCGTATGTTCGTGATTCTAGTATTGAGGTTCCTTCTATGGATTTTGTGCCCATTGTTCGTGAGTTTTTAGAGGTATTTCCTTCAGACCTATGGGGATGCCACCCGATAGGGATATTTACTTTTGCATTGATTTGGCTCTAGGCACTCAGCCCATTTCTATTCCTATCATATGACCCTGCCAAAGTTGAAAGAATTGAAAGAACAGTTGTAGGACTTGCTGGATAAAAGATTTATTAGGCCTAGTGTCTCGCCTTGGGGTGTGCCGGTGTTGTTCGTTAAGAAGAAGGATGGGTCGATGAGGATGTGCATTGCTTATCGGCAGTTGAACAAAGTCACCATCAAGAACAAGTATCCATTGCCGAGGATTGATAATTTGTTTGATCAGCTTCAGGGTACCAAGGTATTTTCGAAGATTGATTTGAGGTCTGGCTATCATCAGTTGAGGATTAGGGCATCTGATGTCCCTAAGACAGCTTTCCGCACTCGGTACGGGCATTATGAGTTCTTAGTGATGTCATTCGGGTTGACAAATGCCCCAACAACTTTCATGGATTTGATGAACCGAGTGTTCAATCCTTATTTGGATTCCTTCGTGATTGTCTTCATTGGTGATATTTTGATCTATTCCTGCAGCCAGGAGGAGCACGACCATCACCTTCGAGTCGTTCTTCGGACTTTGAGAGATAGTCAGTTGTATGCTAAGTTTCCAAAATGTGAGTTTTGGTTAAGTTCAGTAGCATTCTTGGGTCACGTTGTATCAACATAGGGTATTCAGGTGGATCCTAATAAGATTACGGCAGTCAAGGACTGGCCCAGACCCACATTAGCTATAGAGATCCGGAGGTTCTTGGGTTTGGCGGGCTATTACCATCGGTTTGTGGAGAGGTTTTCATCTATTGCAGCTCGATGACCAGGTTGACCCAGAAAGGTGTTCAGTTCAGGTGGTCGGACGAGTGTGAGGCGAGCTTTCAGAAGCTCAAGATAGCCTTGACCACGGCGCCGGTGTTGGTATTGCCCATGGGTTCAGGGCCATATACAGTATATTGTGACGTATCTCGTATTGGGCTTGGTGCGGTGTTGATGCAGAATGGCAAAGTTATTGCATATGTTTCGCGACAGTTGAAGATTCACGAGAAGAATTATCCAGTTCATGATTTGGAGCTAGCAGCCATTGTTCACGCGCTGAAGATTTGGAGGCATTATTTATATGGTGTGTCATGTGAGGTATTCACGGATCACAAGAGTTTGCAATATTTGTTCAAGCAAAAGGAGCTAAATTTGAGGCAGAAAGGAGCTAAATTTGAGGCAGAGGAGGTGGTTGGAGCTATTGAAATACTATGATATCACCATCTTGTATCACCCGGGGAAGGCCAATGTACTGGCCGATGCTTTGAGTAGGAAGTCAGCCGCAACCTTGTGTATATTCCAGTCGGTGAGAGACCGCTTGCTTTGGATGTTCATGCTTTAGCCAATCAGTTCGTGAGTTTGGAAGTTTCTAAGCCCAGCCGTGTTCTAGCTTGCACAGTCGCTCGTTCTTCATTATTTGAGTGTATCCGAGATCGGCAGTATGATGATCCTCATTTGCTTGTCCTTAGAGACACAGTGCGGCACTGAGGTGCTAAGCAGGTTACAGTCGGAGTTGAGAAGTTTTGAGGATGCAGGGTTGTGTTTTTGTGCCTAATGTGGATGGACTTCGTGAGTTGATTCTAGAGGAGGCCCATAGTTCCTGGTATTCTATTCATCCGGGCGCCGCTAAGATGTATCAGGACTTGCGGCAGCATTATTGGTGGAGGAGGATAAAGGAAAATGATAAACTAATCAGTAACGTTGGCTTGCCTAGCGGGTTTAATATTAGGCGTCATCACAGTCCCGATGGTGGGAAATTCGGATCGTGACATTTACGAAAACCTCTTATATATTCTTTTGCATATTTACTAGTAGAGCGTAAGTTTTGTGTATTGATGGAATAAAAAAAATTACATTACGATCCGATGACTGAAAAGTCAAGTGCATGTGATTCTATATACAGACGTTAATTGGTAACCGTAAAAAAATAGAAAGAAACCTTTTATAATAGGTCAAAATACACAGATTATCGTAAAAAAAAAATCTTTACAATGTCAGTACATATACTTAAACTCTATGATTAAAGTTGACCCGAACTCTAGTACAATGAGGTGCACTACAAGAAAACAGCCTTTAGGGAAGGGAAATCTGGTCCCTAAAAGGCCAAATCTGGTCCCAAAAGGAGAAATTACGACGGGATAAAGCTGGTCGTAACCCGTCGTAATAACCTCCGCCACAAAAAGTCAATAACGACGGGTCAAAAAAATTGGTCGTTAAAAAGATTTAGAGACGGGTAGTAATTTTGGTTGTGAAATAGTTTTAGAGACAGCATATCTTGTCCTTAATATACGATGAAAAATTCATATATTCCCGTCGTTAAACCTTGTTAGCGACCAGCCTTTTACTGGTCCTAGAATATCTTTTAGAGATGGGCAAAAAATCTGATCGTGAAATAGTTTTAAACTACATATCTCGTCCCTAATAGACGTTGAAAAATATATATATTCCAATCGTTAATCCATTTTAGCGACCAACTTTTAACTGGTCCTAGATTATGTTGTAATTTAGCGATCGTATTCCTGGTCTCTTATTAACCATGAGTAGTCCTAAAGCTCAATGCCACAAAGAGTTATTTTTATCAATAAATATGAAATTGTTATCGAAAAATCTAGATATAAAAAGATAATATATCAAGTACACATCCCATGATGATATTAGTTTCTATATTTGTTCAACACCTTAACAAAAAAAAACTTAGCTAACATCCTAAGCTACATTATGATATCAAGTTTTGAATAATAGTCCTAACAAAATAATTAATGAGCTTGTGCATCTTCTAAACTTTCATCTTGACTTGTAGCTTCAATCTTCGAAACCTGTAAGTACAAAAGTTTGAAAAGATAGATAAATAACTATTGGTAAAATAACATATGTAAATTTAAAGAGGAGAATATTGTCATAAAGCTTGATATGTCCAAGGAGTATGACAAACTCTCGTGGAGCTTTCTCACTGTACTCCTCAGAAAAATACATTTTTCAGAAGCAGTCATTGAACTCATTAAGCTAAATGATTAACAAGATGCCTAAGGACAAGCAATCAACAAAGACAAGAGTGTTTTCCAATCCAACAGCTTCAGATATATGAGAATAAATAGAAGGATTAGAAAATGGACTGAATTCAAGCAACTGCAATTTTCTTTCACCTATCTATAGGAACACCAGATATCTCTTAACAAGAACACAGGTGGACGAAACACTTTGCAAGTTCTTTTTACTTGGATTTATCAACTTTCCAACAGATCCAACTGATGTAGGCATCCTTGATGCTGTTAGGCATGACCCATCTTAAACCGAAAATAGTGATGAACATGTTCCAAAATATCACTAACTATTGTGCAATGAGAAGTTGTCTTTTAGTCTCTATATTTTGTAGGCACATATAACATCTGTTAAAGAATGAAAACAATGTGCTAGCTTCTCTCTCATTTGGTATCAAATGGAAAGGAATAAAATTATTAATCGCTATAGCAAAATATGGTATAAAAATGTCAGACCACCAGCTTCCTAGAGAAATTAAACCCTATCCACCTATTCAAAATGCATGTTTTCATATATTGGCAAGTTGGTTTTCTAATAAATATTCTTGGACCATTTACTTTCATTTATTCTTAACTAGAACTTAATTGATTTCTTCTTCAAGGTCTTAATCATGTTTGCTTCATTTACATGTTACTTTCTTTGTTACAACAATTTTGACTATAGGCACAACTTGATAAAACTAAGGAAATTTGATTTTACTTTTTTATTTCTGAAGTAACTCTCATCGATGCGCTCCTTATAAGTTCTTTTCATGCTTAGTCATGATTCCAGTACAAGTACCAAACACCGGATGACAACGAACAAAAAGAGTCCAAGGACTTCTAGTTCTCTAAAGTATCCCAACCAGATCTTCTTGTGTAAATGCGTATATGTATACTAAGGGTGTTGAAACTTGAAATGATGACTAGTTGCTATCAAAATTCCTTAACTGTACTGACTATGACTAATTGAAAAGAACTTGAAACAGGACATTCCTTTTGTAATACTTCATATTCTATTTAGGGGTGATTTGGTAGGGTGTATAAGAATAGTACTGGATAAAGCGTGGTAGTAATCCTGAGATTAATTATGCTGAATTTAGTTCTTATCGACTGTTTGATTTGGTGTATTAAAAATAACATGCATTTAATTTTTTTTTAAATTATTTGTTTATAAAAATATCCTCCACATTCTTTGAAAAAGATCTGAAAATGATTTTGAAAGGGCAGTTCTGTATTGATACATACTTATCCATATATTAGAAACTATGGTATTGCTAATACCATGTTTTGCTATGTATAAGAATAGGTTAAAAACACTACAAACAATGGACTAATAATACCAAATCTAATATATATTATTTTTCCTAATATATCCTACCAAACGACCCCTCAGTTCTTTGAAAAATATGGAGAGAAAGGGCAAATTTTGGAGTCATTTTCTCATTAAAGGTTTTCTCAGTTTTCATTAAAAACTGCACCAATATGAATGAGAGAATGGTTATTTTTGTGTCTATTTGAGGCTTATCTAATGTATCTCACCATAACTTATGGTTTAAATCAGTGCTTTTATTAAACAATAAACATGAAATTCAGAACAATCTTACAAAGAATACTTTTAACAATAAAAGAATATCTTTGTCATTTGATTAATTATTAGTAGTAATTGTACAAAACCAAAAATGTATCTACGTCAATATATATATATATATATATATATATATATATATATATATATATATATATATACTTCATTGAAAGGTTTTTTTTTTTGAGGATCCGATAACTTATACAGGACCGAACTTTCCACTGGACCGGTTGCTACTTCCAAATTCCAATACAAAATGCCCAAACTGTACCAAAACTTGGACTTTTTGTGGAGAGGGCTAATTACACTTTTTTTTCACGCGTTCGAGCCGTGAAAGTAGTCATTAATGTAGGCTACATCACATCCTTTGGGATACGGCCCTTCCACGGACATTGCAGCGTGACGCGGAATGTCTTGTGCACCGAGTTGCCAAGCACATATTGATTTGATTGAATCAAAAGGTAGAGATGCATCCTCTATGTGTGGGAAATTTTTGCTTTTTTTGCTTAAGATCTTGTTTGTAAACTATGCCAATATCTTGTGCAATTCTAATAGCATCAGCAGAAGCACCAGCTAGCCCTCTCCTTGTGAAACCAACTGCATATAGTCCAGATTTTCCTTTCCAACTATTTGGAAATGGTGCTTTTGGGAATCCATTATTGGAAAAAAATTCACTTTCCTATACCAAACATAACAAAACAACATTAGTCCACTATTCAAGAATATTCCATAAAATTTCTTTTTTTTTCTTCCCAAATTTGACACCTGTACGTACACGGTTGTCTAAAGCTGACCCTTAACGATGGGTTCTCAAACAGACACCATAACTCGGTCTTATTGATGAAAAGTTGTGTTTTGACCGAGTTAAGGTGTCTGTCTGACAACCCCTCGAGATAAAGGGCCCACACTAGATATCCGTACAAGTACGAACGCTTAATTTAGGTATTAAACCAAATATTTAAAAAAAAAATCCAAAAATTTGATAAGGAGTAGAACATTTTCTCACCTGTAACCAATAAGGGACATTGCTGCAATAACCAGTTGCAAGAACAACAGAATCAATTTCAAGTTTTTCACCATTGACAAGTTCAACAATGCCACATGAAAACCTCTTGATTCCAGGGACAACATTAATTTTTCTTGATCTAATTTTTTCCAATGTACCAATATCCAAAACAGGAGTTTTCCCTTGTGTATTCTTTAGTTCCAAAGGACCAGTTGATGGCCTTTTTAGTCCAAATTTCTCAATATTTCCAAGAATAAACCATGTCAAAATGAGTATAGTTTTATCAACTAGCCAAAGTGGTAGCCATTTCATCATAAACATAGCTAGCTCAAATGTTGATTTTCCAAAGATTTCTCTTGGTAAAACATGAACCTGAAAACAAACCAAAACTCCATTAGAACCAAACTTTATAAGTAGTTTCTTTTTAGCTTTAAGCAAATTCAAGAAAGATTTAACCTTATATGCCGACAGTATAAAGAATTTTTACACTCTTAGTATATTTTAACTCGATGTAGCAGATAATCTACCTTATTTTAATATTACTAACCTCAATTTTTATTAACAACCACTTGTAATTATCTTTAGTGTAACCTGATATATATCAGGTCAGCTGCAAGATATATAGTTACAAGTAACTGTCCATAAAAAGTACGATTAGTATCTTGATATGATATTTTTATATTGTCAGTATATGTTTTGATTACTTACCGAGCTACGACAAACCATTGATGGTTGAGCATTATGGTTGCAAAGATCAAGAGAAACTTCCATGCCAGAATTTCCACATCCAACAACAAGAACTTTTTTCCCAAAAAACTTCTCACCAGACTTATAATCACAAGCATGAATGACTTCACCTCCAAATTCTTTTAAACCTTCAATATCAGGCACAACTTTCTCAGCATTTTCTCCTGTAGCCACAACAAGCCACTGACAAATATATTCAATTTCTGAACCATTTGGTAAAACAGTTTTCACCTTCCATAATTTGCAAGATTGATCATATTTTGCAAATTTAACACACTCATTGAATCTTGGATTGATATTGAATTTTCTAGCATATGATTCAAGATATTCAATGAATTGTTTCTTTGTGGGGTATTCAGGGTAGTGTTGTGGAAATGGGAATTTGGGTAATTGACAGAATTGTTTTGGGAGGTGTAGTTTTAACCTATCATAAGTTTTTTTCTGCCATAATGATGCAATGCAATCAGATTTTTCCAAGATAATACAAGGAATTCCTTGTTCTTTTAAACATGCACCCACAGCGAGTCCTGATGGACCTGCACCTACAATAACAGGACCATTTACCCATACACATTTACTAGAAAAGAAATCTTGATCATTGAAGTTAACCATGTTTGTTGATCTATTGTGAAAAAGTCGACGACTGACTTTGGAAGCAGAACACGAACCTATTTTCGTTATTCTTGGGTTTTTATTACTCAATGGTGGAGTGAAAAAGTTGACGACTGACTTTGGAAGCAGAACACGAACCTATTTTTGCTATTCTTGATTTTTTATTGAGCAATGGTAGTGCGTAAAGATATTGAAAGAAGAGGAAGTTGGTTTTTTGTAAGTTTGTATTTGAAATTGAGAACTAAGGAGGTGTTTAAATAGAAGTGTATGTAGTGAGATATATGATAGGGGAATGTGATAGAAGGTGAGAAGTTAATGCCTTTCAATGGGTCATTTTCAAATATAATCATAAGCTAGATTTTGCCAACTATTATTTTATTTGAGTAACTAGTTGATAAACAAACTATCAGTTCATACTAAATATAGATTTTATATTATTGTTATTTTAATCGGTTATAACAAGTTATTGACTTGTCTTTTCTTATGTTATATGCCTTATTTTATATGTACTAGCTATATTTATAATTGACAATTACTTGCAGTTACAAAAAAAAAAAGGACAGTCCGTGTATTAAGCTCCCACTATGCATGAGGTCCAGGGAAAGATAGGACCGCAAGGATCTATTGTATGCAATCTTATCTTGCATTCTGAAAGTGACTGTTTTCACGGTTCGAACTCATGACCTCTTGGTGACATGACAATATTTTATCAATTATGCCACAAGACACTCTTTCAATTACTTATAGTTATTTTTTAAATACCAATAAATTTGATGGTGTTAAAAAATTATTTACTGTCAGTGCACAAAAATTAAATTTTCTATTCCAGTCCCCACACTATAAAATAGGGGGCTAGCCTAAAATGTCCTTCTTGGGGGTACTCATAATTTGACTGCTATGTGCTAAGGTCGTTTTAGCCACAAAAATGCCCATTCCTGCCAGCTGAAAAACCCATGGTTTACACCACGTTATTGATGCCATGTAGATTGACCCCACTTTATTTCTTTATCCACTACTTCTTAGAATTTGCCTAAAACAAACACTTAAAATCTCTTACCACATATGTTTACCGGAAAAACGATACAGTCGAATTTATAACGTAATTTATAGATATATGAATTAAATTAATCCAACAAAATAAACTAACGAAGAACAAAGCGATTGAAACAAGAATAATTGAAGAAAAGATAAGTCTGGGCTTTAGAATGCTCCCATCGGGATAAAAAATAAGTGAAAAATCTCGACAACGCTTGTATAAAGCTTGAGAGAGAGAATACTAGTCTTTTTCTATTAGCATTTCTTAATGTCTTACAATAAAATGAAAACTTCTGTTTATACTAGAGCTATAGGGTGTATGACCTACCAATTGATTATTAATATTAATACTATGATAAAAGATTATAAAAAGGCAATAAAGAATGATAAAGGGTAATAAAGCCTAATAAAGGCTAATAAAGACGAGAGAAATCTTGGTGTCTTCTGTGACGTTTCTGTAACGGTCATATCCTAAATTGCTTCTTATTCGACCACAAGTTTATATTCGATGTCAACATCTTATCCGGCCATATGTTTGTATCTGGTGTGAGCATGATTGAATCACTACTGATTGACACATTGTTTCTTAATTCATCAGTCTTCTGAGACTGCTTTTTACCATATACAATAGATAAGTAGTAATTAATAGAATTTCTTCGTCCTGAATTAAAGGTCTCAAATTTGAATTCAAAGAATATATGGAAAAGGCCTAAAAATGCCACTCAACTTTTAGAAATGGTCTATCCATGTCATCCGTTAAAAAAATGCTCATTTCATGCCACTGCCGTTACACACTTGGCACATCCATGCCGTTATCGGCTCAATTTTTATTTTTTATTTTAAATATTTATAACACCTACATTTCCATGTGTCCTGTTGTTATTGGTCCTAATTAACCCATGCCCCACTTAATTTTAACCTTGGTTAGGTCCACCTACCCAAACCCGACCCGGTTAAAACATACCCAAATCAATAACCCAACCCAAACTCTTCATACCAAATCCCCTTCTCTCCGGTCGTCTTTCCCACTTAGTTCAAGGTGCTGGCAAAGAAGTTATTCGGAGAAGAAAGAAAAGAAGTTTCCACCGCCATTATCGTCCTTAAACCCAGATGGAAAGACAAATTTCTTCATGCGTGCGGTGAGCAAAGATGGAAGGTTAGAGTTGACAGAGGTAAAAATTGGGATCGGCCCGAAACTCTCCTTGCTTCTGGCCAAGATGGACGGCTGAGATTACATCTCATTCGTGATGAAGAAGAAGAAACAGAAGAGGAAAATGAAGATTTCCCCCTCGACGATGAAGAAGAGGTGATTGAAACAATTCAAGAAAATGATGATGATGATGATGATGATGATGATGAAGAAGAAGAAGAAGAAGAAGAAGAAGAAGAAGAAGAAGAAGAAGAAGAAGAAGAAGAAGAAGAAGAAGAAGACAAGGTTGCAGAGTGGAAGTTTCTGGTGACAAGCGGTGGCAGTGGAGATGGTGTTCGGAGATGCTATGGTGGTCATCACCATCATCGTCATAACAACCACCACCAAGATTTACATCTTGGGGAAGACGATTGGAGAGAAGAGGATTTGGTATGAAGGGTTTGGGTTGGGTTAATGATTCGGGTAAGTTTTAATCGGGTGGGTTTGGGTAGATAGACCTAACCAAGGTTAAAATTAAGTGGGGCATGGGTTAACTCGGACCAATAATGATATGACACGTGGAAATGCGGGTGTTATAAATATTAAAAAAATAAAAATTGAGTTGTTAGTCAATAATAGCATGGATGGGCCAAATATGTAATGACAGTGACATAAAATGATTTTTTTTTAACGGATGTCATGAATAGACCATTTCTGAAAGTTGAGTGACATTTTTAGGCCTTTTTCGAAAAATATACTAATTCCAGTATAAAGAACTTTTACCAATCCTAAATTAAATGCCTTATTTTAAGATTACTAATCCCACTTTTTATGGACAATTACATGTTATTACCTGATATATGAGGTCCGCCGAAAAATAACTACAAGTAAATATCCTATAATTGGCAACTTAAAAAATACTGCAGTAACATGTTAAAATATAATATAGTGTAAAGATTCTTTACACTGTTAATATATATAAATTAAATCGATAAATCAACATGCATATCTCACATGTTATATATGACTAAACGGCATCGTTACAACTTAAGGGGTTTGAGCGGATCATATAGATACGTCTTTGCCAAAAAATTACATTGTATTACTAGATAAATTTTTCTGTTTTATGTATATTTACTATATGTTAATTCCCCTAAACTTTTCAATATATCTATTTTTTAATATTTTGACACCCTAACCACTGCCCGTAGCTAGTTGATCAATTGCCCTGTTCAGTCTCATCAAGTACCTACATTCATTTAAAATAGAGGAATAATTTCTTTTTCTACACCATATGCATCATGGGCGGATCTAGTCTTAAACTTATGGGTTCCAGTGAACACAATAATTTTTGTCTAAACTACGTATTTGTATTAAAGAATTTAGTAAATTTCTATAGATATTAAACTGTTAATCCAGTTATTATTATATTTATAACTCGAAATTACCGTAAAACTCATAAACTTTAAATCATTGTAGGATCCACCTGTGATATACCCCCACCACCAATTGGCCCTCTCGAGTGAAAATTCATTGGAAAGAAGAGGGGAGCATGTGCATGAGGCCTTGGATTTATGGAGCTTCTCTACTTTTCATGAAAAGATTGGGAGCTAGGGTTTTGACCTTTCTTATAATGTTTATTAAACACTACAAATACTAAGGGTTTTGGAATGAACAATACCGAGGGACCAGGGGCGGAGCCACAGTACCGATTATGGGTTCAGCTGAACTCAGTATCTTTAGTTCAAACCTTATATTTATCTTTTAAAAATTCATTAGTTATGTACAAATATTAATTTAAAACCCAATAACTTAAACGGATTAAAATCCTAAACTCATAAGCTTGAAATCTTAGCTCCGTTTTTGTCAGGAGCAAAGCTAGAGTATTAGTTGCTGGTTCGGACGAACCGAGTAATTTTTATTTAGATTTTGTATTTGTATTATGAAATCCATTACCTAAGTATAATATTTCATTACAAAATCAGTAATTTACTTAGACGAGCTATAAATACGATAATAAGTTCAGAATCCATAAATTTCAAATTTTGGCTCAACCTCTAATCATACCATCGGTGTTCCACCTATGATCTAGATAGTGGCCAAACCCTAAAATCCAAAAAAAAAATGATAAGATAAACAAATACCTCCAAGGAATTATATAAGATCTAAAAGAAGATTGAGATGAAATTATAGTGATATTTATGCACGATTTGGTGGGGATATGTGTGTGTTTGTATATTCCCATTCTTCCCCCACCAGCTTTGGCCAGCTTGTTAGCTGATTATCTAAGGCCAGGGTTACTAATCTAGGCTCTCCATTTGAATTTCGAGTGTCAAATAAATTATTTAATAATATTAAATAATTTGAATTCTTAATTAATATAACTTATAAAAAAATTTATGTAATTTTCAAATATATAAATTTAATTTGAAAAACGTAAAGATTTTATGTTCAAATATACGGTCAAAATTGAATAGTTTGATTCTTGAAAAATAAAAAGTGTCACATAAATTTACACGGATAAAATATTAATTTCTTTTCTTTTCGAAAAATAACAATAAATAAACGTTTCATAGTACATAAAATAAAAAATGAGGCTAATAATTATATTATGAAAAAAGGATATCAATAATTAAATAGGAAAAAGTTTTGGTTTGATGACATTTGCAATGAGTTCGTTCACGCGTAAAGTAAAGTTAGGAGAACGATAAAAATCATAATAAGCATATCACTAGCAAGTCGCAGGAACATGTGCAGTGGCTCTTTTTCTCTATAATTTACTAAATTATCGTACACAAAGTCAGAATTTAAAATTTATGAGTTCTAAACGTGTTAAGAAACTCAGAGCTCCCCTTAATTAGTGACTTAGCTATTAGATATTTATAAATAATTAGTGAATTTTCTAATTGAAAGGAATGTTTTCGATCTGACTCTTGTTCTATGTAGGTTTAGAACCCGCTAGACTAGCTTAAAAAGGTATTTTATCTTTCTCTTTTTGTTGTTCGGTTTTGAGTCTCGATTAAGAATGGCGATCATATACGTTTGATATAGCGATCAAGTCAATTGCAGTCAAATCAAAAGATTTATAGATGTAAAATCTAAGTAAAAGCTACTGAATTCAGCGAACTCGTCCATGTACACTATGCTTCCCAGAAGCTTAGCTGCCAACTTTGTTATTCTTCACTCCGCAGAAAGTTGAGATAATAATTGATCATAGCAAAAACTTTTGAAGTGCCACTTGATCATAGTACGTTTACTATTTACAGTATTGCTTTATTTGGACTTTTGTACAACATACATTCCCTCAATAACTGTAAAAGTTTCTATATATGTATATTTCCTCTTGTAGTCTTCTTGGTGTGAAGGTTCTAAGTAAGAGCCACTCACTTAAGAGTCAAAGACGGAGCTAGTAGCTCGATTACTGGTTCAGGTAAATCCAGTACTCCCTATGTTTCAATTTATTTGAATCTGTTTGACTAGGCATTAAGTTTAAGAAAAAATAAAGACTTTTGAAATTTGTAGTCCTAAACAAGTCCAAAAGGGGTCCAGAGTATTTGTGTGGTTATAAAAGCTTTTCATTAAGGGTAGAATTGTAAGTTTAGGCTAAATTGTTTCCAAATTTAGAAAGGGGTCATTCTTTTTGGAACGGACTAAAAAGGAAATAGGTTCACATAAATTGAAACGGGAGGAGTAATTTTTAAAAATATTATTAAATATATATAATGTAACGACCCGGCCGGTCATTTCGAGAGTTATAGTCTTGTTCCCCCATTTTCTGCTTCTTTTGTGTTCTACAACTGTATTATGAAATATCAAGTTAGTTGGTTTGGGTCCGGAGTGGTTTTGGAGTGAATTAAGACACCTAGTCTCTTAATTAAAAGCTTAAGTTGAAAAAGTTGATCGGATGTTGACTTATGTGTAAACGAACGTGGATTTGAATTTTAATAGTTCTATTAGCTCCGTTACGTGATTTTGGACTTAGCAGTACGTCCGGATTGTGTTTTGGAGGTCGTAGTAGAATTTGGTTTGAACTGCCGAAAGTTGGAATTCTGAAAAGTTTGACCGGGAGTGGACTTTTTGATATCGGGGTCGGATTAGATTTCCGAAAGTTGGACTAGGTTCAGGGTGTCATTTATGACTCGTGTGCAAAATTTGAGGTCAATCGGACTTGATTTGATAGGTTTCGCCATCATTTGGAGAATTTGGAAGTTTCGAAGTTCATTAGGCTTGAATCCGTGTGTAAATCTTGTTTTTGATGTTGCTTGAGGTGATTTGAGAACTTGACTAAGTTCTTATCGGGTTATTAGACTTGTTGGCATATTTGGTTGAGGTCTCGAGGGCCTCGGGTTGATTTCGGGTGGTTAACAGCTTGAGTTTGAGTTGAAGAATGCAACTAAAGTGTTGTTGCTTCTGGTGTAACCGCACCTGCGGAGTGGGCATCGCAGGTGAGAGCCTGCTGAAGCGAGGTAAAGGTCGCAGATGCGGCCAAGGAAGAACTAGGCAGAGGGTGCATGTGCGATGGCATTCTCGCACCTGCGAAGGTCGCAGAAGCGGATTTCAGGGTGCAGGTGCAAATTTGGACCGCAGGTGCGATGTAACTTCCGCACCTGCGATGAGCTTAGATGCAGTCTCTTGATCACAGAAGCAAATACAGTGTTTAACTAGTTTTCTGCAGAAGCGGATCTTTGCCCGCTGATGTGGCTCCGCTGATGCGGAAATAGAACCGCAGGTGCGAAAAACCTAGGTAGCACCTATATAAACTGGACTTCGAGATTTTTCATCATTTTTTAGCTCGGATTTTGGGGATTCTTTTAGGGATTTCGAAGTGATTACTGAGGTAAGTTTCTTGTGTCTATTTATCTTCAATAATGGTGTTTTCTCACTGATTTTACACTTAATTAGTGAGATTTTGAAGTGAAAATTTGGAAGTTTAGGGCTTGATAATTGGAGAGTGAATTTTTGGGTTTTAAATAACCAAATAGTGTCGAATTTTGATAAATTTAGTATGGTTGGACTCATGAGTGGATGGGCTTTCGGGTTTTGTAATTTTTGTCGGATTTCGAGACGTGGGCCCGGGAGCTGGGTTGAGCCAATTTCTGATTTTTGGGTTTAATTTAGTAGTTTTCTTGTGGAATTGATCCCTTTTATCCTATATTAATTGTATTGTGCTATTTATGGTTAGATTCAGGACGTTTAGAGGCCGATTTAAGAGGCAAAGACATTTCGGAGTAGAGATTTGCTCTGTTTGAGGTAAGTAACACTTTCAAACTTGATTCTGAGGGTTCAAACCCCGAATTATGTGTTATGTGGTTGGTATTGAGGTGACACACGTTCCAAGTGACGGGCGTGCGTGCGTGCACCATGAGAATTGTAACCTGGTTGGTTCCATGGCACTATATAGTGATTCTATCTTGTTGATATCTGTATTTTTATCATGTGATATAGTAAATGAGCTGTAAATCATGCTAGATATCATGTTCAGGCTTTAAGCCAATACTGTTGGGAACCCTAGTGGTCGTTTCTTGCTGTGATCTCACTACTTTTATTGACATTCTATACTTAGTCATATTCATGCATTTTATATCATATCTTAGTCTCAGTTGTTATTTATTGATACATCATATCATTGTTCGGGCTTAGCTTTCATGACATTGTGAACCTGTAGGTGAGACTGGAGAGATTGATGACTGAGTGAGGCCGATAGCCTGATTATGAGTGACAGTTACAGGATCGAGTTGTACGCTGTAGCGGTTATATTGATTTGTGATAGCGCTTGGGTTGTAGGAGTCCCTCCGGAGTCTCTACACACCCCCATGAGCGTGGTTGATATTATTGAGGGATGGATCTTCTCCACAGGGCTGAATTGGCCTTCATTGGTACTAGGTGACTTATAATTAGTGATGTATATGTTTCGGGATGGATCTTCCCTGGGCCGTATGGGTCACATACAATACTGAGTGATTGCGTATTTGAGAGTGGGAGCACATGAGGCTGATAGTATGGTGCATGACATATAACATGCGCATTGGCATGTAGAGATAACAGAGTTATATCCTTTATACTGTTCAGACCTGCTTTACTTGTACTATTTTGAGTTGCCTGTTTAATTTGAAAGCATGCCAATGTTTCTGCACAATTATTTTCTATTTTATCTGTACCAATTGAGTTCGTCACTACCTTTCAGTCCAAAGTTTGGACTCATTACTTACTGAGTTGGTATACTCACGTTACTCCCTACACCTCGTGTGCAGATCCAGACGATTCCGGTTACGGCGGCAGTTGATGATCGATGTTTCAGAGTTCGGAGACTATCAAGGTAGTTGCACGACATTCGCAAGTCTTGACTCTCCCTCTTTATTATTAGTTGTATTTTTGGTTATTTCTCTAGACATTGTAGTGGACTGTATTCTGATTTAGACGCTCATGTCTTAGTGACACCCTGGTTTTGGGTTGGATTGTATCGTACTCTGGGATTTATTATGTTTTAAAAAAAAAGGTTTCTTTAATGTTAACTACTTCCGTCATTATTTTAAAGTTATTTTACTGTGTTGGTTGTTGAGTTAAGGTTGGCCTAGTTCCACGATATGCACCATTATGATGGTTGATTTTAGATCATGACAAATAAATAGTAAAGTTAGAATCTAATTTTTAATATTTAAAGTCGTCTTTCTAAAATCAAGAACAAATAAAGTTAAAACTCTAATTCCACCTCTGCATAGGATGAAGGTAAGATTAACTTTCAAGTTACACGCTTAAAAACAAGTGGCATATGTATTTTAGTCTAGTAGACTTGGCATTAGATTTAATAGAATTAAGTATCAAATATTTTTCTAAAAAAATTTAAAATCAGATAATATATGAAAGTAAATACTTAGGCTCGTGTAAAAATATAAAAAATCATACTTATTATTCTGCTCTCTTGTTCATGACATTGTGAGCCCGCAGATGAGATTGATGACTGAGTGAGGCCGATAGCCTGATTATGAGTGACCGTTACAGGATCGGACTGTACGTTGCAGCGGTTATATTGATTTGTGATAGCGCTTGGGCTGTAGGAGCCCCTCTGGAGACTGTACACACCCCCGTGAGCGCGGTTGATATTATTCAGGGATGGATCTTCTTTGGACATGGACCTTATCCGAAGTACTTGATACCTGGAGATGGATCTTCTCCACAGGGCTAGATTGACCTTCATCGGTACTAGGTGACTTATAATTAGTGATGTATATGTTTCGGGATGGATCTTCCCTGGTCCGTATGGGCCACATACAATACCGAGTGGTTGCGTATTTGAGAGTGAGAGCACATGAGGCTGATAGCATGGTGCATCATATATAACATGTGCATTGACATATAGAGATAGCAGAGTTATATCCTTTATACTGTTTAGACCTGCTTTACTTCTACTGTTTTGAATTGCCTGTTTAATTTGAAAGCATGCCTATGTTTCTGCACAATTATTTTCTATTTTATCTATACCGGTTGAGTTCGTCACTACCTATCAGTCTAAAGTTTGGACTCGTTACTTACTGAGTTGGTGTACTCACGTTACTCCCTATACATCATATGCAGATCCAGACGATTCCGATTATGGCGCCAATTGTTGATCGATGTTTCAGAGTTCAGAAACTATCAAGGTAGTTGCACGGCATTCGCAAGTCTTGACTCTCCCTCTTTATCATTAGTTGTATTTTTAGTTATTTCTCTAGACACTATAGTGGACTGTATTCTGATTTAGACTCTCATGTCTGAGTGACACCTTGATTTTAGGCTGGATTGTATCGTACTCTGGCATTTATTACGTTTTCAAAAAAAAAGGTCTCTTTAATGTTAACTACTTCCGTCATTATTTTAAAGTTATTTTACTGTGTTGGGTTGTTGAGTTGAGGCTGGCCTAGTTCCACAATAGGTGCCATCACGATGGTTGATTTTAGATCATGACATATAAATAGTAAAGTTAGAATCTAATTATTAATATTTAAAGCCGTCTTTCTAAAATCAAAAACAAATAAAGTTAAAACTCTAATCCCACCTCTCCATAGGGTGAAGGTAAGATTAACTTTCAAGTTACACGCTGAAAAATAAGTGGCATATGTATTTTAGTCTAGTAGCCTTGGCATTAGATTTAATAGAATTAAGTATCAAATATTTTTTGTAAAAGAATTTAAAATCAGATAATATATGAAAGTAAATACTTAGGCCCGTATAAAAATATAAAAAATCATACTTATTATTTTTCTCTCTTGTTCATGACATTGTGAACCCGTAGGCGAAATTGGAGAGATTGATAACTAAGTGAGGTCGATAGCCTGATTATGAGTTACAGTTACAGGATCGGGCTATACGTTGCAGCAGTTATATTGAGTTGTGATAGCCTTGGACTGTAGGAGCCCCTCCGGAGTCAGTAAACATCCCCGTGAGCGCGGTTGATATTATTGAAGGATGGATCTTCTCTGGACATGAATCTTGTCCAAAGTACTTGATACCTGGAGATGAATCTTCTCCACAGGGCTAGATTGACCTTCATCGGTACTAGGTGACTTATAATTAGTGATGTATATGTTTCGGAATGGATCTTCCCTGGTCCGTATGGGCCACATACAGTACCGAGTGGTTGCACATTTGAGAGTGGGAGCACATGAGGTTGATAGCATGGTGCATCACATATAACATGTGCATTGGCATGTAGAGATAGCAGAGTTATTTCCTTTATACTGTTCAGACCTACTTTACTTGTACTGTTTTGAGCTACCTGTTTAATTTGAAAGCATGCCTATGTTTCTGTACAATTCTTTTCTATTTTAACTGTATCGGTTGAGTTCGCCACTACCTTTCAGTCCAAAGTTTGCACTCGTTACTTACTGAGTTGGTGTACTCACATTACTCTCTACACCTCGTGTGCAGATCCAGGCGATTCCGGTTATGGCGGCAATTGTTGATTGATGTTTCAGAGTTCAGAGACTATCAAGGTAGTTGCAAGGCATTCGCAAGTCGTGACTCTCCCTCTTTATCATTAGTTGTATTTTTAGTTATTTCTCTAGACACTGTAGTGGACTGTATTCTGATTTAGATGCTCGTGTCTCAGTGACACCCCGATTTTGAGCTAGATTGTATCGTACTCTAGGATTTATTATGTTTTCAAAGAAAAGGTTTCTTTAATGTTAACTACTTCCGTCGTTATTTTAAAGTTATTTTACTGTGTTGGGTTGTTGAGTTGAGACTGACCTAGTTCCACGATAGACGTCATCACGACGGTTGATTTTAGATCATGACATAAATAGTAAAGTTAGAATCTAATTATTAATATTTAAAGTCGTCTTTCTAAAATCAAAAACAAATAAAGTTAAAACTCTAATTCCACCTCTGCATAGGATGAAGGTAAGATTAACTTTCAAGTTACACGCTGAAAAACAAGTGGCATATGTATTTTAGTCTAGTAGCCTTGGTATTAGATTTAATAGAATTAAGTATCAAATATATTTCTAAAAATAATTTAAAATAAGATAATATATGAAAGTAAATACTTAGGCTCGTGTAAAAATATAAAAAATCATACTTATTATTTTGCTCTCTTGTTCATGACATTGTGAGCCCGCAGGTGAGATTGATGACTGAGTGAGGCCGATAACCTGATTATGAGTGACAGTTAGAGGATCGGGCTGTACGTTGCAGCAGTTATATTGATTTGTGATAGCGCTTGAGCTGTAGGAGCCCCTCCGGAGACTGTACACACCCCCGTGAGCGCGGTTGATATTATTGAGGGATGGATCTTCTCTGGACATGGATCTTGTCCGAAGTACTTGATACCTAGAGATGGATCTTCTCCACAGGGTTGGATTGGCCTTCCTCGGTACTAGGTGTCACACCTCCTTTTTGCGCGCCTACCCCAGAGGATAAATGCGTGAGGGAGTTTTTCCAATAAGTGACATTATTCAAAAATTGGATTATTTATTTATTTCAGAGTCGCCACTTGGGAAAGGTTTGGCTTTTGGTGTCCCAAGTCACCGGTTTATCTTGAATCCCAAATCGAGGAAATTTTCGACTTTCCAAATGAAGTCTGCGAACCAGAAATTATAAGTAAGGAATTCTGTTGACCCGAGGGAAGGTGTTAGGCACCCACGGATCCCGTGGTTCTAGCACGGTCGCTTAAATTGTTATAATGGCTAAATATCTGATTTTAATACATGTTATAACTTGTGTGTTTTTATTAGGTTTAAATCGTTTTTATTATTATTTATTTTTTTATGGAATTGCAACGTCGTGAAAATGCATCTCGAACCACGTCACAATCAATGCACCCGTGGTTGTTAATACATTCCGATTTCGTTGAGATTCGGATCTGGGTCGCATAAATGCGCATCCGAATTGAAGAATGTAATTTAATTAAAAATCGCGCCTAAAAAGTCTAACGCATTATTATCTTTGAGGAAGGCCGTAAAAATTCGCGAAACGGCCCATCCCAAATTCTAAGTATTTTATTATGACCAATTATTGAGGGCCCCGCAATTTGCATTTTTGTTTGGCAAGGCATGCCTCATTTTTGTTTTAAAAGGATCGACCTATAGTGACTATGTTTTCTATTTCGTTCGTCTCTATAATGAAAAAAAAGAGTTCTAACTTATTTACATGCTCACGAGTTATTATAGTTGAGTTTCGAAAGTGAGTCGTTTAAAGAGTTTACATGGGCAGCGCATAGAATATTCTAAATACAGACAGTAAAAGAAAGAAAAGACTACATTAAACTACAGCTTCAAATCTTTCCCATTTTTTGCATTCATGCTTCGAGTAGCTTACAAGATGTACCAGTGTATCAGTTTGTGTACCTGGTATTTGGAAAGCAAGGAAAGAAGATGAATATCAGTGGAAGTAGTAGTAGTGTAAATACACAGCAACAAACAGGTTCAGCAACACAGCAAAACCAGTAACGACCAGTAGAATAACCCAGAAATAGATTTAAAACTAGCAGTACCAGAATACAATCGCAGTCAAAGCGGAAGAGAGACGGATACAAGACGCAGTAGTTCACTGATTTTTAAATAACACTCAAGGAAAAACAGCCTGAAATTATTCAAGTAAAAGTTCAGCTTGTTTTTCTCTTTTTGCTCTCAAATTCTGATTTCTCAAAATTCAGTCAACTCTCTCAAATTTTTCCTCTCATCCTCTTACAATGTGTAAAAATGACTCTATTTATAACCAAGACTCTTGTCTTGAACCACTAACCCGAAATATTCTCATAATTGCATGTCTTGTACCCACTACTTAATGTTTTTCTTATTTAATTCCCTTGTTCCCCATGCCTACATGTTTTGTCCCCCACTATATTAAACAAATACATTATTCCTACTCCATTACTCCATTATGTCTTGTCCCCTACTATATTAAATAAATGCATTATTCCCATTCCATTATGTCTTGTCCCCCACCATGTACTATTGTAATATTATTAATGTCTAATGGACGGAACACTCAGATTAAATAATTGTTCAAATTTTTAATTCAAAAATACCCCTCCGAACTTACTGAAATTACTATTTTACCCCTGAAAATACTGCAATTTATCATTCTACCCCCATCAGCTATAACCAATTCGTCTAATCAAATCTAACCAAAATACAACAGCTATAACCAATTCCTAAACAAATTCAAACAACAAATTCAAACTAAATGATGAACAGTAAAGAAACAACTGGAATTATTTTGACTGAAACAATATTTTTTATTTTATTTTTTCTTTTAACAACAAATCTACTTTCAGATTCAACAACAATAACAAACAAGTAGATTCAAATCACTAAACTCAATAATCGCTCAACTCAGGGATTGGAGCCCTAATGTTGGCTAAAGGAAAATTGCTTAACTCAGGGATTGGAGCCCTAATGTCGGCTAAAAGAAAATTGCTCAACTCAGGGATTGGAGCCCTAATGTTTGCTAAAGGAAAATTGCTCAACTCAGGGATTGGAGCCCTAATGCTGGCTAAAGAAAACTTGCTCAACTCAGGGATTGGAGCCCTAATGTCGGCTAAAAGAAAATTGCTCAACTCAGGGATTGGAGCCCTAATGTCGGCTAAAAAAATTGCTCAACTCAGGGATTAGAGCCCTAATGTCGGCTAAAGGAAACTTGCTCAACTCAGGGATTGGAGCCCTAATGTCGGCTAAAAGAAAATTTCTCAACTCAAGGATTGGAGCCCTAATGTCGGCTAAAAGAGAATTGCTCAACTCAGGGATTGGAGCCCTAATGTCGGCTAAAGAAAAATTGCTCAACTCAGGGATTGGAGCCCTAATGTCGGCTACAAGAAAATTGCTCAACTCAGGGATTGGAGCCCTAATGTCGGCTAAGAAAATACTCAACTCAGGGATTGGAGCCCTAATGTTGGCTAAAGGCGACTAGGGGATGGAGGCCCTATGTCTAAAAGGCACAGCTCAGGGATTGGAGCCCTAATGTTGGCGAAATGTGACTAGGGAATGGAGGCCCTATGTCTAAAATGGTTCAACTCAGGGATTGGAGCCCTAATGTTGGTAAAAGGCGACTAGGGAATGGAGGCCCTATGTCTAAAATCTTAACTCAGGGATTGGAGCCCTAATGTTGGCAAAGGTGACTAGGGGATGGAGGCCCTATGTCTAAAAAGGTTCAACTCAAGGATTGGAGCACTAATGTTGGCAAAAGGCGACTAGGGAATGGAGGCTCTATGTCTAAAATCTCAACTCAGGGATTGGAGCTGTAATGTTGGCAAAGGTGACTAGTGAATGGAGGCCATATGTCTAAAATCTCAACTCGGGAATTGGAGCCCTAATGTTGGCAAAAGGCGACTAGGGAATGTAGGCCCTATGTCTAAAATCTCAACTCAGGGATTGAAGCCCTAATGTTGGCAAAGGTGACTAGGGAATGGAGGCCCTATGTCTAAAATCTCAACTCAGGGATTGAAGCCCTAATGTTGGCAAAAGGCGACTAGGGAATGGAGGCCCTATATCTAAAATCTCAACTCAGGGATTGGAGCCCTAATGTTGGCTAAAGCGACTAGGGAATGGAGGCCCTATGTCTAAAATCACAACTTAGGGATTGGAGCCCTAATATTGGCGAAAAATAGGTTGATATTGGAGATTCTAAACTAACCTTTTTTTTGGAATATTCTTCTTATTTCTCTTTTCATTTTTTTAATTTAATTTAATTTTTTTGTTTAGTAAAAATGCAGGAAAGAATTTGGAGGAAACTTCCCTTTTGGGTTGATTCCTTGTTGCAAAGCTGTTTCTTGCACTTGTGCATTTCTTTTCTTTTTTGGTTGCACCTGCTTTTTGCACGGTTGCTTTGGATTGCACCTGTTTCAATTTTTCAAACAAAGAACAACTGTTAGTTTGAAACAGTGGTTGGTTTTGTGTCCTTGATTAGTTTTGATCACTCGATCCTGACCCAATTTAGTTGATGAAGATCTCAACTGCAACTATTTGCTCCGTGGGGATCGATTCATTTCAGGCCCTGGAGAACCTCTGATTATTCTAGACTTTGCCATGATGGTTGGTCGGTGGAACTCAACTTCCACATTTATTTCGCCTTCGTATGCCTTTCCTTCTGACTTCTTTTTTTTGGAGCATTGGGGAACCTTTGGCTTTTCAAACTTTGCTACAACGGCTAGTCGCATGGGACTTAACCTCTTTAAACTTTATTTCGCCTTTATAAGCACTTCAATTTGATTTTCTCCTTTCAAGAGTTTTCAATTCCGGAGCAGCGGCCCACATGGCCAATCGAGGTCGACTTGATGCACCTGCTGAGGCCGGGTATCTTTTGCACATTAGCCTGCACCAAATGAGAACCCTGTAAATCAGTCTTGCCATCCTTTCTTTGTCTCAGTTTCGAAAGAGTGTTAGACCGAAAGGGATTCAAAGAAAACAAACAATGAAATGGAGAATGAGTTTAAAAAAAGTGTCCCTGCCGGGGAAAGGAAAGAAGGACTTATCTGGAGTGCATGCGAACTTCAATGAACATGACATGCCTTTTGGACTAGATACCTGATCTATGTAAACCGTCCAACTCTCAGAAATTCATCACAACTTTGCCTTGAAACTGAGGAACCTTGCCAGGACTCTGTTGATGCCGATAGCTGTGAAGATCTTATTTTCGATCATGGGCGCCCCGTGTGGGTTTTCGCGAGCTGGCATTTTTCATTTCATTTCTTACCATCTCCTTATAGTGCCCGTGTAGGTTTTCACTAACAAGACTTTCTCATTTTCATTTTTCTTTACTTACCGTCGCCTTACGATGCCCGTGCGGGTTTTTACCAATAAAACTCTCTCATTTTATTTCTCTTATTTTGCTTGCGAGGATCTAAGTAACTACATTCTCTGATCTTTGAACATTCTTACCGATTGATCGGAAGGACTTGAACAGGATTTGGGGTAAAACGAGTTTGGATGGAATTACAACTTTAGAACCTTTCTGGCGAACTGTCGCCGAACCACTATAACTTTTGCCCCAGTTTCACTTTTGGCGGCGGGGATCTTGGATTTTATTTTGGTGTGACTGAACCCCAAGGAGAGGTTGCCTACGTATCCTTTCGGAATCAAGTCGAACGTAGTTCAGGATAATCATTTTGTTTTTGATTTTCTTTTGTTTTTCTGATTTGCTTTGTTTTTCACTTTCTTCTTCCCTTCCGTTTCCTTTTTTATTTCATTTTCATTGTCTTTTCTTCCTTCTTTTTTTTGTATATATATTTTCTTATTTTTCCAATTCTTTCTTCTTCTTTTTTCATTTTTCTTTTTCATTTCAATTTCTTTTTTTTTTCATTTTTTTCAATAATACTTTCAGGTTCCAAAGAGGGTAATCAAAGAAGAGTAACCAGCTCAAATGGGTTTGCAAAGGGTTGATAATGTTTGGGTAGCGAGAATGAAAGTCTTAGTCATCTCAACCGGAAAATATTAGAACTATATGTAGGATCCAACATAGTACCTTTTGACTGCATTTGCATTGACAGTTATTTCAAGGGCATTTCCTTCGATGTGTCCCAAGTACAATGCACTCTTTTGGCAGTACTCTTGTTGCAATGTATGTACCTTTCCAATCTGGACCCAATTTTCTTTCAGCTTTTCCAACTCTTTGTTTTATTTTTTTTAAACGTATCTTCATTGCGATCTAATCCTTGATTCATTATTTCGAGGTCTGACGGCTTTCAGGATCCGGGCATGAAGTCCGCAAGCATGTCATGTTATTGAAATCTGCATTTGAGAATTGAAAAGAGAATAAGAAAGAAAAATGACAAGATTAAGAGAAGAGACATTCCTAGACAGTGAAATATTAATTTCATTTTTTTTTTATTTTGATTGAATTTTTTTTTGAATTTTTTTGAAGATAGAAGGGTTTATACAAGAAAGTAAGACAATAAAGTAAAACATCTGGATCACACCCTGAGATAATCTGGATGCAGAAAGGATAGCAAGACTGGCTACTGAGGCTCCCGCCTGATGGGAACTTTCATGTTTGGCAACCATTTTATGGCTTTTCTTCTATCTCGGCAATGGTTGTAATGGCCTTCAGTGCCGGATCAAATTCCTCATCTTCACAAATCATTCCGACTATTGGCCTGTTGTTGTGGGCAGGCAACCGATTGTTGATCACATCAGGAGCTTCTTCATCCGAAAAACGATTCTTTCAGCTTCAATCGAATCTTCAACTGCCCTTTTGAGGGTCCAACAGTCCTTTGTACTGTGCCTCACTGCTCCAGAGTGGTATTCACATATAGTGTCAGCTCAGTGCAGTGGGGACTCGGGGTTCAGCCGAATTTGGTCCACTGGCTGCAATAGATCTAGCCTAATCAGCTTTTGGAACAAGCTTGAATACGATTCACCAATAGGGGTGAACTGATTCTTTCTGAAAGTCTCTCTTGGGCGAGGATTGTACCGGGGAACATCTGATTGAGGATTGTATGGAGCTTGGTAAGGATGGACATTTCTGGGAAGTGGAACTCAGCTTTGTGGATAATATTGTGGCCGCGTGTAAGGTTGCACATTCATCAACGCATACCAACAAAACCAATCACATGAACAGAACCTGGCTAATTTACTCACACACACAAACTTGTTAGTTTTGAAGCATTTAACATATAGGAAATCGCACGTTGGGATGTAATGCACCTAAATAGTTAAACGCTTCTATCATGTGTTTGAACGGGTTGCATGTTTCATCCCGGCCTTAAACTAGCCCTCTTCACTATGTACCTCTTTTCTTTTATTCCTGCCTCTCTTTAACCACTCTTGATCTTGTTTTTGCCGCTTTTTTTTGGCACTTTTGGCACTTTTTTTTAAATTTTTTCTCTTTTTTTTTCATTTTTTACTCAATTATTTTATGGCTATGATCGAATCCGATGGGGATTGCCTACGTATCATGACCCCGCATGAATCAGATCTTGCGTAGTTCGGGAGATCGTGAATAGAGTAAGTAAACTAACTCTTTCTTTTCTTTTTGGAATAATTTTTTTTTAAAAAAAAAATGCTTTAAAAGAATAAAGGTTTTTTTTTGGATTTTTGTTTCTTTTGGATTTTTCTAAAAAAATGCTTTAAAAGAAGAAAAGGATATTTTTTTGGATTTTTGAATTTGACTCTATTTTTGTTTTTTGAAAGAAAGACTTCTAAAAATTCCTTTTCTTTTGATTAGAACTTTGAGAATTTTAGAAGTAAAAAAGAAAATATTTTTGTTTGAATTTTCATTTGTTCTCTCTTTTTCTAAATAAGAAAGAAAATATTTTTTTTGGATTTTGGATGTCGTCTCTTAATTTTCGAAAGAGGCACTTTTAAGAAAATATTTTGGATTTTTGAGTTTTTTATTTATTTACAAAAGCACTTCTAAAGAAAAGCGAAAATATTTTTGGACTCATATTTTCAAAGTTTTTATGGATATTTATAAAATAAAGACAGCAAAAGAGCAATTTTTTCTGGATTTTTGTTTCTGATATTTTTTGGATTTTTTGGAAAAATACTTCAGAATGAAGGAAACCCGTATTTTAGATTTTGATCTTTTTTTTGTATGAAATATATTAGGAAAAGGGAACCATTTTTTTTTAGTTTAAAAACTTCTTTTTTTTTGTTTTTTTTTTAAAGTTTTTAAGGAAATATTTTCAAAGAAGGGACTGGAAGAAAACATTTTTGGATTATTTTTTGAAAATTGGGGTCGGAACCGATGAGGTTTGCCTACGTATCTCACATCCGGTGAGAATCAGACCCGCGTAGTTCGGTCAACATAAACTGAACTTGTAAACAAAACTCCTTTCTTTTGTTTTTTTAAAATATTTTTTTTTTCAAAATTTCGGTAGGGTTTTGACACTACTTGGACATTGGTTTTATTTTTTAGAAAAATAAATAGTTATCTCCCTACACTGCTATTTTTTTTTTCAATAAGTATTTTCAGAAATCGGTCAACATGCAAGTCTGCAGCAAATAAATGTGCAAAACAAAGAGGATGCAGCAGGATGGTCTTTTTTCATTTCAGGTTGCTTGTCCTAGACATACTCAACCCCTGTGTTGAGTCCCCTATGTCAAATGCAACATGATGCAAATAAGCGTTCCTACTAGGGTCCGGCATGAGGTTTTGTTATACTAGGTTTATCCTGGGTATATGTTCGAGACTGTGTACCCGAGCGGACAACTCGAGTCGAGGAGGGGGCTACGTATCGGGGACCCGCGGGATCGTCCGGCTTTGTAACTTGTCCGGCCTCTTTCTTATTTCAGGTATTGACACTAACAGAATAGGGAGTCTTGACCAGCAAGCTCCTCCCCGAAGGTAAGAAGAGAAGAGTTTCGGCATAGTTTATATACAGTTCAGATAATATCAAAGCGGTAAAAGGCAACATTTAGCACATTATGCCCAAACATGTAATAAAGATCAGATAATAAAGCCAAATATAACAATTATTCTAAGCTCGAATTCTAAACCCTGAACAAGAGATTCTGGGTTGTATCCCCAGCAGAGTCGTTAGAGCTGTCACACCTCCTTTTTGCGCGCCTACCCCGGAGGATAAATGCGTGAGGGAGTTTTTCCAATTTAAGTGACATTATTCGAAAATGGGATTATTTATTTATTTCAGAATCGCCACTTGGGAAAGGTTTGGTTTTTGGTGTCCCAAGTCACCGGTTTATCTTGAATCCCAAATTGAGGAAATTTTCGACTTTCCAAATGAAGTCTGCGAACCAGAAATTCTAAGTAAGGAATTCTGTTGACCCGAGGGAAGGTGTTAGGCACCCACGGATCCCGTGGTTCTATCACGGTCGCTTAAATTGTTATAATGGCAAAATATCTGATTTTAATACATATTATAACTTGTGGGCTTTTATTAGGTTTAAACCGCTTTTATTATTATTATTTTTATGGAATTGCAACGTCGTGAAAATGCATCTCGAACCACGTTGCAATCAATGCACCCATGGTTGTTAACACATTCTGATTTCATTGAGATTTGGATTTGGGTCGCATAAATGCGCATCCGAATTGAAGAATGTAATTTAATTAAAAATCGCGCCTAAAAAGTCTAACGCGTTATTATCTTTGAGGAAGGCCGTAAAAATTCGCTAAACGGCCCATCCCAAATTCTAAGTATTTTATTATGACCAATTATTGAGGGCCCCGCAATTTGCATTTTTGTTTGGCAAGGCATGCCTCATTTTTGTTTTAAAAGGATCGACCTATAGTGACTATGTTTTCCATTTCGTTCGTCTCTATAATGAAAGAAAAAGAGTTCTAACTTATTTACATGCTCACGAGTTATTATAGTTGAGTTTCGAAAGTGAGTCGTTTAAAGAGTTTACATGGGCAGCGCATAGAATGTTCTAAATACAGACAGTAAAAGAAAGAAAAGACTACATTAAACTACAGCTTCAAATCTTTCCCATTTTTTGCATTCATGCTTCGAGTAGCTTAAAGATGTACCAGTGTATCAGTTTGTGTACCTGGTATTTGGAAAGCAAGGAAAGAAGATAAAGATCAGTGGAAGCAGTAGTAGTGTAAATACACAGCAACAAACAGGTTCAGCAACACAACAAGACCAGTAACGACCAGTAGAATAACCCAGTAAGAAATTGAAAACCAGCAGTACCAGAATGCAATCGCAGTCAAAACGGAAGAGAGACGGATACAAGACGCAGTAGTTCACTGATTTTTAAATAACACTCAAGGAAAAAACAACCTGAAATTATTCAAGTAAAAGTTCAGCTTGTTTTTCTCTTTTTGCTCTCAAATTCTGATTTCTCAAAATTCAGTCAACTCTCTCAACTTTTTCCTCTCATCCTCTTACAATGTGTAAAAATGACTTTATTTATAACCAAGACTCTTGTCTTGAACCACTAACCCGAAATATTCCCATAATTGCATTTCTTGCCCCCACTACTTAATGTTTTTCTTATTTAATTCCCTTGTTCCACATGCCTACATGTTTTATCCCCCACTATTAAACAAATACATTATTCCCACTCCATTATTCCATTATGTCTTGTCCCCCACTATATTAAATAACTGCATTATTCCTATTCCATTATGTCTTGTCCCCCACCATGTACTATTGTAATATTATTAATGCCTAATGGACGGAACACTCAGATTAAATAATTGTTCAAATTTTCAATTCCAAAATACCCCTACGAACTTACTGAAATTACCATTTTACCCCTGAAAATACTGCAATTTATCATTCTACCCCCATCAGTTATAACCAATTCGTCTAATCAAATCTAACCAAAATACAACAGCTATAACCAATTCCTAAACAAATTCAAACTAAATGATAAACAACAAAGAAACAACTGGAATTATTTTGACTGAAACGATATTTTTTATTTTCTTTTTTCTTTTAACAACAAACCTACTTTCAGATTCAACAACAATAACAAACAAGTAGATTCACTAAACTCAATAATCAATTGAACTCCAAATTAAATCTAACAACATCATAACAAGGATGAAATGATTCAAAAAAAAAATGAACACTCGACATTAAATCACTTGACGAACAAACTAACAAACTTCAAACAAAAAAAAATGAACACAAATTATCTCTAATACAAACAAAGATCTAGGTTCGACTTCAAACCAAACCATTGGAACACAAACACAAGAAGAAAAAGAACGGAAGATGAATTCGCTGAACAAAAACTAAGAGACAAGAGAATGGAAACCTACTAGTTTGAAGCCCGGATTCGAATGGAACCTTGACGCGCTAGTTGACTGGAGTTAGAAGCAGAACGATGGGGGTCACTGGTTGGTCGTTCGGAGGTTGACGATGGGGAGATGAAGCAGTGGGGGCTGGTTCATTTGTTTGACAAGAAGAAGAACGAAGTAGCAGCAGCAACGCCGCCCAACTGGTGGCGGGCAATGGAGGCGGCGATGCTCGTTTGGACGTGACAATCGAGCTGTGGTCATTCATGGCTGGAGGTGAAGGACAACTGTGAAAGCTGTGGGCTGTTGGTGGTCGCCACTGGTCGACGAAGAAGGCAGCCATGGGAGCTCAAGCTCGACGACGAAGACGAAGCTCGATGGAGCTCGACGACGAAGACGAAGCTCGATGAAGGGGTGGTGCTAGGGCTGTTTGAGGCGATGTGGCTGGAGCTCGAAGCAGTGGCAGCCATGGTCGTCGAGCAAGCAGTGGCAGCCATGGCGATG
Source organism: Nicotiana tabacum (assembly GCF_000715075.1). NCBI lineage: Eukaryota > Viridiplantae > Streptophyta > Magnoliopsida > Solanales > Solanaceae > Nicotiana > Nicotiana tabacum. Next base: position 5,787,847 of record NC_134082.1, on the reverse strand, counting down.
AGGTGAAGACGAAGCAGTAGGTGGCTGTTTGTGTCGACGACCATGGTTGTGTGTGTGCGTGTGTGTGTCGACGACGAGGGTGGCTGTGTTGTGGGGAAAATAAGGAGGGGGAGGTCGTGGGGAAGCAGCCATGGGAGGGGTTGTTTGAGTTTTGGAGAGGATGAATAGAGGGGGCGGGTGGTTTGTTAGGTTTAGGGTTAGAAAGAATGAAAAATGAAAAAGAAAGGGGGGTTGGGTCTTTGGGGTTATGGACTGGGTCGACTCGGTTTGAAATGGACCGGGTCGTAGGGGAAGACTGGGTGTTTGGTTTAAAATTTGAAGAAAAGGCCCAATCCGATTTTTTCTATTTTTGTTCTTTTCTATTTATTCAATTTCCTAAATAATAAAGCTAAAAATGCTAAGATTAAATTATAAAAATCCAAAATTATCTAAAAATACTAATTAGCTCCTAATAATAATTAACACACAATTAAATAGCAATTAACGATAAAATCACACAATTTGGACATTAAATGCTAAAAATGCAAAATACACATTTTTATGATTTTTTTATTTTGTAAAACAAACTTAATTACTCCTAATTGTAGAATTAAATTCTAAATGCAAATGCGACATATTTTTGTATTTTGTTTTATTAATTTAACAAATAAACATGCACAGACAAATACAAATAGTTATCCAAAAATGCCACAAAATTCTCAAAATTGCACAAAAGGAAAATTGTTTTATTTTAGTTTTTTTTTTCGGAGTAATTCTCATATAGGGCAAAAATCACGTGCTTACACTAGGTGACTTATATTCAATGATGTATATGTTTCGGGATGGATCTTTCCTGGTCTGTATGGGCCACATACAGTACCGAGTGGTTGATCATTTGAGAGTGGGAGCACATGAGGTTGATAGCATGGTGCATCACATATAACATGTGCATTGGCATGTAGAGATAGCAGAGTTATATCCTTTATACTGTTCAGACCTGCTTTACTTGTACTGTTTTGAGCTGTCTGTTTAATTTGAAAGCATGTCTATGTTTCTGTACAATTATTTTCTATTTTATCTGTATCGGTTGAGTTCGTCACTACCTTTCAGTCCAAAGTTTGCACTCGTTACTTACTGAGTTGGTGTACTCACATTACTACCTACACCTCGTATGCAGATCCAGGCAATTCCGATTACGGCGGCAGTTGCTGATTGATGTTTCAGAGTTCAGAGACTATCAAGGTAGTTGCAAAGCATTCACAAGTCGTGACTCTCCCTCTTTATCATTAGTTGTATTTTTAGTTATTTCTCTAGACACTGTAGTGGACTGTATTCTGATTTAGACACTCATGTCTCAGTGACACCCCGATTTTGGGCTGGATTGTATCATACTCTGGGATTTATTATGTTTTCAAGAAAAAAGGTTTCTTTAATGTTAACTACTTCCGTCATTATTTTAAAGTTATTTTACTGTGTTGGGTTGTTGAGTTGAGGCTGGCCTAGTTCCACGATAGGCGTCATCACGACGGTTGATTTTAGATCGTGACATATAAATAGTAAAATTAGAATCTAATTATTAATATTTACAGCCGTCTTTCTAAAATCAAGAACAAATAAACTTAAAATTCTAATTCCACCTCTGCATAGGGTGAAGGTAAGATTAACTTTCAAGTTACATGCTGAAAAACAAGTGGCATATGTATTTTAGTCTAGTAGCCTTGGCATTAGATTTAATAGAATTAAGTATCAAATATTTTTCTTAAAAGAATTTAAAATCAGATAATATATGAAAGTAAATACTTAGGCTCGTCTAAAAATATAAAAAAGCATACTTATTATTCTGCTCTTTGACTGTGCTAATGAGGAAATTAGAATCATTTGGAATTTAAAACTGATGGAAAGAATAGTTAAGCTTCCAGTACTGTGTTGTCATCTTTTAATCAGTAGAAGCTCCACTTGCACCACATAATCACTTTAATTTCCTAATTAATTAATTATTGGGGAGAGGTGATCAGACAGGACATGGCGCGACTTAGTATTACTGAGGGCATGGCCCTTGATAGGGAATTATGGAGGTCGAGCATTAAGGTTGTAGGTTAGGGGAGAGTGTGAATATTTCTACAGCACAATAGAGGGAGACTATCCAGTTAGGAGTTAGACTAGGAAGGTCATTGGTCGTCTATTGATGCAGGGCTTTCCCTTCTAGTTGTACTATACCAGCCATCTATTTCGTATTTCGTATTTTGTATCCTGTATTTCATATTTCATATCTCTTATATATTCGTATTTTGTATCCTGTATTTCATATTTCATATCTCTTATATGTTGTTGTTGGTATTGTTGTTATTTTTATTACGCATTTTTATGGTACTAATATATCATCTCCTATTGCTTTTTTGAGCCGAGGGTCTCCTGGAAATAGCCTCTCTACCATTCGGAGTATGGGTAAGGTCTGCGTACATATTACCCTCCCCAGACCCCACTTGTGGGATTATACTGGGTCGTTGTTGTTGTTGTTGTATCAATTATGCATACCTTACAAATCAAGGTCTTCCCCCATTGATCTTACAACCTTTCTCAAGTCAATTCCTAACCAAATATATCTTCCACAAATAGAAATGCATAGCATTATATTTAGGATTTTATAAGTTGTACCGTTTGTACATTAGAGGTCTCAGATTCGAGCCCTAAGAGAAATATTTTTAATAGGGAATGTTTTTCTCTCTAATAAGTCTATACGGTGCAAATCCATATTAGTCGAGTTCTCAAAGCAGGTACCTACCGGCTGAATGTAGCATATTAGCATGGGTGTATAATTAACCCAATATATTCGACGTGAAACATCAAAAATACAATAATGAGTTTAGTGATAAAACTGTAATAATCGAATCTATTAAATTTTAATCTTGAATCTGTTGGACTTTAAACCATTGGACTTTAAAGTAGAAGAAGTGTGAATTGGAAATGGAGGGAAATAAAATGGAGGGGAAATGAAAATTTGAAGAAGTGAAGAATAAATTGAGTTTAGTGCACTTGTTAATTGAGACAAAAGTTCACTTCTTCAAATTTTTATTTTCCCTCCATTTCCAATTCACACTTCTTCTACTTTAAAGCCCAATGACTTAAAGTCCAACAATCCCCCACATGAATGGGAATGGCTGTATCAAGAAAGATCATAGATGAAAGCTATGTGATTTTGCAAGTAAGGATTAATTGCATCTGGACAATTAGGTTTCCTTTGAACTTTCCGTAGTGAACATATGTCGGATATACTCGGTCAATCGGTAGATTTGATATCTTTGAACCGTCGAACTTTAGTGTATACCAAGACAACTATATGACACACAACCAACCCTGAACCATCTTTTGGTTCTCATTGTTGTGTTCGTTTTAGCCATGAACACCGCCAGGTTTCATAAGTGCGTAGAGAATTGGCCTTACAGAATTCTCATTGAAGCGGCTTCACTTCACACTTATATAGGTGATTCCTAAACGTGTAATCCTTTAGATTGACACTATTTGATAAATACCTCATCAAACTTAGGTAATCATTAAAGAACGTGTAAAGTTCTATCCTTGTTACTGAACATTGTCTTCATCACGAGAATGGACCAAAGTTTTTATTTTGACAATGTTGAACCGGTCAATCATAACTTTTTTTGTACTCCTTGAACCTAGATTTCGGAACAACCAAAATTCTAGGTAGAGTTACCGTCATGTTGACTTGTCCTCGGCCATAGTCCCATTCCCTTAGATGATTTCTCAACTCCCTCTCTAGTTAAGCCTTTTGTAAGTGGATCCGCAACATTATCCTTTGATCTTACATAATCAATAGTGATAATTCCACTAGAAAGTAGTTGTCTAACGGTATTATGTCTTCGTCGTATATGATGAGACTTTCCGTTATACATAACGCTCCCTGCCCGTCCTATTGCAACCTCACTATCGCAATGTATGCAAATAGGAGCCAAAGGTTTTGGCCAGAACGGAATGTCTTCTAAAAAATTCCGAAGCCATTCAGCTTCTTCACCAGCTTTATCCAATGCTATAAACTCTGATTCCATTGTAGAGCGAGTGATACATGTCTGTTTGGAAGACTTCTAAGATACTGCTCCCCCACCAACAGTAAACACATATCCACTTGTGGACTTTATTTCTGATGAGCCGGTTATCCAATTAGCATTACTATATCCTTCAATAACTGCAGGATATTTATTGTAGTGCAAAGCGTAGTCTTGGGTATACTCCAAGTATCCCATAACTCATTTCATTGCAACCCAGTGATGTTTGTTGGGATTACTTGTGAATCGACTAAGTTTACTTATTGCACAAGCTATATCAGGTCGTGTACAGTTCATGATGTACATTAAGCTTCCCAACACACGAGCATACTCCAACTGAGACGTACTTTCGCCTTTATTCTTCATAAGGTGATGGTTTAAGTTAATTGGAGTCCTTGCACTTCTAAATTCTAAGTGTTTGAATTTTTCAAGTACTATTTTCACGTAATGTGATTGAGACAAAGCTAGACCTTGAGGAGTCCTCTGGATTTTAATTCCTAGAATTACATCGGCAACTCCTAAGTCTTTCATTTCAAACTTACTAGCAAGCATACGCTTAGTAGCTTGAATGTCGGCAATGTCTCTGCTCATTATTAGCATATCATCAACATATAAGCAAACAATGACTACATGATTTTGAACGTTCTTAATGTAAATACATTTATCACATTCATTAATTTTAAAACCATTTGACAACATTGTTTGGTCAAATTTCGCATGTCATTGCTTGGGTGCTTGTTTTAGTCCATAAAGGGACTTAACAAGTCTACACACCTTTTTTTCTTTTCTCGGAACCACAAACCCTTTAGGTTGGTTCATGTAAATTTCTTCCTCAAGATCACCATTTAAGAATGTTGTTTTTACATCCATTTGATGGATTTGAAGACCATACAAGGCGGCTAACGCTATTAGCATCCGAATGGATGTAATTCTTGTTACCGGCGAGTATGTGTCAAAATAGTCAAGACCTTCTCGTTGTCTGAATCCTTTGACAACAAGTCTTGCCTTGTATTTGTCAATAGTACCATCGTCCTTCATTTTCTTCTTGAAAATCCATTTAGAACCCAACGTTTTGTTACCTGGAGGAAGATCAACCAATTCCTAGGTATGGTTACTCAATATGGATTCTATTTCACTATTGACAGCTTCTTTCCAATATTGTGCTTCTGAGGAAGACATTGCTTCCTTGAAAGTACGAGGCTCATTTTCTAACAGAAACGTCAGAAAATCTGGACCGAATGAAGTAGATATCCTTTGACGTTTACTTCTTCTTGGATTTTCTTCATTAGGCATACCATCTGTTATTTCCTCCCGAGATCGTTTTAACTTTTGGCAGGTCACTTCACTTTCCTTCTTATACGGATAAATAGTTTCAAAGAATTCAGCATTATCTGATTCTATTATCGTATTAATGTGAATCTCAGGATTTTCTGATTTATGAACCAGAAAACGATATGCCTTGCTATTGGTTACATATCCAATAAACACACAATCAACCGTTTTTGGACCTATCTTAACCCTTTTAGGTTTAAGAACTTGTACCTTAGCTAAACACCCCCACACTTTGAAGTATTTCAAGCTAGGCTTCCTTCCTTTCCACTTTTCATAGGGAATGGACCGTGTTTTACTATGAGGTACACGGTTGATTATCCGGTTAGCTGTAAGTATAGCTTCCCCCCACAAGTTCTGTGGCAAGCCAGAACTTATTAGCAATGCATTCATCATCTCCTTCAATGTTCGATTCTTCCTCTCCGCAATTCCATTAGATTGTGGAGAGTAAGGGGCAGTTGTTTGGTGAATAATGCCATTTTCCAAACAATTTTTTTCAAAAGGAGATTCATATTCGCCACCCCTATCACTTCTTATCATTTTGATCTTTTTGTTTAGTTGCGTTTCCACTTCACTCTTGTATTGGTTGAAAGCATCAATTGCCTCATCTTTACTATTAAGTAAATAAACATAGCAGTATCTCATGCTATCGTCAATAAAAATAATAAAATACTTTTTCCCACCGCGAGATGGTATTGACTTCATGTCGCAAATATATGTGTGAATTAAGTCTAAAGGACTTGAATTCCTTTCAACGGACTTATAAGGATGCTTAGCATACTTTGATTCCACACATATTTGACATTTGGAATTAATGCAATCAAATTTTGGCAATACTTCTAGATTTATCATCTTCCGCAATGTTTTGAAGTTTACGTGACCTAAACGCGAATGCCATAAAGTGTTTGACTCAAGTAAGTAAGAAGAAACATTCACTTTATTGATAGGAACTGCTATTACATTTAGCTTAAAAAGGCCCTCATTTAGGTAACCTTTTCCTACATATACATCGTTCTTACTAAGTACAACACTATTAGAAACAAAAATACATTTGAATCCATTCTTGACAAGAAGTGAGGTAGACACAAGATTCTTGCGAATTTCTGGAACATGGAGGACTTGATTTAGAGTCACTATTTTTCCCGACGTCATCTTCAACGCAATCTTGCCAACTCCTTCAATTTTGGCCGTAGATGAATTTCCCATGAAGATTGTCTCGTTGGGTCCTGCGGGGGCATAAGAAGAAAATAATTCCTTGTTAGCACAAACATGGCGGGTGGCTCCAGAATCTATCCACTATTCTTTTGGATTTCCTACAAAATTGCATTCAGACAACATGACACATAAGTCCTCCATTTCATCTTCAACCATGTTAGCTTGATTCTTTTTCTTCTTATCATTCTTGGGCGCACGACAATCCACGGCCTTATGCCTAGATCTTCCACAGTTGTGGAAATTACCCTTGAACTTTTTCTTGTTTGGGTAATTCTTTGGTCCGGAAGCCTTCTTCCTCATCTTATTTTGTGGCGCCTCCTCAACAACGTTTGACCCCATTATTGTCGAGTTTCCACGTGACTTCTTTTCAGCACTTTTGTTGTTTTCTTCTATCCTCAAACGAACAATCAAGTCTTCTAGTGTCATCTCCTTCCGTTTGTGTTTAAGATAGTTCTTAAAATCCTTCTACAACGGAGGTAACTTTTCAATAAAAGCAGCGACTTGAAAGGTCTCATTTATGACCATACCTTCAATAACAAATTCATAATTAATAATAAGATAAATCTTATTAATAAAATTATTGATTCGGGTCATACCTTCAGCAAGGAGGTCATGCACAATGACTTGTAATTCTTGGACTTGAGTTATAACTGACCTAGTGTCAATCATCTTGAAATCCAAAAACCTTACAGCCACAAACTTCTTAAGTCCGGCATCCTCAGTCTTGTACTTCTTCTCAAGCGCATTCCATAACGCTTTTAAAGTTTCCATGATACTATAGACATTGTACAAGCCATCTTCCAAACAACACAATATGTAGTTTTTGCACAAGAAATCAGAATGTTTCCATGCTTCAGTTACAACAAGTTGTTCATCATCCGGAGTATTCTCAGCCATGATCGGAGGATCCTCCTTGATGAAACGTTGCAAACTCAACGTAGTAAGATAGAAGAGCATCTTCATTTGCCAGCGTTTGAAGTCAATACCGGAAAACTTTTCGGGTTTTTCTGCCAGTGCCATAGCATGAGCAGGAGTAGAACGGCTTGACGAGGCAGCAGCACCCATTCCCGCAATATTTCCATTAGTTTGGTTTTCATTCGTCATATTTCTTTAAAGTTGAAAACAATACAGAACTTGTTAAATCAACGAAGTTTTGATATCTTCAAACTGAATACCAAACCAAACATAAAACACATAACAATGGTGAAGTTTTTATATACTTCAAATCCATACGTTTATTATTCCGGCAAAGTTTTTATGTACTTTAAACCGGACAGAAACAATTATAGGAGTAGAAATCAACAAGGCTTTAGTCTCCAACAAAATATATAGAAAACAGTTTAATAATCAACAAAGAAACGTTAGTAAAAGAAAATTCCTTAAGCTTGTCTTCCTAATAAAATTCAAGTTTAAAGATATCTACTTCAATCGGTCCAGATTTTCTGACGTTTCTGTTAGAAAATGAGCCTCGTACTTTCAAGGAAGCACTGTTTTCCTCAGAAGCACAATATTGGAAAGAAGCTGTCAATAGTGAAATAGAATCCATATTGAGTAACCATACCTAGGAATTGGTTGATCTTCCTCCAGGTAACAAAACGTTGGGTTCTAAATGGATTTTCAAGAAGAAAATGAAGGACGATGGTACTATTGACAAATACAAGGCAAGACTTGTTGTCAAAGGATTCAGACAATGAGAAGGTCTTGATTATTTTGACACATACTCGCCGGTAACAAGAATTACATCCATTCGGATGCTAATAGCGTTAGCCGCCTTGTATGGTCTTCAAATCCATCAAATGGATGTAAAAACAACATTCTTAAATGGTGATATTGAGGAAGAAATTTACATGAAGCAATCTGAAGGGTTTGTGGTTCCGGGAAAAGAAAAGAAGGTGTGTAGACTTGTCAAGTCCCTTTATGGACTAAAACAAGCACCCAAGCAATGACATGCGAAATTTGACCAAACAATGTTGTCAAATGGTTTTAAGATTAATGAATGTGATAAATGTGTTTACATTAAGAACGTTCAAAATCATGTAGTCATTGTTTGCTTATATGTTGATGATATGCTAATAATGAGCAAAGACATTGCCGACATTCAAGCTACTAAGTGTATGCTTGCTAGTAAGTTTGATATGAAAGACTTAGGAGTTGCCGATGTAATTCTAGGAATTAAAATCCAGAGGACTCCTCAAGGTCTAGGTTTGTCTCAATCACATTACGTGAAAATGGTACTTGAAAAATTCAAACACTTAGAATTTAGAAGTGCAAGGACTCCAATTGACTTAAACCATCATCTTATGAAGAATAAAGGCGAAAGTACGTCTCAATTAGAGTATGCTCGTGTGTAGGGAAGTTTAATGTACATCATGAACTGTACACGACCTGATATAGCTTGTGCAATAAGTAAACTTAGTCGATTCACAAGTAATCCCAACAAACATCACTGGGTGGCAATGAAACGAGTTATGAGATACTTGGAGTATACCCAAGACTACGCTTTGCACTATAATAAATATCCTACGATTATTGAAGGATATAGTGATGCTAATTGGATAATCGGCTAATCAGAAACAAAATCCACAAGTGGATATGTGTTTAATGTTGGAGGAGGACCAGTATCTTGGAAGTATTCCAAACATACATGTATCGCTCGCTCTACAATGGAATCAGAGTTTATAGCATTGGATAAAGCCGGTGAAGAAGCTGAATGGTTTCGGAATTTTATAGATGACATTCCGTTCTGGCCAAAACCTTTGGCTCCTATTTGCATACATTGCGATAGTGAGGATGCAATAGGATGAGCAGGGAGCGTTATGTATAACGGAAAGTCTCGTCATATACGACGAAGACATAATACCGTTAGACAACTACTTTCTAGTGGAATTATCACTATTGATTATGTAAGATCAAAGGATAATGTTGCGGATCCACTTACAAAAGGCTTAACTAGAGAGGGAGTTGAGAAATCATCTAAGGGAATGGGACTATGGCCGAGGACAAGTCAACATGGCGGTAACTCTACCTAGAATTTTGGTTGTTCCGAGATCTAGGTTCAAGGAGCTCAAACAAAGTTAAGATTGACCGGTTCAACATTGTCAAAATAAAAACTTTGGTCCATTCTCGTGATGAATACAATGTTCAGTAACAAGGATAGAACTTTACACGTTCTTTAATGATTACCTAAGTTTGATGAGGTATTTATCAAATGGTGTCAATCTAAAGGATTACACGTTTAGGAATCACCTATGTAAGTGTGAAGTGGAAGCCGCTTCAATGAGAATTTTGTAAGGCCAATTCTCTACACACTTATGAAACCAGGCGGTGTTCATGGCTAAAACGAACACAACAATGAGAACCAAAAGACGGTTCAGGGTTGGTTGTGTGTCATACGGTTGTATTGGTATACACTAAAGTTCGAAGGTTCAAAGATATCAAATCTACCGATTGACCGAGTATATCCGACATATGTTCACTACGGAAAGTTCAAAGGGAAACCTACTTGTCCAGATGCAATTAATCCTTACTTGCAAAATCACATAGCTTTCATCTATGATCTTTCTTGATACAACCATTACCATTCATGTGGGGGATTGTTGGACTTTAAGCCATTGGGCTTTAAAGTATAAGAAGTGTGAATTGGAAATGGACGGAAATAAAATGGAGGGAAAATGAAAATTTGAAGAAGTGAACATTTGTCTTGCACTTTGTCCCTCATTGGTGAGGGACAATCACATTTGTGTGCTTATATATAGATTCACTTCTTAAAGCTCTTAAAAGGAGTTGAAGAGAATGAACCCGCGTGCCGTCGTCGTCGCTCGCTCGGCTCGGCTTCGGCTTCGGCTTCGGATTCGGCTTTGGATTTGAATTTGGATTTGTCAAATGATCAATCGATAAGATTATTTTTTGGACAAAATTTATTTAATTATTTAATAATTAATTAAATGCCAAATCACTGCTAAAAATATGCCAGAACCCTGCTGAAAGTTCAGAAGGCCTCGATGGCCGCGGTTCTGCCGCGACCGCGGTAGAATCGCGACAGTCGGATTCAGATAGCCTCTCTGGCCGCGGTTCTGCCGCGATTGCGGTAGAACTGCGGTAGACCGCGTATTTTCTGAAAAGGCACCTTTCCAGACACCTCTTCTGATATTTGTCTATAAATTTTGATGCAAGTCTGCATCTTCAAGATATACAAAAAAAAACACTCTAGAACTTCTTTCTTTCTGAATATACTGCATCTTAATTCGCAGTCTCTCTCTCTCAAATTCGTAAGTGTGATTTTGCTCCATTCTTTGAGTTCGTTGGTATCCTGCAGTTTCTATTGCCATTGTTGCAGGAAGGTTTATTCCGTTTTATCCTGGAAGGATTTAATCCATTACCTTGGCAACGTGTGAGGGAGTTAAAATTCCTTAAGGACGCACAAGAAAATTGTGGACTCGGAATATTTCTTATTCTTTACTATTTTATACATTTCTTTATTCTTCTAACAGTTTTCTGATTTTTGTTTTAACACAGTAACGCTCACAAGCTTAAGGAATTTTATTTTACTAACGTTTCTATGTTGATTATTAAACTATTTTCTATATACTTTGTTGGAGACTAAAGCCTTGTTGCTTTCTACTCCTATAATTGTTTCTGTCCGGTTTAAAGTACATAAAAACTTTGTCGGAATAATTAACGTACGGATTTGAAGTATATAAAAACTTCACCATTGTTACGTGTTCTATGTTTGGTTTGGTATTCAATTTGAAGATATCAAAACTTCACTGATTTAACAAGTTCTGTATTGTTTTCAACTTTACAGAAATATGACGAATGAAAACCAAACTAATGGAAGTATTGCGGGAACGGGTGCTACTGTTACGAGTGTTGCTGCCTCATCAAGCCGTTCTACTCCTGCTATGGCACCGGCAGAAAAACCCAAAAAGTTTTCCGGTATTGACTTCAAACACTGGAAAATAAAGATGATCTTCTATCTTACTACATTGAGTTTGCAACGTTTCATCAAGGAGGATCCTCCGGTCATGGCTGAGAATACTCCGGATGATGATCGACTTGTTGTAACTGAAGCATGGAAACATTCTGATTTCTTGTGCAAAAACAACATATTGAGTTGTTTGGAAGATGGCTTGTACAATGTCTATAGTATCATGGAAACTTTAAAAGCGTTATGGAATGCGCTTGAGAAGAAGTACAAAACTGAGGATGTCGGACTTAAGAAGTTCATGGCTGCAAGGTTTTTGGATTTCAAGATGATTGACACTAGGTCAGTCATAACTCAAGTCCAAGAATTACAAGTCATTGTGCATGACCTCCTTGCTGAAGGTATGACCCGAATCAATAATTTTATTAATAAGATTTATCTTATTATTAATTATGAATTTGTTATTGAAGGTATGGTCATAAATGAGGCCTTTCAAGTCGCTGCTTTCATTGAAAAGTTACCTCCGTTGTGGAAGGATTTTAAGAACTATCTTAAACACAAGCGGAAGGAGATGACACTAGAAGACTTGATTGTTCGTTTGAGGATAGAAGAAGACAACAAAAATGCTGAAAAGAAGTCACGTGGAAACTCGACAATAATGGGGGCAAACGTTGTTGAGGAGGTGCCACAAAATAAGAAGAGGAAGAAGGCTTCCGGACCAAAGAATTACCCAAGCAAGATAAAGTTCAAGGGTAATTGCCACAACTATGGAAGATCTGGGCATAAGGCCGTGGATTGTCGTGCGCCCAAGAATGATAAGAAGAAAAAGAATCAAGCTAACATGGTTGAAGATGAAATGGAGGACTTTTGTGCCATGTTGTCTGAATGCAATTTTTGGTAGGAAATCCAAAAGAATGGTGGGTAGATTCTGGAGCCACCCACCATGTTTGTGCTAACAAGGAGTTATTTTATTCATATGCCCCCGCAGGACCCAACGAGACAATCTTCATGGGAAATTCATCTACGACCAAAATTGAAGGAGTTGGCAAGATTGCATTGAAGATGATGTCGGGAAAAATAGTGACTCTAAATCAAGTCCTCAATGTTCCAGAAATTCGCAAGAATCTTGTGTCTACCTCACTTTTTGTCAAGAATGGATTCAAATGTATTTTTGTTTCTAATAGTGTTGTACTTAGTAAGAACGATGTATATGTAGGAAAAAGTTACCTAAATGAGGGCCTTTTTAAGCTAAATGTAATAGCAGTTCCTATCAATAAAGTGAATGTTTCTTATTACTTACTTGAGTCAAACACTTTATGGCATTCGCGTTTAGGTCACGTAAACTTCAAAACGATGCGGAAGATGATAAATCTAGAAGTATTGCCAAAATTTGATTGCATTAATTCCAAATGTCAAATATGTGTGGAATCAAAGTATGCTAAGCATCCTTATAAGTCCGTTGAAAGGAATTCAAGTCCTTTAGACTTAATTCACACAGATATTTACGACATGAAGTCAACACCATCTCGCGGTGGGAAAAAGTATTTTATTACTTTTATTGACGATAGCACGAGATACTGCTATGTTTATTTACTTAATAGTAAAGATGAGGCAATTGATGCTTTCAAGCAATACAAGAGTGAAATGGAAACGCAACTAAACAAAAAGATCAAAATGATAAGAAGTGATAGGGGTGGCAAATATGAATCTCCTTTTGAAAAAATTTGTTTGGAAAATGGCATTATTCACCAAACAACTGCCCCTTACTCTCCACAATCTAATGGAATTGCGGAGAGGAAGAATCGAACATTGAGGGAGCTGATGAATGCATTGCTAATAAGTTCTGGCTTGCCACAGAACTTGTGGGGGAAGCTATACTTACAGCTAACCGGATAATCAACCGTGTACCACATAGTAAAACACGGTCCATTCCCTATGAAAAGTGGAAATGAAGGAAGCCTAGCTTGAAATACTTCAAAGTGTGGGGGTGTTTAGCTAAGGTACAAGTTCCTAAACATAAAAGGGATAAGATAGGTCCAAAAACGGTTGATTGTGTGTTTATTGGATATGTAACCAATAGCAAGGCATATCGTTTTCTGGTTCATAAATTAGAAAATCCTAAGATTCACATTAATACGATAATAGAATCGGATAATACTGAATTCTTTGAAACTATTTATCCGTATAAGAAGGAAAGTGAAGTGACCTGCCAAAAGTCAAAACGACCTCGGGAGGAAATAACAGATGGTATGCCTAATGAAGAAACTCCAAGAAGAAGTAAATGTCAAAGGATATCTACTTCATTTGGTCCAGATTTTCTGACGTTTCTGTTAGAAAATGAGCCTCGTACTTTCAAGGAAGCAATTTCTTCCTCATAAGCACAATATTGGAAAGAAGCTGTCAATAGTGAAATAGAATCCATATTGAGTAACCATACCTGGGAATTGGTTGATCTTCCTCCAGGTAACAAGACGTTGGGTTCTAAATGGATTTTCAAGAAGAAAATGAAGGATGATGGTACTATTGACAAATACAAGGCAAGACTTGTTGTCAAAGGATTCAGACAACGAGAAGGTCTTGACTATTTTGACACATACTCGTCGGTAACAAGAATTACATCCATTCGGATGCTAATAGCGTTAGCCGCCTTGTATGGTCTTCAAATCCATCAAATGGATGTAAAAACAGCATTCTTAAATGGTGATCTTGAGGAAGAAATTTACATGAACCAACCTGAAGGGTTTGTGGTTCCGGAAAAAGAAAAGAAGGTGTGTAGACTTGTCAAGTCCCTTATGGACTAAAACAAGCACCCAAGCAATGGCATGCGAAATTTGACCAAACAATTTTAAGATTAATGAATGTGATAAATGTGCTTACATTAAGAACATTCAAAATCATGTAGTCATTGTTTGCTTATATATTGATGATATGCTAATAATGAGCAAAGACATTGCCGACATTCAAGCTACTAAGCGTATGCTTGCTAGTAAGTTTGATATGAAAGACTTAGGAGTTGCCAATGTAATTCTAGGAATTAAAATCCAGAGGACTCCTCAAGGTCAAGCTTTGTCTCAATCACATTACGTGAAAATGGTACTTGAAAAATTCAAACACTTAGAATTTAGAAGTGCAAGGACTCCTATTGACTTAAACAATCATCTTATGAAGAATAAAGGCGAAAATACGTCTCAATTGGAGTATGCTCGTGTGTTGGGAAGCTTAATGTACATCATGAACTGTACACGACCTGATATAGCTTGTGCAATAAGTAAACTTAATCGATTCACAAGTAATCCCAACAAACATCACTGGGTTGCAATGAAACGAGTTATGGGATACTTGGAGTATACCCAAGACTACGCTTTGCACTACAATAAATATCCTGCAGTTATTGAAGGATATAGTAATGCTAATTGGATAACCGGCTCATCAGAAATAAAGTCCACAAGTGGATATGTGTTTACTGTTGGTAGAGGAGCAGTATCTTGGAAGTCTTCCAAACCGACATGTAACGCTCGCTCTATAATGGAATCAGAGTTTATAGCATTGGATAAAGCCGGTGAAGAAGTTGAATGGCTTCGGAATTTTTTAGAAGACATTCTGTTCTGGCTAAAACCTTTGGCTCCTATTTGAATACATTGCGATAGTGAGGCTGCAATAGGACGGGCAGGGAGCGTTATGTATAACAGAAAGTCTCGTCATATACGACGAAGACATAATACCGTTAGACAACTACTTTCTAGTGGAATTATCACTATTGATTATATAAGATCAAAGGATAATGTTGCGGATCCACTTACAAAAGGCTTAACTAGAGAGGGAGTTGAGAAATCATCTAAGGGAATGGGACTATGGCCGAGGACAAGTCAACATGGTGGTAACTCTACCTAGAATTTTGGTTGTTCCGAGATCTAGGTTCAAGGAGCTCAAACAAAGTTATGATTGACCGGTTCAACATTGTCAAAATAAAAACTTTGGTCCATTCTCGTGATGAAGACAATGTTCAGTAACAAGGATAGAACTTTACACGTTCTTTAATGATTACCTAAGTTTGATGAGGTATTTATCAAATGGTGTCAATCTAAAGGATTACACGTTTAGGAATCACCTATGTAAGTGTGAAGTGGAAGCCGCTTCAATGAGAATTTTGTAAGGTCAATTCTCTACGCACTTATGAAACCAGGCGGTGTTCATGGCTAAAACGAACACAACAATGAGAACCAAAAGACGGTTCAGGGTTGGTTGTGTGTCATATGGTTGTCTTGGTATACACTAAAGTTCGACAGTTCAAAGATATCAAATCTACCGATTGACCGAGTATATCCGACATATGTTCACTACGGAAAGTTCAAAGGGAAACCTACTTGTCCAGATGCAATTAATCCTTACTTGCAAAATCACATAGCTTTCATCTATGATCTTTCTTGATATAGCCATTCTCATTCATGTGGGGGATTGTTGGACTTTAAGCCATTGGTCTTTAAAGTAGAAGAAGTGTGAATTGGAATGGAGGGAAATAAAATGGAGGGAAATGAAAATTTGAAGAAGTGAACTTTTGTCTTGCACTTTGTCCTTCATTGGTGAGGGACAATCACATTTGTGTGCTTATATATAGATTCACTTCTTAAAGCTCTTAAAAGGAGTTGAAGAGAATGAACCCTCGCGCCGTCGTTGTCGCTCGCTCGGCTCGGCTTCGGCTTCGGATTTGGCAAATGATCGATAAGATTATTTTTTGGACAAAATTTATTAAATTATTTAATAATTAATTAAATGCCAAATCACTGCTGAAAATACGCCAGAACCCTGCTGAAAGTTCAGAGGGCCTCGCTGGCCGCGGTTCTGCCGTGACCGCGGTAGAATCGCGGCAGTCGGATTCAGAGAGCCTCTCTGGCCGCGGTTCTGCCACGATTGCGGTAGAACCGCGACAGGCCGCGTATTTTCTGAAAAGGCACCTTTCCAGACACCTCTTCTGATATTTGCCTATAAATTCTGAGGCAAGGCTGCATCTTCAAGATTTACGAAAAAAACAGTCTAGAACTTCTTTCTTTCTGAATATACTGCATCCTAATTTGCAGTTTCTCTCTCTCTCAAATTCGTAAGTGTGATTTTGCTTCGTTCTTTGAGTTCGTTGGTATCCTGCAGTTTGTATTGCCACTGTTGCATGAAGGTTTATTCCGTTTTATCCTGGGAGGATTTAATCCATTACCTTGGCAACGTGTGAGGGGGTTAAAATTCCTTAAGGACGCACAAGAAAATTGTGGACTCGGAATATTTCTTATTCTTTACTATTTTATACATTTCTTTATTCTTCTAACAGTTTTCTGATTTTTGTTTTAACACAGTAACGCTCACAAGACTGCATCCTAATTCGCAGTCTCTCTCTCTCAAATTCGTAAGTGTGATTTTGCTTCGTTCTTTGAGTTCGTTGGTATCCTGCAGTTTGTATTGCCACTGTTGCAGGAAGGTTTATTCCGTTTTATCCTGGGAGGATTTAATCCATTACCTTGGCAACGTGTGAGGGGGTTAAAATTCCTTAAGGACGCACAAGAAAATTGTGGACTCGGAATATTTCTTATTCTTTACTATTTTATACATTTCTTTATTCTTCTAACAGTTTTCTGATTTTTGTTTTAACACAGTAACGCTCACAAGACTGCATCCTAATTCGCAGTCTCTCTCTCTCAAATTCGTAAGTGTGATTTTGCTTCGTTCTTTGAGTTCGTTGGTATCCTGCAGTTTGTATTGCCACTGTTGCAGGAAGGTTTATTCCGTTTTATCCTGGGAGGATTTAATCCATTACCTTGGCAACGTGTGAGGGGGTTAAAATTCCTTAAGGACGCACAAGAAAATTGTGGACTCGGAATATTTCTTATTCTTTACTATTTTATACATTTCTTTATTCTTCTAACAGTTTTCTGATTTTTGTTTTAACACAGTAACGCTCACAAGACTGCATCCTAATTCGCAGTCTCTCTCTCTCAAATTCGTAAGTGTGATTTTGCTTCGTTCTTTGAGTTCGTTGGTATCCTGTAGTTTGTATTGCCACGGTTGTAGGAAGGTTTATTCCGTTTTATCCTGGGAAGATTTAATCCATTACCTTGGCAACGTGTGAGGGGGTTAAAATTCCTTAAGGACGCACAAGAAAATTGTGGACTCGGAATATTTCTTATTCTTTACTATTTTATACATTTCTTTATTCTTCTAACAGTTTTCTGTTTTTTTTTTTAACCCAGTAACGCTCACAAGACTGCATCCTAATTCGCAGTCTCTCTCTCTCAAATTCGTAAGTGTGATTTTGCTTCGTTCTTTGAGTTCGTTGGTATCCTGCAGTTTGTATTGCCACTGTTGCAGGAAGGTTTATTCCGTTTTATCCTGGGAGGATTTAATCCATTACCTTGGCAACGTGTGAGGGGTTAAAATTCCTTAAGGACGCACAAGAAAATTGTGGACTCGAAATATTTCTTATTTTTTACTATTTTATACATTTCTTTATTCTTCTAATAGTTTTCTGTTTTTTGTTTTAACACAGTAACGCTCACAGAATCTACCGTATGAAATCTATCGTCACTTAACTATTAATACACATCATTATCTTATATAAGTTTTTTCCTTCGCTAAATTCACCAATGGATTCCCCATATACTGTATGATGGAATATTTTGGCAAATTATTATCATCTGTCGACCTCGTCGCTTCTTCCTAATTAATTTAAGGAAATTAAATCTATCGGATTCCCATTCTAAATCCATCTAGCTAATGATTTATTTTCTTTAAAAAAAAAATATTTTCTCCGCTAATAACTAATTGTTGTTTGTAAAATATAAGATGCCTATATCGAAGGAGGATACGGGTTACGGGATAGATTTTGTAAATATAAATTTTTGATAAGTGTATCTTTGTTCTGAAAAAAATAAAAATAACAATTCTCTTCAACTTTTGCTTTAAATAGGGGTGAGCATAGTTTGGGCAAACCCGAAATCCAAACCGAAATTCGAATTTTTGGATTTTTAGATTATGGATTGAATTTTGGATTGGATATTGAATTTGGTACTTCGAATTTTTGGATATCCGAAAATCCGAAATTCTTATACTTTATATTTAGTCCATTATCCATATGTCAATAATAATAAGTTCAAAACCGTACTCATTAGGTATTATCTCATATTTTCAATATAAATTACTAAGTTACTGTGAGAATACTTTCTATTTGAATATGATTTTATTATTTCTACTTCTTATCGGCCGTATTAATGTTTCTATTGTATTTTTTTAATGATAATTTCATTAGTTGAATACTTCATTTGGATGATTGTGGCGAGAATGAGAAACTTTTCAGGCAATTTAACATGAGTACTTCATTTTGATATTCATTTTTGTAAAATAGGGCTCTTCAGGACTTCTGTAGTTATTCATGTTAAATTGCCTGAAAAGTTTCTCATTCTCGCCATAATCATCCAAATGAAGTATTCAAGTTATGGAGAATGAAAAGTTTCTCAATCTCCATAAATTATAGAAGTCCTTAGGGCTAAAGTTTTTGCCCAAGAGTCTCTAGCCTACCTATAAATACGTCTGTAACTCCATCAGTCTGGCATACTTTGATAGGCACAGGCTAGAAGGCTCTCTAGGTTTTCTGTTAAATGTTTCAAGGGCGATTCCCTACAATGTTTGAACAATAATGACTGAAGATACGTTTCTTGATTAATTTCCGCTGTGTCGGCTCTGTGTTTGTGTTCGAATTTCAACATGTTCTTCTCCTCAACACAAAAAGTTGCATTTGCTATTAACTATTACTACTACAATTTAAAGTTATTTTTATTTTTAGAGTAGAAAAACTTGAGAAAGTACTTTTGCTCTCTAAAATAAGCACTTTATAAAAAATAAGAATTTCTAAAAGAAACAATTCCGAAATTTGGCTAATCATGCTATTAATTTGGTATCAAAGTAGGCTGAGATACACTTCCACATTTTTTATTAAAAGACTAAAGTCTCATGTAAGATAACATATTAAAGAGTTAAAATGAAGAAATAATTAAATAAATAAGAATATGAATCATAACAATTTAAACTTTTAAACGATGTAGTCTATCCAGTTCTAACATTATTTATTTCTATTCTAGTTTCTTTCTTAATATGAATAAATAATCATGATTAGTCAAATGATGATTCCATGTTAGAAGTGCATCTTCCATAATATAAATTAATGCTATTTTTAATCCACTATTAGTGTATGATTTTCAGTTGAACCTTAGTTTAATAATTTAACTAGATTTTTGTAAAACGTAGGTGCCGCCCCTTCTACTCATTCCGTGTTTTAGCACTTAAACCGTTGCATTAATATTAATTTTAGCTTCCCAATACTTAGGGGTGTTCATACAAATCCGAAAAACCGAACCAAACCGAAAACCAAATCAAACCGACCAAAAAAATCGTTACTTTTTGGTTTGGTTTGGTTTTGGTTTTGAATTTTAAAAACCGATCAAATTTGGTTTGGTTTTGGTTTTAATCAGAAAAAAATCGAACCAAACCGACTATATGAGTAGTATTTCAAATTTATTATTACACCTATATATATGTATATCGTTATACAAAATTTCAAAAAAATTATGGTAAAGGTTAATAGTTTACACTTTTAAAATAGTTCTTTACCTTTACATTCTAGTTTGATTGGTAGTTTTCTTTTGTTTTGTGTAAGAATCCATTTCATGTTAAAAATAACATATTTTAATTGAGCCCTTAAATTATTCATCACTATTTGATTCAATTATCATCAATATATTTTGGTAAATAATAGATTTCTCAAAGTGCAATTGATTTGATAGTGTTACATTGAAAATGTGATCGCCGGTATATGCGTTTGGCAGTATATGTCTTATATTTAAGAAAAAACTGACAAATAATCGAAAAAATCGAAAAACCGACATAAACCGAATCGAGAAAAACCGACTTAATTGGTTTGATTTGGTTCTAATATTTGAAAAACCAACTTATTTGGTTTGGTTTCTTTTTTGGGAAAAACCGATCCAAATCGAACCATGAACACCCCTACCAATACTATGTCTTGTCAAGGAAAATAATGCATGCATGTGATAATACGAAAATATCTCTTTTTCTCTGAGAAAAGATTCTTACTTTTAGCAAGGAGAGTTTCGCAATTTCGAGTACGTAGCACAAATAACAACCAGTTTTTCCTTTTTTTCCCCTCTATATATGTAGGTCTTCATTTATTTTAAACGCATGTTTTATATTACATTTTATATTTATTCTATTTTTAATCCAATGAATCAAAAATCTACCAATTAAAGTATTCGTGTTACTATTTAATTCTCGTATTATCATTATAATTCAGTGATAACTTGTTTTCCCCGAAAATCGACCCCTAATAGTATAAATATTTTTTTGACACCACTATGTTAATGGATTCAACAGCATTTAATACTTCTAGCAAGCATGATTTTAGAAATTAAAACATAGAGTAAATAGTTTGTTATATTTGGTTAATCAAACTCCACTAACATGATCGTAAAAAAATAATTGTAAAAGAATTTTATACTATCAACAAATATTCTAAATTTATACGTCTATGCTAATTAGACGTGAATGCTAATGGGCGAAAATTATATTATGAGTAGCCTGAAAGGTCATTTAGGAAAATGAAAGACATCCTTTATAGTTGCGAAAAGTCACTAAAAAGCATGAGATCCTCAAAACTAACAACACACATGCACATAACTGTTAGATTAGTTAGCGTTTGACGGGAGTATTTGAGAAGAGGTTGTTTTGTTCCTCGTTGGAAAAGAAAGAAAGGATTATGGTTTAATAGAACTTAATCTAACTATCAACTTCGATATGGAGAAATTCAAAAATAGTCAGATTTAGAAGTGGTCATTCAAAAATAGCCACAGTTTCAAAAGTAATCGAAATTTAGCCACTTTTCATATAAAGATAAATCTGAACAAAAATACTGTTCAAAATCCGAAAAAATACTCCAGCATAATATACTGGAGTTCCAGTATAATACACTGGTCCAGCATAATATACTTGAGTTTGGAGCACCTGTGCTCCAGTCTCCAGTATATTATACTGGAGCCAGCAAAGTATACCGGTCCAACATAATATGCTGGAAGTTCATACACAGGTGCATCGAACTCCAGTTTATTATGCTGGACCGGTCTCTGTTGCAGCAAAATAATGACTATTTTTTATTGACTTGGTAAATGCTGGCTATTTTTGAATGATCAGTCCGAAAACTGGCTAGATCGTGCTATTTTAACACTTCGACAAGGTCTTGAATAGTTTATACAAGTAGTAGGTTTAAATCGAAAGATACTACTATACGCATGAATTTTAAAAACAACATCAATCACTAACTAAGTGGGGGATTGTTAGATTAGTTAGTGCTTGATGTGAGTATTTGAGAAGAGGTTGTTTTGTCCCTCGTTGGAAAAAGAAAGAAAGGAATAAGTGTTAAAAAATACTTCTTTGTCTTATATGGTTTGAATATTTTGAAGGTGTTCCGGAGGGAAACTAGAATTTGACTATATTATTAATAGTCAAGATTGGGGACTTGGGCAATCTTATTTTGTTATTTAATAAAAGCGTTTTAATTAATAAAACTTTTTAATAGTTTATTAATTTTGAAAAGGTGACCATTGGTTTTAAAAAGGTGCCTGTTTTGGAAAAGGTTGAGTCTGCTAATCCTAACAGACACCTATAAAAGGGTTTATAAATACCCCATTCCTCTCCAAAACGAAAATCATCAGAAAAGCAACAATTTTCATCTTCTTCTCTTTCTGCTATCTACAATTCACAAAGTTTGTTCAAGTGAAAATTCGAGTTAATTGTTGGTACTCGATTTTCAGAGGCTTTGTAAAATCCTGGAGGAATTCTCCAATAATCCCTGTAACAAAGAAATAGGCAGACTTAAATTCCTTAAGGACAGTGACTACACTATTAAGGCTTAATTATTTCGTCCCCATATTCTTTTATTTTTTCTAACAATAACTTCTTACCCAAATAAAATTGTGAGCATGCATGATACTATGGCAGATTATATATATATATATATATATATATATATATATATATATATATATATATATATATATATATATATATATATGTGTGTGTGTGTGTGTGTGTGTGTGTGTGTGTGTGTGTGTATGCACTGTACTTAAACTACCTTAATTGTGGTCGTGATCAATCTTAATCGAACGGATAGGGTGAATCATTCTCCTAAAATTATTGAGCATTAAAATGGTCCATCTCTTAGGGAAAATGTCCAGTAATGGCCACAAACTTTGCATTTATACGATTGACTAAAAATAGGTTTTGGGCATTTTGGGCATTTTGTGCAGCAGTGCAGTGGCATTACTCATGGAAAGTGACTAACTTGGGCTTCTTCATCTATTAGCTACCAAGGGCTCAAGCTGGGGCGGAGCTACAGTTTTGCTTACAGGCGTACGCCGAAATTTTTGTAAGCGGTGTCGAAATTTATAGAAGAACTGGAATATAACTTTGATTATCATACTTTTAGATAAGAATTAGCCTTAGTCTATGTTCTGTTGAATCTCAAGTTAGAAAAGGTCCTGAGTTTAATTCTACTTCATCACAATTTTTAATCACAAATACTCTCAAATATTTGCAAAAGAAAAATATGTTAGTTGAGATTTGAAGATTTGACCTCCTAGAGCAACCCACCAAGACACAATTTATATCAAGTGGTGTCATTTTCCTACTTATCCGTTTCCATATTAATACATATATTTTAGTAAAATTTTCCGACGAAGCGGTGTCGCGTGAACACCGCTTCGATAAGCGTGCATCCGCCTGGCTTACAGGTTTGGTAAAATCTAGTACTTTGACCTATACCTTATGTTTGTGCTAATTAAAAAATTTACTTCATATATATAAATAATTTATTAAGAATTCAGTAACCTGTCGTTTTTTAAATTCAGAACCCATAACTCAAAATCCTACCTCCACCTCCGCTTCTAGGTCAAAGATAGAATTTATGCCAGTGGGTGTTGGCCTGTTGTTACAATTCCATTTGTAAAATGAATTCTAGTCTAAGACTATAATGACGGCTTTTAGGCTTTGCTATTAATATTTATTTTGTATTGTTTTCATACTATATTGACGTACTATATATATCAAATTGTTTTCTGCAATACCATTGTTAGATACATGGTAATGGCAGCTCTTATCGCCACCGGAGGCGGATTCAAGATTTTGGCAGGATGGGTGCACTACTAAAAAGAGGTGAATCCAGAATATAAATTTTACGGGTTCAACCTTTAGTTCTTACGATTGCGTACCCATTGCACTTTTGGAATTATAAGTTCAATTTTTCTTAAATAGTAATTTTCTTACATCTATATCTATTTTTCATGTTGAAAATATTGAGATCAGTTGAACCCATTAACTATATGCTACATCATATACTGTTACTAGTTTTAATATACGCATTTTGTTTAATCATATGTAAGATTTTACAACGACAAAAGAAGAATAGGAATTTCAATGTGTGAAAATTTTGAAAGTAAATCAAACGAAAAAGAAATAAAAAGAAAAAGTACTTAACTAATACGCAAAAAATACCACCAGACACGCCCATCTCCTGACGGCGTCTACTTCTAGAAAGAAAAAAAGAAAAAAACAAGACTGACATAAGATTTGAACTCACAACTTCACCACCTAGAGAGGTACACTCAATAACCATCACACCATATAATACTTTGAGCATGGTATACACACATATATTTTTGAAAAAATATAACATTACTATACACGATTCAGGGTGGGTAGCATGGGTTCACGTGCCCCATGGAACCCCCCTTGATACGGCCCTGGTATAACCATAAATCTGAATTCATAAAGGTCAAATTTTGGATCCGCCTCTGAATGAGAATCGATTCTTGTATTTATCATGCATTTAATTACTTTAGGCTTTAATATACAACGTATAAATGGGTAATTATTTTGAGAAAGGGGTATCATTTGAACAGATGTCGAGAGCAGATGCACCTACTATTTTCGACTAAAACTATGTATGTATAGCCAGATTTTTTTTGAAACGTATACTTAATAAGTCAACATCTATTGTAAAGCAAGATAATATGTGTAGCGATAATACACACATTGTTTTGTACTATTCAATGATGTCAAATATTCATTTGGAAAGTCAATGATGTGCGTAGAACTTAGTTTTATCAACTTGGACACAAGAATCTTGTACTATTGCCACCAAGTAAAAACAAGAAATACAAAAATTCTTTACAAATAGTCGATTATATTTACTGACTATTTTCTTTTTAGATTATACATTAATTATATACAATTATACACATATTATGTACCATGAGTTATACTACTACAAAAAAAAACTGAAATTAGCTACGAACTGCATTCCTAGTCTGTCATTATCGCTTGTTGCTAACAGAATTTCTTGATAATCTGTCGCTAAGAGGATCATCGACGGATTTCATCATTTAGCTACAGAATTTGTCCGTCGCTAATTCTTATATTTTTTTAGTAGTGTACATATATAATACATCTGCTGGCTATTTTTAATTTAAGCGGTTGGGTGAACGATTTAGGTTAATTATTCTTGAAAATGTGTATTTGGGAGATGGGAGGGGACCTTTACAGAAGAAGAGCAGGACCAGTTACAGGGTGTTTAGATGACTCTCAGTCAGGTGAAAATCACAAGCTTTTAACTCATTTTGGGTCCAAATATAAGTGTCAAAATGGCAGCTTCTATTCTGCTCTTTTAATAGTCTAGATTGGCTGCTAGGTCCACAACATGCCGACTAAGCTACTTTTCTATAATGTTGTGAATATGAGTAAGATTAATTTACTTAATTCGTGTTACCTGGAGTACTAGCCTACTTAATTATGAACTTTTTGGTTTACTTGCGATTGTCCTATAACGTGTCTTCTATTATCGTGATTTTTGTTCAGAAACAGAGACGGATTCAGAATTTTAAGTTAGTAAACAACAGTACTAATGTATCAACAACCCTTCGTGTCAGTAGGGAAATGCACGCACTTCTTTTGGAGTCATTAAGGTCCGTTTCCTTAGTTCAAGACGTCCTTTTTTGATTCTATAAGGATTGTTTCCGGTCATGAGTTCCCCTAAAATAAGCGCTTTTAGTGGGGCTTTCTAGTTGAGTTTCCTCGGGTAAAAGAATTCAAATTTGCTCGAAATGTACATATTTCAATTCTTTGATCCAATTCCAATAATCTAATACTTACCATTTCATTACATGTTTAAAATTATTCAAATATATATATATATATATATATATATATATATATAGAGAGGTCCGAGTCAAAGGCAGTAGATACATTGTACTTGTTGCACGTACATATGCACGTTTGTCTTCGTCGACAATAGCCATGCACCAATGAAGCTTCCCCTACTAGCTCTTTTTTTTTGGCATGGTATTTTTTGCATAGAGTCAACTCTAATATGAAGAAGGGAGGTTCAAACCAAAATTAAATTTGGCAAGTGGTGTGAGTCATACATAGAATTTTTGGAACCCTTCATTAATACTTGGAGTTGGACATGGACCTATAATCCTAAAGTCTTTGAGTGAAATAGGTTAGTTTTTGTGGTCCAGTAATGGACCAAATAAAAGGAATGATTGGTCCCAAGGTTTATATATTGCATGGGAAGAGGTATGGAAAATTCATTGGACATTCAATCAAGCCATTTTTCCAAGGAAGGCATGTGAAATCCTCATGGCCTGGCCCAAATTGCAGCATCTGCAACAATTACTGTTTTTCAACGATGTAGCTTTTTTTATTTCTCACCTAGTATCCGTTATCCACATCTGAGTCCTATTATATTGGGATTCGCACAAGAAAGTTCTACATTGAGGAGTATACGCTTCCTCCTAAAGATGACTCCAAACCCAAGGCTCGAATCTGAAACCTCTCAGAAAGGATGAAGGAGTACTTACACTACTAGAAAGCTGCGAAAAACCGTCCACAACATATCGACCGAAATCGGTTGAAAGAGGAAACCGACCGAAATCGGTCGAAAAATAAGTAAATTGGTCGCAAAAGTCATATAACAAATTTCACATAAATATACCAACCACCATCGGCCGAAAAATGTGGTCCCACAATAAAACTGCATTGTCCGACACATTAGAAAATTCCAACCAATGTCGGTCCGGAAATAATCAATCTTTGACCAAAACTTGATCAGACTTTCATATTATCTACCAAAAAAGTTTAATTCAAAAAATTTAAGAATACCGACCGATATCGGTCGGAAATCTTAATTTATTTTTTCCCTCTCGGTGTCAATTGTTATTTTCCATAACAAAAATTATTTTTAAAATAACTATGAAGTTACCAACCGATTTCGGTCGGTATTAGTGGTCAAAAATGGTCGACCACTTTAAATTATTATTATTAATTACAATCTACATATATTTAGCATCCTACCTAAATTGTATGTGTGTGTATATATATATTCTCCAATACTGTGATTTGACCGAGTAGATGTTGTTGTTGCTACACTTATGTTTTAATATAGCAATACATCTTATAGCACTATATATTTTGTTTTAAATGTGCTATAGCGTGATGGATGTCGATACTTAGACTCGATGACTCCCACATTAAAACTCAATATTTAATTTACTAAGCCCGTCAGTTTGCCCTAGTGTCTTGCTAGTTAAAATCAAGAATGATGCATGTTCTAGGTTAAATAAAGTGATTAAAACACATCATAGGTTAATGGAAATTATTGGATTTCCAATTGATCCACTGATCAAGTATCCTAGTAAAGTACTAATAAGCTAATCGAGAAGAGATTAATATCACTAAAAAGATTCTCTCTCTAGCTTATGACTCTCGGTGCACGTTAAGATAACATACGCCGACGGTGGTAGCCATGGCCAGATGGCGAGGTCGACCGAAGAAACAACCAATTGTTATAGTAGAAAGCTCGGTAAGTGCTAGAGTTAAGGCTGGCATGTGGGCCGGTCCAGGGTCTAAACGGGCTAAGTGGGTCAGTCCCAAATTAAACAGTCTTCGAGGTCCCGAGCTTCGTGATCTTATTGTAGGAACCAGTCTGGGACCAGACCCACGAACTAATAGTCCCGGGCTAAGTGGGCCGGTCCCGGGCCTAAGTGGTCCCAACGATTTTTTTAAAATTTTTATATAAGTTAGAGAAAAAAAGATGGTAATAAAAATATCTAAGGCAATTCCTTGTAAATTATATTATAGAATTGTGATCTAATTTTTTTAGTTCAAATTTAAAGACAAAAATATTGTAAAGAGATATTCAAAGCAATGCGTTATAATTTTATTATAGCATTAAAAAAATATGGCAATATCTTTCTTAGTCTTCCTCCCCCCTATGGAATGAGCACAACAAGGTGCTAATACCACCATTGAGAAGAAAAAGAAACTAATCAAGATGTGCTAAAATACAGTACATAATACATACTAATTTTTGTTCATACAAGTTACATGGTATCTCTTAAAAAATTGATAAATCCATAAAGGTCCGGAGGAATTTCCGTTGGTGATGGCGGAAAAGAAGCTTGGTCATTATCGCTTCTAGGCGAAGCAGAATCCTCCGCAAGTTCAGCTAGCATTTCTTCGTAAGTTTCGTCTACCTCTGGTTGTGATTCAGCAAGTCCAAAATTTCTTCTTTCCGAATGGATCCAATCTCTGAAAAGTACTGATTTTTCCAAGATCTCCCTCATAAACGCTCTATAATTACCGAGTTGAAGTCTTGCTTGACTGAAAGCGCTCTTCGATGCCAGTACTGAAGCTTGAATAGTTAAAATATCTCGGGCCATCCTTGAAAGAATCAAAAAGTATTTTTCTTTGTCCTTCCACCATTCCAAAATATTAAAGGAGCCGTCGGGATTCACTTCCTCAATTCCCTGTGACAAATAAACTTCAAGCTCATTTAGTTGTGAAAAATCACTAGTACTAGAACCTTGAGAACCCCTGAACCCCGCCCAAGCACTAAGTGCTCTTACTCCCGTAGTTCTTTTAGATTATTGAGAATCAGAAGAAGAAGGAGTTGGAACATTTGGTCTAGCCTGATCTAATGCAACTTGATAAGCATTATAAATAGTTTGAGCATTTATTTTAATTGAGGCTATCGCTTCCGGAAGTTTAGACAACTCCTCTTCTTCAAGAGTTAAACCATTATAAACAGTTTCATACCAAAATTGAGGATCTCCTAATTTTATAGTAGGATTTAACAAGGCAACAACACTATAAATAGGAGGAATATGGAAAAAATATTTTTAAAACTTTTTTCTCATAGAATAAATAGCAAGTTCATAAACTTCCCCACCCTATGAAAAATGAGCAAACAAATTTGCAAGTTCTGCAATATAAACTAAACAGTTAGAAACAGTAGGATAATATTGCCCAAAAAATTTATTTGTAGCAATATGAAATTTTAAAAAAAATCTACAAGCATTTTAACATTAGCTCAATCCGCATTTATAAGGTGCTCATCATCATCACTTATATGATCATTAAGCGTTAAGTTTATGGGGTTTCTATATTCATATGCAACAACTAAACTTTCATACATGTAATTCCATCTAGTTGGACAAGCTTTAGGAACCTTTCTTTCTCCTAGGTCAAATTCATCGCATCTTTTAAAATATTCTCTAAGTTTACTTCTACGGTTTGAATAAAAAAGCCAGTTAAGAGCCATTTTAACCTTTTCAATTTCAATATTCAAAATTCTCATACCATCATCCACAATTAAATGATAAATATGACAAATACATCTAACATGAAAAATGTTACTAAATGCAGAACTTAGTGTAGTGGTAAGCAAAGCTGCAATATTTGTGTTACTAGTAGCATTATCCATTGAAACCGACATGATTTTATCAATAATGCAAAAATATCTACAAATATCCGTAACTGTGCCAGCAATAAACTACCTTGTGTGACGTAAATTAATTATTCTATAAGCAATAATGCACTTTTGCATTATTCAATCCTCATCAATCCAATGACTAGTAACAGTTAGGTAATCACAGTCATTACCACTTCTACCAATATTAGTTGTAATAGCAACACCATAATTTATATGAGTAAATAAATAGCGCAAATATTATTCATATTCATGTTTATTATAAATATCGCTCTTTACGGTTGTGAGAGGAAAACCTTTATAATTAGGATTCCAAATTTTTCTAATATAAATGCACAAAATGAGGGTTAGAAGGAAAACTATAAGGTAAGCACATAACAGTAACCATTTTTACCAATTATTCCCGATCTTTTTTTGGATCATAATATAAATACCATCGATAACAGTGTTAATTTTCGGTTGAAATTGATTTGACCCGGTACTAGGATCAGCCTGACTAGGAGTAGGTACACTTGTCCCCTCGGCCAAGGCTTTCATACAAAGATATTTGGCTTTATCTTGAGGGTGTATTAATATATGTCTTTTCAAAGTTCCTGTCCCTCCCCCCCCCCTCTCGACCGTCAAAATATTTAAAAGTTAACTCTTTGCTACAAGTTTTACACTTAGCCTTATTTTGTGGAATTAGTTGAGTAAAAAAGGCCAAACAATAGATATTTCTGTCTGTTCGGTACGTTGTCTAGAAAAGGTAGGGGTACTAACAGGAGGGTCAGACGGGGCATCATTTGGATTATCATTAGTTGGGTTAATTTCAGGAGCAGGACTAGTGGGTGTATCGTCTGGTTGCGTTTCATCAAAATCTATTTCCTCATCATCATCTTCATCAATAGTTGGATTAGAATAAAGAGTATTCATTAATTCATGGTTTAATTGTTCACCAGCCCCAACATTATGGTAAAATTAACTCTCAGTAAATTGTAATAAACTATTATCACTATCAAGAATTACAGGTGTAAGACGGATATGGGGTTTGGGTCGCGGAGCCGGGGGCAGTGGAGGAGGAACAAATTGGCCACTAGATTCGTCACTCTTGGATTTTTTCTTATTTTTACCAAAAAGTTTTTTAAGGAAGCCATCGTAATTAATCAAATAATAGAAAATAAATAAAACAAACAAAACTATAATATTAAAAATTATGAGTTGGAACGAGTTTACCGAATTGATGATCAACTTGTTGAAAATTGATTATCGTTGAAGACTTGCAGACTTCAATTCACCAACTTCACAATTTTTTCACAAATTTTAACAATAAAGTAAGCAATAGTAACAATTATAGAAGAAAATTAGAGAGAGATTGAGAGAGATTGATGATTTTGTGAGGAAAATAAAAGAATGAGGGGGTATTTATAGTTAAAAAGGGAAAAAGTGTAATTATAAAAAGTTTGGGGTTAAAACAAAGTTAGGGAGGTTAATTGACTATTTTATAAATAGCCAATGGCTATATTTTAAAGGCCATCGGCCAGATTTTTGCAATCCCAACGGTCAATTTTTGTTTTTAAAATTATGACCGTTGGGACCGTTTAGGCCCGCCGAGACCAATCCGGTCCCGGTCTCGCGGGCTCAATGTGAAGGATCGGCCCAGAAGATCGGCCCACCTCCACGATCACGGGCTTATCCGGTTAAGGACCATTTAGGCCCAGAAGCCCACATAGGCCGCGGTCCTGGGCCGGTCTCGAGCCTACCGGCCCACTTGTCACCTTTAGCTAGAGTAATAGCTGAAACTCTAGAAAATGGAGGAGAACAAAGAATTTCAACACCAGTAGCAACTTATTTTCCAGCTCTTTCACCATTGGTGTCGGCAATGAAATCGAACCCTGGGGGTTAAGAAATTGAACCTCAGCGGAGAACCAAAGACGCAATTGACTGAAAATGAAAGACTATAAGGAAGTGCCAGAACTAATGATTCAACAAAAGAGAATGTTGAAGCAGCAATGAAGCAACAAGCTCCAGAGCCTACTTGTACTATTCAATCGTATGCTGCAACTAATGGTATGTCTCTTGATTACATTCCTCTGGAATTGGTTGAGAGATATGTAGTTGTTAAGCTTGACAAAGGAGAAACAGAAAGGAGATTGATAAATAGAAATCGGCACTAATAATATACGTAGTGGGAGATACACCTGGGTATAATTACATGAGCAAATATGTGCAACAAAACTGGAATACGATATCGGAACCAGGAATCTATTATCATGAGGAAGGATACTATATTGTTAAATTTCAAAGCATAGCAGACATGAATGAAATATTGTATGCAAGACCTTATAGTATTAACAACAGACCTATGATTTTAAAGTAATGGACTCTAGATTTTGACTTTAATGCAGAGTTCCTCACAGAATTGCCTTTATGGGTTAAGTTTCCAAATCTGCCCATGAGTTGTTGGAGCGGGGATTCATTGAGTAGGATAGCCAGTGTCATTGGTGTTCCTAAATATGCGGATGAATGTACAACAAAATAGACTAGAATATCATTTGCTCGAATGCTCATTGAAGTTAATCTCACTAAAGCCCTTGCCATCTGAAATAATAGTGATGGATTCTTCAAGGAAAACATTCCAGCAGGGAGTGATGTTTGAATGGAAACCTGAATTGTGAACAATGCTTAATGATAGGGCATTACTGTGATAGGCAAAGAATGGATAAATTGAAGACAGAGGAAGTAAAACAAACTAGGCCAATAGAGAGGAAGAAGAGACCTCAAAAATTGGTTCCAACTTGGGTGCCAAAGGTAGACACTCGTATGCCAGCTACCTCTACTGGTGATCAGCAAGGTACTAGTTATGCAGGGGCAGCCAAACAAACATAGCAATCAGCAGAAACAATGGCAAATGAAGAGATAGATCCACAAGCCAAAGAGAAACAGATATTGAAAGGAAAGGCAGCTAAAGAAATAAATGGCCGACCTATGAATCAAATAGTGGAAGTTGTTATACCTGTGAGAAATGAGTTTGAAATATTGCAACAAGATGATGATGTGGTGGTAGTCTTACTCCCTTCTGATTTAGGAGGGGGATTCATATGCCATCAATAATGTCTTGGCTAGCATGGAATGTGAGGGGGCTGAATAAAAGGTATAAACAAAAAGAAATTGCTACATGCCTTAAAGAGAATAAAGTAAAGCTAGTTAGATTAGTGGAAATAAGAATCAAGGAGCATAATGCAGGCAAAATTAGTAGAAAAATAGCTCCTGGATGGGAGTTTGAAACTAATTATGCAAGTGCAATTAATCGAAGAGTTTGGATACTTTGGGATAGTGCAGTATATCATATCAATAGTATACGGCAAGAAGCACAATTACTATACTGTTAGCCAGAACCAAGTCATTGATTGTGATATGACAGTGGTGTATGGATATAACACACTAGAAAAGAGAAAGGAGCTATGGCAACAGCTTGCAGGAATCTCACAGAAGGTATCTAAACCCTAGATTATCTGGGGTGATTTCAATTCCATATTGTGACCACAGGATAGACTATATGGTAATGCAGTAACTAGCATGGAGATAAGAACTTTGTTGAATGTGTGCAAAACCTTATGCTTAATGAGCTACTATGAAAGGGAGATTACTATGCCTGGACAAATAAACAACAAGGTGTTGACAAAATTTGGAGTAGAATCGATAGAGCAATGAGAAATACAGATTAGATAATGCAGTTTGGACATCTCACTACTGAGTACAGACTGCGTCACATATCAAATCATAGACCTATGATGATAATACTATCCTGTGGGAGCCAAAGATCAAGCCACCATTCAAATTCTTCAATGTTTGGTTAACACATGAGAACTTTCCCAAGATGGTGGAGGATTGTTGGACACAGAACCTGCATGTAGATATAATGAGAAACATTTGGCTGAAGTAGAAAGACCTCCATGGAAAACTAAAGATTCTAAATGAAACTGAGTTCAATGGTATTACTATGAAGATTGAACAAGCCAAGGAAGACCTGAAAGAGGTCCAGACCAAGATAAGTGCACATTATACGTATGCACTTGCATCAGAAGAGAAGAATATATTATGCCAGCTTAAAAAGTGATCCTTGATTGAAGAAAGTATAATGCAACAGAAGGCGTGGGCAATGTGTATAAAACTTGGAGACTCTAACACTAGCTATTTCTCAGTAGTCATGAAAGATAGAAAACGGAGGAAATAAATCACACAGATTGATTCTCTAGATGGAAGGAGACTGACTGACCCGATAGCTATAAGGGAAAAGATTACTCAGTTCTACAAGTCACTCATGGGCACAACAATTCCCAGTATGGCAGCAGTAAATAAGAAGACCATGAGATGAGGCAAAAAACTGAAGCATTATCAGCAACTTCAGCTATGTGAAACAGTTACAAAACAAGAAATCTATGATGGATTATACTCTATTGGAGATGACAAAGCACCAGGGGTGGATGGATACAATGCAATATTCTATTAAAAAAAAGCATGGCCAATTATCAAGAATGAAGTTATAAAAGCAGTAAAGAAGTTCTTTATAACAGGTACTTTGTTTAGAGGCATCAATTGTACTGCAGTAACTTTCATTCCAAAAGTAGCTAATCCTGCAATAATTAAAAAGTATAGGCCCATTTCTTGTTGTACTGTCCTCTATAAAATCATTGCTAAAGTCCCTGACAAGAAGAATACAAAAGGTTATTTCTAGTATCATCACAAAAACACAAGATGGATTCATTACTGGGAGAAGAGTTGCGGATAATGTGATCTTGGAAAATGAATTGGTAAAGGCATACACAAGGAAATACACAGATGCATGATCAAGGTAGATATTCAAAAAATCTATGATACAATAGATTGAAGGTTCTTGAAGTGGATGCTGGAAGAGCTGCAGTTTTCTCCAAAGTTTGTTAGATGGGTAATGGAATGTGTGTCAACTGTTAATTACTCCATAGTAATCAATGGATAACCAACCAAACCATTTGATGCTGCAAGAGGACTCATGCAAGGGGATCCAATGTCATCCTTCTTATTTTCCATAGTCATGGAGTACTTAAGCAGAAATCTTAGTGAATTGTGAGAAGCAACTCAAATATCATCCTAAGTGTTCAAAAATGAATATCACTCATTTCAGTTTTGCGGATGACCTACTAATGTTTGCCAAAGGATATCCAACTTATGCAGGTCTACTGTATAGAAAATTTGGTAACTTCACAGATGCTTCAGGTTTACAAGCTAACATGTCAAAGAGTGTTATATATTTTGGTGGAGTACCAAATCATCTTAGACATGATATTCAACAAATGCTGGGATATACCTTTTAGGTATTTAGGGATCCCATTGACTACAAGGAAGCTGAAGATGGTAGAATGGCTACTATTAATATCCAAGATTACTGCAAGGGTGGCTTTATGGGTAGCAAAGAAGTTGTCATATGTTGGTCGAGTCCAGTTGGTGAAGTCAGTTCTGTTTGGAGTTCAATCTTACTGGGCCCAGTTATTCATAATACCTACCAAAGTGATAAAGGCCAAAGTTATATTTGGTCAAGAGCAAATGAAATAACTAGAAAAGCATTGGTTTCATGGAGTAGAATGTGTGTGCCAAAGTCAGCTGGAGGTCTTAACATTACAAACTTGAAGATCGGGAACAAAGCAGTTATAGTTAAAACTTGCTGGGAATTACATAGTAAGAAAGATACTCTTTGGACCAAATGGATACATGAGTACTATATAAAAAGGAAGCAGTTAGCAAATATGCCCATACCCCAGCAAGCAAATTGGATGGTTAGGAAAATATTCAAGGCAAGAGAAGAATTGAGTAATGTGGAACATAAGTCACCAAGGGGCAGGAGCATGATTAAGACCATCTACCTGAAAATGATAGAAGATCTACCAAAAGTCACCTAGAAAAACCTAATGTGTGAGAATGCAGCAAGACCAAAAGCAATCTTCATATCATGGCTCCAATTTCAAGACAAATTACTCACAACTACAAGACTAAAGAGTTGGGGTATGCATATAGATACAAGTTGTCAAATATGCAAACTAGCAGAGGAAAGCAAAGACCATCTATTTACTGAATGTGAAGTTAGCATAAGAGTGTGGAGTAAACTAATGGCATGGATACAAACTGATTGACCATCAATGTTGACATGGGGCAAATGCAGAGCTGGATAGAACAGAGAACAAGAGGAAAGACAAAGCAAGCAAAAATACCGAAGCTGGTATATACAGAGTTTATATATGCAATATGGATTGAACGAAACAACAGAATTTTTATGCAGAAAGCGAAAACTAGTGATGTTGTAGCTAGAAAAATAGCCTATACCTGTCATGGTCGTGTTGCAAGAATCTTAAGATAGCTTTATAGAATTTCAGATTTCCTAGTTAATGTGTATATGATAGTTTCTATTACTGTAGGTGTATTTGTCATATGAACATCAGATTGAGTATAAAGTCTAGCTGGATTCGTAAATATTCTACTTGATAATTAATGAAAGTTGATAATAACTAAAAAAGATGATCGAGAATAAAATATCCAAGCACGTCGTACACTAAAGCATCTAAGTGTAAATGACTTAAGAGTATGCAAGTATGTAAGCCCTCAGATAATATTTTTTGGCCATTTAAATCGGTGGACTGTTAACCAGCTCCAAAAATTGGAAGCCGTAAGAATTAATTACTATATGCTCCAAAAACACGTTTGTTTTTAGGAAAAATTACGCAACTCAATAAATATATACATTGTATTTACCATTCACAGTTATACTTTCAGACAATTACCATTCAAAGCTATATGTTAATTTTATAGCAAATTCATCTGTAGTACCGAAAGAACAGGTTAATTGTTTTGAACTAGAATAAGAGAGCAACAAGCTCTCGTGGCTCAGTTGGTTAGAGCGCTCCCTTAGCAAGCGGAGGTCTTGAGTTTGACTCTCGATGAAAGCATTTTATTTTTCTGTATTTCGCCCTGGTTGCATTCATTGCGCGTCTGAATACAAGTGATACAAGCTGGTAACAATTAAACAGTAGCTACAAATAGTAATTAATATGTATCAAGCATTTATTCATTTCCCTTTTTCCATATTTCCAATTATCAAGCATTTTTGTTGTCTTATAATCCAAATAGGAAGAAAAAAACTTAAATAAAGGAACACTTTTATGTAGTTAATTATGCATTAACAACTACTCCCTCCGTTCACTTTTACTTGTCTAGTATTTCAAAAATAGATTTTCACTTGTACTTGTCACTTTTAGCATATCAAGAGAAGATAATTTCTTTTTTCATTTTATACCCACAGTATTAATTACTTATTTCAAATCATTTTCTTAAATCCATTAAAAATATGTATCAATTAATACGGGTATCATGGTAAATTATGCACTTTATTTATTATTTCTTCAGGGGTGTGCAAAATTCATAGTGGACAAGTAAAAGTGAATAGAGGGAGTAATACATTATTGACTCAAAAATCCACTAGAGAAGTAAGGAATATCGATAGCCTTTCTTGAACAGAGAGCGAACCGATAGCCTTTCTTGAACAGAGAGCGAACCGACAGCAAGTGACTTTGATCTCATGCTGGCCGAAGTATAGGTCGTGTGAACTTATCAAATATTTTGTTTCTTTTAAAACTTAATCATATTCAAAAAGCTTAAAAACTATACCCCTTTTAAAACAACCCTTTCATTACAAGGTAAATTGGATAGGATATAAAACATTTACAATCATTCAATACAACCAATATGATTTGCTCCCTATTTTCCAAATAAAAAATAAAAAAATAAGGAAAAATGGTGTTGTTCTTTGCCCCACCAAAAGAAATACAAAACTCAACTGCTCACACACTGCAACTTTTGCTATGAACTATAACTATAAACAACAACAAAAAATTATATTACATCAATCTATACTTTAAAAAAAAATGGGGGAAGAAAAGATGGATTTACAAGAAATCGAGGATGCTACAATAATCTGTCGCGCAAAACACAAGAAAATCTTGGTGTCCTAGGCCTCACTCATGTAAAAATTGGAAGGCTGGATTCTCAAGAAGTTCAGTAGCAGGTTTGACATCTGCAAAATCCTTGACTTGAAGTGAATTTGAGACCTCATCAATTGAGAATGGAATGCTGCACTTGAAATGATGCATTGGTTAGAATTAGCTTCTCTAATCCATTTAAAATTTTCGATCACGCGGTTAAGTGGGTGGAAGGAATAATGGGTGGAAATGACACCAGGTAGCCACTTTTAAACATGCTATTTAAAATATATCCACAGTTTACGATGTACTTAAAAATAAAAATTAGCCAATTCGCTCGAACTTCAGGACACGACGTCCTGAAGTTTAAGCCTTTGAAGTTCAAAGTTCAGGACATCGTGTCCTAAAGTTCGAAAATTGTATCCATAAATTCGAATCTTATGTCCTGAATTTTAAATTAGCAGTTCAGAAATTCAGGACACTTAGTCTTGAATTTCAAATTATCAGCTCAAAAATTTAGGACGCTAAGTCCTGAATTTCAAATTAGTAGCTCAAAAGGTCAGGATACTTAGTCTTGAAATTTGGATGAATTGACTAATCTTTAAATGCATTATAAGTTGTGGATATATTTTAAATAGCAGGCTTAAAAGTGGCTACTTGTGCACTTCGCCCGAATAATGGCGAGAAAATAGCCTTACAAATTCCATGCGTTTAAACTGTGAATAGTTCCTCACCTCGAGTTATCATCCAATAGAAAGGAGTTGGTCTCGGCATTGTTCGATTCCTCTGTCATAAGTACCCTCATGCTAGATATGACCTGTCAGGAAAAAAGAGGAAATTCCCTCAACATTCATTTATTACTGATTGAATATGCACTTCAATCGAATAAACACCATCGGCCACGAATAACTTACATCTGGAGAAACACTTCGTGTATTGTATTTATCATCCCAGTAAAGAGTACAAACTCTGTAAAGTTGCTGGACACTGAGAACCTGTAAAACCAGAATTTCACATTTTAAAGAAAGGTGATATGGTTTATACTCGATGAAATGGAACAGAATCGTCAAACCAAATTCTGACCTGGACAGATAGAGAAAAAGTTTGACAAAGAACTTTTACATATAAATTGCAAAATGGAAACATTAAATTTTTAAGTCTTCTACATATGCATTTCATAACATGGGGCTCGGAGCGGAGCTAATGTTGATTGAGAAAAAGGACTTACTGGACACAAATCATTAGTGATATCATCATACGAAATTCTGTACTTCTGGTGTATAACCTGCAAAAGAGTAACGATAAACAGAAAACTCCATATCAATGGTAGATCGCATTGCATATGCATAATTGTAGACATAAGCAAATTCTAAAAGACAAAAAGGAAAAGCAACAACTATCTTGCAACGCATAAGAAATTAGTGAGTAACCAAAGAAACCTCAAGGAAACTTCAGCAGTTTAGCT
The DNA here is from genome assembly GCF_000715075.1 of Nicotiana tabacum. Lineage (NCBI taxonomy): Eukaryota > Viridiplantae > Streptophyta > Magnoliopsida > Solanales > Solanaceae > Nicotiana > Nicotiana tabacum. Next base: position 5,749,020 of record NC_134082.1, on the reverse strand, counting down.
TTACCACTAATTCATTGCCAGACACGACGTCTCATAAATTTTTCCTTACACAATAAACCATATCTAATTGCTCAAACACTTTCGTCTGAGGCTTAATGAAGTACTTGACAATATTAAAAGGAATAAAGGGAAAACAGATGTCATAAAGATAGATTGATGGAACCAAAACAACTAAGATCACCAGAATCAAATAATAGCGAGGGCACACGTAAAAATAGAAGAATAAAGTGAAGGTTCCTACACTCTAATATTCTACTTGCAAGACAGATATGCAAAATAAGCACATGTCAGACTCTTCAAGGCAGAGCCAGGATTTCAATTTTATAGGTTCTGAATTTTAGAACGACAAGTGCTAATAATTGGGTTTTAACTTTAATAATTGTACATATTTAATGTTTCTTAATACAAATACACTGTTTGCGTAAAAGCTATTGGGTTCGGTTGAACCCATAGCCGGGCTGAAAGCTTCGCCCCTGCGACTTCAACAGTTGATTTGTGGTAAGTTAGGTGGCTACTTCTAATCAATGATACTAGAAAAAAAAATGTTGAAATGGAAGATGAAAAATATTAACATACCAAGAATCCAACAACTTGTCTTATATGTCTGAGTTCATCCCAGGATGAGCCAGCATACTGCAAGCCAAGAATATATTAAGCGAATAGTTAATTAGATGTGATTTTTTTTTTTTCATTTAGGTGATACAATGAACGTTAAAATACCTCTTCCTTTGCTTGGCAGCACCACAACTCTAGCTCAGCCAAGCCAGATTTAACATATTCCGCATTACTGAATGTACAACACTCCCGCCGAAGAAGAAAACTACAGTTTGATAATTTATCTGAGATTAGTGTAAATTGACAAATAACAAAAGATGCTTAGATAAGAAAACTCAGCCACCTGTTAAAGAGCTGAACATTAATGTATGAAAAGGCTTGACTAAATATCTTCTGAACAAGAATTGGAGGCATCTGAAAATGAAAGGCAACAAGCATTAGCTTTCCTTCTGACTCAAATAAAAAAGAGAGAAAAAAGTAAAAGTTTGTGAGGCCGTACAAAGTTTTCTTTCAATGTACAGAGAAGAGAGTCGAGGCATTCAATTATCCCCCACCAGTGATTTATTGAATAATCTTTGCCAAAGGATCGACCAGATCTTAGCATACTTCCTCTGGAGGTCCGTGGTGCCTGAATTGCAATAGATCATATATTATGTGAAAACAATTAATTTCACCTTGTTCAAGAAAGTATCACAAGAAATTGAGAAGGAAAAAGAAATATGGCGATAAATTTAGAAAATTTCAGAAAAAAATCTAAAAAGGCGTTAAAAAAAAGATAAATGAATTTTGTGTTCCTGCTATTTTCTTGTCTTGATTTTCTGAGGCACGAAATTTGGTGTTACTGACGAAATCATTGAAATCTTGTTTCGTCACAGAGACTCCACCATCTCCCAAAACAAAACGTAGCTAGGTCGAAAAGACGATTATCTCGCTTGCAGACATATTCGGGCGGGATATTCATCAGTTTCACATATTCTAACTTCACTAGAACAACAGATTCAAGCCATTGAACGTCACAAGGAAGATTAAAATATTATTATATCTCATGCCTATTTCACACATAATAATAGAAGAAATGAGGCATTACTTTCATAGCTTCTAACTTAAACCAGATGACGAAGAACACAAAAATGGGGCCTACTTGAAAGAACCGAAAAAAATATGAGAAAATTGATGTTTTCCGTATGGGTTGAGGTTTCTCCTAGAAACCAAACAAAAAGGATAAATAACAATTTCTTCTTTGGACATCTGCATATATATGGCATTACGCGATTGTTGTTATATACCCATGATTCTGCTTACGGAAACACATTTATCATCATCTGAATTTCTTTTTGATCAAGGAGTGAAAATAACTTGAACAAAAATGCAACATACCTGGATACATGAGGAGAGCAGTGATCCTAACTCCTTCTTCAAATTATCACGAATAATTCCATAAATCTTTTCAACATATGCTGTAAGCTGCTGCTTGAAAAGCATAGCTGGGTATTTGGCTTCAACCTGGCACACTACCTGCGCAGCTGCAGCATTATTGCCAGCAGAAGGGGACGAGCGGAAGCCCTGCAAAGAGGAAATCCAAGATCAGTTACTACATAGACGGGAGTAAAACTACTGCAGCTAAACTTTCGGCACTCTAACTAAATGAAACAATTTCAAAGAAGGAATTAAGACAAAATGAAAAGTTCCAATACCATTGCCATTCTACCGAAGAGGGATGTTGCAGGCTGTGGCTTACGGATAGGAGTTGCACCAACTGCACTACCAGGCTTCAGACTTTCTTGGATTAGGAATAACAATGTCGACGTATTTGACAACCAGTATGCCATGTGGTCATTGCTATCTTGACTCTGCAATCATTATACTTTTCACATGTTCTGAGCTTGCAATAAGAGTTTCAAATGCAACAGGCACCTCAAAATTTAAGAAAATTAACCCCCTTGTGATCTTCCTTATCCCCCTTAGAAATCATGGATGGAGATCATAACCTTCTCTCATTTTTATGCTCTATCTCTGCTACTTGAACAACTTTTAGGATGTGATCACTCTAAAATCTTGTATGACCATACATTCATATTAACATAACATGACTAGTCATAATCATTTTTTGGATGCATGTAACAGTGGTGACCTTATTGATCTGTCGACTGTCAATGAGGATTTAATTGAAAGTTAAGTAAACAACCAATGGTAGAAACTGATTGATCACTTGCACTTCCTTTTTCCTTAACAAATGCTGCTAAAGACGGCAAGCAGTCGTTTGAAATCATGTGTAGGCTGTAATGTAATTTTTGGAGCTTATAGCAACTTAATGACTTAGTTCCAAAGGAATCATTTAGTCACTTTTCGCCACACTGTTTCTATCAATGTTTTACTCCAATATTCCGGAGACATGTAATGTCAAAATCAATAGTCGCAATTCTCAAATTACCTCAATGGCAGAACCAATCATCTGTACTAAACGATCAAACACGCTAGTCTTTTCTGCTTCAAAAGATTTCCAGCGAAGAAGGCATTTGTAGATGGTAAAAGCTGCGACAGGTTTGCTTTGACTGAATCCAATATCCTTCATCACACAGTCAATGAGCGCACCAATGTCTTCCTGCAGTACGGTCAACCAAGACTTCAATTAACAGAAAGTTTCTATGTCAAAACTTTAGAAAAATATGACTCTGAAGGTCCTCTGGGGAAGTACATACATGTTGTCGGTCGATAGGTCTCCTTAACTTGCTATTAGGAGTTTCAACTTTTTTAGCAGGTGTTGGACTTGGTGGATCCTGCAAAAGTCAATACTGTATAAGCATGGAGCACGAATTCGAGTTTGACAGCTTTCTGGACAATAATTAGAGGTGGAAAAACCAACCTATTTTTTGGCAACCTGCTCAACGCACCCGAGTTTAAACGGGTTGGATTATGGTTTTGTTGACTTGATATAACAGGTTGATTAGAAAATGAGGAAGTTTGGGTCATATTGGGCAGGTTGGATCGGGCGGAGCCAGGATTTGAAGTTTATGGGTTCTGGCCACCAAATTCATAGCTCGTCTTAGTTACTGGGTGCATAATTAGATATCTTATATCTATTTGATGGATTTCCTAATACAAATACAGGATCTAAGCAAAAGCTACTGGGTTCGGCCGAACCCATACCCAACACTCTACCTCTGCCTCTAGGTTGGATTATGACCAATTATTTGGCCCATCTTGACCCAAGCAAACTTTGGGTGGGTTGGGCCAATGACCCGCAATTTATTGATTTGACCAGATTTGACCTGCTTGACCAACCCCCCCCCCCCCATTTGACACTTGTAGTGGACATGATGTTGCTGGATGACAAGAAAAGAGTATCTTACATTGGTTCTGTTTTCTTCGTTCGGATTGTAGCCGTTTTCTACTACCTGCACTTACATACTGTCAATGTAATATTTCGCAAGCAAATACCTTGGAAGCAAAACTAGGTAAATGATCTGACACCTGTTTGGCAGGGGTTAACAAGGCTTGCTGAAGAACCTGGTTCTCAGATTCCAAGTCAAAATTCTTTTCCTGGAACCTATAACCAGAACACGCAATTAGAAAAAAAATAACGTTTGAGTTATAAACACGAGCCTGTCTGTATAAGAATAAAACTGCCATAAGATTATCCATTCAAGCTACTTATGACACAAGTTCATTAAACCTTTGCATAGTAGTCTTCAACTGAACGATTGTAGACTCTGCATCCATCACCTGCCTCAACCTCTCCTCACTAAGTTTGCTTGTCTCTTCAAATTTTCTTTCTGTCTCATCAATCTTCTTTTCTAGAGAGCTTACCAAAGCCTAACATGAAAAATCAAAACAAATGATCGTCAAAAGCTGCATGCAATTGGCTCCAGTCAACACAAGCAGCTTGTATACACTTGACTCCCTAATTTCAACAAACCTACCTTTAGATTCTCATTTTCAGCACTAAGTTTGTTCATCATTTCACGGTCAACAACGGTAACTTCCTGTATAATAGGGATCTTCTCTGCCGCCCTTTTTGCAGTTTCACGTTCTTTGACAAGTATTTCTTTTGCTTCTTTGAACTGAAATTGAACTTCTTGCAAAGCTGATTGCAGTTTTGCATTTTCTTTTGTTTTTGCTTCTTCCATATCAGCCTACAAAAACGGAATAAAAATGTATAAACTGGAAGGCAGACACTTAAAAGCATAAAGCAGTATAGACGGAACCAGCATTTCCTTATATTCCTACTCCACTTTGACAGAAGCAAAATACTTCTTGATCTACTTACCCTCATGCGTTTCTCCAGCTGTAGTCTCCAAGTTAATTCTTCAACTTGCTTCTCTAGTTTGTTCTTGGCAGCTTGAAGTGCACCAGTCTCCCGCGCAGCCTATGCAGAAATAGGTTACAATGGAACTCCGAATAGAGCAAACAATAGATATTCAATCAAAGTATTCACACCAAGCCCGAATTGGCAGAAGCATGAAAGAAAATTTAGAGCCTCTAAATCTGATGTAAGCTTGAGAAGCATAACTGCAATTAGTTTCTATATGATTTAAGCATACAGTAATATGATATATAACATATCCGAGAAAATTTAAGCTGTGTATCAACTCAGAATAGAGACTGTAACAGACGGCAGTAACAGCTAAAAGCTTTTGGTTCAACAAAGAGAATAAAGAGGAGTTGAAGAATGAAATATCACCATCTTAAGTTTCCGTAGTTCCCCACGAGCAACTCTAGATCTCCAAGCACATTGAGTGGTAATAGCAGCTTTCTTGAGCTTCTTATACTTCATACAGGCCAAGAACGTGCGACAATGACTCTGGGAATATAGCATGAGGATTATTATGAAGTGAGAGTCACAGATTCCAAGGCATTGAGTTAATAAATAGGTAGAGCAATAGCTGCAAGGAGAACTATTCCCAATAGTCTATTGATCCTAAATTAGAAAAGGTCTTTTGTTTTTGGAACACGGGGGGTCCAGAATAATTAAAGGCGGTAGCCCAAATATACAACACATACACTGATTATGTATATTTATACTTAATATACAAAACATATACATTTGCCAGCTATTTTTTATTTTTTCTGAGCGGCCTAAATGTAATTTTCCCATTAGGAAATTACCTCAAAATTTCCAAAGGATTATTCCTCCACTACTAACCGTTTACCTGAATGATAATGGCAGCTTTTGTCTGTCTTCTGAATCGTACTTCATCTCGTGCAGCCATCCCACGCATTCCTGTCTGAATTGAAATGGCAGCAGCGCATGATTCTTTGTAAGCCTTCCTAGCAAGATGCATGCGCACGTCTGTCTGGATCTTCAGACAAGCTGCTTCTTTCCGCAAGCTCTCGTATACACGCCGAGAAAGCTCTCCTGTAACAATGAGAGATGAAAAGATTGATATATTTTTAATCTAAGAACCAGATAACTGAAAGCCGAGCATGTAGCAAATGAAGTACCTCTGCACATTGACTGTATCCATATTGCCAACTGACGTAACAACATAAAATTTCTTCGAGCCATGTGAGAACGAAATTTCTTCTGAATGATGCTCGCCGATCTCCCTAACACCACTGTCCTGCGAGAATCAAGCTCTGCCATCTGACCAGCTCTTAAAAACACTTTTGTTTTACCAATCTGCAAAGGCAAAATGGACAAATAATTGGCTTTCCTGAAGCCTCCTCTACTTGGGAGACATCTCACAAAGGAAATCCGTAGGTGATTCTGGCTTTTCCTTCTTTTTAGATCAATAAAAGAATGAAATATTCTACAGTTGATCTAAGTCAAAAGGCAAAGAAAGGCATGAAATATGTGCGAGACATTTAGTTAATGCTTGTGGCTTTAAAGGCAACGGTCTTCTACATATGATTATAAAACAAGAACCAAAAGAGCTCTGGAAGAAGATACAACAACAACAATGCCCCAGTCCCAAACAAGTTGGGGTCGGCTATATGAATCCTCAATGATCATGTTACTCCAACTAAACTCATCTCAAGCTAATATTGTATGCAAACACAGAGATTCCAAATAAGTTGCTCGGACACAAGTGCGGGTGACCGACACGGGATATAAAGGTCGGATCCTTCGAGATGTAAATCCTAAGATTCGGGAATATAGATTCTAGTATGGATACAAGTGCGGGGATACGGCTAAAAATAATTCAAAAAAATAAAAATATTAAAATATTAAAAAAATTGTGGAATACTTACGTATAGCTTGTAAAGTGTGGATTTATTTTTTATTCTCAAGTTGTAGATAAGTAAGGGATTGAATTCCTAGATAAGGTATGATATTTTCTTCAAATTTACCTTATTTTTTGTTCTGATTTCGGGAATCAAATTGTATCTACTCTCGAATTTTTTCGTCCGTCGTGGTCAAAGTACCCAACATTATTTGACCAAATCCAGTACGGATCCCATACCTACACCCATACTAGTGTCGTGTCGACACGGGTGCGGCACCTAAACTGTCGTGTCAGAGCAATTTAGGATTCCAGTGTGCAACAAATGCGAAAAGGGAACCACTAAAATTCTTAAAACATTTTACTGAATGAAGAATGTGCTAGATAAATGTCATGTTCATAGAGATAAAACACACTTTTTGTAAATTGACATTATTGTTCGAAAATAAGTTACTCTAAAAATACAAAAATCCACCGGAAAGGTTTGAATTGTTTCACGTTTAAAGGATTTTTTTTAACTTCTAAAAAAGTGATGTGTACCATCCAGGGAGTAGAGGGATGGCTCAGATCCCTCTACCCTCGACCAAAGGACCTAGTTTGAGCCCTCTACTCCCAAAATACAAAAGTGCAGTGGAAAGGATTGAATTGTTTCATGTTTAACGGCATCTTCCGTATCTCTAAAAAGTGTGATGTATACCACCAAGGGATGTAGTGGGATGGATCAGATCCCTCCACCCTTAGATAGAAGTCTTGGGTTCGAGCCGTAGAAGCGGGATTTTCCAGGTAGGGAGCGCTTCCCCCTTAAATGGATCTTGCACGTGAATTTGGATTAGGTAGGGCAGTGAGTTTCGGATACCAGATAGTTAAACCAAAGAAAAGATAGCATGATGTATTACCTGATATCCTTGAAGACCGACTTTCTCTAAGAGGCTTGTGCATGCAGAGACCTCGTCCGTACTGTCATAAATTCGTAGGAAAAAATCAGAAATCATTGACAATCTGACCAAATATTACAAGGTAAAATAGGTACCTTCCATCTAAAATTTCAGGCGAGAGGACGCCAAAGCGATCTAAAAATTCATAAAAGGGTTTTCGAGTAGGATATCCGGCACAGCTTATTCTTATTGCTTCCATCACTCCCTACAGAAAAAAAGCCAGTGAGCAGAAAATTTCAATTCACAGGTACGCTACCAATATGAAAAAAATTCAAGACATTTCCTTACCCCACAGCACAGCTGTTGCAGAACATTGTGATTCTCGAAGATAGAGGGCTTTAGCAGATTATTCGGCTTCACACATCGAATATAATGGGGTTCGGTTGTATTCAGAGCTTCAAGCAAAGACTGCAATTGTTGCTGCAAAGTGTATAAAGGAACATATGATGATTCAATATGTATGCTCTGTGTAATGGCATGGATGAAAAGAAAAGAGCAAAATATGTTAGAAAAAAAGATGCAAACATGCCTTGAAGCTAGAGCCAATAGAAGAAAACTTTGACTGTTTTGAGGATTCCTCCACTGATGTTGGAAACAAACCAGATACAAAAGAACATTTTGAAGCTCTCAAGAGCGCCTGGTGTTCAGCAACAACATAGTCTTTGTTCTTATCCAGAAACAATTCAGTTTGATACGTGACCTGTAATAAAAGAACATGTATAATTATCCATGGCTTCAGAATAAATAAAAATGAGAAATGCATATTTTTAGCCGCTCCCAAAAATAATAGCCAACAAAATGTATATTTTTTGTATATATGTGTATTATATACATATTTTATACACTTTTTGGCTAGCCAGCGCAATTAGTTTCGGCCGACCGGTCAAATTATATTTTGCTCAATAAAAATTGAAGATCTAAGCACGAAAATTTCTAAGGTAAATGAAAAGACTTACATCACCAGCGTAATGGCAAATAGTGAAGTCAGAACGAGCCAACTTGGGCTTGCTGAATCGTTTGTGGTCTTTGAAAGTCTGATAAAGTTTCTGAGCAAATGTTTCATGAGTTGATCTTGGAAACATACTGCAAAAGCGAAACCACAGCAGTCTGAATACCATAAGCCATAAGAATTGAGCACAAATAAGGATCAATAAAGATTCTTGGAAACGATAAGAATGGATAAGGCTATATAAAAGAACAATAAATAGCTCTTTCATTAAGCAGCTTACCAAGCTTCATCAAGAAGTGCTATAATACCTCCTGGTTTCTGAGCAAATAAAAATTTGTCAAAATACGTTGCAGAAGAAACAAAAGACAGAATTCAATCTTGGTCCATAAATGAGAAAACATGTAAATTAGACAAAGAAATCAACATCACCACAAAAAGGAGGTTTATATGGGACTTTTGTAGCAGATATTTATAGGAAACAAAGACTGGATTCAAGCCAACTTATATAAAAGCACGATTTCGGCCTTCGGTGCTAGAATAAAGTTTCTGGCTTTTTCTTGCTGAAACTGCATCTTCTTTGCAAATCTTAGCCTTCTGCGACCTCTTTTTATTGTTTTTCTTCATTGATTACTAAGTCTTGTGGTAAATGTTATTACTGTTATCAACAGAAAACTCATCCTTAAAAGAACTTCACCTAGACTTTATCAGCTGCAACTTTCAACTTATATCCAAGATAATGCACATATAACTGAAAATATACTTAGAGAAGACAACATATTTTTAGGGAAACAAGCTGATGATAGGAAAGAAAGGGATTTTACAAAGGAAATGGAGGAGAGTAAGAAAAGGATTGAATGGACATATAGCATCACAGTGCACAACGAACACCTTGTTTTGGGCTAATTACATTTTTGGGCCGCCCAAAAAAATAATAGCCGGCAAATGTATACGTTTTGTATATTAAGTAAAAATATACATATAATATACATATAACATACATATCATTCATATAATCAGTGCATATGTTTTGCATATTTGCGCTACTGCCTTCAATTATTTGGGCCGCGGGGCAAAAAATGAAAAAATCCCTATTTTTTAACTGGGTCAAATCGACTGAAAATAGATCCTGAGAAGTCATTTACAAGTAAACAACTGTAAACACATTAAAGAAATCTAAGTGTAAACCTTTTCTATGAGATCCAGAATATCTTGATTATCAATGAACTCAATGTAGCTCCAGTCAATTTCCTCTTTTGTATACTCTTCTTGTTCCATTTTGAAAACATGCTGAAAAAACACATAAAACAGGTAAGATAAAGATGTGTGTACAGTAGTAAATGATCGTTCAATAAACTCAAAGATGAGGAAATAACCAGAACCTGATTGAAGTGCTGTTGAAGTTTCTCATTTGTCAAATTGATACAAAATTGTTCAAAGCTGCAGAAATTAAGAGCATCAGAAATACGATTCATATCTGCAGAAGTAAAAAGCATCAACAGTATGAAACAACCTACAAAGCCGAGTCCATGACTAGTCAGCTTTCAGAATAAAAAACTGATACTGCAGTCGAACCAAATAGTACAAAATTAAAAAGCCGTGGAGCTTTCCACAAATTTCAATCTTGTTGCCCACAAAAAAGAAATTATTACCTAACAACGTGACCCTAAGTCCCCATACGACATACTCCCTCCGTCCCAATTTAATTGTGATACCCTTTCTTCTGTCCCAAAAGAATGATACCTTTCTACATTTAGAAACAATTTAACTTTAAGCTTTCCATTTTACCCTTAATGAGATGATTTTTAGCCGGACAAATATATATGGCTTGTTTTAGACCACAAGTTTTAGAAGTTTTCCTTTTTTCCTTAAACTCCGAACCCAGTCAAACAACATCACATAAATTGGGACGGAGGGAGTAGTTTAATAGATTTTGTATCAGACTTAGAAGCAAATGAGATTTAAAGTATTTCGACTGCAACATAAAAGAATTTTACTGCTTGTGGATATGCTAAGGCAATTTTTATATACAGTTCATTCCAGAAGACTAAATCTCACATACAATCCAAAACAAAAGGGCATACCGGTCAAGCACCTGTTAGTCTTAAAACTCTCAAATCCATAAATATCCAGCACACCAATCAAAGATTTTGATTTTGGATCTTGACCAATTGAACTATTAATCTTATCCACCAGCCTGAAATAAAAAAATTGAAGGGCTCATGTAAAAAGTACAAGTCATTATCGTTTCATCAATTTTGTAATGAAGTAGTGAATGATTCAATTGCACAGAAACTTAAAGCTTACCAATCGAACAACTTTGAGTATACTATTTTTGCCAAAGCATCTCTACTGATGGCTGCTGCTTCTGGATCCAGCAATTTCGTGATGGTTTCACCCCGAGTTACAATAACACGCTTGCAAAGCGAATCCTCAAGAGCCTTCATGTCACACCTAGAAAATACTAAAGTTCAAAAAAGGCTGCACTTTTTCTCTTTGAGAATAATCTAGCTTAGTAATTCAGAATGGTACTCCCTCGGTCCGAATTTATGTCATACTTTTCTTTTTAGTCTGTCCCCAAAAAGAATGTCATGCTTCCTTATTTAGAAATAATTTAACTTTGAATTTACTACTTTATCTTTGATGATTTATAGGCACACAAATATATATGGTTTGTTTTAGACCACAAGTTTCAAAAGTCTTCTTTTCTTTCTTAAACTCCGTGCCGAGTCAAACACCTCCACATAAATTGAGATGGGGGGAGTAATTGACTTCAGAATAAGCCGAACTCCTCACTTACATTAACAGCTCGGCTGCAGCCCTTAGATGAAACCAAGATCTTTCATCTTTCGGCACTGAGGAGTCTGTCTCCTTCCCTTTTGTAAATTCGATGTTTCCAAGATGGAGAATTGCAGCCACTACACGAAATATTGCATCCTGGGAAAAGACAAGAGATAACTAAGAAACCAACAACAACAACTACTACTACTATGTCTCAGTACCAAACAAGCTGGATTCGGTGATATGAATCCTCATTTCTTTCTGTACGCTCAACTCATATCATCATCATTATCAAAATAAGGAAATTACACCCTTGAGCATGTTTTTCTGTCTCTGCATTTTCAAACATACCTGCTCTTCCGAACTTATTCCGACAATATCCATTGCCCTTCTTGTATCTAGGTATTCTTTGGAATCGTCAACCCCATCTAACTCATAGCAATTTGACTGATTTAGGTAGTGAAATGACCGAGGGTTATCCAACTTGTACCTTTGAATATCCTGAAAGTGGACAACAGAATCAGACTGGTAATAAATTCTAAGTCCACATTAACAGATCATTACCAAAATTTAAATTAAGATATAAAACAACGAAAGGCTGGGAGTAAAATACAGTTTGGTTTTGACAAGGATTAAATCCACTTCTTTCTTTCTTCAGTATTATCAGATAGTAGCATGATGTTTTTTTCATTTGCAGGGATATCTGTGCGTAGAAATTCTATTCCCGACAAAGAAAAAAGACGAAACCCTATGGTTTCAGAATGTGCATTCTTCTACAAAAGCAACTTATTGAATTAAATACCTTTGACGGTGCAGCACATAGCATGTAGAAACAGTGATAATTTCTCTCTGGATCAGAAACTTGGCAAACACGAGATCTTTCGAGTAAATATGTTCTGATAGCAGCTCCTGAAATCTTTCCTCTCTGGTCAAACTGGATCTCCACAAACTTACCAAAGCGACTGCAATCTCAGCGTAAGACATATTACAACCATGTAGTAATTTTCACGAGACGAATCATTGAAAGTTAGCTAATAACAGATATATCTGCCCAACCTTGAGTTATTATTTCTGACAGTTTTTGCATTACCAAATGCTTCCAAAACAGGATTAGACTGCAAAAATACACAAATATCAAAGTTGAATTTTTTTTTCCGGGGGGCAGCAAAAAACTGTGGTAAAAGATCTAAGACATGTTACCTCCAGGACTTGCTGCTCGACTGTTCTACCCTCAGCGACAGCTCTCCCTCCCATGTAAGCAAGATAGCGCATTAGTAGTTTTGTGCTTTCTGTTTTACCAGCCCCACTCTCTCCGCTAACCAGTATCGATTGACTTACTCCTTCTTTGATCATAAGTCTGCATCCATTGGGGGTAATCTCTTACTGAAAATTCAAAATCAAGGGCTCGATCAACAAACATGGGGCAGCACACACCTGTATGCTGCATCAGCAACAGCGAAAGGGTGAGGGCTAAGCTCTCCAAATGCCGCACCTTTATATTGGGACATCATATGGCTATCATATAAGTGAGGTAATCTTCTGAAAGGGTTGACAGCGATTAGTATATTCCCTGTATACGTCTGAAACAACAATTTACAAGGTTAGTTCAGTAAGCACTAACAACAACAACGCCTCAGTCCCAAACAAAGTTGGGGTCGGCGATATGAATCCTTACTACTTTCTTTAAGCTAAACTCATATCATCATCGGACAAAATAAAATAAGAGCAGTAGTGAAAATAAGTTTTATATAGATAATATTTAAAGCCTAATCCTAACTAGTAAGTACTAAGCATCACCTCTATGGATCTTTTTTTTTTCCATTGTGTCCTATCTTTAGCTAAGTCTGCATTAATTCAGTAAACACTAACATTCTCCAAATATTAAAAGGTAAATGAACATAATGAAATGAGACCAAAAAACTCACATATATTTCATTAATATCGTATCTAGTCTTTAGATTGTGCAGGACTCCTGGTTCGTGCAAATAAGCAAGCTTTGTCATATCATCAACACCACAAGATGGAGCTTCAACATCTTTAGGGTAGAGGTTAGAAGACTTGACAACCACCTGCGCAATAGTAGATTTTAACAAAAAGGAGCAACGAGATTCAAAAATTTGCTTAGTTGATAACTTTCTAAATAGTATGGTGGGAACCTAAGTTGCACGGACTCTTCATTTGTGGTGCCGCACCCGTGTCGAAATGACACCAGCACTAGCATGGGTGTGGGATACGTACCGGAACTAGTCAATCAACATTAGGTACTTTGACCACAAACTACTGAGAAATTATTGATAAGATATTGACATTTTTATTTCTCAAGACAAACTACTGTTGATTTCTAGATGGATACCTACAACTTGAGAATAAAATATTTGAGTAATTGCACTCTACAAGCTACATTTTCCACATAATGTCTCATTATTTAGGCATATTTTTATAGCTCTATTTTCAGATATAGCTGAATCCCTCCACCTGTATCCTTACTTGGATTCGTACCCCCGAATATTAAAATTTAGATCATGAATGATCTGACCTCTAGATCCGAACCTGTTTAGGATACCCGCACCGGAGTCCGAGACTTAGGTGGGAAAAATACAAGTAAGGTCTCATTTTGAGCATCACTTAAAATAAGAAATAAGTTATGATTTACTTCTTTAGAGAAATTCGATGCCGTAAGCGACGTACCGTTTTCCCAGAAGTACAAAGAACCTTGATGTTTGCACCATTGACTTCTAAAACTTCCCCATCTATCCAGGCCACAACAGGATCCTCCACCCAAACAAGTGATCCCACCCCTAAGCCAACTGAAGCAGCCTACAAATCCAACAATGCAATAATATTCTCCATTAAGTAATATGCAATGTTGTCCAGAAAAGATAATTTGTATTTCTTTATTCTGGCCTTAGCTATAAGCAAAATGGTCGGGAATTCAATTTAATGCTGTCAGATAACTTCTAATTGAGGCCTATCTGATATCAACAGCCCAAGCAATGAGAATAAAAGAAAGCCTTTTAAACTATAGAGACAACGCCGCTCACTAAACTTATGAAAGACATAAAGAATGCAGAAAGTGTCAACTAATTTAAAAAGAAATTAGCTTTAATGTGTATTTGAAAATATGGACTTTGTTAATCTCTTTATCCTGCCTCAGACTTTGTGACAATCTGTTCACGATTAAGAACCTGTGTGACAATCTGTTCATGATTAAGAACGGCGAACCACTAACAACTTGCAGCAAAATGCATGAGATTTTTCTGTGAAAAGTAGACTAGTTCACAACATAACTTTAACACAAACAAGAGCTAGAGAAGGTATTAGCTGAGAATAAAGCAAGAAACTCTCATCAGACACAATTTATATGACACTCTTTCCATTTTGCAACATCCCATAATGTTTGACACCATTCTGCATCGATAACGCTTTGAAGTGAGCGTAGTCAAAAGCGAAAAGCGTAAAAAAGAGACAAGCATTGTTGGAGCTTTAAGCGCAAAACGCAATTAAAGCACGGGCTTTAGCGAAGAAAAGCACCAATGAAGAAAAAAAATTAAAAAATAGAAATTTAATGCAAGAAATGTAACTATAAACAAAAATTAATTCTTTGTGCAAAAGAATGGGAAAATTATAACTAAACTATCGGCGAGTTGCCGTGCCCGTAAAGACGGAACCTATCGATGAATGTCCACATGCCTTAGCACCTTGAGACGCTTACACTAAAGCAGCAATTAAGCGAGGCAAAGCGCATAACCTGGGCTTCACCGAGCTTCAGGGCTTAAGCGAACTTTAAGCGAGCCTTTAACAACACTTTAACTCACAACTTTCAAGAATTCAATTCAACAAAATCTTCAAACCTTAAGCTTTGATAATGCTATTTTCTCTATCAAACTAAAGGACAGCCCGGTGCACAAGGCATCCCGCGTTCCCCAAGGGGTGTGACGTAGACAGCCTAACCTAATGCAAATATTAGTGACAGGCTTCCACGGCTCGAACCCATGACCTATAGGTCACACTAACACAACTTTACCGTTGCTCCAAGACCTTCTATTTTTTCTATCAAACTAACTTCACAAATCACAAGTAGTACTATTTTCTTTTACCATTAACATATATATACATATATAGAAGTCAAATTTAACATTTTAAGCTCTATGTCCAGAAGCTCAATGCCACTCAAAAAACCATCACATAGAACTGGATGGACAGAATAGTTGAAGTAAAACTCAAAGGAAACTGCCTTTAACATTAATAGACTTGTACTAATTACTGTTTTTCAAACCAAAGCTAGAATTTGGAAAAGTAACTTAGCAAAAGAACATATATTAACAAACCTTAATCAGTTAAGTTCAAAAAGCTTAGAGATAAAATACCATTACACAGTCCAAAATACAATGTGAAATACACTCAAAATGAAACTCAACAAGACAATATTTAAAGATATGAAAATCAAAAACAATGCTGTATATCAATAAACAAATAAAATAAAAAAGATGATAATTGAATACCATTTTCTAAATAATTCTTCAATCAGATAGATTGTTGAAGCAGCTTCTTGATCAGCTTCTGAATACTCAATGATAACATTAAAAAAAAATCAACCCAATACAGAACAAAATAAAAACAATTAATTTCCTTCAAAAATTCAACCGAATTTCTGTAAAATTTCAAACTGTGCTCGAACTTCAACTTTTGGTCTATTTCTTCAATTTTCCATAAATCAACAAAAAGAAAAAATTTTGAGCAAGTGAAATTGATTTTAATTGGGTTTTATTTCTCAAAAGAATTTGAAAAATTGGGAGAAGTTTAAAATTTAAAGGTATAAAAGCTTAAGGTTTGCTCTATTAAGAGCAAAAATACTGAGGCTTTACGTTGTTCTTTGTTTTTTTCCTAGTCTTTTGTTTTTCTTTGTTCTTTCTTGTTTGTTGGGGAGTTTTGGTCTAAGTTCATTGAAAATAATTTAATGGCCAATTTGTAATTAAAGTGTAGTAAATGAAGTCTCTCCTCCGTTTTAAAAAGAGATGAAAGACTTTTGAAATTTTTAATTTTGTACATGTAAAAAAAAATTGTGGTTACAAGATTTTTAAAATTTATTTGTATTAAATATTTCATTAAAAAAAATTTGATATTTTTAATTTTGTATACGTAAAATAATTTTGTGTAAAATTTATTGTATTAAACATGTCATTTAAAAATTTTCATTAAAATTAAAATAAAAAGTTTAAATTATATTATTTTTAAAAATTTAAAAATTATTATTCTTTTTAAACAGGAAAAAATTATCATAGAAATTAAAATTAATGGAGCATATGTTAATGAATAAAATACCAAGTCAATGGGGAAAAAATGGAATACCAAGTCTACTGGTTGATTTGCTATGTTACACCTAGTGGCTACACAAATTGTCAATTTTAAACATAAGTCTTCTTAAATAGGAGAACCCATCTTTGTATGTGTCTATCTCGTCTGTTTTATTTGTTTAATAATGTGTTTGGCTAAATTTCTAAAATAATTTTGAAAAGTATTTTTTTTTAAAAGTATTTTTTACGAGAAACAGTTTGTTTTTGGCATTCAATTTTTAACGTATGTGATCATCCAATTTTTCACGTGTCCATCAACTGTAAATTGTATTATGACAATTCATATAAATTGACTAGTTTTACGCTGGTTGTCGGCCTACGTTTATTTTTTGGGAGAGGGGGGGGGGGGTAGGGGGGATTGGGACCGATAATTTGAACAAGCTCACACAAAAACAATGAAAATTCATATAGCTGCCTTAACTTATTTGATATTAAATCTTGATTGTTGTCAGAGGCGGAGCCAAGATTTGAACCTTATGGGTTCAAGATTGTTTTACAAAAATAGCCGGCTAGATTTAATGCTTACTTTTTTTAATAGGTATACATGAATAATACACCTTCACATAAATTAGAATGAAGGGAATAGTACTTGCAAATTGTTTGTTTCTTTTTATTTTTTAGTTTCCATTCGGGCAGTCTTTTTACTCCTTTTCCTTTTCCGTGAATTATCTTAAAGGATGTAGAATCTTTTACAATTAATATTTTATCCATAGTTTTCATTTCAATGTCCTCTTTTTTGTCCCCTGTGGCTATCGTTAGTGTGTAAACAATAGCCTGTTAGAAATTTATTGTTTCTTCTAAAGACTTCCACTGTGGCCTACATATAAGGTAATAAATTATTTACTTTGTTTCCCAAAAGAAATAATATATCAAATAATATTTTGTAGTTATGCATATAAGGTAGCTTTTTTGATGGAAGAAACAATTTTTATTAGGAGTCTCTAAAGTAATCATAATTTATGAAGAAGTCCTTAGGGCTAAAGTATTTGCCTAAGAGTCCCTAACCTACCTATAAATACGCCTTAACTCCATCAGTCTGGCATTCTACGATAGGCATAGGCTAGAAGACTCCCTAGGTTTTCTGTCAAAGTTTTACAAGGTGAATCTACAACACTTGAACAACTATGGCTGAAGGTACGTTTCTTAATTAATTTTCGTTGCGTTGGCTCTGTGTTTGTATCCGAATTTCAACATGTGGTATCAGAGTCGTCCTTTAGTTGTGTTGTTCAGTGTCTAATTGTTGTTACGCTAATTAGAATTTTTGAAATAAATCATAGAATTTTATTGCAATTGGAAGTTTTAAGCATTGCTAATTATAATATTAGTGTTTAAACTACCTTACATATTCTGTGATTGAAGTTTATGGTCTCATCGAATTTGTTAATCAAGGCATTTTGATTTAATTTATCAATATGTCTATTTATTTGAAATTTTCACACAATTACATTCTTTGTGGCGTAAAATTCTTGTTAATATACTTGCTTGCTTGTATTGTTTATTTTATTTATTTTGAATGCCTTTGACCATTAAAATACTAGCAAAGGTTTAAAAGCATAAAGCCTACGGTTTGTATGATTGAATAGAAAACAATGTGACTAAGTCTGTTTGCTTTGCCACTATATAAAGAAGTTAGTTCAATTATAAGAATTAACCTTGGGTAATATGGCGTTAATACTATATCATGTATGCCCATTCAAAAGTTAATCATCATCTTGTTTAAGTTGATTAATTACGGTTAGTTATTTTGAGATGTCATTTGAGTTTTTTTTATGTGATATATTTAGGAGTGGCCACAGCATCTTGAGAACTTAATATAAAAGAAATTGAGTTATTTAATCACATAAAGTTTAGTAATTAAAAGTTATAATGGCATCTATTTAGTTCAATTATCTTATTAAAATGGTAACTCGACCCTATAGGGAGGTAACCATTTTGGTGAAATTAATTGGAATGAGAAAAACTTTTAAGTTAAAATTATCTTATGCCCACAGGTACAGATAAATTTTTTATGTTTTTGGTTTACTAGTCTAATAAAGTTAGTCTGCTTCAGCTCACTGAGGACATGACACTTGATAGGAGGGTGTGGAGGTCGAGGATTAAGGTAGAAGGTTAGTAGGTAGTTTATAGTGTTCACTGATAGGCTTAGTAGCATGCATGTCCCTTCATATTCTTAGATTTTTATTACGTTATGTGGTTTTGTTCGCCCCAGGCATTGTATTCCATGTTGCTATTATTTGATACTATTTGTCATTTATATGTCCCTTTTTTTTATCTTCCATCTTTCTTCCTTCCTTGCTTCCCTATTCTTCTTCTTGCCCTTCCTGAGCCGAGGCTATATTGGAAACAGTCTCTCTACCTGCATTAGGTAGAGGTAAGGTCTGCGTACAGACTACCCCCCTCCCCAGATCTTATATATTGGGATCAAACTGGATTTTTTGTTATTGTTGTTGTAGTCTAATAAAGTTAGTGAATTTTATGCATGGGTTGCAACCTCTGCCCACATGAAGGTCTAGAATTTACTAAGAATCTGTATTTTACTCGATTCACCTTTTGATGGATTGTACTTTATAGCTTATGTTTGTGTATCCTTGTTTTGCAGTCTTTACAGCTTTTCCTATCGCTATTTTTAATGAGAATGCTCGAATTCCAATGCTTTCTACTGACAACTATGCTGAATGAAAGGAGAAAGTCCTTCTCACTTTAGGGTGCTCGGATCTGAACCCTGCACTCCATGTGGAAGAACTATCTATTCCCACGGAATCAAGTACATCAGTGGATAAGGCTAATTATGAGCGGTGGGAGCGATCTAATCGCTTAAGTTTAATGCTCATAAAAGCCCACATAAGTCAAAGTATTAGGGATTCTATCCCTAATAGCGATAAGGTCAAAGCTTACATGAAGGCAATTGATGAACAATTTGTAAGCTCTGACAAGGCATTAGCCAGCACCCTTATGAAGAGACTCTCAAGTGTGACTTTTGACAGAAGTTGTACAGTGCGTGAGCACATTATGAAGATGAGAGATATTACTGCTAAACTCAAGTCCTTTGAGGTTGATGTGTCTGAACCATTTCTTGTGCATTTTATTCTCAACTCACTTCTTGCGAAATATGGTCAGTTCAAGATTTCTTACAACACACATAAGGATAAATGGTCAATCAATGAACTTTTGACCATGTGTGTTCAAGAAGAAGAGAAGTTGAAGCATGAGATACCTGAAAGTATTAATATGGTGATTCATGGTAAGAGAAAGGCAAAAGTGTTCCCGTGAAGAAGAAAAGCACCTTTGACAAAGATGCTTGCCTTTTCTGTAAAAAGAAGGGATGCTGGAAGAAAGATTGCCTGAAATACAATAAATGGCTTGAGAGAAAAAGGTAATTTTACCTTTGTATGTTATGAATCTAATTTTACTGAAGTTTCTGATAATACATAATGGATTGATTCTGGTGCTATAATTCACATTGCCAAAATCTTTCTAACTCATAGGAAGCCGATAGGAAGCTAATATGAAGTGAACAATACGTTTATTCTGGCAATAGGACGCGTT
This sequence comes from Nicotiana tabacum, assembly GCF_000715075.1. Taxonomy (NCBI): domain Eukaryota; kingdom Viridiplantae; phylum Streptophyta; class Magnoliopsida; order Solanales; family Solanaceae; genus Nicotiana; species Nicotiana tabacum. The sequence continues at coordinate 5,728,739 of NC_134082.1, read as the reverse complement.
CACGTGTGGAAGTCGTAGGGACTTATAGGCTCATTTTGAAGGATGGTTTTCACTTAGATTTAGAAAATACTTTTTATGTTCCACAATATTCTAGAAATTTAATTTCTCTTTCAAGACTATCGATTAGTAGATATGATTTAAATGTTCATTATCCTTCCGTGAAACTTTTGAAAGATAATAAAGTTATTGGTTTTGGAAATTTGAATGGAAATTTATATAAACTTGAGCTAGACCCCACATTTGAATGCAATATTTTAACTTTGCATTACAAAGAAATTGGCACTAAGCAATGTATTATCAATAAGAACTCATCAAGTCTTTGGCACAGGAGATTGAGACACATCTCTATTGATAGAGTCAAAAGATTGGTTAATGATGGAGTTCTAAAAGCTTTGTTTTTCTGACTTTGCGACTTGTGTGGACTACATAAAGGGTAAGCAGATCAACAAATCAACTAAATATACCAAAAGGAGTTCTCAATTGCTTGAGATCATACATACAGACATATGTGGATCTTTTCCTACCCCTTGCTTGAATGGTGAGAGATTATCTCATTTATTGATACATCTTAAGATATATATATATATATATATATATATATATATATATATATATATATATATATATATATATATATATATATATATTTCTGTTTAACAAATCAGGAACATTTGATGCATTTAAAGTTTACAAAACAGAAGTAGAGAAACAAGCTGGTGCTCATATCAAAATTGTAAGATCTGATAGGGGTGAAGAATATTATGGTAGGTACGATGATAAGGGACAAGTTAAGGATCCATTTGCTGAGTTCCTTGAAAGTGCAGGTATAATTGCTCAATATACCATGCTAGGAATATCACAACAAAATGGTTGTCAGAAAGAAGGAACGAAACATTAATGGACATGGTAAGAAGCATGATTAGCATATCAAGTTTACCTTTATCCTTATGGAGTGAAGCCTTAAAAACCGCTATGTATATTTTAAATAGGGTTCCATCCAAGGTTGTTCCCAAGATACCTTTTGAGTTATGAAAAGGATGGAAACCTAGTTTAAATCATTTACATTTTTAGGGATGTCCAACTGAAGTGACGGTTTATAACCCACAACTAAAGAAGTTGGATGAACGAACAATAAGTAGTTATTTTATTGGCTATGCGGTTAACTCTAAGGGGTTTAGGTTTTATTGTCCTTCTCATTCTCTTGAAATTGTTGAGGCTAGAAACGCTAAATTTCTTGAAGAGCATGAAGAGAGTGGGAGTGGTTTGACTCAAAGGGTAGAATTGGAGGAAATAAGGGAACCACCTGTGTTTCCTTAATTTATTAGTAACTTGAATGTTGCTCAAAAATATTCTCATGAATTATCTGAACAACAACAAGTTCAAGATCCACCACCACTTGAGGAGCCATATGAAGATCAACCCGTTTTATCTGAACCCACTGAAGAAGTGTCAGAACCAGTGGGAGTGAGAAAATCCTCAAGAGTTCGAAAACCAACAATTAACTATATTGTATATCTCCAAGAGTCTAATTATGATATAGGACTAAAAGATGATCCATGTTCGTTTTCACAAGCCATGAGTGGAGAAAACTCCACACTTTGGTATTATTCCATGAAAGAAGAGTTAGAATCTATGGCTAAAAACAAAGTCTGGGATCTCGTCGAATTACCAAAGGGATACTCTACCATAGGTTCCAAGTGGGTCTTTAAAACTAAAAGAGACTCATCTGGTAATACTAAACGATATAAAGCCAGCCTTTTAGCCAAGGGTTTTACTCAAAGGGAAGGTATTGATTACCATGAAACCTTCTCTCCAGTATCAAAGAAGGATTCATTGAGAATAATCATGGCATTACTAGCTCATTTTAATTTAGAGTTACATCAAATAGATGTGAAAACAACTTTCCTGAATGAAAATCTTGAAGAGGAGGTATATATGCGTCAAAGGATTTTGTGATAATGACAAAAGTCACCTTGTTTACAAGTTGAATAAATCCATTTATGGGCTAAAGCAGGCTTTCAAGCAAAATGTGATTTGGGATTGTTGCACGAGACTAAACAGTTCCTTATCCAGAATTTTGAGATGAATGATATGGGTGAAACATCTTATGTCATTGGCATAGAGATTCACAGAGACAGATCCCAAAGATTACTTGGACTGTCTCAAAAGGCCTACATTGAAAGAATTCTGGAAAGATTCGGGATGAAGAACTGTTCACCTATAGCAACACCCATAATTAAAGGTGAAAAATTCTCATTGAATCAATGTCCACAAAATGTATTGAAAAATGAGCAAATGAAAGACATTCCATATACTTCGCTTATTGGGAGCCTTATGTATGCACATGTCTGTACTAGACCTAATATTGCTTTTGTGGTAGGAATGCTTGGCAGATATCAAAGTAACCCTAGTCTTGACCATTGGAAAGCGGGTAAAAGTGTTTTGAGATATTTGCGAGGAACCAAGGATTTTAAGCTCACATACAAATACTCTGACTTATTGGAGGTGATTGGATATTCAGACTCTGATTCGGGTGGATGCAAAGACACTGGTAAATCCACTTCAGGATACATTTTCCTTCTTGCTGGTGGTGCTATGTCTTGGAGAAGTGTCAAGCAGACCATTGTTGCAACATCCACAATGGAATCTTGTCATGACTTGGATTTGCCACCGTCGGGGTCATGATGTCGCCTAACTTTTGAATGCTAGGCAAGCCAACAAATACGGTTTTAACACATTAATCTTTAACCAAAACAGTAATAAATAATAATTAAAGCTAAACAGATATGAAGTGCGAAAATTTTATAACAGTTCAAAACTCTAAAACATGACTATCCCAATGATCTGGTGTCATAATCCACGAACTTCTAAGAATTTCTACAAATACTGGTTTAAAGGAAAATACATCTGTTTTTGGGAATGAAAGAAAACAGGAACTAAGATAGAGGGAAGGGGACTCCAGGATTTGCAAAAGCCGGCAGATCTACTTGGGTCTCCTGTGGACTGAAGGCAACAACCCCAAACTCTGATCAGTATGGTCCAGTACCGGGATCTGCACAGAAAGTGCAGAGTGAAGTATCAGTACAACCGACCCCATGTACTGGTAAGTGCCGAGCCTAACCTCGGAAAAGTAGTGACGAGGCTAGGACACGACAAACAACATAAACCTGTACAGTTAAGCAATATACTAATAGAATAACAAATAATAAAAGCTAAGCAAAAATGAACGGGAAGGGGCAACATGCTATAGGGGTTCCAACATACAGAATCATAACAGTAAAGGAATCTAAACAGTTACTACACTTGAACTGATGAAAACAAATAAACACAACAAATAGAAAATGCACGGCATCACCCTTCGTGCTTTTACTCTCAAACATCACCATGCAATCAATAATAGAAACTTGCACGGCATCTCCCTTCGTGCTTTATCAATCTTCCTCACCATATGAATAATAGAAATGTGCACGACACCACCCTTCGTTCTTTATCACTCTTCCTCACCATATGAATAATATAAATGTGCACGGAGTCACCCTTTGTGTTTTATCACTCTTCCTTACCATATGAATAATAGAAATGTGCACGGTATCACCCTTCGTGCTTTATCACTCTTCCTCACCATAAGAAATAACATAAACAATAACAACCCGACAAGAGCATCACAATCAATTTCACAATAGAAATCTCAACTTGGGACAATACTCAACCAATATCCAAAGCCAGAAAAAACATAATAAGACTTGTTTAACATGAGTAATAGCTAGTTTAAGCAAGAACAATACATACAAAGAAACACAACAGTCACAAGTATAAGACTCACTCGCATGCTATGACCCGGCAACAACGTATAAATACTCGTCACCAAACCTATACGCCGTTCTTAACAACTAAACAAGTGGCAAATAAGGCAACAACACCTAATCCCTCAAGCCAAGGTTAGCCACAATACTTACCTCGATTCCACAGCCAAACTCAAGGCTCAAATACCGCTTTTTCCTTAGTTTCCACTTCCAATCCACTCGTATCTATGCATAATTAACTTATTAACATCAATTAACGCTAAAGAAATCAATTCTAATGCATGATTATAGATTTTCCAACATTTTCCCCAAAAAGTCAAAAATTGACCTCGAGCCCGCTTGGTCAAAACTCGAAGTTCGGACCAAAACCCGATTACCCATTCACCCCCCGAGCCCGAATATGCTATTGGTTTTAGAATCTGACCTCAATTTGAGGTCTAAATCCCTAAATTTTGAAATTCCTAAATTCTACCCAAAAACACCCAATTTCCCCATGAAAATCCCTAAATTTGTGATGAAATCATGTAAATGAATTGAAAATCCTGTCCAAAACTCTTTTGAATAGTTGCAAGTATCGCATTTGCGATCACAGGTTTGCAAATGCGAACTCGCAAATGCGACCAATACTTCGCAAATGCGAAGCTTGGCCTGGCTTGCTATCTTCGCAAAAGCGAACAATTGTTCGCAAATGCGGCCACTGTTCAAGTCGCAATTGCGATGATGAACTTCGCAAATACGAAGGTCCCCTCCCAGCCTAATGATCGCAAATGCGAATGGTCTTCACAGATGGATGCTCACATTTGCGAGCCAGACTTTGCAGATGCAAAGTCTGCAGACCTGCAACATACCAGAAAATTTCCTTAAGTCCAAAATACTTTGTGGCCTATCCAAAACTCACCTGAGCCCTCGGGGCTCCAAACTAAACATGCACACAAGTCAAAAAACATCATATTGACTTGCTCCTATGATCAAATCACCAAAATAACATCATAAACAACAAATTTAACACCAAAACTCGTGAAATCCTTAAGAACACTTGAAATTTCTATTTTCACAACCGGACGTCCGAATCATGTCAAATCGGTCCCATTTCTCACCAAATTTCACAGACATGACTTAAATACCATATTAAACCTGTACGAGACTCCGGAACCAAAATACGGGCCGGATACCAACAAGATCAAGCATTATTCAATTTCTAAAAACCATTATATTCTCAGTTAACAATTTTCTTCAAAAAAATTTATTTCTCAAGCTAGGGACCTCGAAATTCGATTCCGGGCATATGCCCAGGTCCTAGATTTTACTACGGACCCTCTGGGAACGTCGGAACATGGGCCCGGGTCCGTTTACCCTAAATACTGACCGAAGTTAATAAAATCATCTTTTTAAGCCAAAAATCATCATTTCTTAAAAAACATTCCACATAAGGGCTTTCCGGATACACATCCAGACTAGCATGCAAATCGAGGAGAGATAAAATGAGGTTTTCAAGGCCTCAGAACACAAAAGCAGATTCTAAAACGAAAGATGACCCTTTTGGGTCATCACACTCCACCTCTAAAACAACTGTTCGTCCTCGAACGAACATAGAAAAATACCTGAGTCGGTGAAAAGATGGGGATATCGGCTCCGCATATCAGACTCTAACTCCGAGGTAGCTGCCTCCATAGGCTGACCTCTCCACTGCACACGAACCAAAGGGTAAGTCTTTGATCTCAACTAACGAACATGCCGGTCTAAAATAGCTATCGGATCCTCCTCGTAGGTCAAATCCTGGTCCAACTGGATAGTGATGAAGTCTAACACGTGGGATGAATCGCCATGATACTTCCGAAGCATGGACACATGGAACACTAGATGTACTGTTGATAAACCTGGCGGCAACGCAAGTTTGTAAGCCACCTCCCCCATTCGATCAAGGATCTCAAAAGGACCGATGAATCTGGGGCTTATCTTGCCCTTCTTCCCAATCTCATCATGCCCTTCATGGGCGACACTCGAAGCAACACTCGCTCTCTAACCATGAATGCCATATCACAACCTTACAGTCGGCATAACGTTTTTGCATGGACTAAGATGTATTAGTCTATCCTGAATGATCTTAACCTTATCCAAGGCATCTTGTGCTAAATCTATACCCAACAACCGAGCCTTCCCCGGCTCAAACCATCCAACTGGCGATCGACATCGTCTACCATATAATGCTTCATATGAGGCTATCTGGATGCTTGGCTGGTAGCTGTTGTTGTAGGCAAACTCTGCTAACGGCAAGAACTGATCCCAAGAACCTCCAAAGTCAATAACACAGGAGCAGATCATAGTACGCTCCGCGTACCCAAAATCTAAATAGTACGCTCGGACTGTTTGTCTGTTTGAGGATGAAATGTTATGTTCAACTCTACCCGCGTACCCAACTCATGTTGTACTGCCCTCTAGAAATGCGAGGTAAACTATGTACCTCGATCAAAAATGATAGACACGGGCACACCATGTAGACGAACGACCTCCCGGATATATATCTTTGCCAACCGCTTTGAAGAATAGGAAACTACCACAGGAATGAAATGCGCTGACTTAGTCAGCCTATCCACAATAAGCCACACTGCAACGAACTTCTTCTGAGTCTGTGGGAGTCCATCAACGAAGTCCATAGTGATACTCTCCCACTTCCACTCAGGAATCTCAATCTTCTAAAGCAAACCACCAGGTCTCTGATGTTCGTATTTTACCTGCTGACAATTCAAACACTGAGCTACATATGCAACAATATCCTTCTTCATCCTCCTCCTTCAATAATGCTTCCACAAATCCTGATACATCTTAGTGGCACCCGGATAAATAGAATACCGGGAACTATGGGCCTCCTCTAGAATCAACTCACGATGTCCATCCACATTAGGCATACAAACACGACCCTGCATCCTCTAAACTCCATCATCTCCAACTATAACCTGGTTGGCACCACCGTGCTGCACTGTGTCCCTAAGGACAAGCAAATAAGGGTCATCATACTGCCGATCTCTAATACACTCAAATAATGAAGACCGAGTGACTGTGCAAGCTAGATAATGACTGGGCTCAAAGACATCCAACCTCATGAACTGATTGGCTAAAGCCTGAACATCCAAAGTAAGCGGTCTCTTACCAACCAAAATATACGCAAGGATGCCCATATTGGCCAACTTCCTACTCAAAACGCCGGCCACCACATTGTCCTTCCCAGGATGATACAAAATGGTGATATCATAGTCTTTCAATAGCTCCAACCACTTTCTCTACCTCAAATTGAGCTCCTTCTACTTGAACAAATACTGTAAACTCTTATGATCCATGAACACCTCACACGACACACCATATAAATAATGCCTCCAAATTTTCAGCGCGTGAACAATGGCTGCTAGTTCCAAATTATTAACTGAATAATTCTTCTCGTGAATCTTCAACTACTGCGAAGCATATGCAATAACCTTGCCATTCCGCATCAATACCGCACCAAGTCCAATACGAGATGCATCATAATATACTGTATATGGCCCTGAACCTATGGGCAATACTAACACCGACACCGAAGTTAAAGCTGTCTTGAGCTTCTGAAAGCTCGTCTCACACTCGTCCGACCACCTGAACGGGGCACCCCTTCTGGGTCAACCTGGTCATCGGGGCTGCTATAGATGAGAATCCCCCACAACCCGACGTTAATAACCTGCCAAACCCAAGAAACTCTAGATCTCTATAGCTGATGTGGGTCTAGGCCATTCCTTAACTGCCTCAATCTTCTTAGGATCCACCTGAATACCCCCTGCTGATACAACATTTCCCAAGAATGCCACTGAACTCAACCAAAACTCACATTTCGAAAACTTAGCATATAACTGGCTATCTCTCAGAGTCTGAAAAACAATCCGAAGATGTTGCTCGTGATCCTCTCAGCTACATGAGTAGATCAAGATATCATCAATAAACACAATCACAAAGAAATCTAGATAGGGATTGAATACCCAATTCATCAAATCCATAAATGTTGTTGGGGCATTTGTCAACCCAAATGACATACTAAAAACTCATAATGCTCTTATTGAGTGCGAAAAACTGTCTTAGGGACATCGGATGCCCTAATCCTCAAATGATGGTAGCCAGACCTCACATCAATCTTCAAAAACACCCTGGCACCTTAAAGCTGATCAAATAAATCATCAATCATCAGCAATGGACACTTGTTCTTGATGGTGACCTTGTTCAACTGCCGATAATCTATACACATCCTCATCGATCCATCCTTCTTTTTAACAAACAACACCGGCGCACCCAGGGCGAGATACTAGGTCTGATAAAGCCCTTTTCAAGCAAGTCTTGCAATTGTTCTTTCACTTCTTTCAACTCTGGCAGGGCCATACGATATGGCAGAATAGAAATGGGTTGAATGCCCGAAGCCAAATCAATGCAAAAGTTAATATCTCTATCGGATAGCATCCTTGACAGGTCTGCAGAAAATACCTCTGGAAACCGAACAACTGGCACAAAATCCATAGAAGGAATCTCAGCACTAGAATCACGAATATAAGCCAAATAAGCCAAACGCCCCTTCTCGACCATACGCCGAGCCTTCATATACGAGATAACCCTACTGGTAGAATAACTAGGAGTCCCTCTCCACTCCAATCGAGGCAACCCCGACAAAGCTAAGGTCACGGTCTTGGCGTGACAATCCAATATAGCATGATAAGGGGACAGCAAATCCATCCCCAAAATTAAATCGAAATCCACTGTATCAAGATGTAGGAGATTTACACTAGTCTCAAGACCCCCAATAACAACCACACACAAATGATAGACATGATCTACAACAATAGAATTAGCCAACGGTGTGGACACATATACAGGAGCACTCAAATAATTACGAGGCACAACCGAATATGAAGAAAAATAAGATGACACATAGGAGTATGTAGACCTTGGATCAAATAGAACTGAAACATCTCTACTACAAACCAGAACAGTACCTGTGATAATTGCATCGGAGGACTCAGTCTCAGGCCTGGATAGGAAAGCATAACATCTGGGTTGGGCCTCACCACTCTGAACTACCTCCCTAGGACGACCTCCTGTTGGCTGGCCTCCACCCCTAGCGGCCTGACCTCTACCTCTAACACCTCGACCTCTACCTCTAGCTGTCTGACCCCTACCTCTAGTTGGATGAGTGAGTGGTGGAACACTCGATGTCGAAACCATGGCACGAGAACCCTAATGCTGAGAACTGCTCGAGGCCAAAATCCAGCAATGTGCCTCGGATCGCCACAAGTGACTACTGACCCTGAAACTGACCCTGATAGCCGGAGTAACCACCCTGAAAACTATGGAGCGGAGGTGCAGTGATATGAGCTGATGGTGCACTGTAGGGTAGTTGATCAGAATACTGCATATGATGGTTGTGTCCACCTAGAGCATCGTGAGAAATCTGAAGTGCTGAATGAAACAGCCTAGGAGGATGGCCTCTACCAAAAGAATCCCTGCCTCCAGATGAGGCACCACTGAACCTGCCAGAATGATGAGGTCTCTTGTCAGACCCCTGACTAATCCCCTGAGCTAAAACCATCTCAACTCGCCTGGTCACATTGGCCGTATCCTGAAAAGAAATCTCGTTCCCTGGCTCCTTAGCCATCTGCAATCTGATATGCTGAGTGAGTCCCTCAATAAACCTCATCACCCTCTCTCTCTCTCGGTGGGGAGTATAAGAAGAGCATGACGAGCCAAATCAATAAACCTAGTCTCGTACTGGGTGACAGTCATAGAACCGTACAGAAGATGCTCAAATCGTGTGCGCTACTCCACTCTCTGAATGACGGGAAGGAACTTCTCGAGAAATAGCTGAGAGAACTGGTCCCAAGTGAGAGCTAGTGACCCAGCTGGTCTGGCCAAATAATAATCTCTCTACCATTTCTTGGCGGAACCTGATAGACGAAAAGCAGCAAAGTCGACCCCATTGGTCTCCACTATCCTCATGTTCTGTAGAACCTCGTGACAACTGTCCAAATAATCCTGGGGATCCTCTAAAGATATACCGCCATAGGTAATAGTGAAAAGCTTGGTGAACCTGTCCAATCTCTACAAAGCATCAGAAGACATAGCATCGGTCTATGTTACAATAACCCGCGGAACTACCCTAACTAGCTGAGCATCTAGAGTCTAAAACTGGGGAGCTATCTGCTCCAGAGTGTAAGTAGCGGGAGTCTGTGCTCCTCCCCCAGGCCGAGAGACGACTGGTGCTACTTGAAGTATGCCTGACTGAGTAACACTCTCCATAAGACCCACTCGATGGACCAGAGCATCCTAGAGTACCGAGGTAGCGATGAACCCCTCTAAAACCTAAGTTGGGATCACTAGAACGGTCAGGGCCGGAACCTCATCCTCAAACTCTACCTGAGGCTTCGCCGCTGGTGCTGCTGCTCGAGCTTTGGGCTGAGCCCTGCCCCTGCCTCGGCCTCTAGCCCGGCCTCGTCCTCGTCCTCGTCCTTTGTCCCGCGTAGGAGCTATCACTGGGGCTCTGGTTGCTGATCAGTTGATGAAACGGTACGTCTTCTCGCCATCTGCGAAAGAATAAAGTAGATGTCCAATTAGCATTGAAAAATCAAATCGCACGATAGAGAAGAATAGATGTGAAGTTTTTCCTAAACTCTGTAGCCTCTAGGGGATAAGCACAGACGTCTCCATACCAATCCCTCAAACTCTACCTAGCTTGTTCGTGAATTGTGAGACCTAGGCAACCTAGTCCTCTAATATCAACTTATCACGACTCGGATTTCCCACTGCTGGGGTCATGATGGCGCCTAATTTTTGAATGCTAGGCAAGCGAACAGATACAATTTTAACACATTAATCTTTACCCAAAACAGTAATAAATAATAATTAAAGCTAAACAGATATGAAGTGCAAAAATTTTATAACAGTTCAAAACTCTAAAACATGACTACCCCAATGATCGTGTCACAATCTACGAACGTCTAAGATTTTCTACAAATACTGGTTTAAACAAAAATACATTTGTTTTTTTTTTGAATGAAAGAAAACAGGAACTAAGATAGAGGGAAGGGGACTCCAGGGTCTGCGAACGCCGGCGGATCTACCTTGGCTCTCCTGTAGAATGAAGGCAGCAACCCCAAACTCTGATCAGTATGGTCCAGTACCGGGATCTGCCCAGAAATTGTAGAGTGCAGTATCAGTACAATCGACCCCATGTACTGGTAAGTGCCGAGCCTAACCTCGACAAAATAGTGACAAGGCTAGGACACGACAAACAACATAAACTTGTGCAGTTAAACAATATACTAACAGAATAACAACTAATAAAAGCTAAGCAGAAATGAACGGGAAGGGGCGACATGCTATGGGGTTTTCAACATACAGAATCACAGCAGTAAAGGAATCTAAATAGTTAGTACACTTGAACCGATAACAACAAATAAATACAACAAACAGAAAATGCACGGCATCGCCCTTCGTGCTTTTACTCTCAAACCTCATCATGCAATCAATAATAGAAACGTGCATGGTATCTCCGTTCGTGCTTTATCACTCTTCCTCACCATATGAATAATAAAAATGTGCACGGCATCACCCTTCATGCTTTATCACTCTTCCTCACCATATGAATAAAATAAATGTGCACGACATCACCCTTCATGTTTTATCACTCTTCCTCACCATATGAATAATATAAATATGCACGGTATCACCCTTCGTGCTTTATCACTCTTCCTCACCATAAAAAATAATAGAAACAATAACAACTCGGTATGGGCATCACAATCAATTTCACAACAGAAATCTCAACTTGGGCCAATACTCAACCAATATCCAAAACCAGGAAAAACATAATAAGACTTGTTTAACATGAGTAATAACTAGTTTAAGCAGGAACAATACGTATAACGAAACACAACGGTCATAAGTATAAGACTCGCTCGCATGCTATGACCCGACAACAACGTATAGATACTCGTCACCACACCTATATGTCGTTCTTAACAACTAAACAAGTAGCAAAAAAGGCAACAATAACTAATCCCTCAAGCCAAGGTTAGGCACAACACTTACCTCGATTCCACGGCTAAACTCAAGCCTCAAATACCGCTTTTTACTTAGTTTCCACTTCCAATCCGCTCGTCTCTATGCATAATTAACTTATTAACATCAATTAACGCCAAAGAAACCAATTCTGATGCATGATTATAGATTTTCCAACATTTTCCCCAAAAAGTCAAAAATCGACCCCGGGCCCGCTTGATCAAAACTCGAAGTTCGGACCAAAACTCGATTACTCATTCACCCCCGAGCCCGGATATGCAATTGGTTTTGAAATCCGACCTTAATTTGAGGTCAAAATTCCTAAATTCTACCCAAAAACACCCAACATCCCCATGAAAATCCCTAGATTTTATGATAAAATCTTGTGAAAAGAAGAAATAGATTGAAAGAAATGAGTTAAAAATCGTTTATCTATAATTTGGGGAAGAACTACTCTTTAGAAAATCGCCTCTTGAAGCTTAGGGTTTGAAACTTTGAGAAATGAATTGAAAATCATGTCCAAAGCTCTTTTGATCAGTTGCAGGTTTCGCATTTGCAATCACAGGTTTCCAAACGCAAACTCGCAAATGCGGCCAATACTTCACAAATGCGAAGCTTGGCCTGGCCTGCTGTCTTCGCAAATGCGAAAAATTGTTTGCAAATGCGGCCACTGTTCAAGTTGCAATTGCGACAAAGAACTTCGTAAATGCGAAGGTCCCCTCCCAGCCTAGTGATCGCAAATGCGAAGGGTCTTTGCAAATGCGATGCTCGCATTTGTGAGCCAGATTTCACAAATGCGAAGTCTACAGACCTGTAACTTACCAGAAAAATTCCTTAAATCCAAAACATTTTGTGGCCTATCCAAAACTCACCCGAGCCCTCGGGGCTCCAAACCAAACATGCACACAAGTCTAAAAACATCACACGGACTTGCTCGTGCGATCAAATCACCAAAATAACATCTTAAACAATAAATTTAACACCAAAACTCATGAAATACTTAAGAAAACTTGAAATTTCTATTTTCACAATTGGACGTCTGAATCACGTCAAATCGGTCCCATTTCTCACCAAATTTCATAGACATGACTTAAAATATCATATTAGACTTGAACCGGGCTCCGGAACCAAAATAAGGGCCCAATACCAACGAGATCAAGCATTATTCAATTTCTAAAAATATTATATTCTCAGTTAACAATTTTCTTCAAAAATTTATTTCTCGGGTTAGGGACCTTGAAATTCGATTTTGGGCATACGCCCAGGTTCCATATTTTACTACGGACCCTCCAAGATGGTCGGAATATGGGTCCGGGTGCGTTTACCCAAAATGTTGACCGAAGTCAACTAAAATCATCTTTTTAAGTTAAAAATCATCATTTCCTAAAAAAATATTTTTCATATAAAGGCTTTCCGAATACACGCCTGGACTGCGCACACAAATTGAGAAGAGATAAAATCAGGTTTTCAAGGCCTCAGAACACGAAAGCGGATTCTAAAACGAAAGATGACCCTTTTGGGTCATCACACTCCACCTCTAATATAGCATGGTATGAAGCTACATCATAGGCGTTATGGTTGAAGAACTTTATTTCCGGCCTTAGGATTGTTGATTACTGTAAGCACGTGATTTTTGCCCTATGAAAGATTCACTCCCAAAAATTCAAAATAAAATGATTTTTCCTTGTGTGCAATTTTGAGAATTTTTGTGGCATTTTTAGGATAATTATTCGTATCTGTCCATGCATGTTTGTTGGTTAAATTAATAAAAAATACAAAAAATATGTCATATTTGCATTTAGGATTTAATTCTACAATTAGGAATAATTAAGTTTGTTTTACAAGAATGAAAATTACAAAAATATGCATCGTTTGCATTTTTAGCATTCAATGTCAAATTGTGCAATTTTGTTTTAATTGGTGTTTAATTATGTATGATAAATGTGGCTAGGAATTAGTTAGTATTTTTGATAAGTTAATTTAGTTTATAACTTAATTTAGAATTTTAATTAAGAAAAAGTAAAAGAAAAGAAAGCAAAAATAAGGAAATCGGAATTGGGCCACCCTAGGTGGACCCAAATCTAGGCCCAAAACAACCCCCATATCCGGTCCATTTGGTCAAGCTTCGAGACGCCTCAAACGGCGTCGTTTTGGTTCCTTTTAATCGGAGCCGTTGGATTAAATCAATCCAATGGACATGATTTCATCTCCCTATCCATTGACTTGACCCGACCCATCCTCGTCTGAGCCCGACCCAATCCCCACTCAATCAAAACGGCACTGTTCCCTTTAAGTGAAGGGATCATAGCCACCAATTTCACCTGATCCAACGGCCAGGATCCATTTTTCCCCTTCGTATATAAGGCCTCACCCCTTTACCCACGCCCCAAACCAAACCCCCCTCGCCTACTGTGCACCATCGTCCCAGAGACGAACCCAAACCCCCCGTTCCAAACCCTAGCCGCCACCATGCACTCTCACCGTAAACCTGGCAACTACGATGCCGGTGACCACCAAAATAACACCCTTGATACATCCAACCACCCTGAACTCGAATCCGTTAGCCTTTTGCCTCGAATCATTCCCCATCGTCTCGAATCTTCGTTTGAAGGTTCGAGCAAAACCCCGATCTACACCAACCCACCCCAGATTCACACGGGCCACTACCCTGCCCTCACTCGTGACCAAACCAAGTTTGGTTTGGTCCAAATCTACCCACAAATCCTCAAGCCCCAAATCAGACCGTATAAACCCTAGAACACAAGAACTTTGGGAACCCGACCAGTTTAAACGGAGGGTTGGGGTCTAATAGACCTTAATCGAAGTGTTCTCGGTTGAGAACACCTCGATTAAAGTCCGTTCGACCTCAAATGGTCAAATCCAGTTAGACTTGGGTCGTTTGTTGTTGAGCTTCCAAAGTAAGTTTTCCTTTTCTTTTCTGTTTTTGTTTGAATGATGTTTGTGTTTGTTAACATGATTAGTAGTTTGTTGATGTTTCTGATATTTTCTTTCAATTTTTCTCCATCTTCGTAAGACCTTTTTATTTGGTCGACTATTCTTCTGTCCATTGTTAAATGCGTGTAGTAGGATACATATTCGATTTGATTAATATCGTCGAATGGATAATTCATATAGATTCCCTGTTTCGTGCAAAGTTGCTGAAGTCAGTTGATGCCCTGTTCATTTTGTTTGTTTATCGACTGATTGTTCTATGTTATAACTAGTATAGTCGATTGGATAAACGTCGTTGATGAGTTTTATAGGTTTGAATGTTCTGATAAGCCTCACATCGAACCACTGTAATTTAGTTGAGTGCTTGAATTTATTTGTGAATGGTTTGTAGCTGCAGT
Source organism: Nicotiana tabacum (assembly GCF_000715075.1). Lineage (NCBI taxonomy): Eukaryota > Viridiplantae > Streptophyta > Magnoliopsida > Solanales > Solanaceae > Nicotiana > Nicotiana tabacum. Next base: position 5,713,522 of record NC_134082.1, on the reverse strand, counting down.
GCAATTAGGAAAATAACTAGAACTCAGTCTGGGGCAATGTTTGAGTCTGAACTTCCATAAGTTCAAATTTCAGTGTGTTGCAGCTTAGGGTAAGACAGTAATACACAGGGGCTAAAGGGGTAGTTTGGGCTTTGAAAGGATCAGAAATGGTTAGTTTAAGTCGGTCTGACAGTAGGGTATTAAAATACTATCAAAACTAACATATTATTTGAGGATAGTGGGGAACAAGATTAAATGGCATGGGGGAGGTTGATTAAAATAAGTTAAACACCCATAACTTTGATTAAAAAAGAGAAAAGCATGCGGTATGGGGAGTCTGTCAGGAATATCATGGGCATTTTGATTAGTTTAAGGGGGTATGGGCAGAGGGGAAAGGCAGTCTGGGGGCTTGCCATTTCTGGCTTATAAATAGGCTGATTTAGAGTTAAGAAGGGGCTGGACAGTTTTAAGTTTGGATAGAGAAAAGAAAAGCAAAAACAAGGCTGGTCTTTCAACCTTTAGAGGACAGTCTGTTTTCAGAGTAATAGAGAGATAAAAGTGTGCTGGATTTTGAACATAACAATCAGAGGCTACTGCTTTTGCATCTCTTTCCTTCTCTGCCTTGCCTGTATTTGTTTTGGGGTACTGTTGGGCTGCAAACTGGGTTTTCTGTTGGTTTTAAAAAATCTGAATGGTGGGTTGTGTTGCTGCGGATTGCTATTTTCTTGTTGTTGCTGTTGCTGTGTATGCTACTGCTGCACTGATCATTCCTCTTCTTCTTTTGCTTTCCTATACCAGGTACACAACTGATACACTGGTCAATGTAGGCTAAAATTTGAAACATGAATGCAAAAAATGAGGAGCTGATGTTTTTTTTTCGAATCTATTTCAGTCTGTATATTGAACATTAAAGTTATATGTATAATAGTTCATATCTTCTATTAGGATAATGAGGGTAGTCATCAGGTATAACTAGACATCACGTATGGAAACTTAGTATCACCTTATGTATGTATGCTGGTAGATAGAAAAGAAGTGATAGTGTAGTAAGCAATATCTGGAATTTTAGCTGTGTTTGTGATTAGCATATCTTCTAACGCATGTTAAGTGTTAAACTGTCCATTGCTAGTTAATCTCACTCCATTTAGTAGGCTGCCCCGCTAGAGCTTGCAACAATACCATTAGAATAAAATAACACCAGTTTCCATTTCAGCCTTATAAATGTTGGGCCTGAGTCGAATGAACTAAAAGGCCCTTATCGGAAAAGGAATGGCCCAGGTCCAGTCCATACAGTGTGTGCTGGGCCTGGGCCCGCAATATCTAAACGACTGCCCATATACGCGTTCATGTTTCGGATTTTGAAAATCATATTCGGAACCTGACTATAACTAACTTGTAAGCAAGTTGGCCCGTTCTTCTTCTTTCATTATTAGAGACAAACTCAATAGAAAACATAGCCACTATAGGACGACCTTTTAAATAAAAATGAGACGAGCCTCGCCAAATAAAACACACAGATTGTGGGGCCCTCACAAAAACGTATGTGTTGATTACTTAGAACTCGGGATAGGCCATTTAGCTAACTCCACGGCTTTACCAAAAATAATAATATGCTAATCGCTTTAGGCGTGCATTTTAATAAATCTTTTTTTCTTAAACTCGGGTGCACATTTATGTGACCCAAATCCAAATCTCAACGGAGTCGAAATGTGTCTCTAATCACGGGTAGATTGATTGTGACGTGGTCCGAGATGCTTGTCCATGACATTGCGAATTCCTTTTAAAAAATAAGAATGAGATGAGCCTCGCCGAATAAGAATATAAAATTGCGGGGCCCTCCGTAAATATTTGCTTTGAAATTGCTTAGACTTCGGGATGGACCGTTTAGTAAAATTTTACGGCCCTACCCAAAGAAAATGATATGCTAGTCGCTTTAGGGGCGCCTTTAATAATTTAATTTTCTTAAAACTCGGGTGCATATTTATGTGACCCAAATCCAAATCTCAACAGATTCGAAATATGCCAACAACCACGGGTGCATTGATGTGACATGGTTGGAGATGTATCTCCATGATGTTGCAATTCTTGATAAAAAAAATATCATAATAACATAAGCGGTTAAAAGTTAAAACTTTCACATGAGCTCATAATTGTATAAAATCAGATAAACAAGCCGAATATGACAGTTGAGCGACCGTACTAGAACCACGGAACTCAGGAATGCCTAATACCTTCTCCCGGGTTAACAGAATTCCTTATCCGGATTTCTGGTTCGCGGACTGTTAAACAGAGTCATTCTTTTCCTTGATTCGGGATTAAATTGGTGACTTGGGACACCCTAAATATCCCAAGTGGCGACTCTGAAATAAACAAACAAATCCCGTTTCGATTGTCCTTTAATTGGAAAAACTCCTTCACCCCTCGCGGGGCGGAAAGAGGAGGTGTGACAGCTCTGGCGACTCTACTGGGGACAAATCCAGAACCACCGGTTCAGGGTTAGAAATTCGAGCTTAGAATAATTGTTATTTTTGGCTTTGTTTATTATCTGATATTATCATGATATATGTGCTTCGTATGCCGATGATATGTGTTACCGCTTTGATATTAGTTGACTGTATATATAAACTGTGTCGAACCCTTCTCTTCTTACCTTCGGGGATGCTGCTCACTGGTTTGAGACACCCTATTCTGTTAGTGTCATACCCAAGTAGAAAGAGGCTCGGATAAGTTACAAAGCCAGACGATCCCGCGGGTCCCTGGTACATAGCCCCCTCCTCGACTCGAGTTGTCCGCTCGGGTAAGCCAGGTCTAGAACAAAACCCAGTTTTGAAACTTAGTAAAACATGACTTCATGCCGGATCCTTAGTAGGAAACGTTTATTTGCATCACGTTGCATTTGACTTAGGGGGCTCAACACAGGGGTTGGGCCCGTCTAGGAAAAGCAACCTTGAACAAAAAGACCATCATGCTGCATCTTATTTGTTGGCGCATTTAATTTGCTTCGAACTTGCATGTTGACCGGTGGGTGAAAAGGGGAATTTTGAAAAAAATTGAGAGCTGCTCATTTAAGAAAAAACCAATGTCCAAATAATGTGAGAACTCTGCCAAAATTTTGATTTTTGAAGAAAGAAAATTGGATTCGTGATTTAATTAATTTTTCTTACCCGAACTACGTCGGTTTGATTCTCACCGGATGTGAGATACGTAGGCAACCCTTATCGGGTCCAACTTCCTATTTTTGCAAAAAAAGAAAACGATCATGAAAAATGACAAAATATTGCTACTTTCATAAAAGAGTCAGGTGATGCCATTTTTAGCGAAAATAGCCGAATGTTCTCAAAAGGGACGCCGGAAGGCTGTCTTTGCACAAACAGCCACCTTTGGCCATTTTTCTTACCTTTTGGCCGGTTAAATCCCCACAACCTTAAAATCTTCATCCCTGAAGAGCTGAAAGGCCGTATTTGGAAAATCAGTCTTTCTTTTCTCAAAATTAAGGAAAATGGGAAAAATAGTTTTTGAGTCAAAATAAAAATTTTGCTTTTGTCTAAATCACCTTAATAAATATGCAAAATGAGCACGAGTAAGAGTTCATCTAGGGCCATTATAAATAGAGTCCCTTTGGGCTTACGCATGTGGTGGAACGACTTGGAATAATCAGGGCGAGATACAGTCAAGATATACTTAGGAAACTTGGTTGGATTACTAGACATCGATCCGCGAGGGGACATTATAAGGGCTTTAATTTCATTTTGGGACCCAACACACAATGTATTTCATTTCTCAGACTTTGAGCTCACATCGACGCTAGAGGAACTGGCAGGGTACATCGGATGTCCTAAAATCCCTATGAGAGAATAGTATCTTATTGCACCAAGGACCGTGACCATACACAGGTTCTTAGACACCATGAAGATCTGCAGAACTGTACACAACCCAGAGTTATCAGAAGGTTTTTGTAGTTTGACATTCCTGTACGACAGGTACGGTCATCTTGGAGGGTTCAACAATCCCGAGAGTAAGATCTGCAGCGGGGAAAGCCGGCTGAAATGGGAGAGACATAGGTGTATTGCTTTTTTGGTAGCCTTTCTAGGTTTTCTGGTATTCCCTAGAAAGGATGGGAAAATTAACATACAAGTCACTGGGGTCGTCAGCACTTTACTCAAATAAGATAACAGCACTCTAGCACCGATGATAATAGCAGACATCTTCCGTGCTCTCTCTGTTTGCAAAATCGGAGGAGGTTTCTTTGAGGGTTGCAATATACTACTGCAAATGTGGATGATAGAACACCTATGTCATCGCCCTCAGTTTATGAAATATGGGTCATCACAAAAGACTTGTATAGAAGAGTTTTCCACAAGGGTCGACGGGTCCAGCCTGCCAGAAGAGGTCGCTGAATGGGTCACTCTGCTGCGTTCCGTCTCAGCAAACCAAATAGAATGGGCATTTGGGTGGCTACCCATAGATGAGATCATACACAGGTCAGCCGCCAAATCTCATTTGTTATTGATGCGTCTCCAAAGTATCCAGCCCTATGCGCCATACAGAGTATTGAGGCAGTTGGGGTGATTCCAAATAGTCCCAAAGGAAGAATATCTCAGTAGCCAGGTGGTCGAAATCGGGCCTGGTGGGCAGTTCCCTGAAGCAGTCATTCGAAGAATCTGGAATGAATGTCAAACCCTGAAAGCAGATACTTGTGTACAAGACCGGGCCAAAGGCGAAGTGTCGCCAAAATACCTCACATGGTACAGAAGAGAGCTTGAGCACCAGAGACCAACTAAGAGAGCTCACGTCCAAGACTTTGTAGAATCATCGCAAGCACAATGGGGTTGGCTAGCCAAAGAGAAAGAATATTGGGTCGAGATTGGCAAACTAAAACAGCAAATTGAGGGGCTTAAATACCAAAGCAGCTTGCAAATTGATGCTGATACAGGGGAGAAAAGCAAGTTGACTCAAGAAAACAAGGCCCTGAGAGCCCGAATCCGCCAAGACAGAAAGAATGTCGGTAACTAACAGAAAAATCGGTCTAATGAGAGGTTGATAGCAGAGCTGAGGAGTCAGGTCAGCAAAAGCTGAGAGGACTTGGAGAGATCTGAAGCTTGCATAGCGAGAATGCGGGTCAGATGGGCAAAAGGTACAATGGCCCGGAGGAAGCATCTGCAACAAGTCATAAGGGATTCTGAAATAAGCATCGGATTATTAAGATAAACGAACTCCACTCTTCAGGAGCGGATCTTTAAACAAGCCCGAGATGCCCAAGCTGACAGAAGGCGTTGTTATGAAGAATGGAAAAACAAATGGAGAGATTCCAGGATCGACTCGCCGACAATGCTCAAGCACTGGGACTGAAAAACCGGCGAATAGAGCAATTATTTAGGGGAAGGGACAACATCTGAGGTAGGATTGACGAGATTGGGCACTACATTTACATGAGATGCTTGGCATGTGAGCAAATGCCTCGTGATACCCTACTCGCCTCTGTCATGGGCTACGTTCACCGGATCATGAATGAGTTGAAAAGCTTACAAAGGGGTCTCACACCAAAGCTCGCGGAAAGGCCGAACGATGCCTCACGAGCACCTAAGTTGAAATCCTTAATGTATCCCTAGTTCGAGTCTTGTTTGTTGACTTTATGGGTCCGTTATCTTCCGATATGTTGTTTTTTTTTCTTTTCATCGAGTCAGGTTAAGAATTTTGGAATCTGTACTATTGCTGTTCTTTGTTTAAAATAAGTAGTTTGTAATAGCACATTTTGGTGATGAATTGAATGATTCCAAAAGAATTTTGTGTCGTTACTTTGTGGCATAACTACGCCCGATCTGATTCACGCGGGGACGTGATACGTAGGCAATCCACATAAGATTCGACCACCAATAAAGAAAGAAAAAAAGAGAAAAAAAGAGAGGAAAAGAAAGAAAAAAGAGAAAAAAAGATAGGAAAAGAAAGAAGAAAAGAATAATAGAGAGAAAAGCGGGGGGTTCCCAAAACACTTTAAAGGCACAAATAAAGCAAGCCGGGATGACGCATGCGGTTGAAGCAAAAACATGTTAGAAATGGTTAACTGCTTAGGAGCATTGCATCCACAACGTGCGATTACCAAATCTGTTAAACTCTAACGCTAACAAGTTTGTTGTTTTCCATATATACCAGACAGTTAGTTGTTAAAGCATTCTGGCAACACATCCTTATCAAACCAGATCCAAGGGACCTGTACCAATAATCATGACTACTTCAGAAAATAGTGTCGAGGAAGAAAGGCCAGTAAGCTAGTTGCTAAAAGAGGCAATGGAGAAAATAGAGAGGATGGGATTGGAGATGAATGCGATGCAGTTAGCCTTGGCAAAGTACAAAAGAGCCCTTAACCACTAGGGCATATGCCGGAATACCCTCACTCCGGCCCTTCAACAAGCCTCCCAAATCACCCCTATTATCAGGGGAGAAGCCCATATGATTCCCAAGCTCCACCACCCCATCAACCTTTCCCACCACCAAATGTTCCCACTTTTATGGGACCCACACCAGCCACGCTGCAAAGATCAACTAGTGAGCCGTTGTTTCAGGCTCACGATGCATAGTACTATCCCCCTGAACCCACATTCAATGCACCAGAACTCGATACCTATAATCCACACTTGGAGGTCCTGGCGGAGATTGAAAAGCCGGTTAAGGTTCCAGAATAGGATGAGGTAATGAGGAATTTCAAAAGCCTGGAGCAATCCTTCAGGAGCATGCATGGATTGGCCAACCAGGTCAGCGTGGCCTACAAGGATCTATGCCCTTTCCCGGACGTCCAACTCCCGGCAGGGTTCAAAATGTCCAAGTTTGACTTATACGAAGGGCATGATGATCCTATGGCACATTTGCGTGGTTTTTGTAGCAAAATGAGAGGAGAAGGCGACAAAGATGAGCTACTGATAGCTTACTTTGGTCAAAGCTTAAGTGGATCGGCATTGGAATGGTATACCAGGCAAGATCCCAGCAGATGGTACACTTGGGATGATCTAGCGCAGGCTTTCGCGGGTCACTTTCAATACAATCTCGAGATAGACCCTGATCGTTTCACAGTACTGAGGACCGGAAAGAAGTCTGGGGAAAACTTTTGTGAGTTTGGTTTCCGCTGGAGAGAACAGGCAGCCAGGGTTGATCCTCCCATGAGAGAGGGGGAAATGGTGGACTACTTCCTGCAAACGCTGGATCCAACTTACTTTGGTCACTTGGTGAGGACGGTTGGAAAATCCTTCAATGAAGTAGTAAAGATAGGGGTTATGATAGAGGAAGGACTGAGGTCAAATAAAATTCTGAATTACTCAGCGCTCAAGGCAACGACCCAGGCTATTCAGAGCGGCACGGGAGGTGCGCTGGGAAGGAAAAAGAAAGAAGAAGTTGCCATGGTTGAGGCAGGCAGTTGGGCCAGGTCCAGCAAACCATACTACAATCAACCCAGACTCCACAGTCCAAATTATCCATACAGCCCTCCACAACACTACTATCCACCTCAAGTACCACACTTCTCCGTGCACCAAGCCCAAACATACACTTAGCCTCCGGTACGCCCGCAATGGCGCGCGCCGGCTCCCCAAAATGCATATGCACCTCCACCGAACACACACCATCCACCCCAAAATGCCTATCCTCCACCGAGGGCCTATAGGAACCCTCCAGGTCAGGCTTTTGAGGAAATCAAGCTTCTAGAAATGACAGGCTACAGAGACAGAGAGCCTTTACTGAGTTGGGATAAACCTATACCGCCTTGTTCCACAAGTTGAGGCAGTTAGGTTTGTTGAGTCCTATCGAGCCTAGGGGGCCAAAACCCCCACCCCAAAATTTGGACCGATCGATAAGCTATGAGTACTGCTCAGGAATTCTAGGGCATGATACCGAAAAATGTTGGAGGTTGAGGAATGCAATACAAAATCTTATTGATGCCAACAAGATCGAGGTCCAGACGCCGGAGGCACCCAACATCAACCAGAACCCATTGCCAGTGCACCACGAAGCTCACATGATCGAGCTGGTGCACAAAGGAGGGGAACCCAAGAGGAACCCAAGAAACCCTCACAGACAGTGATGATGATCCGTGCCACTCCGAGAGAAAAGCCGACCAGTGGGGAAGCAGGGGTACAGTTGAAGGGGGAGGATGTCCAGCCAGTGGTGATATTAGGAAAGAGTCCATCCACCACAACAAGGAAACCAGAGCCAACCAAATTGGTAGTATCGGGAGCATCATCTGCGCCCGTAGTTGTTGTGAAGGGGGTCTGCAGGGAACCAGTCATTATAAAGCCGGTGGTCCAATTGCCAGTGATTGATAGCAAGGCTGTGCCTTGGAAGTATGAAAAGGCAGTGGTAATGTACAAGGGAAAGCAAGTGGAGGAGGATAGTTGTGAGGCGCAGGGACTGACTCGGTTGGGACGGTGTTTTGCTCCCGTGGAGTTGAGAAGGTCCAACCCAACAGTAACAAAGAAACCCGTGTCGGAAGAAGAGGCGGAGGAATTCTTGAAAAAGATGAAAGTGCAGGATTACTCCGTGGTCAAACAATTGAAGAAAACACCGGCCCAGATCTCGTTGTTATCACTATTGATCCATTCGGATGAACATCGCCGGGCCCTGATGAAGATACTGAATGAAGCTCATGTGCCCAATGAAATTTCAGTAAACCACCTTGAAACGATTGCCAACAAATTTTTTGAGGTAAACAGGGTAACGTTCTCTGATGATGATCTGCCAGTGGAGGGCACGGAACATAATAAAGCTCTCTACTTGACTGTTAAATGTGAAGATTCGGCAGTTACTCGGGCGTTGGTGGATAACGACTCAAGTGCCAATATTTGTCCATTATCCACCCTAAACCAGTTGAATATTGGCCATGGTAGAATCCACAAGAACAGCATTTGCGTCCGAGGATTTGACGGAAATGGAACGGACACTATGGGGGATATTATACTTGAGTTAACCATCGGCCCGGTCAAGTTTACTATGGAGTTCCAGGTATTGGATGCCGCGGTATCTTATAACCTTTTGTTGGGACGACCGTGGATCCACGCGGCCAAAGCAATACCATCCATGCTGCATCAAATGGTCAAGTTCGAATAGGACAGACAAGATGTCGTGCTGCATGGGGAAGACACTGCGTGCACCATAGGAGGCGCCATTGTGCCCTTCTTAGAAACCAATGATGACAAAGGTCCCTGGGTTTACCAGATTTTCGATGCAGTGTCAGCAAACAAGATTCCCGAGGGTGAAAGCATTCCACACCCCAGGGTAGCTTCCGCAACCGTCATGATGGTTTCAGAGATGCTGGGTAATGGGTTTGTGCCCGGAAAAGGCCTGGGGGCTGAGCTTCAGGGGATTGTTCAACTTGTCTCCTTGCCCAAGAATTTAGAGACCTTTGGATTGGGGTTCAAACCTACTGCAGCAGATGTAAAGTGAGCGCGGAAAATGAAGAAGAGAGTTTGGGTTCTTCCCAAACCAGTTCTGCGTCTCTCCAGATCCTTCGTTAGAGCAAGTGCCAAGGGGTCACCGGTCCTGGAAATTCTCGGACCATTGATTGGGATGGACGAGGATTTGAATCAGTGCTTCGAAAGGCTGTTCGCTAATATCAATGTGATAGAAGTTGGAGAGGGTTCCAGCAGAGCAGGCATACAGTTTGTGGGGCCTAAGGCCAATACCAACAATTGGACGGTTACTCCTCTCCCTACCCGGGGGGAGTCCTGGTAGTAGGCTTTGATTTTTCTTTCTTGTTTTTTCGGATTATTCCCGGGTGTAATCCAAATCTCATTTTATTTTGCAAAGTGTGAACCCTGTTATCCCGCATCTTTAATAAAATTCTCTCTTCTTGTCTTGTCTTAATTTTGTTTCATTCTTTTCTCTTTCTAAACAGTTCTCTTTTTACTGGTTCTAATGACATGGCATGCACAACGGATCTTCGACCTAGTCTAATATATCAATCTGAAACCGACTCAATGATGCAAGAGATCGGTTATGATGATGAGTCCGAATATGATGAGGATGAAGCCTTCGAAGAAATAAACCGAGAATTGTGCCAATTCGAAGAGAAAACCAAGCCTAATCTGAATGACACCGAAGCTGTCAATCTAGGGGATGCAGATAATGTCAGAGAAACCAAAATCAGCATCCACATTGAGCCAAACATCAGGGAGGAATTAATCAAAGCCCTCGTTGAGTTCAAAGAAGTTTTTGCATGGTCATATGATGATATGCCGGGATTAAGCACCGATCTAGTGGTTCACAAATTGCCCACTAACCCGGTATACCCTCCGGTCAAGCAAAAACTAAGGAAGTTTAAGACGGATATGAGTGTGAAGATCAAAGAAGAAGTGACCAAGCAGCTGCAGGCAAAAGTTATTCGGGTTACTCGATATCCCGATTGGTTGGCCAATGTGGTACCAGTGCCGAAGAAGGATGGAAAAATTAGGGTATGTGTCGACTACCGCAATCTCAAGAAGGCAAGTCCTAAGGATAATTTTCCATTGCCCAACATCCATATCTTGATCGATAATTGCGCTGGGCGCGAGATCGGATCCTTTGTGGACCGCTATGCAAGATATCATCAGATCTTAATGGACGAAGGAAGATGCATCGACATGGCTATCAATTCTGATGCAGTCAAAAGATATTATGCGTAATTTCTTTGATTATGATAGTTATTGGTTCGTTTGTTTGTACTTGGTACTTATTGGATAATGAAATGACAGAGGCAATTCTTTCTTCTATCCAAACACTTTTAACCTTTGCTCCCCCCTTTGAGCCTTATTTATTCTTTCATACCCCTCTTTTGGAGTCACTAATGGAAAAATAATATATGAAAAAAAGAAGAAAAGAAAAATGAAAACAAGATAAAGGTCATAAGAAAAACAAAGGAATCATGGGAACTACGTTTGACCTGATTCCTTAAAGAGGATACGTAGGCGCCTCACGGCTCGGTCATAGTGTGCATAGTTCAACATAGTTTAAAAAAAATAAAAAAATAAAAAAATAAAAATCCCCCAAGCAAAGAAAATTGGGGCAGAAGTTATGTTTTAAAGTTTCAAAAAAGATCTGATTCCAAGAGTTGTAATCAAAAGTTATTTCTGAATTTTTAATAGCCTTTTCTTTTAACCCCACACAAAAACCTACATGTGATGTCCAAAAAAGACCTCCCGATCAATATCCGAGAGGTGCCAAGTCAGGAAAATGAAAGCCGAGAATAATACACTGATCCCCAGCAAAGAAGAGGATCATAAACTGGAAATGAATTGATAGCCGAAAAGAATCTCCAGAAGAGAGAGTCATATCGGCAGCACTCCAATCCCCCGCTGAAAAATAAAATAAAATGAGAGAGTCTTATCGGTGAAAACCTTCACAGGCACCATAAGGCGACGAAAGAAGAGAGAAATAAAACGAGAGAGTCTTATCGGTGAAAACCTTCACAGGCACCATAAGGCGACGAGAGCTGAGAGAAAGGAGAGAGTCTTATTAGTGAAAACCCCTCGAAAGGCACTATGAGGCCACAAACTGAGATCGGCAGAAAGAATCCGCATATGGCAAAAATTGGGCGTCTGGTCATTCCCGGCGAATGGGGCCATCAAGAAGATTGATTGATACAAATAGACTGGGTCGATTAATCCGAAATGCATGACATGATCGTTGGGACCAGTCATACCGTCCAGATAAGTTATTTCCTTTTCTTCTCCCCCAACATTTGCTCAGAAAGATTTGTCTCTTTTTCTATCTTTTCATTTCTTTGTCTAAAAAGATTTTTCCAGAAATTTGTTTTGAGAAGGATTTTTCAGAGTTTACTACCAGGGGCCAAAATGGTACAAAGCAAAATGCGAAGGGGACAGGCAAAGTCAAGGTAATGAGACGAAAGGCGTTTGTTGCAAGACCAAATGACAAACTGGCCTAGAAAGTTAAGGAGAACATGGAGAAAAGCTGGAAAGCAACAGTTGAGAAACTTATGGATCAAATTCCAAGAGGATCCCCAGCAGAATTTCGATAGATCACTAACCAAGTTCCAAGGTGGTCAGACATCACAGAAGGGGAGAAGGAGAAAGAGAGGACTGATCCGCAGCAAGATAACCCCAACAGTCCTATCCTCAATAATGTTATCCCCAGATGATAACATTTTATGCCCTGCAGTGCTGAGAGAAAATAAACTTTTAAGGGAGTAGTTTTGGAGTTGAAGAAGACTCCCCCAGCATGTTTTGAAACAAAAGAGCGGGGAAGGGATAAATGGAAAAACCATCCCCAGCAGACATATCATCCCCAGCAAGCAACTTTATCCCCAACCAGTTTTGGGAGCACAAAACAAGGGAAAGGGAAAGGAAAAATCGTCCCCCAGCAGGAGTGACACGATCACTCACCATGTTAAAACTAACAAAATTTTCTTTGATTTCTATAGGAAAATAAAGGTTGACGATGGCAGAAAGACACGCCACAAGGAAGGTTACCAAAACCGAGGCAGAAAATTTTCTGCCGTTGTTAAAAATTTTCTCGGAGGAACGGGGAAACAAATTCAAATAATTTCATGTCTTAGATAAATAGGCGCCCACCTGTATAATGAGAGGAATATTTTCATGTCTTAGTTAAATAGGCGCCCACCTGTATAATGAGACGAATATTTTCATGTCTTAGTTAAATAGGCGCCCACCTGTATAATGAGAGGAATATTTTCATGTCTTAGATAAATAGGTGCCCACCTGTATAACAAGCGAAATATTTTTCAGTCCTTACATCTCAGGTCTTGAAACCAACAACTCACCGGAAAGCAGAAGATTGCAACAAGAGATCCCAGCGCAAATTCAAGCGCATGAGCCAAAAAGAGGATAAGCCGAATCGCGAGAAAAACGGCCTTTGAACATCAAATTATGCCCAGCATAACAAATCTGATGAAGAAAGTCGTATCCCCAGAGGAACCGCCGAAAAGTTTAAGGAAGGAAGCCATATCCCTAGCGGACTGAACCCGACAGTGAAAACTGACATTCAGAAAAAGCAAAAGGCCAGCGCTATCCCCAAGGTTATGAAAGGGAGAAGCGGCGGAAGATGCACAAGCCGACAAAGAAGCAAAGCAGCAAAAACAAAGTTGAAGATTAGATAAGATCTTATGGTTCATAGTTTAGCCTAACTTCTTAATTTTTCTTTTAAGCACGATGTAATAAGGAGATCGGTAAGTAGTAGTAACAGCATGCAGCAGCAGTAACAGCAAATTGCAGTCCCATAATAGTCCCAGCTACCAAAACTTCCCGAACTACATTAACCTGATTCCCCTTTAGCCAGGGATATGTATGAAACCTTTGAAGCAAAGGTTCGGTTAAATTTTTTCAAAAAATGCTTCACACGGAGTACTCGGATGGGCAAAAATCTCTCACTTTATCTTTGCACGAAAACCCTTCAGTTTTCGGACAAAGAGAGGCAGCTCTAAGCACGTGATTTTTGCCCTATGAAAGAATCACTCCCAAAAATTCAAAATAAAATGATTTTTCCTTGTGTGCAATTTTGAGAATTTTCGTGGCATTTTTAGGATAATTATTCGTATCTGTCCATGCATGTTTGTTTGTTAGATTAATAAAAAATACAAAAATATGTCATATTTGCATTTAGGATTTAATTCTACAATTAGGAATAATTAAGTTTGTTTTACAAGAATGAAAATTACAAAAATATGCATCGTTTGCATTTTTAGCATTCAATGTCAAATTGTGCAATTTTGTTTTAATTGGTGTTTAATTATGTATGATAAATGTGGCTAGGAATTAGTTAGTATTTTTGATAAGTTAATTTAGTTTATAACTTAATTTAGAATTTTAATTAAGAAAAAGTAAAAGAAAAGAAAGCAAAAATAAGGAAATCGGAATTGGGCCACCCTAGGTGGACCCAAATCTAGGCCCAAAACAACCCCCATATCCGGTCCATTTGGTCAAGCTTCGAGACGCCTCAAACGGCGTCGTTTTGGTTCCTTTTAATCGGAGCCGTTGGATTAAATCAATCCAATGGACATGATTTCATCTCCCTATCCATTGACTTGACCCGACCCATCCTCGTCTGAGCCCGACCCAATCCCCACTCAATCAAAACGGCACTGTTCCCTTTAAGTGAAAGGATCATGGCCACCAATTTCACCTGATCCAACGGCCAGGATCCGTTTTTCGCCTCCGTATATAAGGCTTCACCCCTTTACCCACGCTCCAAACCAAGCCCCCCCCTCGCCTACTATGCACTATCGTCCCAGAGACAAACCCAAACCCCCCGTTCCAAACCCTAGCTGCCACCATGCACTCTTACCGTAAACCCGGCAACCATGACGCCGGTGACCACCAAAATAACACCTCTGATGCACCCAACCACCCTGAACACGAATCCGTTAGCCTTTTGCCTCGAATCATTCCCCATCGTCTCGAATCTTCGTTTGAAGGTTCGAGCAAAACCCCGATATACACCAACCTACCCCAGATTCACACTGGTCACTACCCTGCCCTCACTCGTGACCAAACCAAGTTTGGTTTGGTCCGAATCTACCCACAAATGCTCAAGCCCCAAATCAGACCATATAAACCCTAGAACACAAGAACTTTGGGAACCCGTCCAGTTTAAACGGAGGGTTGGGGTCTAATAGACCTTAATCGAAGTGTTCTCGGTTGAGAACACCTCGATTAAAGTCCGTTCGACCTCAAATGGTCAAATCCAGTCAGACCTGGGTCGTTTGTTGTTGAGCTTCCAAAGTAAGTTTTCCTTTTCTTTTATGTTTTTGTTTGAATGATGTTTGTGTTTGTTAACATGATTAGTAGTTTGTTGATGTTTCTGATATTTTCTTTCAATTTTTCTCCATCGTCGTAAGACCTTTTTATTCGGTCGACTATTCTTCTGTCCATTATTAAATGCGTGTAGTAGGATACATATTCGATTTGATTAATATCGTCGAATGGATAATTCATATAGTTTCCCTGTTTCGTGCAAAGTTGCTGAAGTCAGTTGATGCCCTGTTCGTTTTGTTTGTTTATCGACTGATTGTTCTATGTTATAACTAGTATAGTCGATTGGATAAACGTCGTCGATTAGTTTTATAGGTTTGAATGTTCTGATAAGCCTCACATGATTGATCGAACCACTGTAATTTAGCTGAGTGCTTGAATTTATCTGTGAATGGTTTGTAGCTGCGGTGCAATTAGGAAAATAACTAGAACTCAGTCTGGGGCAGTGTTTGAGTCTGAACTTCCATAAGTTCAAATTTCAGTGTGTTGCAGCTTAGGGTAAGACAGTAATACACAGGGGCTAAATGGGTAGTTTGGGGTTTGAAAGGATCAGAAATGGTTAGTTTAAGTCGGGCTGACAGTAGGGTATTAAAATACTATCAAAATTAACATATTGTTTAAGGATAGTGGGGAACAAGATTAAATGGCATGGGGAGGTTGATTAAAATAAGTTAAACACCCATAACTTTGATTAAAAAAGAGAAAAGCATGCGGTATGGGGAGTCTGCCATGAATATCATGGGCATTTTGATTAGTTTAAGGGGTATGGGCAGAGGGGAAAGGCAGCATGGGGGCTTGCCATTTCTGGCTTATAAATAGGTTGATTTAGAGTTAAGAAGGGGCTGGACAGTTTTAAGTTTGGATAGAGAAAAAAAAAGCAAAAACAAGGCTGGTCTTTTAACCTTTAGAGGACAGTCTGTTTTCAGAGTAATAGAGAGATAAGAGTGTGCTGGATTTTGAACATAACAATCAGAGGCTACTGCTTTTGCATCTGTTTCCTTCTCTGCCTTGCTTGTATTTGTTTTGGGGTGCTGTTGGGCTGCAAACTGGGTTTGTTGTTGGTTTTAAAAAATCTGACTGTTGGGTTGTGTTGCTGCGGATTGCTATTTTCTTGTTGTTGTTGTTGCTGTGTATGCTACTGCTGCACTGATCATTCCTCTTCTTCTTTTGCTTTCCTATACCAGGTACACAACTGATACACTGGTCAATGTAGGCTGAAATTTGAAACATGAATGCAAAAAAATGAGGAGCTGAAGTTTATTTTTTCGAATCTATTTCAGTATGTATATTGAACATTAAAGTTGTATGTATAATAGTTCATATCTTCTATTAGGATAATGAGGGTAGTCATCAGGTATAACTAGACATCACGTATGGCAACTTAGTATCACCTTATGTATGTATGCTGGTAGATAGAAAAGAAGTGATAGTGTAGTAAGCAATATCTGGAATTTTAGCTGTGTTTGTGATTAGCATATCTTCTAACGCATGTTAAGTATTAAACTGTCCATTGCTAGTTAATCTCACTCCAATTAATAGGCTGCCTCGCTATAGCTTGCAACAATACCGTTAGAATAAAATAACACCAGTTTCCATTTCAGCCTTATAAATGTTGGTCCTGAGTCGAATGAACTAACAGGCCCTTATCGGAAAAGGAATGACCCAGGTCCAGTCCATACAGTGTGCGCTGGGTCTGGGCCCGCAATATCTAAACGACTGCCCATATACGCGTTCATGTTTCGGATTTTGCAAATCATATTCGGAACCCGACTATAACTAACTTGTAAGCATGTAAATAAAGTTGGCCCGTTCTTCTTCTTTCATTATTAGAGACAAACTCAATAGAAAATATAGCCACTATAGGACGACCTTTTAAATAAAAATGAGACGAGCCTCACCAAATAAAACGCATAGATTGCGGGGCCCTCACAAAAATGTATGTGTTGATTACTTAGAACTCGGGATAGGCCGTTTAGCGAACTCCACGGCTTTACCAAAAATAATAATACGCTAATCGCTTTAGGCGCGCATTTTAATAAATCTTACCTTCTTAAACCCGGGTGCACATTTATGTGACCAAAATCCAAATCTCAACGAAGTCGAAATGTGTCTCTAATCACGGGTACATTAATTGTGACGTGGTCCGAGATGCATGTCCATGACGTTGCGAATTCTT
Organism: Nicotiana tabacum; assembly: GCF_000715075.1. Lineage (NCBI taxonomy): Eukaryota > Viridiplantae > Streptophyta > Magnoliopsida > Solanales > Solanaceae > Nicotiana > Nicotiana tabacum. The sequence goes on along the minus strand of NC_134082.1, from coordinate 5,696,623 downwards.
TTTAAAAAATAAGAATGAGATGAGCCTCGCCGAATAAGAATATAAAATTGCGGGGCCCTCCGTAAATATTTGCTTTGAAATTGCTTAGACTTCGGGATGGACCGTTTAGCAAAATTTCACGGCCCTACCCAAAGTAAATGATACGCTAGTCGCTTTAGGCGCGCCTTTAATAATTTAATTTTCTTAAAACTCGGGTGCACATTTATGTGACCCAAATCCAAATCTCAACAGAGTCGAAATATGCCAACAACCACGGGTGCATTGATGTGACGTGGTTGGAGATGTATCTCCATGATGTTGCAATTCTTGATAAAAAAATATCATAATAACAAAAGCGGTTGAAAGTTAAAACTTGCAGATGAGCTCATAGTTGTATAAAATCAGATAAACAAGCTGAATATGACAGTTGAGTGACCGTGCTAGAACCACGGAACTCGGGAATACCTAATACCTTCTCCCTGGTTAACAGAATTCCTTATCCGGATTTTTGGTTCGCGGACTGTTAAACAGAGTCATTCTTTTCCTCGATTCGGAATTAAATTGGTGACTTGGGACACCCTAAATCTCCCAAGTGGCGACTATGAAATAAACAAACAAATCCCGTTTCGATTGTCCTTTAATTGGAAAAACCTCTTCACCCCTCGCGGGGCGGAAAGAGGAGGTGTGACAATTACATTTCAAGGCCATTTAGAATCTTCTATGACAATTCAACTGCAGTGTTCTTTTCTAAGAACAATAAGAGTGGCAGCCGAAGTAAGCACATCGACATAAAGCACTTGATGGTTAGAGACTATGTGAAGAAGCAAGATGTGAGTTTTGAGCATGTTAGTACTACTTTGATGATTGCTGATCCTATGACTAAAGGTCTGCTGGCTAATATTTTCAAGGATCATGTAACCCATATGGGGCTTAGTAGCTCAATTTAGTCTTGCTTTGATCTCTAACACTTTGTCTAGATATTATATTTATTTTGATATACATGACAATGCACACTTTGGTTTTTCATGTATTATTTTGCGATCATTGGATCAATAAAGTTGGACTCTAAATGACTTATATTAAGTTCATTAAAAAAGTTGTTTGATACTTTGTTGGAACATATTGTACATTGTAATACATGGAAGGAATTGTTTGTTAGAGCATGACCGCGATGATTCATGTAATGATATGTTCTAGCTAAAGTGATTGTTGCATAACTTTTAGTAGAGTGATAAAGTCTATGGCCATATTATATGTTTATCTGTCATAAAGGATTATCTGATTAATACGTGGGCCAAGTGGGAGAATGTTAGAAATTTACCGTCTCTTCTAGAGACTTCCAGTGTGGACTACATATAAAGTAATAAATTATTTACCTTGTCTCCCAGAGAAAATAATATATCAGATAATATTTTGTAGTTTTGCATATATGGTAGTTTCATTGATGGAAAGAAATAATTTTTATTAGGAGTCTCTAGGGCAATCAAAATTTATGGAGAAGTCCTTAGGTGTCATGACCCAACTTTTCCTCTGTTTGGGTATCGTGATGGCACCTAGTCTTAGGGACTAGGTAAGCCTAACTCGTACTGAAATACAACAATAATGAATGAAAGTCTAACAACTTCAACATAGAAATCTTTATGAAATATACATTTTTCCAAAACCGACGGTACAAGTCATAAGCTCTGCAAAGTTTCGCTACAACTTCTAAACACAAATGTATGGAAATAAGTATAACAGTGTGAATACAAAAGAGGAAGGAGACTCCGAAGCCTGTGAATGTAGCAGTAGGTTTACCTTGAGTCTCCACAGCAAGGGCCCGCACAGCTACTACTGAACAATATCTGGATCTGCACAAAAATATGCAGAAGTATAGTATGAGCACACTACAGCGACGCCCAGTAAACATCAAGACTAACCTCGGTAGAGTAGTGACGAGGAATAGTCAAGACACCCACTGGTCTAATAAGCAAAACAAATATAAGTATAGAAACAACAGAACATGATATCTATATGAAGACTATGCGATATGGCTAACAATACAGTAATTGCAATAAGGAAAGGAAACAGCAAGTAACAACGGAACACCATAATAAGAACATAGAAAAGTGAACGTAAATACAACCCAAATACGAAATCACAAATACAGCAAGGACAAGTCATGACTCAGCAACTACGACAACTTTCACATTTGGCCTTAGCTAGCAAACTTCAATCAATTAGTCAAATCCTTCAAATGATAAAAATGTTTCAAAATATACTTCCTTCAAATAAATATTTTTCAAAAATAGTTCTTTCAAAATAGATACCTTTCGAATATAATCTTTTCACATAAATAACCTTCAAATATAAGCCACCTTATGACAGCTCATCTCATAATCATATAATATGAGTCTCAATACCTGAACCCTAACACTTGGCATCATATGCCCTCACCACCCCTCATAATCATACTGACAATTCACGTGCTCAAAAGAGCCATTCTCACATGGAAGGCAAATAAACAAGGGTGTGCGTCTATACTCAGCAATATCAAGGAGCCTCCTATCCGATAAGGGTGCTTAGCCACGTGTATACTTGTGCAAGTGTCCTAGCATAGCTCATACAAGATAATAAGCATAAGGAAAGGAATGGACAACACATAGAATGTTTACACAGAGATAGGATCAACGGAAAGCACGGCTCAGAACATAATGATAATAATAAGGGATCTCCTAGGATACCGTCCCGTAGTCTCAAACGTAAATGTGTAGGGGGAATCCCTGGAATACAGTTTCATAGTCCCAAAGTAAATGTGCAGAGGATCTCCCGGGATACCGTCCCGTAGTCCCAAATGTAAATATGTAGGGGATCTCCTGAAATACCGTTCCGTAGTTCCAAATGTAAATATGCAGGGGGGGTCTCCCAGAATACCGTTCCGTAGTCCCAAAGTAAATATGCGGCGTAAGAAACAAAGACAACAATTACAGCACGACAGAAAACTCGTACATCACCACAACCCTTACAACAACAACAACGACAATAAGACAAGGTACGACAAGTAAATCAACTCAATAACTATAAATCACAAAGAAACAATAGAACTAGTTCACAAGGGATAACCACAGAAGAGAATGTTGGCATAAAGGGAACAATTCAACAAACGGAAAACTAACACGTAGCAACGATCCCACAATACACAAGTCAATAACAAGGGAATCAACATGAGTCAAGTAGTCCCAAACAAAGGCAAGTCAACAAAGATATAGGTTATCTAAACTTTTTAAGGTTGAACAATTAGGAGGATATTTGACAATTTAATTAAGGAAAGATGATCTTAGCTTCACTTAAGACTAAACAATTATAGGAGGAGATGATAATAATTCCCAAATAAGACAAGCAGCTATGAAAAGATAGCATGACAATAGGAGAGGCAAAATTTTTCAGTTAAGTCAAATAGGAGTCGATTGGGCAATAAGAGTGAATCATGAAACAATTAATTCCAATTAAGCATGCAGAGGTGAAACTAGTAAATAGGAAACTCAGTCATGTGAACACATTCATACATAGTGAATATAAAGACCGAAGAACCCTAAAAGGACAATTTTCCACAAATAAGTCTGAGCACGCACTCGTCACCTCACGTGCACGAACTATAATCAACATAGAAGACTCAAATCCTAAGGGAAAGTCCCCCACACAAGGTTAGGCAAGATACTTACCTCAAAGATGAAAGACCGATATTCAAAAGTGCACTTCTCAGGTGAAAAGACCTCCGGACGGCTCAAATCTAACCAAATTAACTTCAAAGAACAAATAAAACACATAAGAAACTATTCCGGAACATAAAACCTCAATTTTTAACAAAATCCAAAAATCGGTCCAAAAGTTGACCCCCGGGCCCACACCTCGGAACCCGATAAATTTTATAAAAATTGAATACTCATTCCGATATGAATTCAACCATATAAAAATTATCAAATTCCGATACCATTTGGTCCCTCAAATCACAATTTTTCATTTTAGAAATTTTCTTTCAAAACCAACATTTTCCTCAACTCAAAACACAAATTAAATGATGAAAATGAAGATAAAATCATGGAATATATTAGATTCTAGGTGAAGAATACTTACCCAATCGTTTTTCTTGAAAAACCCTCAAAGAATCGCTCAAACCCGAGCTCCACAAGTCAAGATATAATGAAAATGGTGTAACCCTCGATTTGGGAATATATTCTGTCTGCCCAGGTAATTGTGCATCATGAACGCGGAAGAACAATCGTGTTCGTGAAGAAGAAAACTGAAGCTGCCAAGAAAAGCCCATCGTGAACGCGAGCTAAGGGACATGAACATGGAGAGTAAGTAATAGAAGCTTTTGCGAACGGGGGAGAGTGATGCGAATGCGAAGAAGAAATAGCCACCAGCCCCCAGCTCTTAATTCTACTACGCGAACACGATGGAGTGGCTGCGAACGCGAAGAAGGAGAAAGGCAAACCATCGCGAACGTGAAGAACAATAAATTCCTCCTCTAAGATTACTCTTCGCGAACGCGAAGTAGAAAATCAGTTGATAGATATCATCAGTCCAAAAATAGGAAAAATGACTCGTAGCCCACCCAGAACACACCCGAGGACCCCGAGACCCCATCTAAACACAAAAATAGGTCATATAACCAAACACGGACTCGCTCGAGGTCTCAAATCATATCAAACAATGCCGTAACGACGAATCACACCATGAATCGAACTTAGGAACTTTCAAATCTTCCAACTTCCAAAACTCCTACCAAAACCTATCAAATCAAGCCGAAATGACGCCAAATTTGGCAGACAAGTCCAAAATAACATAACAGAGCTTATCCAACTCTCAAAACGCATTCCGACCCCGATATCACAAAATTCAACTATGGGTCAAACTTCTTCCATTTTCCAAACTTCAATTTTTCCAACTTTCGCCGAAATGCCTCAATTTACCCTACGGACCTCTAAGTCTGAATCCAGACGTGCGCCTAAGTTCAAAATCATTATACGAAGCTATTGAGATCACCCAAAATCTATTCCGGGGTCGTTTACTCAAAAGTCAAATTCCAGTCAAATTCCCACTGCTTAAACTTCCAAAACTAGATTCCTTCTTCCAATTTGACTCTGAATCATCTGTTAACTGAATTCAACCATGCATGCAAGTCGATACTCATATTACGAATCTGTTCCAGACCTTATGCCACCGAACGGAGCTTGATTTCTCGAAACGACCGGTCGGGTCGTTATACTAGGGCTAAAGTATTTGCCTAAGAGTCCTTAGCCTACCTAAAAATACGCATGTGACTCCATCAGTCTGGCATCCTATGATAGGCACATGCTAGAAGGCTCCTAGGTTTTCTGTCAAAGTTTTACAAGGCGATTCTACAATACTTAAACAACTATGGCTGAAGGTACGTTTCTTTATTTATTTTCGTTGCGTTGGCTTTGTGTTTGTATTCGAATTTCAACATAGGCCACATATAAAATAAAACAAAAAAAAAAGTCTGCTTAAAGGTATTATATATTCTTAATGCGTAGAGGTCTTTTGGGAAAAATTGTGGGGGCGTGGTCAGGAGCGACCAATATCATACAATGTTAAGACTATACATGAGTTGATTTAGCCTAACAACCGATATCGAGGCCAGTATGGAGATGGCAGAGTGTGATGTGGGGCCCCACTTAGTGTTTTTGCCCGATCTTTATCCTTAGCTTTGAAGACACTTAATGGTACGAGGCCTTGGGGAAAATGGTGTTGGCTTGATAAAAAACGAATAATATCATTAGGGGCATGGCCAATATAGAAACTATGAGTTCATCTGAACCCATAGCTTTCGCTCATACTCAATATTTTTACTCAAAAAATTATTAAATATCTGCAAATAATCAATTTTGAACCCATTAAATTAGATGGAATATGGTAGAATTGTGAATCTGAACACATACAGTTCAAATCCTGGATCTGCCTTTGAACATCATACCATATTAAGAATATATGTGGACTAATTTAGCCACACAATTACCTTTCATCAACACAAATATAGGTAGAAATAACACCATGTAGTTAATCTAAAGAGCTGTTATTTAAGAATTAGTCAGTGCGTCTTAGATTTCAGTTTTTTAGTTTAATTTTTTTGGACAAAAATGTCCAGAATTATTCTGAAGTTAAGATTTTTAGTTTAAAATTTCATGCTAATCTTTAACATCTCTAAGAATGACTATACGTGCATTTGCCCCCAAATATAGAGCATTTCTGTCGAGCATGACTTAGAAAAATGAAAAAAAAAATCTTGTTGTTATAACGCAAGGCTTTCTGGAAAAAAATAATTTTTTTAGGGAAGTGGTTAAAGGTGCATGCTTTCAGTTATACAACAAACCCAAAAAGTATATGCTTTTTTATTCAAAATTTGGTACTACTGTTGATTTTTTTAAAACAAGACCAAACCTGTCTTATTTTTTATTTTTTAAAAAATAGTAAATATGCGTGCTTCTAATGTCTAGTCTCCTGCTGCCATGCACCTTTATTTTATTTTTTTAGGTAGAAGCAAGAAAGAAAAAGAAATAGATAACAAAATAAATCAAGTTTGTTTTATCTATTTTCTAACCGTTTAAATAATTCAATGAAATGACAACGTAAATTAACCTGAAGTAATCATGTATTCTTACATATCCATCAGTGTTTTCACTTTTCACGTCTTTGATTTAAGAAAAAAAAATCAAGTTTACATGTAAAGAGTTTTAAAATATTTATTTCTCTAATAATTTAACCTTATTAGATGAGACGATTGTAAAATTTAATGCAATTATTAGTCGCGACTAATTAAGGGTACTTTTTCTAATTTCTTTTTTCTCGCCCGTATGTGCTACCATCAGCAGCAACAAAAAGAAATGGTCTCTTTAAGCATACTTTTTCAGTTTCTCCTTCATTTCTCACTTTTGCTTGTTCTTTTCACTTGTAAAAAAGAAGAAAGTTTGTTCATTCCTTCAGGTACAAGCATGAAATATAATATTTAATTTGCGATACTTATTACTTCTCAATTATATAGGTATCGGATGACTTTGCTCAAGGTATTATTGACTGAGAATTCCTCTCCCAGCAAATCCAAGAACCAGCAAAAGATTTAGTTAACTACTAGCAGATATTCTCTCCTATTTTGAATCAACTTTGTATTTTGAATTACTGTTATGATTTGTTGTATATCTTTAAATTAAAATCTAGAGAGATTATAGGACTTGTGTAACTGAATCCTTGTACATAAGAAATATTTAAAGGACTCTTCCTTAGGGCTGTTCATTCGGATCGGATATCCGAAATCAAAACCGATCCATTCAATTTCGGATTTTGGATTGGATCGGATTTCGGATTGTATTTATTAAAATTTCGGATTTCGGATCGGATTCGGATTGGTATATTTTAATCCGATCCGATCCGAAATCCGAAATTATTAGGCAATGTATAAATACTACACTTTAATTTCGGATAGTTTACTTCCTTTACATCTTTCTCCAAGTTATTACCTTTACAATTGCTAGATTTAACTATATTGGCACCATAGTACTCTCATAATTGCATAAACATGAATTTTTCTTAATATATTACCTCTTTTACAGAGAAAATATACATATTAGTTTGTAACTTTGAGGCATAATAATACGATCCGAAATCCGATCCGATCCAAACTTTAAAATCCGATCCAATCCGATATAATTCGGATCGGATTCAGATTGCATTTTCTAGAATCCGAAATCCGAAATTCGAATCCGAAATGTGCTAAATCCGATCTGTGCACAACCCTACTCTTCCTCTCGGCAGTAAAGTTAACCGAGAGTCTGCACATTGGACTGTCTTTCATCTTTCACTTCTTTACTCTCTTATACGGTATCAGATACATCGATCCGACATGGCCGCTTTCGCAAATTTAACCAATAGTCTCACTCTCACTCAGGGATCATCTTCTGATAAAACTACATATCATTTACCAAATCTCTCTCCAAAGCTTGATCGCAATAACTTTCAGATTAGGAAGAGTAATGTTATAAATGCTCTCCAAATTTTTCGTCTTCATTCTTTTGTTCTATCCTACAACCCGCCACCTGCTACTACAACAACTCAAAGTGCTCCAACTGAACAACCTGTTACTGTTCCAAATCCGAAATATGAAGATTGGCACCAACGTGATCTCTACGTCCTTCTCTGGCTCAAACAAACAATTTCAGACCCCCTGCTTCCTCATGTAATCACTGCCAAATCCTCTTATGAAGCATGGAACACAATTGAACGCCTTTTCCAAATCCAAGCAAAATCCCGTGTGCGACAACTTAAATGGCAACTTCATTCTCTTCAAAAAGGATCTCTCACTATCCTTGAATACTTTGAAAAGAAACGTGCTTTAGCCGATGCTTTAGGAGAAAGCTCTCAAATTGTTTCGGATGATGATTTTGTCTCATATATTCTCTATGGCCTGGACTCGTCTTTTGGTTCTTTTCGTGCAGCTCTTAACTTGCGAGTTGAACCTATTAATCCCACAGACCTACTCGGACTTCTTCTTCAAGAAGAAGAACGAATAAATGAAGAGGCTCAACTTATTTCAGATTCTTCTATGCCCACTGCCAACTTAGCCAAAACCTCTCGGGCACCTGCTCTTACGCAAAAGCAGTCTAGTTATTCAAATTCACGCCTAAATCGTCATTGCTCTTAATGCCAAATATGTGGGAAATCTGGACATGAAGCGCGTAACTGCTATCAACGCCTTGACATTACTGCCTACCCTCCCACACGCACTAACACTCAGTCCATAATAGCTTCTTCACATCCTTCTGCCATGTCTAATATACGTGGACCCCTCTCCAAACCACAGTCCAACTATGCTTCTCCATCTACAATTGTTGATCCAGCATGGTACTTCGACTCGGGTGCCTCTCACCATGTCACTCCAGATCTAGCTAACCTATCCATCAACTCGGAGTATAATGGAGATGATCAACTTGTGGTCGGTAATGGTATACCACTAAATATTTCGCATATTGGCTCTAAAGTTTTGTCTGCTAGTCCTAAAAGTGTCAAACTCTCTAATATTCTTGTTGTTCCCAAGCTGACAAAAAGTCTCTTAAGTATTTCCAAACTCACTCGTGATAATAATGTCTTTGTTGAGTTTCATGCTAATGAGTGCTTTGTCAAGAATTTGCAAGGCAAAACAGTACTTCGGGGAGTCATTGACAATGACCTGTATCACCTCACTCCACCACCTACATCAACCTCCACAAAATCACCACCTATGGCCTTTCTTGGAGAACGCACTACCCTTGTTGGATGGCACCACAGATTGGCTCATCCCAACGAAGCCACACTGCGTCGTCTTGTCTCTACATATAATCTTCATGTTTCAAATTTTAGTTTTCCTAATGTTTGTGTGCCATGTCAAATGGCCAAGAGTCATCGTCTTCCATTAGTTCATCGTCATGAATCTAGTATGCGTCCTTTTGATCTTGTGTATTCAGATGTTTGGGGCCCGGCTCCTATCAATTCTATTAATGGGACTCGGTATTTTATTTTATTTTTGGATGATTGTACCAAGTTTATTTGGATTTACTTTATCCATCAAAAATCAGATGTGCTTACTATTTTTAAACAATTCCATACCATGGTTGAAACCCAATTCAATGTCATAATAAAATGTCTACAGACTGATTGGGGAGGTGAATTTCGTAATATTTCCTCTCATCTTCAAACTCTAGGCATTCAACATCGAGTTTCATGTCCGCACACACAAGAACAGAATGGTGCTCCAGAGCGCTGCAATCGCATTTTTGTCGAAAAAGGATTATCTCTTCTTGCCCATGCCTCTCTCCCATTGTCCTTTTGGGAACCAATATTTCATACGGCAGTCTACCTCTCTAACCGTACCATTACCCCCATCCTAAACCACTCTTCACCTTACCGATGCCTATATGGTCGTCCACCAGATTATGGTTTTCTAAAAACTTTTAGTTGTCTTTGTTTTCCTTTTTTCGTCCTTACAATAAACACAAATTTGAATTTCGTTCTCAGCCATATAACTTTATAGGTTATAGCTCCAAACACAAGGGTTATATGCGTCTTCATGTGTCGTCTAACCGGGTTTACATTTCTCGCCATGTTGCCTTCGATGAGGAATGTTTCCCTTATCAAGACCACCTAAAAGCATCCTCCTCCACATTATGCTCCTTATCATCTGCAGTCCCTGCCACATTACTCCAACAAGCTATCTCCTTGCCTCCACCTCCGCAAGCTGCAACCCAATTGTCAACGACCACTCGAGATGTTGTTCGGCCTTCGACAAGCACACGGGTAATCACCTCTTCTCAATCTTTGCCACCTACTGAATCACATTCTGCCTTTCCTTCCAACAACTACTATTCACCTTCCCCACCTCCAGTTAATTCTCGGCATCCTTCTCGCACTTACCACTCCACAGCTCCTTCATATTTTCGACCACCAGACAACTCTCACCATCAAATGATAACCTGCTCTAAAACCAGCTCTTTAGCCCCAAAAGCTCTCACCACATCCAAACACTCCCTTCCAGTTGATCGTCTACCTATTGACAAACCCAAAAGTTTTAACCAGGCTTCCAAACTTCCTCAATGGCAACAAGCTATGCAAACAAGAATTTTCTGCTCTTATGCGAAATAATACATGGCAACTTGTTCCACCGCCTCCTAACTCTAATATTGTTGGTTGTAAGTGGGTTTACAAGATCAAATATAAAGTTGATGGCTCCATTGAGCGCTATAAAGCTCGTTTAGTGGCAAAGGGGTTTCATCAAGAAGAAGGCATTGACTATTTTGATACCTTCAGTCCTGTCATCAAACCAACCACCATTAGGCTAGTTCTCTCTATTGCTCTCACTAAAGGTTGGTCCTTGCATCAACTTGATATTAATAATGCATTCTTAAATGGTGACCTTAATGAGTAGGTATTTATGGAGTAGCCAAAGGGGTTTGTTCATCCCTAATACCCCAACCATGTTGTGCCTACTCAAAAAGGCTCTTTATGGCCTAAAACAGGCTCCTCGAGCATGGATTACCAAGCTCAAAAATTTTCTCCTATCTCATGGTTTTAAATCATGCTTATCAGATTGTTCTCTATTTGTTATAAAATCACCCAATGATATTACTTATATCCTAGTGTATGTTGATTACCTTATTGTTACGGGAAGCAATCCTCGATTCATTACTCAATTTACTAAAACACTTCATGCTGCCTTCTCTTTGAAGGACCTTGGTGATCTTCATTTTTTCCTTGGCATTGAAGTTACCAGAAATAAGGATACCATTTTTCTCACACAACAAAAATACATCAGAGATGTCCTTGTACGTGCCAAGATGGCTGATGCCAAACCGATCTCCACTCCATCTACACCAGGGTCTCGTCTTGTCCATGACGGCGATCCTCTCCCTGATCCTCACCTATATCGCCGCATTGTTGGGGATCTTCAATATGCCACCATTACCCGCCCCGAAATTTGTTATGTTGTCAATCGGGTGTATCAATTTATGCATCACCCATCCACCACCCATTGGGCTGTCGTTAAGCGTATTCTTCGATACCTTAAAGGCACCCTTCACCATGGTCTTTACTTTCACTCATCCACAGACTCCGGCCTAGTTGCTTTCTCTGATGTTGGATGGATTTCTGACCCAGATGATAGTCGTTCTCAACATGGTTTTGCTCTTTACTATGGTGGTAATTTAGTAAGCTGGTGCTCTAAGAAGCAAAAGATTGTCGCTCGCTCTAGTACCGAAGCTGAATATCGAGCTCTTGCATTTGCTACTACTGAAATTATTTGGGTCCAGCAACTCTTACATGAGTTGCATGCTCCTCTTAACCAACCTCCAATTCTACTCTGCGACAACTTAAGTGCTACTTTTATCTCTGCCAATCCTGTCATTCATCAACGGTCGAAGCACATTAAACTTGATTATAATTTCGTACGGGAGAAAGTCGATGATAATTCACTTGTTGTTCGCTTTGTTAGTTCTCAAAATCAAATAGCAGATATTTTTACAAAAGCTCTCGGAACGGCTAGATTCAACCTGCTAAAATCCAAGCTACTTGTTCGACCCTCACCATCCGCTTGCCGGGGGGTATTGACTGAGAATTCCTCTCCCAGCAAATCCAAGAACCAGCAAAAGATTTAGTTAACTACTAGCAGATATTCTCTCCTATTTTGAATCAACTTTGTATTTTGAATTACTGTTATGATTTGTTGTATATCTTCAAATTAAAATCTAGCGAGATTATAGGACTTGTGTAACTGAATCTTTGTACATAAGAAATATTTAAAGGACTCTTCCTCTCGGCAGTAAAGTTAACCGAGAGTCTGCACATTAGATTGTCTTTCATCTTTCACTTCTTTACTCTCTTATAGGTATATTCCTTTTTCTCCTTGCACCCAACAATCCAATAAGAAAAAGAAGATTACATTCATCTTCCTATAATTCAAGTTGTTTAAGTTTTTTATAGTATATAATGAAAGTACAAAAGGGGGTGAATTATAACCTTTTTAAATTTTTAGTCGACTACTCATCAGACCTAGTCGACTTATGTGGAGACAGCCTGTACAGAACTGTTAGTCCTTTCGATTTAAACAAGTATTAATCACAATAAACAATAAAGGAAAAGAATATAATATGAGAGCGATAAAGTAAATGACACCAGGAATTTCATACTGGCTCTTTGTAAATTGAATTGAGTACAACCTTTGTGGTTTTCAGCGATCACCACCAACATTGCCAGGGTTGGTTTTCACTCGTTCTCCAACAACGAACATAAGTTTGTTTTCACTCGCTCACCAAAAACGACCCTTTGGTTTTCACTCGCTCACCAAAGAAACGAATAATGACACAACCTCTCGGACACACTACCTCTCCAATATTTTTCTCTTTTTTGTATACACAATAAATCTACTAAAGTGAATTACAATGCTTGTTAAGAGTAGAATAAAGAACTTGTAGTTGGATAGACAATTGTATAAAAGGCTACGTAAGTTTGTTGTTGCAGGTGCTTTCTCTTTTATACTTGGTCGTTGAATATTCTAGCCGTGGCAGCAGTCTTCTAATTATGGAAAAGGATTTTCTTTGCTGCTGCTCCAACTTTTCTTTACTGCTTCTTGCTCTTTTTAATATGATCTCGATCCTTGTCTCGATTAAGTCTGATGTTGAAAGAGTAACTACTCTTTCCTTTGAGCACAAATGAATATCCATACTTCAAGTTATTTTGTACAGATTTGATCTCACAAGATTTGGGATCTTTTCCTTTACAATTCCAAAAATCAAGGCCATATTATTTAATGCTCTTTGTATAAAAGATTCTTTCCATGTAGCCATCAAGTCTTTATATGAACTTGGACGTTTCTATGTGTACCGGAGGAATTGTCTTTCTTTCAATGTAAGAATGATTCTTTTTATTTTAAAGATTAGATACTCTCTTCATTTGCCTCCTTGTAATTCTTTCCTTTTCTAATAGATATCAAAATATCTTTGATTCATTTCTTGATCTTGAAAACTAATCTCTTTAGATTATACTATACCCGTAATATTTTTTTTTCATAAAAAATATATTTTTCCTTGGCCTTGTAGTATCTCTTCCATATAGTATATTCCTTCCACAAATTAATAGTAGATCTTCTCCACGATTTTAGCAACTTTCCTTTCAAGATGTTGAAAAACTTTCCATCCATAATTTCCGTAGATTCTTCTTCTGATATTGTAGTAAGTCATTCAACATTTTAAATTTCACTTTCAAATATTATTCCTTCTATGACGCTTGGAGATTAAATCTCTGAAATAATCTTCCTTGATAACTTCTTCAAATGATATTCTCTTTTCCATATTTGTTTGGATCTTTACGAGCCTCTTCTTTCTTGAATAAACCTGTACAAAAATAAGATTACCACAAGTAAATGTTCTTTGATTAATAATTGTGTTGGTTTGTTATCATCAAAATTAATACGTGAAACCTTGACGCTAACATATAATTATAATGTTCAGTCAATTTGTGCACGTCTCGATTAATTTTACGAAATACTTATTTTTTTAGTCTTCGTTTATAAAAATATAGTTTTTAATATGCTCGGCTTCCTTAAATAATTAAATCAAGTTTCAAGCCAGTCAGGTCAATCATTTCAAGTGGATGTTCAGTTGGTTCAACGTTTTATGTAGTCGATATGGTAGAATTTTTGCAAATACTCATCTAGCTCCTCGTTACCCTAACCTTCTCTGTAGGCTCCCTGCTCCACCAACGCGACAATTATCCAAATCAATTGACGTGTCTTCTCACTAAACTACCCTTCGACTTCACAAGTATCAAGTAACTATATCCACTAATCAATTTGTCTAGGTTCTAATTCTCACAATTTAACCAAACTTTTGGGCAGTTAAAGAACACCAAAGAATATATGATAATATATCCATACATTGTTTAAAGTTGATGAACTTGTCGTTCAGATTAAAGGCATGACATTATTAATCAATTGAATATACTACGAACGATGCACAATTTTTTAATTTCTTTTTTCATAAAGGCAGGGGAAGTGGAACGAAGAGGGAATTACATGGTAAAGAATCGAACACTCAAAAAAAATTCAGACAGCCAATCAAGTGAGCTACTAAAATTCTCCTAATACACAAAAAGAATCCTGAATAAGTGTTTTTAATTTCTAACTAAGCTTCAACTCAACTAGCTTTAGTCCAATGGTTCCAAATATTAATTGTTTTGATAAATTAAAGTTGTTTCAAAATATTAGCCTTTTATAAAAATAAGAAGCATCTATAATTTTTCAAGTTCACTGATCACGCCCAACTATGCCTCATAAAAAGGACAAAGCGGTCGTTGCAAATATAATTCGGTTTACAAGTCCGGAGTCGAATCCCATAGAAAACTAAGACTTAGCTACAGTTGTTCACTATTACCAAGAATACAAGCTTGAACAATTCCTAACTTATAGATAATAAGATTCTTGTGTTTAACTAACTAACTAACAAATTAAAATAATAAATTAACACTAAAGATACTACAGGTTGCAGAAACGATTAAGGAGGTCTAGAGTTATGATTTCCCCAATTGTCGGAATCCTTCCCGCTACGTCTTCTATAATTTCGCCTAAATATTCTCTACCGATCATGAGCACTCTGCGTGTTGTAATTCTCTCCCGAGTAATTACGATAATTTACTAGACATACTCTCTCGAGTTACGCTAGCTGGCTTTAATTACAACTCACTTAGATCGCACCCAAGGTTTCGTTATCCCTAATCTCACCTTTAAACCCTTGGTTATTGATTCCTCACATACGTCGGGAGTGATGTTGTTCAACAACTACCTAAATATAAACTCTTTTCCGAGTAATACATACTAAGTAGGCACAGCTAATTGAGGGCCCTTCAATCAACCACAAGAATAATATAGTTAAACAAATAGAGAAAATAATACTGCTCAATTATATAAAAACATAACAAGAATTTATCCTACAAAAGGTTCCATCAAAACCCTAGATATCAAATTAGCTATTCATAAAAGTATATGAAAATACAATACTCAAATTCATAACCAATAATGAAAATAGGAAGAAGGAAGTGAAAAACTCGTGGACGAATTCTCCGTCTTTCTCCTAATGTGTTCTTGCCTCCTTAGGTCGAATCCCCGTTCTCCTTAGCCTCATTAGGTCTAAATTATGTCAAAAGTAAGTCAAAGATCCTTAAAATACCGTTTTTCCATGTATATATACTAAGTAGCATTGGGCCCAGACAATTACACCTTCTCCTACGCGAAAAAGGACACATTTTTCAGACAGGACGTGCGCGGTCGCACTTGGACCGTAGCTCAGACCACGCATATCCACTTTGATTCTGCCTGACAAGCGCGGCTTGAGCACGGCCGCACACTTGACATGCAATTTTCACCCTGTTTTGTTGGGAATGTGGAAACACGTAAAACATGAAAGTTGTAGCCCTTTGAGTTAGCTTTCCAACCATATATTGTGGAGCCTAAATGGAGTTTGAGAAAAACGTATGTTCATTTTACTAGACAGTGCGTAATATGCCTACTCGATTCTTCATTTGTTTTAATTATCATCCGTTGACCCCCGAACATGATCCCGGCTTAATTCCTTGAGCTTTTACTCAGACTTCAAATCTCCAAATTACTTGAATTCATTTCATAACATCTACATAGCTCGGAATCACTCCTACAAGACATAAAATACATAATCGGTGCAAAACACTAGCGATTAAAGCCCAAACTCAATTAAAGTGCAGTAAATTAGAGTGTATAAGCGACTAAAATACGCAATTATAGACTATCATCAACATCCCACGCTTAAACCATTGCTCGTTCTCGAGTAATCAAACTACACTTTATATAGACACGACCTTTTTAAACAATTCTCCTAACTCATCACACCAAGAGTATTTAAAATAGACTAAGCACAAAAACGTAACATCTTTACCTCAAGATTTGACTAGCAAGTACCTCACCCACTTACTCTACCATAGAGGTCAATGATATTACCTTTCCTTCATGAATCAAGTTCCCTCACACAACAAAAGAGAGTAGTTCCACACAATAAAATTTAAGAATATTTAGGAACTCAAGATAAAGAATTCACTCACTCTCAGAAATAACATTCATATGCCACAAAATATGCACCATAGGCTTGCCCGTAGTGTATTACTCTACTAATCGAGCTCATTCAGTCTAGGATCAAATAGAACTTTATTTGGTTGTAATGTAGATTGCGGCACGGGTAGGATACATTTAGATATAAGAGTGACTACACCTCCCTAAGCACTTTAATACATATACTTTAACATTCATCTCATACTTATGTCAAACCAAACCCCACCTTCACATCAATATATATTACCACATACTTCTTTAAGCACAATTACATCAAGAATCACCACTTATCAAGGAATATTTTTCGCAACAATACAACTATTTTTTTCTTTCTTTTCTTTTTCTTTTCCAATTCAAGTGGCTCTTACTTTTTCAAAACAATGCACCTTTCTCCTTATTTCATTAGCTCCACTCAAAAGCCAAACCAACCACCCCACACTTTAACTTTTACAAAGTTCATAATAACAAGTGCTCATGAGAGGTGAAAAGGTTCAAATAGATAGTCAATTCAAACAATTGCTTAAGGCTTGTAATGTGGTTGCCAAAGAAACATGATTACAGGCTCAAAGGAGTTAACTACGGTAAATGACAATTAAGCTGGTAAAATAGAAACGCCTATATCACTTCCAAGACTGAACAAAACTACTATTTCGCTTTGCAAACATACGGGGTAAGTTCTAGGCATCAAATGCAATGCACAGACTAACACCCAAACCTCACACACACATGGCACATAACTCACTCAGGATTGGATTCATCAAGACACTCTAGTCAAAGCAGTTAAGCAAAGTTAAGATCATACGATTTAAGGTACTTATACAAGAGCCAAAAAATGAGCCTAAGCATCAGAACCAATGTACTCACTATTCTCAAGGCATAACAAAGTCAAGAGACATTGCTTCATTTCAAAACACAACACAATGGCTCATATTCCTAAAAAAAGACTAACTACACTCCTGTATGCGGTGAAATCAGAGGAGTCTATTTCTTGCCACTAAGGTACATTCGGGGAGTCATATCGGCATCTCGATGCCGCAGGATTACGATCGAGCTCCCTCCCCCGAGGTTTTTCCGTGACCCAACAGTTACGAGGATGGGGAATTCCTAAGGCAAGCAGCCAGAATCAGCAGAGTCTAGCACCGTGCCTAGCCGTCACATCCCCGTATCTTTACATTTAATGCACTTTGTACTATATTGCATTTCCTCTCCTATAAAAATGGAATCCATGCCACTTTGTAAAGGGTTGATGTTGCTCCAATTATTCTCCACAAGATCAATAATATCTCTCTCTCTCTTCTCTCTAACTTTCTCGTTCTTATTAGCTCGAGGTCACTCTTAGCGTTTATTGCTTTCATACTTTTTCTTCATTTATTGCTTGGTATTGTCCGTAAAGAGCCTTGTTTGATCATACCTTAACTATTATCCCATTCCCGACCATCCCCGATAGCTAGAGATCGAGCCAGATATCGACCTCGAGGTCCTTCATTGACCAGTCCAAGGCTCGGCCGCAAGCTTCTCAGTTTGATTACTGCCCCGCTTTAGCTCGTATTTCTTCGTTAAACCTCATATTCTTAGCATCAACTGCTCTAATAACTAGCATAAAAATAGATCACATATTTTTAGAGTCCTATTTACAAATTTAATTATCGTTACCATTTTCATGGTAAACAACCCGGTTCAAATAAAACCCTTGGAAAAGAACCGCGGCATAAAGAAAAACCAAAGTGGGATTGCTACACTACCTAACAAAAAAATTATTTTTTTCTTTAAACTTAAATCCCTCAAGAAAATTGTCTAATAGATCTATCGTCGGGAAAAGTCCAATATTTTATATTTAAAAAAAATATTCAATTAAACTAACATAACTAAAATAGAATAGAAAGTCACTCAGACAATCTCCTCACCCCACACTTAAAATTGTGCATCGTCCCCAATGCACACCCATACATACAAGAGGGTAAAAGAAACTCCCTGGTAGGCCAAAGTCCGAAGCACTAGCATCTCATGGGTACTCAGACTTCTCACATGCCTGGTCCTTCGTGCGGGTACCTCACACTTTGTTCCAACCATCTAGTTTGATGCTGCATCCTTCCAATAGCTTTGCTTTCCATG
This sequence comes from Nicotiana tabacum, assembly GCF_000715075.1. Lineage (NCBI taxonomy): Eukaryota > Viridiplantae > Streptophyta > Magnoliopsida > Solanales > Solanaceae > Nicotiana > Nicotiana tabacum. The sequence goes on along the minus strand of NC_134082.1, from coordinate 5,677,881 downwards.
CTCCTAGAAAATCAAAAATCGACACTACAAAAATAATATAATAAAAAAATAATAATTAAAAAAAAACAATAAAGTTGGGTTGCCTCCCGACAAGCGCTTGATTTAACGTCGCGGAATGATGTAATTCACTTTCTGCCTCCACTTCGAACTTTTCAATTGGACCCCAAGTTTTGATTCTGCTCTGTGATCATGCTCCTGGGGTGATAGAACAAATCTGGCTGGTCCAATAAAATAATGTAGTATTCTGCACTTCTTGGCCTTTGGATGAGATGTGTATTCCCGACTTTCTGGCACGAAGAATTCCAGAATGTAGGCATCTTGTTCCTTACTCCTTGACTCCTCAAGTGGCTCGAACGACTCTATTTTCATATCATCATCCATACACAATGTGAAAAAAATGCTTGGAGTGTGGACCAATGCGCTCAACTACACAAACATTGGGATTGTAAACATCCTTAACACTAATAACACTAGGGTCAACTAAATATGTATCCTCAATATCCTTGGTTGACTCTAGTATCTCTTCTACGACATTGTCATCATCAAAATCTAGTTTGATTGATTGTTGGTGTTCTACCCTAGCCTCCTCCTCTAGCTCATCCTCGTATTTTTTTAAATCCTCCAGTATAATGGCAATTTTTGCAGCCAATTCATACTCATATTGGCTACTATCCACAATGTCAACTTGTTGCGCTTTACAAGGTTCAATCAATTTATTTTCTTGAGCCTCCAAGTTGTGAATAGTTGCCCCTTGCCTTTGTACCCGCAATTGTATCTCATCATATAGTTCCATAAGTCACTTTAGCATATCCTCGATCTCTTTCAGGTCCTCATACCTGGGTTCTTTATTCCTGTCAACTTCACAAGAAAAAGAAGAACCATCAAAGTAACGGTTGGGGGAAGATAAGAAATATAAGCACAACCGTGAAAGTGACCATCTTAACCACCACACATATCACACACATTCCACACATAAGATTGAGTTGGTGCACATAACTCGCTCTTGGGAATATTTTGATAATTTTGCCCTGCGTGGTTTCCCCCACAATATGCATAACAAGGATAAAAAGTAGAATTACCAACATTAAAACTCTCATAATTCCCAGATGCCATGTCTCTCAGATCAAAAATAAAAAAATTAAAAATAAATAAATAATCAAATACACGAAAACAAAAATAACAGTTCAAACTTGCAACCTAGAAATATGTACACCTACAGTACATTGTTAGTTCCCCGGCAACGGCGCCAAAATTTGATCACGCCCAACTATGCTTTATAAAAAGGACAAAGCGGTCGTAGCAAATATAATCCGGTTTACAAGTCCGAAATCGAATCCCACATAGAACTAAGGCTTAGCTATAATTGTTTACTATAACAAAGAATACAAGCTTGAACAATTCGTAACTTATAGATATTAAGATTCTTGTGTTTAACTAACTAACTAATAAATTAAAATAATAAATTAACACTAAAGATACTACATGTTGGAGAAAAGATTAAGGTGTCACGACTCTAAACTCAGACCCGGTCGTGATGGTGCATCTCGTGAAGACAAGGCCAGCCGATACACTCCCAAATCATTTTAAGCAATTAAAATAATACAAATTAAATCTTTAACATAACAATAAATCCCAACATAAGGTGAAACAGTACAATTGCGGAATAGACATAGCCCGACATCGGGGTGTCACCAGTCATGAGCATCTACTAACCGATTAAAAATAGGAATGGTCTACATAGTCTATTATAGAACTAAAACAAGAGAAAATAATATAGAGAGAGAAGCGCTGGGCTGCGAACGCCGAGCAGCTACCTAGTAAATCTCCAAATCTGCCTGAGCTAGAAGAATCAATGCTCGCTAGCGGGACCTGAAGCGCCTGAATCTGCACACAGGGTGCAGGGAGTAAAGTGAGTACTCCAATTCAGTGAGTAATAACAATAAATGAAGACTAAGCGATAAGAAATCACGTAAAAGCATATCAACATGATATAAAGAAGCAGTATAAAACCAGTAAAAGCGATGAAACAGTGAAAACATATAAAGACACCTTAGTTCTGAATAAACTTTTTTAAAACACCTTTTTGACAATTAAACAATTAAATAGAAAGTAGCTAGAATAGACAAACAGATAAAATCCGCCCCTCGGGCACAATGTCAATAGAATCTGCCCCTCGATCAATATCATGGAACAACATCAGCCCCTCGGGCTATATCTCATATCATAATGGGTACCCGCGCTCACTAGGGGTGTACAGACTCTGGGAGGGGCCCCTTACGGCCCAAGCACTATATCAAGCCATCTTGTGGCATAATCAATAGGCTCTCAGCCTCATATCAACAAGCTACCTCGTGGCGTACAATCTCAGCGTACAATCTCAGGCCTTCGGCCTCATAATCATAAATCAGTGTATTACAGGCCCTCGGCCTTACTCAGTCAGAATCTCATAAGCCACTCGGGAAATAGTAATAACATGATGCTCAGCCCAAATTATCATTTAATGTATTAAAACAGAGTACACATGGATGAGTTATGAAAACAGTAGAATATAGCATGACTGAGTACAAGTATAAAGTTAAAACAGTGAGGAAATATCAGTAAAATCTCCTAAGGGTCAAAATAGTTGGCACGAGGCCCAAATATGACATTTAACCCAAAACATGATGATAGCAAACAATTTTCAGTCAAATACGCGGTAAAACAATCATTCGGGATGGACTAAGTCACAATCCCCAACGGTACATGACCCCACGCTCGTCATCTAGCATGTGCGTCACCTCAATATAGCACAACGATATGAAATTTGGGGTTTCATACACTCAGGACAATATTTACAATCATTACTCACCTCTATCTGGTCCAAATCTCTAGCCCGTGATGCCTTTGCCTCTCGAATTGGCCTCCGAATGCTCCAAATCCAACCAAAATCAGTGCAAAACCATCAAAATATGCTAAGGGAACAAAGCCCACTCGATCAAATTACAATACAAATCCTGAAATTGGCCAAACCCGACTCCGGGGACCACGTCTCGGATTCCAATAAAAATTACATCAATAGACCCCTTATCACTCTCTGAGTTCATTCATATCAAAATCACCAAAATCCAACCTCAAATGATCCCTCAAATCCCAAATTTTAGGTCTCCAATTACAAGCCCTAGTTCTTCAATATTAGGCTTAAATTCCATGATGAATTAGGTAGAATTCACATTAGAATCGAGTATTAAGTCCATAAATCTTACCTCCAAGTGTTCCCCCTTGAATCCCTCTTCAAAAAGCTTCAAAATGCCCAAAAATGGTGAAATTTAGCCCTAAAATCGCGGACAATGGCTATTTAAACATTCTTCCCAGACATTCAAAACCTTCTTCGCGAACGCGGTCAAAGCCTTGCGTTCGCGAAGCACAAACTGACGTTGACAACATTTTCCTCCTTCGCGAACACGATGCTTCCTGACTGGAAACCTTCGCGAACGTGACTCCCCTTCTCGCGAACGCGTAGCTCAATGGCCCAGACCTTCGCGAACGCGAAGGCCAAATCTTCAGCCTCACCTGCTAACCTTTCGCGAACGCGAAGGCTAATTGTCTGCAACATACATAACAGTTTTTCTGCAATCTTTCACAACATGAAATGATCCGCTTTGTCACACCTCCTTTTTCCGCGCCCGCGGGGGCGCAGGGGAGTTTTTCCAATTAAAGGACAATCGAAATGGGATTGGTTTATTTATTTCAGAGTCGCCACTTGGGAGATTTAGGGTGTCCCAAGTCACCAATTTTAATCCCGAATCGAGGAAAAGAATGACTCTATATTACAGTCTGCGTACCAGAAATCCGGATAAGGAATTCTGTTAACCCGGGAGAAGGTGTTAGGCATTCCCGAGTTCCGTGGTTCTAGCACGGTCGCTCAATTGTTATATTCGGCTTGATTATCTGATTTTATATGAGTGTGAACTTATGTGCAAAATTTAACTTTAAAACCGCTTTTGTCATTTACTGTTATTTTATCAAGAATTGCAACGTCGTGAAAAACATATCTCGAACCACGTTACATCAATGCACCCGTGGTTGTTGACATATTTCGACTCGGTTGAGATTTGATTTGGGTCACATAAATGTGCACCCGAATTAAGGAGAACAAATTATTAGGACGTGCCTAAAGCAACTAGCGTATTGTTGTTTTAGGTAAGGCCGGAAAATTCGCTAAAATGGCCTGTCCCGAATTCTAAGTGTTTTAATATATATACAGTTAGAGGGCCCCGCAGCTGTGTATATTTTTATTTGACGAGGCTCGTCTCATTCTACTTTTAAAAGGAATTTGCGACGTCATGGATATGCCTCTCGGATCACGTCACAATCAATGTACCCGTGATTAGAAATACATTTCGAATCCGTCGAGATTTGGATTTGGGTCACATAAATGTGCACCCGAGTTTAAGAAGGTAAAGTTTATTAAAGCGTATCCTAAAGAGACTAACGTGTTGTTATTTTAGAAGGGTTGTGAGATTTGCTAAGCAACCCGTCCTGGAAACTAAATGCTTCAATAATATACATTTAACAAGGGCCCCGCATCTGCGCGTTTTGTTTATTTCATCGAGGCTCATCTCGTTCTTATTTTAAAGGGATATCCTATAGCAACTACGTTTCTTGTCGTGTTTGTCTCTATCGATTGAAAACAGTAGAAAGTCCTAATTAATTACATGTTTGAAGTTGTTGTAACAACATTCAGAAAAGCTTAAAAATCCGAAACGGGGCTACATGCACAGTCAGCCGATCAAGTAACCACGGGCCCAAATCCAGCCCAAGCATGATTGGCCAGACCTGGGCCACTGCTTGTTCGATGCGGGCCTACTTGGTTTGCTTCGATTTGGGCTCGACCTTCATGAGGTTGAGGCCCTGAACTGATTCTTTGTTCTGTAAAATGAGTTTATCAATTTATGTGACAATATGGCAAAAGGAGAAAGAACTTTAACTAAAACGGATAGCTTTCCTATTTGGCCTACATTAGAGAATATTCTACACCATCAGACTAAGTCTGAAATACAACTTATTACATTGGGCATATTTTTTCACCTAGCAGCATACATACAAGGCTAGCATTCGTTAACCTACATTGATATACTTAGTATGTAGGCTACTTCTATTGTCCAAACGAAAATGTAACTATTTCATGACATTTAGAGTAACAGTTCATGTATATATAAAAAAACAATCTGCAGGTCCTCTCTTTTGCATTCATGCTCAAACTTTCAGTTACATTGGTGGTATTAATTGTGTACCTGGTATAGAGGACAAAGAAGAAAGGAGGGATCAGCTGGGCAATATGCAGTAAACACAGCAACAGCAGATACACAGCAACAGCACAGCAACAAACCAACAATCGAATGTTTTCCACAGCCCTCAGACAACCAACAATATTTCCCAGGAAAAGAGTACCAGAAAATAGTCGAGTACCACACCAGCAATCCCAGGAAAGAGTAAAGAAATAGCAGCAGTAACTGAGGGTTCAAATGTAGTAAAACTACCAGTTCAAACAACCACAAACAACAGTCAATGCAAACACAGAACTTGGCCAAGACAGCTTGACCAAAATGCACTCTTATACAATTTTCAGACAGTGTTTGGTTGCAATGTCTTACTGGAACATCTCTTATGTTTTCAGTCTTTTCTTTTAACTCACTCGACCTCTCTTCAGATTAAAACTCCAGTCTTAAGACTAAAAATTCCACTTTGTTTTCTCTTTTTCTGAAGACTCAAAAGTCCAGCCCTTTTTAGTTCTGCAACAGCTTATTTATAAGCCAACAACCCAGTGCAGTCAAGCTGCCTAGATCCTGCCAGTTGCAATCTGCCCATACCCCTTAACTCCCCATGCCTAAAGGCATCTTTCTCGGTAAACTTAATCAGCCCCCCATGCTTTGTCATATTGCTCTAATCAAGGATTATGGGTGCAATAAAGTATTCATTTGAACCCATGCTCTTATGTTTTGTTCCCCATTGTTATTAGGTTAATAGTATTTTAATTAACACTTGACATATTCTTAAGTTAAACCCCCTAATCAGACTTTGTCTTATGCCAAAACTACCCTTAACCTTGCATGTTACTATATTACCATAACTCTTAATAATTAGTATATAAACCTCTTTGATTTCAGCTAACTACTGACTACTTAACTTAAACTCAATGCTGCCTTCAGGTGAATCTGTTAGCTTTCCACAGTTAACAATCAATTTTCAGCCTAAATTCAAACCAATTATTCCAATTTAATCAAACGTGGGTGCCAATTAAAGGGTACAAGTTGGTCATGCCGATACAAGTAACACCAACAAGAAACAGGCATAGTAATCAATACTGAACTGCAACTCCTGATTTTCTAATCTTTCAAGTGAATTTAGTTGACGATGCTTATTTAAACGACTACGCGAACTATAATATACATCGAACAACCAACAAAATCAACAAACAAATCAACTTTAAACTCAAAATGTACACACAGGGATAGACGAGTCAGAAACCAAAACAAACCAGAACATGTACGACAGATAGAGTTTAAGATGACAAAATAAAAAAGGGAAAATACCTCCGGGACCTGAAACTAAGACTGACTCAATGCTCGAACTCGGGCCAGGTGATTTTGGGGTCTAATGGACTTTAACCGAAGCGTTCTCAACTGAGAACACTTCGGTAAAAGTCTGCTAGGCCCTGATCCTGACACTGATTCGGACAAAAACCCATAGATCTGAATCCTAGGGCTCTTGAGGTTCGATTTGGGAACCGTTCAATTCCAGTCAGATTCGAACAGAACCTAAGCCATTCAGGGGGTGAGGGAGGTCAGGAGGGGCTGTGGTGTGAGTTTGGGGTCAATCGGTGTAGATCTGGTTTTTACTCGAATCTTCGTTGGAAGATTCGAGAAGCTACGGGTTGATTTGAGGTGAAAGGTTAACGGATTCATGTTCAGGGTGGTTGGGTGCATCGGGGATGTTATTTTGGTGGTCATCGGAACTGTGGTTACTGGGCTCACGGGGGGAAAACCTAGGCTGCTAGGGTTTGAGAGGAAAGGGGTCCTGGGGAAGATGGTGAACAGTGGCTGAAGGGGGGTGTGGCTTGGGGCGTGGGGGTAAGGGGTTAGGTTTATATATGTATTGAGGGTTTAGATCCTGGCCATTGGATCAATTGAGATCAAGGGCCAGGATCTACTCATTGAGGAGAGACGACGTCGTTCGGGAGATGATAGTGGGTTAAGACCGGGTAGGGGATTGGATCGGGTCATGTTGACGGGTTTAGAGGAGGGCCTGGATCCGTTGGATCAATGGGGTTGGACGGCTTAGATCATCTTGCCTGAAACGACGTCGTTGAGGCGAGTTGAACAGCCTGATCTGGACTGTTCGTTTGAATCAGATCAACGGCTTTGGTAGGGACGCCGATACGGCATCGTTTGAGTCCGTGTTTGGGCAGGCTCGTCTTGGACTGGATCAGTACTTTGGTTTTGGGCCTTGTTTCGGGGCCCAAATCAGATTTTCCTTTTCCCCTCTTTTTTTTTCAAATTAAACAAAAATTCCTAAAACAATGTAAAAATTAAAATAAACCTACACACATATTGAGTGATACCCACAACGATAAACACACATAAATGAAAAATAAAAATAAAATAAAATAAAAATGGTTAGATCACAGCTTAGAACGAACGATGCACACATACATATATTTTTTGAATTTTTGTTTAACGACATGCATTTTTGTATTTTTGTTTGATAATGACTAGATGCAAAATGGACAGACCCACAAATGACCAACAACACATGTTACGGAAAGATCGAAAAATTGTACAGCGAAACCATTTGTCACTATTTTTATTTTCTTTTGGAGTGATTGCTCGTGAAGCAAAAATCACGTGCTTACAGCTGCCCCTCTTTGCCCGAAGACACGAAGGGTTTTCGCGCAAAGATAAAGCGAGCGATTTTTGCCCGTCCGAATACTCCGTGTGAAGCATTTTTGAAAAAGATTTGACCGAACCTTTGCTTCAGAGGTTTCCTACATATCCTGGGCTGAACAGGAATCAGGTCAATGTAGTTCGGGAAATTTTGGTAGCTGGGACTACCGTGTGACTGTAGTGTTTGCTGTTGTTGTGCGCTGTTGTATGCTGCTGTAGGATGCTACTGCTCAACCGATCTCCCTATTACATTGCTCTAAAAGGAAAACCAGAAGCTAAGCTAAACTGAGGATCCTGAAATCTTATCCATCTTCAACTTGTTCTTGTTGCCTTGCTTTCTTGTCGGCTAACGCTTTCCTCCGATGCCTTTATTTGTGACTTTGGGAGATGATGTTGGTCCTTTGCTGACGTCTGAATGCCAGTTTTCATCACTTTGCTTGATCCGCTGGGGACATGGCTTTCTTCTTTAAATCTTCCAATGGTTTCTTCAGTGGTATGTTTCTTCATCAGCATCGTCATACTGGGCATGCTACAACGTTCCCAAACTGCTTCTTTTGAGATGCGTTCCTTTTTCCTTTTGAATTGCGCGCTTGCCTCTGCAGTTGTCTGCTTCTTGGTGCTGGGGATTTTATTGTTTCCCGTTTGGGGCTCTCTGTTGTACCCCTCCGTCTTCAGGTGGGGTGACTGATTCCAAAATCTAGAGCTAAAGAGTATTCCCGCATTATACTGGTGGGCGACCTAGAACTTAAATGTATTCCCGCATTATACTGGTGGGCGACCTAGAACTTAAAAGTATTCCCGCATTATACTGGTGGGCGACCTAGAACTTAAAAGTATTCCCGCATTATACTGGTGGGCGACCTAGAACTTAAATGTATTCCCGCATTATACTGGTGGGCGACCTAGAACTTAAATGTATTCCCGCATTATACTGGTGGGCGACCTAGAACTTAAATGTATTCCCGCATTATACTGGTGGGCGACCTAGAACTTAAAAGTATTCCCGCATTATACTGGTGGGCGACCTAGAACTTAAAAGTATTCCCGCATTATACTGGTGGGCGACCTAGAACTTAAATGTATTCCCGCATTATACTGGTGGGCGACCTAGAACTTAAAAGTATTCCCGTATTATACTGGTGGGCGACCTAGAACTTAAATGTATTCCCGCATTATACTGGTGGGCGACCTAGAACTTAAATGTATTCCCGCATTATACTGGTGGGCGACCTAGAACTTAAATGTATTCCCGCATTATACTGGTGGGCGACCTAGAACTTAAAAGTATTCCCGCATTATACTGGTGGGCGACCTAGAACTTAAATGTATTCCCGCATTATACTGGTGGGCGACCTAGAACTTAAATGTATTCCCGCATTATACTGGTGGGCGACCTAGAACTTAAATGTATTCCCGCATTATACTGGTGGGCGACCTAGAACTTAAATGTATTCCCGCATTATACTGGTGGGCGACCTAGAACTTAAATGTATTCCCGCATTATACTGGTGGGCGACCTAGAACTTAAATGTATTCCCGCATTATACTGGTGGGCGACCTAGAACTTAAATGTATTCCCGCATTATACTGGTGGGCGACCTAAAACTTAAATGTATTCCCGCATTATACTGGTGGGCGACCTAGAACTTAAATGTATTCCCGCATTATACTGGTGGGCGACCTAGAACTTAAATGTATTCCCGCATTATACTGGTGGGCGACCTAGAACTTAAATGTATTCCCGCATTATACTGGTGGGCGACCTAGAACTTAAATGTATTCCCGCATTATACTGGTGGGCGACCTAGAACTTAAATGTATTCCCGCATTATACTGGTGGGCGACCTAGAACTTAAAAGTATTAAAATTGCTTCCCCGTTCTTCCGAGAAAATTTTCGACAATCGGCAGAAAATTTTCTGCCCCGGTTTTGGTGACTTCCTTGGCGTTGCATCTCGCTGTCCTCATCAATCCTTTGTTTTCCTGCAGCAGACAAAAGGATTTAATTAGTTTTTATCGTGGTGGTAGAGGGTGCCTTTCTGGCGGATGATCTTCCTTTCTTCCCCTTTTCTTGCTCTTTGTCCCCATAATTGGTTGGCGGGCAAAGTTGCCTGTTGGGGGTCTCTAGCCTGCTGGGGATTGGTTTTCAATTTATCCCCTTTTCTGCTTTCTCTTTAAACACATGATGTGGGAGTCTGCTTCTAACTCCCGAAACCACTCCCTTTTGGAGCTTACTTCTTCCAAAATTTCTGGGCACAATCCCTGCATTGCCTGGGATCGGCCTTTAAGACTGTTTGTATTATCCTGCATTGGATGAATTCCCCTTCGGTTTCTGGTAGTAAGCTTTGAAAAATCCTTTCAAGACACATTTTTAGGAAAAGAAATAAAAGATATGGAAAGGAGAAAATCTTTCTGAACCAATATTTTTTGTGGGAGGAGACAATCAAAAGAACTTATCTGGAGGACACAACTGGTCCCTGTGATCATGGCGTGCACCATAGATTCCCGACCCAGTCTATTTGTATCAATTGATTTGCCCGATGGTTTGACTTGCTGGGGATGATAAAGGAGTGTTCATTTCGTTTCGAATGTGGTAGCTTTGCTGATCTGTCTTGTCGCCTCATAGTGCCCTTCGAGGGGTTTTCACTAATGAGACTCTCTCTTTTCTCTCATCTCCCGGCGCCTTATGGTGCCTGTGAAGGTTTTCACCAATAAGACTCTCTCATTTCATATCCCTCATCTTACATCGCCTCTCGGTGCCTGCGAAGGTTTTCACCGATGAGACTCTCTCATTTTATTTCTTTCGAGGAATCGGGGCGTTGTAGATACGACCCTCTCTTCTGGAGATTCCTTTGACTATCAATTCGTTCCCAGTCTTACGATCCTCTTCTTTGCTGGGGATTGGTGTATTATTCTCGGTCTTATTTGCCTGACTCGACATCTCTTGAACATTGATCGGGAGGTCTTTTGGACGTTGATGTTGGTTTTGGTGCGGAGTTAAAGAAAGGCTATGAAAAATGAAAATAATCTGATGGGTGGTGTGCTACCACTTTTGGAATCAAATCTTTGTTGGAACTTAAAACATAACCTCTGCCCCAGTTTTCTTGCTTGGGGAATTTATTTTTTTACACTTATGTTGCGTTATGTGCGTTACGCACGCTGTGCCTATTATACACACTATTATGCATCCTACATTTACTATGATGCATACTATGACCGAGCCGTGAGGCGCCTACGTATCCTCTTTGAGGAATCAGGTCAAACGTAGTTCCCACGGTTTTGTATTTCTTATGATTTTATCTTCTTCTTTTTTTTTCTTTCTCTTTTCTTTTCTTTTCTTTTCTTTTTTTTTTCATGTCTTTTCCATTAGTGATTCCAAAAGAGGGGTATGAAAGAATTACTTAGGCTCGAAGGGGGAAGCAAAGGTTAAAAGTGTTTGGATAGAAGAAAGAATTGTCTCCGTCATCTCATTATTCAACAAATGCCAAATACAAACAAATAAACCAAAAATTGCCATAATTAAGGAAATTACGCATAATATCTCTTGACTGCATCTGAATTGATAGCCATGTCGACACATCTACCTTCGACATCTGTCAAACACAAAGCACCGTTGGACAATACTCTGGTCACGATATAAGGCCCTTGCCAATTTGGGGCGAATTTGCCTTTTGTCTCGACCTGATGTGGGAGGATCTTCTTTAATACCTGCTGCCCTACCTCAAACTTCCTGGGGCGCACCTTCTTATTATATGCTCTTGCCATTCTCTTCTGGTACAGTTGACCATGGCACACTACTGCCAATCTTTTCTCCTCTATCAGGCTCAACTGTTCCAATCGAGCTTTGACCCATTCATCATCATCAATCCCTGCTTCAGCGACAATTCGGAGGGACGGAATTTCGACCTCCGCTGGTATCACGGCCTCAGTTCCGTACACCAACAAATAAGGAGTTGTGCCCATGGAAGTTCGGACCGTAGTGCGGTAACCCAACAAGGCAAAGGGTAATCTCTCGTGCCATTGTCTGGACCCTTCCACCATTTTTCGCAGTATCTTCTTGATATTCTTATTGGCTGCTTCGACTGCTCCATTCGCCTTGGGACGATATGGGGTGGAATTGCGGTGTGTAATCTTGAATTGTTGGCATACCTCTTTCATTAGGCTGCTATTAAGATTCGCACCGTTATCCGTGATGATCACTTTTGGGATCCCAAATCTGCAGATGATATGGGAGTGAACAAAGTCCACCACTGCCTTCTTGGTTACTGATTTGAAGGTTTTAGCCTCAACCCATTTGGTGAAGTAATCAATGGTCACTAGAATGAACCTGTGACCGTTGGACGCTGCTGGCTCGATAGGCCCAATGAACATCCATGCCCCATGCCACAAACGGCCAGGGTGCTGACATCGTATGTAACTCTGTTGGCGGAGAATGAATCAAATCTCCATGTATCTGGCATTGATGGCATTTCCTCACAAAAGTGATGCAATCGTGTTCCATGGTGAGCCAATAACACCCTGTTCGAAGGATCTTTCTTGCCAATACATATCCGCTCATGTGTGGTCCGCAAACTCCAGCATGTACCTCTGCCATAACCGTCGTTGCTTGACTGGCATCTATGCATCTCAACAATCCCAAATCCGGGGTTCTTTTGTACAATACTCCTCCACTGAGGAAGAAACTATTTGACAAACGCCGAAGGGCTCTTTTTTGGTCTCCAGAGGCATGTTCTGGATATATCCCCATTCTGAGGTATTCTTTGATATCATGAAACCAGTGTTTGCCATCTGCTTCTTCTTCTATGGCATTGCAGTAGGCGTGCTGATCACGGACCTGGATGTGTATAGGATCAACATACATTTTGTCAGGATGGTGCAGCATTGATGCTAAGGTGGCCAAAGCATCCGCAACCTCGTTGTGAACTCTAGGGATGTGTCTGAACTTCACCGATCGAAATTGCTTGCTCAGATCATGCAAGCATTGTCGGTATGGTATGAGCTTTAGATCTCGCGTTTCCCATTCACCCTGAATTTGATGTACCAAGAGGTCCGAGTCTCCCAAGACCAAAACGTCTTGGACATCCATGTCAGTAGCCAAGCGCAGACCCAAAATGCAAGCCTCATACTCGGCCATATTGTTGGTGCAATAGAAGCGTAGTTGAGCCGTAACAGGATAATGCCGTCCTGTTTCAGAAATGAGTACTGCTCCTATTCCAACCCCTTTTGCGTTTGCAGCTCCATCGAAGAAAAGCTTCCAACATGGTTCCTCAGGTAATTCCAAATCATTCGTGTGCATCACCTCTTCGTCAGGAAAATACGTTCTTAAGGGCTCGTATTTTTCATCAACGGGATTCTCTGCCAAATGGTCTGCCAGCGCCTGGGCTTTCATGGCCGTCCTCGTTACGTAGATGATATCAAATTCTGTGAGCAGAATTTGCCATTTTGCCAACCTTCCCGTGGGCATAGGTTTCTGAAAGATATACTTCAGTGGGTCCAAGCGGGATATGAGATAAGTAGTATATGAAGACAGGTAGTGCTTCAACTTCTGAGCTACCCAAGTTAAGGCGCAGCATGTTTTCTCGAGTTGAGTGTACTTGACCTCATGCACTGTGAATTTCTTGCTAAGATAGTAGATGGCCTGCTCTTTCCTTCCTGTGTCATCATGTTGCCCCAGTACACTACCAAATGAATTTTCCAAGACCGTCAGGTAAAGAATTAGGGGCTTCCCGGGCTTAGGCGGGACCAATACGGGTGGATTAGACAGATACCCTTTGATTTGGTCGAAAGCTTCCTGACACTCTGCCGTCCAACTTACCGCAGCATCCTTTTTCAACAGCCGAAATATGGGCTCACAGGTTGCTGTGAGTTGAGCGATGAACCTGCTGATGTAATTGAGTCTACCCAGCAAACTCATTACCTCTGTTTTGTTCCTTGGCAGTGGCAAATCTCGGATGGATTCAATTTTGGATGGGTCTAACTCAATCCCCCGTCGACTGACGATGAATCCTAGCAACTTTCCTGATGGAACCCCGAATGCGCATTTGGCTGGGTTAAGCTTGATATCATACCTCCGGAGTCTTTGGAAAAATCTCCTTAGGTCTGCTACATGGTCCTCCTGACGCCAAGATTTGATGATCACATCATCGACGTACACCTCGATTTCCTTGTGTATCATGTCATGAAACACAGCAGTCATGGCTCGCATGTACGTTGCCCCAGCGTTCTTTAACCCGAACGGCATTACCCGATAGCAGTAGGTTCCCCATGGCGTAATAAACGCTGTCTTCTCAGCATCCTCTTCGTCCATTAGGATCTGATGATAACCCGCATAGCAATCCACAAAGGATCCGATCTCGCGCCCAGCACAATTATCGATCAGGATATGAATGTTGGGTAGCGGAAAATTGTCCTTGGGACTTGCTTTGTTGAGGTTGCGGTAGTCAACGCATACCCTGATTTTTCCATCCTTCTTTGGGACCGGTACCACATTGGCCAACCACTCGGGATACCGAGTGACCCGAATGACCCTCGATTGCAACTGCTTAATCACTTCTTCTTTGATCTTTACGCTCATTTCTGTTTTAAATTTCATTAGTTTTTGCTTGACCAGAGGGTATGCCGAGTCAGTGGGTAATTTGTGAACCACTAAATTGGTGCTTAATCCAGGCATATCATCGTATGACCAGGCAAAAACATCTTTGAATTCCATGAGGGTTTTGATCAATTCTTCTCTGACATTCGGCTCAATGTGGATACTAATTTTGGTTTCTTGGACGTTATCAGCGTCTCCTAGAATCACAGCCTCGGTGTCATTTAGGTTAGGCTTGGGTTTCTCTTCAAATTGGCACAGTTCTCGGTTTATTACTTCGAAGGCTTCACCTTCGTCACATTCAGATTCACCGTCACAAACGACCTCTTGCATTATTGAGTCGGTTTCAGATTGATTTATTAGACCAGGTCGAAGATCCGCTGTGCATGCCATGTCATTAGAACCAGTAAAAAGAGAACTGTTCAGAAAGAAAAAGAACAAAACAAAATCAAAATGGGACAAAAGAAAAGAACTTTATTAAACTTGCGGGATAAAAAGGGTTCACACTTTTACAAAACGAAAGTAAAATTTGGATTACACCCTTGAATAATCCGATCAAACAAACAAACAAATAAAACATTAATCAAAGCCTACTACCAAGACTCCCCTCGGACAGGAAGAGGAGTAACCGTCCAATTGTTGGTCTTGGCCTCAGGCCCCACAAATTGTATCTCTGCTCTGCTGGAACCTTCTCCAGCTTCCACCATACTAACATCTGCGAATAGCCTCTCAAAACTCTGATTCAGGTCTTCATTTATACCGATCAAAGGTCCTTGAATCTTTGGGATCGCTGACCCCTTGGCACTTGCTTTAACAAAAGACCTTGAGAGGCGTGGCACTGGTTTAGGCAGAAACCAGACCCTCTTCTTCATTTTTCGCGCTTGCTTCCTGTCTGCTGCGGTTGGTTTGAACCCCAACCCGAAAGTTTCCAGATTCTTAGGAAGGGAGACAGGTTGGACTATCCCTTGAAGTTCAACTCCCAGGCCTTTTCCCGGCACAAATCCATTACCCAGCATTTCTGATACCATCATGACTGTTGCGGCAGCTACCCTAGGGTGCGGGATGATTTCTCCTTCAGAAATTTTGTTGGCCGACCCTGTATCGAGAATCTGGTAGACCCAAGGACCTTTGTCATCAGTGGTCTCTATGAAAGGCACAATGGTTCCGCCCATGGTGCATGTTGTATCCTCGCCGTGTAACACGACCTCTTGTCTTTCCCACTCGAACTTCACCGTCTGATGTAGGGTGGAAGGCACCGCTTTGGCTGCATGAATCCAGGGTCGTCCTAACAGCAGATTGTAAGAAACTGTGGCATCTAACACCTGGAATTCCATGGTAAACAGGACCGGCCCAATGGTCAGTTCAAGTACAATATCCCCCACAGTGGCTGTTCCGTTTCCGTCAAACCCCTGGACACAGATGCTATTCTCCCAGATTCTTCCACGGTCGATCTTTAACTGGTCCAGGGTGGATAATGGACAAATATTGGCGCTTGAGCCGTTATCCACCAATACTCGAGTTACCACCGAGTCTTCACATTTGACAGCTAGGTATAGAGCCTTGTTATGCTCTGTACCTTCCACCGGCAGGTCATCATCTGAGAATGTTACCCTGTTCACCTCGAAGATCTTGCTGGCAATGGTTTCCAGGTGGTTTACAGAAATCTCACTGGGTACATGAGCCTCGTTCAATATCTTCAACAGGGCCCGACGATGCTCCTCAGAATGGATCAGCAATGACAACAGTGAGATCTGGGCCGGTGTTTTTCTCAGCTGTTCGACCACAGAATAGTCATGTACTTTCATCTTCCTCAGGAATTCTTCAGCCTCTTCTTCGGACACTGGCTTCTTGGTTGCCACTGGGTTGGTTTTTCTTAGCTCCACCGGAGCAAAACATCGACCTGATCGAGTCAGCCCTTGCGCTTCACAACTGACTTCTTCCACCTGTTTTCCTTGGTACGTCACCACTGCCTTTTCATATTTCCAAGGCACCGCCTTGCTGTCAATCATCGGCAGTTGGACCACAGGCTTTATGGTCACCCGTTCTCTACATACCCCTTTCAACACGACTGCCGGTGTGGGCAGGATCCCTGGTATTACCAACTTGCTTGGCTCGGGTTTGCTTGCTATGATGGACGGGCTCTTCCCCAATATCACTACCGGCTTGACGCCTTCTCCCTGCGACTGTACACTTGTTCCTCCACTGGTTAAGACTTCTTTCGGGGCGGCTTGGATCATCATCACTGTTTGTGAGGGTTTTCTTAATTCTCCTCCCTCACACACCAACTCAATCATGTGAGTTTCGTGGTGCGCTGGCAGTGGGTTTTGGTTGATGTTAGGAGCCTCCGGTGTCTGGACCTCGATCTTATTGGTGTCAATAAGATCCTGTATGGCATGCCTTAACTTCCAGCACTTCTCGGTATCGTGCCCGAGCATCCCTGAACAGTATTCACAACTGATTGATCGATCTACATTCTGAGGTGGGGGATTTGGTTCCCGAGTCTGGACAGGACTAACCAAACCCAATTGCCGCAGCTTGTGGAACAACGCGGTGTAGGTTTCTCCCAGCTCCGTGAAGGTTCTTTGCTTCCACAACCTGTCATTCCTAGCATCTGGATTTCCCCGGAAGCCTGCCCTTGAAGGGTTTCTATATGCCCTTGGCGGAGGGTAGGTGTTTTGTGGTGGTGCATATATGTTCTAGGGAGCGGGTGCGCGCCATTGTGGGCAAACCGGGGGCTGAGTGTATACCTGGGCTTGGTGTACGGAACAATGTGGTTCTCGAGGTGGATAGAAGTTTTGTGGTGGGTTGTATGGGTAGTTTGACCTGTGAGGCCTGGGTTGGTTGTAGTGTGGCCTACCAGCCCTGGACCAACTGCCTGCCTCGATCGTGGCAACCTCTTCCTTTTTTCTTCTCAGCGCACCTCCCGTGCCACTTTGAATAGCCTGGGTTGTGGCCTTAAGTGCCGAATAGTTCAAGATCTTGTCCGACCTCAAACCTTCTTCTATCATGACCCCTATTTTGACCACCTCGTTGAAAGATTTTCCAACCGTTGTCACCAAGTGACCAAAGTAGGTTGGATCCAATGTCTGCAAAAAATAGTCCACCATCTCTCCCTCTCTCATGGGAGGATCGACTCTAGCTGCTTGTTCTCTCCAGCGGAACCCGAACTCGCGAAACATTTCCCCGGGTTTCTTCCCAGTTCTCAATAACGTGAGACGGTCAAGGACTATCTCCAGATTGTATTGGAAATTACCTGCAAAAGCCTGCGCCAGGTCATCCCACGTGTACCACCTGCTGAAATCCTGCCTGGTATACCATTCTAGTGCAGATCCGCTCAGACTTTGGCCGAAATAAGTTATCAAGAGCTCATCCTTGCCTCCTACCCCTCTCATTTTACTACAGAATCCCCGCAAATGCGCCATGGGATCACCGTGTCCTTCATATAAATCGAACTTAGGCATCTTGAACCCAGGCGGGAGTTGGACGTCTGGGAAAGGGCACAGATCTTTGTATGCCACACTGACTTGATTGCCCAGCCCGTGCAAGTTCCTGAAGGATTGCTCCAGGCTTTTGAACTTTCTCAATACTTCATCCTGTTCAGGGGCCTTAACCGGCTTCTCAATCTCTGCCGGTACTTCCAAATGTGGATTGTAAGCCTGTGGTTCGGGTGCATGGAATCTAGGCTCAGGGGGATAGTATTGGGTATCGTGAGCCTGAAACAATGGCTCACTGGTCGTTCGCTGCAAAGGGGCTGATGCAGGTCCCACAAAAATGGGAATATTGGGTGTTGGGAGAGGTTGATGGGGTGGTGGAGCTTGGGAATCATGAGGGCTTCTTTCTTGATGATAGAGGGGATTTGGGCGGCTTGTGGAAGGGCCAGAGTGAGGGTACTCCGGCATGTGTCCCAGTGTTTCAGGACTCTTTTGTGTTTTAGCTAGGGCTAGTTGCATTGCATTCATTTCTAGTCCCATCCTTTCAATCTTTTCCATCGCTTCTTTTAACAACTGGCTCATCGGCCTTTCTTCCTCATTGCTATTCTCCGAAGTAGTCATGCTTGTTGCTACCGGTCCTTTGGATCTGGTTTGGTATGAATGTGTTGCCAGAATTCTTTAACAACTAACTGTCTGATATCAGACAACAACAAACTTTGTTAGTGTTAGAGCTTAACAGATTTGATCATAACACATAGAGGATGCAATGCACCTAGGCAGTTAACCGTTTCTACATGCTTTGCTTCAAACAACATGCGTCATCCCGGCTTGCTCATTCGTCTCTTTAAAGTATTTTGCGAAACCATGCATTTTATTTTATTTACAATCCTTTCTTTATTTATTAAAAGCGGTCGAATCTTATGGGGATTGCCTACGTATCACGTCCCCGCGTGAATCAGACCAGGCATAGTTCTGCCTTAAAGTAAAGACACATAGAAATTTTTTCCGGAGTCGCTTAATTTCATTATCAAAATTTGCTATTACACATTACTTCAAACAAAATAGCAACAATACAGACTCCAGGGTTTTAAACTTGGTTTGAGGGAAACAACATATGGGGGAACAACAAACAAAACGACCAGGACTCGATCAACAACTAGCTTTCCAACTTAGGGACCCACGAGGCATCTTTCGGCCCTTTCGCGGCCCTAGGTGTAAGGTCTCTTTGCAAGCTCTTCAACTCGTTCATAATCCGGTGGACGCAGCCCATGATGGAAGTGATGAGGGTTTCCCGAGGTGTTTGCTCGCATGCCAAACATTTTAGGTAGATGTGATGCCCAATTTCGTCAATTCTTGCTCGAATGTTGTCCCTTTCTGCGAACAACTGCCTTATCTGTCGGCTCTTTAATCCTAGCGTTTGTGCATTGGTGGCGAGCTGATCCCGGAATATATTCATTTGCCTTTCCATCCTTGTCATTGCATTGTAATAACGTCTCCGGTCGGCCTGGGCATCTTGTGTTTGCTTGAAGATCCGCTCTTGCAACGCGGAATTTGTTTCCTTTGCTGCTTTGACGCTCAGTTCACAATTCCTCATGATTTGCTGTAGGCGCTTTCTCCGGGCCATTGTACCTTCTGCCCATTTTACCCTCATCCTCGCTATGCAAGCCTTTGATTGGTCTAATTCTTCTTGGCTCTGGATGACCTGATTTCTTAAACTGGCTATCAATCTTGCGTCGGAGCAACGCTTCCGTCGGTCGATGTTATTCTCACTGGCTTGGCGAAGGCGGGCCTTCAGAGCTTGGTTTTCTTGGGCTAGCTTGTCTTTTTCAGCCTGCTCTTGGGCGACTTGCACGTTGTTTTCAAATACAATCCTTTCAACTTGTCGCTTCAGCTTCCTGATTTCAACCAAGTAACCTTCTTCTTTTGCGAGCCAGTCCCATTGTTCTTGCGATGACTCAACAAAATCTTGGAGGTGAGGCCGTTTGGTTGGCCGTTTCACAATGTTTTTCTCGTTATTCCAAGCGAGATAGGCTGGCGAGACTTCAACCCTAGACACATCACCTACCCGAGTATTTGCCGTCAGGTACTGGCATTCACTCCATATGCAACGAACTGTCTTTTCAGGAAATTGGCCGTCACTGCTGACCTCGACTGCATAAGTACTGAGATCTTCGTCCGGGTGTAGTAATTGACATCTTCCTAACTGTCTCATCACCCTATAAGGGGCATAAGGTTGAATACCTTTGAGTCCCATCAAAAGGAAATGAGGACCAGTGGCGGGCATGTATATGATTTCTTCCACAGAAAGCCAACCAAAAGTCCAGTTTATTTGATCTGCGGTGATGACCCGGAGATAGGATATCCATTCTTCAAACCCTCCCGATGATCGGAAACCTGAAACCCTTAGGTTATAACCCTCGATGCAACCCCCATTTGTAGATATGTAGTGCATATACTGAGGATGGTGACACAAGTGTTCGATCATCCACATCTGTAATAGCAAGTTGCACCCCTCGAAGAAGTCTGCTCCGGCCTTACAAGCCGTGAGGGCTCGGTACATTTCCGACACTATCATAGGAGCAAGGATGCTTTTATCGTTGGTAATCAGGACTTTGACGATTCCGGCCACTTTCAGGTCGATATTTCTATCTTTTCGGGGAAACACCACAAGGCCCAAAAATGCCACCATAAAAGCGAACCGCCTATGCTCATTCCATTTTACCAGGCTTCCCCTGCTACAAACACCACTTTCTGGATCATTAAATCCTTCTATGCTCCCGTACCTCTAGTATATGAATTGTAGGGTAGAAAAACCTCTATCTAGTTCGGCGTACGGGACTCCCTTGCTTATCTTCAACAGATCCATGAATTTGTGTGAATTCACGGTTCTTGGAGCGATCAGGTATTTGTGTCTCAAACCTTCAGTGACGTCCATGTAACCCGCCATTTCTTCTAAGGTTGGGGTGAGTTCAAAATTCGAGAAACGGAACACGTTGTGGGCCGGATCCCAGAATGTAACCAAAGCCTTTATGATGTCGCACCGAGGCCTGACGTTCAACAAATCAACCAAACCTCCCAGGTGCAGTTTGATCTTGACTTGCTCTGATTTTTCCAAATCTTCCCACCATAATCGCACCTCCAAAGGGATTTTGCTTCTAACTGTTACCGGCAAACTTGGATTTATGCTCATTCTGCATGTTTATTGGGGTGATTAAGAATTGATCCAGACTCATTGGACTCAAATACCAAATTGACACACTCTTTTTCTAAAAAAAATGAAATTTGGTTGTTTTCCGAAAAAGTATGATGTCACCTTAAAACTTTCGTCCTTTGGGTTGTACCTATATTTTGAAAAACAAGTTGAGCCCGATGGGGGTTGCCTACGTATCCCACACCATGTGAGAATCAAACTGACGTAGTTCGGGCATAAATCGAATTTTGGGGACACCCTATTTTTCTCTTAAAAATGAATCAAGGACTCCTTTTTTTTCTTTTTAAAACAAATTAATAAGACACACATTTTTTCAAAATTCTGGCAGAGCTTTAACCATTTTTGTGACTTTTCAAGAATAAATAATTACCCCCTTAACCGTTATTCCTCTTCCTTTTCCAAACATTCCCGATATTCAGAAATCGGTCAGCATGCAAGCCTTGAAACAAGTAAATGCATAAAGCAAACAGGATGTAGCAGGAAGGTCTTTATTCTCAGGTTGCCTGTCCTAGACGGACCCAGCCCCTGTGCTGAGTCCCCTAAGTCAAATGCACATGATGCAAATAAGCGTTCCTACTAGGGATCCGACATGAAGTTATGTTATGCTAAGCTGTAAAACCTAGGTGTTTGTTCTAGACCTGGCTTACCCGAGCGGACAACTCGAGCCAAGGATGGGAGTTGTGTACCGGTAACCAAAAGGCCATCCGATTTTGCAACTCCTCCGAATCCTCGTTCTATTTTGGCATATGACACTAACAGAAAGAAGCCACGACCAGCGTGTGCTTCTCAAGAGAGAAGAGAAGGGTTTCGGCACAGTTTATATGTACAGTTCAAATAATATCAAAGCGGTAAAAGCAGCAGTTAGCACATTAGGATCAAAACATGTAATAATCAGATAATAAATAAAGCCAAATAATAACAATTATTCTAAGCTCGAATTCTTAACCCTGAACCAGTGGTTCTGGGTCTGATCCCCAGCAGAGTCGCCAGAGCTGTCACACCTCCTTTTTCCGCGCCCGCGGGGGCGCAGGGGAGTTTTTCCAATTAAAGGACAATCGAAATGGGATTGGTTTATTTATTTCAGAGTCGCCACTTGGGAGATTTAGGGTGTCCCAAGTCACCAATTTTAATCCCGAATCGAGGAAAAGAATGACTCTATATTACAGTCTGCGTACCAGAAATCCGGATAAGGAATTCTGTTAACCCGGGAGAAGGTGTTAGGCATTCCCGAGTTCTGTGGTTCTAGCACGGTCGCTCAATTGTTATATTCGGCTTGATTATCTGATTTTATATGAGTGTGAACTTATGTGCAAAATTTAACTTTAAAACCGCTTTTGTCATTTACTGTTATTTTATCAAGAATTGCAACGTCGTGAAAAACATATCTCGAACCACGTTACATCAATGCACCCGTGGTTGTTGACATATTTCGACTCGGTTGAGATTTGGATTTGGGTCACATAAATGTGCACCCGAATTAAGGAGAACAAATTATTAGGACGTGCCTAAAGCAACTAGCGTATTGTTGTTTTAGGTAAGGCCGGAAAATTCGCTAAAATGGCCTGTCCCGAATTCTAAGTGTTTTAATATATATACAGTTAGAGGGCCCCGCAGCTGTGTATATTTTTATTTGACGAGGCTCGTCTCATTCTACTTTTAAAAGGAATTTGCGACGTCATGGATATGCCTCTCGGATCACGTCACAATCAATGTACCCGTGATTAGAAATACATTTCGAATCCGTCGAGATTTGGATTTGGGTCACATAAATGTGCACCCGAGTTTAAGAAGGTAAAGTTTATTAAAGCGTATCCTAAAGAGACTAACGTGTTGTTATTTTAGAAGGGTTGTGAGATTTGCTAAGCAACCCGTCCTGGAAACTAAATGCTTCAATAATATACATTTAACAAGGGCCCCGCATCTGCGCGTTTTGTTTATTTCATCGAGGCTCATCTCGTTCTTATTTTAAAGGGATATCCTATAGCAACTACGTTTCTTGTCGTGTTTGTCTCTATCGATTGAAAACAGTAGAAAGTCCTAATTAATTACATGTTTGAAGTTGTTGTAACAACATTCAGAAAAGCTTAAAAATCCGAAACGGGGCTGCATGCACAGTCAGCCGATCAAGTAACCACGGGCCCAAATCCAGCCCAAGCATGATTGGCCAGACCTGGGCCACTGCTTGTTCGATGCGGGCCTACTTGGTTTGCTTCGATTTGGGCTCGACCTTCATGAGGTTGAGGCCCTGAACTGATTCTTTGTTCTGTAAAATGAGTTTATCAATTTATGTGACAATATGGCAAAAGGAGAAAGAACTTTAACTAAAACGGATAGCTTTCCTATTTGGCCTACATTAGAGAATATTCTACACCATCAGACTAAGTCTGAAATACAACTTATTACATTGGGCATATTTTTTCACCTAGCAGCATACATACAAGGCTAGCATTCGTTAACCTACATTGATATACTTAGTATGTAGGCTACTTCTATTGTCCAAACGAAAATGTAACTATTTCATGACATTTAGAGTAACAGTTCATGTATATATAAAAAAACAATCTGCAGGTCCTCTCTTTTGCATTCATGCTCAAACTTTCAGTTACATTGGTGGTATTAATTGTGTACCTGGTATAGAGGACAAAGAAGAAAGGAGGGATCAGCTGGGCAATATGCAGTAAACACAGCAACAGCAGATACACAGCAACAGCACAGCAACAAACCAACAATCGAATGTTTTCCACAGCCCTCAGACAACCAACAATATTTCCCAGGAAAAGAGTACCAGAAAATAGTCGAGTACCACACCAGCAATCCCAGGAAAGAGTAAAGAAATAGCAGCAGTAACTGAGGGTTCAAATGTAGTAAAACTACCAGTTCAAACAACCACAAACAACAGTCAATGCAAACACAGAACTTGGCCAAGACAGCTTGACCAAAATGCACTCTTATACAATTTTCAGACAGTGTTTGGTTGCAATGTCTTACTGGAACATCTCTTATATTTTCAGTCTTTTCTTTTAACTCACTCGACCTCTCTTCAGATTAAAACTCCAGTCTTAAGACTAAAAATTCCACTTTGTTTTCTCTTTTTCTGAAGACTCAAAAGTCCAGCCCTTTTTAGTTCTGCAACAGCTTATTTATAAGCCAACAACCCAGTGCAGTCAAGCTGCCTGGATCCTGCCAGTTGCAATCTGCCCATACCCCTTAACTCCCCATGCCTAAAGGCATCTTTCTCGGTAAACTTAATCAGCCCCCCATGCTTTGTCCTATTGCTCTAATCAAGGATTATGGGTGCAATAAAGTATTCATTTGAACCCATGCTCTTATGTTTTGTTCCCCATTGTTATTAGGTTAATAGTATTTTAATTAACACTTGACATATTCTTAAGTTAAACCCCCTAATCAGACTTTGTCTTATGCCAAAACTACCCTTAACCTTGCATGTTACTGTATTACCATAACTCTTAATAATTAGTATATAAACCTCTTTGATTTCAGCTAACTACTGACTACTTAACTTAAACTCAATGCTGCCTTCAGGTGAATCTGTTAGCTTTCCACAGTTAACAATCAATTTTCAGCCTAAATTCAAACCAATGATTCCAATTTAATCAAACGTGGGTGCCAATTAAAGGGTACAAGTTGGTCATGCCGATACAAGTAACACCAACAAGAAACAGGCATAGTAATCAATACTGAACTGCAACTCCTGATTTTCTAATCTTTCAAGTGAATTTAGTTGACGATGCTTATTTAAACGACTACGCGAACTATAATATACATCGAACAACCAACAAAATCAACAAACAAATCAACTTTAAACTCAAAATGTACACACAGGGATAGACGAGTCAGAAACCAAAACAAACCAGAACATGTACGACAGATAGAGTTTAAGATGACAAAATAAAAAAGGGAAAATACCTCCGGGACCTGAAACTAAGACTGACTCAATGCTCGAACTCGGGCCAGGTGATTTTGGGGTCTAATGGACTTTAACCGAAGCGTTCTCAACTGAGAACACTTCGGTAAAAGTCTGCTAGGCCCTGATCCTGACACTGATTCGGACAAAAACCCATAGATCTGAATCCTAGGGCTCTTGAGGTTCGATTTGGGAACCGTTCAATTCCAGTCAGATTCGAACGGAACCTAAGCCATTCAGGGGGTGAGGGAGGTCAGGAGGGGCTGTGGTGTGAGTTTGGGGTCAATCGGTGTAGATCTGGTTTTTACTCGAATCTTCGTTGGAAGATTCGAGAAGCTACGGGTTGATTTGAGGTGAAAGGTTAACGGATTCATGTTCAGGGTGGTTGGGTGCATCGGGGATGTTATTTTGGTGGTCATCGGAACTGTGGTTACCGGGCTCACGGGGAAAAACCTAGGCTGCTAGGGTTTGAGAGGAAAGGGGTCCTGGGGAAGATGGTGAACAGTGGCTGAAGGGGGGGTGTGGCTTGGGGCGTGGGGGTAAGGGGTTAGGTTTATATATGTATTGAGGGTTTAGATCCTGGCCATTGGATCAATTGAGATCAAGGGCCAGGATCTACTCATTGAGGAGAGACGACGTCGTTCGGGAGATGATAGTGGGTTAAGACCGGGTAGGGGATTGGATCGGGTCATGTTGACGGGTTTAGAGGAGGGCCTGGATCTGTTGGATCAATGGGGTTGGACGGCTTAGATCATCTTGCCTGAAACGACGTCGTTGAGGCGAGTTGAACAGCCTGATCTGGACCGTTCGTTTGAATCAGATCAACGGCTTTGGTAGGGACGCCGATACGGCGTCGTTTGAGTCCGTATTTGGGCAGGCTCGTCTTGGACTGGATCAGTACTTTGGTTTTGGGCCTTGTTTCGGGGCCCAAATCAGATTTTCCTTTTCCCCTCTTTTTTTTTTCAAATTAAACAAAAATTCCTAAAACAATGTAAAAATTAAAATAAACATACACACATATTGAGTGATACCCACAACGATAAACACACATAAATGAAAAATAAAAATAAAATAAAATAAAAATGGTTAGATCACAGCTTAGAACGAACGATGCACACATACATATATTTTTTGAATTTTCTTTTAACGACAGGCATTTTTGTATTTTTGTTTGATAATGACTAGATGCAAAATGGACAGACCCACAAATGACCAACAACACATGTTACGGAAAGATCGAAAAATTGTACAGCGAAACCATTTGTCACTATTTTTATTTTCTTTTGGAGTGATTGCTCGTGAAGCAAAAATCACGTGCTTACACGCTTAACCACCCGAAACTCACCCGAGGCCCCCGGGACCTCAACCAAACATGCCAACATATCCCATAACATCATTCAAACTTGTTCCAACCTTCGGAACGCTCAAAACAATATCAAAACACCAAATTTGCATCGGATTCAAGTCTAAGAATTCCAAAATCTTCCAAATTCCATTTTCAATCAAAAAGTCTATCAAACCATGTCCGAATGACCTAAAATTTTGCACACACATCCCAAATGACACAACAGACCTATTTCAACTTCCGGAATTCCATTCCTACCCCTATATCAAAATCTCACCTATTAACCGGAAAATGCCAAAATTTCAATTTCGCCAATTCAAGCCTAAATCTACTCCGAACCTCCAAAATACATTCCGATCATGCTCCTAAGTCCCAAATCACCTCCCGAAGCTATCCGAACCATCGGAACTCACATCCGAGCCCTTTAACATATAAGTCAACATCCGATTGACTTTTCCAACTTAAACTTCCTCAAAAGAGACTAAGTGTATCAAATCTTACCAAAATCTCTCCGAACTCGAGCCAACCAACCCGATCACACATAGAACAGATAAACAAAGCAGTAAAAAGCATAAATGGGGAAAATGGAGCGGTAATGCATGAAACGACCGGGCGGGTCGTTACATAAGGAGGTCTAGAGGTATGATTTCCCCAATTATCGGAATCCTTCCCGCTATATTTTCTATAATTTCGCCTAAGTATTCTCTACCAATCATGAGCACTCTGCGTGTTGTAATTCTCTCCCGAGTAATTATGACAATTTACTAGACATACTCTCCCGAGTTACGCTAGCTGGCTTTAATTACATCTCACTTAGATCGCACTCAAGGTTTCGTTATCCCTAATCCTACCTTTAAACCCTTGGTTATTGATTCCTCACATACGTCGGGAGTTATGTTGTTTAACAACTACCTAAATATGCACTTTCTCCCGAGTAATACATAATAAATAGGCACAGCTAATTGAGGGCCCTTCAATCAACCACAAGAATAATATAGTTGAACAAATAGAGAAAATAATACGGCTCAATTATATAAAAACATAACAAGAATTTATCCTACAAAAGGTTCCATCAAAACCCTAGATAACAAATTAGCTATTCATAAAAGTATATGAAAACACAATACTCAAATTCATAACCAACAATGAAAATAGGAAGAAGGAAGTGAAAAATTCGTGGACGAATTCTCCGCCTTGCTCCTAGTGTGTTCTTGCCTCCTTAGGTCGAATCCCCGGTCTCCTTAGCCTCCTTAGGTCTAAATTATGTCAAAAGTATGTCAAAGATCCTCAAAATACCGTTCTTCCATATATATATATATATATATACACCAAGTATGGTTGATCCCAAACAATTACACCTTCTCCTGCGCGAAAAAAGACACATTTTCCGGACAGGACGTGTGCAGCCGCACTCAGACCGCGCATATCCACTTTGATTCTACCTGACGAGCGCGTCCGCGCACTTGACGCGCAATTTTCACTCTGTTTTGTTGGGAATGTGGAAACACGTAAAACATGAAAGTTGTAGCCCTTTGAGTTAGCTTTCCAACCATATATTGTGGAGATCAAATGGAGTTTGAGAAAAACGTTATGTTCATTTTACTAGACAGTGTGTAATATGCCTACTCGATTCTTCATTTGTTCTAACTATCATCCGTTGACCCCCGAACACGATTCTGGCTTAATTCCTTAAGCTTTTACTCAGACTTCAAAGCTCCAAATCACTTGAATTCATTCCATAACATCTACATAGCTCGGAATCACTCATACAAGGCATAAAACACGCAATTAGTGCAAAACACTAGCGATTAAAGCTCAAACTCAATTAAAGTGCAGTAAATTGGAATGTAATAAGCGACTAAAATACACAATTATAGTCTATTATCATTCACCCTAAACGTAATTTAGACAAGTACTCTCATAATTAACTATTTAATATCTTTCTTAAGGAATTATTCTGCAACTAGCTTTAGTATACGTGTGTTGCACGTGTTTTTTGCGCCTCTTAATAAAAAATGTATAAAACTTAGAATAAAAATGAATTATGTGTATTTAGCAAGTGACCAATAGATAAATAATGCAATATTCATTCAAATTTAAAAATAAATATTACATTGATAAAATGGTCAAATATGCAGAGTTATTGAAATCAATTTTTAGAGGATAAAAAAGGCGAATGATATTTCGCTAAGGGGTTTCGTGCTTTTAATATAATATAAATAGATAGATAGATATAGAAAAGTGTAAATACAAAAAAGAATTAGGTTACGTGTTTTACGCGTGTACACATATCAATAATTATTAAATCTTTAATACTATATAAACATTATAATGCAATTATGAATTATCTTTTTGAAAGTTTTTCTAGAATTTGATATTAGGTAGTGCATTTACATTTTTATACATAAATTCTTTAGATTTAATGGTAGAATTTAAATGGGAATCTACAACCTTTATATAAACTAAATATGAAATATTTAGAGTAAATAAATATTTGACTGTTCAGCTTGATGTAGAAAGGTTTTAGTCTTCGAAGTAAACCCGGTAAGTCTCTCTAGCTTATTTATAGTAAACTTCAAATTCTAATGGTCATTATAATTTTATCCTACATGAATAGTTAAATCCTAAAAATAATTTACTAATTTGAAGCTTTATTCTTATATAGTCTTTTCCATCATTTTATTTTTCCCTTGGTTCTTAAAGTATGATTTCTTTATTTTTCCTCAACTTTGCAACCAAATTTTTTAATACACCAATGTAAAACTTTTCCTACAAATTTCAGCTTCATCTAAAAGTTCAATTGTCCACTATCGTCTCATCTTCTTAGAACGTATAGAACATCATATTGTTAGAATTACATTAATGAAAATAAAATAAAATAAAATACTTCACATTCAATTTTAGATTATGGACATTTCTTACGTCTTGTCTTAATATATGTCAATTAAGTAGTGTTTTAGAAAGATAATTTCAATTTACCCTTTCGATTATCAAATCATTACTTTATGTAAAAAAATTGTTTCAAGATATTTTCGTTGTCTTTCTTAAAGAAAAAAATAATGTATATCCGTAAATCTTGTACATTACACGTTGTGCGTTTCTATTCTCTGTTTGATGTAGTTATAAAAAAAAACTTCATGACCTGCATATAAAAATCTAATGAAATATGTGATATTTTAAATTATTAATTATAGGTCAGCTAAGTTGTAACATACCGGAGGAGAATGATTCGCTGTCTTTTTTTTTTTTTTTAATTTTTGGTTATAGGCTAATATTAGTTTATATGGAATAAATCAAAATCTCATATATTTACGAAAAAAAAAAAAATATCTAGATCTCATACAAATTGGAGAACGAAATATATGAACCATGTATACTCTCTCCAAGTATAGTGGCAGAGAGTAGCAGTCCATTAAGTCCAAATAGAATTGTACCCAATATCAACTTTGTAGGGATGTCGTATCTATAGTTTAAATTAGAAAGGAATTTAATTCTTCGATAATATACAATTATATTCTTAAATTATATAAATATTTAAGGGCATAAAAATCAATCAATATTCCAGGGATAATTTAGTCGTTCAACATTTAGCATAAAATATTCGTGCTTTTATAGTAATATAGATAGATATAGATTTAAAAAACAATAATATGGATCATATGTCATAAATCATAATATTCTTTCTCATCTTTAATGTTGTTTTTTTTGTATTGCTCACTCTTTAGAGATATTATTGGGTATGTGTCAAATCCTTCAAAAGTAGTATATTTTTGAAAAATTCAATACAACAACAACAACAACAACAACAACAACAACAACACAGTATAATCCCACTTAGTGGGGTCTGGGGAGGGTAGTGTGTACGCAGACCTTACCCCTACCCTGGGGTAGAGAGGCTGTTTCCAAATAGACCCTCGGCATCCTTCCCTCCAAGAACTTCCCACCTTACTCTTGGGTAGACTCGAACTCACAACCTCTTGGTTGGAAGTGGAGTTGCTTACCATCAGAACAACCCCTCTTGTCGAACTCGAACTCACTCGTATTGAAAAATTCAATACGAGTGTTATATTATAAAGCAAATTTCTCTATAATAGCCTGTTTCAAATATTTTTGGATGTTATAATGAAGTGCTGTTATTGAGAATATATATTATAACATGGAAATTAGTTCCGAAAAAAGCTTGACTTTTATAATAAAATATTATTACATAGGAATATTATAAAGAGATCTGCAGTTTTTTGAAAAGTCCGAACAACATAGAGGTTTTTTCTCCTATTCTAAAACAAACTAGGAAGAAACATTAAATTCCACATTAGTACATTTATTAAGCTAGCAGATAACAATTCCAACCAGAAACATTTATGGGTTGTGCAGAAAATTCATCACTGCTGACTCAAAAGTTGATATGTTTTCATAATATAAAAATATGATGAGTTGACCAGTCAAAGGAACATTTAAAGCTTTTTAGAAAGGAAGATACTTTTATACTAAATGTAGGTGACTTTGAAAGAGACATGCATTGACTAAATTGCTTTTCTCTAATTTCTTTGACTAACATTTTTAAACATAAACATTAAATAATTACCAAAGAATCAAAAACAAGAAAAATCCAAGAGAGAAACAACACTAGATATTAATCAACACAATTAAAAAAAAAGGAGTTACTAACATGATACAGAAATATCTAGCAACAACCAATCATGCACTTTAATTTACGCGGCACAAATCCGGATTAGTAGAAACTCCACTATGAGTATCGAATATAAAATAAGAAGTCAAAAAAATAAATCAATTATTACCAAATAACTATGTCTATGGATCTTAGATCGTAGATCCAACTGAATTCAATATTTTCGACATGAATTCACTAAATTCTTGAAACGTAGATTATACATGACAAGATTCACTATAATTTTAACAAATATTAAATTATGACCGGCATAATTCCAAAAGTACAATGTGTTTTGAGTGCTAAAAAACCTTAAAAATTGAATTTCAAATTCTGAATATGTCTCTAGTAATATTCATACTTGATGGAAAAAGAATTACAAAATATGAGTAATTAATCTCTATATCAAGGAAATTAATAAAAATTAATTGTTACAATCATGAGTTGTTGTTGTTGATATCATAAACATTGATTAAAACAATAATATCATAAGGTTTAAGATGAATCAAACTTATAGTGTTTATCAACAGCAACTGATACATCCCAAGTGCAACTCAATCCTTTTGGAATAATCACAAGATCACCAGCTCCAAATTCCACTGTTTCATCACTTGAGTTGTTCTTTGGATATACTTTCACTTTCCCTCTCAATAGATAACATGTCTCTTCTGCATCAAATTTTAATTGGTATTTCCCTGGTGAACAACCCCATCTGTAATTTAAAAGTAAAAAAAAATGTCCAGATATTAATTATAAAACATAAATATATAATACAACAATGAAATATTCTGTATTACGATAATTTATAGTAAATTGACTAGTTTTACGTTGATTGTTAGCCCACTGCAACCCTCCTATTTCATCTTAACTAAGGAGAGCTCCGTAGCTGGGCTAGTCAATGGCTAGAGGGTGACCGACCTACCGGACCGGAGGCGGCCGGAAATGTTATATAAAAAGGAACAAGAAAGTCCTATCCTAAAGGAGAAGAAGAAGGAGTAGGAGCTAGCTCTAGGGGCGAACAACAACGATATATTAATTCTATATTACTAGAATTTATCATAAATTAACTAGTTTTATTTTGACTGTTAGCCTACTGCAACCCTCCTATTGTTAGCCATAGCTGGGCTAGTCAATGGCTAAAGGGCGATCGACCTACCAAATTGCAATATTACTAGAATTTATCATAAATTAACTAGTTTTATGTTGACGGTTAGCCTACTGCAACCCTCCTATTGTTAGCCATAGCTGGGCTAGTCAATGGATCGACCTACCAAATTGCAGGCAGTCGAGAATGTTATGTAAAAAGACCAAAGGAGGATCTTATCCTAAAGGAGAAGGAGGAGGAGTAGGAGCTAGCTTTAGGGGCAGAATCAAAGCAAAGAAATTAGTTCATACCACGACGATCTATATGAAAGGGAAGTTTTGGAAGATATGGCACTTTAACTTTAGGTCAAATGTTTTTTTGGATGAAACTTTCTTATTTACTATCCCGAGTAGTACGATTTTTAATACACGAGTTTTAAGTTTGATTGTTAGCATATTACAACCCTCCACTTTCATCTAAACTAGGAGTCTGGTAATTTAAGCAAGCTCAAACATAAAGAAAAAACCAATATATAATAACCAAAAAAATAACAAGAAAATAAAAGTTTTTGTACTATTGACTAGTTATATGGACAATCCTCCTCCTTCATCTGAACTAGCTCGGAGCCAGTAATTTGAGCAAGCTTACACAGACGGAGAAGACGAATATATAATAAACAAAAGAAATTAAATAACAAAGAAAATCATAAGTTTCTGTACTTACTTAGGCCAAGATTTGATGCCTAATTCATTGAGTTGAGATTCTGAGGGATTTTTTTGAACAATTATCCTTAGGTTTGATGATGAAGAAGATTCTGTGGTAGAAGAGGCCATGAAAGAAAGAAAACTAAAGAGAAGAAAGGGATATTTATGTATACACCTGATAATTGATAATAATTCCAACCTTTTTGTATACTGAGTTTATTTTATTAGGGAAATAGGAGAATCTTTTTCTTTTTTTAACCGACGAATGGAGAAGAGTAGAAGAGCATAATAATAATAATAATAATAATAATAATAATAAGGTAGAAGGAAGAAAGAAAGAAAGAATAGTAAATGATTTATTATCCTTTAACTTTCTTGAATTCGAGTTTGAGAATAAAGTCGCTTTTATTAGGAAGCATTTTATCTTCGAAGTAAAAATTTTCGATGCGAATTCGAATTAGTCGAGCTCTAAATGGATACCAAACAATTAAAAGACCAAAATAATAGGCAAAATGGATTATTTTTCTGTTTTGAGACAACTAGGTTTTCATATGTTTGAACATATACTTTGACCTATCACATCTTATTATATCGTGGTCATAAAATAACTGTTATTATTATTATTATTGTGAGAAAAGTATAGAAGTATTATTTGCACATTTTTTTAATGTTAGATTAGCTAGTTATAGTGGTACAACTTGTAGGAATTGTTAGAAAAAAAATCAGTGCAATTGAATTCGTTATAGTATGTTATTTGTCTATTTTGCATGTTAGCATGTCAAGCTTGATATAGACAATTATCTGTCATTATATGTCTATTTAATCTAATATAAAAATTATTTATATTGTCAGAGCATATAATATAAGCTATTTTTTTCTCTTTTGATATTTTCATTCTTATTTAGAGTGGCTAGTGCATGAACCTCTAAGGGAAAACTTAAACTGAATTAACAAAAAGACCTTATTATAAAATATGTTTCATTTTCGTATCTATAATATTATTATTAGTTTCTTATATTGACAATGGATAAATTTTGTAACCTATAAGATCAAAGTAATCGATAACAATAAGTAATCTTTTGCAATAAGTATGATACGATAACCTTAAAAATAAGGTAATAACTTAATATAGCCGATTATATTACAATAATGACATAAAAATATTTATGTCAATGTATAAATAAATATAAATTTACTAATAGACGACCTTCCTCGAATGTTACTCCATATTGCAATACTGCCAGGGTTTTATTTATGGATACGTTTGAATTCTAAAATTTTAGTTTAAACTTTATATTTATCGTAATATAAAAATTATTTATTTAAAATATAATTTAAAAAATTTAAAATTCCAAACTTATACACTTTATATCATGAGTCCGGCTCTACTAAAAAATTATTAAAAAGGAATAAAAACTGATAAATTGTGGATAGGATTCTCCAGTCAAACTATTGACCAAAAAATTTAATCTTTGACCGACAGAGAAAAGTGGCAAGACAGTATTAGAAAATTGGGACGATTGTTTGACCAAAGGTATTGCTGTCTTGAATATGCTGACACATTATCCTCCAGCCTTTTTGTATTTTTGTTTTCTCCTGTAAATATTAATTGCTATAGATATTCATTCACTCGATACTACAAAAAAAAAAAAAAAAATAGTTAATAATTAAGGACCGTTGATAATTGTGTTTCAATGATGGGTAAGGCGGTCAAGCTATCCGCGGCTGTCTAGTCCGATCGTTTAGCCACTTTTTTTAAGAGACGAAAATATAAATAGAAAATATCTCGTGGGAAAACCTCACGAGCTGGTGGTCGGCGTAACAATAATAACATTGGTCGATATGATATGCATATTTACTAAAATTATAATAGATTATTATTCTTTCTCCATCGAATACACTGAGAAAAGTAGTTGTGATGAATAAACGACATATTTTGTGTATTTAATTCTGTTCAGGGGCGGATGCACGCTTAACGAAGCAGTGTCACGCGACACCGATTTGTAGCCATGACACCACTTCGTCAGATTTTTTATTAAATATATGTATTAATACTGTGAGAAAAAGGATAAGTAGTCAAAAATGATACCACTTGACATAAATTGTCTCATAGTGTGTTAATTATGTGTTTGATTTTGCTCAAAGAGGTAGAGGTTTGAACCTCAACTAGCACATTTTTTTGCAATTATTTGAGAGAGCCTCTATGGTTAAAATTTGTGATGAAGTAGAATTGAACTCAAGACCTTTTCTAACATAAGACTTAACAAATCAATAGGCTAAGAATAGTTCTTGTATAGAAGTGTTGCACCCTATTTTGCACGAGTCTAAACAAGATTCAACTTATGATTTTTCTTGTTGATGACAAAAGAGAGCCGCTGCCTAATATTTAAAGATATACTAGGGTATCTATTTATTTACTAAGGTCATTTCTTTATTAGTCTGCTAACTAGTGAGATTTTGGGTAAAGGTTCTTGTTCTTCTAAAGGGAAGGTGTTAGGCGCCCCTTACTCTACTTAATTAGTGTTAGGGGATATAGCATACTCTATATCTTATTAGAACATAATATTTACAAAGAGGATGTGTAGTTTTAAAAGGATATAAGTTTATAAAAGAGTCTTGAAGATAATGGTTGAGTGTATATATATATATAATTGAAAGAGTCTAGAGTATGTACATGATGCTTGTTTTATAAAACTTGTGAGATGGGGGCTAAGTTATAAAATATTTTTGCATTAAATACATTAGTAGAGATTTACATTAAGGGCAAGCAAATGGTACCTTTTGTGCGTATCTGAATTTCATTGAGAGAGTGAGAGAATTCTTCTAATGTATTGAAGTCCTTAAATTACGTTCAAATTTTATTTGAGTGTGCGGATTATCTTTCTCGATTTTGTGGTGAGGGCACATGTTTCATGATGGATAAGCGACTTTATTAAACTTTTCAGTTAGAGTGAGTAAGTTGGCCTGAAAGTAGTTATCCTAAGGAGTCAGTTTCTGAGGTTGAGATG
This sequence comes from Nicotiana tabacum, assembly GCF_000715075.1. NCBI lineage: Eukaryota > Viridiplantae > Streptophyta > Magnoliopsida > Solanales > Solanaceae > Nicotiana > Nicotiana tabacum. Next base: position 5,641,995 of record NC_134082.1, on the reverse strand, counting down.
TCCCGAATGTGCTATTTGATTGGTTTGAATTGTTCAATAGCGTACTTGTCATGTTATTAACATGGAGAAGGAAGTCCGAGAATGCATATGCAAGGGGTAACAATTGATAAGAGAGAGATACAACCCATTATTTATAGTAAATAAAAATTAATGCACTTCATAGTTCTATTAAATAAAATATTAGTACATCCCATGAGAGATTCTCAAATATTTTTATACATTTTTTGAAGAAAATTCAATATAATATCTTAAAAGTATATATAAAAATTATATATTTATATATCGGCTTGATTCAGGTTTTTTTACTTAATCAGAGTCACCCAAGTGTAAAAAAAAAATTAAAAATTGTGTTCTTCCATAAGTATTTTTGTCTTTTCTTTTTTATACATTAGTGCAAGTAAATTTTCTTTTTGTATTTTATATGGGGGAAAATTCATATTATCTCTCGTGACACTTGTATATCTTATTTGCAATTTTATTCCAAACAAATTTCTTTGGCATTCATCATCCTTTAAATAGTCTAATACATAAATGAAACGTCAAATTAAAGTGATAAATTTTTGCGCAAGTTTATTATATCCTGTAGACATTCAAATTAAATAATCCACTATATATGTCAATTTAAATGATCAATTTGTTTGAAATTTTAAAAGATGGGGACAACTTATATTAGAGTCCAAAAACCATTGCCCTTTGTACAATCAGGGACCGATACACCTTGCGGCAAGCGGTGTCAGGTGACAACTTATATATATATATATATATATATATATATATATATATATATATATATATATATATATATATATATATATATATATATATATATATATATATATATATATATATATATATATATATATATATATATATATATATATATATATATATATATATATATATATATATATATATATATATATATATATATATATATATATATATATATATATATATATATATATATATATATATATATATATATATATATATATATATATAGTTAGAATTTTTTTATTTTGAATTAGAAATTTTGGGTTCAAGTTTAAGAAATAAAAAACAATGATTATGGTTATTAGATCAATAGGTAGTATGGGAGAAAAAAGTAGAGTGTTCACTGAATTTTGCATCTAAAACAATTCATACTTCTATACTGTGTTTGAATCCACCGACATACAACGTTTTGACAAGTACCAAAATTTTATATATTATATAATCAAAGACTCGAATCTTAAAGTTAATTATTTTATTTTGTGATAGAAAAATCAATTTATTTGAATTTTAAATTTAAAATTTGAATAAACAGTTATGTCTGTTATGAAAGGGTCTGTCCAGTTATGTTTATTTGTGAAACAAAACATCTTTCTAAAAAGGTTTATTGGTTGTCTATAAATACACAAGAATTTCCAACGAAGTGGTATAGAAAATCAGGGGGAAGTACACGGTTAGCCACTAATAACACATGTATTTACTTTTAAGCCACCGTTTTAAAATGTCTTTAGTCTTTAGCCACTGCTTTAATAAACTTTACCTGCCGGGACAAAAACACCCTTCTGCTCATAAAAGTTCAGGACCAAGTGTCCTTAACTTTTGAACTTGAAACTCGATGTTCAGGACCACCTGCCCTTAAGTTCTGTGCTTGTAACTCTAAGTTAAGGACTACTTGTCCTTAACTTTTGAACTTGTAAGTCTAAGTTGAGGACCTATTGTCCTTAACTTTTGAGCTTGTTAGTCTAAGTTCAGGACCAAGTGTCCTTAACTTTTGAACTTGTAACTTTAAGTTCAGGACTAAGTGTCCTTAACTTTTGAACTTGTTAGTCTAAGTTCAAGATTCATAACGCACGATTTTGCTCAATTGAACAAAATTAATCACAAAGGCCAAGAATTTTGCAATTATTACATATGAACCAGCAGAAAATAAAAGTCAAAACAAAGAACTAAAAAATGTAAGAATTGTTTTTCTCACTGTGCATGCGCAAATTTTCTCGGAAAAGAGAGGAAAAAGGAGGGCAGAGAATTTCAGATAGTGAGGAAAGTGATTGGAGCTTTGTAATTCTCGACTTCAGAATCTGATTCAGCAATACTTAGCCCTTAAGTTTGTCAAAACGATGTGTCTGTAGTTTTTCTCCCCAACATGAAAGAGATAGAAGAAAGGGTAACACAGTCTTTTCATATTAATTTTAATAAACTAGTGGTTATTATTGCTAAGCATTGAAAATGCTGGATAAAAAGTAAATACCACTTTAAAAAGTGGCTACCCCACACAATTTTTACTAGAAAATCACAAATATTATTGTTGGCTTTGTTGTATCCTGAAAACAATCATGTTGTATTTCCTTAAATTAGTATACAAACAATAACTCTTTAAGGACAGTCAATTTCCACGCCTCCAAGCAATTAGTAGAAAAATCGAAAAAAAATCCTCTGATCTGTGGATAGCTAAGGAAAGCAGAAGATATCACGTACAATAAATGTGCGTCAAGACAAAGTGTTCTATAATTCCTCGTTTTGCATGAATTTGGTAGTTGCTACAGGTCCACTTTAGCATTATAATAATTGAGGAACAGATAAATTGATGTAGTATATATTTTTTTTTTCACCCGGTATTTTGTATTCGTATTGGAGTCCGACTATATTCGGATTCGCGCAGCGTAGGGCCCATTCGGAAAGAAGCGTTTCCTACTAAGGATTTTTCCATACTCAGGGCTCGAACTCGAGACATCTGGTTAAGGGAAAAGCAGTCACATCTACTGCACCACATCCTTTGGTGGTATTGATGTATATATTTTATCTTCACCGGAAAGCTATAAATGAGTGCACAATTTCCCCCGAATGGGACCCTACACGACGCGAATCCGGATATAATCGGGTTCTAATACGGATACCGAACATCGGGTGGGAAATCAAAAAAAAAGTGCACAATTTTAACTTAACTAATCCCATAAATCACTATATCTAGTCAAACTTACTTTACCCCTTTAATCTTTATCGGTTGGAAAACAACACCCCTTCATGTTTTGTATAGGAAAGTGAACCCCCTTAATAGCTTTCTGGTGAAATAAACTTTTTTAATAAAATCTTTTTTTTTTTCAGTAGATCATTTTTAGAATAATCAAGTTTTTTTATTATATCCAAAAGCTCAAGATATGACAAACAATTAGGATCTATATAATTTATGGAGTTTTCCTTTAGCCTTCTTCCTGCATAGTTTAAGATATAATGTAATGTAAAAACACATTCATAATAAATTTTCAAATGTGATATTATCAACTATAATTCCTATTTAATAAAGATATTTTCTTTTCTTTTTGGTCGAAATAAGTAAAGTCTAATAATAAAAATATTTTCAAAATAAGTAAAGTTTAATAATGGTTTTAGTATAATAATTTTAATATACAAAGAAAAAACATAATAAATTAATACTCATAGCAACAATTCTTGCATCTAATATATATGTCAAAGAATTGACTATTTAGCGTATCTTTTTCTCTTCAAATTGAAATGCTAAAGCATCGATGGCGAATGTGCGTTCAGCATAATTCTTGAATTTTATATGCAACATTATTTTCTTTATTGCAAAAAATTTGATAATAGCCTCAATATAATAGAAAAATATCTTAAATTTTACAAGCAAGAAAGACGAAATTCAAGTATTGGTTTGGATGAAAAATATTTTACTTCACCTTTGAAAGGATAGAGAGAGAAAAAAAAATTTATCTTAAAAAGAAATATTGCATAAGGGGGTTTACTTTCCCATTCAAAATGTGAGGGGGTATTGTTTTCCAACCCCTAAAGGTTAAGGGGGTACAGTGGATTTTACTCACTTTTTTTTTTCAATTTTTGTATAAATAAACACGCATACATGTAATTCTGCATTAGTAGTATTTTCCCAATCATTACGTTATCGGAAACAACCTCTATACCCTTCCAAGGGTAGGGGTAGGGGTAGGGCTGCATACATCTTACCTCCCTAGACCCTACTTGTGGGAAATTACTGGGTTTGTTGTTGTTGTACTACGTTAATGGAAAGGGGCAAGAGCATAGATAGCCATTTTCAGCGATGCTATTTAGGGATTAGTCAGTATTTATTTTGTTCTAAAATTTTAAATAAAAATCTTAACTTCATGACATCTCAGGACAATTTTTGTCCTAAAAAATTAAACTGAAAAACTGAAATTCAAGACGCACTTACTAATTCCTAAATAGCAGCACTTTGGAGTGGCTACCTGGTGTTATTTCTAATTAATGGAATGGGGATAAACGTTTTATTATGCAAGTTGAGTTGATAATGTTATTAATATATTATATTATGGATGTTCATTTAGTACTCTGTTGTAAATAAGCTTCCTGAAGAAGCTTATTCATATGGGACTCTACTATAAATATGTTTATCTATTTAGTACTATATTGGAAATAAGGCTCCTGAAGAAGCTTATCACTTCGATACTCCATTATGGATAAACATTACCCCGGTAGAAGATTATCTATACATGGTGCAATAAGCTTATCCTTTCGATATTTCGTTACAGATAAACCTTATCCCCTAGAAGATTATCTATACCTGGTACAATAAGCTTATCAATTCGGTACTCCGTTATGAATAACTACTACCCCGGTAGAAGATTATCTATATGTGGTACAGTAACAGCTTACACAGCATCTTCCTTTCTCCCACAAAATAGAGGAGATTTCAGTCCATTATGTATATCAGTTTGAAGTTTAATATATCAGTTTCTTTCTATATTTGTCTTTACTTCACTGTCTTTATTTTATAACAGATAGTTTTTTTTAGATCTTTGTGTAGCCATAATTATTTAGCGTGGTGAAATTACTACGAGTTTGAGGAGTACGAGCTTTTAAAACAGTTTGAAGGATTATCTTTAACACAGAACAAGTCACTAGTAAACATTTGAAGATATCTAATAAACTTCAAATAAAAGTAGATTCGGGTATTAGAGTTGAGTGGACAAGCGATGGGAGAATGGGTGGAAGAATAAAAGACGAAAGCAAGAGTTCTAGCATCTCACGATTGCTTACTACAAAGGGCCAAACTTGGTAGAAACAATCTTGAACAAAACAGAGTGAGATAAAACAGATTACAGATGAGGATTGTTCCCATACATTTTACAGCAAGCAGGCAGTCAAATCTATGCAGAAATGAGTTACTACCGGAATTGCAACAGCAAATCCAGAAAAGCATATGTATCTCCAACTAATTTCATGTTAGTTCGTCGAAAGCTATATCATAACATAGATTCTAGCTTTTTTTTATCTATGGAGAAATGATTCCCTCATTTGAGAACCCTCATACACGTTCTATTCCTCTCCACTAAAAAGAGTGCTTGAGAATCTCGAGAACTTGAACAAAATGCAGTACATGCAGATCACTTATCTTCTTCTTCGGCATCTGGCTCCGCAAAAAGTGGCTGAGGCTGTGTATCAGCATATGCTGGAGCAATAAATTTTGGATCTTTCGCAGCCGCATCAGCATGCTTCAAGATTGCTTCTCTAGGATCTTCCTCCATCCAAGTCTCCTTTATCAAGCCACCTTGCTGCAAAAATATGCAAAGTATTGGGTCAATTCAACCAGCATTAGCATGTACAAAGGAGAAGAAAAAAGAGACAGAGGACCAAGGAGCAACAACTGAAATATTAGACCATATAATTTTGTTTTATCTGGGAAGAGAGAGGAGAAATACAAAGATCTATTAATTCTATAGCAATATAACAAAGATCTATTATTTCTATAGCAATATAACATAAGGCACAAACAGGAAACTTTTTCCTTCTCAATTGAAAGGCAAACGAGAGAGAATTCTCAAAGAGTATCCATCTCCACTAGTTCAGGTAAAAACAGGATTTTGTTGAAGCAAAAACTTAAAACACAAATGAATGGTTTAAACATGCAGACACCACCTCTCTTAACTCTTTATCAAAAATCACATCTCTAACTACAGATGAATGTGAATAACATACACAAAAGTATGTTTCCACACGTCACCAGGGGCTATTGCCTATAATTTCCTTGACACGGCAGTCGCACTTTCAAGTTCATGGGGCTCTCTCTCCCTCTCTCCCTCTCTCTCCTCCTCTCTCTCTCTCCTTTTTGGGGAAATAAAGTTCATGGGGTTCTTAAGAGTTTACTGGAAGAGCATGCTAGTTGAGTTTGTCACAAAATATGCTGGCAAATGAGGCTGAAGTTAGCTGCTTATGTGATAACATGCTCGATTCCAAATAAGAAGCAATAAGAAATACAGGTACACTCTCTCCAAAATACAGAGTTGAAGGTAGTGGGTTGATTATGTATCTGAGATGAAGGGGAAAGAGTTACTGACAGATGGATAACTTAGGGATCAAAATACACGGGCTAGCATTGACTGTCAACAGTCATGAAAGCATATTGTAAAATAATAAAAACAATCGGATATCTGTTACTCCACTTCTTCTCTTCCAGAAACAAAATGTCTAGAATAGATAGAAAGGAAAATAAAACAAAGAAACAAAAGACCGATATTTTCCAACACAACAGATGCTGATTTTTTTCGTCCATTCAAACAAATTATAACTGATATACGACATTGTTAATAAGAATACTACCTTAAGAAGGTATTGAGTCAACAAGCTTCCCTTGGTTGAACCAACTCTACCACCAAAACCTGGCCCTGTTATTGGCTGCTCAGGTTTATGAGACTTCAGTGGATCCTTCAATGCTTTCTCTCGCTGACGCTTGCGGCTAGGTTGATCTCTAAATAAGGGTAATGCATGTGGATTATGAATAACTGGCTCTGCCTGGAAATCATCCACAGACTTTTTCCTGGGTGCACGAGCAACACAAACTAGTGCTCCTCTTTCACTCAGTGTTGGATCATATAAAATGTGTGTTCCACCTTCACGTTTATCTCCAACTGTCGCAAAGACCTGAGATGAAGGGAAATCTTTTAGACCAAAATCTCAATGTCCATGCATATGCTAAGATGGGAATAAAAAACAGAGAGTAGGGGAAGTTGGTGCACAGGAAAACAAGCTTCTAATACTACATGTGCCTATTCTTTCAGTCCTAAGATGAATATTTGTGTGGGAAGCAGGTTCAAGAAAACACATTACAGTGTGGTTATAAGAATATATTTCCCACTTCGTGATATTCAAGGCAGTTAACAACATGCATAGTAATCAATTGACACAATGAAATATTTTATAGATTAGGAGATATCAGAAAATACCTGATTCAGCCTAGGGTGCCAGGCACATTGCACAACACTGTAAGTGGGAGATATTCCAACTCTTGACACTAGCTCTAGCTTTCCTCGATTAAAAAAGCACAGCATTCCTCCAGTAGTCCCATCTTTTTCAACAGATGTCCCAGTTAAAAACAGTTGTTCATCAGGACTAAACGCAATGTTAGTTTGGGCATAATTATTTGGGAGATCATCAAATACTCGCAAGGGTTCTTTCATCTGGCGTAAATCCCAAACCTATGAGCCAAGTCAAGATTATTATAGATCAGAGAAGATGAATGCAGGTGTACAAACTAAAAAGCAGGCTCACTTTAGACTTTTACTAATACCTTTAAGGAACCATCAAAACTTCTTGACAAGAGTATCCGCCCATCACTTGAGAACTTGACTCCTGTAATATCATCTGAGTGGGCATTTGCTACATATATGTCTGGCCTGCTTCCCCATCCAGGCTTAAGATTCCATATCTTTAAGAGCAGCAGTTCATATGAGCAAGATGAATTGAGACAAACAAACAAAGAAATTTGATATAAGATCCTTTTACACTGTCTGTAGGGGAAATACCTGTATAGAACCATCTCCTACACCACCTGCAATTCTTTTTCCTTCCCGATCCCAAGCACATGTCGTTACAGGAACTCTCCCAGGCCGAGCAAGTTTTGGTTTAATAACCTACACAGAGAAGCCAGTCCCAATCAGGCTTCCGTTCAGAGCTGGAAACTGTTAATGTCAAGAACACAATTACAATAACAGCAACAAGGACATCGATGTTGTTTTGGTCAACATAGAGCAAGAAAGATCCCCTGGTCAGGCCCCAAAGGGGAAAAGTGGAGTCAAGAGGTGAAAATGACCCCAAAAGAGGAAGTTAAAAAGAAAGGTAAAAATGGTGCCACATTCAAGCAGCAGTAAGGTAGTAGCTAGTGTTTGCAAGATGTGATCCTCAAATTATGGGTTATTCTCAATTTAATAGAAGTTGCCTCATTCTTGCTGTGGGCTGTAGACCATCCCCCATATTAACAGCTTTGTTAAGAGATTTTCTTTTCAAGCCTTACTAAGAGACTAAAAAATGGTGTATTTTGCATCATCCCGCTCAACAATTTATTTAACCTCTCTAAACCCAGTCCCTCTTTTTTCCCACGTATACGTAAAAAGGAGATTCCTCCATAAGAAAAAATGAATAAAAATATCTCAACAACAAAAGGAAATGACCAAATGCCTCCGATCAAAACATGTTGCTTTATTCTTCTACTCGGTATTGCAGTAGAGATAAGGATTTCACTATAGGTCACATTATCTGAAGAAGAGGAAAACTGGTCCTTCCTGCAGTCACTCAATAGCGCATGTTGTAGCAGTTTATAAACACCGTGCTATATGATATTATCTATTTACTGCAGAACACTTACCTGCTTTTGACTCTTAAAGTCATTGACATCCCATAGGCGCAACGAACCATCCTCTGACGATGTTAAAATTGTCTCCTTTGTTTTGGGGTGCCATTCTCCACATGTCAATCCAGATATATGACCTTTTGTATTCTTAAGATCACGTATATACATATCTCCTCTAACAAATTCCCCGAGTGTAAGTCCATCACGATCGTAGATCTGAAATACCAAAAGAGATAAATTAAGTTAAACCATACATACGCATAACCCCTATAAATGAGAGTACAGAACATGATTAGACTAGCACCTTAGCTTGGGCTGACCCAGTAACACATAAAAATCGGTCTGCGGTTGGACTCCAGCTCAAACTACGAACTTGATGCCCTTCAGATGGTTCCAGCTGTCTAAACGACTGTAAACGAGCATTCATTCCTTGAAAGTCATACATCCGAACAGTATAGTCATAGCTACCAGAAAGAACCCTTGATCCTGTGGGATCTACAGCAAGAGCAGCAACAACCTGTCAAAAGCATCAGAAGACATCTCTTTAGGAAGAAGAAGAAGGGAGGAAGAAGAGATGAAGATTTTCTAATTAAAAGCACAACTGCAATAGCTCCGGAGAAGACATCCCGCCTTAATTATCTCAATATTGTATGCAAAGACACCCTCACTTGATCAAGCACAACAATTCAGCTCGTAATAACCATAAAGTACGTTAACAGATTAACTAGATACTCCAAATTCAAACTGGAGTTTCTGTACAAGTTTAAACTCCCTTTAATATGTAGGGGCACATAACATATGCATTCAAGTAACTATAGGTAAAACACTAAATTCCACCAAGAAGAGGGTGAAAGCTTCAATTTTTGGCACCCAGGATGAAGTAGGCATCAACCTATTAGGTAGAAAACAAAACATCCTGCACCAAGCTCTGAAAATCCAATCTATATATCAATTAAACAACTATGTTCAAATCTAAAGCTAGTTGGGGTCGACTATATAAATCCTCTACACCCACTGCAAGGGCGGATATACAGTATAAGCTGTGGGTTCAGCCGAATCCAACAGCTCTGGTTCAGCCCCTTGTACACGTGTTAAGAAATTTGCCAAATATAAGCAAATGTTATGTTTCTAACCTAATAACTCAAATGGTAAATGGGTTAAGTAGCACCCCGAAACCATAAAGTTAAAATCCTAGATCCTCTTGTGATCCACTATCTCATCTCGACGAATCCAATTATTAGAGGATCCGTGTATTCTGACTAATTGTCCAGCTAAATATCAGAATCTTCCTCTATACCTACTTGGCGAAGATTATGTGAAGCTCGCTAAGAGCTGACAATGCATATACAAATAGCAGGAAGGAACAAAAAAAGGAAAGAAAAATTGTACCTTTGTATGGCCTTTCAATATAATTTCATTACTCAAAGGTATTCGATACTGATTTTGTTTTTCTTTTTCTTCTTCCATATCATCCTCCGAATCTGACCCCATCGAACCAAATGGCGGCGGGGCTGGTGGCCCAATCATCAGCTCATCCTCTTCTTCTACCGGCGGTCGTGGAGGCCCAATCATTTCACCATCCTCGTCTTCCTCAGTCTTCGCATCACCTGCAGACCGAGGCGGACCAATCATAGCGCCCTCCTCTTCCTTGACATCGCCCGAGCCCGAGCCCGATGGAGGACGGCCCGGCCCGATAATGTTCGAATTAGGTTTAGGGTTTTTTAGGGAATTAAGCCAGGATTTAGAGGAGGAAGAGAGAGAAGGGAAGGGTTTCGCCTCAATTTTCGACGAAGATGGTTCGTGTTTACCATCGGCGGCGGCGGTGGTCCGGCGAGTGGCGTTGTGAACGAGTTCGAGAGGGGCCTGAGATTTAGCTTGCTTGCCGAAAGATAATGGGAACTCTGCCCTAATTCCGTCGTAAATCTCTGCTTCGTCGGCCATGTTAATCTTCTAACGGTACTGAGTTTAGATTCGAAAAATTATTTGATTTGTAGTAAATTTATAGATTTGGGAATTGTCTGCCGCCATTGTTGCCGGAGAGGGAGATCGGGGCAGAGGGAAGTGGATCCAATCCGGGTTGTGCCGGGCCGACCCAAATAAAGGGTTGTGTTAGGCTCATTTGTTTATTGGGTAAAAGGTCAAATTTACCCCTTTACTTTGTGTTATACTATTCGGCCACATTACCCCTACTATTATATTATCGGGCAAATTAATCTATACCGTTAGCAAATTTTAAAATAGACACTTTTTCATATATATGCGAGTATAATTTATCTACAACTTAAATAAATATTTTTTGTAAAAAATTCGGTCAAAAATTATAATTTACATACTATTTGTATAAAATTATGTAAGTTGTAGATATTTTGTATACGGTTTCTACACTCGATATATAAAATATACATGGTTTGTTAATATCCTTTTTTCGAGTTTCAATGTGAAATTTCAATCGACACCACTCGAATCTTCACTAAATTCTCTCAAAATTGAGATTTAAACTTCAAATAGTATTTTTAATCATTTGCAACAACACACAATACAAACAAATAACGATTAAATCAAACCCAATTTTCAAAGTAAAAAGTTCAACGTTTTTTAATGGTTGGCAGTGAAGTTTAAATTCTAAATCTTTATGTTTAGTTTATTCATTGCATAAAAATATTTATGCTTAGTTTAATCAATACATGTGGCACGCCCAATGCATGTGCCGATGGTTTAATCTCTTCATTAATCAATATGATGCAAAATTTCGGACCATTTTTTATCGATGAGAGGGTAATAAAGTTGTGCCAGCTATGTTCTTAGTTTTTTTTACTGCTTTTAGGATTTCCATGTCTTCTCTTCGTTGATGACTTTTTAATATCGGAACTTGTTCTATATATTTTGGGTGATTTAGGTAAAAATTGCATGGGACGCCTTAATTGGTCGTTCACATTTAACATATACCCTTTTTAAAAAAAAAAATTAACTTGTACCTACTTTTTAAATAATTTCAACCCCATTTCTCCTCCTTCGTCTCCTCATTTGTTTTTTTTTTCTTCTTCTTCTTCTTCTTCTTCTTCTTTCTTCTGCTGTTGTTGGTGCTGCTATGAAACTTCAGTTCATGGGATGATTGTCATAAATATGTTTATCAGATTATTTAAAAATAAAATATAACGTAAGTTAGTAGACAATAATTTGTGAATATTTCTACGTACGTAAGTTAGTAGACAATGATAATTCTGTTCTTTTCACGTTTATTGTTTCCAAAATTTATGATTTAGATACTGTTGGCAATCTGATTATTTATCTAATATGTTAGAAAGCTTTTTCAAAAACTTCAGCTTATATAGTGCTGAAGTTTTTACAAATGAACTAAATAACTTCAGCATCTTCTGCTGAAATTTTTGAAAAAGTTTTATGACAAAACTAATGAATCCAGGACAAAAAAACTTCAACTTTTGAAAAAGTTTATCCATGACAAAAAAAAAAATCAGCTTATTTAGTGCTGAAGTTTTTATAAATGAATTAAATAATTCCAGCATCTTCTGCTGAAGTTTTTGAAAAAGCTTAATGACAAAACTAATGAATCCAGGACAAAAAAAACTTCAGCTTATTTAGTGCAATTACAAACAAAAACTTCAGCAAATAGAGAACAAAACTTCAGCTACTATGCTTAAGTTCAGCAATTACAAACAAAAACTTCAGCAAATAGAGAACAAAACTTCAACTACTATGCTTAAGTTCAGCAATTACAAACAAAAACTTTAGCACACTTGGTTCAGCACACTTGCTACTTCAAGCCCGTCTACTAGAATGCTGAGTTTTGCGTGATTGTCTTTGCTACTTCAGCCTCGTATCCTGAAGTTATGCGAAAAAGTAGGTACGTTTGCAAAAAAAAATTGCAAAGCGGGCACAAGTTAAAACATGACCCAAAAAATGAGTATAGATGCAAATGTCCCATAATTTGGTTACATATGGGCAGGTGGGCGGGATACAATGTATTTAGGGGATGACAAAACAGGCACAAACCATATAACCCGCCCAATTCGCCCAAGTATTAATGGTTTGGGCTAGAGTGATTTTGTTGATGGGCTGATTTGGGCTAGCCCAAAGTAACCCATAAAAATTCACCAGCCCAAGTTGATCCATGATAGTGCCCAACTATGACCATGTGAGTGCCCAAAATTCTTTCTTGAAGCTGGACATATGTGAACCTCCACCAATGACCAATCAAATAAAAATAAAAATAATTCCTTGTCCAGAAAGGTGGATTTTAATTTATAATCTCATGATGAAATAGAATTATTTTATATGGTCAAAACAATTGTTCTTCTTATAAATCACATTTGTGGATCAACTATACTCCAAAAGTCCAACTCACGTCAAATAAATCTCGTTTTTCACCAAATTTTACAGTTATCTTTCAAATACTATAAAAGTTTGTACCGGACTCCAAAACCAAAATACGGGCCCGATAACAATGGTTTCAAACATTAATTCTTTTCTTTATTTCTTAGATAATCCAGTAAAATAATTGCTTTCAAAAATTGATTTCTAAGGCTTGGGACCTCGGAATTCATTTTCGAGCCTACGCTCAAGTCCCATATTTTACTGCGGACCTCACGGGATCGTCGGAACATGGATCCGGGTCCGTTTGCTCAAAATATTGACCAAAGCCAACCATAATCAAATTTTTTAACTCTAAAATTTCTATTTCTCATATTTTCACATAGAAGGCTTTCCGGATATAGGTTCGGACCACGCACACAAATCAAGGTGAGGTAAAAAGAGGTTTTTAGGCCTCAAAACACTGAATTCACTTGCAACACATGTGCTGGAGATCATTTTTAAAAGGCAAAATACCTTACCACCCCCCCTAAACTTGCCACGGATTATTAGTTACAACCTTAAATTATTTTGTGGTCTTAATTACTCCCCTCAACTAAGCCTTTTGAGAGCTATTACTGTTATGTCCCGCAGTATTACGTCGATATTATGCTCTGCAGTAATATATTACGATGATGCTACGCTTTGCAGTATTAAGTTATGACAGTATTGCATCCAACAATATTACATTATGGTGATGTCACGCTTCGCAGTATTAGGTTACGACGATGTTGCATCCTGAAGTATTGTACATTGAATTTATCATAAGGTAATTGACATCAGTCCAAGTAAAAGATTATTTAGAGATTATAAAGATTATGTTATTTCACAAAATGATTAGTAAATTCGTGAAGGTGAAAGGGGAGCAAGTCAAAGAAAATAAATTTTGTCCAAGTTTGGCATTTTGGGGTAAAATATGGTCCGAACTAAAATACCCGGTATTTATGGACTAGTATCATACAAGGTACCACATGGTCATGATAGTAAGGTGTATAAGGCATGTAAAAAGTGAGTAATATTTTAAGTAAGTGAGAATAATTCTTAATTTTATGGGTAATTGATTAATTATCGGGTAACGGAATAATACCTAATTAATTGGGATATAGTTGGATAAGAATAAACCCTACCCCATAACGTGGCAGTCAAAGCTTTATGGAAATGTGACTCTTAAAACCATAGAATAGGTGGCATTAAGAGAGCCTTTTTGTAGCTTAGTCGCTAGGAAAGTGCGGCCCACATCTTTATATAAGAAATAATAAATTAAAGAGTCTTAAACTTAAGACTCTTAAAGAACGTGAGTCTAGTAACTCAAGTTATAATCTAGAACTTTGAAGAGTCTTATGACTTGAGCTTTCTAGCCATGATATTTAAGAAATCTTCAAAATCAATAGTGCCATCCTAGATCCACTTGGTTTACCATTTCTTGAATCTCTTCTTTGGTTGGATGTTCATTTAAAGATTGGATTACTGCCGCAAGTTCCTCCATTCTTATCACCCCTTTATTTCCATTAACAAATAATGGATTTCATGAGCAATATGTACAAATAAAAATCCTTTTTCTGAAAGGTTTATTATAACTCTTTACTTGGTTCATTTGATATGCTTCTGCATATATCGTACAAGCAATGCAAGACCTTCAAAAATTTAAATCAAAGTGAGATTTTACAATACGGAGTATGGTGCAATCTTTCTCAAGAATATCATACGAATTTTCCTCTACTCCGATCTGTCGTTAGGTGTTATCGCAATTGACGTATGTTAGAGGGATTGTCAAGAGAAATGACTTAGGTATGTTAAGGTTATGCCTTCTTTCTTTTGGCATGATCCATACGATACGAACGAAACGTGCAAATGCAAAAATTCCATGAATGACTCTATTCATAGAAGTATTAGAGATATCTATATTCTTGAATTTTCGTGTGTCATAATATTTTATCATCTGTTCATGGGTCTCAGAAAAATATGAAAGCTGAAAAGAGTTTACTTTATGATATTAATCAAAGGAACAATAGTCTTATGAAGCTCCGAAAGATTTTATTAACATACTTTTCTTGCATTGAATTCATATGCATTGACCCATGACCTGATGGCGTTATATACGCGTATATATGTAAATATATGTATATGGGATATGGGAAAAGGTTACGGCGTTATATACGCACCACCACTTGATCAGCTGGTATATGATAATGATGTTGCCCACAATGGCTGAAATATGATTCAAACGGCGTTATATACGCGTATATATGTATGTATATATATGTATATGGGATATGGGAAAGATTATGGCGTTATATACGCACCACCACCTGATCAGCTGGTATACGATGATGATTTTGCCCACAGTGGCCGATATGATATGATGGGATGCCCTCAGAGGCTTATGATTTTATGAAACATGTACCTATGCATGACATGACATTCATATGCATATGCATGACAATAAAAGTAATTTATGATTTATAAAGTTATTCAAACTTACAGGTTGAGTCATGTACTCTATATTTCTTCCATATCTCTTATGTACTTATTTATATGCCTTACATACTCGGTACATTATTCGTACTGACGTCCCTTTTTCTTGGGGACTCTGCGTTTCATGCCCGCATGTCCAGACAGACAGGTCGAGAGCCCTCCAAATAGGCTATCAGCTTAGTGAAAGATATTGGTGCGCTCCATTTACTTCGGAGTTATATGTTTGGTTAGTATAATTTGGACGTGTATTGTTTGGTATGGTGGGACTCTGTACCGACCTTTATGATATTTATGTACGCTTAGAGGTTTGTATACATATGTCGTGTACGTGAAAGATTGTACGACCTTGTCGGCCTATGTTTTGAATTTGTAAATGATTGTGTTGGCCTATTAGGCCTGTATGTCACGTGTATATGATGATGTAATAAGAAAGATACGTTACGTTGGTACTCGGTTGAGTAAGGTACCATGTGCCCGTCACGGCCCATCGGTTTATGTCGTAACAAAAGTGGTATCAAAGCAGTTCTGTTCTAGGGAGTCTATGAGCCGTGTCTAGTAGAGTCTTGTTTATGGGTGTGTTGTGCACCACACTTATAAGCAGGGGGCTACAAGCATTTAGGATTGTCACTCTTTCTTCTTACTCTAGATCATGTGGTAGAGCTCACTTACAAGAATTCAAATTCCGAAATTCTATTTATTCGTAATAAGACGATATCTACATCCGGAAAGAAGGTTGGAAAGAGAAATGGTTGTGGAAAAGCTGAGTCAGAGGAATTGAATTTTTGTATGATGCCTACGATAAGTAAATATGAGGTCTCTAGCAGATCATGGGTATATTGAAAGGTGTAAGCTTCCTGATAAGAAGCCTTAAGGCAAGAATGCCTATCTATCTTAATGGTGAAAGACAATGAGAAATTAATAAGATAAATAAAAGTTTCAACAAGTAAAAGAAGCAAGACGAAGAAGGGTACGAGGCGCCCAGTTAATGAAGCTTAACAGTATTTATAATTCAGGCTGGGGAACATAAGCTTTTTGAGTCATATTCAGCAGTAATAGAGGTATGTACAATTGGTCACACTCATTCCAGTTATGTCCTGTGGGGGCTAACATGTATAGTTTGGAGAAGGACAGGATATAAAGATCCGACTGGGGTTAGGGTAACCCATATTGGTAAATGAATTGTTTGCGTCAATTGACATTTTTGAAGGATATTGCAAAAATGCTAATAGATCTCTTTATGAGACACCCAGATGGTGCACTCTGAAATAGTGCAGCTAGATATGAGTACTACAAAGACATACATTATAAGCCTTGAAGGGATAAATATTACCTTAGTGTGGCTCGCGTCCCTAGTAAAGCGAAAACATTAAGCAACTTGAAGAGCCATTGGATGGAGCAAAGGGAAGCTAAAAGAAAAAGAATGCCTTGTTCAAATTTTCAGAATAAAGTGACAGGCATAAATGTTAGCGAGAAATAAGAAAAGAGTTAATGAAGCATTATGAGTAAGATGTGATACATGGATGACAACAGTAGATCAAAAGATGACAATACTATAGTCAAGTGAAGGAAGAAATGAGAAGTGACAGGCCTTAGAACAACAAAAAGAGTATAGGCCATACAATCATGTCCTCATTTCGAGGAATAACTTTGCAACTCTAGCATGATTACCAAAAAGGAAAAGTTAGACCCCAGAGTAATAGAACTAGTATGGATTGGTGAACAAGATAAACTAAACATGAATTAGGGACTGAGTGACTGATGATAGTCGCCATCATAAGAATTTCAGCTTTTGTTCCACCAATAATAGAATGGACGATAAAAGAAGATTCATGAGAAATTCAGAGAATGGTCATTTAGAAAGACGCTTCCCTATAGCAAGCAATGTAATCAAAGTTCAGCTTAAAGGACTGTATGTGCCAGTTATACTAAGTTTCACCCTCGTGAGTAAGGAATTTTGCTATCCTTGGTACGGAAGGATTACCGCAAGATGAGTAAGGGTCATCGATGATATGAAAGGATGCCAAGGATGAAAAGGTGAAACATCTATAGGCAGGTCGTCGTAGCTCTAACTCTTAGTACTCTTCTAAGGGGGGAATATGGAATGATAAAAGGGAGAATACGATAAAAATGAGAAAGGGATGAGATTGCACTTACTCAAATGCTATAGATATGCTACAATTCCAGAACATTATGCAAATGCGACATCAAGGAGAAGAAGTAAGGGTTCCTGCCCGAGATGTTATTAATAATTAAGGAGCCATTGCGAAACGTAAGTTAAGACCAAGGAAATAACCCAAGAAAGATTTCGCAGAATATTGACATGAGGATGGGCCAACGAGTAGTTAGTAGTTGATTCAGGAAGAGCCTAGCTATGGCTAGTTAAGATGATACAGACAAGACTGCAGGTCATGTAAGATAAAGATAGTAAAACATAATATAGTGAATTTAGCCCCGCAGTTATGACATTGTAATACTTGAAAAAATATTCAAATAGGATTTGGGGTAGTTAAAGGTACCGTATGAGTATTACGGAAATAAAAGATAGTTCCACTGGGAAGATAGTTAGAACTTCAGTCCAGAAACAGCCGTACGAGCAGATGAGTGTGGAGGTAAGTAACTAAGGATAAGTGCAAGTGAGCACGAACATCAAAAATTCTATTGGGAATACAATATAATAAGCTCGCATCTTTACAAGAGTCAAATGATCCTCCCTAAGTGCTACAGTGAAGGACTATCTGAGGAAATAAGGAAGAAGGCTCTAACCTAAGCACAATGACCTAAAAAGGAAATGGTCTTGTAACAACAGTTTCATAACAACATTGTACGTCCTCCATAAGAAAGGGGAATCTACTGTGGCTAGTGAACGGGAAGTAAAAATCAAAAGAAATATTCGAAGATCATATGAGTTGTATGAAAATTCCGGCACGTGCGGGAGCTAAGATAAGCTAAGTATGCACGCAATAAGGGAGAAGAAAGATCAGGAAAGGTAATAGCTTATGTTAAAAGAAAGCTGAGAAGGAATATTTGATCAATGATCCCGAGTTGGTGACATTATGAATGCACTCAAGAGTTTGAATTTTTATACATGCATTATATATGTTAATAATCATACAGCCGTAAAAGATTCTGGTATAAGTTAAAAAAAAGAATTGAGCCCAGGTCATAGACAAAGGAATGAATTGTTAGAAGATTGTGTCATGGATATTCCATAGCGTCCATGGAGGGCTAAAGTAATAACTAATACCATGAGCCGCAGATTGGAAGATAACTTAAGCCAGCATTAAGGCCGATCAGAAGAAGAAGGAAACTAAAGAGTTACATCAACAAAGTAAATCAAGAATCTCATTATTGGACTGATAACTAGGGATTTTGATATATTTTATACTCCTTCTTGCTTATGTTTTGATTAGAAATTTGTATAAAATAGTCCCAAAAAGCTCACAAGTTGTGCTTGATTACAGGTTTGATCAATAAAGTGATAAGATGTCAAAGACCAGCTTAAAAAGGAGTGAAATTTGCACAAGTACCAAAACAAGACAAAGCTTAGGCAAAACAGGCCCAATGCGGCCGCATACCATTCTGTGCGGTCCGCACAAGTGAGGTTTAGAGAGGTTGATTTCCAGGTCAATAGGCAATACGGCCGCATGAGATTTAATGTGGTCCGCATTGGAGTCACTACGGCCGCACTCGATTTAGTGCGGTCCACAGAACCAAGGATCAGAGAAGGGCCAGTTTGGAGATTGAAGCCAATGCGGTCCGCGCTCTATTTCATGCGGATCGCACTAGAAGCCACTGCGGCAGCACTCGATTCTGTGTGGTCCGTATTGCCCGAGTTCAGAGAGTGGCATTTTCAAGTTCATAGCCCTAGTGCAGCCACACGTAATTTTGTGCGGTCCGCACTAGCCCCCCCCAGGGGTATTTTTGTCCAAATTTTTCAGCTTAGTATAAATAGCTTCTTTTCCCATTTTTAGGTCATCAGATAGTTTTTATGTGGAGTTGCGCTCGTGACTTCCGTTCCTTTAGCTATTTTGGGCAATTTTAGCTTCATTTCAACATTGAATCTTCTAGTTTATCTTAGCAATTAATTAATATGAGTTTTTCTTCATCTATTTCTTTGTTTTCTTCTCTAATTATGAGTAGATGGGTCAACCCTAGTGTGGGTAATTGATGGGTCTTGTGTTTTGATACTTGATTGCCTATGGGTATTTGATATTTGGACTAATTTTATGTTTAATTGTTGAATTAATGATTACAAACACTAGTTTGTGTTTAGTTGACTTTGGCTATTCTTGAGAAAGAGAGCCTAAGTCTCTGAAATTGGTCCAACAAGGAATTTGGGCGTACTCAAGAGATTGATAGCCCCAATTAAAGGGTTAAACCTAGAAATAGTAATATCCGACTTGAACTTTGATTGCTTGTGCAAATTTGCATACTCAATTGGTCTTGAAAAAGTCAATTCGGGCAAAATCACTTGAACCACCGAGAGGTGTAGAGTGGGTAGAATCGTACAATGGTTATATCATAATCCCCAAATGTGACAATCATACCTTATACTCAAGTACCCATCAATTGACCACCTAGGCAAAAGTCACCACCCTAGTGCCTTTTACCCATTTGACAACTCGCAATAGTTACTCTTAGCTTATTCTAGTTTAATTGCACATTGTAGATTATATAATTAGAAGTAAATCAAAATCCAAAAATGTTTAGAAGTGAAATTTGAAACACATACACAACTCTCGATCAGATAGACACCCGACTCCAACTTCTAGCTCCATGTGGAAATCCATCCCGACCTTAATGGGGTAAAAGCTGCTTCGACCCTCTCTCGCTACTCAATAGTAGTGCAGGGTTGGCCTCGATCATGGACCCAGAAGTTATAGGAATCATGATTGAGAATATAGCAGAATCACTCTTAGTATTAAAGGTGCAAGAAAGAAAGCACAACAACTATGTTCTATAACGACTCTACAATAAAGCCAGTTAGAAGGGTACCAGTCTCATAAGAAGTTAGTATGAAACTCCCACGGGATTTTGTATGTACCATAGGTACAAGTATTATAATAGAGCTTCAAGTTATGGACGTGAATTACACCTAGGTGGAAGGGAGGTCATGAGAGAGATAGAAGATACGATGCGAGATTTTAAGGTAAGTAAGGTAAAGGTGAACAACGTACGAGATACTCAAAGGCAGAAGATCGCAAATAATCCATACTTCGGATAAAAGGGCCAAAAGCATGAGGATTCAATATCTAAGAATGATAGCGGTATCGTCAGTGGCATATCTTCTAGTCAATGATTTCTAGGTATCGAGAGATCTAGTTAAGAAAGTAAATACGAGTTAGAGGCGATATGATATCTCGCTTGATGTTCTAAAATAACATAAGGAAATTTAAGCAAGTTGAAGGAAGATAACGAGTAGTATAAATAGATATGTATAGGTCGCGAGCTAAAGTATGGTAAAGCGACAAGGTTTTAGGAAGACAGGAATACGAAAAAGAAAGGACAGTGAGAAGGTGATGAGAATGGATTAGTCCTTAGGATTAGGCCCATGAAAATAAGGAAGCTAATGGCTTCTCTATGTTATAATAAGCACAGTATAGCCTGAATGGACTCAAAGGAGTTACTCTTCATAAGTAGCATTTAGAAGAGATGGAATGTTGCCCTAATAGTAGAATAAGGGTGTAATTGTGATAGATAAAGGATGACGTTTAGGCCTTCGATTGAGTAACGATTTGTAAAAGAAAAAGGATTCACAAATTGTATGAGATGAGATTAGGCCGTCATTCTAAAGATGAGCAGTAATGAGGAAGCATTAAAAGACTTAAATTTATACATATGGAATAAGCATCGAGAGTAAGCTGGAATTTGGTAGCAGACCTCAGCAACGATAAATTAAAGTAAGAGTTATGGTAGTAAATTCATACGGATGGCTAAACGGACCTATGCGATGAGATAAATATTCGTGAATTCAACAAAGTACCGAGCAAAGAACTTCAGTATACTCATAGATACCCAAAGGGACATCTTATTAAGCTCTACATATGAAGCATAGAGATTGGGCACACTTACAAGGTCAAAATTGTACAGGTTGCATGATGAAAGGTAGTAATAGTTACGAGATTGGAAGGATTCCGACTATAATTTGTGGTGTGAGAAGGAGGCCTAAGAAGGGAATGCCCTGGACTTTGGACTTATTCACAGAACAATCACCTAGATGGTAAGGGAAGTCCTAAAGTATTCGGAAGATATAAGTTATGAAAATAATAAGTGCATCAGTCAACATTCGAGGACGAATGTTCCAAAAGGGGGAATAATGTTACATCCCGCAGTATTACGTCGATGTTATGCTCTGCAATAATATATTACGATGATGTCACGCTTTGCAGTATTAAGTTACAACAGTATTGCACGCAACAGTATTACATTATGGTGATGTCACGCTTCGCAATATTAGGTTACGACGATGTTGCACCCTGAAGTATTGTACGTTGAATTTGTCATAAGGTAATTGACATCAGTCTAAGTAAAAGATTATTTGGAGATTATAAGAGTTATGCTATTTCACAAAGTGATTAGTAAATTCGTGAAGGTGAAAGGGGGAGCAAGTCAAAGAAAATAAATTTTGTCCAAGTTTGGCATTTTGGGATAAAATACGATCCGAGCTAAAATACCCAGTATTTATGGACTAGTACCATACAAGGTACCACATGGTCATGATAGTAAGGTGTATAAGGTATGTGAAAAGTGAGTAATATTTTAAGTAAGCGGGAATAATTCTTAATTTTATGGGTAATTGATTAATTACCGGGTAACGGGACAATATCTAATTAATTGGGGTATATTTGGATAAGAATAAACCCTACCCCCCTCCCCCCGCCATAACGTGGCAGCCAAAGCTTTATGGAAATGTGACTCTTAAAACCATATAATATGTGGCATTAAGAGAGCCTTTTTGTAGCTTAGTCACTGGGAAAGTGGGGACTACATCTTTATATAAGAAATAATAAACTAAAGAGTCTAAAACTTAAGACTCTTAAAAAACATGAGTCTAGTAACTCAAGTTATAATCCAGAACTTTGAAGAGTCTTATGACTTGAGCTTTCTAGCCATGACATTTAAGAAATCTTCAAAATCAATAGTGCCATCACCATTACGATCCACTTCGTTTACTATTTCTTGAATCTCTTCTTTGGTTCGATGTTCATTTAAAGATTGGATTACTGCCGCAAGTTCCTCCATTCTTATCACCCCTTTATTTCCATTAACAAACAACGGATTTCATGAGCAATATGTACAAATAAAAATCCATTTTTTGAAAGGTTTATTATAACTCTTTACTTGGTTCATTTGATATGCTTCTACATATATCGTATAAGCGACGCAAGACCTTCAAAAATTCAAATCAAAGTAAGATTTTGCAATTATAACGGAGTATGGTGCAATCTTTCTCAAGAATATCATACGAATTTTCCTCTACTCTGATCCGCCGTTACGTGTTATCGCAATTGACGTATGTTAGAAGGATTGTCAAGAGAAATGACTTAGGTATGTTAAGGCTATCCCTTCTTTCTTTTGGCATGATCCATATGATACGAACAAAATGTGCAAATGCACAAATTCCATGAGTAACTCTATTCATAGAGGTATTAGAGATATCTATGTTCTTGAATTTTCGTGTGTCATAATATTTTATCATTTGTTCATGGGTCTCAGAAAAATATGAAAGCTGAAAAGAGTTTACTTTATGATATTACTCAAAGGAAAATGGTCTTATGAAGCTCCGAATGATTTTATTAATGTACTTTTCATGTATTGCATTCATGTGCATTGACCCATGACCAGATGGCGTTATATACGCGTATATATGTAAATATATGTATATGGGATATGGGAAAAGGTTACGGCATTATATACGCACCACCACCTGATTAGCTGGTATATGATGATGATGTCCACAGTGGCTGAAATATGATTCAAACGGTGTTATATACGCACCACCACCTGATCAGCTGGTATACGATGATGATTTTGCCCACAGTGGCCGATATGATATGATGGGATGCCCTAGAGGCTTATGATGTTAAAAAACATGTACCTATGCACGACATGACATTCATATGCATATGCATAACGCTAAAAGTAATTTATGATTTACAAAGTTATTCAGACTTTCAGGTTGAGTCATGTACTCTATATTTCTTCCATGTTTCTTATGTACTTATTCATGTGCCTTACATACTCGGTACATTATTCGTACTGACGTCCCTTTTGCCTGGGGACACTGCGTTTCATGCCCGCAGGTCCAGACAGACAGGTCGAGAGCCCTCCAAGTAGGCTATCAGCTTAGCGGAAGATGTTGGTGCGCTCCATTTGCTTCGGAGTTGCGTGTTTGGTTAGTATGATTTAGACGTGTATTGTTTGGTATGGCGGGACTCTGTCCCGACCTTTATGATATTTATGTACTCTTAGACGCTTGTAGATATATGTCGTGTACGTGAAAGATTGTACGGCCTTGTCGGCCTATGTTTTGAATTTATAAATGATCATGTTGGCCTATTAGGCCCGTATGTCACGTGTATATGATGATGTGATAAGAAAGATACGTTATGTTAGTACTCGGTTGAGTAAGGTACCGGGTGCCCGTCACGGCCCATCAGTTAGGGTCGTGACAATTACCCTCTTGGACGCTAATGTGACAAATTGTGTGGGTGTAGTCGCCTGCCATGTGAATTTTTCTATATATATGGCATTGTTTTGAAAAATAAAATATATTTTTACCTTGTTAAGTATGTTACTTATTTAGATAATTTTTTTCAAATATAATTTATAATAAAACTTTGATAGAACTACATTATTTAGGCTAAATTATTTTATTTGGCTAAAAAATAATAAAGTTTTAGTTAATCCTTTTTTGAATTTGACCTAAAAATAAAGATTTATACAATTGAAATAAATAGTCAAGGAATCTAAAAAGTTATAAAAATACATGATATGAAATTAATTATTTTGGATATAATTTTTTATATAGCTCTAAATTATGGTGCTCTAAAAATATTTTTTTTAAAGATTTTACCTGAAAAAAGTAAAAATACAGAGTTGAAATAAACAGGGAAAATGCATAAGTACCCCCCTCCCATATACCTGAATTCCCAACTACACACTTTATCGTTGCGGGAATCCTATTACCCCCTAAACTTTTTTTAAATGGAATTATTTGCACCCTTAACGTTGGCAACCAAACTCTTCGCAAGTGGTGAATTACACACGCCCCCACATGTATTTTTAGTACTTTTTTTTACTCTTTCTTCTTTTTCTTATTTCTTATTATACTCATTTTTATTTTTGGTTAAATCATTCTCTTTCTTTTTTTTGGTCACCGGCGGCATAAAATGGTGGTCGTCGGAACTTCACGAACACCATTTTTTTCCAGCAATTTTTTTTTTCGGCGACAGATTTTTATTCCGATCTAAGTGTGTTTTGTTATATATATATATATATATATATAACAAAACACACTTAGATCTTGAAAGTGTATTTTATGTGTGGGAGGAAGAGAAAAAGAAATAAAAGTGAATATAAGCTTAGAAGACTTTTTCCAGTTAAAATTTCAATACATCATTTTTTTTCCGGCGTGAGAAGGATTTCCGATGATGAATTTTTTCCCCCAAATCTGAGTGTGTTTTGCTTTGCTTATGAATAGATCTTTTCGAGAGTTTTAAGTTGTGTGTGAAAAGAAAAAATGGAAGAAAAACGGTTAGATAAAGTCGCCGGTGAATGAATATTCGCCGGAATTAGATAAGAAACGAAAAAAAAGTAAAAGAAAAAAGACAAAGAAAAAGGAAAAGGAAAAGAAAAAGTAAGAAAAAATGGTAAAAAGAAATAAAAAATAATCTGAAAATCATTTTTTCTTGCTTCTCACTCTCCTTTGGGAGAGTGAAATACACACGCTCTGACACATCATCGTTAAGGGTGCAAATAATTTTATTTAAAAAAAGTTTAGGGGGTAATAGGATTCCCGCAAAGATAAAGTGTGTAGTTGGGAATCCGAGTATAGGTCAGGGGGTGCTTATGTATTTTTCCAAATAAATAGTCATTGTATCAAAACAAGAGATAAAAATAGTGTACAATTGCAAAAAATAACTTACTCTATGGATACAGTTTTAGAGCAATAAAAAAAAGTGCAGCCCGATGCACTAAGCTCGCGTTATGCCTGGGGTTCGGGGAAGGACCGGACCACAAGGGTTTATCGTACGCAACCTTACCCTGCATTTCTGCAATTAGTATTTTTTAGAGCAATAAGTATATTTGAAATAATAAGTTATTTCTTGCAATTGTTAACTCTTTTTATTTCTTCTTTTGATGCAATGACTATTTATTTCAACTGTGTATTTTTACTTTTTCAGGTAAAATATGTAAAAAAGTATATTTTTAGAGCACCATAATTTAGAGCTATATAAAAAATTATAGCCAAAATAATTAATTTCAAACTATATATTTTAATAGCTTTTTAGATGCCTTGACTATTTATTTCAATTGTATAAATCTTTATTTTCAGGTTAAACTCAAAAAAAGATTAGCTAAAACTTATTATTTTTAGCCAAATAAGAAAATTTAGCCTAAATAATGCAGTTCTATCCAAGTTTTATTATAAATTGTATTCGAAAAAAATTATCTAAAAAAGTAACATACTTAAAAAGGTAAAAATATATTTTATTCTTCAAAAAAATGCCACATATATAGGAAAAATCCACGTGGCAGGCGAGTGCACCCACACAATTTGTCACATCAGCGTCCAGGGGGGGTAATGGCTCTCATAAGGCCTAGTTAAGGGGGGTAATTAAGACCACGAATAGTCTAAGGCTGTAACAAATAATCTGTGACAAGTTTAGGGGGTGATAAGGTATTTTGCCTTTTTAAAAGTTTGCTAATGGTAGGGGTAAATTTGGCCCGATAGTACAACAATAAAGATTGTGAGCACGTGATTTTTGCCCTATATGAATTATTCCCATAGATTTAAGAAAATAAATTTTTCCCATTGTTTACAATTTCATGGATTTTTGTAGCATTTTTTGTCGACTGTTAGTATTTGTCTGTGCACGTTTATTTTGTTTAATTAATAAAAAATACAAAAATACGTGGCATGTGCATTTAGGATTTAATTCTACATTTTAAGATTAATTAGTAATTTAGTTGTTTACAAAAGTAGAAAAATCACAAAAAATGGTTTATTTTGCATTGTTCAATTTTAGATTTGAATTTTGTTGGTTTTCCTTTAATTTGGTATTTAATTAGTTGTAAAAATTATTAGGGTTAATTAATTTAATTTGGTAGGATAATTTGGATTAGGATTTAATTTAGGTGTTATTTTTCAATTTTGAAAAAAATAATAGAATTTTGAATAATTTGAAAAGAAAAGAAAAGGGAAAGAAGTAAAAGAGATCAGGTTTTGGGGCTATTTGTAAGCTGAAATCCCTCAACCCAATTAATTTCTCCTCAAACCCGTCCAATTTGGCCCAAACCCAGCCAAAATCCGGTCCAGTCCCATTTTCCAACCAAACGACGCCGTTTCAGAATCCGTTCATCTCAACCATTGATTTTGTGTAATCTGAAGGTTCAGAACCGACCATCTTGTCGCTATTTAAGTGTCTGAGACTCACCCACCCCCTTGATCATCTCTTTCATTCCCCCTCTCTTCAGAAATCGGACCGAAAACCCTAATCGCCGCTTCAATTCCCCACCGTCTCTGGTGGCGGCGCCAGTCCCAAATAACTCCAAATCAACACCGCAGAAACCTTATACCCTCCTATTCCCTAATCTCCAATTCTTTTCCTTCGAATCCCTGTAGAACTTCTCGAATCTTAAATCAAAGATTCAAGCCCTAAAAGCCCAAGGCCAAATTCATACATGCAAGGCTATTCCTCCAACTTTTCTTAGTTATTCAAGGTCGGTTTTGTCACAAAATAATGTAGTTCGCTTGTTCTTGACAAAGAACAAGCGATTGACATTATTTGAGGATTAAATCGGAATATCAGTCGCGAGTTCGAGCCTGGGTCAGTGAGTTCCTTCTTTCCTTTTGTTCATTCTTGTATTCTTTCAGCCTTCTTACCTCTTCTCTTCTTCTCTTTTTCTTGGGATAATTCAATTGAAAATTGACCAAAATTTCTGGCCGAGATGGAGTACTGTCCGTTTGTTCCTTATTAGTTTTCTTTTCTAAGTCTTGTTCTCTGATGTCGCTTGGTCTGTTTAATTTTCCTGCTAATAACATGACTAAATTTTTGAGTTCACCCTGTTTGTTTAGCCTTCTAGGTTAACTTAATTAGGTTTATTTGATAACTTCATTCAATTCTGCATGTTAGTTTAGGTCTTAGTCTTGTAAAATCGTTTAGTTATTTTCTTAAGTTTGTCATAATTTGCCCAGTCTGGTTCAATTCATTTTGCTGTTTGGGCTCTGAATCCATTTCAGAATTCACTCCAAGGGACTTGACTTAAGTTTTGAGTCCAGGCCTGGCTTAGCCATTGGGTCATTTGACCCATGACCCATTTGATTTCCTGCAGTAAAAACATGAATATTAAGGGGTATTTTGGGTAGTCTAGGTAAAGAATCTCTGAATAACTACCTAGGGAAGCTTCTAGGAAGCTGGGGTTGGGGTTAGTTGTGAATTTCTGATTTTTAACTAGGGATATCTAAGCTATCACGAAAATTCCAAAAGGGGCAAAATGCAAAAACTGATTCCTAAGGGCTGCCCTAATAGCTTGCCTATAAAGGCACCTTACCTTGCACTTCAAGGGAGGAAAAAAAAGAGATAGAAAAATTCAAAAAATCAAAAACGGTTGAAGAATATTAGAAAAACTACTGTTTCATTGAATTTTTCTGAGGCTCTCAACTTCTGAAACAGTGTCTGGTTCACTAGGGTTGAAATGGATTGAGCTTAGTTTTGGTTTTGAAGTTGTTCAGTTGAAACTGGTTTGTTCTTTACTGCTTCACATCATTTTTGGGTTTGAGTTGATTTTGCTAAGGCTGCATTCTGATACTGTTTTATTGTTGATCCTTCACTTCTTTTCCTTTGCAATTTCCAGGTACACACCTTGATCTTAAAATGTAAAGGCTGATTCATGTGTTATGAGGAAATGAAGATCTCCACACTTGCTAGGTGTGTTCCTCTGTTTTTTTTTCTTTTTCATTCGACCTGTTAATCTATGCTTTCTATGGTAGTATGTTTTAAAATAATGATGTTCCATGAACATTTGAGACTCATTTTAGGACTTGTAATTAGGGCTCTGATTTGTGTTTGTTAAACTTAGTTGGTGTTGAATTATTCCCATGAGTTTGAATGATTACATTGTTGTGATATTAACATGAAGTAGCCAACACACCTTAAGGTTTTCTTTTGGGTAAAATATGGTGCTCGTGGTGATATTGGAATTCTGGATATTCTTCATATCTTCAGGCCTATGAGCATGCTTTGAAATTTTATTAAGCGTTCTGATGAAGGATGAAATAGAAACTGTGTATGTTTTGATAGTACTACTATAAGATGATTGGTTGTAAGGCTCTATTGATGTTTCTTATTCCTCAAGTCTATGTAGTTTGAAGGTTATTAATCATGAGGTTCTATCTTTGTATTAAAAATGAAAGCATGTTCTTATTTCTTTTCATCATAAAGGCTTGTCGTGAAGTTTAAAGGGCTAGGGGTTTAACATCATAAAAACTGTTATTTGTGTTATTTCCAAGTATAAGCTGAAATTCAAAGCTTTGAGGTTAGTGGGATTAACTTGAAGTCCAGGAAAGTCAACTTCTAGCCATGAATTATGGTTCTTATGTGGTCTCGATACTAGTTCCTTTCAATATTTGCCCATGTTCTCAAAAAGCCTGATTAGTTCAATACCACTAGGATTTTCGATAAAAGTCCTTTAAAGGTTGTTAATTCAATTTTAGATGTCTGGAGCTTGTTATTAATCTGTGTTCAAGTAATGCTTGCACACCTTATTGTTCTGAAATTTGGGCTCAATACTGGCCCAGTTAGTGTAAGGAATCTGACTGTCTGGATTGCCCGCTTTCTCATACGTTTTTTTGCCTGGGCCTGTCTTAGTCCAGGAGCCCAACGGATCTGTTTCTTTTCTGTTTATTTTCTTTTATGCAAAGTGTCTTGCTTAGCTAACATGACCTCTAGAATTAACAAGGGCTAAAAGACACTAGAATTAAATTAGCTTCGGGGTGTGCCATTTTAATAGATATAGTCTATGGCCCTCATGGTTTCAAAATAAGGAATTTTAGACAATTAAGTGAGGCGTGCCATATTTAGCAAATATAGTTATGGCCCTTAAGAGTTTAATTTTGAATTTCCCTTAAAATTAGATCTGAGGTACGCCGCGCCAATTTTTTTTTTTAAAAGCACGACCCTCGTTAATTAATGTGTTTGCTCTTTAGAAATTGAGGTGCACCATTTAGCGAATTTTTCATGGCCCTCGCAAAGTTAAAAATGCATAGTTGCTTTAGGCGCGTTATTTTTATAATATTACCTTCCTAAACATGGGTGTGCATTTCATGTGACCCAAATCCAAATCTTTATAACATTGAATAAAATGTGTTTCGGATTGCGGGTGCATTTCATGTGGTGCGGTCCAAAGACATGTTTTAGACGACGTTAAATCTTCTTTAAAATAAATAAAAGCGATTTTTAAAGTTAAAATGCACATAGGTTCAAAAATGTTCTAAAATCAGATAATTAGGCCAATAATAACAGTTGAGCGACCGTGCTAGAACCACAAAACTCGGGAATGCCTAACACCTTCTTCCGGGTTAACAGAATTCCTTACTTGGATTTCTAGTTCGCGGACTGTAATACAGAGTCAATCTTTTCCTCGACTCGGGACTTGAACCAGTGACTTGGGACACCATAAATCATCCCAAGTGGAAACTCTGAACTATATAAAAAATAATCTTGTTTCAATTGTTACTTAAATTGGAAAAAACTCTCTTATACACCCTCTCGGGGGTGTAGATAAAAAGGAGGTGTGACAAGGATAAATATGATCGAATAGTAAAATAGAGGTTAAATGTAGATAATATACGCAAGTAGAGAGATAAATTTGACCATTTTTCTTTGTAACGACCCGACCGGTCGTTTTGAGCTTTAGCGCGTCGTTCAGTAGTTTGGGGTCATGAGCAGCTTCACTTCAGGTATTATGACTTGTACGCATGGTCGGAATTGAATTCCGGGGAATTCGGAGTTGATTTGGAAAGGGAATTCTCATTTCAGAAGCTTTAAGTTGAAAAAATTGACTAAGATTGGATTTTAGAGTAAACGACCTCGGAATCGGGATCTGAAGGTTCCATTAGGTTCGTATGATGATTTCGGACTTGTGACGACCCGGCTGGTCGTCTTAATAATTAACGCTCTGATCCCCTATTAACTGCTTTCCCCGAGTTTATTGTTGCTATTTTGATTTGCCGGGATGTTCGGTTTTGAGTTTTGGGACACTTAGTCCCTAAATGAGAGCTTAAGTGTAGGAAAGTTGACCGTAGTCGGAACAGTGTGAAGACGACCTCGAAATGGAAATCTGATGGTTCCGTTAGCTCCGTTAGGTGATTTCGGGCATAAAGGCGTGCTCAGATTGTGTTTTGGAGGTCCGTAGTTAATTTAGGCTTGAAATGCTGAAAGTTGAATTTTTGAAGTTTCCGATCCGATAGTGAAATTTTGATCTGAGGGTCGGAATAGAATTTCGTAAGATGGAGTACCTCTGTAGTGTTGAATGTGACGTGCGTGCAAAATTTCAGGTCATTCAGACGAGGTTTGATAGACTTTTTAATCGAAAGCGTATTTTGAGAAATTTGGAGTTCTTAGGCTTAAATCCATGGTTAATTCGATGTTTCGATGTTGTTTTAGGTGTTTTAAGGATTGGAACAAGTTTGCATAGTGGTTTGTGACTTGTTGGTGCCTTTGGTTGAGGTCCCGAAGGCCTCGAGATAAATTCGGATGGTTGACGGAAAGATTTTGGAGTTGGAGTTATAGCTTCAGCTGCTGGTTCTATCATAACCGCACCTGCGGTTTGCGTTCCGCAGGTGCGGCAACGCAGAAGCGGCTTAGAGACCGCAGAAGCGAAATTGAGGAAGTAAGTAGTTTCCGCAGATGTGGGAGATTTTCCGCAGAAGCGGAACTGCATCTGCGAGTTGGATACCGTAGGTGCGAAATTTGGCCATTAAATGAAAAGTCGCAGATGCGACGAAGTCTCCACAGAAGCAGGACCGCAAATGCGGTCCCAGGGCCACAAATGCGAAAATCGCTGGGCAGAACATATAAATTCTTGCCTTCACAAAAATTAGTCATTTTTCATTTTTTTCAAAACGGGAAGAAGCTTGGGGAGCACTTTTCAAGAGAGATTCTCAGAAGAGTTCATTGGGGTAAGGTCTTTGGTCCCTAAACTCGTTATGGAATGATTTTTATCAATTTAAGCATGAAAAATTAAGGAAAATTAGTGGTAATTGGGGTTTAGGGCTTGTCTAATTGGAGACCTTTGAGTGATGATTTGAGGGACAAATTGAGGTCCGATTTTGGTACTTTTGATATGACTGGACTCGTGAGAGTGCGAGGTTTTTGGGAATATAAATTTTACCCGATTCCGAGACGTGGTCCCGATGGGCGTTTTGGTCATTTTACCTAATTTCGCGTATTAGCTTAGAATTTAATTGTAGAATCAGTTACTTGAAGTGTTATTCATATTATGAAATTGAATTGAATAGATTTGGGCCATTTTGAGTCGAGTACTTATGGCAAGAGCGTGGTTTCGGATTGATTATTGAGCCGGTTCGAGGTAAGTGGCTTGTCTAACCTTGTGTGGAGGACCTTCCCATTAGGATTCGGTATATTTGATATTTGAAATGCCTTATACATGTGGTGACGAGTGCGTACTTGAGCTAATTGTTGAAAATTCGGTTTTCTTTACGTAATTTCAATTGTGTTTCTTTTCTTGTTTCATTTTATATGCAATTTAAACATGCTATTAGCATAGAAAGAGTATGCCCAATTGACTTAACTGTTTATTTGCTTAAACTACCTTAGTTGCATTACATGAAGCATGTTAGGCTAGAATTAATTGTTTACTCGGTACGGAATTAGCATTAAATTGAGTATTCTTGTGTTGCTTCTGTGTGTTTTTAAATTGGGACTACGGGACGACATCCCAGGAGATCCCCTGTATGTAATTATGATCTGGACTGAGGTGCGGGAAACCAAGAGATCCCTAGCATATATTGAGGATACCAAGAGATCTCTTGTATACATAGAGGAGACCAAGAGATCCCCCGGTTATCATCCTTGCTATGAGTGGTATTTCCTTGCGGTTTGTCTTAATCTTTGTTTTCGTTATTGTACTCTTATTATCCTGTATAGATTCTTACTGTAGATTCTCAATTGTACTGCTTATCATATCTTGTCATCTTATTATTTATTTAATCTCAGTAGGGCCCTGACCTTCCTCGTCACTACCCGACCAAGGTTAGACTTGATACTTACTGAGTACCGCTGTGGTGTCCTCATGCCCCTTCTGCACATGTTTTTCATGTGCAGATTCAGGTATCGCTACTCAGGCCTACCATTCTTGAGATAGGCGACTGCTTAGAGACTTCGAGGTACATCTGTCGCGTCCGCAGACCGAGAAGTCCCTTTCTATTCTTGCTTTTAGTATTTAGACCTTCTGTATTTTTCGTTCTTATTAGACATTCCGGAGTTAGAGCTATGTAATATTTTTCTTAGCTTGTGATTCATGGGTTTCCGGGTCTTGGATCTACGTATTGGTATTGAGAGTTAAACATGGTGTATGTCATGCGACACATTTAAAACACTATTATTACTTTACTTCTATTTTAAATTGTTTTAATTCCGCAAATTTTGGTTTTTCTTCCGCAAATTAGGCTTACCTAGTCGTAGACACTAAGTGCTATCACGATGGTTCACGGAAGGTAAACTGGGGTCGTGACAAGCTGGTATCAGAGCTCTTGGTTCATAGGAGTCATGGATCACAAGCCGGTTTATTAGAGTTTCGTTCATCGGTACGGAGGCGTCTGTACTTATCTAGGAGAGGCTATGTAACTATTAGGAAAATTTCCACTTCATTTGATTTCCTTGTCGTGCGATATTTTGACATCACAATTCTAAACTTCTATATTCTATTCTCTCACAGATGGTTAGGACACGTGCTACCCAAGATGATCAGGCACTCGCGCCCCCTACTATAGCCATCAGAGGCCGGGGCCGGGGTAGAGGCCGAGGATGCGCACGTGGTGCAGCTAGAGCACTTGCGCAGCTGCCGCTGTAGTACCACCGGCAGTTCCAACCGGAGTCCAGGCACCTGACACGCCTACTGCTATCACTACTCCAGCTCTTCAGGAGACTCTAGCACAGTTCATGAGCATGTACACTACTTTGGCTCAGGCAGGGTTGCTTCCTCTTGCTGCAACTACGTCTCAAGATGGGGGAGGAGCATAGACTCCCGCTGCCTGCACTCCTAAGCAGTGAGTGCATGTTGAGCAGGTCCCTGAGATTATTCATGTACCACCTGCAGTGTCAGTTCAGCCCGAGGTTAGGGTAGCGGCTTCCGAGGAGGAGCAGCTGAGGCTTGAGAGGTTCAAGAGGTACAAACCTCCTGTATTTAGTGGTCCAGTATTAGAGGATGCTCTGGTATTTCTAGATAAGTGTTACCGCATTCTCCGCACCATTGGTATATCAGGATCGAGTAGGGTTTTCTTCACTACCTTCTAGCTTCGAGGAACCGCTTATGAGTGGTGGCGCACCTATGAGTTAGATAGTCCAGATGAGGCTACTTCACTGACTTAGACTCAGTTTTCAGATCTGTTCCTGAGGGAGTATGTTCCTCAGAGCCTCAGGGATGCATGGCGCGCAGAGTTTGAGCATTTGCGCCAGGGTACTATGACTGTCTCAGAGTATGCTGTCCGTTACACCAGTTTGGCTAGGCATGCACCAGCCTTGGTTTCTACTGTTTGCGAGAAGGTTCGCCGGTTTATTGAGGGTCTTATTCTCAACATCAGGTCTAGCATAGCTCGTGAGTTGGAGATGGAAATTTCTTATCAGCAGGTGGTGAGCATTGCTAGGAGGATTGAGGGTATGTATGCTAGAGAGAGAGAGGAGAGGGAGGCCAAGAGGTCTCAAGAGTCGGGCCATTTCTCTGGTGCCCGTGCCCCAGCAGTAGGTCGTCATGGTAGGGGTAATATGAATCGCCCTATTCATTCAGCTCTTCCACCAGCCAGTAGTATTCTAGCTTCTCCTAGGCCTCATGAGCCTTATTATGCACCTCCGATTTCTAGCGCGCCTCCTGCGCGGGGTGTTTTCAAAAGGTCAGTCCAGTAGACCTAGCCCAAGCCAGTCACAGAATCCATGTCCTCCCAGAGTTTATTTTGAGTGTGGTGACACATGCCACGTGGTGAGGGATTGCCCTAGACTTGGGAGGAGTGCACCTCCACAGACTTCTCAGCCACAGCGTGCCCCGCAGAGTTCTTAGGCTATGGTTATAGCTCCAGTTGCTACCCCACCTGCTCAGCCAGCCAGAGGTGGAGGTCGGGGAGGTAGAGGTCACCCTAGAGGGGGAGGCCAGGCCCATACTATGCCCTTCCTGCCCGTACCGAGGTTGTTGCGTCCGATTCTGTCATCACAGGTATTATACTGGTTTGTCATAGAGATGCATCGGTTCTATTCAATCCAGGCTCAACTTATTCTTACGTGTCTTCTTATTTTGCTCTGTATTTGGGTGTGTCTCGGGATTCTTTGAGTTCCCCTGTTTATGTTTCTACTCCCGTGGGAGATTCTCTTGTTGTGGACCGTGTTTATCAGTCGTGTTTGGTTGCTCTTAGTGGTTTTGAGACCAGAGCTGATTTATTGTTACTCAGTATGGTTGACTTCGATATTATCTTGGGCGTGGACTGGTTGTCGCCCCATTATGCTATTCTTGATTGTCACACCAAAACCGTGACGCTGGCTATGCCAGGTGTATAGCGTGTTGAGTGGAGGGGTATATTAGATCACATTCCCAGTAGAGTTATTTCTTTTCTTAAATCCCAGCGTGTGGTTGAGAAGGGGTGTGACGCGTATTTAGCCTATGTGAGAGACGTCAGTATTGATACCCCTTCAGTTGATTCAGTCCTAGTAGTATGGGATTTTCCCGATGTGTTTCCAGCTGATCTTCCAGGCATGCCTCCTGATAGAGATATTAATTTTGGCATTGATCTATTGCCGGGCACTCGGCCCATTTTTGTTCCCCCGTATTGTATGGCTCCTCCTGAGTTAAAGGATCATTTACAGGAATTGCTTGATAAGGGTTTTATTCGGCCCAGTGTATCACCTTGGGGTGCTCCTATCTTGTTTGTGAAGAAAAAGGATGGTTCTATGAGTATGCTATTGATTATTGCCAATTGAACAAGGTTACAGTGAAGAACCGTTATCCTTTGCCTCGTATTGATGATCTGTTTGACCAACTTCTGGGCGCACAGGTGTTTTCTAAGATTGATTTGCGCTCAGGTTACCATCAGTTGAAGATTCGAAATCCATATATCCCGAAGACTGCTTTCAGGACTCGGTAAGGTCATTACGAGTTCCTTGTTATGTCATTTGGACTGACCAATGCCCCAATAGCCTTTATGCATTTGATGCACAGTGTGTTCCGGCCGTATCTTGACTCGTTCGTCATTATCTTTATTGATGATATTCTGGTGTATTCCTAGAGTCGGGAAGATCATGAGCAACACCTGAGGACTATGCTTCAGACTTTGAGAGAAAAAGTTATATGCTAAGTTCTCAAAATGTGAGATTTGGTTGGATTCAGTGGCATTCTTAGGCCACGTGGTATTGAGTGAGGGTATTCAGGTGGATCCGAAGAAGATAGAGGTCGTGCAGAGTTGGCCCAGACCATCCTCAACTACAGAGATCCGCAATTTCCTTGGCTTTGTGGGTTACCACCGTCATTTTGTGGAGGAGTTTTCATCGATTGCAACCCCTATGACTAGGTTGACCTAGAAGGGTGCTCCGTTCCAGTGGACGGAGGAGTGTGAGGCAAGCTTTCAGAAGCTCAAGACAACTTTGACCACAGCCCCAATTTTGATACTGCCTACAGGTTTAGGGTCTTATATGGTCTATTGTGATGCCTCGAGGGTTGGCCTCGGAGCGGTGTTGATGCAGGATAGTAGGGTGATTGCCTACGCGTCCAGACAGTTGAAGATACATGAGAAGAACTACCCTGTTCATGACCTTGAGTTAGCTCCCTTGTTCACGCCCTGAAGATTTGGCGCCATTATTTATACGGGGTTCCCTGTGAGATTTATACTAACCATCGGAGCTTGCAACACTTGTTCAAGCAAAAGGATCTAAATTTGCGCCAGATGAGGTGGTTAGAGTTGCTGAAGGACTATGATATCACTATTTTGTATCACCCGAGCAAGACCAATGTGGTGGTTGATGCTTTGAATCGCCGGGCAGAGAGTTTGGGAGTTTGGCTTATTTACCAGTATCGGAGAGGCCTATGGCGATGGATATTCAGGCCTTAGCCACCCAGTTTATGAGATTGGATCTTTCAAAGCCCAGTCAAGTTCTAGCTTGCATGGTTTCTCGGTCTTCCTTATTTGATCGTATCAGGGAGCGACGTATGATGACCCTTATTTTCTTGTCCTCAAGGACAAGGTTCAGCACGGTGATGCCAGAGATGTGACTATTGGCGATGATGGGGTATTAAGGATGCAGGGTCGGATTTACGTACCCAATGTTGATGTGCTTTGGTAGTTGATTCTGGAGGAGGCCCATAGCTTGCGGTATTCCATTCATCCAGGTGTTGCGAAGATGTATCAGGATTTGATGCAACACTATTGGTGGAGGCAGACAAAGAAAGATATAGTTGGATTCGTAGCTCGGTGTCTCAACTGTCAGCAGGTGAAGTATGAGAACCAGAGACCGGGTGGGTTGCTTCAGCAGATAGAGATTCCGGAGTGGAAGTGGGAGCGGATCACCATGGACTTTGTAGTTGGGCTCCCACGGACTTTAAGGAAGTTTGATGCTATTTGGGTGATTGTGGATCGGCTGACCAACTCCGCTTATTTCATTCCTGTGTGTACTACTTATTCCTCGGAGCGGTTGGCGGAGATTTATATTCGGTAGATTTTTCGTCTGCATGGTATTCCAGTGTCCGTCATTTCAAATAGAGGTACTCAGTTCATATCACAGTTCTGGAGGGCCGTTCAGCATGAGTTGGGTACTTGGATGGAGTTGAGTACAACATTTCACCCTCAGATGGACGGACAGTCCGAGTGCACTATTTAAAATCTTGAGGATATGCTCCGTGCGTGTGTGATTGAATTTGGAGGGTCTTGGGATCAGTTCTTGCCATTGGCGGAGATCGCTTACAACAAAAGTTATCAGTCAAACATTCAGATTGCATCGTATGAGGCCTTATATGGTAGCGGTATAGATCTTCGGTGGGTTGGTTTGAGCCGGGTAAGGCTAGACTATTGGGCACGGACTTAGTTCAGTATGCTTTGGAAAAGGTTAAGGTGATTCAGGATAGACTCCGTACAGCCCAGTCCAGACAGAAGAGTTACGTGGACCAGAAGGTTCGTGATGTTTCTTATATGGTTGGAGAGCGGGTTCTGCTTCGGGTTTCGCCTATGAAGAGCATCATGAGATTCGGGAAGAAAGGGAAGTTAAGTTCGAGATTTATTGGCCCTTTTAAGATATTGAGACGTGTTGGAGAGGTTGCTTATGAGCTTGCCTTACCTCCCAGCTTGGCCGAAGTTCATCCGGTATTCTATGTTTCGATGCTCAAGAGGTATCATCGGTGATCCATCGCACGTGTTGGATTTCAGTTCAGCCCAGTTGGACAAGGATCTATCTTATGTTGAGGAGCCAGTGGAAATATTAGACAGACATGTTAGAAAGCTGAGGACAAAGAACATTGCATCAGTAAAGGTTCAGTGAAGGGGCCAGCCGGTCGAGGAGGCAACCTAGGAGATCGAGAAGGATATGTCAGCCGTTACCTTTATCTTTTTACTACTTCAGGTATGTCTTTATGATCGTTCGAGGACGAACGAATGTTTAAGTGTCGAAGGATGTGACGACCCGACCGGTCGTCTTAAGAATTAATGCACCGATCCCCTATTAACTACTTTTCTCGAGTTTATTTCTGCTATTTTGATTTGCCGAGATGTTCGATTTTAAGTTTTGGGGAGTTTTGGAACACTTAGTCCTTAAATGAGAGCTTAAGTGTTGGAAAGTTGACCGTAGTCTGAACAATGTGAAGACGGCCTCGGAATGGAAATTTGATGGTTCCATTAGCTTTGTTAAGTGATTTTGGGCTTACTGCATGTTCGGATTGTGTTTTGGAGGTCCGTAGCTAATTTAGGCTTTAAATTCCTAAAGTTGAATTTTTGAAGTTTCCGATCCGATAATGAGATTTTGATCTGAGGGTCGGAATGGAATTCTGAAAGTTGGAGTAGCTCCGTAGTGTTGAATGTGACGTGTGTGCAAAATTTCATGTCATTCGGATGAGGTTTGGTAGACTTTTTGATCGAAAGCGTATTTTGAGAATTTTGGAGTTCTTAGGCTTAAATCCACGGTTAATTTGAGGTTTCGATGTTGTTTTATGTGTTTTAACGATTGGTACAAGTTTGGATAGTGGTTTGTAACTTGTTGGTGCCTTTGGTTGAGGTCCCGTAGGCCTCGGGATAAATTCGGATGGTTGACGGAAAGATTTTGGAGTTAGAGTTGCAGCTTCAGCTGCTGGTTCCGTCATAACCGCACTTGCAGTTTGGGTTCCGCTGGTGCGGCACCGCAGAAGTGGCTCAGAGACCGCAGAAGAGAAATTGAGGGAGTCAGCAGTTTCCGCAGATGCGGGAGATTTTCAATAGAAGCAGAATCGCATCTGCGAGTTGGAGACCGCAGGTGCGAAATTTTGCCATTAAATGAAAAGTCGCAGATGCGACGAAGTCTCCGCAAAAGCGGGACCGCAGATGCGGTCCCAGGGCCGCAAATGCGGAAATCTCTGGGCAGAACATATAAATTTTTGCCTTCGCGAAAATTAGTCATTCTTCATCTTTTTCAAAATGGGAAGAAGCTTGGGGAGCACTTTTCAAGAGAGATTCTCAGAGGAGTTCATTAGGGTAAGGTCTTTGGTACCTAAACTCGTTATTGAAATGATTTTTATCAATTTAAGCATGAAAAATTAAGGAAAATTAGTAGTAATTGGGGGTTTAGGGCTGTCTAATTTGAGACTTTTGAGTGATGATTTGAGGGACAATTTGAGGTTCGATTTTGGTACTTTTGATATTACTGGACTCGTGAAAGTGCGAGATTTATGGGAATATAAATTTTACCCGATTCCAAGACATAGGCCCGAGGGACATTTTGGTTATTTACCTAATTTCGTGTATTAGCTTAGAATTTAATTGTAAATCAGTTACTTGAAGTGTTATTCACATTATAAAATTGAATTGAATAGATTTGGGTCATTTGGAGTCGAGTAGTCGTGGCAAGAGCGTGGTTTCAGATTGATTATTGAGCCGGTTCAAGGTAAGTGGCTTGTCTAACCTTGTGTGGGGGACCTTCCCCTTAGGATTCAGTAAATTTGTTATTTAAAAGGCCTTGTACGTGAGGTGATGAGTGCGTACTTGAGCTAATTGTTGAAAATCCGGTTTTCTTTACGTAGTTTCAATTGTGTTCCTTTTCTTGTTTCATTTTACATGCAATTTAAACCTGTTGTTAGCTTAGAAAGAGCATGCCCAATTGACTTAACTGTTTATTTGCTTAAACTGCCTTAATTGCCTTACGTGAAGCATTTTAGGCTAGATTTAACTGTTTACTTGGTACGGAATTAGCATTAAATTGAGTGTTCTTGTGTTGCTTCTATGTGTTTTTAAATAAGAACTACGGGACGGCGTCCCGGGAGTTCCCCTGCACGTAATTATAATCTGGACTGAGGTGCGGGATACCAAGAGATCCTCGGGATATCAAGAGATCCCTAGCATATATTGAGGATACCAAGAGATCCCTTATATACATAGAGGATACCAAGAGATCCCCCGGTTATCATCCTTTGCTATGAGTGGTATTTCCTTGCGGTTTGTTTTAATCTCTGTTTTCGTTATTGTATTCTTATTATCATGTATAGATTCTTATTGTAGATTCTTAATTGTACTGCTTATCTTATCCTGTCATCTTATTATTTATTTAATCTCAGTAGGGCCCTGACCTTCCTCGTCACTACCCGACCGAGGTTAGGCTTGGCACTTACTAAGTACTGTTGTGGTGTCCTCATGCCCCTTCTGCGCATGTTTTTCATGTGTAGATCCAGGTACCACTACTCAGGCCTACCATTCTTGAGGGAGGCGACTACTTAGAGACTTCGAGGTACATCTGCCGCGTCCGCAGACCGAGAAGTCCCTTTCTATTCTTGCTTTTAGTATTTAACCCTTCTGTATTTTCCGTTCTTATTAGACATTCCAGAGTTAGAGCTATGTAATATTTTTCTTAGCTTGTGATTCGTGGGTTTCCGGGTCATTGATCTATGTATTGGTATTCAGAGTTAAACACGGTGTATGCCGAGCGGCATATTTAAACACTGTTACTACTTTAGTTCTGTTTTAAATTGTTTTACTTCCGCAAATTTTGGTTTTCCTTCCGCATATTAGGCTTACCTAGTCTTACATACTAGGTGCCGTCATGATGGTTCAAGGAGGGCAAACCGGGGACGTGAAAGGACTTGGGCGTATGCCCGAATCGGGTTTTGGATGACTCGGGAGTGTTTTGACGCCTATTGTGAAAGTTAGCATTTTGGAAAAAATTTCATAAATTTGGGTTGAAGTGCATTTCAGTGTTATCGATGTCCGTTTGGGATCCCAAGTATGGGAATAGCTCCGTATTGTGATTCTGGAGTAGGGAGCGCGATCGGAAGTGAGTTCGGAGGTCCGTAGGTCATTTTGGAGTCATTTGGCCAAAGATAGAAATTTGAAGGTTTTTGAGAAGTTGGATCGGAAGTGGACTTTTTGATATCGAGGTCGGAATCCAATTCCAGAAGTTGGAGTAGGTCTGTAATGTCAAATATGACTTGTGTGCAAAATTTGAGGTCAATCAGACGTGATTTGATAGGTTTCGTCATCGAATGTAGAAGTTTGAAATTCTAAAGTTCCTTAAGCTTGGATTGAGGTCGATTCATGATTTTAGCATTGTTTGATATGATTTGAGGCCTCGAGCAAGTCCATAATATGGTTTAGGACTGGTTGGTATGATTGGTTGGGGTCCCGAGGCCTCAGGTGAATTCCGGGTGGTTAACGGATTGAATTGGGGTTAGAAAGAATAGGTGAAGCAGCTAATATCTGGTATAACCGCACCTGCGAAGTTTTGGCCGTAGGTGCGGAGCTGCAGAAGCGGCCAAAGGGGCGTAGATGCGGTGGTGAAGGTGAAGGTTGGGACCATAGATGCGGTCAGGTCACCGCAGAAGCAGGACCGCACCTGCAGAAGAAGGAGCGCAGAAGCGGAAATGGGCTGGGAGCCCCGGACCGCAGAAGCGGCACTTGGTCCGCACCTGCAGACCGCAGGTGCGAAAGGACTGGAGGCAGTGAGCTCTCTTTAAAAATCGAGTTTTGGTTCATTTCCACCCATTTTCACTTCGGGTTGGACGACTTTGGAGCTTTCGGAAGAGAGATTTTCTTCATCTATGTCAAGGTAAGTTGTTCCCACTCATTAGACATTAAATACATGGTTTTATTACGGATTTGAGCATGAAAAATTGTAGAAACTTGAGGTTTGAGGGAAAACATAGAAAATTGATATTCTTAGATTTTGACCACGATTTTGGGTATGAAAATTTAGGAATCCGGGCACGTGGGCCCGAGGACAATTTTGTCAACTTTTCGATCGGGGTTAGGAATTATTATAAATTGGATTATAATGAGTAATTGAACATATATTAATGGATTTGCATAATTATTGGCTAGTTTTGGAGCATTGTGCATCGATTCGAGTCTTCGGAAGGGCGTGGAATGTCGGTTATGGATCTTTCAAGAGAGGTGAGTTTCCTTTCTAACCTTGTAAGAGGGAATTATTCTCATAGGTGAGTTATTGGTTATATACTCCTATTTGTGGGGGCTACGTATGCACGAGCTGACGAAAGTCCGTGCGTAGCTACTATTATGCTAAAGTCCAAGTAGTTTAGGGCCTAAAAACATGCTTACTTGTGATATTTGCAACCTTATTGACGAACTTAAACAAAATGGTTAAAACATATCGAACGTGTGAATGAATTTCTAAAAGGCTAGATATCATTTCTTGACTTTTAAAAGAGAAACTTGTCATTTTCTAAATATTTGCTCATTGATGAATTATTGATTTGACTGTTTGAATGTGTTTATCTATTGTGGAATGGGCCGAACGCCTCGGTAGATTAAATAGATGCATCTATGGTTCGCTCCATTAGACCCTTTGGCAATGCACAATTTAAATATTGTTGGATCGGGTCGTACGTCCTCGACATAATTTGCGCATGCTTGAATTTCTTACCTTGAGATTTATTGATATTGATATTTGCTCTCCCAGACTTGAGATAATTGAAAATTAATAGATTATGAATCTGGAGAATTCTTAATACAAAAAGGAACTTTTACCTGTTCGTAGCTTATTTGAAATTACTGTAGTTCTTAATAAATTCATGATTACTCGCATTAATAATATATGATTATTGGACCACTAGTAAGTGTCGAAATAGACTTCTCGTCTCTACTTATTCGAGATTAGACGGGATACTCATTGGGTACATGTTGTTTTCGTACTCATACTACACTTGTTGTACATTTTTGTTGCACAGGTTCATATGTGGCTAGTGGCTTAGTGGTACAGCGGCATGGTTGATACGGAGACTTAGGTGAGTTGCATTTATCGAGACGACCCGCAGCCAGCAGAATCTTCTTCAGAGTATTGTATTGTATTTTCATTTCTGTCCACTTGTATTCCGGACAGTTACTATATTTTATTTCATTCCCTAGTAAATGCTCATGCACTTATGACACCGGGTTTTGGAAGGATCATGGGATTTTTCAGTAGTTAAATTTTGTAAAGACATCCTCATTTATTCAGTGGAGTTTATTATTTGTTATTCATTTGTTTAAAGGAAATAATTTCAAAACAAATAAAATGAGAAATTGCTA
Organism: Nicotiana tabacum; assembly: GCF_000715075.1. Taxonomy (NCBI): domain Eukaryota; kingdom Viridiplantae; phylum Streptophyta; class Magnoliopsida; order Solanales; family Solanaceae; genus Nicotiana; species Nicotiana tabacum. Next base: position 5,598,337 of record NC_134082.1, on the reverse strand, counting down.
GTAAATTGTTGTTGGCTTGCCTGACAGTGGTGTCCGACGCCATCACGACCCTTAGTGGATTTTGGGTCGTGACATCCTTTGTCTATTTTAATGAATGTCTGAATCTTAATCATTCCTAATTTAATTTTTTGGCCGAATTTTAATTATTAACTATATTTATTTTTATTATTTTATAATCACTTAACCAGACTCTATTATAGTATTTTTTTAGTCTCTGAATACTTTTCAACAACAACAACAACCCAGTATAATCTCACTTAGTGGGGTCTGGGGAGGGTAGTGTGTACGCAGACCTTACCCCTACCCTGAGGTAGAGAGGTTGTTTCCAATAGATCCTCGGCATCCTTCCCTCCAAGAACTTCCCATCTTGCTCTTGGGGAGACTCGAACTCACAACCTCTTGGTTGAAAGTGGAGGTTGCTTACCATCAGAGCAACCCCTCTTGTCATATTCTGAATGCTTTTCAATTTTTGCAAAAGCAAAAGATTTTTTTTCTAAACATGTCCAAAAAGGTTATCAAACATTTGTTTATGAATAAGGATTTACATATTATCATTCACCACAAAACAACAAATAATGTATACTTTACGCGAATTTATGTGACATAATTTGAATTTAAAAATACACCTTTTGGTTGCCTCGTTAAAAAAAACCTTGTAAGGAAAATCTAGTGGGATAAAACCTTGTCAAGAAAAAAGAGTACAACGCGTATTAACTCCCCCTAATGAGAGCATCAATTCACATCCTTGAGCCTTCACATCCCAATCTTGTACACTATTTTCTTTAAGGTTGACGTCGATGGATATTTGGTGAACAAATCAGCCATATTATCACTTGAATGAATATGTTTCACATTAATATTACCATTCTTTTGAAGATCATGTGTGAAAAATATTTTTTGTGAAATATGTTTTGTCCTATCTCCTTTTATGAATCCTCCCTTCAATTGGGATATGCATGTTGTATTGTCTTCATACAAAATTGTGGGTAGTTTGCCATACTTCAAATCACTTTTGTCTCGAATAAGATATATTATATACCTCAACCATACACATTCTCAACTTGTGTCATGAATAGAAATTATCTCAGCATGATTAGATGAAGTCTCCACAATTGATTGCTTAATCGATCGCCAAGATATGGCAGTGCCTCCACGTGTAAAAACATAGCCTGTTTGATATCGAGCCTTGTGTGGGTCAGATAAATACCCAGCATCAGCATAACCAACAAGATCGGGATTGCAATTATTGCTATAAAATAAACCCATATCGGTAGCCCATTTTAAATACTGCAATATGTGTTTGATTCCATTCCAATGTCTCCTTGTAGGAGCAGAGCTATATCTTGCTAAGACATTAACTGAAAAAGTTATGTCAGGCCTTGTAGTGTTAGCAAGATACATTAGTGCACCAATTGCACTAAGATATGGTACTTCAGGACCAAGAAGCTCTTCATTATTTTCATGAGGCCAAAATGGATCTTTATTTATACCGAGTGATCTTACAACTATCGGGATACTCAATGGATGTGTTCTATCCATATAGAATCACTTTAAAATCTTTTCAGTATATGCTAATTGATGGACCAAAATTTTATCTTTCATATACTTAATTTGTAGACCAAGACAAAATTTTGTCTTTTCAAGATCTTTCATTTCAAATTCTTTCTTTAAACAGTCTATTGCTTTAGGGTTTTAGAATCATTCTTGTACCCTTTTTTCAACATATACTCACTGAGGCGATTATACCACATGCGTGCCTATGTTGTGAGGAAACATTTGACATTGATTATGAGGCCGAGGGCCTGAGTTATGTATGCCACGAGGTGGCTTGATTGATATGAGGCCGAGAGCCTAGTGATGATGCCACGAGATGACTTGATATTGCGCTTGGGCCGTAAGGGGCCCCTCCAAGAGTTTATACACCATCAGTGAGTGCGGGTATCCATTGTGACGTGAGATTGAGCCTGAGGGCTGGTATTATTCTGAGATGTTGCCCGAGGGACGAATTTGTTGATACGGTGCCCGAGGGGCGAACCTTTATGTGTTTATCTTTTCTTAATTGCATGTCAATTACCATGCTTAATTGTTGAAAAAGGCTTTTTATGAAGTTAAATTTGAGTTAAAGGATTTTTACCTATCTTTCACTGATTTACTGTTTAATGATTTTACTGCTTCATTATAGCATGCTTTTGTGCCTTACGTGATTTCCTGCTTTCAGTCTTTATTTATGATTATTACTCACTGAGTTGGAGTACTTACTTTACTCCGTGCACCTTGTGTGCAGATTCAGGCGTATCTGGTCCCGCTCCCGAGTGCTGATCATTTCCAGCTTAGGCGGATCCGAGGAGTCTCTAGGTAGTTGTTGGTGTTCGCAGCCCGGAGCTCTCCCCTATCTTTCTTCTTCATGTTCTTGGTTTTCTATATTAAACTCTATAGTTTGATTTGGAGTATTTCGTTTTGTTAGATGCTCATGACTAGTGACACCCCAGTATCGGACTGTGTTGGGTTGTATTCCGCAAATTATGTTATTAACTACTTAAACTTTGATTTATTTTATCATGCTTTAGACTGTTTCTTACTACTTAACTGTTAAATACTGAAATGGGAAGTGTCAACTGGACTTGTCTTCACGAGAGGCGCCATCACGACCGGGTCCGGGTTTAGGATCGTGACAGCTCCCTGATTGTTTCAATTCGCATAAGGATTTTTGAAGCTTTATTTAATAAATTTCTTTGAAACCTTAATATGCTTCAGAACAATTTAAATTCTTTAATGATTTTCATTATACGCATATGAAATTTTTCATGTACTACGAGATAAAAACCTAAAATGTCTATATCCACCATAAGAGAACATATCTCTATATAATTAATGCCAGGATATTTATAAATCTTCTTGTGACAGAAGTCGTCTTTATGTCTATCGATGTGAATTTTTTTCCGCACAAGAACACATTTATACCTCCAATAGCTTTATACATTTAGGTGTTGGGACTATCCATCCAACTTCACATTTTTCAGGTAAAATCAATTTTCATTGCGTATTTTTCATTTGGCCAATCATTTATCTATCCAAATTTCATGACAATTTTGAGCTCAAGATCCTCGTCAATATTAATAATAATGAGCGCTACATTATATTAACAATATTGTCGATGATCATTTATATCGGTTCCATTATTATCCAATAAAGACATAACTTATTGGGATCTCTTAATCTCATTATTTTCAGGTACTTGAGCCTCTCCCATGAGGTCTTATGAAGTGTTATGTCGTGGTGCTCTTCCAGAGCATTTGCCTCCTTATTATGACTATCTTGAACATTTGCTCCTCTCCTTCTTTAAGGAATTTTATCTTTGGAACAGATTAGTCTATTATGCTTCATGCATGCCATAGACTCTGTTCATTATAAACTTGATTTTATTTGGAGCATTAGCAGCTGAAATATGACATTTAGTTTTGAGTCAGCAAATACGCATGGCAATATTTTGCAAATGAATTATCATTTGAACTTCAAATTTATATTTTCTTGTACGAGGATCTAGATGTACTCATAATAATTCATTACATGCATTACTTTTTCAGCTTCCCATTTTCTCCCTCTATTATTGAAATCACCAACACATATCCTTAGCCTTTTTTGGGGATTCATCTTTGTGCATTGTGGTGGAACAATTAAATCATATAGCACATCCATATTTCTAGATGGAAATTATTTGGTTCCTGACCCTGAACTGATTGTGATGGGAAGAACTTATCATAACTTGGCTAGATGCATACAAGTGTTGCTGTATATTAAATAATACATCACATACCAAATTTTATTTTGGCAGTTTTGTTCTCATAACTAATGGTTTAGCTATAATTAGAGGCATACAATTTCTGCTAAACTAGCTTGGATTTAAACCAGTATTATCAAGACAAATTAACATAATTTATATTCTGGAACTGTGCTCTAATAATTTGAGCAAACAATCTTACAAAAATCAAACTGCAAGTTGATAACAAATACACATGTGGCCATATAATAAACGCATCTATTAAAATCATATAATAGTAAACGGTTCACATGGCAGGTGACTATGCCCATATATTTATCACCTTTTATTCGTTCCAAAAATTAAGGGATTTAATCTCAACCTTAATTGGTATATCATGAGAATAAACAACACAAGAGAATTCTTGAAGAATCTTCTATTTCTTCAATATATGCCAATGTAATTCTCAATTAATTTTTCGCATCAAAATTGAACCAGGATGGTCAACCGGTCATGCCAACTAATATTTGTTTCAGTAAACCTCTAGTTTACTTGTGGCATATGATTCCATCATCATGCTTATATTTGTGTAGTATAAATAGAAAGAAAATCGGATAACCTTTCATATTTACATGGTATGTTTATAGAAACATGAAAGATATTCAATATTCCTTTTTATTTATAGTCTCAATATGCCAACCACTTTGACATATACATTTGAAACTCAAAAAGTTTCTTTTGTGACATTACAATATCAATATCATGAATAATTTTATTCATCGGGGTAGTAATAAATTAGTTTTTTTTGGAGCCCTTAACAACTTTTATACTACAAGATCTTTTGTCACACCATTCATATGGTAAATGTCTCACTCACAAAGAAAATTATATCATAATACATTATCATGGTCGAGATTATCATAAGCAAAATTATTTCATGCTTTAATTTTGCCTTTAATAACTTTTTATAAGGCATGACAAAATAATTTTTGGCGTACTACATGTAAGTGACCAATGATATATTCATGTAACCATACAATCATATTTATTCCTTTTATTTCACTCGAACCTCCCTTATAGGTGAGTTGTGTGGTATTCATCCAATCATGTATTGCATGTCTTTATTCATTCCTTTTATCACATATTGTCATATTCATCTTTAGGAATGAGTCTGCATTCTTAATGCTTATCACAAGTCACATTCTCTTCAAGGAATGGATCATAATCAGCGGCGTGCTTTATTATTTTTCATACTAATTTGATGGTAAATATTGCCTTCACATTCTATTTTGAGAATCCTTGTTGTTCTCCTTTTATAATCATAATGATGATTATTTTGATATTTGGACCCATGTTCATTGTTCAACCACTTGTCTTCATTTGGACCTATTATGCGCAGACCACATTCACTTCAAGAATGGAGCAAATCAAATGGTACAATCTTCATGCCTTTACATACACAATATATTATTTTGCCTTTAGTCATCATTATATCATTAATATGGTACAGTGAGACTCAAATCCAATCTTACCAATATAAAGGCATGTTAAGGCCATAATGATTTGGGATTCAAACCCAACTCTTATCATCATCGAGCATCAGCACTTTATCCCGATGTCTTACCCTCATTGTGCATTGCGACTTGAACTCATTGAGTTGATATCATTAATAGCAAAGGACAAAAACAATTTCAAATACGAAGGACATGTTTACCTCTTGAGTTAAACTCTTCATACTGTCATTTGGATATAATTCTCAATAATAGACTTTCGTTACTCAAATCAGCTAAGTAATTAGTGTCAAACAGATATATGAAAATACAAAATAATATTAAAAATTCACATGTGCTCTTTGCTGCAATAAGCCTACTTCAAGATGAAAGTGATATGACCAGAACATTAAGGAAAAATGATGTATCAAATAGAATAATAGTACTACTAGTCACCATGCACTTTTATAGAAACTAAGTATTATGCTCTCTAGAAAAATAAAAAGATATAATAGAGCTTTTAAGCCAATCAGGGAATAAAAAAAATAGTGGACAAATCTCTGTCTACTATCTACTACTATATGCTTTTCATATAGAAATGATTCAACGTGCTAATTTGATAAGAACTATCATCAATGAAAAATTTAGTGTAGTACATACTTCTTGTACTAATATTTTATCTTATCAAAATAAAATAGTTACGAGTATTATTATTATTATTATTATTATATTATATTTGACAGTAAACTAATGTATAATCATTATACCAGGCATACTAAAATCATATTATAATGTAAAACCAAAAACATATATAATAAAGTATAAGTTTAATTTTGTAGATTATTTAGTCTACCGCATGCGACCTATTATTTAGTTCATGAAAATTTAACAATACTATATATCTCAAGTTTAAATCATGATGAAATAGCATAACAAAAATAAAAATGGAGGAACCAACATTCATTTGGCGGAATATACCCATATGTATATTTGATATCAAAATCTAAAAGAATCATTAGGCTTGATAATTTGGACAATAGATCATCGATATATACCTTACCAGAAGTGGAATTCAACCTTGAGGTTAGGGACTTCGTGCTAATAACGTGTTATAAAATATAAAGTAATTTAGTAAAACATGAACAAGAAATGGAGATAGAGAAGGAAGAGATTTTCTTCTTCAATTAGGTGTGTTTTCCTATCTATTACAAGGCCTTTATATAGACATGAAAAGTGAAGAATCACTATTGTAAAATATGTCATTAAAAGTGTCATTAAACATTTGAGAGGAAGATCATGTAGTTATAATCATAATTCCATAAGTATTAGAGCAGTGTGAGTTATGAAAATAATGGAGAAGAGTAAACATTCACCGTAATTTAATTTTTGTTATAACACTCCATTATTATTTATTGTACATAATTTATTTATTTAAAAAACTAAAAACCTGTTAACCCATTGAAAAAGCTCTGCCATATATAATGTATCGCTCAAATATCCACCCCAAAAATCCAAGCCCTTAATCCCTCCCCCTCTCTCTCCCTTTTCCTCAAACCTAATGTCTTCCAAAAAAGGCGGACTATCACTACCCGACCGCCCCGGCGCCGGTGCCGGCGACGGAATCATCTCAAGGGTTTCATCATCCATATCTCAATCTCCGATCGTGTACCAAGGCAAGCGAGCCGCATCTGACGCCGCCTTAATCGCCAAAAAACTTCTCAAGAGCACCGGAAAAGCCGCGTGGATCGCCGGAACCACTTTTCTCATACTCGTAGTTCCGCTCATTATCGAGATGGATCGCGATGCGCAGCTCACTGAGCTCGAGTTGCAACAAGCTAGCTTGTTGGGTACACCACCTCCGGCTTCTGCTGCTGGAGGCCCAAAGTGAGAATTTTTGTTTTCAGCTTTTCTGCCGTTAGGTGAGATAATTCAGAGTATGAAGTACTATTTTTAGCGTTTTAGGGACTTTGCAATAATATGATGCTATGGAATTTTGAAATTTAGGGTTTTGGGCCTTCTGGAGCTGGACCGATTTAATCTTTCTGTCTTGATGATGTAATGAATTATATCTGGGCAATTGCATTCTCCGTTGCTATGTTTTCAAACACAGGAATACACAGGCTTTTGGAGCACAATCTATTTGTTTTTTGCCGGTTTGGATTTTGGAGCTTACTTACTCTAACAGTAGTAAGTAAGGGGGGGCTAGGGTTATTGGAAACAATGGAAGTCGAAAATCTACATAGGAGGTACAAACTAGAAGACTAGTGCTTACTAGAAAATTCGTACTAGTATATTAGAGATATAAAACATTGGCGTATATAAGATAATCCCTAGTGTTAGATTACCCTCAAGTATGGAGTATTGAAATAGTATTCAACCAAACAGAGCATTTAGATATTGAGAATTCATACAGCTGATTCTAACTAGCTTGGGATTGAGGTATAATAGTAGGTGTTGTTGTGGTTACCAGTTAAGATCCAAAAGTATATTAAATGCAGCAATTCTGGTGGAGATTTTCCTGTTGAATCTGATTCTGGAATGATGGAATTTTTTTCCTTTTTTCCCTCTCTATTTTTAGTTTTATAGCGTGTGAATAGAACAAAATGCATAAGATGATTCATTTGGCCTACCCTAACAAATTTGTGATTGGGATGCAATGCATTTATTGGTTTTGTTTTAGGACGGTCTAGAGACTTGATGTGAATATATTTACCCCTTTGTCAAGGGCGAGGAATGCTCAAGTGATAAGGAGTGTTATTTCTAGCACATTGACCTTCACTTGTTTGGATGCGTGCCCCAATTAGCTTCACTGTTTGCTGATTTATTACTTGTCAATTATTGCAGAACTAATGAGTCTCATCATGGTTATTTTACATCCTCAAAATGGTGCCTGTAACTTCCCTCATTCATGTGGAAGTGTTAAGTCTCTGGTTATTGTATCTGTATAAAGTGTTTCATGCGTCAGTATTGTTTCTTTCTTTTTCGAACTACTTTCTTGAATTTCTTAGTAAGAGGATTAGGAGAAATTTACTATCGTATCTACTGAGAATTGATGTATATGTAGAATTATTCAATGGGATGTAGTTTGTTGAGGGAATTGTTATATGGGGAATAATTGGTTGTAGAGGCATCTGCAGATGGAGATTGAGTTGAATCTCAGATAACCATTGGAAGTGAAATTATGGATAAACTTCCTAGAAGTTGGTTGGTCAAGTTTGTTCCCTTAAGTTTAGGGATAGATCTGAAATTGTCTTTTAAATATACCCATGAGCAGTTTTGGTCCTTTAAGTTTGCTAAAGTGAGCACTTTTTGTTTCCGACAAATATTTAACAAACGTTGGTTGTTAGATTCGATGAGAACTATTAAAATAAAAATATTTATCATGAGGTCACATTTGGAGGTGCAATTTTTGCAGTTTCTGCTATTATTGGTCTATTTCTGTTGGCTGGTGTGGGTTTTGCTATTTTTGATCTATTTATGGTCTGCTGCATTTTGGCTGTTGCAATTTCTGGGATTTGACAGGGATTTTCTTATGTTTTTGGTTAAATTTTTTGGCCCAAGTTCCGGTAAATTTAACCACTGAATTATTTGACGAAGACTAAAAGTGCTTAGTTTTGGCGAGCTTAAAGCACCAAAACTAATTAGGAGTGTATTTAAGGAATTATTTTAAGCTTACCCTAAACATAAGGGACCATGTTTTTCATTTTCTCTTGGATTATTGTGAGAGTTTTATGTGGTACTGGCTTATCCCAGCTTGTATGCATTTGCCAAATGTGTGTAGAAAGATGCTGATCAAAGGAACAGGTAGTCATTGGATGCATTGCGATTAATATTGAAATGAATCAGGTCATAAGCATTGCAACTTCGGGGATGATAGAAAAGACAGAAGGCTATTTCTTAGCTTGGAGACTTTAAAGCAAGACAAATTTTTAAGGGAGAAAAGAACGTAGAGCATCAGAAAATATTGTTTGCAGCATGAGTTGGCCTTATTTAGTTTCACAGTTTTCCCAAGTTTTTTGTCAATATTCACCTAAGCTTCATAAGGAACAAGGGCAGTCGCATTTTAAATTTAAGGGGCAGGTGCTGGTTCAAATCACTCTTCTTCTTACATTAAATGGCGTTGGATTGGATGCACTTTTCAGCTTATGCTTTCAATTGTTACGATAACCTGAATAGAGTCAAGTCACAATGCTGTGTGTCATCTGCACATCTTTCTCATAGTTGTGTCCTTTGCTATAGATGAGTAATTGGTAAGATAAGAAACTTGAAGGTGCTCAAGGTGTACGAATACGAACATGGACTACACTAACACTGATGATGTTTTCTTCAATGGTTTCACTTTTCCTAGTCGTGCTGACACTGATCAGTAGCCACAATTCTAGCTGCAATTGGAGCCAGTTACATAACATCTTTCAGTGGTGCCATTTGCCTCTTTTGTTAATTTTTTGTTCAAGTGCTCCTTAGAGATCCCAGGGAAGTAGTTTGAGACTTTGGTATATGTTCAGTTTGAGACTTTGGTATATGTTCAGAGTTGTACTAAGAAGTTCAGTTTCCAAATTGTCATTGTGGGTGAATGCTGCTTTCAAATGAACATATAATTGATTGTGCATATCTAGGAAAAACAGAGGGGAGTACGGGTGTGTTTGGTACTAAGGGAACCATTTTCCGGAAAATGTTTTCCAATTTTCCATGTTTGGTTGGCTTAAATGTTTTGGAAAACATTTTCCTTATGAACTTATTTTACTCCAATTGGAGGAAAATGTTTTCTTATCAAGAGAAGCGAAAATATTTTTCAAAACTCTTTTTTAACCTTTCCCACCCTCGCCAACCCACTCCATCCCTTTCCAAAAAAGGCTTTTTTTTCTTTTTTCAGTTTTTTTATTACGCCACCACCCACCTTGCCACCCCCAACCCCCCACGGCAAAAAAAAGGTTTTTTTTTTACTTTTCTTTTATAACCTCAAATTTCTGTAATTCTGTTTTTTAGTACACACCCACACCCCTGCCCAGCCCCCCTCCCACCCCGAAAAAAAATATTTTTTTATATATTTTCAGTTTTAGTTTTTTCATCTTTCGGTTTACAAGTTCAAAATTTTACAAGTTCCAAAGTTATAAGTTCTGAGGTTTATGTGTTTGGAAGTTTACGGGTTTAGAAATTATAAAGTTTACGCGTTTGAAAATTCGCGGTTTTGAAAGTTTATGAAATTTGTGGGTTCTGAAGGTTGTTGGTTCGAAAGTTTATGACTTCATGTTTATTGTATCTAAATTATTTATGAATACTCTTGAGAAGTTATTTTCCTTAATTTGTGTACCAAACATCAGAAAATGAGTAAGATTACTACTTGTTTTCCAGGGAAATACTTTCCGTTATACTAAATGCACCCTACATGTTTACAAGATTTACTAGACTCCAAAGTTAATTTACTAGACTCCAAAGTTATTGCTGTCACAATCAGGTGGTTTATATGTATGCAGTATCTTATGGTTCCTGGATAAGATTTTACATTGGATTGGTGCACTTTTCAGCATGCCTTTTCAATAGCTATGATAACCTGAAAAGAGACAAGTCACAACACTTGTGTCATCTGTGTGCTAATGTGAGGGAGTAGGTATCTCCTAGAATAAGTTAGATTTGCGCAAGCTGGCTCCGACCCCATGGTTATAAAAGAATTGGTAAGATAAGTAACTGGATGGTGTGTAAGGTGTAGTTATTATTGTTGCTTTGCTGTTATTGTCTTTTACATTTTTTCTTCTCTTCACAGATCCAAAAACTTTATCTTTTTTTGAGTTTTCCAAATGGTTCTTAATTTCTTTTTCTTTTTTTTTTTTGCAAAAATTGAGCACTTCTGCTTTAACTAACCGAATATATAAACATGACATTAAAACTAAGAAATGTTACGCGTTGTCTCCTGATTAGAGTAAAATTCAACCCCTATAGAGATCTTCCTTCTTAATTTCATTTTCCTCCAATTGTAACATTCATCACGATAAAATATGGAAAATCCTGATAAAAAGAATTATTGCAGTTTCTTAAAAAAGAATTTTCTTACATAAAACTGTAATCGAAAAAGTAAAACTCTCGCGAAAGACATGGATATTTTCATTAGTTTTAAATGATCCATTTTGAATTTTTGTAAGTTTGTGCAAAAACTACACGACTTTTTGCAGACTTAAATACCATATCTACTCGAAAAAATGAAATTAAAATAGTCCCTTATATCTGCGGCAGGTTTAAAATAGTCTTTTATGTTTACTTTTGATCTGTTTTAATTTTTTAAATTTGCAAAATGTGAGCACTTTGGTCTTCATTAAATACTTAACAAACTTTACCACTTAAATTTAATAAAAAATGTGGGGGGGGGGGGGGGACTGACCAAAAAAGGAAAAAAAAATCGCCAAAATTCAAAAAATGCAACACAAAAAACTCAAGATACCTAAAATAAACCAAAATATAACTTAAAAAATACACCAGATACTAAGCTAGCGTTTGGTTATAGATTTCCATATTTGTTTTGAAAAATCTGATTTGGGTGAAATTTAGTTTGAAGATGAAAATGTGTTTGGACATAAGTTTTTAAAACATATTTCACTTGTGTTTTTTTTAAAAAAAAAACATGAAACATGACTTATACCCACAAGTTCTAAAATTATCATAAATACCCAATAAAACCTTTATCAATAATATTCATTATATTATCGCAAATCATAATCATGAACATAAATAAATTTGGTACAAAAGTATCATTCTTATAATGATCTACATAATACACTATCAAATGACCGAGAAAAAGAAACAACATTATTACAAAATAATAAATGGTGAGCTCTTTTATAAAATATAAAAGTTTGGGGCAATTTTTGAAAATTATAATAGTGATATTTTGGGTCAAAACCAGCTCTTTTGGGTTTTGAGCTAGTTTTGGGTTTTGAAAATTTGCCAAAATATAAATAAAATCTATGGCCAAATATGCATTTGCCAAAGAAAATAAATCCAAATATATTTTGGCAAAATCTATGGCGAGGATCCTAAAATTGTAGAAATTGCAAAAGTTCCACCTCTAAAAGTGAGTTTTTCGTCAAATTATTTTCTCTGTTATAAATATATTATATTATGGATGTTCATTTAGTACTCCGTTGTAAATAAGATTCTAGCTTATTCATATGGGACTCCACCGTAAATATGTTTATCTATTTAAGTACTTTATTGGAAATAAGCTTCCTGAAGAAGCTTATCACTTCGATACCCGATTATGGATAAATATTACCCCCGGTAGAAGATTATTCATACCGGGTATAATAAGTTTATCCTTTCAGTACCCAGTTATGGATAAACATTACCACCGGTAGAAGATTATCCATACCGGGTATAATAAGCTTATCCTTTCAGTACCCAGTTATGGATAAATATTATCTCCGGTAGAAAATTATCCATACCGGGTATAATAAGTTTATCCTTTCAGTACCCAGTTATGGATAAACATTACCCCCGGTAAAAAATTATCCATACATGGTATAATAAGCTTATCCTTTCAGTACCCAGTTATGGATAAATATTACCCCCGATAGAAGATTATCCATATGGGGTATAATAAGCTTATCTTTTCAGTACTCCATTATGGATAAATATTGCTCTCAGTAGAAGATTATCCATATTTGGTATAGTAGCAGCTTACACAACAGCTTCCTTTCTTCTATAAATAGAAGAGATTTCAGTTCATTAGGTACATCAGTTTGAATTCGAATAATATATCAGTTTCTCTCTATACTTGTCTTTACTTTATAGTCTTTATTTTATAACACGTTATCAGCACGAGACTCTGCCATCTCGAGCAAATATTTTGAAAGTATCTGAGGTAAGAACTTTCTTTTCCTAAATAATGTCAAATATTTCTAAACTTGAATTTGTAGCCCTGGATATATCGGGCAAAAGCTACATGTCTTGGGTGCTTGATGCTGAAATTCATCTTGATGCGATGGGTCTGGCAGACACCATTAAAGACAAAAATCAGGCATCAAACCAAGACCGTGCCAAAGCAATGATATTCCTACGTCATCACCTTGATGAGGGCCTGAAAATGGAATATCTTATTGTTAAAGATCCAGTCATACTATGGAATAATTTGAAAGATATATATGACCACCTGAAGATGGTCGTTCTTCCACAGGCACGATATGATTGGACTCATCTAAGGCTACAAGATTTTAAATCTATAAGTGAGTATAATTCTGCTATGTTCAGAATTATTTCCCACTTGAAGTTATGCGGTGATAATATTACTGATCATGATATGTTGGAGAAAACTTTCACCACTTTTCATGCCTCGAATATGCTCCTGCAACAACAATATTGAGAGATGAGATTTAAAAAGTATTTTAAACTTATCTCACATCTTCTTATAGTCGAGCAACATAATGGGCTATTAATGAAAAATCATGAAAGCCAACCTACTGGTTTTTGTCCATTCCCTGAAGTGAATGAGATGAACTTCCACCAGGCTAAACGTGAAAAAGGTCATGGCCCTAGTCGTGGTCATGGTCGTGGTCGGGAAAGAAACTCTAATCATGGTAATAATAATCCACCAAAGAACACTCCTCACCACCAGCAGTGGAAAAGGAAGGAACAAAAACATGAAGCGGTGCAAGCACCAAATGCAGAAAATGCATGCTATAGATGTGGAGAAAAAGGGCACTGGTCACGTACCTGTCGTACGCCAAAGCACCTAGTTGAGCTTTATCAAGCCTCCCTAAAGAAGACAGAGAAAAATGCTGAAGCAAATTTTATTTCTGAAGATAATTTAGACTTCATGCATTTGGATATAACTGATTACCTTGCACTCCCAGAAGGAGAAACAAGTCATGTAATCAGTGGTGAATCTGTAGAAATATAAATATTTAAATTTTTGTTATTTGTAATAGATAGTATGGTTATGTAATTGTTGTACATAAAGAAAAATTATGATTTGATAATGATGTTTACTATAATATACCGTGTTTATGTCATTTTGAAGAATATGGATAACATTATTAGATCAACTTAAACTCTAGCAGAGTTTGCAAGAAATATACAACCACAAGAAGTGGTTATATTTCGTATATCTCATTGTTATATTTCGCTAACTACCAAAAGTGGTATATGCCTATGATCACCAGAAGTGATAATTTAGGCTTTCTATGATTACAATTGAAAATAAGCTACATAAATATTCTCTATATTAAATGCACGCCTCGATTTGCTCCTGAAGTAGTAAATATTTTAAAAGAGGTTGAGGCATCACAATTTGATGTGATTAATGCGCATTCAGATAATTTATGTTCGATTTTCTGAAGGATGAGAACTTTTGATAATATTAATCCATTCCCTGAAGTGAATGTGACAATACTAATAAGTCGGGTAAATATGAACGCGCTCTTATTGTGAATACATTACAATTCACCTCCAGAAGAGTTAATATAATTGAGAGAATATATACTCAATATTTCGTATTTTAAATTTGCTCCTGAAGAAGTAACACAATTGAAATTGCCCCCTGAAGTGGAAAAATATTATGAAAAGGAGTTTTCGTGTGCTTAAACAATTGTTTTACATTGTTTATTTGATTGTGATTTTCTCTCGTGACACCAGCAGTGTCTGAGCAATATTTGATAGTACAAAATGTATCAACAACTCTTGAAGAGCTAAATGTTTGCCTAAAGAATACATGACACCAGTAGTGCCAGATAAATATTAGATTGTGGATAATAAATGAAGGCTCTCGAAGAGCTTATATACAAATATGTCATTCATATTATATGATTATGGTCAAAACATATGTTGTAGTAAACCTGAAGTTTACTAATACAAATGGCTATCATATTGAGACTACAAATGATTGGAAGATTGATAATCTTCATGTTTCCACAATCATAGGGGGTAAAATAATATGTATGTGAGAAGTTACCCGCCTTATTCTTTAATTTGTACTATATCATGTATCACAGTAAATCAGAAGTTTACTAAAGCAAAAGTTTATGCCATAGTAAACCAGAAGTTTACTAAGAGATAACACATGATATGATAAACTTGAAGTTTTCATTTGCCATTTTTAAATGAGCTATTTGAGAATTCAGATAAGCATATACTAAAGAACTAGAAGATTCTTCAGGAATTCTCATATGTTGCTTGTTCTCATAATGAATTGATTATACCAGCTAAAGTTGGGACTAAGACCCCTGATTCTGAAATATATAAAAGGTGAATATGGGCCCGTTCACCTATCATGTGAACCACTTATAGATGCATATATGAGATGGTTACATGTGTAATTATTATCAACCTGCAGTTTGACATTTGGAATTGCTTTTCTCTATTAAGAGCACAATTTTCAGATTATGAAATCAAGACAGTTCATCTTGATAATGTTGGTTTATATCCAAGCTGGTTTAGCATTGAATACCTCCTATTAATGGCTAAACCATTGCTTATGAGAACAAAGCTTCATGTGTTGGTCTAAGATTTTCTAAATTGCATATAGCAACACTTGTATGCATCAGATTAACAATATATGATAAGTCCTCCCTTCACAATTGGTTTAGGATCAAAAACCAAATATTTTTACTATCTTTTGTTGCGTGGTATATGATTAATTTCTCTACCATAATACACAAAGATATGTTTCCCAAAGATGATTGGGGATATATGTTAGTTTTTCTAACATTTGGGGGATGGAATAAACCGTTGAAAAATATGCTATATGAATCGAATTATCATGATCCTCACTTAGAAGATAATTCAAGTCGAATGCCAGAAGCATTTGCTGATCCAAAATTAAATATCATATTTCAGCTGCAAATGCTCCTATTAAAATTAAAGTCCCTGAAGGATAGAGTTTACTGTACGCATGAAGCGTGGTAGACCAATCAGTTCCAAAGGTAACAATCCTTGAAAAATAGTAGAAGCTAATGATCAAAATTATCATAATGAGGAGGAAATAAACTCTAGAAGAGCCCACGACATAACATTTCATGAAACTCCCGAAAAAGTTCAGGTACCTGAAAATAAAGAAAGTGATGAGATCTCCACAAGTTATGTCACTTTGGAACTGACACAAAATGATCGTCGACGATATATTTAATACAATATAGTGCACAATATTGTAAAAGATTGTGAGGATCAGACTAGCAGTCCAGACACTTGAAGATGTCATACCATTTAGATACAAGTCTTAACCTATATGACTTATTTGGCTAAATCTATATGAAGATCCTTGAAGGATTGAAAATGCCCGAAGCATATAATTCAAAGTCTTGAGAAATGTACTCGATCAAATTATAAAGATCTTTGTACGGTTTAAAGCAATCTGTGCGCGTGTGTATAATCGCCTCAGTAAATATTTGCTGAAAGAAAGTTACATAAATTATGTTATTTGTCCATGTATTTTTATAAAGAAAATGTCATCAAAATTTGTTACACTTGTTGTTTATGTTGGTGACATAAATCTTATTGGAACTCCAGAAGAGCTCCAAGAGGGTCTTAAAAATACTTTTACATGGACAAAGTGTACCCATTAAGTACACCAATGAATATTCAATCACTTGAAGTGAATAAGGATCTGTTCCAACCTCTAGAAGAGGATGAAGAGCTCTTTGGTCCTGAAATACTCTATCTCGGTGTTGATGGTGCACTTATTTATCTTGCTAATGCTAACAAAAGTGGTGCAGATCGTATTGGTAATGCAAATGCAGGTTATTTCTCCGATACCCATAAAGCTCGATTTCAAACCGGCAAGCAGGGAGTGCATATGATTGAGATCAGTGATTCATTCGAGAAACATGTGGGTTGGAATGTGATAAAAGACCCACAATATTATACGGAGACAATGTTTAATGCATAGCACTATTAAAGGGAGGATTTATAAAAGGAGATAGAATGAAGAACATTTCACCAAAATTATTCTACATACATGATCTTCAGGAAAATTGTGACATTGATGTGCATCAAATTAGTTCAAGTGACAATCCAACAGATTGTCTTTACCAACATCAATTTTTGAGAATATGGTATACAAGATTGGAATGCGGAGACTCAAATATTTGAAATAAGGTTTTCTTCAGGGGGAGTAAAATGCGCGTTGTACTCTTTTTCCCTTACTAAGGTTTTTCCCACAGGGTTTTCCTTATAAGGTTTTTAATGAGGCAGCCAACAATGCGTATTACTAAATATGTGTACTCTTTTTCCTTCACTAGGATTTTTTCCCACGTGGTTTTTTCTAGTAAGGTTTTAATGAGGCACATTATCTTTTAATGAACATCCAAGGGGGAGTGTTATAAATATATTATATTATGGATGTTCATTTAGTACTCCGTTGTAAATAAGCTTCCTGAAGAAGCTTATCCATATGGGACTCCACCGTAAATATGTTTATCTATTTAAGTACTCTATTGGAAATAAGCTTCCTGAAGAAGCTTATCACTTCGATACCCGGTTATGGATAAACATTACCCCCGGTAGAAGATTATCCATACCGGGTATAATAAGTTTATCCTTTCAGTAACCAGTTATGGATAAATATTATCCATGGTAGAAGATTATCCATACCGGATATAATAAGCTTATCCTTTCAGTACCCAGTTATGGATAAACATTACCCCCGGTAGAAGATTATCCATACAAGGTATAATAAATTTATCCTTTCAGTACTCAGTTATGGATAAATATTACCCCCGGTAGAAGATTATCCATATCGGGTATAATAAGCTTATCCTTTCAGTACTCCGTTATGGATAAACATTGCTCTCAGTAGAAGATTATCCATATTTGGTATAGTAGCAACTTACACAACAGTTTCCTTTCTTCTATAAATAGAAGAGATTTCAGTTCATTAGGTACATCAGTTTGAATTCGAATAATATATCAGTTTCTCTCTATACTTATCTTTACTTTATAGTCTTTATTTTATAACATTCTCATAATTCTTGTTAAATCTCAATTAGTGTTTTTTTAAGTACTTACTTTTTACCAACTTAAAGAATTAAAATGATACTACAACAACAAAATTGCACATCAGAATATGCAGCAGATACTAAAATTAGTAGAAATTTCAATTTTGCACCTCTAAAATGATACTACAACAACAACCCAGTAAAATCTCACTCTGGGAAGGATAGTGTGTACGCAGACCTTATCTTTATCGATAAAGTACAAATATTATTTTCGATAAACCCCCACCTCAAAAAAATAAAAAAAGTCACCTCTAAAAAAATAGTTCTCGTTAAATTTAACAATAACAGTTTCTTAAATAATTAATAGATATCAAAAATATTTATTTTTTGCCAACTTAAAAAATTAAAGATACTCAAAAAATATATTTAGAGGACTATTTTAGACCTAGCGACAAACATAAGGGACCATTTGAGTTAAAAACTCAATAAATACAAACGCCATTGCTGACGCGTCAATTTCACAACATTTTCTCTCGTGTTCCCCCAATACAATTTATTCACTGCGCCGTGCGCCCTTCACTTTCTCTGCAAATTGACTGCTGCTGGAGTTAAACCTCATTTTCCATGGTAAGTTGGCAACAACGAAGTCTCATTTTTTCAAAATTAAATGCATTATTTGGAATTAGTGGGTTCAGAATACTTATTACTATTATTTTGTTGCAGTTTGCACTATAAATTATTGTTAATTTGGTTTCAATTATATTCCTGGTTCAAATTGATAGCTGTGGGTACAGATTGTACCCACGGCTCTCTTACTACTGTACCCACTCCTATTTTATAGCAGTGGGTACGAATTCAGTATTTTTCATTTTCATGTAATGTTAATTTCATCTTGACCTTTTTATTGGTGTGTGTGCGCCGCATTTATTTTTCGGTAGGGTTGAATTGCTATTAGCTTTCAGTGGCTTGCTATTCTTCGATTCTGTTACAGGGTTACAGTTTGGGTGAATCATGAATGTGACCAGTTTAACAACTACAAGAACAAATTTTAATTTTATTTCCTAGAAGTTTCTAGTGATTTTACGAATGCTGGGTGTTTTAGGAGTAGTGGTGGCAAACGGGCGGGTCGGGTCAGATATGGGCGGGTTGAAAACATGTAGTGTAAAAATGGATAAGTTATTCGGCCCGACCCATATTTAATACTGATAAAAAACAGGTTAACTGGTGCATAATATGGATATTCATATTATTTATGACTTCTTGAATATGATCACTTTTCAGAAAATTCCTAGTCTCCCAAACTTGAGGAACCCCAATTTGAGGTTTTACAAATGTAAAAGTTAAACCCACTAGTTATCCATTAATTATCCATTTTTTAAATGGATAATATGATTCTTATCCATAGTTGACCCGTTTTTTTAAAAATTCATTATCCAACCCGTTTTTAATGGATAATATGGGTGGATAACTGTTTTCTTTTAACCATTTTGCCACCACTATTTAGGATGGTTGTTTTGCATGAATTATCATGTTCTTTTTGCTCTCATTTAATAGTATTTATTTTTGTCTTTATAAAGGTGATGTTGGAGCTAGCTTGTGTATATCTCGACTAATCCAGAGATTACCTATTACCTCCCATCAGCGGAGGTATTGGGTAATTCTGCTCACGAAAACTTACACAGATTGAAAGGGTTGGCCTAGTGTCGACTCCGCGGGATTTGTACGGCCAAAGGTGATTACTCAAAACTCTTAGACCACTAGGTCACTGTCTAGGGGGTTATTCATCTTTAATACCGTGGTTTCAGTTGTGGCAATTCTACTGTTCTTACAGAGTTTCTAACATTGAAAACAAAATGCCGTGAAGTTGCTTTTTCATGTGTGTGGATGAAATTTTGGATTTAGTTACGAGAAATGCTCTATAAAGAATATATTTTTCTTATGATCCTCTATGTTGGTAATGTGTTAGTTTCAGTCTTTCAGAGCCTATTAGCATTTACGGCTATTCATGAGTTAGTTACATCATGCGTAGGCGGATCAGTATTTGAACTTTATGCGTTTGAGTTAGGGATGCTATCACAATGTTGGGTTCAAAATCTGTATTTGTACTTATCTGGTGAATTTTTTACACAAATATAGGGTCTAAGCCAAAGCTAAAAACTATGTAGAATTGGACTATCCCTCTATTCTAGGTCCACCCCCGAAATTATAGTTGTAGTTTAATCATATATACTTTTAACTCTTTACTCTTCTTAAGGCGACTAATCCAGTTACATGCATACTTATTATCCACTATCAAATCTATCGCCTTCCGTCCCACTTTACATGATAGTGTTTAGTTGGCACGAAATTTAAGAAGGAAAGAAAAACTTTTGAAACTTGTGATTTAAAGCAAACAATACAATTTTTTGTTGTTATAAACCATCATATTAAGGGTAAATTGAGTATTTTAAAGTTAAATTGTTACTAAATATAGAAATGTGTCCTTTTTGGGACTGATTAAAAGGAAAGAGTTTCACATAAATTGGGGCAGAAGGAGTATTATTTACTACCCTATTTGTTTGTCTTCCATCCCTTATTATCGGAACTACCAACTAACACCACCATAATATCACTAAATCATGAATAATCACAAATACTAATATGCTCTAAAACTAACATATACTCCCTCAATCCCAATTTATGTGATATACTTTCCTTATTAGTCATTCCCAAAAAGAAAGGATACCTTTCTGCATTTAGAAACAATAATTTTAAACTTCTCCTTTTACCCAAAACGAGATGATTTAGGCATTTAGCCACACAAATATGTATGGGTTGGCTTAGACCACAAGTCTGAAAAATCTTTGTGCCTAGTCACACAACATACATAATGGAACGGAGGTTGTAATAAATTTGTTTAGATTTTAGTGTTGTCTGTTTGTGCTTATAACCACTTTCTTAAGAAGGTAAGAGAAGCTTGCTGTATTATTTCCTTGTCTAAGAATCTTCAGCCTTCTTTGTATGCCAACTTCTATTACTTTTATTTTTATTTTGCATATATCGGTCTAGGATGAGCTTAAATGGAGCAATATGGTCAGTGAGGATTCATATAACCAACCACAACTTGTTTGGGATTGTGGCATAGTTGTTGTTGTTGAAGAATCTTCAGCCATCTAAGCAATCTTTCTATGTGCACTGGATGATGTAAACAGTTCCCCACTTAATCAGATTCCTCGAAAGTTGTAATCTTTCATGTTTGAAATTCTTAACTAGCTATACTTGTAATTATACATATTTTCTCTCTTGTAGGACTTACTTTGATGCTATATCTTTTACGGGAGTGGCATAAAGCCTTAGATGTCTTGGACTAATTCAGTTTTTAAATACTCTTTTGGTCCTAGTGTTGAATTTTCAAAAGCCAGCTGATGGAGGAAACATCCCATCAGCTTCATGCGATTTTCTTACCGCCTTACCTTGGGAAATCATTGTCTGTATGTTTGGATTAGTTATTATATTTGGGTATTCAAAGCCTCAGTTATGTGTATCTTTGGTATTACGGCTGTGTAATTCTTGTTAGCTATCTAGTACTTTGTATCTTGTGCCCTTCTCTAGCAGATGATGTCTTGGAAAATGCAGGCTCAATTTCAAGCTGCTATCTTAAATCAGCTTCGATAAGCAATGCCTCCAAACTCTAGGGTCGATTGTGCCTTTCGTGCTATGAAAGCTATCGGGATTTCTGGAGACAAGGTGAAGCCAGTGTTGAAGAAACTTTTAAAACTGTATAATAAAAATTGGGACCTTATAGAAGAGGAGAACTATAGGGTCCTTGCAGATGCGATATTTGAAAACGAGGAATCAAAGGTGCTAATTTCCTTCATTTAATACACTTCTGTTTTTCTTCCTTTTGAATCAGTACTCTCTCCTAGGGGCGGATTTATAAGAAAAAATATGGGGCACATGAATCCATGGTCTCTTTGCAAAATTAGATATTTTATGTATATATTTTCTAAAATTGGTATATTATTAACTGGTGGCACCCATGCTCCAAGAAGGGTGAATGGTGCAAGAAGGGTGAATGGTGCATTTGGTTTAAGGTTGAGTTAATTACTAAGAGTAATAAGGATCAATTCCCACTTAATACATCTTCTCCTCATTTTTTTAGTAGCGCACCCATGTATTAGAAATCCTAGATCTGCCTCTGTTCCCTCTATTTCATTTTATTTTATGTGAGTGTATTTGACTAGGCATGTAGTTTAAGAAATAAAGGAAGACTTTTAGGACTTATAGTCTTAAACATGCCAAGACAGTTCAGTGGTTATAGAAGCGTGTGAGTAGGAGTAAAATGGGAAGTTTGAAATTAAATTGTTTCCAAATGTAGAAGGAGTATCGTTTTTTTGGAACATACAAAAAAGAAAAGAGTGCCACATAAAATGGAATAGAGAGTACTTTGTTTTCAGTTTTCTGCCGTCTCTTTCATGTGAGCTTTTTTTGCTGACATGCTTACTTTCATTTCAGGAAACAGAAAATAAAAAGTCATCCGAGAATCCCGATGTATTGAATTACTTTAATGTTCCTACTTTCTGGCTACTGTCTTCCATAATATGCCTTTTTTCTCGAATCTTTCTACTCACCTTTACTTCCTTTCACTTTTTGATTTGGTTCAGCAAGAGGAGCTGGTGCAAGATGAGCCTGAACCACCTCTAAAAAGGCAGCGGTTAAAAAATCAATTAAGTCAACCATATGATTCTCCTGAATCTCATGTGCAAAACCAGCCACTGGGTGTTCTAGATTCCTCTCAATCCATGGGCGACGAATCACAGGCTGGATCTTGTCCATCACTTGGTAGAAACAAAGGAAAGAAACCTATTTCATCCAATTCTTTAGTACCACAAGGAGGATCTCCTTTATCTCAGCCTTCTAACATAGACAAGAGCCTTCCAGTTTCTAGGAGAGCTGGATCTATTTCTGGTAATGGAATCCCAGTATCACCTACGATGAAATCCAATGCTAACCATGCTTTTATCAAACCTAAGGATGAGCCAGTCACTGATGACCTGCCACATCTTGAAGTTCCGCTTGCCGTCATCTGTCCAGGTAGAGGGTATCTCATTTCCGTTTATGGTTCAATCTATTAATTATAGAACAAGTGCTGAAAAGGACTCTCTTATGTGTGCTCTTGACATTGGCTAAGTTTTTAAAATGGAATGAAATGTTAGGTTGTTGATAATTTTGACACCTCCTTTAACAACTAGATCGCTTCGCTTTGCAAATTTTGCATTCACAACATTTTAATCCTATTGACTTTAAGGAAGAGTGTTTCTGGATTTATATAGACTTTTAAGGAAGTGTGTTTCTGGATTTATATTGACTTCTAAGGAAGTGTGTTTCAGGATCTCAACCACAGCTCTAAGTCTTGTGTGTGTATCCAAATTGAGCTTTTCCTGATTCTTCCACTGAATTTCAAATTTCTTATTTGCCTATTCAACTTTCAAGAATTGGCTAGATTATCCATTTCCGTCTGTTCCTGTCTCCAATTGTACATAAAGTATTTCAAACTATATTAGAGAAACACGAAAAGTTGTGCTTGAGTTTGCAGTTAACCTTTGTGATTACTAGGGATGTATCCTTGATCACTATGATTATTACTTTCTGTTTGTCTTTTAACTTCAGTGACAAGAGTGGGTTGCTCTAGTGGTGAGCACCCTCCACTTCCAACCAAGAGGTTGTGAGTTCGAGTCACTTCAAGAGCAAGTTTGGGAGTTCTTGGAGGGAGGGATGCCGAGGGTCTATCGGAAACAGCCTCTCTACCCAGGGTAGGGGTAAGGTCTGCGTACACACTGCCCTCCCCAGACCCCACTGGTGGGATTATACTGGGTTGTTATTGTTGTTTTAACTTCAGTACAAGACCTATGAGGTGTGTCCTTTTCTTCTCTCAGAGTATGTAATCTGAATGTGCAGGTTCAGCAAGCAAAGGTGAGACATTGCCAAATGTCGCTGACTCGGATACAAATGATGGAATTCCACCTTGTCGAGGAGTAGCTAATGGCAAGCCTGAAATAAGCACGGTTAAATCTCCTACCGGTCTGGAGATAGCTTCCTCACTATCTGGAGAAGTGAAAATTATCTTGAAGTGTGGCCCAGTTCTTGGAAGATCAGATTTCCACACGCCTACTCTCGATGAAGTGGTGAAGTTAATGGAGGATAAATATCTCAAACAATACAAAGAACTTGATCCTAATTTTTCGGTGATGAAAGTCATGGCAGATGTTTGTCAGTGTTTCTGGGAAATGGGCACTGAATCACCAAATAAATAATCGACTAAATGAAGTCCTCATTAAGTTAAGGAAAATTTACTAGGAAGCATGGAGAAGGAGAAATGAGACTGGTTCAGTAAGCAGGTTTACATTTAGCTTACAACATTTTGTGTTAACCTCAATTTGAGCTTAACAACATCTTCGTAAATACTGCGTTTTCCCTTTCTTTTTCGTTTTTTTTCTTCCTATGCATCCGTTATTGCTCTTGACACTGTTAAGAAATTTCTTGATCTTTTTGATATGATGAAAAGGTTGGGAAAGTGTATTATGTTAGTTATCTGTGGTCTTTGACAATGAAGGCATAATTCACCTGTTTGTGATTGCGGTATATCGTAAACCTCTCTGCCTTCCTAGGGTACAGTATGGTTTGCGTACGCATTACTCTCTCCAAATTCTATTTGTGGAATTCTACTGGGTGATTGTTGTTGTTATATAAAACATCCTCTCTACCTTCTCGGGTAGGGTGTGCGTACACACTATCCTTCCTAGACTTTCCTAGACTCTACTATGGGAGGGATTTTAGACCTAACAGGTTAGGGAGTAACATTTTTTGGTTAACTGGGATATTCTAATATATATTAAAAACTTACCCGTTAGGGTATAACAGTAGCATTGTTTCTAGGGGGATATGAGTGTTCCCTGCTCTAGGATCAAAAGTAATAATATTACAATCGAAAATTTGTCTAGAGAAAATAGTTCCTTCGATACAAACCCTAATAGTTTAAGGAATGATGTGACTGCAACTTTAGAGAGACTCGAAAGCGAAAGCCTATGGATTTGCTTTTGTAGCTTCCAATAAAATTTGATTGGATAATTCATAAATATCAAATAAAATCCCTTGTGTTATGAAATAAAAGCAATTTAGTAAAACGTGAATAAGAAATAGAGATAGAGAGAAGGAAGAGATTTTCTTCTTCAATTGTGTGTATTTTCCTATATATTACAAGGTATTTATATAGGCATGAAAAGTGAAGAAAATATGTCATGGAATATGTCATTGAATATAGAAAAAATGTCATTGAATATGTCATTAAGCATTTGACATGAAGATCATAGAGGAAGAGTAGACATCCACCATAACATGATATTTATCATAACACTCCCCCTTGGATGTCCATAAATAATGTGCCTCGTTAAAACCTTATTAGGAAAAAAACCCTATGGGAAAAAAATCCTAATGAAGGAAAAAGAGTACACATATTTAAAAATACGCCTTTTGGTTGCCTCGTTAAAAACTTTGCAAGGAAAATCCGGTGGGACAAAACCTTGTAAGGAAAAAAGAGTACACCGTGTATTAACTCCCATTGATGAGAGCATCAGTTCACATCCTTCGGCCTTCGCATCCCAATCTTGTACACCAGTTTCTTGAAGGTTGACGTCAGTAGAGATTTGGTGAACAAATCAACCATATTATCACTTGAACGAATCTGTTGCACATTGATATCACCATTCTTTTGAAGATCATGTGAGAAAATAACTTTGGTAAAATGTGCTTTGTCTTATCTCCTTTTATGAATCATCCCTTCAATTGGGCTATGCATGCTGCATTGTCTTCATACAAAATTATGGGTAGTTTGTCACACTTCAAACCACATTCTCGACTTGCTTCATGAATAGTAATTATCTCAGCATGATTAGAAGAAGTAGCCACGATTGATTGCTTAGTCGATCGTCAAGATATGACAGTGCCTCCACATGTAAACACATAACATATTTGAGATCAAGCCTTGTGTGTGTCAGATAAATACTCTATATCGGCATAACCAACAAGATCAGGATTGCAATCATTGCCACAAAATAAGCCCACATTGGTAGTCCATTTTAGATAATACAATATGTGTTTGATTTCACTCCAATGTCTTGTAGGAGCAGAGCTATATCTTGTTAAGACATTAACTGAAAATGTTATGTCATGCCTTTTAGTGTTAGCAAGATACATTAGTGCATCAATTGCACTAAGATATGGTACTTCAAGACCAACAAGTTCTTCATTATTTTCATAAGATCGGAATGGATCTTTATTTATATCGAGTGATCTCACAACCATCGGGGTACTAAATGAATGTGCTTTATCCATATAAAATCACTTTAAAATCTTTTCAGTGTATGCTGATTGATTGATAAAAATTTCATGTTTCATATACTCAATTTGTAGACAAAGACAAAATTTTGTCTTTCCAAGATCTTTCATTTCAAATTCTTTCTTTAAACAGTTTACTGCTTTAGGAAGCTGCCTGGGAGTTGTAATGATATTTGAATCAACATACACAAAGATTATAACAAATTCAAATCCAGATCTTTTTATAAAGATACACGGACAAATTGAATCATTCTTATACCCTTTTTTCAATAGGTGTCCCACCTCCTTTTTTCGCCCGCGCCGCCCGCAAAGGGGCGCGGAAAGGAGTTTTTTCAATTAAAGGACAATCGAAACGAGATTTATTTATTTATTTTAGAGTCGCCACTTGGGAGATTTATGGTGTCTCAAGTCACCGGTTGAATCCTGAATCGAGGAAAAGAATGACTCTGTTTAACAGTTTGCGCACCAGAAATCCGGATAAGGAATTCTGTTAACCCGGGAGAAGGTGTTAGGCATTCCTGAGTTCCGTGGTTCTAGCACGGTCGCTCAACTGTCATATTCGGCTTGATTATCTGATATAATACATGTTGAACATATGTGCGAATTTTAACTTTTAACCGCTTTTATCATTATTATTATTTTTTATCGAGAATTGCAACATCGTGAAAATATATCTCGAACCACGTCACATCAATGTACCCGTGGTTATCGACATATTTCGACTCTATTGAGATTTAGATTTGGGTCACATAAATGTGCACCCGAGTTTAAGAAAATAAATTGTTAAATGTGCGCCTAAAGCGACTAGCGTATCATTATTTTGGGTAAGGCCGTGAAATTTGCTAAACGACCGATCTCGAAGTCTATACAATTATTAACCTTTTGTTGAGGTCCCCGCGACTTGTGCGTTTTATTGGGTGAGGCTTATCTCATTTATTTCAAAAGGATAATCCTAAAGTGCCTACATTTTTCTATTAAATTTGTCTCTAAAAAATGAAAGAGAAAAGGTCCTAATTTATTTACATGCTTATGAGTTGTTATAGTCGGGTTCCGAACGCAATTTATTAAATCAGAATGTAAACACAATATGGACAGCCTGTTGGCCAACTTGGACCTAGGCCCAATGTGTATGGCACAAAACTAGACCTGGGCCATCTTATTCACATGTTACTACCTAGTTACATTATACTAGGCATGCTCACAGTTTGTCAAATTAAAAAAACTTGGCAATCTAATTTTAATCCTAGACCATTTACATGTTGAAATTAACCAATAGTATTTAGCTAAACAATATTCCTACAAGTTCCGAAACCGTCTATTCGTTTAATGGGCTAACTGTTGAATGTTTAAGAATAGTCTAAATCAGCTAACATGCTTTTTGAGACATGATAATCATCCAACAATAACGAATTAACTAGACAGAGTTACTACACCATTTATTTATTTTTTAGGCAATACATAGATAGTTCGTCCGCTAAGCTACTTTCAGATGTTCCACTATATATATTAAACAACTATATAATTCTGATTAGAGTAAGCTAAATAATGTATATATACAAATAAAATTCAAAATATAACTAAGATAAATTCAGAACTTCAACTCATCATTTCATATTCATGCTTCATGTTTCAGTTTACAGTAACCAGCGTGTCAGTTGTGTACTTGATATTGGAAGCAAAAGAAAAGGAAGATCAGCAGAAATGCAGTAGCATACAACAACAGCAACACCCAGCAACCAGTAACAACCAGCAACGAGAGACCAGTGACAGATTTTAAAATCAAGATAAAAATCCAGCAAACCAGTGAAGTAGTGACAAACAACCAACCAAACTCAAGGAACAAATCAAACGAAAATCCAGAAACACCAACAACAATCAACGGGCAGAAACAAAGTGAATCTTTTTTTGATTGAAAGACCAGTTAATGTTTAACCCTTAAATTCTGACCCCTCTGTATATCCAGTGTATGCAGATTGTATATCGGGTGTATACTACTCTCTCTTTCGAATCTCCTTCGAAATGTTTTCTCAATATTCAGCCAATCCCCTATCCCCTTTCAATATTTTTCGGAATTCTCTTGTATATTTTCGGAATCCTCATTTTATTAGTGTCAAGCCCCTCTATTTATTTACCAACTTCCAGCATTTAAAATTAAATCCCACCATCTTCTACCCATCCTCCTTTAACTTCCCACTACCTAATGTTTTGTCCCCCACTATATTAAACAATGTATTAATTCCCACTAACACATATCTTTTCCTTATTTAAATCTCTTATTGCCCCACTACCGCATGTTTTGTCCCCCACTATATTAAACAATTTGGAAATTCCCCACCATTATGTCTTGTCCCCCACGACGTATTATTTTAATATTATTTAAATATTATTTAATACTTAGTGGACGGAGCACTCATTAATTATTTTTAAGACTCTTTTAAAATCCCGAAAATGCCCTTGAAAATACTGCAATTTACCATTCTACCCCTGAAAATACTGCAATTGACCATTCTACCCCATCAGCTATATCCAATTCTCCTAAATCAATTAACCAAACTATAGCAACTATAACCAATTCCTAATCAAATTTCATCAACAAATAATCAACTTCTACATAATAAACTTGCCAAATTAACAACATTCATGAATTACTAACAGAGTCAGATTCAGATCAAAAAACTTAACAGGACAAATAAGTAGACTTAAATCACTAAACTCAATATCAGTTGAACTCAAACTAAATCAAACAATATCATAACAAAGAATGATTCAAACTAAATCAAAAACTAAAGACCAACACATAAACACTCACATTAAATCACTTGATGAAAAACTAACAAACTTCAAACAAACAATGAACCCGAATTAAATCTAACACATTCCTATATTAAAACTAAACAAGAACAATGAATAAAAACAAACTGAAGAAATAATCAAGAAATGATAAACAACGAACAAGAAAAGAATCAAACATATACTGATTTCAAATCTGAGAATTTCAAACAAAATACGGACAGAAATGAAACTTAAACCAACTAACCGGAAATGAACAACGACGAACTCGAACGACAATGGAAAAACTCGAACCAAGACTGTCAACGACCTAACGGATCTCGACTCAACAGGAACGTTACACCAAATGGAACGATAAACTTGAAAGTCAGTTGACAAACTCAAACGAACTCTCCTCGAGCTTTAAACGAACTCCATTGATGAAACAAACTTTCGTCGCCATTTTTCGGTGGTGATGGAGTTCAGTCGACGAAGAAGAAGAAAGGGACAGTAGCAACGCTGCTTGTCAATGAACTGGTGGAGCTGGCCGGACGTAGCAGACGAAGCAGTAGAAGGTGCAGCAGCCATGGAAGCTCGACGAGGGCAACAACAATGGTTGACGCAGCAGCGATAGTTGCTCGTCAATGGCGGACGGGAAGGGTCGTTGGTGGTTGAAGCTGGGGTGGTGACGACGAGAGGGCAGCCATGGTCGAAGCTGGACGAAGAAGCAGCAGCAACAACTATGGCGACTGTGTGTGTGTGCGTTCGTCGCTGCTGTTATAGCAGCTGGTGGAGACGGGCAGCAACACTGGTTTTTCCGGCGTGGCTGGGGGTTGTTTGGACGTGAGGTTGAGGAAGAAGAAACAGCATCAGCGATGGGAAGATGAGGACAACAAGGGTGGTCGACGTCGTTCATGGTGGTTCGTTTCACGACGGAGAAGAAGACGAAGCAGCGACAGCAGCTGGTCGTGAGGAGGAGGCTGGTGGACTGGAGGGTGGTCAACGGGCAGCCATGGGAAGCCATGGGAGGGGAGCTTGGGGAAGCTTTTTGGAGAGGAAGAAGATTGGGGGGGGGGGGGGGGCGTAGATTTTAGGTTTAGGGTTTGGGGGGGAATGAAAATGAAAATGAAGAAAAGGGGTTGGGCGGGTGGTTTGGTTATGGGGCGGACTGGGTCGGGTTGACCTGGTATGGGTTCGGTTCTTTGGGCTTGTGGTTTAAAATTTTGAAGAAGAGGCCCAATCCAATTTTCGTCTATTTTTTGTTCTCTTTTCTTTTACTTATTAATAAAACTAAAATGTTAAAATTAAATTATAAAAACCAAAATTATCTTAAAATACTAAGTAACTTCTAATAATAATTATTACCCAAAATTAAACATCAATAAAATAAAATCACACAATTTGGACATTAAATGCTAAAAATGCAAAAGATGCCTATTTTTGTAATTTTCATTCTTGTAAAACAAACTTAATTACTCATAATTGCAAACCTAAATCCTAAATGCAAATGCGATATATTTTTGTATTTTTTATTAATTTAGCAAATAAACATGCACAGACAAATGCAAACAATAGAAGAAAAATAACACAAAATTCACGACAATTGCAGACAAACAAAAATTGTTTTATTTTTGGAATTTTTTGGAGTAATTCTCATATAGGGCAAAAATCACGTGCTTACAGCTGCCCCTCTTTGTCCGAAAACACGAAGAATTTTCGTGCAAAGATAAAGCGAGCAATTTTTGCCCATCCGAGTACTCCGTGTGAGGCATTTTTTTTCTTGAAAAAGATTTAACCGATCCTTTGCTTCAAAGGTTTCCTATATATCCCTGGCTAGAAGGAAATCAGGTTAATGTAGTTCGGGAAGTTTTGGTAGCTGGGACTACCATGGGACTGCAATGTTACTGCTGTTGCATGTTGTTTTTTACTGCTTGCCGACCTCCTTATTACACCATGCTGAAAGAAAACAAGAAGCTAGACTAGACCATAGTCTATGAATTACAAAATTTTATCTAGATCATGCTCTTGTGTCTCTTGTTGCTTTGATGTCTCGGTGACTCCGCTGGTATTTCTTCACTTTCGATTTGTCTTGTATTCTCCCTTGACTGACGATTTCGAACTGCTTATTTCCTTTTCGGGAGCTTCGCATTATTTTTCCATCGAGTCTTGGACTTCCTTCCTCTGCTGGGGATTCTTGTTGTTTCATGCTGGGGATTTCGGCTGTATTCCTCTGCTTTACTGACTTGAAATGTATTCCTCTGTTATATAAGCGGGCTCCCAACTTCAAAACTTTAAATTTAAAGACAGAAATGTATTCCTCTGTTATATGGGCGGGCTCCCAACTTTAAAACTTGAAATTTAAAGACAGAAATGTATTCCTCTGTTATATGGGCGGGCTCCCAACTTCAAAACTTTGAAATAAATCGCCATTCTGTTCTTCAGGGGGGCTCCTGACCTCAACAACATTTTTTTTAAAACTAAATCGCCATTCCTTTCTTCAGGCGGGCGAGATTTCAACAACTTCGAAAAATAAATCGCCATTCTGTTCTTCAGGGGGGCTCCTGACCTCTACAACAACTTTAACATAAATCGTCATTCTGTTCTTCAGGGGGGCTCCTGACCTCAACAACTTTGAAAAATAAATCGTCATTCTGTTCTTCAGGGGGGCTCCTGACCTTAACAACTTTGAAAATAAATCGCCATTCTATTCTTTAGAGGGGCTCCTGACCTCAACAACATTTTCCTTCTAACTTGAATTATCTTTCTTCAAAACTACTTACCTTAAAAACTTGTACTGTCTTCTCTATGGACTGCTGGGGATAACACTGCAAACCGCTGAGTAACACTGCTGGGGATAACACTGCTGATGATAACTCTGCTGAGTAAAATATGTTATCTTACTCCTTCCAAGACTACTTCCTTTAAGTAGGATGTTTCATTCCTCTGCAAACTGTTTCCTTTTGCAAAACTGGTATTTCTCTTTTTTTTTCACTCTTTTTTTTTAAAAAAAAATCTTTCTTTAGTTTTTTATTAAAAAAATGTTTTCTTTGTTTTGTTATCTTCTTCCTTCGAAGACTACCTCCCTTAAAACTCGTTTTGCCTTCTCCCGAAAAATTGTTGGGGATACCGCTTTTCACCAAACCTGTGTTATACTTCCCGAAAATTTTCGAAATGAATGAAAATTTTCTGCCCCAGTTTGACAATCTTTCTTGTGGCACATCTTTCCGTCATCGGTAGCATTCCCTGTCCCTGCTTCAAATCAAAGAAAATTTGGTTAGTTTAGAACGTGGTGGTTGGTTGTGATACTCCTGCTGGGATGCCATCAACCATTCCCCATCTATGCGTTGTCTGACCATTTTGAAGCTTGGTTGGTACCTTCCGACCTTCTTGACGAAAACCTCTTAACCATTTTCCCAGTTTCCTTATTTGACCTCACGTATTTTCATGCCAGCTGATTTTACTTGAGGATCTTGCATGTTCGTTCATTAACCACTTTCTTTGTTTATTCGTGTCACTGAAAACAACCTTTTCTGCTGGGGATATCCCTTTTCTTTTGTGGCATAGCTCGGAAATTGGCATTTCCCCGACCTTTTAGTCTTATATGAATTTCCCAAATCATGCCCATTGCTCTCCGCGTTGTTCTTTCTTGATTTTTCCACGGGCCTTGGCCTTGAGGTCTATAACCTTTGATTTCGGCGAGGATATCCCTCTTGACACTCGTCCATCCTTTTGTCAATTCCCTCTTGATGGAGATATCTTTCTTGACACTGGCCTCATGCTTGTTCCTTGCTGACTATACCACTTGGATGTACTAGTCAGATCTCGTCTTGCATAATTGGAAAGCTGATGGCAGATTTTGAAGTCATTTCTCACTTGTTCTAACCAAACAGACTCTATTGGGGAATTTTTTCTAGGGAAGGAGAAAGATAAAAAGGAACAGAATAAAAGACAAAGGAAAGAGATGACTCTCTAATAAGGAAACTATAAAATAAAAACCTATCAAATGCGGATACCAACTCTAATGGTCATGACATGCACATATGGCCTATCCTCCGTCATTAATCGCCTTTCACAACTTTCGTCTGGTGATTTCCATCTGATTCTCAATCTTTATTCGACTTGTAGTGCCCGAAGGGTTTTCGCTGTCAAGCCTCTCTCATTTTGGTTTTTCTCTCAACTTTCATCGCCTTATGGTGCCCGTGAAGATTTTCACCGATAAGACTCTCTCATTTGTATCACTTTCCAGCTGGGGATTTGGAGTTGTTGCCGATATAACTCTCTCTGCTAGGGATTCTTTTCGGCTATCAATTCATTTCCAGTCCATGATCCTTTTCTCTGTTGGGAATCAGGGTGCTATCCCCGACTTCCGTTTGTATGAATTAGCATCTTTTGAATACTGGTCAAAAGGTTTTTCTTTGGACCGTAACGCGGGGTTTTGGATAGGGCTAGAAAGAAAGGGTATTAGCGGCTCAAAACGAATCAATTTGGGTTCAAAATTTACAACCTTCAGAACCGGCTTTCTTTACATCAAGAACAACTTCTGCCCCAGTTTCTTGCTTGGGGATTTTTATTTTCTACACTATGTTACACTATGCACACTATGCACACTATGACCAAGCCGTGAAGCGCCTACGTATCCTCTTTGAGGAATCAGGTCAAACGTAGTTCCCAATTCCTTTTTATTTTTTCATTTACCTATTATTTTCTTTTCTTTTCTTTCTTTTTCTCATTTCTTGTTTTTTTATTGTTTTTGTTGCTTTCTTTTTCCTTTTTTTTCCATGCTCGTGTTTTCTAGTCGTTGCTACTGATTCCGAACGAGGGGTATGAAAGAAAATAAATAAGGATCAAAAGGGGTAACGAAGGATAAAGTGTTTAGGTAGCAGAACAAAATGCCTTCGTCATTCCAGTCTTCAAAACATGCCAAGTGCAAACAACACAATTAAACAAAGATTTGTAGCCTCTTCTGATGGTGCTAGACTTGACAATTATATTCACACATTTGCTTTTTCATTTTTCATCTCTAAAACACCGTTGGGCAACACTCTCACTCTCATTATCATGAACGACCCTCATATCAATTTGGCGAATCTTGCCTTTAACAGTTTTCTTTATGTTTTACTTGCCCCAGTTCCACATGACTCGAGCTCCGAATAATCTCAAACCGTCCTTATTTCCTTTAAATGTTTCGAGCAACTCTCAATGGTTTTATGATTAATTTTTTAAGATTAGGCCCAAACTGTGTGCGCATGTCATGTCACTAGAATCGACGCTGAACAAAATGATAAAAGAACTAAACAAAAAGATGAGTGGAAATAATAAAAGACCGAATTTTGCATTAGACTAACGGTGAAATGGTTTGAATAATAAAACAAACAAAAAAAACCAGAACAAAATCCTGAAACAAACATGGACAAAACTAAACAAACCGCTATGACAAAAATGGAAAGATACGAAAGTTTGACACAAGACAATATCTGGATTACAACCCTAAGAATAATCCGGACAACAGAAATGA
The DNA here is from genome assembly GCF_000715075.1 of Nicotiana tabacum. Classification (NCBI taxonomy): domain Eukaryota; kingdom Viridiplantae; phylum Streptophyta; class Magnoliopsida; order Solanales; family Solanaceae; genus Nicotiana; species Nicotiana tabacum. The sequence continues at coordinate 5,563,516 of NC_134082.1, read as the reverse complement.
CAACAAGATAAGCCACCAAAAGCTTCTTTCTTGCTAACCAAGGAACGGAGCATCCTCCCACTTATCAAACCTGACATCTTAGCCACTGAGCTTCGCATCAATATTGCTAAGACCACTATCCGCTTCAATATCTTCAGCTTTAGTCAATATCCCATGCTCTTTATTACTGTCATCGATCGTAATCACTCCTTCGTGAATCATTCTTTCTATTTCCCTTTTCAACGAACGACAACTCTCAATGCTATGCCCTGGGACATTGGAGTGGTATGCGCATCGTGCAGTATGATCAAAGCTTCTTGCACGTGGATCTGGAGTATATCCGGGGAACGGCTCAATTAGGCCAGCATGCTTTAGCCTTTCAAACAAACTTGCATAAGATTCTCCGATCGGGGTGAGAGCCTTTTCTCGTTTCAGCAAACTATCGTTCCTAAATGCTTGATTGGGCCGAAAACCTGATCCAGAGGGCTTTCGGTAGGCTTGTGAGGGTGGATAGGCCTTTTGTGGAGCTGGGTATTTGGAAAGTGAAGCATGTCTTTGGGAGTCTCATGTAGAGAAGTAGCGTTGTGGAGGGGAGTAGCGTTGACGAGTGATGGAGCTACTCGGGTAGCTGGGAAAACTACCATAAGTGGGTTGGGATGGAGAGTATGAGGGATCATCCGTTATGGTGTTGGGTGCTTGGGTAAGGACAGAGTTCAAGAAGCTTGGTGGTGGCAGGGGTGGTGCTTTCCCAGTCATCCAGGCCTGATACATGTCTGTCACATGCTGTCTCGACATTTTTACCTCTTCTACCAACCCGTGGTCCTGTTCAACCAACCGTTTTCGGGCATCGGTACCAACCCACTTAGCTCTGTTGTTCTCTGCCATTGTCTTTTGCCTTTGTGTTGCAGGGAAGCGTTACTTTCAGAACCACAACCAACCACCTTTCTAAAGATTGAAAAGGGAACAAAAATGAGAGCAACCGGTTAGCGTTAGGGTTTTTCACAAATAGGAAAAACACACGTTGAGGATGCAATGCAACTAGGCAGTTAACCCTTTCTATCATGCATTTGCTTCAATTACGTGCGTAATTCCGGCTTCTTGTAATTGTGTTCCTTTTTTTTCTTTTTTTTTCTTTTTTTTTTCATTTTCCTTTTTAAGGGTGGTCAAATCTTATGTGGATTGCCTACGTATCATGTCCCCGCATGAATCAGACCGGGCGTAGTTCTGCCAAAATGAAAGGTAACAACAATGAAACCTTTTTTTGGAATTATCAATTTTCATAATAAAACAAACTGGGTTTCAAAGGTTTAAAGATGACCTACAAACTCGAAAATCAAACAACCACATATTCTAATCAAAAGATTTACAAACTGAAAAACAAACGGTCAACTTCCTTTCTCCGTTTGACAAATGCAACCTAACGGTTATTTTTGCAAATGTGGCCCCTTCCAAATTTCACATGAATTTTGAGGCCGGGGAGGATTATTTTATGACACTTTACAAACTTGTCCGTTCTTTTACGAAAATAGCCTTTCGACAACTGAAAGATACTCTAAGGCTATTTCGGCAAGAACGGTTTAAGACACTGCCAAAGCTGGCTCGACTTATTTTGACTAAAAATCCAAACAGTATTCACCTGGCCGCTGACTCTTTGTTTTTTTTTAAAATTAAAATAAAAGACCTGCTGTTGCAAACACAGCCTTTCAGCATCTCGGGGACAAAGATTTTAAGGCTGCATTAGCTAACCGGCCAAAATCCTAAAAAATGACCCAAGGTGGCTGTTTATACAAAGTCAGCCTTCCGGCGTCCCTTTTGGGAACATTCGGCTATTTTTGACAAAAACAACATCACCCGACTTATTTATGACTCTTTTTATTGTTTTTCAAAATAGAAGACCCAATATTGCAAACACGACCTTTCAGCGCCTCGGGGACGAAGATTTTTAAGGCTGTGTGGGTCAACTGGACCAAATCTAAAAATTGACCCAAAGGTGGCTGTTTATGCAAAGTCAGCCTTCCGGCGTCCCTTTCGGGAACATTCGGCTATGTTTTGACAAAACAGCGTCACCCGACTTCTCTATGATGAAATTAAAATTTGACATATTTTTTGGCTATTTTAGCAAAAGGGGAGGTTGGACCCGATTAGGGCTGCCTACGTATCTCACATCCGGTAGAATCAAACCAGCGTAGTTCGCCGAATTAACTGAACTATTTTAAAACAGGACTTTTTTTTATTTTCATTTTTGGCAGCAAATAACACAACCACTTTCAAAGCACGACTCTTTTCATTTTCATTTTTGGCATTTTCATAAACAAATAAAAAAACTATTTTAAAAATAAGGCTCTTTTTTATTTTCATTTTTCATGGCAAGACAAACTATTTTCCTTTTCTATTTTTGAAAACAAGGCATAACAACGACTCTTTTTTTCTATTTTCCTTTGCTTTTAGTAAAACAAACTAATAAAACATATATTTTTTTCATTTTCTCAAAATTTCGACAGAGTTTCGGCAGTATTTTGGGCATTGGGTTTTTCAAAAATAAACACTTAACTCCCTAACCGCTATTTCTCTTCTTTTTTTCCCTCAATTTCACAATATTCCTGATATTCAAAAGCCGGTCAGCATACGGGCGCGAGACAAATAAATGCACGGAAAACAAATAGGATGCATCAGGATGGTCTTTTCATTTCAGGTTGCTAGTCCTAGACGGACCCAACCCCTATGTTGAGTCCCCTAAGTCAAATGCAACGTGATGCAAATAAGCGTTCCTACTAGGGATCTGGCATGAAGTCATGTTATTCTATGTTCAAAACCTGGGTCGGTGTTCTAGACAGTGTACCCGAGCGGACAACTCAAGCCGAGGATGGGAACTGCGTACCGGTAACCAAAAGATCATCTGATTTTGCAACTCCTCCGAATCCTCGTTCTATTTTGGAATAGGACACTAACAGAAAGAAGTCACGACCAGCGTGCACACCTCAAGAGAGAGAAAAGAGGGATTTCGTAGCAGTTTTTATATATAATTCAGATAATATCAAAGCGGTAAGAGTAACATTTTGCACATTTAGGCTAAAACATGTAATAAAATCAGATAATAAATGAAGCCAAATAATAACAATTATTCTAAGCTCGAATTTTTGAACCCTGAACCAGAGATTCTGGGTTACCTCCCCAGTAGATATTCAGTCCCCTAAGTCAAATGCAACATGATGCAAATAAACGTTCCTACTAGGGATCCGGCATGAAGTCAAGTTATTCTAGGTTCAACCTGGGTATATGTTCTAGACAGTGTACCCGAGCGGACAACTCGAATTGAGGAAGGAGCTCCTTTCCGGGAACCAAAAGGCAAGCCGGCTTAGAAACTTTCCGAGTCTCTTTTATTTCAGGGTATGACACTAACAGAATAGGGAGTCTCAACCAGTAAGCACATCCCCGGAGGTAAGAAAAGAAGGGTTTCGGCACAGTTTATATACAATTCAGAAAATATCAAAGCGGTAAAAGCAACATTTAGTACATTGGGCCCAAACATGTAACAAAATCAGATAAAACCAAATATAACAATTTATCTAAGCTCGAATTTCTAACCCTGAACCAGTGGTTCTGGTTCCAAATCCCCAGCAGAGTCGCCAGAGCTGTCACACCTCCTTTTTTCGCCCGCGCCGCCCGCAAAGGGGCGTGGAAGGGAGTTTTTCCAATTAAAGGACAATTGAAACGGGATTTATTTATTTATTTCAAAGTCGCCACTTGGGAGATTTATGGTGTCCCAAGTCACCGGTTGAATCCCGAATCGAGGAAAAGAATGACTCTGTTTAACAGTCTGCGCACCAGAAATCCGGATAAGGAATTCTGTTAACCCGAGAGAAGGTGTTAGGCATTCCCGAGTTCCGTGGTTCTAGCACGGTCGCTCAACTGTCATATTCAGCTTGATTATCTGATATAATACATGTTGAACATATGTGCGAATTTTAACTTTTAATCGCTTTTATCATTATTATTATTTTTTATCGAGAATTGCAACATCGTGAAAATATATCTCGAACCACGTCACATCAATGTACCCGTGATTATCGACATATTTCGACTCTGTTGAGATTTGGATTTGGGTCACATAAATGTGCACCCGAGTTTAAGAAAATAAATTGTTAAAGGTGCGCCTAAAGCGACTAGCGTATCATTATTTTGGGTAAGGCCGTGAAATTTGCTAAACGACCGATCTCGAAGTCTAAACAATTATTAACATTTTATTGAGGGCCCCGCAACTTGTGCGTTTTATTGGGTGAGGCTCATCACATTTATTTCAAAAGGATAATCCTAAAGTGCCTACATTTTTCTATTAAATTTATCTCTAAAAAATGAAAGAGAAAAGGTCCTAATTTATTTACATGCTTATGAGTTGTTATAGTCGGGTTCCGAACGCAATTTGTTAAATCAGAATGTAAACACAATATGGACAGCCCGTTGGCCAACGTGTACCCAGGTCCAACGTGTATTGCACAAAACTGGACCTCGGCCATCTTATTCACATGTTACTACCTAGTTACATTATACTAGGCATGCTCACAGTTTGTCAAATTAAAAAAACTTGGCAATCTAATTTTAATCCTAGACCATTTACATGCTGAAATTAACCAATAGTATTTAGCTAAACAATATTCCTACAAGTTCCGAAACGGTCTATTCGTTTAATGGGCTAACTGTTGAATGTTTAAGAATAGTCTAAATCAGCTAACATGCTTTTTGAGACATGATCATCATCTAACAATAACGAATTAACTAGACAGAGTTACTACACCATTTATTTATTTTTTAGGCAATACATAGATAGTTCGTCCGCTAAGCTACTGTCAGATGTTCCACTATATATATTAAACAACTATATAATTTTGATTAGAGTAAACTAAATAATGTATATATACAAATAAAATTCAGAATATAACTAAGATAAATTCAGAACTTCAACTCTTCATTTCATATTCATGCTTCATGTTTCAGTTTACAGTAACCAGCGTGTCAGTTGTGTACTTGGTATTGGAAACAAAAGAAAAGGAAGATCAGCAGAAATGCAGTAGCATACAACAACAGCAACACCCAGCAACCAGTAACAACCAGCAACGAGAGACCAGTGACAGATTTTAAAATCAAGATAAAAATCCAGCAAACCAGTGAAGTAGTGGCAAACAACCAACCAAACTCAAGGAACAAATCAAACGAAAATCCAGAAACACCAACAACAATCAACGGGCATAAACAAAGTGAATCTTTTGTAGATTGAAAGACCAGTTAATGTTTAACCCTTAAATTCTGACCCCTCTGTATATCCAGTGTATGCAGATTGTATATCGGGTGTATACTACTCTCTCTTTCGAATCTCCTTCGAAATGTTTTCTCAATATTCAGCCAATCCCCTATCCCCTTTCAATATTTTTCGGAATTCTCTTGTATATTTTCGGAATCCTCCTTTTATTTGTGTCAAGCCCCTCTATTTATTTACCAACTTCCAGCATTTAAAATTAAATCTCACTATCTTCTACTCATCCCCCTTTAACTTCCCACTACCTAATGTTTTGTCCCCCACCATATTAAACAATGTATTAATTCCCACTAACACATATCTTTTCCTTATTTAAATCACTTATTGCCCCACTACCGCATGTTTTGTCCCCCACTATATTAAACAATTTGGAAATTCCCCACCATTATGTCTTGTCCCCCACGACGTATTATTTTAATATTATTTAAATATTATTTAATACTTAGTGGACAGAGCACTCATTAATTATTTTTAAGACTCCTTTAAAATCCCGAAAATGCCCTTGAAAATACTGCAATTTACCTTTCTACCCCTGAAAATACTGCAATTGAACATTCTACCCCCATCAGCTATATCCAATTCTCCTAAATCAATTAACCAAACTAAAGCAGCTATAACCAATTCCTAATCAAATTTCATCAACAAATAATCAACTTCTGCATAATAAACTTGCCAAATTAACAACATTCATGAATTACTAACAGAGTCAGATTCAGATCAACAAACTTAACAGGACAAACAAGTAGATTTATGTCACTAAACTCAACATCAGTTGAACTCAAACTAAATCAAACAACATCATAACAAAGAATAATTCAAACTAAATTAAAATTTAAAGACCAACACATAAACACTCACATTAAATCACTTGATGAAAAACTAACAAACTTCAAACAAACAATGAACCCGAATTAAATCTAACACATTCCTATATTAAAACTAAACAAGAACAATGAATAAAAACAAACTGAAGAAATAATCAAGAAATGATAAACAATGAACAAGAAAAGAATCAAACATATACTGATTTCAAATTTGAGAATATCAAACAAAATACGGACAGAAATGAAACTTAAACCAACTAACCGGAAATGAACAACGACGAACTCGAACGACAATGGAAAAACTCGAACCAAGACTGTCAACGACCTAACGGATCTCGACTCAACAGGAACGTTACAACAAATGGAACGATAAACTTGAAAGTCAGTCGACAAACTCAAACGAACTCTCCTCGAGCTTTAAACGAACTCCATTGATGAAACAAACTTCCGTCGCCATTTTCCGGTGGTGATGGAGTTCAGTCAACGAAGAAGAAGAAAGGGACAGTAGCAACGCTGCTTGTCAATGAACTGGTGGAGCTGGCCGGACGTAGCAGACGAAGCAGTAGAAGGTGCAACAACCATGGAAGCTAGAAGGTGCAGCAGCCATGGTTGCTCGTCAATGGAAGACGGGGAGGGTCGTTGGTGGTTGAAGCTGGGGTGGTGACGACGAGAGGGCAGCCATGGTCGAAGCTGGACGAAGCAGCAGCAGCAACAGCCATGGCGACTGTGTGTGTGTGTGTTCGTCGCTGCTGTTATAGCAGCTGGTGGAGACGGGTAGCAACACTGGTTTTTCCAGCGTGGCTGGGGGTCGTTTGGACGTGAGGTTGAGGAAGAAGAAACAACAGCAGCGATGGGAAGATGAAGACAGCAAGGGTGGTCGATGTCGTTCATGGTGGTTCGTTTCACGACGGAGAAGAAGACGAAACAGCGACAACAGCTGGTCGGGAGGAGGAGGCTGGTGGACTGGAGGGTGGTCGACGGGCAGCCATGGTTGAGGGCAGCCATAGAAGGTGGGGCTTGGAGCAGGAGGAGAAAGAAGATGGGGGGGGTGGTTTATGTTTAGGGTTTGGGGGGAATGAAAATGAAAATGAAGAAAAGGGGTTGGGCGGGTGGTTTGGTTATGGGGCGGACTGGATCGGGTTGACCTAGTATGGGTTCGATTCTTTGGGCCTGTGGTTTAAAATTTTGAAGAAGAGGCCCAATCCGATTTTCGTCTATTTTTTGTTCTCTTTTCTTTTACTTATTAATAAAACTAAAATGTTGAAATTAAATTATAAAAACCAAAATTATCTTAAAATACTAATTAACTTCTAATAATAATTATCACCCAAAATTAAACATCAATAAAATAAAATCACACAATTTGGACATTAAATGCTAAAAATGCAAAAGATGCCTATTTTTATAATTTTCATTCTTGTAAAACAAACTTAATTACTCATAATTGCAAACCTAAATCCTAAATGCAAATGCGACATATTTTTGTATTTTTTATTAATTTAGCAAATAAACATGCACAGACAAATGCAAACAATAGAAGAAAAATAATACAAAATTCACGACAATTGCAAACAAACAAAAATTGTTTTATTTTTGGAATTTTTGGGAGTAATTCTCATATAGTGCAAAAATCACGTGCTTACAATAGGTACTCACACAAGTGATTATACACATGCGCCTTGATTGTTTCAATCCGTATAAGGATTTTTGAAGCTTTCTTTAATAGATTTCTTGGAAACATTAATATGCTTCACAATTTTAATCCTTCAATGATTTCCATTATACGCATATCAAGTTTTCATGTATTGCCAGATTAAAATCTAAAATAATTATATCCACCATAAGAGAACATGTCTCCATATAATCAATGTGAGGATATTTACTAATTTTCTTGTGTCACAAATCGTCTTTATGTCTATCGACATGAACTTTTTGCACAAGAACACATTTAAACCTCCATTGGCTTTATATTTTCAGGTGTTGGGACTATCCGCCCAACTTCACATTTTTTCAAGTGAAGTCAATTTTCATTGCGTATTTTTCATTTGGCCAATCATTTATCTGTCCAAATTTCATGACAAATTTGAGCTCAAGATCCTCGTCAATATTAATAATATTGAACGCTACATTATGTTAACAATATCGTCGACGATCATTTTATATCGGTCCAATTATTACACAATAAAGACATAACTTATTGAGATCTTTTTATCTCATTATTTTCAGGTACCTGAGCTTCTCACATAAGGTCTTACGAAGTATTATGTCGTGGTGCTCTTCTAGAGCACTTGCCTCCTTATTATGACCATTTTGCCCCTCTCCTTCTTCAAGGAGTTTTATCTTTGGAACCGATTGGCCTGTTACGCTTCATGCATGCCATAGACTCTGTCCCTCATGGACTTTATTCTAGTTGGAGCATTAACAGCTGAAATATGACATTTAGCTTTGGGTCAGCAAATGCGTCTGGCAATAATTTATAAATTAATTATCACTTGAACTTCAAGTTCATATTTTCTTGTACGAGGATCTATATGTATTCATAATAATTCATTTCACGTATCACTTTCTCAGCTATCCATTTTCTCCCCCTAATGTTGGGATCACCAACACATTTCCCAACCTTCTTTGGGAACCCATCTTTGTGCATTGTGGTGGCATAATTAAATCATATAGCACATTCATATTTCTATATAGAATATATTTGGTTCTTGACCCTGAACCGATTGTGATAGGGAGAATTTTTCATAATTTGGCTAGATGCGTACAAGTGCTGGCGTATATTAAATAATACATCTCATACCAAATTTCATTTTTGGGAGTTTTGTTCTCATAACCAATGATTTAGCTATAATTGGAGGCATACAATTTCTGCTAAACAAACTTAGATTTAAACTAGTATTATCAAGATAAATCATCATAATTTATATTCTGAAATTGTGCTCTAATAATTTGAGCAAGCAATCTTGCAAAAATCAAACTGCAAGTTGATAATAAATGCACATGCGACCATAAAATAGATGCATCTATTAAAATCATATAATAGTAAACGGTCCATATGGCAGGTGACTGGGCCCATATATATATCACCTTTTATTCCTTCCAGAAATCAAGGGATTCAATCCCAATCTTTAACTAGTATATCATGAGAATAAACAGCACAAGAAAATTCTTGAAGAATCTTCTATTCTTCAATATATGTCAATGTAATTCTTAATTAATTTTTCGCATCATAATTGAACCGAAATGGTCAACCGGTCATGCCAATTAATATTTGTTTTAGTAAACCTCTAGTTTACTTATGGCATATGATTCCAGCATCATGCTTATATTTGTGTAGTACAAATAGAAAGAAGATCGGGTAACCTTTCATATTTACCCAGTATGATTATAGAAATATGAAGATATTCAATCTTCCTTTCATTTATAGTCTCAATATGCCAATCACTTTGACTTATATATTTGAAACTCAAAAAGTTTCTTTTGAGACTTTACAATAACAATGTCATGAATAAGTTTATTCATCCGGGTAGTAACAAATTAGTTTTTCCGGAGTTCTTAACAACTTTTGTACTACAAGATTTTTTATCATACCATTCATATGGTAAATGTCTCCTTCACGAATAAAATTATATCATAATAAATTGTCATGGTCAAAATCATCATAAGCAAAACATTTCTTGCTTTAATTTTGCCTTTAATAACTTTTATAAGGCATGACGAATAATATTTGGCGTATCACATGTACGCGACCAATGACATATTCATGTAACCATACAATAATATTTATTCTCTTTAATTTACTCAAACCTCCCTTAGAGGTGAGTTGTGTGGTATTCATATAATCATGAATTGCATGTCTTTATTCATTGTTTTTATCACATATTGCCACATTCAACTTTAGGAATGAGTTTGCATTCTCAATGCTTATCACAAGTCACATTCTCTTCAAGGAATGGATCATAATCAGCGATGTGCTTTATTATTTTCATACCAATTTGATGGTAAGCATTGCCTTCACATTTTGAAGGACTATTTTGAGAACCCTTATTGTTCTCCTTTTATAATCATAGTGATGATTATTATTATTTTGATATTTGGAACGCCCACGTTCATTGTTCAACCACTTGTCTTCATTGAAACTTATTATGTACTGCTATCACATTTACTTCAAGAATATAGCAAATCAAGTGGGACAATTTTCATGCCTTTTCATGAAAAATATATTATTTTTCTTTAGTCATCATTATATCATAAATATGGTACATTGGGACTCAAACCCAATATCTTACCAATATAAAGGCATGTTAGGCCATAATAAATTGGGACTCAAACCCAACTCTTATCATTATGGAGCATCAGGACTTGATCACGATGTCTTGCCCTCAATCAATGGCATAATAGGCTAAACAATATTGAGATTCATTCTCAAGACTTAATTTCAATCACATGCCAAGAAAGTTATACACAACTAATTTGCATCTTAGCAAATCAAATTTGCTTTGTTAAATAAGTGTACAAATCTCAAATCAGCGTAAAGCTTTATGAATCATTTATATCATCTATATGAAATACAACCGTTTGTAGTCAGAATATTTCTTCTAAATTCTATTAGAGTTTAAAAGGATCATAAAATCATTGTCATAATATTTATTGAGTCTCTCTCAAAAATATTGTTGTTTTCGGGGTATACCCTACCTATTGGATTTGATTAAACGCCATGACTTTCCTTCACTCAATTCAACCAAGCAATTAGTGAATAAATTTATCAAAAGTACACCATATAGGTAACAACACATATATATAGTACTAATACTATTACACAAATTCAACATTTATATTGCCTGAAAAGTGACATTATAGGTCACAACTTACCAGTTGTAGCTTGTGCATCATTCATATAAAATACTTAAAAATGGTAAGTCAGTAGCAAACATCAAGTAGGTCATGGATACTCAAAAATACCTCTTCTAGTAGTCATACTAATCATTGTTTGCTTTCAAATGATACGCCATAAATTATGAAGTATACTTTCTCAATAGCTGGTTTGTTTTTTAAATTTCAAAGAGGTAATTAATCAACCTAGATAAAGATATGAAGTATTTCTTGTTTTCTTCAAGATGATTTATGCTTTTAATCAGTGCGACCAATTTTATTATTATATTTTTTATTCCTTTTTTTTTGGGTACTATATGCAAGTGTAAAAATCCAAAAGGAAAAAAAATTCATCCAAGTAAAAGAAAATGTTTAAAGCGGCAAGACAGATTGAAGATAGTTAACGCACAAATATGCATAAGACAATTTATATAAAATATCTTTGGTTACCATGACATGCATCATATCAACAATTAACTTCTACTATGATTTTCACATATAAAACTTCGAAAATTTTATTCCATTCATGTGATATAAAAGATGTAATATTAATATGTGCTTATGCAATACAAGTGTAGTACGAAGTTGTGTGCATATGAGATTTTAAAGGAATGACAAGTATAAGATAATTATACCTTCTTACATTTCATTACTTACTATATGTAGTTTCTCTTTACATTTAACCATGTGATGATATGTATAGCTTCTAATTGTAATTTTTTCGGATGTAGGAAATTTTTTGTAGATATATATACAATTGGTTAGAGACTCGTGCTGATAACGTGTTATAAAATAAAAGCAATTTAGTAAAACATGAACAAGAAATAAAAATAATTTAGTAAAACATGAACAAGAAATAGAGATAGAGAGAAGGAAGAGATTTTCTTCTTCAATTGTGTGTATTTTCCTATCTATTACAAGGTCTTTATATAGGCATGAAAAGTGAAGAAAATATGTCATGCAATATGTCATTGAACATAGAAAATATGTCATTGAATATGTCATTAAGCATTTGACATGAAGATCATGAAGGAAGAGTAAACATCCACCATAACATGATATTTATCATAACACCTTGAAATGTTTTCTTTATTTTTCCCTTTAGGATATGTTTTTTTATCTCTTAATCATCTTCCATTTTTTGCTTTTTCGAAGGGAATATGATCAAAACTTAAGCTTCTCTACGATCGTCCCACTTTGACTCTTAAATTTCACTAGAAGTTTATTTGGAAACACTAAGAAGACCAGGGTATTTTTAAGGGAATGAATTGAGTTAAAATTTAAAGGGCAAAGATCACTTTTAGCCCGCGCCGAACTTATTTATATTTGATAGGCGTGATAGGCGTAAAAGTATAAAATTTATATATTTTTTTGTATATAGTATATAAAAATATACATGTAAGCCAGAAAGATCTCTTCTTTTCTTTCGATTTATTCAGTAATCTGAAATTTAGCACTTGTTTTCTTACAGCTTGTTTGGATAGTTGTTACGCATTGTTTTATAATGTATCGTATCGTTATCGTTCAATAAAAATAATATTTGGATAAATTGTGTCATTTTCCATCATTTTATGATATCACGCACCAGCAATATGAAGAATAAACTTGTAATAGTATAAAGAAAAATTATGATACAGGGTGAAATTACTATATAAAAAGGTAGAATAAATAATAAAATAAAATTATTCAATAATAATAAAGGGTGATAATGAGAGGAAAAGACAAGGTAACTGTTAAGTTTGGCAAATATTTTTGTCTCACATCGGTGGGAAAAGAAGAGTTGGGGGAATTTTCCCCCTATAAAAGAAGGCTTAATGTTTAGGATTTAAACACACCTCTCATTTGCCTTCTTATCTTCTTAAGGCATTTGTATCTTCTCTCTTTAGTATTATTTCACTTGTATTTTGGAGTGGAATAAAATATTGGTTGTGTCCGAGGAGTAGGCAAAATTAGCCGAACCTCGTAAATTCTGGTATTCCTTTTATTGTTGCTTTATTGTCTTATTTATTATTTGGTGGCTGTCATAATTTTCGGTATAGTACTTGTGACTTATTCACACTATATACATTTGGCTTCCGCAATAATTGGTATCAGAGCCAAAGTACTATTTAAGTATGCTCTGTGGTTGCAGCATAGTCTGATCTTCCACATCAGAAAAGATTTATCTTGGTAACTGTGTCAAGGTTCTGTCTTAGTATGCTCTGTGGTTGCAGCTTAGTCTGATCTTTCACACCAGAAAGGAAATAATCTTGATTTGTGTCGTCATCTATTAAATAATATTTGTGTCAAAATGGGAGACAATAAACAAGAAGAATCTACAACAAGTGTCAATAATACGTCATCGTTGGCATCTTCGCTTATGACAAAAATTATGTCAAATGTGAAATTTGCGGTAGAAATTTTTGACGGATCAGGACATTTTGGGATGTGGCAAGGCGAGGTTCTAGATGTCCTTTTTCAACAAGGGCTAGATCTTGCCATTGAATAAAAAAGACCAGATGTTATTGAAGAAGAAGATTGGAGAATTATTAACCGTGTTGCTTGCGGTACCATTCGATCCTACCTTGCTAGAGAGCAGAAATATCCATACACAAAGGAAACTTCTGCAAGTAAATTATAGAAAACACTGGAGGATAAATTTTTGAAGAAAAACAGTCAAAATAAATTGTACATGAAGAAGAGATAGTTTCACTTCACCTATATTCCTGGTACCACGATGAATGAACATATCACCAGTTTCAATAAGTTGGTCACAGATTTGCAAAATATGGATACAACTTATGATGATGGTGACTTGGCCTTGATGTTGTTGGCGTCACTTCCTGATGAGTACGAGCACCTTGAAACTACTCTACTCCATGGAAATGACTGTCACACCTCCTTTTTCCGCACCCGATAGGCGCGAGGGAGTTTTTTCCAATTAAAGGACAATCGAAACGGGATTTGTTTATTTATTTCAGAGTCGCCACTTGGGAGATTTAGGGTGTCCCAAGTCACCAATTTTAATCCCGAATCGAGGAAAAGAATGACTCCATATTACAGTCTGCGTACCAGAAATCCGGATAAGGAATTCTGTTAACCCGGGAGAAGGTGTTAGGCATTCCCGAGTTCCGTGGTTCTAGCACGGTCGCTCAACTGTTATATTCGGCTTATTTATCTGATTTTAAATACAATTGTGAACCATGTGCAAATTTTATCTTTTACCGCTTTATTATCATTATTTTAAGGAATGTGAACATCGCTTAAAACATGTCTTTGGACTGCGTCACATGAAATGCACCCACAATCCGGAACATATTTTATTTGACGTTTTGGTATTTGGATTTGGGTCGCATGAAATGCACACCCAAGTTTAAGAAAGTAGATTATTAAACACGCGCCTAAAGAGACTATCGTGTTATTATTTTGGGAAGGCCACGAAATTCGCTAAGCGGCCCTCCTGAATTCTAAGTAATTTTAAAACAAGTATTTACTGAGGGCCCCGCAATTTGCATTTTTTGTTTGTCGAGGCTCGTCCCATTTATTATTTTAAAAATGAATTTGCAACGTCATGGAAATGCATCTCGGACCATGTCACAGTCAATGTACCCGTGATTAGAGACACATTTCGATTTCGTTGAGATTTGGATTTGGGTCACATAAATGTGCACCCGAGTTTAGGGAGATAACATCATTAAAGGCGCGCCTAAAGCAACTAGCGCATTATTATTTTTGGGGTAGGGCCGTGAGATTTGCTAAACGACCCATCCCGGAATCTAAATATTTCATACATATATTTTGTGAGGGCTTCGCAATCTGTACATTTTTATTTGGCGAAGCTAGTCTCGTTTTCTATTTATTTATTTTTTTTTCCTCTTTTTTTTTTTAGAAAAAGGACAAGACTAAAATAACTACGTTTTTCGCTACTTCATGAGATCATGGGTTATAAATTGAACTCATTTGATGAAGCGGTTTTTTTTCTGCGGAATTAAAATTGCTACTAAAATTTTAACATTACTACCACATGTATAAACAACTATTAAGACAAACTAAGTAATTAACACCTTTCAGAATAGGAAATCCGATATTCAACAAATCCGATACACAAACAGTGCATAGGAAATCCATATCATTTCATTCCATTTAAGCAAATATAACAAGTTTGGAAATGGGTATGCACCTGTTTGAAGCAAGAACAACAACCAAACTGTCCCGACAACTATCGGAAACCTCTCCAATGACGGAACGACGGAACCTCGACGTCAAGCTCAACGTACCGGACCTCGACGAACCAAAGTCGACCTCGACGGAAAACAGAACACTCGGCCAAGCAGGATCGCAGCAAACCACAGCTGCTCGCGAAAGATGAAACAACGTCGACAACAGTAAGGTCGACGCGAGGGGGGCTGCTGACGGGCGTTTGAACGGCGTCGACGCGAGGAGGGGTCGTTTGAGCAGTTGACGGAGTGGTGCGACTGGGTTTTCGTCGTGAGGGTGACGGGCTGGGGTTTTGTTAGGTTTTGGTGAGGAAGAAGAAATGTGAGCAGCTGATGGGTGGTTTAGTTGACGAGGAGGGTGAGGTTGGTTATGGCGATGCAGCAGCACGTCGGCTTGGGTGGAGCTGGAGCTTGCAGCGGGCGGCAATGGAGGTTGACGACGGGCCTGTTTGGTGGTCTGTTTGGCGCTGGTGCTGGGTCGTGGATGCGGGTGGTTTCAGGCAATGGAGGAGGCTGGTAGGAGGAGGGTGGTTGCCGGTCGCGGTGGTTTGCCTGGAGGTTTTGGGGTCGGGCTTGGTTAGGTTTTGTTGGTTTTTACAGTAGGGTTTGTTAGGTTTTTTCAAAGGAGGAAGACGGAGGAACAGTACCCTCTTCCCAAAATTTTTCAAAAGTCCCCCTTGTCAAATGTGTTAGTCCGTGTATTTGACATGGCTTTGCCCAGAAAAATGAGCCCACGCGTGGTGGGGTTCAAGGCATATGTTCCCCACGCGTGGTGGGGTTCCCCACGTGTCCTGGACACGGTTTATTATGGGCGAGGTCCGAAAATTAGGCCTAAAACCGGGTAGTTTGAACCCGAATATTATTCTTTTGCCCGGACCCGAGAAATAGGAACACGTTGCTTAACTAGTCCTATGTAAGCAAAATAACTACCAAAAATAAGACTAGTATTTAACAAAACTATATCTTTTTTAAATATTTTTAAGGATTTAAAATAGCTACAAAATATTAATAAAACTATTTTTGTAATTTTCGTAAATATTAAGATAAAATATGAAGTACTATTTTTGTATTTTTTTCAAAGTTAAAATGACTATAAAATATTAATAAAACTATTTTTTTGTAATTTTCGTAAATATTAAGATAAAATATGAAGTAATATTTTTTTTG
Source organism: Nicotiana tabacum (assembly GCF_000715075.1). Taxonomy (NCBI): domain Eukaryota; kingdom Viridiplantae; phylum Streptophyta; class Magnoliopsida; order Solanales; family Solanaceae; genus Nicotiana; species Nicotiana tabacum. Next base: position 5,547,167 of record NC_134082.1, on the reverse strand, counting down.
TATTTTTTCAAAGTTAAAATAACTATAAAATATTAATAAAACTATTTTTTTGTAATTTTCGTTTTTTAATAAAGACAAAAATATGAAATAATATTTTTTGTATTAAAACGACTTCAAAACATTAATAGAATTATATATATTTTTTTGTAATTTTCGAATTTATATAAAGTACCAAAATAAAGTACAATTTTTTTTATTTTTCAAGTTTATGAGAAATACATAAACTAAAATTATATATATATTTTTTGTGATTTTCTTTTTTGCAACGAAATAAAGTAAAAATAGTTAAAATAGCTATACTAGACCCAATTTCACATATTCACGCTAAAAATGTGAAAATTCTCGGGGAGGGTCAAAAATCACGTGCTTACAGCTGCCCCTCTTTGACTGGAAACACGAAGAGTTTTCCGACAAAGAACGACTAGACGTGTTTTTGACCCGACCATTACTTGGACGGACTACACTTAAGGAAAGGGAGGGAATGTGACCGAGCCCTGGTATCTGAGCTGCCTACATATCCTTGGTTTTACAGGAATCAGGCCACGTGTAGTTCGGATATGAGAGAGATAGTGAAGTGTACCGAGGTGAAGAGCCGATCGAGGTGCCGTTCCATTGAGGTTCCGGTCCGCGGTCCTGTCATTACAACAAAAATGAAAACTAAAAAGACTAACTAAACCTATCAGCTACTAGTTACAAGGATTCCTATCTCTAAGTCTTCTGAAACTTGATCTTGAGTCTTGAATGGTGCTTCATACAGACTTTGGATTTGAACCTTGATACTTGCTAGTTGTAGGCGCTAGTTCTTGAGCAGATCACATTTGTTCTCCACATCCGTGCTTCGGATTCATTCATTTTTTTTTTTATTTTTTTTTTCCTTTTGTTTTGTGACTAGCTTTTGTTGACCCTCTCAGACTGTTGACTCGCATTCTTGGGGCGAGATTCTTGTTGCTTCTATCTTGGATTGAGTGCTGGGGACTTCTATCATAGCCTTCTGCCTTCCAATGGGTTGCGGCTTGACTTTGAACGATGTTTCACTGTTCTACAGGCGGACCCCTAACTTCTTCAATCTTCGGCGTACAACAACCTCCGCTCTATAGGCAGGCTCCTGACAACCAAAACAAACAACACAAATGAAATTTCCTAACCCAGTTTGCACTGGGAAGGTTTGTGAGTCGTTAGCAAAATCGTAGCCCACCGATACTACTGATGCAGTGCTGAGAGTGAACTAAACACTAGACTAGGATGTATTCCCTTGTTATACAGGTGGGCGCCTAACTTCAATGCTTGAAATGTAAGGACTGAAATGTATTCCTCTGTTCTATGGGCGGGCTCCCAATTTCAACACTTGAAATGAAAAAGACTGAAATGTATTCCTCTCGTTATACAGGTGGGTGCCTGGCAAGAAATTTAAAGACTGGAATGTATGCCTCTGTTCTTTGGGCGGGCTCCCAATTTCAACACTTGAAAAGTAAAGACTGAATGTATTCCTCTCGTTATACAGGTAGGCGCCTGGATTTAGGAAAATGACTCTTTTTTCAAAATGTTTTTTTTAGCATCTTAGGAGAAAGATTCATCGGACTAAGATTTTGATCCTAGGAGAAGGTTCGTCAGACTAGGTCTCTATCTTAGGAGAAAAATTCATCAGACTAAGATTTTGATCCTAGGAGAAGGTTCATCAGACTAGGTCATTTTTTGTTTTTGGTTATCTTAGGAGAAAGATTCATCAGACTAAGATTTTGATCCCAGGAGAAGGTTCATCAGACTAGGTTTTTCTTTTTGGTATCTTAGGAGAAAGATTCATCAGACTAAGATTTTGATCCTAGGAGAAGGTTCGTCAGACTAGGTTTCTATCTTAGGAGAAAAATTCGTCAGACTAAGATTTTGATCCTAGGAGAAGGTTCATCAAACTAGGTCCTTTTTGTTTGGTATCTTAGGAGAAAGATTCATCAGACTAAGATTTTGATCCTAGGAGAAGGTTCGTCAGACTAGGTCTCTATCTTAGGAGAAAAATTCGTCAGACTAAGATTTTGATCCTAGGAGAAAGTTCATCAGACTAGGTCCTTTTTGTTTGGTATCTTAAGAGAAAGATTCATCAGACTAAGATTTTGATCCTAGGAGAAGGTTCGTCAGACTAGGTCTCGTTTTTTTTTCTTCAAACACAACTTAGGAGGAAATGCATCTCCTATGGGTAAAACTTAACTTTGAGGAAGTGCGTTTCCTGTGGGTACAATAAACTAGGAAGTGCGTCTCCTATGGGTACAATAAACTTAGGAAGTGCGTCTCCTATTGGGGATAACTGTTCTTAGGAAGTGCGTCTCCTACTGGTAAAACTTGCTTAGGAAGTGCGTCTCCTCAGGAAGTGCGTCTCCTATGGTAAAACGTTTTAGGAAGTGCGTCTCCTACTGGTGAAACTTGTCTTAGGAAGTGCGTCTCCTACTGGTAAAACTTGTCTTAGGAAGTGCGTCTCCTACTGGTAAAACTTGCTTAGGAAGTGCGTCTCCTCAGGAAGTGCGTCTCCTATTGGTGAAACTACAACAAACTTAGGAGGAAATGCATCTCCTATGGATGAAACTAAAACAAACTTAGGAGGAAATGCATCTCCTATTGGTGAAACTACAACAAACTTAGGAGGAAATGCTTCTCCTATGAGTGCAACTAAAACAAACTTAGGAGGAAATGCATCTCCTATGAATGAAACCAAAACAAACTTAGGAGGAAATGCATCTCCTATGAGTGCAACTAAAACAAACTTAGGAGGAAATGCATCTCCTATGAATGAAACTAAAACAAACTTAGGAGGAAATGCATCTCCTATGGGTAAAGACGTGGAATGTATTCCCTTGTTATACATGTGGGCGCCTAATTTCAACACTTGAAATAAAAAGACTGAATGTATGCCTCTGTTATCTGGGCGGGCTCCCAACTTCAACTCTGGAAATATAAAGACTTGAACCAACATATCCTATTTGAGGGCGGATGAACCCAACATATCCTATTTGAGGGCGGATGAACCCGACATATCCTATTTGAGGGCGGATGAACCCGACATATCCTATTTGAGGGCGGATGAACCCAACAGATCCTATTTGAGGGCGGATGAACCCGACAGATCCTATTTGAGGGCGGATGAACCCGACATATCCTATTTGAGGGCGGATGAACCCAACAGATCCTATTTGAGGGCGGATGAACCCGACATATCCTATTTGAGGGCGGATGAACCCGACAGATCCTATTTGAGGGCGGATGAACCCAACAGATCCTATTTGAGGGCGGATGAACCTGGCAGATCCTATTTGAGGGCGGATGAACCCGACAGATCCTTGTAAGCACGTGATTTTTGCTTTACGAGCAATCGCTCCAAAAGAAAATAAAAATAGTGACAAATGATTTCGCTGTACAATTGTTCGAGTTTTCGTGACGTGTGTTGTTAGTCATTTGTGGATCTGTCCATTTTTGCATTTAATCATTAGCAAACAAAATACAAAATGTGTATGTCGGGATGATTAAACCATAATTCGGTCAGTAAAAGAAAATTCAAAAAATATATATATGTGTGCATCGTTCGTTCTAGGCTTTTAGCTAACTTACTTAAATATTTTTGTGATAATTGTGTTAAAATGTTGCATTGTTGCTTAGTTTTAATTTCGTTATTTTATTATTTGTTATTTTTATTTTTGTTTTAAAAGAAAAAATGAAATTAGAAAACAAAAAGTGAAGGAAATCGGTTTGGGCCAAAAGAAATTAAACAAAAATAACAGGCCCAACCAGCACTCAGACCCAGTCCAAATCCGGCTGCCCAGGCACCTCCTGAAACGACGCCGTTTCAGGCAAATCAATCTGAGCCGTCCGTCCAGGCCAATCCAACGGCTCAGAACCCCTTCCAGCAACCCGTGTTCAAACCCGACCCAATAACCAATCCGACCCAACCCCTCACTTAAACCAAACGACCCCGTTTAACTACCAAACGACCCCGTCTCATTTCCCACCCTCAGATCCAAGCTGTTGAGATCATATGATCTAACGGCTCAGATCCGATCAACCTCCCCATATATAAACTCAGCCCTTACCCCGCACCCCCTATCCGAACCCCACCCCTCACTCGTCTCCTTCCCCAACCTGAAACCCCCAAACCCTAGCAAGCCGCCCTAGTTTCCCTTCCACCAAAACCCGGCGGCATGAACGCCGGTGGCCACCTCCCGAACACCCTAAGACCCCCTCACTCCCCTGAACACGAATCCACTAACCACGAACCTCGAATCATCTCCTATCGTCTCGAATCTGGATTTGAAGATTCGAGACAAAACTCGATCTACACCAAACCTCACCATCTTTGTATCAGACACTCCCCTGACCTTCCTCGTGACCAAACCAAGCTTGGTTTGGTCCGAATCTACCCACAACTCCCTAAAAATCAGATCTGGAAATCCAGACCTTAGAACACATGCACCTGGGGAATCCGGCCGGTTTTCCACAAGGGTTTGAGGTCTAATAGACCTTAATCAAGGTGTTCTCATGTGAGAACACCCTGATTAAAGTTTGTTCGGCCTCAAGAGTTCGAAGTTGAGTCTGATTTGGGGTCCATTTTGATTTCAAACTTTGTCGGTAAGTTTTTCTTTCCCTTTTCGTTTATATTAACTGCTGATTAAGTCATTAGCATGCTTTATGGTAATTGTTCGTTATTTTCTGATAGTTTCTTAAATTACTTTCATCTCTGTAAAGACCTTTTATTTGGTCGATTGTCTTCTGTTTGTGTGCTGAATACACTCTGTGATAAACATGATCGTCAGTTGGATTAGTCATCAAATGAATTAACTCATATAGGCCCCAGTAATTGAACAAAAATTGTCTGATGCCCTTTAGGTACCTGAACGTATTGTTTATTTGAACGACTGATTATTACCTGTTATAATTAGTATAGTCGACTCGATAAATGTCGTCGATTAGTTTTCTATAACTAAGGAATCGAATGAGCTAATAATGTCGCATAACTAATTGAACGTTGCCACTGACTGAATGCCCCAGCATTGTTTAAAATGGTTTGTTTGCATTGTAAGAATGACTGAAGGTTCAGTCCAGGCAGCCTTGAATTTGAACTTTCATCAGTTCAAAAATGTCCTGATGCTGCAATAGGCAGGGCAGTAATAATCAAGGTTAAGCAGGGGTATTCTGGGGTTTGAAAAAGGCAGAAAAGGTTAGTTTAAATGAAGCTGACAAGTAGGGTACTAATTAAGATTAAACTAATACTAATGGGGAGCAAGACATAAGAGTATGGGGCTTAAAATGAATAAATAAAATGAGCTCATAACTCTTGATTAAACAAAGACCAGGCGTGGGTAACAAAGGGGCTGGCACCAAAGATGCTTAGGCATGGGCTTAAAGGGTATGGGTATTCTGCCAATTGGCAGGGCAGGCAGCTTAGCTGCACTGGTTCATTTGGCTTATAAATAGGCCATTTGAGAACTTAGCAGAGGCTGGACTTTTAGTCTTCAGAAAAAAGGAAAAATTTTGAGTCTTGAGGCTGGAATCTTTAAGTCTTAAGAAAGTTTTGTAAGTTAAAAGAAAAGACTGAAAACATAAGAGAGTTCCAGTAGGACATTGCAACCAAACACTGCCTGAAAGTTGTATAAGAGTGCATTTTGGTCAAGTTGTCTTGGTCAAGTTCTGTTGTTTGCATTGACTGAGCTGTTTCTGGTTGTTGAATTGGTAGTGTTGCTGTATTGAATACTCTGTTGTTGCTTCATCATTCTTTTCTGGGTTCACTGGTTTGGTACTCGACTATTTGCTGGTTCTCGTTGGTTCTGGGAAACATTGTTGTTTGTCTGTGGACTGTGGACACCACTGGGAGTGTCCATTTGTTGTTCGACTCTTTGCTGAGCTTCATCATTATTGGCTGGTTGTTTGTTGCTGTGTTGTTGCTGTGAATCTGCTGATTGCTGTTGTTTGCTGTGTGCTACTCAGCTTATCCCTTTCCTTCTTCTTCTGTTCCTCTATACCAGGTACACACCTAAGACACTGTCAGATGTAGCTGGAAATTTGAGCATGAATGTAAATGAAAAACCTGAAGAATTTTTTTTTATAGATATAGATTGTTACATTAAATATTCATGCAATGTGTAATAGTTTTACATTTTTGTTCTGGGTACAAGAGGTAGTCTTCATGCCTATAAATGTCAATGCATGGTAGTTGAATGCTAGAATGTGCATATAGGTTGGTAATGAGAGTATGCCCAAGGCAGTAGTTTGTATCTCATATTTAGTTCAAAGGCGTAGTATAAGCCTGTAATGTATGCCAAGCATGAAATTCGTACACTGTAAATAAGTTCTTTCCTTTCCAATAAATTGCTACATATAACTCTTAAAACCATGTTTTAAGATCAGGAACACAAATTCAGGGCCTCAACCTCACAAAGGTCGAGTTCAGGCCAAAACAGGCCAAGTCGGCCTGCTTCGAACAAGCAGTGGCCCAGGTCTGGCCAATCACGCTTGGGCTGGATTTGGGCCCGTGATTATTTGTTCGGACAGCCTCGTTTCTGATTTTAGGCATTTCTGAATGTTGTTACAAACAACTTGCAAGCATGTAATTAATTAGGACTATCTACTGTTTTCAATTGATAAGGACAAACAAGACAAGAAACGTAGTTGCTATAGGATATCCTTTTTAAAATAAGAACGAGATGAGCCTCGATGAAAATAAACAAAACGCGCAGATGCGGGGCCCTTGTTTAAATGTATATTATCGAAGCATTTAGGTTCCAGGACGGGTTGTTTAGCAAATCTCACAACCCTCCTAAAATAACAATACGTTAGACTCTTTAGGACGCGCCTTAATAAATCTTACCTTCTTAAACTCGGGTGCGCATTTATGTGACCCAAATCCAATTCTCAACGGAGTCGAAATGTGTTTCTAATCACGGGTACATTGATTGTGACGTGGTCCGAGATGCATGTCCATGACGTTGCAAATTCATTAAAAAATAAGAACGAGATGAGCCTCGCCAAATAAAAATACAAATTGCGGGGCCCTCAGTAAATATTTGCTTTAAAATTATTTGGACTTCGGGATGGACCGTTTAGTAAAATTCCACGGTCTTACCCAAAATAAATACGCTAGTCGCTTTAGGCGCGTCTTTAATAATTTAATTTCCTTAAACTCGGGTGCGCATTGATGTGACCCAAATCCAAATCTCAACGGAGTCAAAGTGTGTCGACGACCACGGGTCCATTGATTGTAACGCGGTTCGAGATACATTTTCACAACGTTGCAATTCCTGATAAAAACAGTAAAATGATAAAAGCGGTTAAAAGTTAAATTTGCACATAAGTTCACACTTGTATAAAATCAGATAATCAAGCCGAATATGACAGTTGAGCGACCGTGCTAGAACCACGGAACTCGGGAATGCCTAACACCTTCTCCCGGGTTAACAGAATTCCTTATCCGGATTTCTGGTACGCAGACTGTAATATAGAGTCATTATTTTCCTCGATTCGGGATTAAAACTGGTGACTTGGGACACCCTAAATCTCCCAAGTGGCGACTCTGAAATAAATAAACAAATCCCGTTTCGATTGTCCTTTAATTGGAAAAAACTCCCTTGCCCCTCGGGTGCGGAAAAAGGAGGTGTGACAATCCTATTTGAGGGCGGATGAACCCAACATATCCTATTTGAGGGCGGATGAACCCGACAGATCCTATTTGAGGGCGGATGAACCCGACAGATCCTATTTGAGGGCGGATGAACCCGACAGATCCTATTTGAGGGCGGATGAACCCGACAGATCCTATTTGAGGGCGGATGAACCCGACAGATCCTATTTGAGGGCGGATGAACCCGACAGATCCTATTTGAGGGCGGATGAACCCGACAGATCCTATTTGTGGGCGGATGAACCCGACAGATCCTATTTGAGGGCGGATGAACCCGACAGATCCTATTTGAGAGCGGATGAACCCGACAGATCCTTAAGACTTGAAATGTCTTACCTCGAATACTTGCTGGGGATTAGGATGAATTTTCCCTCTTTTTTTCATTATTATCTTTTTATTCTTCCCTTTTTTTTTATTCTTTTTTTTTTATTCATAGCTTCTTCCTTCGAAGACTACCTCCCTTGAGAGTCGTTTTGCCTTTCCCCGAAAGGAACCGCTGAGGATACCGACTTTCCAACCTTGTGTTGGACTCCTCGCAACTGCTAGGGATAACACTGTTGGGGAATTATTTACTTACCTGTTGGGGGTAAAATGTTATCAGTTGAGGGTACCTGACTTCCAAAAAATTTTCTAAATGGAAGGAAAATTTTCTGCCCCAGTTTGATAATATCCCTTGTGGCATGCGTTTCTGCATCAATGCCATTTCCTTTACCTGTTTCAAATCAAACAAAATTTGTTAGTTTAAAACATGGTGGTTGGCTGTGATACTCCTATTGGGATGACTTTCCCTTTCCCCTTCCTTTCTCTGTGCTCCACAACTTGTTGGGGATGATATTGTGTGCTGGGGATAATCCCTTCCTGCTGGGAATATCCCTCTTCTTTTGTGGCATAGCTCGGAAACTGGCATCTTCCCGACCTTTTAGTCTAGTATGGATTTCGCCAAATCATGCTCACTGCTCTCCTTGCTCTGTTCATGGGCCCTGGCCTTTGAGGTTTATAACCTTGGTTTTGGCAAGGATATCTCTCTTGACGCTCGTCAATCCTTTTGTCAATTCCCTTTGCTGGGGATATCTTTTTTGACACTGGTCTCGCGTTTGTTCCTCGCTGACTATACCATTTGGATATACTAGTCAGATCTCATCTTGGAAAGCTGATGGCATATTTTGAAGTCATTTCATACTTGTTCTGACCGGACAGACTCTATTGGGGAAATTTTTTATGAAAGGAGAAAGATAACAGAAACAAAATAAAAGACAAAGGAAACGATGACTCTTTTACAAAAGAAACTATAAATAAAAATCTATCAAACGCAGATACCGACTCTAATGGCCATGACATGCGTATGTGGCCTATCCTCTGCCGTCAATCGTCTTTTAAGATCTTCAATTGGCGATTCCCCCTCTGATTCTCAATCTTATTCGACTTGTAGTGCCCGAAGGGTTTTCACTATCAAGTCTCTCTCATTTTTGGGTTTTTCTCTCAGCTTTCATCGCCTTATGGTGCCTGTGAAGGTTTTCACCAATAAGACTCTCTCGTTTTATATCTCTCTCTAGCTGGGGATTTGGATTGTTGCTGGTATGACTCTTTCTGTTGGAGATTAGAGTCCTTTCTGCTGTGGAACAGAATGTTATGTTCGCCGGTAAGACTCTTCATTTGTCTGACTTGGCATTTTTGAAAACTGATCAGAAGGTCTTTCTTTGGACCGTAATGTGGGTTTTGGATAGGGCTAAAAAAAGGGTATTAAACGCTCAAAAAATGCATTAGTTTTGGGTTATTAGTTACAACCTTCGGAATAAGATTTATTTACAACGACCGCAACCTCTGCCCCAGTTTCTTGCTTGGGGATATCTTAATTGTTTTTTTTTTCATTTTTCAAAACTATGACCGAGCCGTGAAGTGCCTACGTATCCTCTTTGAGGAATCAGGTCAAACGTAGTTCCCAATTCCTCTTTTTCATTTGACTTTTCCTTTTTTTTCTTTGTTACCATTTTCTTTTCTTTTTTTTCCGTTTTGTTGTTTTCTTTTCTTTTTTTTCTTTCTTTTGTTTACCTGCCGCGCTTGCGTATTCTATTCGTTGCTACTAATTCCGAACAAGGGGTATGAAAGAAAATAAATAAGGCTCAAAAGGGGTAACGAAGGATAAAGTGTTTAGGTAGCAGAACAAAATGCCTTCGTCATTCCAATCTTCAAAACATGCCAAGTGCAAACAACACAATTTAAATTTGTAGTCTCTTCTGATGGTGCTTGACTTGACAATTATATTCAACATTTGTTTGTTCATTTGTCACTTCTAAAGCACCGTTGGGCGACACTCTTATTATCATGAATGACCCTCATGCCAATTTGGCGAATCTTGCTTTTAACGGTTTTCTTTGTGTTTAACTTGCCCCAGTTCCACATGACTCGGGCTTCAAATAATCCAAAACCGTTCTTATTTCCTTTGAATGCTTTGATCACCTTCCTATGGTTTTATGATTAACTTTTAAGATTAGGCCCAAACTGGGTGCGCATGTCATGTCCCTAGAATCAGCATTGAATGAAATGATAAAAGGACTAAACAAAAGACGACTGGAACTAACAAAAGACCGACTTTGTATTAGACTACCGGCGAAATGGTTTGAATAATAAAACAAACAAAACAACCAAAATAAAATCCTAACACAGACTGGACAAAATTTAAACAAACTGCTATGACAAAATGGAAAGATAAGAAGGTTTGACACATGACAAAATCCCAATTACAACCTTAATAATCCGAACAACAGAAATGACCACAAAATAAGCCACCACAAGCTTCTCTCTTGCTGACCAAGGAACGAAGCGTCCTCCCCAAAAAATTGGCATCTTAGCCATTGAGCTTTGCATCAATACTGCCAAGACCATTACCCGCTTCAACATCGTCACCCTCTGTCAACAAGTTCTCGATAGGGTTCGAGTGCTCCATGTCACTGTTATTGATCACAATCCGCCCTTCTTGGATCATTCTTTCTATTTCTCTTTTCAAATCCCGACAGCTTTCAACATTGTGCCCCTGGACATTGAAATGGTATTCACACCTTTTAGAAGGGTCAAAGCTTCTTGCACGTGGGTCCACACGATTTGGAGGAATAGGTGCAATCATGTCATGATTCTTTAATTTCTCAAATAAGCTTTCATAGGACTCTCCTATTGGTGTAAAATTATCTTTCAACCTTTGTTCCCCTTTATACCACTGGCTTGGCTGTGGGTTATAGGGCATCTGAAAATTTTGTGGAGACTTCTGGAGATTTTGTGATGCTCGTGCTCGCCTCATGGGGTGTTTTGGTGGCTGGACAACATACTGAGGTGGAGCGACAGAGTATTGAGCGTCATGAGGTGGATAATACTGCTCAGGGGAGCCATAAAAAATTTGAGGAGGCTGCTCATACCCTCGAGATGTTCTCCTGGGACCTCTTCTAGACCCTGATGTCATCATGATTTCTTCAATCTCCTCATTTGTGTCGCTAAGATTATCTGACTCAACCCGGACAGCCTGAGTTGCGGCTTTAAGAACAGCTTGACTTATAATTTTGCCTGTCTTAAGACCATTCTCTACCATTTCTCCAATTTTGATTGCTTCCGAGAAGGTTTTGCCAACTGCGGACACCATGTTTTGAAAGTAATCTGGCTCTTGCGCCTGAAGGAAGACAGTAATTAGCTCGTGGTCATCCATGGGTGGCTTAACTCGAGCTGCTTGCTCTCTCCATTTTATGGCATATTCCCTGAAACTTTCACTTGGTTTCTTCTTCAGATTTGAAAGGGACATGCGGTCTGGGGGAATGTCGATGTTGTATTGGAACTGTCTGACAAAGGCCTGTGCCATGTCATCCCAGACATACCAGCGAGACGTGTCTTGATCCATAAACCATTCGGAGGCTACTCCCGTAAGGCTTTCCACAAAATAAGCCATCAACAATTTTTCATTTCTTCCTGCCCCTCTCAGTTGATTGCAATACCTTTTCAGGTGGGCTATGGGATCTCCATGTCCATCGTACTTTTCAAATCTGGGGGTCTTGAAACCAGGCGGCAAGTGGACATCGGGGAACATGCATAGATCTTTGAAGGCAACACTCTTTTGGCCTGCTAGCCCTTGCATGTTTTCCAACCATTGTTCTAAGCTTTTCACTCGTTGGGTCATTTCTTCCTGTACCATCTTTCGGGCAGACTTCTCAGCTTTTGCAGCAAGATCAAACGAGTACGAGTGATACTAAGGAGAGTGGTACTGCTCTTGTTGTGTCGCAAATTGTGACTCATGACGAGGAACCTTCCCACTCTGAGTCTCTGGAGCACTTATAGCAGCTTCGACGTTAGTTGTCATTTTTCTTTGAGGCACAAACCAACCACCTCAACTTTCTTCACAATTCAAAACCAAATATGTTAGAATGGACTCAGTCGGTCCTTATTATTATCAATATATATATATATATATATATATATATATATATATATATATATATATATATATATATATATATATATATATATATATATATATATATATATATATATATATATATATATATATACCTTTGTTTTTCTTTTTCTTTTTTTTCCCTTTTCCATCATTTTTTGTGTGTGGTCGAATCTTATGGAGATTGCCTACGTATCATGACCCCGCATGAATCAGACCTTGCGTAGTTCGGACCAATAAAAAATAAACAACAGTAAACATTTTTCAATTTTCATATTAGAACAAACTGAGTTTCAAAGGTTTGAAGATGACCTACAAACTTGAAACTAAAGCAACCCACATTATTCTAATCAAGAGATTCAAAAACAAAAGGCTAGCTCCCTTTCTCTGTTCGACAAATGCAACCAAACAGTTATTTTTGCAAATGTGGCCCCTTCCAATTTTCACATGAATTTTGAGGCCGGGGAGGATTCTTTTGACACTTTAAAACTTGTCCATTCTTTTACGAAAATAACCTTTCGACAACTGAAAGATACTCTAATGCTATTTCGGCAAGAACGGTTTAAGACGTGGCCGAAGCTGGCTCGGCTTATTATGACAAAATTCAAACGGTATTCACCTGACCGCTGACTCTTTTTTTTCAAATTATAATAAAACTTGGTGTTGCAAAACACGGCCCTTCAGCGTCTCGGGGACAAAGCTTTTTAAGGCTGTGTGGGTCCATATCTCAAAATGGCCCAAAGGCGGCTGTTTATGCCAAGTCAGCCTTCTGGCGTCCCTTTCGGGAACATTCGGCTATTTATGACAAACAACATCTCCTGACTTAGTTATGACTCTTTTATTGTTTTTCGAAAATAGGAAACCCAATACTGCAAACACGGCCTGTCAACGTCTCGGGGACGAAGATTTTTAAGGCTGTGTGGGCCAATTGGACCAAATCCAAAACATGACCCAAAAGGTGGCTGTTTATGCAAAGTCAGCCTTCCGGCGTCCCTTTCGGGAACATTCGGCTATGTCTTGATAAAACAGCGTCACCCGACTTATTTATGACAAAATTAAAATTTGACATATATATATTTTTATTTTATTATTATTTATTTGTGTTTTTTTTTTGGCTTTTTAGCAAAAGGTGGGGTTGGACCCGATGAGGGTTGCCTACGTATCTCACATTCGGTGAGAATCAAACCCGCGTAGTTCGGGCAAATAAGAATAAGTAGGCAAATAATAATAAGCAGATGAACTAACTTTTTTTTTTTGAATTTTCGTTTAAAAGAACTACTTTAAAAGAAACAAGGAAATATTACTTTTTGATTGATTTTCTTTTTAAAAGAAAGACTAATATTTTTTGAATTTTCGTTTTTTTTTATTCTAAAGAAAAGAAGAAAATATTTTTCGGAATTTTACCTTTAATATAAGAAATGCTCCTAAAATGTTTTTTTTTGAATTTTGAATTTTCTTTTCAATTTCTGAAAAAGAATCAAAATATTTTCGGATTTGTTTTTTTATTTTATTTTATATTATATTATTTTTTGAAAACAATTAGAAAGACTTCCTAGAGAAGCCAATAATGGAGAAAATATTTTTGGATTATTTTAATTTTGTCATTTTCATAAACAAATAAATAACACATATTTTAAAAACAAGACTCTTTTTTTCATTTTTATGGCAAGACAAACAATTTTCTTTTCTATTAATGCTTTTTTTTTAATAAAACAAACTAATAAGACATATATTTTTTATTTTATATTCTCAAAATTTCGGCAGAGTTTCGACACTACTTGGACATTTGTTTTTTTTTTTCTTTCTAAAAATAAGTAGTTATATCTCTACACTGCCATTTCCTCATCTTTTCACGATTTTCTAATTTGTGGAAAATGATGACAACATACAAAATCTTTTGAATTTTCATGCCTTGTTTTTATATATATACATATATATTTTATTTTTTATATTTATTATATTTTCAAAAATGTGGCATGAGGGACATAGGGAATTTCAAGACTTCTTGGATTCCGCAAATGTTCCCCATGTGCTTTTCCCCAAAATGAAGCGTGGGGGACATAGGGAATTCCAAGGCTCCTTGGATTCCACAAATGTTCCCTAGGTGCTTTTCCCAAAAATGAAGCGTGGGGGACATAGGGAATTTCAAAGCTCCTTGAATTCCACAAATGTTCCCCATACTTTGATTAAAATAAAACCATGCTGGAAATGACCAAATGACACATTCGCCCTTGACTAAATACAACATGTAGCACATAGGATGCCAAAAGCTGGTCTATTATTTTCAGGTTGCTTGTCCTAGACGGACCCAACCCCTGTGTTGAGTCCCCTAAGTCAAATGCACATGATGCAAATAAACGTTCCTACTAGGGATCCGACATGTGGCTTTGTTATACTAGGTTCAGACCTGGGTGTTTGTTCTAGACCTGGCTTACCCGAGCGGACAGCTCGAGCCGAGGGGGCAGCGTACCGGGAATACAGAAGCTTCACCGGCTTAGCAACTTGTCCGAACCTCGTTCTAAATTGGGATTTGACACTATACAGAAAAGAAGTCGTACGAAGTACACCCTTCTTCATGATTTAGAAGACTCAGAAAGGATATGGGTTTCGGCACAGTTTATATACAGTTCAAATAATATCAAAGCGGTAAAAGCAGCATTTAACACATTAGGCTCAAACATGTAAAAATCAGATAATAGATAAAGCCAAATAATAACAATTATTTTAAGCTCGAATTCTTAACCCTGAACCAGTGGTTCTGGGTCAATCCCCAGCAGAGTCGCCAGAGCTGTCACACCTCCTTTTTCCGCACCCGAGGGGCGCGAGGGAGTTTTTTCCAATTAAAGGACAATCGAAACGAGATTTGTTTATTTATTTCAGAGTCGCCACTTGGGAGATTTAGGGTGTCCCAAGTCACCAATTTTAATCCCGAATCGAGGAAAAGAATGACTCCATATTACAGTCTGCATACCAGAAATCCGGATAAGGAATTCTGTTAACCCGGGAGAAGGTGTTAGGCATTCCCGAGTTCCGTGGTTCTAGCACGGTCGCTCAACTGTTATATTCGGCTTATTTATCTGATTTTAAATACAATTGTGAACCATGTGCAAATTTTATCTTTTACCGCTTTATTATCATTATTTTAAGGAATGTGAACATCGCTTAAAACATGTCTTTGGACTGCGTCACATGAAATGCACCCACAATCCGGAACATATTTTATTTGACGTTTTGGTATTTGGATTTGGGTCGCATGAAATGCACACCCAAATTTAAGAAAGTAGATTATTAAACACGCGCCTAAAGAGACTATCGTGTTATTATTTTGGGAAGGCCACGAAATTCGCTAAGCGGCCCTCCTGAATTCTAAGTAATTTTAAAACAAGTATTTACTGAGGGCCCCGCAATTTGCATTTTTTGTTTGTCGAGGCTCGTCCCATTTATTATTTTAAAAATGAATTTGCAACGTCATGGAAATGCATCTCAGACCACGTCACAGTCAATGTACCCGTGATTAGAGACACATTTCGATTTCGTTGAGATTTGGATTTGGGTCACATAAATGTGCACCCGAGTTTAGGGAGATAACATCATTAAAGGCGCGCCTAAAGCAACTAGCGCATTATTATTTTTGGGGTAGGGCCGTGAGATTTGCTAAACGACCCATCCCGGAATCTAAATATTTCATACATATATTTTGTGAGGGCTTCGCAATCTGTACATTTTTATTTGGCGAAGCTAGTCTCGTTTTCTATTTATTTATTTATTTTTTTTCCTCTTTTTTTTTTAGAAAAAGGACAAGACTAAAATAACTACGTTTTTCGCTACTTCATGAGATCATGGGTTATAAATTGAACTCATTTGATGAAGTGGTTTTTTTTTCTGCGGAATTAAAATTGCTACTAAAATTTTAACATTACTACCACATGTATAAACAACTATTAAGACAAACTAAGTAATTAACACCTTTCAGAATAGGAAATCCGATATTCAACAAATCCGATACACAAACAGTGCATAGGAAATCCATATCATTTCATTCCATTTAAGCAAATATAACAAGTTTGGAAATGGGTATGCACCTGTTTGAAGCAAGAACAACAACCAAACTGTCCCGACAACTATCGGAAACCTCTCCAATGACGGAACGACGGAACCTCGACGTCAAGCTCAACGTAACGGACCTCGACGAACCAAAGTCGACCTCGACGGAAAACAGAACACTCGGCCAAGCAGGATCGCAGCAAACCACAGCTGCTCGCGAAAGATGAAACAACGTCGACAACAGTAAGGTCGACGCGAGGGGGGCTGCTGACGGGCGTTTGAACGGCGTCGACGCGAGGAGGATGTCGTTTGAGCAGTTGACGGAGTGGTGCGACTGGGTTTTCGTCGTGAGGGTGACGGGTTGGGGTTTTGTTAGGTTTTGGTGAGGAAGAAGAAATGTGAGCAGCTGATGGGTGGTTTAGTTGACGAGGAGGGTGAGGTTGATTATGGCGATGCAGCAGCACGTCGGCTTGGGTGGAGCTGGAGCTTGCAGCGGGCGGCAATGGAGGTTGACGACGGGCCTGTTTGGTTCTCTGTTTGGCGCTGGTGCTGGGTCGTGGATGCGGGTGGTTTCAGGCGATGGAGGAGGCTGGTAGGAGGAGGGTGGTTGCCGGTCGCGGTGGTTTGCCTGGAGGTTTTGGGGTCGGGCTTGGTTAGGTTTTGTTGGTTTTTACAGTAGGGTTTGTTAGGTTTTTTCAAAGGAGGAAGACGGAGGAACAGTACCCTCTTCCCAAAAATTTTCAAAAGTCCCCCTTGTCAAATGTGTTAGTCCGTGTATTTGACATGGCTTTGCCCAGAAAAATGAGCCCACGCGTGGTGGGGTTCAAGGCATATGTTCCCCACGCGTGGTGGGGTTCCCCACGTGTCCTGGACACGGTTTATTATGGGCTAGGTCCGAAAATTAGGCCTAAAACCGGGTAGTTTGAACCCGAATATTATTCTTTTGCCCGGACCCGAGAAATAGGAACACGTTGCTTAACTAGTCCTATGTAAGCAAAATAACTACAAAAAATAAGACTAGTATTTAACAAAACTATATCTTTTTTAAATATTTTTAAGGATTTAAAATAGCTACAAAATATTAATAAAACTATTTTTGTAATTTTCGTAAATATTAAGATAAAATATGAAGTACTATTTTTGTATTTTTTTCAAAGTTAAAATGACTATAAAATATTAATAAAACTATTTTTTTGTAATTTTCGTAAATATTAAGATAAAATATGAAGTAATATTTTTTTTGTATTTTTTCAAAGTTAAAATAACTATAAAATATTAATAAAACTATTTTTTTGTAATTTTCGTTTTTTAATAAAGACAAAAATATGAAATAATATTTTTTGTATTAAAACGACTTCAAAACATTAATAGAATTATATATATTTTTTTGTAATTTTCGAATTTATATAAAGTACCAAAATAAAGTACAATTTTTTTTTATTTTTCAAGTTTATGAGAAATACATAAAATAAAATTATATATATATTTTTGTGATTTTCTTTTTTGCAACGAAATAAAGTAAAAATAGTTAAAATAGCTATACTAGACCCAATTTCACATATTCACGCTAAAAATGTGAAAATTCTCGGGGAGGGTCAAAAATCACGTGCTTACAATGACGAAGTTTCTCTCAGAGAAGTTTGTTTGGCTTTGTACAACTATGAACAAAGAAAGCGAGAAAAACAGAAGGGCGGAGAAGGAGAAGCACTGTTTGTGAGGGGTCGTCCTCAAAATCAAACGAGGACAAAGAAGGGAAGATCCAAGTCAAGATCCAGACCCAGCAAAGATGAATGTGCCTTTTGTCGAGAAAAAAGGCACTGGAAGAAAGACTATCCGAAGTTGAAGAATAAGGCCAAATATAATAATGGAAAGGCCATTATGGATTCAAATGTAGCTGATTGTGATGATTCAGACTTCTCATTAGTTACAACAGGGTCATCAACATCACCAGACATATGGTTGATGGACTCGGCTTGTAGCTATCATATGTGTCCCAACAGGGACTGGTTCATGGATTTTCAAGAAGGAGAATATGGAATCATTCACACAACGGATAACAGCCCTCTTACCTCATATGGGATTGGTTCAATACGATTAAGGAACCACGATGGAATGATCATAACATTAACAGATGTTCGATATGTACCAGACTTGAAGAAGAATCTCATCTCTGTGGGAGCCCTAGAATCAAAAGGGTTCAAAATCATTGCAGAAAATGGAGTGATGAGAGTATGCTCAGGTGCACTAGTGGTAATGAAGGCTAATTGGAAGAATAATAATATGTACTGCTATTGTGGTAGTACAGTTATTGGGACAGCGATAGTGACATCCAGTGACGACAAAGAAACAGAAGCAACTAGGCTATGGCACATGCGCTTGGGACATGCTGGAGGAAAATCCTTGAAAACTCTATCAGATCAAGGATTGTTAAAGAGAGTCAAGGCTTGCAACTTAGAGTTTTGCGAGCATTGTGTTAAAGGGAAACAGACAAGGGTTAAATTTGGTACAGCGATCCATAATACTAAAAGCATTTTGGATTATGTACACTCTGATGTTTGGGGTCCTTCCAAAACACCTTCATTGGGTGGGAAGCACTATTTTGTAACCTTTGTTGATGATTTTTCCCGAAGAGTATGGGTGTATACAATGAAGAGCAAAAATGAAGTGATGGGAATTTTTCTCAAATGGAAGACGATGGTGGAGAATCGAACAGGCAAGAGGATCAAGTGTATTCGCACAGACAATGGAGGTGAATACAAAAATGATCATTTCAATAAGGTCTGTCAAAATGATGGCATCATCCGACACTTCACTGTCAGACATACACCACAACAGAATGGAGTGGCAGAACGTATGAACCGGACCTTGCTGGAGAATGTACGGTGTATGTTGTCCAATGCTGGCTTGGGCAAAGAATTTTGGGCTGAGGCAGTTACATATGCATGTCACCTCATTAATCGCTTACCATCTGTTGTTGTTGATGGCAAGACACCATTTGAAAAATGGTATGGAAAGCCTACTGTAGATTATGACTCTTTGCACGTGTTTGGCTCAACTGCATATTATCATGTGACAGAGTCAAAATTGGATCCAAGGGCAAAAAAGGCTATTTTTATGGGAATTACTTCTGGAGTCAAAGGATATCGCTTATGGTGTCCTATGACAAAGAAAGTAATATTCAGCAGAGATGTTACCTTTGATGAATCTGTTATGGTAAATAAGGTAACAGAAGATACCAAACAAAATAAAGGTGCTTCTAAGCAGGTGGAGTTTGAGGGAAAATTTATTTTTCCTACACAAGAAGCAGAGGAGGAAACAAATGAAGATTACCCTCTGGAAGGAGAGCCAGTAGAGGAGATTCCAACTCAGGAACCTCAACAACAACTTGAATCAATAGCAACCAGCAGGCCAAAAAGAACAATAACGAAACCTGTTCGTCTCATAGAAACGGTTGCTTGTGCAACTTCAATTGTAGCTGAAGATGTTCCTACCACTTATAAAGACGCAGTCCAAAGTTCAGAAGAAGATAAGTGGAGGATTGCCATGAATGATGAAATACAGTCCCTTCATCAGAATCATACATGGAGATTGGTTAATCTCCCGAAGGGAAAGAAAGCAATTGGGTGCAAATGGGTATTTGCAAAGAAGGAAGGATTTCCTAACCAAGTAGATGTTCACTACAAAGCAAGATTGATGGCCAAAGGATATGCTTAAAAGGAGGGAATTGATTACAATGAAGTGTTTTCTTCAGTTGTAAAATATTCCTCCATTAGAATTATGTTGGCTTTGGTAGCACAATTGGATTTGGAACTAGTTCAGATGGATGTAAAAAATGCATTTTTACATGGAAACTTGGAGGAGGAAATCTACATGACTCAGCCAGAAGGATTCAAAGTTGCTGGAAAAGAAAATATGGTATGCAAACTTGAAAAATCGTTGTACGGATTGAAACAATCTTCTAGACAATGGTACAAGCGATTTGACGAGTTTATGTTGCGGCAAGGGTACAAGAGAAGCAAATACGATCATTGTGTGTATTTGCGCAAGCTTAAAAATGGTTCCTTTGTATATCTTCTCTTATATGTTGATGATATGCTGATAGCTTCCAAGAATTCGGAAGAAATTGATAAGTTGAAGATTCAACTGAAGAAGGAGTTCGAGATGAAGGATTTGGGTGAGGCAAAGAAAATTCTTAGCATGGAGATAATAAGAGATAGACGTTCAAAGAAACTCTGTTTATCTCAGAAAGAATATTTGAAGAGAGTACTGCAACGTTTTGGCATAGATGAGAAGACTAAGCTGGTTAGTACTCCACTTGCTCCCCATTTTAAGCTAAGTACTATTATGTCGCCAAAGGATGAAACTGAACGAGAGTATATGTCAAAGGTACCATACGCAAATGTTGTTGGTAGCTTGATGTATGCAATGGTCTGTACGAGACCTGACATTTCACAAGTTGTTGGAGTTATTAGCAGATATATGCATAATCCAGGAAAGGAGCATTGGCAAGCTGTGAAGTGGATTCTACGGTATATTCATAATACTGTAGATGTTGGGTTAGTTTTTGAGCAGGAAGACAATCAGTCTGTAGTTGGATATTGTAACTCAGATTTTGCGGGTGATCTAGACAAACGAAGATCAACTACTGGTTATGTGTTTACTTTTGCAAAGGCACCAGTTAATTGGAAGTCTACTTTGCAGTCAACAGTTGCTTTATCCACAACAGAGGCAGAGTACATGGCTATTACAGAGGCTGTGAAAGAGGCAATTTGGGTTCAAGGATTGCTAAAGGAGCTTGGTGTTGAACAAAAAGGTATCACAATTTTTTGTGATAGTCAAAGTGCTATTCAATTAGCGAAGAACCAAGTTTATCATGCAATGACGAAGCACATTGATGTTCGGTATCATTTCGTACGAGAAATCATAGAAGAAGGTGGAGTCACGGTAAAGAAAATTCATACTACGGAGAATCCTGCTGATATGCTGATAAAGGTGGTGACTGCGGTCAAGTTTCAACATTGTTTGGATTTGATCAACATTGTTGAAAACTGAAGATTGAAGATGAAGACACATCAAAATTTGTTATTGAGAGAAAATTGAAGATGTGGAATTTTGCCAAGGTGGAGATTTGTTAAGTTTGGCAAATATTTTTGTCCCACATCGGTGGGAAAAGAAGAGTTGGGGGGTTTTCCCCTATAAAAGAAGGCTTAATGTTTAGGATTTAAACACACCTCTCATTTGCCTTCTTATCTTCTTAAAACGTTTGTATCTTCTCTCTTTAGTATTATTTCACTTGTATTTTGGAGTGGAATAAAATATTGGTTGTGTCCGAGGAGTAGGCAAAATTAGCCGAACCTCGTAAATTCTGGTGTTCCTTTTATTGTTGTTTTATTGTCTTATTTATTATTTGGTGGCTGTCATAATTTTTGGTATAGTAGTTGTGACTTATTCACACTATATACATTTGGCTTCCGCAACAGTAACGACACGACCACACCAAATCGGTCGTTACATAAAGTGGCACATTTCGTCGTTATGTAACGACGGATTTAATGATACGATACAATAAAATTTAAGTAACAATCAAAACAAACATCGTATTTAATATAACAATACGATACAATACAATGGGTAACAACCATCCAAACAAGCTGTTATTGATTACTTAGGTTGTGGCATTACCTATCCGAACCAAATTAGCACTTCTCTGATCAGGTTAGGTCTCTCCAGTTGAGTTGGGCGTCGTTTTATTTTTATGTATATGCTATACGTTGGCTCCTCTTACTTACTTACTTTATTTATTTATTTATTATATTTGACGTTTTTAGTAAAATTCTTAGCTTCACCGATAACAATTCAAAAAATATATAAAATACGCAATAAATATTGTTATTACTAAATAGGCATTCACATGCTCCCGTCGTCTCATATTAACAGTCGTGGTTACTAAAAATAATTGTTTCAAATTATTTATCATTTTAGAAGTTCAAGACAAAATTAATTATTTTTTTTCCTTTTTTTACCTTTAGTAATAATTATTCCTTGATGGAGATAACACATAAATAAAATAAATATTCAATGATGAGAGATTATATCTTAAGACACAAATAAGGGTAAAGTAGTCCAATTTTTTTCCTAATTAATATTTCTTAAGGGACGTGTAAGCGAGAAACACAACACATAATATATTAATATGGGGAGAAATTCAAAAATAGCCAGATTTACAAGTGGTCATTCAAAAATAGCCACAGTTTCAAAAGTAATCGAAATTTAACCACTTTTCATGTAAAGATAAATCTTAACGAAAATACTGTTCAAAATCCGAAAAATACTCAAGTATATTATACTGGATTTCCAGCATAAGTATATTGAAACTCCAACATATTATAATGGAGTTCCAGCAGCATAATATACTGGGGTTCCAGTAAAATATACCGGTCCAGCATAATATACTGGAAGTTCATACACATGTGCTCCAATCTCCAGTATATTATGGTGGAACTTTCCGCGTGTTGGAGTTACAATATAATTTGCTAGAAGTTCATACACAGGTGCACCGATCTCCACTATATGATACTGTACCGGTCCCTATTACACTAAAATAGTGACTATTTGTCAATAACTTTACAAACGCTTGCTAGTTTTGAATGACCAGTTCGAAAACTGGCTAACTCGTGAGTGAGTATTAATTTATCACTTAACCGTTATAAATTATGGTATGATTTGGTGTAAATTAACTTTTCTCTCTCTTTTCTAGTTTCACTAGATTCTCATTACTGTGCAAAACGTCATCTCCGAAACCCGAGCTTCGATGACCCGAATATTTTCCAGAAAAAAAACCTAATCTTTTTTCTATGGCAATATCATCTTTTTAGAAAATTGAAAAAGAAAAATCAGTCACTGCAGTGAATTAGGATTATAATTCGATCCTAGAGCTATTACTACTGAAGAATTTATGAGTTTTCGATCATCTGAAAGAGTACAAAATGGAAATTATCAGTGAGAGAAAAAGAACCCGATCTCAAGCGGCTGCTATTCTAGTGGAGCTAAAATCCATCAATGTTCAGCCCAAAAAAGGATCCAAAGTATATGAAAAAGATGGTGTGAAAAATTCTGGAAAAAGGAAGCGTCGAAAGGGTAGTAATGTCAGGAGAAAAAAGAAAGGAAAACATGTACAAGTTGACTCTGATGAAGACTATGTGTTTGATAAAAGTCCCAAAAGGAGAAAGCTGGATTATGGACACAAGGGGAAGAGTTCCAGCTCGGATTTGAAGGTACTTTCCAGTTTTCTTTCGTTTTTTTATTACTCTTTCTGCTCCATTGTTATGTGATGTTGTTTGAATGGACATGGAGTCAGAGGCATTTGTACAACCTATAAGTTAATTATGTCGTTAGGTAGAATGAGAAATTTAAAGTTAAATTATTTCTAAATATAAAAAGTCATTCTTTGTGGGACACACTAAAAATGAAAGAGTGTGGCATGAATTGGGATAGGGGCAGTAATATATAATTTATCTTATGTATATATAGCTCTATGTCTATGCATATACATAGTATATGATGTATATGTTTAGTAAACTGTATGTATATATTGTACTAGCATTTGATGTGTATATGTACGGTATGTTATGTGTATTACAGTGTATATGATGTGTGCGTGAGTATAGTAGATGATGTAGAAATGGTATATCTGTACTTTTTGATTGTACAATATATTTGACAACTTTCTGGTGTATTAACAGTATAGTTGTGTCATTGTTATGTAGACTTGGGATTTTTATGTTCAACCGAGAAAGCATTTCACAGCAAGAATTGGGGCACACACTAATGTAGATGTTGTTAAATTGTTGAATGCGAAGTTGGATGATAGGCAGATTCAGATGTTCAGAGAAACATGCTTCGGGCATTTTCTTGATTTGCCTGATGTATTGGTTCAGCCTCAATTGATACACTCGCTATTGCTGAGGGAGGTGGTTCACGAGAGAGAGGATGAGTTGTGTATTTCAGTGAATGATGTCAGGCTGCGTTTTGGGCTTGTTGAGTTTGGTATTATCACCGGGTTAAAGTGTACGGGTGTTGCTGATGTGTGCCTTGATTTCGATGGAACGAATCGGTTGTTTGATACGTACTTTTCTGAACTTTGCAGTGTACCTAAGCAATCCTTAATTGACTGCTTCCTTAACAAGAGATGGAAATCCGATGAGGATGCAGTCAACATTGCTATCCTATATTTCATACACACATTCTTGTTCTCCACTCTGAATCATAAATATATCACGAGGCATGACTTTGGGCTCGTTGAGAGCGGTGCATATCAAACGTACCCTTGGGGAAAAGTTGTCTTTAAAGCCACACTGAAGTCTATTAAGGGTAGGTTGCTTGGGAAGCCCTCGATGTACAGGCTTCGTGGATTACCATTGGCATTCCAATGTTGGTTTTACGAGTGCTGCCCTTATGTTAATAAGAAGATTGCTTTCCGGGTTGATGACAAAGTGCCCCGCATACTTAGTTGGGAAGTTACAAAGAAGCCAAACCTCAAGGAGTTGTCGAATGGGATTTTCATGCAGAAGCGGGATCAGGTAACTGGGAAGCACCGTCATTTTTGTATAGTGTGTTAACATATACACTTGATATTCCATTAACATACACACTAATGTAGGATATATTTTGCACTTTAAAAGTGTATATTTATGGTATTATTATAGTATATTATATTGTAACATGTTGCTATACATGTAAAACCATTACTATACCATCTTACACCATTATTAATTATGAATCGACGAACGTTTATTCTCTTCTCATGCTAATGTTTTTTATGTAGTTGATGCTGAGGAATATTTCTCCAACAACATTTGAGCAAACAACACTGAATTTGCCTGAATCATTTGAAAATGAAAGGGATAATGAGGTGGCATCTGGAGATGGTGCTGAAGTTCATCTTAGTGATGATGACTTTAGCGGTCCGCCGCCTCAAACAAGTAGGAAGCAGCCTAAAACCAAACCTGATCATCCCTTGAACAATGATGACTGTAGCACCGAGTTAAAAAGACTGAGTGATGGACAGTTGGAGTTGAAAAGTGAGATTCAGATGGTACGACCACTTGTCTTTTTGTTTCTTTGAGCCGAGGGTCTTTCGGAAACAGCCTCTCTACTCCTTCAGGGTAGGGGTAAGGTCTGCGTACATACTACCCTCCCCAGACCCCATTAGTGGGATTTTACTGGGTTGTTGTTGTTGTTATGAATTTTCCCTATCTAAATAATTTGAACTTTGTTTTTTTTCCCTTTCACTAGCTCAACAAGGAGGTTGCATCACTCAAGGACTGCATGGTAGCATCCTTTGCAGATGCTTTTAAAGCCATCAAGTCTCTGTCGAAGAAACAAAGAGAAAAGACTGCTTCCGAGGTAATGCACAAAGTAGGGGTTCATTTGAATTTTTTTTGGTAAATAATTTTTTATTAATTACCAAGTAATCTTTGTACAGCTCAAACAAAACAAAAAAACAAGCACTAAAGCTGGGCATCATCTCTATCACTACTATACCCCTAAACAACAACAACATCATAAAGCATTTACTAGGCTAACTAAGGGTAAAAATTTAAGCGTTCCAGTTTTTTAGCCAATCGAGCCCACATAGAACCTCTGCAGAATATCTCTTGAATAATTTGTCTGATAACTTGCTCCTCTTGCCTTTGCTTATTCTGAAATATCCTCATGTTTCGCTCTTGCCATATATGATATACACATCCAGCTATAGCCATTCTGGATACCTCTGCTCTAGCGCTCCTACCCCTCTCATTTACTTCCGTCCATGCCATTTCATGCTGCCAGTTCATAGCCTTTCTTGTCAAAACTTGCCATTGTAATAATCTGTTCCATATTCCACTTGAGTACACACAGCTGAAAAATAAATGGTCAATAGTCTCATTAGCAACATTACACAGAGGACACACCAGTGTATCAGTCACACCCCAGCTAGCCAGCCTTTCCCTTGTGCTTAGTCCCCCTATGAGCTGCCAGGTTAAGCATAAAAATCCATCTTGGTGCACCATAGTTATTACAAATCAACTTTCTCCATGGAACTTTTTGATGGACTCCCCTCATCTTCTGGTATATAGCTTTGATAGAGAAAGACCTCATCCTTTCTAGCTCACTTGTCTGTGCTATTTCAGTATATACCTGAAAATAATGATGTTCTTTCATTTCTCATTTTGAACAGCTTGATGGAGAAAATGGCCACCATGAAAGACACGGCGAAAGCGATTCTAGTGACTTTAGTAATAGTGAAGACAATGGTTGTCAAGGTCAAGAGCATGGCAAGGACTCTATGGGTGACAAGGACAATAGTGAGAAAGGGAACGAAGTAGCTTTGGGCGATGCTGAGGGTCGGGAGACAGTTAGAGATCCTGTGGTGGAGGGTGAAAGGATGGATGTATCTGTGTCTCAGATTCTTCCAGATACATGTGAGGTGTCAGATCACATTACACTGGAACAAAGTCATCTGACACCAGTTCTTGAGTCACCATATGTGAACCAAGACGACACTGGTGTTGAAGGTTCTTCCGAGAAGTCCATTTTAAAAGGACAGAACCCTTTAGAGAGCAAAATTTTTGATGATGTTGATTATAGTTTGTTGTCTGAGTTTGATAAGTGGGTTGACGAAGGGATGAAGAAAGAAAGCAAGTAAGATGACTGTTTCAGTGTTTGCTATCTATGAAGCATCGAGAGGGAGGAATGAGACCGGTTCTGTTTAGCAGTTTTACATCGAGCAAATAGCATTTCGTGTTAAGCTCAAACGTCTTCCCAAATTCTGCGTTTTCCTTTGTCCCTATCCCGACAAAGGGTCTGCCAATTTTAAGGTTTAGAAACAAGAGACTAAATTCATTTGTGAATAAAGTGCAGTTTAGATTGTAGTTTTTATTTTCTCTGCATACCTTAAGCCTTGTAATATTGCTTCTTATACATTGCAATTGAGAAAGCTTTGTTTTCTTTTATATTTTTCCATCATATGTGCCTTCATATTTCAACAAAAATGATTTATAAAAAAAAAAAAAACAAAGAGGGAAGGATTGGATATCTGCATTTTCTAGTTTCTAAAGGTGGACGGATGCTTCTGAACTTTGATTACTTAATTCTATTATCATATTTCAGAACTTAAAACAATCCTTAACGTACTGAAGAATTGAGAGAGAAATGATGGCTGTGTGACACAAGGATCACTGGAAACTTTTTAGATTTGATTAGTACAACTCTGTAAATTACTGTTAATCCATTAGTTTTTCTCTTTTTCCCTGAGTACAGTGGTGTCCGGACCAGCTTGCAGCACCTCAACTAAAATCCACCGGGTACCTGCTACCTCCTGCTAGCTCAGGTACCGAGCAACTTTGATGTTACCTCCATTAGTTAAGAGAGCTAATTTGAATGTCAATAACCCAAATCCAAATTTAATGCTGAAAACATCTGGTGAACAAACACCATAGATACTAGATAGGGAAAAACTTACCAGCACCTGAAATTCATACCAAGCGAATAAATACATGACATGAAATTCATATTCTCACTTTATTTTTCCACTAATCATGGTAAACTAACGCAGTTTGGCGTAAATACGAGATGAGAGATAAGTTTTTTTCCAGATAGATACATTGGAAAAGAGTATGTAAAAGAAAAAAATGGAAGGAACCAGTTAATAAAGTATGCTCATACAAAAAGGATTTTCAGGCTCTAAGCATTCTACTTTGAATGCATGAAAATAAACAAATATCCATAATAGGTTCGAGCCTGCGCCAAGCAAACTAACTCTTCGAGCCTGCGCCAAGCAAACTAACTCTGGTATTTATGTGGAGAAGGATAGAGGGGCGACCCCATTATCCCCAAGTTTTGAAGGCTGTGATTGACCCAAAGGGTCAGCTCCAGACAGATTTCTCGATCATAGGTCCTCCCACTAGCAGCTCAATCAGTCTCTAACCTTGCAATATAATTGTCATAGTATTTTGCAGCTTGTTCCAAATCCCCAAGCTCAGTATAACAATCAGCTATTGCTCCATAAGCTTCTGTGTTCCCCGACTCCTCTCCATGTCTTGCCGATATTTCAAGAACCATAGAGTGGTACTTAATAGCTTCGCGGTACTTACCCTGCCGTTGTAAAGATGCCCCTGGAAAATCCAACATAAAACTGACACTCGAACATTGCCATATAGGAGGGAATGAGCAGCATTGCGTATATGGTCATGTTTGTATGTGTAAATAAATTCTCCCTCTCTCTCTACCATAAGGAACAAGAATTACTGAGCCTTAAATCCAACTTATTAGAAGTGAGATTCAGAGTTGTCAAAAGTGATAAGCTCAGAAAGCACCAAAGACTGTTGGGCTTTAAGTGCAAACAATAACGATAATTAAGCGGAATGTATGAAGTAAAAATGACATTAACAACAATAACTACTAAGTGTCAGTCACAAACAAGTAAAAATGACATCAATCAAGTTTAACCATTTAAAATTTCTCATTGAGATGAAAATTTTAGTTTTTTTGTTTTTCTTAAAGCAAGGTTGCTTAACCTAAAAATTTTAATTTCCTTAACCACCAAAAGTTCATTTGTATCATAGTGAGAGCGCAACTAGGGATGTGTGGGTTAGCCGCACGTCACGCATTCGAACCCTAGCGCATACAGAAGCCTGATATTTAAGTGGCGAAGGGTGAAGAGCTGAGCCCACTGTCTTCCGAGTTTCAAAATGTGTGCCACAGGCCCTTGGGGATTTCTCCTTTATAAACAAAAGTTGATTTGTGACGTTATTTTGACAATAATGTATCAGTTTACCGCTATTATTGTCTATCACTGTCTTCTTAAAGACGGAGCCCATGGGTAAAGAGGCGCACGCCATTAGCACTTTAGCGCCTATACCAAAGTGTCACTTAAGTGACGCGAAACGCACAACCTGGCTTATAATACCTTAGCACCTATACCAAACCAAAAGTGTCACTTAAGCAAGGCAACACACACAACCTGGGTTTAAGTTCAATAGAGAAATTGAAGGTTTAGACAGAACAAGAAGATGGATGTACCTAAGCCCCGAGCTGCTTTCTTTTCCTTCAAAGGTTCTTTTAAATTTTGTGCAAGGTCAAGAGCAGCTTTAAACTCCAATTGCGCCTTTTCTGGTGCTTGGTTTCTAAGAAATTTCTTCCCATTTTTCAAGCGAGATATTAATTCCTGTTTTCTTGGATCAACAATTACTTCACTTTCTGCAACCCTGCCACCAACAGGAGCGTAACTTAAGTTAGGTGCATAGGACTCAATCTTGGCTTGCCTTCTTAGAGCAGCATTGATCTGGCGGAGCTGTTCATTCAACCGCTGCAATTCCCTTTTTCGCTGACGTGCAAGTAGTCCTAAAAAAAAATGTACAAAACGTGTAGAATACGTAGTCAACTAACAAAAATCTGAAACCAGGGAATCACAAAATAGGAACAAGGAATACCATGCTCCGGCTAAGACAGGATGTAAGCATACGCTAGATGTATAAAAAATTTAAAAACCGAATTACGGAGAAAAAACATTGACAAAACAGTATTAATTGTATACGATAAATCTTCATGGAAGATACTCTGAGAACTCTTTCGTCATAGGGAAAAAGCCAATATTAAGGCTTAGTTTCCGCAAAAGAAGATGCAGCTCTGACCTAGTCGTTCGATCAAACACAAAGAATGGGAAGAGTGTTGCTTAACTTTCTTTGGAATAACTAAGAACCTATTTACTAGCATACAGGACCTAATCCTCAAACTTACACAGCACTTTGTCTGTGAGTGCAACTATCAAAGAGTGGATCCCTTAGATAATACTTAAAACTCAGAAATATACAAACTCTAGCAAATTTCTCGGGTCTCCATCAGAACAAATTCTGAAATGAAAACAGTAAAAGTGTAGATTGTATAATATTGTCTTGAGATGAGTTTAAATGGAAAAACATGGTCAGTAAGGATTCATATAGCCGAACCCAACTTGTTTGGAACTTAAGCATAGTTGTTGTTGTAACGCTAAAAATAGAGATCCCTTCTCAATAACATCATTTGACTGCGGTAGAGTAGTGACGACTGAATGGTGAACTCCAGGGTTCTAAACAGATTTCGAAATGTATCATGTTTGATATGAAAAGCTTTTAACTTCTTAAGATTGAATTTCGGATACCCATGTAACCTTTCAAGTGCCTTTCTGAAACAGAGTGTCATATGCAACACATACTCATGCATGATCGTAAAGTTTATGTTCAAACTTTACATTCACTGAGATCTATGACTTAAAAAGTTACGTCCATTCACAACAGTTTTCATCTTTTCAAAGTTGTAAGCCTGCAACACAGGAAGAAATGATGTGCTCATGGGTACAACTCATTAAGCTATGTTGCGACTTGCGTGTGTTAGGATTTTGCCCTGAATATTTAATCTATTAGGACTTTCTTTCTTGAAGGAAAGGAAAAAGATTCCTAAAAGGAATAAATCGCTTTCATATGCCTTATCCTTTTCTTGGAGGAGAAGTTTGTACTTCTATAAATTAATGTTTTCTTCTCACAACAACAATAGCCTCCACAGTATAGTCTTTACGAGAATCATGTTTAGGGGAGATTATTCTCTCTCAAAAAAATTATCTTCTCTTTTTATGTTAGTGATAGATTATATGTAGGTCAGTTGACCAAACCCCATATAATATCCTATTGACTCTCCAAAATGATGCCGCACCCATGTCGGATCCTTCAAAAATACACTACTTTTGGAGGATCCAACACGTGCTCGATGACATTTTTGGAGAGTCTGTCCAACATAGTTTTTAAGTACCTTACCTCCAACAGTGGCCCCAATAAGCGCAACAAGCAGCAGTAACGGCATATTCATATTGAAGAGAGAATTTTCAGCTTCACATGTTTCAGCTAAGGCTTCTAAGGGTGAAGTCATCATCAATGCATTAACCACAATTACTGCTGCTGCTGGCTGTCTAAACTGCAAGATTTCCTGCCAATTGAAATTCAACATGAAGAGGAGCCAGAAAGTGTGATCAACAAGTAGTTTTATTTTCATATTTATCGGATTGAGAATCCATAGACTGAATAAAGTTGGAGCAGACATTTACATTTTCCAAAACATTAGACTATTTTACGGTTTTTTCTTATGAAACACTTCAAGAAACTAAATTTATTGAGTCTTTTATCTTTTCAAATATAGTATAAGTACATTGGTGCAGAGCAAGCTACAAAGAGTTTCACTTGTTACAGCTTATGCAATGAATTTAAATGCAGTAGGAATAAGGTAGTGTCACTTAATATCGGATAGAATCTAATTGAACTGTCTCACACAAAATCTGTTAACGTTTAGCTTTTCAGCAGTGAAGATCAATGCAGCTCTTACAGCAGGTACTCTCAACCAGTAGATCATTAGAATCATTATGTAGACCTTAAAACATAGAGAAAAATACACTAATCTAACACCAGTTCCAGTATTTCTTTGGAAATTAGTGCGGCTACAACAATAATCATCCATTATATCACCCGTTGAACAAAATTCCTAATCAAGCCCTTTTTTATTTCCGCAGGCGTAGTTGAAGGCCAGGTTTTTTAACATATCCTACAGATTAGTTCAAAATTCAAAATTTTCTGAAGTACGTTACAGATGAAGCTAGTTCTTCACTTTTCTCCTTTAAAAACAGCAAGAACATGTTCTCGGTCGGATATAAACTGTTTATGCTTACAGGAATCCCACCTAAATAAAGTAATCTTTTCTCTGTCCTAATTTATATCCGACTCTTTATATTTTGGATATCAAAAATTTTAACACTATTCTGCTTCTGCATAACTTTCACAACGTTCAAGAATTCAATCTTATTTAAATTGTGCAAACTTTAAACTTCAAAACTAACTTTTCAACTAGTACTTTAATTTTTTCTTTCAGTATTACTAATAGGTATTCAACTTGTGTACACTGATAGTATAAAAAAAATTTTACAATGTAAGTGTAATTTAACCTATTGCAGTAGGTTGACTTATATTCCAAGTTATTAATTCCACTTAGGATTTCAGTTATATACACTGACATCAGAAAATTGATTAAACACCATCACTGAATTTTAACTTGTGATTAGTTACCATTCTTATCTGGTTACCAATTAAAGCTTGTAAGGAAATTTACTTATAATTACCTAATAAGTGACCTGATTGTGTTAATATTTTTCATATTGTCAATATGTAGAACTTAAACTCGTCCACTTACTATTTTTTTTTTTTGGACCATTTCTCGATTTGTGTGTATCATCCTTGCGCAGGGGCCATGCTAACGTTCCAATTTTATCGGATTACTATAGACTGTTGCATATGGAGTATTTATCTTTTAGATGATATGATAGTATAACGTTTTATTACACAATTTGTATATATACAGGGGCGGACCTAGTGCATAGACTACGGGTTCCCGGGAACCCAGTAACTCTTGTGTAGACCCTGTATTTATATTAAGAAATTCATTAAATATTGGTAAATATCTGACTGTGAACCCAGTTATTATTGCATATTAACCTGAAATTAAGGTGGGAACCCATAAGCCTCAAATTCTGGATCCGCCTATATATAAGTTCAACTGTTACAGTATAATTCGTCTAATTAATGTCCTAAACTATGCGTTCAGCCAAACAAAGTCATATAAAAATAGGACAGAAATAACAGTTGCTCTGATTATCAAAAGAGACTTCAAAGAACAGTAGAAAGAAGCAAACACAGTCCATGATCATGACTAAAAGCAGCAATTTTGCAGCAGACCCAGAAGCTAAAAATTCAGTTACCTTGAAACCAATGCCGACACATTTAGAAGCTCTCTTGGGGGTTTTCTGGATAAACTTCTTTAACAGAGCAGCTGAGCTAGGGATGTTTGAAGAATTTTTACACTATCAGTCTAATTTTACACTATCAGTCTAAGTTGCAACAACCGGATTGCCTGCTTTATTTTCTACATTGCTATTTCCAAGGGCGGATGCACATTTATCGAAGCGGTGTCACGCGACAATGCTTCACCGAATTTTTTTACTAAATATATGTATTAATACTGTGAGGAAGCGGATAAGTAGGAAAAAATAACACCATTTAATATAAATTGTCTCTTGGCACATTAGTTATGTGCGTGATTTTGCTCTAAGAGGTTAAAGGTTCGAATCTCAACTAACATATTTTTTTTTTTTGCAAATATTTGAGAGAATCTATGTGGTTAAAAATTGTGATGAAGTACAATTTAATTCAGGACTTTTTCTAACTTAAGACTCAACAAAACCAATAGACCAAAACTATTTCTTGTCTAGAAGCATGATAATTAAAGTTATTATTCCCGTTCTTCTATAAATTTTGACACCACTTACACCACCCATGGCTATTTAAAAATTCTCTCACACAACTGTTACAAACATAATACTCCCTCTACAATAACTGATCACACAATTGTTACAAACAAAATACTCCCTCTATAATATCTGACACACTTCCTTTTTAGTCCGTCTAAGAAAATGACATATTTTTATATTTGGAAATAACTTAACTTTAAAATTCTCATTTTGCAGCAGACCCATAACCAGATATTAGAAATAAACATAACCCAGAAGCGAAATTCAGATAGTTACCTTGAAATCAATGCAGATGCATTTGGGAGTTTTCTTGGGTTTGTTCTGTATAAGCTTCTTTAACAGAGCTTCTTCTCTCCATTTGAGAGGGGGATTTTTGGGTGAAATAAAGAAGGAATGTGAGAGAGAATGAAGGCAAGGACTCGCCCCTTGCTTCATCATCACTGCCATTTTCTTCGTTACAGTATGTCTATGTTTGGATGATCTTTTGTCTCGAAAAATTCAAGATAACATTGTACTAGTAAGTTTTGCCTTACCACCCAAGTATTTGGTGTTGTGGATGGGCTGCTCACTTGTTCTGGCCTTGGGTAGACGTATTGAGTTTGAGTCCTCGAAATGGAAAAATAGTTGGTAGGGAGCTTCCCGAATGAGATATTATACGGCACAAATTCGGATATAGTCGGCTCCAACGTGAGTACTAGACACCGGCTGGGAAAAAAAAGAATGTATGTTTTGCCTTTCTTTATTTTTTTTAGCTTGCTTCTCCAAGTTTGAATTTTTTTTAAAAAAAAGTCCTTTTCTCCCGAGGTTAAAGTATTTGACCAAACTTTTAGCAAATTAAAAAGTATTTTTGAACATAAACAAAAGCAATTTTGGAGAATAAAAAAAAATTATTAGAAGCATTTTTGAGAAAAATATTGTTAAAAACACTTTGGCGGAATACCTAAAAACCATCCTAAAGTTGACACTGATTTTTTTAGTAATACCCCTAAACTATTTGTGGTATTAATTACCTCCTAATTTAATGGGTATAGTTGAAATTCATTGAAAACATATAAATAAGTCAATATACAAAATTTGAAGAAGATTGGAGGTGATTTGGACTGGTTTTGTATCAAAATTCGTAACTAAATCGAGTTCAAAAAATTCTTTTGCAACACTTGTATCAAACATGTATCACGCATGTATCTCACACACAGATATACATGGATATACATGTGATACACAATTGATACAACTATGATACATATGTGATACACTAATGATACACATATCATTTTTTTCACGTTCAGTTTTTACTTCGAATTTTTAACACCTCAAAACTTCACCAAATCATCCCAAAACTGAGATTCAAGCTCCTTAAGATGTACCCAATTTATTCTAATAACACTCACTTAAAAGAAAGCAAAAACTTGACTTTTTTTTGTTACAAATAGCTAATCGGCTAATATTAGTAATAATTGGCTAATATTAATAATATTTTATGAATTGACCAATTTTTGTAATGAGCTACTTATAAATGGACATAGGTAGTAGTTTCCCCGAATTGTATTACATTGGGCCAAGTCAACAGGCCTCAAATTCAAATCAGGTAATGGGCCCAACGAGCTCGATAGAGTAACTGGACCAAAGAAAAACCCTAGGCACCTTTGCATATAAAACCCTAACGCCTCCCACTTCTGTAGTTTTCTCACAGGTTAGAGAGAGAGTGAAGAACAACACCGTCCAACAATGTCGAAGCGAGGTACAATTCAATTTCTATCTCTTCTATCATTCTATATAAATTCCATGTGTACTTTACAATTTGATCTTATGTATTTACTTATTTATTTATTGAAAATATAACATTAAGTGTGAGATTTAGGGAACTTTTAATGTATAAATCCTAATTTACTTTAGAGAGCAAATTTATTTATCGGTAATAGATTGAAATTAGCCTAATATAATAGAGCATGTACAAATGTTTCATAAAGTCAACTCTAACTAGTTTGGGGTTGAAATATTTAATTTTTATAAATCATAGTTTTTCATTTTTTGAAAGTGTAATGTAAAAAGTGTGAGATTTAGTGAACTTTAATTTATGTAACCTTAGAAAACCAATTTAAATTATCAGTCTTAGAATGAAATTTGAAGCCTAATGGAGTGGAACAACATGTACATGAAAGCAATCGCCATATGTTCTGTGGAAATTCTTTCTGTATTTTTGTTGTTTGATCGCATGTATTTTTTGAAATTTCTGAAAATTTAATGTACAAAGTATGAGATTTAGGGAATTTTTAATTTATATAACTCTTAATTTACCTCAGAAAACAAATGTATTTATTAGAATGAAATGAGAAGCCTAATACAGTTGAACATTTATAGATGCTTCAAGTACTGATGTTTTATATAGTTGATCCGTACTGGTTTTTGGGAATGTAACTTAGTTGATTGATTAATTGTGATTAGTTAATCGTATTATACTGAAATGAGCCTAATGGAGTAGTTCATTGATTAGTATGACCCCGACTTGATTGAGATTGAAATGTGGCTGATTGATTAATTAATTTTTAATCGACTAGTTGTGATTGGCTAATTAGTTAATTCCTTAAAATGTAATTTGTGAGCCCTTAGAGTGGAACATATACAAACTATTCGTGTAGTCTAATTTAGTTTGAAATTGTGACTAGTTGATTGATTAGTTATTTTAAAATGTAACTTAAGGACGTGGAGGTTCTGCTGGGAACAAGTTCAGGATGTCGTTGGGTTTACCGGTGGCGGCAACTATTAACTGTGCCGATAACACTGGTGCAAAGAACCTTTACATCATTTCGGTGAAGGGTATCAAGGCAAGGCTTAACAGGTTGCCTTCAGCTTGTGTGGGTGACATGGTTATGGCCACTGTGAAAAAGGGTAAGCCTGATCTCAGAAAGAAGGTTATGCCTGCTGTCGTTGTTCGTCAGCGCAAGCCGTGGCGCCGAAAGGACGGTGTTTTCATGTACTTTGAAGGTATTTTCAGATACCCTTAATTGGTTTTGTTGTTTTGAAATTGATTTTCTTTTCAGATTGTGAGTTTGCTGTTTTGTTTTGTTTAACCCTTTCCAAAAACACTATAATTTTAGTTTTGGGTTTTCATTAGTTCAAGTTTTTGTCGGTGTCATTTCTTTCTAGTTAGCAAGTTGTTTGTCCATGTAGAGGTAAAAGTGTAGCTGAATATATCATTTCATAATTATAAATTACTGGATTAATATTTGTCTTCCTTGCTACTGTTGTCTTGTTTGTTATATTACCTGTATTATTTTTCTCTCTGTTTGTATATTGGCTCCTTACATGATTATTACTTGTATCTGGGTAGTTCACTGAATTATTGAGAGTGTTTTGAAACGGCTGTTAGAGAGGTCTGCACAGTATATGAAAACTTGTCTGCTGATGCTTCTCTTTTATTTGTGCAGATAATGCTGGTGTAATTGTGAATCCCAAGGGTGAAATGAAGGGTAAGTTATTTTACATTGAGTAGACTTTATTGCTATTTCAAAGGCAAAAGAGATCACTAAAGTTACCTTTAACAATTTTACTTCTGTATCTTTGTTTTTTAAGTCTAGTACTTCCTCCTTCCCAATTTACGTGGCATTCTTTCCTTTTTTAGTCGGTCCCAAAACAAATGTCACGTTTCCTCATTTGGAAACCTTTTATCTTTGGAGATTCTACTTTTCCCTAATGAATTGATCTACACAGCTACACAAATATCTATGGTTTGAATTATTCAACAAATTTCAAAAGTCTTTCTTTCTTAAACCCTGAGAAGTCGAGCATCGTCACATATGTGTGACAGAGTATTACTTTTGAAGTGTGACCATTCATACAAACACCCATTAGTGATTCATCAACTGTAGCATCTATCAATCCTGCAATTTCAAAACTGACTCATTAAGCGACTCTTGAGAGTGAACTTTAAAACTAATAAGATATGTATTGTTTGACTATCAATGCCCGGTCTATGTTATCTTACCATGTATTCTTTCCTGTTATGTAGGATCTGCCATTACTGGTCCCATTGGGAAAGAGTGTGCTGATCTTTGGCCAAGGATTGCAAGTGCTGCCAATGCTATCGTTTAGTTTGAGAATTGTGTTTTCCAATAGTTTATTTGGTTTTTGAATATCAGGGAGTTCTTTTCTTGCTAAGAATTATTAGTGCAACTGGCTATGAGAATTTTGCTGTACTCCAAACGTTTTCACCTATGTAGGACATTACTGTTTCCTTTTCTTGTTGGTGTGTTTATTATGAGTAAAAGGAAAGAAGTTGAATTCATTGATTTTCTTACACTTCCGTAGTTTTATACGAAAAAATCCAAAGGTTTTACTACATATAGCATGATATATGAAGTTAAAATTTAAGGGGCATTGGCATTAAGATGCTTGTCTTTTACTTTGATTAGATGAGCTGAGTGACGAGTCATAACCCAAATTTTACCAACTAAAAACTACTTTTCCTTTTCATCCAAAAATTATTGTAACATAGCATTGACTTACTACAAAACTTATGTAAATTTAGTCATTTAACAAAAGAACAAATTCTACTGGCGGCTATTTGGTTCTAAAAGCAGAATATGATCTTCTCAAGCAAGTAGCAACCCCCACCAAGTTTTAAGGGCTACAAGTGACCTGATTATAGAAATATGGAGCTTGTTTTTATAAATCTCTGTTTCATTATTAATCCAATGAAAAGGGAAAGAAAGAGAAGTTGCAAAGTAACTATCCATAGTAGAGCAAAAAAGAAAAGTCAAATAGAGAAAGAGAGGATATACACAAAGAAGCCGCAAAAACAACAACAATAATATACCTAGTGAAATTTTACAAGTGGGATCTGAGGAAGATAGTGTATATGTAAACCTTGCCTTTACCTTGTGAAGGTAAAGAGATTGTTTCTGATAGATTAACACAAGAAAAGTATTATCCAGCAGTCATGAATAAGAAATACGATAGTGCATACTAATACGAGCGTAATACTAATACTACTAGTATGGAGAAGAAAAACGTGCGACTACCTACTAGCCTACAACCGTAATCCTCGACCTCTACACCCTCCTATCAAGGATTATGTCCTCAATAAGCTGAAGATGTACCATTTTTTGCCTAATCACCTCTCCCTAATACTTCTTAGGCTTACCTCTGCCTCTCCTAAGTCTCACCATTGTCAACCTCTCATGCCTCCTTACTGGGCATCTGTGCATCTCCTCTTTACATGCACAAACCACTTCAATCTTGCTTTCCGTATCTTGTCCACCACTGAGACTATTCTCACTTTGTCCCAAATATCTTCATATATTCCTAATCGTATCTCTTACTATGCCCATACATCCATCTCAGCATCCTCATTTCCGCTGCTTTCATCTTCTGGACATGAGAGTTCTTGATTGGCCAATTATTCACCTCAAACAACATAGTTGGTCGAACCATCACTCTGTCGAACAAATAAAGTTGCATTTGGTAAGAAGCTCTTTACCTCAAGTAGAACTTCTGACACAAATCCGGGTTATAACAATCCCAAAACAGAGTAGCAGCTTCTATGATCTTGTTGTTAGGTTGGATTTCCAAGAGAGAAGGTAGATTTCCTAGGTATTTTAGGACAAAAATCTGATCACTAGAATGAAGATCCTCCCACTAGCTTAGCAATTTTGGGTGGATGTTGGTGACCATCTTCCTTTTAGATCTTTTTTTTGAAGGTTTGGACCCCTCAGCACAACAGGAAGCATATTTAGTTTGACCAGTATTATCTCAACTATTCCCCACTCACTGTAGATATGAATATGAAATCCAATATTAGTGAACCTGATGCCTAGTTGCCTACATATAGAATCTTTATATACTTAAAAAGAGCATGGCAGATCTCCACTTTTTTGAAGAGTGGGGATGTCAATTGACTCATTTCTTATTAAGAGAATATTATCCATCTATATATAGTATTAAGAATATTATCACTCTTCAAAATTAAGGTCGTTCAGACTTTGAAAAATTGTGGTTAAAGACCCTGTCTTGAATTCAGAAGTAGTTAAAGGGATGGAAATCTTGAGTTCAACAAGGTTGAAGAAGATCCAAATGTTGAAGTGGTGGCGGAGATGGAATATTTTATCACAGGTACCAGATAACTCTGCTGAAATAGTGGTCAATGTAGGACGAAGAACAAGGATGAATGAATGGTTTGTGCATTATTAGAAAGTCGGTTTTGAGGTTCAAATCTCAGTGGAGACAAGCCCTGAGATGGCGAAGAAACTCTGTGTGCTTCAGCTATGATGCTTACAACTACTCTCAGAATTTTGATGATGGATGCTTTAAGGAACACACTTCACCTTTAGTTCCTTGAAAAATTTTCATGTTGGGTAATTTTTTTTAATCTGTTTAAATCTTGGTAAGCACTGTTAATCGGTACATATCCTAATTGGAAGTAGCAGTCATTCAATGGAATGGTCGAGGTACATGCAAGTCGACACGACACCTGGCTGAAACATGAAGAGTAGAAGCTATATCCATTTCTTGATATCATGAGTTGGATTGCTATAAGTTAGCAATAGTTAGCTGGTGATCTTTTTCCTGTTTTATACAGAATATTGTGTTGAATCATTTATGTAGAGTCGGTAATTATTGACTACTTTGTATGTGTTCTTACTGACGTTGTATTCAGAATCTAAAAGCGTAAAAATTGCATGGGCGTTCTATTTGGTCGCCCTCATTTAACATATACTCATTTTTTTTAAAACTTTTAACTTATACCCACTCTTTAAATAACTTCGGCACCCTTTCTCGTCCTCCTTCTCCTCCTTCATTTTCTTCTTCTTTCTTCTGCTGCTGTTGGTGCTGCTATGGAACTTCAGCTATTAAAATTTTGTGTAGACATATCTGGTTCAATGATAAGACGAATGGATCTGCAAGTGGTCATTGTTTGGCACCATGTCCATTTTCACCCTTAACTTTAGGCTGAAGTGAAAGCAATTCACCACAAATTTTGCATCTGAAAGTTCTTTTGTTTACTTAAAAAGAGAGAGGACCAAGTGATTAACAAGAATGGCCTAGGAAATGGGTGATCTTAGACTTTTGATCTTGCTTGGCTAGTGAGCAGAACTTTTAACTTTTGACCTTGAAGATTTACTCAAGCGGCAAGGGGGAGTCAAAAGTTTAAGATCATCCATTTATAAGGTCATTAAGTATAATTTCCCGAGAGGAAGTGAAGAACCTAATTGAATGTTTTTCGGACCGACCTCCTAAATCTGATACTTCTACCCATCATACAAGGCCCACAAATCCAAACTCGAAATGGTTCAAATATGTATTAAATAGTAAAGTACGGGCCAAGTGCATAGATAACGCAAGATTTTATCCTGAAATTTTAAATTAAAAATCTTAACTTCAGGACAACGCAAGATATTTTGTCCTTTAAATTTGAACTGAAAAAGTGAAATTGAGAACGCACTGGCTAATTCCTAAATAGCAACCTTTTAGAGTTGCTACTTGGTGTCATTTCTACGAAAAGTGCTTTCTATCAATTTTGTTTTATAAAAAAATAACTCAAACACGAGAACTTCGATTAAGGATGAATAAGTCATATTCATTCCACCATAACTCTTGGTGGTTTTCTACTCGAATCTGTTTGTACTCTGTTAAAAAAGAAACACACACACAAAAAAAACCTATAAATCGTTTCGGTCTCTCAACAAATGTAGTCCATGATCCTAACTCTTCAGCTCTTTAAGGTCAATCCTTAATAAGAAACGTTCTAAGATTAGGTCAATCACTAAGGGAGAGAAATTAGTGTTATTACTATCAGTCTATCATAAAATCGTCACTAAAATAAGGCTGAATACACCTAAAACTATCACTATTTTTCATTTAGACATCTCAAGTATAAGCTTTATTTCGATTGAACACTTGTAGTTGGCCCAAAATGTACCAATCTCCTTTAGGATAGGATCCTCCTTGGTCCTTTTTACATAACACTCTTGGCCGCCCAAGAGGACTGGCTATCTTTCTTTTTATACGCAATATCTTGAAAGGCAAAGAAAAACAGCGCACGGACAGGAAAGGACGACGTACTATGAGACTTTCTGTTTTATTAATCTCTACGAGCTTAATTCTTCTTCGATATCCATATATTTTCTATATGGTTCAAACAAACATAAGAAATAGCGGGTTCCTGATAGAGGGAAATCCACAGTTATATTCGGAATTTAAGTACATCTTAATCTCTTTTTGCCTTTATTCATTCATTACAACGAGAAATTTCCACTGGATTTATTGTTCTAAAAGCGTAAGTCAGATTTATTTCGCTGACATGATTGATAGCGTGAGTTGCATCTATATAATGCTCATGTTCATTGTCCTCTACTGATGCCTTAGGAGTTTTTTCGATGCATAAATGTACGTTCATATATAATTTCATTTGTAATTACTTTATTTTCTATTAGAAAAACCTACTGATTGTGGTTCAATTTTTAGCAAACTATAGTCGCATCACCCCTAAGAGCGTTCTATCAATCTGAGTATTTAGCCCAGAGTCGAATCCTCAGAGAATTAACCTATCAATTACTTTTGTTAGACTCACTAAATTCTACGTAATCAACTTCCCAGATATTTAAATAACAATTGGTGATGGTTTAACTAACTATAACTGAATAAAAGCAAGTAAACTAACAGCCAACTCTGATTGAATTGTAATGCAAGTAAAGAATGATCTAAAGTTATGATTTCCTCTATTGATGGAATCCCTTCCTGTTATGTTTCACATAGATTTGCCTAACTGTCTCTATCGATCATGAGCACTCTTATTACCGTAAATCTCTCCCGAGTAATCACGACAATTTACTAGACGCACTCTCCCGAGTTACGCTAGCTGGCTTTTAATACAGCTCACTTTAGATCGCACTCAAGGCTTCGTTATCATTAATCCAACATTTAAACCCTCGGTTATTGATCCCTCATATACTTTGGGAGTGGTGCTGTTCAAAAATTACCTAAATATGCACTCTCTCTCGAGTAATACATACTAAATAGGCACAACTAATTGAGGATCCTATCAATTAACTACAACAAGAACATAGTTGAACAAATAGAGATTAAACCGGGCAAACTATATTAACATAATACGAAGTTCATCCTTCAATAGGTTCCATCAAAACCCTAGACTAAGGAGTTAGCTACTCATAGTAAGGCAAGATAAAACTACAAAAGTATTCATAATGTGCAATTGAAATAACAAAGAGAAGATTGAAAAACTCTAATGGTTGATTGCTCTTCTCACACTTGTTCTTGCCTCCAATTCAGTCTAAAAACAAGTTTAACCTTTCCTTAGGCGAGTTTGTTGAGTTTATAAAGGGTTAGGATAAGTTTTTCCCGATTTACACTTTAGTCCCAAAAATTCTGGGCAGTTACACAGTCGACCGCGGTCGCGGCAGAATGCGGCGCGACCGCGGTGAAACGCAACTATTCTGCCTCACTTGCTTGGCCTACCGCGGTCCAGCCGCGGTCGCAATGGCATCTTGCCCAGTCTTCCTTTGCCTCTTTCTTGCTTATTTTCGTTTGAGTTCTTCTTGATTGGCCTTATATCCACATTATTGACTCCAAAACACTTCATAGTCTCTTCCTAACTTGGATTAGTCTCTGCAAAGCAAAAGAACACCAATTAGAGTATTTTGTTATCATTTAGCCATTAAAACAACAATAAAGTATGGTACATTTAGAGTGTAAATAGCGTTTATATAGTCTATTATCACTACCCGAAAAAAAATATAAATTGTATACATTAATTTGGGACAAGAAACAATACTTTAAAACCACCACAATTCAAAATTCAAATTTGTTTACTAGAGGAGCAATATTAATAGGCTGATATTGCTAATATTAAATTTTGATGTACGCTATTGTGGTCTGATCATATTTTTATTCACCAACCAAATATCGAAAAAAAGTATTGATTTACATCGTATTATAATGAATTCACATAGATTCTTTGTGCATGCAATTTGTGTATGACTTT
Organism: Nicotiana tabacum; assembly: GCF_000715075.1. NCBI lineage: Eukaryota > Viridiplantae > Streptophyta > Magnoliopsida > Solanales > Solanaceae > Nicotiana > Nicotiana tabacum. The sequence continues at coordinate 5,503,681 of NC_134082.1, read as the reverse complement.
TGCTTTAGTTGTGAATTGTCGTTATCCATTCATATATTCGAATCAAATTATTATTCCTCGCAAAATGTATATCTATGAAATGGCCTTTCTTATTTTTCATCTATCACAAAATAACGACATAAATACTTATATGTATCATATATTTACACTAATGTAAATAATACATCACGTATGCTTTTATAAAAATAATTATCACTAAATCATAGTTAATTAATATGCAATCTCACATTAATTTATCACTCAATTATGATAAATTAATATAATTTAATGTAAATACTTATGCAAATAAATTTTTACGAAACAACAGAAAGGAAAGAGAGTGAAAGGACATTTTTAAAGTCGCTACTATTTTGAGCAGTGATCAGACCAACTCCTTAGCTTCATAAATAATATTGCACCAATGTTCTAGATATAAAATCTGATTTTTTTTTTTCATATTTAGTACAAATATTGCTTTTATGTAAATTCAAAATTTTGTTTTTGCTTTATCGAAATAGAATGTGCATTTTTAGAAAATACAACGAAATAAACGTCCGGCAAACCATAGAGTAAGTGAAAACAGGATAATTTTTTATTCGGTTTCTAATATCCATATTAAACTTTGACTAATTAGGAATCGCGTTGCATAAGACCCATAAATAAAGAAAATGCTTTCTTACAAAAAAAAAATCGATATTAAAGTTTGAACACGAAACCTTTGATTAGGGGTGTCCATGGTTCGGTTTGGATCGGTTTTTCCCTAAAAAGAAATCAAACCAAGTAAGTCGGTTTTTCAAATATTAGAACCAAACCAAACCAATTAAGTCAGTTTTTTCTCGATTCGGTTTATGTCAGTTTTTCGGTTCTTTCGATTATTTGTCGGCTTTTTCTTAAATATAAGACATACACTACCAAATACACATTTCGGCGACCACATTTTCAACGTAACATTATCAAATCAATTGCCCTTTGAGAAATCTATTATTTACCAAGATATATTGATGATAATTGAATCAAATAGTGATGAATAATTTAAGAACTCAATTAAAAATATATTATTTTTAACATAAAATAGATTCTTACACTTAACAAAAGAAAACTACCAATTAAATTAGAATGTAAAGGTAAAGAACTGTACTAAATGTGCAAACGATTAATATTTACTATAAAAATTTTAAACTTTGTATAAAAATATACATATATATATGTGTAATAATAAATTTAAAATAGTTACTCCTATATTCGGTTTGGTTCGGTTTGTTTAATTAAAACCAAAATCAAACCAAATTTGATCGATTTTTAAATTTCAAAACCAAAACGAAACCAAACCAAACAAAAAAGTATCGGATTTTTTAGTCGATTTGGTTTGGTTTTCGGTTTGATTCGAATTTTTTTATGAACACCCCTATCTTTGATTAAATATAAAAAAATTCTGTATATCCTGCCACAATTCTTGACAATTTATTTGGACTCGTGCTAGTTAAATCAAAAGAACCAATCAAATATTGGAAGCAATTAATGCCAAAGTCCAAAGGAGGAAAGAGAAATAAGAGAAGAAAATCATGGAAAAATTAAATAATACTATAAAAAAAGTTATGATATCTTATGCCATATATGATTAGTTGTTTGGTTCAGTTTCCGTTTAACCTTTTTGCTTTTGTTTAAAATCAGACTAAATTAATTCTTAGTCCAAACCGTATTTATAGGAATTTACACGTCGATTTTAGTTACTTTATTTGGTTTGGTATTTTGATTTTTTTAAACCTCTTTATTTATCGGGCCAAAGATTTAAAACAAGAGAAGAATGACAAATAAACGAAGGGCACAAAAAAAAAATCCTATTTTGGCCTACTGAATCAAATATCTGGAATCAGCCCTAAATGTTTTCTATCTAAGAAGATTTACCATAATTACATTTTATTATTAAGATGAACAAAATTCATAAAATATTTAGCTGATACAAAATATTAGCTGATTTTTTTTATCCGTTCATGTTTTTATAGATAGAGTTATTCGATATTTATACTAATAAAAAATATTAAATATTTTGTAAAATTAATCGATATGTGCATAAACTGAGCCGAACACTAGGATTATAATAAAAATTTCATACACTTAATATCGTTTCCTAAACAACAAAAAAAGGTTAATGTTAACTCCTTGGGCTGCTTCCTGAATATTTGGGTTTGGGTTTTAAACAATTATTCAGTAAAAATAGTACGGTATAACCAGTTTTCGGACTGGTCATTCAAAAATAGCCAGCGTTTATCAAGTCAATGAAAAATAGCCACTATTTTGCTGTAATAGAAATCGGTCCAGCATAATATACTGGAGTTCGGTACACCTGTGTATGAACTCCAGCATATTATGTTGGACCAGTACACTTGCTGTAACTCCAGTATATTATGCTGGAGTTCTAGTGTACTTATGCTAGAACTCCATCATATTATGCTGGAGTTCTAGCGTACTTATCCTGGAACTCCAGTATAATATGTTGGAGTTCAAATATACTTATGCTGGAACGTCAGCACAATATATTGGCGTATTATCCGGGTTTTGAACAGTGTTTTCGCTCAGATTTATCTTTATATAAAAAGTGGCTAAATTTCGATTACTTTTGAAACTAGGCTATTTTTGAACGACCAGTTGTAAATCTAGCTATTTTTAAATTTCTCCCGTCTTAGCCGGTCAGTGGCATGTTGGCCCCTAAGGCACTATTCGTACATTCCAAAAGTTGACTAGTGTTGAACAAGGAGAATTTATAAAATCAATTAATTTTACGGTACTATTCGTACCCTCCAAAAGTTGACTAGTGTTGAACGAGGAGAATTATAAAATTAATTAAATTTCAGGGTACTATTCGTACACTGTAAAAGTTGACTAGTATTGAACGAGGAGAATTTATAAAATTAATTAAATTTCAGGGTACTATTCGTACACTCTAAAAGTTGACTAGTATTGATCGAGGAGAATTTATAAAATTAATTAAATTTTGTGGTACTATTCGTGCACCCCAAAAGTTGACTAGTGCTGAATGAGAAGAATTTATAATTAAATTTTACGGTACTATTCGTACACCCCAAAAGTTGACTAGTATTGAATGAGAAAAATTTATAATTAAATTTTACGGTACTATTCGTCCACCACAAAAGTTGACTAGTGCTGAACGAGAAAAATTATAAAATTAATTAAATTTCAAGGTACTATTCGTACACTCTAAAAGTTGACTAGTATTGAACGAGGAGAATTTATAAAATTAATTAAATTTTATGGTACTGTTCGTACACCCCAAAAGTTGACTAGTGTTGAATGAGAAGAATTTATAATTAAATTTTACGGTACTATTCGTACACCTCAAAAGTTGACTAGTGTTGAATGAGAAGAATTTATAATTAAATTTTATGGTACTATTCGTACACCTCAAAAGTTGACTAGTGTTGAATGAGAAGAATTTATAATTAAATTTTACGGTACTATTCGTCCACCACAAAAGTTGGCTAGTGCTGAACGAGGAAAATTTATAAAATTAATTAAATTTTATGGTACCGTTCGTACACCCCAAAAGTTGACTGGTGTTGAATGAGAAGAATTTATAATTAAATTTTACAGTACTATTCGTACACCTCAAAAGTTGACTAGTGTTGAATGAGAAGAATTTATAATTAAATTTTACGGTACTATTCGTCCACCACAAAAGTTGGCTAGTGCTGAACGAGGAAAATTATAAAATTAATTAAATTTCAGGGTACTATTCGTATACTCTAAAGGTTGACTAGTATTGAACGAGGAGTATTTATAAAATTAATTAAATTTTATGGCACTATTCGTACCCCCAAAAGTTGACTAGTGTTGAATGAGAAGAATTTATAATTAAATTTTACGGTACTATCCGTACACTCCAAAAGTTGACTAGTGTTGAACGAGGAGAATTATAAAATTAATTAAATTTCAGGGTACTATTCATACACTCTAAAAGTTGACTATTGAATGAGGAGAATTTATAAAATTAGTTAAATTTTATGGTACTATTCGTACACCCCAAAAATTGACTAGTGTTGAATGAAAAGAATTTATAATTAAATTTTATGGTACTATTCGTATACTACAAAAGATTTTACGGTACTATTCGTACACTATAAAAGTTGACTAGTGTTGAATGCGGAGAATTTATAAAATTAATTAAATTTCATAATGAATGGGTTTTTTTTAGCACATGTGCACCCATAAAGCTGTCCACTCATTATCCAATTTGCATTCCTTTTATAAAGTGGGATCCCTCCCTGTCATATTCCCACTTTGCTTTGTATTTACCACCAACACTTACTCAATAATTTATTACTCATCAAATTCAATAATTTTACTTAAAAAATTACTATTTAGGTCCATATTATTTACTCGTTATGTCTCATATTAATAGTCATGTTTACTAAATATAATTGTCTCAAATTATTTGTCATTTTAGAAGTTTAAGATAAATTTTTTTTATTTTTTTTACCCTTAGTAATAATTGTTCTTGAAGATAGAGATAACACATAAATAAAATAAATATTTAATGAAAAGAGACTATATCTTAAAACATAAATAAGGGTAGAATGCTAATTAATATTTCTTAAGGAGCGTGTAAAAAAAAATACGACACATAATATGAAACGGATAAGAGTATCTTGTAAAGTTTTTACACACTCCTCAAAAAAATATTTAATAAATTTAATCTTAAAAATATTTGTTTAAACTATTTTATTTTGCTCTAATGGCCTTTCAATCAAAAGGTAGTACAAAATTTGCAGCCAAAGAAAAACCCAAATAAAATAAAGCCAAAGAACTTTCAGTCGTCACCGTTCATTTTCCTTTCAAATTCGCCGGCGACCGGAACCCTCGAATTTTTAGGTATTAATTTCGTATTCCCTTTTATTTATCTTCATTAAATTTTGTTGAAATAATCCGAATTTTTAGGTATCGAATTTTTTGATTCAATAAATGTATTTGACGCTAGCTAGGAATTATAATGTTTCCATGCATTACTGTAGCTTTATTTGTTTTTTTGTTAAACTTTTAGTTGTTAGTCTTATTAAATTTGAGCAGCTTTTGACCAAAAAAAAAATTGAGCAGCTAAATCGGTTTCTGATTATTTGAAAGTTGTAATCTTGACTTTGTAAAGTCTGTAAAAAATAATTATTCGGTTTAATTGGTTGTGGCATTGAAGTAAAGGCAGAAGCTTTAGGTTATTGTAGTTATTCTTCTGCTAAATTAACTTTGATATCAAATCCATACTAAACAAAAGGCAACAGATGAAGAAAGGTGGCTGGCAGGGGCTAGAAACGGATTCAGGATTTGAAGTTTATGGGTTCTTGTAATGACGTTAAGTTAAATATTCAATAATAATTGAATTCACCGTCAATATTTATAAATATTTAGTAGGTTTCTTAATCCATATACGGTCTGGACAAAAGTTACTAGGTTAACGTAAACCCGCTACCAATTTTCTAGATTCGCCTCTAGCAGGGCCGGAGCTAGGTTGTGCGAGGGGGTTCAATTAAATCCTCTTCGCTTAGAAATTATACTGCGTAAATAAGGAAAAACAAATTTCTTGATTATATATAAATTGTTGAATTCACTTTGACATAAGGTAAGATTCTATCTTAGTGGTAAAGGGGGTTCAACAATTGCTTTAGGTCATAGGTGTGAACCTTAGGTGTGACATTTTAGTAATTTTGTGAATTCAATTTTTTTTTAATCAAACCACCACAACAACAACAGTCCCGGTGTAATCTCACAAGTGGGGTCTAGGGAGGGTAGTGTGTACGCAACTTTACCTACCTTGTGAAGGTAGAGAGTAAAACAGACCGTGTATAATCCCACAAGTGGAGTCTGGGGAGGGTAGTGTGTATGCAACTTTACCTACCTTGTGAAGGTAGAGAGGTTGTTTCCGATAAGACCTTTTTTTGAATCCTCTTGTAGGAAATTCTGCTACAGGTGGCCCGTTCTCAATAGACATGTTTTATGAAGGAACTGGGGCTTTTTCCTTGTAGTGTGTGATTTAGTCAATCTCTTATCAAGTTGTAAGAGGGCTAGATGCCTGCTTTCAGAATTCCCCCCTCAAGAGAAACAAAATGCTGCATTAGTCTTGTAATGTTTTCATAAGTCCTTTTTTCTACCATACCACAAGCTCTATGTATGCTTCGAGTTGAATCAATCTTCTCGTTATGTTCTATCCTACCTATGAATAGATATCCACCTGCATGGTTTAAATCCGTGCTATAGTATGGAAGGATTAGTGTCTACATACAATTCATATTTCATAGTACTTTTTCATTGGCATTTCTATGGCAGATCTTTGTATCAGCGGTGATGCTACAGTCCATAGTTATTTTTCGAGACATGCTATGTCTTTAAAGTTATGACAGGTTTGAGTTCTCTTGGGTGGTCAGAAACCTAAATTCAAACTAGCATCAAGTTTTGTAAAGAGTATCATGCTTACAGAATGACTATAGCTATATAAGATATTCTACATGTTGGTGCCAGTTGTTTAGATTTCGCCTTGCTAGTGAAGTTAGCTGTCATATGTTTGAAAACTGTAACTATCTCTTTTGTTTTAGCCTGTAGCTATCATGCAACCATTTGGTTATTGTTTCCTACTGATGAACTACTTTTCACGGTCAAATTTGATTCTAGTTGGGGAATACTGATATTCTCTTGTACGCTCTTTTTCAGTTTTAGTAATTTGTTTTCATGTATTTTAATTCAGCTCTATCATCTGTTTGAGTTTTCCAATTTTTATTCTTTAGGATAGTAACAATAACTTTTTCCTTGATGATTTAGTCTAGTTCTAAGCACCACGGGTTTTCAACAACCTTTGAGGAAACTTGTTAGTGTGCTGTTCCGTTTTGTGCTTATTAGCTCTGTTTTTTATTTCCTTTCTTGTGATGCAGGAATCAGCCTTTGCCGTAAGTGACAAAAATGCTAGAAGATTCTATTTAAAGTGAATTTAGTTGTGTTTGGTATTCCTAAAATAGGATATGGAGGCGCGTCCTACTTTATCCGTCCAGAGGGCGGGCGCGCATCAACTCAGTAATTTTGGAGCATCAGGAGCTCACTCTTCATTACCCGTGCTTCCAGCAAGCTTGGAGGACAAATATCCTATGTTGCCGAGGGCTGTCCTTTCTTCATTGCCTTCAAACAGTGGGGCGGTCGGTCATTTGTTGTCTTCATCGTCAGGATTCTCCACCAATCTTCACTTTTCATCTGTTCTTCCTCATGAAGAGCATTCTGCACCTATACCTTTCATTTCTCAGTCAACAAATAATGAGGCATTAATCCCATTAGCTAATTCCATAGTTCTTCAATCTGCAGCATCAAGCCAGTATCTTAATGAAAATAATGAACCCTGGTGTACAGCACCATTGCCTGATTACCTCGATTACTCGTTAAATACCCCCGTCCACAACACTCAACTAGATTGTAGCAATACAGGTGATTGTCGCATCCCATCTGAGGATCTTAGTAAACAAAGTGATTGGCCGGAATGGGCTGACCTTGTAATGAATGATGATGATGCTCTGACTTCTAACTGGAACGACATCATGTTAGATACTGGCATTGCTGATGCCGAGCCAAAGGTCAGTTTTGTTCTATACCAACTACTGGATTGTTATTCATCTTAATTTGCTTTTTGTTTTCTTACTCTCCTTTCTTTAATTAAAAAGGAGACGGCTCTTACATTTCTTTGTTGTGTGATTAAAGATGCAATATCAGGAACAAAAACAACCTTCAAATTTCCCTGTACACCAAGGCCAACCATTGCAACAAGTTCCTACTGCATCTGTAGAAACATCTGCCATTGTTCCTGCATCATCCACTGCAAGTGGTGCTTCATCGAAGCAACGAATGCGTTGGACACCAGAACTTCATGAAGCGTTTGTGGAAGCAGTCAACAAACTTGGTGGAAGTGAAAGTACTTCGCTCTCCTTACTTTGCATATTAAATAAGTATTGGAGTGTTGTCTAGCTCGATAATTCTACTTTGAAATACAGGAGCTACTCCCAAGGGTGTGTTGAAGTTAATGAAAGTTGAAGGTTTGACCATCTATCACGTAAAAAGCCATTTGCAGGTTTGTTCTGCTCTTTGCATTTTCAAAGTTAGATACTTTCACATATAGACATGCTCTATTATTTAACTGATGGAGTTTTGATACAATTTCTTATAATGCAGAAATATCGAACAGCTAGATATAAACCAGAAGCATTAGAGGGTATGCAGCTATTTCTTTTTCCCTTGTGTGTTTTTTACATGTGTCTTAATTTTGTCTCTGTTTTCAAAAGTCGTTAAAAAAATTGAGTTTTAGGGCCTGCGTATTTGTTACTCGATCCAGTAGATGTCTAATTTTTTTTGTTTTTGTAATTAAAAAATTTAGTTTCTTCTTTTCTTAAGTGAAAAAAGTTGTGTTTTTTGTGTGTGTATATGTGTGCATTATTTTTATGCTATGTGGAGTTATTGGTTTTTTTTGGTGCTATTTCATATATCACATTGAATCACAAGAGGTTAATAAAAGTATATGTTGAATACACTGACACTTCTCAATCTCCTCAATCTTGTTTTTTTGCATAGTAGCAGATGATGAAGATAAGATTTTAGATAGTAAAGATCAACAATTTATCATTTGTATGGTGATTGCCTTTTGTGTAAATAGGAGCTTTCTTTGTTTTGTTTTTAGTTCATGCTAAATATGCAAGCTATGGTTCACAGAATCTCACCGTATGAAACCTATGTTAGGTTTATGTTACTTGAACAAGAAAGCCACACTGACAATATTGACCTTCTCTCTCTCTCTCTCTCCCTCTCCCTCTCCCTCCGTCCCCCCTCCTGAAAATGGAGCTGAGATTTTGGGATTTATATTTATTGCTTTCTTTGTATAATATGCTTATAGCTTTGACTAAATGTTTCTTAATTTGTGCCTTTCTCCTATAAGCAAATAAAGGAAAAGAAACATGGAATTTTGCTCTGTAACTTTAATATGACACGGCATTTGCCCATATCTTAGGAAATTATTTTTTTGAGACGTGTCAAGGACGTGAAATAATACATGCGTGAAAGGTGTAACATAGCAAATTGGTAAAAATTTGGCACTTTAACTGGTATTATTAACTTCATATACGATTGCCAAGATAATAAGAAACTAGTCAAAGTTTGCACTATTTAACTGGAACAAGTAAACTTCAAACACCACTGCCGAAATCTCCTAAGTTTTTGTTTGTCTTCTTCTAAAAAGCCAAATGGATTTATCCTTAACATATTAACGTTCTCTTTTTGTGATCAGAGATTATTTGTGCTTGGAGAATGCTAATAAACCTCTATATCTGTCAGGCTTTTATATTTCCTTTCACTCAAATTATTGTTTGCTGAAGCCCCTTTATTTTTTCCCTTCTCATAACAGGGTCCTCTGAGAAGAAAGAGTCATCCATTGGTGATTTGTCAGCTCTGGACTTAAAAACGTTAGTAGTTGGGTCCATTGCCTCTGTTTTCTGGCTTAATGATATGCATCATTTGGAATTTGGATAAGATTTTATATTCTCTTGTGCATAAACTAATGAGTGTATTGCCTACTTCCAATGGCATATATTTGGGGCATAATGTGCTTAACCGATGTTGCTTATAATGGACTTTATTGACAGTCTGGTGCTTTTGCCATATGGCTGTAGACGGAAAACATAAACCATATATTGAGATATAGTGGCTTCAATAATTTTATTATCTAGATTGGTACAACCTTGCATGAACCTATTTGGAGAAATAGATATTCCATTTGGTCTGGTATATGTATAAGGTAATTCCAAAAAGACAAAGGGTGAAAATGATGGTGAATATGAAATTTTATTGAAGGATCTACTTGTTAAAAGTAGGATTTTATTCAGGTTGTCAACAAAATTGGAAGATAAGGGAAAGGAAAATATTGGAAAAGTTAAGTTAGGGCTCTGATAGATGGAGGTAAGACAGCTGGAATAGTTCTATGTGCACATGTAATGTAGAACAGGTCCTTTAAGTAGAATGGCATGGTGGCTTAAAGGGCTCTATTTGAATCGCTATGAAGTTTTCCCCTCATAACTAACTGTAACCTGTACTCTCGTGTTATCTTTGTTATATGATGTGTTTGGGTTTCGATCAGGGGTATTGAGATCACTGAAGCATTGCGGTTACAGATGGAAGTTCAGAAACAGCTGCATGAACAACTTGAGGTATAAATTCTTGCCTTAGCAACATGATCTTGTGCAGGGGTGCATCCAGGTGATGGGGTATGGGTTCACGTGAACCCATGTTCCTCTCCCTAGAGCATATATTGCAATATTATATTTCTTCAAAACTACTTGAATATACTTGTGTACACTCAAGCTCAAAGTGTCCTATTGTGCAATGAATAGTGCACCTCTACAAGTGAAATCAATGGTTCAAATCCCACCCCGACCGGCCTTGTTTTCGATACGGAGTATAAATATATATGTGAAACTCACCAAAATTGCAGAAAGAATATAATTTTGAACCTATAATTTTAAAAGTGTAATGGGTTCATTTTTTTTTTTTTTTGATAAGGTAAAAGTTTTATTGATAAAAGTACCAAGATGGTACATAAGATTACACCAGGATCAGACCAACACCTATGATAGCATACTTTCAGTTACAAGTTGCTTAGCACATCCAAAAACTCCATATATTGATCTAGACTTTCAACTAAACATTTCTTACACCAAAAAAATAATTTTTTTTTTTTTGAAAAGGACCCAAAATAAATAAATAAATTTTGAAGACAAGTATTTTTTTTTCTAGCAATGTGATTCCTAACATCAAATCCAACAACAAGAACAATAAACTCAGTGTAATCCCACCAATGGGGTTTGGGGAGGGTAGAGAGGCTATTTCTGATAGACCCACGGCTTAAGAAATACTAAACAGGAAGCAACCAACAATAACAACACAAGAAAAAAAAAACAATGACACTATGTGTAGTAACAAAGATCTAAAAATGAGAAATACAAGAATACTACTAACAATACTGGTAAGAATGACACAATATGGAATAACAAAGATCTAAGAACACGAAAATGTAAGAATAATACTAATACTACTGGTACGATTAGGAGAAACTCTCTACTATCTATCAACCTACGATCCTAATTCTTGACCTCCACACATTCCTATCGAGGGTCATAACCTCGGTAAGCTGAAACAATGTCATGTTCTGCCTAATCACCTCTTCCCATTACTTCTTTGGCTTACCTCTACCCTTTCGCAAACTCGTCAACCTCTCACACCTCCTAACCGGGGCATCGATGTCTCTCCTCATCATGTGCCCGAACCTTCTTAGCCTCGATTCCCGCAATTAGTCTTCCACAAGGGCCTCTCATACCTTGTCCCTAATAACTTCATTCATAATCTTATCTTTCCTGGTATGCCCACATCCATCTCAACATCCTCATTTCTGCTACTCTCATCTTCTGGACATTGGATTTCTTGACTGGCCAACACTCAGCACCATACAACATAGTCGGTCTAACTACCACTCTGTAGAACTTGCGCTTAAGTCTCGGTGGCACATTCTTATCACACAAAACACCAGATGCGAGCCTTACTGAACTTGCACTCCAAGTATTATGTTTTCGTCCTACTCAACTTGAAACCTTTAGACTCAAGGGTCTGTCTTCAAACATCCAATCTAGTGTTACCCCCGCATCGTGTCTCGTCAATCAGCAGTATATCATCTGCAAATAACATACACCATGGCACCTCCCCTTGGATGTGTCGCCTCAACACATCCATCGCCAGAGCAAATAAAAAATGGGCTAAGAGTTGATCCCTGATGTCCCATCAACACTGGGAAGTGTTTTGAGTCTCCTCCCACAGTCCTCACCCGAGTTTTAGCACCATCGTATATATCTCTAATCACCCTAGTGTACGTTACTGGGATGCCATTAACCTCCAAACATCTCCATAGAACCTACCTCGAGACTTTGTCGTAGACTTTCTCTAGGTCAATAAACACCATCTGCAAGTCTTCTTTCTTCCTCTCCCTATGTGCTCCACCCGTCTCCTCACAAGATGAATGACTTCTGTGATTGACCGTCCCGGCATGAATCCGAACTGGTTTTTAGAAATAGACACATTTCTCCTCATCCTCCTCAGCCTAACATCAAATCCGGCAAATATAAATTCTAGATCTACCTCTTCATAATAGTGCGTCCATCTTCTTGAGTTCCTGAATCCGCCTCTGGTGTTTCTAGTTTCAGTTTGATAGGTCATCACTGTTTGCATCATCCGCAAGAAATTGGGTCCTTAATTTGAGCATATAGAAGATTCCTTGTCCTGCATTATTTTGTTGGAGATTGCTTTTTAACTGTTGTCTTTGTGGTATAAAATAGTGGCATGGCATGGCATGGCTTTTCTTTTGCCCTTTCTGAAGTTAAAGGTGAAGCTTTTGGGATATCTCTATATAATTCCTGTATAATTACAACAGAAGTAGTTCCTTAACTACAACAAAAAAAAATTCAGTGTAATTCCACAATTGGGGTCTGAGGATGATAGTGTGAATGCAGCCTTACCCCTTCGTAGAGAGGTTGTTTCGCATAGAGAAGTAGTTCCTTAAAAAATAAAAATAAAAATAAAAATTAACAACAGAAGTAGTTAGTTTGTGCTTCTCTTCTTTGATTATTGTTGAAATAATTGATTTTGAGTTTCTCACTGCTTAATTTTGGTGCGGAATCAACTCTTTCATGGGCAAGAACTCTATACCTCTATGATGCTGATAGATGAATGAATTGCCCGCTCATTGAATCTAAGGAAACTTACGTGGTATCATATGTAATGCGTGCTTTTATTGTCACGAACTTTTACAGATTCAAAGAAATCTGCAGCTGCGTATAGAAGAACAAGGGCGATATCTCCAGGAGATGTTTGAAAAGCAATGCAAGTCGATTCCGAGTACTGACTTGGTAAAGGCCTCATCATCCATAGCTGAGGATGCCTCTGCACAATCGACAGATGCAGTTCAACGCTCCTCAAACAAAAATGATCCAGCAGTGCCACCAAGCAATCCTCAAGAAGCAGGAGATTATATAACTCAAAAGGTGGGGGAGAAGCAGAAAGAGCAAGAAAGAGAAGATCTTGGAAATCTTGAGACAAATAATTCAAGCTCATCAAATACACCACCAACGAAGCGTGCTAAACTGGATGAATAATCTTATGCAGTTCACAAACCTTTAGTAGGATACTAAGTTCCTATTGATGTTTGGAACATCAAATTCTTGAGTAAACAAGCTTTAACATTTTTGTTATCCCTCCCATAGATTATTCAGATGGGCCTGGTTTGTCCTCTGCTTCAGCATCCATGATAAAGAAATATCAGGATTTTCCTTTTGTATTGTTAATATATGGTGTTTTTAAGAGTTATTCTTGGAAGAATTGAGGAATTATAGATGGTCTTTAAAGCTGCATTTGTAGCGCTTCTGGTGTCTAATCCTCTGTTAATTAGCATTTTAGCAACTAACATTATGCACCCGCATCTAATGTATATATTATTGGGTAATGCCAACGTCCTGCTTATGGCGAGGCCCAGGGGCGGATCTATAGCCCATATTACGGGGCACGTGAACTCATGGTCCCTCCGCTAAACTAGATATCTTATGTACATATTTTCTAGAATTGGTCCAGTATTATGTATTGGCACTCACGCTCCATAAAGGTTGAATGGTGCACTTGGTTCAATACTTAATTATTTAATCAAAGAAATAGAGATCAATTCCCACTTAACATTTTTTCCCCTCTGTGGTGCACCCATATTCTAGAAATCCTAGATCCGCCTCTAGCGAGGCCAAGGTGAAGGGATAGCCGGGGTCGAGATCATGGTTGAATATGGTGCCTGCTTAGTAGGCTTTGTTAAAAAATAATGTTGCTCCTTTGATATCAGTTAGTATAAGTTTTGGTATGATGGTAAGTGTTTGATCATAACATATACGTATGTATTACATACAGCGCATATCCTGATTATACGCTATAAAAATCTTATACTTTCTCCATTCCAAAACTGGAATGATGTGATTCGAAGTACGAGAACCAATTATAACAATTTTAAAAAATATAAAATCTACTTCCTTCTATGAACAATAAGAGTCTTTTTTTTTTCTTCAAAAGATGAAAAGAAAAAGCATTGTATGCGCGAGGGATTGGCATAATACATAAGCAATTTCTAACCTGTCAAATGTGTCATTGTATGTGCGAGGGACTGCCAGACTGCATATAATGTTACAACAAAGGCTTGGAAGTTGGCAATTTACTTAGCATTTATCAAGAGTGGTTGACATATATAAGAAAAATGGACACAAGAATTGTACATGGATAATGTTAATATCTCTCATTTATACCATTGTTATGCCTTTTATGTTTTCTTGAGCTTCATATTTAAAACTCTCTTTCATTCCTATAGCAAAATACTATTTATAACTTTGACAAAGTTACCAATATCTATGCTGGTGGAAGGTAGCAAGTATCTCTAGTGTTAAATCTTAATTACGGAACAAGAACAATAAATTGTGTACCTTGTTACGCACAATGAAAATTGTTATATGCAACCAAGATAATTGCCCCAAATCTACTTTGAATCACTAGGAAACAAAGTTTATTTCACAAACTAAAGCCTTACCTCTTTGTAAGGTGTGTTGTGTTGGGAGAAGAAGAGAATTATTCTATGTATCTTTTTTTGAAGAAGAGGAAACCCTCTTTTATATTTGAAAAGGAGAAGAATGTTAAAATTTTATTGTGGGTGTTGTAACTAATAAGTAACTTCATTTAGTAACTTTTTAACTTCATCTCTTCTTATTGGGTCGGGTCGGGTCAGTTCACATGGGCAACTCATGACCCAAACTCAAAATCTAACATCTTGAATTAGCCAAGAAACTCACAAGCTAGACCGAACACCACTTTTATAAAAAAAAATCTTATTTATTATTTTAAAAAAATCTATTCATAACACTTATGCTACAAATAAAGAGTTGCAGAAGACATTGGAATCTGCTCAGCTGACCAAGTCCATAACCAAAGAAGAAGAAAACATTAGTTGGCTAAGGAAACTTATAACTCTCATTGTCAAAAACCTTTCTCACTTTTGTCACTAAGGTTATGTAACTTCCAGAATTCCAAAGTTTCATCTCATTGTGGAGAGCTGCTAGTACTCCATTTCATCTCTTGGCAGAAAAAACTTTGCTTTAAGATTCACTATATTACTCAGTTATAGAAAATATACAACAGCCTCATACAAACAAGACAGTTTACTCTCATCTGTCAAATGAATAAAGTTACTTCACCGGATCTTCCTAAACGAAAAACTAGTGATCGCTGTTATATTGAAACTTGCAATGCTATATCAGCAGAAAGGTTCTAATTTACATGCAGCAATAGACTGCAGGATCCATGTATGCTGAATGACTTGACAACCAATTTGCTTGGCCAAATCTTCAGCCTCAGCTTGTCTGTGCAGCAAAACATTGCTATCTTCGCCAGACATGCAACCGCGTGGTGGATCAAGGTTATAAACAACTAGACAAGATGAGTTAGTTGTTTGCATAGGACCAATCTGGTAAATCAGTTGTTCCTTAGTGTGAATGATGGAACCTCCACCCTTTTCAACTAGATCTAATAGATCCTTTTTGTAAGCTGCCACATAATCTCCACTCAAATAAAACTTGAAACCATCAAAAAGTTTAGGTGCCTGTATAAGAAACAAGGAATCTTTTTACTGTGCCATAATTTTGTTTAGAACTTCATGCACCTTGTTACTAAGAAAATCAGCAAAGATGTTCCAAGAAAATGACAAAAATGGTTCCTTATGTTTGAGGGTACATTCAAAGTAGTCCCTTAAGTATGCACTGAACATTTTTGGTCCTCAAATATTTAACAATTTATGTTCGAGAGATTTGATGGAAAATGTAGAGAGAAAAATTTAACCTTAAACATCAAGAACATCCCGTCAAATCCTAAAAAATACAACACAAAAATTGCACTAGCCACCACAAAATTTTCAAAAATAGTAAAAATTAAACCTAAACAATGCACTATACTCCAAAAATAGATATATAAAAAAAAAAAGAGAAACTACAAAACTTATAACTATAAATGTGAGTTCCCGGCTAAACTTTTTTCTCAGTTCCAACTTTCCATCAGATCTAACAATTAGAGCTTGTTATATATTTGACAAAGACCAAAAATGTTAAGTTTTGGCAAACTTAAAGGATCAAAACTGTTTAATGCATACTTAAGGGACTACTTTAAACCTACCTTCATACATAAGGGGCCCTTTTTGTCATAAAGCATGTTCACAAGCAGCATTGTAAATGCATTTCTTATCACAGCAGAAATATAAATGCTTACATAAATTCTTATCCCTATAGGAGAAAAATGAATACTTACATTGGATGAAGCCCTAAGTCTACCAGCTTTAGGGCCACCAAAACAGCCATGATTGTCCAGGGTAACTTCATAAGGTTCTTCGTTCACATGACAATTTGCTGCAATGCAGGCTTTTATCCCTGGAAATAAGGGAAGTTGTATTAGCATCATTTAAATTGAGCTAATAGGTCAATTGTTTGAAGTATATTGTCCTAGTCTTGTCTCTATTCATGGGGGGTAATTCATTTATCAAGGCATGTTCTTCACAGTAAGAGAAAATTATAGAACTACTTGAGCTTATTATTTATATTGCTAACCATGATAGGACACAGAATCTACAGAAAAAAGTACCATGCTCATGCTATAGAGCACCATTTTGGTATCTTAATACTCTGAGTCTTTGGAATGTGCATAACAACTCCGACATATACCATACAGAGGCAAAGTTCTGGATTTAAAAATGACTATTTCCAGTACTAATAATTGGGATTAAATTTAATATCTATACATATTTATTGAATTTCTTAACACAAATATAATGTTTGAGCAAAAGCTACTAGATTCGAACAAACTTGTACCTAAGCTCCTAGCTTCACTCTTGGTACCATAGCATTCCTCTCTCTGTCCTTTCCAATCCTTCTAAATACCAGATACTCTAGTTCTTATATTGTCAAGCTAAATTTATTTATTTACATGCCTATAAAACTATGCTAACCTAGTTTACTTAATTGCATACTTAGTTTACTTAATCGCATACCCTACTTCTTAGGCAATTTTACATGCCTCTCCCATAATGGAGAACCAGATGAACAAATAAGCTAACTTAACCATGTAAGACAAAAAGAAGAAAGAGCTTACAATCAATTGTTAGGATCCATTTTCCACCCAAAATTGCCATGAGAACTTTCAGTGTTCTGGTGCATGCACCCTTTTCATCGGTTGCTGCAATGACATGGGTGACATTTGGGTTCCAAGTCTTGCACACAGTTGCGCCGCACATATTAGCAAACTTGACCATCATATACTGAAATAAGATCAGAAGAACCAGTTATGATTAACCAATATTGATGGAAGTAAAAATAATTCAGCCAACAAATTCACAAACTAAAAGAGCTACACTTATTTGATTATTTTACTCCACCAAATTGTAACAAATAAACATAATAAATAGCTAATTCAGCTGTGGAGGTGTGAAAATTAACAGACAACAGAAGAATAAACTAACACTGACAGAAATCAAGTCAAACCATTTGGGGAATAATCAAACTAAAATAACCCCAAACTACTTTTCCCAAAAGCACTTTTTTTGGCCAAGCTTCTCAAGAGGTCAAAAGTATTTTTTTTTCAAAAGCACTTTTTTTTTTCTAAATTGAGGTGTGTGGCCAAGCTTTTTTGAGAAAAAAAGTGCTTTTGGGAAGCAAAAGCAATTTATGAGAAGCAGAAAAAAGTAGTCTCTTCCCAAAAGCAAAAGCAGTTAACTTTTCTTCTTACCAAAAATGCCTTTAACAAAATATAGTATATACCAAAATAACTATTAAACCTAATGCTTAGGATATTAGTGTATAAATATTTCTTCTTTTTTTTTAGGATAGCTTTCTAATATATAGTGACTTTAGGGGTGAATACTTTTATATTTGTTGAATGATTTTTAATATATTTAACTTGAATTAAAAGAATTAAGTACTTTTTAATTTTGTTTTCATATTTTACTTAAACAAAATGAAAAGATTTAATTATTGCATGTAATAACAAATTTTTGAGATTATTTATTTACTTATAATATTAACTATTAAGTAAATCTATTCATGTCCTTATTCGTAATTTGATACTTAAAAGCACTTTCTGAAAAGCTTGGCCAAACACAAATTATTGCTCAAAAGTGCTTTTCATAGTAATCAGCCAAACACAAACTCTCTCCAAAAGTACTTTTAAAAAAAGCATTTCTCAAAATAAGCTTACTTCTCCAGCTTGGCCAAACAGGCTATTAGTTGTCTGCTTATATAATGACAAAGAGCTAAATAGATAAGTTGGTTTTGCTTGGTAACTTGATAGTGGCGACAATGGCCTATAATGGCCTATAAAATGACTTTGTGCTAGTGATTTGATCCATGATATTTAAAAACTGATCAAGCAGTCATAAAATATGTGCATGGTATTTTGCATGCATATGAAAGAAACTAGCAGAATGCATTCTTACTATAGAAAGGAGACCAACCTTCTCTTCTGGGGATAGAGCAGATCCACATAGAACCCATTCTTTGGGTCCATCTGATGATGTTTCCCAAAAATTCAATCGCTCAGATGCTCTGCATACAAATTTAACATTCCAAATGAGAAAAAATCATGTGTGTCTTACAAGCTTTAAACCATGGAGGCTAGGACAGGGAGGGAATTGTGTATTCTATGTCATTTGAAATAGAGATTTTAATATGATTCAAGATGATCTTTCATCATTGTTTTAAGTGCCTTCAGTTAAGCAAGGTGATAAAAAAATACCCCTCAGTTTCAATTTATGTGTCTTAGTTTGACTAGACATGAAATTTAAGAAAAGGAAAACTTTTAAATCGTGTGATCTTAAAGTTAAGATGTGTATAATGTACGTAAATGTCCTTGAATCTTGTGGTCTTAAATATGCAGTGTGGAACGTTGGAGTTAGACAGTTACTAAATATAGAAAGAGGCACTCTTTTTTAAATAGACTAAAAAAGGAAAGGAAGACACATAAATTGAAATGGAGGGAGTAATATGGGACTTCCATAACATATAGTTCTTACATGGGAGCAGATTTTGGACAAGCTTCCATACTGGCACGCTTCCTAGACTTTGACTTCTCACTTGGAAATTTAACAGATTTATGACTCGGGCACAGCATTACAAAGTTGTCCTGCAATTAAAGATGTGGACATTGAGGGAGAGAAGGAAAATAACAATCTTTATAGATCTCAGATTGGTAAAATAATTGACTGGATGCATTATATTGCTCTACTTACACAATCCCATCGACAGTCTTGGATTTCAAATGCACAAGGCATATGATAACTCCTGCGGCATGACTTCATGAGGCAGCCAAGTGCTGCACCCTTTAGGCCACAGCCACTACACTTGAGTTTTGCAGCTCTTGCCAATTCAGCCTCCAAATTTCTCAAGGTATCTCCATCATAATATACTTGAGGTGCCCTACAAAATGGAATTAAATAGTAAAATGGACTTGTTAAACACTGCAGAACCCCAAATAATAATAAATGAAAATGTTGCTAGCTGTAAAAAGAAGGTAATACAATAAGGGCAGAACTAAGTAAAATGTGGACAAGCTCAGGTGGAATACTAACAATAAATCATCTAGTATAATGTCAAATATACAGATGTTGCCTAGTTGGTTCCATAAGCAACTAAACAGTTGAGGGCAATATATTTCCAAGTTCTAACTCAACAGTTGCAAGCTGGCAAGTATAAAACTTCCCCAGTTCAATGTAATTAACCATCAATAAGGCTAGAAGCCTTTAAACATTCTCTCAAAAAGATAAGGAAAAAAACAAGAATGGTTCTGAAGTCATTTACCATTAGTATGTCATCCAACACAAATGATAAAACAAAACATAATCTAACACATTAGAGCTTTCTTTATGAGCTTGTTATTAAAAGTTACTGATATCAAAATATCAAAGCTAAATTGTGGAATTGCATACCAGTCAATACATTTCATATGCACAGGTATGGCTTTTGAAAGTGAAGTAACATCTCCCACCACCTCCCTTCCATTTGCATAGTGCAGCATTGGTCCAGTTCCCTGCAAGTATTAATCATAGCCAAATATGAAATGATTATATCAATAGAATAAACATGTTAACTATTTTCAAATCTGTCCTTTAAAATAGTACAAAGCAGATAACTGACCTCTGTTATCTTAGATGTGTGGCAGAAAGCACAAACACTTCCTTTCGGAAGATGTTGATCTGAAACTGCTTTTGGCTGAGCAACCAAAGAAGATTCACTCAATTTACAAGCCAAAGTGCAGTCGGAGTTGGCAGTAGCATGACTTTGCAAGATTGTCTCTGACAATTCATAGCTTAGTTTCTTTTGTCTCTTCACATCTCTTTCCTCGAACACATGTTCATGCTTAACTGCATGGTGCACTAGACCTTCGACCACATGTGAGCTATCTTCTACGGACCTCTTTGCAATATGGCTTTTTATATCCTGAAAACAAGCAAATATACTCAAAAAAGAAACTTTTTTGTTGCGTATAATCATGGAAACAGTACACATCCATCTCGATAGTCTGTCATCATGATATCATAGATAACTAGCTACTCTACTTCCCTGGACTTGTTCAAGCATAAATATTGCTATATAGCTAGAGAAATTGTTTATATGTTTAGGCACTTTAATTGGATGGATGTGCGCCTTTTCTACAGGAAACTATTTCTAACTTAAGGCTAACCTCTGGCAAGTAATGGGCTACCCCAAGAATGCAAAAACTTTAGTTAGCACTTAGCAGGCATTTAATATTCCATTTGCAAAGAATGAAACCCAATGAAAAGGTGAAGACTCAACTCTAATAATACTATACTTTTTGAGAATATAATACCATACTATAATAACAACTTATGAAACTTACATTATTTCTTACTCTCAGTTCACTTGTCTCTTTAACTATGTCTTTGTTATTATCGGATGAATGAGAGCTGTCTGGCGATTGTTGTTGCACTTGATTCAAATCTATTTCCTCTGCATCATTCCTTTCATTTTTTAAGTCTGCCTTTCTGTCAGAAGAAGGCAAGAGACTCAAATTATTCACGCCATTCCAAGGAATTCCATGTCCATTCCGCCTATTAATTTCCTTGTTTGGATCATTACTGCTTACTATGGCCTTGACAGATTGCTCATTTCTTGATTTGTCATCAGCATTAACAGAAATGGGAGACTGCTCTAACGTTGTTCCAGCATCTGGTACATTAAACCAATTTTTGTGTGTGAGTAGTACTGTACTTTACTAGCGATAAGAAAATAACAGAAAATTGATATATGGGTTAAGATATATTTACCAGGAGACTGGAATTGAAAGACTTTAGCATTGAAAGTAGCATCTAAGCTTCTAAATATGGCTATCATACTCTCCATATGAGGCACTGCCCTTATTTCTGCACCATTCCAATAAAGGCAAAAACAACAGTTACTTCCTTCACAAAATCTAAGACACACACACACACACACACATTGAACTGTATGAATAACCTCATCTAAAGCTTAATGAACTAAAACAGAAAACAACTTCTTATATATTTATTTTTCAACTGCTACCATTTAAGCAGTAACATTTGAGGGAATTAATGTTCTTTCTAATGTGTATCTCCCTACAGACAAATTAGTTTTGCGGCCCATTTCAGAATTTGGTTATTAAACAGCAAAAATAATGTAATAAAACCATGTAATAGTACCTTCATTAACATATTGATGTTTGCACACAAGGCATTCACATTGAACTTGGGTAGACCTTGGAACACAAAGGCTGCACAAAAAGATTATATTTTTTTAAATCTTTGGATAATCAATATTCAAAGCATGGATTTTAAACATTCAAGCAAATATCACAGAAAATCCAATTTCAAAGAAGCCCAAAATGATAACTTACTTGCAAAAAATATGATCACATGGAAGCAACATAGGTTTATTCAGCAAGTTTAAGCTGCAAAATCATAAGAAACTTTGTGTTAAGAAATCTACATAAATATTTACAAGTATTGAAATTCAAACCTAATAACGCAAATGGTCCAAACCATTAAAGTCGAGGCATGTTCAAGATTTAAACTATATAGGTTCGACTTTTAAATTTTTAACATTGAACCCATTAAGTTATGAATTCGTATTTACTATTTGTTATAGTTTTAATAAATTTTTATATATAAATTTATAATCCACAACAAAATTACTAGGTTAAGTTGAACCCCATACCAAAGGGCTAGATCCACCCTTGCCTTAAATTCAAATCTTAGATCCACCTCTATGAATCTTTTACGTCCATTTCTTCCATTGAGTCCAATTTATTTAATGAAATGTTTTTATATTTTATAGTTGGTTCAATTTTATTCCATAAAGATTTTATCTTTTGAATGAATTAAAGTTTCAGTAAACTAAGATTTTTTTTCTAATCTTACAAATACCATACAATGCAATATGAATCTCTGACCGGGAAATTCCCTAATGCAAACTAGTTGAGACAAACTATATGGATTTTCTAATTCCATTTCCTCTTATTGGGTCCTTCTACTTCAACAAAAAAAAAAAAAAAAAAAAAAATAGAGGTTCATTAAAACTAAATTATTCTTTAATATTGCACTTATCATACAACGACACATGAATCTCCAACAAAAAAAAAATCCTCTATTGAGTCCATTTTCTTTCCATAATCTTTTTTTTATCTCTTTAGATAAATTAGTTCTTTAAAACTAAAGGATCTACGAGTCTCTAACACAAAAAAAAAGACCCAAATCAAATTAAAGATTATTGAGTTATGAAGGAAAAAAAAAACTTACCAAAGAGGGCATTTGAGTTCAAGACCCAATTTCTGAATATGAAATGCCAATGGGTTTAGTAACCGAGAAATGCTTTGAGTCTCCGCTGCCATTCTTGAAATTCACTCACAGCTTCAGTCTGCAAATCTTTTTCAGCTGAGTAAAGAACTGAAATTCACTCCGCTGTGTGTGTGTGTGTGTGTGTGTGTGTGTGTGTGTGTGTGTGTGTGTGTGTTTATTTTGTATATATACAGGACACTCGGTGAGTAAAGAATTTGGCGGTATAAAGTTCGAATTTTGGCGCTCTATGATATTCAGGAAATTGTCTCCCGCTTTTTAACAAAACCGTTGCTTAGATGGGATGTTTTGGGCTGGCCCAATTAATACTACTAATTTGTAGAAATGACACCAAGTAGCCACTCTAAAGGACTACTATTTAAGAATTAGCCGATGTGTCCTGGATTTTAGTTTTTCCGATCAAATTTTCAGGACAAAAATTCTCTGAATTGTCCTTAAGTTAAAATTTTTAGTTTAAAACTTCAAGACAAAATAAGTATTTATTAATTATGCACTTACCCATACTAATTTTCGTTCGAGAAATTTACACAGATAGCCACTTTGCGCTAGTACTTAAAATTGTCTTTATTTTTTACAACTGTTCAGAAATGACCCCCTCAAATGATATTGTCCGCTTAATGAATTGTTTGTTAATAAAAATACGCTTCAACCTAAAATACACGTGCATCTTTCTTCGATAAAAATGAAGAATTGCAAATACGAACGCTGGGGATTTCCGGGAAAAAATCGTCGCATATTCCTCCGATTCCTTATAAAAGATATTCAGTTCGTTAGAATAGAAGTTAAAGAGGGTATTTATGCTCGTCGTGTTCTTTATATGGACACCCGAGGTCAGGGGTCCATTCCCTTGACTCGTACTGATAAGAATTTGACTCCACGAGAAATTGAACAAAAGGCTGCTGAATTAGCCTATTTCTTGCGTGTACCAATTGAAGTATTTTGAGAAATAGAAAGCAATCAAACACAAAACTCAAATGTAATTATGAAATCTAGATTTAGCATGTTGATAGAAAAAAAAATTACGAATAGGACTACTTGAGAAAATTATAATAGTGCAATAAGTAAAGAGGTAAAAGCATAATTAGTCAATTTTTAAGAAAAAATTTCAGAGTCCTAGCAGAAATAAGTAATTAGCAAAAGTGGCAGCTAATTATCTATATTCCTAACAGAAACATAATCAATTAATTAATGGACCTCTCAATCACTCCCAAAACTGCCAAAAAGTAATTAATGTGATAAGTACTCTATTTAGCTGATTTATAGGGAACAAGATTGTACAACTATTAAACCACATTACTCTTCATTTTCTATTTATTTTTTTTCCTTTTTGTTTTTTCACTTTTAATTTATCTTTTTTTTTAAATGAAGAAAAATGATGATTTTCAAATATGGGAACATGATCGGAGGTTTTCTTTACATGTTTATTTTTATTTTTTTTGTATTTGATTCATTTTCTACTCCTAAAATTAATAAGTGTGTGTGTGTGTGTGTGTGTGTGTATATATATATATATATATATATATATATATATATATATATATATATATATATATATATATATATATATATTATAGTTGTATAAATATTATTTATATAGTATACTACTTGGATATTACTATTATATTATATACATCGTATATAACTAATATATACATATAGATAATTATTTAGATATTCATAGTGATATATGATGTATTTTGGGCATATAATAATTTTATGATTTAATTTGTCGTATATTTATCATATAAATTTTACATTGTACGGAATATATTATTGTTGTATAACTATTATATATAATATGTACTTGTATATTACTATTGTAATACATCGTATATAAATGATATATCTATATTATATATCATAAACCCTGAAAAAATCAAAAAGGAAAACTAAATATACAAAGTATCTTCTTATACTTGTTGCTTACGTTTGTCCATTCCAGTTGCTATTGCAAGTATTAATACAAAAAGATGAAAATGCGAAAAGATGAATGAATTTACCTCTTAATATATATGAACTTTTTCTTATGATTAGAATATATTTAGAATACATTTTAGAATGGAATCAGTTCAAGTAGTATACTATATAAATAATATTTATACGACTATTATATACTACAAATATTATATATATATGTGTGTGTGTGTGTGTGTGTGTGTGTGTGTGTGTGATTAGAATATATTTCAAGTGAAATGAAGAAAACAAGAGGAGAGACGACGACGAGATTTAGGATATAACATAAGAGGAAATAGTGCAACTAATTCCATGATTTGAGCCTCATTAATTGTGTGCATAATTTATACAATATGCTAATAATGCAAAAAAAATCTGTCATTTTTGGAATAAACTACAAATGATATTATTTTCTTAAATATTTTTAAAAAAATGCTTAACCATGTAACTTTCTCATAAGTGTAAATAGTCTTTAATCATCCAAAAAATGAAGAAGTTTGAATTTGAGAATTCTAAAGTTATCAATATTATATTATAGGCTTATATTACATATTCAATGGAAGTATACACCTTACATAAACCCAATTATTTTTAATTTCATGAACTGTGTCTGTGCTTAATAAATTAAATATACTTAAGAAAAATATTTTTTTAGCCATTCAAAAAAATAACCGATAATATATTATAAAAAAAGGACAATCCGGTGCACTAAAATAACCGTGTATATTATATATATGTATGTATGTATTCTATACACATATATTTAAAAAACCAACATTTATTAACATACTCACTTTGGTTCTTTTCTTTCCTTTCCTCATTTTGGTGAGTTGATATTTTATTGATTACAAATGAATCTGCAATTAAATCATGTTACCTCACCACTTGGAAAGTAATTTTATATGACAATGAAAAAACAATTGATTTTTTTTTCTCACACCATCTCAAATAACTCACTTGCCAATATTCCCACTCTTTTCATATTGCATTAATCTTAAATTAAAAATTAAGAATGATTCTTGAAACTATATATAACTCAAAAAAATTGGGATATGTATTTTTACAAAAGACACAACTTGTTAAGATTTGTTTACATACTTAGCAACTTCAGCTATGGCAATGAGGAAGGCTTCCTTCACTTTCTTGGTTTGTTTGGTTCTCATCACAATTGGTATTTCTTTCCTCTTTCATTGTCTCATTGAAATATATCATGTCTATAAATACCTAGTTAATGTCTCATTTAAAATCTTAACATAATTTTTTTTATTAGTCAAATTGACTTAACATTTGAAATTATTAAGCATAATTACAATAGTAGATCTATCAAATGAAAGTAAATGATTTTTATATATATTCATGGGCTTATATAGTGTTATTGTTGTCGATTCATCTTAATTCAGTAGCTTCAATTTAAATTTTATATATATAGTAAAAATTCAATAAATAATAATTGAAACCAAATAAATTAATAGATTGTGATATTTTTTTTGTACTTGAATCCATAAAGTTTAATGTCTGAATTTTGATTGTTCCCTTGATGAAATTTGAGTTTTTGTTGTTTATAAGATAAGTTATACATTTGATCAATCGGTCTAAATACATCCATCTGTTAAATATACAAGAAACATACACTGATTATATATAAAATATGTGTATTATACATTAATAAAAATGTATATATTGCCGGTTATTATTTTTTTGGAACTACTATATAATATATTTTATATATATATATTTTGTTTATTTTATAGGTTTGCAAAGTGCAGAAGTTGAAGGTACACCCGGACCACCATGCAAATTATCATTTGATTGTGGGGATTATTGCAAAGTGGGTATGGCATATTGTTTGTGGCGACATTGCACATGCGTTACCGGCTTCCCACCGCGTGGCCGAAAGGCTATTGTAAATTCTCCAATTGGATCTTTGACAAGATAATCTTAGTTAGGATTGTATGATTATGCATAAGATTATATGCTCTATCCATGCTTCGTTTGATTTTCATATGAAATAATGCATTCAGTTAGTGATCTGACCTTTTATCAGCATTGTTTGATCAAAACGTATTAAGCTTTTTGTTAAATTGATTAATGAGGAAATAAAAGGTAAATTCTAGCTAAGTATAATAAGATCGAGACAAAAAAACTTGGACAGATCCTTGGGATGAAATCACGTTTAAGAATAATAAAGATCAGGCACGTGTTCAATGATTATCAATGAATATTGTCATAAGAACATGCAATAAATGTAGACAATGACAATAAATGTAATAAAGAGGAATTTATCACCCAAATATTAGATGGTTTGGGTGATTCTCCTTCCTGGCATCAACGTGGGACAAGGATAAATGAAGATGGATAAGGAATCTTTGGATCTTATGAACAAAGAATGAATAACGTGTGTAGAGCTATAGAATTAGTGAACAAGACAATATTTGTATATTCTTTCAAGTCAACTCTTTACAAAGTTCTCTTATCAAGAAGTGAAGATCCCCCTTTTGCTCTTTATCTCTTCCTATTTATAAGATATGTTCCTAAGAAATCCTAAAAAGTACAACATAAGGAATATTTCTTATGTCTATTGCTGAGATATCCTACAGTTACTTCTTTGTTGCATTCTCTTGACCTCGGCAATAATCCTCCTTGAGATGACTCATCGCCATTGTACAGTGGTCGACTCTTCCCTCGACCCCATTTATTTGCAGTTATTAGGCCGTCCAAATTTAGACCAATACAGTTAGTCCCTCCGCTTGTGGAGGTCGTGGTCTTGCACATCCGCGATGAGCGAATCTGGTCTGCATCTATTTAGAGGAAATTTGGTCGTGTTGATCGAGTCGGCTCGGCCGAGGTCAAAAGAAAACGGCGTAACCAGCATGGCTGTGATTGGTGTGGCCCACGTGGGGTGACGTCATGGCCATGCGCGTCATCCCAATGTAGTGTTTGTGCCCCTGTTGCTTCGATTTTGGTGCCACTTACGGTCTTTTGCTTCGATTTTGGTGCCACCCAACCATATAAATAGATGGGGGGTTTACTTCCGAAAATTTTCGTCACTCCCCATTTTGCATGTATATTATTTTCTTTGATCTTCTTCTTTATTCTCCGCTTTCAATTTCTTGCAGCCTCTCCAACTTCAGTCCCTAACTTCTTACCCATTTGATATCTTCTTCTCCAGATTTTGTTGTATTTGCTTTGCTACAAAAATATGTCAACATCCCCTCACATTCACGACGAAGTTTCCGATGCCATTCCTTTATCGGTGGCCCTTCCTCCCGACGGTGAGGAATTTATGGTTGAAGAGGAGGAAAGCTTTCCCACCGTCGATGAGGTGGTCCCCAAGAACCCTTTGGTCAGACACGACTTCCCAAAGGAACCCGCTCTCGCTCTTGCCCAGAATATGAGACGGGACCGCCTCAAATAGCCGATCTCCGGTCTAAATATCACATTTTTTCTCACATCGAAATTGTTCCGACCGGGGGCGACATCGTAGAGGTTCATCGACCCGGATATTGTGCTTTCTAT
Organism: Nicotiana tabacum; assembly: GCF_000715075.1. NCBI lineage: Eukaryota > Viridiplantae > Streptophyta > Magnoliopsida > Solanales > Solanaceae > Nicotiana > Nicotiana tabacum. Next base: position 5,475,222 of record NC_134082.1, on the reverse strand, counting down.
GTCTATCCGTTCTTAATCGGTTATTCTTTTCCTCTCCCCCCATTGGCGGATGAATTTTGCCGATTTTACAATGTCTGCCCAGCGCAACTCTCTCCTTATTTGTACAAAGTTTTTCTGATGCTCGCGAAGTATGCAGAGTTGGCCGATTGTGAGGTCAACATTCACCACTTACTGCATCTTTTTTTGCCTAGCTTTTATAAAGGCACATTAATATACCTGCGACATCGTGGGATCAACAGGTTGGTGGCCGGGAGGGATGATAAGACGAATTGGCGGTTCTGGCATAAGTACTTCTTCGTTAAGATAGAGCACTTGGTGGCGAATCCCACTGGGTTTCCCAAACAGTGGAACTATAATCGTAAGTATCTCACCGTATACTCGCCATTTTTGTTCATTGCTTCATTTTCGACTTACTCGCGACTTCTTTGTTTTTAACCTGAGAGGCATGCACCTTCTCCTATCTTCGATATGGAATATTGGGTGGCTTGAGTGTTACCTCATACCGTGGGAATTTGCGATTGGGCGTCTTTTCACAAGCGTTTTGGACCCAAGACCCAGTCCAGTAGGTGTCATGTCTACCATGTCTTATTGTTTTTTACCATCGCTATTGATGCGACATCCCTTTGGTGCCAGGTCGACGAGTTTCCAAGAAGACGAAGGATCCAATCCCTGCATTTCGCCAAGCTATCGCTTTGGTTGGAATGCAATTTGCCTTGGCCGAGTCAGCTCGAGGAGGTTGGACTCAAGCTCCGTCATTGAGGGATTTTGCCCCTCAAACTGTTGTTGTGTGGGATGAGATCTCTTCTCAGCACATCTTTAACCTCGTAGATGAAACATCTAATGGCGATGAGACATTGTCGAGAAAAAGTTGAAGGATGGAAACCAGGAAGGCCATTGTCGATGACGTTGAGCCGGAAAAATTCATTGCTTTGGAGACGAAGCTTGTTCTTACACCAGACGTTGAGGTCATTTCTACGGCGGGTGTCGTCATGGAGAGGAGACCCTCTGGGTTCGAGGTGGTTCGAGGTAGCAGAGGGCTTGCACGGGCCATAGAAGGTGGCTCATCATCAATGGCTGGGGGAAGCAGAGTTGTTCCTGTGGGGGACGACGACTCCGGATCAGATATCGACCCTGAGGAAATCCGGGCCTTCATGGAGAGGACTACTCGTGTGGGGATAAGGGCAGAGGTTCCTAATCAGCACATAGTAATCCCCGTGAACTACGACCTTTTGGCCAACTCAGAACTGGCGGTGTCGGCCTTTTCCCCTCTGTGCGCGGCTTCTAAGAATACGACGCTACAGACGATGACAGATGTTGACCTATCGCTGGGCATTTCTGATATGGCTTTGCTTTGCGGGTGAGTGTTTTTTCCTTTTTAGGTCAGGTTTGCTTTGTGCGTGCAATGTGCTTACATTGATTTCCCTTTGTTATTTTGCATCAGAATCTTATCCTGGGGATCGAGCATAATGTTACATCCTGTACTTTAATATTAGATTGAGTCATAGTAATCCATATGAGCTTGAAGGGATTAAGACCATTCATGAGGTTATAGAGGATTCGTGACTATGTTATTTTAAGGCCCCGTAAGTTTAACAACACTGATATCGTTAGATACATTTTGATATGGTATTTATTTTGAGTGGAACATTTATTGTAGAAAAAAGTTTGAAAAATATAATTTTATATAGTTAATAATATTACTACTTTCAAATATGCTTTAAATTATACACATAATATGAGAAAGTTTATGAGATTTTCTTTATTATAAAGATAAAATTTATTTTCTCACAAGAAAAGAAAGTTATCTTTTTACCATTTTAAGAATTAAGTGTACGAGAATTTTTACTCTTTATATGAGATTATGAAAATTATAAATTGAGAAAATGTATGTATTTTTATATGGATGTTTTAATAAAATAATAGTATATGTATTGATTTTATATGATACCACATGACCATAATAGTAAAGTATATTATAATAAGATATATAGAATATGAGTAGTATTTTAAGTAATTTAAGATAATTCTTAATTATGTTGATAATTGACTAATTATTAATTTAAGTAGATAAGTGTAGGAATTGTTTGTCCACGTGGGACCATAGCAGTTAAAGTAGAGTGTGACTAAATTGTTGAAAGACACGGTGGTGTCACATTTTTGATATAAGAATGCTTATTAAACATTGAAATTATATAAGTGGGTGGACCCTATGATCCACCAAGAAGTATTAGTTAGGGCATCTCCAACTTTTACCCCATTTTTTGTCCACAAAATTGGGATTTCCCCATTTCGGGGACAACTTACTCCAATCATTCCCCCATTTCGGGTACCCCATATTTGAGGGAACACTATTCATCCCCCATTTTGGGGACAAAAATGGGGGAGGGCTGGAGCTAAATTCCCCCAAATATTTCCCCCATTATGGGAGATGGGGGCAAGGTTGGAGATGGCCTTAAGGATCCTTATTTAGGTGTCTTTCTAGGAAACTAATAAAGAATATACAACAAGTGTCATAAATATATCCTTAAGCTTGAATAGCAACAACAAAAGTACATGAACAATACTATATTTTCATCTTTGGAGGAGATATAACGTCAATCTATATTGTAGTAGCAGCAATGTGAGTGGTGTTCTATGGAAGAACAGTGTAATCTTTCCCAAGAATATCATACAGACTATTTCCTATTTCGATCCGCCGTTACGTATTTTCGCAAAAGACGTGTATTAGAGGGATTATCAAGAGAATTATCTCACGTATGTTAAGGCTAATTATTCTTTCTTTTTGCATGATCCAAGTAACGATACATAGACGAAATGTTGTTCCATAAATGGTTATACTCTTAGCAGTTAAGGATGTCTATATTATTCATTCCTGTAAAAGTGATATCCAAGCATGTCTAAGTATGTATCTAATTCCCTATTGAGGTATTTGATAAAGATGTTAATGTTTATAATATAGTAATACATGCATCTTCATGCATATGCATTTACCACCGCGCTATGGCCGATTGCGCTGTTACACATTTACTACCGAGCTACGGACGGTCGGGCAGTCATGCATTTACCACCGCGCTACGGCCGGTTGGGCAGTTACATCTTTACCATCGTGCTACGACCGGTTGGGCAGTTACATATTTACCACCGTGCTACGACCGATTGGGTAGTCATGAATATTCATTTACCACCGTGCTACGGCTGATTGGGCAGACATGCATTTACCACCGGGCTATGACCGGTCGGGCAGTTACCACCGGTTGGGCAGCTATATATCATTATTTACCACCGGTTGGACAGTCATACATTTACCACCGTACGAAGGCCGATCGGGCAGTTACCACTGATCAGTTGGGCAGTCATGCATCATACATATGGATAATAGTCTCAAAGAGAAGCATTATATATGTAAGTATGATAAGTATGCAGATAAGATGGCACTTCAGAGATTCATGTTGATTCTTATATGTCTTTATTTAATGTTGACATATTGTTATGTTTCAGTTCTACCTTACATACTCAGTACATTATTCGTACTGACTGCTGCATTTATTCTTGCATGTATAGACAATCAGTTTGACGAGCCCTCATAGTAGACGAGGTCAACATTCGTCAAAGGATTGGTAAGATTCCACCTTATTCAGAGTGCAGCCGAGTCTATAAGTCATCGTGTCAGAGTTTGCTACAGACTTATGGGTAGGACGGTACCCTATCCCATTTGATATCAAATAATCTTAGAGGCTTTGTAGAAAGAGGTTCATTTTGTACAGCATGTCAGAGGCCTTGACGGCCCATATGTATTCATGTTTTAAGAATGATAGTTTATTGATACAGTGTTGCCCACTTATAGTTATACATTGCGAGTTGTGGCCATGTTGGCCCACGATAGTTACAAAGAAAAAAAGAGTTGTAGAGAGGTTAGCTCGGGCCAGTGCGGCACCGGGTGCTAGCCATGCCTCCCCAGGTTTTGGGCGTGACACGTAACTGGCGGGAGGAGCGAAGGACGACCATTTTTAAGAAGATGACCTCCTTGTACAAGGAGTATCGTACTAAGCATCGAATGTTGGCCGACTTCCTTAGCCAGGATGACAAATTTCAATCTCTTCGGGATAGGCTCAAACAAAAATACGATGAGCTGACGAAGAAAGATGAAGAGATAAGGGAGAGGGATGATGAGCTTATGCGAGCTATCAATTGGTGCAACGAGCTCAAGGCAGCGCTAAAGGACAAAGAGGACGCGCTCGAGGTGAGTAAGGGGGTGGTGGCTGAGAGCACTGACCTTCAGATGCAGGTGGCATCCTTAATGGCTAAACTTAGGCAGAGGGAGGCAAGGACTACCGATCTTAGGGGTGAGCTGAGTGCCAGGGTCGAAGAATTGGGTCGGGCCAAGAAAGACAGAATGGTCGAAGTGGCAACCCTAGATAACGCTTGCAGGTCTGAGCGGGCTAATGAGATGGAGACATCGACACTTAAGGTGGCGATATTAGAAGAAAAGATCCAGGGTTTAGAGGCAGATTTATCCGGGCCCATGCTGAGGCTCAACTTGACGTGTACAAATCTTTGAAAGTCATCGGGAAAGCTTTCTAAGAAGATCTTTAGTGCGATTGTGTCAAGGCATGTGCAACCCGTGAAGCTTGTGGTTACGACCCTAGTACGCCTGGCGGGGATGAGGATAACGATGTTGCGGACAGGCTTGACTCTGATCCTTGGTATGATGATCAGTACACTGATGGGGATGATGTGGCGTGAAGCTATTGTACTTAGTTTTGTTTTATTTTACTATTTTTGTGAGGGCGTCCTCGAGCCCTTTGTAAAAAGTATTGTAATCTCATAATTGGAATGGAATAATTCCCCTTTTGCTATGTGTTTCTAGAATCCCCTTCTTTTTTTCTTTTTTTCTTTTTTTTTATGCGGGAAAGCCCCTGATTTTTCGGCTGTTTGTATATGGTTGATATTGAGTCAAACATAGACTGACTTGAGGTCGAGTATTAACTAGCTCGGATGAGATCGAGGTTTGAAGAGGTTGAAAATCAAATAATTCGAGCGAGGTCGAATGTAAAGTGATTCAAGCAAGGTCGAATGTAAAGTGTAAAATGACTTGGTGGAGTTGTGCAAATATGCTTCTTTGTTTATTTCATTCATTGGAGAATATTACATGTTTCTGCTTGTTTCATTTGCACATTGGAGAAGTTCTAGTCCACCTAGTCCCTTCATTGTTCGGCCTGGAGAAGTTGTCAGCATGAAGGACGATGAATTATAATTGAACTTCAAGACGTCCCCTTCGTCGCCTCATTAAAAACCTCCTCAAGAAAATCCAATTGGGACAAAAACCCGGGCAAGGGAAAAAGAGTACAACTTGGAGGGCGCCCGTTTTCAGAATTTGAAGTATTTGAGGTGAGCGACGTTCTAGTTGTTTTGTAGTAGCTTTCCTTTCATTGTTTCTAGTTGGAATGATCATTTGTTTGTTGTTGCCGTGATTTTGTATGGCCCGTCCCAATTGGTTCCTAGTTTACCTTCTCTTGAATTTTTGTTCGTCTGTATTTTGGCCTTGAGTACATAGTCTCCGACTTTGAGTGGTCTACTTTGGTTTTTTTGTCGTAGTACCATTTTGCTTGCTGTTTTGGAGCTATCATTCTTAATTTCTTATATAAGCCATGTCTCTTCGCTATTCTGCTTCGTCGAGGTCTTGTTTCCTGTTTTCGTCGTTGCTTGGTCCGCTTTCATTGGAGTATCTAAAACTAGGTTCCCCAATCTCGACTAGTATCATGGCGCCAGTCCCGTAGACTAGTGAATATGGCGTTTCTCCTGTGCTTGTTTTTGCCGTGGTGCGGTATGCCCACAGTACTTCTGGTGGCAATTCCAGCCATAGTCCTTTGGCATCTTCAAGCTTTTTCTTCAAGATAGTTAGTATTGTTTTGTTGGAGGATTTGACCTGGCCATTACTGGCAGGGTGATATGGCCTAGAGAGTATTCTCTTGATGTGCCATTTTTCGAAGAATTCAATGGTATTCCTTTCCAGTGAATTGGGGTCCGTTAATAACCCGCTCGAATGAGGCATCTGACGAGGGCTTGATTGCCGGTATGGGCACCGTAATAGCCTTCGTGTACTTCTTCAATTATGCGTCTTGTTTGGTTCGGCCCTAGGCATTTCTCCAAGGGGCCTCCAAACCTTCTTTTGTATAGGTTGTGTTTATGATGATGTACTTGGTGACACACCCCCTTTTTCTTTGCGGAGTTCGGGTTTCAACATCTTTGGGACAACTCTTTTCCTTTTGGAATTGGGTATGAGATTGGAAGAGTCGCCACCTAACTGATTAAGGTGTGTTAGGACACCTAGAGCAAATAACTCATGTACTAGTTTACATCACTAGAGATTGGGTAAGGGCTCGAGATTACCTTGAGGGGAAGGTGTTAGGCACCTGATAACTAGGGATTATAGTTTATTCTATACTCCTTTTTGCTTGAGTTTTGGACTAAAAATGTATACAAGTAATCCCGAAAGCTTACATGTTGTGCTTGTTTGCAGGGTTTGGTAAAAAAGTGACAAGTAGTCAAAACCAGCTCAAAAAGGAGTGAAACCTGCACAAGTACCAAGAACAAGTCAAGGCACTGATGTAGCATAAAATCCATTGCAGCTGCAACAGACCTACCGCGGCCGCAGTCCATTTAGTGCAGTTCGCGGTGGAAAAGATCAGAGATATGCAATTTTGGAAGCTCAAGCACTGCGGTCCGCTGTAGATTCTTCGCGGCCGCAATCCATTTTATGCGGTCTGCGGAGAGGGGATTCAGAGAGCTGGGAGTTTGGAAGTTGGAAGCCATTGTGGTCCACGATCCATTTTGTACGGTTCGTAGTGCAGCCATCGTGACCGCGGTGCATTTTGTGCGGTCCGTGCTGGCCAGATTCAGAGACTGAGAAATGAATCTAAAAAGCCTCACTGCGGCCGCGATGCATTTTTCATGGTCTGCGGTACCTCCGTCAGGGGTATTTTTGTCCAGAAAATTCGGCCTTGTATAAATACTTCTTTTCCAAATTTTAAGGGTATCTTTATCTTAGCAGAACACGTGAACGGTAGTTTTAGTCCATTTTGAGTAATTTGTAGCTAGTTTAACACTGAATCTTCAATTCTTAGTATGTAATCATAATATATGGGTTATTCTTCATCTAAATATCTTATTTCTTCCATTATTATGAGTAGCTAGACCCATTAGCTAGGATTGTGGCTCAACCCTAGTGTGAGTATTTGATGGGTCTTTTATTTTAAGGCTTAGATGTTTATGGGTAGTTAATATTTGGACTGATTTGTGATTTTCATATTGAATTAGTGGTTGCAAACACTAATTTGTGCCTTTTTAACTTGGGCTTTTCTTGAGAACGAGAGCTTGAGTCTAGGAAAATCAGTCCAACAAGGAATTGAGGTGTATACAAGAAATTGATAGTCCCAGTTAAAGGGTTAAACCTAGAGATAGTAATACCCGACTTGAGCCTATATTGCTTGCACAATTTTGACACCCAATTGGTCTTGAGAAAGTCAATTAGGGCAAAGTCACTCAAGCTACCGAGAGGTATAGAGTGAGTAGTTTCGTGTATTGGCTATATCGCAATCCCCAACATAACAACTTTGCCTTAGGCTTTAAAACCTGTCAAGTATTTACCTAGGAGAAAGTCACTTCCCTAGTGCCTCTTTAACCATTTAGAAAACCTTACAAGCATTCATACTTAGTTTAATTTCGCATCTCATTAGCATAAAATTATAAGTAACAAAACAAACAAATATGATTGGAAGTGTAATTAAGAGAACTACGCACTGCTAGTTTAGATAGGAATCCAACCCAAATATTCTAGCTCTATGTGGATTCGATCCCGACCTTCTCGGGTAAAAGCTGCATCGACCACTGTTGCCACTTTGTAGTGGTGTAGGGTTGGACCCGATCACTTTTTGGCGCCGTTGCTGGGGAGCTAACGGTTTTGTCTATCTATCTAAATAGTTTTGTGTATTATTTTTCTTTCTTTATGTGTTACTAATTTGTGTGTGTCACCAACTAAGGTATAAAATGGCGCCAACAACAACAACGGACCTCTTGGAGATCTTCTACCGAGGGAGGAGGTAGATGACAACATTGATGATAAGGTACCTATAGTGCCTCAAGCTCAAAAGAGAGGCCGCCATGCTAATGAAATGTTCCAAACTCTCCCCGGCCACCTCCAAGAGTGGCTCCTCGGGTGCTTCCAAACCGAGAATATACTAGTGCAATTGTCTCACCCCGGATCCGGGCGGGCAATTTCCAAATTACAAATGTGATGCTGACTTTGTTGAATCATCGAGGGTATTTCACAGGTGCTCCCCATCAGAATGCTTACAAATATCTTAAGGGTTTCGTGGATACCTGTTGGGGGAGCAAGCAAACAAATGTGTCAGATGATGCACTTCGGTTGAGATTATTCCCGTTTACACTTAGAGAGAAGGCTTTGGATTGGCTTGAAAGACTTTCCAACCATTCCATCAATACTTAGGATGAGTTGGCGGATAAATTCATTGCAAAGTTTTTCTCGACGCGACACATAGCGACCTTGAGGGATGAAATCTTAGCTTTCAAGCAGGAGCCCAATGAACCACTGCATGAGATAAGGTAGAGATATTGTACCATGGTAAAGGAATACCCAAATAATGATATGACTAAGGCAATGATACAACAAACATTCTACCGGGGCATTAACACAACAAATTAGTGCATAGTGAACCAACTCGCCGGGGGTAATTTCATGAACACGTCGTATGATGAGGCTAATGCAATATTGTATGAGATGGCTAACATGTCCTCCGCTTGGCAAAGTAGAGCCAATGTGCCACAGGGTGACCCCTACGATCATTCACTTGCACAAAGAGCTCCATGATCATGGGCATGCAATAATAGAACTGACAACCACAATGAACCAGCTAGTAAAGGCACAATTACAGCAAGTTCAAACTCCACGACAAGTAAATGCTATAGAGGGTGTCAACATGCTAGTGAACAAAAGAAGACAAAGAGGTCAACGGAATCAAGGGAGCTCTAGTGGTGAGTTCTAAGATGATGGGTATGATGAGCAGAATAAAAAAGTGCAATACGTGAACAACTATCAGGACCAAAGGGGCAATTCTTCCAACCAACAACACTGGAGACCCCAAGGCAATTGGGGAAATCAACAACAATAAGGGAATAGTAATTGGGGGAACAACAACCAAAATGCAAATCGGGGTAACCAGAACAATAATCAGAATAATCAGGATAATTGGAGTGGAAACAACAACAACTTGGGTGGAAACAACAATCAGGGTGGTTAGAATAATGGCAACAAAGGAAATCGGGGACAAGGCTTTCAAAGGCCCCCGATGTATCAACAACCGTACAATCCACTCCCATTTCCATCCCAAGGTCCTAGTTCTTCCAACAATAAAATGGGGAGAATCGAAATGATGTTTGAACATATGATGAAAAAGAATGCTGACTCAGATGCCCAGTTGGCATCCCACAATACTTCAACAGAAACTTGGAGGTTCAATTAGGCCAAATCTCACAATCCTTGAATACTCGCCCTAAGGGGGCTCTACCTAGTGCTATGGTAGTCAACCCGAAGGGTGGGAACAATTCCGGGCATGTAATGGCGGTAACTACAAGAAATGGACAAGGAGGTGATGTGAATGCCTCTAAACAAAAAGAAATTTTGAGTGATGATGTTGAATTGCAAGAGTATGAGATCCCTTTGGTGGTTGAGAATGTGATTGATGAGAACGTGAATGAGGAAGTGAGGATTGTTATCCAAGACGCCAAGGTGGAAACTAAAAATGACGTGAACCCGTCTAGGGAACACATAATAGATATGCCAGAAACGGTTGTGCCTAAAGCCAAGGCCCATTTGCCAAGGCCACATCCACCTTCTCCTCAAAGGCTTGCGAAGCAAAAAAAATGAGAACCAATTTAAGAAATTTATTGACATGATGAAAAGCTTATCAATTAATGTGCCATTGGTGGAAGCTCTAGAACAAATACTGGGGTATGCTAAGTTCATGAAAGACTTAGTGACAAAGAAAAGATCCATGGATTGTGAAACTATCAAGATGACCCACCAAGTTAGAGCAATAGTGCACTCAATGGCTCTGAAGCTAGAATATCCCGGCGCTTTCACCATTCCTTGCACCATTGGGAGTGTAGACTTTGCAAAAGCTCTATGTGATTTGGGGGAAAGTATCAACTTGATACCCTACTCAGTTTTCAAGACTTTGGGTATTGGGCAACCGAGATCGACTTCTACGAGATTGCAAATGGCCGACAGAACAATGAAGAGACCATTAGGTATAATTGATGATGTTCTTATCCGGGTGGACAAATTTATCTTGTTGGCTGATTTTGTGATATTGGATTGTGAGGTAGATTATGAGGTTCCAATCATATTATGAAGACCTTTCCTTGCAACTGGGAAGGCCTTAGTTGATATGGAAGCAGGGGAACTCACCTTCCGGGTGGGTGATGAGAAAATGGTCTTTCATGTGTGCAAGTCAATGAAGCAGCCCAACAGTTCTGAAGTGTGCATTTTGTGGATCTTGTCTCGGCAGTGATAGTTGATGATACCAGTACAATGATTAATGTAGAGGATCCTCTAGAGGCGGTATTGTTGAATCTTGATGTAAATGAGGATGAAGGCCAGGTGGAGTGTGTCAATGCTTTACATGGAATGGGCTCTTACTCTTATGAGCCTCGGAAACTCTCTTTGGATCTTGAGAATAGGAAGACTCCACCAACTAAACCCTTAATCGAGGAACCTCCCGTGTTGGAGTTGAAGTCGTTGCCTCCGCACCTCAAGTATGAATTCTTAGGCCCTAGTTCAACTTTTCCAGTTATTCTTTCCTCTTATCTTACTAACATGCAGGTAGATGCCACATTGGCGGTGTTCAAAATATGGAAAAAGGTAATTGAATGGACTTTAGTTGATATTCGGGGGATAAGCCCCGCCTTTTGTATGCATATGATTATTCTTGAAGATGATGCAAAACCCTCCTTGAAACATCAAAGGAGGTTAAACGAGGCAATGCAAGAAGTTGTGAAAAGGGAGGTGATCAAGTGGTTGGATGTCGGGGTTGTATACCCCATCTCTAATAGCTCTTAGACTTCGCCGGTGCAATGTGTTCCGAAGAAGGGTGGTATGACCATGGTTACCAATGCGCAAAATGAGTTGATTCCTACCAGGACTGTCACCGAATGGAGGGTGTGCATGGATTTCCGCAAGTTGAATAAAGTAACCCGCAAGGATCACTTTCCATTGCCTTTTCTTGATCAGATGCTAGACAGACTTGTTGGGCGTGCCTTCTATTGTTTCTTGGATGGATATTCTAGGTACAACCAAATTTTGATTGCTCCGGAAGATCAGGAGAAGACCACCTTCACTTGTCCATATGGTACCTTTGCCTTTTCTATGATGCCATTTGGGTTGTGTAATGCACCAGATACATTCCAGCAGTGTATGATGGCCATATTTACCTACATAATGAAGGACATTTTGGAGGAGTTTATGGATGACTTCAGTGTTGTGGGTGACTCGTTTGATGAATGTTTGAAAAATCTTGATAGAGTATTGTCCCATTATGAAGAAACCAACCTTGTGCTTAATTGGGAAAATGCCATATCATGGTTGAGGAGGGCATAGTCCTTGGCCATAAAATTTCAAAGCACGGTATAGAGGTAGACAAAGCTAAAATTGAAGTGATTTCAAGGCTCCCTCCCCCTACTTCAGTCAAGGGAGCTAGAAGTTTTCTTGGGCATGCAGGGTTCTGCCGGAGATTTATCAAGGACTTTTCGAAGGTAGTGAATCCCTTGTGCAAGTTATTGGAAAAAGATGCCAAGTTCGTGTTCAATGAGGGATGTATGCAAGCTTTCCAACTTCTCAAGCACAAGTAGACCACCACTCCTATTATTACCGCACCCAATTAGAGCTTGCCTTTTGAGCTTATGTGTGACGTGAGTGATGTTGCAGTTGTGGCGGTTTTGGGTCAAAGAGTGAATAAAATTTTTCACCCGGTATACTACGTGAGCAAGACAATGAATGATGCTCAAGTGAACTACACGGTGACTGAAAAAGAGCTTTTGGCTATTGTGTTCACAATGGAGAAATTTTGGCCATATCTCATGGGTGCCAAGGTCATAGTTCATACCGATCATGATGCACTCTAGTACTTGATGACGAAAAAAGATTCCAAAGCTAGGCTGATGCGATGGGTCTTGTTAGTTCAAGAGTTTGATTTGGAGATTGTGGACCGGAAGAGTAGTGAAAGCCAAGTGGCGGACAACTTGTCCTTCTTGGAGGAGGAGGGAGGCCTCGTGATGGCCTAGAGATCAATGATTCATTTCCCAATGAGCAACTCCTTTCTGTGTCAATAAATGGTATGTCATGGTATGCGGACGTTGCTAATTTCCTTGTGACTAGTATACTCCTGTGTGAGCTCTATTCTAATCAAAGGAAGAAGCTTAAACAGGATAGTTTGGACTTCTATTGGGATGAGCCATACTTGTTTAAGATCTGCACTGACGGTGTGATCCGAAGGTATGTCCCTTAGGAGGAGCAATTGAGTATCTTAGAGGCTTGTCATTCCTCTCCCTATGGTGGTCATCATGGCGGGGCGAGGACAACTTCAAAGGTTCTTAGTTGTGGGTTTTACTGGCCAACTTTGTACAAAGATGCAAGTGAACTTATGAAAAGATGCAACGAATATCAAAGAGCAGGTGGAATTTCGAAGAAAGATGAGATGCCTCTCAATACTATTCTCTAAGTTGATATTTTTGATGTGTAAGGCATTGATTTTATGGGTCCGTTTGTCAGTTCGTGTGGGAACACATACATTCTAGTGGCAGTTGACTATGTTTCAAAGTGGGTTGAAGTCGTGGCTTTTCCCAATAATGAGTCCCGGAGTGTTGTTGCGTTTCTCAATAAGAGTATTTTTACTAGGTTTGGCACTCCTCGAGCAATCATAAGTGATGAGGGATCTCATTTTTGTAATCGAGCTTTTCACACTTTGCTTGCAAAGTATGGTGTCAATCACAAAGTTTCTACCCCTTATCATCCTCAGGCGAGTGTCCAAGTTGAAGTCTCAAACAGGAAAATCAAGAGTATATTGTCAAAGACGGTCAATGCAAATAGGACCGATTGGTCAAAGAAATTGGATGATGCTCTAGACTTCAAATGGTATGTCTCCGTACCGGTTGGTGTTTGGAAAAGCTTGCCATCTACCGGTTGAGTTAGAGCACAAGGCCATGTGGGCTTTGAGGAAGCTGAATCTTAAATGGGATGTGGCAGCAAATCTTCGTGTGGAGCAGCTTAATGAACTTGATGAATTTCGATTCCATGCCTACTCCAGTTTGTCCTTGTACAAGGACAAGATAAAGTACCTTCATGACAAGTATGCTCGTAGCAAGGAGTTCAAAGTGGGTGATTTGGTTCTCTTGTTCAATTCTTGGTTACGTCTGTTTTCAGGAAAGCTTAAGTCAAAATGGAGTGGACCTTTTGAAGTGGTGCTTGTGACTTCGTTTGGTGCACTTGACTTGAAAAATAAAAATGGAGAAATCTTCAGAGTTAATGGGCACAGAGTCAAGCACTATCTTCTCAAGATTGATGACAGTCACGTGGTGGCACTGATCCATCTAAAGTGATTTGATGGTAACCTGTATCGTGCCGCGACGTTAAATCAGGCGCTTATTAGGAGGCAACCCATGTGTCTTTATTTTTGTTTTTCTTTGATTTTCCTTTTAGTGTAGGATTTGTTTTTGGACTAACTAGTTGTGAGATATGTGTAGGGATGTTTTGATGCAGTGTAGGACCAAATTGAAAAAATGTTGCACTCTCTGAAGTTTGGACTGCTACCGCAATGCATTTTTTGCGGCCGCAATGGCCTTATTGCGGGGGCAAAATTTCATTGCGGTCCGCAGTGTTGAATGGTCAAAAGTGGGAGTTCTCTAAAGTTGTCGCCGTGGCCGTTATGTATTTTATGCGATCCGCGGTGCCTTATCGCGGCCGCAAAGCATTTTGTGTGGTCCGCAGTAACGTCCTCCCAGTGCTTCATGTGTTTAAGTACCATAGACCGCAGTGCATTTTGTGCGGTCCGTGGTGGGTAGGTCTTGTGGGTCCCATGTCCTTTTTCTATAAATAGGACCTCAGGCTTTCATTTACACTTTCCGCTCATTTGCTCTCTAAATAGAAAAACTACTGTTTATCACGTCTTCTTTGCACAAATTCAATCACCGATTCTCATTCATCTGAACTGCATCTCATCTATGGTACTTTAAATCTTTCCCTAGTCTTTAATTGTGTTTTATTTTCTTTTAATTTGTTAGTTCTACTTCTTTTTCTTATTTTCTTTTAATTTTTAGCTTAGGGTTGCATAAGTTGTTTAGATTAGGATTAGTTAGTTAAAAATAATGATTGGCTACCTAGTGGGTTGATAATATGTGGACTAAGGCTAAAAATGAGAAAATTTTTGAAACCCTAGGTTGGTGTGCTGAGTATGCTTACCACGGTCCGCGGTGCCTCTCTGCGGTCCGCGATGCTATTTTATGCGGGCTGCGATGGTAAAACTTCATAGAGGTAAATGTTAAGGACCACGACTGCGGTCAATTTTTCACGGTCAGCAGTGCCTTACCGCGGCCGCACAACATTTCTTTGCGGTCTGCGGTGCTTGGAATCAGAGAGTGGGTATTCTGAACTCCACTTCAATGCGAACTGCGATGCCATTTTGTGCGGTCCGCGGTACCTTTGCGGCCGCACTGCTTTTTATGCGGTCCGCAGTCAGCTGTTTTTAATCATATTCTTTACTATTTCTCCTGGTACTGTGATACTGACAAACACTAAATGAATTCTCCTTGCAGACAATAGTTAAATCACGAGGCGGAGGTGAAAAACAGAAATACAAAGGAGAGTCCTCCCGGGGTAGAGGATGAGGTATGATCAAATTGACCCCCAAGTCCGAAAGGCAATTGGGGACACTAGAAAGTCAATAAAAGCTACAGATAGAGTTGCTTCCCATTCAGAGGGAAGTGAGTATTTGCCCTCCTAGGAGGCATCTGACTCTGATTCAGTGCAGGTGCATGTCCCTGACTGGTTGGAGAGGCATAGATTGAGAGATATGCACATACCTCTAGGCTCTCCTACTGCTCAAGCTTTAGTTCACATTTCTTCTGAGTCGTCTGAGGGCTCAACAAAGAGCAGTGATAGTGCAACATCAGCTTCAACACCCGGGAAGGACCCCATTGCTGAAGAAGGAGGGTGTTTGCCCCAAAGCGGGGGGTGGGGTGGGGGTGTAGAGAACTAGAAACCTCGAGGCTTGGCAAGATAGATTTGTTAGTGAGATTGCTTACCACAAGTTCCGAGAATGGTGGGCCGAGAGGAAATTGATACTTGAGCGGAAATTCATTGAGAAGGACCTTCTACCTCACAACCCTAATGTGAAGAGGCAATTCAGAGAGAGACCGGGCTGGGAATACTTTTCAAGCATAGTCGGGGAGGCAAATGAGCACTTAGTCAAGGAGTTCTACGCTAATGCTGCCCACATCAGGGCACTAAAGTGACTAAGGTGCAGAATTTGGCAGTGAAGTTCGATGGGAAGACTATCAATGGCTACATGGGCTTTCCGGAGGAAGATGAATCATTGTACTTAGAAAAGGTAGCATTGGATAAGGCAACCCGTCCGTGGTTGGCAGAATACCTAGCACTCCAGGGTACCACCCCAGCATGGTTGACATCAGGAGTCCCAATTTTGAGGCGAACTTTAAACTTCGAGGCAAAGGGGTGGGAGACTTTCGTATGCAGTAGGCTGGACCCTACTACTCATGAGAACTCTCTACCTATCTCCCGGTCAATATTGGTGGCTTCTATCATGGCGGGGTACCCGATCAACATTGGGAATGTTATGTCTAAGGTGATCACAAAGGTGATAAATGAAGGTGATAGATCCTACCCCTTCCCAAATTTCCTGACAATGTACTTTGAGGACCAAGATGTGGAGAAAAGGAGGTTTGATATGAAGGTGAAACCAAAGATGCCTTTCTCCTAGTACAACCTCAAGGGTGATGACAACCCCAAAGGCAAAGATCCTAAAGGCAAAGCCACTGCTTCTACTAGCCAATTTGAAGAGCCAGTAGTAGTAGTAGCTTCTTCTCAACCTCCTTCAGCTACACCAGACATTGCCCCAGGACCCTCTACTGCCACTACTCCAGATATCCCATCATCCTCCGCTTACCTATTGACTGCCCACCGTCTGAGCCAAACCCTTGCCAGTATCAACAATTGGATGCAGTCAACTACTTCTAAGCTATTTGTGCTTTCGAGCTCGGTGGCAGCCCAATCCGTACCCCCACAGCCACAAGTTCCAGCCTCAGTGGAGGAGCCTCTTAAGGAGCTTCTGGACAACCAAAAGAAGCTCCTGGAGAACCAGCAGTTGATATTGGGGGCTATAGGTACTCATGGGAAAGCATTAAATGAGATGACTAAGGAAACAAAGAAATTGAGAAAGGCTCGAGCATCAAAGGAGTCTGTGAAGGAGTTGAGGGTAGAAGTGAAAACGATAAAGGCTGTTGATCATTTGCCATTGGACTTGCTGTTGCATGAGCAACCTCCAGCAACTCAAATTGAGCCAGAGTAGGAGCAGGATATGGAGAGGGCACCGAAGAGGAGGAGAGTGATCCCACAAATGGCTGATGCAGTGATAGAGTTGGCGGACCCGCATGAAGGTTCCTCTAGCCAGCCTCAGGTATCAGAGCAGCCACAGGTCCCAGTGCAGGCACATGTTATAGAGGTCGAGTCACAGGTTCCCGAGCAGTCCCAGGACCCAAGGACCCAGGCTCATGATCTCATGCAGACGGAGGGCCAATAGGGAGTTTTTCTTTACTCTCTATCTTTTCTTGAGCTATTTTTGGTTAGTTAACATTGAAGACAATGCTAGCTTTAATTTGAGGGGGTAGCCCTATTTTGATGATATTGGGTTGTAAATATGATGCTATTTTCGTTTTATTGTGCTTTTTCACTTTGGCATGTATATAATTCTACCAGTTTTTTCACTTTCCGTACTTTGCAACCTTGATCTGTATATAAAGTTACTTTTTAATGTATATATCCATTCCCTCTTATGTATATTCATCTAAATCCCCTATTATACATATTCATTTTACTTTCCACATTTTCTTTCATAGCTTTTTACTTAATTTTCGTAGTTTCTTATTTTGGGTTTTGCGTGTAATAAGACTTTGGTTTTCTTAATGCCACAGTTCTTTCCAAAGGTGGAATTTGCATGAACCGGGTGGCTCTTCCCAATGATGGCATGATAACCTTCTTAAGGGTTTGAGTCTATTTTCTTTTTGTTTTTGTGTAAATAGTAGATAATGAGTAATAGTGCCTCAAGCAAAGCTTAACTTGGGCCTAACACATTTTCCTTTGATCTTATGGTCAAAAACAAACTGGTGTGTATAGGATGGTTAACTTTGTGACCTTGAGACTCTTGTGTTAGCTGATAATCATCAAGTGGTGTTTCGGGGCCATTTATGTTGCTCAAAAGTTAGCTAAGGTTGTTGTGGGCCCCCGACTCTATCTCTTTAGCAATCCTATAGCTTGTGTGGTGAGAATTTGAATTGCAAGTCCAAGTCCCGTGCCATTAGTCTGGAACTTGCCCTGAATATTTGTCTAGGCAAAATCTTAAGTGTAGTTTAACTTGAGAAATGATTATAGGCTCTCCTTGATCCGAATGATATCCTGAAAACATCCATAGCCTACCAATGATAATATCCCTAGTCAACCCTTTTGAGCCATATCCCTTTTTCTTTCAAAAACCATGATATAAGCCTTTACCCGTTCTAAAAAGACCCTCTCTTGGCACCCGATCTTTCCTTAGCACAAGACAAAAGCATAAGTTTGGGGGAGAGACGAGGAATGCAACAAGTGGTAAAAGGTACAAAATGAAGAAAAGGAAAGGCACAAAGAAAAAGAAAGAAAATAAAAAAAGTCAAAAATAATGAACAATATAGAAGAAATGAAGGGATTCAATAAAAGTAAAGAGATGAAAGGTGTGGAAAGTTTAGAAAGGAGAAAAAGGTTTGAAATGAACAAGAAAGAATGACAGTGTGTCTCTCTTACCCCTAAGAAAGAAGTAAATGACTCAAAAAGTCAAGAGATTGTGTGCCAAAGTGAAGAAATGAAGTGCTTAAGGGAAGATGAAACCTACTTAGACAAAATATTTCCTACCCTTAACCAAAAGCCTTCATTATTCTCCACAAAAGCCCTATATGATCTTGAGTTGAGTGAAGCTTACATTAGTGGTGACTGATAATTAGGGATTGTGATGCATTTTATACTCCTTCTTACTTGAGTTTTGATTAGAAATGTGTATAAAATAATCCCAAAGGCTTACATGTTGTACTTGATTGCAGGGTTTAGTCAACAAGGTGACAATTCGTCAAAACCAGCTAAAAAAGGAGTGAAACATGTACAAGTACCAAGAACAAGTCCAAGCATAGTGTAACAGGACCAATGCGACCACACTCCATTCTATGCGGTCCGCAAAGAGGAAGTTCATAGAGGTGCTCATTTCAGGCATTCAAGTAATACGGCCGGAAAGCATTTCATGTGGACCGCATTGGCTTCATTGTGACCTCGATTTTGTGCGGTACACAAAGCTGGAGTTCAGAGAGTTGCCAAGTTGGGGAAACATTGCCAATATGGTCCGCGATCCATTTTGTGCGGACCACAACAGAAGCCACCGCGATGCATTTTGTGTGGCCCGCGGTGGCCAAGTTCAGAGAGCAGAAGTTTTAAGCCAAGAGCCTCAGTGCGGCCGCACTCGATTTCAAGCAGAGCTGCGCTCGTGAACAGTGTCCTTTTACTATTTTGAGTAATGTTACAATAGTTTCATCATTGAATCTTCAAGCTTTAACTAGTAATTAAATATTATGGGTTTTTCTTCATCTATTTCTTTGTTTTCTTCTATTATCATGAGTAGCTAGACCCATTAGCTAGGGTTGTGGCTCAACCCTAGTGTGGGTATTTGATGAGTCTTGTGTTTTAAGGCTTTAATGTCTATGGGTGTTTGATATTTGGACTAATTTATGGTTTTAATGTTGAATTAGCGGTTGCAAACACTAGTTTATGCCTATTTGACTTGGGCTCTTCTTGAGAAAGAGAGCCTAAATCTAGAAAAATTGGTCCAAAAAGGAATTGGGGTGTATTCAAGAGATTGATAGCCCCAATTAAAGTGTTAAACCTAGAGATAGTAATATGATTACTGGCAACTCAACGCTACACTAAGGTAGGAGGAGCGGGTCACTATAGTTTTTACCCGATATGAAGGTCGGGATCGAATTCCTCAGGGAGCTAGTAGTGGAGTTGGATTGTCTGTCTATCCTAGAGATGTGTTTGTACTCCTAATGTCACTTCAAACATTTTTGGGTTTTCAAATTATAACTATTTTTGTAAAACTATTGATTAACACTAAATTATGCTACGAGAATATTGCTGAGTTATATCTAATAGGAAGAAGGGCACTAGGGTCGTGACACTACCTAGGTGGCTAATTGACGGGTAGATATTACTAAGGTTCGATTGACATCATTGGGGATTATGCTATAACCGTTGTACAATTTTACCCACTCTCACACATCTCGGTAGAGAAAGTGACTTTGCCCAATTGACTCTCTCTCGACCAAATGGGTAGGCAAATTAGACCAAGCAACTAGGGTTCAAGTAGGGTAATTACTCTCTCGAGGTTTAACCCGTTAATTGGGACTATCATTTCTCATGAGTCCATCCCAATTCCTTGTTGGGTCAATTTTGGGGTTATAGACTCTCTTTCTCAAGAAGAGTTAAACCCACAAAGCTTGAATCAGTGTTTGCAACCACCAATTCTAGAATTAAACATAAAATCAACCCAAATAGCAAACACCCATAGTCAATCTAACACTAGATGGCAACACCCATTAATTACCCACACTAGGATTGAGCCACAACCCTAGCTAATGGGTTTAGTTACTCATGCTAGATAAAGAAATTGAAGAAATAGATGAAAAACTAAGCATATTAATTAATTGCTAAAATTAAAATACAAGAATCTATGGTAAATGTAAACTATGGTAAATGTAAAGCAAAAGTGCCAAAAATGGCTACAAAATTCGTTCTCATGAGCGTAGCTGTTGTCTGATATGTCTCAATACCTAAAAAATGGTAAAATGTTCTATTTATACTAGGCTGGAAAAACTGGACAAAAATACCCCTGCGGGGTCAGTGCGGGCCGCATTAAATGGACCGCGGCCGCACTGGACTTCCTTCTGCTTCTCTGAACTTGGACACCGTGGACCACATAGAACGGACCGCGATCGCGGAGGGAGCTGGTGCGGTCCGCGCAACCACGACCGCGGTCGCGGAGGGAGCTGGCACGGTCCACGCAACCACGACCGCGGACCGCATGGCACTGGCTTTGCAAACTCAATCTCTCTGAACCTCATGACCACGGACCGCATAAAAGAATAGTGCGGCCGCGGAGCCTTCACCGCGGACCGTGAGATGTGTACCGCGGTCGCGCTTCTTCTAATTATGATTCACCAACTCTCTGAACGACCTAGTGCGGCCGCATTCCACTTTGCGCGGTCCCCACTAGGCCTTCTTTTCTCAATATTTCTTGGTCTTTGATACTTGAGCAGGTTTCACTCCTTTTTGAGTCGATCTTTGATATTTCGTCACTTTGTCGATCAAACTTGCGATCAAGCACAACTTGTGATCCTTTTAGGACTATTTTGTAACAATATATGATCAAAGCATAGGCAAGTAGGGGCATAAAACATGTTAAAATCCTAACTTATTAACTCCCCCAAACTTAAACCTTTGCTTGTCCTCAAACAAACAAAATAAGACCCACCCCTTAAAAGAAAATCCAAGTAATTCCAGCTGTTCTAAAGTAACCTCAACAAGCAACAACTGGGACTAACAATTGCCCTCAATACGAATGGATCATTAACAGAATTCAAACTTTGAAAAACTATGGATCAAGTGCGACACAAGAGCATCAAGAATTGACTCATTACATCAAAGAACTCTCTCAATTACTTTGGTCATTGTGGGCCTCAAACTCACACATCCTCAACTCTCCCTAAGCAAACCTCATCTTTTTAGAGAATAAGCACGCAAACCAAGGTTAATGGGAAGTCACTCGTCTCTCTTGAGGAAAGGTCACAAGTCCGGCTCTAAGTACCATATGCTTGACCCTCATGTAAGTATACACTAATGTGAGTGTCATCCAACTCAAGATCATATAGGACTTTTATGGAGTCAATGTGAAGGCTTTTGGTTCAGGGTAGGAAAAGTTGTTGGTCTATCTGGGTTCCATCTTCCCTTAAGCACTTCTTTTGATTCATTCTGGCACAATTCTCTTTGACTCTTTGAGTATTCCACTTCTTTTCAAGGGGTTAGATAGACACATTGTCACTCTTTCTTATGCAATTCAAAGCATTTCTCCCTTTTCTACTTTTTTCCACACCATTTTCACTTTTGTTTTTCTTGAATCCTGTTTAATTCTTTGCACATTGGGCTTTCTTTTAGTCTTTTCTTTTCTTTCTTTTTCATCGCCTTCCTTTCCTTTTGCTTTTGTTCCTTTTACCCCTTTGTTTCCTTTCTTGTCTCTCCCCCCCAAACTTAGACTTTTGCCATTACTTTAGGGACGATTTGGGTGCCAAGAGAGGGTATAATTTAGAACGGGTATAGGATTGTAGCATTAGTTCTTGAAAGAAAAAGGTTTAAGGCTCAAAAGGGTTAGCTAAGGATTATATCATTGGTAGGCTATGTAATTGTTCGACTATTGTTTAGATCAAGGAGAGCCTATAATCAATTCTCAAATCGAATTTCACTCAAAATTTTGCCTCAACAAACATTCAGGGCAAGTTCTAGACCATTGGCTCGGGACTTGGACTCACAATTCGATTCCTCACCACACACACTCAAGGATTGATAAAGACATAAAGTCGGAGGCCCACAACAACCTCAGACACGATTGAGTACACAATAGTCTCGAAAGACCACATGATGTTTGTTTGGCCAATACAAGAGTCTCAAGGTCACTACTTTCACCATCCTAAACACAACCCCTTGTCTTTAACCATGGGATCAAAGGCAAATGTGTTAGGCCCAAGTGAAGCTTTACTTGAGGTACCCTTAACTATAAACTATTAAAAACAAGAGAAAAATCAAAAACAGACTCAAACCCTTAAGAAGGTTGTCATGCCATCCATCATCGGGAAGAGCCACCCGGTTCGCACAACACTCCACCCTTGGAAAGAACCGTGGAATTAAGAAAACCAAGGGTTTATTGAAAGCACCAAAATCGAAACAAAAAGGCTGCGAGCCTATCTGTGAGCACGTGATTTTTGCCTCACAAAAACTACTCCAAAAGAAATCACAAATAATTTTTCTTTGTATGCAATTTTTAGAATTTATGTGTCATTTTTGGATAATTATTTGTGTTTTGTCCGTAAATGTTTACTTTGTTAGAGTTAAATGAAAAATAAAATAAAAAATACATGTTGCATGCATATCTAGGATTTAATTATGCATTTAAGAATTAATTAAACCGTCATTTAGCTCTAAAAAAGAAAATCACAAAAAATATGCATTTATCCTATTTTGTCATTTAAATGTGTCATTGTATGATTAATGTTTTGTCTTGTGTGTTAATGGTTGTTAAAGGGTAATTAATATTTTTGTAAGGATAATTTTGATTTTTATAATTCAAATTAGGAATTTAGTTATTAGGAATTAAAAGAAAATGGGAAAAAAGGGGGAAGTGTAAATAGGAAGAAAATTGGATTGGGCCATTTTAATTGACAAAAAATCAGGCCCAATGTGTGTAATAACCCAGTCCAAGACCAGGTCGCTCAGCCGTCTCCCAAACGACGTCGTTTGGATGCTTTCAATCTGGACCATTGATCAGTCAGATCTAACGGTCCAGTTCAATTCTTTCATTAATCCAAACGACGCCGTATGATTACAATCAACCAGGGCCGTCTTTTCCCTTTAATCCAACGGTCCCGATCAATCCTCTATACCCGACCCACTTCACCCCAGAGACCGACCCAATCTCATTTAATCAAACGGCACTGTTTTCCCCCTTAACGAAGGATCCTGGCCATCAAACCCACCTCATCTAATGGCCAGGATCAATTACCTCACCTCGTATATAAGTCCTAAACCATACCCCACCCCCTAAACCAAACACCCCCTTCCCTATTCATTGTCTCCTTCAGAGACCAAACATATCCCTGCCTGCAACCACCGTCAACCACCTACCGGAAATCGCCTCACGACGGTTCCGGTGGTCCAAAATTACTCCATTTTAACACCCTTAACTCCTTTCAACCTCCCCGTTCCAACTATCATCATAGCTTACCTCGAATCAGACCCCAACATCTCGAATCTTCGATCAAAGTTTGGTCTGAAAACCTAACTTTCTCCGATGGCTTCCAAATCAACACTATAGCATCTCCTGACTACCCTCGTCATAGATCCGGTAATGGCTTAGGTCGAATCTTCCTAGAACTGCTCGAATCTTCATTTTAAGATTCGAGCCAAACAGGAACTGCCCAGATCCTTTTCAAATTCATATCAGGTGACCCCCAGGCCTTCTTCACCCCTAAACCACCCTTGATCCCCTTCAAATATGCCCAGAAATGGTCAAACCCTAAATCTGAGAAAAAATGGAACCCTAAAATTCCAAATCATGGAATTTGTCCAATTAAATGAAGATTTGGGATCTAATGGACCTTAATCAAAGTATTCTCAAATTAGAATACTTCGATTTAGGTCCGTTCGACCTCAATAAGGTTCAAATCAATTCAAGATTAAGACATATTCTGGGTTTGAAGATTCAGAGGTATTTCCCCTGTTTTCTTTTGTACTCTATGTATGTATTATTGCCTGTGGTAGTTGTCTGTATAATTTTCCTATTTTTTTAACTTAATTCTGTCTCATATCCACTATACCCGTTTATTAGATAAAATTCTAGCATTGCTTATGTTTGTTGTAATTAGTTACAATGTGTGTAATCGATTCGATTAAGTTCGTCGATTAGTTGTTTTATTATAAATTCTTGTTCCTGTTAATGCTGATTGAAACAACCTGTTTGTCTATTTTGGATTGATTGTTATCATTTGTTGTAGGTAATCAGTTAATTAATTCTTGTCGATTAATTTGTTCTTGTTTGTTAAAATTAGTAAGTTCGTCAAATGTTGTTGTGTATGTTTTGTCACACCTCCTTTTTACGCACCCGAGAGGGTACAAGGGAGTTTTTTCCAATTAAAGGACAATCGAAACGGGATTTGTTTATTTATTTCAGAGTCGCCACTTGGGAGATTTAGGGTGTCCCAAGTCACCAATTTTAATCCCGAATCGAGGAAAAGAACGACTCCATATTACAGTCTGCGTACCAGAAATCCGGATAAGGAATTCTGTTAACCCGGGAGAAGGTGTTAGGCATTCCAGAATTCCGTGGTTCTAGCACGGTCGCTCAACTGTTATATTCGGCTTGATTATCTGATTTTATACATATATGAACTTATGTGCAAATTTTAACTTTTGACCGCTTTCATAATTATTATTATTATTATTTTTTACAAGGAATTGCAACGTTGTGAAAATGTATCTCGAACCGCGTTACAATCAATGTACCCGTGGTCGTCGACACACTTTGACTCCGTTGAGATTTGGATTTGGGTCACATCAATGTGCACCCGAGTTTAAGGAAATTAAATTATTAAAGGCGTGCCTAAAGCGACTAGCGTATTTATTTTGGGTAGGACCGTGGAATTTTACTAAACGATCCATCCCGAAGTCTAAGCAATTTTAAGGCAAATATTTATTGAGGGCCCCGCAATTTTGTATTTTTATTTGGCGAGGCTCATCTCATTCTTACTTTTTAAAAGGAATTGGCAACGTCATGGACACGCATCTCGAACCACATCACAATCAATGTACCCGTGATTAGAGACACATTTCGACTCCGTTGAGATTTGGATTTGGGTCACATAAATGTGCACCCGAGTTTAAGAAGGTAAGGTTTATTAAGGCGCGTCCTAAAGAGACTAACGTATTGTTATTTTAGGAAGAGGCCGTGAAGGTTCATTAAACGGCCAAATCCAAAGTCTAGTCAATGGTTATGTATTTTATTGAGGGACCCGGCGATGTGTGATTTATTTAGCGAGGTTCGTCTCATTTATATTTTTTAAAAGAGAACTACATTCCGCTATACTTATTTAAAGAGTTAATTCAAGATTACTTAAAACATATTGCAAGCCATGCTATATGTAATGCACTTGTGGTTCACGACAAGTTCTATTTAACCTCGTTCCAAATTGGAGTCGGGTCACATGAAATACACTCCCTGTTCCTTTAATCTAATTACATATAAACACCAACGTTGCCACAAATCACTAATTGGACGCTATTTTTTAAACTATCATTCTCTTTCTTCTTAATCTAGCTTAATGAAATATAAGCTAGTAATCTAACAATAAATGGCAAACATTTGAAAATCAGTGATAAACAAAATATAAAATTAACAACAGAACATAAAATTAACAATCAGTGATAAACTAACATGACGATATAAACTTTAAAATATGACAAGTATATTACTACTACTCAAATTTACCGAGACAAGACGTGAAAGCAAAGAACATACCGAGCCGTAACATGAATACTCACGTTTAACAGCAACGTTGAGTTTCAACATCTCGAACTCGCAAAAATGGACAGCAACAACCTCGACAGAACTCATAACACGAACGGCAACCTCAAGAATGGTTTCATGGCTGCCTAGTTGGTCGTTTCTGGGGGTTTTGAGACGAGGAGAGGCTGTCCTATTTTGAAATGACAACAAAATAAGCCACCACAAGCTTCTCTCTTGCTAACCAAGGAACGGAGCGTCCTCCCACTTTATCAAAACTGGCATCTTAGCCACTGAACTTCGCATCAATACTGCCAAGACCATTACCAGCTTCAATATCATCAACCTCCGTCAGCAAGTTCCCAATAGGATTCGAGTGCTTCTGTTATCAGGCCTGATCCCAGCAGAGTGTGTATCATGAGGTGCAAGTAAAGGATTCTGGGTGTCATTGTCCGGCTTACCACAAACCAACCACCTTAACTTTCTTTGCGAAACAAACAGGTTAGAATGGACTCAGTCGGTCCTCATTATTAACAACATCTTTCTTTTCTTTTTTTTTTTCCTTTTTTTTTCTTTTTTTTTCATTTCTTTTTTTCTTCCTTTTTTTTTGTTTGCCCCTTTTTCATTTTTCGTTCTCTTTTTGTTTTGCTCTTTTTTTTGTGGTCGAATCTTATGGATATTGCCTACGTATCATGACCCCGCATGAATCAGACCTTGCGTAGTTCGGACCAATAAAAGATAAACAATAATAAACATTTTTTCTTATCAATTTGCATAATAAAACAAACTGGGTTTCAAAAGTTTAAAGATGACCTACAAACTCGAAAATCAAACAACCCATATATTCTAATCAAGAGATTTATAAACTCAAAAACAAAAGGCTAGCTCCCTTTCTCTGTTCGACAAATGCAACCAAACGGTTATTTTTGCAAATGTGGCCCCTTCCAAATTTCACATGAATTTTAGGGCCGGGGAGGATTATTTTATGACACTTTACAAACTTGTCCGTTCTTTTACGAAAATAGCCTTTCGACAACTGAAAGATACTCTAAGGCTATTTCGGCAAGAACAATTTAAGATGCGGCCGAAGCTAGCTCGACTTATTTTTGACTAAAAATTCAAACAGTATTCACCTAACCGCTGACTCTTTGTGTTTTCTTCTTCAAATTACAATGAAAACGTGGTGTTGCAAACACGGCCCTTCAGCGCCTCGGGGACGAAGATTTTAAGGCTGTGTGGGTCAACTGGACCAAAATCCTAAACATGACCCAAAAGGTGGCTGTTTATGCGAAGTCAGCCTTCCGGCGTCCCTTTCGGGAACATTCGGCTATTTTTGTCAAAAATAGCATCACCCTGACTTATTTATGACTCTTTTTATCATTTTTCAAAAATAGAAAACTCAATATTGCAAACACGGCCTTTCAACATCTCGGGGACGAAGATTTTTTAAGGTTGTGTGGGTCAACTGGACCAAATCTTAAAAAAATGACCCGAAGGTGGCTGTTTATGCAAAGTCAGCCTTCCGGCGCCCTTTCGGGAACATTGGCTATGTTTTGACAAAACAACGTCACCCGATTTCTTTATGACAGAATTAAAATTTTGACACATTTTTTATTGGCTATTTTAGCAAAAAGGGGGGTTGGACCCGATGAGGGTTGCCTACGTATCTCACATCCGGTGAGAATCAAACCCGCGTAGTTCGGGCAAATAAACTATTTTTGAGAAGACCCTTTTCCATTTTCTATTTTTTTTCACAACAATCAAACAAACTATTATTTTTCACTCACAACAAACAAACTAACTAACGAAAAAACATAAAACATGCCTTCTTTCTCTTTTTTTTTTTCAAAATTTCGGTAGAGTTTCGACACTACTTGGACATTGGTTTTTTTTTTCTAAAAATAAGTAGTTATATCTCTACACTGTTATTTTCTCCTCCTTTTCACGATTTTCTAATTTGTGGAAAATGATGACAACATACAAAATCTTTTTTTGAATTTTTCAATGCTCTTTTTTATTTGTTATTATTTTCAAAAATGTGGCATGGGGGACATAGGGAATTCCAAGACTTCTTGGATTCCACAAATGTTCCCCATGTGCTTTTTCCCAAAAATGAAGCGTGGGGGACATGGGGAATTCCAAGACTTCTTGGATTCCACAAATGGTCCCCATGTGCTTTTCCCAAAAATGAAGCATGGGGGACATAGGGGATTCCAAGACTTCTTGGATTCCACCAATGTTCCCCATGTGCTTTTCCCAAAAAATGAAGCGTGGGGGACATGTGGAATACCAAGGCTTCTTGAATTCCACAATGTTCCCCATGTGCTTAATTAACCTAATAACATGCTTATCTAAAAAATCGTGTAACTTTCTTATTTAACGTGATCAGCATGATAAGGAGTGTCATTTGTCCTCAACTATCATTGGTCCGCCAAATGACTCATTCACCCTTGAATAAATACAAGGGTAGCACATAGGATGCCAAAAATGGTCTATTATTTTCAGGTTGCTTGTCCTAGACGGACCCAACCCCTGTGTTGAGTCCCCTAAGTCAAATGCACATGATGCAAATAAGCGTTCCTACTAGAGATCCGGCATGATGTCACGTTATTCTATGTTCGAAAACCTGGTCGGTGTTCTAGACAGTGTACCCGAGCGGACAACTCGAGTTGAGGAAGGAGCTCCTTTCCGGGAACCAAAAGGCCAGCCGGCTTAGAAACTTTCGAGCCTCTTTTATTTCAAGGTATGACACTAACAGAATAGGGAGTCTCAACCAGTAAGCACATCCCCGGAGGTAAGAAGAGAAGGGTTTCGACACAGTTTATATACAGTTCAAATAATATCAAAGCAGTAAAAGCAGCATTTAGCACATTAGGCTCAAACACGTAAAAATCAGATAAAGCCAAATATAACAATTTATCTAAGCTCGAATTTCTAACCCTGAACCAGTGGTTCTGGGTCCCCTTTCCCCAGCAGAGTCGCCAGAGCTATCACATCTCCTTTTTACGTACCCGAGAGGGTACAAGGGAGTTTTTTCCAATTAAAGGACAATCGAAACGAGATTTGTTTATTTATTTCAGAGTCGCCACTTGGGAGATTTAGGGTGTCCCAAGTCACCAATTTTAATCCCGAATCGAGGAAAAGAACGACTCCATATTACAGTCTGCGTACCAGAAATCCGGATAAGGAATTCTGTTAACCCGGGAGAAGGTGTTAGGCATTCCAGAATTCCGTGGTTCTAGCACGGTCGCTCAACTGTTATATTCGGCTTGATTATCTGATTTTATACATATATGAACTTATGTGCAAATTTTAACTTTTGACCGCTTTCATAATAATTATTATTATTTTTTACAAGGAATTGCAACGTTATAAAAATGTATCTCGAACCGCGTTACAATCAATGTACCCGTGGTCGTCGACACACTTTAACTCCGTTGAGATTTGGATTTGGGTCACATCAATGTGCACCCGAGTTTAAGGAAATTAAATTATTAAAGGCGCGCCTAAAGCGACTAGCGTATCATTTACTTTGGGTAGGGCCGTGGAATTTTACTAAACGATCCATCCCGAAGTCTAAGCAATTTTAAGGCAAATATTTATTGAGGGCCCCGCAATTTTGTATTTTTATTTGGCGAGACTCATCTCATTCTTATTTTTTAAAAGGAATTGGCAACGTCATGGACACGCATCTCGAACCACGTCACAATCAATGTACCCGTAATTAGAGACACATTTCGACTCCGTTGAGATTTGGATTTGGGTCACATAAATGTGCACCCGAGTTTAAGAAGGTAAGGTTTATTAAGGCGCGTCCTAAAGAGACTAACGTATTGTTATTTTAGGAAGAGGCCGTGAAGGTTCATTAAACGGCCAAATCCAAAGTCTAATCAATGGTTATGTATTTTATTGAGGGCCCCGGCGATGTGTGATTTATTTAGCGAGACTCGTCTCATTTATATTTTTTAAAAGAGAACTACATTCCGCTATACTTATTTAAAGAGTTAATTCAAGATTACTTAAAACATATTGCAAGCCATGCTATATGTAATGCACTCGTGGTTCACGACAAGTTCTATTTAACCTCGTTCCAAATTGGAGCCAGTTCACATGAAATGCACTCCCTGTTCCTTTAATCTAATTATACATAAACACCAACGTTGCCACAAATCACTAATTGGACGCTATTTTTTAAACTATCATTCTCTTTCTTCTTAATCTAGCTTAATGAAATATAAGCTAGTAATCTAACAATAAATGGCAAACATCTGACAATCAGTGATAAACAAAATATAAAATTAACAACAGAACATAACATTAACAATCAGTGATAAACTAACATGACGATATAAACTTTAAAATATGACAAGTATATTACTACTACTCAAATTTACCGAGACAAGACGTGAAAGCAAAGAACATACCGAGCCGTAACATGAATACTCACGTTTAACAGCAACGTTGAGTTTCAACATCTCGAACTCGCAAAAATGGACAGCAACAACCTCGACGGAACTCATAACACGAAAGACAACCTCAAGAATGGTTTCATGTATGCCTAGTTGGTCGTTTCTGGGGGTTTTGAGACGAGGAGAGGCTGGCTTAGGTGGTTGTTTGGCTTGAGGAAGGGGCAGCTATGGAGGGTCGTTTGGCCAGTGGTCGACGAAGGAGAAGAAATGTGGCCACAGCTGCTCGGCAAAGCAGCAACAGCTGCTGCCCGACTGGAGACGCAACAGTAAAGTCGACGGGCTGAATGACGAAGAAAGTGATGACAATGGTTATGGCGTTTGGACGTAGGGTCGACGGGCAGTGACGACGCTGCTACTGGTTGCTGGGAATACGAGGGGTCATTTGGGCAGTGGTTAATACGGCTACTGGTTTGCAAGGATTACGAGAGGTCGTTTGGGCAGTGGTTAATGGCTGGAGCGTGGGGGGGCTTGCTGGTTCCGATGGAGTGCTGGTTGAGGGACAGTGACGACGGTGTCTGGTGGTGGTGCTTGGACGGTGTCTGGTGGCGGTGCTTGGACGTGGGGGAGTAGGGTTATGGGGTAGGTCCGCTAGGGTTTTGTTTTTCTTCTTGAGGAAGAAGAAGCATGAACAGTGACCCCCTCCCTCAAAAATCTGCCTGTCCGTTCCAACACTTGCTATGTCCGTGTATTTTGTACCCAATGCCAAGAAAATGGACCCCACGTGTGTAGGGGTCCAAGGTTTGTGTCCCCCATGCGCGGTGGGGTTCCCCGTGTACGGCGTTCCGTCCGTGTTCCCCACGCTTGTCCTCCTTATGTGGTGGACTCGGATTATTATGGGCTAGGTCCGAAAATTAGGCCTAAAAACGGGTAGTTTGAACCCGAATATTATTCTTTTGCCCGGACCCGAGAAATAAAAACACCACGTTGCTCAACTGATTATGTAAGCAAAATAGCTACTAAAAATAAGCCTAATATTTAAAACAAAACTATATCTTTTTTTTTTTAATATTTTTTCAAGATTAAAATAGCTACAAAATATTAATAAAACTATTTTTTTTGTAACTTTTGTTTTTATATAAAGTAATATTTTTGTATTTTTTCAAAATTAAAATGACTACAAAACATTAATAGAACTATATTTTTTGGTAATTTTCGAAATTATGTAAAGTACAAAATAAGGTACTATTTTTTGTATTTTTTCAAGTTTATGAGAAATACATAAACTAAAATTTATATATATATTTTTGTAATTTTCTTTTGCGATGAAAATAAAGTAAAAATAGTTAAAATAACTATATTAGACCCGATTTCACATATTCACGCTAAAAATGTGAAAATTCTCGGGGAGGGTCAAAAATCAGGTGTCTACATGTTTGATCTATGGCCACTTAGTTTCAGGACATTGTCATTAAGCTGACAATGAACCTGCATTCACATTACCTTCATTCATGTGCATATTGAGTCAAGTTCCAATTTCAGCTTCAATGATTCAGTTGAGTTCTGTGTTGTGTTAGTTTGGTTTTGATTTAATTTCAGTTCAGTTGTTTCACATTCAGTCATCAGCTGATAGGTTTGAAAATAGAGAAGTTCAATAATAGGTTACTGAAGTTTTGAATTGGGCAGTAATAACAGTAGGATTACAGGGGTATTTTGGGAATAGAAAATGGGCAGAATTGACTAAATTAATGGTCCGTTAGTCAAGCACTAATAAAACAAAAGCTTATATATTAGTTTAATGTTAGTGGAGGACAAGCCCTTATATCATGCCTTAATTTGGGGAATAAAGTAAGGAAAAGCATTCCTTAGCGAGATTTTGTTGAAAATGGGCAGATTTTTTTGGATTTTCGGTCGGGTAAGTGAAGATTTTCAAAGGGGGACTAATCTGTTTGGTTATTATATATACTTAGAGAGGGACATATTATAAAAAAAAAGAAGAGAGAAAAAAGATCTGGAAAACAGAAAAAGAAAAGGGAGAGAACAGATTTGAGAGGAGATTATCTGGAAAACAGAAAAAAGAAAAAAGAGAACAGATTTTAGAAGAAAAAGAAAGAGACTGAAAAAGAAAAAAAAACTGGAAAGAAAAGATCTGAAAAAAAATTAGGACAGACTTTAGAAAAATCAGACAGGGATCAGAAAATTAAGGCTGGACAGTTAAGTGGAGAGTTGGACAGCTTTGAGTGTTGAGAGATAAAAAGAAAACCAAAAGACAAGGCTAGATTTTCAAGCCTTGAATAGGCTAGCTTAATTTCAGTTCAATAGAGGTTTAAGAGAGGCTTGGGATTTCTGAACACAAAATATCAGAAGCCTGTTTTTTCCTGCATCTGTTTTCTTTCTCTAATTAGCCTGTTATTTGTTGGGATACCAGCTGAGTTTTCAGTTTGGTTTTCTGGGTTTCCATGTTGGTTTAACACTGTTTCATTTAAGTGTTGGGGGTTTTCGGAGTTCACTGGATTTCTGTTTGGTTTAAATCTGTTTGCTGGTTTCTCTACTGGTCATTATTGGAATTTCTTGCTGGGTTTTATTTGGTTTCAAACATTTGTTGGCTGGGTGGTTTGCTGCTGAGTGCTGCTTCTCTTGTTGCTGCTGTTGTTGTTGTCTGCTACTGATCTGCTGATCTTCCTCTTTTCTTCTTGTGTCCATATCAGGTACACTTCTACAAACCATTTTGATGTACGCTTTGAAGATGAAATGAAATGGCGGAATTTTAGCATGCTTAGTTATAGAAGATTTGTATCTTAAATAGACTTTAATTATGTGTTTTTTGTTAAATGAATGTTAGACATTTGTATAAGTAGGATTGTTTTTTTTATAAGATCAACAATAATTGATAAGTAACTTTAGATTGTGGAACTGAATTCTTTGGAAAGGTATGAGCATCAATTAGTATAATATGTGTGTTACTTATAAGTCTCGCGTGAGTTTCATAGTTAAATAATGTCAATTTTGTTAATGCGTGTTATCAAATACCTTATTTCGAAATCATTTTGGTAAATAACCATGTAGGATATCAATTTGATATTGGTTGGTTAACAAAAATCTAGCTTTGAACTCGCAGACATTGGATTAGAAGTAATTCGCAATATTGTAGTTGTTGAATTTTTAAGTAACAAAGACCCGCAACTTTTAGGCAAACATGGGGATCCTTAACTAGTAGAATTAGCAGGTTTAGCATGTTTGAAGAGTAAATATAACAAGGCTAAGAACATTAATTCAATAGGCATGAGTCGAGTAAAAAATGAGTTAATATTGGAGTTCAACATTTTTTCGAAAAAGTATTAGTAATTAAGGTTAATTCTATTTGCCAATATTTGTAAGTAATTAATACCCATGGTTTGTTCATTTAACAAAATAGGCTTAGGATAGTTACAAGATATTTAGTTTCTTTCAAAAAAAAAATACTACTTGTCAATTTTGTACTTTATTTACAATTTCAATTTTGATGATGTTTATTTCTCGTCAACAATGGTCGTAAATTGGTAAATAATAAACAACGGCCCGTTTAAGCATGTAAATAAATTAAGACATTTTCTCTTTCATTTTGTGGAGACATCTTTAATAGAAAAGATGTAGGTATTTTAGGATTATCCTTTTAAAATAAATGAGACGAGCCTCGCCAAATAAAACGCACAGATTGCGGGGCCCTCAATAAATGTACATTTAATCACTTAGACTTCGGGAGGAGCCGTTTAGCAAACTTCACGGCTGTCCCCAAATAATGAACACGCTAATCGCTTTAGGTGCGATTTAATTAATCTTACCTTCTTAAACTCGGGTGCGCATTTCATGCGACCCAAATCCAAATCCCAAAACATTGAATAAAACTGTGTTCCGGATTGCGGGTGCATTTCATGTGACGCAATCCAAAGACATGTTTTTAAACGATGTTCACATTCTTTTAAAAATATAATAATAAAAGCGGTAAAGAGTTAAAACTTGCACATAAGTTCATATTTGTATAAAAATCAGATAATCCAGCCGAATATGATAGTTGAGCGACCGTGCTAGAACCACGGAATTCGGGAATGCCTAACACCTTCTCCCGGGTTAACATAATTCCTTATCCGGATTTCTGGTACGCAGACTATAATATGGAGTCATTCTTTTCCTCGATTCGGGATTACAATTGGTGACTTGGGACACCTTAAATCTCCCAAGTGGCGACTCTGAAATAAATAAATAAATCCCGTTTCAATTGTTCTTTAATTGGAAAAACTCCTTGTACCCCGCGGGGCGGAAAAAGGAGGTGTGACACTATCTACTAAGCTAAGAATGAAAAACTTTTAAGAAAATAGAAAATAGAAAATAGAATGAATATTTACAATAGGGGATTAGAATATACAACGGGGGATGAATATATATATACAAAAATGTAACTTTATATACAGACCAAAGAGAAGATAAAAAGTGTGATAAAAGTAACTAAATTTAAAGTTATGAACAAATCAAATAAACTAATATATACAATCATCCGAATAAAAAGTAGGACGCACCCCCACAAATAAAAGTTGGCATTGTCCCCAATACCAACTAAACAAATAAGTATCAAAAAATCAAAAGGAAAGGATATAGGAGCTCCCTAAGCCTCGTCTGTCTGCATGGGAACATGAGTGGTCCCCTGGTCCTCTGTATGTACGGGAACCTCAGAATGGTTCCCGGTCTCCTGCTGCTCAGCTGTTGGGATTGGGGCCTAGACCTGTATGGGCTGAATATCTGGAATATCCTATGGCTGACTAGGGAAAACCTCTGATGGGTTCGCCAACTGGATGATCACCTCATCTGCACTAGGGAGCTTCCTCTTCTTCTTTGGAAGCCTATGTGTCTGCTCCTGCTGTGGCTCTGCTACTAATGCTGCTGCTGGGGGTGGATCCTCAAATAGCAAGTCTAAAGGCAGCTGGTCTACCTTTAGTTTGTCAACATCCTCCTTCAGCGCCTTCACAAACTCCTTGGAAGCCTGTGTTTTGTGCAGTTTCTTGTGCCCCCTGGCAAGCTCCTTCAGGGCCTTGCCATGTGAATCCACTGTCTTAGCCAAGGCAGCCTGAGAATTGAGGATCTTTTATTGGTTGGAAAGAATCTCCTTAAGTGAATCCTCGATAGACTAGGGCACCTGCACTGGCTGTGGTGCCGACTGAGCCGCAATGGTAGAAGCCAAGGTGGACAACTTGGATGAAGTAGTTGCCATCCAATTGTTCAAGCTATGAAGTGTCTGACTTAGCTGGTGGGTGGTGATAGGATGGGCCCGGGAAGATGGAATCCCCGGGCCATCTGAAGTCGAGGGACCAGCAGAAGTGGAAGGTCCGGGAGGCATGACAACAACCGTGGAAGTAGGCTCAGTGGAGGGCTCTAGCGCAACCGGCTCTTCAGACTAGCTGGTTGGGGAAGAAGTAAGCGACTTGTAATTTTGTCCTTCGGGTTGTATGACCCCTTCAAACTGTACCATGAAAACGGAGCCATAGGTTTGACCTTTACATCAAAAGGTCTCTTCTCCACCTCCAGGTCCCGGAAATACATAGTGAGGGCGCTGGGAAAAGGGTAGTTCCGATCATGCTCAACCCCCACTGCATAAATGACCCGGGATATCACATTGCCCACGTTTATAGGATATCCTGCCATAATAGAAGCATCAAGAACAACCCGAGCGAGTAGGATAGTCTGATCATGGGTAGTGGGGTCGAGCCGACTGCATACAAAAGTCAACCACCCTCTTGCCTCAAAGTTAAAAGTTCTCCGAAGTATTTTGGTCCCTGCTTGTAACCACTCTGGAACCATTCCCGGGATTGCCAGGTATGAAACTAACCACGGACGAACCTCCTCGCCCATTGCCAACTTTTCATTGTAAAGGGACTCATCTTCATTCATTGAACCCCAGGTATTCATTTAGTGCCTTCCCGGTAAATACTACATTTTTGTTTCTCACTTTGGTCACCTTAGTGCCCTTCAAGATGTGGGCCACATTGCTATAGAACTCATTGACCATATGCTCATTCGCCTTCACATAATTATCTTTAAAGAACTCCCAACCCACACGAGCCTGAAACTGTCTATGTACATTGGGGTGTAGGGGTATGAGGTCTATGTAAATGAAACTCCTCTCAAGAATCAATTTCCGTGCCAGCCACCATTCCCTAAACTTGTGGAGCACCACATGGCTGACGAATCTATCCTCCCAAACAGCGGGATTCCTAGTCCGGTCAACACCCCCAACCTGCATCACACCACCCCCTGGTAACTCCCCATCTCCCTCATCACCTCTAGTACCCTCTCCAGATATTGATGTTGTGGGGGAGGTAGAGTATTCATCCCCATTACCTGCCGCTGATCCCTTAGACGACCCAGAAGAAATGTTGATTGAAGCTCAAGCATCGGGGGAAGATGGATGAGTGTCTCTATGTATGGAGTTTTCCGGATACGGGATGTAAAGAGGGACTGAATCTAAAGAGATCCCCCGGGAGGGCTCGTACTCACTCCCCGAGGTGTCAAGGGCTTTATCAGTAGCTTTGATTGCTTTTCTTATGTCCTTTATGTTTTATCTAGCATGGGGAGTGAGTTTTACCATCCGTTGCTTCCCTCCCCTGGAGGAATTACCTCGGCCGGGTTGTTTGGCACCTTTACCTCGTTGTTTGACCATTATCTACAAGCATACACATCTAACATAGTTAGTATCAGCACAAGCAGTGAAACAAGTCTTGAAATTGAATTGTAGACAACAAGTTAAATGTTGCAAAAACAATTGCAGAACATGGTACCGCGGCCCACACAAATAGGAGTGCGGCCGCATTGGGGGCATCGCGGACCGCGCAAAGGCGACCGCGGTTCGCATTGGGACAAGGCCCTGGACAACATCTCTCTGATTCTGCCCACTGCGGACCGCACAAACAGTAGTGCAGCCGCATTGGGGCACCGTGGACTGCATAAAAGCGACCGCGGTCCGCACTGATGTAAGGACTGAAATACCACCTCTCTGAATCCAACCATCGCGGCCCGTACAAAGTAACACTGCGGCTGCGGTGAGCCAGTGCGGACAGCATAAAGTGCAATGCGGACGCGCTGGGCATAGGTTCAATTTTGATCACATGGGCACCGCTGTCCACACAAAATGGTAATGCGGACCGCGTTAGGGCACCGCGGACCACACAAAGGCGACCGCGGGCCGCGGAGAGTACTTTGAACAGGGACTAAGTCAGGGTTTAAGTTTTTGCTATTTTTGTTCAAGTTTTCCACCGAACTTGTCCCTACTAATTTACCTAGTTCACAAAGGTCTCTAAACATGCAATATCCCACCATTATACTTTCCGAGGCTAACAAATGAAATAAAAACGATAAGAAGAATAGACTCTAGCTACTGGGCATGAAAAACAAAATGAAATTATAATATAAAACAAAGAAAGATGATTAAATGTTACCAGATTGTGATGATGAGATGCAATTAATCAGGCTAAATACAAATTACTATCAGAAGAGAGAGTGAACAGTAGCTTTTAGGGGTCTGAGTGCTAAAATTTCAAAAAGTGTAAGCTATGACCCTTGGGCTCTATTTATAGAAAAACAGTCCCAGCCTTACCTACCAGCGCGACAGCACAAAACCGACCGCGGACTGCGCTGGGTTTGTTCAGAATGAAGCTTGAGCAGGCAACCTCCGCGGTCCACACAAAACAGACCACAGCCACGGAGGTCCACCGCGGTCCGCACTAAATGGAATGCGGCCGCGGTGGCAAACTTCAAAGAGCAACACTTTTCACCATCGCCAGTTTGGACCGCACAAAAGCAACCGTGGTCGCACTAGTAATCTTCAGAGACTATTCAACTCTTTTTTCAAACTATTTTGCACTGCATCAACTCAATCCCTGCAACATCTCACAATCAATTAGCTCAAAAGTCAAACCTACACTACCAAGAAAACACAGAAAATAACAAAAAGAAAAAGACATGGGTTGCCTCCCAAGCAACACCTGATTTAACGTCGTGGCACGACGCATGTTACCAGCACATCATTTTAGATGGAGAAGTGCCACCACGTGGCTATCATCAAATTTTCCAAGATAATGCTTGACCCTATGTCCATTGACTCTTAATACTTCACCATTCTTGTTCCTTAGATCAAAAACACCAAATGGGGTCACGAACACAACTTCAAACGACCCACTCCACTTTGACTTGAGCTTACCCAGAAACAGACGTAACCTGGAATTGAACAAGAGAACCATATCTCCAACCTTGAACTCCTTGCCCCGAGCATATTTGTCGTGAAGGTACTTCATTTTCTCCTTGTACAAGGACGAGTTGGAGTAGGCATGGAATCTAAACTCATCAAGCTCATTAAGTTGTTCAACCCGCAGATTTGCCGCAACATCCCATTCTAAGTTCAACTTCCTCAAAGCCCACATGGCCTTGTGTTCTAATTACACCGGAAGATGACAAGCTTTCCCAAACACTAACCGGTATGGTGACATACCAATTAGTGTTTTGTAAGCCGTCCAATAACCCAAAGAGCGTCATCCAACTTTTTCGACCAATCGGTCATATTAGCATTGACAGTTTTAGATAGGATACTCTTAATTTCTCTGTTGGAGACTTCAACTTGGCCACTAGCTTGAGGATGATAGGAGGTCTAAACCTTATGATTGACACCGTACTTAGAAAGCAACGTGTCAAAAGCCTTGTTACAAAAGTGAGACCCCCCTATCACTAATAATAGCACGAGAAGTGCCAAACCTTGTGAAGATACTCTTTTTCAAAAATGCCACAACACTCCGGGCTTCATTGTTGGGCAAAGCCACAACTTCAACCTATTTTGAGACATAGTCCACCGCCACAAGAATGTAAGTGTTCCCACAAGAGCTCACAAAAGGACCCATGAAATCGATGCCCCAAACATCAAAGATATCCACTTCAAGAATTGTATTGAGGGGCATCTCATCCCTTTTAGAAATTCCGTCGGCTCTTTGGCACTCATCACATCTCTTCACCAAATCGCCCGCATCTTTAAACAAGGTAGGCCAGTAAAATCCGCAACTAAGCACTTTAGAAGCCGTTCTCGCCCCGCCATGATGGCCACCATAGGGAAAGGAATGGAAAGCCTCCAAAATACCCAATTGTTCCTCCTCCGGGACACATCGTCGAATCACACCATCCGTGCAAATCTTGAACAAGTATGGCTCATCCCAATAGAAATCCAAACTATCCCACTTGAGCTTCTTCCTTTGGTTAGAAGAGAGCTCACACGGGATTATTCCGGTCACAAGGTAATTGGCAACATCGGTAAACCATGGCATATCCTTCATTGACACTGCAAGGAGTTGTTCGTCGGGAAATGAATCATTGATCTCAAGGCCGTCACAAGGCCTCCCCTCCTCCTCCAAATGGGACAAGTGGTCTGCCACTTGATTCTCACTACCCTTCCGGTCAACAATTTCTAGATCAAACTCTTGAAGAAGTAACACCCATCTCATCAATCTCGCCTTGGAGTCTTTCTTGGTCATCAAATACCTAT
The DNA here is from genome assembly GCF_000715075.1 of Nicotiana tabacum. Lineage (NCBI taxonomy): Eukaryota > Viridiplantae > Streptophyta > Magnoliopsida > Solanales > Solanaceae > Nicotiana > Nicotiana tabacum. The sequence continues at coordinate 5,435,563 of NC_134082.1, read as the reverse complement.
GGGCGGCATGATCGGTGTGCACTATAACTTTGGCCCCCATAAGGTAAGGTCAAAACTTTTCCATAACAAACACAATAGCTAACAATTCTTTCTCGGTGACTGTATAGTTTCTTTGAGCCCCATTCATGGTCTTGCTTGCATAGTACACCGGATGAAACATCTTGTTGATTATTTGGCCCAAAACAGCCCCAACCGCAACGTCACTAGCATCACATATGAGCTCAAAGGGCAAGCTCCAATTTGGTATGGTAATGATGGGGGTAGAAGTCAACTTGAGCTTAAGAAGCTCGAATGTGTGCATACAACTCTCATCGAACAAGAACTTCGCATCTTTCTCTAGCAACTTGCACAATGGATGTACCACTTTAGAAAAATCTTTTATGAACCTCCGGTAGAAACCCGCGTGCCCAAGGAAACTCCTCACCCCTTTGACAGAAATGGGGGGAGGGAGCCTCGAAATAACCTCAATCTTGTCCTTGTCAACTTCAATTTCTCGCTTCGAGATTTTGTGACCCAACACTATACCTTCTTCTACCATAAAATGACACTTTTCCCAATTGAGAACAAGGTTGGTGTCTTCACATCGGGCTAACACTCTATCCAAGTTTACCAAGCACTCCTCAAAAGAATCCCCAACCACACTGAAATCATCCATGAAAACCTCCAAGATATCCTCCACCATGTCGGTGAAAATAGCCATCATGCAACGTTGGAAGGTCGCCGGAGCATTACACAATCCAAATGACACTCTAGAGAAGGCGAATGTGCCATAAGGACATGTAAAGGTGGTCTTCTCTTGATCCTCCGGGGCAATTAGAATTTGATTGTACCCCGAGTAACCATCCAGAAAACAATAGAAAGCCCGGCCCGCAAGACGATCAAGCATTTGGTCAAGGAATGGCAATGGGAAATGATCTTTTCTGTCACCTTGTTCAACTTCCGGTAATCCATACAAACTCTCCACCCGGTGACCGTTCTAGTGGGAATGAGATCATTGTTGTCATTGGTCACCACGATCATACCACCCTTTTTCGGCACACATTGCATCGGAGAAGTCCACGAACTATCAAAAATAGGATAAACCACCCCAGCATCTAACCACTTGATAACCTCTTTCTTCACCACCTCTTGCATCGCCTAATTTAGTCTTCTTTGATGCTCCAAGGAAGGCTTTGCATCCTCCTCCAAGATGATTTTGTGCATGAAAAATGTGGGGCTTATTCCTTGAATATCAGCTAGAGTCCATCCGATTGCCCTTTTCTATTTTTGAAGAACCGCCAATGTGGCCTCAACCTGCATGTTAGTAAGGCAAGAAGAAAGAATAACAAGTAAAGTAGAATTTGAACCCAAGAATTCATACCTGAGGTGTGGAGGAAGTGGATTCAATTCCAACACCGGTGGCTCCTCAATCGATGGCTTTGTTGGTGGAGTTTTGCGCTTTTCAAGATCCAAAGATAGCCTCCTAGGCTTATATGAATATGAACTCATACCATGCAATGCATTCACGCACTCCACTCTACTAGCATCATCATTGACATCCATATTAAGAAGCACGGCCTCAAGGGTATCTTCAACATGGATCATGGAACTTGTGTCATCCACTATCACAGCTGTGACAATGTCTACAAAAGAACACACTTCCGTGCTATTAGGTTGTCTCATTGATTTGCAAACATGGAATACCACCTTCTCATCCCCCACTCGGAAAGTCAACTCACCCGCTTCAACATCAACCAATTCCTTCCCCGTAGCTAGGAAGGGTCTACAAGAATAATCGGTACTTCAAAGTCCACCTCATAATCCAATATGAAAAAGTCGGTTGGCAATATAAACTTATCCACCTGGACAAGTACATCATCGATTATGCCCAAAGGTCGCTTCATCGAACGATCCGCCATTTGAAGTCTCATTGAGGTAGGTCGATGTTGTCCAATTCCCAAAGTCTTGAAGACCGAGTACAACATCAAATTTATGCTAGCCCCCAAGTCACAAAGGGCCTTGGCAAAATCCGCACTTCCGATAGTACAAGGGATAGTAAAAGCTCCGGGGTCCTCAAGCTTGGGTGCCATTGAATGCACTATGGAACTCACTTGATGAGTCATTTTAATTGTTTCACACTCCATCGAACTCTTCTTTGTCACCAAATAAGCGCCTCTACCAAAGGAACATTGATTGTGAGTCTCTTCATCATGTCAATGAACTTTTTGAATTGATTGTCACTCTTTTGCTTTGCTAACCGTTGAGGATAAGGTGGAGGTGACCTAGGCAAAGGTGCCTTGGCCTTTGGTACAACCGGCTTGGGCATGTCAATTACGTGCTCCCTAGACGGGTTCACGACATCTTGAGTCTTTACCTTGGCTTTATCATCAATATCAATCCGCACATCATTATTCACATTTTGGTTAACCATATCATCAACAATCAAAGGTACGTCATTATCCCGCAACTCAACATCTTCATCCAAAACTTGCTTTTGCTTTGAGGCATTCATATCACCGCCTCTCCCACTTCTTGTTGTAAGCGCCATCACATGATTATTATTCCCACCCTTCAGATTTACTACCGCATCACTTGGTAGCGCACCCTTGGGACGAGTATTCAACGCTTGAGAGATTTGTCCTAATTGCACCTCTAAGTTCCGGATAGATGTATTATGAGAAGCTAATTGGGCATCAAAATCTTGGTTCTTTTTCATCATTTGCTCGAACATGCTTTCATTTCTCCCCATCTCACTCTCGGAAGAACTCAGACCTTGAGAAGGAAAGGGGGGTGGATTGTTCGGTTGTTGGTACATGGGGGCCTTTGAAAGCCATGCCCCCGGTTGCCTTGGTTGCCGCTATTATTCCACCCTCCTTGATTGTTGTTGTTGCTCCAATTATTGTTATTATCATTCTAATTCCCTTGGTTGCTTTGATTACCCCAATTGTTGTTTTGGTTGTTATTATTCCAATTGCCACCACCTTGTTGTTTATTGTTGTTATTCCAATTACCTCCGCCTTGTTGTTGATTACCCCAATTTCCTTGAGGACGCCATTGTTGATTCGAAGAGTTGCCTCTATTCCCTTGGTAGTTATTGACATATTGGACCTTTTCGCTTTGATTATCATAACACTTATTTGAATAACCACCACCATCATTGTTTTTGTCATATTGTTCACAATTACCTTGAGGATGTTGCCCTCTTTGCCTCCTTTTCAACATAGAAACACCTTCCATTGCATTGACTTGGCGCAAGTTTTGGACTTGTTGTAATTGTGCCTTTGCTAATTGATTCATAGTTGTTGTAAGCTCGACAATAGCTTGGCCCTGATCGTGCAATTCCTTGTGCAAATGGATGACCGTAGGGTCACCTTGGGACACATTTGCTCGGCTTTGCCATGCCGAAGAGGTGTCAGCCATTTCATCAAGTACATCACATGCCTCTTGGTAAGAAAGTTTCATAAAGTTCCCTCCGGCCAATTGGTTCACAATGCATTGATTCGTGGTGTTGATGCCCTGATAAAAGGTTTGTTGAATCGTGGCCTCGGTCATGTCGTTATCAGGGCACTCTTTCACCATTGTTCTATATCTTTCCCATATATCGTGCAAAGGTTCCGTTGGATCCTGCTTGAAGGCTAGAATTTCATCCCGAAGAGCTGCCATATGACTTGGAGAAAAGAACTTGGCAATAAATTTATCCGCCAATTCATCCCATGTTGTGATAGAATAATTAGGGAGCCTTTCTAACCAATCCAATGCTTTACCTCGAAGAGAGAACGGGAAAAGCCTCAATCTCAACGCATCCTCGGACACGTTTGTCTGCTTACTACCCCAACATGTATCCATGAACCCCTTCAAGTGCTTGTAGGCATTTTGATCGGAGGCACCCGTTAAATACCCTCTCGAGCAAGGTCAACATAACATTTGTGATTTGAAAGTTCCCCGCCCGGATTCGGGGAGGAACAATAGCACTGGTGTATCCTTGATTTGGTAAAACTCTGGGAGCCACTCTCGGCGGTGCCGGAGGAGGGTCTGGAATATTGTTGTTCTCATTTGCATTTACATTGGCATTTCGACCTCTCCGTGGAACATGAGGTAAGACCTCATCTTGTTCTAGATCCCCTACCTCCTCCCCCGCTATCACGTTGTCGAGAGGGTTATTTGCATTAAGAGCCATTTGTACCTGATTGATCGACACAAACAAAATTACTAAACAAGAAGGAAAGAGAAGCAAAACACAAAACTAAATAAATAGATAGTCAACACCATAAGCTCCCCGGCAACGGCGCCAAAAAGTGATCATTGCCAACTCAACGCTACACTAAGGTAGGAGGAGCGGGTCGCAATAGCTTTTACCCGATATGAAGGTCGGGATCGAATTCCTCATGGAGCTAGTAGTGGAGTTGGATTTTCTATCTATCCTAGAGATGTGTTTGTACTCCTAATGTCACTTCAAATATTTTTGGATTTTCAAATTATAACTATTTTTGTAAAACTATTGATTAACACTAAATTATGCTACGAGAATATTGTTGAGTTATATCTAATAGGAAGAAGGGCACTAGGGTCGTGACACTACCTAGGTGGCTAATTGACGGGCAGATGTTACTAAGGTTCGATTGACATAATTGGGGCTTATGCTATAACCGTTGCACAATTTTACCCACTCTCACACATCTCGGTAGAGAAAGTAACTTTGACCAATTGACTCTCTCGAGACCAAATGGGTGTCACACCTTCTTTTTACCTACACCCCCGGAAGGGTATAAATAAAGGGAGTTTTTCCAATTAAAGGACAATCGAAACGAGACTATATTTATTAAAAGATTCAGAGTCGCCACTTTGGAGATTTATGGTGTCCCAAGTCACTGGTTCGAATCCCTAGTCGAGGAAAGAGTTGACTTTGTAATACAGTCCGCGAACCAAAAATCCGAGTAAGGAATTCTGTTAACCCGGGAGAAGGTGTTAGGCATTCCCGAGTTCCGTGGTTCTAGCACGGTCGCTCAACTGTTATAGTCTGCCTATTATTTGATTTTTAAAACACTTTTGAACCTATGTATGTTTTAACCCTTAACTGCTTTTAATTGATTTTTAAAGAAAACTGAACGTCTTTTAAAATGTGCCTTTGGATCGCGCCACATGAAATGCACCCGCAGTCCGGAACACATTTTATTCAACATTTGGGATTTGGTTTGGGTCACATGAAATGCACACCCGAGTTTAAGAAGGTAATATTATTATAATAACGCGCCTAAAACAACTACGCGTTTTTAACTTTGCGAGAGTCATTGAAAATTCACTAAATGGCACACCTCGATTTCTAAGGAGCAAATGCATTAATTAAATGAGGGACACGCATTTAAAATTTATTTGGCACGGCACACCTCAACCCCAACTTAAAAGGATATACAAACTAGATGTTTGAAGGCCATAAGCTATTTTCGTTATCTAATATTGGCTCGCCTCCCGTAATTAAAAAAATGAAATAAGGCTTAAAGAAATTATAACTATTCCTAACTTGACGCTCAAATTCAGATTATTAATCACAATGACAGCGTTAGGCGAAACTAAATCCGTCCTCATTTTCTCAAAGCTTGGGCCTGGCTTGAGGCCCAATGCCTAGTTGAAAAGAAATTTCACACCAACGAAAAGATAGGCATGCCCGGTCCTGGGGAGAACCACATTGATGCCGGATCACAACAGGGATTCGTTCATACAGCTTCTGACTTTTAAAAAAATACCAAATTACATTCAAAGGTCAAGACATGCTTTAAACATTTCAATCATGTTATTAAAATATGTATATAAGCTGCCCACCATTTAACAAGACTACACGACCTAAAGCTTTCAAAAAAACGAATGCAAGTATTAAAACCAAACTCATAAATTTTCAAGTCTGGTTTTCAACTCAAGTCCTGCTTACAACCCTTTTAAAACATCTGAGAACTTACGTGTGAATATGGACAACACTAAACTAAGGTACCCCTAAAATCAGTAAATCAAATCCTAGGTTGGTGCACAAATGAATTTGAAAAAGCTAAACCCAATCCAGACTTAAGAGCCCAGATACTGCCCAGGCCCAAATCAGGGAGTCAGACTCGAATTCAAGTCCATACCAGCAGCAAACCTGCTGCACTTTAACATGATCCATCTCCCCATTCTCACTTTGTATGCGTGCTCAATTTAGCTATAGCAGTTTAACAATTAACAGCATATTCTTGTAATTTGAACTCACAAACACATCATGCATCTAAAATCAACTGACACTTCTATCAATAACAAAACCTAGAGAACCGAACAAATGGAAATCAATAATTCTCGCAGTAGCCCTGTTACAATTCCATCATAAGACTCAAAGTCCTCAAGCACAACTTCACGTTAAACAAGTTGAGATAAGAAATTGACACTACAAGTTGAGAAAAGAAACTAAAGAAGAAGAGCATCTGATAACATAATCTTCATCTCCTTTCAACAAAACACTTTATAAGCTATCCTTTACATGCTTAAATCAGGGATATGTACCTGAAGATGGAAGGAAACTGGGATTAAGGATTAGCAGCAATAGCAAAAATCAACAGCAGGAAGCAAATAGTGAATCAGTTTTAAACCAAAACGATGCTCAGCCAGTCCACAAAACAGCTTCAATCGAATAGTAACTCAGCCAGTTTCAGTCCAAACTTAAAACAGCTAAATTCAATCCATCTCAACACCAGATGAATCAGAAATGGCTTCAGCAAATTAAAGAAAAATCAGAGAAGGAGTCCAATGGAACAGTAGTTTTCTGAAATTTTTAGACGTGTTTTAATTTTCTGGATCTTTCTCCTAGGTCTCTTGGGTCTTCCTTTCAATGCAAGAAATGATACATTTATAGGCAAGAAAGTAGGGCAACCTAATTAATCAACAGATTTGCACTTCAACCCCTTTTGAATTTTTCTTTTTGCTCAAATACCCTTAGCTTAAAACTCAGATTTTCAAATTAGCTCCCCCACCCCAGCTTCCTATAAGCTTCCTTTTCAGTTACAAGAGATTCTTCCACCTAAATTTCCTATACTAACCCCTAAAACCCTGTTATTACCCTCTATATACCAGGCAGGACCAGGGTCCAATTGACCCGAATTAGTGAGTCTGAGCAGACCCAAATCAATCCCATCTTGGGCTAAACAATCTTTGTGACCCAATTAATATGAAGAAAAACTCATAAAACCAAATGTTCAAATTCAGAAGCCTAATGACTCAGAGCCAAATTAAGCCCAAAACGAGCATGCAAAATTCAAACTACCCAGACTAGGAAACAACTGATAATCAAGCATACCCTAAATCTAGCATGCGGACACAGATGATAAAAATAAAATAAGAAAAGTAAAATAAAAATAAAAATGATACCAAACAGAAAATCAAAACAAAAATGAGAAGGAGTAGAAGAAGGTGGGGAAAAGGAACACAAAATAACAGGTTAAAGAAAGAATACCTAGGAATTTCGGATGAACAAGAAATATGGAAGAATGCCTTAAATTCTTCAATTTCTGGATTTTTCGGCCAAATATGATATTAATCGTGTGTTCTTATAAAGAACACACGACAAAAATCAAATTAGGCTTGAGATTCCTTCAGAACCCGATTTGGAGTTTCTAGGGTTCGTCTTTTGATCTAAGATTCGAGGAGATTCAGGAGGATTTGAAACAAACGGAGTGGGGATTTAAGATGAGGGGAGTGAGGTGGTTATAGGGTGTGATTTTGGGTAGGATTGGTGTAGGCGCCGCCACCAGAGGCCGGGGATTTGGGGGCGGCTCAACTAGGGTTTTCTTCCAAAACCAGATTCGAGCCGTTCTAGGTTGATTCGAGGGCGGGGATTTGTAGATCCGGAAAGAGGAGAAAGAGGGGAGTGTTTGGTGTAAGTTTGGTGGCGATTGGACGCCTGCGCCGCCATCAATGGTGGTGGAGAATCCCGACGGCTTCTAGGGTTTCTCTGAGGGGATTTGAGAGAGACAAAAGCTGGGGGGAGGGTAACGTTTGGACAATAATATATCAAATAACCCCGGCTTCTCGTCCGTTAGATCAATCAATCCGTTAGATCAATCAACCTCGACGGTCCCGATCTGATGCCCATGAAACGACGTCGTTTCACTTAGTTGGGGGAATAGACCGGGTAGAGGCGGGTTTGGGTCGGGTTTCTGCGTGATTGGGGTGGGTAGGCTGATGATGTAGGTTTGGGTTGGGGATTTGAATTGATTTTGGCCCAAATTTCCTTTTCATTATTTCCTTTTTTTCCAATTCATTTTTCTTTTTCAACAAAAATCTTTTTCTTTTTCCTAAATTGAAATTAAAACTTAAATTGAATCCTAAACCAAATTATCCTACCACATTAAATTAATTAGCCCAAATAATTGTTACTACCAATAATTAAAAATAAAATTAAAGGAAAAAAAACTACCAAAATTCGACATTAAAATTAAAAGTGCAAAATAAACTATTTTTGTGATTTTTCCCATTTTTTATAAAATAATTGATTTGTCTATTAATCCTAAAATGTAAAATTAAATCCTAAATACAAATGCAACATATTTTTTGTATTTTTTCATCAATTAAAATGCACAAACAAAATGCAAATAATTAACAAAAAATGCCACAAAATCCGACAAAATTGCAAACACTGACAGAAATTGTTTTGTTTTGAATTTGTTGGAGTAATACATATAGGGAAAAAATCACATGCTCACAATGGGTAGGCAAATTAGACCAAGCAACTAAGGTTCAAATAGGGTAATTACTCTCTCGAGGTTTAACCCGTTAATTGAGACTATCATTTCTCATGAGTCCATCCCAATTTCTTGTTGGGTCAATTTTGGGGTTATAGACTCTCTTTCTCAAGAAGAGTTAAAGCCACAAAGCTTGAATCAGTGTTTGCAATCACCAATTCTAGAATTAAACATAAAATCAACCCAAATAGCAAACACACATAGTCAATCTAACACTAGATGGCAACACCCATTAATTACCCACACTAGGATTGAGCCACAACCCTAGCTAATGGATTTAGCTACTCATGCTAGATAAAGAAATTGAAGAAATAGATGAAGAACTAAGCATATTAATTAATTGCAAAAATTAATATATAAGAATCTATGGTAGATGTAAATCAAAAGTGCCAAAAATGGCTACAAAAATCGTTCTCACGAGCGCAACTGTTGTCTGATATGTTTCAATACCTAAAAAAGGAAAAATGTTCTGTTTATACTAGGCTGGAAAAACTGGACAAAAATACCCCTGCGGGGTCAGTGCGGGTCGCATTAAATGGACCGCGGCCGCACTGGGCTTCCTTCTGCTTCTCTGAACTTGGACACCGCGGACCGCATAGAACGGACCGCGACCGCGGAGGGAGCTGGCGCAGTCCGCACAACCACGACCATGGACCGCATGGCACTGGCTTTGCAAACTCAATCTCTCTGAACCTCATGACCGCAGACTGCACAAAAGAGTGGTGCGGCCGCGGAGCCTTCACCGCGGACCGCGAGATGTGTACTGTGGCCGCGCTTCTTCTAGTCCTAATTCACCAACTTTCTGAACCACCTAGTGCGACCGCATTCCACTTTGCGCGGTCCGCACTTGGCCTTCTTTTCTCAATATTTCTTGGTCTTTGATACTTGAGCAGGTTTCACTCCTTTTTGAGCCGATCTTTGACATTTCGTCACTTTGTCGATCAAACCTGCGATCAAGCACAACTTGTGAGTCTTTTAGGACTATTTTGTAATAATGTATGATCAAAGCATAGGAAAGTAGGGGCATAAAACATGTTAAAATCCTAACTTATCATAATACCCGACTTGAATTGCTTGCACAAATTATCATACCCAATTAGTCTTGAGAAAGTCAATTACGGCAAAATCACTCAAACTATCGAGAAGTATAGAGTGAGAAGTATCAGCAATAGTTATATCGTAATCCCCAAATTGACAACCTAGCCTTAGACTCGAGAACCTGTCAAGTATCCACCTAGGAGAAAGTCACTTCCCTAGTGCCTTTTAACTATTTAGACAACCTTCAATAGTTTACTCTTAGCTTAACTTAGCTTAATTTAACATCCTACTAGTATAAATTTAGAAGTAATATCAAAACCAACTATGTTTAGAAGTGCAATTAGGAACAATTACGCAACTCCAATTTAGATAGAAACTCAATTCCCATCTCTAGCTCCCTGTGAAAATCGATCCCGGCCTTCTCGGGTAAAAGCTGCTTCGACCGTTCTCGCTACTTTGTAGTAGTGCAGGGTTGGCCTAGTGGTGACTCACATAAGGGGCAAGCTTATGGTACTTAGAGCTAGACTTGTGACCTTTCTTTGAGAGAGATGACTGTGTTTTCCACAATCCTCATTCTGAGTGCTACAACCTAAAAGTGAGGTTTGCTTATGGAGAGTTGAAGAGTATGAGTTTGGGTTCCACAATGACCAAAGTAGTAGAAAGTATTTCCTTGATGAGTTGAGTTAACTCTTGATGCTCTTGTGTCGCACTAAAACCACGGTGCTTAAAAAGTTGAATGTTGTTAATGATTCATTTGATTTGAGGGAAATTGTTAGTCCCAATTGATGCTAGATGAGGTCACTTTAGGTCAGCTGAATTTTCTTGGTTTTATTCCTAAGGAGGTGGAAACTGCTTGAGGACAAGCAAAAGCTTAAGTTTGGGGGAGTTGATAACTAGGGATTCTAGTCTATTCTATACTCCTTTTTGCTTGAGTTTTAGACTAAAAATATATACAAGTAATCTCGAAAGCTTACATATTGTGCTTGTTTGTAGGGTTTGGTAAACAAAAAGTGACAAGTAGTCAAAACCAGCTCAAAAAGGAGTGAAACCTACACAAGTACCAAGAACAAGTCAAGGCACTGATGCAGCATAAAATCCACTGCATCTGCAGCAGACCCACCGCGACCACAGTCCATTTAGTGTGGTCCGCGGTGGAAAAGATCAGAGAGATGCAATTTTGGAAGCTCAAGCACTGTGGTCCGCGGTAGATTCTTCGCGACCGTAATAGCCTCTTTGCGGACTCAATCTATTTTATGCGGTCTGCGGAGAGGGGATTCAGAGAGCTGGGAGTTTGGAAGTTGGAAGCCACTGCGATCCGCAGTCCATTTTGTACGGTCCGCAGTGCAGCCACCGTGGCTGCGGTGTATTTTGTGCGGTCCGCGGTGGCCAGATTCAGAGACTGAGAAAATAAGCTAAAAAGCCTCGCTGCGGCTGCGGTGCATTTCTCGTGGTCCGCGGTACCTCAATCAGGGTTATTTTTGTCTAGAAAATTCGGCCTTGTATAAATACTTCTTTTTCACATTTTAAGAGTATCTTTATCTTAGCAGAGCACGTGAACGACGGTTTTAGTCCATTATGAGTAATTTGTAGTTAGTTTAACACTAAATCTTCAATTCTTAGTTTGTAATCATAATATATGAGTTATTCTTCATCTAAATATCTGATTTCTTCCATTATTATGAGTAGTTAGACTAATTAGCTAGGATTGTGGCTCAACCCTAGTGTGGGTATTTGATCGGTCTTTTGTTTTAAGGCTTATATATTTATGGGTGGTTCATATTTGGACTGATTTGTGCTTTCCATGTTGAATTAGTGGTTGCAAACACTAATTTGTGCCTTTTTGACTTGGGCTTTTCTTGAGAAAGAGAACTTGAGTCTAGGAAAATCAGTCCAACAAGGAATTGAGGTGTATTCAAGAAATTGATAACCCCAATTAAAGGGTTAAACCTAGATATAGTAATACCTGACTTAAGCCTATATTGCTTGCAAAATTTTGACACCCAATTGGTCTTGAGAAAGTTAATTAGGGCAAAGTCACTCAAGCTACCGAGAGGTATAGAGTGAGTAGTTTCATGCATTTGCTATATCACAATCCCCAACATAACAACTTTGCCTTAGGCTTTAGAACCCGTCAAGTATTCACCTAGGAGAAAGTCACTTCCCTAGTGCCTCTTTAACCATTTAGAAAACCTTACAAGCATTCATACTTAGTTTAATTTCGCATCTCATTAGCATAAAATTAGAAGTAACAAAACAGACAAATATGATTGGAAGTGTAATTAAGAACACTACGCACTGCTAGTTTAGATAGGAATCCAAATCCCAAACATTCTAGCTCCATGTGGATTTGATCCCGACCTTCTCGGGTAAAAGCTGCATCGACCACTCTTTCCACTTTGTAGTGGTGTAGGGTTGGACCCGATCAGCACCCCTCGAGGTCCACAACGGTGGATCCTGTCCAAACTCAATTTAAGCGAAATAGTCTTTAAGGAAATAAAGCAGTTTAAACAAATAGAGATCATTTTAAAACGGGAACTAAATGGGTCCTAAGTTTATTAGTCTATAGGATCACTTCCATGCAACACTCGGTAACCTTTCCCAAATTGAGGTGTTACGCGTAGCATTAGCGCACATGTCATCATCTCCTTTACTACCCAATTACCCTCCCCTTTTCAATTATTACCTATGCGTTCTAATAACATCTAGTACGTTCCTTATGCGTGCACTACCCGTCCCTTACCTCTGGCCCTGAAGGTGTTTAGGACCTCTATTTAAGGCGGTTCTAGACTCACCTATGTTGTTTAAAAGGAAAAAACTAAGTGACAAACAAAAGTCAAGTAGGATTGTCACATAAGGGGCAATTAAGTGGGCTCATGTTAACCTCCACAAATAGACAAACAAATGCACGCTGTTCAAACAAGCAATTTTAAATGATTTTAGGATCCTATAGGTAGGATATCTAAATGAGCACAGACAGAATATGCAGTAGTTTTATTAAAGCGAGCAGATGAATACCTATCAGTTTGCCTACTGATTTTGTTAATACTCCGAATTCGGGCATATTTCAAACAAGCAATCATAATTTTTGACCTAGAATTTTAATTAACCTACATGCTTGCCTAAGTGATAGTCGGGCAGAACCTTATAGACATGGTATCTAAGCTGTAAACCAGTTATTGATTTTAACATGCGAATTTTATCTTTAAATCCTATAGGCATGCTGTCTAAGTGCTGAAATGGGTTACAAACGTTATTCCCTATAGGCATGATATGTAAGTATGAAGACTGATTGTATACATTCCCTATGGGCATGATATCTAAGTGCTAAATCTGATTTTATATATGTATGATATCTAAGTGTTGAAACTGATTTTGCACATTCCCTATAGGCATGATATCTAAGTGTTAAAACTAATTTTGCACATTCCCTATAGGCATGATATCTAAGTGTTGAAACTGATTTTACACATTCTCTATAGGCATGATATCTAAGTGGGTAAAGGCGTCAACAAGTTGCCCAGCAAGTTCAATAAAGAAGATCTTGTTGACATCCAATTTTGTCCCTCCTTTCTTCCAAATTATTTCTTTAAGCTTCTAATATCACTAATAATATAAGGTAGTTATTCTACTATATCATTTACACAAACTATGCCTATTTGTTATTATTATTAAAACTATTATAGCTATTATTATTATTATTATCATTAATAATTCTATAACTCTCGTCTTTATCATTCATACCTTAATCGTATTTATTGTTACATTTCACAAAAAGCATTTTTATTTCATTTATATCACTAGTGAAAATATTTTTTGCAATAACTTTTAAATATTATGAAATTATATTTAATAAATATTGTAGTATCTTAGGATTAATATTTTATTTAAACATTAGTAATTTTGAATAGGTATAATAAATAAGTTAGTTTTTTTTTAATATTATTGTTGACTATTAGAAGCCCAAAGAATTTGGAAGGAAGAAAGGAAATTTGGCCTAGTTAATAGCCCAATATTTTCTACTAATTCTACAGGCCCAAATTACTCCAAATGACCCACCAATTCTATCCAATCTGCTGAATGATCAAATGACCAACTATTTGGTTCTAGATTATTATTTTAACGCAAATTACTTTTGTACCCCTAATTAGATATAGCCAAAAGAATAGCCCCTATATCTTTTCACGTGTAAAGCTATCTCTTTCATCACAAAAACTTTTTGACTTTCCAAATCACATTGCCGTCTTTTCAATTAACATAATATATTGCCTACTTTGAATTTCTATGGCAGATATTATGTCACACCATTTGGTGAAGCTTCGGTAGAACAGTAGCACTACCGTTTCAATTTTTTTTTTTGAAATTCAAAATCACCAAAATATCTCTCTTTTGGATTTCAAATTTTCATTTAATTACAATGAATTCTCGCCTCAAATCTAGTGCCAAGAAAAAATTGGGATCTTTTCTCTCTCTTTGCTCACGTGGAGTTTCTCCATTTTTTCTTTTTCTTGTTGCACAACATCCCAACCATTTTGGGTATTAATTTGAAACAAATCTGCTCAAAGTCTCAAGCAAATCTGAAACAAATCTGCTCAAATCTCGCTCATTAAATGATGAACGACTATTTTACTGTTCGAAACCCCACGCTCTTAATTTCAAATGTTAGAGGTAAAAATTCTGCCCATGAACCCCACTTCTTCACCTATAAATACTTGCATTTGAAATATATTGGAGGGAGAGCTTTTGAAGCCGTTGCACCTCTCTTTAAACTCACAAGGTTCGGCCCCCTTCTTTAACCTTAAGGTTGAGCCGCCCCTTTTACTCCAAAAACTAGAGCCATGCCAAAACTTTCAATTTATTTATGTCGGCATTTGACGATCTTCAAACGGAGTTGATCAAAAGTCGGTGATAGTAGATCTTCTTTACGCCGCCCTCGGTTTACCTACCCCAAGCAGGTCCGTTAGCTTTAAAATTTCCTTATCCCTTTTTTTTATTTATATTTTTTTTGAGTTCCATAATAAATGCTTGCTTAAGAATGTGACTTGCTTTCTATATAAAAATCATGTTTTAGGAATTATTTTATTGAAAAACCATGATTTGTGGTTCATTGCGTATTCTGACAATAGAAAGATTGAATAAGAATGGCATGTGTTTGACTAAATTCTCATATGAACCTGCGTATGGAATTTGCTCATAGTACATCCTATTATTAAACCTTTAGGTAATATGTCGTTTTCAACTATTTAAGAATCATGTTTGTAGGCCATGAATTTTTATGAATTAGCCACTATTTACTTATTTAAATGTCATATGGAAGAAATACTCTGCTAAAATATTGTTTAAGATACTGACTCACTATTTTAAATAGTATGTGAACATGGATCTTGTTAAAAGTATTTGTTACTATTTAAATTAATTAATTAAATATTACTTATGGAGTAGCAGTAGTTTGACCCAACTGATTGAAAGCACGTTAAAGTGACACATATATTTAAAAGTATGCCCCATTCCTAGTTCCTTACAAGTATATATACTGGGTAAATATTACGTTCTTAAGCTTTATAAAAGCATCCTTTCCTTGCAATATGTATCCTATTTGAAGTTTTTGAGATCTGTTCCTTGTCTCTATAATACTTGGGACACACACTCAAAGCAATCTTGTCTTGTGCCTAGCTTCATTGTTTCATTTTCTTCATGCTTGTTGAAGATTTAAGTCCTCTGCTAATTTTATTCTTTTATTTTTTTTCTTTGCATGTTACACACACCGGAGCCAAAGAGTCTCAAAGTGAACCCTCATACCTTTACTCATCCCTTTGAATAGCGAGACTTGGGGAGATTTATCCTCCTGACAATTGGATAGAAGCTTTATTACATTATTTTAACTTATTTTGGTTTATCCTTACTGACTAATATTTACTTTTGTTTTTGCAATGACTGTTTGTTTGTTTATAAGAGTTGGACCTTAGATCATTTAGAGTTATTACTAGTTAACAATAAGGATGTTTGTTTTATCAAAAAGAATATGGGGTAGAGGTCTCGAACTCTGTAGTTATCCTAAATTTATCTACATTAGGTTTGATCTTTGGGAGTTCAATAATTTAATATCCTATTGCTTTTAAATGTTAAATGCACTTGGCTGGAATGATTTGTAATTTTAAACTTGTAAAGTATTTCCTCACGCGAAAGTGACTTCCTTAAACATTTTGTGAATCTTAGATTTGTTACAAGTTTAGTGATTAATTTGTTCTCATTAGGAAGATGTTTTTTGACCCAAACAAGCTTTAATTTTCATCCATTTTCTTTCACTTTGTTGAACTATTTTTCTTAGCTAATTATTGGAAACTTAATGAGTTTTGAATTTTGTTTTCAAATAGTTTTGGATTTTTCTTTTATGAGTTTGAAACGGTCTAAAATAATTTTCTTGCTCCAATTGTAAATCTCTACTTTGGAATGACTTACTATTAACCCTTTTCTAATAAGTAGATTCTCACCATTTAGTTGTTTTACTAATTAACCTAAGTTTGGCTGGTTAACCGTAATTGACGGATCATATAGGGTGCTTTAATAACCTTCCATATAGGATTAACTAGAACCCTTACTCATAATCTTAAGGTTAAGCAGACCATAAAACAGAGTCGATTTTAAGCACTACTTAGCTAAAATTGGTGTCCTAATTCAGCGTTAAAATAATTAGGTGGCGACTCTCTTTAACTAATTAAACCCGCAAAATTACCAATATGTTATAATTCAATTTGACCCGTGTTAAAATGGGGTATAACAGATCTTATAGACATGATCTCTAATGCACACATGGAGATTTGAAAACATGGTTCTTGATGCAGAATTGACTAACAAGAAGCAGGATTTCTAGGATGCAAAGTATAAAAATTCAGGATTACAAATAATGAAATAGGTCTTATAGGCATGATTTCTAATGGTATACACATAAGGAGTCACAACAACCTACATGCATGATTTCTACCCGAATTTGATAAAAAGATATATAAAAATCCCTCACCAGCTTTTCTAATAACCCCATATATGTTTTTACAAAGATTATTACATTATTATAGACCAATATGAATGAATTACACAAAGTTATTTATAACACTATAGGGAGCCTTGGCAGGCCCAACGTCAACTTAGAAGTCAGGCCTTCAAGAAAATCTGATGTCCACAGGTAGTTCATAACACAAAAATGGGCTTCTGGTGTATCAAAGTTCGCAAGGGCCTCAGGAACCTCGAGCTATGCTCACACCAGAATCTTTTCAAAGAAACAATTTTGTAAAGAGTTTGGAAGGCTAGCCCTAGTGTGTCACAGTTCAGAGGAGTCTCATATACCCTAAGCAGTACTCACACTGGGGGTGGCAAGACCCTAGATAGCTAAGAGTAAGAGTTTGAGAATAGTATACAAGGGTAGGGGATAGTTTTATGAAAAAATAGTTTATTTTCATAAGCGAATAGAAACAAGTTGCAAACAGAACATAACCATATTTTCAGCAGATTGATTCAGATATAGTTACAAGTAGTTAAACAATCACAACAAAATAGGAACATGGGAATCATAGACAGAGCAGAGTCACAATTGAGTCAAACAAGGTTTCACATTGCCGGAGTTGACTTAGTCTAATACTAATTACTAAGTGGAATCATATAGACATATATTTAGCAGAGATAAACATGCTGAAGTCAAATGACTAATCAGACAGCCATACAACAAAGGTAGCAGGAATTTAAAGTACATTATTCTTGAAAGAAGTATACAGAAACTATGAATTGATCAGGAACATGCTAAGGTAATTTATCAGCATATAAAAATAGGACAGAAATTGGGGCATGCTAGTTGAGAAACAGGTAAACAAGTGCCATAGATCAAACAAGAATATGCTCAAGTATACTAACCATACTAACACATAAGAAAGGGCAAGTTAACAGGAAATACGTCATGCTGGTTAAGAGAGCAATAAACAGGAAAACATGGGGGCAAACAGAAACATGCTGAAGTTTAACCACATAGAGTATAGAATGATAATAGAAATGGAGGCATATCAGTTAAGGAGATAGCAAACAAGAAGGTGAATATGAATGAAATCCAAGAGTCTAGCCTTGGTTTTCAGCCGGCTAGATAGTGCAGCAATTCAAAGAGACTTAAGTTGTGTAAGCGTGTACGTAAGAGTTGTGTGTATCAATGTGCGTGGGTGTTTTTCTTTGTTATTCTGTGTGTGTTCATGTTTTTAAAAAAATCAGAATGGTGAGGTTTATATAGCATTCAACAGAGTAGAACAAATAAGGCAAAGAAAATTAAGAGTTCACAAATATGGTATGCAAATCATTCAACCAATCGATTAAGGCTAAACCCAATCAATTAATACGATAGAATCCGGGAAATTATCACTTATATTAGGGAGAATCAATAAACATGCAAGATTAAAGTTTAATAAGGTAAAAAATAAGTCAGGGACCATTTATAGGTCGATCAGAACAAATCAAAGCCCAGATATCAGGCCAGTAACATAATTAAGGAAGACATTACCAATTATAAGTCACATATAAGGAAAGAATAAAAATAAAAATAAAAATCCCAGAAAGATACCAATTTTAAAAAGAAAATATAATTTCAAACCTTAATTAGACAAATAAATCAATTAATCAATTTATTTAATCGGGCCAAAGTGAACGGGCAAGAACGATGAGACAAATATTCGAATAACGAAAAACTTTAAGTATATCAAAACACAAGGATGAAACATCAAGCAAAGAAATCAGTCGAATAGTAAAGAAGAAAGGTTAGAGTTGAACCTTTAAGCATTTGCAAAAACTTAAAAGATGAAACCCTAGTTTTAGAGGAACACTAGAATTAGTTAAATAATAAGAAAACACATAAGATTTTAAAGAGAAATATCAGATAAACTTAAAATTATCTCAGATCTACAAAGATCTGAACAGACTCGAGTAGAAAGAGACTAGGGCTTTGAAAAATGGATCGAGGTGAGAAAAATCCAGTTTGGAACCAGAGGTTTAAGCCATAAACATGAAGATAACAACACTCACAAACATAAAGATGAACACAGGCAGGTTCATCAAGAAAATGAAGAGTTGAAGCCAAGTATGTGTTGAATCCCTTCGAGATTCCATCAAACAATAAAGAAATCGAATAGCAATAGAGATAGGAGGCCGGATGGGGCCTAAAATCAAATGGAAACCCCATGGATTGAAGGGCTTCCGGTGACGACAAGCTAGGGTTAGGGAAGAGTTTGAGAGAGATGAGAAGAGGAGGGATTCAAGGGCGGCGGGGCGGAAGAAATGATTAGGGTTAATGTGTTAGGGGCTAATTAAAAAGGAAAATGATCCTGGACTGTTGATCTTTTGAGATAAACGATCAGGATTTCATCTGAGGGGTTGGGCGGGTTTAAAAATTGGGTCAAGGTATTGGGCTATGATTTTAATTGGGCTGGGGGGGGGGGGTAATAATTTGGGCTAAGGTCCGAAATTAAACCAAATTAAAGAGGCTATTTGTTAAATACCCAATTAATTGATAAAATAATTTGTAAAAATAGTTAATAAATGGTAAAAAATATTTTTTTTATATAAAAATAATTTAAAATACTTACTTAACATTATAAAAATATAAAAGTCATTTTTTGTATAGATAATATGATTATGCATATGCATGGGCTATTGTTACAAAAATGTACAATTCTAGCTTAGAAAATGCAAATGTAATTATAAAAAATGCAATTGAAATATTTAAGCACTATTTTGGCATGAATTGATAAATTTAGATGATTAAATCATCATGAAAATAATATGAGGGATAATTATTGAATATTTGTATAGTAAAAATGCAGAAATAAATTGGTTGAAAGCCTCTAAAATTATAGAAATATTATAGGAATACTTGTGCATGTTTGTAAATGTATGTGCACTATTTTTGAGAATATACATATATACATGTTAAAAATATATGAAGAAAAAATTGAGTATCAACACCTGGCCGCCTGCATTCGAAGCTTTTTGACTTCCTTTTTGTCCGACGGGAGTAATCCCTCCTGCAAATATGTTATAATATGGCTGTGCCAGTCCCAAGTTAAGTTTACGTAGTGTACCTCAAGTTGGTATATTGACGAGTGGAGGAGGGTGCACGTTTTCTTTTGTAATGTTTTTGGTGGCTGCTGCTAACTTGACGAGGTCATCTGCCTCGATGTTTTGTGCTTAAGGTATTTGGTCGAGCCGACATTGTCGAATTCTAATAGTTGTTTATGGATTTTGGCCTGGTGCTTTTGTAGCCTCTACCTTTTGATTTGGAAAGTCCCTGTCACTTGGTTGACCACGAGTTGTGAGTCGCATCTAAGGACGACTCATCGTGCTCCGTATTTGAGGGCTAGCTTTAGTCCTACAATTACGGCCTCGTTTTTAGTCATATCGGGGTACCGTATGGATTGGCGGATAACTTCGCTTGTTGAGACCTAGGGTACGAGTCCTAGTCCATATCCTGATGCGTTGTACGCGCCTTCGGTGTATAGGACCCGTAGGTCGGGTAACCTGGGGGAGGTACAAGAAGTTTCCTGCTCGACCTCGACATTATTTTGGCACTAAAGTCGGCGAGTACCTGCGATTTTATCGTTGTTCGTGGTTGATATGTTATATCATGCTCGCTCAATTCTATGGCCCACTTGGCCAATCTCCTCGATAGTTCGGGTTTATGTAGGATGCTCCGTAGGGGGGAGTTTGTTATCACTGAAATGGGATGACATTGAAAATAGGGTCTAAGCTTTCATGAAGCTATAACCAATGCCAAGGTCAATTTTTCGAGGTGAGGTACCTCGTTTTGGTGTCGACCAAAGTTTTGCTAATGTAGTAGATTGAAGATGACGTACCTTGTTTTCACGGACCAATACTGCGTTTACTGCGACTTCTGATACAACCAAGTATACCAGGAGGCGTTCGTCGGGTTCTGCTTTGGCGAGTAGCGGAGGCGAGGACAAGTATACTTTTAGTTCTCAAGGCCTTGTTGCATTCTAAATTACACTGGAGCCTGTTGTCCTTTTTGAGTACGTTGAAGAATTTGTGGCATCTGTTAGAGGACCGTGAGACAAACCTCGACAAGGCAGCTATACGACATGTTAGTTTTTGTACTTGTTTCTTGTTGCTCAATACTTCAGGTATTCCCTCGATGGCTTTGATCTGGTCGGGGTTGACCTCGATGCCTCTTCGTGATACCATAAAACCGAGGAACTTGCCCGAAGTTACGCTGAAGGCACACTTCTCGGGGTTTAGCTTCATATTGTATTGCCTTAGTATACTGAATGCTTCTTTCAGGTGGTCGATATAGTCTTCCTTCCTTTTTGATTTGACCAACATGTCGTCTATGTACACTTCCATTGTTTTGCCGAGTTGGTCCTTAAACATTTGTTGACCAGCCTTTGATAAGTCGCCCCTGCATTCTTCACCCCGAATGGCATGACTCTGTAGCAGTACGTTCCCAGATGGGTGATGAAAGTAGTCTTCTCTTGGTCTTCCTTCTCCATTAGAATTTGGTTGTAACCTGAGTAGGCGTCCAAAAAGCTCAACAACTCATGCCTTGCCATTGCGTCGATGAGGTTGTCGATGTGAGGTAACAGAAATGCGTCTTTCGGGTAGGCTTTGTTTAGGTCTATGAAATCCATGCACATTTGCCACTTTCTGTTTTTTCTTTTTCACCATGACTACGTTGGCGACCCACTAGCGGTATTTAGATTCTCGGATGGAGCCGTTAGCGAGTAGTTTATCCACTTCATCGCTGACGGCTTCGTTGATTGCGACATTGAATTTCCTTCTTACTTGTCGTACTGGAGGGTAAAGGGGATCGATGTTCAACTTGTGTGTGGAACCATCTTTCGGGATTCCTGGCATATGTGTGTGTGAAAAAGCAAACAGATCGGCGTTATTAATTAAAAACTCATGAAATTTACCTGACTTAGAGAGTTTATAGCCTATGTAAGCCTTTTTGCTATTGTCGCTCAAAATCTTCTACCGTTAACCCTGCGGCTTCCACGGTGTCGGGGTCCTTGATAACATCTTTTTGATCGTTGAGTTCAGATCCCGACTTTGGTAATTGCTATGCTTTTGAGTCTGTTCCTTTTAACTGTTGAGTGTATGTACAATCTTGGGCGATGCGATAGCATTCTTGGGTTGTGTGTTATTCACTTCGGATGCTGAATATCCCCACGGAGTAGGAAACTTGATTACTTGATACAAGCTGGACGGGATGGACCTAATGGCGTGTATCCATGGTCGTCCTATGTTGGCATTATAAGTTGTGTCCTGGTTCATGACATGGAACATTTTTATAGGGTGACACCCCGGCTAGAACCGACAGCGGTATTTCTCCTGAGGTTTGCTCGACTGCATTGTTAAAACCTATTAGTGTTATGTAACGTGGTACTATCTTGTCCTCGAGTTGCATTTGTGCGAGAACTCGAGGGTGAATAATACATGAGCCGCTCCATCGTCTACCATTTATTCTTTTTACATCAGTATCTGAAATACATAAAGTAATGACAAGAGCATCGAAGTGAGGAAAAGTCAAACCGTTGGTATTTGACTTATCGAAGATGATACTTTCTCCGAGGTTATCATACAGTTTGTGGGTGTTTGATCGCTTCAGTTTATGTGTGGTGGTAAACTTTACGTGGCTGATTGCTGCTTCGTCGCCTCCACCGATGATCATTTGAACTGTGCGGGCGGGGGAGGGTGGCTTTGGAGGGCTTTGGTGTTGTTCTCGTCCGCTGCCGAAATTGGCTTTTCCTCGGTCACTTATCAGCTCCCTTAGGTGCCCTTGGTGGAGCATGTTCACTACTTCTTGTCGTAAGGCTATGCGGTCCTCAGTTTTGTGACCTAACTCCTGATGAAATTCACAGAGGACGTTCGACTTTCGGGTACTAGGGTCGGACTTCATATTTTGTGGCCACTTCACCTTCGGGTCGAGCTTCTCTAATGCGTACACTATTTCTGAAGGGGAAACACAAAAATTGTGAGTAGATAAGAGTGAAGGCATACCTCTTTTGTTTCGCTGAGTCCCTATATGCGGCCTGGACGGTCCTTCCACGTGGCGAGGAGATGGTGGAATGGTTGTTCTAACATAGGGTTGATGCCTGGCTCGGTTGAGACGTGGACCAGACTGGTCTCTTCGACTGTCATTACGACGGTATTTCCTTGGCTCTGTTTGGATCGACGTTAACTGTTGGATTGGACCGTTAAGGTCATCCTCGTCTGCTCTCACCTCGGCGCAGTAGGCGTTGTGAATTTCTTCCCAAGTGGTGGGAGGGTATTTCATGAGCCTGCTTAATAATTTTCTTGTCGCTCTCGACCCATTCCTGTTCAACCCATTTTGGAAAGCTGCCAAGCCATCCCTTCCGATACATTTGGTAAGCTCATTCTTACTCTGTTAAACCGAGCTAAAAAGTCCCCGAGTCCCTCTCCAGGGGATTGCCTAACGGCGAATATATCATTCACCCTAGCTTCCGCCTTCTTAGCCCCGGTGTGGGCGTTGATGAACTTGTCGGCCATTTCCTCGAAAGTTGTTATAGATCGTGCTGGTAATTATGAATACCAGGTTAAGGATCCCCGGATTGACGTCTCGCCGAACTTCTTCAGTAACACTGATGGTACTTGCTCTTTTGAGAGGTCGTTGCCCTTTACCGCTGTAACGTAATTAATGATATGATCTTCGGGGTCCGTCGTGCCATCATATATCTTCAGATACGGTGACATCTTGAAGGTTTTAGGTATGACATGTGGGGCCACCTCCTCGCTATATAGTTGTTTGACGAACCGAATGACGTCCCGTTTTGGTAGTAATTTTGGGATGCCCGGTATCTTATCTACCCTTTCTTGATGCTCCTTCATTTGGTCGCGGATCACTTTATTCTCGGTCTCCATTTCTTCTATTTTCTTTAGGATGGCGGAAAGTGCGTCGTTACCTGCATCAACAACGGTATAAGTATTACCTGTTGGGGGAGTGGGTTGCTCGTCAGCGGTTGTTGTGATATCCGCTTGTATGACGTTTTCATTCGCCCGTTGAACGGGTTTGTCAAGTATGTCGCTTAGAATGCTTGTCAGCCACGTCTCTAGTAGTTTTTTGATTGCTGGCGGCGCTTCCTCAGTAGTGGATGTGGAGGCTCCCCTTTTATGTGAAGCGGTTACACTTCCGTGAGGGGGAAGTGAGTTGCTCCGCCTGAGTGTAGCACTCAACGACGCGTTCTCCTCGCCTTTTTTGTCAACCTCGTTGATGATGTTCAAGAGGTTGGCAGTGATGTCTACCACTGATTTCAGTCTTTCATCTCCTTTTCCTACCATTGTTAGTTCGTGCAAACGAGGAAAAAATGGATGATGTTGTTTTTTTTTTATCTAGAAAGGACTAAAATTTTAGCTAGAAAGTCCCCACATACGGTGCCAAATTGTTTGATAAAAAAATGTTAAGCTTTTTGTTAAACTGGTTAATAAGAAAATAAAGGATGAATCCTAGCTAAATATAATATGATCTAGACAAAAAACTTGGATAGATCCATGTGATAAAATCACATTTAAGATTAATAAAGAGCGGGCATGTGTTCAATGATTACCAATGAATATTGTATTAAGAATATGCAATAAATGTAGACAGTAGCAATAAATGTAATAAAGGGGAATTTATCACCCAAATGTTAGATGGTTTGGGTGATTCTCTTTCCTGACAGCAACGTGGAACAAAGGTAAATGAAGATGGATAAGGAATCTTTGGATCTTGTGAGCAAAGTGCGAATAACGTGTGTAAAGCTATAGAATCAGGGAACAAGGCAATATTTGTATATTCTTTCAAGTCAACTCTTTACAAAATGCTCTTATCAAGAAGTGAAGATCCCCTTTTTGCACTATATCTCTTACTATTTATCAGGGATGTTTTTAAGAAACCCTAAAAGGTACAACATAAGGAATATCTATAGGAATATTCCTTATGTCTATTGCTCAGCTATCCTACCGTTACTTCTTTGCTGCATTCTCTTGACCCCGACAATAATCCTCCTTGAGATGACTCCTTGCCATTGTACAATGGTCGACTCTTCCCTTGACTCTATTTATTTGCAGTTAGCAGGCCGTCCAAATTTAGACCAATACAAGCATTATAATAATGGCATTAATATAAATCGTTTATTTTTTTCTTCCTTTTTTTGGTTTTATTTTTAGACGGTTCGAGTTAAACTTTTTAAATAATGTAAATTAAAGTGCATCCGGACCCACAAAGCATTTCGCATTTACCCATAATCCGGGGAGGATCGTACTCCAAGAGGATGTAATATATGTAGTAAATCCTGATACAAGCATTAGTGAGTGATTCCATAGTTGAAACTCATGACAAGTATCATAATTTAAGTCGTCGTATCACAACCATTTTCTTAACTCATAATTAAGTTAATGACTTGAATATACAGATCACCAAATTCAAAGAACTATTTTGGTTATTTGAACATATATTTTAATTTATATAGTAGAATTTGACGCGATAAAAGTTTAAGAAAGATTAATAACATAAAGGGCAATAGTAGATATAATTTGTACAGTACAAAGCAACATTTTGGATGTATTTGATACGAAGAAAAATATTTTTCTCAATTTATTTGTATAGCAATCAAACAAAACATAGCATTCTTTGCTTATATAAACCAATTGAAGTAATTTCTAAATTTTTAAAAAATGTTGAATAATGAGATAAAAGCTCATTTGAAAAGTATTTTCTTTAGTTTAACTTCATTATTATTATTGTTTATTATTATTATTATTATTATTATTATTATTATTATTATTATTATTATTATTATTATTATTATCTTAAAACCCACTATAAACCCTCCCCTTATCCTCTGTCTCCCACCAACAATGGCCGGCACGACAGCCGTTCCCTTTCCGTCGATCTCCGTATCTCTTGCCGGCGGCGAACTTTTCTTCACAACACCGAAATTACGACCATCAAATCTCGTCGGCCGTCCGACCTCCATCCAGGTCGGGTCGCCAAAGTCATGTCGGGTCAACAATATAACATGCAAAGCTAACCGGTCTGCATACTCGCCGTTGAACTCCGGGTCGAATTACTCCGGCGACCGCTCGCCTACTGAAATGGCTCCGCTTTTTCCCGGATGTGATTATGAGCACTGGCTTATAGTTATGGATAAACCTGGAGGTGAAGGTGCTACTAAACAGCAAATGATTGATTGTTATATACAAACTTTGGCTAAAGTTGTTGGAAGGTAAATTTTTTTCTACTTGTTCTAAATTTATAGCTGAATATTTTACAGCCAAATCACATTAAGTCCAATTACAAAAATATAGGCAAAGATTGGAGAAGAAAAGTTTGTGATTACTTGAAAAGATTTTGTGTAGAAAATATGAAAAGCTTGCACCCAAGGGTGTGGCTAGTGGTCAATGAAGTGGGTGAGAACCATGAGGTCTCAGACGCGTATTCAGGATTTCAATTCTATGGGTTCAGCTTTTAAGATTTTTAGCATTAAAATTATTATATTTTTAAAGCTATGGGTTCAAATCTACTATTTGCTGCAATTTTAATAAATTTTACACATAAATTTATACTTCGCGTCGAAAGTTATGGGTTCAGTTGCACTTGTTACTTATATGCTACACACGCCTCTGGTCTCAAGTTTAAATCCCAGCGGATGCACACTAGGTGATTTCTTCCCATCTATCCAAACCTTGGTGGATAGAGTTACCTGGTACCTGTTGCTGGTGGGAGGTGGCAGGTATCCCGTGGAATTAGTCGAGGTGCGCGCAACCTGGCCCGGACACCACGGTTATCAAAAAAAATATGAAAAGCTTTTGACTACTTGTAGTATAATATAGGCAAATAAGAAAAGATTTTGGAGAATGGTTGGAAAAGAAGAAAACTTTCTTCTACTAAAGTAATGTCAGGATTTTCAAGAAGTTGAAATCCAAATACAAAACTACTTGTAGTAGTGTATAGGCAAAGAATGGAAGTATACACCATTTCATTTACAAGACACCTTTTTTTTATGAAGTTACAAGACACCTTTCAAAAAAAAAAAAATGTAATATTGTTAGAACTTTATGAAGAAGAAAACTAAAGATTTGAGTCTTTAACACCCAAGATTTCATGCTATTTTAGAAAATTATACCACACAAGTTGGATAATTTGTGAAATTATAAATTCACCACATGTTGGATGTTTATCTCGAGAGTAGAATTTGCATCATTAGTACTGAAGCAAGCAAAGAAGGGATTTTCTTTTAATAATTCCATTGATTACTCAAAGTGTGAGCTCAATTTTGTGATAATCAAGCCACTCTAGCTCGAGCATATTAAATGTATATAAGGTGAAGTCAAACTAAGTCTTTTACAAGAGAGAGAGAGAGAGAGGGAGGGAGGGAGGGAGAGAGAAAAAGAGAGTTAATTAAAGATGCAATCATTTCGCTCGCAGTTGCGACCTCTTATAAGGAAGTTGGTAAAAACAACTATGAGTTTGGTTGAGTCAAAATTCCTTAATTAGGCCTACATTTTCTTTTAGAAATTCCATTGATTTCACAAAGTGTGAGCTCAATTTTCCTCATCAAAAAAAAAAGTGTGAGCTCAATTTTGTGATAATCAAGATCAAGCCACTCTAGCTCGAGCATATTAAATGTATATAATGTGAAGTCAAACTAAGTCTTTTACGAGAGGGAGGGAGGGAGAGAGAGAAAGAGAGTTAATTAAAGATGCAATCATTTCGCTCGCAGTTGTGAAATAGTTTGACTAATAATTAGAAAACCTCTTATAAGGAAGTTGGTGAAAACAACTTTGAGTTTGGTTGAGTCAAAATTCCTTAATTAGGCCTACATTTTCTTTTAGAAATTCCATAGATTGCACAAAGTGTTAGCTCAATTTTCCTTATAAAAAAAAAAAAAAAAAGTGTGAGCTCAATTTTGTGATAATCAAGCCACTCTAGCTCGAGCATATTAAATGTATATAATGTGAAGTCAAACTAAGTCTTTTACGAGAGAGAGGGAGGGAGGCCGGGAGGGAGAGTTAATTAAAGATGCAATCATTTAGCTCGCAGTTGCGAAGTAGTTTGACTAATAATTAGAAAACCTCTTATAAGGAAGTTGGTGAAAACAACTTTGAGTTTGGTTGTGTCAAAATTCCTTAATTAGGCCTACATTTTCTTTTAGAAATTCCATTGATTTCACAAAGTGTGAGCTCAATTTTCCTTATCAAAAAAAAAGTGTGAGCTCAATTTTGTGATAATCAAGCCACTCTAGCTCGAGCATATAAAATGTATATAATGTGAAGTCAAGCTAATAGCATGTTTGGCCAAGCTTCTAAAATCAACTTATTTTGGAAAATTTCTCATTATGCGAGAGAGTCAATTTAAGATGCAATCATTTTTCTCACAGTTGCAAATTCAAAAAGTTGTTTGACTAATAATTAAAAAACCTCTTATAAGGAACTTGGTGAAAACAACTTCGAGTTTGAATCTTTGATTAAGCTAAATACCTTAATTAGGTCCTCCAAAATGGCAACCCTACCCGCCACTATGAAATGAGTAGTTTTTGGTTCAAAGAGTAACAAGTTACTAATTAGTGGGTGTTTCAGTACTTAAGCATGAGACATATGCATTAGTTGTCACATATAAGAGGTTTTAGTTCTAATACTCATAATGAGGTTCAATTCAAGGAACAAGTGCCTCAATTGTGATAAAGACACTGGAAGAACTTCACCTATATGACATAGAAATTTCCGCTTTGATTGAAGTTGAGTTGCTCTCGTAAATGTTCATGAATGTTGGATAGCCCATAGCCATGATAAAAATGCTAAGCGTGTTTGAGTGGACATGTTTATGTGTATAGTGTCACCAAATTTATCAAAAGGAATAACATGTTCAAAACTATTTTACTAATGAGATTTCGATTTCGTCTTGTGACATTACACTAAGGATAATGTTCAAATCAAAAGATACATTACTCTATGCATAAGCATAACTTGATCTTTAAATCTTAATTCATATTTAAACAAGTGGGGGATTGTTAGAATTTGCTTATATAAAGAAAGGTGTCGTTTAAATAAAGGGTGTACCATTTCATTCTTTGCCTTCAACTTCTTGAAAATCCTAACATTAATTTTGTAGAAGAGAGTTTTCTTCTTTCACAACCTTTCTCCAAAAACTCTCTTTCTTCTCCAATCTTTCTGCACAAAGGATCAACCTGTGAGTTTTTGTTTTCCTAATAGAATTTCTGCACTACTTGCTTAGTGTAGAAATTCAAAGGTTTGTCATATCCACTAAAGCTATTTACATTAAAGTAGTGCAGAAATTCAAAGGTTTGTCATATCCACTAAAGCTATTTACATTAATCCCATAGCAATCTCGGGAAGGAGAGATAGCAAATACTGCTTTTAATAAAGCGTTTCAAGCCTAAGTCTTTAGTGTTCTTCTTCATATTTTTCCAGCAAGGGCAAGATCACATCTGGTCTATTGCAGGCGGTCGTGCTTACATTTCTATAAGAGATTATTTTCACACAGAGGAAAGTGGATGCATAGATAGTGAGGTCTACACATGCATTGCATTCAAATAATATATATGGTTGAAGGTTTTTTAATAGTTGTTTTGTTATATTTTGTTAATGGATGTATAGAGGGCAGGGTCGGGATGCCCACCGCGTTTAGCTCGAGCTGTATATTTCAATTTTTTTAAGAATATGTGTTGTTATTGAGTTCACTCTTACGCCTACAGATAAATAGGCCCCTACAGTTTTGGTCTCGTAGTAAGAGCGCATCACGTAATGTGTGGGCTAGGCAAACAAAGACTTGGTATTTAAGGGAGAAGGGTAAAGGGGCAGACCCATTATCCAATCCATTGAGTTTCAAACCCTGCACCATTGACCCTAGGGGATTTGTCTGTTGTAAATACGATAATGGTACTTCACTTGCTGGCTTAAACTGTTGGATTGGCTTTGTAGTATTTCTTTTAGCCATGCTTTTTTAGATTGAAAGTAGTTTTGTAGACATTTCAAATGCTAAATTACCAGTTTTTGTTCTGAACTATGGTAACTAGTGAAGAAGAGGCCAAGAAGAAGATATACAATGTTTCATGCGAAAGATACTTTGGTTTTGGATGTGAGATTGATGAAGAGACATCGAATAAGCTCGAAGGTTAGTGTTTGGATCAATTTATTGATTCCGTAAGTGAGTAATCAATGCTAGTCACAAACTCTCAATGTATCTCAGTGTGCTTTGAAATCTTTACAGGTTTGCCTGGTGTTCTCTTTGTCCTACCAGATTCATATGTCGATCCAGAGAACAAGGATTATGGAGGTACATCTTTTCCCGATGCTGATCTACCTGTGTTAAGAAGCAAAACATGAACTTTTTCTTTATAATTTGTGTCTGGTCTTTCTGCCACAGTGGTAACTGGTAACACCTGCTTGGCTAGACGTGCCCTTTGCCCTGTTTGCTATCTTTGAAACCTACCCGTGACTGAGTTACTGTTAGAGCACAGTTATTTGACATGGTTCACACTCTGTCTCCAAGCTCTCTTGGAAATCGTCGATTACTATTAGGCTGCTCACCGATGTACTGTGTTTTTGCAATTAAAAATGAGCTCAGAAGGGTCAGATTTGATCCCCAGCGAGGAGAATAGATCCCTCAGCATTTGAGTAGTTATTAATTGTTTGGCCACACATGTACTCCCCTCGAGAGGCATCGTGGTGATGAACCTTTAAAGGATAGAACTATTTTGGTCGTTAGTGTTTTATAGTGGTAATAGGAAAGAAATTTGAACCACATCCTGCATGTGTTGCACGCATAGACTTCTTTAGCCTGTTTTTTTCTTCGATCTTCTCTTTGATTACAATCTACTGTCAAGCGTCAATGACATCTTCATTGACCTTAGCATATAAAATTCTAGCGTCTCATTTCTTTGTTTTTCTTCATTTTCAGTTTTGGATTGTGCTAAATTATTGATCTATGAGTAAAAATGCTGAAAAGAAACAAGCTTCTTTTGGTATTATATTAGCAATCACTATTGCCTGTCTCTATCTCCTCGTCACATCTTTGAGTTTAGAAGATCCTTTTGTCTATTATTAATCGATCAATCAACCATGCCTCAATCCTGTTGTCTGTCCTAGGAAGTAAATATCCCGCTGCTTCTTATATTTTATGCTCAAAACATTTGTAGTACCTTTGGTTGTTTCCCTGAGTATTTAGGCCTATGGCCCGGCAATGAAGAGTACCAGACATGGTTTATGGCAAATTGAAACAAGGACTTTGAAAATAGTAATAATATGTTATGAGGTTTGCATCCCTAACATTTTTTTTCTAATTTGATGATTGTCAGCTGAGCTATTTGTGAATGGAGAGATAGTTCAAAGGTCACCTGAAAGGCAAAGGAGAGTGGAGCCAGTGCCCCAGAGAGCTCAAGACAGACCCAGATATAATGACCGAACACGTTATGTGAGGCGCCGTGAAAACATGCGGTGAAGATTGACCTCTGTGTGATAGTACAACAACTACTACTGTTGCGCCTCAATCCCAAGCAAGTTGGGGCTCTGTGTGATAGTAGTCCAGCTTTTTTATCCTCGTTGGGGAAAAAAGATGATATCATGAAAAGAGAATGTATTAGTCCCCCTGAATTTTTTTAGCTACAACTAATAGCCAGATAACACAACCAGTGTATTTGTTAAGTTAGGTCTTACAATATACATTTTACACAACATGGATACAAGGACGAGGTCAACTGATTCCTTAACAGAGCAATTGCAAGATGTTGTCTGGACAACTTTGTTTATGTATCATAAACTTGTGAGTTTCAGAACCACCTGTACATCCAAAGGCAAGAAAGTTTTGTGGAATAGCATGTTCTATAGGAAGTAAGAGCCTACCATTTCGAACTCTATACTCCTCTCTTATCAGACAAAGAATAAACATGCTCTTTTGACAAAAAATCTCTCCATTATGAATCATTTGGAAGCACCCCGACTTAAGCTTCAAAATCGCTAAATCTTTCCCTCGTGTCATTGAACTACAAGATCTTAGCTCCAGTAGATGAATATGATCGTTGCAGCAAGGTTGCGACTTGAACAATCTGTTAAAAAGTATGTACAAAAGGGTAGTCATCTGAACGGTTCAATCGGCTCAGTCTCTTGCAGAAGTATAGCTGCTTGAAAGCACTCAGCTGCTTCCATTGCCTCACCTTCCTCTTTGTAAAGCAGGCCAAGATTATGCCATGCAGAAGCACTCGTCCGATCAAGTCGTAGTGCTTCCATCAAAAAACTTCTAACAATCCCAGGAGAATGGTCACTTATCTGCCTAAGTACCACCGCCGTTGATATTAGACTTGGAATGTGGCATGGATCAATAGCTAGAGCTTTCGTGTAATCTCTTAGTGCAGCTTTATAAAGGCCCTTCGACTGCTGAAGCAAACCTGCATAATATATTTCATCATCAATAACCTTTTTGCTTGCTTTCTCACGAATATAAGACCAATAAAAATGTAACATCTGAGATACATGAAAATGATTTAGCATAGTAAGCACTAAGCAATGCATGAGGAGATAATGAGTGAAATATATCTACCAGAAATATACAATCGAGAAGCGGAATAGCAACTAATGGCCTCAGATTTGGAAAGACAGATCTCTGCATCTTGCCACTGAGATGATTTAATGTAGATGGAAGCAAGATCATGCCACATTTCCAGCTCCATAGTTCTATTGCGGTTTCCTTCCTCCTATTAAATAAATGAACATTAAACATATAACTTCTTCCTTTCAACAAAAAAATCATAATAATAATAATAATTTCCTGAGGGGTTGGAAAGGGGCAGCAAGCAAGACAACAGAAAGGGATTCGTAAGAAAGAAGGTAGTTGAGTCAAAGCTGCAAGCCTTGGTTGCACATTAAAAGAGCCAAAAAAAGATGAAGATGAAAGCAGAGGATTAAGATCTGCTTAATTAAAAAATAAAACTCATGTTTGACCGGGCACGGAGTTTAAGAAAGAACAGAAAATTTTGAAACTTGTGGTCTAAAACAATCCATATATATTTGTGTGGCTATAAATCATCTCATTACGGGTAAAATGGGAAGTTTGGCTTTTCAGGTAGCATGGTCTCTTCTCTTATCAATCAATGTCGCAAATCTTATCGTCAATGAATGAGTTAATAAATTCTATAGAACTTCATGACGGTGGATGAAATAACTTGCAAGCCAGAGCTAATAACTCGAATGTTCAAGTTAATGTACCAACTTCAATGAAACTTCATAGTATAATTTTTTTACCTTGAAATAAAACTCTATTCTAGGGAAAGAATCTACGCCACTTAAGATAATTTCTCCTACTACCAGCTCTCTAAGAAACTAAAGACTTACTTTTAATCCTTCCATAATCATGAAATATTGTCAGCGACACCTGGAGAATATAGCCAAAATATATAAAAATGCCTCCTACATGTAAAAGCCCAAAAAAACTTATAAAGCCAACCTATCCCCACCTTCCTCCCCCAACCCCCCAAAAGCGAACATTTTATTTGTACCATACTGAAAATGTAGACAGTTAGGCAATTCATAACAATGACAATGAACAGACTTCTCTGGCTTCAACAGAGAAGAAAGGTCAGGCTTCAGAAACTCCCCCCAACACACACACAGAATCAAAATGTTTGCAAGAACAAAATTATTTCAATGTAGACTTTAATCTTGAATTCATCTCAAGGAAACATGTTTTTTTCTTTTCGATAACCAATAATCCCCGAGGGCTAGAGGCACACGGTTCGAGGCTAGGTGGACAATCCCCCCCACCCACTTAAATACCAGGCTTTTGTCTACAACAGGATTCGAAACCATGATTTGGCGCTAACCCACACATCTCAAGGAAACATGTTCTTGGAAGCTATAAGGCATGTATATATGTTCAGCTACAGCTCCGTTCTCTAGATCAAATCCATTGCATATATCCAAATCTTCCCCTCAAAGAGGGAGCCTTCTACACGCATTTAATCATTTAGGCTTTATCAACTATATGGGACTATTAATCTCTGCATTAAGGTTAACTCTATAGCTTTTCGCCTTTTCCATAGCCATATTTTTTTTTGTATTAACCGACACCATCCTGGACACATTTCTAGCTTGACAGCTGCCTCATCAACGAATGCTCCATAAGAAGCAGCTCAAATTCTACTCAGTTAGTCTCACATAGACTGTATAGTTATTTCATTTGCAACCAACATAGAGGATGATGAAGCTTTCTAGAAAATAGTCCACCTCATAAGGGCAATCAACTTACCTTGAGATTTTCCGCCAATCCAAAGCTTTTTCTCTGGACCTGAAGAACAGCAAGAAGCTGACGATATGTTTCTATTGCACTTTTCACTTGGCCTTGTGCAATTTGGAGCTTAGCTTTGGTTCTCAACAGTTCTCCCTGATCCCACTTTCCGCTCTGATCTAGAGCTGCATCAATGATAGTTTCGGCTTCCGGAAACTGCTTCTGAGCTGATAACACCCGAGCTAACAGCATCCACCCTTTCAGAGTAGACCCACCTTCCAATTTAAGCAAGCACTTAGCATAATGGAGTGCCATATCCAACTTCCTTTGCTCGGCATTTTCTACACAAAGATGGTAAATGACGTTGGAGTCATTCATCGTTGTCAGTTCTCCAGCGGATTCCAAGGATTGAAGTGCCTCTGATTGCATCTTAACCCTCTCAGAATCTTTCAAAACCGCTCTAGACTGTGTTGAAAGGGAAAGACCTAAGACATAGTTTGCAACACCAATCAGCCGATCACATCTTCCTTGCATTCTTTCGATAGCTCGGCGAGCAAAATTTATGCCATCTCCTGCATACTCTAAGCTTTCAGCACAGATTCTTGAAGCCAGCAATAAACCTGGAACACAAGTGGGATCCTCGGAACTACTCAATAGTTTCCGCAACAAGTTCAAGGCGGTAAAGTTATCTCCTCCTCCGTAATAACAGAGAGCTAAGATAAGATACCGTTCACGTTGATCTATATTCCTAGGAAGCAATTCTTCTACTTGGTTAGCCAGAGCCGTTAGGCCATCTGAGATAGATAATGCATATGAGAGATGGTCAAGAATCGAAGGATCCCACTCTATACTTTGTAGAGTAACCTTCCTCAATAAAATCATTAAGAGAAGAATGGCCTCTTCAATATTAGTTCTGGGAACAAATGAACTGTCCATTTGGAATCTGAGACTAGGGGGGATGTATTCACTTCCACTATATAGAAGAAAAATGGAAAACTCTTTTTGAATCTTTGCATTAGTTTGGACATCAAGATTCCACCGATGAAGAAGAGCTCGGCGGTATGATATAATTGCTTCCCGTGGTGAATCTGCGAGTATCCATAATTGGGGAAGCAGCTCAACAGCGTTGCTGAGAGTTTCCTGTAATTTACAGTCAGCACCAAAGTTTTCAGGCAAGCCTTCTGGTAATGAAGATTCAACAATGTCCAGAATAACAGTGCACGATTGAGCAGCTTCTGCAAAAATATTTGGGGAATGCATCAGATAAAGATAAAACCCGCAGTTTCTAGGCTTTCAGGTTCACATAATTCCTTATCATGTTGTGTGCACAATCACATGTAGACATGGCAGAATAAAAATGTACAAAAGCTGCCTCAGGAGGCAGATAGAGATGTGCGCATGTAGGGTATCTCAGAAGCAAGGAAAAGCTTTTCTCATACTACCCCAAAAGTGAAAAATCTAACTAAAAAGCCAAATTATGAAATTTACCAGGTCATCTCGAAAATTAACACTCGTGATTTAAAAGAAAAAGTAAGACCAAACAATGAACTTAACAAGCACTAGCAATCAACAAAAACAGAAAATAATTTGCATTGTTCGATGGAAGGCCCAGAGGATGGATACAGTACTGCAAGAGAGGTAGTGCAAATTTTAACAGAGTTGAACATAACTCGTACACATAAAAAAGTTTGCAAATACACCTGATGAATAACATTAACACACTAATTTCAGCATACTGACCAAAGTTGTCGTAACTGAAAATGACTGTCAAATTGAAACACCTAAACAAAGATATTATAACAACTACTATGCAACAATGGCAAGCTTGTTGGGGTCGGCTATATGAATTGTCATAATTCATTTCCTCTATTTGGACCTATGCAAGCAAATATATCGATTACGAAAAATGAACTGAAAGACTACTACGTATAGTCTAACCTTTACACCTCCCAAGAACCTGCAACGATTTTGCTTTAAGAAAGACTGCTTCCAGGAGCAAACTCACAGCATGTATTGACATTGGTGATTTATCATACTTCTGTGAACGTCTCTTTTTAGTTCGAGCTCTTATGGCAAGGGTGACTTTGATTTTAGTAGTCACTGAGGCAATATCTATTCCTTCAAACACATGTAGAGCAGCCTCTATATTTCCCTTTTGGTACTCATATCTTCCAAGCAATGCCCTTGCTTCCTAGAAAGTAGATAATAGGTTAACTGTCACAGATGAATAATTCCAATACAGTCAAACCTCTCTATAGCGACATTTTAAACTATAGTAGATAATAGTATAAATGTCCGGACAAAGTAGATCATTTGTCCGGACATTTTTTGGCTGCTACAGCGAAATGTTGATATAAAGAGAACTATGTTCCAAAGGAAACTTGGTTAGAGTAAAATGTTGTTATAGAGGATGACTGTTATAAAGTGGTCTGACTGTACATGCCAATCAAAACGTGAAATAATTTAGGATGAGATGCTACACTAAAGGCAAACTTAACATGGCAATATTGTAGGGAGAGAGAGAGAGAGAGAGATACGGGCAAACTTTTGTGATTGGTACCTCATAATTCAAAGCACCACTCTCGCGCAAAGATGATTCAGCTTCTTCAATATCACCAATATCTGGCTTTTGTTCAGCTTCTCTGGCTCTTGATGAACGGAGACGTGTTGTGTAATCCTTAGTCGCGAGGGATTCATCCCTGTCATCTATCTGTAATTGTTCCCCCGAGCAGAAGCACTTCATTATCTTCCTCAACTTCAAACTTCTGCGAGCCTTCCCCGGATTATTATCATTCTTCATATAACGAGCCCTCTCAGAATGCTTTAACAATCAGCAACACCAACAACAATGAATTTAACTCGTTTGCCCAAAAAATACAAAAACTTACAGTTCTCTTGAATTGTGACATTTCATATGATTCATAATCATGGATAATCAATCTAAAAGGATACCAAAATTCATATCAAGAACATCATTGTTTACAAAACTCCACATGTTTACTAGTAGATTTTAGCCAAGTGTCGAAATTTCTTTCGAAACCCAGAACTACTCCGAAACAACGCAACTTCATAAGCCCACCCCCCAACCCCCCACCCCACCCCCCAAAAGAAAAGGAAAAAAGGGAGCTTTAGGCCAAAAATAGTAACGCTTCAACCCGCAATGACACACAATTCTATATTAGCTCTATATACAAGAGCCCCTACTCATACTCTTTCCCTGTCCCTTAATGCTCTAAAAAACAATGAAATTAAAGTTCCACTTTAAATTACAAAAAAGGAAAAGAAAACATAGCTTTTCAACATCCATATTAACTAGCTGAGTTTGGGCCCAGTTCAGATATTACCACCATCATTTAAGTAATTTTTTCCTACCTAAGTCTTGATGAACAAAGTTACTTGTTAATTGTATCAGTGGGAAGTAGTAGCTATCCGGTGGAATAATCGAAGTGCGCGCAAGCTGACTCAACCATACAGTTATCATAAAAAAATTACCACCATCATATTAAGAAAACAGAATTCCAAACAACACAGTAATGATGATGGTTAAAGGAACTCATAACTAAAAGGATTAAAGTAGAACCAACTATTAAGCAATAATTAGAAGCTTAAAATAAAGGATGAGCAAATTCAGGACCCGTCAATTTATACCAAGTTACCAACTAACAATTGACAAATAGAGAGAGAGAGAGAGAGAGAGAGAGAGAGAGGGGGGGGTTAAAGAATCATACTTTTCATTGTTTGTAGAATAACAGAACAAAGCCCTGCCCATCTTTTTCTATTTGCAAATCAAAATTCCAATAACAAAACCCCTCCTTTTATCTTCTCTCTTTTTTTTTTTCCAATTATTTTGTAAATTCACAGAAGTCTCTGAATCGAATTGTGATCAACGAAAATTTCAACAAAACATCAAACCAAACACTTTTTTTCAATTTTCTCTCGCTTTCTTCTCTTTTAATAAAGTTCTCAACTTTGTAAAAATTCACAGTCTTTAAAAATCCAATGATTTGCGTCTGTGTTAAAAGGCTTAAAAATGGGTTTTTGAATCAAAATCAGAATCCCCCCCAAAAAAGAACTTGAAAATATTCTTGCCTTTTTGGGCAAATTTCTCTGCTTTATATATAATTGTGATTTGGGATTTTTACGGGATTATTTTGAATGGGTTTTTGCGTGGAATCAAAACAAGAGAACTGGAAAAACGATGGTGGAAATGAAAGCGTGAACGAGAAGATTCGTTATATTATACTGAGGAAAGATATGGGGGGATAAAATAGAATAAAGTAAAAGTGGTGGGATTTGGAAAAGAAGAGTTGTTAGTGGGACCAAAATGGAATTTAATAAACTTTCTCTAAGGCCAAGCTTCTGCCACGTGGAAGTTGGAACAGTGGAATTACATTTTCCATGCAGTTATTTGTACGTAAGAAAACACTACTTTTTAAATATTACAGCCCTTCAAGAAATAACTGATAAAATATATAAGAAAAAGTAGTAACTGACAATTTTGGAATGTATTTTGTCTTTTATAGAATAAAAAAATAATTTACGTTCAGATACGAGTCAGAATTTAAAAATTATGTCTTAGGACATTTAATTTAGAGTTAATATCCTCAAATCCGACTAAACTAGTATAATATTTGTGAGTTTCCTATCTAAACTATCGTCTATCCCCGAAAACTCATCCCCTTCGTAATAAGACCTCCGTCTCATTCTTATTAAGGTATGTGATATACTCTCTAAATAATTTTTAAAACCTACCACATGGCAATCCACGTAGATATTTAATTGTGTTAATCTTAAAATTAGGTTTAATTAATATATGTTAATCTAATTACGTAAAAAAATAAAAAAAGGAATTTTGTTGCACAGTCTATCATTTACTCCTCTCAAAGTATGATCTCTTTGCTCTCATCGGAAAATTTCTCTCATCGGAGATGAGAGACAACTTCTCTAAGTAACGATTCCCTTCATTAATCACAGTTTCTACCATTGATTTCTCTATTTATTGTTGCTGCTATTCGAAAATGGAATTAAATTTAGGGTTTTGTGATTGTTTGTTGAGATTTGTGATTTTTATCAGTAAACAAAGATAGAGAAGAAGATGAAGAAGAAGAAGAAGAAGAACAGAAACAGAGAAGACTAGTTGTTAGTTAGCTCCAAGGTTTCACGTATTAATTTTGATGATAACAAACCAAAATAATTATTAATCAAAAAATATTTACTTGTGGTAATCTTATTCTTGTACAGGAAAGAAAATGCTGGTAAAGATCCAAACAAATATGGAAAATAAAATATCTTATGAAGAATTTACCAAGGAAGATTATTTTCAGAGATTTAATCTAGAAGGAATAATATTTGAAAGTGAAATTTCAAATATTGAATGGCTCAGAAGAAGAATCTATGAAAATTATGGATGGAAAGCTTTTCAATATCTTGAAAGGAAAGTTGCTAAAATCATGGAGAAGATCTATTATTTTGTGAAAGGAAGATACTATATGGAAAAGATACTACAAGGACAAGGAAGAATATATTTTCTATGGAAAGAAAATATATTATGGATGTAGTACAATTTATATTATGGAAATATATTATTTTCCAAGATCAAGAAAGGAATATTTTCAATATAATGGGAGAAGAATACATTTTTATGCAAAGAAAATATATTATAGGTATAGTACAATCTATTTGTATGGAAAGAGATTATTTTTCAAGTCCTACTAAAGGAACATTGGAGAATTATGGAAGAATGCTTCCTAAAGTGTTGGACAAGATCTACTACGTATGGAATATTCTTACTACAATATTATAGTAAGAAATTATATCTCCAAGAACAAAGAAGAGAATCACATAGGATTGAAAAAGGCTTATTGAATATAAAAACTATTGCACAAGGAAGTGAAGGTAGTAGTGGATCGTGACTTTGCTAATTAAGGAAGTACAATAGAGCAGCAATCAAGAGGCATTTGTGGTATTCCAAACTCCAAAGAATGCAAAAGATCCTTAATTAAAATGGTTCATTTCAAAAAGAAATCTTACATTGGCAGGAGATATCCAAGCAACGGTCTAGAGATCTGAAAGAAGTTATCACCCCAAGATTCAAGGAAGCAATCATCTAACAGCTACAAGGAAGATTGGAAGAATTTTCAAAATTCCTTGGATTAAGCAATTGCCAGAACAAGTTGAAAGGGGTATAAATATACGAGCTCCATGAAGAAAGAAAGCACGCAGCCTTCTATACAATTGTCTATCCAACTACAAGTTCTTTATTCTACTCTTAACAAGCATTGTAATTCACTTTAGTAGATTTACTATGTACCCAAAAGAGAGAAGAGAGACAGAAAAATATTGGAGAGGCAGTGTGTCCTAGAGGTTGTGTCATTGTTCGTTTCTTTGGTGAGCGAGTAAAAACCAAAGGGTCGTTGTTGGTGAGCGAGTGAAAACCAACCCTGTCAGCGTTGGTGGTGATCGCTAAAAATCACAAAAGCTGTACTCAATTCAATTTACAAAGAGCTCTAAAAGATAACACTCTTGCAACCCAAGATGACTGGATTAGGATACCACATTGGTTCCGAACCAGTATAAAATTCTTGGTGTCATTTACTTTATCGCTCTCATATTGTATTCTGTTCCTTTACTGTTTATTGTGATTAATACTTGTTTAAATCGAAAGAACGAACAGTTCTGTGTAGGCTGTCTCCGCATAAGTCGACTAGGTCTCAAGAGTAGTCGACTTGAAATTTAGAAAGGCTACAATTTACTATGGGTCGTCATTACTTGTTTTAAAAGTAAATTCTGCATTTTGAAGCCTTAAAAATCTCTTTCGGCATCACCTCAATTTACATGCGCAGTCCAGGTGCGTAGCCGGAAAGCTATTATGTGAAAATCTGTGAAAAATGATGAATTCTGACTTTAAAATAGATTTAAGTTGACTTCGGTCAATATTTTGGGTAAACGGACCTGAACCCGTAATTTGACGGTCCCGGAGGGTCCGTAGGAAAATATGGGATTTGGGCGTATGCCCGGAATCGAATTTCGAGGTCCCAAACCCGAGAAATGAATATTTGAAGAAATTATTTTCTAGAATTGTTTATGAATTTTGAAAGTGCAAGGTGTTTAAAAATTGATGGTATCAAGCCCATATTTTGGTTCCGGTGCCCGATACAAGTCTTATATGTGATTTAAGATAAGTCTGTGTAATTTGGTAAGAAACGGATTTGAAACAACGTGAAACAGATCGTATTTGAGAAAATTGAAAAATTTGAAGTTCTTAAGAAATTTCATGATTTTGATGCTAAATTCATAGTTGTTGATGTTATTTTAGTGATTTGAATGCACGAGCGAGTCCGTATGATGTTTTTAGGTTGGTGTGCATATTTGGTTTGGAGCCCCGAGGGCTCGGGTGAGTTTTGGATAGGCCACATAGTGGATTTTTGACTTAGGATGTTGCAGATTTTGAACTGGTGTATTGCAGGCGTGCAGGCTTGGCATTTGCGAAGGCTATGTCGGAAATGTGAACTAGCCTAGGCCAGCACTATCTCGCAAATGCGAGGTTCCCATCGCAAATGCGACCCCCCCCCCAGCTACTGCCTTAGTCGCAAATTGCCAGAGGTCTATCGCAAATGCGAAAAAGACCAAAAAATTTACTTGGTTGCAAATGCGACATTTTGTTCGCAAATGCGAAGGCATCAGAATCCTGAAGGGTTCGCAATTGCGATATTAGAGACCTGTAAATTCACACTTAGACGCATTTTCAACCATTTTTCACACCTTCTCAAAGCATAAACTCTCTTGGGCGATTTTCCAAAGAAAACTTCCTCTCCAAATTAATTGTAAGTCAATTTTAACGTGTTTTCTTCAATCATTAACATCTTTTCACACGATTTCAACTCAAAATCAATGATTTTCATGGGGGAAATTGGGTGTTTTGGGTAGAACCTCGGTTTTTCAAAATTTGGGGATTTGGACCTCGATTTGATGTCCGATTTCAAAACAAATTATATATTTGGGTTCATAGGGGAATGGGTAATCGGGTTTTGGTTCGAACATCGGGTTTTGACCATGTGGGCCCGGGGCGATTTCTGACCTTTTGGGTAAAACTTTAGAAAACTCATATTCATGCATTAGAATTGATTCATTTAACATTTATTGATGTAATTAAGTAACTTGTGGCTAGATACGAGCGAGTTGGTGGTGGAATCAAGAGGTAAAACGATATTAAAGGCTTGAATTGTGTTCGTGACATCGAGGTAAGGGGTCGTTTGGTAGGGTGCATAAGAATAATGTTGAATAGGGTGTATTAGTAATGCTGATATTAGTTATGCTTGCATTAGTTATTGTGACATATTTCTTATCCATTGTTTGGTTTGATGTATTAAAGCATTGCACAATTTCTAAAAGAATTATTTGTTTACAAAAATGCCCTCAAAACTAGTCCACGCTCTAACTTTTTAAAAGAAACATATGTTGAGAAATGTTTTTATGTGAAAAGGTTTAAAAAAATTATTTTATTCGTCTAATCTATATTGTAAAATAAAATTAAATATTTATTTATAAAAAAGAAAATATGCTATGTATTTATTTATTTACTAGGGATATAATTTTATTTCTCACTATTTGGATTATTTTGAACTTGCATTAATATACTAACTAGCATATTTTAATCAATTGAAGGACAATTTTGTCTTTAACTAAGCTAATGCATGCATTAAAACCCATTGTATTGCTAATACCATTGTTTTCTATACATTAGTTATGCATAGGATAATACCAAATATGATGTATAACTAATGCTTGCATAACTAATGCATAGGTTCAAAATGTCTACCAAACAATGCATTATTAATACACAAAGCTAATGCATCGTTTGATAGGGTGCATAAGAATAATGTTGAATAGGGTGTATTAGTAATGTTGATATTAGTTATGCTGGTATTAGTTATGCTGACATATTTCTTATCCATTGTTTGGTTTGATGTATTAAAGCATTGCACAATTTCTAAAAGAATTATTTGTTTACAAAAATGCCCTCAAAACTAGTTCACACTCTAACTTTTAAAAGAAACATATGCTGAGAAATATTTTTATATGAAAAAGTTTACAAAAAATTATTTGATTTGTCTACCTATATTGTAAAATAAAATTAAATATTTATTTATAAAAAAGAAAATATGCTAAGTATTTATTTATTTAATAGGGATATAATTTTATTTCTCACTATTTGGATTATTTTGAACTTGCATTAATATACTAACTAGCATATTTTAATCAAGCATAAATTTTGAAGGACAATTTTGTCTTTAACTAAGCTAATGCATGCATTAAAACCCATTGTATTGCTAATACCATTGTTTTCTATGCATTAGTTATGCATAGGATAATACCCAATAGGATGTGTCACACCTCCTTCTGGCGCCCCCGCGAGGGGCGTAGGAGTTTTTCCAATTAAAGGACAATCGAAACAGAATTTGTTTATTTATTTCAGAGTCGCCACTTGGGAGATTTAGGGTGTCCCAAGTCACCAATTTAATCCCGAATCGAGGAAAAGAATGACTCTGTATTACAGTCCGCGAACCAGAAATCCGGATAAGGAATTCTGTTAACCCGGGAGAAGGTGTTAGGCATTCCCGAGTTCCGTGGTTCTAGCACGGTCGCTCAACTATCATATTCGGCTTGTTTATCTGATTTTATACAATTATGCGCTCATGTGCAAGTTTTAACTCTTTACCGCTTTTATTATTATATTTTAAAAGAATGTGAACATCGTTTAAAAACATGTCTTTGGATTGCGTCATATGAAATGCACCCGCAATCCGGAACACATTTTTATTCAATGTTTTGGGATTTGGATTTG
Source organism: Nicotiana tabacum (assembly GCF_000715075.1). Taxonomy (NCBI): domain Eukaryota; kingdom Viridiplantae; phylum Streptophyta; class Magnoliopsida; order Solanales; family Solanaceae; genus Nicotiana; species Nicotiana tabacum. Next base: position 5,391,675 of record NC_134082.1, on the reverse strand, counting down.
CGTCGCATGAAATGCGCACCCGAGTTTAAGAAGGTAAGATTAATTAAATCGCACCTAAAGAGTCTAACGCGTTATTATCTTTGGGGAAGGCAGTGAAATTCACTAAACAGTCCATCCCAAATTCTAAGTATTTATTATGACCAATTATTGAGGGCCCCGCAACTTGCATTTTTATATGGCGAGGCTCGTCTCGTTTTATTTAAAAGGTCGTCCTATAGTGGCTAAGTTTTCTATTGAGTTTGTCTCTAATAATGAAAGAAGAAGAACGGTCCAACTTTATTTACATTCTTACAAGTTAGTTATTAGTCGGGTTCCGAATATGATTTGCAAAATCCGAACATGAACGCGTATATGGGCAGTCATTTAGATATTACGGGCCCAGGCCCAATGTGCATAACGTGATACTCGGCCTGGGCCACCCTTATTCCAATTGGGCCTATTCAACTTATTTGGTATGTGCTTAACATTCATAAGGGGGAAGGCTAACATGCAATGTACAACTTACCTTAATCAAACCATATTCTTACCAACTAAAAAAACTGCCATTTGTTTAAGGAAGTAACTATTGGATACCTAACATGCTTCTTGACAACAATGATGAACTTAACAGAACATGGCTACTGCAACATTAATCCTTTTTATTATAAGCAAAAACATAGAGTTTTCCAACTAAATGATATGTATAAAAGTGCAGTTACACCACAACTGATTTCATGGTTCTAGTAGAGAAAGTACACTATCATACATACAACTAATGTTCAGTATATTTCTAAAATGAATTCAAAATAACTTCAACTCTTTGTATTCATGCTTCAAATTTCAGCCTACATTGACCAATGTATCCGTTGTGTACCTGGTGTAGGAAAGCAAAAGAAGAAGAGGAATGATCAGCAGAGCAGTATGCAACAACACAACAACACAGGCAGTCGACAGCCCCAAACCAGTAACAGCAACAGAGACAGCCCAATAACAGACCAAAACTCAGCAGCAACTTAGAGAAAGCCCAACAGAAATTTAAGAAAACCAAACAAACCCAGCAGGAAGACCCAATAATAACCAGTAGGAGGCACCAACGACAGGTTTAAACTAAACAGAGGACCAGTGAACTTTCAGTCCAAACAGAAAACCAAGACACTCAACTGAAACAGTATTTAACAAGTAAAGAAACCAGGAAAGCTAAACTGAAATCCAACAGTATCCCATCACAGCAGATTGATGTACGAAAAGCAGTAATTTCTGATTTTTGTCAAACACCCCAGAAAGAAAACAGCCTCAAACTCCTTGATGTGGAGTTTCAGCTTTAGCACTCTCTTTCTCTCAATTTCTGATGTCCAACCCCTTAACTTAACTCTCTAGCCCTCAACTCTGCCCAGCCTTAATATCTGATTTTCTAACCCCCCTAAACTCTGATGTCTAACCCTTTTCTCTACCCTAAAAGAGCCTATTTATAGGCAAAATACAGGCAGGCCCCAGGCTGCCTCGTTCCCCCCAGCCCTCAACTCTGCCCATACCCCTTTATTTCCCATTAACATGTGTTTTGTGCCCCAATGGTATGGGCAGCTGACAATCTTCAATTACCCCATGCTATCAAGTTTTGTTCCCCACTATTGTATTAGTTTAATCCTATTTCAATACCCTACTGTCAGCCCACTTAAACTAACCATTTCTGATCTTTTCACACCCCCAAACTACCCCTGTTAGCCCCTGGTTATTACTGTCTTACCCTGCTTCAACATGAGGAAATTTTGAACTTCTGAAAGTTCAAATTCAAGCTGCCCTAAACTGAGTTCTAACTATTACATTGCAGCTACAAACCATTCATAGATAATGTCAAACAATCAGCTAAACGACAATGATTCGATCAGTCATATGAAGCCATACGAATCAGAATATTTGCACATTCAGTCCTATGAAACTAATCGACGACATTTATCTAATCGACTATACTAATCATAACATAGAACAATCAGTCGATTAAACGAACAACACGAACATGGCATCAACTACCTTCAACAACTTTGCACGACACAGAGAATCTATATGAATTATCTATTCGATGATATTAATCAAATTGAAATATGTATATCATCATACGTATTCAACCATAAACAGAAGAGTAATTGACCAAATAAAAAGGTCTTACGAAGATGGAGGAAATTGAAAGAAAAATATCAGAAGCATCATCCAAACTAACTAAACATGCTAACAAACATAAACACCATTCAAACAAGAACAAAAAAGGAAAAGAGAACTTACTCTGGAAGCTCAACAACAAACGACCCCAGCTTTGACTGGACTTGACCATTTGAGGTCGAACAGACTTTAATCGAGGTGTTCTCAACCGAGAACACTTCGATTAAGGTCTATTAGACCCCAACCCTCCATTTAAACTGGCCGGATTCCCAAAGTTCTTGTGTTCTAGGGTTTGAACATTCCGATTTGGGGCTTGAGGGTTTGTGGGTAGATTCGGACCAAACCAAGCTTGGTTTGGTCACGAATGAGGGCAGGGTAATGGCTGGTATGAATCTGGGGTGGGTTGGTGTAGATCGGGGTTTTGCTCGAACCTTCAAACGAAGATTCGAGAAGATGGGGAATGATTCGAGGCAAGGGGATAACGGATCCGTGCTCAGGGTGGTTGGGTGCATCAGGGGTGTTACTTTGGTAGTCACCGGCATCGTTGCTGCCGGGTTTACGGCGAGGGTGAAGGGTGGCAGCTAGGGTTTGGAACGGGGGATGTTGGGTTTGTGTCTGAGAGAGACGATGGGGGGTGTCCGGATAGGGGGCGTGGGGTGTGATGAGGGGCTTATATACGGAACGTGGCAATTAATCTGAGTCGTTAGATCAAATGATCTCAACGGCTTGGATTAATTGGTGAGGGACAGGACGGGGTCGTTTGGTATAGAAACGGGGTCGTTTGGTTTTAATGAAGGGCTGGGTTGATCCGGGTAAGCAGGTCCGGTTTGGAATGGGTATGGAGATGGAATCCTGGCCGTTGGATTGATTTAAACCAACGTTTTCGATTAAGAAGGGTTAATACGATGCCGTTTGGGGCGTCTCACGGTCTGACCAAATTGGACCGAGTCTGGTTGTTTTGGGCCTGGATTTGGGTTGCATTTTTTGGCCCAAATCAGGAATTTTTCTTCTTATAATTAAACCAAAAATTCCTAAAACAAAAAATTAAACTACATAAATATTAATTAACGCCAAACAACAATTATCGCATGAATTAAAACATTCAATAAAATTACCATGACAACAAAATAGAATAAAATGCCTATTTTTTTTGTGATTTTCGCTTTTAAAAACCAAATAATGGTTAATTAATTCCCAAATGTACCATTTTTCCCTAAATGCATGCTACATGTATTTTGTATTTTTTGACTATAGCAAGGCGAGCATTTACGGACAAAACAATTATCAAAATGTCACACAAATCCTCAAAATTGTACCCAAAGGTAACTTGTTTTATTTCTTTTCCGATTTCTTTTGGAGTAGTTTCCGTGAAGCAAAAATCACGTGCTCACAGCTGCCCCTCTTTGGCCGAAAACACAAAGAGTTTTCGTGCAAAGATAAAGTGAGCAGATACGAGCGATTTTTGCCCGTTGGAATACTCCGTGTGAAGCATTTTGTTGAAAAAGATTTAACTGAACTTTTGCTTCAAAGGTTTCCTACATATCTCTGGCTAAAGGGGAATCATGTTAATGTAGTTCGGGAAGTTTTGGTAGCTGGGACTACCATGGAACTGTGATTTTGCTGTTACTGCTGCTGTATGCTGTTACCATTGCTTTACCGATCTCCTTGTTACACCGTGCTTAAAAGAAAAATCAAGAAGCTAGGCTAGACTACAGATCATAAGATCTCATCTATCTTCAATTTGTTCTTGTTGCCTTGCTTTCTTGTCGGCTTGTGCTTCTTCCGGTGCTTTTCTTCCGAGAACTTGGGGATGACACTGGCCTTTTGCTTTTCTGAATACCAGTTTTCATCATTTTGTTCGGTCCGCTGGGGATATGGCTTCCTTCATTAAAATTTTTGGCGATTCCACTGGGATAAGGCTTTCTTCATCAAAATCTGTTATGCTGGGCATAATTTAATGTTCACAGGCCGCTTCTTTCAAGACGCGTCTTTTCTTCCTTTTGACTCATGCGCTTGAATTTGTGCTGGGACATCTTGTTGCAACCTTCTGTCTTCCAGTGCTGGGGATTTTTATTGTTTCCTGCTGGGGATTCCTGTTGTAACCTTCTGCCTTCCGGCAGGTTACTGATTTCAAGATCTGCATTATAAGACTGAAAAGTATTCCTCTCGTTATACAGGTGTGCGCCTGAATGCAAAAATATGAAATATATTCCCTCGTTATACTGGTGGGCGACCTAGGACATGAAATGAAAAACATAAATGTATTCCCGTATTATACTGGTGGGCGACCTAGGACATGAAATGTAAAGACTGAAATATATTCCCGCATTATACTGGTGGGCACCTAGGACATGAAACGAAAAACAGAAATGTATTCCCGCATTGTACTGGTGGGCACCTAGAACATGAAATGTAAAGACTGAAATGTATTCCCGCATTATACTGGTGGGCGCCTAGGACATGAAACGAAAAACAGAAATGTATTCCCGTATTGTACTGGTGGGCGCCTAGAACATGAAACGAAAACAGAAATGTATGCCCGCATTATACTGGTGGGCGGCCTAGAACATGAAATGAAAAACAGAAATGTATGCCCGCATTATACTGGTGGGCGGCCTAGAACATGAAATGAAAACAGAAATGTATGCCCGCATTATACTGGTGTGTGGCCTAGAACATGAAATGAAAAACAGAAATGTATGCCCGCATTATACTGGTGGGCGGCCTAGAACATGAAATGAAAAACAAAAATGTATGCCCGCATTATACTGGTGGGCGGCCTAGAAATGAAAACAGAAATGTATGCCCGCATTATACTGGTGGGCGACCTAGGACATGAAATGAAAAACAGAAATGTATGCCCGCATTATACTGGTGGGCGACCTAGGACATGAAATGAAAAACAGAAATGTATTCCCGCATTATACTGGTGGGCGCCTAGGACATGAAATGAAAACAGAAATGTATGCCCGCATTATACTGGTGGGCGACCTAGGACATGAAATGAAAAACAGAAATGTATTCCCGCATTATACTGGTGGGCGCCTAGGACATGAAATGAAAAGACTGAAAGTATTCCTCTCATTATACAGGTGGGCGCCTGATCAACTAAGACATAAAAATATTTGAATTTGTTTCCTCGTTCCTCCGAGAAAATTTTTGACAACGGCAGAAAATTTTCTGCCCCGGTTTTGGTGACCTTCCTTGTGGCGTGTCTTTATGCCATCATCAACCTTTATTTTCCTGGAGAAATCAAAGAGAGTTTTGTTAGTTTTAACATGGTGAGTGATCGTGTCACTCCTGCTGGGGGATGATTTTCCTTTCCCTTTCCCTTGCTCTGTGCTCCCAAAACTAGTTGGGGATAAAGTTGCTTGCTGGGGATGATATGTCTGCTGGGGATGGTATTTCTGCTGGGGATGGTTTTCCATTTACCCTTTCCCCGCTCTTTGTTGTCTGACCCCCTTGGACGTTGGTCCGTTATCTATCGAAGTTCTTGTTGGGGATCTTCTTGGAACTTGGTCCACAAGTCCTTCAACCATCGTTTTTCGCCTTTCTTCACGTTCCCCTTAACTTTCTAGGCCAGTTTGTCATTTGGTTTTGCAACAACCGCCTTTTGTCTTATTGCCTTGGCTTTGGCCTATCCCCTTCGCATTTTGCTTTGTACCATTTTGGCCCCTGGTAGTAAACTTTGAAAAATCCTTCTCAAAACAAATTTCTGGAAAAAGTCTTTTTAGACAAAGAATTGAAAAAGATAGAAAAGAGAAAAACCTTTCTGAACAAATGCTGGGAGAGAAGAAAAATAAAGAACTTATCTGGATGGTATGATTGGTCCCAACGATCAGGTCGTGCACTGCGGATTAATCGACCCAGTTTATTTGTATCAATCGATCTTCTTGATGGCCTCTCTTGCTGGGGATAAATAGATGCCCACCTCTTCGCAAATGCAGATCCTTTTGCCAATCTGTCTTGTTGCCTTATAGTGCCCTTCGAGGGGTTTTCACTAATAAGACTCTCTCCTTTCTCTCAGCTCCTGTCGCCTTATGGTGCCTGTGAAGGTTTTCACCGATAAGACTCTCTCATTTTATTTCTCTCCTCTTTCGTCGTCTTATGGTGCCTGTGAAGGTTTTCACCGATAAGACTCTCTCATTTTATTTTTCAGCGGGGGATTGGAGTGCTCCCGATATGACTCTCTCTTTCGGAGATTCTTTTCGGCTATCAATTCATTTCCAGTTTATGATCCTCTTCTTTGCTGGGGTTCAGTGTATTATTCTCGGCTTTCATTTGCCTGACTTGGCACCTATCGGATATTGATCGGGAGGTCTTTTTTGGACATCGATGTTGGTTTTGTGTGAGTTTAAAGAAAGGCTAGCAAAAATTCAAAAATAACTTCGACGGGGGAAACGCTACAACTCTTGGAATCAACCCCTTTTTGAAACTTCAAAACATAACTCTTGCCCCAGTTTTCTTGCTTGGGGATTTTTATATTTACACTATGGGGAGCTATGCACACTATACACACTATGTACACTATGGTGCACTATGACCGAGTCGTGAGACGCCTACGTATCCTCTTTGAGGAATCAGGTCAAACGTAGTTCCTACGATTCCTTTGTTTTCTTATGATCTTTATCTTGTTTTCATTTTTCTTTTCTTTTTTTTTCATATATTTTTCCCATTAGTGATTCCAAAAGAGGGGTATGAAAGAATAAATAAGGCTCAAAGGGGGAAAGCAAAGGTTAAAAGTGTTTGGATAGAAGAAAGAATTGCCTTCGTCATTTCATTATCCCATAAGTACCAAGTACAAACAAACGAACCAATAACGATCATAATCAAAGAAATTACGCATAATATCTTTTGACTGCATCAGAATTGATAGCCATGTCGACGCATCTTCCTTCGATATCTGTTAGACATAAAGCACAGTTGGATAGCACTCTGGTCACAACATAAGGCCCTTGCCAATTTGGGGCGAACTTGCCTTTTGCTTCGATCTGATGCGGGAGGATCCGTTTCAATACTTGCTGCCCTACTTCAAATTTTCTGGGGCACACCTTTTTATTGTATGCCCTTGCCATCCTTTTCTGATACAACTGGCCATGACACACTGCTGCCAATCTTTTTTCATCTATTAAGTTCAACTGCTCCAGTCGAGCTTTGACCCATTCATCGTCGTCAATCCCGGCTTCAGCGACAATTCGGAGGGAAGGAATTTCGACCTCTGCTGGTATTACTGCTTCAGTTCTGTATACCAACAAATAAGGAGTTGCACCTATGGAAGTCCGGACTGTAGTGCGATAACCCAACAAGGCAAAGGGTAATTTCTCATGCCATTGTCTAGATCCTTCTACCATCTTCCTCAGTATCTTCTTGATGTTCTTATTGGCTGCTTCAACTGCTCCATTCGCCTTGGGGCGATATGGGGTGGAATTGCGGTGTGTGATCTTAAACTGTTGGCATACCTCCCTCATCAAATTGCTGTTAAGATTTGCACCATTATCCGTGATGATCACTTTTGGGACCCCAAATCTGCAGATGATATGGGAGTGAACAAAATCCACCACTGCCTTCTTGGTTACCGACTTGAAAGTTTTAGCTTCCACCCACTTGGTGAAGTAATCGATGGTCACCAGAATGAACCTATGGTCGTTGGTCGCCGCTGGCTCAACAGGCCCAATGACATCCATGCCCCATGCGACAAATGGCCATGGTGCTGACATGGTATGCAATTCCGTCGATGGAGAATGAATCAGATCTCTGTGTATCTGACATTGATGGCACTTCCTCACGAAATTGATACAATCAAGCTCCATAGTGAGCCAATAGTACCCTGCTCGAAGAATCTTCTTTGCCAATACATATCCGCTCATATGTGGCCCACAAACTCCAGCATGCACCTCTGTCATAACCATCGTGGCTTGACCGGTGTCTATACATCTTAGCAATCCCAAGTCTGGGGTTCTTCTGTACAACACTCCTCCACTGAGGAAGAAACCATTTGCCAAACGCCGAATGGCTCTTTTCTGATCTTCGGTGGCCTGCTCCGGATATACCCCCATCTTGAGGTACTCCTTTATGTCATAAAACCATGGCTCGCCATCCACTTCCTCTTCTACCATGCTGCAATAAGCGTGCTGATCACGAATCTGAATGTGCAACGGGTCAACATACATTCTGTCGGGGTGGTGTAACATTGATGCTAAGGTGGCCAATGCATCGGCAACCTCATTATGAACTCTCGGGATGTGTATGAATTCCACTGATCGAAATCGCTTGCTCAGATCATGCAAACATTGTCGATATGGTATGAGTTTCAAATCCCGTGTTTCCCACTCACCCTGAATCTGATGCACCAGGAGGTCCGAGTCTCCCAAGACCAAAACGTCCTGGACATCCATGTCTGCAGCTAGTCGCAAACCCAAAATACATGCTTCATACTCGGCCATGTTGTTGGTACAATAGAAACGTAGCTGAGTTGTAACAGGATAGTGACGTCCTGTTTCCAAAATGAGTACCGCTCCTATTCCAACCCCCTTCGCGTTTGCGGCTCCATCAAAGAAAAGCTTCCAGCTTAGTTCCTCGGGTAATTCGAGCTCACCTGTATGCATTACTTCCTCGTCTGGAAAATACATCCTCAAAGGCTCGTATTCTTCATCAACGGGATTCTCAGCCAAGTGGTCGGCCAGCGCTTGGGCTTTCATGGTCGTCCTCGTCACATAGACGATATCAAACTCTGTGAGCAAAATTTGCCATTTTGCTAACCTCCCTGTAGGCATAGGTTTCTGGAAAATGTACTTTAATGGATCCAAACGGGAAATGAGATAAGTAGTATACGAGGACAAGTAGTGCTTCAACTTCTGAGCCACCCAAGTTAGGGCGCAACATGTCCTCTCGAGTTGAGTGTACTTGACCTCATATACTGTAAACTTCTTGCTAAGATAATAAATGGCCTGCTCCTTCCTTCCTGTAATGTCGTGTTGCCCCAGCACGCAGCCAAATAAATTCTCCAAGACCGTCAGATAAAGAATTAATGGTCTCCCCGGCTCAGGTGGGACCAACACAGGTGGATTTGACAAATACCCTTTGATCTGGTCGAAAGCCTCTTGACACTCCGTCGTCCAGTCTACCACAACATCTTTCTTCAGCAGCCGAAATATGGGTTCACAAGTCGCCGTGAGTTGAGCGATGAACCTGCTGATATAGTTTAGTCTTCCCAACAGACTCATTACCTCTGTTTTGTTCTTTGGTGGTGGCAAATCTTGGATGGATTTGATCTTGGATGGGTCCAACTCAATTCCCCGTCGACTGACGATGAATCCTAACCGGTTTCCTGAAGGAACCCCGAAGGCACACTTGGCCGGGTTGAGCTTAATATCATACCTTCGAAGTCTTTGAAAGAACCTCCTTAAGTCTGCTACATGGCCTTCCTGACGCCAAGACTTTATGATCACATCATCTACGTACACTTCAATTTCTTTGTGTATCATGTCATGAAACACAGTAGTCATTGCTCTCATGTACGTTGCCCCAGCATTCTTCAATCCGATAGCAGTAAGTTCCCCATGGCATAATGAAAGTCGTCTTTTCCGCATCTTCTTCGTCCATTAAGATCTGATGATATCCTGCGTAGCAGTCCACAAAGGATCCGATCTCGCGCCCAGCGCAATTATCGATCAAGATATGGATGTTGGGCAATGGAAAATTATCCTTAGGACTGGCCTTGTTGAGATTGCGGTAGTCGACACATACCCTGATTTTCCCATCCTTCTTCGGCACTGGTACTACATTGGCCAACCAATCGGGATATCGAGTGACCCGAATAACTTTTGCCTGCAGCTGCTTGGTCACTTCTTCTTTGATCTTCACACTCACATCTGTCTTAAACTTCCTCAGTTTTTGCTTGACCGGAGGGTATGCCGGGTCAGTGGGCACTTTATGAACCGCTAGATTGGTGCTTAATCCCGGCATATCATCATATGACCATGCAAAAACATCTTTGAACTCAATGAGGGTTTTGATTAATTCCTCCCTGGCGTTTGGCTCAATGTGGATGCTGATTTTGGTTTCTCTGACATTATTTGCATCCCCTAGATTCACAGCCTCGGTGTCATTCAGATTAGGCTTGGGTTTCTCTTCAAATTGGCACAGTTCTCGGTTTATTTCTTTGAAGGCTTCATCCTCGTCATATTCAGACTCATCGTCATAACCGATCTCTTGTATAATTAAGTCGGAGTCATATTGATTTATTAGACTAGGTCGAAGATCCGTTGTGCATGCCATGTCATTAGAACTAGTAAAAAGAGAACTGTTCAGAAAGAAAAAAGAACAAAACAAAATTAAAATGAGACAGGAAAAGAGAATTTTATTAAAAATGCAGGATAACAGGGTTCACACTTTACAAAATAAAATGGGATTTGGATTACACCCTGGAATAATCCGAAAAATAAGAAAGAAAAATCAAAGCCTACTACCAGGACTCCCCCCGGGTAGGAAGAGGAGTAACCGTCCAATTGTTGGTATTGACCTTAGGCCCCACAAACTGTATGCCTGCTCTGTTGCAACCTTCTCCAACTTCTATTACATGGACATCAGCGAACAACCTTTCGAAGCTCTAATTCAAATCCCCGTCCATCCCAATCAATGGTCTGAGAATTTTCGGGACCTGCGGCCCCTTAGCACTTGCTCTAATGAAGGATCTGGAGAGACGCGGAATTGGTTTGGGAAGAACCCAAACCCTCTTCTTCATTTTCCGCGCTCTCTTTACGTCTGCCGCAGTAGGTTTGAACCCCAATCCAAAGGTCTCTAAATTCTTGGGCAAGGAGACAGGTTAAACAATCCCCTGAAGCTCAGCCCCCAAGCCTTTTCTTGGAACAAACCCATTACCCAGCATCTCTGAAACCATCATGACAGTTGCGGAAGCTACCCTGGGGTGTGGAATGCTTTCACCCTCGGGAATCTTGTTTGCTGACACTGCGTCGAAAAACTGGTAAACCCAGGGACCTTTGTCCTCATTGGTTTCTATGAAGGGCACAATGGCACCTCCCATGGTGCACTCAGTGTCTTCCCCATGCAGCACGACATCTTGTCTGTCCCATTCGAACTTGACCATTTGATGCAAGGTGGATGGCATCGCTTTGGCTGCGTGGATCCACGGTCGTCCCAACAGAAGGTTATAAGATACCGCGGCATCCAATACTTGGAACTCCATGGTAAACTGGACCGGGCCGATGGTCAACTCAAGTATAATATCCCCCACAGTGGCCGTTCCACTTCCGTCAAATCCTCGGACGCAAATGTTGTTCTTGTGGATTCTACCATGGTCAATCTTCAACTGGTTTAGGGTAGATAATGGACAAATATTGGCACTCGAACCGTTATCCACCAACGCCCGAGTAACTGCCGAATCTTCATATTTGACAGTCAAGTAGAGAGCTTTATTATGTTCCGTGCCTTCCACTGGCAGATCATCATCAGAGAACGTTACCCTGTTTACCTCAAAAATTTTGTTGACAATCGTTTCAAGGTGGTTTACTGAAATTTCATTGGGCACATGAGCTTCATTCAGTATCTTCATCAGGGCCCGGCGATGTTCATCCGAATGGATCAATAATGATAACAACGAGATCTAGGCCGGTGTTTTCTTCAATTGTTCGACCACGGAGTAATCCTGCACTTTCATCTTTTTCAAGAACTCCTCCGCCTCTTATTCTGACATGGGTTTCTTTGTTACTGCAGGGTTGGACCTTCTCAACTCCACGGGCGCAAAACACCGTCCCGACCGAGTCAGCCCATGCGCCTCACAACTATCCTCCTCCACTTGCTTCCCCTTGTACATTACTACTGCCTTTTCATACTTCCAAGGCACAACCCTGCTATCAATCACTGGCAATTGAACCACCGGCTTTATGGTGACCAGTTCCCTGCAGACCCCTTTCACAACAACTACGGGTGTGGATGGCGTCCCCGATACTACCAATTTGGCTGGCTTTGGTTTCTTTGTTGCAGTGGATGGACTTTTCCCTAATATCACCACTGGCTTGACATCTTCCCCCTTCAACTGTACCCCTGCTTCCCCACCGGTCGATTCTTCTTTCGGAGCGGCATGGATCATCATCACCGTTAGTGAGGGTTTCCTCGGCTCTCCTTCTTTGTACACCAACTCGATCATGTGAGCTTCGTGGTGTACTAGCAATGGGTTTTGGTTGATGTTGGGTGCCTCCGGCGTCTGGACCTCGATCTTGTTGGCATCAATAAGATATTGTATTGCATGCCTCAACTTCCAACATTTTTCGGTATCATACCCCAGCATTCCTGAGCAGTACTCACAACTTATTGATCGGTCCAAGTTTTGGGGTGGGGGATTTGGCCCTCTAGGATCGATAGGACTCACCAAACCTAATTGCCTCAATTTGTGGAACAAGGCGGTGTAGGTCTCTCCCAACTCAGTAAAAGCTCTCTGTCTCTGTAGCCTGTCATTTCTAGCAGCTTGATTTCCTCGAAAGCCCACCCCTGGAGGGTTCCTGTATGCCCTTGGTGGAGGATAGGCATTTTGTGGTGGAGGGTATGCGTTTTGTGGAGGTGAATATGCATTTTGGGGAGCCGGCGCGCGCCATTGCGGGCGAACCGGAGGCTGAGTGTATGTTTGGGCTTGGTGCAAGGAGAAGTGTGGTTCTTGAGGTGGATAGTGGTGTTTGTGGCGGGCTGTATGGATAATTTGGCCTGTAGGGTCTGGGTTAGTTGTAGTATGGTTTGCCGGACCTGGACCAACCGCCTGTCTCAACCGTGGCGACTTCTTCTTTCTTCTTCCTTCCCAGCGCACCTCCCGTGCTGCTCTGAATAGCCTGGGTCGTTGCCTTGAGCGCTGAGTAATTCAGGATTTTATCGGACCTCAGTCACTCCTCTATCATAACCCCTATCTTTACTACCTCATTGAAGGATTTTCCAACCGTCGTCACCAAGTGACCAAAGTAAGTCGGATCCAGCGTTTGCAGGAAGTAGTCCACCATTTCTCCCTCTCTCATGGGAGGATCAACCCTGGCTGCCTGTTCTCTCCAGCGGAAACCAAACTAGCGAAAGCTTTCCCCAGGCTTCTTTCCGGTCCTCAGTAATGTGAGACGATCAGGGACTATCTCGAGATTGTATTGAAAGTGACCCGCGAAAGCCTGCGCTAGATCATCCCAAGTGTACCATCTGCTGGGATCTTGCCTGGTATACCATTCCAATGCTGATCCACTCAAGATTTGACCGAAATAAGCTATCAGTAGCTCATCTTTGCCGCCTGCTCCTCTCATTTTGCTACAAAAGCCCCGCAAATGTGCCATAGGATCACCGTGCCCTTCATATAAGTCAAACTTAGGCATCTTGAATTCTGCCGGGAATTGGACGTCTGGGAAAGGGCATAGATCCTTGTAGGTCACGCTGACCTGATTCCCCAATCCATGCATGCTCATGAAGGATTGCTCCAGGCTTTTGAACTTCCTCATTACCTCATCCTGCTCTGGGACCTTAACCGGTTTTTCAATCTCTGTCGGGACCTCCAAGTGCGGATTATAGGTATGGGGTTCTGGTGCATTGAATGTGGGTTCAGAGGGATAGTACTGCGCATCGTGAGCCTGAAACAACGGCTCACTGGTTGATCTTTGCAGTGTGGCTGGTGTGGGTCCCATAAAAGTAGGAACATTTGGTGTTGGGAGATGTTGATGGGGCGATGGAGCTTGGGAATCATAGGGGCTTCTCTCCTGATAATAGCGGTGATTCGGGAGGCTTGTTAAAGGGCTAGAGTGAGGGTATTCCGGCATATGCCCTGGTGTAAGAGCAGCGGGTGGTTCAGGGCTCTTTTGTACTTTAGCCAAGGCTAACTGCATCGCATTCATCTCCAATCTCATCCTCTCTATCTTCTCCATCGCTTCTTTCAACAACTGGCTTACTGGCCTTTCTTCCTCGGTACTGTTTTCTGAAGTAGTCATGATTATTGGTACAGGTCCCTTGGATCTGGTCTGATAAGGGTGTGTTGCCAGAACGCTTTAACGACTAACTGTCTGGTATTTGTGGAAAACAACAAACTTGTTAGCGTTAGAGTTTAACAGATTTGGTAATAGCACATTGGGGATGCAATGCTCCTAAGCAGTTAACCATTTCTAACATGTTTTTGCTTCAACCGCTTGCGTCATCCCGGCTTGCTTTATTTGTGCCTTTAAAATGTTTTTGGAACCCCCATTTTTCTCTTTATTATCTTTTCTTTCTTCCTTCTCTCTTTTTTTCCTTTTCTTTCTTTCTTCCCTTTTTTTTTCTTTTCTTTTAGTGGCGGTCGAATCTTATGTGGATTGCCTACGTATCACATCCCCGCGTGAATCAGACCGTGCGTAGTTCTTCCCTAAAGGACACAAAATTCTTTTGAAATCATTCAATTCATTACCCAAAATTTGCTATTACAAACTACTGATTTCAACTGACGAAAATAGCAAAAATACAGGTTCCAAAATTCTTAACCTGACTTGAAAAAAACAACATATGGGAAGACAATGGCCCCATAGAGCCAACAAACAAGACTCGAACTAAGGATACATTAAAGATTTCAACTTAGGTGCTCGCGAGGCATCGTTCGGCCTTTCCGCGGACTTTGTTGTAAGACCTCTTTGCAAACTCTTCAACTCATTCATGATCTGGTGGACGTAGCCCATGATGGAGGCAAGAAGGGTATCATGAGGTATTTGCTCACATGCTAGGCATCTCATGTAGATGTAGTGCCCAATCTCATCAATCCTTCCTCGGGTGTTGTCCCTTTCGACGAACAGTTGCTCTATTCGACGGTTCTTTAGTCCCAGTATTCGAGCATTGTCGGCGAGTCGATCCTGAAACCTCTCCATTCGTTCTTCCATTCTAGACATTAAATCATAACAGCACCTTCTGTCTGTCCGGGCATCCCGGGCTTGTTTAAGGACTCGCTCCTGAAGAGTGGAGTTTGTTCCTCTCAACAGTCCGATGCTTATTTCAGAATCCCTTATGACTTGTTGTAGATGCTTTATCCGTGCCATTGTTCCTTTTGCCCATCTTACCCGCATTCTTGCTATGCACGCCTCGGATCTTTCCAAGTCTTCTCGGCTTTTGCTGACTTGATTTCTCAACTCTGCTATCAATCTTTCATCGGAGCGACGTTTCTGTCGGTCACTGTTACTCTTACTGACTTGGCGAATTCGGGCTTTCAGTGCCTGGTTTTCTTTGGCTAATTTGTTCTTTTCACCCTGCTCAGAGGCGACTTGCACGTTGTTCTCAAATATAAGCCTTTCAACTTGTCACTTCAGCTTCCTGATTTTAGCCCGGTAGCCTTCCTCCCTCATTAACCAGCCCCACTGTTCCTGCGAATCATCCGTAAATTGTTGGACGTGAGCTCTTTTAGCAGGTCTTTGACAAATCTGGAACCTTCTCTCGAACCAAACATCGTACTTTGGGTCTACCTCACCCTTAGCCAGTTCTCGAACCATAGTCTTGGGCTCCAAGAATCTACATTCGTGCCACAGCTTTCTAATCTTTCCTTCGGGAAATACGACTCCTAGGCTCAGCTCAATGGCATGCTTGCTTAGATCTTCATCAGTGGGAATTACTTGAAATCTTCCTAGCTGGCGCAATACCCGATGATGAGCATATGGTTGGATGCTGCGAAGTCCCATCAAAAGAATATGACATTCCTCAGCCGCCATGTATATTACCTCAGTATCAGTCAACAACCCAAATGCCCATTCAATTTGGTCGGCTGTTGATGACCTCAATCGTGTAAGCCATGCTTCGACACCTTCGGGGAATACGACGCCTGTCATTTGTTTCTCAAAACTGCTGATACAGTTTCTCTCGGCTAACCCGTGGTTCATGTATCCCGCTCGGTGATAGAGGTGTTCTTACATCCACAACTGGAGTAACAGATTGCATCCCTGGAAGAACTTGCCTCCTTCTCGGCATATAGTTAAAGCTCGGTAGATTTCGGACAAAATCAAAGGAACCACAGTACTGTTAGTTCTTTTGATTGCAACATCAGCCATCCCTACAAGGCCTATCTCTACTTTCTTATCTTTGCGGGGACAGACCACGATTCCCAGGAATGCCGTTATGAATGCCAAAGTACGTCTCGCTTCCCACTTGTTTCTGTTCCCAGCATGAATTAGTCCGAGGTTTGGTTCTTCAAAACCCTGAGGAGTACCATACCGTTGATATAAGAATTGGAGAGCACAACATCCTCTCGACAAATCATCATTTTGCACCTTCCGACTAATGCTTAGCAAATCCAAAAACGCGTGCGGAGATACTGGTCTTGGTGAAAGTAAATACTGTCCTCTTAATTTCCCATTCAATCCCGCATATCCGGCGACTTCCTCTAGTGTAGGTGAAAGTTCAAAGTCAACAAAATGGAATACATTGCGGGTTGGGTCCCAGAACGGTATTAGAGCCTCAAGGATATCTGTCCTTGGCTTGATATTCAGCAGATTGACAAAACCTCCCAAAACTCTTCCCACTATCTCTTTACTATCGGCTTCCAGATCATTCCACCATATGTCGAGTTATAAAGGGACCTCGCTAAAGACTGAGAACGGTTCATTTCAATTTGTGCTCATCCTGCACATTTATTAAGGTAATTAAAGAAGGAAAACTTTTATTAGACTCAAAACAGAACTATCTATATTCGATTTTTTTTTGAATTTTGAAGATGAAGGACTCGGTTTTCAGATACGGCCTTTCAGCACTTCAGGGACGAAGACTTTAAGGCTGTGTGGGTATATCGGTCAAAAATCACAAAAATGGCCGTTTGTGCAAATTCAGCCTTCCGGCGTCCCTTTCGGGAGTACCTGGCTATTTATGGTAAAACCGCCTGACTTGATTTATTTTCTGATGAAATTAACATTTGACATATTTTGGTTATTTTTAGCAAAAGGGGAGGTTGGACCCGATTAGGGCTGCCTACGTATCTCACATCCGGTGAGAATCAAACCGGCGTAGTTCGCCCAATTAAACATACTATCTTGAAACATTCCAAGCAAAATAAGTGAAAAATAAAATCATAAAAAAAACTACTTTTTTAAACACAACCTAGTTTCGCTTCCGTGGGCAAATAGACTATTTTGAAACAACAATAAAGACTATTCCCATAACAGAACAAACTATTTTTCATTTTCCATTTTTGCAGACCAGACAAACTAAAAATGATAGACTCTTTTTTTCTGAATAAAACAACTATATTAAAAATAAAATATTTTTCTCAAAATTTCGTCAGAGTTTCGACACTATTTAGACATTGTTATTTTTTAAAACAGAAGATTAACCCTATACACTGCTATATATATATATATATATATTTTTTTTCAATATTCAAAACTGGTCATCATGCAAGTCCAAAGCAAATAAATGCACAAGCGGTGAGTAGGATGCATCAGGATGGTCTTTTCTGTTTCAGGTTGCTATTCCTAGACGGACCCAACCCCTGTGTTGAGTCCCCTAAGTCAAAAATGCACATGATGCAGATAAGCGTTCCTACTAGGGATCCGGCATGAAGTTGAGTTATTCTAGGTTCAGAACCTGGGGTGTTTGTTCTAGACCTGGCTTACCCGAGCGGACAGTTCGAGCCGAGGGGGGCAGCGTACCGGGAATACAGAAGCTTCACCGGCTTAGCAACTTGTCTGAACCTCGTTCTAAATTGGGATTTGACACTATACTGAAAAGAAGTCGTACGAAGTACACCCTTCTTCATGATTTAGAAGACTCAGAGAGGAGATAGGTTTCGGCACAGTTTATATACAGTTCACAAAATATCAAAGCGGTAAAAGCAGTTAGTTAGCACATTATGCACAGATCATGTAACAAAATCAGATAAAACCAATATAACAATTTATCTAAGCTCGAATTTCTAACCCTGAACCAGTGGTTCTGGGCCCAAAAAATTCCCCAGCAGAGTCGCCAGAGCTGTCACACCTCCTTCTGGCGCCCCCGCGAGGGGCGTAGGAGTTTTTCCAATTAAAGAACAATCGAAACGGGATTTGTTTATTTATTTCAGAGTCGCCACTTGGGAGATTTAAGGTGTCCCAAGTCACCAATTTAATCCCGAATCGAGGAAAAGAATGACTCTGTATTACAGTCCGCAAACCAGAAATCCGGATAAGGAATTTTATTAACCCGGGAGAAGGTGTTAGGCATTCCCGAGTTCCGTGGTTCTAGCACGGTCGCTCAACTGTCATATTCTACTTGTTTATCTGATTTTATACAATTATGCGCTTATGTGCAAGTTTTAACTCTTTACCGCTTTTATTATTATATTTTAAAAGAATGTGAACATCGTTTAAAACATGTCTTTGGATTGCTTCACATGAAATGCACCCGCAATCCGGAACACATTTTTATTCAATGTTTTGGGATTTGGATTTGGGTCGCATGAAATGCGCACCCGAGTTTAAGAAGGTAAGATTAATTAAATCGCGCCTAAAGAGTCTAACGCGTTATTATCTTTGGGGAAGGCAGTGAAATTCACTAAACAATCCATCCCAAATTCTAAGTATTTATTATGACCAATTATTGAGGGCCCCACAACTTGCATTTTTATTTGGCGAGGCTCGTCTCGTTTTATTTAAAAGGTCGTCCTATAGTGGCTATGTTTTCTATTGAGTTTGTCTCTAATAATGAAAGAAGAAGAACGGTCCAACTTTATTTACATGCTTACAAGTTAGTTATTAGTCGGGTTCCGAATATGATTTGCAAAATCCGAACATGAACGCGTATATGGGCAGTCATTTAGATATTACGGGCCCAGGCCCAATGTGCATAACGTGATACTCGGCCTGGGCCACCCTTATTCCAATTGGGCCTATTCAACTTATTTGGTATGTGCTTAACATTCATAAGGGAGAAGGCTAACATGCAATGTACAGCTTACCTTAATCAAACCATATTCTTACCAACTAAAAAAACTGTCATTTGTTTAAGGAAGTAACTATTGGATACCTAACATGCTTCTTGACAACAATGATGAACTTAACAGAACATGGCTACTGCAACATTAATCCTTTTTATTATAAGCAAAAACATAGAGTTTTCCAACTAAATGATATGTATAAAAGTGCAGTTACACCACAGCTGATTTCATGGTTCTAGTAGAGAAAGTACACTATCATACATACAACTAATGTTCAGTATATTTCTAAAATGAATTCAAAATAACTTCAACTCTTTGTATTCATGCTTCAAATTTCAGCCTACATTGACCAATGTATCCGTTGTGTACCTGGTATAGGAAAGCAAAAGAAGAAGAGGAATGATCAGCAGAGCAGTATGCAATAACACAGCAACACAGGCAGTTGACAGCCCCAAACCAGTAACAGCAACAGAGACAACCCAATAACAGACCAAAACTCAGCAGCAACTTAAGAGAAAGCCCAGCAGAAATTTCAGAAAACCAAACAAACCCAGCAGGAAGACCCAATAATAACCAGTAGGAGGCACCAGCGACAGGTTTAAACCAAACAGAGGACCAGTGAACTTTCAGTCCAAACAGAAAACCAAGACACTCAACTGAAACAGTATTTAACAAGTAAAGAAACCAGGAAAGCTAAACTGAAATCCAACAGTGTCCCATCACAACAGATTGGTGCACGAAAAGCAGTAATTTCTGATTTTTGTCAAACACCCCAGAAAGAAAACAGCCTCAAACTCCTTGATGTGGAGTTTCAGCTTTAGCACTCTCTTTCTCTCAATTTCTGATGTCCAACCCCTTAACTTAACTCTGTAGCCCTCAACTCTGCCCAGCTTTAATTTCTGATTTTCTAACCCCCCCTAAACTCTGATGTCTAACCTTTTTCTCTACCCTAAAAGAGCCTATTTATAGGCAAAATACAGGCAGGCCCCAGGCTGCCTCGTTCCCCCCAGCCCTCAACTCTGCCCATACCCCTTTATTTCCCATTAACATGTGTTTTGTGCCCCAATGGTATGAGCAGCTGACAATCTTCAATTATCCCCATGCTATCAAGTTTTGTTCCTACTATTGTATTAGTTTAATCCTATTTCAGTACCCTACTGTCAGCCCACTTAAACTAACCATTTCTTATCTTTTCACACCCCCAAACTACCCCTGTTAGCCCCTGGTTATTACTGTTTTACCCTGCTTCAACAGGAGGAAATTTTGAACTTCTGAAAGTTCAAATTCAAGCTGCCCTAAACTGAGTTCTAGCTATTACATTGCAGCTACAAACCATTCATAGATAATGTCAAACAATCAGCTAAACGACAATGATTCGATCAGTCATATGAAGCCATACGAATCAGAATATTTGCATATTCAGTCCTATGAAACTAATCGACTATACTAATCATAACATAGAACAATCAGTCGATTAAACGAACAACACGAATAGGGCATCAACTGCCTTCAACAACTTTGCACGACACCGGGAATCTATATGAATTATCTATTCGACAATATTAATCAAATTGAAATATGTATATCATCATACGTATTCAACCATAAACAGAAGAGTAATTGACCAAATAAAAAGGTCTTACGAAGATGGAGGAAATTGAAAGAAAAATATCAGAAGCATCATCCAAATTAACTAAACATGCTAACAAACATAAACACCATTCAAACAAGAACAGAAAAGGAAAAGAGAACTTACTCTAGAAGCTCAACAACAAACGACCCCTGCTTTGACTGGACTTGACCATTTGAGGTCGAACAGACTTTAATCGAGGTGTTCTCAACCGAGAACACTTCGATTAAGGTCAATTAGACCCCAACCCTCCGTTTAAACTGGCTGGATTCCCAAAGTTCTTATGTTCTAGGGTTTGAACATTCCGATTTGGGGCTTGAGGGTTTGTGGGTAGATTCGGACCAGACCAAGCTTGGTTTGGTCACGAGTGAGGGCAGAGTAATGGCTGGTATGAATCTGGGCTAGGGTGGTGTAGATCGGGATTTTGCTCGAACCTTCAAATGAAGATTCGAGAAGATGGGGAATGATTCGAGGCAAGGGGATAACGAATCCGTGCTCAGGGTGGTTGGGTGCATCAGGGGTGTTACTTTGGTGGTCACCGGCATCGTTGCCGCCGGGTTTACGGCGAGGGTGAAGGGTGTCGGCTAGGGTTTGGAACGGGGGATGCTGGGTTTGTGTCTGAGAGAGACGATGGGGGGTGTCCGGATAGGGGGCGTGGGGTGTGATGAGGGGCTTATATATGGAACGTGGCAATTAATCTGAGCCGTTAGATCAAATGATCTCAACGGCTTGGATTAATTGGTGAGGGATAGGACGGGATCGTTTGATATAGAAACGGGGTCGTTTGGTTTTAATGAAGGGCTGGGTTGATCTGGGTAAGCAGGTCGGGTTTGGAATGGGTATGGAGATGTAATCCTGGCCGTTGGATTGATTTAAACCAACGGTTTCGATTAAGAAGGGTTAATACGACGCCGTTTGGGGCGTCTCACGGTCTGACCAAATTGGACCGGGTCTGGTTGTTTTGGGCCTGGATTTGGGTTGCATTTTTTGGCCCAAATCGGGTATTTTTCTTCTTATAATTAAACCAAAAATTCCTAAAACAAAAATTTAAACTACATAAATATTAATTAACGCCAAACAACAAATATCGCATGAATTAAAACATTCAATAAAATTACCATGACAACAAAATAGAATAAAATGCCTATTTTTGTGATTTTCGCTTTTAAAAACCAAATAATGGTTAATTAATTCCCAAATGTACCATTTTTCCCTAAATTCATGCTACATGTATTTTTGTATTTTTTGACTATAGCAAGGCGAGCATTTACGGACAAAACAATTATCAAAATGTCACACAAATCCTCAAAATTGTACCCAAAGGTAACTTGTTTTATTTCTTTTCCGATTTCTTTTGGAGTAGTTTCCGTGAAGCAAAAATCACGTGCTCACAGGATGTATAACTAATACTTGCATAACTAATGCATAGGTTCAAATATCTACCAAACAATGTATTATTAATACACAAAGCTAATGCATCGTTTGATAGGGTGCATAAGAATAATGCTGAATAGGGTGTATTAGTAATGTTGATATTAGTTATGCTGACATATTTCTTATCCATTATTTGGTTTGATGTATTAAAGCATTGCACAATTTCTAAAAGAATTGTTTGTTTACAAAAATGCCCTCAAAACTAGTTCACACTCTAACTTTTAAAAGAAACATATGCTGAGAAATATTTTTATATGAAAAAGTTTACAAAAAATTATTTGATTTGTCTACCTATATTGTAAAATAAAATTAAATATTTATTTTAAAAAAAAAGAAAATATGCTAAGTATTTATTTATTTACTAGGGATATAATTTTATTTCTCACTATTTGGATTATTTTGAACTTGCATTAATATACTAACTAGCATATTTTAATCAAGCATAAATTTTGAAGGACAATTTTGTCTTTATCGAAGCTAATGCATGCATTAAAACTCATTGCAATGCTAATACCATTGTTTTCTATGCATTAGTTATGCATAAGATAATACCAAATAGGATATATAACTAATGCTTGCATAACTAATGCATAAGTTCAAAATGTGTACCAAACAATGTATTATTAATACAAAAAGCTAATGCATGCATTATTTTATCTAATGCATCCTACCAAACAACCCCTAAGTGTTTGGTCTAATATTAGTTTGAAGGATTAGGAGTTGTGTCATATGTGCTACATGTTATTTGTTGAGTACAACGTATAGGCATGGTGACGAGTATTATACGTTGGTGCCAAGCATGACCGTGAGTTTTAAATTGAAATTGTTGTGTTCTTAATAAATTCTACAAATGCCTAAATTGTTGATTCTCTGTGTTGAGCAAGGATTATGATTATTCTCGTGGGATGTACTTATGATTGAGTATTGGTGCTAATTGAGGTAGTTAGATGTTGGAACAAGTTTGGCTATAACTGATTTTCCTTGTCGGGACGTAGTTACTTATACTGTCGATTCCCTTACCGGGATAGTGTTGTTCTTTATTGATCCCTTACCAGGACTCTTGTTGTGATTAGTGTTGAATTGTATATTTGGATCGGGTTGCATGCCGCAACAATATTATATTTGAATCGGGTTGTACGCCGCAACAATATTATATTTGGATCGGGTTGCATGCCGCAACAATATTATATTTGGATCGGGTTGCACGCCGCAACAATATTATATTTGGATCAGGTTGCACGCTGCAACAATACTATATTTGGATCGGGTTGCACGCTGCAACAATAATATAATTGGATCGGGTTGCACGCCGCAACGGTGATAAATGATATGGATCGGGTTGCACACTGCAACAGAGTTATTATGCTTTGGGATCGGGTTGCACGCTGCAACAGAGTTATTATGCTTTGGGATCGGGTTTCACGCCGCAACAATTGATAATACGAAATGTTTATAGATTGGTTATGAGTTCCTTATTGTTTTGCTGTAAATTCTAAAATGTTCTTATGTCTTTCTCTTAATTTACTGTTGGTACTGATATCCCCCCCTCCCATAGCATGTACCCCTCCCATCTTTACTTGTTTATTCCTGTTTTATTTTCCGTTGCATATTATATAATTGCACAGGTTTATCTGGTAGTCTGGTCCTAGCCTCGTCACTACTTCGCCTGGGTTAGGCCAGGCACTTACCAGCACATGGGGTCGATTGTGCTGATACTACACTTTGCACTATGTGCAGATCCCGGAGTGGCAACTTTGGACCATAGCATTGGGTGGCTGCCTTCAGTCCAGTTAGAGATCCCGATGTAGTCTTGCAGACGTCCGCAATCCCGACGTTCTCTTCTATCTTTATGTGTATTCTGTTTTCTTTTGCTTCCGAGACAGATTTTACTTTCTTTTCAGACATTTGTATGTAGTATTCATAAATAGTCCGTGATATTGTGACACCAGATTCTGGGTAGAGATATATGTTGGTATTGTCGTACTGTTTATGGTTAATTTATCAGATTAAGTCTTCCGCTTGTATCTAATTATCGTTAATATTTCACTGTTGATCGTATGTTGTTTTAAACTATTAAAAGGGCTAAATAAAAGAGTTAGTGAATCTATAATACTCGGCTTACCCAACTTTCTCGAGTAGGCGCCATCACGACTCCCGAGGGTGGAAAATCCGGGTCGTGACATTCACCCCCCCTCTTGTACTTTCACTAGTAAGTATTCAGATATTGAATTCGTTGTCCTAACTCTCTTCTTGCCTTGTTATTAGTAATTTGTTTTGTTAAAAAAGGTTTATGCATTTTCCTTTTTGTTGGGGATTTTGTGCTCCTTTCAAATAAATTGGGTAAGAATAAAGGATGGATAAAATGAGAAAGATAAGAAATAAACTCAATAATAATAAGAGAGAGGGAATTTCAAATGGATTAAGATGAAGAAATAGATAAAAAATGAGAAAATATGGAGAAGAAAGGTGTACTATAAATAAAAAGAGGAGAAAATATAAGTTTTTTAAAAAGGGGCTAATTACCTGTTATTTGTTGTCAGGTGGGCCCATTTTAATGGTTATTGTCACCCTTCACGCGCTGCTCTTCGGTGATTTATTTCACACAATATGACACATAAGCGACGGGGGGTTTTATTATGAAGGAGATATAGTTCAAGGAGGTTTTCGGAGACAGACGATAGTTTAGGTCGAAAACTGACAAATATTATATAATTTAGGCGGGTTTAAAGATATTAATTCTTTAATTTATACCTACATCTACGGCAATGAAATTTTAAGATTTTTACTTCCTATTTTAAATTGATGATTACTTTGGATTAGCTTTGAAGTGGTGTTGAATTACACATATTTCTCTAAGAAATATTATTGACATATGTATATTTAATTAATTTTTTCAGCAAAGCCATGTTGAAGGTGTTTCCGCCACTCCACTATGTCCAATTTAACGTGACAACATTTTATAAAACTCAACCAGACATTATTATTATTCTTGCATATGGTGTAAAACAATTATAATTATTACGTCTAAGTCCCAAATAAATTAAGATTGGCGATATAAATTCTTTCTGTTTCATATAAGCTCAATTCATATCATCATATAACAAACAAAAAATATATATATATATATATATATATATATATATATGCTATATAGTAATAGTAATAATAGTGATGATAAGAGTTCACTATCAAGTGTAAAATTTATTTCTAATTAGTGCATATCGCCTACATGAATCTTCTTTTTCCGTTGTGTTCTAACTTTAGTAAAGTCTGCATTGATTACAAGGAGATAACTTCCTTTTATGTTATCTTAAATCTACCCCCATCACGTTTTAACACCTTCACTCACCATAGTTCATATCTAACATGACCGAACTATCTTAAGGGACATTCTCTTATTTATCCTCAATGCGTGCTACTTGCATCTTCTAGCAAATATAGTCACTTTTAATCTTATCTTATAATCTTGTATAGTCGTGCATCCATCTTAGCATTCACATCTCTACAACACTCATCTTGTTGATGTATTGATCTTTAGTGGCTCAACATTCACTGTCATATAACATTGTTGGTCTTATGGATGTTCCATATAACTTGCATTTCATTTTGGTAACCATCTTCTTCTATCACACACCAAGATAGATCCGTTTTAGCTATCCAGTTTAATCTTATGAGTAAATTTTTAGTCTAACATTCTATTCTCTTGAAATAACGAGCCTAGATATCTAAATTTCTTACTTTTTTTGTTGTCTAGTCTCACCTTGACTTTCCTTTTCTCTTCCTAACTAAACTTCTAGTGCATGTATGCAGTCTTATTATTTCTACTTATCCTAAAATCCTTACTCTACTATACCTTTGTCAATGCATTTGGTGGGAAGATGTCAGCAAGGTTTGGTATTTTATTCACATTTGATGTTGTGACTTATGGGTTAACATTTCACAATTTGGCCAAGTATCCTGTAAAGAGACTCCCGAGAGCCAAAAGTATTAAAGAAATGGCCATAGAAATAGGGGCATCATGAATTAGTTGTCAATTATAACACATGAATGTAGAAACTTGACAGTATGTGGAATTGAGTTTGTCAGCAGACACCCTCTTTATAGGTACATTAAGATTTTGAATCATCCTCTTCATTTATGTTGGATACAGGGCAATGATGTGCTCTCGAAGAAAGTGCAGATTTAGAACGTCGTTTACAGGTTCATGTGAACCAGTAGCGCATATATATATATATATGACTATGAAATCACTTATTTTTGTAAATTTAATTTGATCGAGGTCATTATAGGAATCCATAAACTTCAAAACTTTGATCCACCGCTGTCTCGAAAAGGCAAGAACCATTCATAAATTCATAGTAATGAAATTGCAAGGCTTTGGAAAAAGAATGACTATGAAAATGGGAAATGAATCTACATGATGAACATGGTATCAAAAAGTTAGATTATACACATACTCTACAATTTTTGAATGAAAACTTTTGTGGTTTCAAATTAATTGTGATATCCACTAAACTGCCAAAAAAATATAAAAACTTTTCAAATACATTCTTGTTTTTTTTATTCCTCTTGTTTTTCTTTAGAAATTTCACTACTCTCACTCTCCCTTTCCTGTCCAGGACTTGAATCTGTAGAATAAGTGCCTTTGGATCTTGATGGTCGAGTCGAGCCAGAGGCTGAACCATCCTCCTTGGACTTCTTTCGTCGCGATTTTTTGGGGATATCAGGGTGGTTTTTAGCTGAAGATTCACTCGATTTAGGACCATCCGACGTTATTTCCTTGTTATGATGTCGCCTGGAACTCCTGGATTTGTTTCCAGGTTCTTTGTTTGTAGAATCATGAGTGCCATTTTCTGTAGTAGAATGTCTCCTGGATGTTCTTGGTTTTTCTGGTTTAATGTCTTTGGTTGGAGATGAACTATTTGCATTTCTAGACCTTCTGTTTGAATCTGCAATTCCATTGACATATTGTACAAAAGAATGAAAAAAATAACACCCCATCAATCCTTTCAGAATAATAGGCGAATCTAAGATTTAAAGTTCGAACTAGTATAGTAAGGAAGTATACTTAATCAGGTTACTTTCTAATAGAAATCGCGGATTAGTAACCTACAAGAAATGTTTAGTGACTTGGTAGAAGTTACAACCAACAAAGATACAACGATCGTGTAAAAAAAAAATTTATATTGTCAGTGTATATAAGTTAATTTTAAGATATAGATTGCTTTAACATTGTCTATACTCGTAGGTGTCTCAATCTCGGATATGAAATCATCATCCTCTTCCCATGACCATTTTTCTACCCTTGCCAACTTGTATAAGGCCAGATATAAGCATATACTTTCTCTGTCTCATTTTAGATGACACTATTTGATTAGTTAAACGAATCTGAATTCTTGAAATTTGTGAAAATTGGAACATCGAGGCCATGGATGAGCCAAACTTCTAACGGAGGTTAAAGTTATTTTTTTCGCAAAATACAAGGACAAATTTGGGGAAAAAATCCCTTATTAGTATAATAGTGTCAAACTTTTTGAGCATTGAAACATTTCAAAATAAAAAAAATATCACATAAAAATTAGAAAAAGATAAAGGTAAAAAGGTAACAAACCTTCAGAAACCCATTTAATATCAGGATTTTCTTTAAGATCTCCAGGAGGAGGAACCAAAGGAGCTGATTGAAATGCTCCTGGTGATTTGAATTCTTTCATCTGCCAAAAACATTTAATTGAAAAGATTAAAAATCAGATTTATTCATTAAAAAAAGAATGATTCAATACATGTCTTGTGTCAATTATGGTGAACCAAGTAGTCCAAGAAGAGATGAATAACCAACAAAGGCTGTGGCGGAGTCGTAAGTACTCCTTCATCCTTAACCAGAAATCTCGAGTTCGAGCCCCGGGTATGTAGTAGCCTTTATTAGGGAGCATTTTAACCCTCAAAGTGGAACTTTTCGGCGCGAATTCAAATTTAATCCGGCTCCAATAACAAGTAAAATAATTATTACCCAGCTTGGATTATCAACAGATGGACCATCCCATCCTATATGTGCAACATGTTTTACATCTGTAGGAAAACCAATTTGCATTTCTTTTTCTTTATCCTCATCTGCATCATACAACGAAACAAATATAAATGATTCATATAATCGATCTCAACTGATTCAGAATTGAGACTTACTCAATTGCTCGATCGCTCGACTTAGTAACATACATTTTCTTCCAATCATATAGAACAATCATTTTCAAGAAAACCAAAAATACCCACAAAGGAAAATGTGAAATAATATTGAAAATTTGTATAATTAAAAAATCATTTACTCACCAAAAACTTGAGAAATATACCTAAGGCCTTTAAGAAGGCCTTTCACCTTTGTGGTCATCTCTTCAAATATTTCTTCTTCCAAAGGCTATTCAAGAAGATGATAATTCACCTAAAATCAATCATTTGTTTTTGTTGTATAGAGAAATACATTAAAAAAATTGTTGAATTTGGAAACAAAAACTCAAAATTGACTCAAACCCTAAAAGAAATTTAGGTTTGACTCTTCTTTAATTATAATAAAGAAAAATGATGTTAAAGTAATATTTTCATTCATTCAATGGCAATGCATTGCAGGTTATTCCCAACCAGAAAGCCTAGCATAATTTTAGGAATGGAAATTCATTTTTTACTTATTTTTATTTATTGTTTATTTATTTATTTATTTATTTATTTATTTTAAGGAGAGTATTTTATATATTTGTCCTTAATTAGAATCTCTGTCTTCTGACTTTTTCATAGTTGACAACTTTTTGAAGCCTAAAACATGGTAGCCACTAAAATGTAATGATGACACTTTCTTATTTATGGATATTTTTTATGGGTGCAAATGGAAAAGAAAAACGACTCTTCGCTAAATATACAACTCTACTTTCAAATATTATTCACATGTATCGTTCGTTATACTATTGGGTTATCCATACCCCTATCGTCATATTTTGAAACAAAAATACCCCTATTTTAGATGGAGTGCCATATGGCAACACCAGATTAAAACGACCAATTTCTTTTTTTTTACTCGATTCGTTTTTAATAAAAACCCACAACCCGACCACTATTTTCATTTTTTTCCAATTTTTTTTTTAAATTTCAATTTTTTAAAAACGAAAATATTTTGTTAAAAACAAAAAAAATCTATTTTTACAAATTTATTTTTCCAGTTTTTACAAAACAAAATTCTTTTAAAAAATGAAAAAAAAATTTTTTAAAAACGAAAATATTTTATTGAAAATAATGTTTTCAGTTTTTAAAAAATGAAAATATTTTGTTAAAAAAAATATTTGTTTTCTATTTTAAAAAAAACAGTTTATATTTTGAAAAATGTTTGTTTTTCATTTTTTCAGTTTTTTTAAAGATTTTCTTTTTGTAAAAACTGATAAAACAAATTTGTATAAACTGAATTGTTTTTTGTAAAAAAAAATATTTTTTGTTTTTTAAAAACTGAAATTTAAAAAAAATGGAAAAAATG
Source organism: Nicotiana tabacum (assembly GCF_000715075.1). Lineage (NCBI taxonomy): Eukaryota > Viridiplantae > Streptophyta > Magnoliopsida > Solanales > Solanaceae > Nicotiana > Nicotiana tabacum. The sequence continues at coordinate 5,362,083 of NC_134082.1, read as the reverse complement.
AAAATAGGGGTCGGGTTGTGGGTTTCTTTAAAAACGGATCGGGTAAAAAAAAGAAATGAGTCGTTTTAATCTGGTGTTGTCACGTGACACTCCATCCAAAATAGGGGTATTTTTGTTTCAAAGTATGACAATAGGGGTATTTTTGTCTCAAAGTATGACGGTAGGGGTATGGATAGCCCAATAGTATAACGAAGGGTACGGTAAACAATATTTGAAAGTAGAGATGTATATTTAGCCCTTTGCCGAAAGAAAAATCATCTTTAAAAATTTAGCATATAATATTGGACACAATTAGTAATAGGCATCAATGATTAAGGCATAATTTCACACAAATTTCGGTATAATGTCACATACATATTTCTTAACATAATAAATAAATAAATAATAATAATAATAAAAGGATGCTTAGCGAGCTTGGAACTTAGTATACACATACAATTAGTTGATTTTGCATAGTTGAATCTTTTGCTTTAGTTGGGTAATACTTTCACTAATAAGTCCGCATTATTAAAAAAAATTATAATTCTTTCGAGATAACTTCCTTCCATTTTATATTAAACATAATTCATCCTCTTCAAAACCTCCAATCCATTTTTTATACGTTTTGAATAAATAAACAAAAAATTCGTGTGATGTTTTTGTTATTTTGAATGGAAAAAATTCAAAAATACCCTAAAAGTTTGTGATTTCCCTTATATTTACCTTTTGCTTACCTATTGATCCACAAAAACCTTCACTGTTAACTTGGGTGAAATTAAAAAATAGTCAGATTTACAAGTGGTAATTGAAAAATAGTCACAGTTTCAAAAGTAATCAAAATCTGAACGACTGTCCAAAATCCGGAAAATATTCCAGTATAATATACTGGATTTCCATCATAATATACTAGAATTCCAGCATAATATACTGGTCGGAAGTTCATATATAGGTGTTCCAATCTCCGGTATATGTCGGAGCCAAGATGGACATCTGTTAGAGGAAGGGGCATATTTAAGACAAAAGCTGGCGAATCATCATATTGTAGTTGGGAGAAAATAATCTTAAAACAAGAAAGATGGATAAAATGAAGCTCTATGATTTCATGCTCCTATACTCTCAGATTCAAGAATGTGATTCAAATATTTCAACCACAAGAATACATCATGTACATCTCATATCAAAACTGTTATGTACAAGCTCCTTTCTTTGAAAAAAAGAGAAACAATTACACACCAAATGCAAGAAGAGAAAAAAAAACGAAGGAAACAAAATTAACACAGGGTCCACGTTCTAGAAGAGAGACCCACTCGTCAATAAAAGAGGGAGAAATCACTTCCACTATAAAAAACTGGAAATATAAAAAAAATTAAAAAATACAACAAAATTTTGACCAAAAAAGGGGTGCTTGCAGCAGTGAGGAATAACAACCCCAACTAGGATCTTTTGACCTGCATTAAGTATGGTATGAGACAACTAAAATGTTGATATCAATGTTTATGTACCAGATTGAAGGAGCGGAGGGACGAATTTTTTTTTGAGTTTAACTTTTATACACTGACAGTGGAGAAGAACTTTTACACTATCAAGTTATCTAAAAGATAACTACATGTAATTGTCCAAAACAATTTGGATTAGTAACCTAAAAAATAAGACAAATAACCTACTACAATTGGTTAAAAAACATTTGCTAGTGTAAAAATTCTATACCTGTCAGAGTATATAACTTAAATCCTTTCTTCTTTTTCCTTTTTTCTTTGAGGTGTGTGTGTGTGTTTGTGCAGAGAACGGTGAATAAAGAAACTTGCCTTGTTCAAGTACTTTCTTATGAACCTTCAGAGCCTTATTTAGTGCTTTCTTTGCATCCAAATTCCCAGTTATCTCACCCACAATCTGGAAAAGATGTCACTGTCAGGACCAAAGAGATACAATAATGTGGATTACACAGACAAGGGGAGAGATTGAAACGAGACCTGGACAACATCATCTAGGCCCTTTGCCTCTTTCATAAGCCGCTTTTTCTTGGTCTCAAGAACACTTGCAACTAGGAAAATGGCAAGGGCATCATTCTGTTTTGTTGCACCAGTTCTCACTTTTTTCCTCTCAAATTTGCCATACTGCTTTAGCTGCTTATCATTTACTTTACCATCATATACCAGCTCGGGAAGTTGTTCCCGTGTGTTGTCATACAATGAATATATCTTTGGGTTGTACTCCATGGCCCACATCACCTGAATGAAGTATGTACAAAAGTAATATCAGTTAGAAGACAAAAATAATTCCAGCCTACATTTGCTCATCACTCGTCCTGTTTCACAGTTGAAGATATAAATACCCTCGTCCTTTATGTCTAACTAATTTATGTGATACTCTTCTAAAACACAAAATCCACAGATCGCCAAGTTGAATAACCCTTTTCTTGTAAGAAGTTAAGAATGTGCCAAGTAAAACAATGGAACAAAATTGCTCACACCCAGTGTTTACACCAAACCACATCAGTTTATCATGGTTAGTCATAAAATTGAGGTAAGAATGTGTATTAATTAACTACTTATGATTTAAGTGATAATAGTTTATGCAAATACACATGTCATATGTTTATTGGGTTTGTGTAAACACGAGCAGGGGTATGCTTTTTCTGTAAAACAATCATGCCTCTCAAAAGCAAAGCAAAGACCAGTGTCTCACTCCAGTCGGTTACACCAAACACCAGGACAAACTATTTTGCAATATTTTCTTCTGTCTACCAAACAATAATGTGAAAAGAAGTTTAAGCTTCTCACCTCCCAAAGATAGAGTGCATCGACAAATGAGAGCTCTCTGCGGAAAAGTACCATCAGCATGCGTAACGCAAATAGATATTCTCCACCATCTAACTCCTCTGCCAATTACAATTGAAGTCGGTGAGTGAGAGAAGGAGGTTAACTCTATGTTAGACTTTCTCCTCCCTGTTTTAGACTCTGGTCAAGATTGCAGTTTGTGAATTCCTTAAACAATATAGATTGCCAAGATATTTCCGTGAAAATTTTCTGCTCTATCCCAGTGTCCCAAACAACATATATGAGGGCCATTTTTAACATGGAAAATTCATTCTTCACCATGATTAACATTATGATATGCGAGTTTGGCTCCAACTTAATAAATGGTATAGACATTCAAATTATCCATCAGAATCTGCAAAAGGACTGCTAGATGATTTAATTTAATTTAATTTTTTGATAGGTGCTAAACAACGTGTTTATACTTTATATCGCCTGCATCACCTCAAGTATAATATGTACGTCTTGTGGCAGTCAATAACAAACTTGGACTGCATGCATTAAAAGCTTACCAAGATAAATCACGATTTTATAGAACATATCGTCAGAATGCATAGCAGGCTTTAGAATCAAGTCACAATATGTAATGTGTAAAGCCAATTAATACTACTTTTGAAGTGTGTGACCATCTCATCTAAAAGCTTAAGCTGTTAGAGAAACACACTTTTATTTACTTAATTATGTCCTCAACACGCCCCATCACATGTGGGCTTGATTCTTTTTTATGAGCCAAGCACGTGAAAATTCTTTTTGATATTTGGATGGCGGTGACTGACCATATAAAAGCTTAAGTTATTAGAGAGAACTATAGTAGAATGAGATGAGACAGGATAAAAGCACAAGCTGAAGCATATATAGAAACCACGTTGTGCAGACTCTAACAGAAATAAGTTAAATTTCTCTAAATTACAAAGTGCTCTAACTCACAAAAAGCCCAAATTTTTCACTAAGACCTATACTAGATATTATTTATCTATCTAGAACTGAGAACTATATGATATGGCATGCTAGGAAAATTAACAGCGTTGACAAGACCTTGTGTTCTCTACTTCTTACATGGGAATAGCTACTTGAAAATATATAAAGAAAAGCAACCTCTTACCAAGGTGTTGATGAAGCTTCGGATCAACAGTTTTAACAATTTGTGCAAGGGTACTTAGTTGAGATTGCACTCCTATTGAATTTGCGGTGCACTTGAAATTTTCTCGCTGTTGATGAAGCAGACATGGATTTGTTATATGCTCAGTAATGGCAGAAACATAGGAAATAATTAGCAAAAACATTGAACAAGTTTTTAGAAAGAGTTACTAAAGACCACATAAATATATGTGCAAGTTTATTTGGGACACATTATCCATTTTAGGTTTGCAACACGTCCTCTCACATTTTTCTCTCGCGCCAATGAGCGGCACTGAGACTTGAACTTAAGACTTTAACTTTTCTATGATGCCATTTTGAATTTTGTGACAATCTCATCTAAAACTTAAGATGTTAGAGAAGGAACACATTTATTTATTCATTTATTTTAAGGAACACATTCATTTATTTTAGGTCTGTAACAACCATGAATAGAAACAATGAAGGCATACCAATCTAAGCATTGCATGTTCGAAGCACCAGAATGCATCTGCTTCATTCTCAAGTAGAATAACCATTGGGGAGCAAATGTCAGTCATCCCTGTGCAGATAAAATAAGGGCAAAAGTTTTATGAATGGCTTTGATATTATGAAAAATTAGTTTCTAAAATACTGATAAAATACCTTGAACATAACCAATATCTTTATCCATCCATGCATAGACAGCAAGCACGTCCCAGAGTTTTGCCTGATTAGCTTGATTCTCAAAAAATACAAGAGCACGATCTGTGCGAACAACATCCAGACCTAAAGCAACATCATAAGCCATTACAGTATCAGTCTATCAGATATTTTCAGGAAAATCAGTCTACAATTGATGAACTAGCTTCCTTACCAAAGCCAAAAATAGTGCACTAAGCAATAACAATATTCCACTAGGAGATTGCAATTTCACTTTTTTGCCACTTATTATCTCTTTAAGTGACATGTTCCCTCTTTAACTCAGCATCTAACTCTAGAGTATAACTAGCAATGAAGAAAAAGACGTCATTGTCTCATCATTTGTTGAACATAGCACATCTCTCTAACCAAAACCTTTTATAGTCTTTCATCTGTATTTTGTAGCAGCTCACAAGTGATAAATGACCAGCTCCAAAGAAATGTCAAAAGGTTGAGTCGCTCATTCAAAATCTAAACGCTCTTTCAACATTCAATTCTTCTTCCCCCGCATCTGAATTTCATTGGACAACACAATGACTAACTGACACAAATTTTTCACACATCATTATTATGTTGGAAAAGCAATGTTGCATGTATCAATCCCTTCATCTCAAATACCATATCCAATGGGGGTGGGTGGGGGTAAGGAGCAAACATCTTTAGGTCAATAAAATTTGGTTATATTCTGCACAACTGAGAACTACGTCAAAGTAATAGTTATGTTAACTATTTAAGTTTAGTCGAAAAAGCATAATTCATGAAGAGCAAAGTGGGAAAACAGTTGATTATTGGGAATTAATTGTTCAAACTGGAATGTATTCGAGGACACGAACAAAAAGCATTAACAGACGGACTGGAAAGAGAATGTATAAGTGACATTCAAGTTTTTCTAAGAGACAGGCAGAGATAGAAAGATAGATATAGGGAGCTCCACAGCAATTACAGAATGTATAAAGTTAGCATATTGAAACTAGAGAATAGTAGTGACACGAGTACTAACCAATTTGGGACAAGTTAAGCTTCCACTGAATAACTTTCTTGTCACAAACGCCATTATCGACCGGCAGGGCACTGTTAGTATTTTGTGCATCACTGGAAGTGTTCGAATGCTCTGTAGGTTGACCATCATCAGTGACTATAGCATTTGTGGTAAATTTCCCACTGCCAATCACTGGTACAATCTTTTGGCATTCAGATTTCCATGCAGCATACTGCTCTCTGAGGATACAAATTCAGATTTTTAGGCCACTCATAAAGTAGGTTGTAAGAATTTACCCAAAAGGAAAAAAACCGCTATAAGGAGGAAGAAGAAGGCACAGGTGTTTTTTCAGCTGATAGTGACAGTATCCTGTTATAAATTTTGTTTTCCAGGCAATAACACATTTTTACTTCACTCTTCTTTTTTTCCCTTTGGAGTCAGGTCTAATAAACATAATACACAATTAACTGTTTTGCAACACTCATTTTCAATCTAATGTCAAGAATCAAGATATTGGAGAATTTAATGATCAAGGGGTTAATTTCCACTAGCACCTGTAGCGAAGGGTCCTTTTAATAAGAACATCAACTAAACCAAGCTTAAACTAAGACACTTGGCCCAAGCTTGATTCGACCTTCTGGAGAGCTTTAATTAAACAAGACTCACTGGCCGAGTCCAAGTTGGTTCACCTTGTGCTCTGACCTAACTAGATGGTAAAGTTGCACTTTGATGGGAATAGCTCTATGAACGTGAGAAATTTGTTGCATACTCCCTCCGTCCCAATTTATGTTCACTCTTTCCTTTAGTCAATCCTAAAAAGAATGACACCATTCTATATTTAGTAACAATTTAACTTTAAAAAGCTCATTTCACCCTTAGTGAGATGATTTATATCCACATAAATATCATGGCTCATTTTAGACCACAAGTTCGAAAAATCTGCCTCTATTTCTTAAACTCCATGCCCAATCACATAAATTGGGATAGAGGGAGTAAGTTACACCGAGGGCCCTTTGACAGTTGCATGGATTCATGCACCAAATTGAACAAAATTCAATGCATAACCCCTATAGTTTTGATTGCTGATTTTTACTTCTATTATTTGTTATCTACATTAAACCAGTTTAACTCTTTCGTTATAGCTGAAGTGAGTTAGATTACCTTCGCCGTTGTCTAAGCTCATTTCTTTCCTCAAATGTGCTATTGGGATCAAAACAACCCAGCAAGAACTCCCAGACAGCCCCTTTTATTGATGGATGAATCCCCTAGCATTCACAGAATATAATTAAATAAGCATCAGACTTCTTAAGACATAAGTTTCCACCTAAACAGCAATAAATCGAGTATTGTTGTTGTTTCTTTATAATGAACTGAATGGACGTGCTAATGGTGGATCAGATTATCCGCCTAATATATACTTCCTCAATTCCCGTTATGTGAACCTATTTACTTTTTACTCTGTTCCAAAAAGAATTACCCATATCTAAATCTGGAAACAATTTAACTTAAAACTTCGAATTTTACCCTCAATGAGAAGCTTTTAAAGCCACACAAAAACTATGGCATATTCTAGACCACAAATTGCAAAAGAATTATAGCCACACAAATGTTATGACTTGTTTAGTATCACAAGTTTCAAAAGTCTTCATCGCTAAATAGGTTCACATAAATTGAAATGGAGGGAGTAGTTTGTAGAAGCCTAATCAATGATATGCCAAAATGTTATTCCACACCATGAATAATTTTAGCAGACAAGCGTTGGTGTAATTTAGACTGTTCTAAACTGTCCAAACTCAAACCAACAAGCGATTGTAGCGTGGATAAAAACAATTGTTGCTCGGGAATAAGAGAACTGGTTGTTTCCCCTTTATTATTATTTGCGTTAGCAATTATAACTTGTTATATTATCATAAATTTCTACCATTAACACAAAAAGAGGATCCTTAAACATTCTCCTATTAAGGCTCCCAATGGAAATGTCATTGCTGGAAAATCATAAATGGAATGAACCTTCTATTTTTGTTATGGGTAATGGCATAATCCTTTTATAAGTGGAGATGACTGAGCAGGAGAAACTGATGAACTTGGTTTTCCCTGAAGTTTTTCACCTTCAGCAGTTCACCACTTGCACAAAATGAGGGTCTATTATGCACCAAAAGTCCGGCAATTAAAGATTACAAGATGAATGTACAGTATATAATGGAATCCGGTTCAAGTTAAAATATCACTTGGGGGCAAAAATTATATGAACTGTTTGCATTCACCCATAAACAAATTAAAAAAAAAAACAGATTAATTTATGCTTAACGACAAGTAGTATGAGGATCAGAATTGTTCAACTAGGCCAAAGTCATGAAATTGCTATCTAAAGCTAAAGATGGAGTTTTACCAAAAAGGAATCGACAACATGAACTAGCGCTAAATGACAATGTGGCATAGTTGATTTATTTAGAATATGCATTGTGCAAGAGAGGGAAAAAAAAAAGATTTACCCCTCGTTGGATTCGTCTAAGAACACCTGCTATATCCAAGTAACCCTCTTGAGAGAATGCAGCATTCCATCTTCTTTCACTGAGAGTTTTTCCTACCTATCATACACTTCCCCCAAAAAAAAGAAAGTGCACAAAGGTAACATAGTGAGTAAATAGTTACAAATCATAGCATGAAAAGGACTTGAAAAGAAAGTGAGACAAATGTCACTAGAAACTACATTAGGATATTCAAGTTTTTGAACTCATTTATATACTCAAGTGTGTACCGTAGTTTCTTTTGCAATTATTCAAGTATTCACCTAATAGATAGATTACAGATTTATATTTCTCTCAAACAAAGGAGAGAAAACTAAAATCAAACAATCAAACAATCAAAGATAAAACTAAAGTAGTTGAATTCAAAAAGTATTTACCTAAATAACAAAGGCCCATAATCCATTAACTAGTTACAAATTCATTTGCTATCTACTCAGCTAAACAACTTATCAATCCCAAACTAACTTGGGTCTATGCTATGAATACTTTATACCTTTGTATTACAAAAATCAACATGGTTTGACTATTTTAACACTGACCATCAACCTACTTCAAACTGAACAGAGTAATTAGTAAAATTTCAACAAATGTTAAATTTTGAGCCATAATTTCGAAAGTGCAATGAATTCAATGCTACGAAACCTAAAAGGTTTAACTCATCAAATCTAAATTTTGGATCCACTTCTAATCGCAACCTCCTTTTTTATCTAGAGTTGTGTATATAAGCAAACTATATGTGGTAAATCAGTACAATTTCAACAAATATTAAATTATGAACCCATAATGTTAAAAGTGCAATGAATTCAATGCTGCGAAACTTAAAAGGTTTAACTCATTAAATCTAAATTCTAGATCCGCCTCTAACTTTAACCTCCTCTTTTTACCTAGAGTTATGCATATAAGCAAACCATATGTGGTAAATTAGTACTTCAACAAATATTAAATTTTGAACCTATGATTTCAAAAGTACAACGAATTCAATGCTACGAAACTTAAAAGATTTAACTCATTAAGTTTAAATTCTAGATCCCCCTCTAACAGCAACCTCCTCTTTTTATCTAAAATTGTGTATATAAGCAAAACATATGTGGTAAATTAGTAAAATTCAACAATTATTAAATTCTGAACCCATAATTTCAAAAGTGCAATGAATTCAATGCTGCAAAACTTAAAAGGTTTAACTCATTAAATCCAAATTCTGGATCCGCCCCTAACCGCAACCTCCTCTTTTTATCTAGAATTGTGCATATAAGCAAAATATAGAATAAATGAATAAAAAGATCATAAAAAATGATGAAGTTTCAACATACCTTTGGTCTGAAAAAAGTCTTGGGGACATCAGCTTGACATTCTGTTCTAACAGGAAAATAAGAGTCTACCTCCTCCAAAGAAAATTTCCCTGTTATTAAAACATAAAACCCAAATTATCCATTACAATTACAAGCAGAAATAAAGAAACCCCCCCCCCCCACACACACACACACACACACACACACGAAAAAAAAAAAAAAAAACTATAACAATTACCATTTTTGCAGGCAGCTATCATAGAGTTACCCATGTCTTGTTGAAAGAAAATTACTACAAACAAAATCTTAGGGTTCCTTAAAAATTGGTCAAAAATTGCAAATTGGAGGATCTAATGAGAAATTTACAGCTTCAAAAGATTATATATATATATACATGATTAATGATTTAATTGGTACCTTATAGCAAAAGATACTGCTTTTTTTAGGATTGATTTGTACAAAGTAAATGTTGGGGAAAGAGGTGAAGTACTAATGAATAAGAAATGATTAGAAGAATGCTTACTGGGCGCCAACGAGGAGAATCTTGTGCTTTTGTACGTGGCAAAGAGTTGGCAGGGAAAGACCCCATCTGCCAATTGAAGTTTTGTATGTTTATATTTGTAAAATAATTGTAATACACCTTACACTATATCATTTGATTACTTGCTACTTCAAAGCTCTAATAGAGGGATACATATATTGGTAATTATAACCATCAAAACTTAGGTCCATAAAAGAAAAATCACTTAATATTTTTATCTCTATTGAAATTTGAACATATTACCTCGGGTTCATCCTATTCAACAATAGGCATGTGCCTATGAAATAAAACTTGGCTGACAATTCTTTCTTGGAACCAAAGTTTGGAAATAAGTGGAGGAGATTAATACATCTCCCGTAGCATTCTTGAAGGCTACATATTTTGCTCCTATAAAAGGAGGAGCTCTCTCACTTCTTCAAACACACCAACAAAAGAGAGAGAGAAAAGGAGTGGGGCATCACACATACGGTATAAGAAAATAGTCTGTAAGAAAAATAGAGAGCGTGAGCAATATTGTAGTGAGGTGGGGATATCAAAAGAGAGTTATTTCTTTGAGTGTTGTAGTGATCTTTAAAATATTTTATTCGGGCCTACAAAATGTAAAATTACTTATTATAGTGATATCAGTTGCTCCTCACGAGGTCGTGGTTTTTTCCCTTATTTAGAAGGGTTTTCCACGTAAAATTCTTGGTGTCATTGTCACTCTTTTATTCTTGTTGATTACCGTATCTTGGTGCTACATTATTATTTCACTTTTATTACCGTAAATATTATTATTGTGGGGGATTTATTACCAACAACTAGTATCAGAGCACAGATTATGCTCGTTCACAAAAAGTAGGACCAACGAGGTTGCTGTGACGACCCGGCCGGTCGTCTTAAGAAATTAACGCCATGATCCCCTATTAACTGTTTTCCCCGAGTTTATTTCTGCTATTTTGATTTGTCGGGATGTTCGACTTTGAATTTCGGAGAGTTTCGGGACACTTAGTCCCTAAATGAGAGCTTAAGTGTTGGAAAGTTGACCGTAGTTGCAATGTCAAGACGGCCTCAGAATGGAAATCCGATAGTTCTGTTAGCTCCATTAGGTGATTTTGGGATTATGGGCGTGTTCGGATTGTATTTTGGAGGTCCGTAGCTAATTTAAGCTTGAAATGCCGAAAGTTGAATTTTTGAAGTTTTCGGTTCGATAGTGAGATTTTGATTCGAGGGTCGGAATGGAATTTCAGAAGTTGGAATAGCTCTGTAGTGTTGAATGTAACGTGTGTGCAAAATTTCGGGTCATTCGGACGAGGTTTGAAAGACTTTTTGATCGAAAGCGTATTTTTTAGAGTTTTTGGAATTCTTAGGCTTGAATCCGATGAAAAATAGGTATTTTGATGTTATTTTGATCGTTCCAAGGGTTGGAATAAATTTGAATGATGTTTTAAGATTGGTTGGCATGTTTGGTTGAGGTCCCGGGGGTGTCGGGATTATTTCGGATGGTTGACGGAAAGATTTTGGAATTAAAGTTGCAGCTTCAACTGCTAGTTCTGTCATAACCGCACCTGCAGTTTGGGTTCCGCAGGTGCGGCACCGCAGAAGCAGCTCAACAATCGCAGAAGCGAAAGTGAGGAAGGGGCCAGAGTCCGCAGATGCGGTCAGGTAACCGCAGAAGCGGCACCGCATCTGCGGTAATGTAGTCGCAGGTGCGAAAAGTCCCCCTTAAGTGAGAAGTCGCAGATGTGACCTTTGGTCTGCAAAAGCGGGACTACAGATGCGGTCCCTTGACCGCATATGTAGAAACAGCTGGGCAGAAATATGAAATTTCGAGGGTTTAGTTTCAAAAGTTAAAAATTCGATTTGGAGCTCGGGAGAGGGCAATTTTGAGAGGAAATTGAAGAGGAGATCATTGGGTAACGATTCTTTAACCCTTTCTAGTTATATTCCATCAGTCTATAGTTAGTTTCATTATTTAATTTCGGATTGGAGATGAAAATTGGGGAAAAGTTGGAAGAAAGTTCTTAGACCTAGAATTTGACTTTTGATTGGGAATTTGACCTTAGATTTGGATAATTTTGGTATGTATGAACTCGTGAGAGCGTGAGGATTCTAAAAATATAAATTTTACCCGATTCCGAGACGTGATCCCAAGGGGCATTTTAGTCATTTTACATAATTTCGCGTATTAGCTTAGAATTTAATTGTAGAATCAGTTACTTGAAGTGTTATTTACATTATGAAATTGAATTGAATAGATTTGGGCCATTTGGAGTGGAGTACTCGTGGCAAGAGCGTGGTTTCAGGTTGATTTTGAGCCGTTTCGGGGTAAGTGGCTTGTCTAACCTTGTGGGGGGACCTTCCCCTTAGGATATGATATATTTGATAATTGAAATGCTTTGTACGTGAGGTGACGAGTGCGTACTTGATCTAATTGTTGAAAATCCAGTTTTTCCTTAAGTATTTCAATTGAATACTTTTTCCTATTTTATTCTACTTGTGAATTTAGCATGTTGCTAGTTTAGAGAAGCATGGTTAGTTGACTTAATTGCCTATTTGCTTAAACTGTCTTAATTGCATTACGTGAAGCATGTTAGGCTAGAATTAACTGTTTACTTGGTACGAAATTTAGCTTAATTGGGTATTCTTGTGTTGCTGCTGTGTGTTTTACTTTGGGACTACGAGACGACATCCTGGGAGATTCCCCTTGTACGTATTTATGATATGAACGGAGGTGCGATATACTAAGAGATCCCTGACACGTATATTGAGGATACCAAGAGATCTTCGGGATACCGAGAGATCCCTAGTATATATTGAGGATACCAAGAGATCCCTAGCATACATTGAGGATACCAGGAGATCCTCGGGATACCAAGAGAGCCCCGACTATCATCCTTGTTATGAGTGGTACTTCCCGATGTTTGCCTTTATCTCTGTTTTCGTTATTGTACTCCTTATTATCCTGTGTAGATTCTTACTGTAGGTTCTCAATTGTACTATTTATCTTATCCTATCATCTTATTATTTATTTAATCTCAGTAGGGCCCTGACCTTCCTTGTCACTACCCAACTGAGGTTAGACTTGGCACTTACAGCTGTGGTGTACTCATGCCCCTTATGCGCATCTTTTCCATGTGCAGATCCAGGTACCGCTACTCAGTCCTACCATCCTTGAGGGAGGAGACTGCTTAGAGACTTCGAGGTACATCTGCCACGTCCACAGACCGAGAAGTCCCTTTCTATTCTTGCTTTTATTATTTAGACCTTCTGTATTTTTTTTTATTCTATTTAGACTTTTTGGAGTTAGAGCTATGTAGTACTTCCTAGCTTGTGATTCGTGGGTTTTCGGGTCTTGGATTTATGTTTTGGTATTGAGAGTTGAATATGGCATATGCCGAGTGGCACATTTAAACACTTTTATTACTTTATTATTGTTTAAAGTTGTTTTACTTTCGCAAATTTTGGTTTTCTTCCGTAATTTAGGCTTACCTAGTCGTAGAGACTAGGTGTCGTCACGATGGTTCATGGAGGGTGAACTGGGGTCGTGACAAGTTGGTATCAGAGCTCTAGGTTCATAGGAGTCGTGGATCACAAGCCATTTTATTAGAGTCTCGTTGATCGGTGCGGAGACATTTGTACTTATCTACGAGAGGCTATGAAACTGTTAGGAAAATTCCACTTCATTTGATTTCCTTGTCGTGCGATATTTTGACATCACAATTCTAAACTTTTGTATTCTATTCTCTCACAGATGGTAAGGACACGTGCTACCTGAAATGATCAGGCACCTGCGCCCCCTACTGCAGCCGTCAGAGACCGGGGTAGAGGCCGAGGATGCGCACGTGGTGCAACTAGAGCACCTACACGAGCTGCCGCCGAGGTACCACCAACAGTTCCAGCCGAAGTCCAAGCACCTGACACGCCTGCTGCTACCACTACTCCAGCTCTCCAAGAGACTTTGGCACAGTTCATGAGCATGTACACCACTTTGGCTCAGGCATGGTTGTTTCCCCTTGCTGCAGCTACATCTCAAGTCGGGGGAGGAGCACAGACTCCCGCCGCCCGCACTTCTAAGCAGCGAGTGCATGTTGAGCAGGTCCTTAAGATTATTCTTGTACCGCTTGCAGTGCTAGTTAAGCTCGAGGATAGGGCAGCGACTTCTAAGGAAGATCAGCTGATGCTTAAGAGGTTCAAGAGGTACAAGCCTCGTGTATTCAACGGTCTAGCCTTAGAGGATGCTCTAGGATTTCTAGATGAAAATTACCGCATTCTTCGTACCATGGGTATATCAGGATCGAGCGGGGTTTCCTTCACTATCTTCCAGCTTCGAGAAGCTGCCTATGAGTGGTGGCGCACCTATGAGTTAGACAGTCCAGATGAGGCTGCTTCACTAACTTGGACTCAGTTTTCAGATCTGTTCCTGAGAGAGTATGTTCCTCAGAGCCTCAGGGATGCATGGCGCACCGAGTTTGAGCATTTGCACCAGGGTGCTATGACTGCCTCAGAGTATACTGTCTGTTACACCAGTTTGGCTAGGCATGCACCAGCCTTGGTTTCTACTATCCGCGAGAGAGTTCGTCGATTTATTGAGGGGCTTATTACCAACATCAGGTCTAGCATGGATCGTGAGTTAGAGATGGATATTTCTTATCAGCAAGTGGTGAGCATTGCTACAAGGATTGAGGGTATGCATGCTAGGGAGAGAGATGAGAGGGAGGCCAAGAGGTCTCGAGAGTCGGGCCATTATTCTGCTGCTCGTAACCCATCTGCAGGTCATGGTAGGGGTTATATGAGTCGTCCCATTCATTCAGCTCTTCCAGCAGCCAGTGGTACTCCAGCTCCTCTTAGGCCTTAGGAGCCTTATTATGCACCTCCGATTTCTAGCGTGTCTCCTGTGCGGGGTGCTTTCAGAGGTCAGTCCAACAAACCTGGCCCGAGCCAGTCACAGCCACCACATCCCCCCCAGAGCTTGTTTTGAGTGTGGTAACACACGCCACGTGGTGAGGGATTACCCTAGACTTGGGAGGAGTGCACCTCCACAGACTTCTCAGTCATAGCGTGCCCTACAGAGTTCTTAGGCTATGATTACCGCTCTAGTTGCTACCCCACCTGCTCAGCCAGCTAGAGGTGGAGGTCTGGGAGGTAGAGGTCGCCCTAGAGGGGGAGGCCAGACCAGATACTATGCCCTTCCTGCCCGTACCGAGGTTGTTGCCTCTGATTCTGTCATCACAGGTACTATATTGGTTTGCCACAGAGATGCATCGGTTCTATTCGATTCAGGCTCTACTTACTCTTATGTGTCTTCATATTTTGCTTTGCATTTGGGTGTACCTCGGGATTCTTTGAGCTCCCCTGTTTATGTTTCTACTCCTGTGGGAGATTATCTTGTTGTGGACTGCATTTATCAGTCGTGTTTGGTTGCTCTTAGTGGTTTTGAGACCAAAGCTGATTTATTGTTGCTCAGCATGGTAGATTTCGATATTATCTTGGGCATGGACTGGTTGTCACCCCATTATGTTATTCTTGATTGTCACGCCAAAACCGTAACACTGGCTATGTCAGGTGTACCGCGTGTTGAGTGGATGGGTACTTTAGATCACACTCCTAGTAGAGTTATTTCTTTTCTTAAAGCTCAGCGTATGGTTGAGACGGGGTGTGACGCATATTTAGCTTATGTGAGAGATGTCAGTATTGATACCCCTTCAGTTGATTCAGTTCCAGTAGTACGGTATTTTCCCGATGTGTTTCCAGCTGATCTTTCAGGCATGCTGCCTGATAGATATAATGATTTTGGCATTGATATGTTGTCGGACACTCAGCCCATTTCTATTCCTCCGTATCGTATGGCTCCTCTTGAGTTGAAGGAGTCGAAGGATCAGTTACAGGAATGCTTGATAATGGTTTTATTTGGACCAGTGTATCACCTTGGGGTACTCCTGTCTTGTTTGTGAAGAAAAATGATGGTTCTATGCGTATGTGTATTGATTATCGCCAGTTGAACAAAGTGACAGTTAAGAACTGTTATCCTTTGCCTCGTATTGATGATCTGTTTAACCAGCTTTAGGGTGCATGGATGTTTTCTAAGATTGATTTGCGCTCAGGTTACCATCAGTTGCAGATTCGGGAGCCCGATATCTCGAAGACTACTTTCAGGACTCGGTATGTTCATTACGAGTTCCTTGTTATGTCATTTGGGCTGACCAATGCCTCAGCAGCTTTTATGCATTTGATGCACAATGTGTTTCGTCCGTATCTTGACTCGTTCGTCATTGTCTTTATTGATGATATTCTAGCGATTCCCGGAGTCGGGAAGATCATGAGTAGCACTTGAGGACTGTGCTTCAAACTCTGAGAGAGAAGAAGTTATATGCTATGTTCTCGAAATGTGAATTTTGGTTAGATTTAGTGGCATTCTTAGGCCATATAGTATCGAGTGAGGGTATTCAGGTGGATCCGAAGAAGATAGAGGCCGTGCAGAGTTGGCCCAGACCATCATCAGCTACCGAGATCCGTAGTTTCCTTAGTTTGGCTGGCTACTACCGTCGCTTTGTGGAGGGGTTTTCATCAATTGCAGCCCCCATGACCAGGTTGACCCAGAAGGGTGTTCCGTTCCAGTGGACGGAGGTGAGGCGAGCTTTCAGAATCTTAAGACAGCTTTGACCACAGCTCGAATTTTGATACTGCCTATAGGTTCAGGGTCTTATACGGTCTATTGTGATGCCTCGAGGGTTGGCCTTGGTGCGGTGTTGATGCAAGACGGTAGGGTGATTGCCTACGCGTCCAGATAGTCGAAGATACATGAGAAGAATTATCCAGTCCACGACCTTGAGTTAGCTGCCACTGTTTACGCCCTGAAGATTTGGCGCCATTATTTATACGAGGTTCCCTGTGAGATTTATACTGACCATCGGAGCTTGCAGCACCTGTTCAAACAAAATGATCTAAATTTGCGCCAGAGGAGATGGTTAGAGTTGCTGAAGGACTATGATATCACTATTCTGTATCAACCGGGCAAGGCCAATATGGTGGCGATGCTTTGAGTCACCGGGTGGAGAGTTTGGGGAGTTTGGCTTATTTACCAACATCGGAGAGGCATATGGCGATGGATATTCAGGCCTTAGCCATCCAGTTTGTGAGATTAGATCTTTCGGAGTCCAGTAGGGTTCTAGCTTGCATGGTTTCTCGGTCTTTCTTATTTGATCGTATCAGGGAGCGGCAGTATGATGACCCCCATTTGCTTGTCCCCAAGGACAAGGTTCAGCACGGTGATGCCAGAGATGTGACTATTGGTGATAATGGGGTATTGAGGATGCAGGGTCAGATTTGTGTACCCAATGTTGATGGGCTTCGAGAGTTGATTCTAGAGGAGGCCCATAGTTCGCGGTATTCCATACACCCGGGTGCCGTGAAGATGTATCATGATTTGAGACAATACTATTAGTGGAGGCGGATGAAGAAAGATATAGTTGGATTCGTAGCTCAGTGTCTCAACTGTCAGCAGGTAAAGTATGAGCACCAGAGACCGGGTGGATTGCTTCAGCAGATAGAGATCCCGGAATGGAAGTGGGAGCAGATCACCATGGACTTTATAGTTGGGCTCCCACGGACTTTGAGGAAGTTTGATGTTATTTGGGTAATTGTGGATCGGCTGACCGAGTCTGCTCATTTCATCCCTGTCTGTATTACTTATTCATCGGAGCGGTTGGCAGAGACTTACATCCGGGAGATTGTTCGTCTGCATGATATTCTAGTTTCCATCATCTCAGATAGAGGTACTTAGTTCACATCGTGATTCTGGAGGGTCGTTCAGCATGAGTTGGGTACTCGGGTGGAGTTGAGTACAACATTTCACCCTCAGACGGATGGACAGTCCGAGAGCACCATTCAGATTCTTGAGTATATGCTCAGTGCGTGTGTGATTGAGCTTGGAGGGTCTTGGGATCAGTTCTTGCCATTGGCGGAGTTTGCTTACAACAATATCTATCAGTCCAGTATTCAGATGGCACCGTATAAGGCTTTATATGGGAGACGGTGTAGATCCCCGGTGGGCTGGTTTGAGCCGGGTGAGGCTAGATTATTAGGCACAGACTTAGTTCAGGATGCTTTGGATAAGGTTAAGGTGATTCAGGATAGGCTCCGTACAGCCCAGACTAGACAGAAGAGTTAGGCAGATCGGAAGGTTCGTGATGTTTCCTATATGGTCGGAGAGCGGGTTCTGCTTCGAGTTTCGCCTATGAATGGCATTATGAGATTTGGAAGAAAAGGAAGTTGAGTCCGAGGTTTATTGGCCCTTTTGAGATATTGAGGCATGTTGGGGGGTTGCTTATGAGCTTTCCTTACATCCCAGCTTGGCCGGATTTCATCCGGTATTCCATGTTTCGATGATCCGAAGGTATCACGGTGATCCGTCGCACGTGTTGGATTTTAGTTCAGTCCAATTGGACAAGGATCTATCTTATGTTGAGGAGCCAGTGGCAATATTGGACAGGCAAGTTAGAAAGCTAAGGTCAAAGAACATTGCATCAATAAAGGTTCAGTGACAAGGCCAGTCGGTCGAGGAGGCGACCTGGGAGATCGAGCAGGATATACGCAGTCGTTACCCTCATCTTTTCACTACTTCAGGTATGTCTATGCTCGTTCGAGGATGAACAAATGTTTAAGTGTAGGAGGATGTGACGACCCGGCCAGTCGTCTTAACAAATTAACGCATTGATCCCCTATTAACTGTTTTCCCCGAGTTTATTTCTGCTATTTTGATTTGCCGGGATGTTTGACTTTGAGTTTCGGAGAGCTTCGGGACACTTAGTCCCTAAATGAGAGCTTAAGTGTTAAAAAGTTGACCGTAGTTGGAACAATGTGAAGACGGCCGCGAAATGAAAATATGATAGTTCCGTTAGCTCCGTTAGGTGATTTCAGGCTTAGGGGCGTGTTCAGATTGTATTTTGGAGGTCCATAGCTAATTTAGGCTTGAAATGCCGAAAGTTGAATTTTTGAAGTTTCCGATTCGATAGTGAGATTTTGATCCGAGGGTCGGAATGAAATTCTGGAAGTTGGAGTAGCTCCGTAGTGTTGAATGTGGCGTGTGAGCAAAATTTTGGGTCATTCGGACGAGGTTTGATAGACTTTTTGATCGAAAGCGTATTTTTTAGAGTTTTTGGAATTCTTAGGCTTGAATCCAATGAAAAATAGGTGTTTTGATGTTGTTTTGAGCATTCCAAGGTTTGGAACAAGTTTGAATGATGTTTTAGGATTGGTTGGCAGATTTGGTTGAGGTCCCGGGGGCCTCGGGATGATTTCGAATGGTTGACGGAAAGATTTTGGAATTAAATTGCAGCTTCAACTGCTGGTTCTGTCATAACCGCACACGCTGTTTGCGTTCCGTAGGTGCGGCTCAACAGTCGCAGAAGTGGAAGTGAGGAAGGGGCCAGAGTCCGCATATGCGGTCAGGTAACCGTAGAAGCGGCACCGCATATGCGGTAATGTAGTCGCATGTGCGGAAAGTCCCCCTTAAGTGAGAAGTCGCAGATGCGACCTTTGGTCCGCAAAAGCTGGACCGCAGATACGGTCCCTTGACCGTAGATGCGAAAACAACTGGGGCAGAAATATGAAATTTCGAGGGTTTAGTTTCAAAAGTTGGAAATTCGATTTGGAGCTCGGGAGAGGGCGATTTTGAGAGGAAATTGAAGAGGAGATCATTGGGTAACGATTCTTTAACCCTTTCTAGTTATATTCCATCAATCTATAGTTAGTTTCATCATTTAATTTCGGATTGGAGATGAAAATTGGGGAAAAGTTGGAAGAAAGTTCTTAGACCTATAATTCGACTTTTGATTGTGAATTTAACCTTAGATTTTGATAATTTTTGTATGCATGAATTTGTGAGAGCGTGAGGATTCTGAAAATATAAATTTTACCTGATTCCGAGAAGTGGGCCCGAGGGGCATTTGGGTCATTTTACACAATTTCACGTATTATCTTAGAATTTAATTGTAAAATCAGTTACTTGAAGTGTTATTTACACTATGAAATTGAATTGAATAGATTTGGGCCATTTGGAGTCGAGTACTCGTGGCAAGAGCGTAATTTCGGGTTGATTTTGAGCTGGTTCGAGGTAAGTGGCTTGTCTAACTTTGTGTGGGAGACCTTCTCCTTAGGATATGATATATTTGATAATGGAAATGCCTTGTACATGAGGTGACGAGTGTGTACTTGAGCTAATTGTTGAAAATCCGGTTTTTCCTTAAGTATTTCAATTGAATTCTTTTTCCTGTTTTATTCTACTTGTGAATTTACCTGTTGCTAGTTTAGAGAAGCATGGTTAGTTGACTTAATTGCTTATTTGCTTAAACTGCCTTAATTGCATTACGTGAAGCATGTTAGGCTAGAATTAACTGTTTACTTGGTACGAAATTTAGCTTAATTGGGTATTCTTGTATTGTTGCTGTGTGTTTTACTTTAGGACTACGGGACAACATCCCGGGAGCCCTTGTACGTATTTATGATCTGAACGGAGGTGCGGGATACCAAGAGATCCCTGACACTTATTTTGAGGACACCAAGAGATCCCCGGGATACCGAAAGATCCTTAGCATATATTGAGGATACCAAGAGATCCCTAGTATATATTGAGCATACCAATAGTTCCTCGAGATACCAAGTGATCCCTAACATATATTGAGGATACCAAGAGATCCTCGGGATACCAAGAGATCCCCGGCTATCATCCTTGTTATGAGTGGTACTTCCTAGTGTTTGCCTTTATCTCTATTTCTGTTATTGTACTCCTTATTATCCTGTGTAGATTCTTACTGTAGGTTCTCAATTGTACTGTTTATCTTATCCTGTAATCTTATTATTTATTTAATCTCAGTAGGGCCCTGACCTTCCTCGTCACTACCTGACTGAGGTTAGGCTTGACAATTACTGAGTACCATTGTAGTGTACTCATGCCCCTTATGCACATGTTTTTCATGTGCAGATCCATGTACCGCTACTCATGCCTATCATCCTTGAAGGAGGCGACTGCTTAGAGACTTCAAGGTACATCTGCCGCGTCCGCAGACCGAGAAGTCCCTTTCTATTCCTGCTTTTAGTATTTAGCCTTTCTGTATTTTTTTCTGTTCTATTTAGACATTCCGGAGTTAGAGCTATGTAGTACTCCTTAGCTTGTGATTCGTGGGTATCTGAGTCTTGGATTTATGTTTTGGTATTGAGAGTTGAATATGGCGTATGTCGTGTGGCACATTTAAACACTGTTATTACTTTATTACTGTTTAAAGTTGTTTTACTTCGGCAAATTTTGGTTTTCTTCCGCAATTTAGGCTTACCTAGTCGTAAAGACTAGGTGACGTCACGATGATTCACGGTGGGCGAACCGGGGTCGTAACAGTTGTCGAGAAGGGATGCAACCTGATGAGTTTATTGACTAGGGGAGCAACTTGATGATGATGTCGAGCAAGTGAAGTGCCCCACTCAGGGAGAAGAACAAGCTTAACCTCTAAGGAGATCAGAAAGGCCAAGGTTAGAGTCATGCAGGTACCCTTCCATAAAGTATGTCCTCATCAGTGATGAGGGGAGCCAAAAAGTCTTAAAGAGATGTTGTTCCATCCTGAAAAGAACCAATAGATGAAAGTCATGCAAGAAGATATGGAATCTCTACAGAAAAATACCACGTACAAGCTGGTTGAACTTTCAAAGGGTAAAAGACCACTAAAATGTAATTGGGTCTTCAAACTCAAGAAATATGGAAATGGTAAGGTGGTGAGATACAAAGCTCGATTGGTGGTTAAAGGCTTCGAACAGAAGAAAGGTATTAATTTTGATGAAATTTTCTCAGTTGTTGTCAAAATGACTTCTATTCGAACAATCTTGAGCTTAACAACTAGCCTAGATCTTGAAGTGAAGCAGTTGGATGTAAAAACTGCATTTCTTCATGGAGATTTGGAAGAGGAGATTTATGTAGAGTAGCCAGAAGGATTTAAAGTAGCTGGAAAGAAACACATAGTGTGCAAATTGAATAATAGTCCTTATGGGTTGAAGCAGGCACCAAGGCTAGACATTCATGAAAAGTCAAACCTACACAAAGACTTATTTTAATCCATGTGTATACTTCAAAAGATTTTCTAATAATAATTTTATTGTATTATTGTTATATGTGGATGACATGTTGATTGTAGGACAAGACAAGGAGTTGATTGCAAAGTTGAAGAGAGATTTGTCCAAGTCATTTGATATGAAGGACTTGGGCCCGGCACAATAAATTCTGGGGATGAAAATAGTTCGAGAGCGAACAAGCAGAAAGTTGTGGCTATCTCAAGAGAAGTACATTGAATGTGTACTGGAACGCTTCAACATGAAAAGTACTAAGCCAGTCAGTACACCTCTTGCTGGTCATCTAAAGTTAAGCAAGAAGATGTGTCCTACAACAATGGAGGAGAAAGGGAATATGGATATTGTTCCTTATTCTTCAGCAGTCGGAAGCTTGATGTATGCAATGGTATGCATCATACCTTATATTGCTCATACAATTGGTGTTATTAGCAGGTTCCTTGAAAATCCTGGAAAAGAACATTGGGAAGCAGTCAAGTGGATACTGAGGTACCTGAGAGGTACTATTAGAGATTGCTTGTGTTTTGGAGGATCTGGTCCAATCTTGAAGGGCTACACAGATGTTGATATGACACATGATCTTGATAATCATAAACCTGCTACTGGATAACTGTTCACATTTTCAGGGGGATCTATTCATGACGGTCGAAGTTGTAGAAGTATGTCGCACTTTCTACAACTGAAACAGAGTATATTGTCGCTACTGAAGCTGGCAAGGAGATTGTATGGTTGAAACGGTTTCTTCGAGAACTTGGATTGCACCAGAAGGAATATGTAGTCTATTATGACAGTCAAAGTGCAATAGACTTGAGAAAAAATACCATGTATCATGCAAGAATAAAGCATATCGACGTGCGATATAACTGGATTCGAGAAGAGATAGATGATGGATCTATGCAGGTCAAAAAGATATATACAAGTTAGAATCCTTCAGATATGCTGACCAAGGTGATACCAAGAGATAAGTTCGAGTTGTGTAAAGAACTTGTCGGCATGGACTCAAACTAGAAGCTGGTACTACGTCCTTTAGGTGAATAGAACTAGAGGGGAAGATTGTGGGGTCTGTCCTATTCAACAATAGGCATGTGCCTATGACATAAAACTTGGTCGGTAACTCTTTCTTGGAGCTAAAGTTGGAAATAAGTGGATGAGATTAATACATCTCCTATAGCACTTCTTCAAACACACCAACAAAAGAGAGAAAGAAAGAGTGATGCATCATAGACATGGTATAAGAAAATGGTCTGTGAGAAAAATAGAGAGTGCGAGCAATATTTTAGTGAGGTGAAAATATCAAAAGAGAGTTATTTTTTTGAGTGATGTATTGATCTTTGGAGTATTTTATTCGGTCCTACAAAGTATAAAATTACTTATTATAGTGATATCAGTTTCTCCTCATGAGGTCGTTGTTTTTTCCCTTATTTAGAAGGGTTTTCCACGTAAAAATCTTGGTGTCATTGTCACTCTTTTATTCTTGTTGATTATTGTATCTCGGTGCTACATTATTATTCCATTTTTATTACCGTAAATATTATTATTGTGGGGGATTTATTTCCAATAATAACAACAATAATAACAACAATAACAACAACAAAAAATCGAGTATAATCTCGTAAATAGGATCTAGGGAGAATATTAAGTACGAAAACCTTACGTGTGAATATAACCCTCGGCACGAGGAAAGATGAAAATAGAGCAGTAGCAAAAAATAAGATAATAAGAAAATGAGGTGAAATAAATAACATACAACAATAACAACAACCCAGTAGAATATCACTAGTGGGATTTGGGGAGGGTAGAATATACGCAGACCTTACCCCTACCACGAAGGGATAGAGAGGTTGTTTTTAGGAGACCCTCGACTAAGAGACAATAGATCCGTAACCATAACAGAAATCAAAAAAATAGTATCAGCATCGTAAAATACAATAAATAAATGGAAAGGCCAAAATGTGCAAAACAACAACAACAAAACAAAAAAAATGTGAAACACAACAAAAACTGCTAGCAGTCCTAGATAAAACACTATCAGACTAGCCGGTGCAGCGAGGAGAAATGCTCGACTACCCTCTAACCTACAACCCTAATTCTCGACCTCCACACCTTCCTATCAAAGGCCACGTCCTTAGAAATTTTAAATTGCATCATGTCTTGCCTGATCAACTCAGCCCAGTACTTCTTAAGCCGCCCTCTACCTCTCCTTGTAACTGCCATAACCAAATACTCACACCTCCTAACCGGAGAATCTAGGTTCCTCATCCGCACGTGCTCGAACCACCTAAGCCTTGCTTCACGCATCTTGTCATCTACGGGAGCCACGCCCACCCTCTCCTGAATAACCTTATTCCTAATATTATCCATCCAAGTGTGCCTGTACATCCAACTCAACATCCTCATTTCTGCTACTTTCATCTTTTGGATATGTAAAATCTTGACTGGCCAACACTCATCACCATACAACATGGTTGGTCTAACCACCGCTCTTAGAACTTACCTTTAAGTTCTGGTGTTACATTTTTGTCACACGGGACTCTATACGCTAACCTCCATTTCATCTACCCTACCCCGATACAGTGCGTGACATCCCCATCGATCTCCTCATCTCCCTGGATAATAGACCCTAGGTACTTGAAACTCTCTCTCTTAGGGATGACTTATGAGTCAAGCCTCTCTTCCACATCTGCTTCCCCCGACACGTCGCTAAACTTACCCTCTAAATATTCCGTCTTGGTCCTACTCAATGCCACACCCCTGAACCTAGGCCTGGATGTAACACGACACTTGGTGCTTGACTACATGTGACCGAGCGAACGAACTGGATGACTGAATCAGCATGTGATATCATAACATACTGAATGCGGAAGATAAACTAAAACTTGCTGATATACTGAAAGTCCGAATGATATAAATCAAAATGGAAATACTAATACAATTTTGAAACATATTTGCAGCCAACATAGCTTAACATGAAAAGCCTAAGACTCTGTCTAACTGTTACTCTAGTCTATGAAGCCTCTAATGAAGTACTGAAAACACTAACTATATGAAAATACTGAAGACTATAAGGTAATGACAATGTCCCGGAAGAACTGGGATCGCCAAATAGTTGGTACGAGAATCCAAACGCTCTGAATCGTCAACCTGTAAATCATTACTTGCATCGTGAGATGCAAGCCCCGGGCAAAAAGGACATCAGTATATTTGAATTACACTGGTATGTAAAGCAACTGAAAGAAAGAATTATAAATGCTGAAACTGAAACTAAGTTAATAACTGAGAATTGATAGTTGATAACTGAAATGATAACTATTGAAACTGAAACTGAAATAATAACTGATAACTGAACTGATAAATGATAACTGAACTAATAACTGGTAACTAAAATGATAACTGGTAACTGAACTGAACAAAAGAAGTAAGGATATGAATACTCCCTTTTCCAAATGATGAACAACTTGTGTATCTGAATAAGCTACGGCCTTAGACCCAATATATATGTGCACAAGCTACGACCTCAGGCCCAAGTATACGTATACATAACTACGGCTTTAGGCCCCAAAAATGCCTAAAACATAGACTATGGCCTTAGGCCCAAACATGTATAAAGCATAAACTACGGCCTCACACCCAAATACAGATATTCAAAATTCAGGAATTTAAAATTAGGAACTGAGAATACTGTAATACATGATAGTGAAATACTGAATCAGACTGAGTTACGTGACACTAGAATACTGAATAGAACTAGACTGAGACATGTATTCTTGAACTGATTATAAATACTGAAATTTCAACTGTTTATGGCATACGAAGTAATCTATACTAAGACTCGTGGGCATCAAACCCAAGTTTATATTGAATACGCACTGAGCTCACAACGTTTAGAATAAAAGTCACGAACGAGTTATAAAGCTAAAGAATAGAAGTTCTACCATTATTCAAGGAACTAGGCTAAACTATATTTCTGAGATAATTAGTAACGTCATAAAAGAAACGTAGTGTAAGGAGAATCATTAACGTTCCCAAATATAGAGAGTTAGCCTCACATACCTTAACTTTCTGCTATTGAGTGTAATACAACATTTGTCAACCCTTTCAACTTTAATATATAACAATACAAGTCAAAGGGATTCTATATTAGCTATGATACTCATATTTTGGTCACTTAAGCATCTTATCAAACACTTGGCGAGAATAAAACTTTATAGTCCTTATTAATGGTGTCTCTACACCCAATAACTCATTATCTTGCTCCTAGATAAATTCTAAAGTGTCAAATGGTTATAATCAACATTATTCTTTATCACCCATAATGTAAATAACACTCTTAACCAATAATCAACAATCAACACCCCAAACCTATAATCGTTCATGCTTTTCTATCAAACCCATTAACTCATATCTCATTAACTAGAGTCTATAACCATTAATCCAATGCTAGAATCAATTAGAGGGTGAAGATATTACCTCTTTGAAGTTCAATCCCCTTGAATTCAAGTTCTAGGGTTCCTTCTCTCAACAATGATGTCCCAATCGAATAACTAATGATATGGAGGGTTTACACATGTTAATAAGATGTTGGCAAATTGAAATTAACTTAGAATAACCATTAGAAATTACCTTGGGTGGTGGAGGGACCCTTAAGGAGTTAGGTTTTTGAGAGTTCCCCTTTCTAGAGCAAGTTTTTATGTTTTGGGGATGTGGGGGATGGAGTATAGCTTTAAAATGACCCCCGTATGCTTCCCCATGCACCTGTAGGCCTGAAAGTACACCTCACCGTGCAAAATGACACTAACACTGCCACAGGTGCGCGACCACGGTCGGGGCGCGCATATTGCGCAGTGTTATGTAAAACATGCATAACTTTTTGCCCGGAGATCCGTTTGGGCTCCACAATATATCGTTGGAAATCTATTTCAAAGGCATATAACTTGTATGTTTTGCGTTTTCCAAATTTCCTTACAAATTTTCGCTAAATCTTGATGGAATATAGACCTTTTGTAAACTTAGCCGATTTTGTCGAATCTTATGCACCTCACTTTCCATCTTGATTCTAAAACAACTATTTTCACTCATACTCATCCCGCTAGGACTTCATGTGTCTAAAATATTAAATTAATACTCATTTAACATATACATACCTAGTTTAAATATATGAGGTGTTACATTATCTCCCCCTTGGGTTCGTCCTCGAATGATTATCCTGACTGTAACTTCTGCTAACTACGGACCTTAAACGGGTTTGGTGGGAATATGAACTTTCATTAACACTTGCATACTAAACTGAATGAATACTGGACTGTTGAGATAGTGAACTGAATGACTTCTGCATTGACTGAATATTGGTTTGATGGATACGTGAATACTACACTAACATAGGTTTATGAACATTGAACTGGCATGAATATTTGAGTAATTTGAGTACTAAGCTGGCATGAATGTCTAAATATTGGACTGACATGAGTATCTGAGTACTAGAAACTTGAATGTTATAGCATGATACTTGAAATGGTGGTTGTATAGCCGCAAATTCTGGTGGCAGCTCTAACTTATAGGCTAATTGACATATCCTTAGAAAGATTCTATATGGCCCAATATAGCAGGGACTAAGCTTCCCCTTCTTCCCAAATCTCATAACTCTGTCATAGGCAAAACTTTCAAAAACACCCAATCATCAACTTGAAGCTCTAGGTCCTATGCCGCATGTTCGAATAGGACTTTTGGCGGCTCTGAGCCGTCTTCAAATGCTCTTGAATCAACTTAACTTTCTCCATAGTCTGATAGACCAAATTTAGTCCCAACAACTCTGTTTCATCAACTTTGAACCAACCAATTGGCGATCTACACATTAGCCCATACAGAGTCTCGTACGGTGCCATCTTGATACTAGAATGGTAGGTATTGTCATTGGAAACTTCAATGAGAGATATGTGATCATCCCAATTGCCTTTAAAAATCAAGGATATCCTCAAGTGTTTGAATAATGCGTTCTGCTTGTCCATCTTTCGGAGGATGGGAAACTTGCGCCTAATCCTTTCTGAAATGACTTCTAAAAGTTCATTGTAAACTAAGAACCACCGTCCAAAATGATAGATCACGGAGTCCCATGCAATCAGATGATTTCCTGAATGTATAACTTGGTATAATCTTTTGTTGAATCTGTAGTTTTTACTGGCAAGAAGTGTGCTGGCTTGGTAAGTCGATTTACAATCACTCAATCAAATCATGCTTCCAAATTGAGCAAGATAATCCTGTTATACATTCCATATTTACCGTCTCCACTCAAATATGTGTATTCTGTGGTAAAACATTGGGCTTTCTGTTGCTCGACTTTCACTTACTGATAATTCGAACACTTGGCCACAAAGTCTTCAACGTTCTTTTTCATGTCGTTCCACCAATAAATATCCTTAAGACCATGATACATCTTTGGGGAACCTGGATGGAAAGAATACCTAGAATTATGGGCTTCTAACACGATCTTCCCTCTTTAAGTCCATCTATGTCTGGAACACACAATCTGTCTTGGTACATCAGAGTACCATCATCTCCCCTTTATTCAAAAGCCATCGTCTTATACTTGTGAATCTCCTCTTTCAACTACAACACGTAGGGATCATCACATTGTTTCTCCTTCTCTTCGGCTACTAAGGGGGAACAAGTCCTGTTCTAGACAACAACTCTGTCATCTTCGGAGTCTAAAGTCGAACTCCTCTTGGTTGGTGAACTTATTTCACCAGAGTTCTCTTATCTACCTAAATCATGAGTTATACTTCCCACACTTGATTATATTCTTAAGCACTTCCTGAAAACACTTATAGTATTATTATGAACTAAGTCGTTGACATGTACTCTAAATTTTTGAGTCCGTGCAATGGCACTACCCTCATAACATATAAATAGGCATGATTTTACAGTTTTTCTGTGATCACTTTATCATCAATAACTAAGCTCGGTGATCATTCTAATCACTTTGTATTTCTTACACGTGCTAGACATAATCCTTGTGGTAATTATATAATTTCCCCTCATTACCGAATTAATTTTCTTTTTCATATCCCATGCTAACTATTTGAGTTTCAAATCTCCATCTAGACTTACTGATGGTTTCCAAGTCATATTCTTGTGGATCCTTCCTTCTTTTGTTGGGATCCAAATAATTTTCCTTATTTTCTACAATTCTTTGCACTCTACGTCAATGATGACTCATTTTCCAAGTTACTTATGAGAAATCTCTTTTTACTAGGAAAAACTAAATTATTCACATAACGAAAAGCTAATGTATTCATAACTATTATATACAATCTTAATAATTTAACTCTGCTTACATTGTCAATCATGGAGAACCACATTTCGATAATTCCTAAGGGCTATTCTTCTATAGTTTTCTCTCTTACTGCTAGTTGATTGTTTTTCCCACTATCACAGTACTTCGGATTTAACTTAAACTCTTTGGTTTCTAACATACGTTCGGTATTTCAAACTGTCGTCCACTCACTAGAGTTAACTTGGCTTAGTGAACCAAATTGTACTTCTACTAGCTCTGCTGAAATTGCTAATTCACTTTATCAACTCAAAACTTATTTACTATCCTTTTACTAACCACCTGTTAGCGTCATATTTTCTTCTCCTGCTTTGAATAACTAAAATGAAGCACAAGGTTACCCCTAACTTCCCTTATCATCTGACCATATTCTTTTGCCGCACACTATCATTCTTTTTGAACTATGTACATGGATCACACTTAGTGAAATCTCATCTGTCTTAAACAAAATTGGAATATCTAACCCCAAACATTCTATACAATACAAAATCATATCATACTATAAACATTCGGGGTAATCATTTAGTCACATAACCTAAGGGGGAACTGTCATATCTTTTATCTTGCATCAATAGCTACTTCTTATAGTAGCTTACTAACGTGGTACTTCTAGTTCTGATTTGAATAAATATGAACAACTTAAAGTCGTTCCCTTAAATTCAATATTGGCTACTCTTGATTCTCATTGCATACATCATATCTTCTAGTCATTTGCATGAGTTGTGCGAAATCACATCTTTGGTAATAACAAATGTTTCTGAATCCTAGGTATTGTACCCTTAGGCTCTTTTCTGTCCAAAACTATCGTGACCAATGTTAGGGTCTGACATCTGAACCATCATCCAACTTGTGGCTCAATTTACATGAATAAAAATGAAAATGTTTTGTGAGGTAAAACACATACGGATACACTACCACATACAAACATGTAATTCAGAGTATATTATTATCTAATAAATCATTTCCTGTGCCATTCAGTGAGTTATGTCTTAGTTCAGACCTAAAGTATGCAAAGATTTCGCTATAATCACTATTACTTACATATTGTTTTAGCACTCATAGGCATTACTGTATACTTACCAGTCACCAGAATTTTGATACACTGAGAATTGGAGATTTGGTAACTGAATAACTGAACTGATAAATGATAACTGAACTGATAAATGATAACTGGTAACTGAAATGATAACTAGTAACTGAACTAAATAAGGAAGTAAGGATATGAATACTCTCTCTTATGAATGATGAACAACCCGTGTATCTGAATAAGCTACGGCCTCGGGCTCAATATATATGTGCACAAGCTACGGCCTCAGGCCCAAACATGCATAAAGCATAAACTACGGCCTCAAGCCCAAATACAGGTGTTCAACATTCAGGAATTTAAATCAGGAACTGAGAATCATACTGCAATACATGATAGTGAAATACTGAATCACACTAAGTTACATGATACTGGAATACTGGATCACACTAAGTTACATAATACTAGAATACTGAATAGGACTAGACCGAGACATGTATTCTTGAACTGATTATGAACACTAAAATTTCAACTGTTTATGGCATACTGAGTAATCTATACTAAGACTCGGGGGCATCAAACCCAAGTCTATATTGGAAACGCACTGAGCTCACAATGTTTAGAATGAAAGTCATGAATGAGTTATAAAGCTAAAGAATAGAAGTTCTATAACTATTTAAGGAACTAGGCTAAATTATATTTCTGAGGCAATTAGAAAGGTCGTAACAAAAACGTAGTGTAGGGAGAATCATTAACATTCCCAAACATAGAGAGTTATCCTCACATACCTTAACTTCCTGCTCTTGAGTGTAATACAATGTTTGTCAGCCCTTTCAACTTAATCTATAGCAATATAAGTCAAAGGGATTCCATATTAGCTATGATACTCATGTTTTGGTCACTTAAGCATCTTATCAAACACTTGGTGAGAATAAAGCTTCATAGACCTTATTAATGGTGTCTCTACATCCAATAACCCATTCTCTTGCTCCTAGATAAATTCTAAAGTCTCAAATAGTTATAATCAACATTATTCTTTATCACCCACAGGGTAAACAACACCCTTAACCAATAATCAACAATCAATACCCCAAACTTATAATCGTTCATGTTTTTTTTCAAACCCAACTAATATCTCATGAACTAGAGTCTATAATCATTAATCCAATGCTAGAATTAATTAGAGGGTGAAGACATTACTTTTTGAAGTTCAATCCCCTTGAATTCGAGTTCTAGGATTCCTTCTCTCAACAATGATGTCCCAATCGAATATCTAATGATATGGAGGGTTTACACATGTTAATAAGATGTTAAAAAATTTAAATTAACTTAGAATCACCATTAGAACTTACCTTGGGTGGTGAAGGGACCCTTAAGGAGTTAGGTTTTTGAGAGTTCCCCTTTCTAGAGCAAGTTTTTATGTTTTGGGACTGTGGGGGATGAAGTAGGGCTTTAAAATGACCCCCATGTGTGCCCCCATGCACCTGTAGGCCTGACCGCATAGCTGACCGCGCAAAATGGCAGTAACACTGCCACAGGTGCGCGGTCGCGGAGCGCTCAGGATGCGCATATTGCACACTGTTATGTAAAATACATATAACTTTTTGCACAGAGATCCATTGGGCTCTAAAATATATTGTTGGAAATATATTTCAAAGGACTACAACTTTTATTTTTGGGTTTTTAAAAATTCCTTACACATTTTCACTAAAGTTTGCTGGAAGACTGACCTATTGTAAACTTAGTCGATTTTATCAAATTCTTTGCACCTCACTCTTCATCTTGATTCTAAAACAACTATTTTAACTCATACTCATCCCGCCAGGACTTCATATGTCTAAATATTAAATTAATACTCATTTAATATATCCACACCTAGTTTGAATGTACGGGGTGTCACACTCAACTTGAAACCTTTAGACTCCAGGGTCTGCCTCCATTCCTCTAGTCTCTCGTTAACTCCACCTCGCGTCTCATCAATCAAAACTGTATCATCAGCGAACAGTATACACCAAGGCGAAATGAATAACATGTAGTGATGGAAATCTAAAAATATTAGAATACAAGATAGACACTAATAACGCTAGAATTGTCATATAACACACTTAACTAACTTACTAATATTCTACCATAATCCTAAAAACCGGGAAAAAAACTTATTCAAAAGATTTTATTTTATAATCTATTACAAATGTTATTTTTATGATATGATCATTTTCATATGAGATCAGAAGATCTTTGTACTTTTTTTTTGTTCAAATTGTAATTAAGCATAGGAAATTAAGTCCTCCGACTTATAACATGGCATGGGAGAGGGTGGGTCCAACAAAGTTTTAATTCATTCGACTTAGCGCATACGTTTTAGTTTGCTCTGACTCTCTTAAGTTTTAATTTGCTCTGACTCCCTTAACTTTAGTATTTTTTTATTTTTAAAGTGCTCCGCTCGACTAAATTTTTCTTCATGCTTAGTTTTTCGAGGAGTAGGTTCAAAAAGCATGTCTAAAAAAATTGTTCTTGCACATGTGATAGCTATTTCATGTATATTATTCATAGGGATATACAATTTAAATCAGTAATTTTGATTTTTAGATAAAGGTACCGGAGTGATAATATACATGTATCTTTTACCATGTCAGTCTAGGACTTGTTGTATATTACCCTTCTAAATAAGGGTATTCTTGTCTCTTACACTTATGTACTGCTTTATAATTACAATGACAACCCCAAACATTATTATGGGACATTATTATATCATGGTATCAGAGTCTATAAATCCTACCCTAACCCTACCTAGCACCGAATATTGATGAAATTCTCGGCTGAAGCATGTCATGCGTTCTCTATGTTTTTCCTTCTCTGTTACTTAATTGTCTTCTTTTTGCTATCAAGTTTAATTTATCTTTTCCATTGTTACTTATAGATTTTTTATACTCTTTTAACTTTCTTGTATGCCCCACATTACATATTATAGTTCTTCACCTTTTGACTTTTCTTCTTTAAACCATTAAATACAGAATTGTTTTTCACCTTTTCTTCTCCCCTCCAGTCGATTCTCATATCTAAAAAAAAAGGAAACTCGTCTCTCGTTATTTAGTTCTTTCGATTTCGTTTCTTGCTACATATTCTTTTACTATTAATATGGCTGGGACTGCTTTTTTGTGCATATTAAGGATCTTGTTCCTGAAGTTTTACATCAAACTAATTATCTTAAATGGGTACATCTCATTCAACCTATTATTGAGATGTATAATTTATTTGGACACATTGATGGTTCTGAATCACCTCCTCCTAAATTTAATGTTTCTTCTGATGGTACTTCCAAGTAAGTTAACCCTGCCTTTATTACGTGGAGAAAGTAAGACCGTCTTCTTCTAACTTGGATTCAGGCAACAATTCAGGGTGACCTTATTCCTCTATTATATCATTGTAAGATGCTTGGACCACATTAAAAAATTACTTTCTCCATCAATCCACAGCGAGAGAAATGCAGTACAAGCATCAATTGTCACACCTCCTTTTTATGCACCCGCTAGGGCGCAAGGGAGTTTTTTCCAATTAAAGGACAACCGAAACGGGATTTGTTTATTTATTTCAGAGTCGCCACTTGGGAGGTTTAGGGTGTCCCAAGTCACCAATTTTGATCCCGAATCGAGGAAAAGAATGACTCCATATTACAGTCTGCGTACCAGAAATCCGGGTAAGGAATTCTGTTAACCCGGGAGAAGGTGTTAGACATTCCCGAGTTCCGTGGTTCTAGCACGGTCGCTCAACTGTTATATTCGGCTTGATTATCTGATTTTATACAAATATGAACTTATGTGCAAATTTTAAATTTTTACTGCTTTCATTATTATATTTTACGAGAATTGCAACGTCGTGAAAACATATCTCGAACCACGTTACATCAATGCACACGTGATTGTTGACATATCTCGACTCGGTTGAGATTTGGATTTGGGTCACATAAATGTGCACCCGAGTTAAGGAAAATAAATTATTAAAGGCGCGCTTAAAGCAACTAGCGTATTGTTATTTTGGGAAAAGCCATGAAATTCGCTAAACGGCATGTCCCGAATTCTAAGTATTTTTATACATATACATTTAGAGGGCCCCGCACTTTGTACATCTTTGTTTGTCGAGGATCGTCTCATTCCTTATGAAAAGAATTTGCAACGTCATGGAAATGCATCTCAGATCACGCCACAATCAATGTGCCCGTGGTTAGAGACACATTTCGATTCCGTTGAGATTTGGATTCGGGTCACATAAATGTGCACCCGAGTTTAAGGAGATAACATTATTAAGTACGCGCTTAAAGAGACTATCGCGTTATTATTCTGGGAGGGCCGTGAGATTTGCTAAACGACCCATCCTGGAAACTGAATGCTTCGATAATATACATTTAACGAGGGCTCCGCAGCCAGCGCGTTTTTGTTTATTTTTGTCGAGGCTCATCTCGTTCTTATTTTAAAGGGATATCCTATAGCAACTACGTTTCTTGTCACGTTTGTCTCTACTAATTGAAAACAGTAGATAGTCCTAATTAATTACATGCTTGCAAGTTATCTATAATAGAATTCCGAGTGCTTGCGCAAAATCAGAAGCACGGCCACGTACACAGTCAGCCGAGCAAAAATTAAAGGCCCAAATCCAGCCCGTGCGTGATGGGCCAGACCTGGGCCATTGTTTGTCCGGTGCAGGCCTGCTTGGTCTGTTTTGACCTGGGCTCAACCTTCGTGGGGTTGAGATTGCAAGCCCTGTGTTCTTTGTCTTAAAACATGGTTTAACAGTTATATATGGCAATTTATCGGAAAGGAAAGAACTTAACTGGTAGTGTACGATTTTCATGCTTGGCATACATTACAGACTTATACTACACCATTGAACTAAATCTGAGATACAACCTACTGCCTTGGGCATACTCTTATCACCAACCTATATACACAGTCTAACATTCAACTACCATACATTGACATTTATTAGGCATGAAGACTATCTCCAGCATCCAAAACAAGAATGTAAACCATTATACATTACATGAATATTTAATGTAACAATCTATGTATAAAAGACATTCTTCAGGTCTTTTCATTTGTATTCATGCTCAATTTTTCAATTACATTTGACAGTGCATTGGTTGTGTACCTGGTATAGAGGACAAAGAAGAAAGGAATGATCAGCTGGGCAGTATGCAATAAACACAGCAACAGCAGATACACAGCAACCACACAGCAACAAACCAACAACCACAAGTGTTTTCCACAGTCCACAGACAACCAGCAACAATTTCCAGAACAAAGAAAAACCAACAGATGGTCGAGCACCAAACAAGTGATCCCAGAAAAGAGTAATGAGATGCATCCAAGAAAACCCAGAATGTTCAATGCAGTAACAGCAGAAAATCAATAACCACAAAAGCTGAGCCAACAGCCAACAACAATCAGCAAAGACAGCTTGAACAACTTGAACTCTTACACAGTTTTCAAATGATACTCATTCACAGTATTCTGAAATCTCTTTCTATTTTTTTTCTGAAGACTAAAAGTCCAGCCCTTTTTAAGTTATGAAATGGCCTATTTATAAGCCAAACGACCCAGTGCAGCTAAGCTGCCTGGATCTCCCCACTTGCAGACTGCCCATACCCTCTAAACCCATGCCTAAGCATCTTTTGATGCCAGCCATTTGTTCCCCACGCCTGGTTTATTCTTTAATCAAGGATTATGGGCTTATTTTAGTATTCATTTTAAACCCATACTCTTGTGCCTTGTTCCCCATTGGTATTAGTTTAATCTTAATTAGTACCCTACTTGTCAGCTTATTTAAACTAAGCCTTTTCTGTTCTTTTCAAACCCCAGACTACCCCTGTTAAACCCTGCTTATTACTGCCCTGCCCCTTGCAGCATCAGGGCATTCTGAACTCATGAAAGTTCAAATTCAAGACTGCCCTGGACTGAACCTTTTCAGTCATTTTTGCAATGCAAACAAACTCGTTTCAGACAATGCTGGGCATTCAGTCAGTGACGAGGTTCAATTAGTCATGTGAAATTATTAGCTCATTCGATCCATTAGTTATAGAAACTAATCGACGACGTTTATCGAGTCGACTATACTAATTATAACAGGTAATAATCAGTCGTTCAAATAAACAAACACATACAGGGACCTAAAGGCATCAAACAACTTTTGTTCAATTATTGGGAACATATATAAATTATTTATGCGACGACTAATCTAATCGAACATGTATATCTCAGAATACGTTCAAAACATACACAGAAGACAATCGACCAAATAAAAGGTCTTTACAAGGACGTAAGAAATTAAGAAAAGTATCAGAAAATACCGAACAAACACAACAGAACATGCTAACAGACTCATCCACACAAAAACAGAAAAGGAAAACTTACTAGAAAATGTTCAAAGCAGGCCGACCCCAGTCCGAATTAGATTTGACCATTTGAGGTCAAACAAACTCTAACCAGGGTGTTCTCAGCCAAGAACACCTTAGTTAAGGTCTATTAGACCTCAAACCCTCTATGAAGCAGGTCGGATTCCTCAGGCTCTTGTGTTCTAAGGTTCAGATTCTCAGATTTGAGTTTTTGGGAGTTGTTGGTAGATTCGGACAAAACCAAACTCGGTTTGGTCACGAGGAGGGTCAGGGGAGTGTCTGGTATGAAGATGGGGTGGTTTGGTATAGATCGAGTTTCGTCTCGAATCTTCAAATCCAGATTCGAGACGATAGGAGGTGATTTGAGGTACATGGTTAGTGGATTCGTGTTCAGGGTGGTTGGATGCTTCAGGGGTGTGAAGGGGGTGGTCATCGGCGTTCATGCCGCCGGGTTCTGGTGAAAGGGATATCAGGGCGGCTTGCTAGGGTTTGGGGGTTCAAGCTAGGGGAAGGAGACGAGTGAAGGGGGGGTTCGGATAGGGGCGTGGGGTGTGAGGGAAGGCTTATATATGGTCTAGGGGTTTAGATCTGAGCCGTTGGATCAGATGATCTCAACGGCTTGGATCTGATGGTGAGGGGTGAGACGGAGTCGTTTGGTATTAAAACGGTGTCGTTTGGGTTTAAGTGATGGATTGGGTTGAACCGGCTAAATAGGTCGGGTCATGAGGGAAGCCAGGGACCGTTGGATCAATGGGGTTGGACGGCTCAGATCAACTTGCCTAAAACGGCGTCGTTGAGGTAAGTTGAACAGCCTGATCTGGACCGTTCGTTTGAATCAGATCAACAGCTTCAATAGGGACGCTGATACGGCGTCGTTTGAGTCCGTGCTTGGGCAGGCTCGTCTTGGACTGGATTAGTGTTTTGGTTTTGGGCCTCGTTTTGGGGCCCAATCAGATTTTCCTTTCCTTTTTTAATTCAACAAATTAAACAAAAATTCATAAAACAATGTAAAAATTAAAATAAACTTACACACATATTGGGTGACACCTACAACAATTAACACACACATATTAGAATTTAAAAATGGTTAAATCACAGCCTAGAGTAAAAGCTGCATATTTTTGTGAATTTCCTTTTAAAAACCGAATTACGACCCGATTACACACGACATACTTATTGTATTTTTGTTTGATAATATTTAATGAAAAATGGATATAAACACTAAGGACTACCAGCACATGTCACATAAAAATTGAAAATTTGTACGGCGAGTCCATTTGCAATTATTTTGATTCCTTTTGGAGTGATTGTTCGTGAAGCAAAAATCACGTGCTTACAGCTGCCCCTCTTTGCCCGAAGACACGAAGGGTTTTCGCCCAAAGATAAAGCGGGCGATTTTTGCTCGTCTGAGTACTCTGTGTGAAGCATTTTCTTTGAAAAAGATTTGACCGAACCTTTGCTTCAGAGGTTTCCTACATATCCTGGGCTGAACAGGAATCAGGTCAATGTAGTTCGGGAAATTTTGGTAGCTGGGACTACCGTGTGATTGTAGTGCTCGCTGCTGTTGTGCGCTGTTGCATGCTGCTGTAGGATGTTACCGCTCACCGATCTCTTTGTTACATTGTTCTAAAAGGAAAAATAAGAAGCTAAGCTAGACTATGGATCATGAGGTTTCATCTATCTTCAACTTGTTCTTGTTGCCTTGCTTTCTTGTCGGCTAACGCTTTCCTCTGATGCCTTTATTTTGTGAACTTGGGGGATGATACTGGTCCTTCGCCTTTTCTGAATGCCAGTTTTCATCACTTCGCTTGATCTACTGGGAACATGGCCCTCTTCTTTAAGCCTTTCAATGGTTTCTCCAGTGGTATGGCTTTCTTCATCAAAATTGTTTTGTTGAGCATGCTATAACGTTCCCAAACTGCTCCTTTTGAGACGCGTTCCTTCTTCCTTTTGAATCGCGCGCTTGCTTTTGCAGCCTTCTACTTCTCAGTGCTGGGGATTTTATTGTTTCCTGCTTGGGGATCTGTGACCTAGAACTTAAATGTATTCCCGCATTATACTGGTGGGCGACCTAGAACTTAAATGTATTCCCGCATTATACTGGTGGGCGACCTAGAACTTAAATGTATTCCCGCATTATACTGGTGGGCGACCTAGAACTTAAATGTATTCCCGCATTTTACTGGTGGGCGACCTAGAACTTAAATGTATTCCCGCATTTTACTGGTGGGCGACCTAGAACTTAAATGTATTCCCGCATTATACTGGTGGGCGACCTAGAACTTAAATGTATTCCCGCATTATACTGGTGGGCGACCTAGAACTTAAATGTATTCCCGCATTATACTGGTGGGCGACCTAGAACTTAAATGTATTCCCGCATTATACTGGTGGGCGACCTAGAACTTAAATATATTCCCGCATTATACTGGTGGGCGACCTAGAACTTAAATGTATTCCCGCATTATACTGGTGGGCGACCTAGAACTTAAAAGTATTCCCGCATTATACTGGTGGGCGACCTAGAACTTAAATGTATTCCCGCATTTTACTGGTGGGCGACCTAGAACTTAAATGTATTCCCGCATTATACTGGTGGGCGACCTAGAACTTAAAAGTATTCCCGCATTATACTGGTGGACGACCTAGAACTTAAATGTATTCCCGCATTATACTGGTGGGCGACCTAGAACTTAAATGTATTCCCGCATTATACTGGTGGGCGACCTAGAACTTAAATGTATTCCCGCATTATACTGGTGGGCGACCTAGAACTTAAATGTATTCCCGCATTATACTGGTGGGTGACCTAGAACTTAAAAGTATTCCCACATTATACTGGTGGGCGACCTAGAACTTAAATGTATTCCCGCATTATACTGGTGGGCGACCTAGAACTTAAAAGTATTCCCGCATTATACTGGTGGGCGACCTAGAACTTAAATGTATTTCCGCATTATACTGGTGGGCGACCTATAACTGAAATGTATTCCCGCATTATACTGGTGGGCGACCTAGAACTTAAAAGTATTCCCGCATTATACTAGTGGGCGACCTAGAACTTAAAAGTATTCGAAATTGTTTCCCCGTTCTTCCGAGAAAATTTTTGACAATCGGCAGAAAATTTTCTGCCCCGGTTTTTGGTGACTTTCCTGGCGTTGCATCTTGCTGCCATCATCAATCCTTTGTTTTCCTGCAGCAGACAAAATGATTTAATTAGTTTTCATCGTGGTGGTAGAGGGTGCCTTTCTGGCGGATGATTTTTCCTTTCTTCTCTTTTCTTGCTCTATGTCCCATAATTGATTAGTGGGCAGAGTTGCCTGCTGGGGGTCTCTAGCCTGCTGGGGATTGACTTTCAATTAATCCCCTTTTTTGCTTTCTCTTTAAGCACATGCTGTGGGAGTCTGCTTTTAACTCCCGAAACCACTCCCTTTAGGAGCTTACTTCCTCCAAAATTGCCGGGCACGATCACTGCATTGCCTGGGATCGGCTTTTAAGACTGTTTGTATTATCCTGCATTGGATGAATTCCCCTCCGGTTTCTATTAGTAAGCTTTGAAAAATCCTTTCAAGACAAATTTTAGGAAAAGAAATGAAAGATAGAAAAAAGGAGAAAGTCTTTCTGAATCAATATTTGGTGGGAGAAGAAACTCAAAAGAACTTATCTGGAGGACATGACTGGTCCTCGTGATCATGACGTGCACCATAGATTCCCGACCCAGTCTATTTGTACCAATCGATTTGCCCGATGGTCTGATTTGCTGGGGATGATAAAGGAGTGTCCATTTCGTTTCGAATGTGGTAGCTTTTGTTGATCTGTCTTGTCGCCTCATAGTGCCCTTCGAGGGGTTTTCACTAATGAGACTCTCTCTTTTCTCTCATCTCCCGGCGCCTTATGGTGCCTGTGAAGGTTTTCACCAATAAGACTCTCTCATTTCATATCCCTCATCTTACATCGCATCTCGGTGCCTGTGATGGTTTTCACCGATAAGACTCTCTCATTTTATTTCTTTCGAGGAATCGGGGTGTTGTAGATACGACCCTCTCTTCTGGAGATTCCTTTGACCATCAATTCAATCCCAGTCTTATGATCTCTTCTTTGCTGGGGATCGGTGTATTATTCTCGGCTTTATTTGCCTGACTTTGCATCTGTTGGATATTGATCGGGAGGTCTTTTGGACGTCGATGTTGGTTTTGGTGTGGGGCTAAAGAAAGGCTATAAAAATGAAAATAATTTGATGGGTGATATGCTACAACTTTTGGAATCAAACCTTTGTTGGAACTTAAAACATAACCTCTGCCCCAGTTTTCTTGCTTGGGGAATTTTATTTTTTACACTTATGTTGAGCTATGTGCGTTACGCACATTGTGCCTATTATGCACACTATGTATTATGCATCCTATATTCACTATGATGCACACTATGACCGAGCCGTGAGGCGCCTACGTATCCTCTTCGAGGAATCAGGTCAAACGTAGTTCCCATGGTTTTGTATTTCTTATGATTTTATCTTCCTTTTTTCTTTTTCCTTCTTTTCATTTTTCTTTTTCTTTTCTTTTCTCTTTTTTTCATGTCTTTTCCATTAGTGATTCCAAAAGAGGGGTATGATAGAATAACTTAAGGCTCAAAGGGGGAAGCAAGGGTTAAAAAGTGTTTGGATAGAAGAAAGAATTGCCTCCGTCATCTCATTATCCAATAAATGCCAAATACAAACAAATAAACCAAAAATTGCCATACTTAAAGAAATTACGCATAATATCTCTTGACTGCATCTGAATTAATAGCCATGTCGACACATCTACCTTCGACATCTGTCAAACACAAAGCACCGTTGGACAATACTCTGGTCACGATATAAGGCCCTTGCCAATTTGGGGCGAATTTGCCTTTTGCCTCGACCTGATGTGGGAGGATCTTCTTCAATACCTGCTGCCCTTCTTCAAACTTCCTGGGGCGCACCTTCTTATTATATGTTATCTCCATTCTCTTTTGGTATAGCTGACCATGGCACACTGCTGCCAATCATTTCTCATCTATCAAGCTCAACTGTTCCAATCGAGCTTTGACCCATTCATCATCATTAATCCCGGTTTCAGCGACAATCCGGAGGGACGAAATTTCGACTTCCGCTGGTATTACGGCCTCAGTTCCGTACACCAACAAATAAGGAGTTGTGCCTATGGAAGTTCGGACGGTAGTGCGGTAACCCAACAAAGCAAAGGGTAATCTCTTGTGCCATTGTCTGGACCCTTCCACCATCTTTCGCAGTATCTTCTTGATATTCTTATTGGCTGCTTCGACTACTCCATTCGCCTTGGGACGATATGGGGTGGAATTGCGGTGTGTAATCTTGAATTGTTGGCATACCTCTCTCATCAGGCTGCTATTAAGATTCGCACCATTATCCGTGATGATCACTTTTGGGATCCCAAATCTGCAGATGATATGGGAATGCACAAAATCCACCACTGCCTTTTTAGTTACTGACTTGAAGGTTTTAGCCTCAACCCATTTGGTGAAGTAATCAATGGTCACTAGAATGAATCTATGGCCGTTGGATGCTGCTGGTTCGATAGGTCCAATGACATCCATGCCCCATGCTACAAACGGCCAGGGTGCTGACATCATATGTAACTCTGTTGGCGGAGAATGAATCAGATCTCCATGTATCTTGCACTGATGGCATTTCCTCACGAAAGTGATACAGTCGTGTTCCATGGTGAGCCAATAACACCCTGTTCGAAGGATCTTTCTTGCCAATACATATCCGCTCATGTGTGGCCCACAAACTCCAGCATGTACCTCTGCCATAACCGTCGTTGCTTGACTGGCATCTATGCATCTCAACAATCCTAAATCCGGGGTTCTTTTGTACAATACTCCTAGCGCTGAGGAAGAAACCATTTGACAAACGTCGAAGGGCTCTTTTTTGGTCTCCAGTGGCATGTTCTGGATATATCCCCATTCTGAGGTATTCCTTGATATCATGAAACCAGGGTTCGCCATCGGCTTCTTCTTCTATGGCATTGCAGTAGGCGTGCTGATCACGGACCTGGATGTGCAGAGGATCAACATAAATTTTGTCAGGGTGGTGCAGCATTGATGCTAAAGTGGCCAAGGCATCCGCAACCTCATTGTGAACTCTCGGGATGTGCTTGAACTTCACCGATCGAAATTGCTTGCTCAGATCATGCAAGCATTGTCGGTATGGTATGAGTTTTAGATCTCGTGTTTCCCATTCACCCTGAATTTGATGTACCAAGAGGTCCGAGTCTCCCAAGACCAAGACGTCTTGGACATCCATGTCAGCAGCTAAGCGCAGACCCAAAATGCAAGCTTCATACTCGGCCATATTATTGGTGCAATAGAAGCGTAGTTGAGCCGTAACAGGATAATGGCGTCCTGTTTTAGAAATGAGTACTGCTCCTATTCCAACCCCTTTTGCGTTTGCAGCTCCATCGAAGAAAAGCTTCCAACCCGGTTCCTCAGTTAATTCCATCTCATTTGTGTGCATTACCTCCTCGTCGGGAAAGTATGTTCTTAAAGGCTCGTACTTTTCATCAACGAGGTTCTCTGCCAAATGATCGGCCAGCGCCTGGGCTTTCATGGCTGTCCTCGTCACATAGACGATATCAAACTCTGTGAGCAGAATTTGCCATTTTGCCAACCTTCCCGTGGGCATAGGTTTCTGAAAGATATATTTCAATGGGTCCAAACGGGATATGAGATAAGTAGTATATGAAGACAGGTAGTGCTTCAAATTCTGAGCTACCCAAGTTAGGGCGCAACATGTTTTCTCGAGTTGAGTGTACTTGACCTCATGCACTGTGAATTTCTTGCTAAGATAGTAGATGGCCTGCTCCTTCCTTCCTGTGTCATCATGTTGCCCCAGTACATAACCAAATGAATTTTCCAAGGCCGTCAGGTAAAGAATTAAGGGCTTCCCAGGCTTAGGCGGGACCAATACGGGTGGATTAGACAGATACCCTTTGATTTGGTCGAAGGCCTCCTGACACTCTGCCGTCCAACCTACCACAACATCCTTTCTCAGCAACCGAAATATGGGCTCACAAGTTGCTGTGAGTTGAGCGATGAACCTGCTGATGTAATTGAGTCTACCCAGCAAACTCATTACCTCTGTTTTGTTCCTTGGCGGTGACAAATCTCGGATGGATTCAATTTTGGATGGGTCTAACTCAATCCCCCGTCGACTGACGATGAATCCTAGCAACTTTCCTGATGGAACCCCGAATGCGCA
The DNA here is from genome assembly GCF_000715075.1 of Nicotiana tabacum. Taxonomy (NCBI): domain Eukaryota; kingdom Viridiplantae; phylum Streptophyta; class Magnoliopsida; order Solanales; family Solanaceae; genus Nicotiana; species Nicotiana tabacum. Next base: position 5,318,070 of record NC_134082.1, on the reverse strand, counting down.
TTTGGCCGGGTTAAGCTTGATATCATACCTTCGGAGTCTTTGGAAAAATCTCCTTAGGTCTGCCACATGGTCCTCCTGACGCCAAGATTTGATGATCACATCATCGACGTACACCTCGATTTCTTTGTGTATCATGTCATGAAACACGGCAGTCATTGCTCGCATGTACGTTGCCCCGGCGTTCTTTAACCCGAACGGCATTACCCGATAGCAGTAGGTTCCCCATGGCGTAATAAACGCTGTCTTCTCAGCATCCTCCTCGTCCATTAGGATCTGATGATAACCCGCATAGCAATCCACAAAGGATCCGATCTCGCGCCCAGCGCAATTATCGATCAGGATATGAATGTTGGGTAACGGAAAATTGTCCTTGGGACTTGCTTTGTTGAGGTTGCGGTAGTCGACGCACACCCTGATTTTTCCATCCTTCTTTGGGACTGGTACCATATTTGCCAACCACTCGGGATATCGAATGACCCGAATGACCTTCGCTTGCAACTGCTTAATCACTTCTTCTTTGATCTTTACACTCATTTCTGTTTTAAATTTCCTTAGTTTTTGCTTGACCGGAGGGTATGCCGGGTCAGTGGGCAATTTGTGAACCACTAAATTGGTGCTTAATCCAGGCATATCGTCATATAACCATGCAAAAACATCTTTGAATTCCATGAGGGTTTTAATCAATTCTTCTTTGACATTCGGCTCAATGTGGATGCTAATTTTGGTCTCTTGGACGTTATCAGCGTCTCCTAGATTCACAGCCTCAGTGTCATTTAGGTTAGGCTTGGGTTTCTCTTCAAATTGGCACAGTTCTCGGTTTATCTCTTCGAAGGTTTCACCTTCGTCACATTCAGATTCATCATCACAAACGACCTCTTGCATCATTGAGTCGGATTCAGATTGATTTATTAGACTAGGGCGAAGATCCGCTGTGCATGCCATGTCAATAGAACCAGTAAAAAGAGAACTGTTCAGAAAGAAAAGAACAAAACAAAATTAAAATGGGACAAAAGAAAAGAACTTTATTAAACTTGCGGGATAAAAGGGTTCACACTTTTACAAAAACGAAAGTAAAATTTGGATTACACCCTTGAATAATCCGGACAAAACAAAACACACAAAACATAATTCAAAGCCTACTACCAAGACTCCCCTCGGACAGGAAGAGGAGTAACCGTCCAATTGTTGGTCTTGGCCTCAGGCCCCACAAACTGTATCTCTGCTCTGCTGGAACCTTCTCCAGCCTCCACCATACTGACATCCGCAAATAGCCTCTCAAAACTCTGATTCAGGTCTTCATTTATACCGATCAAAGGTCCTCGAATCTTTGGGACCAGCGACCCCTTGGCACTTGCTTTGACAAAAGACCTTGAGAGACGTGGCACTGGTTTAGGCAGAAACCAGACCCTCTTCTTCATTTTTCGCGCTTGCTTCCTATCTGCTGCGGTTGGTTTGAACCCCAATCCGAAAGTTTCCAGATTTTTAGGAAGGGAGACAGGTTGGACAATCCCTTGAAGCTCGACTCCTAGGCCTTTTCCCGGCACAAATCCATTACCCAGCATTTCTGAGACCATCATGACTGTTGCGGCCGCTACCCTAGGGTGCGGGATGCTTTCTCCTTCAGAAATTTTGTTGGTCGACCCTGTATCGAAAATGTGGTAGACCCAAGGACCTTTGTCATCAGCGGTCTCTATGAAAGGTACAATGGTTCCGCCCATAGTGCATGTTGTATCCTCGCCGTGTAACACGACCTCTTGTCTTTCCCACTCGAACTTCACCATCTGATGTAGGGTGGAAGGCACCGCTTTGGCTGCATGAATCCAGGGTCGTCCCAACACCAGGTTATAAGATACTGTGGCGTCCAACACCTGGAATTCCATGGTAAACAGGACCGGACCAATGGTCAGTTCAAGTACAACATCCCCCACAGTGGCCGTTCCATTTCCGTCAAACCCTCGGACGCAGATATTGTTCTTGTGGATCCTTCCGTGGTCGATCTTTAACTGGTTCAAGGTAGATAGTGGGCAAATATTGGCGCTTGAGCCGTTATCCACCAATACTCGAGTTACCACCGAGTCTTCACATTTGACAGCTAGGTATAGAGCTTTATTATGCTCTGTACCTTCCACCGGCAGGTCATCATCTGAGAATGTTACCCTGTTCACCTCGAAAACCTTATTGGCAATGGTTTCCAGGTGGTTTACAGAAATCTCACTGGGTACATGAGCTTCGTTCAATATCTTCAACAGGGCCCGACGATGCTCCTCAGAATGGATTAGTAATGACAACAATGAGATCTGGGCCGGTGTTTTTCTCAGCTGTTCGACCACAGAATAGTCTTGTACTTTCATCTTCCTCAGGAACTCTTCAGCCTCTTCTTCGGACACAGGTTTCTTGGTTGCAACTGGGTTGGTTCTTCTTAGCTCCACCGGAGCAAAACATCGACCTGATCGAGTCAGCCCTTGCGCTTCACAACTGACTTCTTCCACCTGTTTTCCCTTGTACATCACCACCGCCTTTTCATATTTCCAAGGCACAGCCCTGCTGTCAATCATCGGCAGTTGGACCACAGGCTTTATGGTCACCAGTTCTCTACATACCCCTTTTAACACGACTGTCGGTGTGGGCGGGATCCCCGATACTACCAACTTGCTTGGCTCGGGTTTGCTTGTTATGGCGGACGGGCTCTTTCCCAATATCACTACCGGCTTGACGCCTTCTCCCTACGACTGTACACTCGTTCCTCCACTGGTTGAGACTTCTTTCGGGGCGGCTTGGATCATCATCACTGTTTGTGAGGGTTTTCTCAATTCTCCTCCCTCACACACCAACTCAATCATGTGAGTTTCGTGGTGTGCTGGCAGTGGGTTTTGGTTGATGTTAGGAGCTTCCGGTGTCTGGACCTCGATCTTATTGGTGTCAATAAGATCCTGTATGGCATGGCTTAATTTCCAGCACTTCTCGGTATCATGCCCGAGCATCCCTGAACAGTATTCACAACTGATTGATCGATCCAAATTCTGAGGTGGGGGATTTGGTTCTCGAGTCTGGACAAGACTAACCAAACCCAATTGCCTCAGCTTGTGGAACAAAGCGATGTAGGTTTCTCCCAGCTCCGTGAAAGTTCTCTGCTTCTGCAACCTGTCATTCCTAGCATTTGGATTTCCCCGGAAGCCTGCCCCTGAAGGGTTTCTATATGCCCTCGGTGGAGGATAGGTGTTTTGTGGTGGTGCATATATGTTCTGGGGAGCCGGCGCGCGCCATTGCGGGCGAACCGGAGGCTGGGTGTATGCTTGTGCCTGGTGTACGGAACAATGTGGTTCTCGAGGTGGATAGAAATTTTGTGGTGGGTTGTATGGGTAGTTTGACCTATGAGGTCTGGGTTGGTTGTAGTGTGGCCTGCCATCCCTAGGCCAACTGCCTGCCTCGATCGTGGCAACCTCTTCTTTCTTTCTTCTAAGCGCACCTCCCGTGCCGCTTTGAATAGCCTGGGTTGTGGCCTTGAGTGCCGAATAGTTCAAGATCTTGTCAGACCTCAGACCCTCTTCTATCATGACCCCTATCTTGACCACCTCGTTGAAAGATTTTCCAACCGTTGTCACCAAGTGACCAAAGTAGGTTGGATCCAATGTCTGCAAGAAATAGTCCACCATCTCTCCCTCTCTCATGGGATGATCGACTCTAGCTGCTTGTTCTCTCCAACGGAATCCGCACTCGCGAAAGCTTTCCCCTGGTTTCTTCCCAGTTCTCAATAATGTGAGACGGTCAGGGACTATCTCGAGATTGTACTGGAAATGTCCTGCAAAAGCTTGCGCCAGATCATCCCATGTGTACCACCTGCTGGAATCCTGCCTGGTATACCATTCTAGTGCAGATCCGCTCAGACTTTGGCCGAAATAAGCTATCAGCAGCTCATCCTTGCCGCCTGCCCCTCTCATTTTGCTACAGAATCCCCGCAAATGTGTCATGGGATCACCGTGCCCTTCATATAAATCAAACTTAGGCATCTTGAACCCAGCCGGGAGTTGGACGTCTGGAAAAGGGCACAGATCTTTGTATGCTACACTGACTTGATTGCCCAGCCCGTGCAAGTTCCTGAAGGATTGCTCCAGGCTTTTGAACTTTCTCAATACTTCATCCTGTTCAGGGGCCTTAGCCGGCTTCTCAATCTCTGTCGGCACTTCCAAATGTGGACTGTAAGCCTGTGGTTTAGGGGCATGAAACGTAGGCTCGGGGGGATAGTATTGTGTATCGTGAGCCTGAAACAATGGCTCACTGGTCGTGCTTTGCAAAGGGGCTGATGTTGGTCCCACAAAAATGGGAATATTGGGTGTTGGGAAAGGTTGATGGGGTGGTGGAGCTTGGGAATCATGAGGGCTTCTTTCTTGATGATAAAGGGGATTTGGGCGGCTTGTGGAAGGGCCAGAGTGAGGGTACTCCGGCATGTGTCCCAGTGTTTCAGGGCTCTTTTATGTTTTGGCTATGGCTAGCTGCATTGCATTCATCTCTAGTCCCATCCTTTCAATCTTTTCCATTGCTTCTTTTAACAACTGGCTCATCGGCCTCTCTTCCTCATTACTATTCTCTGAAGTAGTCATGCTTGTTGCTACCGGTCCTTTGGATCTGGTTTAGTATGAGTGTGTTGCCAGAGTTCTTTAACAACTAACTTGTCTGGATCAGACAACAACAAACTTTGTTAGCGTTAGAGTTTAACAGATTTGATCATAACACATAGAGGATGCAATGCACCTAGGCAGTTAACTATTTCTACATGCTTTGCTTCAAACAACATGCGTCATCCCTGGTTTGCTCATTCGTCCCTTCTTAAAGTATTTTGGGAAACCCTGTGTTTTATTTTATTTTCTTTTCTTTCTTTATTAAAAGCAGTCGAATCTTATGGGGATTGCCTACGTATCACGTCCCCGCGTGAATCAGACCAGGCGTAGTTCTGCCTCAAAGCAAAGAAATACAAAATTCTTGCGAAGTCATAAATTCATTCTCAAAATTTTGCTATTACTTCAAACAAGGAATAGCAACAATACAGACTCCACAGTTCTTTGACCCTATTTGATTGAAGGAAAAATAGAAAACAACATATGGGAAAACATCAAAGCCTAAATAAACAAGACTCGACCAAAGGTTAATTTTCCAACTTAGGGACCCGCGAGGCATCATTCGGCCTTTTCGCGGTTCTAGGTGCGAGATCCCTTTCGAGCTGCTCCAACTCGTGCATGGTCTGTTTGACATAACCCATCACTGCTGAGAGAACGGTAACGCAGGTCATGTTCTCGCACCGCCGACACCGTCTGATGATGGCATGGGCAATGGCCCTGATCTTATCTCTGGTTTGTTTCTTCTCTATGAGTAGGTGTCTTATCTAATCACTGCACGTCTTGAATACCTGTGAGTCTTGTATATGCTGATTCTTCAGCTGCCGCACTTCTGTCTTCATTTGGGCCAACAAGTCGTAACAGTATCTACTCTCCAATTGGAAATCCCTGGCCCGCTTAACTACTTTAAACTCAAGTGTAGCCATCTCTCTCTTTATTTTGGCAACAGTCTTCTCGTGGTCACGTTTCAATTGGTTCAAGCATCGGCGATGCTTATCTACTCTTGTATTCCACTGTGCCCTGAGCTCTGCTATGCCGTTTTCGGATTTCTCCAAACCATCTTTCCATTCCCTGATTTCATTTTTTAGCCTTTTTATCAGCTGCTCATCTGATCGACGCCTTGGCTGTTTATCCGCATCCGCCCTTATCTGTTTGATCTGGGCTCTGAGCATTTCGTTTTCCTGAATTAACTTGTTCCGCTCTCCCAGATTGGCGGCAACTTGCACATTGTGCTCATATTTCAAGCTTTCCACTTGTTGTTTCAACCTGCTGATTTCGGCGCAATACCCTCTTTCTTTTGCTAGCCAATCCCATTGTTTTTGCGATGTTTCAGCGAAATTCAGGATGTGGGGTCTCTTAGCCGACCTTTCATGCTTAAGTTCCCTTCTATACCATGCGAGGTAACCTGGTGTCGTCTCACCTTTGGCTCGATCCCATACGCAAGTATCTGATTTCAAATATTGACACTCACTCCAGATTTGGCGAATTTTCGCTTCTGGAAACTGTCCGTCAGGACTTATCTCAACTGCTTGAGTGCTAAGATCTTCCTCATGAGGTACTGTCTGGCATCTTCCGAGCTGCCTCAAAACTCGGCAGGGCGTGTAAGGTTGAATGCTCTTAAGCCCCATCAGTAAGAAATGATTTTTAGCTGCCGGCATATATATGACTTCATCAACAGGCAACCATCCCAGCGTCCACTGTAATTGGCTGGCAGTAAGAGCTTGAAAGAACGAGGTCCATGCCAGGACTCCTTTGGGCAAACTAATCTCTTTGGTTCTCGTGTAAAATTCTTCTATGCAAGTCTTTTCCAGGGAGCCATGGCTCAAAATCTCGGAACGATGGCAGAGGTGCTCGGTCATCCACATTTGTAGGAGCAAGTTACAACCTTCGAAAAATTTTCCCCCAGCTTTACAAGCTGTGAGGGCTCGGAAGATGTCTGATACCACCATAGGCACTAGAGTACTGTCACTTTGCGTGAGTAAAGTGCTGACGACCCCGGATATCTTCAAATCAATGTTTCCGTCTTTCCTTGGAAATACCAGAAGGCCCAGGAACATCATCATGAAGGCTACTCGTCTGTGTTTGTCCCACTTCTGACGAATATCTTTGTTGCACAGTTTGTTGATTGGATTATTGAATCCCTCTTCATGACCGTACCTATCATATATGAAGCATGGAGTGCAAAAACCGGCAGCCAGATCCGGGTTGTGGACCGTTCTGGGTATCTTCAGTGAATCGAGGAACCGATGCACCGTGACAGCTCTTGGGGCGACCAGGTATTTTTGCTTTAACGGAAGTTCAGCAACTCCGATGTATCCAGCCATTTCTTCCAAAGTCGGGATGAGTTCAAAATCAGAGAAATGGAAAACATTGTGCGCCGGGTCCCAGTAGGTAACCAAAGCTCTTATGATATCTCCCCGAGGTTGGATTTCCAACAAACCCACGAGACCTTTCAAATATTTCTTGACCTCATTTTGTCCTTCAACACCTAGATCATTCCACCATAGCCGTAACTTGACAGGGATTTTGGTCATTATTGAAAAATGTTCATTTTGCATCGTGCTCATCCTGCACATTTATTAAGGTGGTTTTAACAAAATGACTTGACTCACTAATATTTTACAAATGGGATCAAGTTTTGAACACGGCCTTTAAGTACTTCGGGGACGAAGATTTAAGATCGTGTGGGTCAACTGGAAACAATACTAAACAAGACCCAAAGGTGGCTGTTTTATGCAAAGTCAGCCTTCCGGCGTCCCTTTCGGGAACATTCGGCTTTTTATGACAAAACAACATCACCTGACTTATTTATGACTTTTTAAATTTTGACACACATTTTATTTATTTATTTATTTATTGATTTTGGCTATTTTAGCAAAAATTGGGTTGAACCCGACGAGGGTTGCCTACGTATCTCACATCCGGTGAGAATCAAACCGGCGTAGTTCGGTACATCATGAATAGAAAAATCAATTAGACCCAGAAAGCAAGAATATATTTTCTTTTTGAAAAGAGATAAAGACTAAAGAAAATATTTTTTTTTTATTTTTTTATTTTTTTGAAAATATAGAAAAGGTACATTAAAAGAAACAACATTTTTTGAATTACGAATTTTCCATTTTTGAAAGTAATTAAAGAGAATATATTTTTTCCATTTAGAAACCGGTCAGCATGCGGAACTGAAGCAAATAAATGCGCAAACAAGTAGGATGCAGCAGGATGGTCTTTTTATTTCAGGTTGCCTATCCTAGACGGACCCAACCCCTGTGTTGAGTCCCCTAAGTCAAATGCAACATGATGCAAATAAGCGTTCCTACTAGGGATCCGGCATGAAGTTTCGTTATACTAGGTTTATAACCTGGATATTTGTTCTAGACTGTGTACCCGAGCGGACACTCGAGTCGAGGAGGCGGCTACGTACCGGGGACCCGCGAGATCGTCCGGCTTTGTAACTTGTCCGACCTCTTTCTTATTTCAGGGTATGACACTAACAGAATAGGGAGTCTCGACCAGCGAGCTTCTTCCCGGAGGTAAGAAGAGAAGGGTTTCGGCACAATTTATATACAGTTCAGATAATATCAAAGCGGTAAAAGACAAAATTTAGCACGTTATGCAGAAATATGTAGTAAGGATCAGATAATAAAGCCAAATATAACAATTATTCTAAGCTCGAATTCTTGAACCCTGAACCAGTGGTTCTGGGTTAAATAGAAATCCTCAGCAGAGTCGCCAGAGCTGGCACACCTCCTTTTTACGCACCCGCTAGGGCGCAAGGGCGTTTTTTCCAATTAAAGGACAACCGAAACGGGATTTGTTTATTTATTTCAGAGTCGCCACTTGGGAGGTTTAGGGTGTCCCAAGTCACCAATTTTGATCCCGAATCGAGGAAAAGAATGACTCCATGTTACAGTCTGCGTACCAGAAATCCGGGTAAGGAATTCTGTTAACCCGGGAGAAGGTGTTAGACATTCCCGAGTTCTGTGGTTCTAGCACGGTCGCTCAACTGTTATATTCGGCTTGATTATCTGATTTTATACAAATATGAACTTATGTGCAAATTTTAAATTTTTACTGCTTTCATTATTATATTTTACGAGAATTGCAACGTCGTGAAAACATATCTCGAACCACGTTACATCAATGCACACGTGATTGTTGACATATCTCGACTCGGTTGAGATTTGGATTTGGGTCACATAAATGTGCACCCGAGTTAAGGAAAATAAATTATTAAAGGCGCGCTTAAAGCAACTAGCGTATTGTTATTTTGGGAAAAGCCATGAAATTCGCTAAACGGCATGTCCCGAATTCTAAGTATTTTTATACATATACATTTAGAGGGCCCCGCACTTTGTACATCTTTGTTTGTCGAGGATCGTCTCATTCCTTATGAAAAGAATTTGCAACGTCATGGAAATGCATCTCAGATCACGCCACAATCAATGTGCCCGTGGTTAGAGACACATTTCGATTCCGTTGAGATTTGGATTCGGGTCACATAAATGTGCACCCGAGTTTAAGGAGATAACATTATTAAGTACGCGCTTAAAGAGACTATCGCGTTATTATTCTGGGAGGGCCGTGAGATTTGCTAAACGACCCATCCTGGAAACTGAATGCTTCGATAATATACATTTAACGAGGGCTCCGCAGCCTGCGCGTTTTTGTTTATTTTTGTCGAGGCTCATCTCGTTCTTATTTTAAAGGGATATCCTATAGCAACTACGTTTCTTGTCACGTTTGTCTCTACTAATTGAAAACAGTAGATAGTCCTAATTAATTACATGCTTGCAAGTTATCTATAATAGAATTCCGAGTGCTTGCGCAAAATCAGAAGCACGGCCACGTACACAGTCAGCCGAGCAAAAATTAAAGGCCCAAATCCAGCCCGTGCGTGATGGGCCAGACCTGGGCCATTGTTTGTCCGGTGCAGGCCTGCTTGGTCTGTTTTGACCTGGGCTCAACCTTCGTGGGGTTGAGATTGCAAGCCCTGTGTTCTTTGTCTTAAAACATGGTTTAACAGTTATATATGGCAATTTATCGGAAAGGAAAGAACTTAACTGGTAGTGTACGATTTTCATGCTTGGCATACATTACAGACTTATACTACACCATTGAACTAAATCTGAGATACAACCTACTGCCTTGGGCATACTCTTATCACCAACCTATATACACAGTCTAACATTCAACTACCATACATTGACATTTATTAGGCATGAAGACTATCTCCAGCATCCAAAACAAGAATGTAAACCATTATACATTACATGAATATTTAATGTAACAATCTATGTATAAAAGACATTCTTCAGGTCTTTTCATTTGTATTCATGCTCAATTTTCAATTACATTTGACAGTGCATTGGTTGTGTACCTGGTATAGAGGACAAAGAAGAAAGGAATGATCAGCTGGGCAGTATGCAATAAACACAGCAACAGCAGATACACAGCAACCACACAGCAACAAACCAACAACCACAAGTGTTTTCCACAGTCCACAGACAACCAGCAACAATTTCCAGAACAAAGAAAAACCAACAGATGGTCGAGCACCAAACAAGTGATCCCAGAAAAGAGTAATGAGATGCATCCAAGAAAACCCAGAATGTTCAATGCAGTAACAGCAGAAAATCAATAACCACAAAAGCTGAGCCAACAGCCAACAACAATCAGCAAAGACAGCTTGAACAACTTGAACTCTTACACAGTTTTCAAATGATACTCATTCACAGTATTCTGAAATCTCTTTCTATTTTTTTTCTGAAGACTAAAAGTCCAGCCCTTTTTAAGTTATGAAATGGCCTATTTATAAGCCAAACGACCCAGTGCAGCTAAGCTGCCTGGATCTTCCCACTTGCAGACTGCCCATACCCTCTAAACCCATGCCTAAGCATCTTTTGATGCCAGCCATTTGTTCCCCACGCCTGGTTTATTCTTTAATCAAGGATTATGGGCTTATTTTAGTATTCATTTTAAACCCATACTCTTGTGCCTTGTTCCCCATTGGTATTAGTTTAATCTTAATTAGTACCCTACTTGTCAGCTTATTTAAACTAAGCCTTTTCTGTTCTTTTCAAACCCCAGACTACCCCTGTTAAACCCTGCTTATTACTGCCCTGCCCCTTGCAGCATCAGGGCATTCTGAACTCATGAAAGTTCAAATTCAAGACTGCCCTGGACTGAACCTTTTCAGTCATTTTTGCAATGCAAACAAACTCGTTTCAGACAATGCTGGGCATTCAGTCAGTGACAAGGTTCAATTAGTCATGTGAAATTATTAGCTCATTCGATCCATTAGTTATAGAAACTAATCGACGACGTTTATCGAGTCGACTATACTAATTATAACAGGTAATAATCAGTCGTTCAAATAAACAAACACATACAGGGACCTAAAGGCATCAAACAACTTTTGTTCAATTATTGGGAACCTATATGAAATTATTTATGCGACGACTAATCTAATCGAACATGTATATCACAGAATACGTTCAAAACATACACAGAAGACAATCGACCAAATAAAAGGTCTTTACAAGGACGGAAGAAATTAAGAAAAGTATCAGAAAATACCGAACAAACACAACAGAACATGCTAACAGACTCATCCACACAAAAACAGAAAAGGAAAACTTACTAGAAAATGTTCAAAGCAGGCCGACCCCAGTCCGAATTAGATTTGACCATTTGAGGTCAAACAAACTCTAACCAGGGTGTTCTCAGCCAAGAACACCTTAGTTAAGGTCTATTAGACCTCAAACCCTCTATGAAGCAGGTCGGATTCCTCAGGCTCTTGTGTTCTAAGGTTCAGATTCTCAGATTTGAGTTTTTGGGAGTTGTTGGTAGATTCGGACAAAACCAAACTCGGTTTAGTCACGAGGAGGGTCAGGGGAGTGTCTGGTATGAAGATGGGGTGGTTTGGTATAGATCGAGTTTCGTCTCGAATCTTCAAATCCAGATTCGAGACGATAGGAGGTGATTTGAGGTACATGGTTAGTGGATTCGTGTTCAGGGTGGTTGAATGCTTCAGGGGTGTGAAGGGGGTGGTCATCGGCGTTCATGCCGCCAGGTTCTGGTGAAAAGGATATCAGGGCGACTTGCTAGGGTTTGGGGGTTCAAGCTAGGGGAAGGAGACGAGTGAAGGGGGGTTCGGATAGGGGGCGTGGGGTGTGAGGGAAGGCTTATATATGGTATAGGGGTTTAGATCTGAGCCGTTGGATCAGATGATCTCAACGGCTTGGATCTGATGGTGAGGGGTGAGACGGAGCCGTTTGGTATTAAAACGGTGTCGTTTGGGTTTAAGTGATGGATTGGGTTGAACCGGCTAAATAGGTCGGGTCATGAGGGAAGCCAGGGACCGTTGGATCAATGGGGTTGGACGGCTCAGATCAACTTGCCTAAAACGGCGTCGTTGAGGTGAGTTGAACAGCCTGATCTGGACCGTTCGTTTGAATCAGATCAACGGCTTCAAAAGGGACGCTGATACGGCGTCGTTTGAGTCCGTGCTTGGGCAGGCTCGTCTTGGACTGGATTAGTGTTTTGGTTTTGGGCCTCGTTTTGGGGCCCAATCAGATTTTCCTTTCCTTTTTTAATTCAACAAATTAAACAAAAATTCATAAAACAATGTAAAAATTAAAATAAACTTACACACATATTGGGTGACACCTACAACAATTAACACACACATATTAGAATTTAAAAATGGTTAAATCACAGCCTAGAGTAAAAGCTGCATATTTTTGTGAATTTCCTTTTAAAAACCGAATTACGACCCGATTACACACGGCATACTTATTGTATTTTTGTTTGATAATATTCAATGAAAAATGGATATAAACACTAAGGACTACCAGCACATGTCACATAAAAATTGAAAATTTGTACGGCGAAGCCATTCGCAATTATTTTGATTCCTTTTGGAGTGATTGTTCGTGAAGCAAAAATCACGTGCTTACATCAATTACATAGTATTAAAAAAGGAGATCTCTCTACAGATGATTATATGCCTAAAATTCAGGAATTGGCTTATTGCCTCCACTCTATTGGTTGTAGTGTTAATGACTCTGAGTTGGTTCGATGTGCTCTGAATGAACTTCTATTGTCTTATGACTTTTTTGTGATCATGGCCTTGCACATGCATCCTGTTCCTCAATTTTCTGAGTTGTGGATGATGCTTCTTACTCATGAGTCTCGTACTTTGCCTTCTCCTGATCTAGTATCACCTACTACAACGTTGGTTGCTACAGTAGCTGATCCTCTTTTCTCTGCTTCCTCGGGATATCATGGACGTGGTCATGGTCGTGGTCGCGATCGCAAAGGTGTCCATGGTCGTGGCTGAGGTCGTGCTCAAGATTATGGCCGCGACAATATTTCACAATTACATTGTAGCCCATCACCTACCCCAGTTTCTTGTGGTGGTCCTTTCCAGCATTCTACCTCTGATTGTGGTGTCTTGGCTCCCTCACCTTATCACCTGCCTACATTTGTGGCTCCTACTCCCACTTCTACTACTGTGATTTGTCATATTTGTGATCTTTCTGGTCATACGACACTTGCTTATCCTCAACGCTATAACTATGCTTGTACTGCTAGTCTTTAGGCAAATATGGCAGCACTCTCATTGCAGTCCCCTCCAGACAAGAATTAGTACTTGGATTCTGGTGCAACCACATACATGACTAATGATCTGGGTAATCTCTCTCTTTTTTCTCATATTTCAAATGATTCCATCTTAGTTGGTAGTGGTACTTTATTCCCGTTACCGGTTTTGGTTCTTCTTCTCTTTCTACTCCTTCTTGCTCCTTTACTTTGTCCCATGTTTTATAAGTTCCGCATCGTTGCAAGAATTTATTATCTATTTATCTATTTATCAAAGAAAATAATTGTGGTATTAACTTTCTTCCTTGGGGTTTTGACTTTTGATGTTAAGGATTTGGCGACGGGGAATGTTTTGCATTACTCCCGCACTGATGGGCCTCTCTATCCTTTTCAGTTTTCCTATGCACTATCATTGTCTGCTCAGCCATCAACATTTGCTACTCTACATGACTCTAATTCTATTTGGCATGCATGTTTGTGGCATTCAAGTGATGTTGTCTTATATTTACTTAGATCTAGGAAGTTAATTTAATTGTCTAGACCTTTTTCTAATTCTTTTTTTTATAATTTTTGTTTAAGTTCTAAACATTTGACTTTGCCATTTTCTCTAACTTTGTTATTTTCTCTAAGTACTTCAATTACTTCTTATGTTTTAGAATTAATTCATTCTGATGTTTGGCAGTCTCTTATGCCCTCAGTTAGTGGTTATCATTATTATGTTCTTTTTATTGATGATTTCACTTGTTACATATGAATTTATCCCCTTCGTCATAAAATTGATGTCATATCTTGCTTTACCCTTTTAAAACTTCTCGTTGAAAATCAATTTGGTTGGTCTATTAAGACATTTCATTCAGATGGGGGGGGGGGGGGGAGTATCAAAGTTCTTCCTTTATCTCTTTTCTCCACTCGCATGGCATTCATTACCAATTATATTATCCTCACACGCCTCAGTAAAATGGTGTAGCTGAGCGTAAGCACCGTCATATCACAAATGTTGCTCGTACTATACTTTTTCATACTCATGACCCTCTTTCTTTATTGGTTGAAGCTTTTCTTGTTGTTGTTCATATTATTAATTGTCTTCCTTCTTCCTCCCTAGCTAAGCTCTCTTCCTATGAAAACTTATTTGGGGTTCCACCTGACTATACTATTTTAAAACTTTTTGGGTGTCTTTGTTATCTTAAATTGTGTCCTTATCATTCTCACAAACTTGACTCTCCTTCCTCTCTTTGCGTGTTTTTAGGGTACAGTTCTAGTCACAAGGAATATCGGTGTCTACGTTTTGATACTAACTATGTCTATATTAGTCGCTTTGTTCGCTTTATTAAGCATTGTTTTCCATATGCAAATTTATCTGTTTTCCTACCTCCTCGTCCTTCTGTTCCCTGTGTTCTCCTCCCTATACCTGTTGTGTTACCTAGTCTTATGCCTACTGCACCCGAGTCTACTAGTTCTTCAACTTCTTCTGTGTCCTCCTCTTCTTCTGTTGAATTTCCTAGTTTATTTTCCCTTCCTCCTAGCTCCTTAGTGTGTTAGAAAAAATCAAGTTAATGTATCGAATTAATTATGTGGTGACATGTCATGACACATGGACTGGTAAAAGAATGACAGTTGGCGAAGAATAGTTGAATAGGCACGAGCTTTAACAGGAACGAACAAAGATCCAAGAAAGCCAGAAGGGATAGGTGCTCGAACCTCTTGATATTCTGAAGATGCATCAGGAGAATGAACCTAAATAGCAAAAGGGGTATAAATACGTATTATTGCTAATTAATAGGCATTAATTACGGAAAATGTTATAGAATCTGTATTGAATCAGTTACGATTGCCAACTATGACGTTATATTAAATGCCATTAATTGACCATAATGACACCATTATGAAAGGAGAAAAACGTATTACTTAGAAATAGTTATAAAATGTGAGGAATGAACATTTGTAAGGGCACGAAATACTATTGGAATATACTGATTTATTTTGCTTTCCATTCAGCTATTATTTACTCCAATTATTTCTTTTCCTACTTGATTATCAGTAACATGAGTTCTTCTAAAAATAAGCTTTGACTGAAATTCTAATTTTTGGTTAAACAAATTTGTTCCGTTACCGGAATTTGATAATCATCTGCTTTCCAAATCGATTCTTATATAAAAAATAACCATGTCGAATGTCAACGACAATAACCAACACAATTTACCACTCCAAGATCCACAACATCAACTGAATGAAAAAGATGATAGAACCCCACCTCCTTCGCCACAACATTCTCAGCGACAATCACTAGAGGGGACTCCAAACAGATTTGAATCAAATAAAAATGACAAAGTTGCAAATGAACAAGCTATCAATGAAGCTCTTAAAAGATTAATTGCTCAATAGGTCAACAACACTCTCCAGGCTTTTACCAGCCAGTTGCCGGTTGTACCGCCAACACTAACTCCAAATAACAACACTTTGGAAAACCCTCGTTCTGGACTCGTTAATTCAAGCAGTTGCGGAACTCCCAGCGATTCTCGTGATGGAGAACCAGGTAACACAGTTAATTATGATTTACAAAATTTGGTATTAACTTCGCAGAAACAGATCAAGGAGCAAAACGACCGCACAGAGCAAATACCCAGAGTACCGCCTGTAATCAAGGGAATAAATATGGACAAATATTCACAACAACCTTGGAAGCCAAGTGTTGCTCCTCTACCAATCCCGAAGAAATTCAAGATGCCCGGTATTCCAAAATATGATAGAACAACTGATCCACAAGACCACGTAACTGCATTCACATCGGTGTAAAGGGCAACAACTTGGCCAAACAAGAAATTGAATCAGTATTGGTCAAAAAATTCGATGAAACACTCACTAAGAGAGGATTAACATGGTATGCTCTTTTACCTAAAAATTCTATAAATTCTTTTGTCGAGCTTGCAGATTCATTTATCAAAGCACACTCGAGAGCTCAAAAAGTTGAAAAAAGAATGGAGGATATTTTCAAAATAAAATAAGGAAATTCAGAGTTGCTCAGGAAATTCGTAGACAGATTCCAGCGTGAAAGGATGATGTTGCCATGTGTACCTGATAACTAGGCAGCTATGGCTTTTACCAGTAATCTGAATGAGAAAAGTTCAGAAGCCACGAGACGACTCAAGGAAAGTCTACGTGAATTTCCAACAACAACTTGGAATGATGTATACAACAGATATAACACGAAGCTGCGGATAGAAGAAGATACCATCACTCGGTCTCAAAAAGAGGAGAGAGTAAGTTCAAGACGTGTTGAAACTGAAAAAATATCCGGTAAAAACAGGTATGAGCCCTATATGGTACCAGCTGGAAGAGACTCGCGTTCAAAGCAAGATAACTCAAGGTACGATCATAGATCAAGAGATAGAGAATCAAGTTCATCATCAAGGTTTGGAAAAGAGCAAAACACGCGAGAAACACGAGATGATAATAGAGGCTTGAAGCCAAAGTTTGGCGGTTACAATTTCAATGTTAGCACATCAGAATTTGTAGCAGTGTTAAGAAGCATGAAAGATAAGGTGCGATGGCCAAAGGAAATGAGATCAAACCCGAACAGGCGAAATCCTGATTTTTGGTGCAAGTTTCATAACGATCATGGTCACAAAATGACGGATTGTAGATTACTACAAGGTGAAGTTGACAATTTGTTAAAGCAAGGATATCTAACCAAATTGTTTAGTGAAAAAGGTAAGCAAGCGTATATGAAAAACAGGTGGGAGCCCCCTAAACCTCCTTTACCAAAAAGGACTATTAATGTTATAAGCGTAGGAGAAGAAATTTATGGCGTGACATATACGACAGCCAATAAAATTTCAAAAATTACAGTCACACACGGGAAGCGAGTTCGACATGTTTTGGAAGAAGATAGTATTACATTTGATGATGCAGATGTAGATGGTGTACTAATCCCACACAACGATGCATTGGTAATATCTTTACTTGTACATGACACTAATGTGAAATGAGTTTTGATTGATCCAGGTAGCTCCGCGAACAACATTTTGCTAAGAGTGGTAAACGAAATGCAAGTTAAAGATAAGTTGATACCCAAGGTGCATACCTTATCTAGTTTCGACAACTTGAGCGTCGTAACAAAAGGGGAGATAATACTCACCACATTCGCAGAAGGAGTTGTCAAAGACACAAAATTTCAGGTGGTAAACATAGACATGGCTTACAATATGATTCTCGGTAGACCATGGATTCACGAAATGGATGATGTGCCATCTACCTTGCATAAAGTTATTAAATTCCCTTCACAATGGGGAATATGACAAATCCGTGGCGATCAGCAAACAACTAGGAGCATTAACTCCGTAGTAGATTCAAGCGCAAAAGATAAAGAAAAATAGCAATCACAGAATCCAGTTGAGGGAGCTGCAACACAAGCCTCAACTGAACATAGGGGAACAAATGTAGACTCAAGGCCCGATTCCATCCAAGAACCAGAGGAAAATGAAAACATCAAAATGACGATTGAAGAATTGGAAGCTGTAGAACTATTCGCACCTTGGCCTGAAAGGGAAGTCTACATTGTGGCCAACCTAAGCCACGAAATGAAAGGTAAGTTGACTCAATTTTTGGGCTATGATATGACAGGAATACCTCCAGAAGTGATGACTCACAAGTTAAATGAAGATCCATCATATCCACCTGTCAAACAAAAGAAAAAAAAACAAGGATCTTTCAAAAATCAGGTGATTCAAGATGAGGTACAAAAACTTTTAAAAATTGGGTCTATCCGCGAGGTAAAATATACAAATTGGTTAGTTAATACTGTAGTAGCACCTAAAAAGAATGGTAAGTGACGAGTTTGTGTATATTATACTGACCTATACAAAGCTTGTCCTAAAGATTCTTTTCCATTACCGCATATAGATCAACTAATTGATGCTACTGCAGGACATGAATTGTTAAGTTTTTTAGATGCATATTCAGGGTATAACCAAAACAAAATGGATCCCATAGATGAGGAAAAAACTTCCTTTTAACAGATAGAGGGAATTACGGTTACAAAGTAATGCCATTTGGTCTCAAAAATGCTAGAGCCACATATCAAAGGTTGGTGACCAAAATGTTTCAAGAGTATTTAGGGAAAAACATGGAAGTCTATATAGATGATATACTGGTCAAGTCACAATAAGCAAGGGATCATATCCAACATTTGTCTAATACATATCCGATTCTTCGTAAATTTAACATGAATCTAAACCCTGAGAAATGTGCATTTGGCGTTTCGTCAGCTAAGTTTTTGGGATTTTTTGTTTCTAACTGTGTCATTGAAGTAAATCCCGCGTAGATTAAAGCTATTGAGGAAATTCTCGATACACTTACAAGTAAAAAAGAGGTACAAAGACTAAGGGAAAAAATAGCAGCCTTGGGAAGATTTATTTCCAAATCGTCAGAAAAATGTTTTAGGTTCTTTTCAGCTCTAAAAAAGTAGGATCAGTTCGAATGGTCTGAGGAATATCAACAAGCACTTAAAAATTTGAAAGTATACTTGTCAAATCCACCATTGCTTGTGAAACCAAAAGATGGGGAGAAACTACTCATCTACCTTGTTGTTTCAGAGGTAGAGGTGAGTGTTGTTTTAGTTCGTGAAGACCAAGGTAAACAATATCCAATTTATTATGTTAGCAAGTCATTATTAGATGCTGAGACTCGGTATTCTCATCTAGAAAAACTTGCACTTGCATTAATCATGGCATTTAGGAAGTTAAGAACTCATTTTCAATGTCATCCCATCTCTATAGTAACTGCCTATCCCCTACATAATATATTACATAAACAGGAGTTATCAGGTAGCTTAGCCAAATGGCCATAGAGCTAAGTGAATATGTCATTACGTATCAACCTAGAACTGCAATAAAGTCACAAGTGTTAGCAGATTTTGTGGCAGATTTTAGCCAAGGGATGCAACTAGAAGCAGAAAAAGAACTACAGGTATTCAATGGGTCTAATCCAGAAACTTGGACTTTATTTACTGATGGTTCATCGAATGTGAAAGGGGCAGGTCTAGGTATTGTCTTGGTACCACCTATGGGAGAAACCATCCGACAAGCCATAAAATGTCACCCTATTTTTAACAATGAGGCAAAGTATGAAGCTGTGATTACAGGTTTAGAACTGGCACGCGAGCTTGTCATAGAACATATCGTAATTAAAAGCAATTCACAGCTCGTAGTTAACCAAATGCTGGGGACTTATACAGCCAGAGAGGCAAGAATGCAGCAATACCTGGAAAAGGCACGTGATATGGTTAGGCAATTCCAAACCTAGAAAGTCGTGCAGATACTAAGAGAGGAAATTGTCGAGGCATACGCCCTAGCTAATCTTACATCTGCGATAGA
Source organism: Nicotiana tabacum (assembly GCF_000715075.1). Classification (NCBI taxonomy): domain Eukaryota; kingdom Viridiplantae; phylum Streptophyta; class Magnoliopsida; order Solanales; family Solanaceae; genus Nicotiana; species Nicotiana tabacum. The sequence continues at coordinate 5,298,488 of NC_134082.1, read as the reverse complement.
AGTGACAAATGATGATGGAAATGCTTCTGTAATTCATTTATTTCATTCAGTACTTGATCAAGACAAAAACGAGATAAATTTCAATAATTTAACTTGGGATTGGAGGAACGAGATTGTCACTTTTTTGCTGTATGGAATTGTACATGAAGATAAGAAAAAGGCTCAAGAACTACGCAAAAAGCTGCTCGATACTGTTTAAAGCAAGGCAATCTTTATCGCAATATGTTTGGTGGTCCCCTAGCAAGATGCCTTGGACCTTCTCAAACAGAGTATGTGATGAGAGAAATACACGAGGGACATTGTGGAAATCACGCAGGAGGAAGATCCTTAGTAAAAACTATGATTAGAGTCGGTTATTATTGGCCCAAAATGGAAGAAGACGCAGAAAATTTTGTGGCTAAATGTGACAAGTGTCAAAGATACGATAACAACATATATAGACATGCTGAATTATTGCATCCAGTCATTGCACCGTGGCCTTTTATGAAGTGGGGGATGGATATCGTGGGTCCTCTACCACAAGCCAAAGGCAAGGTAAGATTTTTACTAGTACTCACTGATTACTTTACTAAGTGGGTAGAAGCAAGAGCTTTTAAATAGGTACGAGAAAAAGAGGTCAGAGATTTCATTTGGCGAAGCATCATATGCCGATTTGGTGTACCAAAGGAAATGGTATATGATAACGGCTCGCAATTTATAGGCACGCAAATCACAGTATTTTTCAGAGTTGGCAAATTAGGAGGATTACTTCAATGCTACGGTGGGTAATGGACAAGCTAAATTAATGAATAAAGTTATTATCAATAATTTGAAGAAAAGGTTGGAGGAATCTAAAGGTAATTGGCCAGAGGTGTTACCTGGAGTCTTGTGGTCTTATCGCACAACCGTAAAAACAAGTACGGGGGAAACACCATTCTCACTTATATACGAAGCTGAATCCTTAATCCCAGTCAAGATAGGGGAGCCAAGCACAATATATACACAAGCAGCCAAGGAGTCGAATGAAGAAGAAATGCGAGTAAACCTGGATTTACTTGAAGAAAGGAGGGAAGCTGCATTAATAAGGATGACAACGTAAAAATAAGTTATGGAACGATACTATAATCGGAAAGCTCGTCTCAGATACTTCAAGATTGGGGACTTCGTACTCAAGAAAGTTTTCCAATCAACAAGGGCAGCTAATGCAGGAAAATTAAGCCCAGCTTGGGAAGGACCTTATAAGATTCATGGTATTGCAGGAAAAGGAGCATACGAACTGGAAACAATGGATGGCAAGATTCTACCTTCACATTTGGAATGTTGTTCATATGAAAAGATACTATTTCTAAGGAAAGGAAATACCCACAGGCAGGTACCCTCATTTTAAACTTTTATTTTTGAATTGCTAAAATTTTACTAACGATTTTAGATAAAAAGTTAGCCCGCACTAAATGATGAATTACGACCTGCAAGACACGTGGAAAAAATATAATTTCCGGTCTAGGGTTATAACTATTCTGATAGAAATTTAAATGGGTTAAGCAGTCTTCATCTAAAATCGTACCTCCGAGTCCCGTATGTTTTTCCTTTTCGGGAAAAAGGACTGCATGGAAGGAATAGTCAAGTGCTCTAGATTTCATACCTCAAAGCTCAAACACTTGGGGACTATATAATATACATATGATATATGTATAAAGAAGGCAAAGAAGACTAAATTCAAGTCAAATCCAAAAGTCTACTCATCAAACGTACCAAGTTCAGAGCAAATTCACGAGCCAATAATACAAGCCAGTCAAAAAACCTTCATATAGATTTCAAAATCTTATGATGTCTAGGTTAAAGGCAATGTTTAGCCATGGTTTATAAAAAAACCTTGGATTTTCTTTCCTTTTTTGCAAATCTGTTGTAAAGAAAACAGTTATAAAAAAGTTATAAAAGATACTTAAATATATGTAAGGTGTTACTTAAACTTGACAAAGTTCAGATGAAAACTTTATCAATGTTATTTCAAGAAACATGTGTGTTCCTATTTCTTTTTTCGTATATTTACACCGTTATGAAGTTGAGATATCTTCATCATTAGGTGTCGATTATAAAAGGGCCATCTTTTATAAATTCATATTTGATTCAGATATCCATGAAGTTAACAAAGCATTTTTTTTTAAATGCAAAAAGGGTAAGACAAAAACCCACGAATTAACAAGCAAGACCATGAGTATAAAGGCAAAAAAGAGCAAAACAGAAGCTCAAGACAATTAAGGTAAAACAAAAAACTTCATAATATTAAGTTTAGACTATGTATGAACTTAGTCATAAACTGATTGACATTTTTACAAAATACCCCGAAAAGGTCTAGGGACTTGTCATTTCCAAAAACTAAACCCCCAAATAGGACCAGGGGTAGAACCACCAAGAACAAAAAAAAGAGTAACACTTCATAAACATTCGCTAAGGGGCAGAACAAGAATCTAAAGCGGTATCGTTAGCAGTAGAAGGTTCGAATTGACTTGAAGAAGCTGGGGCATTCACCGTAGTTATATCATCTTCAACATGCTCAGGAGTATCAGCCATGAGAGAATGGAAATCTTGGTCTTGCTGAGTTTTTTCAATGGTCTCCGTTACCTTGGCTAACTCAGTATCCAAGTTAAAACCCTCTTGGCTAGCCTCCACAAGGGTATCATGGCGTGTGTTTAGAATAACCCAACTCACTTCAATGGTTGTCTTGTCCTCAAGAGTCTCATAATGTCTCTCCCATTGGTCAATCTCATTTTTAAGCTTTTCTTTCTCGGCCAAAGCAGCGTCATAAGAAGACTGCAGAGGGGCAAGTGAACTTTCTAAAAATCTGACCTTATCAGAAGGCTCACAAAGATCTTCTTGGGTCTGGGTAAGTGTTGGAACAAGTTCACCGTCGTAAACCTCTTTCTCATTTAGCAATGCCTTCAACCCTCTAATATCTTCACTAGCTTTGGAGAGTTGCTCAGAAAATGATGTCTCGAGGAGATTTTTATCTTTATCAGCTTGATTTGAGGAAGCCTTCTCAACTGCTAACTCTGAAGTCAAAACTTTCAACTGATGCTCTAAGGTGCATTTGTTTTCTTCTAACATTTCCATATCAAGTTGAAGGCTTTCGTATTGTTCTTTCCAGTTGTCTGCTTCAATCTGATAATCATACATTAACTGCTCCATATGAGAAACCCTCTTCATCATCTCTGTGCCAATAAGATTGATCTAAAAAAGAAGAAAAAGGTAAGAACCTAAATAAAAGAAGGATGGAATAAAGTATAAAAAAAGCAAGTACGTTTAATGATGATTGCACTATGTCATTCATCCAAGTCAAAGAGCTATGACTCTCGAGCTTGGATTTCTCAACTGGACCGATTAGAGATTTCAACCATACATTAGCCCGACCTGACTTTTTCAAAAGATTACTATCGGCAGGGACCTCAATGGTAATATGTTTCATCGCACCACTTCTACTCGAATAACCAACCTCAGTACGAAGAACGGTAGTAGGAGGGACTGTAGAGGAAGTCATAATAATTTGGGGCGGAGCATTTACAGTAGCGGCCACAACTAGAAAAGAACATGCCACAGGAACATGCATGGTAAAAGAGGCAAGGGGTACTTAATCGGAAACCAAATCCAAATTTCCGCTATCAAACCCACGAGAAAAAAGTTGTTCATTAGAGCCACGAGTTGCCGCAGGAGTATCATCATTAGAGCTCACCAAGGTGGCTTCAACAGCCTCGATTATGGTAACAGAATAGGTAGGAGTCGCTTCATCATCAGAGAAAACACATTTTCTGGCTCGTGGCCTTTTAATCAAGTAACCTCCATCCTGTTCCTCCTCTTCTTCAGAATCCTGGGTTGTATCAGCCTTCCTTTCGATGAAGAACTCAAGATTATCTCTTGATCTCTCTCCAAAAAAACTCTGGAAGCCACGACAGCATCAACACTTACACCATGAATGGGAAATCCTGATAAAAAGAAGGGTCAAAACAAATTCTAAAGGAAATGTGAATGAAAATGTGAAAAGGAGATAAGTAAAACACTCACCATGAGTTTTAACCTTCCAACCAAACCTATGCGAAAGTTTTTTCCAAGATCTACCTTCCATTAGAGCAACCTTCAATAACTTTCCTACCCAACCACGGAAATTGGGAATCTCATCAACAGTTCTCATGGTTGCTGGAAAAGAGAAAGAGTTAAACAGTAGCGGGAAAAATAAAGGGAAAAGATAGAGAAAGTTGTAAAATGAAAACTTACGCGCAAAATTCCACTTTTCAGAAAATGGAACATTTTCTTCGCCCACTAAATCAACAGTGGGGGCAACAACAAACCTAGCATACCAGCCACTATCCTTATCATCCTCTGGGCTAACTAACACTCTCTTACTTCTCGCCACTAAAGTGAAAATCCCATGACGGAAAATTTTATGGGAGTAGAGTGGATCAAATGAAAGAAAGTAAAAGGCAAATTAGCCAACCTTGTTAAATGTCTTAAACAAGCAACAACCCTCCACACAATGGGGCCAATCTATCCTAGACAAATGTCGAAAAAATGATAGAATTCAATGATAACAGGATCAATGGGGGGTTTAAAATTCAGCGCAAAGGGGTATGTATACACAACAGAAAACCCAGTCAAGTAAGATGTAATTCTTTGGTTCGCATTAGGAATTATAATAGGGAAATCAGGTCTCCAACGGCAATCCCTTCGAACAACAGAGATCAGACCTTCGGTGATTTGAGAAGGATAAATATCAGCACGATCTAAAGAAGACATAGAAGAAACTTGCTTTCTAATCGATTCTCTATCAGTGTAAAAAGATAGTTCAGTAGGGACAATTTCATCTACCAAAGGATCACGAATGGGTCTATTAGAATCTTTACTTCTAGATGAAGGTCTATGAGAAAGAGAACCCCTAGTTATAGAGGGAGGAGTCAGAGATAAAAAAGTACCCCGTATAGATGAACACCCTAAATTACGAAGTCTTCCTCCTCTTCTGCTTCTAACAGGAGCAAGAGGAAGATCATCAACAATGGGGACTCTTTGAGGATTAGGGTTTGAAAAAAACATGGCAGTACGAGGACGAAGAAAACAAGAGTGAATATTCTAAGATATGAAACTTTTTATGAGAAAGACAAAGATAAAAGCTATATTTATACTTAGAAGTAACCGTCAAAGAAAAGGTGTAATGATGGAAACGTCATGATGGAGACTGTCGCTTCGTAATTGATGAAGCCGCAAAAAAGCCCTAAAAGACGCTGAAAAGTTGCAGAACCAATCATAATACGCCACACGTTACGAGCATTAAATAGAAGTGACATATGAAGCGTCAGTTCCAGAGAAGGTATAATGGCGACAAAAATTCTCACTTTAATGAGATCCACTTCCCAAATATTCTATTGATGAATAAATGGCAAGTGGGGGGACTATCTATATTGGAAAAATTCAAGTTCATGTATCAAATTAATTATGCGGTGACATGTCTTGACACATGGATTGGTAAAAAAATGACAGTTGGCGAATAATAGTTGAAGAGGCACGAGCAAATATCCAAGAAAGCCAGAAGGGATAGGTGCTCGAACCTCTTGATATTCTGAAGAGGCAGCAGAAGAATGAACCTAAATAACAAAAGGGGTATGGATACATATTATTGGTAATTAATAGGCTTTAATTACGGGAAACGTTATAGAATCTGTATTGAATCAGTTACGAACGTTACATTAAATGCCATTAATTGACCATAATGACACCATTATAAAAGGAGAAAAACGTATTACTTAGAAATAGCTATAAAATGCGAGGAATGAATATTTGTTAGGGCACGAAATACTATTGGAATATACTGATTTACTTTGCTTTCCATTCAGCTATTATTTACTCCAATTATTTCTTTTCCTACTTGATTATCAATAACTGGAGTTCTTCTAAAAATAAGCTTTGTCTGAAATTCTAATTTTTCTTAAACACTTAGACTCCTCGTCCTTGCCATTGTCTAGTACTGACTCATGTCCTATATTCACCTTCACTATTAAGCCATCAATTTCAATCTCTGATTCCGCTCATCCCATGATTACTCGATCTAAGAGTGGTGCGGTTAAACCAAATCTTAAGTATGCTCTTAATTCTATGTCTTTGACTAATTTGCCTATTGAGCCTACTTGTCATAGCTCTGCAGCTAAGGATGCTAGATGGCGAAGTGCTATGGCAGAAGAGTTCAATGCCCTACTTGCAAACTAGACGCGATCTCTTGTTCCTCGTCCATTTGGTGTTAGTGATGTTGGCTGCAAATGGGTCTATCGAGTTAAGCAGAAGTCTACAGAAAAAAAATTAAAGCGCACAACAATAGCTTTGAGTTTGCGTTAAAATAATTAAATATTGAAAAAATGCATAAATAAACACTCAAACTTAACCTAATTATCAGTTTAACACTTAAACTTACCTAATGGTCAAGTTGATACCTCAAGTAGCCATAAATGTACCTCATGCACATATCAGTCCGACAGACCTCTACGTGTGCTTCAAGCACGAGTGATGTAGTAAAGTAACAAATAACAAAGTGACACGTGTAAGTTTTTATAAAAAATAGAAAGAAAATTATGCATTTAACTAGAAAAAAATAGAAGATCCCCTCACAACAATCGCTTGGTAGACTTTGTACACCACTTTCTTTAATAATAAAATTATATTTAGAGTTAACTTACAATTATTGTGATTGTAAATATTAGAATATATTATAACCCTAAAAAAATGGGTTCATCAATAATTATTAGGAAATATCATTTCTCGTAAATACCTTTGTTACCAAAAACTAATTAGAAAAGATACAAGATATAGCTGGCATAATTCGTCATGTCACCTCTAAATAGGTAAGTTGCGTTGGAATTGATAAAGTTATATGGATTTCATAGCTTCATAAAATGAGTCGAAGTAGTGGTTGCAGTTGTCTCTTCAATTGACGATCTATTACTATATCTCAATTGCAAATGCCCATGCTTTGATTCGAAAGCCCTAGGCAATGATGAGTCCGTAGGAATTCAATGTCTGGTTTTATAGGGCCAGGAGAAGAGGGAATGTATTTTCGGGAGGAAACTTTTACATGGTATAACTAACATCGACTAGGTATTTACCATCCATAACTATAATTTGAAATAATTACAATACATAGCTAACACTTATATTTTATAGTAAATTTAATATTCACACACAATTTTCAAGTCTTTACCTCCTTCTAACAACCTTAAGAACCATCTTCTCTCCCAAAACCTCTTTGTCGCCGCTACTAGATCGCGGCCTCCGGGCGACTGTCTCCAAATGATCCCAAAATTTTATCATATATTTCTCTCATCCTTTTCTACATGAATCCACAAAACCATTTCTTTCAGTTCCTCATAGTACTTCGTAGATCTGAGAAAAACTAAGAAAAATCAAGATTTTATTTCTCAGATTCATTGAGTTATCACTTTTACCCCATGAAACATACATGAAAGGATATATCTTGTGCGGATCTATCTTTTGACATTATTATTCCGAAAATTCGATAGATTTTTTTTGGTGAGCCACAAGTTAAGCGCCAAAAAATACATTTAGTGCAAATATAATGTATTATTGTATGTATTCTCTATTTTAAGTGTAAATACAATGTATTTTTCTTTTGAGCATATTTTGTAATTTTATTTCTCAAATTTGGCGTCTCAGATTTGGCCGGATTCGAGTGTATTTTTTCTTTTTAATGCAAATATAGTTGATAGAGCTTTTTTCATTAAAATTGTATTCATTGATACAACCATTATGTACGAACGAATATAGATGATATAGTTTTTCCATCAAAATTTTATTCATTATACATCCATTATGTGCGAACGAATACAACTGATGCAGCTTTCGTCAAAATTGTATTCATTGATACAACCATTATGCGCGAACGGATACAATTGATACAACTTTTCTATCAAAATTGTATTCATTCATACTACTTGGCAGCCGATGATATAACGCAATTTGAGTTTGGTTGTATGCATTTGACACAACAAAATTGATACATTAATTACAAATAGCAAACTATAGTTAAGTATGGTAATTAGGCTCTAAACTATAGTATTTATAGAAAAATCTTCATTTTTTTCGCTTCCTTTCTGTACAGTTTGACCCGTCCTTATTGGGCTAGGTTAGGCTAGGGTATGTTAATTGGTCCATGAGCTCAAGTGCTCAAGCAACCCATATGTGCATGACCAAGCCTATTCATTTCTTACACATATAATCTAGAAATAACACAAGGTAGTCATTTTAGGTACTTTATTTAAAATATAATTAGCTTTACAATATATTTTAAGTTTAATTAGGTGGATCAAATGTCTTATCGACTCTCACTTCATAGTTCATACCACGAGATAAAAAGTTCAACTTCCACAAAAAAATGTTAAGTTGTGAACTATCAAAGCTTAATTTCCACCCAAATATTTCAAACTATTTAATTTTGACAATTAGGTATGGAACTTGATTCTAAAAGTTAATTTAGTTATATTTTAAAAAGCGATCCTAAAAATGACTATTTATGCGCTTCGCCTAATTTTATAGGCAAAGATCATTTTTAGCTTGTGATCGGAACTATTTGCATTTGATAGCCGCAAAAGTATATAAAATTTGTATAATTTTTTATGTATAAAATATAAAAAAATATACTATATAGTGTCATTTTACCAATTTTCGATGGATGAAATTCAAATATAGTCAGATTTACAAGTGGTAATTGAAAAATAGCCACAGTTTCAAAAGTAATCGAATTTTAGCCACTTTTCATGTAAAGATAAATCTGAGCGAAAGCATTGTTCGAAATTCGAAAAATATTACAGTATAATATACTGGTCCAGCATAATATGCTGGAAGTTCATACACATGTGCTCCAATCTCCAATATATTATGTTGGAAGTTCATACACAAGTGCATTGGTCTCCAGTTTATTGTGTTGGAACTTCAAAATAGTGAATAATTTTTAATAACTTTGCAAATGCTGACTATTTTTCAATTATCAGTCCGAAAACTGGCTAGACCGTGCTATTTCATCATTTTCTATCAATGGGGGTTCATCAATCTGGGCCTAAGCCCATTTGATATGACACTGCAGTAGCCCATTACCCGAAGCCACAAAAACCCTAGAACTATATCCCTTCATCGTAAGCCCTACACCTTATCCTTTTACCTCTCGCTCTTCTCCGCAGCTTCACAACTCCTTCAGATCACTGAAAATGGTGAATTTCTCTAAATTTTCTGTCATTCAACTTCTCTAGTTCACTTCTTCACATTTATGCATTTTTCATTACTTTGATTTTATTTTTTGAAATTTGAAAAATATTGTTTGATTTTATTGTTTAGCCGTTCAAGAGGTTCGTTGAAATCGGAAGAGTTGCGCTCGTTAACTACGGGAAAGACTATGGGAAGCTTGTCGTCATTGTTGACGTCATCGACCAAAATAGGGTACATTTGATTACGTTTTCAGTTTTGTTACTTGATTTTAGCTGAATGTTTATGTTTAGAGTTTAAGTAGTCTTTTTAGAGACTTATTGTAGTTTAAATTTGTGATTTAGTGAACCTTGAGGTGCCTTTTTTTGGGAAGTTTGCAACAATTGAGTTTGCAGACTCATTTTTTTTGAGTTTTTGCTAACGTATGTTTGTTTGAGCTGTTTTAAGATTTCCAACTCAGCTTCCAGTATGGATATGGAGGATTCATGTAGCTGACTCAAACTACTTTGGCTTTAGGTGTAGTTGACTGAATGATTGATTTAGCACGGATGCAATTTTTGTTGTTTGGACTTTGGAATTATTCTGCTCATGTTTTTTGGGGCAAAGTTGGATTTTATTTTTAGCCTTTTTACTTTCTAGCTGTTTGAAAAAGGGGAGCCATGGAGCAAAAGTTGTGTCTATGTGACCTATAGGTTAGGGGTGTTTGCATCAGGGTAGGTCACACTTCTTTGGGTGCGGCCTTTCCCCGGACCCTCCTGCAAATGCAGGATGCTTTATGCACTAGGCTGCCCTTTTACTTTCTAGTTGCACACCTTGACTATTCCACTGGGTAACTGCCACCTCCCATTTACCCGCTATCTATGTCCACCTAGGCTTAGGTAGATGTGAAGAAGTCACCTAGCATTTTCTGTCACTGTTACTTGATTTGAACCTTGGTCTCCAAAGTTTTTACCCACTTCATTGACGGCTAGGCCACACCCTTGGATGTTATATCTTAGCTATTTATAAATGATAGGCTCAAGACTTATGATGGAATAGGGCAAACTGATATAGAAAATTCATATGGAGACCAAGATTTGAAGCTTGATCTCCAATGTTTTTACCCACATCATTGACGGTTAGGCCACACCCTTGGGTGCTACATCTTAGCTATTTTTGAATGATATGCTCAAGACTTATGACGGAATAGGGTGAACTGATATAGAGGATTCATATGGTGTTTCCCAGCTATCTTGGGATTGAGTATAGTTGATAGCTTAATCGCTTGGTCTTAGCAAAGATGCAATTTTTATGGGGAACTGCTGGTGCCTAGTCACTGTCTTTGGGAACAATAGGTTAGATTTGTCTTTTATTTTGTCAGTTTTAATGAAGGATCTGTATATGGCCTATGATGGAATATGATAATATGCCGACATTGTCTGATCATATTAACTTGATTGAGCAATATTGTCTGAGGCCTTGTATTATGGATTCGAGAAGAGTAATATGTAACTGTGTAACTAGAAGCTCCTGCCTCCCTGACCATTTTATTATTGAATATCTGTCGTTGTTGCCAAAGCAGTTCAAGTGCATCCTTGTATCATTAAGTTCTGTCGATTTAATGAAAGTGAGTGTCATTGTTGTAATGATGTTGGCTCTGTTTTCTGTTACAACCTTGTACATTTACCATCCGGTAGTATAGCATATACGACTATGCTCCTTTTGGATTGAGGTGTGGATATTCCGGGAAGTGAAACTTTACTTTTCAAATATGAGAAAATCAAGAAAAGTGATGAACCTTTGCCTCTAAACGGCTGTTGAACTCTCCATTGATAGGTCCAGTGATTATATCTGTTACTGTGTTAATGTAAGAGCGAAATTTTGCTATGTGGGGCACGGTTTGGTACCCAAATGTGAAAATGCCTTTGTTTACTTGTCCTAAACTAGTTTTCTGATGAAGTTTTTTCATACCCCCAAAGGCACGTCTTATTTTCTTAAGGAACCATTCAGACATAGACTTCTTGCCTCTTTCTATTTTTTATGTTATTTCATGCTTACTCAATCTCAACAGTTAAAAGAAAAGTCTCAATTGCTTCTTGATTTGTTGAGTTTAGTTTTAATTTGGACAGATGGTAGCTGGTGCTTAATTGATAGATAAATTAACTTTGGAAAATATGATGAAAATATGAATATTATCTATCCTAATAATTTTGCTATCTCTTTAAATTGATAGGCTCTTGTTGATGCTCCTGACATGGTAAGGAGCCAGATAAACTTCAAGAGGCTTTCACTCACAGACATCAAAATCGACATCAAAAGGATTCCAAAGAAGAAGACCCTGGTTGCTGCTATGGAGGCTGCCGGTGAGTGGCTATATTTTCTCTTCTAGACAATATGGAGCAGATATTACTTTAGCAGTTCTTTGTCTATCCTATATGTTAGAAAAGTTTGTAAGGTTGACTATTTTCATTTGCTTTATGTCCTTCAGATGTGAAGAACAAGTGGGAGTCCAGTTCATGGGGAAGGAAGTTGATAGTGCAGAAGAGGAGGGCTTCACTCAACGATTTTGACAGGTTTAAGCTTATGTTGGCAAAAATCAAGGTACGATTGCATACGTATTCAAGTTAACTTCATCTAACTGCATTAGCCCACTCATACCAATAACTCAGTGGACTTCATGCGAAATATGGTTTACATGAAAGGGTTAAAAGAATGGTTTTCATTAATTGAAAAAAACTAAATGCATATGCCAGCCGAGGGTCTTTCGGAAACATCCTCTCTACCCCTTCGAGGTAGGGGTAAGGTCTGCGTACACACTACACTCCCCAGACCCCGCTTGTGGGATTTTACTGGGTTTGTTTATTAAACGCATATGCCAGGCTTGTGGTAGAATGTGTTTCTTACTTAGTCTCGTGCCAAGTATACTCCTGAAACAACATGCATGTTCTTGTGTAAACAATCCGAATATCACTTGGCTTACTTTTAATTGCATAAGTAATTTACCCTTGTGGGTTGTATCAATCTGATTCACTGGTGTTGATATTGCAGAGGGCTGGTGTCGTGAGACAGGAGCTTGCAAAGCTTAAAAAGGAGACAGTGGCTTAAGAACTTTCTGAGTAGCCACATTGGTTTAGAACAATTTTGGAAGTTGCATTTTTTTTACCTTGGCGAATGTATTCTCAATGAAAGAACCCCTGTTCTGTTTTTCTTTTTCCTTGTTTTTTCGACTGCTTCGAAATTATCTTTCTAATCTATGATGATGAACTGAGGATTGCTTGCTGAGTTGTTTCAAAATGTCTGTCATAGATTATTACAAGTAATTAGTGTGTTAGCCCAAGATCCTGAAAAATCGTTTATCAGGAGGCTGTCTTTTTAACAAAAACATATGATAACATGTCCAAAGATCCTCATATGGTGCTTGGATTTTTGTTGGTTTACTTTTGGAAATCAATATTGAGAGAAGGTAGTATTTGGACTTTGCATTTTGTCTAGTTTCTAGAAGCATTCAGCTGTAATAATTATTGAAAAATAAAATCTTCTTTGAATAACATTCAACTTTTGGAAACATTTGTAAGGTGAAATAGTATAGTTGGAACCTCTGAAAATTAGTTGAATTAATCATTGTTAGAATAGTTATGTAACCCTAATTCTATATGTGAGTATATATGTTATGTATATATATATAGGGCTCATTGTATCATGTTTAACATATGAGAATAATATCAATCATATTTTTTCTCGTGCATTCTCACATGATATCAGAGCTTTAGTGAGAAACCTATCGTTGTGCATCATTTCAGCGACTTCCAAGAAGAAAGATCTTGTCGCCGTGCAATTTTTCGGCGACTTTCGGCGACTTAGAAGGTTGCCCGTAATCACATCAATTTTTGTTGATGTGTGCAAAAAGCCAACACCACCACAAGACTCCTCAGGCTCCGGCGATCAAACCCCAGTAAATCCCATCGGAAAACTCACGCGCCCCCACGCGCCAGAAACTTCCCGGCGAGATCTGCCTTGCGCATGAGCACTATTCCAGCCATTTTTTGAAAAATTTCCAGTAGGACAGTCAGATCGCCTAGTAATTTCGAGTCTATCCATACCCTTTTCGTTTGATTCCGACCACTTTGAGTTTTTCCAGTGACTACACTGACTTTTTCCGGCAGCTACAGTAATTTTCCGGCAAAAACAGTGTTTTCTTCATCTGTTTCAGCGAGTTGTCAGTTGATTCTTTCTGTTATTTGGTGATAATCCAACGATTTCTTTGGGAGTCGATGCTTTCGGGTCTAAAAATTCGGGTTCTGGCAGTTCCGGTATTATGATTACCTCAAAACCTTTAATGGGAGGTTCAAACTACTTAGCTTGAACTTCGTCTATCGAGTTGTGGTGTAAAGGTCAAGGAGTTCAAGATCATTTAACAAAAAAGGCTAGTGACGGTGATGAAAAGGCCAAAACACTTTGGGAGAAGGTTGATGCTCAGTTATGTAGTATCCTGTGGCGATCTATTGATTCCAAGCTGATGTCCTTGTTCTGTCCATTCCAGACATGTTATTTAGTTTGGGAAAAGGCTCGTAATTTATACACTAGACATATCTCGTTTTTATGATGTAATATCGCGAATGACAAGCTTGAAGAAACAGGAATTGGATATGTCTACTTACTTGGGACAAGTACAGGCAGTCATGGAAGAATTTGAGACGTTGATGCCAATTTCTACTAGTATTGAAAAGCAACAAGAGCAACGACAGAAGATGTTTCTAGTTCTTACACTCGCAGGACTCCCTAATGACCTTGATTCAGCACGCGACCAGATTTTGGCTAATCCGACTGTCCCCACAGTTGATGAATTATTCTTTAGATTACTTCGCCTTGCTGCAGCACCAAGTCACCCAGTGAGCTCATCACATACACTTGACTCATCTGTCCTCGTATCCCAGTCAGTGGACAATCGGGCATCTCAAACTATGGAGAATAGACGAGGAGGAGGTCGTTTTGGAAGATCTAAACCCAAGTGCTCTTATTGTCATAAGCTTGGACACACTCGTGACGTGTGCTATTCTTTACATGGCCGCCCACCCAAAAATGCTTATGTTGCTCAGACCGAGACTACATGTAACAAGGGATTTTCTTTATCTGAAGGGGAGTATAATGAGTTCCTTCAATATCGAGCAAGTAAGCAGACATCTCCACAAGTAGCCTCTGTTGACTGATACTTCTGTTGCTGGTAATTCTTTTACTTGTGTTTCCCAGTCTAGTACTCTTGGACAATGGGTTCTGGACTCAGCCGCTTCTGATCATATCTCTGATAATAAATCACTTTTGTCAAATATTGCGTATTTTACTTTAGCCAATGGGTCTCAAACTAAAGCAAAAGGTGTTGGACAAGCGAATCCCCTAGCCTCTGTCATGCTAGATTCCGTTCTTTTATGTCCCTGGCTGTCCTTTTAATCTTGCATCTGTTAGTCGTTTGACTCGTGCCCTCCATTGTGGTATATATTTTATTGATGATTCTTTTATTATGCAGGACCGCAGTACGGGACAGACGATTGGAACATGACTTGAATTAGAAAGCCTTTACTACCTTAACTCACTCAATTCCTCCAAGGCATGTCTAGTTACAGATCCTCCGGACCTAATTCACAGACGTTTAGGACATCCAAGTTTATCCAAGCTTCAGAAGATGGTGCCTAGTTTGTCTAGTTTATCTACATTAGAATGTGAGTCATGTCAGTTCGGGAAACATACCCGAGCCTCCTTTCCTCTTAGTGTTGAGAGTCATGCAGAGTCTGTTTTTTCTTTTGTTCATTCTGATATATGAGGTCCTAGTAGAGTCAATTCAACCTTGGGATTTCGTGATGTTGTTAGTTTCATTGATGATCATTCAAGATGTACTTGGATTTTCTTAATGAAAGATCGTTCTGAGTTGTTTTCTATATTCCAAAATTTTTGTGCTGAAATTAAAAATTAATTTGGTGTTTCCATTCGCACTTTTTGCAGTGATAATGCCTTAGAATATTTATTCTCTCAATTTCAGCAGTTTATGACTTCTCAAGGAATTATTCATCAGACCTCTTGTCCTTATAGCAAAATGGGGTTGCAGAGAGAAAGAATAGGCACATCATTGAGACTGCTCGCACACTTCTCATTGAATCTCATGTTCCGTTGCATTTTTGGGGCGATGCAGTTCTCACAGCTTGTTATTTGGTTAATCGGATGCCTTCATCTCCCATCCAGAATCAGACTCCGTATGCAGTATTGTTTCCCCGGTCACCCTTATACTCTGTTCTCCCTTGTGTTTTTGGGAGCACTTGTTTCGTTCATAACTTAGCCCCTGGGAAAGATAAGTTAGCTCCTCGTGCTCTCAAGTGTGTCTTCCTTGGTTATTCTCGTGTTCAGAAGGGATATCGTTGTTACTCACTTGATCTTCGTAAGTAGTTTATGTCCTCCGACGTCACATTTTTTGAGTCTAAACCTTTCTTTACCTCTTCTGACCATTCTGGCCACCTTGATATAACCGAGGTCTTACCTATACCGATCTTTAAGGAGTCTACTATAGCTCCCCCTTCACTTTCCGCCACAGAAATCTTACCCATTCCAACCGTTGAGGAGTATAGTGTGGCTCCTCCTACACTTCTTGCCATAGGAACACCACTCTTGACATATCATCGTCATCTGCACCCAGCATCAAGCCCAGCTGATTCACGTCCTGCACCTGACCCTGCTCCTACTACAGACTTGTCTCTTCCCAGTACACCGATTGCACTTCGGAAAGGTATACAGACCACCCTTAATCCTAATCCCCATTATGTCGGTTTAAGTTATCGTCGTTTGTCATCACCCTATTATGCTTTTCTATCTTCTTTGTCATCTGTTTCCATCCCTAAGTCTACAGGTGAAGCATTGTCTCATCCAGGATGGCGACAAGCTATGATTGACGAGATGTCTGCTTTACATACGAGTGGTACTTGGGAGCTCGTCCCTCTTCCTTCAGGTAAATCTATTGTTGGTTGTCGTTGGGTGTATGCAGTCAAGGTTGGTACGGATGGTAAGGTTGATCGTCTTAAGGCTCGTCTTGTTGCCAAGGGATATACTCAGATATTTGGGCTATATTACAGTGATACCTTCTCTCCCGTGGCTAAGATAGCATCAGTCCGCCTTTTTCTATCCATGACTGTTGTTCGCCATTGGCCACTCTATCAGCTGGACATGAAGAATGTTTTTTTACACGGTGACCTTGAGGATGAAATTTATATGGAGCAACCACCTGGGTTTGTTGCTCAGGGGGAGTCTCGTGGCCTTGTATGTCTCTTGTGCCGGTCACTTTATGGTCTAAAGCAGTTTCCTCGAGCCTGGTTTGGTAATTTCAGCACAGTTATCCAGGAATTTGGCATGACTCGGAGTGAAGCTGATCACTCTGTATTCTATCGGCATTCTTGCTTCGAGTCTCTGTATTTATCTGGTGGTCTATGTTGATGACATTGTTATTACCGGCAATGATCAGGATAAAATTACTCAATTGAAGCAACATCTCTTTCAACACTTTCAGACTAAGGATCTGGGCAAACTAAAGTATTTTCTGCGTATTGAGGTCGCTCAGTCTAGCTCAGGTATTGTGATCTCACAACGAAAGTATGCATTATATATTCTTGAGGAGACATGAATGACAAGTTGTAGACCTATTGACACTCCGATGGATCCGAATTCTAAACTTCTGCCAGGACAGAGGGAGCCTCTTAGTGATCCTGCAAGATATAGGCGGTTGGTTGGTAAATTAAATTACCTTACAATGACAAGACCTGACATTTCCTTTTCTGTGAGTGTTGTGAGTCAGTTTATGGATTCTCCATGTGATAGTTATTGAGATGCAGTTGTTCGCATTCTTCGGTATATAAAATCAACTTCACGCAAAGGTTTATTGTTTGAGGATCGAGGCCATGAGCAGATCGTTGGATACTCAGATGTTGATTGGGCAAGATCACATTCTGATAAACATTCTACTTTTGAATATTGTGTCTTAGTAGGAGGAAATTTGGTATCTTGGAAGAGCAAGAAACAGAATATGGTTGATCGGTCTAGTGTAGAAGTAGAATATCAAGTAATGGCTATGGCGACATGTGAGCTAATTTGGATCAAACAGTTGCTCAAGGAGTTGAAATTTGGTGAGATTAGTTAGATGGGACTTGTGTGTGACCATCAAGCTGCTCTTCATATTGCGTCAAATCCAGTGTTCCATGAGAGAACTAAACACATTGAGATTGACTATCACTTTGTCAGAGAAAAGATACTCTCGGGAGATATTGCTACAAAGTTTGTGAAGTCGAATGATCAGCTTGCAGATATTTTCACCAAGTCTCTCACTGGTCATCGTATTAATTACATATGTAACAAGCTCGGTACATATGATTTATATGCACCAGCTTAAGGGAGAGTGTTAGAATAGTTATGTAACCATATGTATTAGGAGTAGGACATGTTATGTGTATATATATAGGGCTCATTGTATCATGTTTAACATATGAGAATAATATCAATCATATTTTCTCCCGTGCATTCTCACAGAAATCATAAAGACAATGAACTTTATATGACTCAATTATTCCTCTGTTAATAGCTGACTTTCCACAGACAAGAGTTTCATCAAAAGTTAACACCAATTGTTTCTGAAAAGAAATTATCAGCACCTACTATTTATTTTAAACTTGTGGATGTGTGATACATATCATTTAATCACAGTAAAATATATGTATACTCACTTTAGTTTATAAATTTTAGAACTAAATTACGTGGTTTAATATGTATTCTCACTGCCTTTGTCTTCAAAGAAATGGAATAGAATAGATTGTCATCAATTAACTGAGAAGATAATAAGGAAAACTAAAAACTCCTACTAAAAAAATGGATTGCAATGCAAGGAAGGTTGCTAACCAAGGATAGGATGATGAGGTTGCACATTAACGTTGCAGATACTACTTGTTGCTTATGTGAGAACCATGCACAGGAAATTGCAAGGCACCTATTTGCAGAATACTCTTGGATAAAGAAAGTTCGACAACAGCTGATGACATGGCTAGGAATTGTGAGCGTAACTGTGTTAAAACAAAAATCAGAAAACTGTTAGAAGAATAAAGAAATGTATAAAATAGTAAAGAATCAGAAATATTCCGAGTCCACAATTTTTCTTATGCGTCCTTAAGGAATTTTAATCCCCTCACACATTGCCAAGGTAATGGATTAAATCCTCCCAGGATAAAACGGAATAAACCTTCCTGCAACAGTGGCAATACAAACTGTAGGATACCAACGAACTCAAAGAACGGAGCAAAATCACACTTACGAATTTGAGAGAGAGAGACTGCGAATTAGGATGCCGTATATTCTGAAAGAAAGAAGTTCTGGAGTGTTTTTCGTATCTTGAAGATGCAGCTTTGCCTCAGAATTTATAGGCAAATATCAGAAGAGGTGTCTGGAAAGGTGCCTTTTTAGAAAATACGCGGCCAGAGAGCCTCTCTGAATCTGGCTGTCACGATTCTACCACGGTCGCGGCAGAACCGCGGCCAGCGAGGCCCTCTGAACTTTCAGCAGTGTTCTGGCGTATTTTCAGCAGTGATTTGGCATTTAATTAATTATTAAATAATTAAATAAATTTTGTCCAAAAAATAATCCAAATCCTGAATCTGACTGCCGCGATTCTCCGAAGCCGAAGCCGAGCGAGCGACGACGACGGCGCGAGGGTTCATTCTCTTCAACTCCTTAAGAGCTGAATCTTAAGGGTTCATTCTTAAGAGCTTTAAGAAGTGAATCTATATATTAGCACACAAATGTGATTGTCCTTCACCAATGAGAGACAAAGTGCAAGACAAAAGTTCACTTCTTCAAATTTTCATTTTTCCTCCATTTTATTTCCCTCCATTTCCAATTCACACTTCTTCTACTTTAAAACAGGAATTGCTATACAACTAGGAGAGGTTAAGCAAGTGCTGGAGTGGATAAATCGAAGACATTGGCCAAGATTAAAGCAGGAAGTGGTGACAAAAGTGTGAAGTGCAATGATGTATCATGCGTGGAGGGCCAGAAACTGGAAAATTTTCAAAGGAATAAAAATACATATAGAGATAGTTGTGACACAGATCAAGAAGGAAACCATAGAGAGAATAGAGATAGTTCAATTGTCAAAAAAGCTCGTAAATGCCAGAGTACGATTCAGAAACTTATTTGTAATTAGATGCAGTCGGAGGCCTAGTGTTTTGCAATACTCTTCCTAGAAGGTGATTGTAAAACTAGGTGCTCTTTAAATGTATAGATTTGTTTTGTTATGGTAATATTCACAATTATTACCAAAAAATATAAAATTGTTGTTCCCTCTGTACTTGTAAATAATGATTCTGGAAATTAGAATGTTAGCTTTGTCGCACCTCCTTTTTCCGCGCCCGCGAGGGTACAAGGGAGTTTTCTCCAATTAAAGGACAGTCGAAACGGGATTTGTTTGTTTGTTTCAGAGTCGCCACTTGGGAATTTTAAGGCGTCCCAAGTCACCAATTTTTATCCCTGAATCGAGGAGAATATGACTCTGTCTATTTAACAGTCTACGCACCAGAAATCCGGATAAGGAATTTTGTTAACCCGGGAGAAGGTGTTAGGCATTCCCGAGTTCCGTGGTTCTAGCACGGTCGCTCAACTGTTATATTCGGCTTGATTATTTTGATTTGTTAAATACATTTTTATTGCATGATTTTATTGTTACCGCTTCTATTTAGATTTAAAGACCCTTCTTTGAATCGAATCACGCGTACGTATATTCGTATTATAAATTATATTTTTACGTGAAAAATCGTGTTACGCGTACGTATACACAATGATATTGATAATATAATAATTATTATAATTATTTTCGAAATTATGCTTTAATAAAATCAAGAACATTCGCCCCTTTTGTATAATTAAGTAGTGAACCTCACATCTCGGGTTTTTATGAAATTAATAATGATATTCTCCGAGGAATCCCTTTTATTAAATATTCGATCGAAGTTGCGCGAACGCATAATCCGAATTGCTTTTAGAAATATAATCAGGTTACGTGAACGTATCCCTAATCACAAAAATATTCTTGATAAGGTTCTCTACAAATTGTTATTATGTGTTGACCGCGAGTCTTGTTTTACACATATGAATCATATACCTCAAATTTTAAAGAATTAATGGCGTGAAGAAGAAAACAGACAATATGTATCTAAAACTAACATTTTTTGTGGATACAACATTTGGATATCCATAAATCGAATGGTGTATAAAATTGGGAAAGAACTTAAAATGATAAACAAATTAATAGTTTCCGCAGAATCTTCATTGTTTCATTTAAGGCGAACTCTTCTTCTATATATCTTTTACATAAAATGCCACGATTTGTTTATAAATCCCATATCCTTCTCATGTATTTGTTTTAGTCCAAAGTTATAATTATTTAGTTGATTTTTTGATTACGAAGATTGAGTTTGAGATAAATAAACCAATTCTTATTCTCTGCCTATGCGAATATTTGCAAACACTAACTCTATATTTTGTAAAAAAAAAAATCATCGACATTATTTCATACATTAAAAGAAATGAGTTGATTTAACTACGCCATTTGTTATTAAGAAAGAGAATTAATCTACCAATTGATTTAATAAGACGACATCATCTAGCCTTAAACAAAATTGGATATTTGACAAAATAAGCTAGTAATGTAATTTCTGGGTATTTCCGTACTATTCTTTACTTAGCTAACAATATCACAAGATTTAATTAATGGCCAATTTTCTGCAATGTTCCCTATCAATTCAAACAGTAAATGTCATCACTAGTCCTCAAAACATATAAGATTATCGTGGAATTTACTACTCCAGAAGGTTAATTAGTTAACAGTTTATCATGTCAAGTATAATACTATACTAACCAATTAAAACAAAACTGAAACTTAAACTAATAAAATTTAAATGAGTAGAAGACATCCTTATAATTCCAAACTTCATTTACTTGCCATGTTGAAGCTTTTCATGACATGAATTTACAGATATGTACCTGATATTGGAAGCAAAAGAAAATGATGATGAGAATCAGCAGCAGTAATAACAGTACAATAGCAACGACTACCCAGCAACAGTAACAACCCAGTAACAGACCGGTGGAGTAGTAATCCCAAAAATAAAAGCTTTAAGCTTTAAATGAAACAACAACCATTAATACTAATTTCAAACAAAGAAAGAAAGCAGTAGATTTTTTTAGTTTTATCTTTATTTTGAAAGCTTAAATATTTTTTCGGAATTTTTCTCTCTTCTATTCTCTGTCCGTTTTTTCTCTCTATCTGTGTGTGTATTTTTTTTCGTATCTCTCTCTATTTCTGTACTCTCTGTATTCTATGTCTTGTGTTCAAGACTTCATATATATAATCCCATCCCATAAATCTTTTCATTAATTAAAATCAATACTTTTTCTCTACCCAACCCATTATCTTCCCACTCATCCCCATTACATTAAATAAACATATCACACCACCCCATTATATTTTGTCCCCCATGCTTCACTTAAAATAATACAAGATTCCCCCTTTAAATTAAATCTTGTCCCCCCTTTATATTAAATAACCATATCACAACCCACCCCATTTTATTTTGTCCCCCATGCTTCATATAAACAATTACAAAATGTACAATTCCTAAACTACCCCTCTGACCCTATTGCAAATTACTATTTTACCCCCGAAAGTACTATAAATTACCAAACTACCCATCAGCTATAACACATCAATTAATCAAACTTAACCAAAATATAGACCATATGATCAATTTCTAACAATGTTCAAACAACAATATGAACACGGATGAACATCATAACAACAATATCACATGAACACGATTTTAACAACATTTCAACAACAAATCACATGAACACAAATTGAACAACAAAGAACAACTAAAATTTGATTGAACAATATTTTAGCAACAAACCTATTTTCGGATTTAAACAACAACAACAATCAAACAAGTACATTTAGATTAAATTCAATAATATTGAACTTAAAATCAACTCTAACAACATTACAACAAACAATTCTTATATTAAACTTTAAACAAGATTATGAGAACAATTCAAGCAATAATCATAAATGGTAAACAAGAAATCAAACTATACAAAATTCGGATTCAAGATCATCCAAACAAAGTATGAACATGAATGAATCTATTTTAACACAACAAACATGACGAATTAAACGATTAAATCAATATATTCCTTTAACACAACTAAATTCTTTAAACAAATAACAAGATCGACGAAGAAACAATTATGAACTTAAACTTGAACTTAACAATATTAACAATTTCTAACAATACATAAACACATGAAGCAAATTGAAGAAATATTTAATTAAATTTCAATTTGTATCTAACAAATATCAAACTAACAAATATTCACTTAAACAATAATACAAACATGACATGAATATGAAAACAACTAATTAAACTTCCATTTTAAAATCTGAAAATTAATTTAACAAATAACACATGAACATGAACTAAAAATTAATTCAAACGATAAACAAAACAAACATTTGTTGATTTTAGATTCGAAAATATCAAAACAAAATACGGACAAAATAAAACTCAAAAACTACTAACCGGATCGAAAGACGAACAACGACCAAACAAACAACGAACTTGACGATGAACTCACGACGTACAGGATCTTCACTTGACGAAAAACCCTCGACCTTTGCCGGACTTTAACCGGACTGCCTTGCGTCGTCAACAACAGTACGAAGCGGCGAGCAGCAGCACGACATCGAGAAGCAGAAGCAGCGGCAGAGGAAGGAGGAGCAGCGGCAGCGTCGATGGAGCAGCAGTAGCAGATGCGTGAGCGGACAGCCATGGCATCTTGGTTCGTTTTGTGTTGTTCCGGCGTGGCTGGGGGTCGTTCGGAGGTGGTGTTTGGACGGGAAAAAAAAAATCTAAGCAACCATAGCAGCAGCTCGACGTGCTCGAAAGGAGGAAAAGAAGCAGCATGGTCAGCCATGGACGTCGAGCTCAAGTTTGAGCTCGACGAGCTTCGTCAATGGCGGATAGGGCTAGGAATTTCGGACGAAGAAGAAGGAGATGAAGACGATGTAGCCATGGGTGGTCGGATTTAATGGAGGATCGCTGGAGAGGTTTTGGAGAGGAAGAAGATAGGGTGGCCATTGTTGGCTTTCTTGAAGCTTGAGGAAGAAGAAGAAGATAGGGGGGGGCAGATGGTTTAGAAATTTTTTTAGGGTTTTTGTCTTCTTCTTTTTTTTTGTTTTGTTTTGTAAAATGCAAGACAAAGGGGTTTGGGTCTTTTGGGTTATGGACTGGGTCGACCCAGTTCGAAATGGACTGGGTCGTAGGGAAGATTGGGCCATTTTTTGGGCCTATAGCTTGAAATTGAAGAAGAGGCTCAATTCCGACTTTCTTTATATTTTCGCTCTCTTTTCTTCTTTTATTTTTCTAAAACTAAATTATAAAAATACTTAAACTATTATTAAGAACTAAATTAAGTTATAAAGGCGCAAATTAACTCCCAATAACAATTAACGCACAATTAAGTATTAATTAAGCATAAAATTGTATATTTGGACATTAAATGCTAAAAATGCAAACGATGCCTATTTTTGTAATTTTTAATTTTTGTAAAACAATTTTAATTACTAACAATTGTAGAATTAAATCCTACATGCAAAATGCGACATATTTTTGTATTTTTTATTAATTTAGCGAATAAACACGCACAGACAAATACAAATAATTCTTCAAAATATCACAAAATATCACAAAATTGCACACCAAAGAAAAATCATTTTATTTTTGATTTTTTTGGGAGTAATCCTCATATAGGGCAAAAATCACGTGCTTACAGCTGCCCCTATTTGCCCGGAGACACGAAGGGTTTTCGTGCAAAGATAAAGCGAGCGATTTTTGCCCATCCGAGTACTCCGTTGAAGCATTTTTTGAAAAAGATTTGACCGAACCTTTGCTTCAAAGGTTTCCTACATATCCTGGGCTAAACAGGAATCAGGTCAATGTAGTTCGAGAAATTTTGGTAGCTGGGACTACCGTTGGACTGCAATGTTACTGTTGTTGCATGCTATTACTACTGCTTACCGATCTCCTTGTTACACCGTGCTTAAAAAAACAAGAAGCTAGGCTAGAGTAAAATTTGTTTTTGTTGCCTTGCTTCCTTGTCTGCTTGCATTTCTTCCGGTGCTTTACTTCTTTTGACACATGTACTTGAGTTTGTACTGTGACCTCTTGTTGCAACCTTCTGTTTCCCGGTGCCGGGGAATTTTATTGTTTCTTGCTGGGGATTCCTATTGTAACCCTCTGTTTTATTGTCCTCTGACTTGATCTTGAAATGTATGCCTCTGTTATCTGGGCGGGCTCCCAACTTCAATACTTGAAAATTAAAGACTTGAAATGTATGCCTCTGTTATCTGGGCGGGCTCCCAACTTCAATGCTTGAAATGTAAAGACTGAAATGTATGCCTCTGTTGTCTGGGCGGGCTCCCAACTTCGACGCTTGAAATATAAAGACTGAAATGTATGCCTCTGTTATCTGGGCGGGCTCCCAACTTCAATGCTTGAAATGTAAAGACTGAATGTATGCCTCTGTTTTATGGGCGGGCTCCCAACTTCAATGAAATGTAAAGACTGAATGTATGCCTCTGTTCTATGGGCGGGCTCCCAACTTCATCAACTGAAATGTAAAGACTAAAATGTATGCCTCTGTTATCTGGGCGGGCTCCCAACATTAACAACAACTTTTAAAAATAAGCGTCATTCCTCTCTTCAGGCGGGCTCTTGACTTCAAATACACAACTTTTAAAATAAATGCCTTTCCTCTCTTCAGGGGGCTCCTGACTTCAACAACAATTTTGAAAATAAATCGCCATTCCTCTCTTCAGGCGGGCTCCTGACTTCAACAACAACTTTGAAAATAATCGCCATTCCTCTCTTCAGGCGGGCTCCTGACTTCAATCAATACATCGCCATTCCTTTCTTTAGGTTGGCAAGATTTCAACAACTTTTAAAAACGCCTTTCCTCTCTTCAGGCGGGCTCCTGACAACAACTTTGAAAATAATCGCCATTCCTCTCTTCAGGCGGGCTCCTGACAACAACTTTGAAAATAATCGCCATTCCTCTCTTCAGGCGGGCTCCTGACTTCAAACCATACATCGCCATTCCTTTCTTTAGGTTGGCAAGATTTCAAACACTAAATCGCCATTCTATTCTTCAGGGGGCTCCTGACTTCAACAACTTCTTCTTTTTTTTTCAAATTCAAACTTCTTCTTTTTTTCAAATTATCCTAGGAGAAAATTCATCAAACTAGGATTTGATATCTTATCTTAGGAGAAAGATTCATCGGACTAAGATTTGATATCTTATCTTGGGAGAAAAATTTCATCAGACCAAGATTGTGACTCTAGGAGATAAATCGTCAGACTAGGTCCATTTTGTTGTGATCTTAGGAGAAAGATTCATCCGACTAAGATTTTATCTTGGGAGAACAATTTCATCAAACCAAGATTTTGACTCTAGGAGATAAATCGTCAGACTAGGTCCATTTTGTTGTGATCTTAGGAGAAAGATTCATCTGACTAAGATTTTATCTTGGGAGAACAATTTCATCAGACCAAGATTTTGACTCTAGGAGATAAATCGTCAGACTAGGTCCATTTGTTGTGATCTTAGGAGAAAGATTCATCCGACTAAGATTTTATCTTGGGAGAACAATTTCATCAGACCAAGATTTTGACTCTAGGAGATAAATCATCAGACTAGGTCCATTTGTTGTGATCTTAGGAGAAAGATTCATCCGACTAAGATTTTATCTTGGGAGAACAATTTCATCAGACCAAGATTTTGGCTCTAGGAGATAAATCGTCAGACTAGGTCCATTTGTTGTGATCTTAGGAGAAAGATTCATCCGACTAAGATTTTATCTTGGGAGAACAATTTCATCAGACCAAGATTTTGACTCTAGGAGATAAATCGTCAGACTAGGTCCATTTTGTTGTGATATTAGGAGAAAGATTCATCCGACTAAGATTTTATCTTGGGAGAACAATTTCATCAGACCAAGATTTTGACTCTAGGAGATAAATCGTCAGACTAGGTCCATTTTGTTGTGATCTTAGGAGAAAGATTCATCCGACTAAGATTTTATCTTGGGAGAACAATTTCATCAGACCAAGATTTTGACTCTAGGAGATAAATCGTCAGACTAGGTCCATTTTGTTGTGATCTTAGGAGAAAGATTCATCCGACTAAGATTTGATATCTTATCTTGGGAGAAAATTTCATCGGACCAAGATTGTATCGGGAGGGAAATTCATCAGACTAGGACTTTTTATCCTAGGAAAAAAATGTAAAGATCAATGATTTGAGAAATTACCTTCGTAATTCCTTCTTTTCTTTTCTCCTTCCTTCGCGCTGCTTTGTTCTTGCTTGCTGGGGATAATACCACTGCGGTAGTTTTCTTTCTTCCCCTCCTTCAAATTCAATTTTTTTTTCTCTTTTTTTTCAGAATTTATTTTCTCTCAACACTGCTGGGGATAAAAGTGTTATCTTCTTGGGATAACGTCGTTGAGGATAACGTTGCTGGGGAATTTTATCCCTTCAAATCGATGCTTCATTCTTCTGGAAGCTCCTAGGGATGATAATGGCTTTTGTTTTTCTGAGCACAAATGTCATCCCTTTGTTCTGTCTGCTGGGAATCAATTTCCTCCATTGGAAACTTATTATAATGGGGCAACACTGGTTCAAAGACCACTTCCCTTGAGACTGGTGTTATTTTTTATTCTTCCTCAAATGGGTACCTGACTTCCAAAAAAATTTCCAAATGAAAGGAAAATTTTCTGCCCCAGTTTTACAGTCTCCTTTATGGCATGCATTTCTGTCATCAATGCCATTTCTTTTACCTGTTTCAAAACAAAATTTATTAGCTTAAATCATGGTAGTTGGTTGTGATACTCCACTGGGACGGCTTTTCCCTTTTTCCTTCCTTGCTCTGCATTCCACAAGGGATGATATTATTTGCTGGGGATAATCCTTTTCTGCTGGGGATATCCCTCTTCTTTCGTGGCATGGCTCGGAGACTTGCATTTTCCCGACCTTTTAGTCTCGCATGAATTTTCCAAGTCATGCTTATTGCTCTCCTTGTTTTGTCCACGGGCCTTGGCCTTGAGGTTTTAATAACCTCTGATTTTGGCAAGGATATCCCTCTTGACACTCGTCAATCCTTTTGTCAATTCCCTTTTGCTGGGGATATCTTTCTTGACACTGGCCTTGTGCTCGTTCCTTGCTGACTATACCACTTGGATGTACTAGCCAGATCTCATCTTGCATAATTGGAAAGCTGATGGCCTATTTTGAAGTCATTTCCCACTGGTTCTGACCAAACAGACTCTACTGGGGAATTTTCTATGAAAGGAGAAAGATAAAAAGCAACAGAATAAAAGACAAAGGAAAAAGATGACTTTTTAACAAAAGAAATTATAAATAAAAACCTATCAAATGCAGACACCGACTATAATGGTCATGACATGCATATGTGGCCTATCCTCCGTCGTCAATCGTCTTTCAAGATCTTCCCTTGACTATCCTCCATCTGATTCCCAATCTTATTCGACTTGTAGTGCCCAAAAGGTTTTCACCATCAAGTCTCTCTCATTTTGGTTTTTCTCTCAGCTTTCATCGCCTTATGGTGTCCGTGAAGATTTTCACCGATAAGACTCTCTCATTTATATCACTTTCCAGCTGGGGATTTGGAGTGTTGCCGGTATGACTCTCTCTGCTGGAGATTAGAGTCCTTTCTGCTGTGGAACAGAATATTATGTTCGCTGGTAAGACTCTCATTTGTCTGACTTGGCATCTTTTGCAGACTGATCAGAAGGTCTTTCTTTGGACCGTAATGTGGTTTTTTTTGGATAGGCTTAGAAAGAAAAGGTATTAAAGGCTCAAAAAAAAAATAAATTTGGGGTTTTAAAATTACAACCTTCGGAACCAATTTTGCTTACAACGAGTACAACTCTTGCCCCAGTTTCTTGCTTGGAGATTATTTATTTATTATTTTTTAATTTCTTTTAATACCATGACCGAGCCGTGAGGCGCCTACGTATCCTCTTTGAGGAATCAGGTCAAACGTAGTTCCCAATTCCTCTGTTTTCTTCTGACTTTCTTTTGTTTTTTTGTTATCATTTTTCTCTCATTTTTCGTTTTTTTTTTTATTATTTTTTGTTGATTTTTTCTTTACCTTCCAGGCTCGTATTTCCTAGTCGTTGCTATTGATTCCGAACGACGGGTATGAAAGAAAATAAAATAAGGCTCAAAAGGGGTAACGAAGGATAAAGTGTTTAGGTAGCAGAACAAAATGCCTTCGTCATTCCAGTCTTCAAAACATGCCAAGTGCAAACAACACAATTGAACATAGATTTATAGTCTCTTCCGATGGTGCTGGACTTGACAATTATGTTAAACACTTGCTTTTTCATTTGTCATTTCTAAAGCACTGCTGGGCGACACTCTCACTCTCATGCACGACCCTCATGCCAATTTGGTGAATCTTGCATTTAACGGTTTTCTTTATGTTTTACTTGCCCCAGTTCCACATGGCTCGGGTTTCAAATAATATCAAACTGTTCTTATTTCCCTTAAATGCTTTGATCACCTCTCCAGGGTTTTATGATTAACTTTAAAGACTAGGCCCAAACTGTGTGCGCATGTCATGTCCCTAGAATCGGCATTGAACGAAAATGACAAAAGGACTAAATAAAAAGATGACCGGAAATAATAAAAGACCGGCTTTTGTATTAGACTTCCGGCGAAATGGTTAGAAAAACAAACAAAACAACCAGAATAAAATCTTAACACAACATCAACGAGACTTAAACAAACTGATACGACAAAAATGGAAAGATAAGAAGGTTTGACACAAGACAATATTCGGATTACAACCCTAAGAATAATCCGGATAACAGAAATGACAACAAAATAAACCACCAACAGCTTCTCTCTTGCTAACCAAGGAACGGAGCGTCCTCCCATTTTATCAAAATTGGCATCTTAGCCACTAAGCTTTGCATTAGTATTGCCAAGACCATTATCAGCTTCCATATCATCAACCTCCGTCAACAAGTTCTCGATAGGGTTTGAGTGCTCCATGTTACTGTTATCGATCACAATCCGCCCTTCTTGGATCATTTTCTCTACTTCCCTTTTCAAATTACGACAACTCTCAATGTTGTGCCCTATGACATTGGAGTGGTACGCGCATTGCGCTGCCGGATCAAAGTTTCTTGCATGTGGATCTGGAGTATATGCGGGGAGCGGCTCAATCAAGCCAGCATGCTTTAGCCTTTCAAACAGACTTGCATAAGATACTCCGATAGGGGTGAGAGCCTTTCCTCGTTTCAGCAACCTTTCGTTCCTAAATGCTTGATTGGGCCGGAAACCTGATCCAGGGGGCTTCCGGTAGGCTTGTGAGGGTGGATAGGCCTTCTGTGGAGCTGGGTATTTGGAAAGTGAAGCCCATCTTTGGGAACCTCGTGGAGAGAAGTAGCATTGGGGAGGGGAGTAGCGTGGACGAGTGATGGAGCTACTCGGGTAGCTAGGAAAGCTGTCATAAGTGGGTTGGGATGGAGAGTATGGGGGATGGGTAATGCCAGAGTTTGAAAAGCTTGGCGGTGGTGGGGGTGGTGCTTTCCCAGTTATCCATGCCTGATACATGTCTGCCACATGTTGTCTAAGCATTTTCACTTCTTCTACCAACCCGTTGTTCTGTTCGACCAATTGTTGTCGGTCATCAGTACCGACCCATCCTGTTTTGATGTTCTGTGTCATTTGCTTTGCAGGGAGGAGTTACCACAACCAACCACTTTTCTATATATGAACACAACAAAAAGAAGTCACCACATTAGTGTCAGGGCATTTGACAGATAATCATATATTAGAGATGCAATGCACCTAAGCAATTAAACTGTTCTATCAGAAATGCGATGCACTTGCGCTTTCCTTTATTTTTCTTTCTTCCCTTTTTTTTTCTTTTTTAGTGGTGGTCGAAACTTATAGAGATTGCCTACGTATCATGACCCCGCATGAATCAGACCTTGCGTAGTTCGGACCAATAGACTGGGTAAGAACAATGAAACACATTTTTTCTTTGGAATTATCAATTTTCATAATAAAACAACTGGATTTCAAAGGTTTAAAGATGACCTACAAACTTGAAAATCAAACGACCCACATATTCTAATCAAAAGATTTATAACCTCAAAACAAAAAGGTCAGCTTCCTTTCCCCGTTTGGACAAATGCAACCAAACGATTATTTTTGCAAATGTGGCCCCTTCCAAATTTTGAGGCCGGAGAGGATTATTTTATGACACTTTACACACTTGTCCGTCTTTTACGAAAATAGCCTTTCGACAACTGAAAGATACTCTGAGGCTATTTCGGCAAGAACGGTTTAAGACGCGGCCGAAGCTGGCTCGGCTTATTTTGACCAAAAATCTAAACGGTATTCACCCGACCGTTGACTCTTTGTTTTTTTTTTCAAATTACAATAAAAAACAGGTGTTGCAACACGGCCCTTCAGCGCCTCGGGGACGAAGATTTTTTAAGGCTGTGTGGGTCAACTGGACAAAAATCCTAAACATGACCCAAAAAGTGGCTGTTTATGCAAAGTCAACCTTCCGGCGTCCTTTTCGGGAACATTCGGCTATGTCTTGACAAAACAGCATCACCCGACTTCTTTATGACAAAATTAAAATTTGACATATATTTTTTTTTATATTTTTTTTAGCAAAAGGGGAGGCTGGACACCGCCCGACTTATTTATGACAAAATTAAAATTTTGACACGTTTTTATTTATTTATTGGTTTTTGGTTATTTTAGCAAACAGGTGGGGTTGGACCCGATGAGGGTTGCCTACGTATCTCACATCCGGTGAGAATAAACCCGCGTAGTTCGGGCAGGTCATGAATAAAGTAAGTAAACTAATTTTAAATTATTATTATTTTTGAATTTGTAAAAGAACTGCTTTAAAAAAAGAAAAGAAGTATATATTTTTTTTGGATTTTTGATTGATTTTCTTTTTGAAAAAAATACTTCTAAGAATTCCTTTTCTTTTGATTTGAACTTTGAGAATTTCAAAAGTAAAAGGAAGATATTTTTTTGTTTTTTCTTATTCTAAGAAGAAAGAAAATATTTTTTTTTTGAATTTTACCTTTAATAAAAGAAATGCTTTCTAAAAAAAATATTTTTTTGAATTTTGAATTTTCTCTTCAATTTTTTAAAGAAGAAGGAGAATATTTTCGAATTTGTTTTATTTTATAATGTAAATATTTTTTTTAATAATTAAAAAGACTTTCTAAAGAAGTCAATAATGGAAAATATTTTTGGATTTTTTTTGTTTTGAAAATTGGGAGTCTAAAAAAAACTTTTCCAGACTTTTTGGGCAGGACAAATATTTTTGCAACAAATAAAGATATATATACATTTTTTGGAAATAAAGAAAAACTTTTTGGACTTTTATATATATATATATATATATATATATATATATATATATATATTTTTTTTCAGCAACAAATAACAAAACCACTTTCAAAGCACGACTATTTTCATTTTCTTATTTTGAATTTTTCAGAAACGAATAAAAAAACTATTTTAAAAGTAAGACTCTTTTTCATTGTCATTTTCAGGGGAAGACAAACTATTTTCCTTTATATATATATATTTTATTTTTTTGAAAAATAAGACAGAACAACGATTAGACAGAACAACGATTTTTTTTTTCTATTTTTTCTTTGGTTTTAATAAACAAACTAATAAAACATTTTTTTTCATTTTCTCAAAATTTCGGCAGAGTTTTGACAGTATTTGGGCATTGGTTTTTTTTTTCAAAAATAAACAGTCAATTCCCTAACCGCTATTTCTTTTTTTTCAATTTTAAAATATTATTCCTGATATTCAAAAGTCAGTCAACACACAAATCCGGATCAAATAAATGCGCAAGTAGCAGCAAGTAAGATGCATCAGGATGGTCATTTGTTTTTGGTACACCTGTCCTAGACAGACCCAACCCCTGTGTTGAGTCTCCAAAGTCAAATGCACGTGATGCAAACAATCGCTCCTACTAGGGATCCGGCATGAAGCTGAGTTATTCTAAGTGAAAAAACCTGAGGCATATTGATCTAGCCCTGGCTTACCCAAGTGGACAGCTTGAGCCGAAATGGGGGCAACGTACCGGGAGCACGAAAGTCTGTCCGGCCTAGTTACTTGTCCCAACTTCGTCTTATTTGGTATGACTTCTAACAGAAAGGTGGGCCACGCGCACGTGTACACCATAAATTCAGAAGACTCAGAAAGAAGAAGGGTTTCGTAGCAGTTTTATATACACAATTCAGATAATATTAAAGCGGTAAAAGCATCATTTAGCACATTAGGCATATATCATGTAAAAATCAGATAAAAAATAAAGCCAACTATAACAGTTATTTTAAGCTCGAATTCTTGAACCCTGAACCAGTGGTTCTGGGTTTTATCCCCAGCGGAGTCGCCAGAGCTGTCGCACCTCCTTTTTCCGCGCCCGCGAGGGTACAAGGGAGTTTTCTCCAATTAAAGGACAGTCGAAACGGGATTTGTTTGTTTGTTTCAGAGTCGCCACTCGGGAATTTTAAGGCGTCCCAAGTCACCAATTTTTATCCCTGAATCGAGGAGAATATGACTCTGTCTATTTAACAGTCTGCACACCAGAAATCCGGATAAGGAATTCTGTTAACCCGGGAGAAGGTGTTAGACATTCCCGAGTTCCGTGGTTCTAGCACGGTCGCTCAACTGTTATATTCGGCTTGATTATTTTGATTTGTTAAATACATTTTTATTGCATGATTTTATTGTTACCGCTTCTATTTAGATTTAAAGACCCTTCTTTGAATCGAATCACGCGTACGTATATTCGTGTTATAAATTATATTTTTACGTGAAAAATCGTGTTACGCGTACGTATACACAATGATATTGATAATATAATAATTATTATAATTATTTTCGAAATTATGCTTTAATAAAATCAAGAAAATTCGCCCCTTTTGTATAATTAAGTAGTGAACCTCACATCTCGGGTTTTTATGAAATTAATAATGATATTCTCCGAGGAATCCCTTTTATTAAATATTCGATCGAAGTTGCGCGAACGCATAATCTGAATTGCTTTTAGAAATATAATCAGGTTACGCGAACATATCCCTAATCACAAAAATATTCTTGATAAGGTTCTCTACAAATTGTTATTATGTGTTGACCGCGAGTCTTGTTTTACACATATGAATCATATACCTCAAATTTTAAAGAATTAATGGCGTGAAGAAGAAAACAGACAATATGTATCTAAAACTAACATTTTTTGTGGATACAACATTTGGATATCCATAAAATCGAATGGTGTATAAAATTGGGAAAGAACTTAAAATGATAAACAAATTAATAGTTTCCGCAGAATCTTCATTGTTTCATTTAAGGCGAACTCTTCTTCTATATATCTTTTACATAAAATGCCACGATTTGTTTATAAATCCCATATCCTTCTCATGTATTTGTTTTAGTCCAAAGTTATAATTATTTAGTTGATTTTTTGATTACGAAGATTGAGTTTGAGATAAATAAACCAATTCTTATTCTCTGCCTATGCGAATATTTGCAAACACTAACTCTATATTTTGTAAAAAAAAATCATCGACATTATTTCATACATTAAAAGAAATGAGTTGATTTAACTACGCCATTTGTTATTAAGAAAGAGAATTAATCTACCAATTGATTTAATAAGACGACATCATCTAGCCTTAAACAAAATTGGATATTTGACAAAATAAGCTAGTAATGTATTTTCTGGGTATTTCCGTACTATTCTTTACTTAGCTAACAATATCACAAGATTTAATTAATGGCCAATTTTCTGCAATGTTCCCTATCAATTCAAACAGTAAATGTCATCACTAGTCCTCAAAACATATAAGATTATCGTGGAATTTACTACTCCAGAAGGTTAATTAGTTAACAGTTTATCATGTCAAGTATAATACTATACTAACCAATTAAAACAAAACTGAAACTTAAACTAATAAAATTTAAATGAGTAGAAGACATCCTTATAATTCCAAACTTCATTTACTTGCCATGTTGAAGCTTTTCATGACATGAATTTACAGATATGTACCTGATATTGGAAGCAAAAGAAAATGATGATGAGAATCAGCAGCAGTAATAACAGTACAATAGCAACGACTGCCCAGCAACAGTAACAACCCAGTAACAGACCGGTGGAGTAGTAATCCCAAAAATAAAAGCTTTAAGCTTTAAATGAAACAACAACCATTAATACTAATTTCAAACAAAGAAAGAAAGCAGAAGATTTTTTTAGTTTTATCTTTATTTTGAAAGCTTAAATATTTTTTCGGAATTTTTCTCTCTTCTATTCTCTGTCCGTTTTTTCTCTCTATCTGTGTGTGTATTTTTTTTCGTATCTCTCTCTATTTCTGTACTCTCTGTATTCTATGTCTTGTGTTCAAGACTTCATATATATAATCTCATCCCATAAATCTTTTCATTAATTAAAATCAATACTTTTTCTCTACCCAACCCATTATCTTCCCACTCATCCCCATTACATTAAATAAATATATCACACCACCCCATTATATTTTGTCCCCCATGCTTCACTTAAAATAATACAAGATTCCCCCTTTAAATTAAATCTTGTCCCCCCTTTATATTAAATAACCATATCACAACTCACCCCATTTTATTTTGTCCCCCATGCTTCATATAAACAATTACAAAATGTACAATTCCTAAACTACCCCTCTGACCCTATTGCAAATTACTATTTTACCCCCGAAAGTACTATAAATTACCAAACTACCCATCAGCTATAACACATCAATTAATCAAACTTAACCAAAATATAGACAATATGATCAATTTCTAACAATGTTCAAACAACAATATGAACACGGATGAACATCATAACAACAATATCACATGAACACGATTTTAACAACATTTCAACAACAAATCACATGAACACAAATTGAACAACAAAGAACAACTAAAATTTGATTGAACAATATTTTAGCAACAAAACCTATTTTCGGATTTAAACAACAACAACAATCAAACAAGTACATTTAGATTAAATTCAATAATATTGAACTTAAAATCAACTCTAACAACATTACAACAAACAATTCTTATATTAAACTTTAAACAAGATTATGAGAACAATTCAAGCAATAATCATAAATGGTAAACAAGAAATCAAACTATACAAAATTCGGATTCAAGATCATCCAAACAAAGTATGAACATGAATGAATCTATTTTAACACAACAAACATGACGAATTAAACGATTAAATCAATATATTCCTTTAACACAACTAAATTCTTTAAACAAATAACAAGATCGACGAAGAAACAATTATGAACTTAAACTTGAACTTAACAATATTAACAATTTCTAACAATACATAAACACATGAAACAAATTGAAGAAATATTTAATTAAATTTCAATTTGTATCTAACAAATATCAAACTAACAAATATTCACTTAAACAATAATACAAACATGACATGAATATGAAAACAACTAATTAAACTTCCATTTTAAAATCTGAAAATTAATTTAACAAATAACACATGAACATGAACTAAAA
The DNA here is from genome assembly GCF_000715075.1 of Nicotiana tabacum. Classification (NCBI taxonomy): domain Eukaryota; kingdom Viridiplantae; phylum Streptophyta; class Magnoliopsida; order Solanales; family Solanaceae; genus Nicotiana; species Nicotiana tabacum. Next base: position 5,262,524 of record NC_134082.1, on the reverse strand, counting down.
ATTAATTCAAACGATAAACAAAACAAACATTTGTTGATTTTAGATTCGAAAATATCAAAACAAAATACGGACAAAATAAAACTCAAAAACTACTAACCGGATCGAAAGACGAACAACGACCAAACAAACAACGAACTTGACGATGAACTCACGACGTACAGGATCTTCACTTGACGAAAAACCCTCGACCTTTGCCGGACTTTAACCGGACTGCCTTGCGTCGTCAACAACAGTACGAAGCGGCGAGCAGCAGCACGACATCGAGAAGCAGAAGCAGCGGCGGAGGAAGGAGGAGCAGCGGCAGCGTCGATGGAGCAGCAGTAGCAGATGCGTGAGCGGACAGCCATGGCATCTTGGTTCGTTTTGTGTTGTTCCGGCGTGGCTGGGGGTCGTTCGGAGGTGGTGTTTGGACGGAAAAAAAATCTAAGCAACCACAGCAGCAGCTCGACATGCTCGGAAGGAGGAAAAGAAGCAGCATGGTCAGCCATGGACGTCGAGCTCAAGCTTGAGCTCGACGAGCTTCGTCAATGGCGGATAGGGCTAGGAATTTCGGACGAAGAAGAAGGAGATGAAGACGATGTAGCCATGGGTGGTCGGATTTAATGGAGGATCGCCGGAGAGGTTTTGGAGAGGAAGAAGATAGGGTGGCCATTGTTGGCTTTCTTGAAGCTTGAGTAAGAAGAAGAAGATAGGAGGGGGGGGCGGATGGTTTAGATTTTTTTTTAGGGTTTTTGTCTTTTTTTTGTTTTTGTTTTGTTTTGTAAAATGCAAGACAAAGGGGTTTGGGTCTTTTGGGTTATGGACTGGGTCGACCCAGTTCGAAATAGACTGGGTCGTAGGGAAGATTGGGCCATTTTTTGGGCCTATAGCTTGAAATTGAAGAAGAGGCCCAATTCCGACTTTCTTTATATTTTCGCTCTCTTTTCTTCTTTTATTTTTCTAAAACTAAATTATAAAAATACTTAAACTATTATTAAGAACTAAATTAAGTTATAAAGGCGCAAATTAACTCCCAATAACAATTAACGCACAATTAAGTATTAATTAAGCATAAAATTGTATATTTGGACATTAAATGCTAAAAATGCAAACGATGCCTATTTTTGTAATTTTTAATTTTTGTAAAACAATTTTAATTACTAACAATTGTAGAATTAAATCCTACATGCAAAATGTGACATATTTTTGTATTTTTTATTAATTTAGCGAATAAACACGCACAAACAAATACAAATAATTCTTCAAAATATCACAAAATATCACAAAATTGCACACCAAAGAAAAATCATTTTATTTTTGATTTTTTTGGGAGTAATTCTCATATAGGGCAAAAATCACGTGCTTACAAGCTTATGAACGTAAATATAAATAAAACAGAAATTAATTCGAGCCCACTGAATTCACAGTGTTTCCTTAAGGAATTTAATTCCCTCCTAGTACCCAAGGTTATAGATTATTTCCTCCCAGGATAGAACGAATTACACACTGGTGTACTTCAAACCCCAGTGTTTCAGCGAACACAAAGTTCGGCAGCAAATCACACTTATGGATGCTTTGTTTGTAGTTAAAAACAAAGCAGAATAAGGAGGACAACTCAGAAGTCGAATGAAAATTCGGAGAGGAAGGAATGCAAAGTATAGCCAATGTTGAATTCTTACTGAAGAGAATATCATATTGCAATTTGTTTTTCCAGTGTATATGCAGTGTATACAGAGTGTATATCCAGTATATGTAGAGTGTATATCCAGTGTATACAGAATGTATATTAAGTGTATACAGAGTGTTTCGAGTGTTTTTTCCGATGTGTTCTCCTTTCTCTCCAACTTATGCTCTATTTATAGCAGTTATTTGAGAGAAATCTGCCCCCTCCATGGTGCAACAAGCACTAGGCTATCATGGAGGAAGCACTTACATGGTGGAATGTACACTTGCTTGGTGGGAGGAGCACTTGCACCATTGTGGGAGGTGCACTAGGCTGCTTATTGCTTAGTGTTGCAACACAATACACGGATTGGAAAACATCTGTTACAACACAGATTATATCACGTTAATATTCACTATTAACAAATAGATTTGGTCCAAAAAATTAATCAATCGATCGATCATTTGACCAAATCCGAATCGAAATCCAAATCCAAATCCCATTTTCCATTCACTCTAATTTTAAGACTATTTCATCTTAAACAAAAACTCAACAATCCCCCACATGAATGGGGAATGGCTATATCACGGAAGTATGCATGAAAAACTTGTGTGATTTGCAAGCAAGAATTAATTGCATCTGAATAAGTAGGTTTCCCTTTGAACTTTCCGTAGTGAACTTATGTCGGATATACTCGGTCAATCGGTAGATTTGATATCTTTGAACCGTCGAACTTTAGTGTATACCTAGACAACTATAAGTCACACAATCAATCCTTTAACCGTCTTTGGTTCTCATTGTTGTGTTCGTTTCAGCCATGAACACTACCTGTTTTCATAAGTGCGTAGAGAATTGGCCTTGCTAAATTCTCCTTGAAGCGGCTAACACTTCACACTTACATAGGTAATTCCTAAATGTGTCATCCCGTAGATACACAATTTGATATACCATGTATCAAATTTAGAAATCATTAAAAAGCCTTAATGCTTTATCCTTGTTACTGAACATTGTCTCATCACGAGAATGGACTAAAAAAAATTTTTGTTGACAATGTTGAACCGTCATTAATGACTTTGTTTGATCTCCTTGAACCTAGATCTTGGGATCTCCAGTCTTCTAGGTAGAGTTACCGCCACAATGACTTGTTCTCGGCCATAGTCCCATTCCCCTCGATGATTTCTCAACTACCTCTCTAGTTAGGACTTTTGTAAGTGGATCCGACACATTATCACTTGACTTTACATAGTCAATCGTGATAATTCCTCTAAAGAGAAGTTGCCTAACGGTTTTATGTCTTCGTCGTATATGACGAGATTTACCGTTATACATAACGCTCCCAGCCCTTCCAATTGCCGCTTGGCTATCACAGTGTTTGCATATTGGTGCCAATGGTTTGGGCCAAAATGGAATGTCTTCCAAGAAATTTCGGAGCCATTCAGCTTCTTCACCGGCTTTATCTAAGGCTATGAACTCAGCCTCCATTGTAGAGCGGGCAATACATGTTTGTTTGGACGACTTCCAAGATACCACTCCTCCACTAATAGTGAATACATATCCACTTGTGGACTTCGAATCAGTTGAACCGGTGATCCAATTTGCATCACAATATCCTTCAATCACCGCAGGATATTTACTGTAGTGCAAATCAAAGTTTTGGGTATGTTCTAAGTATCCCAAAACTCGTTTCATTGCCATCCAATGAGATTGGCCTGGATTGCTCGTGTATCGACTTAGTTTACTTATAGCACAAGCTATATCTGGTCGTGTACAATTCATGATGTACATTAAGCATCCCAACACACGAGCATAATCCAATTGTGATATGCTTTGGCCTTTATTCTTTGCTAGTGCAAGATTTGCGTCAATTGGAGTCTTTGCAACTTTAAATCCCAAGTGCTTGAATTTTTCAAGTACTGTCTTAATATAATGAGATTGCGACAATGCCAGATCTTGAGGAGTCTTTTGGATCTTAATCCCCAGAATTAAATCCGCAATTCCCAAGTCCTTCATATCAAACTTGCTAGTTAGCATACACTTAGTAGCATTTATGTTGGCAATGTTATTACTCATTATCAGCATATCATCCACATATAGGCAAACAATGACTATGTGATTTGGAACATTTTTAATGTACACACATTAATCACATTCATTTATCTTAAAACCATTTGACAACATTGTTTGGTCAAATTTTGCATGCCGTTGTTTGGGTGCTTGTTTTAATCCGTAAAGGGACTTAACAAGTCTACATACCTTATTTTCTTTACCTAGAACCACAAACCCTTCAGGCTGTTCCATGTAAATTTCTTCCTCCAACTCTCCATTTAAGAAGGCCGTTTTAACATCCATTTGATTAATTTCAAGACCATACACTGCAGCTAATGCTACTAACATTCGTATGGACGTAATCCTTGTAACTGGGGAGTATGTATCAAAGTAGTCAAGACCTTCTCATTGTCTATACCCTTTGACAACAAGTCTTGCCTTAAATTTATCAATAGTGCCATCATCTTTCATTTTTCTCTTAAAAATCCATTTAGAACCCAAAGGTTTATTTCCAGGAGGAAGATCAACCAATTCCCATGTATAGTTGTTCAATATGGATTCTATTTCACTATTGACTGCCTCTTTCCAGAACAATGATTCCGAAGAAGACATAGCTTCTTTAAGTGTTCGACGCTCATTTTCCAATAAGAAAGTCACAAAATCTGGTCCAAACGAAGTAGACGTTCTTTGACGTTTACTACGTCTTGGATCCCCCTGATTAAATGTACTTTCTTTTGTTTCTTCCCGAGGTCGTTTAGATCCTTCACCAATCAACTCGCATTCCTTTTTATACGGATATATATTTTCAAAGAACTCAGCATTATCTGATTCTATAACCGTATTATTATGAATGTCGGGATTTTCTGATTTATGAACCAGAAATCGATATGCTTTACTATTAGTCGCATATCCTATGAAAACATAATCAATTGTTTTCGGTACTATTTTACCCTTTTGGGTTTAGGAACTTTCACCTTTGCCAAACACCCCCACACTTTAAAATAATTCAAGTTGGGCTTCCTTCCTTTCCATTTTTCATATGGAATGGATTGTGTTTTACTATGGGGTACTCGATTTAGTATTCGATTGGCCGTAAAAACGGCTTCCCCCCACAAGTTCTGTGGCAAACCAGAACTTATCAACAATGCGTTCATCATCTCCTTTAATAAACGATTCTTTCTTTCCGCAATCCCATTGGATTGGGGCGTGTAAGGGGCTGTTGTTTGATGAATAATTCCATATTCTAAACATATTTGTTCAAAAGGAGATTCATATTCACCACCCCTATCACTTCTTATCATTTTGATTTTCTTGTTAAGTTGTGTTTCAACTTCATTTTTGTATTGCTTGAATGCGTCTATTGCTTCATCTTTACTATTAAGTAAGTAAACATAGCAATATCGAGTACTATCGTCAATAAAAGTTATGAAATACTTATTTCCACTGCGAGATGGTATTGACTTCATGTCACAAATATCTGTGTGAATTAAGTTAAAGGATTTGAATTCCTTTCAACTGACTTATAAGGATGTTTAACATACTTAGGTTCCACACATATTTGACATTTTGATTTTTCGCATTCAAACTTAGGCAATACTTCCAAGTTTATCATTTTTCGCAAGGTTTTATAATTGACATGACCTAAACGTAGATGCCATAAATCATTTGACTCAAGTAAGTAAGAAGAAGCTGAAGTTTTATTATTAGTTTCAACAACTATTACATTCAGCTTGAAAAGACCCTCAGTAAGGTAACCTTTTCCTACAAACATTTCATTCTTACTAATCACTACCCTTGTCAGATACAAAAACGCACTTGAAACCTTGCTTTACAAGAAGTCCAGTAGAGACTAAGTTCTTCCTAATCTCGGGAACATGAAGGACGTTGTTCAAAGTCATGACCTTGCCAGAAGTCATCTTGAGAAATATCTTACCGTATCCTTCAATTTTTGTTGTAGCAGCATTTCCCATAGAGAGTGTCTCTTCGGGTCCAGCAGAAGCATATGTACAAAATGCTTCCCTCACAGCACAAACATGACGAGTGGCTACAGAATCAATCCACCACTCCTTTGGGTTTCCTACCAGGTTGCATTCAGAAAGCATGGCGCACAAGTCATCAACATCATCATGCTTTTCTACCATGTTTACTTGACCCTTTTGCTTGTCTTTCTTCCGAGCACGACACTCCGTAAATTTGTGTCCGATTTTCCTACAGTTGCAGCAGTTTCCACTGAACCGTTTCTTGCTTGGGTTGTATTTCGGACCAGAAGCCTTCTTTCTCTTTTTGTTATCTTCAACAATATTTGCTCCCATTATTGTTGAATTTCCACGGCCTCTCCTTTCAGCAGCTTTATTGTCCTCTTCGATTCTCAATCGAACAATGAGATTTTCAAGGGACATCTCCTTTCGTTTGTGTTTCAAATAATTTTTAAAGTCCTTCCACAATGGAGGCAACTTCTCAATTATTGCTGCTACTTGGAATGCTTCATTGATGACAAGACCTTCAATGAAAATTCCGTTAGTAAAATTACTAAAAATTTTACTTTCAATATCAGCATTTCTTTGAAATATACCTTCAGCAAGTAGATCATGAATAATCACTTGCAATTCCTGAACTTGGGTAATAACAGACTTGCTATCTACCATTTTGTAGTCCAAAAATTTTGCGGCGACGAATTTCTTCATCCCAGCATCTTCAGTTTTGTATTTCTTTTCAAGCGCATTCCACAATTCTTTTGACGTCTCCATGACACTGTATACATTATACAAATTATTCTCCAGTCCGCTAAGAATATAATTCCTGCACAAGAAGTCAGAATGCTTCCACGCCTCAATCACGAGAAAGCTATCATTCTCTGGAGTTTCATCTGGAAGATCAGGAACATCTTCCTTGATGAACTTCTGTAGACATAACGTAGTCAAGTAGAAGAACATCTTTTGCTGCCAGCGCTTGAAATCCATCCCGGAAAATTTTTCGGGTTTCTCTGCCGGTGCCAACGCCGGAGTTCGACTTGTCGATGCGTTGGCAGTCATCATCGGAACAGCTTGGTTTCCGCTTTCATTTGCCATTTTTCTTTTTCTGTTAAAAATGACACAAACAAATGTTTAGAAAACGTTTTAAATTTGGAGGGGAAAAAAATCACGTAGATTTTAATTTCCAACAAACTGCCACGAAGGCTTTACTCTCCAAACGGGAGTACACAAAAACCACAAAGGTTATAGTTTCCAGAATAATAAAAGTAACACAAATACAGAAATTAAAATTATTAAATTCCTTAAGATTGTTGTTCTCTCTGTACTTGTAAATAATGATTCTGGAAATTAGAACGTTAGCTTATAAACGTAAATATAAATAAAACAGAAATTAATTCGAGCCCACTGAATTCACAGTGTTTCCTTAAGGAATTTAATCCCCTCCTAGTACCCAAGGTTATAGATTATTTCCTCCCAGGATAGAACGAATTACACACTGGTGTAGCGGTACTTCAAACCCTAGTGTTTCAGCGAACACAAAGTTCGGCAGCAAATCACACTTATGGATGCTTTGTTTGTAGTTAAAAACAAAGCAGAATAAGGAGGACAACTCAGAAGTTGAATGAAAATTCGGAGAGGAAGGAATGCAAAGTATAGCCAATGTTGAATTCTTACTGAAGAGAATATCAGATTGCAATTTGTTTTTCCAGTGGATACGCAGTGTATACAGAGTGTATATCCAGTATATGTAGAGTGTATATCCAGTGTATACAGAGTGTATATTAAGTGTATACAGAGTGTTTCGAGTGTTTTTTCCGATGTGTTCTCCTTTCTCTCCAACTTATGCTCTATTTATAGCAGTTATTTGAGAGAAATCTGCCCCCTCCATGGTGCAACAAGCACTAGGCTATCATGGAGGAAGCACTTACATGGTGGAATGTACACTTGCTTGGTGGGAGAAGCACTTGCACCATTGTGGGAGGTGCACTAGGCTGCTTATTGCTTAGTGTTGTAACATAATACACGGATTGGAAAACATCTGTTACAACATGGATTATATCACGTTAATATTCACTATTAACAAATAGATTTGGTCCAAAAAATTAATCAATCGATCGATCATTTGACCAAATCCGAATCGAAATCCAAATCCAAATCCCATTTTTCATCCACTCTAATTTTAAGACTATTTCATCTTAAACAAAAACTCAACAAAATTTTCATGCAGGGATAAGTAGTTTGTCTCTTAACATTAAGATTTAACTTTATTATTAACTTTTTATGATATTTCAGTTTTTTTACTGCACTACAAAAAATAGTACTCCTACTATTATTATCTAATCACTAATTAAGTGGGAAAGAAATGCAACCTTGAACTTTATGTCTATATTAAGGTTAAGATCAACTATGTTATTAACTTTTTATGATGTTTCAATTTATTTATTCTTACTCTGCAGAAAAGGAAAAAAAAACTTCCACCATTGTTTTTTGACTAATTAACAACAATAACAACATACTCAATATTATCCCACACCATTGACATATGAAGAGGGTAGTGCGTACGTAGACCTTACCCCCATACCTTGTAAGGATAGAGAGGATGTTTCCAATAGACCTTCGGCTCAGGAAAGTATAAGCACCACATTAATGAAAATATAGACAATAAGGGATGGTACCAAAAAGCCATATAAAAGTAAAATAAAAACAACATGATAGTAAGGTGATCAACAATAAAAGAAAATGTTAGTCATAAAAACTTATTACCAACAAAAGAGAGATTGCGTGCCAATACTAGTGTTATGAACACTCTAGACTATCTACTCTACTACCCTAATCCTCGACCTCCATACCTTCTATCAAGGTTCATGTCATCGGTCAGCTGAAGCTGCGCCATGTCTTGCCTAATCACCTCTCCCCACCTCTTCTTTGGCCTACCTCTACCTCTTAGTAGGACCTCTAATGTCATTCTCTCACACCTCCTCACCGGGGCATCTACGCTCCTCCTCCTCACATGACCAAATAACCTAAGTCGCTCTTCCAGTATCTTGTCCTCAATAGGGGCCATACCCACCTTGTCGCGAATAACCTTATTTCTGATCCTATCTAACCTGATGTACCTGCACAACCATCTTAACATCCTCATCTCTGCTACCTTCATCTTTTGGACATGAGCGATTTTAACTGGCCAACACTCTTCCCCATACAATATCGTTGGTCTGACCACCACTATGTAAAACTTACACTTAAGTTTCGGTGGCACCTTCTTGTTACACAAAACATCGGAAGCGAGTCTCCATTTCATCCATCCCGCCCCAATACGGTGTGTGACATCTTCATCAATATCCCCACCCCTCTGAATAATAGACCCAAGGTACTTAAAACTCCATCTCCTTGGGATGACCTATGGGTCCAGCCTCACCTTCCCTTCCCTTCCTTGAGTCTCACCACTAAACTTACACTCTAAGTATTCTGCCTTGGTCATGCTCAACTTGAAACCTTTAGATTTCAGGGTCTGCCTCCATACCTCATATTTTGGGTTCACACTGTCTCGCGTCTCGTCAATCAATACAATATCATCTGCAAATAGCATGCACCACGACACCTTCCCTTGGATGTAGCGCATCATACGCCCATCACCAAAGCAAAAAAAGGGCTGAGTGTCGACCCCCGATGCAACCCCATCATAACCAAAAAATGGTTCGAGTCCCTACTCAGCATCCTTATTCGGGTCTTTATTCTATCACACATGTCCTTAATCAACCTAACGTAGGTAACATGTACACCTCTAGCCTCCAAACATCTATACAAAACCTCCCTAGAAACTTTACCGTATGCTTTTTCTAAGTCGATGAACACTATATACAATTCCTTCTTTCTCTCCCTATACTGCTCCATCAATCTCCTAACAAGGTAGATGACTTCTGTAGTCGAACACCCCGGTATAAACCCAAATTGGTTCTCGAAAATAGACACACTCCTCCTCACCCTTAGCTCTACCACTCTCTCCCAGACATTCATAGTATGGTTAAGTAGCTTGATACCCCGATAGTTATTACAATTTTGGATATCACCCTTGTTCTTGTATACAGGAACCATTGTGCCACCTCCACTCTTCGAGTATCTTCTTCGTTCTAAAAATAATATTAAATAACCTAGTGAGCTACTCCAAGCCTGCCTTGCCCGCACTTTTCCAAAACTCCACCGGATTTCATCCGGCCTGGTCGCTTTGCCCCTGCTCATCTTATGCATAGCCCCCTCCACTTCATCAACTCTAATCCGCCTACAATACCCAAAGTCACAACGACTCCCGGAGAGTTCCAAATCACCTAGTACAATGCTCATGTCCCCTTTGTTGTTCAAGAGACTATGGAAGTAGGTCTGCCATCTCCGACGGATAAGCCCCTCATCCAACAAAACTCTACCTTCTTCGTCCTTGATGCACTTCACTTAGTCCAAGTCACGCGCCTTCTTTTCTTGCGCCTTGGCTAACCTGAACAACCTCTCGTCCCCACCTCGGCCCTCAAGTTCCTCATACAAACGACTAAAAGCTGCGGTCTTGGCCGCCGTAACTGCTAGCTTTGCCTCTTTCTTAGCCACTTATAATGCTCCCTATTCACCCTCTTATCCTTCTCGTCCACACTTTCCACTAGCTTCAGATACGTTGCTTTCTTGGTTTCCACTTTTTCTTGCACCTCTCAATTCCACCATTAGTCTCCCTTGTGACCACCAGAGTAACCCTTTGTGACCCCTAATACCTCTCTCGTGGCTTCCTTAATGCACTTCATAGTCGTGGTCTACATAGTGCTTGCGTCCCCGTTACTCCTCCAAGCCCCCATAGTCACCAGCTTGACCCCAACTCTTTCGCTTTAGCTTCCGTCAAGGCTCCCCACTTGATCTTATGTTGGCTATACATCGCCCTCTTCCTCCTTTTTCTCGTGATCTCAACGTCCATGACCAGGAGCCTATGAAGGGTCGAGAGGTTCTCACTCAGGATGATCTTGCAATCCGTGCAAAGACCTCTATCAGACTTCTTGCGGAGTAAATAATCAATCTGAGTCTCGGCCACCGAACTCCGAAAGATGAACAAGTGCTCTTTCTTCTTTGGAAAACTCGAGTTTGCTATCACCAAATCAACTGCTCTAGCAAAGTCCAACAAAGACATTCCTCCTTCATTTCTATCTCCAAAAAACCAAAGCCACCATGCACATCATCATACCCCAGAGTCCCAGACGTTCATATCTCCCTTTCTATCTTTGACTAATTAAGTGGGGGGGGGGGGGTGCAACCGTGAACTTACTGGCTATTTTTTGTAAAAACCAAAACTTATGGGGCTTTGAGAAAAATATAGAAAGTCTCCTCTCTCTCGGAGTTGACTTATTAAATATATCAAAGGTACAAATTCCCAGGTAGCTTCCCTTCTTCTGTTTAACCGTACAGTGTATATATAGTCTCACCGCGTATATACATATATTTTCACTCCTATATATATCATCAAACCCAGATTCCCAATTATCCATAAATCTTCCTCTGTTACACAGTGTTGGTTCAATCAACAATGAACATCTTTTCCAAGAAACCCAATGCTAAAGGTTCGATTTTTAAGTTCTTGATTTTCATAAAAAATAAAAATTTGAAGAACCCCTTTTGTTTATTCATGTAATTTCTACCTTAGAATACACAATTACACATTATATGATTTTTTTCGACACATATAGATGATTCATTTATAGAGGATTCATATAACAAATAGTGACTGGTTTGGGATTGCGGAGTAGTTGATTGATTGATTGTTAAGTTCTTGTTTTTCATAAAAAATCAAATTTTGAAGAACCCCTTTTGTTTGTTTCTATATTGCTACCTCTATAATACATTTAGATGATTTTTATGTATATTGAATACTGTCTGGTTTGGGATTGAGGCATAGTAAATTGATCGATTGTATGTTACTTAATTATGACAAGAGGGGTTGCTCTGATGGTAAGCAACCTCCACTTCCAACCAAGAGGTTGTGAGTTCACGTCACCCCAAGAGCAAGGTGGGGAGTTCTTGGAGGGAAGGATGCCGAGGGTCTATTGGAAACAGCCTCATGAGGTAGGGGTAAGGTATGCGTACGCACTATCCTCCCCAGACCCCACTAGTGGTATTATATTGGGTTGTTGTTGTTGTATGTTACTTAATTATATTTGAGCATTTAGTATTCTTCATGGAATTGACATTTGATCTTCTGCTGGGTATTGAGCATCCACAAAATTGAGCTGTGTTTATATTTACTAAGTGTTCAAGTTTGATATTTTTTTTGGCAGAGGCACTTCGGGAGAGTAGAAGAGAACTGACCCATGCTACCAGAGGTAAACCGTTTAAAGTTTTAGTCCCCCACCCCCACATTGAGCTCATAGGTGGATTCAACATATAAGCACATGGGCACCCACTGTCTCGAAATCAAACTATATAGATGCAGAGGTGAATTCAGGATTTAAACGTGATGACTTCAAAGTTTTTAGCACTGAACAGATCGGGCTTTGAAATTATGGTCCAAAATATTTAATTGTTAGAATTTTAATGTTTTTTTACACGCATACACACACATCATGTTTCAGTGTAGAAATAGCATGTTTGGTTGAACCGGTAGCTAATAAGCTACATCCGCCACTGTATACATATACAGAAAATTCAAAGAAAAGTTATAAAATATGTTAAGCGGTACACACTGCCTTTCAATATTCGTCTTTGACTGAGCTAGCTTTTTGATCACTTTGTAATCATACACTCTGGCTGAAGCTATAAAATGCCTCAATTGTTAAAACTTTCCCCATTAGTTTTTCTATGTTATTTTCACAGATTTATAAATGGCCTTTTGTTCACCTTTATTTGACAAAACATTGTGTAGAATGACGGGGAAAAAATGCAAGGGGTAAGGTACTATTTGAATTGTAAGTAGCATATTTGACCTTTTCATTTACACTCATAGTGACGATTTTCTGGAATTCATTAAATTATTAGGTAATTGTAAATGGAGGAGGCTTGCGGTAGATTGATATAATGGCTAGTGTAAAAATAGTCAAATATGATTTGAATACTCCATATACAAAGAAGTCATATAGTCTACCCTGGCAGTGTAGTTGATGTATGAGATTAAGTTGTTAGTTCATTGGTACCAGATGATATTGTTGGGGCTTTATGCAATTGCACCAATAGTAGTTCAGGTAGTTGATAGAAAGTAATGCTTAATCTCAGTGTTTCGCATATCGAGATATATGAATACCTAAGGTATACAAGTGATATGAGCAGTGAGTCAGTGACTCTCCGAGCTAAGAGAGTAAAACGGGTAAACTCGCCAGCAGAGGACTTAAGAATTACTCTAATCTCAAAATAAACGGAATGCCCTTGGAAGGTCTCCAAAATAGTGAAGGTCCATTTACTTCTTTGTTTGAATGGGTCTGATATATCTTCCAGATGTTCCCATTGTCATCAAGCGTCTTCTAATTGCTAATTATAAATCACAACTATGCTTAGTATAAGATTAGTCAAGACCTATCTGTTTGTGCAAGCAGTGTAAAGTGGTGTTTGGACTGTGCTCACATTTCAGTAATTGTGGATTAAATTCTTTTCTTGCCCATTTTTTGTACCTATGCCGTCAATTCTACTAGAAGGACTTTATAAGTAGTGCACCTTTATGTAGCTTTAATAAGTCAGGAAGCCAGTTGAGATCATGTTCAAAGGAGGGTAAATTAGGCTAAACCGTTCTGTAAATAGGGAAGTGACTTGATAATAATTCATTGATAAGTTGTAATTTCTTACCCATCGGAAGACAAAATTTCTGTGAATAGAGAGGGAAGGTTAGGAAGACTATCGCATTGGTATCTACAATTTCAGTTCTCAATGTGTGAAAAGGCTTCTTTTAAGTAATTGGCGAGTAACTCAATTTAGTTTAAAATTGTGATGTAGGTATTGAGAAGGAAATTTCTGCTTTGCAATCAGAGGTATGTCTAGAGCTTCTTTCTGTTGCTAGCCTATTCTTGAAAGTATTTTGAGTCTGTTCGAGAGACAGAAATTTATGCAATTTTAGAGCTTATACTGCCTTTTTCCTTTATATCGCACTCCCTTTACTTACTGTTCTGCACGCGATGTAATATCTGTAAGCGACATTTTGATGTATTTCTTGGTGAAACAGGAAAAGAAACTTGTTGCTGAGATAAAAAAGACTGCTAAAACTGGAAATGAGGTGGGTCTTAAGTGTCAGCATCGAACGCTTAATTAGCTGTCATAAATTACCTCTCTGCTTTGGAACTCATATGTCATTTGTTTACCCCTGCATTTTCAGACAGCAACAAAGGTATTAGCACGTCAGTTAGTCAGACTTAGACAGCAAATAGCCAACTTGCAAGGTAGTCGGGCTCAAATGAGAGGTATAGCGACTCACACTCAGGTACTCTACAAAGTCATTTTACATGCATACTGATTTCAGTTCTTTTGTCCACTTTCTGTGAAATGAACTTGAAAAGCTCTTTTGCCTTTTTGCAGGCAATATCTGCCCAATCTTCGGTTGCTGCAGGCATGAAAGGAGCAACTAAGGCTATGACTGCTATGAATAAGGTTCGATGGCCAACGATCACGTGTCATCTAATTATAAGTTTTCTGTTTGTTTGCATGAAAGAATGAAATATAAATGGGACTTTTCCATTTTGGCCTGGTGGCCCAAAATAACTACAGTCTGTAGCCCAAATATACATAATATGTATATTTATATTTAATATATAAAACATATACATTTGCCGGCTATTATTTTGTTGGGCGGCCCAAGAATGTAATTATCCCCTTATAAAAAAAACTCATCTTCATACACATGGAAATGAATGTCATGATGAGAGGGCATCTGCAGTCTTCACTGGTTGGTGGAATGTTAATTAACTTCTCATTCTCTTGAAACCTCTTGGCTCCTTGCAGATAAATTAAAGATGTGGTTGATATTGGATCTAGCAGTCTGATTATCTCGTGTTTCTTTACACCTCTTTTTTTTTGTGTCAATTTTGCTCCTCCTCTTCCATGGCCTCCGTTATTTGGTTTATTTTCATATATTGCTCATCAATTTCTTCATATGTGAAGTCATCTTCTTGATTCGTTCTCATAATTATCAGTTGATTTTATGCAGCAAATGGACCCCACGAAGCAAGCGAAGGTGATGCAAGATTTCCAGAGGCAATCAGCTCAATTGGATATGACGGTAAAACTGATTGATCGCACACTATCTGTTAAATCTTCAAATAAAATCATATTTCCTTCACGTCAACTCATATTATTACAAGTCACCTCAATAGTTGGTGTTTGTGTTTGTAGACTGAAATGATGTCAGACGCCATAGATGATGCTATAGATAATGATGAAGCGGAAGAGGAAACTGATGACTTGACAAACCAGGTATGCTCTTAAAAGCCCCTTTCAATTATGATTTATGACTGGAAAAAGTTAGCAGGTGTGTTTACTTTATGATTAGCTTAGTAGTTGATTTAATTGAAAATATCATATAAAGTTTTGATTGTTCAGATAGCATTCTGGTTTTCTTCAGGATCGATGTTTTCTTAATAAAATGTGTTAGCCTGGACTCTTTTGCTAATGGAACTAAGATTGAATGTAGAATTTTATTTTTAGGAATCAAACAACTATTGAAGTGCATTTTAATGTACATGTTAATATCTATAACACATGGTCACAACTATGTATCGTTTTCTTGCAAGTTAATTTGGTTCTTATTTTTGCAGGTCCTTGATGAAATTGGAGTCGATGTTGCCTCACAGGTTAGTTTTTAATTATGTTTCATAGTGAAACAACTAGTCTTCTTACTTACAAGAAGGAAAGTAATTTGACGTTGGCAATTACCACGTTAAATTGACAATCCCATGTTTTTATCTTGACAGCTGTCAGCGGCTCCCAAGGGGAAAATTGCTGGAAAAAGGACCGAGGAATCAAGCAGGTTCGTTCTCATTTTCTTTTGATATGGTCTACTTGTTACTTTATTGCCCTTTTCCTTCACTCGCATGCTTTTTCAAGAGATAAACTTATGGAGCCAAACAGTAAAGGTTTACGCAGAAGGATGTGTGGTAGGTGCACATAATGAGTTCGAATTCGACTGGTGAACTAAATTTGGTATTTACATGGAGAAGGATAGAGGGAAGGGGCTCAGTATCCACCGAGTTTTGACGCTAGAAACGGCATATTTCTTGGTTATTCAAAAAAAAAAAAAAAAAGAAACCTAGAAAGCCAGGTTTCACTAACATGTGTCCTTCACTAGAAATTGCCTTGGCCATGTTACCTTCTAGATCGCGAGCCTAGTTAAAGCTTTTGTAGTCTTCACTTGGTAAAAATGGATACTATTAACTCATTTATGACAGCTAAGCGCACTTTGTTTTTTCACTCATAGTAAACTTTTCTTATATTAAATAGATAGGGGAAACAATATGGGGCGGAGGGAGAGTAGAAGCTATGGGTTCGGTCGAACCCAATAGCTTTGGTTCAAACCATGTATTTGTCTTAAAAAATTCAAAGAACATGTACAGATTATTAATTTGGAACCCAGTAACTTAAAAGATTTAGAATCTCAAATCCATAAGCTTCAAATCTTGGCTTTGTCTCTGGAAATAGTATAATTCGCTTCAAGTACTACAGTATCCTCAAGCAAATTATTAGACATTTTGAATGCACTGCTCGCTGACAGATCAAAGTACGTGCATTTTTCGGTTCTTCATTTTTCTTCTCTTCCTGTAAATAATCGTATTAATAAGAAGTGCATTTTTCATGTTCTGCGATGAGCTTACTCGCTGTAATCTCATTAACTCTCTCACATAAGTTTGTTCTGGTGTTTTCGTACTGGCAGTTCGGGGATTGATGAACTGGAGAAAAGATTGGCTGCACTTAGAAATCCTTGATCTCAATATCTTGGACTAGTCCTTATGTTGTTGCCTTCAACATGAAACAGGAATTTCCATAAGTTGTTGTGTACATAATTTTGCTCCAAGAATGATGTGATGCATCAATCCTTGGTCTTCTTTGAGCTGAAGTGTCATAAATTGTTGTCCGAAAGCTACAAACAATGTATTAGTTGTTTGATAAAATCTTGGCATGGCTTTCTTCTTTCTTCTCTTGTCATGAAATTTCTATTCTGTAGTGTGCTAGTGTGTGTGCATTTTTTAATGACAGTGATGTTCGGATCAACTTGTCCACTCCTTCATTATTCACTGGGTAGCCCGAGGCGGACTTATGTATAGAGAAGAGGGATCACCAGATTCATTTAACCTCGACAAAAATTCTAGATATATATGTGCATATATGTTGAGAACATTCAACATATTTTGCCTGAATCCCTTAAGATCAAAAGTACGATAGGACACTGGTTGAACAGTCCGCTTATGTGCCCCGGCCACCTTCATATCCTGGATATCCTGGGTCTGCCTCTGGTATTCGCTACCTTGACCAGCACATGTACCGAGTAATTATGTCACAAATAATTAGACAGAAGGGAAGAAATCACGTGGCATTTCTTCGCTGGGACTCTGCCTTGAGTAGACTAACCAGAAAGAGATGATATATCTAGTGCTACAAAGTGGTAGCTCTCTTCAGCTACATTTGATCAGTGTTGTGTATATGAAAATGGAGTGTTGGAAACTTTTATTACATGGACCTCAAGGTTTTGGTTCAATAGTAAAGGTGGTACATGGGGATGTGTGGTAGGACTTGTTGAGTAAGGCCGACTTTCGAGCCCAAGCCCCTTTACTAGGTTGGGCGCTTGAGTGCATCTTTCTCATATTGATCGAGGCTTTCCTTGAGTTTGAAATAAGGGGCAAGAAGCAAGGGCGTAGCAGTTGCGCGAAGTTACGCTCGATCTTTCTCCGCCAGCGGCTTATGTAATGGTCGGTCTTATAAAGCTCGCCAAGCCTCACTTCCCTCTCCCTTCACTTATTAATTAAGTGGAGAATAGTCGTTGACATTCTATAAGCGACTTGACCGAATCTACGAAGCTTTGCTTTTCTTGTAGTCGGCCCGTAATGCCTCCCTTCATTTGTTTGCCTCCTTTCAGCTCAGAATGCCTAATGCAACGTACACTACGAGTTTGAATCTCGCTGTTAATCAAATATGATTTTTAAGTAGAGAGGCTAGATAGATAGATGGACTCATTATCCAGAGAGTTTCGCAACTTTAAACAACAAATTTCTACGCCCTTGTAAAAAATTCGAAAAGTTCTAAAGAAAGAACTAGTAAAAAGTAAAGAAAAAAAAATAGGATATGTAATTGTAAAATAAATTTTTTGATGATTTATAATTGGAAACACAGTAAAAATAGCTGTTTTGTTGCCAAAACAAAAGATCGAATTTTTATTCTAACTACTACAAAAATTAACCAAATTGACATAAACATTATTCACTATTTATCATTTTCTTAATAAAAAAATGTAACGGTGAAAAATTGACGGAATGTGGCAAATATCAAAGTTAAAAATGACGGACATAAACCATTTAAATAATCGTTACCCTAATTTACGACTTAAAACAATAGATTTTCTATCAAAGTTAAATGTGATTGATATATCTTATTAGTTATAAATTTTACTTTAAGTGCAATTTACGACAATAGTTATTTTATATCAAAATTAAACCGACAGGCAGACTTCAAGTTAAGACTTACTACAATAGATATTTCCTCCGGATGTTAGCTTTTTAACTAAAAACTAATTTTTTTAATGAAAAAATGACATTGTATAGCAGCTCTTAAAATAATAGCCAAAATATATATAAAAATTATACACTTTTTTGGCTACCGAATATAAATAATTTTTGGCGCGGGATAAAAGTCTAATTTAGTAAGTGTTTGGACATACGAATTGTAAAATTCCGAAAAAGTGTTTTTTTTCAAGTGAAAATGATATTTGAAAATTAGAGTTGCGTTTGGACATGAATATAATTTTGGGTTGTTTTTGAGTGATCTGAACGAAAATTTTGAAAAACAACCTTTTGGAGTTTTTCAAATTTTCAAAAAATTCTAAAATTCATCTTCAAGTGAAAATTGAAAATTTTATGGTCAAACACTGATCTCGAAAAAAATAAAAAGATTTCGAAAAAAAAGTATACAAATTTTCATGGCCAAACGGGCTCTTAATGTGTTACACAAATGAGAAGCAAAAGATACATGCGTCAAGATGGATGACTTTGTGTTTGGCCAAACTTTTTTTTTGGTCAACAGTAATATTTTTCAAAGTCAAGGAGTAAACGGTTTTTAAAAGGAAAAAAAAATACTTTTGAGTAAAAACAAAAGCTGTTTTTAAGAAACTGAAAAAAATAGTTTTTTCCAAAAGTACTTTTAAGAAAATACACTTAAAAATGCTTTTTAAAAGCTTGATCAAACAATATTTGCTGCTCAAGTACTTTTAGAATTGATTGGCCAAATACAAATTATTTTTTACCAAAAATACATTTGAAAAATTACATTTGAAGGCGAGGCGTAACAGGTAAAATTATTGTTATGTGACTAGGAGGTCACGGGTTTAAACCGTGGAATCCTTATAGTCGAACCTTTCCCCGGACCTGTACATAGCGGGAGGTTAGTGTACCAGATTGCATTTTTTGACTTTTTCAAAAGAAAAAAAAGTGTTTTTTTTTCTTTTTAAAATTTTGGGAGCCAATTTGGCGGCAAAGTCTATTCATTTCTAGTTTAATTTTTCAATTTCGGCATATTATAGCCTAGGGTTTGTAATTGAAAGTAAATACAATCTGCCCCAAATTCTTTGTAATAGATGGCTACAGAGGTTTTCGAATGGGAAATCGTAAACGACGATGGCTTTATCTACAAGCGGAGAAAGCTGCAGCAGCTGCAAGTTTCGAGCTCTACCACCTCCGCCTTCGCCGCCCCGGTGCGGTCAAATCCGGCGGTGGCTAAACTGAAAAGGAAGAAACGGGTTCTCTTAAGAATTTTAGAGAGGTTTGGTAAAGATATTGAAGAGTTGGAGCTCTGGGAGAAAGCAGTGAACGACTTGAAAGTAAAGTCGAAAATCCAACAGCAGAAAAGTAGTGATCCGCAGCCGCAGCAGCAGCCGCGGCCACAGCCGCAGCTACAGTCATCGTCGGGTTTCAGCTCAGTTGATCAGCGCCTCTCTCAGGTATTTGCTTGCTTGCCATTTCGTCTCTTTCACGAGTTGTAGGGGTTCACAGGGACATCAAGTTAATAGATACTAATAATTATTGAGTTCGCACTCAAATATTTATAGATATTTAGTGGATAATGACCCTGTTGTTCCCTGCGAGAAATTCAGAAACAATCTTATTTTGAATCGGTAACTGAAATTAGATTCAAAACTAATCGAGATTTAGCCACTTTTTAGGTAAAAATAATATTTGGACAAACATACCCGCTTTTCACAGAGTTGTAGGGTTTTCTACCGCGACATTAAGTTAATAGATTCCCTCCATAAGTTACATTGTTGATCCGTCTTCGTTTGTCCGGCAAAGTATTGGTTAAAAGGTGATTATGTTAATTGCTTTTTGCTAAAAGTGCAAGCTAAATTAACTACTCACCCATTTCACTTTATTTGTCGTAGTTTGTCTTGATACAAAATTTAATAAAGAAAGAAAAACTTTTGAAGTTTGCGGTCTTAAATATGTCATAACATTTGTGTGACTAAACCTTTTGAAACTTGTGGTCTTCAACATGTCATATAATTTATGTGGCTATAAAAGCTTCTCACTAAGGAAATATAGGAATGATTGTATTGAAATACTATAATTAATGCATTTGTTTTCTGGTATTTTAAACTCTGATTTTGTTTGGGCTCCAGGTCCTGTTGAATATATTGGCAACGGAAAATACTAATAGCTTGTGCAGATTCAAATGTTGATTTTTTAAAGTTTTCTTTTGAAAGTAGAGTTAGTCAAAATACTAGTATATTTTTTTGTAGGAACTAAGAATTATGGAAAAGATGTCTGAAAAATTAGTGACCATCAGTATTGGCACTTTTGAGATGCAAGAGTAACATATTTCATGAGCTGTCAGATTTTCTCTGTTGATAAAATGGCAACCTGGAAGGTTCTGTTTGTTTTGGTAACCTGAAATAGCAAATAGCAACCCGAAATACCAAGTCTGATGCTTAAAAGAGGTGAAAGAACAGGGTGAATTAGGTTTCAAGATTGAAAGGAGTGGTAATAAGAGGATGATAATTTCAGATAACCTTTATGCTGATTACACACTACTATTGTGTGAAGCAGATAAGGAACAATTTCTCCATCTTAATAAGAGGAATTCTGTTAGCTTTTGAAGCTGTTTCAGGTTTATAAGTGAACCTTGCTAAAAGTAGTCTATTCAGTGTTAATGCAGACAGTAGTACTAATGAATGATCTGTAAACTATGGTCAGAATGTCAAATTGAAGGTTGGAACTTGTTAATGGAAAAAAAATCAGGTTGTGGACTGATGTTATACTGGGACAGGTCCGAATTTCAATTTCAGGAGAAATTTCTATGATTGGAAAATAAATGAAGTCAGTCAATTATTGCTTCATTAGGAACCTCTGATTTTTTATGCCAATAGGCTTGACTCTCTGATTTGGACAGCAGGTAAGGATGATGACAAATTCTCTGTTAAAATCTGCTATAATATGTTGTAGAAACAAATTGCTACCTTTTTTGGGGAAAATATGATCCAAATGTATTACGGTAGGGTGGTTATAACGGTAGGGTGGTTATACTGAGAAACTGGAATGGAGGGTAGATGTAGCTTATTTTCAATATTAAAGGGGCAAATATGGCCCTTTTCTTGTTTTTTATTTCCGTCTTTCTGAGCCGAGGGTATATCGGAAACAGCCTCTCTGCCCTATCGGGGTAGGGGTAAGGTCTGCGTACACATTACCCTCCCCAGACCCCACTTTGTGGGATTTTACTGGGTAGTTGTTGTTTCTGGGTGTTTCAGGGATGTAGCTGCAACAATTATGGTGCAACTTTTTATTTTTGTACTTTAATGAAATTCCCTTATATCTCATTAGCTCTCTAACTTGGTTGTTATCACTTAACTTAGGCTGAAGCTAAGGAAGATTTAATTCACAATATATTAAAGCGCTGTGATGTTGCTGAAGCCCTATGCTCTGCAGCAGAAGAAAGGGTAAAACAACCATTTTTTGATCTTCCAATTTGGGCACATTCGCCACGCAGTCTTATAAAATCACTAGGTGAAGAATAACTATGAGAATGACACTAGAGAAAACAGTTGAGGTGAAAATCCTTCCCCTGAGCTTGTTTTACAACAGTAATTGTTTGGCTAAATTTAATATTGTACTATGACTGACAATGTCCTGGAAATTTGATGTTGCAGTTTTGCTGGCATTCAAAGAATGTAGCTAAGTTGAATTGTATTGCAAGTTTGCTAAAGTGGTTACAGAGCTCAACTTGGCCCAAGCTTCATGAGTGAACCACCTAAAGAACTAGATACAACATGTTTCTTAGTTGACTGATCGAGCGATAACAACTAGGAGGTTGGCTGGTTACAAACATAACTTTGTCATATTTTGGCATGTTTATATTAGTTACATATTGTTGTACATATTCTGAATGAATGCAAAACTAAACTTAAGTTCATCGACTTTGCGTTTGCCTTGTGCTTTTGTGTAGGATAGTTGAGAGAATTACATGATAACTCTTGTATAATATTGGGACAGTTTTCATGTTCTGCTGATTGTTTCCCTTAGACTGTATTTCTTTCAGTTTTTGTTTTTTGTGTTTTTCGGTTGACGTGTCTCTACTTTATTGGTTGGGTTGCCACATCACATTTGGTCTTTTGGACTGATTGTTGGTTTAGTGTTTAGTAGGCACATTTCTTACAAATGTCAGGTGTAAGGTTCCAGGGGCCGCATATGTATTCAGCCAAATTATAATCATCAGTGTTTAATTCCCATAACGAAATTCCTTCTCTCAAAACAATCGAAAAACATGTATATGAGTTAAAAAGAAACATTCATGGTACAATAATAATATTTATTACATCTATCCGAGTGTACATGTATAAAACTCTAGCACTTTTTACTCATCATTTCTTTAGATGAGTCTAAAGGCTTTTACAATGGCCAGAAGCTCTAAATCAAAACCAAAACAAAGGGATAATGGAAAGTTGGATAAGCTTTAGTTGTCACATAGAACATTTTCAATATACAACACTTAAAAAAGACATCCGTAAATAGGATAGCAATGTTCCAAACAAACAGGAAATTATCTCTTTACAAGTGCGTGACATTTACTTTCTGATCGAAAGGAACTCAAAGCTCCGAAGAGGGTCATCACGTGTCCCCTTACGTGAGAATGGTGATGGTTTTGGTTCGATGCCAGGATGAGTTCTTTGTGTGGTAGACACGCGGCCATTGCTTGCCACTAGTCTGCTCGAGCGACTATCAGTGATGGTGGGATCACCAGAAGAGCTCGGTCTGCTGCTAGAAATGGCAGCCCTTTTTGAAGAGCTTCCATTTCTCGAGGTACGGCCTCTTTCTGAATCAGGTTGCTGCAACATACAAGCAGATTTAGTGATAGTACTACTTTGGCAACTGGCAAGCATATAATCCAGTCAATGAAATGCAGTGATGGAACTAGGAGTTCTAATAAAGGGGACTAAAAGAATGCAAGAATGCAACACCTCAGATTCAGACCTGCAACCTAAAGCAATTTTTTGCCTCCTTTGCAACTATACTAGAAGCTTCCCTTACGGTTGGGGTTTCAATTGAACCCCCTTCAATACATGTAGCTTCGCCCCAGCTAAATGCTAGTATTCGGGATACCACAAAAGGAAAAATATATGCAACTATTAGTTAATAAATTCAATTTCTCTTCTACGACAGTTTCTGTTCAGGATTGAGGCATAGTTATTCTATTAGTACTATTTTGGAAGACTAAGAGCTATTGCACACAGGAATAAATAAGAAGCACTAAACTATTGATTCACGCATTGGCTAGTCATTACTTCTTTTTTTTAAATACACAGATCGACTAGTTACTAAATTAAGCAAGAACAAATAAGGCAACTAAAAAAACAGCACCAACTCCAAAATACAATTGAAAAGAGGGAATGATCAAATACCACATCTTTAGATGAAGTCATATCCTCTGAAGTCTTGTGTCTGGAATGTTCCCCATGCCTTCCTGTACCCGAAGCATTCCTTCTCGAAAATGCTTCAACAGCACCAGAAAACTTGTCTCGAATATCTTGTCCAACTGGATTACAGAAGCAAAACATGTCAAGCTTAATTGACAATAAATTGTCAGTAGCAATGGTGCCATTTACTACTTCGTTCGAATATGATACCTGTCCTTCCTGGTCTTTCAGCAGATGGCCCAGCGTTTAGTCCGGCACTTCCACCAGGAGCCTGGTAGCAAGAGCATGCATGACTATCGTTCATAATAAGCGAGAAGAATGA
This sequence comes from Nicotiana tabacum, assembly GCF_000715075.1. Lineage (NCBI taxonomy): Eukaryota > Viridiplantae > Streptophyta > Magnoliopsida > Solanales > Solanaceae > Nicotiana > Nicotiana tabacum. Next base: position 5,238,438 of record NC_134082.1, on the reverse strand, counting down.
AAAGTAATAATCGAAAGGAAAGTTTGACAAGCACTAACTCGTCCTCTAGAACTGGCACCGATCTGAGGATACTTCAAAATGGTCCAATCAAAAACATAGTCAAATTGATAACCTGACGTGATGTCAAAGATTAAGGTTAAGAGACTAGAATACATATCAAATAAAGACAAGAATCGAGTAGTTACAAACAGACAGCCGTTGGACCTAAATTTGTAAAAGAAAAGAGCAGTAGTATTATCTACCTTCACGGATAAACAAGTCTCTGAAAAGCCTCTTCAAATATGAATAGTCAGGTTTATCTTCAAATCGTAATGACCGGCAATAGTGGAAGTATGATATAAATTCTGATGGATAGGATTTGCATAACACCTGTTACAGTAAAATGGAATCATGTGTTAATTGCCTCATCAGTTGTAGTGAAGAATTTCCATCATAGCTCAACAAGATAATACGACATAAGGATCGCTGGAGGTGTCACGACAGATGCTCTTGTAATTTACAAAAGGTGATGACGGTGTCACATAACTAAGACACTCTGATGATCACAACAAGTACCTCTATTGGAGTTAACATCTTCTTCTCACTGATTTTGTCGTATTTCTGCTTCTTGGTACCAGCTTTCAGTCCTTGCCATGGAAGGCTAAACCAAGAAGAAGGTGTCGGAGGTCAGCAAACAAGTCTACAATTTACATTAGGAAGAAACAGAGAGATGCTAAAACAAAAAGGTGAAACCCCCAAAATCCAACCTTCCTCTAAGAAAATACATAAGCACGTAGCCCAGAGATTCTAAATCATCTCTTCTGCTTTGCTCTGTCCAGGGAAAAAAAGAGAGAAGAAAAACAACAATTTATGAGTTATAAATGACTCTAAAGCTTCAGTAGTGCCGTGGTTATTTGACAACTTAAATGATATACACCTACCAACTCCAAGGTGCGTGTTGACACTGGCATAACGAGCTGTGCCGGTCAGATTCTTGTTTTCTCTGGAAAATTATTGAGAAAGAAAACATATCAAGGGTAGTCCAGATACAATTCATAATTGAGGGGAAAGAAACAAAGAGTAAAACCAAAATTAGATTGACAACGACATAAGATTTTATGATCAGAAGGTAACACAATCTAGTAGTACCAGTCAGTTCAAACAATCAACATTTGCAAAGGCCATCTATAGTGAAGACCTTTCTGAAGGTTCTTCCTTTCAACTAACACTTGGAAACAAGAAAAAAACCGGCTAAAAAAATCTCAATGGGATACCGTAAAATCTCAATGGGATACAGTGGGAGATGAATTGAATTTCTTACTCTACTACTCTAAATGTACATGAACTCCCATTTTCACAGATAAATTCATACTTGTACTCTAGTAACAACATATATGTATTTTGAGTAATAATTACAAAGGAAGCCATGGTTCAATTTTCTGAAATACTAGTAACAACAACAACAAACCCAGTGAAATCCCACAAGTAGGGTCTAGGGAAGGTAGAGTGTACGCAGACCATACCCCTACCTTATGACGGTAGAGAGGTTGTTTCCGAAAGAGGCTCGGCTCAAGTGAAGTGAAAATGAAGCAATAGAAAATGAAGCAATAAATAGATAGTAGCAACAACAAGGTAGTAAGACACGGAAGCAAATGGTGCAACATGCAATAACAAAGGTCTAATAATACGACACTATAAGAATAGAGCCAATCCTGCTGGAAATAATGACACACCGTGTAATAATGGACTAGGAATAGGAAAATACAAGACTAGTACTAATACTACTGGAAAGACTAGACGAAACTCTAGACTGCCTGTCAGCCTTCTACCCTAATCCTCGACTTCCACACCCTCCTATCAAGGGTCATGTCCTTGGTAAGCTGAAGTCGCGAAATACTAGTAATGATACTAACATTTCTTCCACGAGGCTCCCCTTTTTTTATGTTTTTATGTGGAACATGTTTTTTTTGTCTTTTCGGCTTGAACTGGGTCATGCCATCGTATATTTAGAGAGGCATACACAAGCTGGAGTCTTTGGGAAGTTGATAAGGCCATCAAGTAGATCTGGTTAATGATTCCTGTAGTTATTTTTTGGAGTTTGTGGAATGAAAGGAACCAAAGATGCTTTGATGGAATCTCAACTCCAAATCACACTCTTAAAGCTAATTGTTTGCTCAGCCTTTTTAGCTTTTGGACTTTGTTAGCTCCTTAGTTATTGTTTAGCACATCCTAAAGGGGCTTACAAACTCTTTATTTTCTGTATTTTTGTCTTCTGATTTTGTAACTATTGCATCTACTTGATGCCTTTCTAATGAAATACCTTACTTCATCAAAAGAAAAAAAACTTTACTAGAAATTGAATACTCAATTCCTTGGTAGTATATTACATAAAGATTAATTATATTCAATAATCCTATCACCACCAATAGAATGTCATTGAGCTTTTTGAAAGCCAGATAGAATTTTCTATGATGCTTGATAACTGTGAGTTTACTGTTTTGAAAATGCAAAAGTTTTTATCAAGTGTGTGTGCGCATATATATGTATATAAGAGTAAATTATTCTAAGCGTGTTTCCAACACGACAATAATGCTGTACTAAGAAGTCATTTGACAAATATTTCCTTGCTAATTTTTCACGGTGGACAAAGAATCTCCAGAAATGTTGATTTCTCCATTAAATGTCACCATTGCTTGTAATTAGTCCTATGCAGGCCTTTCACCTAAAGTGAAGAAAACAACAAAATCATTTATGCTTCAATCCAAAGCTAGTATAGGTCGGCTAGGTGAATCTTCATTCAAATGTTCAATAGTTTGGGTTCTCTAACTTTAGATTCTCTCAATATATAAAGTGAAAAAAAAGGTAAAAAACAAACAGTACCTGTATGGTATATGCTTGTGAGTCTGTAGGTCCCTATACTTTTTGGCAAGCCCAAAGTCGATCGCGTAAACCTGTCATTAGTTTGTAGAATTAGTTTTATTGCAATATAACGACTTTCATATTCTGCAACATATCCTTTTCATTTGAAGCCCTTACCTTCAGCACTAATATTTGGTAATGGTATCACAAATATTGAAGCACAATAGCTAGAATAGTTTTATAAAGTAAATGATGGCTTTAAAATTGCATTTCCTATTCAAGAATAAAAATAGCATGAACAAATACCTGATTTGCTTTGCGACCTAGTCCCATTAAAAAGTTGTCTGGCTTTATGTCGCGGTGAAGAAATCCTCTTGAGTGCATATACTCAACTCTATTAATCTGAAAATGACACAGATCAAGATTATTACGTAAGACCCATACTCAATAGTTATAAAAAAAAAGCTAATCTATGAAAAGAAGTGGCATGACAATGAACTACTTACTAGTTGATCCGCAAGCATTAAAACTGTTTTCAAAGAGAACTTCCTATTGCAATAGTTGAAGAGGTCTTCCAAACTCGGTCCAAGAAGGTCAATAACCATTACATTGTACTCGCCCTCAACTCCAAACCATTTGAGGTTGGGAATCCCGGCTTCATAATTAATGGCAGAGATAAGTAGTCAATTTTCTATACATATCATTCCCATCCCAATAGTTCTTTGATTAGACGAAACACAACAGAACTAATTGGTTGCTACTTCCACCCGACCAAATATTTTCTAATCAGAACAGACGTCATGTAAAAGGGGAAAATAGCCTATAAGAAATTAACAGGGCCCATTCAAGCTAATAATTAGCGAAGAAGGGTCTGTGAGTATGAACTTCTGACAAGTAGCGTATAACACAGTTGCATCATTAATAGAAGAAAGCCGAGGATATGTAAAGGACATGAAGAAATACTTACTTCCTCCTTGGAGAAGCATATATATTTTTGATTCATAATGAAGTTGAGGGTGCTTCGTCTTGACAGATTCCTGATATTTGCGATAATAAGATGAGATGAACAGTTCCACTAAGTAGGAAAGCAATCTATTATGTAAGATTTTAGGTTTAGGAAGAGCAAAACAATAACCATCCGTAAATGCAATGCAGAATCAGGACAGTAGTTGTTCCTTAACATTTTAGTGCTATAACTCCACTAATATTAAAAAGACGAGCTAAATGTCATATCAATAATTCAATCAATCAACTACAGTTCAATCTCAAGTTACTTGGGGTCGACTATATGAATTATCTTTTCGTTCAAATGAGTATGAATCATCTGCATTTATTCCCATATATTCCGGCTCATTTCATTCCAATACTACATAATTTATCTTAACGGTTCTCTAAAACTAAAGGTTCTCTAACTTCCACACAAATCTCTACATAGACATAACACAACAACAAAGAAACAACTTAACAGTATGAACCAAACACTAAGAAGCAAAAGCCATTACCAGCTTAATGGCAACTTCTTCTCCATTCTGTATATTCACACCTGAACCAAAAAAGCAACAACAAACAGAAAAACATAAGAAACACAAAAACAATAGCTAAAAAACTACACTAAAAACACACAAAAAAAATCAAAATTAAAATGGAGTTGACCATAAAATCAAAATCTACCAAGTGACATGCACATACCTAAATAAAGCTCACCAAAAGAGCCACTACCAATCTTCCTCCCAAGCTTAAACTTTCCGCCCACAACATGATCCATGTTGATTCAAGATTCAAAATCCCCACTTCAAAATTTTCACCAACAACAATTTTCAACAGCTAAAATAAATAAAAAATTACTCAGATTTTCACCCCACTTAGATTAACCCCCCCAAAAACCAAGAAAATCCAAGAATCAATAACCCCATCAAATCAAGAATCCATTGTTAAAGTTCACAATTTTGAATTAAAAAACAAGAAAAGAAGGAATAAAAATCCTATCTTTACAAAGAAAGGCCTAAAAATTATTGATCAAGATTCAAGAAAATTATTTTGCAGCTACATCCTTAGATAAATACAAACACCCATCATCTAAAAATACTCAAAAAAGGAACAAAAATCCTATCTTTATGAGCAAAATCACCCCATTGATTAAGAAAAATTAAATCTTTCTGCAAACCCAGATGTACAAACTAAAAAAGTGTAGTTCGGTTCTCTTTTTTTTTTTTTCTGCCGTGTTTCTGTTTGACAGATGAATCAAAGAAGGGTCAAGAATTCTTGGCAATGGAGAAAATGAAAGAGAAGGGACAAATGAGCTAAGATTGAGGGGAGAGAGAGAGAGATTTTAAGAAAAATAACAATTAATTTTGTGGGAAAAAAACATTTAGTGGGCCTTTGGACATAAGAATTGTAAAATTCTGGAAAAAAGTGAACGAAAAAATTTTTAAGTGAAAATTTTATTTGAAAATTATAGTTGTATTTGTACATGAATATATTTTTGGGTTGTTTTGAATTTTTTGTGAGTAGTTTAAGTGAAAATTTTGAAAAATAACTTTTTAATTTTTTTTTAAAAAAATAAAATTTATTTTTAAATAAAAATTAGAAATTTTATAATCAAATACTTATTTCCAAAAAAATAAAACTTCATGTTCTTAATTTTGTGTTGTGGAAAAGCAAGGAGGACAAAGAGAGGAGGATTGATTGGTAATATTATTTTGTTTCTTTCTTCTTCTGTTTTTATTTGTTTATTTATATCTGTCTTGTTGTTTAATATATTTTTAGAAATATATAAAAATGAAAATTATTTAATAGGGAGTACTAAAAATTATGTGAGTGATTATTAAATTAATAGAGTGCAAATGATGATTTGATGAAAGTTTAGAGCTTTGTCTTCTCAATTTGTCTGCCGCCTAACACGTGTGTTTATCCTCTAAGAAAAAGAATACATTTTTTTTGTTTTATCCGCATTTTTTGGTGTTTACCAAATTAATTTTGTATACATATATTTATCATTTTACTGTAAATATGACCTCAAAATAACAGAGGTCAAGGTCGAATAGTGAGACGATGGGGAAAAGCTTCATCGTCTAAAGGGAAACAACCCAAATCACCAGCTAAGACCCCTAAATGATCGTTCTATGATAAAGGAGGTATGGATGCAGAGACAGTCAGAAAGTTTGCCTAGAAGCCACCACCTTTGAAAGAGTGTGTGATAGCTCATTGATCGAACGCTATTGTATCGAAGATGAATGGGACTAAGCGAGCCGCCCAAGCTGTGAGATGTAAAAATACATCGGTAGGGAAGCGTTCTGCCTTAGAGAGAACTAACAACAACAACAACAACAACGACCCAGTATAATCCCACAAATGGGGTCTGGGGAGGGTAATATGTACGCAGACCTTACCCCTACCCCGAAGGGTAGAGAGGCTGTTTCCAGGAGACCCTCGGCTCAAAAAAACAATAGGAGATGATATATTAGTACCATAAAAATGCGTAATAAAAATAACAACAATATATAAGAGATATGAAATATGAAATACAGGATACGAAATACGAAATACGAAATAGATGGCTGGTATAGTACAACTAGAAGGTAAAGCCCTGCATCAATAGACGACCACTGACATTCCTAGTCTAACTCCTAACTAGATAGTCTCCCTCACTTGTGCTGTAGAAATATTCACACTCTCCCCTAACCTACAACCTTAATGCTCGACCTCCATAATTCCCTATCAAGGGTCATGTCCTCAGTAATCCTAAGTCGCGCCATGTCCTGTCTGATCACCTCTCCCCAATACTTCTTAGGTCTCCCTCTACCTCTCTGCGTGCCCACTACAGCCAGTCACTCACACCTCCTCACCGGTGCATCAGTGCTCCTCCTCTGAATGTGCCCGAGGAGGAGTAAATACATATTTTAGAACGTGCCCACTACAACTAAATAATATATATTTTCAATTTAATTTTTAAATCTTAAAGTTAAATTGTTTGATTATATAACATCAAATTTGAGTAAATACATACCTCTTCATTCCCCCCCCCCCCACCACATCCATTCATCACTAAGAAATGCATGCTTAATTTTGTGAAGACACAGGATGCAAATAAGTATCTTCCTTGAACATTTGCCCTTTTCTTGATTTTAAAATTTTTTCTAACATGAATTTATTTTCATATTACTTCATTCATCTCATTTTATTCTGCAGTATTTGACTTAAGATGTTAGTTTAAAACTTTTTTGCTAACTTTATACAAGTGTTATTTCAGTGATACTGTAAAAAAAATTACAATTAAGAATGTTGATTTAATAGAGAGAATATTACATCAAAGTTTAAAATTTATATTATGGTGAAATATAAACGAGATGTAGAATAATATTACAAGTAGACTGTTAACAATTTTTTTTAATGTTTAAAATGAGAGGAATATCGAAATGTATAAATTTATAACAATCTCACCGCGTATTACTGATTTTGAATCTTGAATTCGCATTATACTAGCAATAGTAATGTGATCACTTTTGGTGATTTATAATTTTATATATATGTAATATAAGTATTTGTGAGAGGTAAGTTTTACGAAGTGGTGGTTATATCGACTATGTTATATGGGATAGAGTGTTGGCCAGTTAAGAACTCTCATATTCTAAAGATGAAAGTAGCCGAGATGAGGATGCTGAAGTGGATGTACGGGCATTCCAGGTGAGATAAGATTAGGAAAAAAGTTATTATAAGTTCCGTGAGGAGTTGTGAGAGATTGGCTATGGTTGGCATAAAGAGAGGTAGAGACAAGCCTAAGAAGTATTAGGGTGAGGTGATTATGCACGACATGACGAAACTTCATCTTACCGAGGACATGACCCTAGATAGGAGGGTGTGGAGGTCGAGGATTAGGGTAGAAAGATTAGGGTTAGCGGGGTGTATTCCATTGTCATCCTAGTGGCAATAGTATTAGTCTTGTAGTCTCTTTTTTTCCCTCTTCGTAGAGCTATATTCCTACATGTTATTTATTTCGATTTAGTTATTTTACTATATCGTTGTTATTTATATATTGATGTTGTTATTGCTTATTGCTACTGTTCCTTTTCATTTTGTCTTTGAACCCAGGGTCTTCGGAAATAGCTTTTCTATCTTGGGGCAAAGTCTGCGTGCACACTACCCTCCCTATGCCCGCTTGTAAGATTATACTGAATATGTTTATGTTGTTGTTGTTGTAGTAGTAATATAAGTATTAGATCGTCTGTTATTACAATTTGATTTGTAAGTGAGTTTAAGTTTGGGATTCTAATAGTTGTATGTATTAAAGTTTCATTTTATGTCCTAAATTGATATTTATATAGCATTATTTTTTTGTAACTAAAAAGACACTCAATTTTACCTAAATATCATTAAAATAAGTCTTTTTTTGTAACCCAAAAAGTAACTTAGTGGGCGTTTGGACATGAAAATTGTAAAATTCCAGAAAAAAATAAAAATAAAAATTAAGTAAAAATGATATTTGAAAATTAGAGTTGTTTTTTAATTTTTGTGTAATTTAAATAAAAAATTTGAAAAATAACTTTTGGAGTTTTTTAAATTTTTGAAATCCTTTAAAATTCATCTTTAAGTGAAAATTGAAAAATTTATGATCAAATACTGATTTCAAAAAAAATTAAAAAAAAATAAAAAAAAAAGTGAAAAAAACTCTATGGCCAAACGGGCTCTTAATTTTGTCTAAGCAGAGACAGGAGGAGGACCAAGACAATATTATTTGTGTCAAAAGAGTTAGGAAAACGTGGAAATAACAACTGCCCACCAATCTCATTAATTAATACTTTAATTAACTGTAGCAGTAGTAATACATAAATGTCCCAGCTGGTGATTTGTACAGTATTGTCATGTCTTGCAAGAAATGCATTATTAGATCTTGAATCTTGTTGTCGCGTAGTTCGGGACTTGAAATTTATGGGTTCGGGATTTTACATTTTTAAATTGTTAGATTCTAAATTAATAATTTATACATATTCAATAAATTTTTAAGGCAAATATATAGTTTGGACCAAAGCTACTGGGTTCGACTGAATCTGTAGTTTCTACTCTCCCTCTGTCCCTGGTTGTTACATCTTGCATGCACTGATGTGCAGAGACGAATGAAGAATTTGAAGTGTATGAGTTTCTATAGCGCCTTTAATTTGATTTATATAATAATAATAATCAGGTTCCTAGTCACATATTTATAAATATTTAATGAATTTTTTAATATACATATTGTTGGATTCTAAGGATGGCAATGGGGCGGTGCGAGTGCGGGGCGGGGCAGGTTTGAACGTTAGTGGGGTGAGGCGAGTTTGAGAGTTTGCGGTTATGGTCGGGGCGGGGCGGGTTCATTTTTAAATAAATAAAAAACGCGATGCGGGTCGCGGGTGGAGATTTAATTTTTTGAACTAACAAAAACCTAAGGTTTTGGGGAAATTCTGGGTAAATTGCTTGGTCATCCACCTTGATTTCTTGGCTGGAAAGACTTCCAGGTAAATGTTAGTAGTAATTCGTAAGAATTGCACGGGCGCCCTATTTCGTCGCTCCTATTTAACCTATACCTATTTTTTTTTAAAAACTTTTAACTTGTACCCACTTTTTAAAAAACTTTTAACTTGTACCCACTTTTTAAAAAATTTCAGTCCCCTTTCTCCTCCTCCTTCTCCCAGTGATCTCCATACCTCTCCGGACTTAACATTGATGTAGCAATATCTCTCCTTCTGTGGCTTCACTCAATTCCTCAGAAGCCATCTTACTATGCATAATTAAAATAATTGTAACGTAAGAAAACCTTTTTGTGAAATGAATATTTTATAGACCGAGACGGTTCGAAATCTTTATTTTCAATCTGCTTCTTCAATGTTTGTCAAAAGAAAAGTCAATTGTGTTACCGGAATCCCAATTTAAAGTGTTGCAGCTCAAAAGAATCTAGTCTTTTTGACATTTATGGAGCTATAATATCCCCAACAGCTAAAATAGTACTACTTAATGCTATTTAAAGTCATCAGATCGCAAACTCTCGCATGCAGAAAGATCAGGTGGATGAAGTTAATCAATGATTTTTCTGCAGTACTGGTCATGTATATATCCATGCAGAAGGTATGAGTTCCTCCCCCAAAAATAGAAACTTTAGCAGTACATATTCAAGGGTTTTAAACACTTCAGCTCTCGCCAGTTACAAACAAAAACTTTAGCTCTAGAGCTGAAGTTCGACAGTTACAAAATAAAACTTCAGCTCTAGAGCTGAAGCTTACAAACAAAAACTTCAACTTTAGAGCTGAAGTTCGCCAGTTACAAACAAAAACTTCAGCTCTAGAGCTGAAGCTTACAAATAAAAACTTCAGCTCTAGAGCTGAAGTTCGCCAGTTACAAACAAAACTTCAGCTCTAGAGCCGAAGTTCGACAGTTACAAAACAAAAATTTCAGCTCTAGAGCTGAACTTCAGGCCTGGCTACTAGAATGTTGAAGTTTTGCGTGATTGTCTTTGCTACTTCAACCCTGTATGTTGAAGTTATGCGAAAAAGCGGGTACGTTTGCAATTTTTTTTACAAAGCGGACATAAGTTAAAACGTGACACAAAAAGCGGGTATAAATGCAAATGCCCCTAGTAATTCATTAGCTTCAACAGTTTCTAGTCTATTTTGACAAATCAAGTATTTCTCCGAGTATTTTGAAACAAAAACTAGGACTTTGTTCTTTAACTGTTTTTTATTTTTATTTTTTGCTTTCTCTTTAATTTCCTTTTTAAGTGTTGTCACAATTTTATATTTTTATATTAATTTTCCAGCTCTGTATGTGCCCCAACAAGGGATTTTCTTTGTTACATAGAGAATTTTTGCATTTCTCAACTGCTGAAATCGGCCATGGTGTCACTCCTATTATTTTTGTGCACTGAAAAGCAATGACAAGCAAAAAGGCTACTTCAAAAAAGCTAAGTATATGAAAGAGAGAGAGAACAATTTGGATATAATTAATTATTTTGTTAAAATAATTAGATTTAAGTCTAGCTTTCTGAAAAAGAAAGAATTTTTATTAAAAAAATTTGCGGGGTGGGGCGGGGCGGGTTTAAATTGCGCGGGTTCAGACAGAACCCGCCCCGCACCGCCTGCCATTCTGTGCACGGTGAAATCGGAGGGACCATTTTCCTCGTTATTATGATGCCCCGTGAACACACTTCCCAAGGTTCGAGACTGGGGTTGAGTTTCACCCTCGAGGGCTGTCGAGGCTCGGCCTCGGGGTAGTCTATATCAACGACTATATTAGAGGGGAGAAAGTCTGTCAGGCTAGACCAATGTTAGTTTGAACCCGCATCATGACATCAGCCAGGTGTCCCATCCCCCTTCTTTTCTTTGTAATCAATGTTTGTTGTACTATGATGGGGTTCCCCTCTTATATAAAGAGGATCCTTGTCACTTTGTAACTTTCTGTTGTTGCTCTCATTGCTCTACACGAAATATACAAGAAACATTCCATTTTGCTCTCTAACATATTCTCTTGATATTATTGCTTTCATTTATTATCTTCATATTTGTTCATCATTTATAGCTTGTCATTGGCCATAAAGAGCCTCCGTTAATTTTATTATAACTGTTAGTCACATAGCAACTGCCTTTGATAGCTCGTAATCGAGCCTCGGGATCAACCTTGAGGCCCAGAATTGACAAGACCAAGGCCCAGGATAACTAGCCTATCGGTTTGATTATAGCTCTCTCCTTAACTTTACTTTGCCTTTAAGTCTCATGTATCTAGCATTAACTGCTTAACAAACTATCATAAAAATAAATTACGTATTTTTTAGAGTTCCATCAACAAATTTAATTGTTATTATCATTTTCACGGTAAACAGTTTGGCGCCCACCGTGGGGCTAAAAATAATAGTGATTATTTTCTTGCTGGTTTTGTCACGTAACACAAGTTATGTTTCACACTTGTTCTTGTCCAAGATCTTCAAATTTCAGGTTGAAATGCCTAACTCATCAGATAGAGGTGAAAACAACTACCTGGAGAGCCGGGGAAAAAATGGTGTGGCTGTCCCAGCCTGGGCACAAAAAGAGATCCCTCAGCATGTCGTTCATATGATTATCGGAGGGATCGACATTCCCCAAGGGCCCGTGATCAAGCGGACAAAAATATATGCTGCAATAGAAGGGCCGAGTTAAACCTGTGCTCGTGGATCCAGGCAGCTCGGCCAACGTAATCAGGTCAGAGGTAGTAGAACAGCTTGGGTTTCTCGACCAGATCGTACCCGCCTCCCGGGTCCTCCACGGCTTCAACATGACCAGCAAAGTAACAAAAGGAGAAATCACCCTCCCAATCGGCACATCCGATACGGTTCAGAACACAAAGTTTCAAGTCATCAATGACGACATAAGGTATAATGCATTGCTTGGCAGGCCGTGGATACACAGCATGAGGGCAGCACCGTCGACCCTGCACTAGATGATTAAATTTTTGGCAAAGGATGGTATAACAACCATATATGGAGAACAACATGTAGCGAAAGAAATGTTTGCGGTTTACAAGGAGGAGTCGACCCCCCACTTCCGACCTCGGACATGTCTGGGAGCATACAGACCCCCAAGGATGACGAAGAAGATTTCCTTGCTCCTCGAACTTTCGTTTCCCCCGAAGAGTCGGATGCAACGAAATCGACGATCTGAAGCAAGTTGTTTTGATCGAACACCTCCCCGATCGTAAGGTATACATAGGGACGTGATTAACCCCCGAACTCAGGAAAACATTCATTCAATTTCTTATCGATAATATCGACTGTTTTGCATGGTCCCACTTAGATATGATAGGTATCCCGCCGAAAATAACCTTCCACCGACTGAGTGTCAACCCCAGGTTCAAACCGATGAAGCAAAAAAGAAGACCTCAGTCCGAGATAAAACACGCATTCATCAAGGATGAGGTAACAAAACTCCTTAAAATAGGATCCATTAGAAAAGTGAAGTAGCCCGAGTGGCTGGCCAATGTAGTAGTGGTACCCAAAAAGGGGAATAAGCTAAGAATGTGCGTAGACTATAAAGACTTAAATAAGGCGTGTCCCAAGGATTCGTTCCTATTGCCTAACATCGATTGTCTGATCGATGTCACGTCCGGCCACGAGACCCTCACCTTTCTCGATGCTTGTTCGGGGTACAATCAAATTCAGATGAACCCCGAAGACAGGGAGAAGACCTCGTTCATCACAAAGTATGGTACCTACTGTTACAATGTAATGCCTTTCGGACTAAAAAATGCAGGGGCCACATACTAGCGTCTAGTTAAAAATGTTTGAGAGTCAAATAGGCAAATCCATGGAAGTTTATATTGACGACATGCTAGTTAAGTCCCTGCGCGGAGAGGACCATTTTACTCATTTGCAGGAAACATTCGACATCCTCAGAAATTACAACACGAAGCTCAACCCCAAGAAGTGTGCCTTCGGGGTGAGGTCGGGCAAATTCTTAGGCTTTATGGTATCAAACAGTGGGATCGAGATTAACCTCGATAAAATCAAGGCCATCGAAGAAATCACGGTGGTAAATAATGTAAAGGCCGTGCAACGGCTAACAGGTCGGATAACGGCTCTGGGTAGATACATATCCAGGTCATCCGACATGAGCCATCATTTCTTCTCCTTACTCAAAAGAAAGAACAACTTCGAATGGACTCCAGAATGCCAACGCGCCTTAGAAGAGCTAAAGCGATATCTAACTAGCCCACCTCTGTTCCACACGCCAAAAGAGGATGAAACACTATATCTATACTTGGACGTATCCGAGATAGCGGTAAGCGTTGTGCTAGTTCGAGAAGAGCAAGGTGCACAATTCCGTGTTTATTACGTAAGCCGAACCCTAGGGGATGTTGAAACTAGGTACCCACACCTCGAAAAATTGGCTCTTGATTTAATAAATGCATCACGAAAATTGAAACCTTATTTTCAATGCCATCATATTTGTGTTCTAACGACATACCCCCTCCGGAGCATATTGCACAACCTGCACTATCGGGTCGATTGGCCAAATGGTTTATCGAACTCGGGGGGTATGGCATCGGGTATCAACCTCGAACAACCATCAAGTCCCAGATCCTGGCAAACTTCGTGGCCGATTTCTCGCCCTCCCTCGTGCTCGAGGTAGAAAAGGAATTTTTACTAAAATCGGGCACGTCTTTCGGGGTATGGACCTTGTTCACTGACAGCGCCACAAATGTGAGAGATTCGGTACTAGGTATAGTCCTAAAGCCACCCACGGGCGGCGCAATCAGGCAATCCATAAAAACTGCAAAATTGACTAACAATGAGGCCGAGTACGAGGCTATGATTGCAGGTTTAGAACTGGCCAAAAGCTTGGGAGCTGAGACCATCGAAGCAAAATGCGATTCACTCCTGGTAGTGAGCCAGGTGAATGGGAGTTACGAGGTCCGAGAAGACAGGATACAGAGATATTTGGACAAACTCCAAGTCGCATTATGTCTCTTCAAAGAATGGACTTTAGTCCATGTACCTCGAGATCAGAATAGCGAGGCCGATGCCCTCGCAAACCTGGGATCATCTGTTAAAGAAGATGACTCACTCCCTAGGGCTGTCGTTCAGCTATCTAAATCAGTAATCGAGGAAGGCCATGCGGAGGTTAATTCCACCAGCCTAACATGGGACTGGAGAAATAAATGTATTGATTATTTGAAAGATGGAAAATTGCCTGAGAATCCAAAGGAATTTAGGGTCGTGCGAACCAAAGCAGCCTGATTCTCGCTCGATGAAAATAAGACTTTGTAGAGAAGAACTTTCGACGGCCCCCTAGCAGTATGTTTGGGGCCAGGGGATACAAATTATGTACTCTGAGAAATTCACGAGGGCGTCTGCGGAAATCATTCTGGTGCTGATGCCTTAGTTCGAAAGGTAATCAGAGCATGCTATTATTGGGACAACATGGAAAAGGACACCAAAGAATTCGTCCGTAAGTGCGAAAAATGCCAGAGATTTTGCCCCGATGATTAACCAACCCAGTAAGCAGCTGCTTTCGGTCTTATCACCATGGTCGTTCATGAAGTGGGGGATGGACATCGTCGGACCCTTGCCAACGGCACCAGGTAAGGCTAGATTTATTTTGTTTATGACTAACTATTTCTCCAAATGGGTGGAAGCGCAGGCCTTCGAAAAGATAAGAGAAAAGAAGTCATCAGCTTCATCTGGGACCACATCATGTGCCGATTCGGGATTCCTTCCGAGATAACATGTGATAACGGGAAACAATTCATCGGGAGAAAGGTAACACAATTCCTTGAGTATCACAAAATCAAGAGAATCCTATCGACACCCTACCACCCGTGTGTGAACAGCCAGGCCAAGTCCACAAATAAAATCACCATCCAAAATTTAAAAAAGAAACTGGAAAGAGCCAAGGGAAAGTGGAGATAAATATTGCCACAGGTGTTATGGGCATACCGAACAACTTCAAAATCGAGCACAGGGGAAACACCGTTCTCTCTAGTGTACGGCGTCGAGGCTTTGATACCAGTGGAGGTCGGGGAGACGAGCTCCAGATTCCAACACACCACTGAGAGCTCGAACAACAAATCCATGACAATGGCCCTCGAATTACTAGATAAAAGATGAGAAGCCTCGCTGGTCCGAATGGTCGCCCAAAAGCAAAGGATCAAAAGATATTATAATAGGAGAACGAACCTCCAACATTTCGGAGTCGGGGACTTGGTTATAAGGAAAGTCACCCTTAACACCCGAAACCCTAATGAAGGAAAGCTAGGCCAAAATTGGAAAGGACCATACCACATCCTCGGAGTAGTCGGTAAAGGGTCTTATAAGCTCGGCACCATGGAGGACGAACAACTTACAAGAAACTGGAACATATCAATGCTAAAACAATATTATTGCTAGGGCATCCATTGGAAAATTCCGAGAACATCCTCGAGCACTCGTTGCACTCTTTTCCTTCAACCGGATTTTGTCCCTAGAAGGGTTTTACCGGCAAGGTTTTTAATGAGACAACGGCCATGCAGCACCTAAAGGAGACCCAACAAATATTCAAGCTTTCTTTTACAATCCACTTCAAATACTGGGGGCCCCCCGGAAGGTCATCTACTCGGGAAAGCCAAGGCACCCCAAATTGGACCTCGATAGGGAAAGTAATGTACCGAGCCAAATGGTCGAACGAATTGTGCCCATATATAGCAACCAAGCTTTTAACAACAAAAACATGTGTATTTGTACCAGGTAATCAAAGAACACTTTTCATCAAAGCACTCTATGCTTCAAAAGAAACTCGAAGTTTCAACAAAGAGGATTCCTCTGTCAAAATGTCCCGAACACTCGGAGACTGGCGTCATCAATTCAACACCTGAACGACCTCCGGGTCGGGACTCCAAAATCATAAGCCCTCAAATAAGGCAACGTGAAAATCGTGAAACATCTCCAATGCCGAAAGTACCCCGAATACTCGGGGACTGGCATCAAAATCTCAAAAAACACACGACCTCAGGGTCGGGATCTCCAAAATCGTAAGCCCTCGACGAGGTAATACAAAGTTTGCAAATAATGGCTCCCGAGTCAAGAAACCCTCGATGACTCGGGGACTACCGTCAAGCGCCACCTCCATCGACTTGTCAAAACTAGAGGCTATAAGACCCCGAGCAGGCAGACTCGATATCATAAGACCTACATAAGGCAACAACTATATCTGTAAGTCCTCAAGCAAGGCATGAATCACACTTGTACTAAGTGACAATATCTGTAAGACCTCAAGCCTTGCATGAACAATACTTATACCAAGTATCCAAAACTGTAAGACCTCAAAGGCATGAAAAACTTGTAAGACCTTACTAAAGACATAAACCCGATCTCAAAGTTTTGGCTATATATCGAACTTGTAAGACCCTTAAAAAGGCATACCCTCGATATAGATGCCGAAACTATCTCACTCGGACTCAAAGGCTCCAGCCGAACACAAGTGATTTCGGTCACACGACTGTACCAGCCGAACTAACATGACTCGGAAACACCTGATTGTCGCTACAAAATCAAATGCCTTCAATTACTCCGAATCTACTTCGGAAAGAACCGGTTAAACAGGCTACCCTCGATACAAGCAAAAGAGCTTCGACCATGTCAGCTCCCAAACATCAGCTTCGAGATACTCAGCCTCCGAGCCAAAACCTCCTGAGGTGCTCGATCATCACCATATAATGACTCACAATCGAGGTTTTTTATTAAGCCATCGAAGAGTCAGGCAAACACTATTTATCCTTATCGAGGGAAAAATAAAGCCCACATAAATGGTCACATCGACCAAGCGCGTAAGAGCCATTGTCGCCAGCATAATGAGCCTCAGGGCCACACACATAAAAGGTCGCATCGACCAAAAGCGTAAGAGCCACTATCGCCAGCCTGAAATCTGAAAACTTGAGGGTCAAAATGAGCTCGAGTCGTAACCCGATTCGGAGACTGGACCCAAAACAGTTAACCAAATATGCCTAATGGGCAAAAGTGTAAGAGCCATTATCGCTAGCCCACACTAAAAGGCCGCATCGGCCCAAGGCGTAAGAGCCATTGTCGCCAGCCTAATGAGCCCCAGGGCCATACACATAAAAGGTCGCTTCGACCCCAAGGCATAAGAGCCATTATCACCAGCCTAATGAGCCCCAAGGCCACCCACATAAAAAGTCGCTCCAACCCAACACGTAAGGGCCCGAAGTCCATCTCGAAATTCTAAAAATTTGAGGGTAATATGAACTCAAGTCGAGATCCAACTCGGACACTGAACTTAATCTAATAAAAACGCTTGAAAGCAAAAGCACAAGAGCTCAAATGCCAGCTTACTCTAAGAAGGGGGAACCGACCCAATGTGTATGAATCATTGTCACCAGTCTCGACGATAGCGAAGCCCGAGGGTCTAACCCGAAGATCGGGATCTTGGGTAGAAAGTCAAAGAACATCATATAATATTTCCGAAAAGCAAAAATGAAGGAAGGAATAGGAAATAAAAAGCCTTCTTATAATCTCCAGGGGGATGTTTACAAGTCTTAAAATAACCCTTACAAAGAGAAAACCGAATAGAATCCTAATCCGTCATCGAGCCTACATCTTTGATAAAGGTTGCACTCTGACAATTACGGGTCCTTTAGCGGATCCTATTCGACGGCCTCTTCCCCTCCAGGGGCTCCACCTTCTTTTTTATCACCTCCTGAGCCATTGCTCGGCGTACTACCGAAAGCAAGCAAGGCAGAATCTCCCTTCACCAGGGTCTCCACTTTCTCGAACTTGGCAGGCAAAATGATATCTCCAACATATATGTCCCCAAAAGTCTTCCCCAGAGATCCTGATCGAGCATGCTCCACTGCTTGAGTCAACCACGGTTCGGCCCCCTCGGGTGCCCCTCTGGCTTGAGCACTTATCGCAATAGAATCTTCTCCATGCAAAGATATAAGCGTCTCGGCTTCAGTCCTGATCCTGGATAATGTAGCCACCAGCTCTAAATAGAGACCTTTGTACCTGCTACTACCCTCCCTCGCCTCACTAAGCTGACACCCAGCTAAGATCACATTCTCCTGGAGGGCATCCCTCTTAGAAGTTATCCCTCTCTCACGCCGTTTGAGTTCGGAGACTTCAGAGTCTATGGCCCGAAGCTCCTCTCTCAGCAGGGCTCCTACTTTCTCAAACTACACAAATCAGATCCAATATGTTAAAGCATCGGGATCTGGCAAAACGGGGACTAGATAACCTGCTCAGTAAGGAGAGCCTTCTCATGCTCGAGACGGGTCGCCTCGACCTGAACCAGGTGAAAGTCTGATTGTAAAGACCTTGGCCTGAAGACACGAAAAAAGACAAGTTAGAGAGACGAAGGTCAAGGCACCTGAGGCCTGAGCGATAGGCAGGGTTAGCAAAGATTACTTTCTCGCAGAGCCTACTCATTTCGCCAAAAATAAAGGAAACATTGATCTTAGGAACTCCCTCAGAAACGGTTGGGAGCATTTCGAGCACATCCCCGCCTTTGACAGGCATCCCCACATCGGGAGATTCTTCTCATGGGGCATGTTGCACTTCTTTAAAAGGTAGGGTCGTTCCCTGAGGAGAATCAATCACAACCACGACACTGGCAAGGTCAGCCAAGACCATCCCTTGTCCATTCGGAGTCCCTAAACTAGGCCCCTCTGAACCACCTAACGAAGGCACCTTAGACAGAGGGGAACTCTGATCACCGACCAGCTCGAGTGCATAACCCGATACTCCCTCGGTTGTCTCTCCACCACGAAGTGGGACCGCAACGATATCAGTCTCCGACTCGAAAGCCACCACCTTTACGACCCCAGGATCGACCAGGTTTATCCCTCATTCAGGCACTGTCGAGAAGTTGTTCTCCCCCTCACCCTCAACTCGAGGGTTTTCCACCGTTTCCAGGGTCAGAGTTATCGGGTCAGCCTTATATTCTTCCACCTTAATCTTCTTAGATTCAGAAGGCCCGTTCGACGGATCCCTTTTCTTCCCTTCATTGGGTGTCAAATCACCTTCCCCGTCGGGTAATGCTCCCTTCATCAAGGGGACTTCCCCCAGACCTACATAAATACAAGAGGTAAGCACAGGGAACGAGAGCGCTTCCAGTAGCGATTTAAGTCGAAAAGGATGACTATAGCAAGGGTAGAGGCTCACCATGATCCTTAGCTTCCCACCGGGCCCGGGATAAATCACGCCACACTCGCTCAGCATACGGGCAAATCGAGTTCAGGTGACCACCCCAGCCCAGGAGGTCCAAAATCGCACCAGGGTAAATCGTTGTGGCTACGTTGGCAAGAAAAGTTAAGTGCATGGAAGAACATATTCAAAGAGAAACGAGGGAATGCTAGATAATGTGTCCACTTACATTCCACATTCTACCTCTTGGGAAACAACATCTTTTCCGCCGGGATCAGGTTAGAAGTCCTTACTCAGACAAAACGGCTCATCCATCCACCATTCCTGGGCTCCTCGATGCAGGTTAAGAGGGCCATCGGGGCTCAGCCACAGAGTTTGATTATCCCCCCACAGAAGAGACGGGGGTTGTACATCCTGATCAGATGATCAAGGGTGAAGAGCAGCTCCCCGATCATGTTCACGTAGTACCTGATCATGTAAACAACACGCTAGAATGAAGGATGAATCTGGCTAAGAGTCACTTGGCATCGTCGGCAGAAGTTGAGAATCGCAAGGTCGATCGAAGGGGAAGATGGCCCCACCGGTCCTAGAGTGAACAGATAAGTATACACACTGAGGAAACCTATTTTGTGTGTCATAATATCCTCATCCCAAGAAGGGATCTCCACAAGCACCACGTCCCCCCAGCGACAATCAGCTTTCACTCTTCCGATGTCTGTTATCGAACTAATATACTGAGTCACGACTCGCTGTGCCCCGACTTCGAAGAAGGCCTCTCGCCCTTGAAATCAGAAGCCATCGTGAAAGATCCTGGAACACATTCCTCTGCACTAGGAGGCATTGTCACTTCACCTTGAGATAAAAGAGAAGAGGATGAGGACATATTCTCCTGGGAAACAGAGGCGGAAGTTTTTGCCATTGCTAGAAAATTCCGGGAGAGAAAGTGGAGTCGTGTTCCTAAGGAAGAACAAGGGTAAAGAAAGAAAGAATCTTTTCCTTTGGGTTTTGGAAATGTAATAAGTTGGGAAGAGCAAGGAGGGGAATATTTATAGGATCCCCGTGTGCGCATTGAAGAAGGCCAAGAGGCATCTAACTGCCATAATCAATGTGGAAGCCTCCAAGGGCTGCGTACACCGTCTTTTGGAATATCGGAGGGGGCAAATGGTCAAAGTCGTTTCTTATCACTTTCACTCTAAGAAATGTGGAGACTATCTATGCACTGTGAAATCGGAAGGACCAATTTCCTCGTCATTATGATGCCCCACGAACACACTTCCCAAGGTTTGAGACTGGGGTCGAGTTTCACCCTCGAGTTTTGTTGAGGCTCGGTCTCGGGGTAGTCTATATCAACGGCTATATTAGAGGTGAGAAAGTCTGTCAGGCTAGACCAAGGCTAGTCTGAACCCGCATCATGACATCAACCAGGTGTCCCATCCCCCTTCTTTTCTTTGTAATCAATGTTTGTTGTACTATGGTGGGGTTCCCCTCCTATATAAAGAGGATCCTTGCCACTTTGTAACTCTCTGTTGTTGCTCTCATTTCTCTACACGAAATATACAAGAAATATTTCATTTTGCTCTCTAACATATTCTCTTGATATTATTGCCTTCATTTATTATCTTCATATTTATTCATCATTTATTGCCTGTCATTGGCCATAAAGGTCCTCCATTAATTTTATTACAACTATTAGTCACATAGCAACTGCCTTCGATAGCTCGTAATCGAGCCTCGGGATCGACCTTGAGGCCCAGAATCGACAAGCCCGAGGCCCAGGATAACTAGCCTATCAGTTTGATTATAGCTCTCTCCTTTACTTTACTTTGCATTTAAGTCTCACATATCTAGCATCAACTGCTTAACAAACTAGCATAAAAATATATCACATATTTTTAGAGTTCCATCAACAAATTTAATTGTTATTACCATTTTCACGATAAACACATTCCTATTGGATTCACACGAACCCATAATCAACACCTTAGATCCGCCCATGCAGTGGTTTGCAAGCTTGCATATAAAGTAATAAACTTAAGTTCTATACGCTACATAGCAAAACAAAAAAGAAGAAGTTATATCAGCAAAAGTACGATTTAAACCAAATCACTATTTGATGAACATTTATGTAATGATATAAGAAAAAAACTTATATATTGTGATTGAACAAAACTTAACTTTAAGTTGTAAATTCTCTGATGTATTTTAGTTGTAACATCGACACTAGTGAGCTATTTTATAATCTGAGAAAAGAAAAGTAGTCAAAATAGTTGTTACGTGACGCCTTCATGAGATTCCTTGGAATGGCGACGTAAGGCTAAACAACTGATGTCAATGCAGTTACTATCCGTCAGCTGAGGTCCCCTTTGTATGCTAGATGAGATTGTTAGTACTGTACGGAAAAACCAATGTCAAGAGCAATTGAGAAAAAATAATTAAGAATGAAAGCTTGATTGCATTAGTGAAAGTTATTATAGAAAGGCTACTTGGTGTCGACGGGAGAGACACCAGTACTGAGAATTGTTTGCTTGCTTGATTGTTTGATTGCTTGATCCCCCTAATAATGCTTAAAGAAATAAACCAAAGTTACAAGACTTGAACTAACTAAGCTAGAGAGATACAATGGAAGTACATGAAATAAAACTACTCTATATTTATAATGAAAAAGACTTAATTTTCTACAAGATAGAAATAGGTTCATTGGCAGCAACCTTGTCTTTGGCATCAGGGTCTGCACGCATGGCGCTGTTGAAATCTGCCTACGGTTGGGCACAGGCGATTGGCATCACGGTCTACATGCACGGCATTGTCTGCACGCGCAACGTTGTCTGTGCACGCGGCGCTGTTGGCATCTGCTTGCGGTTGGGCGCTGGCGAGGACTATCGGTGGGGCGACATAGCCACATACGCGCTTGTCACTTAGCACAACCAAGACCACGTGGCCGTCCATGACGCTAGGCATTGAGAGGCTTACTAGGAAGCCATGAGGCGTGTCCAAGAGGTCATAGGGAATGGCTGGAAAGCCGCCCATAACGTTCTCCCCCACTTGAGTTGGCGACATCGTCGACGCCTTACTTGCAAGATAATCATCAATTAGGCTCTTGTAGGATTTGACGTTTGTTACCCTCTCCCAAGTATTCCCCTCTACATCACAGTCCTGCCATTTCACCAAGAACTCTTAGTGATCTTTCCTTGAGGCGTGAATCACTCGATCATAGAGAATAGCTTCAGCAAGCCTTTTTCCGGTTGAATTAGGGCCTCGAATACTGGATATTGTGAGTTGGCTCCGTTTAGGATCCTCCATGTCTTCCCAAAAAGGTTTCAAAAGGCTAACATGGAAGACGGGATGGATTTTCCATGAGGCTGGGGTATCCACCCGGTATGCAACTTTCCCAATGCGTCTTTCAATGGATAAGTGTCCAATTTATTTTTGCAATAGGAGAGAGTCATGGACCCCCAAAAACAAGTACCGTTTTGGGATTTTGACTATCACTTTGTCTCCTACTTGGCATTCAACAAAGTGACGATTTTGATCGGCATGCCTCTTCATCCGCTTTTAGGCTTTGACAAAATAGCTCCAAATTATCTCCAAATTTTGCTTCCATTCTTTTGAGAAGCTAGTAGCTCGAGGAGATTTTGACATGTTTGGTGCGTTCACAGTGTATGGGAGTAGCGGTTGCTATCCGGTAACAATTTCAAAAGCATTTTTGTTGGTACTAGAGCTCTTTTGTGAATTCAAACACAGTTGAGAAGCATCCAAAAGCCTCACCCAATTCTTCTGTGATTCAATTAAAAAGTAGCAGAGATATTCCTCTAGCATGCAAATGAACCACTCAGTTTGTCCATCATATTGCGGATGAAAACTTGAGCTGTGACTCAATTTTGACCCGAGGCACTTAAAGAGTTGAGTATAAAAATTGCTAGTGAAGCATGAGTCGCGATCATTAATGATGTCTTTAGGCATGCCCCAATATTTGAAGACATGAGAGAAAAAGAGTCGAGTTGTATCTTCTGCTGATATATATTGTGGGGCTGCTATAAATGTAACATAGTTGGAAAACTGATCCACTACAACCAAGATAGTTGTGAGATCTCTGACCTTGGGCAATCCATGATGAAATCCAGGGAAACGCTTTCCCAAGGTCTCTTTGGGATAGGTAGTGGTTTGAAGAGTCCCGCTTATGCCAAGCGGTCCGACTTGTCCTCCTGACATACTAGACAAGTCTTCACATACTGAGCGACATCATCAGCCATTCGAGGCTAATAATATGCACGACGAAGTAATGCCATGGTGCATTCTTCGTCGAGATGGCCGGCCCACAAAGTATCATGGCATTCCGACAGAAGACTCCTTCGCAAGTCTCCTCCTTTTGGGACATAAAGTTAGTTCCCTTTCACTTTCAGAAGCCATCTTCCATGTAGAACTGGCGATTCTTGACTTGTCTTACCAAATCAACCAAATATTGTGCATAAGGATCCTTGGTGAGTAGATCATGTATCTGATCTTTTATGGTGGTGGCTACTTCGCTCCCCTTAGGGTGGCGAGTAGGCACACCGATGCTAGATCAACTCTCTAACTGAGCGTATCAGCACCATGATTATTCTTCCCACTTGGGTACTCCAGGTTGAAGTGAAATTTTGCTAGGAATTCTTGCCACCTGGCATGTCGACCATTCAGCTTTGGTTGGGTCATGAAATGGCTAACAACTATATTGTCTGTCTTGACCATGAACGTGGTTCCCAACATATAGTGCCTCAAAAGGTGAAAGCAATAGATGAAAACCAATAATTCTTTCTTGTGGGTGACATAGTTTCGTTTTGCATCCTTCAACTTTTGGCTCTCGTACGCCACTGGATGCCCTTCTTGTAGCAAGACTCTACCTAGGGCATAGTTTGAGGCATCCGTTTGTACCTCGAACGGCTTGGCCAAATCAAGGAGGGCCAAGACGGGGCTATTAAACATAGCCACTTTTAATGCGTTGAAGACCTTCGCTCGCCTGGTTCCCCAATCCCAAAATGTGACCTTCTTTAGAAGTTCGGTCAATGGCATTGCAATGAGGGAGTAATTTTTCACAAATTGCCGATAGAAGTTGCATAGGCCAAGGAACGCCCTCAAGGCATGGATATCCTTAGGCGGAGGCTAATCTGTGATAACCTGAATCTTCTGTTGGTCCATCTTGATCCGCCCTTCTTCGATGACATGTCCGAGGAAGTCAATATGTTTTTGAGCAAAGGAGCACTTGGATAGCTTCACATATAGTTCATGCTCCCGCAATCGGGCTAGGACCTTCCGTAAATGCTCCAGGTGTTATTCCAGTGTTTTGCTATATACCACAATATCGTCCAAGTAGACCACCACAAATTCGTCAATGTACTCTCAGAAGACTTGGTTCATCAGGGTGCAAAATATGGTTGGAGCGTTAGTCAAGCCGAATCTTACCACCACATGTCTCGCCCCTGTTTTCCCAAATCTTCCCACCACATGTGGAGTGCCAATGGAATCTCAGTCATAACCTTCACCGGTATATTCTGAACCGTGCTCATTCTGCACATTTAGATTAAGGTGATTGGGTTAAAACATGTGAGTTTTTTTTTAAAAAAGAAGAAAATACAATTGATCAAAAAGTTATTTTCTGCAAAAAAATCAAATTAAAACAAATCATGGCTACTTTTGCAAATACGACCCTTCAGCACTTTAGAAGGGAAGATTTTAGGACTGTGTTTGCCAGGTGGCTAAAAATTGACAAAGGAACCGTTGGTGGCTATTCTTGCAAAAAGGGCTTTCCGGCGTCCTGTCGGGACATTTCTGGCTATTTGCACAAAACGGCATCACCTAACTTTATTTATGACAAAAATGACAACATTTCATATTTTGCTTATTTTTTGCAAAAGCGGGGCTGAACCTGATGAGGGTTGTCTACGTATATCACATCCCATGAGAATCAAACCCGCGTAGTTCGGTCAGTTTAGACATAATTGAAAAATATGACTTATTTCGAAATGACTTTTTTCTCCTTTTTTTTTCAAAATTTCGGCAGAGTTTCGGGATACTTGAACACCAAGTTTTTCAGAAACGGGTGATTTTCTCTCTCTCATCTCAATTTTGTTTTTTCTTGACTTTTCTTCCCTATTCTAGAAACCGGTCAACATGCAAACCGAAGCAAATAAATGTACAAGTAGCACGTAAGATGCATCAGGGTGGTCTTTTAATTTTTGGGTCACCTGTCCTAGACGGACCCAACCCCTGTATTGAGTCCCCAAAGTCAAATGCACATAATGCAAACAAGCGTTCCTACTAGGGATCCGATATGAGGCTATGATTTTCTAGGTTTAAAACCTGGATGTATTGTTCTAGACCTGGCTTACCCGAGCGTACAACTCAAGACGATGGGGGCACCGTACCGATAACCAAAAGGCTATCCGGCTTTGTAACTGATTCGAACCTCGTTCTAAATTAGGGTATGACTAACAGAAAAGAAGTCACGCTAGCGTGCACTTCCCAGAAAATTTACAACATGTTCATTTTATTATTGTTTAAAGTTGTGGTCGGGTCACATGAAATGTGCACCAGAATTTGGAAAATTATGTATCATAACTATATCACGGGAACCGTACCCATAGTCACGATAGTTTATTAGTATGCGCCTAAAGCAAATTACGATGTTCAGATTTTCCTAAGTTAGTTTGATTGTTGTAAAAGTTCATGGAAGTGTATGAGAATATAAGAATTTTAACTACTTTGGGGTAATCTAGCGTTAATTGTTATAGGCTTGAAAGGAAATGGGAAATGGGCCAACTGACCATTTGCAAAACTCGCGATTTTC
Source organism: Nicotiana tabacum (assembly GCF_000715075.1). Classification (NCBI taxonomy): domain Eukaryota; kingdom Viridiplantae; phylum Streptophyta; class Magnoliopsida; order Solanales; family Solanaceae; genus Nicotiana; species Nicotiana tabacum. Next base: position 5,212,153 of record NC_134082.1, on the reverse strand, counting down.
AGAAGACTGGACCTGGCAAGCGTATTTCAGCAAGGAAAAGAGATCACCAGGCATACATTGTCCCAACCCAAACTTGGTTCGCACATGAGTAAGATCAGAGAACTAATGCGTTCAAATTTTCTGAGTTAAATATACTAATATAATTTCTAGCACCCTCTTACATGAATTTCAAAAAAATAAACTCATAATTGAGGCCAAGTTACTGGGCTTAATAATCAGGCCCAGTCACCTGGGCCCAGACTTGTTTAGGTCATGTCCCCAATTGGGCCAATATACAAGTCTGGCCCTAAATAGAATCACAAAGGTAGAAGACTGGGCTTTAATGTCTAGCCCATAGCCTAACTCCCTCAACATCAGATCATTATTACAATCACAACAGTGATGAAAATTACTACTGATTTTTCTAACATTAATTACAACAAGTGAGTTCAAAACCCATTTAATTACAATAAATAAACAAGGCCTTCAAACTAAGAAATTACATTACAGTCCTAAACATGTATAGTTTTCTACATGTGTAACCTCTAAACTATAACTTGTTATTAAGCTTCTTGGAACAATCTTTGGCTTTGGGTTTACAAATTTGACCAATCGATAGTCAAATCCATGAATATTATAGAGCTGGAAAAATCCTAAATTCATTAAAAGGACATAGGAACAGAAGTTAACAGAGGCAACTCTAATTTTTAAGTTTTTATCAACAAATGCATTCAAGAAGAGCCTAAATCAGTGTATTTGATTTAACAACTTCACATTAAGATAAGTGAATAAAATTGCACATTAGCATAGTTAATGAGCTAACATAGTATATATTTCAACTTAGAATCATGCAAAACATATCAGACATAATGGAAATGGACAGCTTCAGTATTATAGGCATCAAGAACACATGAAATAAAACCATAAACACACTATTAACATGCTTATTTTTTTTCCATGTTCAAAAAGGTTATAGGGAGGTAATCTCGCATACCTTCTATGAGAGATAGTAAACGCCAAACAAAAGGCAGAAAACCAGAAATGAATTCAACAAATCAAGCAGGTACATCAACAATGAATGATCCCAGAATAAGTTTCAAAGTTCAACCCAAAGTCATCTTCAAGAAGAAGCAGAAATGAAGAGAAAACAGAACTTCTTACAGATTTTTTTGAACTAGATTTTGCTTCTCTGCCAAAAATGCCAAAGAAGAAAAAACGCAGTAGCTTTTCTGTATATTTTCAGATAAATCCTAGGGTGAAAGGCTGATAGATATCTGTGAGTGAGTGAGTAAGGGCCTATTCCTTTTATAGAGTGCACAAAGATAGCATAAAAAGGAATATTCTACCGTAGAATTCTGAAATGTCAGATAGTACATCATCTTTTAATAGTTGTTTGTCCTTTTTCTGCCCAATTTCAGCATTTTCATGCTAAAAATGGGGACAACTGTCCAATGCTAGAACATTCTGATATTTTCCTCATTTTAAACTCCCAATTTTATCCTTTTAAGTTCTGCTTATTGCAACTTTAACCAATTTGACCTAATTTCTGATTACAAACCCCTTATGGAATCTCATAGAACCATCTAGGTGATTCTAACATTAAATTCCCTAAATTGTTTTCAATTGTACCCCTGAACACTTTGTTACTATCTTCATTCTTTAAACTATTCAAACAACTGAATTAAGGCACCCTAGGTAAAACAATCATAATTTAAGACCTAAACCAATAATTGAACAAGACGTTTTATCTAATTAAACCTACAAACAAAAATTGAATTCAAAACAGCAACAATAGCAGAAAAACAGTAATAAAATGCAGAACAAGAATAATAATGTAATAAAACCTAATAATTAATCCTAATTAATCCAAATTTGATGCAATTAAACAAGATATGTAATTAAACTAACTTACAGATAATTAAACTAATTTTCTTTAATCACACAGTTCAGCATGTCCGAACAATTTTCAGAATTAACCTAATAGTGAATTCAACACGCTAATTAATCTAAACACACGGTCAAACACATGGACAATCAGAGAAAAATAGAAAGAAAAGAGGGAGAAAGAACGAAAGTATACCTAGCTGGCCTAAGAGGAGCCCTACAAATTCGAGAAGCTTCGAGATAGATCGAAAATAATGTTAGTCAATCGTTCTTGCTGAGAACAACCAACTAACATAGGTTTCAATCCAAGTCGAGTCTTGTAACGCAAACGAAAAACAGAAAAAATCGGAAAGAGGTTGGACTAGGGTTTCTGTGCTTTTTAGATCTAGGTTTTGAGCGATTTGGTGAGGAATTTGGGGAAACTGAGGGTGGATTAGTGAAGAGGATATGCTGGAGGTTATGTGGTATGAATTTGGGGTAGTTTGGAGGTGGTCCGCCGCTGTAGCGCGATTTTCGGGCGGCGGAATACGGCGAAGACGGTGGGGGTTCAAGGACGGCTAGGGTTAGTTGTTTGAGAGAGATGAGAGACAGAAATGAGAGGGGGGGGGCTTTGGGGGCTGGTCTCTTTCGGACATATTTAAGGTTTTAAGGTATAGGGTTCTCAGCCGTTGGATCTGCAATGATCAACGCCTGAGATGGCTTAGGATTAAAACGAGGTCGTTTGGATTAGTGGAAATTGGACCGGGTATGTGAAGTATTGGGCTTGGGTGAAGTTGAGTAAAAATAGCATTTGGGCCACCAAATTTTGCTTTGGGTGGCCCAAAATCAGAACCAAATTGTTTCTTCCCCATTTTCCTTTTTCTTTGTTTTTTTTCCTTTTCTTTTCTTTAATTTTAAACACCTAACTAAATTAATTAAAGTCCTAAATTAAATCTTAAATTACTCTCATCTATAAAATCAGACTAATTATCTATTTATAAAATTAATTAATCCTAAATTGATGAAGGAAAAATTACTAATCTAATATTAAAAGCTAAAAATGTAAAATGAACAATTTTTTTTTGTGATTTTCATTTTAATCAAGCAATTAATTAACCATTTAATCCTAAAATACAAACACAAAACCTAATATGCAATGCATGAAATTTTTGACGTTTTTGTGGTATTTTTCATGTTTTTAACAAAATTAAATGTTCACAGAAATACAAACAATTAATAAAATCCTACAAAAATCCTATGAAATTAAAAACAATTTAGAAAAATCTATTTTCTTTAATTTTTGTAGGAGTATTTCTAGTAGGGCAAAAATCACATGCTCACGAAACCTTCCATGAACGTGAAGAGTTTGTCTTTGTCCCCCATATCCCGTATGTTCAGCATGAGCATGGAGAATTCCCGCACGTAATCCCGCACTAACTTGGTCTAGCGGAGCTCCCGTAGTTTCCTCCGTGCATTGTATTCAACATTTTCGGGGAAAAACTGAAGGCGTATGGCTGCCTTTAGTTCTGCCCATGTCTTAAGAGCATCTTCACCAACTTTAATGACTTCGTATTTCACCCCCCCACCCGCCACCAGAGTTTAGCATCACCCTGAAGATATATGGCAACAGTTGCTACCTTTTTGGTCTTTTTCTAACTCCCCCACGGCATCGAAGTACTGTTCGATGTCGAAGATAAAGTTCTCCACTTCTTTGTCATTCCAAGCTCCACTGTATGGCTTTGGCTCAGGAATTTTCAGTTTTTGTAGCACAGAGGCTAGATTCACAGCACCCTTGATTTGGTTTTCGCCTCCCCGAAGTAAGCATTGTTGTGCAACATTGACAACATTGAGTTGGCCTATCAAGTTGTCTATGATTTGCTGCATGGCAGTCACCTAGTCTGCCTCTTATTCCCTATAGTCTAAATTCTCGGTGCGCTCCTGTTGGAGGCCCTCAAATTTACCAAAAATTTTGGCTGCCTCCGCGGCTGCCGTTTGCCGGTCCCCTTCAAAGTCGCGACTGATGTTCGCAATGTCACCTTCAGCGTGGTCGTCCAACCTTTGTACTAGGTTGGTTCTTAGATCAGGCACCGTATTCACAATGGGCTGTAATACGTCAATCGTCTCTTCAAGAGCCGCGATGCGATCCCTATTTATGATTCACCATGGTCAGAAATGGTGGTAACGACAATGTGTTCCCTTGTCCGATGTCGAGCCTAGGCTCTGATACCAATTGTTATGTGGCTCCTTCCTGAGATTCCTTGGAAGGCGAGGTAAGGCTAAGCAACCGATGTCAGTGCAGTTACTATTCGCCAACTGAGGTCTCTTCCGTACGCTAGACGAGATTGTTAGTGTCGTATGAGAAAACCAATGTCAATAGCAATTGAGAAAACAAAATTGAGAATGAAAGCTTAATTGTATTAATGAAAGCTATTACATAAGGGGTACGCGGTGTCGAAGGGGAGGGACACCAGTATAGAGAAATGTTTGTTTGCCTGATTGTTTGATCTCCCCTAATAATGCTTAAAAAATAAACCAAAGTTTTGTGAAACCGTTTATTTGATCTATTTTACCAATCTCTTGGTCATTGCAATATAAACTACGCAGGTGTTTGGACATAAAAATTAGTATATTTTTTTTAAAAAAAAATAGTATTTGGAGTTGAGGTGAAAAATGGTATTGTAATTTGAAATTATATTTGGACATGCATTTCACTTGAAAAATATTGCAGTTTTGTGAGTGGGGCAAAAAAAATCCCGAAAAATTGAAAAAGTGTTTAAAACCACTTTTTGGTTTTTCAAAAACTCATTTTCAAAAAATCTCCAAAAACTTATAAAATTTCATGGACAAACACATTTTTTTAAATCGAAAAAAGAAAGAAAAAAAATATATGGACAAAAGGGTCATAAAATTCACTTCACTGAATTATGTGCCTAATAATGTAATTGCAAATCTTTGCATGTAATTATTGTTCAATAAACACCAATATTATTCTTGTCTATAACAATAACACTTACATCTTTGAAGAAAACAATGAAAAACTAGGATTTGAATGTCATGTTCTGCATGTTGCACTCTGATTTTGAAACTAAATGCAAAAAGAATATAAGTTACAAATTAAAAAAGCTGATTATTACATATAAATCTTGTATCAAACAAGTTAATCAATGGGTGAAAAACAGGACTTTGTCCAAAATATACAACCTATTTCTCTCAACATATTTCCATTCTGTAAATAGTTATTCCAGAACTAATAGTAGTCACTAACCTACTGCCAAAACTTGTGTCAACTCATGCTAATGAGCAGATTCAAGGAGCTCACGCAACTTTTTTCTGCTTCTCAGAAACTTGCATGTTGCTGAGGCAAGCGATTCAAAAAGCTCCCTTATTTTTTATCATTAGTTGTCTTCGGACGTTTCTGACTCGTCTCCTGTTGAAAGACAAATATTCAACAGATAACAAATGTGTTTCACATTTGGTGTTATACAGAGGAAAAAGATACTGAAAGTCGAGTTGCCAAACTAAAATTAAGTGGTTAAAGACGGGACGTATAGTACAATGCGGGCCTCAGAGGGGAGGTGACTAATACAGATCGTCGGGTGTCAAGCACAAGATAGCATGCATCTAGTGGCGAGGCCAAGGGATTCAAAAAATGCAAGAATGTCACACCTAGTATTCAAACTTGCGATCTAAAGCAATTTTTGAACAGTCTTTCTCGTTACACTAAAAGCTTCCCTTGTCTAAATGGAGTTCACCAATCTATAAAACAACAACTACCAGTGGCGGAGCCACATGTATTCAAGGCCTTCGCTGGAAAATTACACGGTGCAAAAAGATGAATTAATTCCTCTTTATGTATATATATATATATATATATTATATTGACTCCCTCTTCTTCTGGAGTTTACTTCTTACATATTTTGACCTCCCTTAGTGAAAAATCCTAGGTCCACAACTGACAACTACATCTTAGTCCCAAACAAGTTGGGATCGGCTATATTAATCCTCATTGACCATGTTTCTCCATTTAAATTATCCAGCACCATCCTTGCAATTAAACTAAAAGTAATAATTATAGAAGTTACTGCCTATTGTGCACAACATAATTTTTTGACGAAAGGGATTTAATTGAACCCCCTTTGGACCACGTAATTGCGCCCTTGCACGTAACCTATTTTAATTGTGTAATGTTACTGTGCACAATATCTAACTCGCAAGAATCGTGAAGTGACAACGTCAAGGCATATTACAGTTGCAGCAGTTGTAACATGGATCATAGGACTCATTAGACAGACAACTTTCTTTATATATTCCAGAGCATAAAATCTGACGTAGGAGAAGAGAAAGAACTCCAAAAAGAATCAAGTAATAACATTGCTTTCATAATAAGCAGATGAGATAGATAAGTATTACCAAACAGTGATTTGATTGTCGGCTTCTTAGGCTTGGTATTTGTCTTCTTCAGTTCAACTGTTAAAACAAAAAAGAGACATCAAAGGCAATGAGTTCAGAGATCAATGACCGTAAATGTCAGTCAAAGCTTATTAAGGGGTTATCTGCTAAAAACTACGGTAGAGTTGTTTATGAATGTCTTCGCGGTGGACTTGATTTTACCAAAGATGATGAGAACGTGAACTCACAACCATTTATGTGTTAGAGAGATCGTTTCTTATTTTGTGCTGAAGCAATTTATAAAGCACAGGATGAAACAGGTGAAATCAAAGGGCATTATGAATGCTACTGCAGATACATGCGAAGAAATGATCAAAAGAGCTGTATTTGCTAGATAATTGGGCATTCCGATCGTAATGCATGACTATTTAACGGGGAGGATTCACCACAAGACTAGCTTGGCTCATTATTGCCGAGATAATGGCCTACTTCTTCACATCCACCGTACAATGCATGCAGTTATTGATAGACAGAAGAATCGTGGATAAAGGGATATATAAACATGTCAACATCTAGAGATTAACGTACACAACACCCGAAAAAGAAATAAAAGAAGACAGAAGTAAGGCAACCAATTGTGTCCTTTCTGCTCGTGATGTCCGAGACTTTTGAGGAATCTCAGATATATCCATTTATTGCAAAGATATGGCGTCATTGAATGAAGGACAACCGCTATGGACATATTTATGTTCAAACAACTAGCATCATTTTGAAACAAAGTACACTAAATCCCTCAATGTTTTAGTACTCAAAGACTTCAGCTTTAATCTACGTACTTTAGGCTTGGCTGGAAGGTACTGGCAAAAGAAAGAATAAAAGCAGAAAATAGCTACAAGAGGAAATTAATAAATGAGGTTGGACTATTCAAATATTGGGACATTAAGATTGATATTTTTCCGCTTTTGTAATAGTATTATGACCGATTGAAAATGCGTATAGAGAGGGACAGATAGAGGAAGTACCCATTCCAGGAACTTGATAATCATTCACGACTTTGAAATTTTTGTACGTGTATCCGACAAAGTTGATGTCCTTAGACGAGAGCATCTGCATGCAGGGTAAGAATAGGATAGATAGGTCATACAAGAAACTGCAGAAACCCAAATTATACAAAGTATGAAACGAACAACAATAGGAAAAAACAAAGACTTAGAACGCAAAAGAAAACTGATCAAATATAAGAACAAGAACAAGTTCCAAATGCATAATGTGAACAACTCATTCTGAAACTTCAGTAAGCAGTTATGTATGTATGCATGGTTATGACAAACACTTTTTTAAAACAATGTCATGTTCATCACTGTGCCCGATGTAATATGTTGTGTACATGTCCAAAAATTACCAAATTTGCTACTAGGTAAGTGAATGAAAAATCAAACTACAAGCCCATACGATTATGAGAGTGAATACCTTTCTCCACGGACCAGATCTCGATCCACTCTGAGAATGAGATTCAGACTGCAGAGCCAACGAAAAGATTTCAAAAGCCAGTAAAATATTTAAAAATAATAATTTAAGAGAAAAGGGATATTCCAACCAACAAAGGTTGTGGTGGAGTGGTAGGTACTCCTTCATCCTTAACCAGATGTCTCGGGTTCGAGGCCCGAGTATGGGATCGCTTTTGTTTGGGAGCGTTTTACCGCCAATGTGCGACTTGAATCTGGATTTAGCCTGGCCTTAATGCGAGTATCGAACACCGGGCGGGAAACCAAATAAAAAACAAGGGAATTCCATCGGGGCTTTGGTCTATTGGTAAGAGTGCAGCGTGTGATGTGCAGGTTAGGCGCAGTAACGGGTTTGAAATTTGCCACAGACAAAATCCTACTATTTAAGTGGAGAAGGGTAGAGGCCCATCATCCACTGAGTTCCGAATGGTGCGCTACAGGCCACCGCGGATTTCCCGATTATAAAAAAAAAAGGGGACAGGGATGGAGATACCTCCTCAAACTTCTCAAAATTTTGGGTGTCCAACTCATCATTGACTTCAGGAATGAAGGCAGCTTCCATTTGATAGATTCTATCCCAATCTATCCCTTTAAACCACGAGTGGACCTGAGATGAAAAGAAAATAGAGGGGAAAAAAAAAAGAAATCACCGGGTTACGGTTGCAGTTAAGCCCTAGAACTGATACAGGAACATATCATAGGACACACCATACAACACCTTTATTTCATCTGCGCCGTTGGAACCAAGTCTCTCAGTGACATTACAAAGAAGTTTGCTTATAATATCTTTTGCTTCTGGAGATAGCTTTGCTTCTTCAGGAAACTTTAAATGATTTTTCCAGTTTACTATCTGCATGTACAAAAGGTAAATGCCTGAGATGATAAAATTCTGTGGGAGCTTTCATTTAGTATTTTGTGAAAGGAGAAACTGTTTGAAGAATCAGTAGAATTTATTAGGGCATCCAGAAAGCCGAAAAGGAAGGGAAAAAAAGGAAGGAATGTATACAGGTAGTCATAATTGATCACCTTCCTACAAGTTGACATGGGATCATCAGAATAGAAAGGCGGATAACCGACAAGCATTTCATACATAATAGCACCGAGCGACCACCTGCAGAATAAAACCAAATTTACACCAAATTGATGAGGAAAGGAGAAACATATAAAGCGTATCAACTAGAATCCACCCTCCCTTCAGAGGTGGAGTCATGATTTGAAGTTTATGGGTTCGAGATTCTAGTCCTTTTAAGTTATTAGGTTCTAAATTACTAATTTATACATATTCAGTAAATTTTTTAAGACAAATACAGAGTTAAGAACAAAACTACTGGGTTCGCCGAACCCCTATGTTGTATCCTAGCTCCGCCCCTGCCTCCCTTGAAATGAAAACGTAAAGGAAATAGAAAATGAAAAAAAGACGAGATGGAAGAATAGGGGTGGGGCAGAGCAGGGCAAGAACCACTTGAAATTGCACAATGGAGTTACTCCTTTAAAAGACATACGATCAATGTTTCCCCAAATTTACGAAAACCAAAAAATGTGCATTCAAACGCCTCATTATGTAATACAGAAGTGTACTAACCAGTCACATTCCATTCCATAACCTTTCTTCAGCAGGACTTCAGGAGCAATATAGTCTGGTGTACCCACTGTGGAGTACGCCTGGATTTCCCAAACACGGACAATCAAATAAACAAGGAGAAAACTTCAATAAACACTCATAAAAATCACATATAGAATGTTGCTTCTAAGGTCAACAATTAAATAGTACATGATACTCCCTCCGTCCCAATTTATATGACGGTGTTTGACTGGGCATGGAGTTTAAGAAAGAAAGGAAGACTTTTGAAGCTTGTGGTCTAAAATGAGTCATAGATATTTGTATGGCTATAAATCATCTCATTAAAGATAAAATGGGCATTTAAAAGTTAAATTGTTACTAAATATAGAAAGGTATCATTCTTTTTGGGACCGACTAAAAAGGAAAAAGTGTCACATAAATTGGGACGGAGGGAGTAGTAATGATTGTTTCATCTTCATTATCAACCAGGGAACGACTTAATGAAGTAGAGTCCCCTAAATATTATAAGAAGTGGGAAAAGAAGTACGATGAATGGGAATACCCACATGGTAAAGAAACTTACAAGCATCCTCCTATTTTTTTGCCAGTGTTCTAGCTGCTCTTGCTGAGTGCGTTTAGGAGCGGGAGGGCTATCACTCCTGGAACCTCCGTTGGCACTATCGCCGGCTGAGAAATCCTTCTCTTCCAGGGTACTACAGTCTAATGGCTTACATAATCCAAAATCTGATAGTTTTAAATGACCATATCTATCGAGTAGCAGGTTATCAGGCTTAATGTCTCTGCAACAAATAAAAGGTGGCTGCACAAAGTTAGAGTGTTTAATTGTGTTATCAAAGACGAAAAGCGCAAAAAAACTTTATGGTCCATTGGGGATTTAAGCGCAAAGCACAAATAAATGTGGGCTTTAATGAAGAAAGGTGCAAATGGAGAAAAAGAACATATATGTCCAAGACTAATAATTTTGAGCATGAATCAAAGAAATTGAAGGGAAAAAAATACGATAAAGCGAAATATCAATTGTTTAATGTCGTATCTTCATGATTACGCTAACTGGCAAGGAAAAGTACGCCTTAGAGCCTTGATGACGACGCTGAAGCGCCCATTAAGCGAGGCAAAGCGCTCAACATGTTTTGTGCCTCGCTTCAGGGCTTAAGCGCACTTTAAGCGCGCCTTTGACAACATTATGTTTAAAGAAGTCCAGAGCCAATATAAAAAAAGATCATAACAAACTACATCGCTGTATCAAATCAAGTCACAACCTATGTATGTAGTTATGTTTATGGATAGATTCAATTGCCAAAACAGTCTCTGCAACATAAAATCTAGCTTCATCTTCGGTTAATATATCCTTCCTCATGAGAAGTGTCATCATATCTCCACCAGGTAGATATTCCATAACAAGATACAGATAGTCGTCATCTTGGAAAGAATAATACAGTTTGACGATGCAATCACTGTCAACCTCCGCAAGAAGATTTCTTTCAGCTTTCACATGCTCAACCTAAAATACGAAAAGCTAAGGACCAGTAAAAATATAGTTGTCGAATCAATTGTAGCATTTTGATGACCATAATCATATGTACCTGTCCTCTACGAAGCATTTCTGATTTCTTAAGCTTCTTCATTGCATATACCTGACCAGTAGTTTTCTCCCTACAAATTCTGACCTGTAATAACGGAGAAACCAATCATGCGATTGGCTTTTTTTCGACAAAGAACTAGCTTTAAGTACCATTAAAAATTATGAAATTAACAGCATAATTAACCTATGAATATTAATACCGCAAACCACAAATATACCTCGAGCGATAGAGATAACTGCAGGAAAATAGTACCATAAACCACAAATATAGATTACATTGTCATAAAATATCAGTTACAAACTAATTTCTGGATACTGATGCCGTAAAATATTCACACGATTCACCACTGAGGAGCAATAAAATGCAATTCATCATCTATATTTTCTCACAGCATTGATAAATAAGGAACCATAAATTATACTATTTACATAAGAAATTTTAACTTCCAAATACAGAGTAAAGGCAAAAAGAAAGGCTGTGGAGAACAGAACAGAATAAATGAAGAGGAACATAGTTGTTTTTGATAGAAACATTACCTCTCCAAAAGCACCCTTTCCAATCATCGTTAATAACTCAAAATCATCAGCTCCCATTTTATGCCTTTGGAGTCGCATGTATTCAGTTTCCTTCTTTTCTAAAAATTTCAGTAGGTTATTTTGATCTTCCTCAGAGACATCGGCATCTGCCAACTTCTTTTCTAGTAAAATTCGCCTGCAAGATAATAAAAGAGAAAAAGGAAATGGATAGAATTTAAAGCATTATAGATGCCAGAAAAGTTCAGAAATATCAAGTTATTATTCTTAAACAAAACAGTAAAATAAGAAAGAGCGAAAAGGAAATGGGATGACTATCGTGTAATAACAACTTTTAAAACAACGAGATCAGGTTAATATGGAACTACGTTTTTTCCATATGTTGTTTTTATTGGTCTCACACAACTCCGTATAGAGACGAGAAATTATGCTCAATACTTTACTAGCATTGTTAAATAATTAGCATCACAAAGCTAAAAAAGAAGGGTGAAATCGAAGCAAAAAATGATTTTACGGGGATGTCGAAGGTACGGCTGAAGCACCCCCACCAGGTAGAATAGTTGTGATATCCCCATCAAGATCTAACTCTAAGAGGATACTATTCATTTCTTCTTTACACTGCTACTCGCTTTGGAGCCAATAGAAAGTATTCCAGCCTCTCACCAACCACCAGATCCAACTTACTTACTTCGTCAATCATAAGCAGGTTTTACAAAAAGAAAAGAATTGCATAATGCCCGTTTGGAGGGTCTGGGCATACAAGATTGGCCAAATGTTGTTTTACATGTTCTCCTTTTCTCTTTAATCAGCTCAAATTCTCACAAGATTAAGCAAGTATAGAAGGTATTACTGCTACTGAAATCATAATTCAGTAGTAGCGGAGCCAGGATTTTTACTAAGGGGTATCAGAATTTAAAGAAGCAAACACACGAAGAAGTAAAGGGGATTCAACACATAGTATATATACATTAAAAGAAATAACATATTGAAACAATGTACTTTTCCGCCGAAAGGGTGTCAACTGACACCCCTTGGAGCCATGCGGCTCCGCCATTGATTTCAGCATACTGATTGAACTCCATCTATGGAGGAACATGTCTCTAATGAAACCAAGGAACAAAGTAATGTTGCACGAAGAAAGTCACAAGGAAATAACGAAACTAGCATCTATGTCGTACCGCTCCCTTCTCTCCTGCCTCTACTGGGCATACAAAATGGGCCAAATGTCGTTTTAAATGTTCTCCTTTGAATTTTTAATCAGCTCAAATGCGATTAAGCAAGTATGGAAAGCATTAGTACTACTACTGAAATCATAGTTCAGCATACCGATTGAACCTCTTCGTCTATGGAGGAACTAAGTCTAGTAACAAGGAAATAAAGAAATTAGCATGTACGTCGTACCGCTCCCTTCTCTCCTGCAAATTTTTCATCTGCTCTCTGTAATGTTTCTCAATGTATTGCTTTGCTGCAGCGACTCTCTGCTTTGTTATATTGGAAGCCTCTTCAGCTGACGCCGGCTTGTCATCTTCTCTTCCACTTGCCATTGAATCCTTCTTTGTTGACGCCAATTTTTGGAACCAACCTCTTGCTGAATCCATTCACATATCCTCAGCACATGAAGCAAAGCATAAAGAATCCTCAAACCACACACTCATTGTAGTCCGACTTATACTCATACCCAAAGGTTGAAACCTATTAACAAAACATAAAGGCATCAATTAAATGCAGAACATATCAAAGCCATCTGCTTTAGACAATACCACTAGTTAAATCCAAGTTTTGTTTCGTTTTCCACTGAAATCAAGATTTCATTTTGAACCAACATAATTACCAGAAACACATATAGGACTCACTCCAACGCAGAAAATACCAAAGTCATCTCCTTTTAACAATGACAGTAGTTAAATCCAAGTTTTGTTTGGTTTTCCACCAAAATCAAGATTTCAATTTTAAACCATCATAATTACCAAAAACACATATAGGAATCACTTCAATGCAAAACAAATAAAGTAATCTGTTTTTGACATTAATACTAGTTAAATCCAAGTTTTGTTTCGTTTTCCACTGAAATCAAGATTTCATTTTGAACCAACATAATTACCAAAATCATATATAGGAATCACTTCAATGCAGAAAATACCAAACTCATCTCCTTTTAACAATTACAGTAGTTAAATCCAACGCTAAAGTTGTCTCCGTGTGACCTATAGGTCACGGGTTCGAGCCATGGAAGCAGTCTCTAATATTTGCATTAGGTTAGGCTGTCTACATCACACCCTTGAGATGCGGCCCTTCTCCGGACAATATGCAAACGCGGGATGCCTTGTGCACCGGGCTTCCCTTTTAGTAGTTAAATCCAACTTTTCTTTGGTTTTCCGCCAAAATTAAGATTTCATTTTGAACCATCACAATTACCAAAAACACACATAGGAATCAATTCAATGCAGAACATATCAAAGTCATTTGTTGCTACTGTTAAAAAATGGATCTTGGGTCTAACTCAACCCCAAAATTTAGCTTGCTCAAAACCATACAAGGAGACAACTCATTTCATCAACCAATGTGGTAAAATCTAACAGCTCCTTTTATTTGGTTTTCCACCAAAATCATGATATTACCAAAAATAGAATAATGAGCAATAATAAGGGCCCATTTGGCCATAAAAAAATCACTTTTTCAGAATCAGTGTTTAGCCATGAAAATTCAGATTTACTTGAAGTTGAATTTCGGATTTTTTCGGAAATTTGACAAACTCCAAAAAACCGTTTTTCAAATTTTTCACTTCAAATCACTCATAAAATTTCAAATGCAGTTCCAAATTGTATTCATGTCCAAACACTAATTTTCAAATACCATTTTCACTTCTTTTTTTTACTTTTTTCCCCAGAATTTCACAATTCTTATGTCCAAACGCCCACTAAGTCTTTTCTCATAAAGATGTATAAAATATGATTATTAAAGTAGCAGATCCAATCCAATCATGAGTACTGATGCAATTTTCACAAAGATCAAAACTTTATTTCAAATTAAAACAAACCCAACAAGGAAATAAAGAATCTTGAAAAACTCACATTCATTTATGATGATTTCTTGAAACTATGAGCACATGCAAATTTGGCAAACTCCCATATTAACATTTATTTCACACATCAAAACAAATGAAGAATTCATGTAAGATAAATTGCATAATAAACTTGCCCACATGATTTTAATAAAATCAAATTCAAAGAATATGAAAAAAAAAACACCCAAAAAATAATAATACAGACCCACTTACTGAAAAATCTTGGTGAAGGAGAAGATGAGATTAACAGTAATCAGATTGCGTAAAAAGGGTGTACAATTATATATATATAATGAATATGGACAAATAGTGAGAGAGATATGAAGGTGAATAAAATCTTTGTGTTATGTAAACATTTTTTTTAATTTTTTTTTTTGTTTTGTTTTTATGTTTTTTACGTGGAAGTTAAAAATGGGAAAGAAGAAGAAGAGACAGTTAAGCGGCAGTTTCGCTGGTTAGAATTGACTATTGGATCAGCTTCCTCAGCTTCCCTTTTTATTGTTTTTTTTAACCAACTATTATATTATTTTAATTTAATATAGTAGTAAGTTATTTGCTTTATTAAATTACTAAATTTAGTTTATTACATATAGTTACATGTGATTACAGGGTTTGTTTATTTAATAGTATAAAACAACTTTATATTATCAGTGTATTCAAGTTAAACTTGTTTTACAACTTACACGTATTCCAATTAATTTGTGAATAATGATAATTAAATTCACGAGCGTAGAACTGAGTCATTTCCCCAATAATTAAGCACAAAATGAAGAATCTTTTGGTAGATTTTGGCAAACTAAAAATCTTATGAGAAAATATTCTACCACTGTCAAAATTTTGTAAATTATTGCATACGTTAGATAACAATCTAATATTTTGGGAGCAAACTGATAATTATATGAGTAAATATTTTAGGAATAGTAATTAATAATTTTCCAAAGATTATTTGTACGGTTTTTCAAAATATAGACAAAATCTAAACAATAGTCTAAAAAGGGGACATTTATATAAATCAATCAAATCCGAATTTGTCAAGTAAATAAAATTTAATATCAGATAATTAAAAAAATATGTTCCACGTTTTGTCGTTCCATCTTGACCAACTTATTGTCTCATGGATGTGAACATGGGAGCAACAAATCATGTGTAAGTTGACAGGTAATATTTTATCCATTTGCTTTTAATACCTTAAACAATTACAGATGTTTTTCATGTTGTCTTCTTTGAACAATGCCCAGTTGTCTATATTTTAATATTTAAACTTAGTACATGTTTGGACATAAGAATTATAGTATAAAATTTCAAAAGAAAAAGTAAAAAAAAAATCAAGTTAAAATGGTATTTAAAAATAGAAAATTAGAGGTGTGTTTGGACATGAATATAATTTTTGGTTGTTTTTGAAGTTTTGTGAGTGATCTGAGCGAAAATTTTGAAAAACAGCTTTTTGGAGTTCTTCAAATTTTCGAAAAATTCCAAAATTCATTTTCAAGTGAAAATTAAAAAATTTATGACCAAACACTGATTTCGAAAAAAAAAGCGAAAAAATTCTTATATCTAAAGGAGCTCTTATTAATTTAAAAATTTTATATGTCCAAGATCAATCTTGATATGATTTCAGAGGTTTATTTAGACCATGCGCAAAAGAATAGGCATACGGTAAATAACCTATTCACAATCAATATTTATATCAGATTAAGCAATTTAGCTTTAACAGTTAAAAACTAAAATGGAAAAATATTTTTAACTATGGTTAAGTTAAAAGCCCTTAAATTCTATCAGTGTATAAAAGGCAAATGTCTTATATTTATTGATTTGGTATAAAATTGGGGCGTGATTAAATTAAATTCGTATCCGCTATCAGGAAGTCCTATATTGGGGGTAAAGCAAAGACAACTTTATAGCATGACTCGAACTTAAAACATCTAGTTAAGAATGAAAGAGTATTTACCAATCAATTCACAACGTTTGTTGGTCAAACTAACTCAATATATGATCAATTATCCTACTCAATTGCCTCATAATAGCCCATACAAGACTAGTGGTAATCATGGTTCATGGACATGATCGGAAATCATACAGAGGATTCAACCAACCTTAATTAGATTAGTTGATAATTAGAACAAAAAAAATCAAAAAACGCCAAAATTGTTCGTCATAAATTGATTAGTTTTACGTTAGTTGTCAACCTAACAAAATAACACTTTATACATACTTGAGAGTTGAAACCAATAATGTGAGCAAACTCATGCAGTCAGAATGTTGCTCCAAACTTAACATTTTTTAATAATTGATTTGGCTCGTGAAATCTATTTTTAAGTACTAGTAAATAGGGGTGTACAAAAGAAACCGACAAACCGCACTAACCCGATAATCCGAGTCAAACCGAGAAAAAAATCCGACTATGGTTTGGTTTGGTGTTGGAAAAAAAAACCCGACCATAATTGATTTGGTTTGGTTTTAACTAAAGAAAGTCAAACCGAACCAAACAAACCCGACATTACATATATAGAAATTTTAGATATATTTAATATATAAATATACTTATTGTGATGTAATTTATAAATATTTCTTAAAAAATTTCATAATTTTATCTTTTAAGATATTATTTCAAGATTGGACTTAGAACTTTTGAATGTTCCAATAAATTTTTATAACCATTAATATTAGTAAATTAAATAATGCTGACAAAAGCCCAAACCAAAATCAAATCAATACTAATGCTAACAAAAGACATTCAATTCAATACTATGAACGAGAATGTATTGAATATCTACTTTTTGTTTTGCAATAATTTAGATAAAAATGCATAACCTATTTTTATTTTTTCTTTAGCGTTTAGTCATATAATTAATACTCCCTTGTTAGTCTACTTATTTTAGCATGACTTAGTACTTTTAGATTATGTTTATTTTTATTATGACTTTTTAATTAGCAATATTTATATTACATAATTTTATTGTCTTTACTGTTGATATTTTAAGATAATGCCATGACACGTCTCATATTTTGTATTATTTTCTTGGAAAATACTTTATATAGTTGTATCTTACTATGATTAAAGAAATATTTTGAGCACAATTTATATGTTTTCTCTATGAAGATTTTACCGGGAAAAAAAACCCCGAGAAAATCCGAAATAACCCGAAAACCCGAGAAAATCTGAGAAAAACCGTGAGTGAAAAATCCGAGTTTTATTGGTTTGGTTTGGCCTTTAGATTTAATAATCCGACACAATTGATTTGGTTTGGTAATTGTAAAATCCGAACCAACCCGATCTATGTACACCTCTACCAGTAAACATAGGGTTTTATAACAACACTTGAAACATATCACATGACAACTTGACCTTAAGGAATCATGAGGTTCATTTTACCGTTCATAACCGATGTGAATTTTTTTGGTTCTCCACCCAGCGCTCGATATTCGCATTGGGCTTTTGACTAATTCAAATTCATGTAATGAATTTTTATATTCCTATGTCACATAGAAAACCTTATTACCCTCAATGTTTAAGGTTTGACTTAATTATACTTAGTATACCAAATTACCAATTCTATACCATAGTGTATTTTAAGGGTACAATTAATGCAGCGTATATCCCTCCTTAATTTAAGGTACCGTATATCCCACCCCTCCCACGTTTCTCTCTCCAAAACCCCCACCCCCACCCACGTTTTCTTTCTCTCATAGAACAGGTGGTTATTGCTTACGTCGTCAAATCTCAGCAAAGCTGCCTGGGGAAGTCTTCAGAAAAATAATTCTCAGTTGATGATTCGTTCCTATGAGACAATTTTGTTTCTCTCTGAGAGACTAGAAGCATTCAAGATACGAACTGACATAGATACCAATGATATGTAATTAGTAAAAAGTTCCAAATTTGCACCTGAACTATCGACTATTGCTTACTTTTACCTTCCGTTACACTTTGCCAACAAGAATGCACTTGCTCTTAAGAACCACTTTGCCCTTTTTTTTATCAGCTGCCCTCCTTATGTGCATTTTTATCAGTCCTGCCACTATAAATGTGGCAGCGTATAGGTATTTTCGACATAATCTACAGTTAGGATACAAATAATTTACAATTTATCTACAAAATATCTACAAACTGGGTACATTGAATTTTAATATCTCAATTCTCATTCAATTGTAGCTTAATTGGTATTTTTGACATAATTGTGTTTTTTGCAGAAGATTTTGTAGAAGTTTTAGTCGTTTTGGATTTGTGAAAACAAAAAACAAAGCATCTACAATTAGAATACAAATAATCTACAATTTATCTATAAAATATCTACAAACTGGGTACATTGATTTTTTATATCCCAATTCCCATTCAATTGTAGCATAATTGGGATTTTTTATATAATTGCGTTTTTTCAGAAGATTTGTAGAAGTTTTTATTTGTGAAAACAGAAAATAAAACATCTACAATCAGAATACAAATAATCTACAATTTATCTACAATTTCTGCAATATGTCTTCTTCTTGTTCTTCGAGTTTCAATCTGAAATTCAGTCAAAACCAAGTCTAATCTTTACCAAAACCCCTCAAAATTGAGATATAAACTCCAAACCATATTCCCGATTATTTTCAACAATATCCAATCCAAACAAATAATGATTTTTGAAAACCCAAATTTGAATTCAAAGCTTTCAAGCTTTTTAATGGCTGTCAATGGTGGAATTGTTGCTCTCTTTTCATTTGCTTTGTATTACTAAAATTTGCGATTGAGAAATAAAGAGAGATGTAGAGAGAATGTCGACGAACTGAGCTTTTGCAGCACTGATTTCTAATTTGATTCGAATTTGTTGACGATTTTATCTTTTTTGATTTGTGGCTTAAGGGAAAATATCGAAGAACAGAGTTTTTGCAGAAAAGAGTCTATATAATTTGATTTTAAATTGAAGATATAGGTTTTGCGTTTCAAATTTGATCTGAAGATCGCTAAATCAATTAGAATAATTTGTTCCTGATTTGCAGCGCACCTAATTAGGAAGGAATCAACTCCTAATAATTAGTATTTAATGAATGGTATAATAATTGTAGAAAAACTGTGAACGTAACGGGTAAATATGAAACTATGCACATTTTTAGTAAATATGAAACTATGGAGGGATCCAATGCATCCCACAATCATTACAAAGGCGTATCAACCCATACTCCTCTTCCTAAACCATGTAAAATAATATTATATTTCTTCAAAATTACTTAAATATATGTGTGTGAACCCATGCTCAAAGACTATTATGGTGCAATTATTATTGGGTGCATCTCTACAAGAGAAATTGGCAGTTCAAATCCCACTCTGAACGATCTTGTTTTCGGCACGAAGTATATATGTGTGAAAATTACTAAAATTTCAAAAAGAATATAATTTTGAACCTATAATTTTAAAAAGTATAGTGGGTCATGATAAGAGACTAAAGTTAAACCGGTCAAATACAAATTCTAGATCCACCACTTCACAATAGTGCAACACATTCTCTTGAAATCCTGGATCAGCTTATGAATCATTAGTGTCATAAAACAAGTGATTCATTCCCTACATCACACCACCCGTGACTCCCCTATCAGAATAAAGATAACAAGAGCTCTGAAGCCTGAGTCGAATTCTCCTCAAATCAAATTAAATCCAACATTTGTGTACTTGACAGAAAACAAACTTGAGCACTTTAGTCACATCTATACGACTATGATTGCAAAAGATGACAGCTTACTTCAGCCAAAACACTTTGGACAATTTTGCAAAATAAAATATTTTCTTTATTAGATGTAGAACAAAAGTACAATTCAAACAGGTTAAGCAAGTTTAAAATTAAATACACTCCATCACAATTTATCTTCCAAGGAACTGAGGAAACACACATGAAATTTTGCTTTCATTCTCTTAATGTGGGAAGCCTTGGCTCAACAGTTAGAGTTGCCGCCGTAAGACCACGAGATCAGGGGTTCAAGCTGTGAAAATAACCTCTAGCAAAAATGCAAGGTAAGGTTTGTACAATAGACCAAATATGGTCCAACCCTTCCCTGAGCCTCGTGCAGGGCGGAAGCTTAGTGCACCGATCTGTCCTTTTAGTTTGGATATATAGTTTTCTATCCTAGTATAACAGCAAGCATATATCTTACTATCTCAGCCATATTAAACATACGCTTAAAATCTCAAAATGCTGCCCATCCAGCTGCTGTGGTTTTACTTGATCCAGATCCAGCGGCTGAAGGAAGGCTCCTCTGCGAACACAGATAAGTGAATTCTACAATTAAAATGTTGCTCATTTACAGATCAAAGAATTGCTCATGATGCAGTTGTAGCAAATAATTGAAGAATATGTATCCCATAAATCACCAAAGTTTAGATAAATCAAAAGAGTTGAGCTTAAAGAAAGAAGTGAGGATTCATATCACGGACCCCAACTTTGTTTGGGACTGAGGCGTAATTGTTGTTATTAGATAAATCAAAACTGACATATGCCAAAGCTATTGAATTCAAACCCATGTAAACCAATCATCAGCTAAGATGCATAGTTTCTCTTTCTTGAATAGATCAACATGATTTACACCTGCAGCTCAACAACTTCTCTCAGAAACTAGCACTGCAAACCAGTAACTGATCTTTTATTTCAAGCCTTCCATATCTAATGAGTTGTCTTCAATATTTGCAAAACAATTATCATCTAGATTAGAGTAGATAGTAATAATAAAACAAAGTAGACAAGCAATTCCAAAAGTCTCCCACATGTTTTGGCTGATCACGGTAAATATGAGCAATTATCCATTGGCCAAAGGGGCATTAACAAAGGATTTCTGGAGTGGACTTACGGTTTAGCAATATGCAGAGAGCTACATAAGTAGGAAGTGTTATAAAAGGCACGAAGTGAAATACCTGAAGTTGAGAGAGATTGGATAATGGATCAATGGATTGCCTTGAGCTTTCCTTTGGCCCCTTGAGTGCAATACGGGGAGAGCTAGAAGTCTTCTGCGAAATAGCCAGATCATTTGGCGGGGGTGGAAGAGGAGACCTGATCTTGTTAGCTCCACTAGGGGGTGGCGCAATGACAATGCTCTTGGACTGAACAGCGGCGGAAAGCATGCCAGTTCCACTAGATGGTTTGTTCTTCACATTTATCCGGATAGTTTCACCTTCCTAGGAACCAAACTACCCAGAGTTACTCATTTAGGTGAATAACTGAGTAACTGACTGCATTCGAGGACAACCCACTATGACACAAGAATAGAGTGAAATAATCACCAACTATAAATCACTTTTAAATGGTATAGAAACCATGATGTAGACAAGGCTCAATTAATGCAAGTCATACAGAAAATGGAGTAATTTGCATACAAAGAAAACCAACTCACTGGAACAAATTTCCAGTAGATATTCAAACGATGTCATATTTAACATGTACTTACGACAAGGCACTCAATATCCAATAAGCTGAATAAGATTGGTTAAGAATCCAATCAACCCGAGTGATTTGAAGCTCCCAGACTCTAACTCATAGCATACTTTTAATCTCTTATGAAGTAATTCAACAAGTGCGTATTGAAGCATATATCCAATTTAAAATGTAAACCACATATTTTTAACAGGAGGGCTAGTTCTTTTCAATCACCACCACCCTCTCCTCCAAGAAAACATTTCAAAAAAACAAGCAATCAACAACATATCAATCATAAATTAGATGGGATTAGCTATATGAATTTTCTGTATCTATTCCACTCTATTCAAGTTTAAAAAATGGAAAAAAAAAGGAACTTTTGCACTCATAGGATTCATATCCTCTTTTCCGTTTTGATGACTGTTTACTCAGAATCATATATTCCTTCAACTTCAACCTAAGCTGCATATATTTCATAATGTATCTAGTCAAAGTCACGCTGCAACCTTAACATTCAGTCAAATTTAGCTTAGTAAAAATAATCACAATTTAGTTTCTGCAGACGCACCATAACCAGATGCAAACTAAGGCCCTAACACTACTCAGTTAACTGCCAGGGAAACATGAAGTCGTTATCATGGACGGATCTACAAACTCAACCTCACAAGATGGATCCAGGATTTGAACTTTATGGTTTTGAGTTCAGCATTTTACCAAAACTCATTTGATTTACTGGGTTCCAGAATCAATTATTTGTACTCATTTAGTGAACTTTTTAACAAGCCAATTTGTTGGGTTCAGATGAATCCATAACTTACCCTCTACATCTGCCCATGACATTTAATATCCTAAAATAATAAAAAAATAATATCTGCAGGCTGCACTGCATGAATGGCTTAAGCTCCTATTAAGCACAATCAAAGAATTTAAGTCGTATACACCGAAGTATAATGAACTTTTTTACATCAATGTTACTTAACAGTTATAACAAGTTACAGATTAGCAACCAATGCTATTAAAATACAGTTACATGTAATAAGTGTCTGATTGTGCAAATATTTTTTACACTGTCCGTGCACAAAAGTAAACTCATAATTAAAACGTCTAATTCATCATTAAGCAAAATGCAGTACCTTTAATCGATGATTAACAGCAGGATGAATATCAATATGTCCATCACCACTAGCTTCATCATCACCATCATACTTCTCGCTCTCTCTCTTCACGTACTTCTCATGATCCGACAACGCCACATTGAAATCAAATGCCTCATTCCTTTCCCCAAACCCTAATCCTACGAACGCGTGCTTCCCCCTGCCGTCCTCGACCTTCAACACGAAGTACCTCGACGAATCGAGCACCGATTCCACCGAATTCTCCCTCTGTCCAGGCGGCACGAAACAAGCAGCGAACAGATCGCCAGAATTCGGATCCTCTAATCGGATCTCGCACCGGTCTTTACAGGACACGACCCGGAGCCGACCCGACCAGATCTTATCAGTTTGAAGCCACTCACCGCATTTGTACCCGCCGCTTGTTGGACGTGGAGGGATTTTGTATACATTTACTTCACGCACTACTAAGAGCGTGTGCTCCAACGATTCCTCTTCGTCTTCAAACGACATCGTTTTCGTGAACAATGTGGAATTCAAGCTTGAAGTGAAGAAGAAAGAGATTTGAAAATATATAGAAAAGAAAAGGTGGGAAATGGTGAAGAAAAGACGTGGATTCTAAGCGTGTTAAGGATGTTGAAATGTCAACTACAAAAGGTGGCAACACACTATTTGAAAATGTATATGTTTTGAAAAGGTAAAGTTGGCAAGAATAATAAGATAATCTTATCCTAAATAATCAACTTACCGAACTTTAACCATTAATCATAAATTTAACAAAATTAGTCAAGCATATATAAAATTAAAAATCTAAATAAATAAGGTTCTTTCTCTCTAAGAATCACATGCAAAGATCTACTTCTATATTTTAAGCGTGATTACAACATTAGATGCAAGAGATAAAGAAAAATTCCATATGAAATAGCAAACAAGGTGATAAAATACAAAAATTATCTATCCAATATTCCAAAAATCTAAGCAAAAGGGTCATTTTTCAATGGGTATGGTTGAAATTCATTGAAAACATATATATGAGCCAATATAAAAATTTTGAGAAATATTAGAGGCGAGTAAACTGATTTGGCATCAAAATTCGTAATTAAAATTGAGTTTAAAAAATTCTTACGCGACATATGTATCAAACATGTATCACCAATATATACACATTTGATATAAATATGATACACATTATTTTTTTTCTTCATATTTCATCTTTTACTTCGGATTTTCAATTCAAACCACCTCAAAACTCCACCAAAGCATCCCAAAATCGAGATTCAAACTTCTTAAAATGTATCCAATTTATTTAATAATACCCACTCAAAAAAAGTAAAAACCTGACCTTTTTTTGTTACAAATAGCTAATTGGCTAATATTTGTAACATTTCGCTAATATTAGTAATATTTAATGAATTGGCCAATTTTTGTAATAAACTACTTCTAAAAGGACATAGCTGGTAGTTTCCCGAATAATAAAGACCGATTTCTCGACATGAATCTAAATTAATTAAATTTGAAAACGATATCAAACAATAATAATAACTTATACATTAGTCCCAAACAAGTTGAATTCTCACATCTCCATTTAAACTCAACTCATATAATCGCCATACAACAACAACAACAACAACAACAACTACAACTCAGTAAAATCCCACAAATGGGGTATGGGGAGAGTAGAGTATACGCATACCTTACCCCTACCCCAAGGGGTAGAGAGGTTGTTTTTGATAGACCATCGGCTAAAGCAGATAAAAAAGACAATATATTAGTATCAGCAGCAGAAAGCATAGAAATAATAACAGAATCAAAAGTACCAGAAAATAGATGAAAAACAATAGTAGTAGCACGTAAGAAAGGCTCGGTACTATGAAAAGTAAATTCTGTATTCAACCAAGAAAAACCCCGCCACCTGGATTCGAATCCTAATACTATTATTAAATAATAATAATAATAATAATAATAAGGAATATACCAACGCAAGATCTTCTAAATCTTAACATCAAAACTAAAAGATAAGTCCATAGAGCGGTGGTTAGACCGGCCATATTGTATGGGGCTGAGTGTTGGCCAATTAAGAACTCACATATCCAAAAGATGAAATTAGCAAAAGTGATGACATTTGAGTTGAATATACGGGCACGCTAAGATTAATATGATTATGAATGAAGATATTCGGAAAAAGGTGGGTGTGCGCCCTCCCCCCCCCCCCCAAGGCTCAGATGGTTCGGGCACAGTCAGAGGAGAAGCCCAAATGTAACACCCCACACATTCAGATTAGGTATGAATGAGTTAAAGGAGTAGTAAGGTTATATTTTGTACATATGAAGTCCTATCGGGATGATTATGGGTGAAAATAGTTGTTTAAAAATCAAAATGGAAAGTGAGGTGCATAAGATTTGACAAAATCGACTAAGTTTGCAGAAGGTCCGTATTCCAGCAGGTTTTAGTGAAACTGTGTAAGGGATTTGGGAAAACTCAAAGCATGAAAGTTTTAGGCCTTTGAAATAGCTTTCCAACGATATATTGTGGATCCCAAATGGAGCTCTGTGCAAAATGTTATGCCCATTTTACAGAATGGCCTGCCGCATTTTTACCTTGACCGCTGTGGTGAGGCAGTGTCCCAACGATTTACCGTGGTCGGGACCGCGGTTGTGCCAACTGGCACACGATGGACGTCTTGGAAAGTCATTTTTTTAGCCTTATTTCGTCCCCCACAGCCCCAAAACATAAAAATTTGCCCTAGAAAGGAAAGCTCTCAAAATCCAACTCTTTAAGGGTCCCTCCACCACCCAAGGTAAGTTCTAATGGTGATTCTATGTTTATTTCAATTTTCCAATATCTTATTAACATGGGTAAACCCTCTATATCATTAGATATTCGATTGTGACATCGTTATTGAGAGAAGAAACCCTAGAACTCGTATGCAAGAGGATTGAACTTCAAAAAGGTAATATCTCCACCCTCTAATTTATTCTATCATTGAATTAATGATTATAGACTCTAGTTCATGAGATATGGTTGATGGGTTGATAGAAAAGCATGAACGATTATAGGTTTTGGGTGTTGATTATTGATTATTGGTTAAGGGTGTTGTTTACCTTATGGGTGATAAAAAATAATGTTGATTATAACCATTTGAGACTTTAGAATTTATCTAGGACCAAAAGAATGGGTTATTGGTTGTAGAAACACCATTAATAAGGACTATGAAGCTTTATGTCACCAAGTGTTTGAGAAAATGCCTAAGTGACCAAAACATGAGTATTATTGCTAATATGAAATCCCTTTGACTTGTATTGATATAGATTGAAGTTGAAAGGGTTGGCGAATATTGTATTACGCTCAAGAGTAGGAAGTTAAGGTATGTGAGGCTAACTCTCTATATTTGGGAATGTTAATGATTCTCCCTACACTACGTTTCTTTTACGACGTATCGATTGCCTCAGAAATATAGTTAAGCCCAGTTCCTTGAATAGTTGTAGAACTTCTATTCTCTACCTTCATAACTCGTTCATGACTTTCATTCTGAACGTTGTGAGCTCAGTTCGTATTCAATATAGACTTGGGTTTGATGTCTCTAAGTCTCAGTATAGCTTACTCAGCATATCATAAACAGTTGAAGTTTCAGTGTTCATAATCAGTTCAAGAATACATGTCTTATTCTAGTCCTATTTAGTATTACAGTATTATGTAACTCAGTATGATTCAGTATTCCAGTATTATGTACTCAGTGTGATCCAGTATTCCAGTATCATGTAACTCAGCGTGATTCAGTATTTCATTGTTATGCATTGCAGTATGATTCTCAATTCCTAATTTTAAATCCCTGAATGTCGAACACCTGTATTTGGGCCTGAGGCCGCAGTTAATGTTTTATGCATCTTTCGGCCTGAGGCCGCAGTTTATGCTTTTTGCATCTTTGGGCCAGAGGCCGAAGTTTATGCTTTATGCATTTTGGACCTGAGGTCGCAGTTATGTATACGTATACTTGGGCCCGAGACCGCAGTTGTGTGCGCACACACACACACACACACACACACACACACACACACATATATATATATATATTGGGTCTGAAGCCGCAGTTTAATATTCAGATAAACAAGTTGTTCATCATTCAGAAGAGGGAGTATTCATATTCTTACTTCATTTGTTCAATTCAGTTATCAGTTATTATTTTAGTTACCAGTTATCTGTTCAGTTATTAGTTATCAGTTATCATTTCAGTTTCAGTTTCAATAATTATCATTTTAGTTATCAATTATCAATTCTCAGTTATCAGCTTAGTTTCAATTTCAGCATTTATAATTCTTTCTTTCAGTTGCTTTACATACCAGTGCAATTCAAATGTATTAACGTACCTTTTGCCCGGGGCCTGCATCTCACGATGCATGTAATGATTTACAAGTTGATGATTTAGAGCGCTAGAATTCTCGTATCAGCTGTTTGGTGATCCGCAGTTCTTTCGGGGCATTATCATTACTTTATAGCCTTTCGGTATTTATAGATAGTTAGTGTTTTCAGTACTTCAATAGAGGCTTCATAGACTAGAGTAACAGTTAGACAGAGTTTCAAGTTTTTCATGTTAAGCTATATTTGCTACAAATACGTTTCATAAATTGTATTAGTAATTCCGTACTTTGATTTATATCATTCAGACTTTTAGTATATCAGCATGTCTTAGTTTATCTTCCGCATTTAGTATGTTATGATATCACATGTTGGTTTAGCCAGCCAGTTAGTTCGCTCAGTCACATGTAGCCAGACACCGAGTGCCGGTGTCACGTCCAGGCCTAGG
This sequence comes from Nicotiana tabacum, assembly GCF_000715075.1. Lineage (NCBI taxonomy): Eukaryota > Viridiplantae > Streptophyta > Magnoliopsida > Solanales > Solanaceae > Nicotiana > Nicotiana tabacum. Next base: position 5,184,366 of record NC_134082.1, on the reverse strand, counting down.
TTCAGGGCATGACACCAAATGCCCCGGTAAGGAGGTGTGAGCGGTTGGCTTTGGTGGGTACGAGGAGAGGTAGAGGGCGCCCTAAGAAATATTGGGGAGAGGTGATCATGCAGGGCATGACGTGACTTTAGATTACCGAGGACATGGCCCTAGACAAAAAGTTGTAGATGTCGAGCATTAAGTTTATAGGTTAGGGGTAGATTCATATTTCTACGGTGCCCTAGAGTGAGGCTAATCTACTAATTATTGTTTTGCTTTTCATCTATTTTATGGTTCTTATGTTGCTATTACTTTTTCTATGTTTTTTATTGATGGTAATGATATATTACATCTTTTATTTTTGTAGTCTTTTCGTCTTTTTAAGCTGAGAGTCTATCGTAAATAACCTTTCTACTCCCTCGGGGTAGGGTTAAGGTCTGCGTACACATTACCTTCCGCAGATCCCACTAGAGAGATTTCATTGGGTTGTTATTATTGTTGTATACTAATAATAATTTTAAAAATTATCCACAAGAATAAAATATATTCTCAACTAATCTCTATATATATATACATATATATAAATCTGGGTCTAAGAGAGGCTGATGTGGCACCTCTCTTAGCCCAGCATTGGCATTTATCTTTATTGTCATTTTTTTTTCTTCTAAAAATAATGAAAAAGCGTTCCAATAAAGAAAATCAACCGTCACTGCAAAAGAAACGTCGTTTCCATGCAGAAGAAACGGCTGCTTCTTTTACTCCTCTTAAACGACTTTTCTCTTCCTCCTTTTCGCAAATCTCCTCTCCTTAAAGCGTCTTCTTCTTTCCCCTTGCTTCCTACAATCGCCCAAGGTAAAATACTTCGTTTGCTTTTTAATATTTTAAATTTTACCTTGAATTTCTGTTTCTCTTATTTCTACCATTGCTAGAGGTAAATCGTCTCTCTCTGATTTTGTGATTTGCATATCTCTTTCTTATTTTTTTAGATTTATTTGGTGTGTATTTTCTATGTCACTGTATCCAATTATCTGGGTTTTTGCTTGATAGATTTAGTTTCATCAACTCATGTAGATTAAAGTGAATAAACAAAAGTTGCTTATATATTCTTTTCGGGACAATGAAGTGATATTTTGTGTTTACTCTTTAGTCTTTACTGTTGCGGAAGCCAAATGTATATAGTATGAATGAGTCACAACTACTATACCAAAATTATGGCAGCCACCAAATAATAAATAAGACAATAAAACAACAATAAAAGGAACACCAGAATTTACGAGGTTCGGCCAATTTCGCCTACTTCCTCGGATACAACAATATTTTATTCCACTCCAAAATACAAGTGAAATAATACTAAAGAGAGAAGATACAAATGCCTTAAAAGGATAAGAAGGCAAATGAGAGGTGTATTTAAATCCTAAACATTAGGCCTTCTTTTATAGGGAGAAATTCTTTCCAATTAAGTCTCCCACCGATGTGGGAGTTTGCCATTTCAACAAATCTCCACCTTGGCAAAATTCCACATCTTCAATGTTCTCTCGGTAACAAATTTTGGTTGTGTCTTCATCTTCCATCTTCAGTGTTCAATAATGTTGATCAAATCCAAACAATGTTGAAACTTGACCGCAGTCACCACCTTTGTCAGCATATTAGCAGGATTCTCCGTAGTATGAATTTTCTTCACCGTGACTCTACCTTCTTCTATGATTTCTCGTACGAAATGATACCAAACACCAATGTGCTTCGTCTTTGCATGATAAACTTGGTTCTTCGATAATTGAATAACACTTTGACTATCATAAAAAATTGTGATACTTTTTTGTTCAACACCAACCTCTCTTAGCAATCCTTGAAGCCAAATTGCCTCCTTCACAGCCTCTGTAATAGCCATGTACTCTGCCTCTGTTGTAGACAAAGCAACTGTTGACTGCAAAGTATACTTCTAACTAACTGGTGCTCTTGCAAAAGTAAATACATAACCAGTAGTTGATCTTCGTTTGTCCAGATCACCCGTAAAATCTGAGTCACAATATCCAACTACAGATTGATTGTCTTCCTGATCAAAAACTAACCCAACATCTACAGTATTATGAATATGCCGTAGAATCCACTTCATAGCTTACCAATGCTCCTTTCCTGAATTATGCATATATCTGCTAATAACTCCAACAGCTTGTGAAATGTCAGGTCTCGTACAGACCATTGCATACATCAAGCTACCAACAATATGTGCGTATGGTACCCTTGACATATACTCCTGTTCAGCTTCATCTTTTGGCGACATAATAGTACTTAGCTTAAAATGGGGAGCAAGTGGAGTACTAACTGGCTTAGTATTTTCATCTATGCCAAAGCGTTGTAGTACTCTCTTCAAATATTCTTTCTGAGATAAACAGAGTTTCTTTGAACTTCTATCTCTTATTATCTCCATGCCAAGAATTTTCTTTGCCTCACCCAGATCCTTCATCTCGAACTCCTTCTTTAGTTGAATCTTCAACTTATCAATTTCTTCCGAATTCTTGGAAGCTATCAACATATCATCAACATATAGGAGAAGATATACAAAGGAACCATCTTTAAGCTTGCCCAAATACACACAATGATCGTATTTGCTTCTCTTGTACCCTTGCCATAACATAAACTTGTCAAATCGCTTGTACCATTGTCTAGAAGATTGTTTCAATCCGTACAATAATTTTTCAAGTTTGCACACCATATTTTCCTTTCCAACAACTTTGAATCCTTCTGGCTGAGTCATGTAGATTTCCTCCTCCAAGTTTCCATGTAAAAACGCAATTTTTACATCCATCTGAACTAGTTCTAAATCCAACTGTGCTGCCAAAGCCAACATAATTCTAATGGAGGAATGTTTTACAACTGGAGAAAACACTTCATTATAATCAATTCCCTCCTTTTGAGCATATCCTTTGGCCACCAATCTTGCTTTGTAGAGAACATCTTCTTGGTTAGGAAATCTTTTTTCTTTGCAAATACCCATTTGCACCCAATTGCTTTCTTTCCCTTCGGGAGATTGGCCAATCTCCATGTATGATTCTGATAAAGGGACTGTATTTCATCATTCATAGCAATCCTCCACTTATCTTCTTCTGAAATTTAGATTGCGTCTTTATAAATGGTAGGAACATCATCAGCTATAATTGAGGCGGCACAAGCAACCGTCTCTATAAGACGAAGATGTTTTGTTACTGTCCTTTTTGGTCTGCTGGTTGCTATTGATTCAAGTTGTTGTCGAGGTTCCTGAGTTGGAATCTCCCTTTTTACTAGCTCTTCTTCCAGAGGATAATCTTCATTTGTTTCCTCTTCTGCTTCTTGTGTAGGAAAAATAAATTTTCCCTCAAACTCTACCTGCTTAGAAGCACCCTTATTTTGTTTGGTATCTTCTGTTACCTTATTTACCATAGCAGATTCATCAAAGGTAACATCCCTGCTGAATATTACTTTCTTTGTCATAGGACACCATAAGCGATATCCTTTAACTCCAGAAATAATCCCTATGAAAATAGCCTTCTTTGCCCTTGGATCCAATTTTGACTTTGTCACATGATAATATGCAATTGAGCCAAACACGTGCAAAGAGTCATAATCTACAACAGGCTTTCCATACCATTTTTCAAATGGTGTCTTGCCATCAATAGCAGCAAATGGTAAGCGATTAATGATGTGGCATGCATATGTAACTGCCTCAGCCCAAAATTCTTTGCCCAAGCCAGCATTAGACAACATATATCGTACCTTCTCCAACAAGGTCCGGTTCATACGTTCTGCCACTCCATTCTGTTGTGGTGTATGTCTGACAGTGAAGTGTTGGACGATGCCATCATTTTTACAGACCTTATTAAAATGATCATTTTTGTATTCACCTCCATTGTCTGTGCGAATACACTTGATCCTCCTGCCTGTTTGATTCTCCACCATCATTTTCCATTTGAGAAAAATTTCCAACACTTCATTTTTGCTCTTCATTGTATACACCCACACTCTTTGAGAAAAATCATCAACAAAGGTTACAAAATAGTGTTTCCTACCCAATGAAGGTGTTTTGGAAGGACCCCAAACATCAGAACATACATAATCCAAAATGCCTTTAATATTATGGATCGTTGTACCAAATTTAACCCGTGTCTATTTCCCTTTGACACAATGCTCGCACAACTCCAAGTTTCAAGACTTTACTCCTTTTAACAATCCTTGATCTGATAAAGTTTTCAAGGATTTTCCTCCAGCATGTCCCAAGCGTATGTGCCATAGCCTGGTTGCTTCTACTTTTTTTTCGTCACTGGATATTACTGTCGTAGTCCCAATAACTGTTTGTGATAATGGTACATGTTATTGTTCTTCCGATTGGCCTTCATTACCACTAGTGCACTGGAGTATACTCTCATCACTCCATTTTCTGCAATGATTTTGAACCCTTTTGATTTTAGGGCTCCCATAGAGATGAGATTTTTCTTCAAACCCGGTACATATCAAACATCTGTTAATGTTCTGATCATTCCATCATGGTTCCTTGATCGTATTGAACCAATGTCATATGAGGTAAGAGGGTTGTTATCCGCTGTGTGTACGACTCCATATTCTCCTTCTTGAAAATCCACAAACTAGTCCCTGTTGGGACACATATGATAGCTATAAGCTGAGTCCATCAACCATATGTCTAATGATATTGATGGCTCTGTTGTAACTAATGAGAAGTCTGAATCATCACCATCAGCTACATTTGAATCCATAATGGCCTTTCCATTATTATGTTTGGCCTTATTCTTCAACTTTGGACAGTCTTTCTTCTAGTGCCCCCTTTCTCGACAAAAGGCACATTCATCTTTGTCGGGTCTAGATCTTAACTTAGATCTTCCTTTCTTTGTCCTCGTTTGATTTTGAGGACGACCTCTTACAACCAGTGCTTCTCCTTCTCTGCCCTTCTATTTTTCTCCCTTTCTTTGTTCATAGTTGTACAAAGCCGAACAAACTTCTCTGAGAGAAATTTTGTCATTCCCATGGAGTAGAGTAGTTTCAAGGTGCTCGTACTCATCAGGAAGTGACCCCAACAACATCAAGGTCAAGTCACCATCATCAAAAGTTGCATCCATATTTTGCAAATCTGTGACCAACTTATTGAAACTGGTGATATGTTCATTCATCGTGGTACCAGGAACATAGGTGAAGCGAAACAGTCTCTTCTTCATGTACAATTTATTTTGACTATTTTTCTTCAAAAAATTTATCCTCCAGTGCTTTCCATAATTTACTTGCAGAAGTTTCCTTTGTGTATGGATATTTCTGCTCTCTAGCAAGGTAGGATCGAATGGTACCGCAAGCAACACGATTGATAATTATCTAATCTTCTTCTCCAATAACATCTGGTCTTTTTTCTTTAATGGAAAGATCTAGACCTTGTTGAAAAAGGACATCTAGAACCTCGCCTTGCCACATCCCAAAATGTCCTGACCCGTCAAAAATTTCTACCGCAAATTTCGCATTTGACACAATTCTTGTCATAAGCGAAGATACCAATGATGACGTATTGTTGACACTTGATGTAGATTCTTCTTGTTTATTGTCTCCCATCTTTGACACAAATATTATTTAATAGTTGATGATACAAATCAAGATTATTTCTTTTTTGGTGTGGAAGATCAGACTAAGCTGCAAATACAGAGCATACTCAGACAGAACCTTGATCAGTTACCAAGATAAATCTTTTCTGATGTAGAAGATCAGACTATGCTGCAACCACAGAGCATACTTAGACAGTACCTTGGCTCTGATACCAATTGTTGCAGAAGCCAAACGTATATAGTGTGAATGAGTCACAACTACTATACCAAAAATTATGGCAGCCACCAAATAATAAATAAGACAATAAAACAACAATAAAAGGAATACCAGAATTTACGAGGTTCGGCCAATTTCACCTACTTCCTCACACACAACCAATATTATATTCCACTCCAAAATACAAGTGAAATAATACTAAAGAGAGAAGATACAAATGCCTTAAAATGATAAGAAGGCAAATGAGAGGTGTATTTAAATTCTAAACATTAGGCCTTCTTTTATAGGGAGAAATTCTTCCCAAATTAAGTCTCCCACCAATGTGGGAGTTTGCCATTTTCAACATTTACTAATGTTTTTTGTAGTTCGTCATGCTTTAGGATTTGTGACTCTCAACATGTATGGCTACACATTCCCCCCCCCCCCAAATATTTTGGTTAGTTTCAAATATCAAATTATTGCTTCAAATTGCATTTATGAGACTTGGGATGTTTGCTCTGTATTGTTGTTGGCCTGACATTCATCAATAAAGACAATCATAATCTACGAAAGAAGTGCGAGAGGATTTGGAAGTGCAACATATTTACTAGGTCAATTATCAATGATAATTGTTGTCTCCTATTTAGAGGATTGTACTATAGTAATATTTGTGGGTAAATATTAATGCATAATTTTCCTTTGCTATGTAACAACAAGAACTATTTTTCTTTTCTTTTACCCAGATTGCACATTTCATCCAAGTTCAATAAAAGAGTGACCTTTGGTTGGTGCAACTTTATGGATTCATATCTCTTTGTATATGATTTCTTTTATTAACAAGGACTTACCATGGTCTACATATTTAAGGGAGAAAAAACGAAAAAAAAATCTATCTATATATAAAAAAGGGAATAGATAAGGTGATGTGGCATCTCTATTTGGCCAAGAATTTTATTTATCTTTTTTCTCTTCTTTTTTTCCCTCTACTTCTTATTTATTTATTACTATATCCGTTCCAGTTTATGTGAACCTATTTCCTTTATGGTTCATTCCAAAAAGAATGATTTCTTTCTAAATTTGAAAACAATTTAGCTTAAACTTTCAATTCTACCCTTAATGAGAAGTTTTTATAACCATACAAATACTCTGAACCCCTTTTTGACTTATTTAGAACTACACATTCAAAAAATCTTTATTTTTTTAAAACTCCGTGTCCAATCAAACAAGTTCATATAAATTGGAACGGATGAAGTATATCTTAATATAAGAATAAATGTTTCATTATTACTCCACTCATTCCTATTCCTTACAGTAAGACAACTGAAAGGTTTCAATAATTAAGTACCTCAATTATTACTACAACCTTTCATATTCCTTTTTGGATCATTTTATAAGCTGCTCAAAAATCATTTCACTCAAAGTTACGGAGGCTGATTTGAGTCAGATTGAAATTTAATTTTGTCATCTTATTTGGCTCATATTTATATTTGACTCCTAACATTGTTGCGACATTATTGGTGCTTGGTGGGGGTTCATAAGCACTTGGTATTATTTATGTCACAGTGAAGAGTTCCTTTTGTTTGTTTGGTCTATGCTGCCGGATTTCCATCTCTATAGTTGGTTGATTTATGATTGCCAAATGCCAATTTGGTAGGGAAAGCTGCTTCTATAACTGTGTCACGATCCCAAATACCCGGTCGTGATAGCGCCTATCACATTACTAGGCAAGCTAACCCAAACCATCAATCACGTCGAATTTCTCTTATAAAACCATTTTTCCAACATATGTTTAAATACCAGTTTTCATAAGAAGTGTTTAAAACTGCTAAAATAATGCGGAAAACTAATAAAACATAAGACAACACAGCCCAAACATCTGGTGTCACGAAGTCTAGAGCCTCTAAATATAAAAATTCGATTGTCTAAGACATAATAAGTCTAAAATGCGGGAAAATAAGGATAAGAGGAAGAAAGCAGGGCTGCGGACGCCATGCAACTACCTTGCAATCTTCGACAAACTCTGATAATGCTGGGGACTCTTACTCTGCCGCTCGGGCACCTAGATCTGCACACAAGGTACAGGGAGTAACGTGAGTACGCTAACTCAGTAAGTAAATAAAGTAAATAAGGTTTGAAAGCAGTGACGAGCAGTTAAAAATCATATAATTTACTAAACAATAGAATAACAGATCAACTCCACAGTTTAAAACCAATTTTGTCATATGATCTTCAATTTCAGTTTTAAATACTTGAAATCATATACTTAGCAATTTTTCAACAGAGACTTATTTTAAAAGAAGAGTGAAATCAGTGAAAATATCATAACTGTGCCCCTCGGGCAAAGTATCACTCAGAATATGGCCTCTCGGGCAACCTTTCAGTCACTCGCGACTCAACTCTTGTCACTCAATACTCGCTCTTAACACTCAGGCTCATTAATATCTCATAGTAATAGAAATCATAGTAACCGCTGGGGCGTGCAGCCCGATCCGTAATTTATAGTCGAGCACAGAATCCGGAGGGGCTCCTACAGCCCAAGCGTCATATCGTTGCGGTGCGCAGCCCGATCCAATATACATATCGTTGCGGCGTGCAACCTGATCCAATATATATATCGTTGCGGTGTGTAGCCCGATCCATATAAGTATTGTTGCGGCGTGCAGCCCAATCCATAATGTATATATACATATAATATCCTTACTATTAGGTTCTCAACCTCTCTCAGCCATTAACCTCATAGCCTCTCGGCACAACAATAGAAATTAAGGAACTCAACCCAAACAGTCCTCACCATTAGAAGTGGAGTGGTAAAACCAATTTTAAACATTTAAACAGGTAAAACATGACTTAGGATAAGCTTTCAACAAGTAAAGTGAGGAAAAACAGTAAAAATGCCTTAAGGGTCTTAACATGTCGGCACAAGGCCCCAAACACGGCATACAACCCATAATATAGTATAAATAGCTAAAGTACGAAATATCATGAGGTTCCAAATCAAATACGCGGTTTAATAGTCACTACGGTACAGACCAAGTCACAATCCCTTCCGGTGCACGCCCACACGCTCGTCACCTAGCATGTGCATCACTGCATTTGTCAAAACAAGTCAAATATCGGGGTTTGTATCCTCAGTACCAGATTTACAATGGTTACTTACCTCAAACTGGTGAAAATACTACTCCGCGATGCCTTTGCCCCTCGAATCGGCCTCCACTCACGTCGAATCTATCCAAATCAGAATCACGGCGTCAATATATGCTAAGGGAATGAAGCCCAAGCGAAAACAATCAAATAACACCAAAAATCCCGAAATTACCAAAACCCGACCCCCAGTCCCACCTCTCGGAACTTGATAAAAATCACTTCAACAGAATCCTTATCCTCTCACGAGTCTATACATACCAAGAACACAGAAATCGGAGTCCAAATGACCCCTCAAATACCCATTTAAAAGACTCTTAATCTCAAGCCCTAATCCCCAATTTTTCTTCCTTAATCTCCACTAAAACCATGATTAAACAAAGGAAAAATGATCTTAAACCCAAGTAATTAAGCTTAGGGAACTTACCCAACTGATATCCTTTGATTCCTCTCGAAATCCTATGCCTTAGCCTCTTTCCCGTCTTCAAAAATGGAGTATTTTGCAAAAAGTCGCGAAGAAAGCAATATATACCTTCTGGCCAGGGATTTTCGCATCTGCGATCCCCTAGCCGCTTTTGTGGTCATCCAACCGCTTCTGCAATTTTTCATTAACTCAACCCGAAATCTGCATCTGCGATACATCAGCCGCACCTGCGGCTTCGCAGGTGCGGTCCAATAACCGCTTCTGCGGTTTCCTGACTCCCCAGCTAAATTCCGCTTCTGTAGTTTCTTTCCCCACATCTGCATGATCGTACCTGCGGTCCCCAATTTGCAGGTGCGGAAATACCAGAAGCAGAAAATTTCTGCAGCTTCAACAACATCTCAACTCCCCGTCATCCATCCGAAATCACCCTGAGGCCCCGGGGGCCTCAACCAAAAACACAAACATATCCTAATACCTTATTCAAACTTATTCCAATCATCAAAACACCTCAAACAACGTCAAATCACCCAAAACACATCGGATTCAAGCCAAACTTTCTAAAATCTTCCGAATTTCGCTTTTGATAAAAAACCCAACCAAACCATGTCCGAATGACTTGAAATTTTGCACGCCCATCCCAAATGGCTCAACGGAACTACTACAACTCTCAAAATTTTATTCCAACCCCTATATCAAAATCTCACCTACCAACCGAAAATCGCCAAAATATCAACTTCGCTAGTTCGCCTAAATCTACTACGAACCTCCAAAAATTATTCCGATCATGCTCCTAAGTCACAGCTCACCTCTCGAAACTAACCGAACCATCGGAACTTACATACGATCCCTCTAACACATAAGTCAACATCCGGTACTCACTCTAACTTAAACTCACTCTGAAGAGACTAGATGTATCAAACCTTACCAAATCCTTTCCGAACTCGATTCGATCAACCCGATACCATATAACACGGATAAACAAAGCATAACGAAGCAGAAATAGGAAAAACGGAGTGGTAACTCATGATACGACTGGTCGGGTCGTCATATCCTCCCTAACTTAAACAAACATTCATCCTCGATCGAGTCAAGAAACATACCTAAAGCCTCGAACAAGTGAGGATATCTGCTCCGCATCTCCCGCTCGGTCTTCAGGTAGCCTCTTCCACGGGCTGACCTCTCCGCTGCACTTTCACTGAAGCTATATCCTTCGACCTCAACTTTCGAACCTGACGACCCAAAATAGCTACTGGCTCCACATTATAGGTCAAATCATCATCCAACTGAACCGTGCTGAAATCCAGAACATGAGACGGATCCCCAATGTACTTCTGAAGCATAGAAACATGAATGTCGGATGCACACTCGACAAGCTGGGTGGCAAAGCAAGCTCATAAGTCACCTCCCCAATCCTCCGAAGCACCTCAAAAGGCCCAATGAACCGAGGACTCAATTTCCCTTTCTTTTCAAATCTCATAACACCCTTCATGGGTGAAACCTTCTCGCCAACCATGTAGGACACATCCCGAACCTTCCTATTAGTATAACTTTTTTGCCTCGACTGTGCTGTACGAAGCCTCTCCTGAATTACCTTCACCTTTTCTAAAGTATCCTGCACCAAGTTTGTTCCTAACAGCCTAGCCTCACTGGGCTCAAACCAGCCAACTGGAGATCTACACCACCTCCCATACAAAGCCTCATATGGAGCCATCTGAATACTCGATTGGTAGCTATTGTTATAAGCAAACTCTGCAAGTGGTAGAAACTGATCCTATGACCCTCCAAAATCAATGACACAAGCTCGCAACATGTCCTTCAATATCTGAATAGTGCTCTCGGACTGCCCGTCTGTCTGAGGGTGAAAAGTTATGCTCAACTCAACCTGAGTACCCAACTCTCGCTGCAAAGACCTCTAAAATTGCGATGTAAACTGAGTGCCCCTATCTGAAATGATGGAAACTAGGACACCATGCAACCGAACAATCTCCCAGATATAAATCTCTGCTAACCGCTCTGAAGAATATGTAGTACACATGGGAATGAAGTGTGCGGACTTGGTCAGCCGATCCACAATCACCTAAATGGCGTCGAACTTTCTCAAAGTCCGTGGAAGTCCAAAAACAAAGTCCATAGTGATCCTCTCCCACTTCCACTCAGGAATATCTATCCGCTGAAGCAAGCCACCTAGTCTCTAATGCTCATATTTCACCTGCTGACAATTGAGACACCGAGCTACAAATCCCACAATGTATTTCTTCATTCTTCTCCACCATTAATGCTGTCTCAGATCCTGATACATCTTCGCAGCACCGGGATGAATGAAATATCGCGAGCTATGGGCCTCCTCCAAAATCAACTCTCGAAGCCCATTTACATTGGGCACACATATCCGGCCCTGCATCTTCAACACCCCATCATCACCAATGGTCACATCTCTGGCATCATTATGCTGAACTCTGTCCTTCAGGACAAGCAAATGTGAATCATCAGACTAGCGCTCTCCGATGCGATCATATAAGGAAGGCTGAGAAACCACGCAAGCCAATACCCGACTGGGCTCCGAAACATCTAACCTCATAAACCGATTGGCCAAGGCCTGAACATCAACTGCAAGGGGTCTCTCCCCAACTGGAATATATGCGAAACTCCCCATACTCACCGCCTTTCGGCTCAAAGCATCGGTCATCATATTGGCCTTCCCCGGATGGTACAATATAATGATATCATAATCCTTAAGCAACTTCAACCACCTCCGCTACCTCAAATTGAGATCTTTCTGTTTAAACAAGTGCTGGAGGCTACGATGATCAGTAAACACCTCACAAGACACACCATATAAGTAATGCCTCCAAATCTTCAATGCGTGAACTATGGCAGCCAACTCCAAATCATGAATGAGTTAGTTCTTCTCATGGGGTTTCAACTGACGAGAAACATAAGCAATAACTCCACCCTTCTACATCAAAACACAACCAATACCAACTCTCGAAGCATCATAATACATGGTATATGAACCTGAACCTGATGGAAAAACTAACACTGAAGTTGTGGTCAAAGCTGTCTTGAGCTCCTCAAAGCTCTCCTCACACTCATCCGACCATACAAATGAAGCACTCTTTTGAGTCAACTTGGTCAAGGGCGATGCGATAGATGAGAATCCCTGAACAAAACGACGATAATAACCCGCCCAAACCAAGAAAGATGCAAATCTCTATGGTCGAGGACGGTCTAGGTGAACTCTGAACTGCCTCTATCTTCTTCGGATCAACCTGAATACCCTCGCTGGACACCACGTGCCCTAAGAAAGCCATAGAACTGAGCCAAGACTCACACTTGGAGAATTTTGCATAAAGCTTCTCCTCCCTCAATCTCTACAACACAACTCGCAGATACTTCGCGTGCTCCTCCTGACTATGCGGATACACCAGAATATCATCAATGAAGACTATGACAAACGAATCGAGATAAAATCGGAACACGTTGTTCATCAATTGCATGAACACTGCTGGGGCATTGGTTAGCCCAAAAGACATCACCAAGAACTCATAATGACCTTATCGGGTCCTGAAAGCTATCTTAAGAATATCTGAGTCCATGATCTTCAACTGGTGATAACCTGAACGGAGATCAATCTTGGAGAACACTCTCGCTCCTTGAAGCTGGTCGAATAAATCATCAATGCGAGGCGAATGATACTTGTTCTTAGTTGTTACTTTGTTCAATTGCCTATAATCAATGCACATTCTCATAGTGCCATCCTTCTTTTTCACAAATAGAACCGGCACACCCCAAGGTGACACACTAGGCCGAATGAATCCTTTATCAAAGAGTTCCTGAAGCTGTTCTTTTAATTACTTCAACTCCGCTGGTGCCATACGATACGGCGAAATAGAAATGGACTGAGTGCCCGGCACCAGGTTAATACCAAAATCAATATCCCTATATGGTGGCATGCCCGACAAGTCGGCAAGAAACACATAAGGAAAATCCCTCGCAACTGGAACAGAATCAATATTGGGAGTCTTAACTCCGACATTCCTCATAAAGGCTAGATACGAAAGACATCCCTTCCCAACCATACGCTGGGCTTTCAAGAATGAGATCACTCTACTGGGAACATAATCAGTCACACCTCGCCACTCAATCCGTGGCACACCCGATATAGCCAATGTGATCGTCTTAGCATGACAGCCCAGAATAGAACGATACAGAGATAACTAGTCCGTGCCTAAAATGGCATCGAAATCTACCATACACAATAATAAAAGATCCACACGGGTCTCCAGACTCCCAATAGTTACCATATACGACCGGTATACATGGTTTACGATAACAGTATCACCCACTATAGTAGATACATAAATAAGTGAAATAAGAGACTCACAGGGTGTATCCAGATAACGGGCAAAGTATGATGACACATAAGAAAAGGTAGAACCGTGATCAAATAATATTAAGGCATCTCTGTGGCACACTGAAATAATACCTGAAATCACGACATCTGAAGCAACAACATCTGGTCTACCCGGAAGAGCATAGAAACGGGCCTAACCACCACCTGATCGACCTCCCCCTCTAGGCGACCCCTGGCTGACATACCTTCGCCCCTAGTTGGCTGGGCGGGTGGTGAAGTAACTGGAGCAGAAGTCGAGGGCTGGCCCTTCTGCTGAGACTAGCCATCATGAAGACGAGGACACTGCCTCCTCATATGCCCAAACTCTCCACACTTATAACAACTCCTCGGTGCTGGAGATGGGGACTGATGGGAACCCCTGGCACCGGAATGACCAGTAGAAGGACCTGGCATGGAGGAACCCTGCACTAATGGAGCACGAGATGAACTCTGGGCTGGAAAAGCACTGAGTGATGAGGAACCATGACCCGATGATGCCCCACGATACCTTGGGAGAGCTGAATGAGCCTGTCTGAAGTGACGGCCTCTACCCTGTTGGAACTGACCCCTCGAAGGAGCACCACTAAAGTTACCAGATCCCCGAGGTCTTTTGGCCTCCCTCTCCTCTCACTCCTGGCGGCGAACCGACTCAATCTCATGGGCGATGTCAACAACCTCCTCGAAAGTAGCACCTGTCACCCTCTCCTTAGTCATGAGAATCCGAAGCTGATATGTGAGACCATAAACAAACCTCATAATCCTCTCTCGATCTGTGGGAACCAACCAAACCGCATGATGGGCTAACTCGGAGAACCGCATCTCATACTGCATCACAGTCATCTCTCCTTGACGCAATTACTCAAACTGCCTACACAGCTCCTCTCGGCGAGACTGTGGCACATACTTCTCCAGAAAGAGAAAGAGAACTTCTGCCAAGTAAGGGGCGCTGCACCAAAAGGTCTACGCATCTCATACGCCTCCCACCAAGTGAAGGCAGCCCTAGAAAACTAAAAGGTGGTAAAAGCTACACCACTAGTCTTTAGAATCCCCGCTGTACAAAGCATTCTCTGGCACTTATCCAAGATCCCCTAGGCATCCTTGCCCTCTACACCACTATAAGTCAGAGGCTAGAGTCTACCAAACCTTTCTAGTCGACGCTGCTCGTCGTCTGGCATAACTGGTACTACAAACTCCTATACTGGTGCAACCGGCTGGGCTAGAGGTACCCCCAGTGTCTGGAGTTCCAGCACAACCTGCTCAGGTGTGCGAGCAACGGGAGTCTAGGTGCCTCCCCCGGCCTGAGAAGTTGCGGCTATAGTAACTGAAACCGCCTGAGCCAAACTGGTACACACTAATAAGATATGAGCTAAAGCCTCCTCAAGGCCTGGAATCACAATAGGTACAACTGGTGTCTGAGCTGGTGCTGCTGTAGCATCCACAACTGGGACCTGATCCTGAACTGGCGCAACTGGAGGGTCTGTAGGTGCTGCCCTAACTGCTCTGCCCCTACCACGGCCTCGACCACGTCCTTGGCCTCTATGGGCCCTAACTGGTGGAACTGGTGGTCATCCACCCTGCCCAGTAGCACGTGTCCTCACTATCTGTGAGAGAATGGAATAACAGAAGTTTAGTATTCAGATCAACAAGTTCGCATGACAAGAATTTCAAGAATATGAAGATTTTCCTAAAGGTTCTGCAGCCTCTCAAGGATAAATACAGACGTCTCTGTACCGATCTGCGAGACTCTACTAAACCAGCTCATGACTCGCGAGACCTATGTAACCTATGCTCTAATACCAACTTTTCATGACCCCAAATACCCGATCGTGATGGCGCCTATCACATTACTAGGCAAGCCAACCCAAACCATCAATCACATCGAATTTCTCTTATAAAACCATTTTTCCAACATAGGTTTAAATACCAGTTTTCATAAGAAGTGTTTAAAACATCTAAATAATGCGGAAAACCAATAAAACATAAGACAACACAGCCCAAATATCTGGTGTCACGAAGTCTAGAGCCTCTAGATATACAAATCCGACTGTCTAAGACATAACAAGTCTAAAATGCGGGAAAACTAGGATAAGAGGAAGAAAGCAGGGCTATGGACGCCATGCATCTACCTTGCAATCTCCGGCAAACTCTGACAATGCTGGGGACTCTCACTCTGCCGCTCGGGCACCTGGAACACAAGGTGCAGAGAGTAACGTGAGTACGCCAACACAGTAAGTAACTACAATAAATAAGGTCTGAAAGTAGTGACGAGCAGTTAAAAATCATATAATTTACTAAACAACAGAATAATAGATCAACTCCATAGTTTAAAACCAGTTTCGTAATAAGATCTTCAATTTCAGTTTTAAATTCTTGAAATCATATACTTAGAAATTTTTCAACAGAGATTTATTTTAAAAGAAGAGTGAAATCAATGAAAATATCATAACTAGGCCCCTCGGGCAAAGTATCACTCAGAATATGCCCTCTCGGGCAGCCTCTCAGTCACTCGCGACTCAACTCTTGTCACTCAATACTCGCTCTCAGCACTCAGGCTCATTAATATCTCATAGTAATAGAAATCATAGTAACCGTTGCAGCGTGCAGCCCGATCCGTAATTTATAGTCGACTACGCTTACTGGGGGTGTACAGACTCCGGAGGGGCTCCTACAGCCCAAACGTCATATCGCTACGGTGTGCAGCCCAATCCAATATACATATCGTTGTGGCGTACAAGCCGATCCAATATATATGTCACTACGGCGTGCAACCCGATCAATATACATATCGCTGCGGCGTGCAGTCCGATCCATAATGTATATATACATATAATATCCTCACTATTAGGTTCTCAACCTCTCTCAGCCATTAACCTCACAGCCTCTCGGCACAATTATAGAAATTAGGGAACTCAGCCCAAACAGTCCTCACAATTAGAAGTGGAGTGATAAAACTAGTTTTAAACATTTAAACAGATAAAACATGGCTGAGGATAAGCTTTCAACAAGTAAAGTGAGAAAAAACAGTAAAAATGTCCCTAAGGGTCTCAACAGGTCGGCACAAGGCCCCAAACACAACATACAGCCCATAATATAGTATAAATAGCTAAAGTACGGAATATCATGAGGTTCCAAATCAAATACGTAGCTTAATAGTCGCTATAGGACAGACCAAGTCACAATCCCTTCCGGTGCACGCCCACACGCTCGTCACCTAGCATGTGCATCACCACATTTGTCAAAACAAGTCAAATAACGGGGTTTGTATCCTCAGTTCCAGATTTACAATGGTTACTTACCTCGAACCGATGAAAATACTACTCCGCGACGTCTTTTCCCCTCGAATTGGCCTCTACTAATGTTGAATCTATCCAAAATCACAATCACAACGTCAAAATATGCTAAGGGAATGAAGCCCAAGCGAAAACAATCAAATAACACCAAAAATCCCGAAATTACCAAAACCTGACCCCCGGGCCCACATTTTGGAACTCGATAAAAATCAATTCAACAGAATCCTTATCCTTCCACGAGTCTATACATATCAAGAACACTGAGATTGGAGTCCAAATGACCTCTCAAATCCTCATTTAAAGGTCTCTCAATCTCAAGCCCTAATCCCCAATTTTTCTTCCTTAATCTCCACTAAAACCATGATTAAACAATGGAAAAATGATCTTAAACCCAAGTAATTAAGATTAGGGAACTTACCCAACTGATATCATTTGATTCCTCTCGAAATCCTATGTCTTAGCCTCTTTCCCGTCTTCAAAAATGGAGTATTTTGCAAAAATTCGCGAAGAAAGCAATATATACCTTCTGGCCAAGGATTTTCGCATCTGCGATCCCATAGCGCTTATGCGGTACCGCTTCTGTGGTATCGCATATGCGGTCATCCAACCACTTCTGTAGTTTTTCATTAACTCAGCCCCAAATCGGCATCTGCGATACATCAGCCGCACCTACGGCTTTTTTGCGGTTTCCTCACTCCCCAACTAAATTCTGCTTCTGCAGTTTTTTTCCCCGCATCTGCATGATCGCGCCTGCGGTCCCCAATCCGCAGGTGCGGAAATACCAGAAGCAGAAAATTTCTGCAGCTTCAACAACATCTCCACTCCCCATCATCCATCCGAAATCACCCTGAGGCCCCCAAGACCTCAACCAAAAACACAAACATATCCTAATACCTTATTCAAACTTGTTCCAATCATCAAAACACCTCAAACAACATCAAATCATCCAAAACACATCAGATTCAAGCCAAACTTTCTAAAATCTTCCGAATTTCCCTTTTGATAAAAAATCCAACCAAACCACATTTGAATGACGTGAAATTTTGCACACGCATCCCAAATGACTCAACAGAACTGTTGCAACTCTCGAAATTTCATTCCGACCCCTATATCAAAATCTCGCCTACCAACCAGAAATTGCCAAAATATCAACTTTGCCAATTCAAGACTAAATCTACTACGAACCTCCAAAATTCATTCCGATCACGCTCCTAAGTTACAACTCACCTTCCGAAGCTAACCGAACCATCGGAACTCACATCCGAGCCCTTTAACACATAAGTCAACATCCGGTTGACTTTTCCAACTTAAACTCACTCTAAAGAGACTAAGTGTCTCAAAACTTACTATATCCTTTCCGAACTCGATCCGACCAACCCGATACCATATAACACGGATAAACAAAGCATAACGAAGCAGAAAAATAGTGAAAACAGAGCGGTAACTCATGAGACGACTGGCCGGGTCATCAGATCCTTCCTAGCTTAAATAAATGTTCGTCCTCGAACGAGTCAAGCAACATACCTGAAGCCTCAAACAGGTGAGGATATCTGCTCCGCATCTCCCGCTCGGTCTCCCAGGTAGCCTCCTCCACGAGCCGACCTCTCCATTGCACTTTCACTGAAGCTATATCCTTCGACCTCAACTTTCGAACCTGGCGACCCAAAATAATTACTACCTCCACATCATAGGTCAAATCATCATCCAACTGAACTGTGCTGAAATCCAGAACATGAGACGGGTCCCCAATATACTTCTGAAGCATAGAAACATGAAATGCTGGATGCACACTCGACAAGCTGGGTGGCAAAGCAAGCTCATAAGCCACATCCCCAATCCTCTTAAGCACCTCAAAAGGACCAATGAACCGAGGACATAATTTCCCTTTCTTTCCAAATCTCATAACACCCTTCATGGGTGAAACCTTCAACAAAACCTTCTCGCCAACCATGTAGGACACATCCCGAACCTTTCTATCAGCATAACTCTTTTGCCTCGACTGTGTTGTACGAAGCCTCTCCTAAATTACCTTCACCTTTTCTAAAGCATCATGCACCAAGTCTGTCCCCAATAACCTAACATCACTGGGCGCGAACCAACCAACTGGATATCTACACCGCCTCCCATACAAAGCCTCATATGGAGCCATCTGAATACTCGAACGGTAGCTATTGTTATAAGCAAACTCTGCAAGCGGCAGAAACTGATCCCATGACCCTCCAAAATCAATGACACAAGCACGCAACATGTCCTCCAATATTTGAATAGTGCGCTCGGACTGCCCGTCCGTCTGAGGGTGAAAACTTGTGCTCAACTCAACCTGAGTACCCAACTCTCGCTGCACAAACCTCCAAAACTACGATGTAAACTAAGTGCCCCTATCTGAAATGATGAAAACTGGGACACCATGCAACCGAACAATCTCCCATATAGATCTTTGCCAACCGCTCTGAAGAATAGGTATACACACAGGAATGAAGTGCGCAGGCTTGGTCAGCCGATCCACAATCACCCAAATGACATCGAACTTTCTCAAAGTCTGTGGAAGTCCAACAACAAAGTCCATAGTGATCCTCTCCCACTTCTACTCAGGAATATCTATCCGCTGAAGCAAGCCACCTGGTCTCCTGATGCTCATATTTCACCTGCTGATAATTGAGACACCGAGCTACAAATACCACAATGTCTTTCTTCATTCTTCTCCACCAATAATGCTATCTCAGATCCTGATACATCTTCATGACACCCGAATGAATGAAATACCGCGAGCTATGTGCCTTCTCCAAAATCAACTCCCGAAGCCCATCAACATTGGGCACACATATCCGGCCTTGTATCCTCAACACACCATCATCACTAATGGTCACATCTCTGGCATCATCATGCTGAACTCTATCCTTCAGGACAAGCAAATGCAGATCATCATACCGGCGCTCTCTGATGCAATCATATAAGGAAGACTGAGAAACCATGTAAGCCAATACCCAACTGGGCTCTGAAATATCTAACCTCACAAATTGATTGGCCAAGGACTGAACATCAACTGCAAGGTTTCTCTCTCCAATTGGAATATATGCCAAACTCCCCATACTCACCGCCTTTCGGCTCAAAGCATCGGCCACCACATTGGCCTTCCTCAGATGGTAGAATATAGTGATATCATAATCCTTAAGCAACTCCAACCACCTCCGCTGCCTCAAATTGAGATCTTTCTGTATGAACAAGTGCTGGAGGCTACGATGATTAGTAAATACCTCACAAGACACACCATAGAAGTAATGCCTCCAAATCTTCAATGCGTGAACTATGGCGGCCAACTCCAAATCATGAACGGGGTAGTTCTTCTCATAGGGCTTCAACCGACGAAAAGCATAAGCAATAACTCTACCCTCCTGCATCAAAACACAACCAATACCAACTCTCGAAGCATCACAATACACGGTATACACTTGGAGAATTTTGCATAAAGCTTCTTCTCCCTCAATCTCTGCACACAACTTTCAGATGCTCCGCGTGCTCCTCCTGACTATGCGAATACACCAGAATATCATCAATGAAGACTATGACAAACGAATCGAGATAAGGTCGGAACACGTTGTTCATCTAATGCATGAACCCTGCTGGGGCATTGGTCAGCCCAAAAGACATCACCAAGAACTCATAATGACTATATCGGGTCTTGAAAGCTATCTTAAGAATATGTAAGTCCCTGATCTTCAACTGGTAATAACCTGAATGGAGATCAATCTTAGAGAACACTCTCGCTCCTTGAAGCTGGTCGAATAAATCATCAATGCGAGGTAAATGATACTTGTTCTTAATTGTTACTTTGTTCAATTGCCTATAATCAATGCACATTCTCATAGTGCCATCCTTCTTTTTCACAAATAGAACCGGCGCACCCCAAGGTGACACACTAGGCCGAATGAATCCTTTATCAAAGAGTTCCTGAAGTTGTTCTTTTAATTCCTTCAACTCCGTTGGTGCCATACGATACGACGGAATAAAAATGGGTTGAGTGCCCGACACTAAGTCAATATCAAAATCAATATCCCTGTCTGGTGGCATGCCCGACAGGTCTGCAGGAAACACATCAGGAAAATCCCTCACAACTGAAATAGAATCAATATTGGGAGTCTTAGCTCTGACATCTCTCACAAAGGCTAGATACGAAAGACATCCCTTCCCAACCATACGCTGGGCTTTCAAGAATGAGATTACACTACTGGGAACATAATCAGTCACACCTCGCCACTCGATCCGTGGCATACCCGGTATAGCCAATGTGACCGTCTTAGCATGACAGTCCAAAATAGCACAACACGGAGATAACCAGTCCATGCCCAAAATGACATCGAAATCAACCATACACAATGTGAGCACGTGATTTTTGCCCTATGTATGAATAATTCCCAAAATCCCAAACAAAATAATTTTTCTTTATTTTTACAATTTTTGTGCATTTTGGTGTCATTTTCTGATAATTGTTGCATTTTATTTGTGCGTTTAATTTTTATAAAATACAAAAATATGCATTTTTGCATTTAGGTTTTAGTTTTATATTTTTAGTATCAATTAAGGATTAATTTGTTTAGAACAAAACATGAAAAATCACAAAAATAGTTCACTTTTGCATTTTAATGATTTTATTGTGAATTTGTCACAAAATAGTTTTTGAACAATTTTAGGAATTAATTAGTCTTTGTTTTAAAACAATCAGGATTTCATGTTAAGTTTTACCTCTTTATAAAAATTATAAAAATTATTATAAAAATTGTAAAAGCAAGAAAAGAAATTAAAAAAGAAAATAAGAGTATAAAAGTGGTCTTATTTAAGACCCAAAATTTGGGCCAAATGCATTAAAACATTCTCAGGCCCAAACGCCTCAAAATCATTGAAATTCAGTCCAGCCCAAGTCCCTACCCGGTCTGCCCCCCTTGCTAAACGAAACGGTGTCGTTTCGGGGCCTATGAATCAGGACCGTTGGATCTCATCAATCCAACGGTCCGGAACTAACGAGGTTCTTAATATAAAAGGGTCCGAACCTTCCCCCCTACCCCCATTTGCATCGTCTTCCTTACCCCACCCATTCTCCTCAAACCCTAGCTCGCGCCGCCATCAAACCCCTCGCCGGCGGTGAACACAAACTACACCGTTCACCCTGAGATTAACACTACAGATCCCCCTCACCCTCATCTTTCCATTGCACCCACTGGTTTACCTCGAATAAGGCCGGAACTCTTCGAATCTTGGTTTGAAGTTTTCCGGCCAAGTGAAAAGTTCCTCCAAGTCAGTCCAAAATTACACCCCACAACCCCCAGCCCTTCCTCAACACTAATCCGTGGTTGTTTTCTTTCAAATCACCATGAAACGACCCAAATCTTAGATCTAACAATTTCTGGCCAAACCCTAAAACCAAATCCTTTTGATTTCGAACCGTAGTATTCTTAACCATGTGTTCTCTTGCAAGAACACATAGTTAGGGATGTTACGCGTCAAAAATCTGAAAGGATTCAGATGTTTCTGACTGGCCGGAGTCCCTTATGCCTTTGTGAGTTTTTTACTGCTTCTTTTTACTCGCATGTTTGAAGTGTTATTTACAGTTGTTGTTTCATTAATTTTTCTGTTAATTTCATGATTTAATTGTATTAGTTTAAGTTCTGTCAATTACTGTTGATTTTGAGTTTGATATTTGTTTGAATGATCGTAAGTTCATGGTTTAAGAATTGGTTTAAGTCCACTTAATATTAATCATGGTAGCTTAAGCTCAGTTTAATTTCGTTTAGCCTGTTTGAGTTGGTATAATTGAACAGAATTGGTTTTGGTCAGTCTGATTAGTTAGTTTCTGAATGCTAGTCAATTAATTTCAGATTGGGTTAGGGTATTGGGTATAGCTGTTAAGGATGAGGGTAGATTTAGTGATTTTGAAAGGCTTTCAGGGGTAATCTGGGTATAGAAAAGGGTAGTTCTGATAGGAATAGTAATATCAAGACATAGGGAAGGGCAGTATAGGTATTGTATGGGTAGAGGAATACCCTAGGGCCTTCTAGAATGGGGTGCAAGTGTAGATTTTAATAATGGTAGGGCATTTACTTGTTTCGCAAGTTAGGAATAGAGGGACCAAACTGAAAATAGGGAGGGGTTGATTGGAAAATCAGAACCTGACCTATTCTCTTTGGGGTTGCCTATAAAAGGGCATGAAATGCCTTGGAAAAGGGGTTCTGCTTTTTCTTCTGCCTTCAGCCCTAAGTTTCAATTTG
This sequence comes from Nicotiana tabacum, assembly GCF_000715075.1. Classification (NCBI taxonomy): domain Eukaryota; kingdom Viridiplantae; phylum Streptophyta; class Magnoliopsida; order Solanales; family Solanaceae; genus Nicotiana; species Nicotiana tabacum. Next base: position 5,161,110 of record NC_134082.1, on the reverse strand, counting down.
AGATTTCACTCCTGCTTGTAAATTCAGTTAGCATTTCAATTCAAAGATTATTCAGAAAATAAAAACATCAAAAAATGGAGAAATCTGAAACAACTTCACAGTTTCATCACTAGTCCTGGATTTCAATTTTGGGTTTTGGGTTTAGCCTTCTTACATAGGTGCTTAGGTGCAGCTGTAAGGGTCAGGGGTATATTTGAAGCATGTTAAATTGATCTGCGGGAGTCTGCTTGCATATCTGATTTTCAAAGCAATTTGCCTGTATTTCTGTGGTGTAACATTGCTGAGTTTGTTGTTGTTGCTGTCGAAAGTAGCTGATTCCTCTCCTTTTCTCTATTTTCATTTCGATCTCCAGGTATTGGTTCTGTAACTCTCAAGTTTATGGAATTGAAGTAAACATGCTGTCTGAAGTTGATCTTTGAATTTTTATGTTGTTACTGTCAAATTGAATGTATGAAACAATTAGTTTACCCTTGTCATTTATGTACTGTACTAATTTTGGTCTGTATGAATTGGACTGATAAACTGTCAAGTATGAGCTTGTTCATTTTGAGTAGTAAGTGGATATTTGGGTATTTAGATTCATGTATATAGTCCAGGGTGTGGACTGTTTAAATTGTGCATTTCATGTTTATGCAATTGTCATTTTCAATTTGTTTAAGTTCCATAGTATGCTGAAGTCAAATCTGCAAATTTGTAGTTGATTTGGAGTTCCATACGCATGGCTGATTTTAAGTTTGGTCTAGTATGAATTGCATATTTAACAGCTTCATATTGGGCCAGTTTTGGGCCTGGCATATTAACAGTTGGCCCAGACTTTGGCCAGGTGATAATCGAATTAGGGCCTAGGTGCATCAAGGTTTAAGAATTAGATAAATAAAAGAGTGCCTCAAGGGGCTCGATCCCTGGGCTGCAACGGTTTTTGTCAATACGTTAAAAGTCAGGCCTGCATTTGGCCCAATGCGAAAAACCCCAGAAGTCTGCGCCTGCAGTATGTGCAATGGTGTGAATTGGACTTTATGGGCTGGGAGCCCATTTTTCTCAGTCTTTCTGCCCAGATGTTCAAATTCGAATTCAACAAATTTTAGGCTTAACCAGTTAGGACCCTTAAGTGATTAATAGCATAATTATCTCACCATTTAGATTTGGAAAGGTTGTTTTAGTGAATTTCACCACCTTCCCCAAAATAACAATACGTTAGAATCTTTAAGCACGACTTACTTAAAGTACCTTCTTAAACTCGGGTGCGCATTGATGCGACCCAAATCCAAATCTCGACGAAGTCAAAATGTGCGGACAATCACGGGTGCATTAATTGTGACGTGGTTTGAAACGTGTTTTCATGACGTCGTAATTCCTAAAAATAAATAATGATAAAAAAAAAGGTTCACAAATTGAGACGAGCCTCACTGCACAAATAAATAAATGTGGGGCCCTCAATAAATAATTACTGAAATGATTAGAATTTGGAATGGCCACTTAGCAAACTTCATGGTTTTTTCCCAAAACAATACTATGTTAGCTTCTTTAGGCACGATTTAATTAAATTACTTTCTTAAATTCGGGTGCGCATTGATGCGACCCAAATCCAAATCTCGATGAAGCCAAAATGTGTCCACAACCACGGGCGCATTGATTGCGACAGGGTTCAAAACGCGTTTTCACGACATCGTAATTCTTATAAAATAAATAATGATAAAAGCGGTTTACGAATAGAAGGCACATAAGCTAGCATGTATTAAAATCAGATAAAATCAAATACAACAGTTAAGCGACCGTGCTGGAACCACGGAACTCGGGAATGCCTAACACCTTCTCCCAGGTTAACAGAATTCCTTACTCGGATTTCTGGTTCGCGGACTGTTAACAGAGTCATGAATTTCCTCGGTTCGGGATTCAACCGGTGACTTGGGACACCATTAATCTCCCAAGTGGAGACTCTGAATAATTAATAATTAAATCCCGTTCCGATTGTCCTTTAATTGGAAAAACTCCTTTACGCCCTTTGTGGGGTGTAGGTATAAAAAAGGAGGTGTGATAGCTCTGGCGACTCTGCTGGGGACCGAACCCAGAATCTCTGGTTCAGGGTTCAGAATTCGAGCTTAGAAAAATTGTTGTATTTAATTATATCTGATTTTCATGTATACTCTGTGCTGAATGTGTTAAATATTACCGTCTTGATATTATCTGAACTGTATATAAACTGTGCCGACACCCTTCTCTCTTCACCTCCGGGGATGTGCTTACTGGTTGAGACTCCCTATTCTGTTAGTGTCATACCTTGAAATAAGAAAGAGGCCGGACAAGTTACGAAGCCGGATGGCCTTTTGGTTCCCGGTAAGTTGCCCCCTCCTCGATCCGAGTTGTCCGCTCGGGTACATAGTCTAGAACACTGACCCAGGTTTTGAACATAGAATAACATGACTTTATGCCGGATCCTTAGTAGGAGCGCTTATTTTCATCACGTTGCATTTTGACTTAGGGGACTCAACACAGGGGTTGGGTCCGTCTAGGACTAGCAACCTGAAATGAAAAGACCATCCTGATGCATTCTCTTGTGTTGTGCATTTATTTGCTCCGAACCTGCATGTTGGCCGGTTTCTGAATCTCGGGTGTTGGAAAATTGAAAAAAGAGAGAGAGAATGAAATAAATAGCAGTTGGAGAGCTAATTATAAGAAATCAATGACCAATTACGAGCGAAACTCTGCCGAAATTTTCGACAAAAAGGGAATTATTTATAGAAAAAGAATCTTTGTTTTATTTTGTTGAAAAATAATAAAATGAGAGTCCGTTTTTTAGACTAGGAAATAAGTTGTTTTCGTCGTTGAAAAAAAAGAGTTTTGTTTTAATAGTTGTTATTCGCTTATGCTAAAACAAAGATGGAAAAGAGTCATGTTTAAAGTAGTTCGGTTAATTTGCCCGAACTACGCATGGTTTGATTCTCACAGGGCGTGAGATACGTAGGCAACCTTCATCGGGTCCAACCTTCCCTTTGCAAAAATTACCAAAAAAAAAATATCAAAATTTTAAATTTTGTCATAAATAAACCAAGTGATGCCGTTTTTGTCAAAAATGGCCAAATGTTCCCAAATGGGGCGCCGGAAGGCTGACTTTGCATAAACAGCCACCTTTGGTCATATTTTGATTTTTTACCCTCACAGCCTTAAAAACTTTCGCCCTCGAGGTGTTGAAAGGCCGTGTTGCAATATCGGGTCTTTTATCTTAAATAAAACAAGTAATTTGGGAACGCCGGAAGGCTGACTTTGCAAAAAAAAACGGCCATCTAGGTCACCTTGTGAGGTGTGACCGGTTGACTTCCGCGGTTTTAAAATCTTTGTTCCCGAAATGCGGAAAGGCCGCGTTTGAGAATTGAGTTTTTCATTTGAAAATATAGGGGTAATTTTGAGTCGATAATATAGATTGTTTTTTTTGGAGTTAAATAAAAGTTTTCTTTTTTGCTTAAATGCTTTAATAAATGTGCAGGATGAGCACGATGGTAAATGAGCCCTTTTCATAATGACCAAAATCTCTTTTGAGCTGCAATTGTGGTGGAATGATTTGGGCAAAGAAGGGCAAGACGAAGTGAGAAAATATTTGAAAGACCTTCCGGATTTATTAAACATTCAGCCTCGGGGGGATATCATCAGGGCATTGGTCGCCCATTGGGATTCGGCACATAATGTATTTCATTTTTTAGACTTTGAACTCACCCCAACATTGGAAGAAATAACGGGGTACATTGGAAGTGATCAAGCTCCATTGAGATTCAAATACTTGATTGCTCCTAGGGCCATTACCATACACCGATTCTTGGATTCCTTGAAAATACCCCAAACAGTTCACCATCCAGATTTTGCAAAGGGTTTCTGCAGTTTCCGCTTCATGTATGATAGATATGACCATGTGGGCGGGTTCAATAATCCAGACATTAAGCTTTGCAGCAGAAATAGCCGACAAAAATGGGAGGACCACAGACGAGTGGCATTTATGATAGCTTTTTTGGGCCTCGTAATATTCCCAAGGAAAGATGGTAATATTGATTTGAAAGTAGCGGGCGTCGTCAGTACGTTGCAAACCATGGGGAAAAGCACTTTAGCACCTATGATTGTGGCTGATATCTTCAGAGCTCTCACTGCGTGCAAAGCTGGGGGCAAATTTTTTGAGGGATGTAACTTGTTGTTACAAATGTGGATGACTGAGCATTTGTGCCCTCGCTTTCAGTTATTGAGTTATGGTTCGGTTGAGAAAACTTGTATAGGTGAATTTTACACAAGAATCAAAGGGGCTAGTCTACCTGAAGGAGTCGCGGCCTGGGCATTACTATTTTGGAACCTCAGTGCCGTCCAGATACAGTGGGTGCTTGGATGGTTGCCTGTCGAAGAGGTCATATATATGCTGGCAGCCCGCCCGCATTTTCTGTTGATGGGACTCAAAAGCATCCAGCCCTATGCGCCATATCGGGTTCTGAGGCAACTCGGTAGATATCAAGTAGTATCAAGAGACGAAGATTTGAGTACCCAAGTGGTCGAAATCAGTCCTGATGGTCGATTCCCTGAGGAAGAAGTTCGCCAAATTTGGAGCGAGTGCCAACATTTGATGGCCAACACTTACGTGTCAGATAGAGTCAAATGGGAAGTTGCCTCAGGGTATCACGAGTGGTTCAAAGGAGATGTGGCATGTGGGAGGCCGGCTAAAAGGCCTCACCTTGAGGATTTCGCCAAGTCATCCCAAGAGCAATGGAACTGGTTAGCCAAGGAAGAAAGTTATCGAGTCGAGATTGGTAAACTAAAGCAGCAAGTTGAGAGTCTGAAATTCGAGAATAGTGTACAGGTTGCCGCAGATCAAGGGGAAAAGAATAGACTAGCCAGAGAAAATGAAGCACTTAGGGCCCAAATCCAACAGTTGAAGATAACCATCGATAAGCAACCGAGGAGCCGATCCGATGAACAATTGGTAAAAAGATTGGAAAGCGAAGTCAGAGAATGGCGGGATGAGTTAGGAAAATCTGAAAATGTCATGGCAGAACTTAAAGCACAGTGGGAGACAAGAACTGAAGAGCGTCGCCAATACTTGAATCAGTTGAAAAGGGACCATGAGAAAATTGTTGCCAATTTAAAGAGAAAAGTGGTTGCCCTTGAGGGTAAAGCGGTTAGGTAGGCTAGAGACTTTGAAACTGAAAGCGGACATTGTTACAACTTGTTGGCCCAAATGGAGGCAGAAGTGCAACAACTGCAAGACCAGCACTTGCAAGACTCCCGAGCTTTAAAGACGTGTAGCGATCAGATAAGACGCTTGCTCATAGAAAAGAAGCAAACAAAAGACAGGATTAGAGCCATTGCTCATGCTATTGTCAGGAGATGTCGGGTTTGTGAAGACATGACCCGTACTACTTTTCTCTAAACAGTGATGATCTATGTGAAGCGAACCATGAATGAGTTAGATCATCTTGAAAGGGATTTGGATCCTAGACCCGCGGCGAGGCCGAACGACGCCCCGCGGACACCTAAGTTTGAAGCACTAGAATATGCATAGTCTGTGTCTGTGAGTGTCTACCATTTCGAGTCAGTCTTTTGTATGTCCGTTATCTTTATGGATTGAGTATGTTTGCAGGCTTAGAGTTTTTAGTTTGCTTTCAGGTTGCGTTTGTTAGTTTCTTTCCAAAACAAAAGATGTCGAGTTTGTAAGAGTCTGTTTTATTAATGAAAGTTGAGCATTTTATTTCCACCCTTATTTTTAAATTTATCTTCACGAACTACGCTTGGTCTGATTCGTGCGGGGTCACGATACGTAGGCAATCTCCATAAGGATTTGACCATAATTGTAAGAAAATAGAAGGAAGAAAAGGAAAAAGAAGGAAAACCGAGAAAGAGAGAAAGAAAGAAAAGAGCGGAAAAACAGAGAGAGAAGGAAAAACACAAGAGAGGGATAAGGTGAAATAATGGTAAAAAGAAACAAGGAACGAAATACCGGGATGACGCATGCAATCGAGCAAACGCATAATAGAAATGAATAACTGTATAAGTGCATTCATGCCAACGTGCGATTATTAAATCTGATAAGACCTAATCGCTAACAAGGTGGTTGTCTAAATGTGTGTGAGTCCAGGCAGGTGGTTAGTTGATTGGCAATTCTGGCAACTCACCCGTACAACACTCGGTCGAAAGATCAAGTAAAAATGACAGGGCAGGATTCGGAAATCAGCATCGTAGACCCTTCGAATGAGGTTGAGGTAACAGATGTGGGTGCTATGAAAGAAGAGATGAGGAAATTAAAAGCACAAATGGCTGAAATGCATCGGGCATGGTCGCAGGGACACCCGGCACCACTATATCCTGCTAACCCATCTTACATCCCACCCCTGGCTCAAGCTCAGGAGCCTACCACTCCCCACGCATCTTCACCTTTCCCTTATCAGGCCCAGGGTTATGGCACCACGTCATACGCTCCCCCAGCTCCACCCTCTAAACAGAACCCTCCACCACCCATGGTTCCCGTCTTTGTGGCACCTCCCCCAGCTCCACTACATAGATCATCCAGTGAGCCGCTATTCCAAGCTCACGACACCCAATATTACCCTCCCGAACCCACTTTCAAAGCGCCTGAGCCATATACCTACTCTCCCCATTTTGAAATCCCGGGAGAAGTTGAGAAACCGGTTAAGAATGTAGAACAAAAGGAAGTGATTCGTAAAGTCAAAAGCCTGGAGCAATCCTTCAGGAACATGCATGGTTTAGGTAACCAAGTTAGCATCGCATACAAAGATTTGTGCCCTTTTCCTGATGTCCAGTTGCCTGTGGGGTTTAAAATGCCGAAGTTTGACTTATATGAGGGGCACGGTGATCCAGTAGCCCATTTGCGTGGTTTCTGTAGCAAAATGAGAGGTGCTGGGGGAAAGGATGAATTGTTGATAGCATATTTCGGTCAAAGCCTAAGCGGGTCAGCGCTAGAATGGTACACGAGGCAAGACCCCGACCGATGGTATACATGGGATGATTTGGCCCAAGCATTCATTGGCCATTTTCAATATAACCTCGAGATAGTCCCCGATCGTCTGTCATTGTTGAAATTGGAGAAGAAACCTGGGGAAAGTTTTAGAGAGTTTGGTTTCCGTTGGAGGGAACAAGCTGCAAGGGTTGATCCTCCCATGAGGGAGAGTGAGATGGTAGATTATTTCTTGCAAATATTAGAACCTACCTATTTTGGTCATCTAGTGACATCTGTCGGAAAATCGTTTAATGAAGTGGTAAAGATGGGAGCCATAATTGAAGAAGGGTTGAAATCTAATAAGATATTGAGTTACTCGGCATTGAAAGCAACCACCCAGGCCATCCAAAGCGGTACTGGTGGTGTGCTTGGGAAGAAGAAGAAAGAAGAAGTTGCTGCAGTTGAAGCTAGTGCTTGGTCCAGGCCCAATAACCCTCCACCCTACTACAACCAACCCAGACCTCACCACCCAAACTACCAATATACCCCATATGGCCCACCGCAACACTATTATCCACCACCAGAACCACATTTTTATATCCACCACGCCCAGACCTACACTCAACCCCCAGTGTACGCGGCCCACCGCAACACTATTATCCACCACCAGAACCACATTTTTATATCCACCACGCCCAGACCTACACTCAACCCCCAGTGCACTCGCAATGGCGTACACCAAGTCCCCAAAATACACAGCCACACCCACAAAACACCTATCCACCTCCCAGGGCTAACAGACCAGGAACCAACTTCCGCCTGAACCAAGCTTTTAGAAGTGAGAAGGCTCCAAACAGAAAAACATTTACTCCGCTGGGAGAATCTTATACTGCTCTCTTCCACAGATTGAAACAGTTGGGAATGCTAGCCCCGGTTGAATCCAAAGCACCAAACCCTCTTCCCAGAAACCTGGACCACTCTGTTAGCTGTGAGTATTGCTCAGGGATGCCGAGGCATGATACTGAAAAATGCTAGAAGTTGAAAAACACGATACAAGAGCTCATTGATAATCGCCGTATTGAAGTACAGGCTCCAGAAGCCCCGAACATCAATCAAAATCCATTATCAGCGCATTACAAGGCCAACATGATCGAACTGATACATAAGGGGGCAGAGCTTAAGAAATCGTCGCAGGTGGTTATGGTGATTCGTTCTACGGAAACCAAAGAAGAAACAGTGAGTGCAAGGCCAGCGGTTCAGTTAAAAGCAATAAAAGACAAGCTAGTGGTGGTAATGGGAAAGGGACCATTTGCGGTTGCAAAAAAAACCGGAGCCAGTCAAGTTAATGGTACCAGGGTCATCATCTGCACCCGTGATGGTGGTGAAAGGAGCTTTTGTAGAACCGATTATCATAAAACCGGTAGTCTAGTTACCCATGGTTGACAGCAAAGCCGTACCGTGGATATATAACAAGGTAGTGGTGACATACAAAGGAAAGGAAATTGAGGAAGAGAGTTGTGAAACACAAGGACTAACTCGGTCGGGACGTTGTTTCGCTCCCGAAGAGTTAAGAAAGGCTAAGGGCACTAAAGACAATCCAGTGCCAGTCAAAAAGGTTGTGACAGAAGAAGAGGCAGAAGAGTTTCTGAAGAAGATGAAAGTACAAGATTATTCCATTGTTGAACAACTGAGAAAAACACCAACTCAAATCTCGTTGTTGTCGTTACTGATTCACTCTGATGAGCATTGCCGAGTTTTGATGAAAATATTGAATGAGGCTCATGTACCCGACAAAATTTCAGTGAACCATCTAGAGACAATTGCCAACAAGATCTTTGAAGTGAACAGGGTAGCATTTTCTGATGATGAATTGCCTATGGAAGGCACAGAACACAACAAGGCTCTCTATTTGATGGTCAAATGTGAAGGATCAATGGTTACTCGGGCACTAATCGACAACGGGTCGAGTGCTAATATTTGCACGTTATCCACATTGAACAAGTTAAAGATCGATGAGGATAGAATCCGCAAAAATAGCATTTGTGTTCGAGGGTTCGACGGAGGGGGAACAAACACAGTAGGGGATATTGTACTCGAATTGACTATTGGCCCAGTCGAGTTCACGATGGAATTTCAGGTGTTGGATGCTGCAGTATCCTATAATCTTTTGCTGGGTCGACCGTGGATTCATGCGGCCAAAGCTGTGCCCTCCACGCTGCACCAAATGGTCAAATTCGAGTGGCACAAACAAGAAATTATGTTACATGGGGAAGATCCCACATGCGCCATGAATGATGCCATTGTACCCTTTATAGAGACTGAAGATGATAGGGGACCATGGGTTTATCAGGTCTTTGACACGGTTCCGGTAAGCAGGGTGCCCGAGGGTAAAAGCATGCCATGTCCCAGGGTGCCAGCTGCGACCGTCATGGTAGTGTCAGAAATGCTGAATAACGGGTTCGTGCCCGGTAAAGGTTTGGGGGTTGAACTTCAGGGCATTACTCAACCTATGTCTTTGTCCAAAAATCTGGACACCTTTGGGTTAGGGTTCAAACCAACAGCGGCAGATGTCAGAAGGGCCCGCAAATTGAAAAAGAAAGCTTGGGTGCTTCCTAAACCAATTCCTCGTTTGTCCAGGTCCTTCGTCAGGCCGGGTATCAAGAAATAGTCATTGGCAAAGATGTCAGGTTTGTTAATTGGGGCAGAGGGGAATTTGGATAAGGTGTTTGAGAGAGTATTTGCTGAAGTAAACATGGTTGAGGCCGGGGAAGGGTCAAGCGGAGCAGACATACAGTACATCGGACCACATGCTAACATCAACAATTGGGAAGCTACTCCTCTTCCAGTTCGGAGGGAGTCGTGGTAGTGGGTTTTGTTTTCCTTTTTGTCACCTGGATTATTCCAGGGTTTGTAATCCAGTTGCTATGTTCCGTCCGTTTGGATGAGTTAAAACCTTGTTGTCTTTACATTTAATGAAATGCAATTTTCTTCGTCCCTAATTCTCTTTCCATTTTCTTTTCTTTTCTTTCTTTGTACAGTTCTTTTTATGCTGATATCAATGATATGACATGCATGAGGAACCTTCGGCCCAGTTTTAAAAGCCAATCTAGCTCAGAAGTAGTAATACAAGAGATCGAGTGTGATAATGGGGTGGATTGTAACAATGATGAAGCCTATGAGGAAATTAGTAAAGAATTAAGTTATTTTGAAGAAAAACCCAAACCTAACCTAAATGACACTGAAGCGCTTAATCTAGGAGACCAGGACAATGTGCGGGAAACTAAAATAAGTGTTCATCTGGAGCCACAACTCAAGGAGGAGATAATTAAAGTATTGCATGAGTACAAAGATGTTTTTGCATGGTCATATGATGACATGCCAGGTCTAAGCGCTGATTTGGTGGTTCATAAATTACCCACTGATCCAGCACTCCTTCCTATCAAGCAGAAGTTGAGAAAGTTCAAAACGGACATAAGTGTGAAGATCAAAGAAGAGATTACCAAGCAGTTTGAGGCAAAAGTCATTCAGGTTACATGGTACCCCACATGGTTAGATAATGTCGTGCCTGTGCCAAAGAAAGATGGCAAAATCCGGGTATGCGTCGTTTATCGAGACCTTAACAAGGCAAGTCCAAAAGATAACTTCCCACTGCCCAACATCCACATACTGATTGACAACTGCGCCAAACATAACATTGGCTCTTTTGTGGATTGTTATGCGGGTTATCATCAGATTCTAATGGACAAGGAGGATGCAGAAAAGACGGCAATCATCACGCCGTGGGGAACATATTGTTATCGGGTCATGCCGTTTGGTTTGAAAAATGTTGGGGCAACTTATATGAGGGCCATGACAACCATCTTCCATGATATGATACATAAGGAAATCAAGGTATACGTGGATGATGTGATCGTGAAATCTAGACAGCAATCCGACCATGTCAGAGATTTGAGAAAGTTCTTTCAAAGGCTTCGTAGGTACAATCTTAAGCTCAATCCTACAAAGTGTGCTTTCGGGGTGCCATCAAGGAAGTTGTTGGGGTTTATAGTCAGCCGACGGGGTATTGAATTAGACCCGTCAAAGATCAAAGCTATTCAGGAGTTGCCACCTCCAAAAAACAAAACCGAGGTGATGAGTTTGTTGGGAAGATTGAACTATATCAGCAGGTTCATTGCTCAGCTCACGGCGACATGTGAACCAATTTTCAAGTTGTTGAAGAAAGATGTCGCGGTCAATTAGACAGATGAATGTCAAGAGGCTTTTGATAAGATAAAGGGGTATTTGTCAAACCCACCTGTGTTGGTTCCTCCAGAACCAGGGAGGCCTTTGACTTTATATCTGACAGTTGTGGACAGTTCATTCGGCTGTGTACTGGGGCAGCATGATGTTACGGGCAGAAAGGAGCAGGCTATCTACTATCTTAGCAAGAAGTTCACATCTTACGAGGTTAAGTATACTCATCTGGAAAGGACATGTTGCGCCCTAACTTGGGTGGCACAGAAGTTGAAACATTATTTGTCATCTTATACTACTTACCTTATATCTCGCTTGGACCCGTTGAAGTATATTTTTCAGAAACCCATGCCTACAGGAAGGCTTGCAAAGTGGCAGATCTTGCTTACAGAATTCGACATTATATATGTGACACGGACTGCCATAAAAGCACAGGCATTAGCCGATCATTTGGCTGAGAACCCCGTTGATGAAGATTATGAGCCTTTGAAAACTTATTTCCCTGATGAAGAGGTGATGCACATTGATGAATTGGAACAAGCTGAGAAGTCGGGATGGAAACTTTTCTTTGATGGGGCTGCAAATATGAAAGGCATGGGAATAGGAGCAGTACTTATTTCGGAAATAGGTCAGCATTACCCTGTTACAGCTCGGCTTCGTTTCTATTGTACAAACAATATGGCAGAATATGAGGCATGTCTATTGGGATTGAGATTGGCTGTGGATATGGGTATACGGTAAGTCTTGGTCATGGGTGACTCGGACTTACTGGTACACCAGATTCAAGGAGAATGGGAAACACGGGACTTGAATCTTATACCGTATCGGCAGTGTATGTATGAGCTTTGCCAGCGTTTTCAGGCCATAGAATTCAGGCACATTCCAAGGATTCATAATGAGGTTGCTGATACTTTGGCAACTTTGGCTTCAATGTTGCACCATCCCGATAAGGCTTATGTTGATCCATTGCAGATTCAAGTCCGTGATCAGTATGCTTACTGTAATGTGATAGAAGAGGAAATCGATGGAGAGCCGTGGTTCCATGATATCAAAGAGTACATTAGAGCGGGAGTATATCCAACGCAGGCCACCGGTGATCAGAAAAGAACAATTCGGAGATTGGTAAGTGGGTTTTTCCTTAGTGGAGGAGTGTTGTACAAAAGAACTCCAGATCTCGGGTTGTTGAGATGTATAGATTCAAGGTAGGCCACAACTATTATGACTGAGGTACATTCCGGAGTTTGTGGGCCACATATGAGTGGGTATGTTCTAGCAAAAAAGATTCTCCGAGCGGGTTATTATTGGCTCATGATGGAGCGGGATTGTATCAATTTTGTGCGTAAGTGTCATCAATGCCAAGTACATGGAGATTTGATTCATTCTCCACCAACAGAATTACATACGATGTCCGCACCATGGACTTTTGTTGCGTGGGGCATGGATGTTATTGGGCCAGTTGATCCGGCAGCGTCAAATGGACACAGGTTTATTTTGGTAGCTATAGATTATTTTACCAAGTAGGTGGAAGCTAAGACGTTCAAATCTGTGACTAAGAAGGCGGTAGTCGACTTCGTGCATTCAAATATCATCTGTCGGTTTGGGATTCCAAAGGTAATCATCACAGATAATGGGGCTAATCTTAATAGTCATTTGATGAAGGAGACATGCGAGCAGTTTAAGATTACTCATAGGCATTCTACTCCGTACCGTCCCAAGGCAAATGGTGCGGTTGAAGCAGCCAATAAGAATATAAAGAAAATACTCCGGAAGATTGTTGAGGGATCTAGACAGTGGCATGAGAAATTGCCTTTTGCATTGTTAGGATATCGCACCACCGTTCGCACCTCGGTAGGGGTGACTCCTTACTCACTGGTATATGGTACCGAGGCAGTAATACCCGCAGAAGTGGAAATCCCATCCCTGCGAATCATTGTCGAGGCTGAGATCGATGATGATGAATGGGTGAAAATCCATCTTGAGTAGCTGAGTTTGATTGACGAGAAGAGATTGGCATCAGTGTGTCATGGCCAACTGTACCAACGAAGAATGGCAAGAGCATACAACAACAAAGTGCGTCCAAGGAAATTCGAAGTCAGGAAATTAGTCCTGAGGCGGATTTTGCCTCATTGGGCTGAAGCGAAAGGAAAGTTTTCCCCAAACTGGCAGGGACCATTTGTAATAACCTGAGTGTTGTCTAACGGAGCATTGTATTTGACAGATGTGGAAGGAAAATGTGTAGAAATGGCCATCAATTCTGATGCGGTCAAGAGATACTATGTATGATTTCTTTATTTTCTGAATGTATCTGTTTGTATCTGGCATATCTTAAAGATTGAAATGATGAAGGCATTTTGTCCAGCTATCCAAACACTCTTATCCCTTGTTATCCCCTTCGAGCCTTACTTATTTTTCATACCCCTCTTTCGGAATCAACGGCATTGTCAGGGAACACAGGTGCCGAACATAAAGGAAAGAAGAGAAAAACAAAAGGAAAAGAAAGAAGATAAAAACAAAAAGAAAAGAAAGAAAAGAAAGAGAGAAGAAGAGAAGAAAAGGAAAAGAAAAGAAGAAAAAAGAAAAAAAAAGAAGAAAATGAAAAGAAAGAAAAGCGAAAGAAAAGAAAAGAAAGAAAAGCACAACAACAAAGGTTTAAATATAGTGAACTACGTTTGACTTGATCCCGAAAGGGTATGTAGGCAGCCTTACTCCAAGGTTCAGTCATGCCAAAATAGAAATCCAAAAATCCCCAAGCAAGAAACTGGAGCAGAAGGTGATTTTGGTGAAAAATTAGATTCCGGGAGTTGTAATTTAAACCCATTCGAATTGTTTTGAGCCTTTTATACCTTTCCTTCTAACCCAATCCAAAAGCCTACATTACAGTCCAAAGAAAGACCTTTTGATCAATTTCTAAGAAATGTCAGGTCGAGCAGGTGATGGTAATTCGTATCAGTGGCGACACTCTGGTTCAAGCAAGGAAAACGAAAGTAAAATGAGAGAGTCTTATTGGTGAAAACCCGCGCGGGCACCTTGAGGCGAAAGTGAGTTGAAAGATGGTTAAATGGCAAAAGGGTCGTGGGTGGAAAAATGCATCGAGGCACCGCAGGAAAACAAGTATTGGGCTGATTGATCCAAAATGCATGTCATGACTATGGGTATCAGCTGTCTCGCTCAGATAAGTTTCTTTTCCTTCTCTTCTTAAAACAGTCATCTGGTTTTGGATTCTTCTTATCTTTAACTCAAAAATCGTCGCATTTCATTTTTTCTTGAGGGTTTTATCTAGCTGATATATTCCAGTGCTAGTTTTGGTCAAAGCAAGCAGAAGGGACTTCAAAGCTCACTGCCAACTTCTGGAATTGTAAAGCACAACGTGGTCAGAGCATGTCAAAAACAACATGATGTAAAATGGAATACAAGGAATTAACGGAAATTTCATCGGGAAAATGATTAGGGAATGTCGTGGGAAAGGCAAAAGCTCAAACAAAAAGGTCAGAAAAGTAAAATGACAACAGGGGTGTAAAACATTTAGGTTGCCAGATGTTGGGAAATTTAAAAGTTGGTCAGGAAGTCAAGCGGTTCAGGGTCAGTATATGGAAATCAGTCAACACAAAGCAATGCAGGGGAAGGATTTTTCAGCAAGAAATGCCATGAACTAACCACCATTTTTTAACTGACGAAGTTTTCTTTGATTGTAACAGGGGCAGAAAGTTAGTCGTTGAAAAGGAATTCTCCAAGAAGGAAAACAAGCAGTAACCAGGTTTAATTGCAAAAATAAGTGTAAATTGTCATGACCTTCCTAGATAATAGGATGTAGTTCATATACCCGAAAATCAGGAGTCCGCCTGGAGAATAGAGACATACAATTTAATTTTAGCAATCAGGAGTTCGCCAGGAGAATAGAGATATACAATTTAATTTTAGCAATCAGGAGTCCGCCTGGAGAATAGAGACATACAATTTAATTTTAGCAAACAAGAGCCCGCCTGGATAATAGAGGAGCAGTTTCAATTTTAAGTTCAGCAATCAGGAGCCCGCCTGGATAATAGAGGAGCAGTTTCAATTTTAAGTTCAGCAATCAGGAGCCTGCCTGGATAATAGAGGAGTAGTCTTAATTTCAAGTTCAGCAATCAGGAGCCCGCCTGGATAATAGAGGATCAGTTTCAATTTTAAGTTCAGCAATCAGGAGCCGCCTGGATAATAGAGGAGTAGTCTTAATTTCAAGTTCAGCATGTCAGGAGCCCGCCTGGATAATAGAGGAGTACATTTAAGTTCGAGTTTACTCAAGTTCAGCAGTTTGGAGAGAGGGAATAACATCTCAATTCACCAGGGGAATAGCAACAGGGATTGTTATCAAGAAAGCACGAGACAATGAGGCAACAAGGAAACACAGGACAACTAAGCAACAGGGAAGTACAAGAGCAAGTTTGAAGAATTTAGATAGGATTTTTGGCAATTCATAGAGCATAGTTGGTTTAGTTTCTTTTATCTTTGACATGATGTAATAGGGGAGGTCAGCAGGCAGCAACAGTAGCAGTAACAGCAGCAAGTGCAGTGCAATCACAGTTCCTGGTAGTCCCAGCTACCAGACACTCTCGAACTACACTGACCTGATTCCTGTTTAGCCTAGGATATGTAAGCAACCTCCGAAGCAGGATGCGGTCAAACTTTTCAAAAATGCTTCGCACGAAATTTTCAAACGGGCAAAAATCGCTCGTATTTGCTCACTTGTCTTTGCCCGAAAACCTTTCGCATTTCTGAGCAAAGAGGGGCAGCTGTGAGCACGTGATTTTTGCCCTATGTATGAATAATTCCCAAAATCCCAAACAAAATAATTTTTCTTTATTTTTACAATTTTTGTGCATTTTGGTGTCATTTTCTGATAATTGTTGCATTTTATTTGTGCGTGTTAATTTTTATAAAATACAAAAATATGCATTTTTGCATTTAGGTTTTAGTTTTATATTTCTAGTATCAATTAAGGATTAACTTGTTTAGAACAAAACATGAAAAATCACAAAAATAGTTCACTTTTGCATTTTTAATGATTTTATTGTGAATTTGTCACAAAATAGTTTTTGAACAATTTTAGGAATTAATTAGTCTTTGTTTTAAAACAACTAGGATTTCATGTTAAGTTTTACATCTTTATAAAAATTATAAAAATTATTATAAAAATTTTAAAAGCAAGAAAAGAAATTAAAAAAGAAAATAAGAGTATAAAAGTGGTCTTATTTAAGACCCAAAATTTGGGCCAAATGCATTAAAACATTTCAGGCCCAAACGCCTCAAACATCTCAATTCAGTCCAGCCCAAGTCCCTGCCCGGTCTGCCCCCCCCCTTCTAGACGAAACGCATCGTTTCGGGGTCCCTGGATCAGGACCGTTGGATCTCATCAATCCAACGGTCCGGAACTAATGAGGTTCTTAATATAAAAGGGTCCGAACCTTCCCCCCTACCCCCATTTGCATCGTCTTCCTCACCCCACCCATTCTACTCAAACCCTAGCCCGCGCCGCCATCAAACCCCTCGCCGGCGGTGAACATAAACTACACCGTTCACCTTGAGATTAACACCACAGATCCCCATCACCCTCCTCTTTCCATTGCACCCACTGGTTTACCTTGAATAAGGCTGGAACTCTTCGAATCTTGGTTTGAAGTTTTCCGGCCAAGTGACAAGTTCCTCCAAGTCAGTCCAAAATCACACCCCACAACCCCCAGCCCTTCCTCAACACTAATCCGTGGTTGTTTTCTTTCAAATCACCATGAAACGGCCCAAATCTTAGATCTAAGAATTTCTGGCCAAACCCTAAAACCAAATCCTTTTGATTTCGAACCGTAGTATCCTTAACCATGTGTTCTCTTGCAAGAACACATGGTTAGGGATGTTACGCGTCAAAAATCTGAAAGGATTCAGATGTTTCTGACTGGCCGGAGTCCCTTATGTCTTTGTGAGTTTTTTTTACTGCTTCTTTTTACTCGCATGTTTGAAGTGTTATTTACAGTTGTTGTTTCATTAATTTTTCTGTTAATTTCATGATTTAATTGTGTTAGTTTAAGTTCTGTCAATTACTGTTGATTCTGAGTTTGATATTTGTTTGAATGATCGTAAGTTCATGGTTTAAGAATTGGTTTAAGTCTACTTAATATTAATCATGGTAGCTTAAGCTCAGTTTAATTTCGTTTAGCCTGTTTGAGTTGGTAAAATTGAATAGAATTGGTTTTGGTCAGTCTGATTAGTTAGTTTCTGAATGCTAGTCAATTAATTTCAGATTGGGTTAGGGTATTGGGTATAGCTGTTAAGGATGAGGGTAGATTCAGTGATTTTGAAAGGCTTTCAGGGGTAATCTGGGTATGGAAAAAGGTAGTTCTAATAGGAATAGTAATATCAAGACATAGGGAAGGACAGTATAGGTATTGTATGGGTAGAGGAATATCCTAGGGCCTTCTAGAATGGGGTGCAAGTGTAGATTTTAATAATGGTAGGGCATTTATTTGTTTCGCAAGTTAGGAATAGAGGGACCAAACTGAAAATAGGGAGGGGCTGATTGGAAAATCAGAACCTGACCTATTCTCTTTGGGGTTGCCTATAAAAGGGCATGAAATGCCTTGGAAAAGGTGTTCTGCTTTTTCTTCTGCCTTCAGCCCTAAGTTTCAATTTGAGCTTTCACTCCTGCTTGTAAATTCAGTTAGCATTTCAATTCTAAGATTATTCAGAAAATAAAAACATCAAAAATGGAGAAATCCGAAACAACTTCACAGTTTCATCACTAGTCCTGGATTTCAATTTTGGGTTTTGGGTTTAGCCTTCTTACAGAGGTGCTTAGGTGCAGCTGTAAGGGTCAGGGGTATATTTGAAGCATGTTAAATTGATCTGTGGGAGTTTGCTTGCATATCTGGTTTTCAAAGCAATTTGCATGTATTTTTGTGGTGTAACATTGCTGAGTTTGTTGTTGTTGCTGTCGAAAGTAGCTGATTCCTCTCCTTTTCTCTATTTTCATTTCGATCTCCAGGTATTGGTTCTGTAACTCTCAAGTTTATGGAATTGAAGTAAACATGCTGTCTGAAGTTGATCTTTGAATTTTTATGTTGTTACTGTCAAATTGAATGTATGAAACAATTAGTTTACCCTTGTCATTTAGGTACTGTACTAATTTTGGTCTGTATGAATTGGACTAATAAACTGTCAAGTATGAGCTTGTTCATTTTGAGTAGTAAGTGGATATTTGGGTATTTAGATTCATGTATATAGTCCAGGGTGTGGACTGTTTAAATAGTGCATTTCATGTTTATGCAATTGTCATTTTCAATTTGTTTAAGTTCCATAGTATGCTGAAGTCAAATCTGCAAAGTTGTAGTTGATTTGGAGTTCCATACGCATGGCTGATTTTAAGTTTGGTCTAGTATGGATTGCATATTTAACAGCTTCATATTGGGCCAGTTTTGGGCCTGGCATATTAACAGTTGGCCCAGACTTTGGCCAGGTGATAATCGAATTAGGGCCTAGGTGCATCAAGGTTTAAGAATTAGATAAATAAAAGAGTGCCTCAAGGGGCTCGATCCCTGGGCTGCAACGGTTTTTGTCAATACGTTAGAAGTCAGGCTTGCATTTGGCCCAATGCGAAAAGCCCCAGAAGTCTGCGCCTGCAGTATGTGCAATGGCGTGAATTGGACTTTATGGGCTGGGAGCCCATTTTTCTCAGTCTTTCTGCCCAAATGTTCAAATTCGAATTCAACAAATTTTAGGCTTAACCAGTTAGGACCCTTAAGTGATTAATAGCATAATTATCTCACCATTTAGATTTGGAAAGGTTGTTTTAGTGAATTTCACCACCTTCCCCAAAATAACAATACGTTAGAATCTTTAAGCACGACTTATTTAAAGTACCTTCTTAAACTCGGGTGCGCATTGATGCGACCCAAATCCAAATCTCGACGAAGTCAAAATGTGCGGACAATCACGGGTGCATTGATTGTGACGTGGTTTGAAACGTGTTTTCATGACGTCGTAATTCCTAAAAATAAATAATGATAGAAAAAAAAGGTTCACAAATTGAGACGAGCCTCACCGCACAAATAAATAAATGTGGGACCCTCAATAAATAATTACCGAAATGATTAGAATTTGGAATGGCCACTTAGCAAACTTCATGGTTTTTCCCCAAAACAATACTACGTTAGCTTCTTTAGGCACGATTTAATTAAATTGCTTTCTTAAATTCGCGTGCGCATTGATGCGACCCAAATCCAAATCTCGATGAAGCCAAAATGTGTCCACAACCACGGGCGCATTGATTGCGACGGGGTTCAAAACGCGTTTTCACGACATCGTAATTCTTATAAAATAAATAATGATAAAAGTGGTTTACGAATAGAAGGCACATAAGCTAGCATGTATTAAAATCAGATAAAATCAAATACAACAGTTAAGCGACCGTGCTGGAACCACGGAACTCGGGAATGCCTAACACCTTCTCCCAGGTTAACAGAATTCCTTACTCAGATTTCTGGTTCGCGGACTGTTAACAGAGTCATGAATTTCCTCGATTCGGGATTCAACCGGTGACTTGGGACACCATTAATCTCCCAAGTGGCGACTCTGAATAATTAATAATTAAATCCCGTTCCGATTGTCCTTTAATTGGAAAAACTCTTTTACGCCTTTTGTAGGGTGTAGGTATAAAAAAGGAGGTGTGACACACAATAATAAAAGATCTACACGGGTCTCCATACTCCCAATAGTTACCACAAATGACCGGTACACACAGTCTACGATAACAGTATCACCCACTGGAGTAGATACATGAATAGGTAAAACAAGAGACTCACGAGGCGTATCTAGATAACAGGCAAAGTATGATGACACATAAGAAAAGTGGAACCGGAATCAAATAATACAGAGGCATCTTTGTGGCAGACTGAAACAATACCTGAAATCACGACATCTGAAGCAGCAACATCTGGTCTACCCAGAAGAGCATAGAAACGGGCATGACCACCACTTGATCGACCTCACCTTCTAGGGCGACCCCTGGCTGACTGACCTCCCCCCTAGTTGGCTGGGCGGGTGGTGAAGTAACTGGAGCAGAAGTCGAGGGCTGGCCCCTCTGCTGAGACTGGCCATCATAAAGATGAGGACATTGCCTCCTCATATGCCCAAACTCTCCACACTAATAACAACTCCCCTGTGCTGGAGATGGGGACTGAAGGGAACCCCTGGCATCGGAATGACCAGTAGAAGGGCATGTCATGGAAGAACCCTGCACTGATGGAGCACGGGACGAATTCTGGGCTGGGAGGGCACTGAGTGATGAGGAACTATGAGCCGATGATGCCCCACGATACCCTAGGCAAGCTGAATGAGCCTGTCTGAAGGGACGACCTCTGCCCTACTGGAACTGACCCCTCGAAGGAGCACCACTAAAGCTACCAAATCCCCGAGGCCTCTTGGCCTCCCTCTCCTCTCGCTCCTGGCAGCGAACCGACTCAATCTCACGGGCGATGTCAACAACCTCCTCGAAAGTAGCACCTGTCACCCTTTCCTTAGTCATGAGAATCTGAAGCTGATATGTGAGACCATCAACAAACATCATAATCCTCTCTCGATCTATGGGAACCAACCAAACCGCATGACAGGCTAACTCAGAGAACCGCATCTCATACTACGTCACAGTCATCTCCCCCTGACGCAACTGCTCAAACTACCTGCGCAGCTCATCTCGGCGAGACTGTGGCACATACTTCTCCAGAAAGAGAACAGAGAACTGCTGGCAAGTAAGGGGTGCTGCACCAACAGGCCTACGCCTCTCATACGCCTCCCACCAAGTGAAGGCAGCCCCGGAAAATTGAAAGGTGGTAAAAGCTACACCACTAGTCTCTAGAATCCCTGCTGTACGAAGCATCCTCTGGCACTTATCCAAGAACCCTTGGGCATCCTCGCCCTCTGCACCGCTAAAGGTCGGAGGCTGGAGTCTAGCAAACCTCTCTAGTCGACACTGCTCGTCATCCGGCATAACTGGTACTACAAATTCTTGAGCTGGTGCAACCGGTTGGGCTAGAGGTTCCCCCGGTGTCTGGAGTCCCTGCACAAGCTGCTCAGGTGTGCGAGCAATAGGAGTTTAGGTGCCTCTCCCAACCTAAGAAGTAGCGGCGGCCGTAGTAACTGAAACCGCCTGAGCCAAACCGGTACACACTGATAAGATCTGAGCTAAAGCCTCCTAAAGGCCTGGAGTCATAATGGGCACAGCTGGTGCTGCTATAGAGTCTATAACTAGGACCTGATCTAGAACTAGGGCAACCGGTGGGTGTGCAGGTGTTGCCCTAGCAGCTCTGCCCCTACCACAGCCTCGACCACGTCCTCGACCCCTGGTGGCCCCAACTAGTGGAACTGGTGGTCGTCCACCCCACCCGGTAGCACGTGTTCTCATCATCTATGAGAGAATGGAATAACAGAAGTTTAGTATTCGGATCAACAAGTTCGCACGACAAGAATTTCAAGAATATGAAGATTTTCCTAAAGGTTCTGCAGCCTCTCGAGGATAAACACAGACGTCTTTGTACCGATCCACGAGACTACTAAACCGACTCATGACTCGCGAGACCTATGTAACCTATGCTCTGATACCAACTTGTCACGACCCCAAATACCCGGTCGTGATGGCGCCTATCACATTACTAGGCAAGCCAATCCAAACCATCAATCACATCGAATTTCTCTTATAAAACCATTTTGCCAACATAGGTTTAAATACCAATTTTCATAAGAAGTGTTTAAAACAACTAAAATAATGCGGAAAACCAATAAAACATAAGACAATACAGCCCAAACATTTGGTGTCACGAAGTCTACAGCCTCTAATTATACAAATCTGACTGTCTAAGACATAACAAGTCTAAAATGCGGGAAAACTAGGATAAGAGGAAGAAAGCAGGGTTGCGGACGCCATGCAACTACCTTGCAATCTTCGGGAAACTCTGACAAAGCTAGGGACTCTCACCCTGTCTCTCGAGCACCTGGATCTGCACATAAAGTGCAGGGAGTAACGTGAGTACGCCAACTCAGTAAGTAACTAAAGTAAATAAGGTCTGAAAGTAGTGACGATCAGTTAAAAATCATATAATTTACAAAACAACAGAATAACATATCAACTCCACAGTTTAAAACCAGTTTCATCGTAAGATCTTCAGTTTCAGTTTTAAATACTTGAAATCATATATTTAGCAATTTTTCAATAGAGGATTATTTTAAAATAAGATGAAGTCAGTGAAAATATCATAACTAGGCCCCTCGGGCAAAGTATCACTCAGAATATGGCCTCTCGGGCAGCCTCTCAGTCACTCGCGACTCAACTCTTGTCACTCAATATTTGATCTCAGCACTCAGGCTCATTAATATCTCATAGTAATGGAAATCATAGTAACCTCTACGATGTGCAGCCCGATCCATAATTTATAGTCGACTACGCTCACTGGGGGTGTACAGACTTCGGAGGGACTCCTACAGCCCAAGCGTCATTTCGCTGCGGCGCGTAGCTCGATCCAATAGACATATCGCTGCGGCGTGCAGCCCGATCCATAATGTATATATACATATAATATCCTCACTATTAGTTTCTCAACCTCTCTCAGCCATTAACCTCACAGCCTCTCGGCACAACAATAGAAATTAGGGAACTCAGCCCAAACAGTCCTCACAATTAGAAGTGGAGTGATAAAATTAGTTTTAAACATTTAAACAGGTAAAACATGACTAAGGATAAGCTTTCAACAAGTAAAGTGAGAAAAAAATGTAAAAATGCCCCTAAGGGTCTCAACAGGTCGGCACAAGGCCCCAAACACGGCATACAACCCATAATATAGTATAAATAGCTAAAGTACGAAATATCATGAGTTTGCAAATCAAATACGCGACTTAATAGTCTCTACGGGACGGACCAAGTCACAATACATTGCGGTGCATGCCCACCCTCTCGTCACCTAGCATGTGCGTCACCGCATTTGTCAAAACAAGTCAAATGTCGGGGTTTGTACCCTCAGTTCCAGATTTACAATGGTTACTTACCTCGAATTGTGAAAATACTACTCCGCACTCCTTTGCCCCTCGAATCGGCCTCCACTCACGTCGAATCTATCCAAAATCAGAATCACGACGTCAAAATATGTTAAGGGAACGAAGCCCAAACGAAAACAATCAAATAACACCAAAATCCCGAAATTGCCAAAACCCGAACCCCGATTACATGTCTCAAAACTCGTTAAAAATTACATGAACAGAATCCTTATCCTCCCACGAGTCTATACATATCAAGAACACTGAAATCGGAGTCCAAATGACCCCTCAAATCCCCATTTAAAGGTCTCTTAATCTCAAGCCCTAATCCCCAATTTTTCTTCCTTAATATCCACTAAAATCATGATTAAATAATGAAAAAATGATCTTAAACCCAAGTAATTATGCTTAGGGAACTTACCCAACTGACATTCTTTGATTCCTCTCGATATCCTATGCCTTAGCCTCTTTCCTGTCTTCAAAAATGGAGTATTTTGCAAAAATTTGCGAAGAAAGCAGCATATACCTTCTGGCAAGGATTTTAGCATCTGTGATCCCATAGTCACTTCTGCGGTACCGCATATACGGTCATCCAACCGCTTCTGCGGGTTTTTATTAACTCAGCCCCAAATACGCATCTGCGATACATCAGCCGCACCTGCGGCTTCGCAGGTGCGGTCCAATAACCAGAAGAAGAAAATTTTTGTCTTATAACTTGCAGGTGCGGTCACCAATCTGCAAGTACGGAAATACCAGAAGAAGAAAATTTTTGCAGCTTCAACAGCATCTCAACTCCCCGTCATCCATCCGAAATCACCCCGAGGCCCCGGGACCTCAACCAAAAACACAAACATATCCTAATGTCTTATTCAAACTTGTTCCTATCATCAAAACACCTCAAACAACATCAATTCGCCCAAAACACATCGGATTCAAGTCAAACTTTCTAAAATCTTTCAAATTTCGCTTTTGATCAAAAACCAAACCAAACCACGTCCGAATGACCTGAAATTTTGCACGCGCATCCCAAATGACTCAACGGAACTACTGCAACTCTTGAAATTTTATTCTGACCCCTATATCAAAATCTTGCCTACCAACCGGAAATCGCCAAAACATCAACTTTGTCAATTCAAGCCTAAATCTACTACGAACCTCCAAAATTCATTTCGATCACGCTCCTAAGTCGCAACTCACCTCCCGAAGCTAACTGAATCATCGGAACTCACATCCGAGCCCTCTAACACATAAGTCAACATCCGGTTGGCTTTTCCAACTTAAACTCACTCTAAAGAGACTAAGTGTCTCAAACCTTACCAAATCCTTTCTGAACTCGATCCGACCAACCCGATACCACATAACACGAATAAACAAATCATAACGAAGAAAAAATAGGAAAAATGGAATGGTAACTCATAAGACGACTGGCCGGGTCGTCACGAACTGTTGCACTGGCTGATGTACAAAGGAACAAGGATTGAACCTCGAGATATTGATTTGGTTATGACACAAGTAGGTGTGTTAAGGAGTGAGTTGATAGGACCAAACCTATTGTTGTATGTGAAAGTAGACAAAACAAAAGAATGAAAAATCAAAAAGAGATGAAAATATGATGTAAGCGCTTACATCGACATTCTTGTGATGTAAGCGCTTACCTCAGCATTCTTATGATGTAAGCGCTTACATCAGCATTCATATGATGTAAGCGCTTACCTCGGCAAGACATTTAAATGCCTATAAATAGGGGTCTACATTTCATTTGTAGAACATCGTAAAACTTCTTCTTTCTCTCTTCAATTAATAAAGAGCTATTCTTTGTGTGGTCGTGGAGTAGGCAAAAATTGCCGAACCACGTAAATCTTGTCTTGTCTTGTCTTGTGCAATTTATTGCTTTTCTCTCTTAAATATCATTTTCCTTCTATTAGTTTGATACACTTCCCAACAATTGGTATCAGAGCACAGACAGTGTAATTCTGGTAGAAAAGTACAGTATTGGTGCATGTACTATTCACAAGAATAGTGCGACACTATTGATCATCATTACTATTCACAAGCACTATTCACATTTTATGAAAAATGGCATCGGAAGAAGGAAAGGTTAAGATTGACAAGTTCATTGGCAAAGATTTTGGATTCTGGAAAATGCAAATAGAGGACTATTTGTACCAGAAAAAATTACACTTACCTCTGACCGAGGTGAAACCGGAGACTATGTCCAAAGCGAATTGGGATCTATTAGATCGCCAAGCTCTTGGTGTGATTCGTTTGACACTAACACAAAATGTTGCATTTAACATCATTAACGAGAAGACCACTACAGGCCTGATGAAGGCATTATCAAATATGTATGAGAAGCCATCTGCTTCAAATAAAGTCTATTTGATGCGTCGATTGTTCAACTTAAAAATGACAAAAGGTGGATTAGTCACGAAACATATCAATGAGTTTAATACAATATTAACTCAGTTGAGTTCTGTTAATATAACAATTGATGACGAAATCAGGGCGTTGATTCTACTATCATCTCTATCGGAGAGTTGGTCTGCAACAGTAACTGCAGTTACCAGTTCATCAGGAAGTACCAAACTCAAATTGAATGATATTAGAGACTTGGTTATAAGCAAAGATATTCGCCGAAGAGAATCAAGTGATTCCCCAGGATCTGCTTTTAGTACCGAAAGTAGGGGGAGAATCAACCAAAGAGGACAGAGTTATGGTCGTGGCAGATCAAAGTCAAGGAGAAGAGGACAATCCATAAATTGCAAGGACATTACTTGTTGGAACTGCGATAAAAAGGGTCACTACAGTATCCAGTGTAGAGAACCAAAGAAGAAGAAGGAAGAAAATTCAGCAAATGTAATTGTTGAACAAGTCGGTGATGCACTAATTTGTTGTGCAGACAGTCCAGTCAAATCTTGGATTCTAGACTCAGGTGCATCCTTTCACTCTACATCATGCAAAGAATTATTGCGTAATTATATTGCTGGAAAATTTGGGAAAGTTTATCTAGCAGACGGCAAACCTCTCGACATTGCCTGAAAAGGTGAAGTTCATATAAAGACTTCACAAGGCACGCTATAGAAATTGCAAAATGTACGACATATTCCTGGCCTCAAGAAAAATCTAATATCTATGGGTCAGATTGACGATGAAGGATATACAACAACATTCAGCAACGGATTGTGGAAGATAACCAAAGGGAATTTGGTTGTGGCACGAGGCTTCAAAAGGGAAACACTGTATGCAACTGCAATAGAAAGAGATATTATAGCAACAATTGATCATGGTCGATACAACATTGTGGCACTGGAGGCTGGGGCATATGAGTGAGAAGGGGATGAAGCTTTTGGCATCCAAAAAGAAGTTGTCAAACCTAAAACATGTTGAATTAGGTTTGTGCGAAGATTGCATTTAAGGGAAACAAAAGAGAGTTAGTTTTTCAAAGGTGGGAAGGACGCCAAAGAAAGAGAAGCTGGAACTAGTGCATACAGATGTGTGGGCACCAACTCCTATAACTTCTCTAGGATGCTCTTGCTATTATGTCACCTTCTTTGATGATTCCACAAGAAAGGTATGGGTTTATTTTCTGAAAAATAAATCTGATGTGTTTGTTACCTTTAAAAGATGGAAAACTGAAGTTGAAAATCAGACAAGTCTAAAGTTACAATGTCTGAAGTCTGACAATGGAGGAGAGTATGATAGCCAAGAGTTCAAAGCATTTTGCTCGGAGAATGGGATCAGAATGATCAAGACAGTTCCTGGAACACCGGAACAAAATGGTGTTGATGAAAGGATGAACAGAACCTTGAATGAACGAGCCAGAAGTATGAGAATACATTCTGGATTGCTGAAGTATTTTTGGGTTGAAGCTGTTAACACGGCAGCTTACCTCATAAATAGGGGACCATCTGTACCGCTGAATTTTGAAATTCCTGAGGAGGTATGGATAGGAAAGGAGGTAACTCTCTCACATTTGAAATTTTTTGGTTGTGTTGCTTATGTGCATGTAAACTCTAATGATAGAGATAAGCTTGATCCTAAAGCAAAGAAATGTTTCTTTATTGGCTATGGTGATGATAATTTTGGTTATCGGTTTTGGTATGATCAGAATAGAAATGTCACATTTAATGAAAATGTGATGTACAAGGACAAGCTTGAAGTAGAACCAACCAACACCAGCAAACAGACAATGTCTGAAACAGTTGAGTTAGAAGAAATCTCAGAAAATGAAGTGGCTAGAGGGATTACAACTGATTCTGAAATTGAAGATGAATAACCAGAAGCCGAATTTGAAGAAGAACTAGAAGCCGAACCTGAATCAGAACCAGAACCGGAACCAGAGATAAAATCAAATGCAGAACCAAATCTGGAATCAGAACCTGAATCAAATTCGGATTCTGTTACTCATGAACCTACATTGAGGAGATCTAAAAGAGTCATGAATGCTCCAGATAGGTTAACTCTCTCTCTTCACTATTTACTTCTTACTGATGCTGGAGAACCAGAGCATTTTGTTGAAGCAATGCAGGTGATAGACTCTGATAAGTGGAAGCTAGCCATGAAAGAAGAGATGAATTCTCTTCAAAAGAATAAAACATGGATACTTACGGAGTTACCAAAAGGAAAGAAGGCATTGCAGAACAAGTGGGTGTACAGAGTCAAGGAAGAGCATGATGGTAAGAAGAGATACAAAGCACGATTAGTAGTAAAAGGCTTTCAGCAGAAGGAAGGAATTGACTACACCGAGATCTTCTCTCCTGTAGTCAAATTAACTACTATCAGGTTGGTCTAAGTATCGTAGCTGCAGAAAATTTGCATTTGGAGAAGCTAGATGTTAAAACTGCTTTCTTGCATGGTGACCTTGAAGAAGACATTTACATGAAGCAACCTGAAGGTTTTCAAGTTTCTGGTAAAGAAAACCTTGTGTGTAAGTTGAAGAAGAGTTTGTATGGTTTGAAACAAGCTCCCCGACAATGGTACAAGAAATTTGATGGATTCATGCATAAAAATGGTTTCACATAATGTGAGATGGACCATTGCTGTTATATCAAAAATCTTGATGAATCCTATATCATTTTATTGTTGTACGTTGATGATATGCTAATTGCAGGATCTAGCATAAATGAGATCAACTTGGTTAAGCAACAACTGGCGGAAGAGTTTGAAATGAAAGACTTAGGACCAGCTAAGCAAATGCTTGGGATGAGGATTAGCAAAAACAGGTCGGAAGGAACCTTAAAGTTGTTTCAAGAAAAGTACATACAGAAGGTACTAAGCAGGTTCAGTCTTCATGATGCAAAGACCAGAAGTACTCCACTTGGAATCCATCTAAATCTGTCAAAGGACCAATCACCTAAGACAGATGAAGAAAGGAAGTACATGTCCAAAGTTCTGTATTCTTCAGCAGTAGGAAGTTTGATGTATGCTATGGTTTGCACTAGACCTGACATAGCCCATGCAGTTGGAGTTGTCAGTAGATACATGTCAGATCCAGGAAAGGAGCATTGGAAAGGTGTAAAATGGATATTGTGATATCTCAAAGGCACCTCAGGTATGACACTTTGTTTTAAAAAGAGCAATATTATCTTACAAGGTTTTGCTGATGCAAATTTAGGCGGCGATCTGGATAGTCGAAAAAGTACCACGGGCTACGTGTTCACCTTGGGTGGTACTGCTGTTAGTTGGATGTCCAGACTTCAGAAAAGTGTTGCTCTATCTACCACTGAAGCAGAGTACATGGCAATCTCAGAAGCTGGAAAAGAGATGATTTGGCTCAAGAATTTTCTTAAAGAGCTAGGTAAAGAGCAGGACAATTGTGAGCTTTTCAGTGATAGCCAAAGTGCAATTCATCTTGCCAAGAATCCAGTGTTTCATGCAAGATCGAAGCATATCCAGTTGAGGTATCATCATATCCGAGAGTTGATAAATGAAGGAACTCTTTCCCTACAGAAGATACCAGGATCAAAGAACCCGTCAGACATGTTGACCAAAGTTGTCGGTGTTGACAAACTGAGGCTGTGCACTGCCTCAGTTAGCCTTCAAGACTGATAGAGTGAAGGCACCACCAGAGAATAGCAAATCTTTCTTTATTTTCTTTCTTGATGTAACATAGGTTTGAGGGGGAGATTGATAGGACCAAACCTATTGTTGTATGTGAAAGCAGATAAAACAAAAGAAAGAAAAATCAAAAAGAGATGAAAATATGATGTAAGCGCTTACATCGACATTCTTGTGATGTAAGCGTTTACCTCAGCATTCTTATGATGTAAGCGCTTACCTCGGCAGGGCATTCAAATGCCTATAAATAGGGGTCTACATTTTCATTTGTAGAACATCCTAAAACTTTTTACTTAGTATTTTAACATCAATTTATGTGCTCCCTTAAATTCTCTTTTTCTTTCTTAATTTGTTATACCTTTTTGATAACTTAAAGGTGGTAATGTATCCCTCAACTTAAAAATTCATATTTTTCATTTGTTCCTTTGTAGTTTCTCTTTATTTTTCTCTATAAAACAATTATTTTATTCCATGGAAGAAAAAGGAAGGCCAAAAAGCATATTCAACAATTCTGATTGTACTATTAATTATAAATATTCATAGCTCTAGGATCCAATTTCTCACGGGAAGTTCCGGTTACAGAGACATAAAACACACCCAAAAATAGAAGATATAGATCAAGAATTTATTAACATAATTACGAATCCCAATTCTGAAAATATAGCATCCCACTTTTCTTTACTACTACCATTGACTTCGATAGATTTAGAATTCTTGAGTATAACAGGTAATTTAGACATAGTTTTTATCTTATTGTGTCATATAATTAACTAAGTGTATCAAAAGTCTTGGTTTTATCTCTTAGATTTTTTTTTCTTTACAAACTGGAAATAAATTTGGGCTATGAGTTTAAACATGCACATTTAGTATGAAAAACCTTTAAAAGGTCACATATTACTCAATGTATATGCGTGCATTATGATTACAAATTAATAATTTTGATAATACTGTAGATAATAAATTGCGTCAAGAAAATAAAATCAAAACAGAAAAATATCGCAACAATCGTAGTATTTTATTTTAAATATTTGAGTGTTACAATCTCTATGAATCCTCTAATTCTTCTTTTCAATTGTAAATAAATTCAAGGGACTTGGAGCTTGATCTTGAATCTATGTTTGTTATCGCGAACGATGATCTTGAATTCAGCTAGTACGAACTTTGATTTGAACTCGCACTCCTTGAACCTTGATTTGTTCTTCGTTCTTGAGCTTGAACTTGATTTGTTCTTCGTTCTTGAGCTTGAACTTGATTTCTTGATTTCTTGAACTTGAACTTGATTGCTTGAAGCTTGAAACTTGTAGAGAAATTTGCAGTGTTTGATCCACGAGCTTTCTCTTGCTTCTTGTTATAACTTCTGGTGTCTTTTCTGAGTTATGAAGACCCCTATTTATAGTTCTGGAAGAGAGGAGTTGTGATAAGAACAAACTCTTTCCGACCAATCAAATTGAAGTGTGACATGACAACATTTGATTGGCCAGAACAGTTACTTGCACACGTGTCGCGATTTCATTGGCCTTTTAGTGTGACTTAGCATGCCTTGTCATTTTGACATGTGGCATGGTCCTATTGTCTCTTCCGCTTGACTTGGCGCTCCACGTCATTTGACACGTGGCATCAAATTGTGCCTCTAAGAAGATGACATCTTGGGCTTAAAGAAGTGGGCTCATCACTTTAGCCCAATTAAATGGGCTAGCCCAATGAATTAAAACTTATTTATTTAATCCATATATATTAGACTTATATAATTAATTCAATTATATTAGCCCATATATTTATTTGGACCAATGTATCTTGAAATTAAAATATAATCCAAATTCTTTTATGGATTTAAAATTTATATGCCTACAAATGTCCCCTACTTCAAGACTTGGCAAAATATACATTTTGATGAATTTCGAAGACAAGGATTGAAGTAAACTCAAGCCAAATCATTTTATGAATACCAAATACGTGAAACACTAATCTTCAGTCATGTGAGATTTGTGATGGTTTGCTTATGTCTCCTTTGACTTTGGAAATTTAAACTCAATCCATAATCAAAGCAATTTAGTTGGCCTTGAGAAGTTTCCAGGTAACTCAATTCCAAGCTATTTCAAGCTTGCTTTACCACTTTGAGAATTCTATATAAATCCCATGCGCTCATCCTTGTTCAGTATCAATTCGCATATTTGCAATCTATTTGAGTCTAGTTTTGTGGACTCGGAAGCATTGACGCGAATGTAATTTCTTCTTCTTTTCTTGTATTTTTCTTCTTTGTTGTCCTTTTTTCTTTTTGTAGGTCAAGCGAGAAAGATATGTTCTTGTTCAACAAGATGATCCACGCATGAAGAAGGCGGTTTTAGGATGTAAGGGGATGGGTACTCATCCTTGCCCAAATATCGGAGAAATTACTCTCAATGTGACCGACTATCGGAGAGATTACTCTCAATGTGGCCTGACTATCGGAGAGATTACTCTCAATGTGGCCTGACTATCGGAGAGATTACTCTCAATGTGGCCCGACTATCGGAGAGATTACTCTCAATGTGGCCCGACTATCGGAGAGATTACTCTCAACGTGGCCCGACTATCGGAGAGATTACTCTCAACGTGGCCCGACTATCGGAGAGATTACTCTCAACGTGGCCCGGCTATCGGAGAGCAAAGGGACTCATATGTCCACCTTAAGATTGGAAAGTTACAGTTCCTTTTAAGGACAAATTCACGAAGAGGCCAACTTAAGGTGCAAAGGACTCATATGTCCACCTTAAGATTGAAAAATTATAAAGCTTCAATTCGAAGACATCATCGACTTGATGGCATCGACTTGATCACTTGGAAAACTTTGAAGATTTGGTGGACTTTACCGACTTCAACTCGAAGATTTTGAGGGCTTAAACAATTCAACTTTAAGATCGACGAATTTGAAGACTGAAAATTGAAGACCGGAGGACTTGAAGACTTCTACTTAGAAGGCTTAAATATTTCAACTTTGAGACCACGAATTTGAAGACTGAAACTTGAAGATTGACGGATTTGAAGACTTCAACTTTCAAACTTGAAGGGCTTAAATATTTCAACTTGAAGAGTGACGAACGTGAAGACTTCAACTTGAAGACAGACGGACTTGAAGATTTCAACTTTGAGACTTCAAGGGCTTAAATATTTCAGCTTCTCTTTTGCTTTACATTGTCCGACTTTTATCTTAGTCGCATAATTTTCAGCTTTAAGCGCTTGAAACAAAAGATTCATATTTTGTCGTGGGAGAGTCTAAATAATGAACCATTTGATTTTTCAAAAATTAGACTTCAATATCTAAAATATATCTAAAATTTAGAATCAAACACTTTCAGCATCACCGCATATAATATTTTGAAACCAACTTTAAATTCCACCACGTTAAAAATTTTAGATTTGCGCAACCTCACCAAACAAAATTATAACTTAGTGTAGAAATATCGAAATTTCAAACCGTTTAATTTATTGAAAACTATATTCAAAATTCTCAAGCAAACAACTTTAGAATCGTCCCAGATAATATTTTGAAATCAACGTTATATTTCACCACGCTATCAATACGCAGTCTTACCAAAAAAATCATATCTCGGTGTAGAAATATCAAAATTACAAACCGTTTAATTTCAAGAAAACTAAACTTCAACATCTAGAACATATCCAAAATTCTCAATCAAATAACTTTGGAATCGTTCCAGATAATATTGTAAATTCAACTTTACATTGCACCATGCTATCAATTCCAGATTTGCGCAGTTTCACCAAAAAATTCATATCTTGGCGTAGGAATGTTGAAATTATGAACCGTTTGATTTCTTGAAAACTAAACTTCAAAATCTATAATATATCAAAAATTCTCAATCAAACAACTTCAGAATCATTCCAGATAATATTTTGAAATTAACTTTACATTGCACCATGCTATCAATTCAAGATTTGCGCAGTTTCACCAAAAATTTCATATCTTAGTGTAGGAACGTCGAAATTATGAACCGTTTAATTTCTTGAAAACTAGACTTCAAGATATAGAACATATCCAAAATGCAAAATTTAATACCTTAAGTGTAGTTTCAGATAATATTCCAAAGTCAACATAAAATTCTGACACGCTGACGATATCAGATTGTGCGACTTCACCAAAACTTTTGTATCTTGGTATGGAAGCCTCGAGATTAGAAGATGTCTTACTTGACATCAATCGAAATTTAAGATCTATATTCTCACAAATATCTTGGGTTCAAGTCTCACTGAATTTGAAACGTAGTGCCCAACAATCTTTTCCTTATACTTGTGTTTCCT
The DNA here is from genome assembly GCF_000715075.1 of Nicotiana tabacum. Classification (NCBI taxonomy): domain Eukaryota; kingdom Viridiplantae; phylum Streptophyta; class Magnoliopsida; order Solanales; family Solanaceae; genus Nicotiana; species Nicotiana tabacum. The sequence continues at coordinate 5,127,557 of NC_134082.1, read as the reverse complement.
TTTGATGCCTCTTTTCTCTTCTCCCTTTTTTTAAGGCAGAAGGCGGACTTGTAGACCAACAAACTTGAAGGTTTGGCGAACCTAAAGACATAGATAATCCCTGGACTTCAATGCAAATATTTGACATTCTCCTAAAATCGGCTAATTGAAAATATCAATTTACCATGGAGGGTTGTCCCCTTTAAATCAAATGAGATCAACGTTCAACAGGAGGATGACATTTCAGCTTGATCTTACATTCCTTCATACTTCATTTAAACAACAATTGGGGCAATATATATCTTTTGAACTTATGCGACTGAACTTAGAATGAAACGCTAAGCTGCCTACGTACCCCGTGAAGAGGATCAAGTCATATCATAGTTCAGACTGGGTGATTTTTTTTTAATTTTATACATGTCCTTACTTTTGCCTAGGCCGCCTCTTTTGAGATTTTCAACCTAGCGAACTTTTTTTTATAGGGGGGCATACACAGTTTAGACTCATGCCGGCCAGGAGTGTAGCAACATGCAGTATAGGCTCGTGCGTCAAGGAGCGTTGCAACTTCAAGGTAATACTTCTTCAAAAACTTGCCATTGATAGGGCCGATTCTCATGCCATCTACATCAACCAGCTTGTAAGCCCCACTTGAGTAAGCTTCTTGTACAACATATGGTCCATCCCATCTTGAAGTGAACTTTCCTACAGGTTTATGAGAAGTAATTATGGGTCTTCGTACGGCAAGGACTTGATCTCCTACTTGAAAGGATCTCGGGCGAACTCTTTTATTGAAGGCGCGAGATCGAGCTTGATAATATTCAAGACTCTGTTGAGCTTCCAATCTCTTTTCATCAAGAGCTTCCAACTCTGCTAATCGAAGTCGAACATTTTCTTCATCAGTGATCCCTTCTTGAATAGCCAATCGTAATGAAGGTATTTGATGCTCAAGTGGCAAGACGACTTCGACTCCATAAATGAGTAAATAAGGAGTCGCCTGTGTTGGTGTGCGGTGAGTCATCCTATATGCCCATAGAGCTTCTTCCATACGGTCATTCCAATCTCATTTGGATTTGGAGACAACTTTCTTTAACAAGTTGCATAGAATCTTGTTGAATGCCTCAGCTAGACCATTGGCGGCAGCATTGTACATCGAAGAGTTACGTTGCTTGAAGCCAAAGAGATCACAAATTTTATTCATCAAGCTATTATCGAATGGCTTTCCATTATCCGTTATTATGTAACGAAGAATGCTAAAGCGATAAATAATGTTTACTCAGATTAAACTTGCAACATTTTCCTTCTTTACTTCCTTAAGAGCAACAACTTCAACCCATTTTGAGCAGTAGTCAGTTGCAGCCAAGATGTATAGGTGCCCACTAGAGGACTTTGGCAGTGGTCCGACAATATCCAATCCCCAAGCATCAAATGTCCGGGATGCAACAGTCGGTTACAACACTTCAGGAGGTTGATGAACAAAATTCGCATGGAATTGACAAGCCTTGCATCTTCGAGCATAGTCCAAGCAATCTTTTACCATCGTTGGCCAATAATATCCCATCCTTTTTATATGGAAATAGAGCTTTTGTCCACACTGATGTGACCCACATACCCCAGAATGTGCCTCTTGTAAAGCTTGGAGAGCTTCTTATTCTCCTAGGCATCGTAAGAGTACTCCCTCGAACGACCTTATGTATAGAGGTATCCTTGTAGTAAAGGAAGCGAGGTGCACGACGACGGATTTCAGTCCTTCTTCTTGGATTTTTTGGAAGTATCCCATAGCATAAGTAGTCGATAATGGGCTGTCTCCATTCTTCTTTCTAAAATTCAGAAATAGTAACAAGATGCTTGAGTTCATTTTCTTCACCTTCAGCCTCATTTGGTGGTGGTACTACCCATTTTTGGCAGACGCTAACTTGCGCTTGGTCAGGCAGGGCTAATGATGAAGCTAGATCAGCTAAAGCATAAGCCATCTTATTTTATTTCCTGAATAGTCACATCACTGAGCCACCCCATCAACTTTTTAGCGTAATCATGATATGGGCCTAGTTCAGGCTTCTTAACCTCGTAACTACCCAAAAGCTGATTGACCACTAACTGGGAGTCACCAAAGACTTGCAATTGCAATTGCTTCATATCAACGGCCATTTCAAGACCAAGTATTAATGCTTGATACTCAGCAACATTGTTGGAAAAGAGTTGTATCAAGGTGAAGGAGTAGGGCAAGACTTCACCTTGGGGAGTGACAAATACTACGCCAGCCCCGGCTCCCCCACGATGCGCAACACCATCAAAGTACATCTTCCATGGAGGTTGAACTTCAACGACCATTACGTCCTCTTCAAGTAGTTCATCAGTTAGCTCTCAGTCATCAGGTATCGGATGATCTGCCAAGAAGTCTGCTAATGCTTGTCCTTTTACAGCCTTTTGAAGGGTGTCTAAAATCTCGAATTGTTGAAATTGGAGGTACCATCTCGCTAGTCGATCACTAAGAACGGGTTTTGACATCACGAACTTGATGGGATTTGCTTTAGAAATAAGATGGACAATATGAGCTTGAAAGTAGTGCTTCAACTTTTGAATGGAGAAGACTAGCGCCAAACACAACTTTTCAATTGGCGAATAATTCAACTCGTTAGGTGTCATCATCCTGCTCAAGTAGTAAAGAGAGTTTTCTTTCCCCTCGCTATTTTCTTGGGCCAACAGTGCTCCAACAGACCTTTCCTGCGCCGCAATATATAGTATCAATGGCTTTCCAGGTATAGGAGTTGCTAAAACTGGAGGCTTCATCAATTAGGTTTTGATACTTTCGAAGGCATTACTACAAGCTTGGTCCCACTTGAAAGGAACGCTTTTCTTTATGAGGCGACTAAATGGTTGGCACCTCCCAGCCAAGTTTGATATGAATCTTCTAAGGTATGCTACCTTTCCTTGCGGACTTTTTAATTCATGGATATCTCGAGGCTCAGGCATTTTCAAAATGGCATCCACTTTGGCTAATCAATTTCGATCCCTCGATGTCGGATAATGAAACCAAGGAACTTTCCAGAAGTAACTCCAAAGGCACATTTCAATGGATTCATCCTAAGTTGGTACCTTCGGAGCAATTCAAATACCATCCTCAAGTCTTTCATGTGGTCGCCCTTTTCTCTTGATTTCACCACTAAGTCGTCAACATAGCATTCGACATTCTTGTGGAGAAGATCGTCGAAAATATTCTGCATAGCCCTTTGGTAAGTAGCACCGATGTTCTTCAAGCCAAAAGGCATTACCTTGTAGCAATAAATACCTTTTGGGGTACGGAATGCAGTAAGCTCTTCATCTTTTGGTGCCATGCGTATTTGGTTATAGCCTGACGAACCGTCCATAAATAACATTGCATCGTACCCAGTAGTAGCATCGATCATCAGTTCTGGAATGGGAAGTGGGAACTCATCTTTTGGACATGCATTGTTAAGATCCCTAAAGTCAACGCACACTCGAATCTGGCCATTTTTCTTCCTTACAGGGACAATACTTGAAACCTATGTTGGGTATTTAACTTCACGAATAAAGCCAGCTTCGATGAGTGTGTTAACTTCTGTTTCAATCAAGGGAACCAAATCCGGCCTAAAATGCCTTTGAGCTTGTTTAACATGACGGGAACCATTTTTGACTGCAAGGTGATGGACTACTACTTTCGGGTCCAAGCCAGGCATCTCTTTGTAACTCCAAGCAAAGACATCCCTGAACTCTTTGAGTAACTCAATATAAGTGCTCTCTTCATCAGCTTCAAGTAAGGCACTTAGGTAGGTGGGTCTTGGTTCTTCATCGGTGCCAAGGTTAACTTCTTTTAAGGCATCAACTGTCATCTTCACTTCTTCTTCAAGTTCAGGTGGAGCATCTTTCACATTCATCTTCTTGAGGGTCCCCATCATTGAAGTATATGTGATAACACGGCGAAACATCCTCCAATTCCGCATTATCTTCCATCGAACATGGAATACCACTCTCGACTTGTACGGTAACATGATACGAAGAACCCATACTTTCTTTGTATTCATCATATTCCTTAGTATAGACCACAGTATATGGCTTTACCTTCAGTACTTCTTTACATGAAACCACAAGTTTTGTTTGTCGCCTCATTCTAGAAGAAACCAACCTTTGGAAATCCTTAGAGATCTCCTGGATTTTGGGTGAAGCGGGTGTTCTTATGCTTTGAAAATTTCTCTAGAACTTGTTCCCCTTCTTTAGTGGACCCAATCTTTCAAACACGGAAGTCCTCACAGGTGATCTTCCAAGTCGATCAAAGACAGAAGGCTTGTTAGAAGCGGCTGATTCATCTTCTACAGTGATATAATTGTTGCTCGCCCTTCTTATTGAGATGTGCACTGGTGACTATTACTTGTATCCCAAACCTTCACGTGGTTTCCTCGTTGCAGCTTCCAATGGGAGTTTCCCTAACTTTGATGGCTCATTGGGATTGTATCCAGCTTTTGCAAATATCTTGTAAGTATTAGGGTTAAAACCTTCATCTGTTCGCTTTGTAGGGAGTGCTACGTTCTACAAACGATTTTGGGCTACAAACCCTGCAAGCGATATTGAGGACGACTTTACTGCCTCAATTTGTTTGACCAGAAGAGTTAACTCCTTTAGCATGTTGGCTTGGCGATTAGGTTATTCACCTTCATCTTTCTTCCTTTTAGGGACATATTAGAGCGCCAGACTTACTTTCTTGCCATAAGACGTAATATTCCCTCTATAAGATTTATTCGCGTTGGGTTGTACCTCCTTACTAACAACTTTGGCTTCACCAGTATTCACCTCTTCTCTTTTAGTTGAGGGCTTTTTATTCTTGCTTTTTATGCCATCATCAGCTTTCAGCTCCTTTACAATGCGGTTCTTCAAGTAGAACTTTGCATCGGCGAAGTGTGACTCAGCCTCGGTGAATGGCTCATCATCAGCAACTACCGTCTTCTCGACTTCAACCTCGTAGTATTTTAAACATTTATGGTAGGCAGATGGAACTACTTTATTCTTATGTATCCAAGGCCTCTCAAGCAAAACATTGTATAAAATCTTCGCGTCGATCACATGCAGCCATGCACTTGATTGCATATCTTCAATAGTGATTCCCAACCTGATCGCGCCTATGGCCCTTTGCCCCCCTTGGTTGAATCCTTGGATAATAACACGACTTTCTAAGAGTTCGTTCATGGGAATACCAAGTTCTTTCATAGTGTGGATTGGCAAAATATTCACTGAGGATCCTCCATCAACCAAAATCCGATTTACCCTTTCATCGCGCATTAGCCAACCAGGTACAATGGGCGGTTATGAGGAATGTCACCGAGCAAAAGATCGTCATTTGTTAACGTGACCTTTTCCTCACAAGCATTAACTTCTTGCGTAGTGGACTCGATGGGCTTTTCCAGAAATTGTGCCAACGGTAGGTCATCACTCTTTTCTTCCCCCTTGTCATCATGGCAACAAGAGGCATCAATGCCCTCATGGGAAATCGTCGTGCAGAACCAACTTGGTAAGAACTCTTCCAAGGTCACCAGATGTCGTGGCTTTTGAGGATAGTGCACCTCCACTTTTGCTTTCTTCAAATATTTAACTAGATTCCATCTCCTTGGTTTTTTCACCATCATTTTCCTTGTTGGTTGTTCTATTAATTCTTTTCGTGGGCTCCTTTTGTAGTGCCTACGACGAGTCACCAATGTCCAACATTCATTATCAGGTTAATTGACTTCAGCTTTGTCGCTCTCTAGTAATTCTTCATCTTTACTTTCTTTAAAACCACATAATTTCATCCGGACTGAATGAGCCAAAGGTGATAGAGATTTGGTTTACGCTTGCTTTCTCATCTTCAAGCACGATCTTCTTTTCGCGAGCCAATGTCCATGACTTTGTCCTTGAAGACAAATCACTTCTCTAGAGGGTGGCTTACAAGTCGATGATATTTGCAGTAATTTGGGTCATTTGTTTTCCCAACTTCATTTGGCCACTTTATCTCCGGAAGCTCAATAAGATTTAACTCGAGGAGTTCTTCGAAAATGGCTGGCACATCAGAATCCAGAAATGGGTACTCATTCTCTTGTATTTCTTTTAGAGTCAGCTTCCCACTTGGCTTATCTTGAAAAGAATTGGATTTCATACTTTGCTTCTTGCTCTCTTTCGTCGTGAACTTCACAGGTGATGTGTTGACATTCATAGCTTCTTTGCTTTCATACTTGGGTACGAACTTGCCCCACTTCCTGACTTCTTGCTTGTCATTCCCTTTGCGAGGTTCATAGATGGGTAGCCTTTCATTTCCAGTGGAGGCCATGCTCAATTCCATGTCATGGGCACGAGTTGCAAGTTCTTCAAATGTGCCAGGCTTGATACCTTGCAAGATGTAGCGCAATCCCCAATGCATACCTTGGATGCACATCTCTATGACTGAAGCTTCACTAAGCCTGTCTTTGCAGTTGAGGCTTGCATTCCTCCAACGATTGATAAAGTCGATAACTGGTTCCCCCTTTCGTTGACGAGTATTTGTAAGTTCTATCATACTCACAGTACGTCTTGTACTATAAAAGCGATTGGGGAACTCTTGCTCTAGTTGATCCCAACTATCGATAGATCTAGCCTCGAGGTCCGTGTACCAGTCAAAAGCATTTCCTTTTAGCGAGCGGACAAATTGCTTGATGAGGTAATCTCCATAAGTCCCAGCATTGTTGCACATCTCCACAAAGTGTGCAACATGTTGCTTTGGGTTACTTTTACCATCAAACTGTTGAAACTTTGGAGGTTGATAGGCAGCAGACATCTTCAACATATCGACCCTTGCAGTGTACGCCTTTGCATATGTAAGGGGGGATTTGGCATCAACTTCATATTTGTAATGGTTCCTTCAATGAACTCCTTCAGTTGATCGATTAGAATCATCCCTTCAGATGAGACAAGGATAGCCTTAGTGGATGCTGCTTGTCTTCGAGGGAGAGTCACTCTCTAGAACCTCTGGGAGCTTGCCGGGTGCATGGGTGGATTCTTCTTCCATCAAGATTCCCACCCTGTCTGTTAGCTTGTCAATTCTAGCCTCTTGATTTTGCATGCATTTGGTCAAGCCAGCGATTGCTTCTGTCAAGTTTGCCAACTACTCCTCCATAGACGAAGTGTTTGTCACCATGGCTTGCATGATTGTTGTGGACGACAGAGAGGAATTTGGTGACATCGAGGATGCTTTCCACATCAGCATAGAACCTGGAGTTAGCAGCCTTAGTGGAAGTTGAACCGGAGTTGATTTTCTTTGAAGCCATTTCAATGTTCTTGGACTTTGGTAAATGAAAAATTGAGATGAGAGGTATAGATTGTCCCACTGGGCGTGCCAGAATTTGTAGACAATGAATTGCGTCAAGAAAATAAAATCAAGACCGAAAAATATCGCAACAATCGTAGTATTTATTTTAAATATTTGAGTGTTACAATCTCTATGAATCCTCTGATTCTTCATTTCAATTATAAATAAATTCAAGGGTCTTGGAGTTTGATCTTGAATCTATGTTTGTTGTCACGAACGATGATATTGAATTCAGCTAGTACGAACTTTGATTTGGACTCGTACTCCTTGAACCTTGATTTGTTCTTCGTTCTTGAGCTTGAACTTGATTTCTTGATTTCTTGAACTTAAACTTGATTGCTTGAAGCTTGAAACTTGTAGAGAAATCTGCGGTGTTTGATCCACGAGCTCTCTCTGGCTTCTTGTTATAACTTCTGGTATATTTTTTGAGTTATGAAGACCCCTATTTATAGTTGTGGAAGGGAGGAGTTGTGATAAGAACAAACTCTTTCCGACCAATCAAATTGAAGACATGGCCGCATTTGATTGGCCAAAACATGTCATTTGCACACGTGGCGCGATTTCATTGGCCTTTTAGTGTGACTTGGCATGACTTGCCATTTTGACACGTGTCATGGTCCTATTGGCTCTTCCGCTTGACTTGGCACGCCACGTCATTTGACACGTGGCACCAAACTGGGCCCCTAGGAAGATGACATCTTGAGCTTAGTGAAGTGGGTTCATTATTTTAGCCAAACTAAATGGGCTAACTCAATGGATTAAAACTTATTTATTTAATCCATATATATTGGACTTATATAATTAATTTAATTATATTAGCCCATATATTTATTTGGACCAATGTATCTTGAATTTAAAATATAATCCAAATTCTTTTATGGATTTTAAAATTTATATGCCTACAAATACATAAAAAGCTTATCTTCCAAATATATTAATCAACGAGAGACAATTTTAGTGCTTTAATTGCAAATGTTATACTCCATTATTTACGCATATTATTTAAATAGGGAAGGAAGGCAAGAAGACTTTCCTACTTATTAGCAGAGGGAACACAGGCACCTCTCCGTCAGAAAATTATTTTCTGCAATCCCCACTTCCAACCGAGGGGTTGTGAGTTCGAATCTCCCCAAGAGCAAGGTGGGATGTTCTTGGAGGGAAGGATGTCGGGGGTCTATTTGGAAACAGTCTCTCTACCCTAGGGTAGGGGTAAGGTCTGTGTACACACTGGGTTGTTGTTGTTGTTGCAATAAATTGTAGAAAATTTATCAAAAATAAACAAGATACCTAAAATACTGGAAGCAATATAAGATATTTTATTTGAAGTAAAAAAAGTTTTTTTTTCTATAATAGATTACAGAAAATGTATCAAAACAAAACAACACGCAAACTTAATATTCTAGAAGCAACACAAGATATTTATTCCAAAAAAAAGTTAATAAATTTATTCAATAATTTATATATATTATTGTCATTCTTTTAAAGATAAATTAAGAGAATAATATTGTTATATCTTAATGTTGGATCTTAGTCACATTTTATTGTATACCTAATTTTCCTCAAAATAAAAGGCTCTAACACATGTTATATTATAATATCTGCTAGGGTTCAATTCAAATAATATTTGACTGAGGTTGAAGAAAAAACTATTTAGAGCTGAAATAAAAATTAAAAAAGAAATCATTTACAAGTTAAGTTGTGTTCGGATGTGAACTTGACTTGAAAAATTTATTGAAAATTTGCGCCTGAAAAGTTACATTTATTTCCTGAAATATTTCTTAAACAAATTTTTTGATATATTACCAGTATTGTCTTAAATTATGATTAAATTTCTTAATTATACTCAAATCTACATAACATAGAAATAAATCACTAATTAACTTAAATAAATCACGGGATATCCGTTACTAGTACGTACATAAATGTTTACTTCTCCTCCACAATTTAGAGGACAACTGTATACATAATTATAAAATTACAAAGAGGTAGATAATATTTTATTTATTTGTCCATGTGTTTTTTTCTTATTATTTTGAATTCTTTATTTTCCTATTACATTATATAGTTATTTTTTCATATTTGGTACTTTAAAAAGTTTACTTCTTTATCAACTAAATTCACAAAAAGAAATTTTTGACCACGCGAAGCGCGGGTTAGTTAACTAGTAAATATTATACATATGGATTTTTTTCTTTCATTGTGCCATATTTTTAGCTAAGTATATTTTGATTACAGAAAATTATAAATATCTCGAGATAACTTTCTTTCAATTGATTTGAGATCTACCCCGTCCATCTAATACCTCCACCCATCACAATTTTACATATACGGACTGGTGCATCCATAAGTAGAAGCAGATCATGATCAAACTCATCTCAAACGACCTTCTCTCATTTTTATCCTTAATGTATTCTATTTGCACCTTATGACAGATGCGATCACTTTAAATTTTGTCTAATAGTGTATTAACGTACATTCATATTTACATTCACATTTTTGTAATACTCATCTAGTAGAGATATTGAACTTTAGCGGCCCAACATTCACCATTCACAACTGAAATGGTGTGAGACTCGATGAAACAAAAAAAAAAAACATTAATAAAAATACGATTAGATGTATTGACTATGTAAATTAATATTCTGGTTCTAATGTGAAAAGTTCTGTCCTATACCTTATTTATGCTTTGTGCAATTCATCTCCTTCGTGTTAATGATGATTGAAACAAGTTTCGTGCTGCTCACCACTCTAATAAGGGCGTTAGCACATCTGTTTTCTTGTTGGGGCGTAGCGGTTTGAAATTTGGAAAATATGGAGAGTCACAGAACGAATATGGTGCGGAGATTGGAGTTGTGTTAATTATATAAGATTTATCATTATGCGTATTATTATTTAATGAATGAAAATGTAAGTATTATAATATAACAAATGTAACGTATCGAATACATACGTTAAGAACATTATGTCTTTAAAAACTTTTTTTCTTAATTTGTTAACACTCGTATTAATTAAGGGAAGACTTGTGGTATGACTTAAAAATGCACCACTTCAACAAACATTGTGGACTATAAGTGCTCTAAGTAAAAAACATTTAGATAAGTTTGAGCCTAAACTCAAAGATAGTGGACTACTTTGGACCTTTTCTCCACATGAAATTAGGGTTATGCACGGATCGAATCAGATCGGATTTAAAAGTGGATTGGATTTTCGGATTTGGGATCGGATTATTCTGCCTCAAAGTTGCAAACTCATATGTATATTTTCTTTGTAAAAGAGGCAATACGGTAAGAAAAATTCATGTTTCTACAATTATGAGAGTACTATGATGTCAATATAGCTAAATTTTTCAATTGTAAAGGTAATAACTTGGAGGAAACTGTAAGAGAAGTACTAATTATTCGAAATTAAAGTTTAGTATTTATACATGCCCTAATAATTTCGGATTTCGGATCGGATCGTATTAAAATTATACCAATCCGAATCCGATCCGAAATTCAAAATTTTAATAAACACAATTCGAAACCCAATCCAATCCAAAATTCGAAATCTGAAATTGAATGGATCAGTTCGAATTTCAGATATGCGATCCAAACGAACAACCCCACGTGTGAAATCATGAGTTAGTAATAAAAAAAAGAACCATAATGACTTATTTGCCCTCCTTTTTATTTATTATTCCTATTATGCCCTTGTCATTTTAGCTCTTTTATTTGGAACCCTATTGTCTGCTTCTGCATATTCGTCTCTGTCATTGGCTTACACCTCCGCTTCCAAAAACACTTTGCTAAGGTTTTAGTTTCTCAAAACCCTAAAGACTGAATCTTTTTTCTTCATATCCAAATGGGTTTTGCTATTTTTCATTTTTACATACTATTTAAAGTTTTTTGTTTTTGCCTTTTTTTAGACAGGTGAAGAGATAAGCAAAAATGTATCTCCAGTTTTATATTAACGAAAATGGTGACAAAGTTTACACCACTAAGGTATGAATTCTTGAAAAAATTCGTCTTATTCAGCATATGATTTTCCTTTTCCTTTATGATTTGACTGTATTATAGGAAGTGAATAGTAATTATGCAAATCTTTATTTTTTTCCTACTATCTGTAATTGTGGGCATGTTTTTTTTTGTTTTTTTTTTATTTAATCATTCCATAACAATTGGCTCAACTAATCCGGATTCGCGGTGTGTAGGCCCCATTTAAGGGGGGAAGCACAGCCTACGAGTTATTTTTCCATTTCTAGGTCTCGTACCCGAGACCTCTAGTAATTGCTTTTTGTGGGTTTGGGGCTGGACGCAGGGTCGGACCTCTAGTCATCTTTCCCTTTCCACTTTTGGAAGTTACTTTTCTTTGGGGAATAATTAATACCAGGAAAATTTCTTCCTTAGTCATGGCCACGACCTTTTTCACGCTTAGCATAATGTGAATACACCTCATCCACTTTAGGCAATGGTGTAGACCCACTGGGTCGATTTTCATGATTTCTTATAAGCAATTCGTTGTTTCGTTCAACCACAAGTATAAGAGAAATCAACTGAGAGTACTTCTTGAAACCTTTCTCTCGAAACTGCTATTGCAAGACCATATTGGAGGCATGAAACGTTATAAACGTTTTTTCATGCATATCATAGTCGCTGATATTATCTCCACAGAGTTTCAATTTAGGAGTAATTCTGAACATCGCAGAATTATATTCACAAACATACTTAAAGTCTTGGAGCCTCTGATGAACCTAATCATATCGTGCTTGTGGAAGAGTGACCAACTTTAAGTTGTCATATCTTTCCTTTAAGCCATTCCACAAAACAAGTGGATCTTTGACTATGAGATATTCCATTTTCAACGCTTCATCAAGGTGATGACGCAAGAAAATCAAAGTCTTAGCACAGTCTTGGGTAGATGCTTTATTTTTTTCTTTAATGGCGTCTCCAAGACCTATTGTATCTAAATGGATTTCAGCATCCAACACTCATGTCATATAGTTCTTGCCCAAAATTTCAAGGGCAATGGACTTTCTTTTCATAATATGTCATAAGTAGAAAAATAAATTTCAGAAAAAATTATACTTTAGTCTTCTCAAAGATCTTCTTGAAACGGTAGAGTCTCGTGCTGATAATGTATTATGAAATATAACTCAAAGTAACAATATGGAACAAGGAAATACAAGCTAAGAGATATAGAGAGAAGAGGTGTTTATTTCTTCTTCAATTGTGTGTATTTTCCTATCTATTACAAGGTCTTTATATAGACATGAAAAGTGAAGAAAAATATGTCATTGAATATGTCATTAAGCATTTGAGAGGAAGATCACGGAGGAGGTTATAGAGTTACAATCATTACTCCATAATGATTAGAGTATTGGGATTTGTGGAAATAATAAAAAAGAGTAGACATCCACCATAATTTAATTTTCTTATAACACCCCCCTTTAATATCCATAGATATATCTAATTAATTAGTGTCCTAGCCTCAGTAATCTTTTAATGCTTTTGATTTTTCTTTTCGTTACTTTAATTCTCTTTAAGAAAAGGTTTACAAGCACTCTGGAATAACTTTTGTTACTTCACCCTCAATTTTTTTCATGTACATGGATAAAATATTAGGAATAAAGAAAAGAGAAGCAGCTAAGTATGTTCTTTTCTTACACGGATCAATTATTTTTCATACAATGTGTAGGAAAATACAAATAATTTATACATGTAAATAAATTTGTTGTAGTTGGATTAGTCATATGTGTAATGTACTTATAATTGTATTATTTTTGCTACGTTATTATTTGTATAATAATTGGAATATACCCGAAATTGCATTAAAAGGATTCATTGCTTTAACTTTATTTCTTTTCCTTTTCCTTTGAAAATACTAATATTTATTTATATACTTCTTTTGTATGTCAAACCATGGGAAGCAAATATGGATATCTTTCAAAGCAAACTTGGATCAAAGTTCAATTGTAAAAATATTTGCTTAATTGATTCATGTATGGCATATACAATATTCAAAGAGGAAATATTTCTCATTAGTCTATAATAACGAAATAATACTTATGACACTAAAAGAGTGAATATGGAGCGACTCTAAGAGTTCAAAGAAAAGACCATAACAATAAATAAAATCTCCGCCCACGCGAACAAGTGCGAGGCTCACCAAGAACTATCAACGTGCGCGCTCTAATTAACAAAATCCTCGCCTGCGTCGACTGTTGTCTCTGTAAGAAAAATAAAGGGGAGTGAGTCGCTAGCTCAGTGAGTAATAACACTTAACCACAACTGTTTTAATTGTTTTTTTTTGGGCTAAATGTCCAGTATGTCCTTATTTAAAATATTGCGGTCTTACACCTTTTGCTCTAATCTTTTTTTAGCTGATTTATTTCAGCTTCTAGGTTTGGTATGGTTATCTCTGACTTTTTATAGTTTTAAACTTCGTGATTCCTGAAAACATTTTGCTGCTCTGAATAAATGTAGTATTTATTAAAATATAGGAGATCTGTTAATAAAATAATTATATGATCTGAAACCTGTTGTCAAGGATAATAAAAACAGGCAAAGTCAGTATGTTCTGTATCTAATAGAGGTTGGCCAGCTAACGATTGTGACCAGCAATTCTTTACTCAAAAAAAAAAAAAAAAGATTGTGAGCAGCAATTCTTCTTTGCAGATGCCAGATGGTACACATTTGGTCGACGTCAACTAGTTTTGTGAATTCTTTATATCACAGAGTGTGTAGCCTTAAAAGAATGTCTTGGAAGCGATGTCAAGCAAAAACTTGTGTGTTGTAGTTGAGTTTTGGGAAGTTAGATGTCGGCAAGGCATATTTGCTGAAACATATTGAATGTTGCAGTGTTCATTTACAATTTGAATGATCAAGGAATTTCGTAATACAGTAATTTTTGTTCAAAATTCAGTTGGTAATAGCCTGTGTACATGAAACTTTTTACTGTCAAAAAGAGCTCTTGACTTATTGAAGTTAAATGAGTTTGCAACACCTTAATACATCTATAAACATTGTGAATAAGAAGAATAGCAATAAATTTTGGCACTATTATACCTTCCATCTAACAAGCTGCAAATTTTCATTAAGCATAAAAAATTGCTCTGCTTCTCGACTGTGAGTGTTAGTCGTTATATTTCATCTCGTTATGCTTAGTCCTTTTTGCTTTGCTAGAACCCTACCTTTTTAGATTCTGGTTTGTCTATTAGTGAATGTTGGTTTCATGTCTCGAGACTAATGTCGGTCTTATACATGCAGAAAGAATCACCCCTAGGATTGGCCACACAATCCGCTCACCCTGGTAAATTTATAATCTCTCTCTCTTTCTCTCTATTTGGCATACCCTGTCTGTGGTGCCCGTTTGGACAATATTTGGTTGATGTTGAAAAAGAGAATCTGAGAGTTGAAATTGTTTCTGGAAATGTATATCATGTCCAAACGCCTGAGTTGTTTCTGGAAATGTATATCATGTCCAAACGCCTGAGTCTGCACTTGTGACTTTTATTCTGGTATCGTATATCAGCAGATATAGATGACGCAAATTCTGCTGTAACTGATCTTCAACTTCTCTATTTTGCAGCCCGGTTTTCACCAGATGATAAATATTCAAGGCAGAGAGTGCTTCTCAAGAAGCGATTCGGCTTGCTTCCAACCCAAAAACCACCTCAAAAGTACTAGCAACCTTTTGCTACAACCTATTGTTCCTCACTTCTCAGTTAAATATAACTCTATTGCTAGTTAAAACGCTCGTTATGATTCGAACACTCTTCTTCTCTTTAAGATTGTAATGTTCTCTCAATATATTAGTATTATTGAGTCTCAATCTGTTAGTTTGTTTGTCAAACCAAACATGTAATAGATTGTGTAATGTTACATCTCAATCTGGTGATTGACAAATCCTTGTCAACAAACAGAAGGTAGGCTGTTTTTTTCTAGTAATACTGAATTAAATATAATTTACGTGTCCTCTAAATTCCTCTGTATTGTTCATGGATTTCACTGATTTTGCTCACATTGTGAAAGAGGAAAAATTTCGGAGAGTGCATTTCATACTATGAAACAAGGAAAATGCATAAGCCCCTGATCTATATAGTCGGATTTTCAATTACACACTATATTTTTGCGGGAATCTAATTATCTCCTTGAACCTTTTTAAAATGGAAGTAGTATACCCTTAGTGCTTATTTGGCAGAAGAGAGTGTATGTTACTTTCTTTGGGAGAGTTAGAAAGACAAACAAAGTTGAAATTTTATTTTTATAAATACTAATTTTCTTTTCTCTTGTTTTTCTTTCTCTTTTCCTTTTCTTTCCTCCAGTTTCTTTACTTATAGATTTGGTCAGAAATTAGCGCCGGCGTTCTCCACATTCTTCGGCGAGATCGAGTTCAAATTTTATTCTTTAATATTTGTTGAAGCAAAATTTTGAAGAGAATGAGGATGGAGAATTTGGTTGTTGATTGTTGATTACCAGAAAGTTTTCTTGGAGCTCACTGCTTTTTGATTTGTCACCGGATAAAATGGAGTCTTTGAAATTTCGACCATCATTTTCAGCTTATATTCGTTTTTCTTTCTTCTGTTTTTCCTACCACACATAAATTACACTTTCAAGAAAATTTATATATATATAAAGCAAAACATACTCAGATCGGAATAAAAATCTGTCGCCGAAATTTTTTTTCGCGCCGGGAAGAATTGAGTTCTTGAAATTCCGACGACCACCATTTTATGCTGCCGGTCGCCAAAACAAAAAGAGAGAATGAAAAAACCAAAAAAATGAGAACAATAATAGAATAATAAGAAAAAAGAAAAAAAGATAAGAAAAAGAAGAAAGAATTAAAAAAAATACTAAAAATACATGTGGCAGCGCGTGTACTTCACCACTTGCCAAGAGTTTGGTTGTCTAGTTTTAGGGTGGTATTTATTCCATTTAAAAAAAGTTTAGGGGGTAATAGGATTCTCGCAAAGATAAAGTGTGTAGTTGAAAATCCGGCTATAAATCGGGGGTACTTATGCATTTTTACTAGTAGATCTATATTATATTAAAAGGAGAGTAGTGAAGCATGTGGTTAAGCCAAGTGACAAGCTAAAATGAAGCCACTTGGCAAATTTTAAAACAACATTAATTATTAAAAATTATAAATAGAAATATAATTAATTGAAGTAGTTTAATGAATCTTATACATAATCTAAATAGATCTTAGACAAATCTAATCTATATATCTATATTTATATGTATATTTGTATCTATATGTATATCTATATATTGATCCACTCATAGATTTTCTTCTATATTAGCTAGAAATATGGAAGTGAAAAATTAATTAAACATTAAAAAATTATAATAGAAAAAATAAAAAAATACAGAAATACGTAAATTGAGATAATCTATGACTATTTATATTTTGGAGCATGTTAAAATATAAAATAAAATTAAAATTTATTTATGCTATTAAAAATTTATTGAGTATAAAAATTAATTAATTCAAGCAACAAAATAAGATCTTACTCAATCTATCTATATTATATTAAAAGGAGAGTAATGAAGCATGAGGTTAAGCCAAGTGGCGTATTGAGAAAAAGCCACCTGGCAATTTTATGAAATCTATTTGTTGGATTCTATTTGTATAACATTGAAAAAAATATTATTTGATATTCTTTTGTATCTAATTATTAATTGGATAAAAAATTTGTTGGGAAAGAAAGATGAAATCGAGCTATACGTGAACATATATTACCATATCTATATTATATATAAGTTCATGGTTTTCGTCAAAAAATTATTATTTGATGTTCTTTTGTATCTAATTAATAATTAAATATTTTTTGGTGGGAATGAAATATGAAATAAAGTTGTCCGTGAACATATATAACCATATTTGGAGTAATATTACATATGACAAATATTCTGTTGAAATATGAAATTAATGCTTTGGGTTAATATGGGTAAGAGAAAAAGGTATGAAATATTTTGCTGACATAAAAACGGAAAGAAAAAATTCTTTTCAAAAATGTGTTATGGACCAAAGTCCAAAAATAAGTAAAAGAAAAAGATCATTGTGACATGACAATATATGATTACTCACACTTGCCATACAAAACTACAGGATCATCGACTTATAATACTATTAAGGATTTCTTTTATGGCAGGCATCCTTTTTCGAGAAAGAATCAATTAAAATTTTATTTTGTATCTTACACATTAATTTAAAGTTGAAATAATAACTCTATATTTAGTACAAACTTTGCATCTGACCTTATTTGCGAACAATATACATTAATATAGGTATCATATATATTACTATAAGTATCTTTAATTAAATTTTGTGTATAATTCAGTTATGGTATGTATTCTTTTTTAAGAAAGAATTAATTAAATAAATGTTTACATCTATATTATACTAAAGAAAATAGACTGAAAAATTTAAGAAAGAATTAATTAAACTAAAATGTTCTCTTTTTTATGATCAAAGTAGAATCTTTTGGTCGTACAAAAAAAGAAAAAGAAAAAGGAAAGACGTAAGCAGACCAATATACTATAATTATAGGTATCTTTAATTCAATTTTGTATATAATTCAGTTATGGTAGATATCCCTTTTTTTTAGAAAGAATCAATTACAATTTCGTTCTGTATCTTACACATTAATTTTAAGTTGAAATAATAATTCTATATTTAGTACAAGCTTTGTATCTGACCTTATTTAGAACAATATACATTATTATAGATATCTTTAATTAAATTTTGTGTATAATTCAGTTATTGTAGGTATTCTTTTTTAAGAACGTTTTGTATCTTACATCTATATTATATTAAAGGAAATAATATTGAAAAATGAACAAGAGGACAAAGGAAAAAGACAAGAAAATTAAGGCTTGGTGATTAACAAATTTTAATTAACCACAAAAAAAAAACGTTGAAAACTAAAATAAGCCAAAAGCTAAAAAATGAAGTTCCGTATCATTTTTTGCGCACTCACTCATACAAATTGATTTACACATACCTTTTTAAATATTAGGATTTCTTACACTTAAAAATTTATTTACTAGATTGTCTTTCCTTAGAAATCTTTATTTAAATAACTTTTGCTTAGGTTTGGCTTCTCTACATTACTTAGGGTTTAGCTTCCACATAAACTTCTGCAAAGTATAGCTCCAAACTATAACTATATCAGCGAAATATTAATGTCCAAAATGAGTTGGAATTTGAAGGGTCGTGTTGTTAGATTATAGCACATTCCAGACCGCGAGAAACCAAAAAATTCTAATTTAATTGAATTAATTATTCAAGATGAAAAGGTGCATACTCTTTTTACATGTTATTTTTTTCGAGTTATGATATATTTTCTTCAACTTATGCGCCTTACTAACTTAAATTTCTTTTTGTAGTGATAAACCTCAATACAGAGGACAACTTCTGAAAAATGCACTGCAATATGTCATGAGCATTTGCTACAAAAATGTTCCCTTAGGCACGTGCTACATATCAAGCAAATTGTATAACATCATTATTTTTTGTGGAACATTCATATAAAACAAATTGTATAGTATCATTATTTTTATGGAACATTTATTAGGAGATGGAATAAAAGTTTTACTGAAATCTTAAAATATTTTTAATGTTTGGTTGTAAAGATGGTATTAACACTAACATATTAAATTTTATGGTGTAGGTCATTCTTTTTAATTATCCGCGCATCGCGCGGATACTAATACTAATACTTGTTAAAAGATGGAAAGTTGAATTCATTACAAGATATAGCGGAGAGGATAAAAAAGAAATAGGCATCAAACATATGAAATGTTTGTTAAATATTCATAAGTTGTTTCATATTACCGTTATCTTAAGGGAGCTTTAACCTAAAGTATAATGAAGGGTGATTCTTAAATCATAGTCAAAAATCATTTCTAGCTTGGCATCGATAACACACTATTGAGAAAAGTCAGCAGTCGAGAATGTGTGATGCTGGGTCGAGGTATGGTGAACCAATTGGTAATTAATACTTTTGGAATATGCGATGCATGACAAGTAGGCAAACACGCGGGTTGTACCGGTCAGATTTGAGTTGTCAAGTGACGATTGCTCCATCTCTTAAGAAAGGACGTGAGGGCCCTGTCTTATAATAAAGGGGGTTAGCGGACAGGGCTTGCTTAACCGGATACACGGAATTGGAATCTCCGTTGCACGCAAATCCTTCTATCGGAATTATTCTTACTCCCTTAATTTTTACTTTATGATATGCTGATTCCCTCTTTCGTCATGACACGTCTACGAGTGACCCTGTAATATGTTGAATGTAAAATCAAAATTGAAATATTTCATATTAGACAGAGTTTAAGAAAGAAAAATAAGCACGAAATTTGATTAGGCACGGAGCTTAAAAAAGGAAAAAAAGATTTTTGTTTGCGGTCTAAAATAAGCTTTAGTTCTTTCTGTGGGTATAATTTATTTTAATAAGTGTAAAAAAATTTTAAAGTTAAATTATTTTTAAATATTAAAATATTTTTTTTTTGGACAAACTAAAAAAAATGAATCTTTCGGGACAGAGGAAGTATAAGTAAAGGGGTATATTTGTCATTTAATATTACAAAGCGGCACGCCGCCTCCTCATATCAAAAAGGAAAAAACGGAAAAAATTGTCATACACAAAACAATGGAGAACACGAGCCCATCAACAAGCCGAAAACGCCAACGCGACGACGAGCCCGAACCCGAATCCGAGCCCGAGCCCGAATTAGAGCTTAACGATGCACAGTTTCTTACAATGGAGGAAAATTTCAACTTCAGTGATACACTAGTAGCTCTTCGCATGATGTGTGCTCAGTTTCCCCACATTGAAAAGGTCCATTTTTTTACTTTTTTTTTGTTTTTTTTTCATTGTCATTTTTATAATTATGGATAGAATTACTGAAATAGTTCACAAACTATTTAGAAAGAATTATATTAGAGAGAGATTGTATAATGTTGGCCTGCGATTAATTTGAATAGAGAAATGTGTATAGCCGACCTCAATTTGTTTAGGACTGATGCATAATTGTCACTGTTGTTGTATAATAAGGGGTTGTTGTGCAGTGAATAATCCTAATACCATGAATTGGTTCACGAACTATTTATTATACATAGATTTGTTATGCAGTAGATAATTAGTAGTTAAGAAACAGTTAGAACTATAAATACTACTCATTCTGTTCCAGTTTATGTGAACCTATTTTCATTTTGGTCCGTTCCAAAAAGAATGATCAATTTCTAAATTTGAAAATAATTTAGCTTAAACTTCCAATTCTACCCTTAATGAGAAGCTTTTATAACCACATAAATACCCTGGACCCTTTTCTGACTTGTTTAGGACCACAAATTCTAAATGTCTTTACTTTTTCTTAAACTCCGTGATTAGTCAACCGGGTTCACATAAATTGGTACGGAGGGAGTATTTGAAATACCGAAGGGTGCTTAAGAATACTCCATTAATCAAAATACTATAATATGGGTGCATGGAAATATTATAGCCAGTAAAACGGGCCGTACAGGATTATGCAGAAATTAGATTTACTAATTAATATTCAGAGTTGTACAAGTTTTAGTTTAAACATTTTTGAAAATAAAAATTATTAATAAGAATTGCTTTATATTATTATTATGGCTTTATTCTTATTACCAAAAATTTTATTATTTTTAACTCTAACCCAAGTCGGGTTGTTTTTAAAAGACATTTTTGTCATTTTAGGTGCTCTTATCTATGCGTTGTTAATACACATATTCTTATTCCACATACTTTATCCCCATAAAAGTTAAGCGGAGAGGAGCTCGATTATTGTACAAGCTCCATTATCAAAGAAGGAGAAGTGAGAGACGAAGAGAGAGAAAATATCTCATCTTATTGAAATGAAAAATGTCTCACTCACTATCTTTTTATTCCAGAACCGTCTATTTGTTTATATACAAGTGGAAGTGGCTATCAAGTAAATGCAAAATGTGACTAGCTACTACAAAATGTGTATTACACATAAAAGTATAACATGTACAAAGATGTTGCTTCAGCTATAATTGGGCCGGTGGTTTATTGGGCCTGTGCTATCCAACACCCCCCTCAAGCTTGAGGGTGAGAGCACACCAAGCTTGCCAAACAGATAATGATGGAGGGGCCTGGTAGAGACTTGGTTAATATGTCAGCCGCCTATTCAGAACTGGGAACAAAATGAAGTGAAACCAGGCCAGAATGCAGATTGTCGTGCACATAATGGCAATCAATCTTGATGTATTTTGTACGCTCATGAAAAACTGGATTCCGAGTAATATGAAGTGCTGCCTGATTGTCACAATAAACAGGGACACGAGAGGATATCAACATCCTAAGATCAGCTAGAATCCTAATCAGCCAAGAAATTTCAGCCACAACCATGCGCAAAGCGCGGTATTCTGCCTCAGTAGAAGATAATGAAATGATAATGAAATGGCGGGCTGCTTCTTACTCTTCCAAGATATAGGACAACCACCAAGTGTGATGTAATAACCAGTGACAGACCTCCGAGACTGGGCACAAGCAACCCAGTCAGAATCAACATAGGCCATAAGAGAACAATCAGAAGAATTGGAGAGAAATATCCCAAGATCAGGAACAACAGACAGATACCTAAGGACATGGATAGTAGCCAATATATGAGGAATTTGAGTCGCTTGCAAGAACTGGCTAAGGTGTTGCACAGAAAATGCAATATCAGCCGGGAATGTTGAAGAAAATTCAACTTCCCAATGATCCTCCGATAAGTGCTGGGATTAGAGAGTGGCTTTCCCATGTCAGCAACCAATTTGATGGAAGAATCAAGAGGTGTCAACACTGAGGAGAAATTTTGACACTAAAATTCAGAAGTAATGAATTTTGTTGGCTCATGACAAATCCCTGAGAAGTGTAAGTGACCTCCAAACCCAAGAAGTAATGAATGGAACCCAAATCTTTAATCTTAAATTGTGCATCTAGGAAGGCTTTGACACTGTCCAACTCAGAAATGTTGTCCCCGGCTAACAAAATGTTATCAACATATACAACCAGCACAGTGAGAGACCCAACAAGGCAACAACAGATTTTGTGAATAAGGAATAATCATTGTTGCTTGAAATGTAGCCTCTAGAGAGCAGAGCTTCAGACAATTTAGAGAACCATTGTTTAGAAGCCTGCTTGAGGCCATACAAAAACTTCTTGAGCTTGCAAACTAGAGGAGAAGTAGAGGAAGACTGTGTAGAAGAAGTAGAAACTTGCAAGCCAGGGAGAATTTTCATGTATACCTCTTCATTAAGATCCCCGTGGAGAAAAGCATTATTTACATCTAGTTGGTAGACTGTCCAATCCTTCTTGGCAGCAAGGGAGAGGAGGCATTTAATGGTAGTGAACTTAACTACAGGGGAAAAAGTCTCATTGTAGTCAATGTGCTCTTTTTGAGTATCCCCTCTAATCACCAACCTAGCCTTGTACCTCTCAACAGAACTATCAGACTTCTGCTTGATTTTATATACCCATTTGCAAGGAATGAGCTTCTTGTTGGGAGGAAGAGGGACTATGTCCCAAGTGTAATTAGCCTCAAGAGCTTCAAGTTCCTTTAGCATTGCCTCTTGCCAAGCAGGATGGGAAGCAACCTATTAGTAAAACTGAGGCTCATGCAAGTGCAGTTTAGCAGTGGATAACTTAGAATTAGGAGGGGCAGAAGACTAAACATTGTAACAGACATAATCGGAAAGATAGGGAGGTGGATTACTCACCCTAAGTGACTTCCTAAGAGGTGGAGGAGCACAAGGTGCAGCAGAAGAGGAAAGATCAGGAAGAGGAGTAGAGATAGGGGCAGAAATTGGGGAAGAGGAGGAAATGGAGACTAATGGGGCAGAAAAGGTGGGAGAAGGAGTGTCAACAAAATCAGAAGATGGAACTGTGAAAATAGGAGAAGAAGGGGAAGCATAAGGAAAGACAAACTCATGAAGTACAACATCCCTAGAGTAAAAAATGGAATGAGTGGATAAATTCAAGAGTTTGTATCCTTTCTTTTCACAAGGATAACCAAGAAAGATGCAAGAAATGGCCCTAGATTGGAATTTATCCCTCTCAAGCTTAGGTGAGGTGGCAAAACATAAGCAACCAAAGGACTTAAAGATGATCATAGGAAGGAGGAGGACCATGAAGTTTTTCATAAGGTGAGATGTTATTCAAAACAATAGAAGGAAATTTATTGACAAGGTAAGTAGCAGTTAAGACACAATCACCCCAATATTTGGAGGGTAAGTTAGATTGAAACAACAAAGCTCGAGATGTTTCCAGTAAGTGCTTATGTTTTCTCTCTACAACCCCATTTTGCTGTGGGGTATGTGGAATAGTGGTATGGTGTATAATACCTTGGGAAAAGAAAAAGGATTTGGCCTCAGAACTAGTACCAAGTTCAAAAGCATTATAGATCTAAAACTTTGAACTGAAGTGTGGAATTGTGTGATTACCATAGAAGTAAAAGCTTTAATAATAGATAAAGCATTACCCTTGCATGAGAGTAGATGGGTCCAGGTGACTCTTGTAAAATCATCTATAAATTTAAGAAATATTTGAACTATCATAGGTATTAGTGTTGTAGGGTCCCCAAATGTCCATGTGTACTAATTGGAAAGGAGCAGATGTGTGGATGGAGCTAGCAGGAAATAGTAATATTTGTTGCTTAGCCATAGGACAAATAGAGCAAACAAAAGATTATTTAGAAGAAACCTTGCTAGAAACAAATGGAATAGACTTCATTCTAGCAAAAGGTATGTGACCTAGTCTCTGGTGCCAAAACAGATTAGTTTTATTGATACTAGAAATTGAATTACAGTGGGGAGTAAGGGGAAGGGGAGTTACAAGATTAAGTGCAGAAGTAGAAACATTACAAGACTGATTAGTAAAAACAGAGGAAGAAGATGCAGTAAAATCAGAAACATTATAAGCAGCAGATGGGACTGACATATATGATGGAGCAGTATCATCAAAGTGGAGAAAATACAGACCATTAGTAGCTTTACCAATTTCCAGTGGCCTCTTTAGAGAAGGGCCCTCTAAATAGCAATTAGAAATGGTGAGTATTGCAAAACAATTAAGTTGAAGAAGAAGTTGATATATTGAGATCAAGTTAAGTTGAAAAAAAGGCACAAGAAGAACATTATGTAAGGTTATGTCAGCCCTAAGGTGTAAAGAGCCAGCTGAGACAACTTTGACTTTATATCTATTAGGAAGAGTGATTAAGAATGGCTTAGGTAATGGTTTTAAATTGTGAAGAAATTTTTTATGAGGTGTCATGTGGTTAGTAGCCCCAGAATCTAAAATCCAAGTATCATCACTTAACTGGGAAGATGCACAAACATGAAAATCAACAGAATTAACCACAGAGCTTTTCAACAAACCTGCAAAGTGAGCATAGCCAAAAGTTTCTCCAGAAGAACCATTGTTGTTGGTATCAGGAGAAATATTTGCTTGTTGTAGAAGAGAGACAAGATGCTGATATTGCTCCTGGCTTAAACCATGAGTAGATGAAGTCCCAGGTTGGGAAAGAGGAGCCTTGAACAGAAGGCTCAATGGATGAAGTGTCAGCATGAACACAACCTTTTAGACCGTGTGAATTTGAAATCAGGAGGGAATCTATGCAGTTTGTAGCACTTCTCAATGGTGTGCCCTGACTTTTTACAATACTTGCATGATACTCCCACACCTTGCCCAGGCTTTCTTGACTCAAACTGAATCCTTTCATTAAAAGTTTTCTGATTACCAGAAGGTCTAGAAGATGCAGAGAAAGAAACTGACTCATTGGAGAAGCCTGGTGTGTGAGAAAATTTCCTCTGTTTCTCATCATGTTGTAGCATAGAATAAGCTCTACTAACAGTAGGGAGTGGAGTCATCATAAGAATGTTACTATTAACTGTAGAGTAAGATTCATTAAGGCGAGCTAAGAACCAAAAGAGCTTGAGTTCTTCAATGAACTTGGGTAAGGCACCACAAGAACAAACATGGCTTACATATGCAGTACTCATTTCATCCCAAAGACTTCGTAACCTAGTAAAATATGATGCAATATCCGAAGTCCCTTGAGAGATAGTTCCAATTTCCCTCTGAATCTGAATGAATTTGGACCCATTAGACCATCCAAATCTTTCATTTATATCTAACCAGATTTCCCTAGCAGTGTCGTACCCCAATACACTGGTAGCAATATCCCTAGAGAGAGAATTAGTGATCCAAGCGATCACCATGTCATTGCACCTTTCCCAAAAGGGATAATAGGGAGAATCTACTGAAGGTTTATCATGCCGACCATTAATCAGGCCTAGTTTATTTTTGGCAGACAGAGGAACAAGCATACTTTTCCTCAAAACCAGTACCATCAAACGGAGGAGAAACTAAATGAGTACTAGGACTATCCAACAGATGAAAATAGAAAGGGTGAGAAGGATCTAGACTAAAAGTAGCAAAACCCTTAGAGTAGATGGACTAAGACGTAGTTTCAGCATCTATGGTCATGATAACAGCTAGTATTTCTAAAATCAAATGATATTTCTATGAAAGCTTCAAAGCAGAATCACATATATACAGTAACGAATAGGATTGAGAGTAGATGATACCGCTCTTCCTCTGAAATGGTGGTAAACTGTCGAGGCTTTGAAGTTCAGTCAAAACTCCATGGACAACATCAGAAAAGCTTCATCTTTGAAGTAATCGACCACAATATCCGTAAAAAAACCCCAAAATTTTGGAATATTAGGGTTTGTACGTGAAACCGAAACTTGTAAAATTAAGGTTGAGGGTAACATCGCTCGACTCGGACAAGAGAGCTAATACCGATTTTCGGCTCTGATACCATGTTAAGCAGAAAGGAGCTCGATTATTTGTACAAGCTCCATTATCATAGAAGGAGAAGTGAGAGACGAAGAGAGAGAAAATATCTGATCTTATGGAAATGAAAAATGTTTCACTCACTATCTTTTTATTCCAGAACCATCTATTTGTTTATATACAAGTGGAAGTGGCTATCAAGTAAATGCAAAATGTTGCTAGCTACTACAAAATGTGTCTATTACATATAAGAGTAACATGTACAAAGATGCTGCTTCAGCTATAATTGGGCCGGTGGTTTATTGGGCTTGTGCTTTCCAACAAAAATACACAGTATATATTCTCTCATAAGTGATGCTGGTGTTAGTTACATGGAGTTTAATGTCGGGTACTAAATGTTGTATTAGAATACAAAATTATACTAGTAATGAAGAGTTTTATGTTGGAAACCAAACGTCGTACTAGTAATATAGAGTTTCATGCAAAATTGATTTTTTCTAGTACGGGAGGCCTAAGTTTGAGTTATGTTTGTGAGAAGGCACGGGAGAAAATATGATATATTGAGAAAATATGATATATTGATATTGTGTGTTTAATACAATACAAGAGGTCCTTATTTATAGCTATACTATACAAGGACATATTACTCCTATTCCAATGTGGGACAAGACTACACATAACTAACACTCCCCCTCAAGCCGGTGCATACACATCATATGTACCGAGCTTGTTACATATGTAACTAATACGAGAACCAGTAAGAGACTTAGTGAAAATATCTGCTAGTTGATCATTCGACTTTACAAACTTTGTAACAATATCTCCTGAAAGTATTTTTTCTCTGACAAAGTGACAATCGATCTCAATGTGTTTAGTCCTCTCATGGAACATCGGATTTGACGCAATATGAAGAGCAACTTGGTTATCACACACTAGTTCCATCCTGCTGATTTCTTCGAACTTTAACTCCTTGAGCAACTGCTTGACCCAAACTAACTCACACGTTGCCATAGCCATGGCCCGATATTCGGCTTCGGCACTAGATCGAGCAACTACATTCTGTTTCTTGCTCTTCCACGAGACTAAATTACCTTCTACTAGAACACAATATCCAGATGTAGATCGTCTATCAAAAGATGATCCTGCCCAATCAACATCTGTGTACCCAACAATCTGCTCGTGGCCTCGATCTTCGAATAGTAATCCTTTGCCTGGAACTGGCTTTATATACCGAAGAATATGAACAACTGCATCCCAGTTACTATCATAGGGAAAATCCATAAACTGACTTACAACACTCACCGGAAAAGAAATGTCAGGTCTAGTCACTGTGAGGTAATTCAATTTTCCAACCAACCTCCTATATCTCGTAGGGTCTCTAAGAGGCTCCCCTGTCTAGGCAGAAGCTTAGCATTCTGATCCATAGGAAAGTCAATAGGTCTTCAACCCATCATTCCAGTCTCCTCAAGAATGTCCAAGGCATACTTCCGTTGTGAAATAACAATACCCGAGCTAGACTGAGTGACCTCAATCCCTAGAAAATACTTCAGACTGCCCAGATCCTTAGTTTGGAAGTGCTCAAAGAGATGTTTCTTCAGATATGTAATACCATTCTGATCGTTGCCAGTAATAACAATCATCAACATAAACCACCAGATAAATACACAGATTCGGAGCAGAATGCCGATAAAACATAGAGTGATCAGCCTCACTAGGAGTTATGCCGAACTCCTGAATAATTGTGCTGAACTTACCAAACCAAGCTCGAGGGGACTGTTTCAAACCATATAGTCACCTGCGCAATCTGCATACACAACCACTAAACTCCCCCTGAGCAACAAAACCGAGTGGTTTCTCCATATAAACTTCCTCGTCAAGATCACCGTGGAGAAAAACATTCTTAATGTCTAACTGATAAAGAGGCCAATGACGTACAACAACCATGGGCAAAAAAAGACGAACAGATGCTACTTTAGCCACAGGAGAGAAAGTATCACTATAATCAAGCCCAAAAATCTGAATATATCCTTTTGCAACACGACGAGCCTTAAGCCGATCAACATGACCATCCGGACCGACTTTGATTGTATAAACCCAACGAAACCAACAGTAGACTTACCTGCAGAAAAAGGAACAAGCTCCGAAGTGCCACTCGCATGTAAAGCAGACATCTCGTCAATCATAGCCCGTCGTCATCCAGGATGAGATAGTGCCTCACCTGTAGACTTAGGAATAGATACAGTAGACAAAGAAGATATAAAAGCATAATGAGGCGACGACAAACGATAATAACTTAGACCCACATAATGAGGATTAGGATTAAGTGTGGACCGTACACCGTTGCGGAGTGCAATTGGTTGACTAAGAGGAGACAAATCTGCAGTAGGTGCAAAACCTGATGCAGGACGTGAATCACCTGGGCCTGATGCTGGACGTGGACGACGATGATAAGTCAATAGTGGCGGAGCTGCAGAAGGTTGAACTGGATTATGTGGAGGAATTGGACCTATAGGTGATAGAACTGGAGCTATAGATGGTGGAACGGGAGCTATAAATGGTGGAGCTAGAGATGTAGAGGAAGATGGATGGAGATAGTGACTGAATCTCCAAAAGAAGAGACTGGTAGTACCTCAGAAATATTTAAGTGATTACCTGGACCTGTGAAGTATGATTGAGTTTCAAAAAAGGTAACATCAGCGGACATAAGGTATCGCTGGAGGTCAGCTGAATAGCATCGATACCCCTTTTGCGTTCTCGAGAAACCAAGAAATACGCACTTAAGAGCACGGGGAGCTAATTTATCTGTTCCTGGAGTAAGGTTATGGACAAAACAAGTGCTTCCAAAGACACGGGGTGGAAGAGAGAACAAAGGTAAGTGGGGAAACATGACAGAGAATGGAACTTGGTTCTGGATAGCTGAAGATGACATACGATTAATAAGATAGCAAGATGTAAGAACTGCATCCCCCAAAAACGCAACGGAGCATGAGATTGTATGAGTAGGGTACGAGCAGTTTCAATAAGATGTCTATTCTTTCTTTCAGCTACCCCATTTTGTTGAGATGTGTACAGACAAGATGTTTGATGAATAATCCCATAAGATAACATAAACTGCTGAAATGGAGAAAACAAATACTCTCGGGCATTATCACTACGAAATGTGCGAATAGAAACCCCAAATTGATTTTGAATTTCAGCGTGAAAGGTCTGGAAAATAGAAAACAACTCAGATCGATTTTTTATCAAAAATATCCAGGTGCACCTAGAATAGTCATCAATGAAACTGACAAAGTAGCGGAATCCTAATGTAGAACTGACCCGACTAGGACCCCAAACATCTGAATGGACTAAAGTAAAAGGTGACTCTGCTCGATTATCAATACGTCGAGGGAAATGAGAGAGAGTATGCTTACCGAGCTGACATGACTCACACTCTAGAGCTGACAAGTGAGATAAACCAGGTACCATTTTCTGAAGTTTTGACAAACTGGGATGTCCCAACCGTTTATGTAATAAAGCTGGTGAATCAGTAACAGGACAAGTTGGTGATGGAAGACAAGATGTGAGTCCATGTGATTTAGCAATGATAAGGTAATAAAGTCCATTTGATTCACGCCTGGTACCAATGATCCTCCCTGTACTACGTTCCTCTATAAAAACATGATCATCAAGAAATAAAACGACACATTTAAGTGATTTGGCTAGGCGACTAACAACTATGAGATTAAAAGGACTATTAGGGACATAAAGAACTGAATCTAAAGGTAAGGAAGGAATTGGGTTTGCTTGACCTATTGCAGTTGCCATGGTTTGAGACCCATTGGCCATTGTGACTCTTGGAAGAGATTGAGAATACGAAATAGTAGTGAAAAGAGATTTGTTACCAGAAATATGATCTGATGCACCTGAATCAATGACCCAAGACTCAGAAGATGAAGATTGAGAGACACAAGTCACGCTATTACCTGTTTGAACAACGGAAGCTATCTCAGAAGATGCCTGCTTACCTGCTTTGTACTGAAGAAACTCAAAATAATCCGCTAAAGAAACCATCCGACTATTCGAAGTATCGGTTCCCATGTCGCTACAATTAATAGTAGTGGGGTTAACTTGAAATAGTGGAAATTAGTAACTCCTTTGGGAAAACTGAAGAAATCGCTAAGAAGACACTGTTTCTGTGCCGGAAACTTAACACTGTTCTGCGTGAAAAATATTGTTCACGCCAGAAATACTGTAGCAGCCGGAAAAAATTCAAAGTGATTGGAATGAAATAAAAACAGTAGGGGTAAGATCTGAATTACCAGACGACCCAACTGTTCTGAAGAAACTTTTTCAAAAAATGGCCGGCAGTCCACTTCTGAAATCACTGTTCACGTCGGAAAAATATAAAAGTGGTCGGAATTTGGTGTAACCTGGATGGGTAGGCTCGGAATTGCAAGGGGAACAATCTCTCCAAAGAAGACCAATAAAATCTCGATTCAGCATAAGCAAGGGATGAGAGAGGCCTTACGAGAGCTCTTTCCCACTTAATAGATTCATTCCTTTGTTACGGCGGTTGTGGGTACCTGCCGTTCAGAGATGCTATCAGAGTTGTAAGGTTAGGAAAGCCAGGTATGATGAAATCCTCTTTTCGAGTAGGAATTGATTCGATCTTTGAAGAGTTGTCGCCAAAAAATGGCCGCAAGGTGGCCCACGCGACGTCAGAACTTCGCCGGAAAAGTTTCTTCCGACAGCTACAATACCGCCAGAGATTTTCACTGGGGTTTGGTCGCCGGACAGTGACTACTCTTGTGGTAGTGTTGGATTTTGCGCAACACTGACCGAGACAAAGCAGACGCAAAACAACTTTGAAAAATTGCCGGAAAAAAGGGTCCGCTGACTGATATCACTTCCCGGAATCGCTGGAATTTATGCACAGTGATAAATTTCTCACGATAGCTCTGATACCATATGAGAAGGCACGAGAGAAAATATGATATATTAATATTGTGTGTTCAATACAATACAAGAGGTCCTTATTTATAGCTATACTATACAAGGACATATTACTCTTATTCCAATGTGGGACAAGACTACATTATGTACATATCTAACACTCCCGTCAAGCCGGTGTATACACATCATAGGAACTAAGAGCTACACATGTTCCAGATTGAATAGAGCAAGTCTGCTGAAGGCAAAATATGACGACATATTGAATATGACGACATTATGATGTTTTGATTCGATTAATGACCTTTTCATAGTTTGACTTTATGAAGCTCATAAGCTAATTCTAGCATCATAGCGTAGACCTGACAGGGGTAAAATGTTAGAATCTTATAGTCCTAATTTTATGGGTTAAGCTCCTGATTGACTGTTTCTATGGAAATATGTAATAAAAATATAGTACATACAAAATAGTAATGGTATCATTTTTGTCTTTTTGGTTGGACTTGAAGGAGTAATTGCAAAGGGTGAGGGGTGGATAATGGGTGGAACAAATGGTACGTAGTACAAGGCGAGATGTTGTAACGCAAAATGACTTGCAACTTTGAAAGACGTGAATTATATCAAAAAAATTCTTGGTGAAAACATTTTAGCAATTTAAGATAAACAACCGTGGTAAGTGATAGTAGGAGGTCAATCAATTTCTTAGAGAACATTTTATATCATTCCAAACAATGCAATATTTCTGTTTGTTTTACTATTCCACTCTTTTGCATTTTGAACCTTTTATAAGTCGTTTTCGTATCAGTTTACCTTCTAGAGTTCCACAATTTCTCAACTCTTCAAGTATGAAAATGTTTTCAGGTTTCAATTCAGCCTTTTATTTTGCGGTCACAGATATACAGCAGTGTAAAGGACCGGACACAAGTGGACAGAGACTTGGAGGTAGCTCTTCGACTAAAATAGAGTTTAGAGAATACTTATTTTGCTATATTGACTGAAATTGTTGGTCAACTTCAAAAATTTGTCTTCTTTGAGATCATGAGGTTGCTCTTTAAGTCATCTCTCCCTTAAGTAAGATTATTTTTGCGCAAAACGTGGTCCAAATAATTTGGTTGAATTGCATCTTGTGGGTGCAGAAATTTTACTGGTTATTGAGTCTGTCATGAATAGCTTGTAGACATCGTTTTGTGTTTTGATGACCAATTACTTTTCAATTTACACCTTCTGAAGTTCTCTCTTGCATTTTTCAGTTTCTCATTTGTCTGCATTGCACCTAACTGTAACAGCTAATGAGATGTTTTGAGTATCTATGTCGCAGTCACTTAGGAGGGAAAGAGTTATACGTACTTTCAAATTAAGTACTGGACAGGACGATCATGCTATAATGTTTTTGGATGACTACTTTAGTCAGGTTGGTGGATTAACTTTTACTTTCTGTAAAGTATCACTTGATTTCAAAAACTTCATACACCCTTCCCTTCCCTCTCCCCAAAAGAGCATTTCGCATTTGTCCTTCTTGTTTTCTTATGATTGCCTATTTTCTGGTGTAGTTTCTCAGAAAAACTTTAATTTCTAAGTACATGTGCACCCTGCATCTCAGTGCCACCCAGATGTTTAACTATTTCATTGTCATCATGTTGGCAGAGTCTGTTGCTTATGTTCTTTTCTAGGATGCTTTAATCGGTCATCAGTTTTGTTTGAGAGTGAACTTCCTAGTGATAAAGTTTGCCTCGAATACTTGTTTAGATTGAACGTGTCAGTAAAAGATTGGAAGCGCAGAAGGAGGACATTTCTGTTTTTGAATGGTTCAAGGAGCATGTAATTCATTCAAAGCTAGATCCCAGTATTGGACATGAAGAACTTGTAAGTATCTTCTCAAAACCATGTTACTGTGAATCAAATTTATATGCCTTTTCGCTTAGCACCTCATAAGCCAATTATATTTCAGCAGCTTGAGTAGGTCCTATAGGCCTGCTGATTTTTTGTGGAGAAGTTCCTTCTAAACTTTCTCATTCTTGTATAATCCATTGCCTAGTGAAATCATGTTGTTCTCAATAAAAGTCCATGCTCTTCTCTGGTTCTGTCCTCATTCCTTATGCTTTGTAACCTCATGGGTTGTATCTAGTTGCTTACTAGTCCTTCAGCATTTTCAGCTAAATTTCAAACAAAAGCTATGGAATCATTTTTGTTTTTCTTTCCGTTCAGTTTTTTTCCACCTTTCCTGTATTGATGTTTGCTTTGGGTTAAAGCTGCAGTTTTGCTGGTAATGTTGATTTTTTTATTTTTGATAGTTGATTGATCTGCTAACCTTCTGTAATTTCTGTTTTAGGGCATGGCCTTGACAGTTGCTATAAAGACATAAATTACCTTGCAATGTTGCATTCTTTCAACAGATGTTAATCCAGTTTTTCCTAAAGTATGCTCCTCTCTGATATGGGCCTATACATATATGCTATGTGCAATTTATTCTTATGCCAGTCTTAACCTTTTGTGTTGTCAGAGTGTGAGTCTGTATTCAGATTGTTGATGGAATTGTACTAGAGTTATTCTTTTAAATTAATATTTTGAACTCTTTGACGGCAAAAGATTTGTTTGTTCTTGCTTGCAAGCTGATGTATAATCCCTGACATGCAGTTTTATGCCTTTCTAGGTTTTACTTTGTAACAAGTAACACTGCCCCGAGGGCTTTGCTGTGGTGGTAGGAGCACAATGCGTGATATGTAGGTTAGGCGCACGTCAGGGGTTCGAACCCTGCTGCAGACAAAAGCCTGGTATTTAAGTGCATAAGGGTAGAGGGGAGGGCTCATTATCCACCGAGTTTTGAACCGTGCACTATTGGCTCTTGGGATCTCGGTTATAAACCAACAAAAGAAAAACACTAAAATTTTGAAAAAAACTAAATCAGGGAAATCACCTGGATCGGCTTCACTCTTCTGTCTCCCAAACAGTATCAATCAACTGCACGTCAGTCCAAATAGTTGGTGTCCGCTATATGAAGCCTATGAATCCTCAAGATTCTTCAGAGTTAGATTATTATTTACTGGTTGTCAACCTATGGTAACGTCCCTTTTTATCCAGGCTTAGGACCGACTATAATTCGCATTCATGTAACTCATATAGGTGGAGTTTCTCCCCAAAATAATGAGAAGTAAACCAAGCCAAAGCTAATGGAGAAGTTGTGGTTTTCTCTGGTTGTACATCTGTGTATGGAGACGATGGTTCAAACAATCTAGACATATTAGGTGTGAAATTTCAGGCTCTTGTCTAGAAAAGGATTTATTTTCACTTCATTGGGCTTTTCTTCAGAAGGCCCTAAGAGGTAATTATATAAACTATTCTTCTCTATAGCCAAGAAAGGGACGGCATGGCTACATGCACGTTAATAGAAACATGTAGAACTGTTTACTGATAGTATGCCCAAGGAATGGTTTAATAAATTCACTGGCATGGTTTAATAGAGTATCAGAATGTTAATTGAGGGAGTATTGTACTGTATCCATCCGAGGCTGCTCACCGATGTGTCAATATTTGGTTTGTAAAGAGTGATTTCTATCCTCAAGGGGAAAAGATATTTTCTACAAAAGATTTCCTTAAATGAACCTCAGTGGTATATATGGATGAACAAAGTAGCTTGCATCAATTTTGTCAAGAAAAATTGTTGCTTTAAATGAGCAGAAACTCTGTAAGGTCTTCACTTATTTTATGATTTAATTGTTAGATAATAGAATATAAGTGTAGCCTTAAGCGGAGGCACTTGACATGTTTGATTCTTTATTTTTTGATGATGTAAGGGATTAGAACAACTCAATTTTTGTGCTTACACAATATTTTTACTTCTTTTTTTCTTTTCTGGTGGCTTTAGCGTTCGCTTCTGTCATTGGGAGGCAAGGTGAAGGAGGAACACATCTCCCTCTTAATTAATGCTGGACTTCTGGTAAGCTATATTCAGATTCATATAAATTGGGCTGCTTGTCTGATGTCAGCATTTGTTTTACTTTACCCTTAATGCTGCAACATCCAAAATATTGACTTGTTTTTGTATTGGTTTTCTAGAACGGCCTAATTAGAATGCCGATTATAACTCTTCTGATAATTAACACCTCCTCTTGGTGCCAATAAGAATTCTTTGGATGAACCTTGAATCAGATTGCCGTAGTTATGAATGTAACGCAAGTAATAAGAGGCCACTTCTTTCCAATTTCTGCAAAGGATTATGTTTATATCAGCTTTGTGAAACCCCTTATTGCTGCCTTCTTGGGCTTTAACTCAATGCTCATTGTTTCAAAAGAAAAATCATAGTGGGAGGCATGGCATAGCATAAGTCCGTAGGTGAAAGATGTTAAGTACTAGCGCTTGTGTTTTGCCTTTGTAATTGTTACATGCCTCTGTAAAGCACACGTGCTTTTTCTAAAGGATTCTAATTGGGTTAGAACTGTTGTATTGAAAGAACTATATGGCATAATCTTATCTTACATTGAAGTGGCATATCTTTTGTTATCCCAATTAATTCTTGTATATTAGCTTTTGGCATAATCTTCTCATGCTGTTTTTGTTCTTGTTTTTCCTTGTATTTGACCTCCAAGACGCGGCAACTTATTGATCCAAACATGTATTGGTTTGCTATTCCAAATATTGGATCAGTTCTCAAGGGCGTATCGCAGGTTTGACATGTCCCTCTTTCCTTCCCATTTTAAGTTGAATCTAGATTCGTGATCGTCTGTGTAGGTGTACGTGTTTGATACGAGTTTTCGGGGGAAAATGTTTTTATGAGGAAGTCATTTTCATGAAGTAATTTTTCAGGAAAAGAAAATACATTTTCCATCAAAATGGGGAAAATGACTTCCCTCACTAATGGGCGGAAGTTATTTTTCATACAATATCTTAACTTCATATTACTTGCTCTAACTATCATATTGACGTCATTATTAATATTATCAAAGTGCTCTCAGATTTGCTAATATTATTAATCTTTAATATATGTTTCTTTCAGAATATACTTTTCACTTATCGACTAAATACCAAATACCAAAAAACATTTCAGAAAATATTTTCCATGGAAATGACTTCCTTAACCCGGCGTTCTATACGAACATTTTCGGTTAGGATCCACTATGATTTACTAGCATTTTGCAATTTATATATCAGGGAAGGAAGGAGCTTATGTCTTTTCTCAACCGTAGAAAATACAAAGAGATGGCAATGGCTGCTCTGGAAAAGAAGCGTCTTCGACTCTCTCCACTTGATATGAGATTTCATCTCCGAGATTTGCTAGGTTCGGGCCATCTCAAAACTGTTGAGTCACCCACAGGTTTGGTTGTTAAAGTTGTGAAAGATTAACTGAGGTATCAATCTTCTTCTGATTTAGTTTCACTTAAAGGTTGACAAGAGCTCAATGCTTGTATTGAAAAACCATGAATATAAAACTAGCATATCAATAAGATGAAGAAAAATTTCTGAAATTATTTCATACAATGGTGATACCTTCTGAGTCTTTCAGAAACAGCCTCTTTGCCTCCACAAGGTAGGCGTTAGGTCAGCGTACACTTTACCCTTCCTAGACCCCACAATATGGGATTACACCGGATATGTTGTTGTTGTTGATGATGATGATGATACCTTCTGATATGAGCTTACAACTACAATAATTAGGGAGAAATTTAAAAATGGCCAGATTTACAACTGGTTATTCAAAAATAGCCCAGTTTCAAAAGTAATCGAAATTTAGCCACTTTTCATGTAAAGATAAATCTGAGCGAAAACACTGTTCAAAACCCGGAAAATACACCCTCCAGCATATTATACGGGAGTTCCAGGATAAGTATGCTGGAACTCCAGCATAATATGATGGAGTTCCGGCATAAGTACACTAGAACTCTAGCATAATATACTGGAGTTCCAGCAAGTATAATTGTCCAGTATAATATACTGGAGTTTGGAGCACCGGTGCTCCAGTCTCCAGTATATTATACTGGAGTCAGCAAAGTATACCGATCCAGCATAATATGCTGGAGTTCATACACAGGTGCACCGAACTCCAGTATGCTGGACTGGTCTCTGTTGCAGCAAAATAGTGACTATTTTTCATTGACTTCGTAAACGCTGGCTATTTTTGAATGACCAGTCCGAAAACTAGCTATACCGTGCTATTTTTACAATTATAATTGGGTAATTCAGTTCACTAAAGTTAAGACAAATAGAAAAATAATCATCTAACGTGTTTTATTTCTAGTGGAATCTTGATTTCTTATGGTCACTCATTTCATTTATTGCTATATCACATTAAATATTTACCTCCATTCAGTTTGTTAACTGTAATTGCTAAAAAATAAAGTAAAAATATACATATTAAATTGATTTCCCTTCCATTTAAAGGATACTCTCCGCCCACTTAACTTAATTACCATTAACAAATTATCTCGTCTTTGCCCTTGCCATTAATAGAGTTTTATCTTAAAATAAATGAATTTTACGTGTCTAATATTTTGAGAAAAAATATTAATTTTTTTAATCTTTTGATTATAATTTATATTTATCTCAGGTTGGATCTCCATTAAGGGCAACAACAAGACTTTTTTTAACGACTGAGATAATATTAGATCAAATGCTTTATGGATTATAAAGTTATTCAATTTCGAAAAATAAACAACAAATGTGGCTATTTTCTCTAAATTTAAACACATATTTATTTGTCCATACGACTCTGTCTGATGATGATGATGGCTGAAATATCAATCATTTGTCATAATTGCTTCAAGAAATATTTGATAGGGAATTAGTAATAATGAGTAGATATTTTGAGTGCCATCTGGAAAGAGAAGATGACTTGCTGTTATGGCTATATATATATATATATATATATATATATATATATATAGACTCTCTGCTCTCTTGGCTAAAATAATGTGTCGTGGTTTAGAAAAATAATTGTCTCAAATTATTTGTCATATTAGAAGTTTAAAACTAAATTAATTATCTTTTTTCAATTCTATCCTTAATATTAATTGTTCTTGAAGACTATAAATACTTCAATTATGAATAAATATTAAATAAAAAAATTATATCTTAAAACATAAATAAGGGTAAAATAGTAAAAAATCACTCCTATTTAATATTTTCTTAAGGGGCGTGTAAAAAAGAAACACAACAAATATTTGAGACAGAGAAAGTGTGTGTATATATATATATATATATAAAAGCACATCTCTTCTGGCAATATATTGCAAAAATTTTGAGATTTGCTTTCTCTGAAGCCTTAGACTATATTCTACTAACAAAATTTTATGCCATCGAGAGATGTGGTAGGACGGGTACGATGCTTTTCACATAGGTCTCGGATTCGAGCCCTAGGACTAGAGAATTTCTCGATTGGGAGCCTTACTTGGGAGAAATTTAAAAATAGCCAAATTTACAAGTGATTAGGAGTGTACATAGGTTAGGTTGGTTCGGATTTTGCAATTACCAAACCAAACTAATTGTGTCGGGTTATTAAATCTAAAGACCAAACTAAACCAATAAAATTCGGGTTTTTCAATCTCGGGTTTTCGGGTTATACAGGTTTTTTCGATTTTTCCTGGTAAAATCTTCGTAGCACAAAACATATAACTTGTGCTCAAAATATTTCTTTAATCCTAGTAAGATCCAACTATATAAGGTATTTTTCAAAAAAATAATACAAAATATGAGATGTGTCATGGCATTATCCTAAAATATTCAACAATAAAGACAATAAAATTGTGTAATATAAATATTGCTAATTAAAAAGTCATAATAAAAATAAACATAATCTAAAAGTATTAAGTCATGCTAAAATAAGTAGACTAATAAGGGAGTATTAATTACATGACTAAACGCTAAAGAAAAAATAAAAATAGGTTATGCATTTTTATCTAAGTTATTGCAAAACAAAAAGTAGATATTCAATACATTGTCGTTCGTAGTATTAAATTGAATGTCTTTTGTTAGCATTAGTATTGATTTAATTTTGGTTTGAGCTTTTGTTAGCATTATTTAAGTTACTAGTATTAATGGCTATAAAACTTATTGAACATTCAAAAGTTCTAAATCCAACCTTGAAATAATACCTTAAAAGATAAAATTATGATTTTTTTTAAGAAATATTTATAAATTACACCACAATAAGTATATTTATATATTAAATATACCTAAAATTTCTATATATGTAATGTCGGGTTGGTTTGGTTTCGGTTTGACTTTCTTTAGTTAAACCAAACCAAACCAATTATGGTCGAGTTTTTTTTCCAACACCAAACCAAATCAAACCAAACCATATTTAGGTTTTTTTTTCTCGGTTTGACTCGGATTATCGGGTTGGTGCGGTTTGTCGGTTTCTTTTGTACACCCATACAAGTGATCATTCAAAAATAGCATAATTTCAAAAGTAATCGGAATTTAGCCACTTTTCATGTAAAAATAAATCTGAAAGAAAACACAGTTCAAAATCCGAAAAAATATTCCTGCATAATATACTGGAGTTCCAGTATAATATATCGGTCCAACATAATATATTGGAGTTTGGAGCACTGGTGCTCCAGTCTCCGGTATATTATACTGGGGCCAGTAAAGTATACCGGTCCAACATAATATGCTGGAAGTTCATACACAGGTGCACCGAACTCCAGTATATTATGCTGGACCGGTCTATGTTGCAGCAAAATAATGGTTATTTTTCATTGACTTGATAAACGCTGCTTATTTTTTAATGATCAGTCCGAAAACTGGCTAGACCGTGCTATTTTAACGCCTTACTTCCTTAATGGACCTACGAGCATGAATTCCGATTAATTGGGTCAGTAATTTTGGATACTAAATGATTAAATCAAAAAAAAAAAAAAAAAGGAAAAACCAAACTTTTGAAGTGGAGGTGAGAGAGTGGGTTTTGAGATAATAAAGTTTTTAAGTAAAATTTTACGATAAATAGATATCAGTTGTTGGTAATTATATTGGTAATTGGTAAATGGTAAAAATGGTATTGGTATCACATGTAAACTACATTAATAATGTAAAAATCAGTGTATATAATTGCTTAAATTATTAATATTATATTAAGATCGAGTACTTGAGAAATATCTTTGTGGGGGTCTTTAATTGCCTTTCTGTGTTTAATTATTATAGCTAAAAATACAGAAACTTACATCAAAGAGACAGAAATACACACAGAATGATAGAATTAATATTGATGAATTTATTTTTGTCTACACCCTAACCAAACTTTAAAAAATGAATAAAATCAATTTCCTAAGATTTTTCGCTAGCTTAACTCCTTTAATCATGCCCACAAGAATTATGGTGAAGTGGCAAATATTCCTTTATCTTTAACCGAAGGTTTCGGTTTCGAGCCTTAGAAGGCGGTTGGACATAAATATTGTAATTTTTGAAGAAAAAAAATAGCATTTGAAGTTAAGTTGAAAAATGGTATTTGAAATTTGAAATTATATGTTTGGACATGCATTTCACTTGAAAAAATATTGCAGTTTTGTGATTGGGGAAAAAAATTTCTGAAAATTTTGAAATTGAAAAACTCATTTTCGAAAAAATTCCAAAAACTTGCAAAATTTCACGGACGAATACAGTTTTTGAAAAAAAATAATTTTAAAATGAATTTTTTTTATGGACAAACGGGGCCTTAATCAGTGGCAGATCCAGAATTTTCATCAAGGGGTGTCAAAATATAAATAATTAGATATATCGAAAAGTCAAGGAGAGTCAACGTATAGTAAATATACATAAAAGAAAAAAAATTAACTAGCAAAATAGTGTAATTTTCCAGCGAAGGGGTGTCGCTTGACAACCCTTGCTTCAATGTGGCTCCGCCACTGGCCTTAATATGAAATCGTCTTCATAAGGGAGCACTTTACCTCTTTAATGTGATACTTTATGGCGCTAATCCAAATTAGTCGGATCACGATACGAATATCAAACAAGGTGAAAAACAAAAAGAACACTCCTTTAATTATTATTAAGTGTTGTATTATTAATATTTTGTTTATATGGAACGTCACCTCATAATTAATCCCTATGACAGCAACTCCAGTACTTCCTCTCTCTAATCTGTCTATTTTTCCAAGAGAAAATAGAAAAATCCACATGATGCTTTAATTTTTCATTTTGAGCTAATATTATTACATGATATATATATGTATCACCTCATATGTAATAAGTGAGAAATTTAAAAATAGCCAGATTTATAAGTGGTCATTCAAAAGTAATCACAGTTTCAAAAGTTATCGAAATTTAGCCACTTTTTATGTAAAAATAAATCTGAACTAAAATATTGTTCAAAATCTGAAAAATACTCCAGCATATTATACTGGACCGATATACTTTACTGGTTTCAGTATAATATACTGGAGTTCCAGTATACTTTGCTGGAACTTCAGTATGGGCTTCAGTATAATATACTGGAGTTCCAGTATACTTTGCTGGAACTTCAGTATAAGCCAGCAAAATATGCTGGAAGTTCATACACAAGCGCACCGAACTCCAGTATATTTTACTGAATCGATCTCTATTGCAGCAAAATAGTGATTTTTTTCAATGACTTGACAAATATTGATTATTTTTAAATGACCGGACCGAAAATTGGCTAGCCCGTGCTATTTTAACATGTTAACAATCCACGAACTGCTGGCGGTTAAACTCGAAAGGGAGTTGGTTGTATTATAATTAACTTGATTTAGACAAGTTCTACGCCAAAATGGGCGAGAAAAATTAGGGATTATACAAAGAGAGATCAAGAATTTAATTAACTATTGAGACGTAGTGGCGGAGTCACATTGAAGCAAGGGTTGTCAAGCGACACCCCTTCGTCGGAAAATTACACTATTTTGTTAGATATTTTTTTTTTCTTTTATGTATATTTACTATACGTTGACTCTCCTTGACTTTTCAATATATCTAATTATTTATATTTTGACACCCCTTGATGAAAATTCTGGATCCGCCACTGTTGAGACGCCTTTTGGATCTATCTCTATAAATGAAATTAGAATGTTGTTATGTTCATATGCATGTATAGTAATATACAATCAGTAAGAATTAAGTTGGTGTCCCTGGGGGTCATGACTATATGTAATGTGACTAATCATGTTTTGCTTGTGGCGTACGCACATTATTGCTGGCTGCTATATATATATATATATATATATATATATATATATATATATGATCGAATTCTCTCTTGAGAGCGGGTCAAACATGACTGACAAGCTTCTAGGCCGGTGAGTTTCTGAAGAAGGGATACACATTATCATCATAGTCGAATCCCACATCGAAATAGGAGAGAAAAGTGAAGAGTTTTATAAGGCGTAACACAAGTTCACATGGTATATGCATGCTTTTGGGACTCGATGTGGCATATCTTGGAAGACAAATCCGTGCGGCTAATTAAGCTTAAAGCGGACAATACGTGCCATGTACTTGGATCGTGAGTTACATTAATTTTGTCCATTCATGATTCATAATTCCAAAGATATTTGAGATAGAATTAATCATAGCGCGTCAAATGCGTCTATAGAAGAATCTTCTCTTAGCTTGAACCATTTAATGACCTAAACAAAAAAAATATGAAGATAACTTTAATTGTTTGCCTTGAATTTGACTTTAGAGGTCTTAAATATGCATCATTGTTGCACAAATAGAAAGCAAAATTGTTTCAAAATCATTGACATTAAATTCTCATTATTTTGCGTAACGACATGTTAATCTTTTTTGTATCGTTTTAATTTTATCACATGTCTCAGGATTAGAGATCAAGCATCTCACTAGACAAATAGAAAGCAAAATTGTTTCAAAATCATAGATATTAAATTCTCATTATTTTACTTAATGACATGTTAATCTTTTTTGTATCGTTTTAATTTTATCACATGTCTCAGAATTAGAGGTCATGCATATCATTGGACAAATAGAAAGCAAAAATGTTTCAAAATCATTGACATTAAATTCTCATTATCTTGCGTAACGACATGTTAATCTTTTTCGTATCGTATTAATTTTAGTATATTATCTCCTTACAACATTTCAAATCACTAACAACCGAAGGAGGATAGAGTCATCGAGTTTGAAACCTGGACATGGAATACACACATCGACACTTCGTGTATAAAAATAGTATTAAGAACTTTAAAGATTAAATCTGTCGAGTGTAAATTTTGAATTTGCCTCTGCTAGTGTCGTACACGCATTTGTGGTGGCAATATCCACGTGGCTTAATTATATCTATAGACTTCAATTAGTATGGTTTGGTTATGGACGTTTTGTGACCTAAAACTTGGGACACACGCATGCTTTAATTTTGTGTTTTAAGGAAAGAATCTTATGTCATTGTCAATATTGTGTCATACATATGATTATCAACAGTACGAGGACAGCTGTTGCTACTATAATTTTGCCATCATCACCAATATCTATGTGTCAATCCCATCCTCTTTTCTATATACATATAAAATTTTCTTTTTACCTACGTACACAATATAAGGTAGTTATACAAATGGGTGTCGTTGACACCCCTTCCTATTAGGTGGCTCCGCCATTGTGTGTCAATGTGGCATGATTTTTTCAGGGGCGAAGCTATGTATGGTCAAGAGTGATCAATTGAATACCAAAAATTATATTGTGTATAATTAGATAAGATATTATTTGTTATTGATAAGAAATTAAACTTTTAACACCTTTGCATATCCCACTTGCCATTATTGAATTTTTTGGCTTCGCCGCTAATTTTTTAAAATATAATTTTGGACAATCCTCCTGTCGTAAGTTAGCTTTAGAAGTTGAATTAGACCCAAGGGTCATGTCTTCACTTGAAATCACCAGTTAATCTCTTGTTGTTGTGTTTCGCAATGTTGGGCTTCAAAAGTTACTGTTATATATTCACATTCCAGTTCCAGTTCTTAAACAGTCATTTACTCATGAGTTAACTTTTGGGGTTGAGTTTGGTCAAAGGGACATATCTTCACATGTTGTAAATCACAATTTGGTTAATTAGAAATGAATTAAAAAAGAAGAATAGGTAATTTCGTTCATCTGTCTAAACTTTGATTGACATGATTATCTAGTATATGTGCTAGTGTGAGTTAGTATGTACTCGGTAAAATAACTGGTATACACATAAGCA
Organism: Nicotiana tabacum; assembly: GCF_000715075.1. NCBI lineage: Eukaryota > Viridiplantae > Streptophyta > Magnoliopsida > Solanales > Solanaceae > Nicotiana > Nicotiana tabacum. The sequence goes on along the minus strand of NC_134082.1, from coordinate 5,083,379 downwards.
AGTTTGGATACTTTTCGACGAAGAAATTTATAAAAGAATGATAATAATAACTTTAATTAGAGTTTAATTATCATACTTTTAGACAAGAAATAACTTTAATCTATTGGTTTTGTTGAGTTTAAGTTAGAAAAAGTCAATATTTGCAAATGCTAGTTGAGGTTCGAACCTCTAACGTCTTAGAGAAAAATCAAGTACATAACCAATATTTTTTCCTACTTATCTACTTCCTCACGATATTAATACTATATTTAGTAAAAAAATTGACGAAGCAATATCGTTTGACACCACTTCGATAAATGTGCATCCGCCCCTGGAAGCTTCATCATCACTGGGGGAAGAAAAAAATGCAAAGCTCCTGAGAGAATCTTGACACTAAAGAGATGCAAAATCAATGCACATAACCAATGCACCAAGAGACAATTTATGTCAATTAGTGCCATTTTTCCTACTTATCCGCTTTCTCGCAATATTAATACATATATTTAATAAAAAAATCGACGAAAAAATATCGCGTAACACCACTTCGATAAATGTGCATCCGCCCCTGGAAGCTTCATCATAACTGGAGGAAGAAAAAAATGCAAAGCCCCTGAGAGAATCTTGACACTAAAGAACAAAGAGTTGAAAAATATCACAAAGCTTCTTCATGAAAAAAGTATAGGCAACAGCCTTCATTGATACAATATCTGATTTTTGGGAAAAGATATTAAAGAAAAAAGCAGCTTTTCTTTTTACATTTTTGTCAAAAAGTATGCAGTACAAACCTTTTCTTTCTCCTTTTATTCTGAAATCTTGTTGTCCCCTTGGCCCCTATTTCCTAGAAATGTTACACAAATTATTTGCTTAACATATTTTATCCTTCAAGCTTTACATATTTGCCAGATAATAAATCAAGAATAATTTTAATTCCTAATTTAGTATGAGTTTAACTTTTATGTAGAAACTGTACAAATATTTACACGGTCCGCAGGGGCGTAGGCAGCTTGCTTGAAGTGATGTCACGTGGCATCGCTTTGTCGAAATTTTTCGTAATCTGTATGTATAAATAATAAATAAAAGTTATATATAAAAAAATAACATCGCTTGCCGTTATAATAATTTATTTATTTATTCACTTCTTCGAAAATTGACACGGCTTATGAAAATTCTTGTGTACGTCACTGACTGTCCGGTCATTCCAAGGATAATTGGAAATAATTATTTAAAACAAGTGGAGTTTCTTCAAGTAACTTTTTACAACAATATTGAATCCAATCGATAATGTAAAATTATTATTATACTACCTGTAAATATAAGTTAAATTTATTTATTTTGAAGTGTTCAATTCACGAGTACTAATTGGGGAGACAGACAGCAGTTAGTTCTGTTTATAGGGGATAAATTTTTTAATTAAAACACAAAGCAGCTAAAGGATTAGACATGTTGAAATTAACCTATAAATCGAATCTTTTGAAAACGAATGATAATTAGATTATAATAAGATATAAATGTATAAATTATGTAAGCCCATTTTGTAGCAGCCATTTCAACTAAGGAAAAATAAAGGAAATGACAACTTGTATGGGACCAAAGGAAACTCTTTTGCTGATTTGTGTCAAGATTCCAGTGGATAAAGAACATTTAAAAAAAATAAAAAATCCCGTAACGGTTGACTGAGCTAGTTGGGAGAGTGATTTTCTACATGGAAAACCTGAGATCGATTCCCCTTACCAGCAGCTTCCTCAGCCAGAGCTCGTCACACCGAACTTGCCTAGTGGGGTTTATTTTATTTTGTATTCATAGATCCACTTTGATCCTAGAGAAATAAAAATAGTAAACACGAATAAAAGAAGAAACAATGAAATTTTGTTTAGGATAAAGTTGTGTAAAAAGTCTCTTCATATCCATAAATAATATATTAGGTCATTTTTTTAATATATATATATATATATGTCAAATCCTCTTAATTTTTTTGTGTGTTTATTTTTTATAATTGCCTGCGCTGGATGTGGTGTGTGTGTGTGTGTTGGGTTTTGGGGGGGGGGGGGGGGCTCTCCGCCCTCGAGGTAGGAGTAAGGTCTACGTACATGCTACCCTCCCCAGATCCCACTGATGAGATTATACTGGGATATTGTTGTTGTTGTAAAGGTTCCTTCACAATTCACATCCCATGGATGTCCCATAAAATTACCCATAACTTATGGAAGTGAACAAAATAAAAATAGACACATATAGGAAATGGCTCATAAATTATTAGTTGTTTTGTTTGCAAAAAGATTTGATAAGAATATGAAGTCGTCACTCAATTCACCAACAAGGAAAACGTTATTATTGTTAGTATAAATTAAAGATAATCACAATCATTGGATCTTTCCTTCCTTGGTGATACATCACATCATTACATTCTTATCAACTACATTAATAATTATACGTGTCTTAATGTGATATTGAGCACAATTTAATAATCTGAAGAAAACTTTTACAAGGAAAATATTTACTTACAATCTTTATTAACACCAAATTACAATAGTTTACTATGGTCAATTAATAAAATTGAGGTAAAATAAATAAATAAATTATAATTAAGTGATAGAAGACAATGCAAACGAATCTCACATCGACAAAAATACATGAAAGATATTGTGTATATGAGTTGTGTTTTAATCGTGTTGGCCTAGACCTAAAACGAACAATATCAGTAGTAGGCTGGATTGTTACATATGCTATTCGAGTCATTCCATGTGCAACCTTGAACAATAGTTGGGCAAACCTCAGCTAGAATTCAGTTGGATCCATATTTTAGAAATGGCGGCAACACTGAGTCCCTAAGGGGGTGTATGTTAAACCCTATGTGAATTCCACATTGACAAAATACGGGAAAAATATTGAGTATATCAGTAAACCAGCCTTAGATCCCAATTCCGTGTTTTAGAGCCTACACTAATTGTGAGTCTAGAGAATGGAAACACATTTGAAAAGCTTAACCTACACTATTTCTAATCCAAATATAATACAACAACAACATATCCAGTATTATTTCAAGTAAAAGCGATTAGATTCGTCCGAACCCGTAACTGATACTCCGCCCCTTATAGTGTGGGGGATGTAGTTATAGAACTTATGATGTGAGAAGTGGGATTAGAGTAAATAAAGAATCTAACAATCTATGTTTAACAAAATATGGGAGATATAACAAATGATTAGTAAGTTTTACGTAACAATTAATTGCCACATGACTCGCCATGCAACGTACAAGACAAAAACAAACACATAAAGACATCACATAATGCCCATTTCATAGCCATCATCAAATGCAATGGTTCTTTCTTAAGCTTTACTTCTAAATATAGACACATGCAGACACAAAATATAATTTTATGTCCGTTTTCGGGCTCCGACTAATTTGAATTTGTGTCGTGTAAAATTCTTTAAAGGAGGAAGAGCTACTTGTCTTGGATATCACGAGTGAATATCATATAAATGATCTGACTGTATAAATATCTTTTATACTGTTCGTATATCGTATATAAGTGATTTGATTGTAGTAAGTAGATGACCCCTTTTGTAGTATAGCAATGTTCTCCCTCTCTCCTGCAATATGTGAAATAACTATTGTTCTTCAATTATATTCTAAAACGTTAAATGAGTTAGTTGGACTTTATGATACTTATAGTACTCTCAAGATAAACTAAGAAGAAAAGAGATTTAATTCAAAATTTTGAGTTTATGGGTTCTGAATTCTAGAATAAACAACTTACTGCAATATATTCTTGATTTATGTGTATTCAGTAGATTTCTTAAAATAAATACGGAGTTTCGACTAAAATATTGAGTTCTACCAAACCAGTAGCTAAAACTCTTGTTTCACTGGTTCACATCTGTGACACCAAATAAAAGAAAATTCTAATGCTACACTTAATTGTAACACAATTTATCATCTAAAACCTATCTGAGCAGTATGACTTATTCTGCCTCCAACTTTAGGGACAATGCCTAGAAAACAAAGGTATAATTTCATAAAAGTAGGCATGCTGGTATTAGATTTTAGATTCAACTTCTTGTGAATATATATATATATATATATATATATATATATATATGTGTGTGTGTGTGTGTGTTTGTGTGTGTGTGTGAGAACCTTGTTCGAAACTGTCTAGTCTAACTAATTTAGATTTGTGCCGTACATGAAGAACTCACTATACATGGGGGGTTTTAGCGTTTCCTATCAAAGCGGACTTTATTCTCGAGGCTCAAACTCCAAGCATTAGATTAAAGTGTGAAAATAAGGTTTACCATTCCGTCACACCCTTTAGTGGATGATGGTAATGCTAAATTTTTTTTTATTCATTACAAAACTTAGATTAAAATACGAACTTCTAGTTAAAAATGAAGAGATTGTTATCATATCATATTCGTTGGCAATAAGATTTCTATTTCTTTTTGGTGGGTTTATTTATCGTTGTACGGTACCTGCATTGGAGCCCGATTATATTTGAACTATAATAGATTTTTTTTATACTCAAGTCCGAAACATCTAATTAAGGGTGGAATGACTAAGTGCTCGTTTGGACATAAAATTTGATGGAGAAGATTTTTCCAAATTTTTTTTTTCGAAATTAGCATTTGTTCATAAAATTTCCAATTTTCACTTGAAGATGCATTAAATTTTCGAAAATTTGAAAAACTGCAAAAAGCTGTTTTTCAAATTTTTTACTCAAATCACTCACAAAACTTCAAAAATAACCCAAACTGAAATTTATATTCAAATATAACTCTAAATTTCAAATACTATTTTCACTCAAAAAAAATTCATCATTTTTCTGAATTTTAAAATTCTTATGTCCAAACGCCTACTAAATATCTATTTCATGAACGTGGCATTGCTTGGAGTTATAAAAAACAGGTTATGGGGGAAAGGCTCTCTTAGATGACGGCGAAAATTAAGCGAAATGTCCTAAATAGGCCATTAAATATGTGGCTTTTGGGATAGAGACACAAGGGCAATCTTGACTTTTTGATACTCAAAGATCTTAATTATAACTTTTGTCCCACGCAACCTAATTAGTAATCTCTATTATTTATATTTATTTTTTCAAGTATAATTCAAAGTCCTATCCATGTCAACCTCTACTCTTTATTATACATATAATCCTATTAATTATTTGTGATGAGAATGATTAGACAATGACAATATTATACTTTTTGTCCTGATTTTTCATTATTATTGCCCTTTGCCTTTAATATATCGATTCGATCCAAGCTCTTGAAATTAAAATAATTTACAATCGATCGCAAAATTTTACTGATCATCTCTATCTAATAAATAGGAAGTTCGCTTTAAATTATCCTCCGATAATATTTTCAACTACTCGTTTAGTTTTAATTTATATGGTAAAAATTTAGCTCGACACGAAATCTGAAAAAGAAAAAAGAACTTTTGAAACATATGATTTTAAACCTACCGTCATTTTTGTGGTTATAAAGTAGTATATATTTAAGGTTAAAATGATAAATTAAAAATAAAATTATAAATACAAACATGACGTATTATTTTTGAAATGGACTAATAAGATTTTTTTTAATTTTTTTGCATAAAATGGAATAAAACAAGTACATAATTTAACATCTTTATCACCCTATCCAGTCTTTAAAAGGTATGATAGAGATGCAACACAATAATTAGTTCACTTTTTTTTGTGTGTGTGGTGTATTTAGTGTTTGATCTCTTAGATAAATTTTACATATCTAGTAACTACATGAAAATTCTATAATTTATAAATATTTACAGTTAAAAATATTTTAAAATCCTAAAATTTGTTGATTCTTAAAAATACTATTGGTATTATTCATGGGGCCGGAAAGTTTTCAAATCTTAATTATGATGTTTGTATTATTATTATTATCAATCATCATTATTGGTAGACCCGAAAGATGTATTATGTTCACTTCCTTGGATTAAGAATGACAATTGTATAATTTCTAAGAAGAAGGTATAAGTTATACCGGTGCTAATTACCCCACCTTCTATAAGGTATAAGTTATCCCGGTGTTAAAATTAACACCGGGATAACTTATACCTGATTTGCTAACCAAACAGAATATTAAGGTGATATTAAATTTTTATACCACCCTTATACCTTCTTATACCTCATACCAAACGACCCCGTAGGGGTGTATAACTTAAATCCCTTGATCTATTCCTTTAACTATGGCAATAAAAAGGAAGATTTCTTGTGACTTTGGTTTTTCATGAAAGTTCCAAGAATATACAATAACGAACTTACATACAAAAAACATAAGCTGCTAAAATTATGTAACAAAATTCCAAGTGGACCTTACCCTATATATAAATATACATACCTTTGCTTCTCTATATATAATATATTAATCAATGAAAGAAATGAAATCTTCTTTTAGACTACCAACTTCCATCTTCCATTAAACCAAAATCTCAACAAGAAATTATTCCCTTTCTCTTTCCAAATCCAAAAAATTATATTGAAGTTCTACTTTTTTTTTTCCTTACCAAATTAAATTATTCCAAAAAATAAAAAAATGGGTTTAAGAGATATTGGAGCAAGTTTGCCACCAGGATTTAGATTCTTTCCTAGTGATGAAGAATTAATTTGTGATTATCTTTACAAGAAAATTGCTAATCAAGAAGTTATTAAAGGTACTTTAGTGGAAGTTGATCTTCATATTTGTGAACCATGGCAACTTCCTGGTAGGTTTCTTCTCCTTAATTCTTCTTCTTCTTCTCCTTCTTCATCATGTTTTTTAGATTATCTGTGTATTCAAAATTTACCGACCCGACTATTTGTCTAAATTTCATAACATGTTCTTATTCGTCTTCTTAATTCTTTTCTTTTTCTTCTTCTTCTTCTTCTTCTTCTTCTTCTTCTTCTTCTTCTTCTTCTTCTTCTTCTTCTTCTTCTTCTTCTTCTTCTTCTTCTTCTTCTTCTTCTTCTTCTTCTTCTTCTTCGTCGTCTTCTTCTTCGTCGTCGTCGTCGTCGTCGTGTTTTTTCAGATCATATGTGTATTTAAAATTTACTGATCCGATTAATTATGCATATTTCATGACATGTACATCCTCCTCTTCTTCTTCCTCCTCCTCCTCCTCCTTCTTCTTCATGTTTTTTAGGTTATCTAGGTATTCAAAATTTACTGACCCGACTACTTGTTTAATATTCTGGCATGGTCTTAGTCTTCTTGTAATTCTTCATTCTTTGTGTTTTTAGATCATATACGTATTTAAAATTTACTGACCCGACTAATTATCCAAATTTCATGACATGTACATCTTCATGTTCTTTGTTTTCTTCTTCTTCTTCTCCGTCGTCTTCATGTACGGTTTTTATTTAGTCATCTGCGTATCCAAAATTAATGACCCGACTAATAATCCATATTTCATGACATGTTATTCTTCATGTTCTTTGTCTTCTTTTAATTTTCTTCTTTTTTCTCTTTAATCAGTTTGTAAATTTATCATGGGAATTTCTTGAATTATTCTTACGATGGTTCAGTAAATTATGGAAGGAAGTTTAATAATCAACAGTCAAGACTTTTTGCTTCTATCTTTTTTTTTCCTCAGACCCCCTAACTTTTTCTCCAGTAAATCAAATTAATTCTAATTTTTCCATTTAAAAAGAAATTAATTTTCCATTGATTAAAAAATCACGAGACATTGTTTTCATAACTGTTTGAAGATTTTGTTTCAAAAAACTTCAATAATATTTTCAGTAAATTTTTCAACCAAACCCCATTAAGACAAAAGTTATTTGATCGCTTTTTGCAAAAAACAATTGAAAAACACATATGAAAGTAGTTTTTTTTTAAGTATTTTGCAAAACTAAAAAACTGCTAACTTTTTTCGATAGTATTTATTAATTTAGTTTCTTAATAAAAAGGACTTTTTGTTATCTGGATAATGCATCACTTATAATTCGAACAAGACTATTTTGCATATCTTCCTTTTCTTTGTATAGTATATATATTAAATGTATAATATATATATATATATATATATATATATATATATTAGAGTAACTATTTTACACACTTCTTTTCTTCTTTCTATTTTCTCCTGAAAGTGAAATTGATTTGAAGGAACCTTCCTAAGTTAAGCGGACACAATTTTTTGTTTGGTTTTTATTTTCATTTGATGTCCGATACTTTAGTATTCGCTTTAGGTCCTGATTAATATATATTCGCCGCGTAAGGTTCATTAAAGTAGAAAGCGCTCTCGACCAAGATTCTTTCCATTCTTAGAACTCGAACCTAAAACTCTGATTAAAATGAAGAGATTCTATTCATTCCACCATAATCCTCGGTAGTTAGAGGACACACCAACTTCAAACAAAATGATAATGTTTTTTTCCTTTTTTTAATGAAGTAAAAATAGATAAAATTTGGGTTCAATGGATTTGGTTCACATGTAGCATCTGCATACAGTAGCTACTAGCCTACTACTCTATAAAATTAGCAATTTCACAGGATAAAAATGGATAAAAAAACAAATATGCTTTTAAGAAATATTCATTTAAAAGCCCCTTTTGTGTCTGATTATTATAATAAGCTTATACATGTGAGTCTCTCTGTGTGTGATCATTTTGAAAAGTCATGTGTCTATAACTTTTTTTTAATGAGTCTAGTTCTTGCTGGTTCTGCTCTTGGTGTTGGTAGAGCCGAGCCGGGATTTCAACTTTATGATTTTTGAATTTTAAAATGATGATTTCATGTGTTAATGATTAATTTTTACATTTAATATTTGCATATATTTAATAAATTTCTTAAAATAAAATATATTGTTTGAGTAAAAGCAATTAGGTTCGGCTGAACCCGTAGCTCGGCTTCTGCCTACAATCCTATATACTTCAAAATAATATTTTAGTGTGGAAATTATTCGGTATTTGTGCTGGTATGAGCTAGTAGGTGTCCCGTGGTATTAATTGAGCGCAAGCTGACCCGAAAACTACAATTATCAAATAAAAAAACTTCAAACTGGGGTTTTTTTTGTTTTTTGTTTTCTTGTGTTAAGAGTTTTGTAGTGATTTAAGATTGTTATTAGTTGAGGACATGAAAGTCATATGGACTGCCCACCATCTAAGTAATTAGACAATTAACAACAATAAAAAGAAGTTAACACCCTTTAATTTATTTATTTATTTCAATTTTTTCACATGACTAATTATATACAATATACTTTTGTTATATTAGAGGTGGCAAAGCTAAACTCCAGTGAATGGTACTTCTTCAGTTTTCGAGATCGCAAATATGCTACTGGTTTTCGAACAAATAGGGCAACAATTTCTGGCTATTGGAAAGCTACAGGCAAAGATCGAACTGTGCTTGATCCTCGAACGGGTCAGTGACGAAATCAGGAATATATAAATAAACTTTAACCTATATATATAATATAATTTTTCGATAAAGGGTGTTCAACTGACCACTTATACGTACTGTATGTGACTTCGTTATTGGAACAGGTGGTCTGATAGGCATGAGAAAAACTTTGGTGTTTTACAAGAATAGAGCTCCTAATGGGATTAAAACTGGCTGGATTATGCATGAATTTCGTCTGGAGAATCCTCATATACCTCCTAAGGTAATACGATCTTTTATTGTTTTATTATATTTCCATGCATAGAGAATACTTTCAAGCCTAGAATAGAGTAGAAGTCAAGGTAGAGGTATAAGCCCGACTACGGATTCGGCCGAACCTAGTGACTTTTGCTCAAACATTGTAAATAAAATTCATTAAATATGTATAAATATTAAATTGAAAACCCAATTATTAATACTTGAAGTTGCCGTTCTAAAATGCAGAACCTGTAAATTAAAATTTGACAAATTATTGTCGAGACAAAGTGACGACAAAAATGTCTTGTAAGAAACTTCTAAGAAACCTCCAAGTTGAGTTTGAGACAATGCATGGTACGAGAAAATGAGTAATAGGTGAAAATAATGGATGGTGTCTAAGCAAGATCCCGATTAATAGCGTGTTTGGCCAAGCTTCTCCAATCCTATAAGTACTTTTTTGAAAAAAAATTAAAGTTGAAGTGTTTGGCCAAGTTTTGAAAGAAAAAAGTGCTTTTGAGCAGAGACGGATCCATGATTTAAAGTTTATGGGTTCCTAAAGCGACCTTAGGTAAATATACAATAGTAACTAGGTTCACAATCAAATATTTATGGATATTTAGTAATTTTTTATATATATATACATGGTATGTGTAAAACTACTGGGTTCATAGGAACCCACGTGTAATAAGCTCGATCCTCCCCTACTTTTGAGGAGAAGCAGAAAAAAGTAGTTTCTTCTCCAGAAGTACTTTTTTAAAAGGTACTTTTAAGAAAAAATACACTTAGAAACACTTTTTAAAAGCTTGACCAAATACTAATTCCTACTCAGAAATACTTTTCAAATTAATTAGCCAAATACAAATTGTTTCTCACTAAAGGTACTTTTGAGAAAAATACTTTTAAGAAAAAAACACTTCTCAAAATAAGCTAATTTTGGAAACTTGGCCAAACAAGCTATAAGCCATACATAAGAACGAGAGACTTTGTACACCAACAATGTAGTTTACAATTATAACAATAACATACCCAGTTTAATCTCATAAGTAGAGTCTAGGGAGAGTCAAGAGTATGCAGCCTTACCTACCTTATGCAGGTAAATATGCTATTTCCGACAGACCCTCTTACTTAAAGCAAGCATGCATAATCACAACTGTATAAAAAAAAATATAGCAGTGAAAAAATTAAAAAAGCAGTAACAACAACAACAATAATAAAACCGAAACACATCATCGTTAGACAGTAATAGAAATTTAACAATATGAAAATATGAGAATAACACTCCCACTGCTGGGATGAAAGGAAAGGCGCTCGATTCCTTATTACACTTCTATCCTGATTCTCGACCCCTACACAAATAGTGTAGTTTAATATGTAAGAACATGTTAATAAATTAAACTTTTCCGCATTTATATTTATATATTAAATATATCTAAACTTTATATATATATATATATATATATATATATATATATATATATATATAGCATTTGCATTTATTTTCAAGTTCTTATTTCTACTTTTTGGACGATAAGGTTATCTATAGTTATCTTTTAGATGAATTAATAGTGTAAAAATTTCTTTATATTGTTAGTATATAGAATTAAACTCAGTTTAATAATATTTTCACATTTAAAAGACCTAAACTTATGTTGTCTATGATCATTGAACAGGAAGATTGGGTATTATGTCGAGTATTTCACAAAGGTACTAAAGATGATATGAACAACAATAGCAACAATATTCTTAGCCCAGAAAACATGTACGAGGCTAGTGTCACTTCTCCAGAATTTGTTGTATCTCCTCTCAACAATATGGACAACCATGGATCCACCATGCCTAAATTATTGCACTACGGCGATGACGATGGCTACTACACGTCGACCGCTAATTTCTCGAGTAACTCTGCCCATCAAAACCAGAACTCTAGCAATCTTCAGTTGTCGCAAGAAATAAATAAAGTTTTGGCTAATGAAATGGTTCACTCAAAATGTGGCAAGGAAGATGAGTTTGGGTTCTTGTATGACATGAATTTTGAAGAATATTCAAGTTTACAAGATGGAGGAGTTCATAATTCATGCATTGGGGATATGAGATTTGAGGATGAAAATAGCTTGGTTTTTATTTAAAATTATAACTCATAATTATTTGTTGGATTGATGTTTGTAGAAAAAAAATATTAAATCTTAATTATTTGCAGAAAATGTACAAACTTTAGTGTTTGCTTTTGTGTATAAGATATGATTGATTGGATGGTCCTTTTTTATTTCACTAGCACGATAGATTTATAAGATATTAAGGATATTCCATGTGATCTGGAGGTCACGGATTTAAGGCGTGAAAACAGCTTCTTGTACAAATGCAGGGTAAGACTGCGTACAAAAGACCCTTGTGGTACGGCCCTTCCCCAGACCACCCGCATAACGGGAGCTTAGTGCACCGGGTTGTCCTGAATATTCCATTGTTCATATAATTTGTTTTCTAAACTTTTGACTTTTGGTGTAAATGAGCAATAGTCATAATATTCTTTCCGTTATGTTTTCCACAATAAAGAAGAGATTCCTTCTTTGTTACTGAAGTTTAATGAGTTTCTTATATTTGAAAAGACATTCATGGGTTAATAATTGATTCTTCTGGTTCACTCCAACTTTTTTTTTGTTTCAAGAATATTCAAGAATAAAAACCCATTAACAAAACTTTAGCAATAATAATTAGATACATTCACAACGTATAATTGACAATATTGGATGATGAATAACATTTTTCTCATAGTACTTACTTCTACATTTTGGGGGAGAGGGTGGGTGGATGGGGGTGGGGGTTCACATTTGGTGTTAGGTACCTGAATTAGGCGTCCGATTAATCTAGATTCGCAGCGCATAATGCTCTCTATCAAGAATTTTTTTCAGTTTAAGGCCCAAATCCGAAACCTCTAGGAGGGGTGTCAATGGTTCTGTTCAGTCGGTTATTTTATAAAAAAAATTCCATACTAAATTTTCGATTATTCTATTATATAGGCTATAACCAAAATTAGACTTTTCGAAATTGTCTCAATTATATCGGTGCCTCTTCGGTATCGGTACAGCTCGATTAATTTTTGGAATTTTTTTAAAATGACATGTAAAAGTCACTAGTAGAAGCAGAATGCAATAACATATGTACTTTTATAGGAGTTAACAAATTTCTCTAGACATTAGTACTATTTAAAGGGTGATGTATTAAGAAAACATGAAAGATGGTAGAGTATAGATTGATCAATGATTCTACAGCACCGTAAAAAAAATTAAGCAAACACAAAGAAAATATAAATTACATGAGTGAAAAGATATTAACTAAGTTGGGACTCAAGAATAAAGTCTATAGAGGATTATATATTAAAAAAGATAAATTTAAATCATACGAAAGAAAATTGTATACGGTCGAAATCCGGCTCGTCTACTACATGACAGATCGGGCTCGAAACCGATGGATTGAAGATCGACCCCGAGTTCGGTCGAACCAAAATACGAGATCAGAATGCCCGTCCTCGAGAACATTGAGTCCATAATCCCGGAATCGACCCTGACCACGAACGAGCTCGAGAATATAAGTATAACCAACAGAAGACCAAAATAACAAAAGGCCGAAATATCCGTGACTGGTCGGGTATTACGGCGAGAATCTTGGCACGTATCAATAAGTAACCGGCAAATCAGTGAATCAGGAGATTTTTACCTTTTATAGAATTGTACCTAAAGTAGGACTCTCCTACAGGGGGTCTGATTACTTGTAAAAGACATTGTAATACATAATTCAGAAGCAATATACTGTTATTTCTCTTTAACTTCTTATTCAAATGTGTCTTGACACTGATCGAAGCGCATTCTGTTCAAGGGTGGCTCACCCCCAAGGCTGTAACTGTTCAATTCGTGTGGTTTAAATTTACTTTATTATACTTTATTTCAATTGCAATTTAATTTATCGCTTTGTATCAATTTAATCCAATATCCTTAAAACTACTTACAAATTCAATTGTTATCCGATTTTGAGGGTAAACAGAAACATACTCAATACATTATAGTTTGTTACTCATAATCGCTAGAATACCTTGTGTGTCTTGCTAGTGAATACTTGTTGCCTTTGCTTGTAACCATTTTCATAATTTCAAGACCCAAGGAAAAATTTAGCACTTTATTATTTTTAAACTTAATATATAAATATATCTTCCATATGTAAATTTATTCGGTACGATTGATATTTTTTCGATTTGAAGTCATATGGGCATACTGTACGACCTCGAAGTCCAGTATCAGGGCCACCCCATTCTTATTGGTATACGGCGTCGAAGCTCTAATACTGGTCGAAGCCGGAGAACCAAGTCTCAGGTTCCAATACGCAACCAAAGAATAGAATGACGAGGCCATGAGTACGAGCCTGGAACTATTAGATGAAAGGCGAGAAACCACCCTTGTTGGCTGCCCAAAAATAGCGGATCAAGAGATACTGCAACCGAAGGACCAACCTTCAACACTTCAACATCGGGGACTTAGTGTTAAGAAAGGTCACACTAAGCACTCGGTATCTGAACGAGGGAAAGGTAGGGCCGAACTGGGAAGGGTCGTACCAAATTCTCGAGATCACCGAAAAAAGATCGTACAAACTCGGGGCAATGAACAGTGAACGACTACCGAATAACTGGAACATAACTCACTTGAAGCGATACTACTGCTAAGGTACGACCCCATTAATTCCTTTTTACTTATTTTTGAACTAACACTTATAGGTAACCAACAAGGAGCGGTATACATTTTGAGGTCTGAAAGTACGCGTTGCACTCTTTTTCCCTTGAATCGATTTTGTCCCAAATGGGTTTTTCGGCAAGGTTTTTAACGAGGTAAAAGTGCATCGTGCTAACTTATAATAGAAGGTCATTCGTGAATTAGTGTCAAAGATTGTATCAACAGTATCTGAGGCTTCTCTCTATAATCAACCTCGAATACTTGGGGGCATTACCCTCGGATATCGACTTTAACAAGGAAAGAAACTTCATGATTGAAGGGTATTGATCGATAGGCTTTATTGTAAGGGCCAAACGGTCAAATGAACCATGCCTGCATAGACTGCTCGAGCCCTGGAACAAAGAATGTACACATGTATAACTATTATTCACAAGAATAAAAAGAAGTCTCTTCCTTGCAGATAAACATTTTGTCCTTTAAAAATTTTCTTGCATTTCTCAAGAAATTTCCTACATCCGATCCCCTAAAAGTATCGAGCCCAAAGGCCACCTTAATTCGAGTTCGAACAATCACTCTCACTCGGGGACTACCGTCCGAGAACAAACTCGAACAGTCTGGGCTATGAAAGCTCTAGGACATAAGACCTATTAGGCAACGCCCAAATTTTAAAGGCAACGGCTATCCCCACTCGGGGAGCGTTATCTTAGGCAAGTTCGGATAACTCGGGGTGACAAGCTCACTGGGCATCAGTCGAACTAAAAAGGCTATGGCCAAATTAAAACGGCTCGGAGACGTTTGAGACCCGTAACAAAAACAACAAGGCCTTAAAATTTCTTGACATGTTCTAAAATTTACCCTCGGCAAACTATAATCTAAAAAAGTGTAATTACTTTGGGGGGAAATTTTTGGTCATACCGAACCCCCACGATGCCTTAAAAACAAAATAATGTTGAAGGCAAGGCTTGTTCGAACCTCCGAGCATAACCTAACTATTTTATGCTAAGGCATTTTAATCTTTGCAAATATAAATGACAAACGAAGGAATAAACTCAGAAACTGTTGAAGGGAAAAAAGCTTTATGTACATATCAAAAGATTTTTACAAGGGCCAAAACGGCCTCGATATAAATTTTTACAAACATCAAACGGCCTCAACCAAAATATAATACAAAAAGCAAAAAAACAAAAACATTTGCAAAGAGCCTAAGTGGCATGGTCTTTGCCGGGGCTGCCTCGTCACTTTGAGGTCTCCTCCTCCCTCGGATCCGCTTAAAACCTCGGAGTCATCATCATCCTCGGGATAAGATAACTTTTTGGCCTCAGCTTTGAGCTCCTTAGTATTCTCAATTTCGACCGATAAGCCAAAACTCCGAGCATGAATTTCTCGAGAGCCTTCCTTTGGGATTGCCACTTCGCGTGCTCGATGATATCCTTTGCTCAAACCTGGGCCGCCTCGGCATCGGCCTTATAAATGGCCACCATCTCATTGGCATCGAGTTTGACCACCCTGCCTCCGACTTGGCCGTTTCAAGCTCCTTGGCCAGATTTTCTTGATCAGAGACGGCCGAACTCAACTGAGACTGAAACTCCTCAATCTTTTTAGTTTGCACCAAGGACCTTACCTTTGCAGCTCAAAGTTGGACCTCAGCTGAAGCCAATTGTGCCCGGGTGGTTTCCTTTTCCTAGGCCAATCTATCCATTTTGCTTTTCCATTCTTCGGCCTCGGCCTTTACCATGCCATCTCTACCTGAAGTTGATCGATCTGATCAAGATTCTTTTGGACCTGCGGATTTAGAGCATTAGTTACTGAGTCTAACTCATCGTCATTAACCTCAAAGACTTTTACCTTTTCCACTAGGTCGGCGTGCTTTTTTCAAGTCGTCTCTAGCTCAGCTAAGAGGCTCCTAGCCTCCCTTCATGTTGCTCACTGATAAGTTTGTAAGCATCTCTCTTCTCAGTGAGCCCTCGAATCTCGGCCTCATACTGGTTTAGCTCTTCTTGATATCGGAGAAAAGTCTCGTGATAAAGTACCGAGGCCTACAAACATAGAGAAAGAAGTTATGATCATCTACAAACTGATCTAAGTACAAACTAAAAATCATCAAGAGGTATCTGAAGTTACCCGGTTTAACGACTGTTGAGCTTCATTGAATAGGAAAGCGATTCCACCTCGTTCTTTTTTTCCTCGGTCACCAAGCACCAAAGGTAACTGGTCACCCCTACGGGGGCAGAAAGGACCTGGGCATCCTCCGAAATCGAGATAATGATCGATCGCTTTTAGTCAGGATCCACGCTTGGAGCTGGGAACCGGTTGATTAGTTTTGGGCTTGAGGAAGGCTCGCTTATTCCCGAAGATAGGCTCTTCCTCGACACCTCTAAGTTACCCAATCTGGTGACGTCTTTGATGGCATCTACAGCCACACCCTCTATTTAAGGTAGTGAAACGGTTAATGCAATAGTAATACCCAACAGAGTCGGGGTCGAATTCCACAAGGAGCTATGAGATTGGGATTAGTGGTATATATTTGGACTAAGTACGTGAGGTATCTAAATTGCACTTCCCCAAATATGGTTGTGATTTACTTCTAAAATTATGCTAAATATTGCAATTCTAAAAATATGAAACTAGGAAATATTTGTTTTTGGTTGTTTTTCAAATATTGTAAAAAGACCTAGGGTTATGACCTTCACTTAGGTGTTTGCCTAACGGGTTGCAAATTTTAAGACTTGTTTTGTTGGTCGGGGTGTATTATAGCTATCAACTCTCAATTACCTACTAAATACCTCTCAGTAAGAGAGTGATTTTGCCTAATTGGCTTTCTCAAGTCCAAATGGGTATTGAATAAATCAGTTGATAAATTGCTCAAGTGGGTTTTACTATCTCTAGGTTCAACCCTTTAATTGAGACTATCAATCTCTTGATTTCATCCTAAATTCTTTTTAGCCAAGTTTTACTAGACTAAGTCTCTCTTTCTCAAGTAGAGATCAAGTCAATTAGGCATGAACTAATATTTGCAACCATTACTTCTACAAAAAAACAAGAACAAGGCAAAAAAATAATTAACACTCAACCATAAACAAGCCATAAATTAAACACCCATTAGGTTTAAAAACTAGGGTTGGGTCACAACCCTAAGGAGGAAGGCTCATCTAGACGAGACATATGAGCTGGACTCTGCAGGCTCCGGGGCTCTCCTGGCTGTAGCTTTCTTCGCTATTGATCTTTGCACTGCTAGTGGCATGTTAACCCTACCTCGGCCTCCGGAGAGTTCACCCCTCCCTTTGGCTGTATCACCTCTACCACGAGATCTCACCATTGTCTGCAAGTCATAGAAACAAGGTTCAGTTAAGTTTAATACTCATAGCATTAGACAGTTGCATAACAAACCAGGAAAAACCAGATGCAGGTAAAGAAGTGCGGTCCGCACAATAGTAAATGCGACCGCACAATTTTGAAGTGTGGCCGAAGCCCTGATTCTGCGGTCCGCACAATTTCTTGTATGACCACAATTGAAGTGTGGACTGCATAATTTTGAGTGAGGCCGCACAATTCCATCTTAAAACATGCAATTCTCTAATATTAGAGAATTGGTCGATCTGCAGCCGCACACAGTTTTCTGCGACCGTAGTTGTCACGACCCAAACCGATGGGCCGCGACGGGTGCCTGAGTCCTACCTGTCAAACACCCCTAACCATGCGTCTAAGATATGAACCTGAATAACATCTGATGCATTATGAAAATAACATACGTGAAGGAAACCTGCCATCAAGGCATATGTACGTATAAATGCAGAATACAGTGGGTGAGCCGGCAAGGCTACTATAGACAACTATACATCCAAAACCGAAAGCCGACAAGGCCACATACAATCCAATAGACATATTGTCTACAGACCTCTAATAGAAACATAGCTGTACAAAGACGGGACTGAGCCATGTCATACCCATATACATTTATATATAAACGTATCGTACCAAAATCAAAGCAACTCCGGATCAAGTGGAGCATGCCAATTCTCGCTGATCAGGGATCCTAAGGAGGGGGACCGTCAGCTTGCCTACCTGCACCTGCGGGCATGAAATGCAGGCCCCGTGAAATAGGGCGTCAGTACGAAAAATGTACTGAGTATGTAAAGCATGAAAATTAGTACATAAAAGACATAGATGAAACATGAAATAAAGAAACACATCTTTAAATCTGAATAACTTTATAAATTTTGAAACATTTATAATGTCATGCACGTGCGTATAAATGTCGTGCCATGCATAGGTATGTGTGTACATAATATCATCAAGTCACTGAGGGTATCCCATCATATCATCTCGGCCACTGTAGGCAGCTGATCAGGTGGTGTTGTGTACATAACGCCGTAACCTTTTCCCATATCCCATATACATATATTTATTTATATACGCGTATATAACGCCATCTGGTCATGGGTCAATGCACATGAGTGAAATGCATGAAAATACGTAATAATCTCAATATTCCTTCTGGATAAACTTTTTCAACTGCATATTATTCTGAGACCCATGAATAAAAAATAATAATAATTTTTATAGGGAATCAAGAATATAGACAGCCCTAATAATTCTATAAATAGAGTAATTTATGAAAAATGTGTATTTGCTCGTTTCTTCAATATAATTTGGACCATGCCAAAAGAAAGAAGGGAGACCTTAACATATCTGTAGTAAGGAAAACTCCGTATAATATTCCGTTGGAAAACCTTCGTTGATGGAACGAAATTTTTGCTTTTGATTCTTCGAACTTTTGAACGGATTTGTTTATAACTTTGTGAAGCTTTTCTGGAACGAGAATTAAGCTTCTGTTATTAAGATTCATGGTTGATAATGATCTTTGAATTGCTCTTTTCCATTTCAAGGGTAGTACGTGAGTTTCCTTATCAGAGACTAGTGTCTTAGGACTTTGTCTCTTACATATTTAAGGCCTTGATCCTAGATGGCCACATAAAGAAATGTGACACTTAGTCACTTCTTTCTTATGTGGTCAGCTGCCACGTTTTGGATTAAGTGATATTATTAAGCTTTTATCCATTTATAGTTAACTGGGTAATGTCTTGTTATCCGGTAATTAATTAATTACCCGCATAATTTAAAAATTGCCACAAATTACTTAAAATTCTATTTATTTTTATAATACTTCATATATACTTTATATATTATACTACCGTGGTCATATGACACCTTGCATGGTACTAGTTCATAATTATCGGGTATTATCGCTCGACCCGTATTTTATTCCAAATTGGCCACTTTCAACGAAACTCGTTTTCTTTAATCTGTGTATCTCTTTATCCTTCATAACACTTATTTATCGCTTGTTATAAATAGTGTAAGTACGTTAACGTCAAGATGATCTCATTCCCGAGTCTACGTGAGTTAACTGAAAACGAAATTTTAACGGACGAAAACGCGATATGTAACATCCTTCCCCTCTTAGAAACATTCGTCCTTGGATGTTTAACTCTCCAGGATTTATATAACCTTGGTAGAGTCGCCTTTGTAACAACACTACTTACCAACTCTTCTTGTAGAAATCCAGTAATTTAACGCCACATAGGACCACAATCATTAATTATGACGATGGCCTCACACGATCAATAACAATAGCTAGCACAAGAATTCATACACGCACCTTGAGGTTATGACGTCTCAGTCGGACCCTTCTCTGAAGGAGGAAATAGGTAGGGATATCTAGACTTCATGTCTTCCTCAACCTCCCAAGTCATTTCTTCCACATTGTTGTTCCTCCAGAGTACTTTCACGGAGGTTACCTCCTTATTATGTAGCTTGCGGAATTGTCGGTCTAGAATAGCAACCGAAATTTCCTCGTATGACAATTCCTCTGTAATCTAAACATCATTCGTGGGCATCACTCGGGTAGGATCGCCAATGCACTTCTGTAATATAGATACGTGAAAAATCAGATGGACAGACTCCAACTCCGAGGGCAATTCTAACTCATAAGCTACTTGGCCCACTTTCCGATTGATCCTATAAGGCCCAATATACCGTGGGCTAAGTTTGCCTTTCTTTCCAAACCTCATCATACCCTTCATAGGTGACACCTTTAAGAATACCCAGTTATCAACCCCGAACTCTAAATCTTGTCATCGCACGTCAGAATATGACTTCTGACGACTTTGAGCTGTCAATAGTCGATCCCGGATAAGCTTTACTTTTTCTATGGCCTGCTGAACCAGGTCTGACCCATGTAATTCAGATTCTCCAACATCGAACCACCCTATAGGCGACGGACACTTTCGTCCATAAAGAGCTTCGTATGGAGCCATCTAAATACTGGAATGGTAACTATTATTTTATGTGAACTCAATAAGCGGTAGATGATCATCCCAACTACCTTTGAAGTCTATTACACAATCTCGTAACATATCCTCCAGTGTCTGAATAGTAAGCTCAGCCCGCCCGTCTGTTTGGGAATGAAATGTCGTACTAAGACTTACTTGAGTCCCCAATCCTTTTTAGAAGGACCTCTAGAAGTTAGCTGTAAATTGAGCTCTTCTATCCGAGATAATAGATACAGGGACACCATGCAATCGTACTATCTTCTTAATATAAAGTCTTGCATAATCCTCTGAGGAATATGTAGTTCTAACGGGAAGAAAATGGGTTGACTTTGTAAGCCTATCAATAATCACCCATATCGAATCGAACTTATGCTGGGTATGAGGTAAGCCTACGATGAAGTCCATATTGATTACTTCCTATTTCCAAGTTGGAATCTCCATAGCCTGCAATAATCCACCGAGTTTTTGATGCTCAATCTTAACCTGCTGATAGTTAGGACACTGAGCAACAAATTCTGTTATATTCTTTTTCATTCCGTCCCACCGATACACTTTCCTGATATCATGATACATCTTTGTTGCTCATGGATGGATAGAATAATGAGAATAGTGAGTTTCTCCCATAACCTGCCAACGTAGCCTTGCAACATTAGGCACACACAATCATATTCGATATCTGAGGACCCCATCTTGTGTAATTCTAAATGATGTCTTCTCCTTCTGAAGGGTGGTATCCCTATAATGAACTAACATAGGATCGTCGTATTGGCATTCCTTTACTTCAGTTACTCATGAGGATGTTGTCGTATTCTGAAGAGTAATTCCAATGTCACCTGAGTCCAGTATCCGAAGTCCAAGACTAGCTAGCTGATGAACCTCATGGGTTATTCCCCTCTTTTCTGGCTGTAACTACAACAGGCTACCCATAGATCTACAGCTGAGGGCATCGACTACTACGTTCGCCCTCCCTAGATGGTATAAAATATCAACGTCATAGTCTTTAAGTAGCTCCAACCATCTCATTTGACAAAGATTCAATTCCTTTTGCTTGAAGATATACTGGAGGCTCTTATGATCCATACAGATATCAACATGAATGTCATACAAGTAGTGCCTCCACATTTTTAGTGCATGAATCACCACAGCTAACTCTAACTCGTGGGTCGGGTAGTTCTTCTCGTGCTTTCTTAGTTGTCTAAAAGCATAAGCCACAAACTTACCATGCTGCACAACACACAACCCAATAGATAACGTAACTATCGGTCCCTTCTAGAAGCGTTAGAACCGGTGCTGAAGTTAATCTATCCTTTAAGGCCTGGAAAACTCCATTCGCAAGTGTCGGTCCATTGAAACCTAGTTCCCTTGTGAGTTAACTTACATGCTTATCCTAATCTTGTACAATTCAGGAAATTCCCCTCTTCGGAGGCCCAAACTTCATCTTTTATCCCTCACAATTGCGCCCTTATCCCACTATTAGGGCAACATTTCATCTATTCTAAACGTTACTAGTCTTAGATTCCTTTGCGTTCATTCGGGCTATACTGAGCCTTCTATAACTTAGAGAAACCATTAGCTCTCTTATGAACTTATTCCCAAGGACTTATCCATTCTTGTTATACCATACTTTAGCTTGCGACCTACACATATCTATTTATACTTATTCGCAACCTTTATTCAACCTACTTGTACCATAGATTTCCTTATATTATTCCAGGACATCAAGCAAGACACCACATACCACTTTGGTCAAAGGTGCTTAGAAGAGAAGGAAATTTCGTTACAAGTTTCTTGTAATAACCTGCCAAAAGAAGCTACGAACCTTCATCGGTGTTGTGGGTCTAGGCAAATTCTTCACTGCCTCAGTATCTTGTCTATCCACTCGGATGTCTTTACTCAAAATAATATGCCCAAGGAAAGCTACAGAGTTCAACCAGAATTCATATTTAGAAATTTTGCATACAACTTCCCTTCTTATAGAACTCTGAGCACAGTACGTAGATGATCTGCATGCTCAACTCTGAATGATAATATACCAATATATAGTCAATAAATACAATTACGAATAGATCTAAAAAAGGTTCTGAACACACGGTTCATTAAATCCATGAATACTACTGGGACATTGGTCAGACCGAACGACATAACCCGAAACTCAAAGTGCTCATATCTAGTCATGAATGTAGTCTTCGGAATATCTTCATCCTTAACCCTTACCTGATGGTACCCAGACCTCAAGTCTATCTTTGAAAAACACTTGGCACCTTGTAACTGATCAAATAGATCATCAATTCTTGAGAGCGGGTACTTATTCTTGATCATCACCTTATTCAGTTGCCTATAATCAATACACATTCGTAAGGAACCATCTTTCCTTCTCACAAACAACACAGGTGCTCCCCATGGTGACGTACTAGGTCTGATAAAACCTTTTTCAAACAAGTCCCTTAGTTGTTCATTTAACTCTTTCAGCTCTGCGGGGGCCATTCTATAGGGGGAATAGATATTGGATGAGTATCTGGTAGTAGGTCGATGGCAAACTCAATTTCTTACTCTGGCGGAAGACCCGGAAGTTCATCGGGAAGTTCATCGGGAAACTCACTACCCATTGGGATGGACTGAATGGTTGGTGACTCTACTTCCATATCCTAAACCCGAACTAAGTGATAAATACAACCCTTATTGATCATCTTCCTTGCCTTGATATAGGGGATAAATTTACCTCTTGGTGATGCCATATTACCTTTCCATTCTAAAACAGGCTCCCCTGTGGACTGAAATTAAACCATCATTGACCTACACTTGATGTTAGCATAACAAAAGACCAACCAATCCATACCCATTATAATATCAAGTTCTACCCAACCGAACACCACGTACCTTATCCTTGTTTATTATCAAATCTATCACGGACCATTACGGCGACATCCATATATATAAGTAACAATATTAGGACTTAAATCACATAACTAATTTAGAAAAAAGTTTATATACATAGGGGTCGACTAAGCCGTAGACATATCATACCCAAAACTATATACAAGATACTGTCTGCAAAACCTCTAAGTAGGCATAACCATAATATATACAAGTCGAGACAGGGCTCCCTACATCCTCATAAAACAATCAAACACATTTAAAACCTTGACTTGGTAATATTCCAAGAAGAGGTGGAACTTACCAACCAAAAACTAACACTTGGAGGAAGTCTATAGTAGAGGGTCCTTAGCTCGTCCTATATAAGAACCTCGATCGGACACACTTCGAAGCGGAATATTCATGTCCTTATTAGTTACCTTCCTCCTCTTGGACCTACTACTATCTTCTTCCTCTGTGTATCCCATAACATACACCGACGAACCTTGATTGACGGACTCCCAAGACTGTGGACTATCTGAAACCTCAGAAGAGCTGGTGTCCTCAAATACCTTGACATAGTTTTGAGCCTGAGGGAATCCCGGTTGTGCCAATCTATGCACTACTCCCCTCATACCCTGATCAACGGGCTGTGAAACTAAGGGCCTTGATGAGGTCGGAACTCATCTACTCCATCTACTATCGGAGTGGTAGAAATAACTCGAACGGATGACTCATATGGATCTTCGGATGGATCCTTCTCAATAGAACCCATGATCTCCGATGGGTCTGAATCCATAGTATAACTATCTCTCTTTCTAACACCTTCGTAGACTTCTGACCCGTGCTAACGGCTGTAGTCTTCGGAGGCATCACTGAAAACGTAACATATTATTAGGAACATGAATGCTTATATCGCACGATCTAAGATAAGTAGAGAGGATAACATCCTATATGTCTTGTAGCCTCCTATCTATAAGTGTGGTGCATAACACACCCATAAACAAGACTCTACTATACACGGTCTATAGACAACCCTAGGACAAACTGCTCTGATACCACTTTTTTCACGACCCAAACCGATAGGCCACGATGGGTTCTTGAGTCCTACCTGTCAAACACCCCTAAGCATGCGTCTAAGATATGAACCTGAATAACATCTGCTGCATTACGAAAATAACATATGTGAACAAAACCTGCTATCAAGGCATATGTACGCATATATGCAGAATACAGTGGGCGAGCCGGCAAGGCTGTTATAGACAACTATACATCCAAAACTGAAAACCGACAAGGCCACATACAACCCAACTAGACATACTATCTACAGATCTTTAATAGAAAAATAATTGTACAAAGACGGGACTGAGCCACATCATACCCATGTATATATAAAAACGTATCGTACCAAAAGCAAAAGCAGCTCCAGATCAAGAGGAGCACGCCAACTCTTGCTGATCAGGGATCCTAAAAAGATATATATAATATATATATATATAAACGTATCATACCAAAATCAAAGCAGCTCCGGATCAAGTGGAGCATGCCAATTCTCGTTGATCAGGGATCCTAAGGAGGGGGACCGTCAGCTCGCCTACCTGCACTTGCGGGCATGAAACGCAGGCCTCGTAAAATAGGGTATCAATACGAAAAATATACTGAGTATGTAAGGCATGAAAATTAGTACGTAAAAGGCATAGATGAAATATGGAATAAGGAAACACATCTTTAAATCTGAATAACTTTATAAATTCTGAAACGTTTATAATGTCATGCACGTGCGTATAAATGTCGTATCATGCATAGGTATGGGTGTACATAATATCATCAAGTCACTAAGGGCATCCCATCATATCATCTCGGCCGATGTGGGCAAAATCATCAACATATACCAGCTAATCAGGTGGTGGTGCATATATAACGTCGTAACCTTTCCCCATATCCCATATACATATATTTACATATATACGCGTATATAACGCCATCTGGTCATGGGTCAATGCACATGAGTGAAATGCATGAAAATACGTAATAATCTCAATATTCCTTCTGGATAAACTTTTTCAACTGCATATTATTCTGAGACCCATGAATAAAAAATAATAATAATTTTTATAGGGAATCAAGAATATAGACAGCCCTAATAATTCTATAAATAGAGTAATTTATGAAAAATGTGTATTTGCTCGTTTCTTCAATATAATTTGGACCATGCCAAAAGAAAGAAGGGAGACCTTAACATACATGTAATAGAGAAAACTCCGTATAATATTCCGTTGGAAAACCTTCGTTGATGGAATGAAATTTTTGCTTTTGATTCTTCGAACTTTTGAACGGATTTGTTTCTGACTTTGCGAAGCTTTTCTGAAACGAGAATTAAGCTTCTGTTATTAAGATTCATGGTTGATAATGATCTTTGAATTGCTCTTTTCCATTTGAAGGGAAGTACGTGATTTTCCTTATCAGAGACTAGTGTCTTAGGACTTTATCTCTTACATATTTAAGGCCTTGATCCTAGATGGCCACATAAGGAATGTGACACTTAGTCACTTCTTTCTTATGTGGTCAGCTGCCACGTTTTGGATTAAGTGATAATTATTAAGTTTTTATCCACTTATTAGTTAATCGGGTAATGTCCTGTTACCAGGTAATTAATTAATTACCCGCATAATTTAAAAATTATCACAAATTACTTAAAATTCTATTTATTTTTAAAATACTTCATATATACTTTATATATTATACTACCTTGTTCATATGGCACCTTGCATGGTACTAGTTCATAATTATCGGGTATTATCGTTCGACCCGTATTTTATTCTAAATTGGCCACTTTCAACGAAACTCGTTTTCTTTAATCCGTGTATCCCTTTATCCTTCATAACACTTATTTATCGTTTATTATAAATATCATAAGTACGTTAACGTCAAGATGATCTCATTCCCGAGTCTACGCGGGTTAACTGAAAACGAAATTTTAAGGTAAACGCGAGATGTAACAGTAGTCCAATTTCTATGGACCACACAATTTGGAATGTGGTCCGCACAATTAATTCACATCATATTGCCCTAAACGAAGGATCTGCAGACCACACGATTTCTTGTGCGGCCGCACAATTCAAATTAATTCGGTAGTAACTTTAGGGTTCTAACTTCTCATCATGATTTTGACAAGGTAACGCTAATTATACATGGTAACTAGTTTACCCATCCCCAAATTAGCAACTATGAAGTTACCCAACACATTTCAACTCACATGATGATGAATTTTAATATTAGGTCTAAAAATAACTAAACTAATTAAGAACAAAATTTAAGAAAATTGAAAAATCTAAGGATGGATTGAACATAGCAGTAATGTAGTGATGTAGGGAAGAGATTAAGATGATGAAATGGGTGTTAGAAGCTTGATTCAGATAAAAGTACCGTGCTTGTCTTTTTGTGAAATTTTCAGAGTGCATAAAGTTTTAACTTAATAAGAAAGAGCATTATTTATACTTATGTCCATGGATTAAGTTTCAAGAGACAAGTGCGGCCGCACAACTTCATGTGCGGTCCTCACTCTGAACAGTTTCCTCTTGAAGATCTGCGGTATGCATAATAGTGAGTGCGACCGCAGATTATGATGCGGACCGTACAATTCCTTGTGCGGCCGCAGAATGGCCTTTTTTCTTACAAACAAACTTCAGAAAGTGTGCACTTTTAACTTTTCAGTTTTATGGTCCGCACAAGATATGTGCGGCCGCAGAGTCCACTCTGTTGTAGCACTCAAATTTGTGCGGTCCACATATTTTCCATACTTAGCAAAAAATTTCTAGGCATAGTCCCTGCAAAATACACTCATTCCTGCATACATTTCAAAATCAGTTAGCACAAAACAAGACCTTTCTAAACAAGAAGGGAAAAAAAAGAAAAAGATACATGGGTTGCCTCCCAAGAAGCACTTGATTTAACGTCGCTGCACGACACAGATTACCAATCACTTGAGATGAAGAACCGCCACAACGTGGCCATCATCAACTTTTCCAAGATAGTGCTCACTTGGTGCCCATTGACTCTAAACACCTCATCATTCTTATTTTTCAAGTCCAAAGTGTCACACCTCCTTTTTCCGTCCCCGCGAGGGGTGAAAGAGTTTTTTCCAATTAAAGGACAATCGAAAAAGGATTTGTTTATTTATTTCAGAGTCGCCACTTGGGAGATTTAGGGTGTCCCAAGTCACCAATTTTAATCCCGAATCAAGGAAAAGAATGACTCTGTATTACAGTCCGCGAACCAGAAATCCGGATAAGGAATTCTGTTAACCCGGGAGAAGGTGTTAGGCATCCCCGAGTTCCGTGGTTCTAGCACGGTCGCTCAACTGTTATATTCGGCTTGATTATCTGATATAATACATATTATAAACTTATGTGCAAATTTTATCCTTTAGCCGCTTTTATTATTTTTATTTATTGTTATTATTTTACGGAGAATTGCAACATTGTGAAAACGTATTTCAAACCACGTCGCAATCAATGCACCTGTGGTTATCGAAACATTTTGACTCCGTTGAGATTTGGATTTGGGTTACATAAATGCACACTCATATTTAAGAAAATAATTTGTTAAAGACGCGCCTAGAGCGACTAGCATATTGTTGTTTTGGGAAAGGCCGTAAAATTTCACTAGACGGACAAGTCCGATGTTCTAAATAATTAATGCATACATTTGTGAGGGCCCCGCAATCTATACATTTTACTAGGCAAGGCTCATCTCATTTATTTTAAATGGACAAATCTTAAAGCGACTACATTTTTCTATTAAAATTAGTCTCTAAAATAAAGAAAGAAATTCTAATTAATTACGAGTTTTTTTTTTTAAGAAAGCATGGCATACTAATTGCTAGATTAATACAAATATTGATGAAAAGGAATTTCACTTAAAAATTTCGAAATTATAAATAAAATAAAAATTCGACAACTAATATTCAAAAGAATCAAATATAGTTAGATTTTATAAAAAAAAAACTATTGAGATTAATTATTCACAACTATTTGAAACTATATTTAACCATAATTACTAAAGCTTATTAGAAAGTTTATTAAACTTAAACGTTCTTCTAATCTTGTTTGAACTCAAATCATGACTTAATGCCAAATTCACGAAATTTAGTTTAAATTCATGCCTTAGCTAAATTTAGCTACTTGTTCACGATTAACCTACTGTTGATAATCTTAAAACCTTCATAACTAGTGAATTAAGCCGTTTTGCCAAACCGATTCATTAAAGACTAACTTATGTTATTTTCTCTTATTCCAATTATTATTCAGTAATACATGAAATAGCCTAAATGCAATCAATAAAAGGAACAAAGAAAAAGCGAAATTAACACTTCAAAATTCCATTCTTCATATGTATTCATGTTTCCACATTATTAGCTTGCAATAGCTAGTATTACAGTCGTGTACCTGATATTGGAAGCAAAAGAAAAGGGAGATTAGCAGAAATTCAGTAGCATACAATAACAGCAACACCCAACAGCCAGTAACAACCAGCAACGAGAAACCAGTGACAGATTTTGAAATCAAGATAAAAATCCAGGAACACCGACAACAATCAACGGACAGAAGCCAAGGGAATCTTTTCCTATTATTGATTATTTTAATATTATCTTAATCTTAATGGACAGAACACTCAAAATAAATATTTATTCAGAATTTTAATGCCAAAAATACCCCTCTGACCTTACTGAAATTACCATTTTGACCCTGAAAACATTGTAATTTACCAATCTACCCCGTCAGCTATAACAAGTTCAACTAATCAATTCTAACCAAAATATAGCAGCTATAACCAATTCCTAATCAGATTTTATGAACAAACTCAAACTATATGATGAACAATAAAGAAACAACTGGAATTATTTTGATTGAACAATCTTTAAACAACAAATCTACTTTCAGATTCAACAACAATAACAAACAAGTATATTCAAATCATGAGCTCAAATTCAAATTAAACTTAAACAAAATAAATAAACAGATTCAAATCACTAAACTCAAATAATCAATTGATCTTCAAATTAAATCCAACAATATTACAACAAAGATGTATGATTCAAACTAAATCAAAAATTTACAAACCAAAACATAAACTCACATTAAATCACTATATTAAAACGAACTTCAAACAAACAATGAACACGAATTAAATCTAAATTAAACAACAAAGAACGCATTCAAATGATTAAACTAACACTCTATATTAAAACTAAATACCTTTAAATTAATAAAAACAAACTGAAAAATAATTAATTGAATCTTCAACTTAAATCTAACAACATTATAATTAAACTAACAATTTCTATCTAAAAATAAATAAGAAAAATGAAACAAACTGAAGAAATAATCAAAGTGAAAATAACGAACAAGAAAAGAATCAAACTTATACTAATTTCAAATCTGAAAATATCAAACAAAAATACGGAAGAAATAAAACTTAGAACAACTGAAAGTAAATGACCAACGACGAACTCGAACGAACTTAAACGAAACCAACGAAACCTTGACATAAACGGACTTGAAGACGACGAAGCAATAGCTGCGACAACAGCCATGGTGAAAGAAAAGAAGATGAAGAAACAGCAGCAGCGACAACAGCCATGCTGCTAGTCGCGGGCATGGTGAGTTTTTCGGCGTGGCTGGTCATTTGGAACGTGAAGGTGAGGAAGAAGACGCAGCAACGAGAGGGGAAGCCATGGCTGCTTGAGCTCAAGCTTGACGCAGCTGAAACGAGGACGAAGACGAAGAAGAAACAGCATCCCGATGGAGCAGCAGTAGCGACGAAGAAGAAGACGCAACGCAGGAGCTCGTCGAGGCAGATGGGCTGTCATGGTGGACGTTCAGCCATGGCGGACTAGGGACGATGCAGTGATGAAGCAGCAGGGATGGCTATGGAGCTCGAGGGTGCGATGAAAAAGAAGAAGAGGCAGCAGCCATTAAAGCTCTAGCTCGAGCTCGAAGAAAATGGCGACGATGAACTCGACTGGGCAGCCATGGGCGAAAAGAAGTGTTGTCGGATGATGGTGGAGCTTGACATGGCTGTGTAGCTATGCGAAGAAGAAGAAGCAGCCATGGTTGTGTGTGTGTGTGTGTGGTCGTGAGGGGGAAGAAGAAGGTGAAGGTAAGGGGAGGTGGCGGATGGTACTTTCAACAGTGAAAGAGAAAATACCATTTTAGGGTTTTGTTTTTTGAAAGATAGGGAAATAGGGGTGTTGAGTTATGGACTGGGTCGACCCGGTTTGAAATGGACCGGTTCGTAGGGAAATGTTGGGTATATTTGGGTCTGTGGTTCAAAATTGAAGAAGAGGCCTAATTCCGATTTTCTTTTATATTCTTGCTCTCTTTTCTTTTACTTCCTAATTAATAAAACTAAAATTCTAAATTAACTTATAAAAAATACTAATTAATTCCAAATAACTATTATCGCCCATTTAAATAGCAATTAACGATAAAATCGCACAATTTAGACGTTAAATGCAACGTACATTATTTTTTATGATTTTCTCATTTTTGTAAAACAAACTTAAATAAATACTAAATGAAAATGCGACATATTTTATATTTTTATTAATTTAAATAAATAAACATGCACAGACAAAATATAAATAATTATACAAAAATACAAACATTGTACACAAAGGAAAATTATTTTATTTTAAATTTTTGGGAGTGATTCTCATATAGGGCGAAAATCACGTGCTCACAGCTGCCCCTCTTTGTCCGAAAACACGAAGGGTTTTCGTGCAAAGATAAAGTGAGCGGATACGAGCGATTTTTGCCCGTTCGAGTACTCTGTGTGAAGCATTTTTTGAAATATTTGAGCGAACCTTTGCTTCAGAGGTTTCCTACATATCCTGGGCTAAACAGGAATCAGGTCAATGTAGTTTGGGAAGTTTTGGTAGCTGGGACTACCATGGGACTGCAATGTTACTGTTGTTGCATGCTACTTTTGCTGTTTGTTGACCTCCTTATTACACCATGCTTAAAAGAAAAATCAAGAAGTTATGCTAGACTACGGATTACAAGATCACATCTATCTTCCATTTGTTCCTGATGCCTTGCTTTCTTGTCGGCTTGTGTTTCTTCCGATGCTTTTCTTCCGAGAACTTGGGGATGACACTGGCCTTTTGCTTTTCTAAATACCAGTTTTCATCATTTTGCTCTGTCTACTGGGGATATGCCTTCCTTCATTAAGCTTTGTTATGCCGGGGATTTTTGTTGTAACCTTCTGCCTTCCGGTGGGTTACTGATTTCCAGACCTGAAGTATAAGACTGAAAAGTATTCCTCTCGTTATACAGGTGGGCGCCTGAATGCAAAAATATGAAATGTACTCCCTCGTTATACTGGTGGACGACCTAGGACATGAAATGAAAAATGTATGTATTCCCGCATTATACTGGTGGGCGCCTAGGACATGAAGTGAAAACAGAAATGTATACCCGCATTATACTGGTGGGCGACCGAGGACATGAAATGAAGAATGTATGTATTCCCGCATTATACTGGTGGGCGCCTAGGACATGAAATGAAAACAGAAATGTATACCCGCATTATACTGGTGGGCGACCTAGGACATGAAATGAAAAACAGAAATGTATTCCCGCATTATACTGGTGGGCGCCTAGGACATGAAATGAAAACAGAAATGTATACCCGCATTATACTGGTGGGCGACCTAGGACATGAAATGAAAAACAGAAATGTATACCCGCATTATACTGGTGGGCGACCTAGAAATGAAAAACTGAAATGTATACCCGCATTATACTGGTGGGCGACCTAGGACATGAAATGAAAAACAGAAATGTATTCCCGCATTATACTGGTGGGCGCCTAGGACATGAAATGAAAACAGAAATGTATTCCCGCATTATACTGGTGGGCGCCTAGAACATGAAATGAAAACAGAAATGTATACCCACATTATACTGGTGGGCAACCTAGGACATGAAATGAAAAATGAATTGCATACCCGCATTATACTGGTGGACGACCTAGAAATGAAAAACTTAAATGTATACCCGCATTATACTGGTGGGCGACCTAGGACATGAAATGAAAAACAGAAATGTATTCCCGCATTATACTGTGGACGCGTAGGACATGAAATGAAAACAGAAATGTATTCCCGCATTATACTGGTGGGCGCCTAGGACATGAAATGAAAAATGTATGCCCGCATTATACTGGTGGGCGATCTAAGACATGAAATGAAAACAGAAATGTATACCCGCATTATACTGGTGGGCGACCTAGAAATGAAAAACAGAAATGTATACTCGCATTATACTAGTGGGCGACCTAGGACATGAAATGAAAAATGTATGCCCACATTATACTGGTGGGCGACCTAGTGGTAAAGACATGAAATGTATTCCCTTGTTATACAGGTGGACGCCTAATGGTAAAGACATGAAATGTATTCCCTTGTTATACAGGTGGGCGCCTAATTTGTAATGATTTATGAAAATATATATTTTGGCAATGTTTATACAAGCAGGACCACTCGGGTTGAAATAAATTAAATTTCCTATTCGAGGGCGGATGAACCCAAAATATCCTATTCGAGGGCGGATGAACCCAAAATATCCTATTCGAGGGCGGATGAACCCAAAATATCCTATTCGAGGGCGGATGAACCCAAAATATCCTATTCGAGGGCGAATGAACCCAAAATATCCTATTCGAGGGCAGATGAACCCAAAATATCCTATTCGAGGGCGGATGAACCCAAAATATCCTATTCGAGGGCGAATGAACCCAAAATATCCTATTCGAGGGCGGATGAACCCAAAATATCCTATTCGAGGGCGGATGAACCCAAAATATCCTATTCGAGGGCGGATGAACCCAAAATATCCTATTCGAGGGCGGATGAACCCAAAAATATCCTATTCGAGGGCGGATGAACCCAAAATATCCTATTCGAGGGTGGATGAACCAAAAATATCCTCAAAACTTGAAATTGACTTACCTCCAACTGTTTTTTTTCAAAAATCGTGCTGTCTTGCTATCCCTTAAAACTTGAATTGATTTCCTCGTTCCTCCGAGAAAATTTTCGACAATGGCAGAAACTTTTCTGCCCCAGTTTTGATGCTTTTACTTGTGGCATGTTTTTCTCCATTAATAAGTTTTCCTTTTCCTGTTTCAAATCAAAGGAAATTTGTTAGTTTTTAAAACATGGTGAGTGGTCGTGCCACTCCTGCTGGGGATGGTTTTTCCCTTTCTCCCTTTCCCGCTCTGTGTTTCATTATGCTATCAAAATTTGTTGGGGATTATTTTGCTGGGGATGAATTTTCCTTTTCTTCCTTCCCCACTCTGTGTTGTCCGACCCTCTTGGAACTTGGTCGAAAATCTGTCGAGGATGCTTCTTCATCTCGATGATCTACTGGGGATAACACTGCAAACCGCTGAGTACCATTGCTGGGGATAACACTGCTGAGGATAACTCTGCTGAGTAAAATATGTTATCTTACTCTTTCCAAAACTACTTCCTTTAAGCAGGATGTTTCATTCCTCTGCAAATTGTTTCCTTTTGCAGAACTGGTTGTTTTTTTTTATTTTATTATTATTTTGTTAGCTTCTTTCTTCGAAGACTACCTCCCTTAAAACTCGTTTTGCCTTTCCCCGAAAAACTGCTGGGGATACCACTTTTCACCAAACTTGTGTTATACTTTCCCGAAAATTCTCGAAATGAACGAAAATTTCCTGCCCCAGTTTGCCAATCTTTCTTGTGGCGCATCTTTTTGTCATCGGTAGCATTCCCTGTCCCTACTTCAAATCAAAGAAAATTTGGTCAGTTTAAATGTGATGGTTGGTTGCGATACTCCTGTTGGGGATGCCATCAACCATTCTCCATCTATGCGTTGTCTGTCCATCTTGAAGCTTGGGCTGATACCTTCCGCCCTTCTTGACGATTCGTTATTCCCCAAACCTCTTGACCATTTCCCCAGTCTCCTTATCTGACCTCACATATTTTCATGACAGCTGATGTAACTTGAAGATCGTGCATGTTCATTGAGATGATCTGCTGGGGATAACACTCCAAATCTCTGTTTATTTGTGTCACTGAAAGCGACCTTTTCTGTTGGGGATATCCCTCTTCTTTTGCGGCATAGCAAGTGGAACTGACATTTCCCCCGACCTTTTAGTCTCATATGAATCTCCCAAATCATGCCCATTGCTCTCCGCGTTGTTCCTTCTTGATTTAGACCATTTGGATGTTCTAATCGGATCTGGTCTTGCATAATTGGAAAGCTGATGGCAGATTTTGAAGTCAGTTCTCACTTGTTCTGACCAAACAGACTCTACTGGGGAATTTTTCTATGAAAGGAGAAAGATAAACAAAAAGGGAACCGAATAAAAGACAAAGGAAAAAGATGACTCTTTAACAAGAGAAACTATAAATAAAAGTCTATCAAACGCAGATACTGACTCTAATAATCATGACATGCACATGTGGCCTATCCTCTGCCGTCAATCCTCTTTCAAGATCTTCCCTTGGCGATTCCCCATCTGATTCTTAATCTTATTCGACTTGTAGTGCCCGAAGTGTTTTCACTATCAAGCCTCTCTCATTTTGGTTTTCTCTCAGCTTTCATCGCCTTATGGTGTCCTAAAGATTTTCACCTATAAGACTCTCTCATTTGTATCACTTTCCAGCTGGGGATTTGGAGTGTTGCCGATATGACTCTTTCTGCTGGGGATTCTTTTCGGCTATCAATTCATGTCCAATCCATGATCCTTTTCTCTGTTGGGGATCGGGGTGTTATCCCCGACTTCCGTTTGTATGACTTGTCATCTTTCGGAGATTGGTCAAAAGGTCTTTCTTTGGACCGTAATGTGGGGTTTTGGATAGGGCTAGAAATAAAAGGTATTAAAGGCTCAAAAACAAAATAAATTTGGGATTCAAAATTACAACCTTCGGAACCATATTTGCTTACAACAAGCGCAACTCTTGCCCCAGAGTCTAGCTTGGGGATTTTTATTTTTGTTATATTATTTTACACTATGCATACTATGCACATTATGCATCCTATGACCGAGCCGTGAAGCGCCTACGTATCCTCTTTGAGGAATCAGGTCAAACATAGTTCCCAATTCCTCCTTTTTTTCATTTACTTATTATTTTCTTTTTTTTCTTTCTTTTTCTCATTTCTCCTTTCTCTTTTGTTGTTTTGTTGTTTTCTTTTCTTTCTTTTTTTTTTACCTGCCGTGCTTGTGTTTTCTAGTCATTGCTACTGATTCCGAACAAGGGGTACGAAAGAAAAATAAATAAGGCTCAAAAAGGGGTAACGAAGGATAAAGTGTTTAGGTAGCAGAACAAAATGCCTTCGTCATTCCGGTCTTCAAAACATGCCAAGTGCAAACAACATAATTAAACAAAGATTTGTAGCCTCTTCTGATAGTGCTGGACTTGACAATTATATTCATACATTTGCTTTTTCATTTGTCATTTCTAAAGCACTGTTGGGCGACACTCTCACTCTCATTATCATGAACGACCCTCATGCCAATTTGGCGAATCTCACTTTTAACGGTTTTCTTTATGTTTTACTTGCCCCAGTTCCGCATGACTCGCGCTCCGAATAATCTCAAACCGTCCTTATTTCCTTTAAATGTTCTGATCACCTTTTCGGGGTTTTATGATTAACTTTTAAGATTAGGCCCAAACTGTGTGCGCATGTCATGTCACTAGAATCGGTGCTGAACCAAAATGATAAAAGGATTAAACAAAAAGATGACTGGAAATAATAAAAGACCAGATTTTGCATTAGACTAATGGTGAAATGGTTTCAAAACAAACCAAACAACTGGGGTACAACTTTGGACCAAACCTAAAACAAATCCTAGACAACACTAAACAAACCACTATGATGAAAATGGAAGGATAAGAGGGTTTGACACAAGACAATGTCCGGATTACAACCCTGCAAATAACTCGGACAACAGAAATGACAAAAAAATGAACCACCAAAACTCTACTCCGGCAGACCAAGGAATGGAGCGCCTTTCCAATTGCCAAGCTTGGCATCTTAGCCCCTGAATTCAGCATCAACCTTTGGGTTCCCTTTGCGGGCTCGTTCTTAAGAGCAACCCCCTGATAGCAGTGAAAACTTTGCCGCGCGCGGACCTCCAAGGATCTCAGAAGAATTCTCATCCTCCTCTTCAAAACAAATCATATTAGACCTATGCATCTCACTTTGAATAGGCGATGGACTTTGGCTGGTGTCTGTTGCGTCCGGATTTTGCACGACAATGTCACCTGCATCAATAAGCTTCTGAATTGCTTCCTTCAGCCTCCAACACTTCTCTGTGTCATGCCCCCGTGCATCTGAGCAATATGCACACCTTCTAGAAAAATCAAGCTTCTTTGACAGAGGGTTTGGCATGTTTATATGAATCGACTTCAACATGTCCAGTTGCTTCAACTTTTGGAACAAACCGGCATATGATCCTCCAATAGGGGTGAAAGCCTTTCTTTTTTTCAGTAACCTCTCATTTTTGCATGCTTGACTGGGTCGGAAACCTGATCCAGATGGCTTTCGGTAGGCTTGTGAGGGTGGACAGGCATTTTGTGGAGCCGGATACCTGGAAAGTGAAGTATGATTTTTAGGATCACGGGGAGAGAAGTGGTGTTGGGGAGGGGAGAAGCATTGAGAAAACATAGCCGGAGGGCGAGTGATGGAGCTACTCGGGTGGCTGGGAAAGCTGTGATAGGCGGTTATATATGGAGAGTGTGGGGGAGCGTCTGGCCTTGTGCTCGGTGTTTGGGTAAGGACAAATTCCAGGAAGCAAGGTGGTGGCGGGGGTGGTGCTATCCAAGCCATCCACGCTCGATACATGTCTGCCACATGCTGTCTCAACATTTTCACTTCTTCTACCAACCCGTTGTTCCGTTCGACCAGTTGTTGTCGGTCATCGGTACTGACCCACTCGGTTCTGAGGTTCTGTGTCATTGTCCCTTTTTACTTTGCAGGGAGGAGTTACCACAACCAACCACTTCTCTATATATGAACATAGCAAAGGGAAGCCATCACGTTAGTGTTAGGGCATTTGACAAATAATCATATATCAGAGATGCAATGCACCTAAGCAGTCAAACCGTTCTATCAGAGATGCGATGCATCCGCGCTTTCCTTTATTTTTCTTTTTTTTTTTTTATTATCATTCCTTTTTTAGTGGTGGTCGAATCTTATGGAGATTGCCTACGTATCATGACCCCGCATGAATCAGACCTTGCGTAGTTCGGCACAATAAAAGATAAACAATAATAAACATTTTTTTCACAATTTTCATATTAAAACAAACTGGGTTTCAAAGGTTTGAAGATGACCTACAAACTCGAAAATCAAACAACCCACATATTCTAATCAAAAGATTTACAAACTCAAAAACAAAAGGCCAGCCCCCTTTCCCCGTTTGACAAATGCAACCAAATGGTTATTTTTGCAAATGTGGCCCCTTCCAAATTTCACATGAATTTTGAGGCCGGGGAGGATTATTTTATGACACTTTACAAACTTGTCCGTTCTTTTACGAAAATAGCCTTTCGACAACTGAAAGATACTCTAAGGCTATTTCGGCAAGAACGGTTTAAGACACTGCCAAAGCTGGCTCGGCTTATTTTGACCAAAAGCGCAAACGGTATTCACCCGACCGCTGACTCTTTTTTTTTCAAATTACAATAGAACCTGGTGTTGCAAACACGGCCCTTCAGCGCCTCGGGGACGAAGATTTTTTAAGGTTGTGTGGGTCAACAGGACCAAATCTAAAACAATGACCCAAAGGTGGTTGTTTATGCAAAGTCAGCCCTCCGGCGTCCCTTTCGGGAACATTCGACTATTTTTGACAAAAACAGCATCACACGACTTATTTATGACTCTTTTTATCGTTTTTCAAAATAGAAAACTCAACACTGCAAGCACGACCTTTCAACGCCTCGGGGACGTATATTTTTAAGGCTGTGTGGGTCAACTGGACCAAATCTTAAACATGACCCAAAAGGTGGCTGCTTATGCAAAGTCAGCCTTCCGGCGTCCCTTTCGGGAACAT
This sequence comes from Nicotiana tabacum, assembly GCF_000715075.1. Lineage (NCBI taxonomy): Eukaryota > Viridiplantae > Streptophyta > Magnoliopsida > Solanales > Solanaceae > Nicotiana > Nicotiana tabacum. Next base: position 5,044,825 of record NC_134082.1, on the reverse strand, counting down.
TCGGCTATGTCTTGATAAAACAGCGTCACCCGACTTCTTTATGATGAAATTAAAATTTGACACATATATATATTTATTATTTTCTTTATTTTTATTTTGCTATTTTTTTGCAAAAAGGGAGGTTGGACCCGATGAGGGTTGCCTACGTATCTCACATCCGGTGAGAATCAAACCCGCGTAGTTCGTGAAGATCATGAATAAAGTAAATGAACTAACTTTTTTTATTATTATTATTTTTATTTTTTGAAGGAAAGACTTATAAAGAAGAAAGGGAGCATTTTTGCAAAGAATGATTTCTAAAGAAAAAGATTTTTTTTTTGAATTTCGAAAGAAAAACTTCTAAGGAATATGTTTTGGAATTTTACTTTCAATTTATGAAGGAAATGCTTCTAAAAATATTTTTGAATTTTGAATTTTCTTTTCAATTTTGAAAGAAGAATGAAAATATTTTTTTGGATTTTTTGGAAGAAATTAAAAGAAAATATGTTTATTTTTATTTTATTTTTTATTTATTTATTTTTATTTATTTATTTTTTTTTTAAAAAAACAATTAAAAAGACTTTCTAAAGAAATCAATAGTGGAAAACATTTTTTGGATTTCTTTTTTGAAAATTGGGGATCTAAAAAAAACTTTTTTAGAAAGGAAATAAAGAAAAATACTTTTTGTATATATATATATATATATATATATATATATATATATATATATATATATATATATATATATATATATATATATATATATATATATATATATATATATATATATATATATATTGCAACAAATAACAAAATCACGTTCAACGCACGACTCTTTTTATTTTCATTTTTGGCATTTTCATAAACAAATAAATAAAAAAAACATTTTAAAAATAAGACTCTTTTTCATTTTCATTTTTCATGGCAAGACAAACTATTTTTTTTTGAAAACAAAACAATTTAATTTGAAAACAAGACAAAGTGAAGATTTTTTTTTCTTTTTCGTTTCACCAAAGTGACCAACCTATTCTTCCGAACTTAAAATAAAAGACTCTTTTTTTTTGAGTGAAAAAAAAACATTTTTCTTCATTTTTTCAAGATTTTCGGTAGAATTTCGACAGTATTTGAGCATTGGATTTTTTAAAATAAACAATTAACTCCCTAACCGCTATTTTTTTTTCTCAATTGCACAATATTCCTGATATTCAAAAATCGGTCAATACACATGTCTGAATCAAATAAATGCACAAGTAGCAGCAAGTAAGATGCATCAGGATGGTCATTTTCATTTTTTGGTACACCTGTCCTAGACAAACCCAACCCCTGTGTTGAGCCTCCAAAGTCAAATGCACGTGATGCAAACAAACGTTCCTACTAGGGATCCGGCATGAAGCTGAGTTATTCTAGGTTCATAACCTGGGCATTTGTTCTAGACTGTGTACCCGAGCGGACAACTCGAGTCGAGGAGGGGGCTACGTACCGGGGACCTGCGGGATCGTCCGGCTTTGTAACTTATCCGGCCTCTTTCTTATTTCAGGTATTGACACTAACAGAATAGGGAGTCTCGACCAGCGAGCTTCTCCCCGGAAGTAAGAAGATAAAGGTTTCGGCACAATTTATATACAGTTCACATAATATCAAAGCGGTAAAAATATCATTTAGCACATTGAGCCCAAACATGTAACAAAATCAGATAAAACCAAATATAACAATTTATCTAAGCTCGAATTTCTAACCCTGAACCAGTGGTTCTGGGTTATGGTCCTCAGCAGAGTCGCCAGAGCTGTCACACCTCCTTTTTCCGTCCCCGCGAGGGGTGAAAGAGTTTTTTCCAATTAAAGGACAATCGAAAAGGGATTTGTTTATTTATTTCAGAGTCGCCACTTGGGAGATTTAGGGTGTCCCAAGTCACCAATTTTAATCCCTAATCGAGGAAAAGAATGACTCTGTATTACAGTCTGCGAACCAGAAATTCGGATAAGGAATTCTGTTAACTCGGGAGAAGGTGTTAGGCATTCCCGAGTTCCGTGGTTCTAGCACGGTCGCTCAACTGTTATATTCGGCTTGATTATCTGATATAATACATATTATAAACTTATGTGCAAATTTTATCCTTTAGCCGCTTTTATTATTTTTATTTATTGTTATTATTTTACGGAGAATTGCAACATTGTGAAAACGTATTTCAAACCACGTCGCAATCAATGCACCTGTGGTTATCGAAACATTTTGACTCCGTTGAGATTTGGATTTGGGTTACATAAATGCACACTCATATTTAAGAAAATAATTTGTTAAAGACGCGCCTAGAGCGACTAGCGTATTGTTGTTTTGGGAAAGGCCGTAAAATTTCACTAGACGGCCAACTCCGATGTTCTAAATAATTAATGCATACATTTGTGAGGGCCCCGCAATCTATACATTTTACTAGGCAAGGCTCATCTCATTTATTTTAAATGGACAAATCTTAAAGCGGCTACATTTTTCTATTAAAATTAGTCTCTAAAATAAAGAAAGAAATCCTAATTAATTACGAGCTTTTTTTTTTATTAAAGACTAACTTATGTTATTTTCTCTTATTCCAAATATTATTCAGTAATACATGAAATAGCCTAAATACAATCAATAAAAGGAACAAAGAAAAAGCGAAATTAACACTTCAAAATTCCATTCTTCATATGTATTCATGCTTCCACATTATTAGCTTGCAATAGCTAGTATTACAGTCATGTACCTGATATTGGAAGCAAAAGAAAAGGGAGATCAGTAGAAATTCAGTAGCATACAACAACAGCAACACCCAATAGCCAGTAACAACCAGCAACGAGAAACTAGTGACAGATTTTGAAATCAAGATAAAACTCCAGAAACACCGACAACAATCAACGGACAGAAGCCAATGGAATCTTTTCAGATTTGAAAGACTAATTAATGTTCAACCCTTAATTTCTGAATCCGTATATCAGAATATTTAAATTGTATATCAGGTGTATACTACTATCTCTTTTAATTTCCAGAATGTTTTTATTTGTATGTTTGGAAGTCTTAATATTTTCGAATTTTTTTCTCTCTTCAATATTCAGCTCCTTTTTTTTTCTCTCTCTATCTTCTTTCTGTCCCTCTATCTGTCCAAGTCCCCTCTATTTATTACCATCTTTCAGCATTTTTTAAACATAAAACACACTATCTTCCCACTCATCCCCCTTTTAATCTCATTACCTAATATTTTGTCCCCCACTATATTAAACAAATACCCTATTATATCTTGTCCCCCATGTTTATATTAAACAATTGCATTATTCCCCACCATTATATCTTGTCATCCCATTATTGATTATTTTAATATTATCTTAATCTTAATGGACAGAACACTCAAAATAAATATTTGTTCAGAATTTTAATACCAAAAAATACCCTTCTGACCTTACTGAAATTACCATTTTGACCCTGAAAACATTGTAATTTACCAATCTACCCCATCAGCTATAACAAGTTCAACTAATCAATTCTAACCAAAATATAGCAGCTATAACCAATTCCTAATCAGATTTTATGAACAAACTCAAACTATATGATGAACAATAAAGAAACAACTGGAATTATTTTGATTGAACAATCTTTAAACAACAAATCTACTTTTAGATTCAATAACAATAACAAACAAGTATATTCAAATCATGAGCTCAAATTCAAATTAAACTTAAACAAAATAAATAAACAGATTCAAATCACTAAACTCAAATAATCAATTGATCTTTAAATTAAATCCAACAATATTACAACAAAGATGTATGATTCAAACTAAATAAAAAATTTACAAACCAAAACATAAACTCACATTAAATCACTAGATTAAAACGAACTTCAAACAAACAATGAACACGAATTAAATCTAAATTAAACAACAAAGAACGCATTCAAACGATTAAACTAACACTCTATATTAAAACTAAATCCCTTTAAATTAATAAAAACAAACTGAAAAATAATTAATCGAATCTTCAACTTAAATCTAACAACACTATAATTAAACTAATAATTTCTATCTAAAAATAAATAAGAAAAATGAAACAAACTGAAGAAATAACCAAAGTGAAAATAACGAACAAGAAAAGAATCAAACTTATACTAATTTCAAATCTGAAAATATCAAACAAAAATACGGAAGAAATAAAACTTAGAACAACTGACCGTAAATGACCAACGACGAACTCGAACGAACTTAAACGAAACCAACGAAACCTTGACATAAACGGACTTGAAGACGACGAAGCAATAGCTGTGACAGCAGCCATGGTGAAAGAAAAGAAGATGAAGAAGCAGCAGCAGCGACAGCAGCCATGCTGCTGGTCGCAGGCATGGTGAGTTTTCCGGCGTGGCTGGTCATTTAGAACGTGAAGGTGAGGAAGAAGACCCAGCAACGAGAGGGAAAGCCATGGCTGCTTGAGCTCAAGCTTGACGCAGCTAAAACGAGGACGAAGACGAAGAAGAAACAGCAGCCCGATGAAGCAGCAGTAGCGACGAAGAAGAAGACGCAACGCAGGAGCTCGTCGAGGCAGCTGGGCTGTCATGGTGGACGTTCAGCCATGGCGGACTAGGGACGATGCAGTGATGAAGCAGCAGGGATGGCTATGGAGCTCGAGGGTGCGATGAAAAAGAAGAAGAGGCAGCAGCCATTAAAGCTCTAGCTCGAGCTCGAAGAAAATGGCGACGACGAACTCGACTGGGCAGCCATGGGCGAAAAGAAGTGTTGTCGGATAATGGTGGAGCTTGACATGGCTGTGTAGCTATGCAAAGAAGAAGAAGCAGCCATGGTTGTGTGTGTGTGTGTGTGGTCGTGAGGGGGAAGAAGAAGGTGAAGGTAAGGGGAGGTGGCGGATGGTACTTTCAACAGTGAAAGAGAAAATACCATTTTAGGGTTTTGTTTTTTGAAAGATAGGGAAATAGGGGTGTTGGGTTATGGACTGGGTCGACCCGGTTTGAAATGGACCGGTTCGTAGGGAAATGTTGGGTATATTTGGGCCTGTGGTTCAAAATTGAAGAAGAGGCCTAATTCCGATTTTCTTTTATATTCTTGCTCTCTTTTCTTTTACTTTCTAATTAATAAAACTAAAATTCTAAATTAACTTATAAAAAAATACTAATTAATTCCAAATAACTATTATCGCCCATTTAAATAGCAATTAACGATAAAATCGCACAATTTAGACGTTAAACGCAACATACATTATTTTTTATGATTTTCTCATTTTTGTAAAACAAACTTAAATAAATACTAAATGAAAATGCGACATATTTTATATTTTTATTAATTTAAATAAATAAACATGCACAGACAAAATACAAATAATTATACAAAAATACCACAAAATTACAAATATTGTACACAAAGGAAAATTGTTTTATTTTGAATTTTTGGGAGTGATTCTCATATAGGGAGAAAATCACGTGCTCACACAAAGTACCAAAGGGTGTCACATCAACAACCTCAAATGGGCCACTCCATTTAGACTTCAACTTTCACGAAAACATTTGTAACCGAAAATTGTACAATAACACATGATCTCCTTCTTTAAACTCCTTGTTCCGAATGTACTTGTCATGGAGGTACTTCATCTTCTCCTTCTATAAGGATGAACTTGTATATCCCTGGTACCGGAACTCATCTAGATCATTCAATTGTGCTACCCTTAAGTTGGCGGCAACATCCCATTCAAGGGTCAACTTCTTCAAAGCCCACATGGCCTTATGCTCAAGTTCCACTAGAAGTTGACAAGCATTCCTGAACATCAACCAGTATGGAGACATTCCAATCGGTGTTTTGTAAGCCTTCTTATAAGCCCATAAAGCATCATTAAGTTTCTTTGACCAATCCGTCCGGTTGGCATTCAGTGTCTTGACAAAATACTCTTTATTTCTCAGTTAGAGACCTCCACTTGACCACTTACTTGAGAATGATTGGGGTCGTAACTTTGTGAGTGACACCATACTTGGTGAGTAAGGTATCGAAAGTCGCGTTGCAAAAAAGTGAACCCCCATCACTTATGATAGCCCTTGGAGTACCAAATCTTGTAAAGATGTTCTTCTTAAAAAACGCCACCACACTACTCGCTTCATTGTTGGGAAAGCAACGGCCTCAACCCATTTAAACACATAATCAACCGCAACTAGGATGTAGGTATTTCCACAAGAGCTCACAAACAGTCCTATCAAGTCAATACCCCATTCATCAAAAATGTCAATATCCAAGATGGTGGTGAGGGGCATTTCATTTTTCTTTGAGATTCCACCGGCCCTTTGGCATTCATCACAACGTTTGACAAGATCACTTGCATCCTTGTAGAGAGTGGGCCAATAGAAAGCGCAACTTAAGACTTTGGCCGCCATTCTTGCTCCACTATGGTTACCACCATAAGGCGAAGAGTGACAAGCCCCAAGAATTTCACTTTGATCCTCCTCGTGTACACATCTTCTAATCACTCCATCCGTGCAAATCCGGAAAAGGTATGGTTCATCCCAATAGTATCTTGACAATCCCGTTTGAGCTTCTTCTTTCAGTTTGAAGAGAACTTAACCGGAATGATACCGCTCATAAGATAATTTGCCAAATTCGCGAACCAAGGTACCTCTTTCATATAAATATCCAAAAGTTGTTCATTGGGAAGGAGCCATTGATTTCAAGGCCATCATGCGGCCTCCCATCCTTCTCCAAAAGAGATAAGTGGCCCGCTACTTGGTTTGCACTTCCTTTCAGATCTTGGATGTTAATGTCAAACTCTTGCAATAGAAGTACCCATCTCATCAAACGACTTTAGAATCTTTCTTGATCATAAGATAGCGAAGTGCCACATGATCTGTATGAACAATCACCTTTGCACCCATCAAGAACGGGCGAAACTTTTCCATAGCAAACACAATGGCAAAAAGCTTTTTCTCCGTAACGGTGTAGTTGACTTGGGCACTATTCATGGTCTTGCTTTCATAATAAACCGGATGAAAGATCTTGTTGATACATTGCCCCAAAACGTCCCCCACCGCTACATCACTTGCATCACACATAAGCTCAAAGGGAACACTCCAATTTGGAGCGGTAATGATGGGAGTAGTAGTCAACTTGAGCTTTAGCAACTCAAAGGCTCTCATGCAATCATCATTGAAATGGAACTTGTCACTTTTCTCCAAAAGCTTGCACAACGGGTTTACCACTTTAGAGAAGTCCTTGATGAACCGCTAGTAAAATCCCGCGTGGCCTAAGAAACTCCGCACGCCTTTGACCGAAGTTGGAGGTGGAAGTTTAGAAATTACCTCAATCTTTGCCTTGTCGACTTCAATGCCATTCTTTGAGATCTTATGGCCAAGAAAAATGCCTTCCTCAACCATGAAATGACATTTCTCCCAATTGAGCACCAATTTTATTTCTTCACATCTTGCCAATACTTTGTCCAAATTTGCTAGACAATGGTCAAAAGAATCCCCGACCATAGAAAAATCATCCATGAAGACTTTAAGAAAATCATCCGCCATGTCCGTGAAGATAGCCATCATACACCTTTGAAAAGTCAACGGTGCATTGCACAACCCAAATGGAATCCGCGAGAATGCAAAAGTACCATAAGGACAAGTGAAATTAGTCTTCTTTTTAATCTTCTGGAGCTATAAGAATTTGATTGTAGCCGAAATACCTGTCAAGAAAACAATAGAAAGCACGGCCCGCCAACCTATCAAACATTTGATCAAGGAAGAGAAGTGGGAAATGATCCTTCCTTGTGACTTTGTTGAGCTTGCGATAGTCCATACACACTCTCTACCCGGTCACCGTTCTTGTAGGAATCAACTCACTCTTATCATTGGTGACCATCGTCATGCCCCCTTTCTTTGGGACACATTGAATCGGAGAAGTCCAAAAACTATCGGAAATGAGGTACACAACGTCGGCATCCAACCACTTGATCACCTCCTTTTTAAAAACCTCTTGCATGGCTTCATTTAGTCTCTTTTGATGTTCAATAGATGGTTTGGCACCTTCCTCCAAGTTGATATTGTGCATGAAAAATGCAGGGCTTATCCCTCGAATATCCGCCAAAGTCCATCCAATAGCTTTCTTCCTCTTTTGTAGCACCGCCAATGTGGAATCTACCTGCACATTAGTCAAACAAGAGGAAAGAATAACCGGTAAAGTAGAAGAAGGGCCAAGAAATTCATACCAAAGATGTGGAGGTAATGGCTTCAACTCCAAACAGGAGGCTCCTCAATTGAAGTCTTTGTTGGAGGAGTGGTTCTCTTCTCAAGATCCAAGGACAATTTGCAGGGCTCATAAGTGTATGACCCCATTCCTTGCAAAGTATTCACACATTCCACATAACCCTCCATTTCTTGATCATCACAATTGAGCAATACGACCTCCAAAGTATCATCAACTCATGGCACTTGTTTCATCAATAATCACATCGGTCATCAAATCTACAAACAAACAAACTTCATTGCTATTCGGTTGCCTCATAGATTTGCACACATGGAAAACTACCTTTTCTCACCCACCCGAAAAGTGAGCTCATTGCTTCCACATCAACAAGAGCCTTCCCAATAGCAAGGAAAGGTCTACCCAAAATAATCGGCACCTTATAGTCCACTTCACAATCAAGAATCACAAAGTTCGTCGGGAGGATGAATTCATCAACACGAACCAACACATCATCAATAATACCCAACAGTCTCTTCATAGTATGATCCGCCATTTGCAACCTCATAGATGTGGGTCTTGGTTGCCCAATCCCCAAGGTTTTGAAAACCGAGTAGGGCATCAAGTTAATACATTTCCCAAGATCACATAAAGCTTTAGAAAAGTCGTCACTCCCAATGGTATAAGGGATTGTGAAAGTGTAGGGATCTTCCAATTTAGGAGCCATTGAGTGCATAATTACACTCACTTGATGAGTCATATTTATAGTTTCACAATTCATCAATCTCTTCTTTGTCATCAAGTCCTTCATAAACTTTGCATAACCCGGCATTTGCTCCAAAGCCTCAATCAATGACACATTGATAGATAGACTCTTCATCATGTTAATGAACTTTTTGAATTGGTTCTCGCCATTTTGCTTTGCAAGACTTTGAGGGTATGGAGGAGGAGGCCTTGGCATTGGTGCCTTAGCATTTGGAACTACCAGTTCCGGTATGTTAATAATGTGTTCCCTAGACGGGTTCACTTCCTCATGAGTCTCCTCCATATTGTCATCAATATCAATTCTCACCTCATTGATTGATATCTCATCTTCTTGTACCAATTTCTCAACATCCACAATTTTCTTTTGACTTGGGGTGGTTGTATCCCCACCTCTTCCACTCCTTATAGTAACGGCCATGGCATGTCCCATGTTGTTTCTACCCTTTGGGTTCACCATCGTATCACTTGGTAGTGCCCCCTTAGGATGAGTGTTCAAAGTTTGCGAGATTTCCCCAATTGAACTTCCAAATTGCGAATTGAGGTGTTGTGAGAGGCTAGTTGAGCATCAGAGTCAGCATTATTCTCCATCATTTGTTTAAACATGTTCTCAATTCATCCCATCTTATTGTTGGAAGAACTCGGACCTTGGGAAGGATAAGGAGGGGGGTTGATTGGTTGTTGATACATCGGGGGCCTTTGAAAACCCGACCCCCGATTGTTGTTGTTGTTCCACCCTCCTTGGTTGTTGCCTCCCCAATATCCTTGATTATTGTCACTCCAATTGCCTTGGTTATTTTGACCATTCCAATTTACTTGATTGTTTTGATTGTTCCAATTCCCTTGGTTGTTTCCACTATTCGAATTACTTTTGTTGTTTGAATTCCAATTCCCTTGATTTCTTTGTGGTCGCCATTGTTGTTGATTCAGGCCTTGATTGTTGTTTCTTTACCCTTGGAAGTTGTTCACATATTGTACTTCCTCCTCTTGTTCATTGTACGACTCATCTTGATCAAATCCACTATCATCTTGCTCATAATTTTTAACACGGGTTTGCACTTGAGGACCCTTTTGCCTTCTCTTGTTTACAATCACACTAACTCCCTCCATTGAATTAACTTGCTTAGGACCTTGCACTTGTTGAATTTGAGCTTTGGCTAGTTGATTTATCGTGGTGATCAACTCGGAAATTACTTGCCCATGATCATGTAATTCTTTATGCAAGTGAATCACATTTGGATCACCTTGAAGAACATTTGCTCTACTTTGACATGCCGATGAAGTATCTACCATTTCATCTAGAATCTCACAAGCTTCTGCATACGGCGTTGGCATGAAATTTCCACAGGCAAGTTGGTTGACCACGCATTGATTAGTAGTATTGACTCCCCTATAGAAAGTTTGTTGAATCATAGCCTCTATCATATCATTGTTCGGGCACTCTTTCACCATAGTACGGTACCTCTCCCATATCTCAAGCAAAGGCTCATTGGGTTCTTATTTGAAAGCTAGAATCTCATCCCTAAGAGTTGCCATATGCCCGGGAGAAAAGAACTTGAAAATAAATTTCTCGGCCAATTCATCCCATATATGGATAGAATATTTTGGCAACCTCTCTAACCAATCCAAGGTCTTCCCCCATAGAGAGAAAGAAAATAGCCTCAACCGTAAAGCATCCACATAGACGTTTATCAGTTTACTCCCCCAACAAGTATCCACAAACCCTTTCAAGTGCTTGTACGCATTTTGATTCGGAGCCCCGGTGAAGAATCCTCATTATTCACAAAGTGTAAGCATAACATTTATGATTTTAAAGTTTCCCGCCCTAATGCGGGGCAAGACTATGGCACTTGCATATCCTTTGTTCGGCAACATCTGGTATGGAGCCGCTCTTTGTGGAGGTGGGGGTAGAACGAGAACATTGTTTTGAGGCGACCGGCCTCGTCTATTTGCTTGAGGTTCACGAGAAACTTCTTCAACTTGATTGTCTTCCACGCCCACATCCCCCATAGGCATATTTCCAAGAGGATCATTGTTGTTGAGAGCCATTGTTCACCTACAGTTGTTTCAGCAAAAAAAATAGTAACATGAAAAAAAAAGACAATTCACATACAAAACCAAATATATAGCTAAATCTGTTTTTAGCACCCCGGCAACGGCGACAAAAATTGATGTTGTCCACAACCACATCCTCTATTTGAGGTAGTGAAACGGTAGATGCAATAGATTGGGATCTATGAGATTGATGTCGGGGTCGAATTCCACAGGGAGCTATGAGATTGGGATTAGTGGTATATATTTGGACTAAGCACGTGAGGTATCTAAATTGCACTTCCACAAATATGGTTGTGATTTACTTCTAAAATTATGCTAAAGATTGCAATTCTAAAAATATGAAACTAGGAAATATTGTTTTTGGTTGTTTTTCAAATATTGTAAAAAGACCTAGGGCTATGACCTTCACCTAGGTGTTTGCCTAATGGGTTGCAAACTTTAAGGTTTTTTCGTTGGTCGGGGTGTATTATAGCTATCAAATCTCAATTACCCACTCAATACCTCTCGGTAAGAGAGTGATTTTGCCCAATTGGCTTTCTCAAGTCCAAATGAGTATTGAACAAATCAATTGATAAATTTCTCAAGTCGGGTTTTACTATCTCTAGATTCAACACTTTAATTGGGCTAACAATCTCTTGATTTCATCCCAAATTCTTGTTAGCTAAGTTTTTCTAGACTAGGTCACTCTTTCTCAAGTAGAGACCAAGTCAATTAAGCATGAACTAATATTTGCAACCATTAATTCTACAAAAAAAAGAGCAAGAACAAGGCTAAATAATCAACACCCAACCATAAACAAGCTATAAATTAAACACCCATTAGGTTTACACACTAGGGTTGGGTGACAACCCTAGTTAGAAATTTAGCTACTCATGCTTGGAATAGAAGAAACAGAAGAAGAAATGATAATAAAACTCATATTCAAAGATTAGAAGACAAAAATCTAATGTTTAATCACTAAAGTAAGCTAAAGTTGCCTAAAGCAGTAAAAAAATAGTTACAGATATTCAGATATTCAAAACATGACCTAATTTTGTGAAAGAAGTCTATTTATACACAGTTGGAAATTTCGGACAAAATTGCCCTTTCGGAGGTTCTGCGGTCGTACATTCCATGTGCGGTCCGCACTTCCTCTTCAGTCTTTACAGGAGCTTGGTCTGCGATCGCATAATTTTGGGATGCGGCCGCATCTAGAGTATTTTGTGGTCCGCGCATTTCCTGGTGCGGCCGCACAGGTCCTTTCTGCGGACCGCTAAATTCTGCGGCCGCACAATAATTGTGCGGTCCGCATATCCTTAAGGCTTGAATTGGGACTTCTCTGAACTTGAACTCTAGCATAACTTCTGTGGCCGCACATTGCCTTTGGGCTCTGTGGGATTTCCTTTGCATTCTGTGGCCGCAGAAGGAATTCTGCGGTCCGTAGAAGGAATTCTGCGGTCTGCACATTGGCCCTTTTTCCCGCTTTTTGTCCTTGTGTTCACGTTACTCATTTTTTAGTTGGATTTCATCTTTGTGGCTCATTTTCCAATACTTCTACATTAAGCACATTTCATCAGTTTTTGGGAATATAATTAAGCACTTTTGGACCAAAACGAAAGCTAAAAGGCGCTAATAAGTAGTCAAAATCCTCACTTATCAGTCCTCCGTGGCGGTAGAATCCACGCCATCAAAAAAACTGCGAAAAGGGTCATCTGCTCCATGGAACCCCTTGTTAGAACGAGGTTTCATTATTTGAGCCTCATTAAACATAGACTTAGTGAATGAAGGCGACTTAGAGAGGTTTATCACCCCGAGTGCGTCGGTCAGGGCATTGCCCACTGCCCGGGAAGCACCGACCACGACTTCCTCATCGACCTCCCTAACTTAAGCCAAAACGGCCTTGCCCTTCTCTAGTTTGGAAGCCTCGTCCACGACCTCCTCATCGCCCTCCCTGATTTGAGGCAGATCGGCCTCGTCTCTCTTTGGTTCGAAGGCCCCTTGTCCCTCGAACTGCGACCGTACGCGAGCCACTAGTTCAGAGGATTCTTCTTCTTCTTCTGACTCATCCTTCAACCGGTGGAGTGAGTCCGATGAGGGCACCCGAGAACTAGTATTTTCTTTAGGCTTCGCACCGACCTCCTTTTTATTTTCTTCTTCTCTAAGCCTGGAGAACTCGGAGCCTTTTTTCTCTTTTTCTTTTCATCACCCTGTCTCGGAACAAGGGACTCGGCGGGGAAATCCTCGTCACTAGATGGAGGCCTCATCGTGACATCCTTGGATAAACATGCAAAGGGAAACAAAACAGATAAAAACCCAGAAACACAAGAAAAAACCCCAAGTATTACTCACTTAGGAAAGGAATCTCACTATGAGAACTGGCCTTCCACCGGCTCTTCGAAAGTTCGCGCCATGCGCATTTGAAATATGGTTTTTCTGACACAATGCCCTCGACCCACTCCTTGAGTCGAGGGACTACATTCGGTACCCGAGCAATAGCTGCACCACCACCAAGCATCGATAAGAAAGAAGGAAAGGAGAGTAAAATAAAATTTTGGAAAAAAGAAATTTTACTTACGTTTTGTGTTCCACTTATTGGGGATTGGCATGCACTCTACTGGGATCAGGTCCGAGGTCCTCACTGGGACAAAACGGCCTAGCCAGCCTCGATACCAATCTTTATCGATGCTCAAGAACGGGGCTCTACTAGTCCGGGCTCATCTACTACATGACAGATCAGGCTCGTCTAATACATAACAAATCGGGCTCGGAACCTAAGGGATTGAAGATCAACCCTGAGTTTCGTCGAACCAGAACACGAGATCAGAATGCCCGTCCTCGAGAACATTGAGTCCATGATTCAGGAATCGACCCTGACCACGAACGAGCTCGAGGAAACATTATCAGTATAACCAATAGAAGACCGAAATAACGGAAGGCCGAAATATCTATGACCGGTTGGGTATTACGGCGGGAATCTCGGCAGATATCAATAAGGAACTCACAAATTAGCAAATTAGTAGATTTTTACCTTTCATAGAATTGTACCTAAAGTAAGACTCCTCTACTATATAAAGGGGGTTTGATTACTTGTAAAGCACATTGTAACAATCATTCAGAAGTAATATACTGTTATTTTCTCTTTAAGTTCTTATTCAGCGGTGCCTTGACACTAATCGAAGCGCATTCTATTCAAGGGTGGCTCACCCCCAAGGCTGTAACTGTTCAATTCGTGTGGTTTGAATTTACTTTATCATACTTTATTTCAATTGCAATTTAATTTATCACTTTGTATCAATTTAATCCACTTATCCTTAAACCACTTACAAATTCAATTGTTATCCGATTTTGATGGTAAACAGAAACATATTCAATACATTATAGTTTGCTACTCATAATCACTAGAATACCTTGTGTGTCTTGCTAGTGATTATGGTGGAAATAATTTAGTTCAATAGGAGTAGCATAATAGGTTTGGGAATTAGGATTTTGAGTTTAAAATGCTTTATTATTTTTAAACTTAATGTATAAATATATCTTTTTACATGTAAATTTATTAGGTACGGTTCGATATTTTTTCGATTTACTTTCATAAAATAAAAAACTTACCATAATTATTGGTATGGTAATAGATGTATATAAAACCCTACAACTTTATTAAGAAAAATAAACCTAAAAATCAGTTCGATATAGTATGGTTCGGTCGATTTAGTCGAGTTTAAATATTCATTGACACCCTCTAGCTAAGGGTAGAGATTTATCATACCACAACCCTCTATGGTGTAGTACTTGCTCCTGTCTTAACGACGCACTTCATAAGCTTAACACAACATCATAATATATTACATAGACGGGTCAAAAACATTTTCTTAATTTCAGCATTGTAAATGGATATAAAGACCCATTCCTTTTTGGCATTAGTAGAGTGACATTATTATCTTCTTTCCTTTTTTGATATGTGATGATGTTTATCATCAAATATTTAAATAATGTTAGATGAATTAAAGTGAAAATTTTAAAACTCCATCGTTGGGGTTCTTTTAAGCTTGAAAACATATAAATGAGTTTTGCAATTTATTGAAATTTTGGATTGATGATTGATGTTCGTTGGGATGTCATTTTGTACTTATGGTTAAAATCTAAAGTTATTTGGCGAAGATTTAAGCTATTTAATGATTTTTTTGTTAATTGTACTTTGTAGGAGGCGAAACTTAATGTTTTTTATATATAGTATTATATCATATTATAATAAGTATATAATATCGTATATCGAGTATACAAACAATGTTAGAAAGAAAATATGGGATTTGCAACTGTAAACTTAAAAATATGGCTACTAGGTGCAATATAATATTTTGGGCTATACTTTTGTGCGAATCTCTTATTTTTTAAGAGGCAAGTGCACAGATAGACATTCATAGGGATACTATTTAGAGAATAACCAATACTTATTTTGTCTTAAATATTTAAACTAAAAATGTTAACTTTAAAATAATTTAGAATATTAATGTCCTGAAAATTTGAATGGAAAAACTGAAATTCATGATGCACTGGCTAATTCTTAAATAACACTCCTTAGAGTGGCTACCTAGTGTCATTTCTACATTTTTAAAGTGTAAAAGGTAGCACTGTATACAAAATATCGTGAAAATAGCACGGGATAACCCGTTTTCGAACTGGTAATTGAAAAATAACCAGGTTTGCAAAGTGATTGAAAAATAACCACTATTTTGTTGCAACACGGAAAGTTCCAGCATAATATACTGGAGATTGATGCACTTGTGTGTGAACTTCCAGTTCTCCAACACACGGAAAATTTCATCATAATATACTGGAGATTGGAGCACTATTAGAACTCCAGTATATTATGCTAAAATATTTTTCTGATTTTGAATAGTGTTTTTGTTCAAATTTATCTTTACATGAAAAGTGACTAAATTTCAATTACTTTTGAAATCCCGTATTAACTCGGGTTCGGAAGAAAAGTATAAGTGGATTTTACGACTCGAACTCGTGACGACGTGACCTTAGGACATAGGGGTCTGGGGAGGGTAGTGTGTACGCAAACCTTAGCCCTACCCTAAGGTAGAGAGACTGTTTCCAAATAGAAACCCGGGAGACTCGAACTCACAACCTCTCGGTTGGAAGTGGGGTTGTTTACCATCATAGCAGGCCTCTTGCTTTTAAAGTATAATCCTCAAAATTTAACCTTATATTATACTCAGCGGATTTAAGTTGAAAATCACGGATCTAAAATTTTAAACATTTAAACATAGATCATCAAATCCAAATATGAAAAATTGGGATATTTGGTTTGCACATACAATTAAAAGGCAGAACAATAAAAATCCTCCATAGTTGATTCCTTCAAGTTTTATATAAGCTCTAGGGTTTTGGGTTTTTTTCACTGGACAAACCCTTTTTCTCCATTTTCAACACAATTTTTTTCTGCTAACCACTCTTTTCCAGTCAAATAAAAAGAAATTGGGAGAATCTTTTGATGCAAAACTACAATCAATTCTACCGTCTAATTTTCTAGGTATTTACAACGTATTCTCATTTTTATACTGCTTTGTAATTTCTTAATAGTTACAGTTACAAGTTTCAATTTTTCACACAATGGATGTGTGATATGTGTGTATTCCTATTTGTTCTTTGTAATCGTGCTGAAATGTGAAATGGGATTTTTTTTTTGGTTTTTGGGTATTTAGTACTCTTTCCATCCAATTTTATGTGGCCATGTTTGACAAGGCAGTAAGCTTACGAAAGAAAGGCGGTTATTCAAACATGTGGTCTATAGATATTTGCGGTAAAATAAATGAGAAGTTTAGAATTACATTTTTAGAATGTTGATGTTTTTAGTTACAATTGCAAGTTTTGGTTCAAGTTTAAATTTTTCACATAATAAATGTGTGATATGTGTGTATTTCCATTTATTCTTTGTAATTGTGCTAAAATATGAAAGGGGATTGTTGATTTTTGGGAATTTAGTACGCTTTCCGTCCAATTTTATGTGGTAGTGTTTGACATGACACGAAGTTTAAGAAAGAAAGATGGATTTTGAAACAAGTTATAGATATTTGCAGTAAAATGAGAAGGTTAACTTTAAATTCTTAGAATGTCAATGTTTTTAGTTACAGTTGCAAGTTTTGGTTCAAGATTTAATTTTTCACACCAATAGATGTGTGATATGTGTGTGTATTTCTATTTCTCCTTTGTCATGGTGCTGAAATATGAGACGGGGTTGTTTCTTTTTGGGAACTTAGTACTCCCCGTCACAATTTATGTGGCGGTGTTTGATTAGGTGTGAAGTTTAAGAAAGATAGAAAAACTTTTGAAACATGTGGTCTAAACGAGTTATAGTTATTTGTGAGACTATAAATCATTTCATTAAGGGTAGATTGTGAAGTTTAAAGTTAAATTATTTTTAAATATAGAAATGTATCTTTTTTTTTTTGGACAGAGAAAAGTGTGCCACATAAATGGGGACAGAGGAAGTAATGGATAATGAAATTACCCGAATCGAGCAAAATGGATACATATTACATAGGATTCACATAGCTGACTTCAATTAGAATTATGACCCTGTAACTGCAAAACTACCATCACCTTTTGCGGTCTAATTTGTAGGTACTTCAGCATATTTTCATTCTTATGCTGCTTCATACATGTCTTACTTACAGTTGCAATATTTGATTCAAGGTTCGATTTTTCATGCATAGACAATAGATGTGTGGATATGTGTGTATTTCTATTTGATCTTTGTCATGGTGCTGAAATATGAATTGGGTTTGTGCTAGTTTTGATACTTTCAGAGACTTGTTCTTTTTGGGAATTTAGTATCAAAGAATGAAATGGACCTGAATAGAGCAAAAACGATTCACAGATTCATATAGCTGACTTTGATTAGACTAGGATTAAGATTCAGTTGATTGATTGATTATTTTTCTGAGAAAAGAAAAATAGTTTCTTGAAGTGAAGTGAAGGCATTATTGAAGGAGAGAGATGTCGGGTCTGTAAATTGCATTTGCTAGGAGATAGAGGGCTTTTTATAACCACGAGTGATTTTTTATTTGATCCATCGTAAATATTCTTTGTTATCCCATTCGACTGGAACTTGCTAGGAGTGTTTGATAGATTGACCAAGCTAAGATGTTATACGAAGAGAGTGTCCAACCATTTACGTTAAACAGCCCTGCACTTGCCCTTGGATTTGGATATGTATAAATTTGTGCCTATTATTGACCTTACATACGAAAAAACATGTTTATGAAGAATTTGGTTAGAATGTACTACACCCACTTTTATTGACCTTACAATACAGTCACAACCAAGTTCATTTTCGGTTACTTAGTCTTTTGTAACTTGTACAGATGATTTAATCTTATAATGTCATATTTGGCTAAGGTCTGTGTTCACTCTACCCCCAGACCCTACTTTGATGGATTACACTGGGTTATTTGTTGTTGTTGTAATTGTAATGTCATATTTGGCTAATGGCTAGTATTTACCTTCTTATCTGTGTTCTCTTGTTGCAGATCTCAGATCTGAAGTTTTAACTGATGGATTTCTGATTGTACTTGACAGAGATATAAAGGTGAAGGTAAGAGGTACTACTTATATGGACATTGATGAAGTATGCCTATATTTGGTCATTTGCTTCCTTAGTGTTAAAAGGCAAACTATGTCCATGTCACATTCCTTGTCCACTAATACTTTCTCTTTTGTTTCAGTGCTAATGGGGGCCAAGCGCACAAGATCGAATAGTGAAAGTGACGATGGTTACAAGTTGTCAGTTCCACCTGGTTTTGAATCGCTAATGTCATTCACACTAAAGAAGGTGAAAAATAGTGAAGAAGCCTGTAATTCTGTGGCTCTTGGGAGTGGGTTTGCGCAAGGTCCTAGCCTGGTTGCTGCTACTTCAACAATTATTAGCACAGGAAAGCTTAAGAGTTCTGTTAGGCATAGGCCTTGGATTCTTGATGATCATGTTGATCACATTGAAGACGATTCTGAATTTGAAGATGATAAGGTCATTTAGTAAGATTTTCATAAAATTTCTCATGAATATACTTTTTATTTCCATCTCCAGTATCGAAAAATTAACCATAGATTTCTACTCCGGCTGTCCTAAATGCATGTGACACTCTTTCCTCTTTAGCATGTCCCAAAAAGAAAGACACCTTTCTATATTTAGAAATAATTTTACTTTAAAATCCCTATTTTATCCTTAATGACATGATTTCCAGCCACACAAATGTTTAAGGCTTGTTTTAGATCACAAAATTCAAAATCTTCTTTTCTTTTTTAATCTCGACGGAGGGAGTGTTAATTAATCAAACTGTATTGACTATGTGTAGCTTTTTAATATCTATATTTCTGTAAAAGAAAAGGTCTCGCTAGATTTTCCCCTTGTGGTTCTTATTGTAAAGGCAGGAAAAGAAGAGTGAGGACCATAGCTGGTGCCTCTCTGGTTGGAGAGGATGAGATAAACATATCTGGACTCTGGTGAGAGATGCATCTAGGGACACTATTTTTATGCTATACTGGCTGCTGAGGGTTATTCCTGTTGGCCATAAGCATCCTTGTGTTTTTTGAACAAGAAGAACATTGTGTTAACTGATAGGTGGTTTGCAATAGGAATGACGTATCCATGGAGAAAATGAACTTTGGGCCTAACTCAATCTCAAAAGGCAAGTTAATGGGATGAAAATCGTGCAACACCAACGAGACAACCCATTTCCTCAACCTATGCGGCATAGTAACATTCCCGTTTGTGTCTAACCTGGTTATTTGGAGCGTGGACAACATAATATGAGGCCCAATATTGGGAAATACAACAACAAGATGAGTCCGACTCCAATACCATGTTAAGAAAATTGAACTTTGAACCTAACTCAACCTCAAAAGTTAGCTCATTAGGTGAGTATTGTCCGAGACCATATAATGGGACAACCAATTTCCCCAATCAATGTGTGACACTCTAACTGTGTCAATGGGCTTTATAAAAAAATATATCCTGGCAAGGTTGGTTTGATTACAGGTCAAGGATAATCTTCTTTTCTTCTTTTCCACGTGTATTCTCTTCTTCATTTGATTGTCTCTGGCATCACTTGGATAAAGGTTAAGGGCTTATGTATTGTAATCTATGTAGCATGGACTCTTCAAAATCCTCGCCACACCCGTATCGACACAACATGGGTGTGGCTGTGGGATCTATACCGGATTTGGTTTACTTATCTTGGGTACTTTGACTACATTCTATGACAGAGAAGTATAGATTGATTTGGGTATATATATATATATATATATATATATATATATATATATATATATATGTAGAGAGAGAGAGAATTATATAAAGTATGAGAATGTTATTTTATTACGCGAGATATGTTATGAATAAAATATTGGTGTTTAACTAATCGAAATATATACTTTATAATTTGTGATATACATGTACTGGTTGTATCCGAGCACGGAGCACCCGTATCATTCGGGTCCATACCCTCAAATCGTAAACTTATGTGACGAAGCATCCAACCTCTAGTTTAACACCCGGATCGGATACGCGCACCCGAGTCCGAGCAATATAGACCGTAATTGTTGGCATGTAGTGCCGCTGAAATAGTGGTTTGGTGTTCTGGGTTTTGATTTATTTTTGCAGAGTTTGTCTTCAAGTGCTTTTCTTCCCAAAGGAGTGATCCGAGGATGTTCCAGCTGCCACAACTGCCAGAAGGTTCATTCTTCCTTAATATTGTATAATATTTGGTTTCAAGGCAAGGATTGTATGTTCTCTACCCAAATGTTAATTTGGATCGTATTTTTTTATTATTTTCCATTGAGCTTATGATGTTTCTGGTGTGCTTTTTCAAAGGTTATTGCAAGATGTCGTCCAGAATTGGCACGCATACCTTCACTTGAAGAGGCTCCTGTATTCCATCCTAGTGAAGAGGTATTCCTTGACAGTCCCATCTCTCTTTCAGCCTGGTATATGCAGGGGAAGATGCAGCTACCCAACTACGGGTTCAACTGAACCTAGTAACTTATACAGGATTTAGTTATATATGTAAAATTTCACCAAAATTCTATAAATACAATATTTTGAACCCTTAATTGTAGTTTTGTAATGAGTTCAATGGTAAAAACATGAAAATTGAACCCATCAAGTTAAAATCCCGGATCTGCCTCTGGTCGTGTATGCCCTCTATTGCATCTTAATATCTTGACAGACTCTTCTTTCATGACGTTAAATCTTATTTTAGGAATTTGAAGATACTCTGAAGTATGTAGCGAGCATCCTTCCACATATCAAGCACTATGGAATATGTCGTATCGTTCCTCCCTCTTCCTGGAAACCACCTAGCCGCATTGAAGAACCGAGCACGGTATATGGAGTCAACACCCATATCCAGCGCACTAGTGACCTCCAGAATCTGTTTTTCAAGAAAAGGCTTGAGGGAGCCTGTACAAGGACGAATAATAAACAGCAGAAAACCCTAAGTGGGAAGTCAGATTTTGGACACGACATTGAACGTAAAGAATTTGGCTGCTGTAATGAACACTTTGAATTTGAAAATGGGCCAAAGCTAATGCTGAAATATTTCAAGCATTACGCTGATCATTTCAAGAAGCAGTACTTTGTCAAGGAAGATCAGATTACGGCGTCAGAACCATCAATTCAGGATATCGAAGGGGAATACTGGAGGATTATTGAGAATCCAACCGAAGAAATTGAGGTTTTTCTCGGGAACTGCAATTATCTTTTCTAGGGATCCGTCAAACTCTTTTTCCTTAATCATTTTTTCATTCTTTTCGTTGTCAATTTGGTTTGTTAGGTTCTCCAGGGAACTAGTGCGGAAATTAAAGCAACTGAAAGCAGTTTCCCACATGAAGGGGATGTAACTAGTCGTCGTCCTCCACAATATGTAGAATCAGGTTGGAACTTGAATAATACCCCTAAGCTTCAAGATTCTCTTCTCCGTTTTGGAAGTCGTGAGAGTTCCTCTATTTTGCTTCCTCGTCTCTCCATTGGAATGTGTTTCTCATCAAATCTGTGGGTAAGATTTAGAGTTTCTTGATTAAGCAATGACATTTATTCTTATAATCCAAATTATTCTTGGCATATCCTATCACATCTTTGTTTTTCGGTAAGGGGCATCATCGTTCTTGGGCGGCATCTGTTGGAAGCCGAAAGTATTAATGAGCATTGGTCTATTTGTTAGCATTACCTATTTTATTATGTTGATTAATTGCCAATATTTTCTGCTTTTTTCCATCTTGCAATAGAGAATTGAAGAGCACCACTTGTATTTGCTGTCTTACATACATTTTGGTGCCCCAAAAATATTTTATGGGGTTCCCGGGAGCTATCGTTGCAAGTTTGAGGAAGCTGTCAAGAAGCATCTGCCGCAGTTGTCAGCACATCCTTGTTTGCTTCAAAACATTGTGAGTTTCAAATTCATGAAATTATTTTTCATTATTTTGAGAAGGAAAGGCTTGTTAGAAAGAAAGGGATACATGTTGACCTGGTTCCCTTTTCAATTTTACCAATAAGCTGTCCTCTCCTATTTGTATAGCCAGAAAAAAAAAAAGGAAGACCTCCATTAAAGAATGAGGAAGTATTTCTTTACCTTTTCAAAAAAAGAAAGAGAAAAGAATGGGAAGTATTTGGTGCAATTATGGAATAATAATCCTCTTGGTAATTTATACTGCAAGCATGATGACTTTGGCTGCTTTGATTTCTCTTCTTTTTTGTGGGTTTGAATGAGTATGCGTGGGGGAGTAGTCTTTGGTTAATCGGAAGTTATCCAGAAGAAGTTGAACATAATATTTTGAGATTTTCAACCTTAAGGACATATTTTGGTTATTGCTTAATGTGTATGTTTCTAACAAGACTCGATCCTTCTTAGCATTCTATTTAGTGACATGTATTCCCTGAATCTTTTTATGGTGTTACTAATCATTTATTCTCTGTCTTAATTTATGTGGTGCCATTTGACTCGGCACCAAGTCTAATATAAAGAAAGGAAGACTGTTAATACTTATGGTCTGAAACAAACCATAAATATTTGTGTGCCGGTAAATCAATTCATTAAGGGTAAAGTAGGTTTCTAAAGATAAATTGTTTCAAAATTAGGAAAGGTGACATCCTTTTTAGGACTGAGACGGATAGGAAAAAGGAAAAAGTGCCACATAAATTGAGACGGAAGGAGTATATGGTTTAAGTTTGATAAGGCCCGTCTAAAATTTCTTTTTCGTTTCAGAAGAGATGAACTATCATATATGAAAGGTTTGTTTATTACCTCCCATTTGATCCATCAATCTTCATATCCAAAATGCAGGCCTTTCAGTTCTCTCCTTCTGTATTGACTTCAGAGGGGATACCTGTTTATCGTTGTGTGCAAAATCCAAAGGAGTTTGTTCTCCTTCTCCCTGGAGCATACCATGCACATGCTGATAGCGGCTTTAATTGTTCCGAAGCAGTAAATTTTGCTCCCTTTGACTGGTTACCACACGGCCAGAATGCTGTCGAACTGTATTCTGAGCAGGGCAGAAAGACATCAATCTCCTATGATAAGCTGTTGTTTGAAGCAGCCACAGAAGGAATTAGGGCCTTACCGGAACTTCCGCTGCTACACAAGAATTTTTTTGATAATTTAAAATGGAGAGCAGTTTATCGGAGCAATGAGATTTTGACAAAAGCACTTAAGGTAATCCCTCTATTATTCTTGGTTTCGCTATTTATATAAGGAGCCCTTCCAAAATCTTGAACTTCAATTTTAACAGGCTTTCTGCTTATTCTTGAGGGCTTTTTCCTTTTTGTCCCGTCCGCCAATAATAATTACGGGCACTAGCCCAAATATACAAAATACATACAGTGGTTATGTATGTAATGGGTAATATTTTTGTATATTTTATGTATATTATATACAAAACATATACATTTGCCGGCTATTATATTTTAGGGCGGCACAAAATTGTAATTATGCCTATTCTATGAATAAAGACATTGTCGTTTCTTCCCTGTTGCATTGTGTTTCTGATTTTGGTATCATCCGCGACTGTTTTTCCCTCTTTAGTCCTTAGAACTCATTTTATCAAGGTAAAAGATGTCTTGCAGACATCTGACTTTCGGGTCAAGCATTTCAAAGGCACGTTCAACATTAAGTCATGCTTCAGATATTTCTAGGAAATATTAACCCGGCTCTTTCGTAGTTCTCCCTTTTTGGTATATGTTCTGTGAGCAGCTCAATTTCCTTGTTCTGGAAGTTAAGACTTAGCTTCTGTTTAAAGTGTGAGCAATCATTACTGACTAGTATGTTGTCTAGAAATATATTCATGTAGAAAATGATATATCGTTTCATTTCTATTGGAAGTAATTTTGGGTTATTTCTATATTTGTATAGTCACGGGTTTCCACTGAAGTGAGAAGACGCACATATCTATGTGCTTCTCTTGAATCGCGAAAGATGGAGGATGACTTTTGTGCGACCACCAAAAGGGAGTGCCCTATATGCTACTATGATCTATACCTTTCCGCCATTGGCTGTAAATGTTCTCCACATAAATATACTTGTCTTCTTCATGCCAAGCAGCTATGTCCTTGTGCATGGAGTGAGAAGTATTTGCTTATACGCTACGAAATAGACGAGTTGAACATCATGGTTGAAGCTTTGGATGGGAAGGTAAGTGCAGTTCATAAGTGGGCAAAAGAAAAACTTGGATTGCCTGTGTCCGACGTCTTTAAAGATGCCAGCAAGGATGGAATGAAGGTGAAATCAGAGTCCGGACAGTCATTGGACATTGAGCAGGATAGGAAAGAAGAAGTGTCAATTCCTTCAGTTGGTCCAAGTGCTAGAACAAATAATGTGAATCGGGTATCTGGTTCGTGGGTTGAGGCAGATGGATCGAGTCATCGGCCACAATCAAAAGGAATTATTAATGATAAGATTGAAGTTTTATTCCCAAAAATTTCACAGCATGCTACTGTTGGTAAAAATATTATGACCTCTTCCAATACAGTTCTCAAGAAGCATCTTGCACGGGAGTCTTCGTCTACTAAAAGAAGTGTGATTATTCTTAGTGATGATGAGAACTAGCAACCACTGAAATGAGCATTAGTGGCGCGTTAATACGTTGTTGTAAGTTGGTTCTCTGCTGTAAATTTGTAGACTATTAAGCTTGAATTCTGCTAAATGACTGGGAAATACTCTTTCAACTCAATCTTGGTACTTTGATTCATGTATAATTGTATATTCTAGTAGTCTGTTCCACTTTATTCTGACTTTGTTAATTGGTGATATGTATGTTGCATGTGATGCTTTGTGATTTGTTCCCAGGGCTTGTATTTGTGTTCCTTGGAATAGTAATAGTTTTTCATTCTTAACTAAAGGTCTCAAGTTCGAGCCTTGAAAATGGAATCCTTGGTGGTAACAGGTAACGTTAAACTCCCATACTTAGTGGCCTTACCATTGAGCCAGCACACACTGTCTTTACATCAACTCGGCTCTATGACCATTTATCAGTTGATGAAGCTCTTGTTCAAAAATCTGCATGTCTTGCTTCTTCAATCATATACCAATGCCTCAATTCCTCCTCCACCACCACCACCACCACCACCACCACCACCACCACTCCTTATTGTGTCACCAAGATAGGCAGGTTCTGTATATCGTTTAATTTCTCGTTGCACGTAATTAATGTCGTTGGCACGAGTACACTATCGTTGACAACCGTAGCCTTGACAATCGCGATACGCGAAGCATCAAAAGAAGAAAATCTTTGGGACATAACTGACTTTGGGTTGCAAGAACAAGGAATATTGAGGTTGATGATGACAATTATCGTCTACGTGTCGCGATCACAGTGGCAAGAATGTCACCTATGGTAAGGCATAATATAAATAAGTACTAGAAACAGTGTGTTCGATCTCTTATCGTTTAAGTTCTTAGAGATGAAATAATCATACATTTCAATAAGATATTAGAAAAAGGCAAAGAGGTTCTGGATTCAAATTTCACCGCTCCTAAAAAAGTTGCCCTATGTAAAAGAATCAGAGAGGGCATGCCAAGACATATTCCTTATGTTCCACATTGGTAGGCACAATTTTCTTATTAGTCCCTTCTAAAAAGAATGACATATTAATTTTCTTAATGATAAACTTTTATAGCCACATAATGCTATGACATGTTTAAATTTCAAAAGTTTTATACAACCATATTTGTTATGAAATATTTAAGATCACAAACTTCAAAAGTTTTTCTTTTTTTATAAAACATTATGCCTAACTTAAACTATGACAAACTATAATTGATGGAGATTTTGATATATATAATTTACAGTAATTACATTTATACTGTAATCATCATAGCACATGATTGAAGTGTAATTGATAAGTTAAATGTGTATTCTTGTTATGTTTTGATGATCTAACAAACTTACTATGAAGAACCAGATAAGGCACCTATACACATCCTCAAGAACTTAAAGATCAACAAGTCTTCAGTTGAAGACACAGTTAAATTCTTCAGAGTCAAAGGAACAACAGAGGTAACATATAGCTACCAGTTCCTGAGGTGACTGTACAAGTCAACTCCCCCAGTTGTAAAGTTGTTGCCTGCACATGCTACAATGCAGAAATAGTGCAATAGTCAATTTTATGGAGAATGCCCTTTATCTAACTTGCTTACATCATTCAAAGTGATGTCACAAATGAATTAATAACATCAAGTAAGGTAAAAACAAAACACTTGCACATTCAAGAACTCATCAAGAATATTCTCTCGTCAATCTTGCAAGTGATTCTTAAGGGTATCAAGAACAAAGAACAACACAACAACGGACCAGTTCCCTCTATCGAGTTATTACATGTCCTTAGTTGTGTTGTACCTTTGTTAAAGCACTCTACTTGTAATTCCTACTTAGCTTAGTTAGAAGCATTGTGTAGGAAATCTTTGTAAATCATAAACCCTTGTATTTGTGTCTTGGCTAGAGTTAGCCGAGTTGTAAAGTCTTTGTAATAGAGTTACTACAAAGTGGATTGTAATAGTGTCATTACAAGTTAGTGAGGGATTAAGAGGTTAATTCCTATGTTACAATAGTTTATAATCTAAAGTTTGCTCAGTAGTGAAGTTGAAATCCTACAAGGGTAGGTCGTGGTTTTTGATACCGTGAGCTGAGAGTTTTCCACGTAAAACTTCATTATATCATTTATTTACTGCAGTGTACGCGTGTTCTGTGGGAACTAATAGAGAACCTGATTCTCTTTATAGTTTGATGGACCATTAGTTTTCTATCAGTAATCATCTTTGATTCTTCCTGCAAAAGGATAAAAGACACCAAGCAATTGTAACCTTGATGAATTAGTGGCACCCATTAGTTATTGAGTTTGCAATTAAATATTTTAATATATTTAATAATTTTTTAACATAAATACAGGTCTAAGCAAAAGTTACTAAATTCGTCCGAACCCAATAAACATTAATGTACCTCATGGTACCCATAACATGTGTTAGTTACTGAGCTTGCAATTAATATTCATACATATTTAATGATTTTTTTTATTATAAATACAAGAACTAAACAAAAGCTATTGAATTCGTCTGAACAAGTTTAGGAGGTTCGCTATATGAAAATAAAATATAAGCAATATTTCTTTCGAACATGTCATATGTGTAACTATAATTACAACCCAACACAACTGTCTAGGAAATCATCACTACATGGAACTCACTGGCCTACTAGAAGGTTTGCAACTTGCTCTACAGCACAAACTCGCACCATTGGAAGTTAATATGGATTTCACTGAGGTAATCTCTCTACTCCGCCATCTTAATCCATCTTTAACGCATGAATGCAGGTACCTCCTCCAACAGTTGGATAGACCATGGGTCATACACACTTACAAAACTAAGTAGCAGATACGCTTGCCAAACATGGGACCACATTAGCATGCAATGCTTCCACAACTGTTTTTGTGCAACCACCTCTTTTTGTGATGAATGACTTTCTAGCAGACCAACAGGGCACGCTTCATAGACGCCCTCTATGTACAACTCTTGCAGTGGAACCCATCTGTCACACCTCCTTTTTGCGCGCCCAGCCCCGAAGGGTTAATGCGCGAGGGGAGTTTTTCCAATTTAAGTGACAATATTCGAAATGGGATTATTTATTTAATTCAGAGTCGCCACTTGGGAAAGGTTTGGCTTTTGGTGTCCCAAGTCACCGGTTTATCTTGAATCCCAAATCGAGGAGATTTTCGACTTTTCCAAATGAAGTCTGCGAACCAGAAATTCTAAGTAAGGAATTATGTTGACCCGAGGGAAGGTGTTAGGCACCCTCGAATCCCGTGGTTCTAGCACGGTCGATTAAATTGTTATAATGGCTAAATATCTGATTTAAATACATGTTGTGACTTATGTGCTTTTGTTAAGTTTTAAACGCTTTTATTATTATCATTTATTTTACAGAATTGCAACGTCGTGAAAATGCATATCGAACCACGTCACAATCAATGCACCCGTAGTTGTTAACACATTTTTTGACTCCGTTGAGACTTGAATTTGGGTCACATCAATGTGCACCCGATTTTAAGAATATAATTTACTTAAACCGTGCCTAAAGAGTCTAACGCGTTATTATTTTGTAGAAAAGCCATGAAATTTATTAAATGGCCTATCTTGAGTTCTAGATAATTATCATGGTTATTTATGGAGGGCCCCACGATTGTTGCACTTTTGTTTGGCGAGGCTCATCTCTATTTTTAGAAAAAGATATCCTAAAGTGGCTACATTTCTAATGCATTTGTCTCTAAAACTAGAAGAAAAGGTACGTGCTAATTCAACTATAGGCTTTTGCCTAATTCGGATTCTTATCAATTTCTGATTGATTATTTACAAAGTGGAGGGATGTCATAACTCGTGAAACATACTTTAATTGGGCAAAGAAATTACACTCGAGATTGACCCAACATTATACTTGTGTCCAAACATTTCTTGAATTAAAATTTACTAGACTGATTGGGGCCGAATTAAAGGAATTAACTACTAGGCATTGTCACTAACGGGATTTGAACATAATATTATGTACTGCCTAACGAGTTATGGTAAAAGAAAACTAAAATGAACAAAGAAACATTTGTGTAAGGTGGAAATATTCTATTCTATGCATGTCGCTCAGTTGAACGGAAATCCTAGTCAAAATCTATACTAATTCTCCATGCCCTCTCTGTATTGTGTCATTACATTTTCGTACCAGCAAACAACTACAAACTAAGAAGCTAGAGGCTAAACTTGATGGAGTATTATCTAACTAATCTTTCATTACTGAATCACACTAATCAATTTATGCAACCTGAAGTCAGTATGTCACAAACATTTACAAACAGATATCTAAATCTTCTTCAGGAAACTCCTTTCATTTCATGCTTTTGAATTGTTACAGTTAACACCAAAGTTGGGTTTGAAATGTGTACCTGGAAACACTGAAAATGCAAAGGAGAAGAAGAAAAAGATGGGGAAATCATCAGCAGCAAGAAACAAAATAGCAGCAGCAGCAGGGCAAGATAGCAGCAGGCAAAGCAATATAGCAAGAAGCAGGCTCGAGTGCAGAAATGCAACTATGGCCAACAGAAAGCAATAGCCAAATAACAGCAAAACCCAGTGGAGTAGAATCAGAACTCCAGACAGACCAAAACAGTGGTAAACCAATGAAAACACTCGACTAATAGACACAACTGGAATTTCAAAGAATCAGAATTGATTTGAACAAGTTGAACAATTGAAACCCAATAATAATAGGAGGAAAAAAAAGCCTCTGATTGTTGGTTGTATCCCTTCTATCCCTTAATCTCTCTCTATCTATGTGTATCTGTTTTGTATGTATTTCAGCTCTCCTTTCCAAACTCCTCACAGTGTGTGTATTTTTCTTTTTCAGTTCTGATTCTTTCTCTCTATCTCCTTTTTTTTTCTTTCTTCCAGGTTCAATCCTTTTATAGGCCTCAAAACTATCTCTTTTAACAGCATGTTTTCAGAATATCCCAGTACCCCTCCCATGTGCCTTCCATTTCAACTCCAACTTTAGCTAATCAAGTATTAAACCCCATCAACATTCCCTGGCAGACTTACTTTTAAAAGGTTTAACATTTTTTAAACTTAAAGCAAGGTATGGGCAGTAGAATATATCTGACAGCATATGCTGTCAAATTGTTTAGAGCTTAACAAAAACCTTTATGCAGGCCACAGGCTGTGCACAAAACACATGAGGTGCACTAGTGCACATGCTGTGCATGAGTGCACATGCCTCCCAATTCAGAATTTAAACCAAACAATCCTTATTACTGATCAATTCAACAACTATAAGTAAACAGAATTGGTTCTTAATTGATTCAACAAATGTTTAACAGAAGCAAATCGATTTGCTATGCTTAGACAGTTGAAACTAATTGACGACTCATGTCGACTCGACTATATTAGCATTAACATACACAAACGTAGCCAAAAATCAGACATTCAGAAGTATGGGACACATGACTCGACTTATACTGCTTAAAACAGAATTATACTTCGATGAGTTAGTTAGTCAGTACAAATTTGGAATACAACCAATACACATGCCTCATCAGAATAGGAGGGGAGAGATTCAGACAAATACAGAGGTTCAAACAAAGTGGACAAACAAAAGTTGATAAAATTAAAACAAATATGAACAGTCTTTTAAAACAAATCACACGGGCTAAAAACAAATAAAGGAAAGAAAACAAGACTCACCTCAAATCTTTTTAAGGAACAAATCAGCAAAATCCACTGGTGTTTGAACAGACCTTCTTTAAGGTTGAATGGACTTTTAAACGAAGTGTTTCTCGGATGAGAAACACCTCGATTAAGGTCCATTAGACCTTAATCTCTTCGTTTTGAACAAAACACGGAACATGCACAGGGAAAACTAGAGTTCAAAAACTTAGATCTGGGATTCGTGTTTCCCTGGTTAGATTCGGACCAAACCAAGTATGGTTTGGTCACGAGGAGGGTCTGGGGAGTGTCTGGTATGAAACTGGGGTTGGTTGGGTTAGATCGAGTTTTGACTCGAATCTTCAAATGAAGATTCGAGGACCTGGGGGTGATTCGAACCAAACGGTTAACAGGTCTATGTTCAGGGTGGTGAGGGGGTTCTATGGTGTTCAAGTGGAGGTCACCGGCGTTCAGGCCGCCGGGTTTTTGGTGAAGGTGTGCAGGGGCGGCTAGGGTTTGAAGGGGATGGGTTTGGTGAAGACGAAGGCGGGGGTGTTGGCTAGGGGGGCAGGGTAAGGATCTAGGCTTATATAGTTAGTGGGTGGGTGAACCTCGACCGTTAGATCAATCTAGATCTACGGTCTGGATCTGAAGGCTTAAATGGAAACGGTGTCGTTTTGAGGGTTTGGGTTCGGTCCGGGTGAGACGGGTCGGGTTTGTTAGTGGGTACGGGGTGTGAGATCTTGGCCGTTGGATCAGTTTGGTTTGAATGGTTGAGATGGATCGGCCTTGAAACGACGTAGTTTTGGTATTAAACTACGTCGTTTTGTGTCCTGGGGGTGGGCTGTTCGGACTGGGCTCCAGATTTTGAAATGGGCACGGCCCAAATTCATTTTACAACAAATTTTGTCTTCTTTTTTCTTTATTTCTAATTTCCTAAATACACAAATTAATTAAATAAGACCAAACACCACTAATTAACACTTACCATATTTATTTCCCGCGGATAAAATGTTAAAAGTAGGCAAAATTAAACACGGCAACAAATCAGGACAAAAGAAAAAAAAAAAATGCGTATTTTTTGTAATTTTCCATCTAACAAACGGGTCATGGTTTAAATTACGCATGACACATACATTTTTAATTCTTTTGGAGCGATTGTCGCGTAAAACAAAAATCACGTGCTCACAGCTGCCCCTCTTTGTTCGGAAACACGAAGAGTTTTCGTGCAAAGATAAAGTGAGCGTGTATGAGCGATTTTTGCCTATGGACTACTCCGTATGAAGCATGTTTTTGAAAGATCTGACCGAATCTTGCTTCAAAGATTTCCTACATATCCTGGGCTAAACAGGAATCAGGTCAATGTAGTTCGGGAAGTTTTGGTAGCTGGGACTACCATGGGATTGCAATGCTTGCTGCTACTGCTGCTGCTGTTGTCACTGCTACGTCACTGACCGCCTTATTACAACCAAACGAAAATTAGAAACTGAACTAACTACTTATATGTATGTCAACTGCTAGTTACAAGATTCCTATCTATGATTCTTTTACGACTTGATCTTGGGTCTTAGCTGATTCTGCTTGTAGACTCCGATCTGAATCTTGATGCTTGCGAGTTGCGGCGACTTGTGTAACCTCTGGGATACTGAGTGAGACGCGATTGGCAAGGTTCAGGTCCTTAATTAAACGTTGGAGTCAATCCGCTCTCCATTCACTCTGATATCTCGGAATGTCTTCTTTTGTCTTTTCTTCTTTGATTCTGAGTTGAGACTCATCTTGTAGGTCATTTCGATCCGTGTGGCTCGAGGTTAGACCTGCGGGAAAAAACAAACAAACAAACGAAATTTTCTGCCCTAGTTTCACTAGGAAAATTTCGTTAATTATTCACCAGGAAGTTCATAAAATTGATGAAAGAGGATATGCATGCTCAGTTCAGGGTTGGAGCCCTAACACCGGCTAGCTGGGGAGAGGTTCGGTTTGGGGTTTAAAACCCTAATGCCGAACAAAGGAAGAATTCAGTTTAGGGTTTAAAACCCTAATGTCGATTGCACGGAAAAACTCAGTTTAGGGTTTAAAACCCTAATGCTGGCTGGAAGAAAAAGTTCAGTTTAGGGTTTAAAACCCTAATGCTGACTAAAAGGAAAAGTTCAGTTTAGGGTTTAAAACCCTAATGCTGACTAAAAGAAAAATTCAGTTTAGGGTTTAAAACCCTAATGCTGACTAAAAGGAAAATTCAGTTTAGGGTTTAAAACCCTAATGCTGATTGCATGAAAAAGCTCAGTTTAGAGTTTAAAACTCTAATGCTGGCTGAAAGGAAAATTCAGTTTAGGGTTTAAAACCCTAATGCTGATTGCATGGAAAAGCTCAGTTTAGAGTTTAAAACTCTAATGCTGGCTGAAAGGAAAATTCAGTTTAGGGTTTAAAACCCTAATGCTGATTGCATGGAAAAGCTCAGTTTAGAGTTTAAAACTCTAATGCTGGCTGAAAGGAAAATTCAGTTTAGGGTTTAAAACCCTAATGCTGATTGCATGGAAAAAGCTCAGTTTAGAGTTTAAAACTCTAATGCTGGCTGAAAGGAAAATTCAGTTTAGGGTTTAAAACCCTAATGCTGATTGCATGGAAAAGCTCAGTTTAGAGTTTAAAACTCTAATGCTGGCTGAAAGGAAAATTCAGTTTAGGGTTTAAAACCCTAATGCTGATTGCATGGAAAAGCTCAGTTTAGAGTTTAAAACTCTAATGCTGGCTGAAAGGAAAATTCAGTTTAGGGTTTAAAACCCTAATGCTGATTGCATGGAAAAGCTCAGTTTAGAGTTTAAAACTCTAATGCTGGCTGAAAGGAAAATTCAGTTTAGGGTTTAAAACCCTAATGCTGATTGCATGGAAAAGCTCAGTTTAGAGTTTAAAACTCTAATGCTGGCTGAAAGGAAAATTCAGTTTAGGGTTTAAAACCCTAATGTTGATTGCATGGAAAAGCTCAGTTTAGAGTTTAAAACTCTAATGCTGGCTGAAAGGAAAATTCAGTTTAGGGTTTAAAACCCTAATGCTGATTGCATGGAAAAGCTCAGTTTAGAGTTTAAAACTCTAATGCTGACTAAAAGGAAAATTCAGTTTAGGGTTTAAAACCCTAATGCTGATTAAAAGGGAAATTCAGTTTAGGGTTCAAAACCCTAATGCTGATTAAAAGGAAAATTCAGTTTAGGGTTCAAAACCCTAATGCTGATTAAAAGGAAAATTCAGTTTAGGGTTTAAAACCCTAATGCTGATTAAAAGGAAAATTCAGTTTAGGGTTTAAAACCCTAATGCTGTTTGAAAGGAACATTCAGTTTAGGGTTTAAAAACCCTAATGCTGATTGGCTGGGGATAAAGCTTGAGAATACTACACGATCTATTTTTGAGTTTTCTCGTTTTAATAGAAGGAAAAAGGGAGTTTTGCGGGAACTTACCTTTTGAGTGAATTCCTTATTGCCAAAATGTTTCTTGTACCCGTGTACCTTCTTCTTTGGGCGACACCTGCTTCTAGCACGGTTGTCTTGGATTAACACCTGTTTCAATTTCTCAGACAAAGAACAATTGTTAGTTCGGAAATGACGGTTGGTTCGGTGACCTTGATCGCTCCCAATTGCTCCGTTGCGTCTTCACTTCTGTTGCGAAGTCCCACCATTGATTTGATTCGAATGGCGAAACCTTTAGACTGCTCAGGCTTGTATTTCCGGATTCTGTGATGATTTGCCTTGTGAGGCCCCTTTTTTCTTTTTGTCCCGTTTTGATTGAAGGTTCTCAACGGGGATTTTATTGGAGGTGTTCTGTGGGAACTTGTACAAGAGGAAGCTATGCGGGGGAAATATTTACAAAGTGGATTCTTTGTGCGGATTCTGTACAATGGGGTATGCTGGGTTTTGGTTTCAAAACGGGTTTCCCAGGGTTTGTTGGGGTAAGCTTGTTGGGGAATATTTACAAAAGAACTCGCTGGGGATGTGCTGATGAAATTCCAACAGGGATTTTTTTTTTTTTTTTTTTGAGATACTTTGTGGGAGATTGTACAAAAAGAGAGACTCTATGGGGTTTTGTACAGGAGGAGACTCTGTGGGGATTTGTCCGAAGGTGGACTTGCTGGGGAAGATTTCAAGATTTCTCTCTTTTTCCTCTACTCCGGGACGTCATGATTCATCATGCTTGGGTAATCATATCAACGAGATGAGGTGCTTTCCTTCATGAGACGGGATTCCGTGCAAACAAACCTGCCACCTGCTCTTTCCGGTGTGTCCTGAACTCGGGGTTAAAATGCAAAAGGGATTCGAAAAGAAACAAAGAAGGGGGAAACAAATCAGAAAAGGAATACCCTTTTCGGGACGAGAAAGACTTATCTGAGGAAGATAACGCTGGCTTTAAATGACATGACATGCTCTTTGGACTGGACGTCCGACCTTCCATGAACTTGCGTTTTCCTGAACCAGAATAGATCTGTGATTCCAAAACCGGTGGAACTTTGCCGAGACCTTCTTGGGGTGGCGTCATTCCTTTTCGGCCAACAGCGCCCTTTGCGGGTTTTCGCTGGCTGACCTCTCTCATTTCTCTTCCTGTCATCGCTTGATAGCACTCTTTGCGAGTTTTTACTAAACAAGCTCTCTCATTTTGGTTTCTCTACTCCCGTCGCCTCATGGTGCCCGAAGGTTTTCACCGCCGAGACTCTCTCATTTTATCTCTCTCCATTCAGAGTGTGACGGTCTTCATTTGTGACGCTTATTGATTCCCCACCATATTTGGTAATTGATTTGAAGGCTCGTGCTTGGTAAAAAGAGGTAGTGATACTAACTTCTCAACTACTCGATGTGCCCCGGTTTTCAATTTCAGGGTGGATGGGATTTTATTGTTGGTGTGACTGAACCTCAGGGAGAGGCTGCCTACGTATCCTTTCGGAATCAAGTCAAACGTAGTTCAGGACTCAATCAAATTTTGTTTTGTTTTGTTTTTTTTTCTTTTTTTTTGTTTCTCTTCTTTTTTTCTTTTTGTAGAGAGGATTGGGTAGTGTTTGGGAGTAGTGGGGGATAAAACCTTCGCCATTCTCAAACGTGTCAGGACCACTGGAGTATGATTTAGACGTAGTACCTCTTGACTGCATCTGCATTTACTGCTGTGTCGGGGTCATTTCCTTCGATATCACCTAAATACAATGCTCCTCTTGGCAATATTTTCCTTACGATGTATGGGCCTTTCCAATTTGGGGCAAACTTTCCTTTTGCTTCTTCATGATGCGGCAGAATACGCCTCAGTACCAATTGTCCTACTTCGAAATTCCGGGGTCAGACTTTCTTGTTGTAAGCACGGGCCATCCTTCGTTGGTATAACTGTCCGTGACAAACTGCAGCCATCCGCTTTTCATCAATCAACGTCAATTGCTCTAACCGAGTCTTAACCCACTCGCTGTCCTCGATTTCTGCTTCGACAATGATTCGAAGCGAAGGGATTTCTACCTTTGCCGGTATTACAGCCTCGGTCCCATAAACCAAAAGATAAGGAGTCGCTCCCACCGATGTGCGTACCGTAGTGCGGTACCCCAATAATGCAAAAGGTAACTGTTCATGCCACTGTCGGGAACTTTGTATTGTTTTCCTCAAAATCTTCTTGATGTTTTTATTTGCAGCTTCCACAGCACCATTGGCTTTTGGCCGATAAGGAGTGGAATTCCTGTGTGTTATCTTGAATTGCTCACACACATCTCCCATCAAGTGACTGTTCAAGTTTGCTGCGTTATCCGTAATGATAGTCGCAGGAATACCGAAGCGACATATAAGATTTGAGTGTACAAAATCCACTACAGCTTTCTTGGTGACCGACTTGAGAGTGACAGCCTCTACCCATTTCGTAAAGTAGTCTATGGCAACTAGTATAAACCTGTGTCCGTTTGAGGCCTTTGGTTCAATCGGTCCAATGACGTCCATGCCCCAGGCGACAAATGGCCATGGTGCGGACATGGGATGCAGTTCCGTGGGAGGTGCATGAATCAAATCACCGTGCACCTGACACTGATGACACTTCCGAACGAAACTAAAGCAATCCTTTTCCATGGTCATCCAGTAATAACCTGCTCGGAGGATTTTCTTCGCTAAGACATACCCGTTCATGTGAGGTCCGCACACACCTGCGTGTACTTCGTGCATGATCTTTCTCGCTTCCTCGATATCGACACATCTTAAGAGATTGAGGTCCGGAGTCCTCTTATATAACAATTCACCGCTCAAAAAGAAACCACTTGCATGTCGCCTAATGGTCCTCTTTTGATCTCCAGTAGCGTGCTCGGGGTATTCTTGCATCTTCAGGAACCTCTTGATGTCATGGTACCAAGGCTACGTATTTGATCCCGCCTCGATTACACTGCAGTAACCGTGTCTTTCCTTGATTTGGATTTCCAAAGGATCGACGTAGGCGTTGCCCGGGTAGGGTAGCATAGAAGCCAGAGTAGCAAGTGCATCTGCCAGTTCATTGTGACACCTCGGAATATACCTGAACTCTATTAAGGTAAAGCGCTTGCTGAGGTCCTCTACATGTTGTCGGTATGGGATAAGCTTGACATCCCGAGTTTCCCACTCGCCTTGAACTTGCCGGATGATCAGGTCAGAATCTCCCATAATCAGTAAGTCTTTGACATCCTGATCGATTGCCATATGTATGCCCATAATGCAGGCTTCATATTCAGTTGTATTATTTGTGCAGAAGAAACGAAGTCTAGCTGTGGCGGGATAATGCTGACCGGCAGGTGAGATCAAAATTGCCCCAATACCTATACCCTTGGCGTTCACGGCTCCGTCAAAGAACATCTTCCAAACATGAGCTTCCTCCGAGATCACTTCTACGGTGTTTACCTCTTCATCTGGAAAGTAGGTATCTAATGGCTGGTATTCCTCATCGACCGGGTTTTTGGCCAAATGATCTGCTAACGCCTGGGCTTTCATTGCCGTGCGAGTGACATAAACTATGTCGAATTCCGTAAGCAAGATTTGCCATTTAGCCAGTCTCCCAGTAGGCATTGGTTTCTGAAATATATATTTCAAGGGATCCAACCTGCTTATGAGGAATGCAGTGTGGGCTTGGAGATAATGCCTCAGCTTTTGAGCAACCCATGTGAGAGCGCAGCATGTCTTTTCCAACAGAGTGTATTTGGCCTCGTAGCTGGTGAATTTCTTGCTCAGGTAGTAGATCGCCTGCTCCCTTTTCCCGGTTACGTCGTGTTGCCCGAGGACGCAGCCAAAAGAGTTCTCCAAGACTGTCAGATACAAGAAAAGTGGCCTCCCTGGTTCTGGAGGGACCAAGACTGGGGGATTCGAAAGGTACTCTTTGACTTTATCAAAGGCTTCTTGACACTCCGTTGTCCACTTAATCGCCGCATCTTTTCTTAACAACTTGAATATGGGCTCACACGTGCTTGTCAGCTGGGCAATAAATCGACTGATGTAGTTCAGCCTGCCCAAAAGACTCATCACGTCTTTCTTCGTTCTCGGGGGAGGTAGATCTTTGATAGATTTTATCTTAGTCGGATCTAGCTCGATACCTCTCCTGCTTACGATGAAGCCCAAAAGTTTACCTGACGGAACTCCGAAAGCGCATTTGGCTGGATTTAGCTTCAAGTCATACTTCCTTAGCCTCTCGAAGAATTTCCTCAAGTCTTGGATGTGATTATCCTGCGTCCTGGACTTGACTATTACATCGTCCACGTACACCTCTATTTCCTGATGCATCATGTCATGGAAAATGGCGGTCATGGCCCTCATGTAAGTAGCCCCAACATTTTTTAGACCAAATGGCATGACCCGATAACAGTAGGTGCCCAAGGCGTGGTGAAAGCGGTTTTCTCGGCGTCCTCTTCATCCATCAGTACCTGATGATACCCAACATAACAATCTACAAAAGACTGTATCTCGTGTTTGGCACAATTATCAACGAGGATGTGGATGTTGGGTAGCGGGAAATTATCTTTGGGACTTGCTCTGTTCAGATCTCGGTAATCTACACATACCCGAGTTTTCCCGTCCTTTTTCGGTACTGGAACCACATTCGCCAACCATGTTGTATATTGGACTACCCGGATCACTCCTGTTTTCAGTTGCTTGGTGATCTCCTCTTTAATTTTGTCACTGAGCTCAGTTTTGAACTTTCGTTGCTTTTGTTGAACCGGAGGACAATCAGGATGAATCGGCAATTTGTGAACCACTAGATCGACACCTACTCCCAGCATGTCATCATATGACCAAGCAAACACGTCTTTGAATTCGAAAAGAAGTTGAATTATCGCCTCTCTCGTTTTCTTGTCCGTGTGAATGCTTATCTTGGTCTCCCGGATTTCTTCCGGGGTTCCTAAATTTACCGGTTCAGTGTCATTTAGATTCGGCTTAGGTTTATTCTCAAAATATTCCAACTCTCGGTTTATCTCCCTAAAAGCCTCTTCCGCATCATATTCTGGTTCTGGGTTCATTAATTCGCAGTTAAATAGCTCATTGTGATCTGGGCGTGAAGTCCGCAAGCATGTCATATTTAAAGCCGCATTATTAGGACTGAAAAGGAAGATGAAAGGAAAACTAATAAAAATCAGAACAAAGAAAGAATAGGAAATCAATGATGATTTTTTTTTGTATATTTTCTTTGGAAAATTGGAAGACAACAACGTTTACAACTAGGAACAACAATTGAAAAGAAGAAAATGTTCAAGTCATGTCCCGGAGATAACTTGTGATACAGGAAAGGTGGCAGGACAGGTCTACCCGGACTTCCGTCTAGTTGGGAATGGCGTGATCTCCCAGTTTTGGAGTTTGGCGTTTGGCCCCATGTACATCATCTCAGCAGTGCTCGTGCCTTCGCCTGGTTGAACCATGTGGACCTCGTAGAGCATTTCCCTCATTGCCCCACATATTTCCTCGATTTCCTCAGCTGTGAAGACCTCATCATCTTCTTCTTCAGCGTACCTTGGCCTGACGAAAGTCGCATGTAAATCCGGCAGTGGTTGATGCAACTTCCAGCTCTCATTTCTCCTTTTCTTTGCCCATTTTTCGTCTGCTGGAGTAGGTTTGAAACCTAGTCCAAAAGGTTTCTTGATGACTGGTAAAGTAATGGGTTCTGTCATCCCCTGAAGGGTTCGTCCAAGCCCCTTCCCCGGCCTAAATCCGTGTCGGATCATCTCTTTGGCCACCATAACCGAAGCGTTAGACAAGAAAGGCTGGGGGCAAGGTACTCCCTCTTCGTGCTGCTCTGCCAGTACCACTTCGAAAGCTTGATAGACCGTATGTTCGCTCTCTTCTCTCGGTTCAAGATACGGGATGGATGGGTCCCGATAAATGGCATGTTCGTCTTCCCCATGGACCACGATCTCTTGGTCTTCGTACTCGAACTTCACCATTTGGTGAAGAGTGGAAGGCACGGCTCCTGCCGCATGGATCCAAGGCCTGCCAAGGAGGAAATTGTAGGATGTGTCCATGTCGATCACTTGGAAAGTGACTCGAAATTCGACTGGTCCTATGACCAGCAGCAGGTCTATTTCTCCCATGGTGTCTCTCTTGATGCCGTCGAAAGCTCTTACGCAGACGTTGTTGGGTCGGATTCTTCCAGTCTCAATTTCCATTCTTTGCAGCGTGGAGAGCGGGCAAATGTCAACACCTGATCCCCCATCCAGCATTACCCGCTTGACATAGTAGTCCTCACATTTGACTGTTAAATGCAATGCCTTGTTGTGTGCTGCTCCTTCCGGGGGTAGATCGTTCTTGCTGAAGGAGATTTGGTTGACGACGAAGAATCTTTCTGTCATCCGCTCTAATTGCTCCACCGAGGTTTCAACCGGCACATATGCCTCATTCAGGGTCTTCAGTAAGATCTTTTGATGCTCGGCCGACCTTGTCAATAATGATAGCATGGACACCTGCTCAGGGTGCTTGCGCAACTGATCTATCACTTCGTAATCCGGCATCTTCATTTGTTGGAAGAACACTTCCGCCTCTTCAACACTCACAGGCTTCTTTGGAGGAAAGCGCCTTTGTGTGGCGTTGTTCAGTTCTTGGGTATTTGAGTACCCTCTAATGAAAGTATTTTCTGGAAGTTCTCCCACGACCTCTTTTCCTTTGTACATCACCAAGGTCTTTTTATAATTCCACGGCACTGTGGTCGGGTTGGTCATTGGCTTTTGTGGCACGCGTCCGATAACCACTGGCTCATTCAGCCGAGGTGGTTGAATCGTCCCCCGGACCACATAGGCCCCTTTTGGCACGTACATAGGTTTTGTCTTTTTGATCCCGGATTTCTGCGTCTTCTCAGCTTGACCTCGCGGTACGTAAAGAACTCCGCCCTTTGCTGGTACCACTTTCTTTTCCACCTTCTTTTCAGACTTGCTCTCTGCGACCTTGGCCTCCTCCCCTTTTTCTGATTTTTGGTCTATTTCAGGCCTCTTCCCCGTGTCGACAATGGCAATTATGGCTTTCAAAGCAGGGTCGAACTCTTTGTCTTCACAAATCATGCCGATCAACGGCCCATTATTGTGAGCGGGCAATGGATTGTTTGTTACATTCGGGATCTCCTCGTCCCTTAGCACTATTTTCCCCTGCTCTATCAAATTTTCGACCACTCTTTTCAATGACCAGCAGTCGTTTGTATCATGTCCCTCGGCCCCTGAATGATAGGCGCATCTGACTCCGGCTTTGTAAGAAGGAGATGTCGGGTTTTGCCTTGTTTGAGGGATGGGTTGCAAGAAACCCAACTGGACCAACTTTGGGAACAAAGTTGAGTATGGCTCACCGATGGGCGTGAAAGTCCGCCGTCGAGGTGGCTCTTGGGGGCGGTAGTTATTCTGCGGGGGTTGTGGGTTATAGTGGTTGCGGTAGTGAGGCTGATTTCTGGGAGGTGGAGCTGGGCCTCGGTTGGCTTGTTGTGGTGGATGGTTATAAGGTTGGGCATTCATGACCATATAAGGTTGATGAGCATATGCCGAATTTGAATGGGGGTAATAGTGTTGTGGGGCTATTCCCGGAAAATGGGGCCTGGGATGACGATACTCCCTTGCTTCAGAGGCTGCCATAGTCGTTTCTTCTTTCTTCTTCCCCCTTGTTGTTCCTCCAGACCCACTTTGGACGGCCTGGGAGGTTGCCCTTATGGCTGCTTGACTCAAAATCCTTCCCGTTTTCAAACCGTTCTCCACCATCTCTCCAATCTTGATCGCTTCCGCGAATGGCTTACCCATGGCCGACATCATGTTCTGGAAATAGTCAGACTCTTGAGCCTGGAGAAAGGTAGTGACCATTTCCACTTCATCCATGGGAGGCTTCACTCTCGATGCCTGTTCACGCCACTTAATAGCATACTCTCTAAAGCTTTCTGAAGGCTTCTTCTTCAAATTTGAAAGAGAGTTTCGGTCTGGCGCAATGTCGATGTTATACTGGAATTGTTTTACAAAATCTCTGGCGAGATCATCCCATATATGCCATCGGGACATTTCCTGATCCATATACCATTCCGAGGCTATCCCTACTAAACTTTCCCCAAAGTATGCCATTAGCAGTTCTTCTTTTCCGCCGGCTCCCCGCAATTGGTTGCAGTATTTCTTAAGATGTGCAATGGGGTCACCGTGCCCATCGTACTTCTCAAACTTGGGGGTCTTGAAACCCGTTGGCAGGTGTATGTGAGGAAACATGCATAGGTCGGCGTAAGAGACGCTCTTTTGCCCGCTCAATCCTTGCATATTCTTCAGACTTTGCTCAAGGCTTCTCATCCTTTTGGCCATTTCGTTTTGTTCTACAACTCTGGGGTTCTGATCCTGCCCTGGTACAAGCTCGCACTGAGGCGGTAGAGGATTAGTACTGGTAGCGAACCTATTTGGTTCCACTGAGAACGACGGTGCTTGGAATGTAAAAGAGGATGAGTCAAGGCTTGGCTTGTACGTGGCAGGCTGTGCCGTAGCTGGGCAAGGCGATGCAGTAAAGATGTTCATGCTTGCATCATTGGCCGACATTCGGGGATGAGGTTCAGACGGTGATCCTGCAGAGAAGGCGGAGGTGGCTGGGTACCCAAATGGGGTAGCAGGGTAATTTATGGGAACATTAGAAATCCCACTTGACTTGGAGAATAGCTCAGGGAATCCGGGGACGACACTTGGCGGCTCTTTCCCATTGTTCCAGTCATCCAAAATTTCCAACATGCGGAGCCATAGGATCCTATTTTCCTCCGCAGTTGTGGATTCAGGTGTGAGGACGGCTGAGATTGAGCTCTCCTCAGAGACGGGGACTGTTTGCAATGGAATTTCCGAAGACATTTCCACACTTCCTTTTGACCTGGTGAAGTAAGTGTGAGTACTGCTTCTGGTCCTAACAACAGGTAGTTGAACACCTCTCCTTGACCTCGTGAAGTATGAGTGTGAGGCCAGACTTTCACCAAACCAACCGTCTTTTCAAAAAACCCTGGAAAAAAGCTCAATGACAAACGCACGGTTAATTTTGCAGCAAATAATAGATAGTTAATCTCACGTTGGGCATGATGCACC
The DNA here is from genome assembly GCF_000715075.1 of Nicotiana tabacum. Taxonomy (NCBI): domain Eukaryota; kingdom Viridiplantae; phylum Streptophyta; class Magnoliopsida; order Solanales; family Solanaceae; genus Nicotiana; species Nicotiana tabacum. The sequence continues at coordinate 5,001,636 of NC_134082.1, read as the reverse complement.
TATGCAGTTAAGTGGATTACTATATGTTTGCTACGAGAGCATGCGTCATTCCGGCATTTTCTCTTATTAGTTTTTCCCCCTCTTTTTTTCTTTTCTTTTCTTTTCTTTTTCTCTTTTGTTTTCCTTTTATTTTATTTATTATATATATATATATATATATATATATATTTTTATTTTTGTAGTAAAAGAAATGCGACCGGATCCGATGAGGATTGCCTACGTATCACGATGCCTACGTGAATCAGATCATTACGTAGTTCGAACAACACAAATGAGCGTGAAAGAAGCAAACTCTTTATTATTGAAGCAGTCTATTACAAACTACATTCTGCAAAAATCAAACTTTGAAAAATAAACCTAAACTCAAAAATAAACTAAAAATCACCATGATGGAAAAACAAACAGAAGACGCTAAGATACAGGCTTGACTTATGAGTGCATTATAGTTTTGAAAATTGGTGTCCGCGGGGCGTCGTTCGGCCTTGCCGCGGTCCTAGGCGTGAGATCCCTCTCAAGTTGCTCCAGCTCGTGCATAGTCTGCTTGACATAACCCATTACTGCTGAGAGGACGGTAGCGCTGGACATGTTCTCACATCGTAGACATCGTCTGGTGACGGCATGGGCAATGGCCTTGATCCCATCTCTGGTTTGCTTCTTCTCTAGGAGTAGGTGCTTTATCTGATCACCGCACGTCTTGAATACCTGTGAGTCCTGTATGTGCTGATCCCTCAGCTGCTGCACTTCTTCCTTCATTTGGGCCAACAAGTCGTAACAGTATCTACTCTCCATTTGGAAATCCCTGGCCTGCTTAACTGCTTTAAACTCAAGTGTAGCCATCTCCCTCTTTATTTTGGAAACGGCCTTCTCGTGGTCACGTTTCGATTGGTTCAAACATCGGCGATGCCTATCTACTCTTGTTTCCCACCATGCCTTGAACTCTGTCATGACCTTTTCGGATTCTTCTAACCTGTCTCGCCATTCCGTGATCTCTCTTTTCAGACCCTTTATCAACCGCTGGTCTGATTGACTTCTGGGTCGCTCATCAAGAGACAATCTCAATTTTTGGACTTGGGCCTTAAGTTCTTCATTCTCTTGGATCAACCTATTCTTTTCGCTTCGATCCGCTGCGATTTGTACGCTGTTATCGAATTTCAAACTATCTATTTGTAGCTTCAAATCGCCAATCTCTGCTCGATAACCCTTCTCTTTTGCTAACCAGTTCCATTGCCCTTGGGATGATTCTACGAAATCTTTGAGATGCGGCCTCTTAGCCGGTCTTTCGTAAGACAGGCTACCTCTAAACCAAACATGATATCCTGGGGCGACTTCCCCTTTTGCCGTATCGATCACACAAGTGTTTGCTGTCAGATGTTGGCATTCACTCCAGATTTGGCGAACTTCTTCTTCAGGGAAATGACCGTTCGGACTGATTTCAATCACTTGGGTACTCAAATCTTCATCTTTTGGTACCACTTGGTACCTCCCAAGTTGCCTCAAAACCCGATACGGTGCATAGGGTTGGATACTTTTCAGTCCCATCAACAGAAAGTGAGGCCGGGTTGCCGGCATGTATATGATTTCCTCAATAGGTGACCATCCGAGCGTCCATTGGATTTGGTTGGCGGTGAGAGTTCGGAGAAATGAGGTCCATGATGTGACTCCCTCAGGTAAATTGAGCCCTTTGATTCTTGTGTAGAATTCTCCAATACAAGTTTTCTCTGGCGAACTATAACCCAAAAGTGAGGAGCGATGACATAAATGATCGGTCATCCACACTTGCAACAGTAGGTTACACCCTTCGAAAAAGTCACCCCTGGCTCGACAAACAGTGAGAGCCCGGAGAATGTCATCCATAATCATAGGCGCCAGAGTACTTTTATCTTGGGTAAGCAAAGTACTGACAACCCCAGTTATTCTTAGATCGATGTGGCCGTCCTTCCTTGGGAACACTATAAGACCTAAGAAGGCCGTCATGAAAGCCAACTGCCTGTGTTCGTCCCATTTTTGTCGGTTGCCTTTACTACATAGTTTGAAGTCCGGCTTATTGAACCCGCCCTCATGACCGTATCTAGCATACATGAGATGGAGACTGCAGAAACCTTTGGCAAGATCTGGATGGTGAAATGTTCGGGGTATTTTCAGAAAATCCAAAAATCGGTGTACCGTGACGGCCCTAGGTGCAATCAAGTACTTGAACCTTAACGGAGCTTCATCACCCCCAATGTATCCCGCTATTTCCTCCAACGTCGGGGTGAGTTCGAAGTCTGAAAAATGGAATACATTGTGCGCTGAATCCCAGTAAGTGACCAATGATCTGATAATATCACCCCGAGGCTGAATGTCTAGTAAATCCGGGAGATTTTTCAGATATTTCCTCACTTTGTCTTGCTCTTCTTTGCCTAAGTCGTTCCACCATAATCGCAACTCAAAAGGGATCTTGGTCATTATTGAAAATGATTCATTTTGTATCGTGCTCATCCTGCACATTTATTAAGGCGATAAACTTTATTAGACTCAAATTATCTAGATTTTTTTTGAAGACGGGAGGTTGGACCCGCCGAGGGTTGCCTACGTATCTCACCCCGTGCGAGAATCAAACCGGCGTAGTTCGGTCATAGAGAAAATTAAATAAACCTAGTAATCAAGAATAAGCATTTTTATTGTTTTTGGAGAAAGATAAATACTAAAAAAAAATATTTTTTTTTGTTTTTTTTTTTGCACTATTTGGACTATTAGTCCGAATTTATAAAAGGGTATTACAAAAGAAACAACACATTTTTGAATTATGAGTTTCCATTTTTATTTTTATTTTTTTTTAAAAATAAATACCCTCTTTTTTCTTAAAAGAAAAGAAACAATTTTTATATGTTTTTTTTTATCAGACTAAAAGGCAACTTTTGGTTTTATTTTTTTTCTTTTTTTTTAGAAAAATTCCGACGAGGTTTCGACACTACTTGGACATTGGTTTTATTTTTCCAAAATAAGTAATTATCTCCCTACGCTACTATTTTTCTTTTTTTTTTTAGAAACCGATCAACATGCGGAACTGAAGCAAATAAATGCGCAAAACAAATAAGATGCAGCAGGGTGGCCTTTTCATTTCTGGTTGCTTGTCCTAGACGGACCCAACCCCTGTGTTGAGCCCCCTAAGTCGAATGCAACATGATGCAAATAAGCGTTCCTACTAGGGATCCGGCATGAAGTCGAGTTATACTAGGTTTAAACCTTGGTATTTGTTCTAGACTGTGTACCCGAGCGGACAACTCGAGTCGAGGAGGGGCAACTTACCGGGAACCAAAAGGCCGTCCGGCTTCGTAACTTATCCGTCCTCTTTCTTATTTCGGGTATTGACACTAACAGAATAGGGAGTCTCGACCAGCGAGCTTCTCCCCGGAGGTGAAGAGAGAAGGGTTTCGGCACAGTTTATATACAGTTCAGATAATATCAAAGCGGTAAAAGACAACATTTAGCACGTTATGCAAAAATATGTAATAAATATCAGATAATAAAGCCAAATATAACAATTATTCTAAGCTCGAATTCTTGAACCCTGAACCGGAGGTTCTGGGTAAATTATTCCCCAGCGGAGTCGCCAGAGCTGTCACACCTCCTTTTTGCGCGCCCAGCCCCGAAGGGTTAATGCGCGAGGGGAGTTTTTCCAATTTAAGTGACAATATTCGAAATGGGATTATTTATTTAATTCAGAGTCGCCACTTGGGAAAGGTTTGGCTTTTGGTGTCCCAAGTCACCAGTTTATCTTGAATCCCAAATCGAGGAGATTTTCGACTTTTCCAAATGAAGTCTGCGAACCAGAAATTCTAAGTAAGGAATTCTGTTGACCCGAGGGAAGGTGTTAGGCACCCTCGAATCCCGTGGTTCTAGCACGGTCGCTTAAATTGTTATAATGGCTAAATATCTGATTTAAATACATGTTGTGACTTATGTGCTTTTGTTAAGTTTTAAACGCTTTTATTATTATCATTTATTTTACAGAATTGCAACGTCGTGAAAATGCATATCGAACCACGTCACAATCAATGCACCCGTAGTTGTTAACACATTTTTTGACTCCGTTGAGACTTGAATTTGGGTCACATCAATGTGCACCCGATTTTAAGAATATAATTTACTTAAACCGTGCCTAAAGAGTCTAACGCGTTATTATTTTGTAGAAAAGCCATGAAATTTATTAAATGGCCTATCTTGAGTTCTAGATAATTATCATGGTTATTTATGGAGGGCCCCACGATTGTTGCACTTTTGTTTGGCGAGGCTCATCTCTATTTTTAGAAAAAGATATCCTAAAGTGGCTACATTTCTAATGCATTTGTCTCTAAAACTAGAAGAAAAGGTACGTGCTAATTCAACTATAGGCTTTTGCCTAATTCGGATTCTTATCAATTTCTGATTGATTATTTACAAAGTGGAGGGATGTCATAACTCGTGAAACATACTTTAATTGGGCAAAGAAATTACACTCGAGATTGACCCAACATTATACTTGTGTCCAAACATTTCTTGAATTAAAATTTACTAGACTGATTGGGGCCGAATTAAAGGAATTAACTACTAGGCATTGTCACTAACGGGATTTGAACATAATATTATGTACTGCCTAACGAGTTATGGTAAAAGAAAACTAAAATGAACAAAGAAACATTTGTGTAAGGTGGAAATATTCTATTCTATGCATGTCGCTCAGTTGAACGGAAATCCTAGTCAAAATCTATACTAATTCTCCATGCCCTCTCTGTATTGTGTCATTACATTTTCGTACCAGCAAACAACTACAAACTAAGAAGCTAGAGGCTAAACTTGATGGAGTATTATCTAACTAATCTTTCATTACTGAATCACACTAATCAATTTATGCAACCTGAAGTCAGTATGTCACAAACATTTACAAACAGATATCTAAATCTTCTTCAGGAAACTCCTTTCATTTCATGCTTTTGAATTGTTACAGTTAACACCAAAGTTGGGTTTGAAATGTGTACCTGGAAACACTGAAAATGCAAAGGAGAAGAAGAAAAAGATGGGGAAATCAGCAGCAGCAAGAAACAAAATAGCAGCAGCAGCAGGGCAAGATAGCAGCAGGCAAAGCAATATAGCAAGAAGCAGGCTCGAGTGCAGAAATGCAACTATGGCCAACAGAAAGCAATAGCCAAATAACAGCAAAACCCAGTGGAGTAGAATCAGAACTCCAGACAGACCAAAACAGTGGTAAACCAATGAAAACACTCGACTAATAGACACAACTGGAATTTCAAAGAATCAGAATTGATTTGAACAAGTTGAACAATTGAAACCCAATAATAATAGGAGGAAAAAAAAGCCTCTGATTGTTGGTTGTATCCCTTCTATCCCTTAATCTCTCTCTATCTATGTGTATCTGTTTTGTATGTATTTCAGCTCTCCTTTCCAAACTCCTCACAGTGTGTGTATTTTTCTTTTTCAGTTCTGATTCTTTCTCTCTATCTCCTTTTTTTTTTCTTTCTTCCAGGTTCAATCCTTTTATAGGCCTCAAAACTATCTCTTTTAACAGCCTGTTTTCAGAATATCCCAGTACCCCTCCCATGTGTCTTCCATTTCAACTCCAACTTTAGCTAATCAAGTATTAAACCCCATCAACATTCCCTGTCAGACTTACTTTTAAAAGGTTTAACATTTTTTAAACTTAAAGCAAGGTATGGGCAGTAGAATATATCTGACAGCATATGCTGTCAAATTGTTTAGAGCTTAACAAAAACCTTTATGCAGGCCACAGGCTGTGCACAAAACACATGAGGTGCACCAGTGCACATGCCGTGCACGAGTGCACATGCCTCCCAATTCAGAATTTAAACCAAACAATCCTTATTACTGATCAATTCAACAGCTATAAGTAAACAGAATTGGTTCTTAATTGATTCAACAAATGTTTAACAGAAGCAAATCGATTTGCTATGCTTAGACAGTTGAAACTAATTGACGACTCATGTCGACTCGACTATATTAGCATTAACATACACAGACGTAGCCAAAAATCAGACATTCAGAAGTATGGGACACATAACTCGACTTATACTGCTTAAAACAGAATTATACTTCGATGAGTTAGTTAGTCAGTACAAATTTGGAATACAACCAATACACATGCCTCATCAGAATAGGAGGGGAGGGATTCAGACAAATACAGAGGTTCAAACAAAGTGGACAAACAAAAGTTGATAAAATTAAAACAAATATGAACAGTCTTTTAAAACAAATCACACGGGCTAAAAACAAATAAAGGAAAGAAAACAAGACTCACCTCAAATCTTTTTAAGGAACAAATCAGAAAAATCCACTGGTGTTTGAACAGACCTTCTTTAAGGTTGAATGGACTTTTAAACGAAGTGTTTCTCGGATGAGAAACACCTTGATTAAGGTCCATTAGACCTTAATCTCTTCGTTTTGAACAAAACACGGAACATGCACAGGGAAAACTAGAGTTCAAAAACTTAGATCTGGGATTCGTGTTTCCCTGGTTAGATTCGGACCAAACCAAGTATGGTTTGGTCACGAGGAGGGTCCGGGGAGTGTCTGGTATGAAACTGGGGTTGGTTGGGTTAGATCGAGTTTTGACTCGAATCTTCAAATGAAGATTCGAGGACCTGAGGGGTGATTCGAACCAAACGGTTGACAGGTCTATGTTCAGGGTGGTGAGGGGGTTCTATGGTGTTCAAGTGGAGGTCACCGGCGTTCAGGCCGCCGGGTTTCTAGTGAAGGTGTGCAAGGGCGGCTAGGGTTTGAAGGGGATGGGTTTGGTGAAGACGAAGGCGGGGGTGTTGGCTAGGGGGGCAGGGTAAGGATCTAGGCTTATATAGTTAGTGGGTGGGTGAACCTCGACCGTTAGATCAATCTAGATCTACGGTCTGGATCTGAAGGCTTAAATGGAAACGGTGTCGTTTTGAGGGTTTGGGTTCGGTCCGGGTGAGACGGGTCGGGTTTGTTAGTGGGTACGGGGTGTGAGATCTTGGCCGTTGGATCAGTTTGGTTTGAATGGTTGAGATGGATCGGCCTTGAAACGACGTAGTTTTGGTATTAAACTACGTCGTTTTGTGTCCTGGGGTGGGCTGTTCGGACTGGGCTCCAGATTTTGAAATGGGCACGGCCCAAATTCATTTTACAACAAATTTTGTCTTCTTTTTTCTTTATTTCTAATTTCCTAAATACACAAATTAATTAAATAAGACCAAACACCACTAATTAACACTTACCATATTTATTTCCCGCGGATAAAATGTTAAAAGTAGGCAAAATTAAACACGACAACAAATCAGGACAAAAGAAAAAAAATGCGTTTTTTTTTTGTAATTTTCCATCTAACAAACGGGTCATGGTTTAAATTACGCATGACACATACATTTTAATTCTTTTGGAGCGACTGTCGCGTAAAACAAAAATCACGTGCTCACACCATCTCTTTTTGTCTTGATAATGCGACGAATACTAGTATGGATAATGTAGCAAACGCTAGTCCTAGTAGGGATATTGTAGTAAATGCTGGTGGGAGTGATCAATTGTTTTTTTGTAATGCTGAATCCCCACCAGCTCTTGCTCTTTGTAATATTACTTAACTTTTAATATATGTCTCTTTTATTGACCAAAAAAAAAAAATTCTACATGTAAGAAGCATATATGAGGTGGGACAAGCCTTTGGCAAAAACATGTACAGTGCAATTGCAATCCCTGATATACACATTAAATAACTTGTATAGAATACTAACTTAAATAAAATCATAACCATTTCATATGAAATAAATTGTTGAAATCACTTTCAGACTCCTTTGGCCTGATACATATTTTAAGTTTCTTATACTTTACATTGGGACTGGGAGTACTAATACGACCCTGACATAATAGCAATTCAACACGGATATCTCCGTTGGGGGGATTGGGAGGGGGGGGGGGCAGTTATATACTGCCGAGCAATAATACACCATCAATATTATCATGGCGGGCAGTCTTCTCCACGGCCTGGCCGTCTCCTCCTCCTCCTCCTTAAAGTTAAAGAGTGTGTATATAACTTTTCGGGACAAGTTTGAGGGGTGACTTATGTGTTTTCCAAATCCAAACATGAAACTTTTATAGCAAGTATGGTATTCAAACTGGCACTTAAAATTCACAGGGTTCTAACCTTGCTCATAGGCAGGAAACAATATTTATACCTCAAACACTGTAGAGCTTTATAACCTGGTCAATCTTTACTCGACAAACAGGGCACTCGCCTTTCTTGGAATTAATCTGGTTCAAACACTGCATGCAGCCAATCATGTGACCACAAGGTACACAAGCTCCTTCAACAGAAGCTTCCCAACATATTATACATAATGCAGTCTCATGTTTATTTTCCCTTTCAGTTGTAACAGAAGCTGCTTGCTCTCCAGGAGGAATCGACAAGTTCAACGGGCTAAGATCTATAGCCGGATAATGAACCACCTCTTCATGTACAACCTCATCTGGAACTGGTGGAGCCGAAGGGGCCACAAAATCAAAAGCAAGATTGCCCTCTTGAGTTTCAGTATATTCAGGTGCATTGTCCGTCTTTTCCATCGTTTCACAGCTACTGACTCCTGAGGATGCTGTTTTGCTTATTGAAGGCAATGCACTGTCCTTTGCAGTTTTTCCCCATCCTTGATAATGAACTTCGGCGGAGGCATCTCTATGTCCCGGCCGAGGCTGGGGCACGGCCCAGCCATTGTACTCTTCTACAGCAGGCTCATCGTTCCATCCACTGCAGCTTAGTTCAGAGGAGGTCGGTCTAGGAAGTGAGTGCTGTCGTCTTTGACTGGATACATCTGCAGTACTTCCCCATCCATTTTCTTGAACCTTTATTTGGTCATCCGTCCACCCACGGTAAATAATTTCAGATGTAGGCTGGGCTCTAACAAGTGAACCCCATCCATTGTGAGCAATATCATCTGTGGTATTACACCAATCATTTTCATTTTTTACACCAGAGCTTTGTCCATGATGATGGAGAACCTTATTTTCTTTAGAAGAATGAATAGAAGCATTGATTCCAATTGCTAATTCCATTGCTTGTGCAGCGGTTTCAGATTGTTGCACTGTAGTTTGGCTATTTTGTGATAAGCGCGGAGGCAGAACCTGAAATGTTAACATGTGGTCAAGCCCCAGAGGTGGTTCCGCTCTATCCTCTTAGGCGCATCATAAAATAAATGGAAAAGGATCAAAAGTACCTCTTTACTATACGAAATATCTTAATTTTATCCTCCGTTACACTTTGGTCCATTCATACCCTTGCCTAAATCGTCTCGTATTTTTCCTTGACCACCTAATAGAGCTCCAACCCGAAGTATAACGGAGGATAATTTTAAACCATAGTCAAAATTAGAAGGGTAAATTTGGACCTTTCTCGCAGTGTTTTGACACATGGAATCCACCCAATCCATGCTGAAGCTCCATTAAAGTTTCGAGCAAACATGAGACGACTTACTAATAGCAAGGTATGACCGGATGGTACAACCAAGATATTTCGTATAGTGGAGGGATAACATTTGGATTTCTTTAAGGTAAACAGGAAAACATGCATAGCACCTCAGGAAAAGGAACCATCCAAGAGATGTGTTCAAAGAAAATTCAGCCGATGCTACGCATCATACAATGTTAGAGATTTATCTAACTATTTGAGGAAGAAAAAGAATTTTAAAAAGTCAATATTTATGGCTTTAATGTTAAAGTTGAATTGGAATATATAACACACAAGACAATTTTATCAGTTCATAGTTGGTATTTATACCCGTAGTCATCTTCATTATCTCCAGTTTTTACTTTAAACTTTTAATTCATTTCTCTGGTCAAGAACACTTTTTATATCCAGTAAACTACTGCAGTTTTAGAATGAAAGCTGCATGCCATCAGCTTCTAGTAAGAAAATTGCAAGATTAAATAAAGCATATGTAATTTTCTTTGATAACCGTAAGGCATATGTAATTTTAACTGGTCCACCTTTCTTATCCAAGTGAAATAAAGCAATAACGCATACTGCACATATTTCAAACATGACTTGTGTAATCTATATGCATCATACAAACTCATCTGATGAACAAATTCTGGGTAGTTTGACTCAATTATTTTTTGAGTCGAAGATACACGCAACAGATACAGAGTTGGTAAAAAGTATGATTTCAATTTGAAGGTAATTACCTCAGTTGCAGCATTACATGCTTTGTGTAACAATTGAAGCTGTTGCTGCTCGGAATCGCTCACTGATGTAAACTTATATTGAGTGTCTGATGTGAAAAAAGCAAAATGAAAGAACTACTATAAAAACTTATCCAGAAAGGAGTTCAGTAGATGAGATAACATTAATGAAACTAAGTCATCTTTTTGGTCGCAATTACGAAAAGTTTCTCTAGGAGATAACAATCACAATCTATATTTTAACATTTAGTGGAAAGAGTAATTGAGAATTTGTGTTTTGCAGCAGAATTCGGAAACCTTCAAATTTTACTAATAATATGCAGTTTCATCTATTCCTGAGCATGATATCTACATATTAATTCCAGTCCTTTAAATAAACCTACAGAGTTCAACAAATATTTGCGGAGACCAAAAGTGTTAACTTTTCGACAAATTTAAAGGACCAAAACTGCTCAGTGCATACTTATGTTGCTCGGATTCTCCGAAAAAGTGGCCGGATACGTACCGGATCCTCCAAAAGTAGTGCATTTTTAAAGGATCCGACACGGGTACGGCTATATTTTGGAGAGTCCGCGCAACATAGTAAACCTACCCTCAAACATAAGGGACAATTTTTGTCATTTTCTCGAAGCAATAAGCACATCAGTATCTCAAACCAATAAAAAGGTTGTCCACAAAAGCTTAGTCTTGTAGACGAATTTCTCTTGAGGCTTGTAAATTGACGGCTCATTGATAATGTGGATAAGAGGAAAAGGCTTTTTCTTAATTCTCCATTTAACAAGATCAACTACAGAATAGAATTTCAGAAAAAAGAGTATTACTGCTGGTATTGTCAAATATTGTCAGCACAGGATCTGAATGTTGCCACCTTATCTCTTCAACGTTAGCCTTCCATAAGGCGATAACATTACGAGGCTGGGCGTCCTATACATCAAAACACAATTTCAGGAAATCCGTCAATTTAATAGAAGAGAAAAGAAAATCAAGAACACTTCATTGAATTATCAGCCGGCTCTAGCTAGTTCAGGATGGCGCATAGTAGTAGTAATTGCTTCATTGAAGTACTAATCAAGCATATTTGAGCATGGAGAGAACAGTGTATATAGGAAGGAGAACTTTGGCACTTGAGGTTTAGGAGAAATTTACAGGATTAGGGAGTCGGAAATTTTAAAAGCCTGAATGCACTATTGTATAAGCAGAAGATTTCACCGACGAACCAGAGCACTTTTGAAGTGGTATGAACGGGGAAATGGACTTCTTTTCAGTTAAAGTAACTCGACCACAGAATATACTGGGAAAGGAGAATACCGTTTCTTTCTACTCAGTACAACGCCTAGTGCATTGAGAATGCTTATTGCTTTATTTGGCTAACGGCAAGAGGCTTATCCACACAACTGAGGATCATATGAGAACAATCTGGAGAAAAGAAAATAGGAGGGCTTTTTAAGGGGTAAATGGCTCTTCTGTAGAAATAAAGGGGTCCTTCTGTAAATATTTGTGCACCTATGACAATCCATGTAGTACCGATGATTGGGTACTATTTGTAGAGAATCACACTTCCGTTTATGGAGAATCGCACTTCTGTTAAATTCTCTACTCTTTGTTTTCCACTTATACAGTAGGAAACAGTCCCAACAAGTCAATAAAATTTTTACCTCATTGAAAAAAGATAGTAGAGATTCTTTTTTTGATAACCAAGAAATCTCTGAGGGCCAATGACGCACGGTTTAGAACTCAGTAAAATCATTCTGAATTCACTTGAAGCTACCTATTTTGTATAAACGGGCATGCTGGCTCATATATGGATTCTGCTCAAACGCCCCAAAGACACAATGTACCTACGTCTAGGTCCAGCTTTTTCATAACAAGAGCTACGCCTACTCCTTTAGTATTGTGTATAACTCGTTAAATCATCCACAGCAATAACCTCCATATCCTAACCTGATATGTCATCTTGACAATTTTCAGAAAGATGGTACTACTACAAACTCAAAGAGAGGTACCTAGCAATATTGCCAATGGAATTTGTAAAGAACCAATGTCGGCCAATAATGGTTTATTTACCTCTAAGGATGAGTAAATCGCCAGTTCCAATTTAATAGGCTTCGTAGGATCAGCTATACCGCAAGGTATTACTACAACCCAACTGCAGTTCTAATCATTGGTCAGCAAGCATAAAAGTTTTTGGAACTTACAGCATTATAATGGATACAAAGCAAAAACAAGGGGCAATTACAGAAAAACTAAGTCAGAAATACTGACATTTTTCTAGATAACAATTGAGGAGCTAAAGCTTCAAGAAACCCTGGACCATAGAACTCCCTCATCCAGCCCGAGAAAATGCAGATTTGTCTCTAGAAGTGAAAGCAAAACCAGAATAAATGAATTTGCAAACACACGGTCAAAGTTAAGAAGAGGGCAGGAAAAATAAAATAATCTATGTGAATTCAATGAAGGGGGAGCCTTGGAGCAACGGTAAAGTTGTCTCTGTGTGACCTATAGGTCACGGGTTCAAGCCGTGGAATCAGCCACTGATGCTTGCATCAAGGTAGGTCGCCTACATCACACCCCCATGGGTGCGGCCCTTCTCAAGACCCTGCGTGAACGCGGATGGTTGGTGCACCGGGCTGCCCTGTGCATGTGAATTCAATGTTAATGTACTTAAAGCATGAGACTAATACCAAATATTATACCTCAATAGTACGAACAACATTGCTAAAACCCTTTGCTCGAGCAACTTCGAGTGGAGTTTGGCAACCATCATTCTTGATCAATGGATTTGCTAGTGCAAAAATTTAGTAGTAAATTAGATCAATACATTAGAGCAGTTGAAAACTATGTAGATCTGATACTAAATCATCCAGGAAAGCAGTCCGGGAAACATCTACCTAGCAAAAGGAGAAAGCACATTCACTTTGCAAAACTATAAATATGTACCTCCATAGGAAAGAAGTAATCGAACTGTATCCTCCAAACCTCTCTTAGCTGCATGATGTAATGCAGTTCCAGCATGATATCCTGAAAACAAAATTAAGAGTTAGAATGTAGATTTGATTATCACAATTACAAGCCAGACAACAACAACAACAACAATAAAGTGTCATCCCACAAGTGGGGTCTGGGGAGAGTAGTGCGTACGCAGCCTTACTCCTACCTTGTGCAGGTCAATCCTATATTACCATATTTCTAATATAATTATCCATTAGCGCGAAGATGTAAGTCCCAAGCTTAGCGCAAGATATCTTCGTAATCCTATATTAACTATATTCTCTAATATAATTATCCATTAGTGCGAAGTTGTAAGTCCCAAGCTTAGCGCAAGATAGCTTCTTAATCCTATATTAACTATATTCTCTAATATAATTATCCATTAGGGCGAAGTTGTAAGTCCCAAGCTTAGTGCAAGATAGCTTCTTAATCCTATATTAACTAAACTCTCTAATCCTAAATTAATTGACTTCATCGGATAATTGACAAATATGGTGAGATTCCATTAGCGCGAAGCTGTAACTCCCAAGCTTAGCGCAAGATAGCTTCTTAATCCTGTATTAACTATATTCTCTAATGTAATTATCCATACATTTTAACTAGCTATGCTGAGCTGTAAGCAGGAACCGGCGGTGCAGATGTAGAGCTTTAGCAGTGAGAGCAGGGGCTTGAACTATATATATCTAGTTGAGAAAGTGTCAAAATATACATCTGTACTAAGTTCACACCTATTACCACGAAGTAACGAGGGCCGTGGTACTTCAAACCTTCTGACATAAAATCCCGGGACCATCTCTGGTGATGACTCTAAAAATTATATGATTAGGATTAGCAGAGAAAAGCATACCTGGCCGGTAAGCATTGACGTTAGCTCCAAGCTCAAGTAAAGCTTTTGCAACATCCAAGCCATTCGGCTTCATGCACGCTACAATCAATGGCATCTTTCCTTCTTTGTCGATCCACTGATTCAATGGGGGCACAAAACTACAATTAGTACATACAGATTACTCATATAACCAGTGGCTGAGCCACATAGCTCCGAGGGGTGTCAATTGACACCCATTTGCCGGATAATTACACTTTTATAGGTAAAAATTACTTTCTTATGTATATATACTATGCATTGAGTGCCCTTGACTTATTCGTGTATTTACTTCTTTAAATTTTGACACCTCTTAATGAAAATCCTCGCATATAACCTCCAAACGCCATCTCTTTATGTTCGCCAAAATGGGTGTTGATAAAAAGTTTAATTATTCAAGTAAATTGGCTAAATTTGTAATACCTTCAGACTTTTACCAGTGACAAAACTTAGGGCCCGTTTGGCCATAAAAATTTTTCACTTTTTTCCAAAAAAATTTCATATTTTTTCAAAATATGTATTTGGCTATGAAAATTTCAAATTTCACTTTGAAGTTGAATTTCGGAATTTTTCCAAACTTTAAAAACTCCAAAAAGCTGCTTTTTAAAATTTCACTTCAAATCACTCGAAAAATTCAAAAATTGCTCCAAATTTTATTCATATCCAAATACAACTCTAATTTTCATACATCATTTTCAATTGAATTTTTTATCACTTTTTCCAGAATTTCACAATTCTTATGTCCAATCGCCCACTTAATATGGCATCTTCTAAAAATTGAATCTTTTTCATATTTACCAAGAAGGGTATGTAGAGGCGGAGCAAAGATTTAAAATTTATGGGTTCAGGGTTCTAATCCTTTTTAAGTTACTGGGTTTTAAATTAATAATTGGTACATATTCACGGATTTTTTAAGACAAATATATGGATAAGACTAGAGCTACTGGATTAGGCCGAATCCGTACTTGATGGCTAGCTCCGCCCCTGAGGGTTTGTATACCTCAAGACTTAACCAGTGAAAGAATTACTTATAGCATCTCCAAAAAAACTGAATCATTTTCAATTATACCAAAAAGGGCGTCGATAAATAGTTAAATATTTCAAGTAAATTAAGGTAAATGATTGTTATATACCTCAAGACTTGCACCATTGTTGTGAATAGCTTTGATAGCTTCAATGTTTCCTTCAATGACTTGTTGATACAGTAATTCCTCTTTGGATTGCTGTTGCCCCATTAATCAAATGCTAAATAAATAAATCACTTTTAAATATGAAAGATTTACGAGTAGTTACATGTGGCTTAATTTGAACAGCCTGCTACTGAACCAAACAGGTCTGTTCAAAGAGAATTCTCGAGGCTCTCAGAAAGGGAGGAAACGTCCACGTATGGGAGAGAAAGAGAGTGGATAGTGTTTATTACTTAGCTTATATACACTCATTTTAAGATTGTACTATTTAAGTTTAACTTATATA
This sequence comes from Nicotiana tabacum, assembly GCF_000715075.1. Classification (NCBI taxonomy): domain Eukaryota; kingdom Viridiplantae; phylum Streptophyta; class Magnoliopsida; order Solanales; family Solanaceae; genus Nicotiana; species Nicotiana tabacum. The sequence continues at coordinate 4,986,125 of NC_134082.1, read as the reverse complement.
TTATTATTAGGCGTAATGATTTACTCACCACTTAAACTTGTATCGATTTGTAAAAGCCGATACATGAACTTACATTTTTCCCATTTGAACATTTCAACTTGACGGAATAAATACTAATAAACACATTTGACCATTGGTCAAGCCTACGTGGAAGTGGCACAACTGACATGACTAAATTGTGTGCAAATCACGCTGCCAAGGCGCGTAAATAGTTTTATTTTTATTAAAAAAATATTAGAAATAGAATAAAATATAAATAAGAACGAAAAAAGGACTTTTCTCTCTCCCTTCCTCTTTTCCCCTGCCCTCTCACCTCTCTCATCTTCCCAAGCGAACTCCCCGTCCTGTAAATTGTTTTCATTTTCTATCCTACTTTCCCTCCCCTTCCCCGTTTCTTTTTCCCTTTCTCTTCCCTATTCACTAAATGGTTCTTGCACAAGGATGACAAGCACAAATCTAATAGTTCAAATTGTTATGCGTTGATTTACTGGAAAAAAATGGAAATTGAAATTTCTAGATAATCTTATGTTGTTTTCGTGAATTTCGGAAGCATCAGCTTGTCTCAAACTTCCAACAACTGCCTAGATCAATACGAGAAGATATGGAGGGCGAGGTCCGAGTCGAATTGAGCTCTCAATGCCTCATTTACGTCAGCTGGTGTGAACCCGGGTCTGAGATTGTTGATCAAGGATTCGAACTATTTTTCTAATGTAGTTTGGGTTCGGGTTCGAGAGGTAGGGTCTGTGAGTTCATTGGAGGAGGACAGTGATTGAGATGTTAGGGTTTTTGCAAGGTGATCGGCGACGGAGGAGTTGGAGATAGGGCGGAGAGATAGGGAGGAGAAGAGAGAGGTGATTACCGGCCGGCGTATAGACACCCGCATTTTCAGTACCAGAGAGAAACGACAAGGATGGCTGAGGTTTGGAGTTTTTTGTGAACTATTGGCTGTGTATGGTGGAGAAAAAAGAGAAAGAAAAAGAAATTAAATTTTTTAAAGATTAATCTTTTTTTAATAATATAGGGCCCACAAATCCACATGTCATATAATAACGACCAAATATGTGATATGACATTCATGTAAGAGCGATTGGCGAACACGTTCGATAGAAAATGTTTATTAGTATTCATTCCGTCAAGTTGAAATGTTCAAATGAGAAAAATATAAGTTCATGTATCGGCTTTACAAACCGATACAAGTTTAAGTGGCCGGGAAGCTATTACGCCTTATTATTATTATTTTCATTATCAATTTGTGATGCCAAGTTAATTATTATTTTTATGCAACAATTAATATTTTATCTTTTTGTTGTTGTTGTAATTCCTAACAAAAGACGTGATTGAGTAAATATTTTTCATCGCCGGTACATAAAAGTAAAGTTTGAAAATGTATGCGTCATCCCTTGATAGCTCATAAGAATTGATAAATCGATTTATCTACTAAACATTAGGGAAAAATTATATAGAGCCCGTTTGGATTAGTTGATTTGAATTAGCTTATAAGCAATAGGTGCTGAAAAGTACTTTTAAGTGCTGAAACTGATTTAATAAATAAGCAGTTACCTGTTAGGGTACAAGTGCTGAAATTGATACTAATAAGTTGCTGCTGTATTTAATAAAAAAGTACTGATAAACTCTTTTTCTGTTAAAATGACTTAAATAACCTTAGAACTGTATACATTTATACGGGCATAATTTCTTCAAAATTTTAGATTGCAGATCGATTCAAATACAAAATATTCTATTTGTTATTTTATTTTAAATATAAGTATGCTTAGATAAGATAATTTTTATTATAAATATAATTTATTTTATGATAAACATATAATCATAAGTTATAATAATTAATAAATTGACAAAAGTTTCTCAATAAAAAATAAACCTAAATAACATAAATTATTTGAAGAGAAACAAACATTGTCTTCATCACCACAACACTTAGAAAGCAATACACCAAAAATTTGATATGTTCATATTTATTAGATACAATTCAAAGATTAATACACAATCACATAGATATAAGTATGCAAAGGAATAAAGAATTTGCTTATCTTAAATAGTCAATGAGAGTTGCAAACTTGAAGAGGTGAGGGGGGGGGGGGGAGGTTAGGTTGAATACTTGAGGCAGTGAGTATCGATATAGGAGTTTTGTTCTAAAAAGAAATATTTTAAGAATAAAATAGTAAAAACATTGGTCAAACTTAAAGTGCTTATAAGATAAAAATTTATAAGTTGTGGGTGACCATCTTATTTTTGGCTTATTTTTGACTCATAAGTGTTGGAATTTAAGTCATTGGGCTTTAAAGACTAGAAGTGTGAATTGGAAAATGGTGGGAAATAAAATGGAGGAAAATGAAAATTTTGAATCAAGTGAGCCTTTTTATTTATGATAAATGAACTTTGTCCCTCATTGATGAGGGACAACTACACTTGTGTGTATAAATATAGGATCACTTCTTAGAGCTCTTAAAGGAGATGAAGAGAATGAAGCATCGCGCCGTCATCGTCGCTCGACTCGGCTTTAGATTCGGATCGATCGATGAGATTAATTTTTTGGACAAAGTTTATTTAATTAATTATTTAAGAATTAATTAAGTGCCAGTCAGTTCATTAACGAAATTAACTGGAATGTATAATCCAAACGCTGAACGTTGCTTTCCCTTCTGTTCACATTATGGACAGACACCTCTTTCTTTCAAATATTTGTTCACATTATGAACAAACATTACACCTCTTCCGACAATTGCCTATAAATTTTGAGGCATGGCTTCCTTTTCACATACTGAAAAATTACAGAACTTCCTTCTGAAAATCCTGCATTCTATTTCGCAGTTTCTCTTTTAAATTCGTAAGTGTGATTTTGCTCCGTTCTTTGAGTTCGTTAGTATCCTGCAGTTTGTATTGTCATTGTTGCAGGAAGGTTTATTCTGTTTCATCCTGAGAGGATTTAATCCATTACCTTGGCAACTTGTGAGGAGGTTAAAATTCCTTAAGGACGCATAAGGAAATTGTGGACTCGAAATATTTCTTATCGTTTACAGTTTTTTCAGTTTCTTCTAATAGTTTTTCTAATTTCTGTTCTAACACAGTAGCGACCACAAGCTTAAGGAATTTTATATTAACGTTTCTGTGTTGAAATCTATATTGAACTGTAATACATATTTTGTATACTGGTTTGGAGACTAAAGCCTTGGTGCTTTCTACTCCGATATATTTTTTACTCCAGTTTAAAGGACATAAAAACTTTACCGGGGTATTAAATTTGAATACGGTTTGAAGAATATAATAAACTTCACCGTTTATGTTTTGAATGTTTGGTTTGGTATTCAGTTTGAAGATATAAAACCTTCATTGATTTTGAAAAGTTCTGTTTGTTGCCAACTTTACAGAAAAATGGCAATTGAGGACCAAACTAATGCTAATGGAACGGGTGCTATTGTTACGAGTGTTGCTGCCTCGTCGAGCCGTTCAACTCCTGCTCATGCTATGGCACCGGCAGAAAAACCCAGAAAGTTTTCCGGTATTGACTTTAAACGTTGGCAAATGAAGATGTTCTTCTATCTTACTACGTTGAGTTTGCAGCGATTCATCAAGGAGGATCCTCCGGTCGTGGCTGAAGGCACTCCGGATGATGAATGATTTGTTGTAACTGAAGCATGGAAACATTCTGATTTCTTGTGCAAAAACTACATTTTGAGTTGTTTAGAAGATAGCTTGTACAATGTCTATAGTGTCATGAAAACTTCAAAAGCGTTATGGAATGCGCTTGAGAAGAAGTACAAGACTGAGGATGCCGGACTTAAGAAGTTTGTGGCTACAAGGTTTTTTGATTTCAAGATGGTTGAAACTAGGTCGGTCATAACTCAAGTCCAAGAATTACAAATCATTGTGCATGACCTCCTTGCTGAAGGTATGACCCGAATCAATAATTTTATTAATAAGATTTATCTTGTTATTAAATATGAATTTATTGAATGTATGGTCATAAACGAGGCCTTTCAAGTCGCCTCTTTCATTGAGAAGTTACCTCCGTTGTGGAAGGACTTTAAGAACTATCTAAAACACAAGCGTAAGGAAATGACACTTGAAGATTTGATTGTTCGTTTGAGGATAGAAGAAGACAACAAAATGCTGAAAAGAAGTCACGTGGAAACTCGATAATAATAAGGGCTAACATTGTTGAGGAGGCGCCACAAAATAAGAAGAGAAAGAATGCTTCTGGACCAAAGAATTACCCAAGCAAGAAAAAGTTCAAGGGTAATTGCCACAACTGTGGAAAGTCTGGGCATAAGGCGGTGGATTGTCGTGCACCAAAGACTGATGTACAAAAGAAGAAGAATAAGAAGAATCAAGCTAACATGGTTGAAAATGTTGAAGAAATGGAGGACTTGTGTGTCATGTTGTCTGAATGCAACTTGGTAGGAAATCCTAAAGAATGGTGGATTGATTCTGGAGCCACCCGCCATGTTTGTGCTAACAAGGAGTTATTTTCTTCTTATGCCCCCGTAGGACCCGACGAGACAATTTTCATGGGAAATTCGTCTACAGCCAAAATTGAAGGAGTTGGCAATATTGCGTTGAAGATGACGCCGGGAAAAATTGTGACTCTAAACCAAGTTCTCCATGTTCCAGAAATTCGCAAGAATTTTTTGTCTACCTCACTTCTTGTCAAGAATGGATTCAAATGTATTTTTGTTTCTAATAGTGTTATACTAAGTAAGAATGATGTGTATGTAGGAAAATATTACCTGAATGAGGGCCTTTTTAAGCTAAATGTAATAGCAGTTCCTATCAATAAAGTTAATGCTTCTTCTTACTTAGTTGAGTCAAACACTTTATGGCATGCACACCTAGGTCACATCAACTTCAAAACATTGCGAAAAATGATAAATTTGGATGTATTGCCAAAATTTGATTGCGTTAATTCTAAATGTCAAATATGTGTGGAATCAAAGTATGCTAAGCATCCTTGTAAGTCTGTTGAAAGGAATTCAAGTCCTTTAGACTTAATTCACACAGATATTTGCGATGTGAAGTCAACACCATCTCGCGGTGGGAAAAAGTATTTCATTACTTTTATTGATGATAATACGAGATATTGCTATGTTTACTTACTTAATAGTAAGATGAAGCAATTGATGCTTTCAAGCAATACAAGAGTGAAGTTGAAACACAACTAAACAAAAAGATCAAAATGATAAGAAGTGATAGGGGTGGCGAATATGAATCTCCTTTTGAAGAAATATGTTTGGAAAATGACATTATTCACCAAACAACTGCCCCTTACTCTCCACAATCTAATAGAATTGCGGAGAGAAAGAATCGAACATTGAAAGAGATGATGAATGCGTTGTTGATAAGTTCTGGTTTACCACAGAACTTGTGGGGGAAGCTATACTTACAGCTAACCGAATAATCAACTGTGTACCTCATAGTAAAACACAGTCCATTCCTTATGAAAAATGGAAAGGAAGGAAGCCCAACTTGAAATACTTCAAAGTGTGGGGGTGTTTAGCTAAGGTACAAGTTCCTAAACCTAAAAGGGTTAAGATAGGTCCAAAAATAATTGATTGTGTATTTATTGGATATGTAAGCAATAGCAAGGCATATCGTTTTCTGGTTCATAAATCAGAAAATTCTGAGATCCACGTTAATATGATAATAGAATCAGATAATGCTAAACTCTTTGAAACTATTTATCCGTATAAAAAGGAAAGTGAATTGTCCTACCAAAAGTCAAAACGACCTCGGGAGGAAACAACAGATGGTATGCCTAATGAGGAAAATCCGAGAAGAAGTAAACGTCAAAGAACATCTACTCCATTCGGTCCAGATTTTCTGACTTTCCTGCTAGAAAATGAGCCTCGAACCTTCAAGGAAGAAATGTCTTCCTCAGAAGCACAATATTGGAAAGAGGCTGTCAATAGTGAAATAGAATCCATATTGAGCAACTACACTTGGGAATTGGTTGATCTTCCTTCAGATAACAAAACTTTGGGTTCTAAATGGATTTTCAAGAAGAAAATGAAAGACGATGGTACTATTGACAAATACAAGGCAAGACTTGTTGTCAAAGGATTTAGACAGCGAGAAGGTCTTGACTATTTTGACACATACTCGCTGGTAACAAGAATTACATCCATTCTGATGCTAATAGCATTAGCCGCCTTGTATGGTTTTTGAATCCATCAAATGGATGTAAAAACAGCCTTCTTAAATGGTATCTAGAGGAATAAATTTACATGAACCAACCTGAAGGGTTTGTGGTTCCGGAAAAAGAAAAGAAGGTGTGCCGACTTGTTAAGTCCCTTTATGGACTAAAACAAGCACCCAAGCAATGGCATGCGAAATTTGACCATACAATGTTTTCAAATGGCTTTAAGATTAATGAATGTGATAAATGTGTTTACATTAAGAACGTTCCAAATCATATATCATTGTTTGCTTATATGTTGATAATATGCTAATAATGAGCAAAGACATTGCCAACATTCAAGCTACAAAGTGTATGCTTGCTAGTAGTTTGATATGAAAGACTTAGGAGTTGCCGATGTAATTCTAGGAATTAAAATCCGGAGGACTCCTCAGGGTCTGGCTTTGACTCAATCATATTACGTGAAAATGGTACTGGAAAAATTCAAAAACTTGGAATTTAGAAGTGCAAGAACTCCAATTGACTTAAACTATTATCTTGTAAAGAATAAAGGTGAAAGCACGTCTCAATTGGATTATGCTCGTGTGTTGGGAAGCTTAATGTATATCATGAACTTTACACGTCCTGATATAACTTGTGCAATAAGTAAACTTAGTCGATTCACAAGTAATCCCAACAAACATCACTGGTCGGCAATGAAACGAGTTCTGGGATATTTGGAATATACCCAAGACTACGCTTTGTACTACAATAGATATCCTGCGGTTATCGAAGGATATAGTGATGCAAATTGGATAACCGGCTCAACAGAAACAAAGTCCACAAGTGGATATGTTTTTACTGTTGGTGGAGGAGCAGTATTTTGGAAGTCTTCCAAACAGACGTGCATTGCTCGCTCTACAATGGAATCAGAGTTTATAGTTTTGGATAAGGCCGGAGAAGAAGTTGAATGGCTTCGAAATTTCTTAGAAGACATTCCGTTCTGGCCAAAACCTTTGGCTCCTATATGCATACATTGCGATAGTGAGGCTGCAATAGGACGGGCAGAGAGTGTTATGTATAACGGAAAGTCTCGTCATATACGACGAAGACATAAAACCGTTAGACAACTACTCTCTAGTGGAATTATCACTATTGATTATGTAAAATCAAATGATAATTTGGTGGATCCGCTTACAAAAGGCCTAACTAGATAGGGAGTTGAGAAATCATCTAAGGGAATGGGACTATGACCGAGGACAAGTCATCATGGCGGTAAATCTACCTAGAATTTTGGATATTCCGAGATCTAGGTTCAAAGAGCTCAAACAAAATTGTGATTGACCGGTTCAACATTGTCAAAGTAAAATCTTTGGTCCCTTCCCGTGATGAAGAGAATGTTCAACAACAAGGATAGAACTTTACACGTTCTTTAATGATTACCTAAGTTTGATGTGGTATTTATCAAATAGTGTCAATCTAAAGGATTACACGTTTAGGAATCACCTATGTAAGTGTGAAGTGGAAGCCGTTTCAATGAGAATTCTGTAAGGCCAATTCTCTACGCACTTATGATACCAGGCGGTGTTCATGGCTAAAACGAACACACCAATGAGAACCAAAAGACGGTTAAGGGTTGGTTGTGTGACATATGGTTGTCTAGGTATACACTAAAGTTCGACGGTTCAAAGATATCAAATCTACCGATTGACCGAGTATATCCGACATATGCTCACTACGGAAAGTTCAAAGGGAAACCTACTTATCCAGATGCAATTAATCCTTACTTGCAAATCACACAGATTTCATCTATGTTCAGTCTTGTTACAGTCATTCCCATTCATGTGGGGGATTGTTGGACTTTAAGCCATTGGGCTTTAAAGACTAGAAGTGTGAATTGGGATATGGTGGAAAATAAAATGGAGGAAAATGAAATATTTGGAAAATTTGAATCAAGTGAGCTTTTTCATTTATGATAAATGAACTTTGTCCCTCATTGGTGAGGGACAACTACACTTGTGTGTATAAATATAGGATCACTTCTTAGAGCTCTTAAAGGAGTTGAAGAGAATGGAGCCTTGCACCGTCGTTGTCGCTCGACTCGGCTTCGGATTCGGATCGATGAGATTAATTTTTTGGACAAAGTTTATTTAATTAATTATTTAAGAGTTAGGCAGCCTCACGGTTCGGTCTCATCAAAATAAAAATTCAAAAGTCCCCAAGCAAGAAACTGGGGCAGAAGTTGTGGTTGTTGTAAGAAATCTGATTCCGAAAGTTGTAATTTTGAACCCATGAGAATTTTTTTTGAGCCTTTGACATCTTTTCTTTTTAACCCTATCCGAAAGCCCACATTATGGTCCAAAGAAAGACCTTCCGATCAGTCTTCGAGAGATGTCAAGTCAAGAAAGAGGAGGTAATTCATATCAGGGGCAATACTTTGGCCCAAGCAGAAAAATAATGATAATGAGAGAGTCTTATTGGTGAAAACCCTCATGAGCACCATTAAGTGCCAGTCAATTCATTAATGGAATTAACTGGAATGTATAATCCAAAACGCTGAACGCTGCTTTCCCTTCTGTTCACATTATGGACAGACACCTCTTCCTTTCAAATATCCTTTCACATTATGAACAGACATCACACCTCTTCTGACAATTGCCTAAAATTCCGAGGCATGGCTTCCATTTCACATACTGAAAAATTACAGAACTTCCTTCTGAAAATCCTACATTCTACTTCGCAGTTTCTCTTTTAAATTCGTAAGTGTGATTTTGCTCCGTTCTTTGAGTTCGTTGGTATCCTGCAGTTTGTATTGCCACTGTTGCAGGAAAGTTTATTCCGTTTCATCCTGGGAGGATTTAATCCATTACCTTGGCAACTTGTGAGGGGTTAAACTTCCTTAAGGACGCACAAGGAAATTGTTGACTCGGAATATTTCTTATCGTTTACAGTTTTTCCAGTTTCTTCTAACAGTTTTTCTAATTTCTATTTTAACACAGTAGCGACCACAATAAGCACTTGGCTCATAAGTATTTTTAACTTTACCAAACGCGTAGATAAGCCGAAAAGTGCTTATAAAGCCAGTTTGACCAACTTATAAGCTTAGCCAACACCCTCTTAATCATTTATTTCTAACAAATAATATATATATATATATATATATATATATATATATATATATATATATATATATATATATATATATATATATATATATATATTTGGCTATTATTTTTATTTTTGACTGATCGGCCAAATGTGCTACTTGCTTAAACATTAATTGATAACCTTGAAGTTCATTGAGGCCAAACTCATAGACGGCCCCCTAAACTCGTTCGACTTTACTCTAATACTTCAACCAATCTTGTTTTTATTAAACACTCCCACCCCACCCCACCCCTCTCTCCCCGCCTTTCTTCTTTGTCCCTTTAGAATCCAGTGGCATATCCACATAGCCACATTCAATTAAACACCCTTGATTGAAATATTAAATTGAGTACATAAAAAATTATATATTATATATATAAGTAAATATATTTTTTTATAAATATGTATTTAATTTTGAATATTGTTTGTAAAATTTCTGGCTCCGTCCCGTTGTGGTCCCCAACCTCACCCAACTGGCCAACTCTTCCTCTTTCCCACGATTTCAAGTAATAAGCTAATGGACAAAAAGTTACTCCTTCTATCCCAATTTATGCGATAGTGTTTGACTGAAAAATATGCCTCTACCTCGAAAGATATAAGCTAATGTTTAAGTAATAGGATTACATAACTAAAAATATGTCTCTACCTCTAAAGTAATTTATCTATCTATATCTATCTATGTATATATTTCAATGAATAATCCTATGTTGGATAAAATTATCAAAGTTAAAATTTTACCATATTAGGACTTTAAAATCAATTGCAATTATTATTCTATAATGAAACCGTTTGCTAATGGCCTCAATTTTTTTTGGTGCGTACAATTTTGAACAATGGCAAAAGGTTGTAGTCTATCACTAATTAAATTAGAAATAACTTATTATTAAGGACTTTGAAGTGAAGTATGAATATATTACCACTTTAAAATTGACATTTTAGTCGTTTTGTTGCTAAAATAAATTTTTTAAAATACTATTCGGAAGTTACTTTTTTTATAAACTGTCACGACTCCAGTTCGCCCTCCATGAACTGTCGTGACAACACCTAGTCTTTATGAGTAGGTAAACCTAACAAATACGGAACATAAACGAAACTTGCGGAAGAAATAATCAAAAACCAAAATAACTGAATGGGAACAATAGTTATAATGTCGTTTGGCATATACAACACAACATTCTCAAAGCCAAGTACACTATCCCAAAATCCGGAAACTCACGGAAACACAAGCCTTTGGAATATCTAACAGTCTAACTCCAGAATATCTAACAAGAAAGAAAATACAGAAGGGCAATGTTTAACATCTAGAATAGAAAGGGACTTTTTGGTCTACAGACGCGACATATGTACCTCGAAATCTCTAGAGCAGTCGCCTCCCTCAAGGATTGTAGGCCTGAGTAGCGGTACCTGGATCTACACATGAAAAACATGCGCAGAAGGGGCATGAGTACACCGCAGCGATACTCAGTAAGTGCCAAGCCTAACCTCGATTGGGTAGTGATGAGGAAGGTTAGGGCCCTACTGAGGTTAAATAAAATATAAAGATCGACAGTATAAAACAGAACAATATAAATAAGTACAGGAGTAAAATAACATAGGATGTACAAAACAACAACAACTATACAAAAGCAAGGTAAACACGGAAAGGAAATACAACTCAACACCAATAATAACAATCGGAGAACTCCTAGGATACCGTCCTGTAGTCCCCTATGTACATATCCAATGCCCCTCGGGCCCACATCTCGGAATCGGGTAAAATTTATATTTCCAGAAACCTCGCACTCTCACGAGTTCAGTCATATCAAAAGTACCAAAATCGGACCTCAATTTGTCCCTCAAATCATCACTCAAACGCACCCAATTAGACAAGCCCTAACCCTCCAATTACCACTGATTTTTCTTAATTTTTCATGATTAAATTGATAAAAATCACTCCAATAACGAGTTTAGGGACTAAAAACCTTACCCCAATGAACTCCTCTGAAAATCAATCTTGAAAAGTGCTCCCCAACCTTCTTCCCATTTTGAAAAGATGAAAAATGGCTAAATTTCGCGAATGCAAGAATTTATATGTTCTGCCCAGCGATTTCCGCATTTGCGGCTCTGGGACCACTTCTGCGGAGCCAAGGTCGCGTCTGTGACTTTTCATTAAAGGCCAATTTCCGCACCTGCGGTCTCCAACTCGCAGATGTGGTACCGCTTCTGCGGAAGATCTCCCGCATCTGCATAACCTGCTGACCTCCCTCAATTTCGCTTCTGCGACCTCTTAGCCGCTTCTACGGTGCCACACCTGTGGAACCCAAACCGCAGTTGCGGTTATGACAGAACCAGCAGCTGAAGCCGCAACTCTAACTCAAAAATCTTTCCGTCAGCCATCAGAATTCATCCCGAGGCCTCTGGGACCTCAACCAACCATACCAACCAACCCTAAAACATCATTCAAACTTGTTACAACCTTCGGAACGCTCAAAACAACATCAAAACACCTATTTTTCATCGGATTCAAGCCTAAGAATTCTAAAAACTCTAAAAATACGCTTTCGATCAAAAAGTCTATCAAACCTCGTCCGAATGACCTGAAATTTTGCACACACATCACATTCAAAACTATAGAGCTACTCTAACTTCCGGAAATCCATTCCGACCCTAGGATCAAAATCTCACTATCAGACCGGAAACTTCAAAAATTCAACTTTCGGCATTTCAAGCCTAAATTAGCTACGGACCTCCAAAACACAATCCGAACACGCTCCTAAACCCAAAATCACCCAAAGGAGCTAACGGAACCATCAGATTTCCATTCCAAAGCCGTCTTCACACTGTTCCGACTACGGCCAACTTTCCAACACTTAAGCTCTCATTTATGGACTAGTGTCCCAAAACTCTCCGAAACTCAGAATCGAACATCCCGCCAAATCAAAATAGCAGAAACAAACTTGGAAAAAGCAGTTAATAAGGGATCAGGGCGTTAATTCTTAAGACGACCGGCCGGGTCATCACATCATCCTACACTTAAACATTCGTTCGTCCACGAACGAGCATAGAAACATACCTGAAGTAGTTAAAAAATAAGGGTAACGGCTGCACATATCCTTCTCAGTCTCCCAGGTCGCCTCCTCGACCGGCTGGCCCCGCCACTGAACCTTCACGGATGCAATGTTCTTTGACCTCAACTTTCTAACCTGCCTGTCTAATATTTCCACTGGCTCCTCAACATAGGATAGATCCTTGTCCAACTGGACTGAACTGAAATCCAACACGTGGGACGGTTCACTGTGATACCTCCGGAGCATCGAAACATGAAATATCGGATGAACTCCTGCCAAGCTGGGAGGTAAGGCAAGTTCATAAGCAACCTCCCCAACACGCCTCAATATCTCAAAAGGGCTAATAAACCTCGGATTCAACTTCCCTTTTTTCCCAAATCTCATAAAGCCCTTCATAGGTGATACCCGGAGCAGAACCCGCTCTCCAACCATATAGGAAACATCACGAACCTTCCGGTCCGCGTAACTCTTCTGTCTGGACTGGGCTGTACGGAGTCTATCCTGAATCACCTTAACCTTCTCCAAAGCATCCCGAACCATGTTTGTGCCCAACAATCTAGCCTCACCCGGCTTAAACCAACCCACCGGGGATCTACATCGTCTCCCATATAAAGCCTCATACGGTGCCATCTGAATGCTGGACTGATAGTTGTTGTTGTAAGCAAACTCCACCAATGGCAAAAACTGATCCCAAGACCCTCCAAACTCAATCACACACGCACAGAGCATATCCTCAAGAATCTGAATAGTGGGATCGGACTGTCCGTCCGTCTGAAGGTGAAATTTTGTACTCAACTCCACTCGAGTGCCCAACTCATGCTGAACGGCTCTCCAGAACCGTGATGTGAATTGAATACCTCTATCTGAAATGATAGAAACCGGAATATCATGCAGTCAAACAATCTCCCGAATATAGATCTCCGCCAACTGCTCCGAGGAATAAGTAGTACACACATGAATGAAATGAGCAGGCTTGGTCAGCCGATCCACAATCACCTAAATAGCATCAAACTTTCTCAAAGTCTGTGGGAGCCCAAATACAAAGTCCATGGTGATCCGCTCCCACTTCCACTCCGGAATCTCTATCTGCTGAAGCAACCCACCCCGTCTCTGGTGCTCATACTTCACCTGCTGACAGTTGAGGTACCGATCTACAAATCCAACTATATCCTTCTTCATTTGCCTCTACCAGTAGTGCTGCCTCAAATCCTAATACATCTTCGCGGCACCCTGATGAATGGAATACCACGAGCTATGGGCCTCCTCTAGAATCAACTCTCGAAGCCCATAAACATTGGGTACACAAATTCGACCCTGCATCCTCAATACCCAGCATCACCAATAGTCACGTCTCCGGCATCACCGTGCTGAACCTTGTCCTTGAGGACAAGCAAATGAGGGTCATCATACTGTCGCTCCCTGATACGATCAAATAAGGAAGACTGAGAAACTACGCAAGCTAAAACCCGACTGGGCTCTAAAAGATTCAATCTCACAAATTGGCTGGTTAAGGCCTGAATATCCATCGCCATAGGCCTCTCCGATGCGGGTAAATAAGCCAAACTCCCCAAACTCTCTGCCCGGCGACTCAAAGCATCGACCACCACATTGGCCTTGCCCAGATGATACAAAATAGTGATATCATAGTCCTTTAGCAACTCCAACCACCTCATCTGGCGCAAATTTAGATCCTTTTGCTTGAACAAATGCTGCAAGCTTCGATGGTCAGTATAAATCTCACAAGGAACCCCGTATAAATAGTAGCACCAAATATTCAGGGTGTGAACAATGGCAGCAAACTCAAGGTCATGAACAAGGTAGTTCTTCTCATGTATCTTCAACTGTCTAGGCACGTAGGCAATCACCCTACCGTCCTACATCAACACCACTCTAAGGCCAACCCTCGAGGCATCACAATAGACCGTATAAGACCCCAAACCTGTAGGCAGTATCAAAATTGTGGCTGTGATCAAAGTTGTCTTGAGCTTCTAGAAGCTCGCCTTACACTCCTCCGTCCATTGGAATGGAGCACCCTTCTGGGTCAATGGTAGTATCCCGCTAAACCAAGAAAATTGCGGATCTTGGTAGCTGAGGATGGTCTGAGCCAACTCTGCACGACCTCTATCTTCTTCGGATCCACCTGAATACCCTCACTCGATACCACATGGCTTAAGAATGCCACTGAATCCAACCAAAACTCGCATTTCGAGAACTTAGCATATAACTTCTTCTCCCTCAGAGTTTGAAGCACAGTCCTCAAGTGCTGCTTATGATCCTCCCAACTCCGGGAATAAACCAGAATATCATCAATAAAGACAATGACGAACGAGTCAAGATACGACCGGAACACACTGTGCATCAAATGCATAAAGGTTGCTGGGCATTGGTCAGCCCGAATGACATACCAAGGAACTCGTAATGACAATACCGAGTCCTGAAAGCAGTCTTTGGGATACCTGGCTCCCGAATCTTCAACTGGTGGTAACCTGAGCGCAAGTCAATCTTAGAAAACACCTGTGCGCCCTGAAACTAGTCAAACAGATCATCAATACGAGGCAAAGGATAATGGTTCTTCACTGTAACCTTGTTCAACTGGCGATAATCAATACACATACGCATAGAACCATCCTTTTTCTTTACAAACAAGATAGGAGCACCCCAAGGTGATATACTGGGCCGAATAAAACCCTTATCAAGCAATTCCTGTAATTGATCCTTCAACTCCTTCACTCAGGAGGAGCCATATGATACGGAGGAATAGAAATGGGTTGAGTGTCCGGCAACAGATCAATGCTAAAATCAATATCTCTATCAGGTAGCATTCCTAGAAGATCAGCTGGAAATATATCGGGAAAATCCCGTACTACTGGGACTGAATCAACTGAAGGGGTATCAACATTGACATCTCTCATATAAGCTAAATACGCATCACACCCCTTCCTAACCATACGCTGAGCTTTAAGAAAAGAAATAACTCTACTAGGAGTGTGATCTAAAGTACCCCTCCACTCAACACGTGGTATACCTGGCATAGCTAGCGTCACGGTTTTGGCGTGACAATCAAGAATAGCTTAATGGGGCGACAACCAGTCCATGCCCAAGATAATGTCAAAATCTACCATACTGAGCAACAATAGATCGGCTATGGTCTCAAAACTACTGAGAGCAAGCAAATACGACCGATAAACACGGTCCACAACAAGAGAATCTCCCACATGAGTAGAAACATAAACAAGGGAACTCAAAGAATCCTGAGATACACCCAAATACGAAGCAAAATAAGAAGACACATAAGAATAAGTGGAGACTTGATCGAATAGAACCGATGTATCTCTGTGACAAACCAATATAATACCTGTGATGACAGAATCATAGGCAACAACCTCGGTACGGGCATGAAAGGCATAGTATCGGGCCTGGCCTTACCCTTTAGGGCGACCTCTACCTCCTCGACCTCCACCTCTAGCTGGCTGAGCAAGTGGGGTAGCAACTGGAGTTGTAGCCATAGCCTGAGAACTCTATAGGGCACGTTATGGTTGAGAAGTCTATAGAGGCGCACCCCTCCCAAGTCTAGGGTAATCCCTCACCACATGACATATGTCACCACACTCAAAACAAGCTCTAGGAGGACGTGGCGGCTGCGATTGGCTCGGGCTAGGTCTTCTGGACTGACCTCTGAAAGCACCCCGCGTAGGAGGCGCGCTAGATACCGGTGGTTCATAATAAGACTCCTAAGGTTTAGGAGGAGCTGTGATACCACTGGCTGCTGGAAGAGCTGAATGAACAAGACGACTAATATAACCCCTACAATGACGACCTGCTGCTGGGGCACAGGCACCAGAGAAATGGCCCGACTCTCGAGACCTCTTGGCCTCCCTCTCCTCTCTCTCCCTAGAATGCATACCCTCAATCCTTTTAGCAATGCTCACCACTTGCTGATAAGAAATATCCATCTTCAACTCACGAACCATGCTAGACCTGATGCTAGGAATAAGACCCTCAATAAACTAGCGAACCCTCTCGTGAACAGTAGAAACCAAGGCTAGTGCATGCCTTGCCAAACTGGTGTAACAGAAAACATACTCTGAGACAGTCATAGTACCCTGGCGCAAATGCTCAAACTCTGTGCGCCATGCATCCTTGAGGCTCTGAGGAACATACTCTCTCAGGAACAGATCTGAAAACTAAGTCCAAGTCAGTGAAGCAGCCTCATCTGGACTGTCTAACTCATACGTGCGCCACCACTCATAGGTGGCTCCTTGAAGCTGGAAGGTAGCAAAGGAAACCCCGCTCGATCCTGATAGACCCATGGTACGGAGAATGCGGTAACTCTCATCTAAAAATCCCAGGGCATTCTCCAATGCTAGACCGCTGAATACAGGAGGCTTGTACTTCTTGAACCTCTCAAGCCTTAGCTCCTCCTCCTCGGAAGCCGCTACCCTATCCTCGGGCTGAACTGGCACTGCAGGCGGTAAAAGAATAATCTCAGGGACCTGCTCAACATGCACTCACTGCTCAGGAGTGCGGGCGGCAGGAGCTTGTGCTCCTCCCCCGGCCTGAGATGTAGCTGCAACAAAGGGAAGCAACCCTGTCTAAGCCACAGTGGTGTACATGCTCATGAACTGTGACAAATTCTCCTAAAGGGATGGAGTAGTGGTAGTAGTAGGCGTGTCAGGTGCCTGGACTCCGGCTGGAACTACTCGTGGTACCTCGGTGGTAGCTCGTGCAGGCGCTCTGGCTGCACCATGTGCGCATCCTCAGCCTCTACCCCGGTCTCTGACGGCTGCAGTAGTGGGAGAGGGTAATTGATCGTCTCGGGTAGCACGTGTCCTCACCATCTGTGAGAGAATAGAAGACAGAAGTTAAGAATTGTGATGTCAAAATATCGCACGACAAGGAACTAAAATGAAATGGAATTTTCCTAACGGTTACATAGCCTCTCGTAGATAAGTATAGGCGTCTCTGTACCGATCAGCGAGACTCTAATAAATCAACTTGTGATCCATGACTCCTATGCACCTAGAGCTCTGATACCAACTTATCACGACCCCAGTTCGCCCTCCATGAACTGTCGTGATGGCACCTAGTCTCTACGACTAGGTAAGCCTAACAAATGTGGAACATAAACGAAACTTGCGGAAGAAATAATTAAAAACCAAAATAACTGAATGGGAACAATAGTTATAATACCGCTCGGCATATACAACACAACATTCTCAAAGCCAAGTACACTATCCCAAAACCCGGAAACTCACGGAAATACAAGCCTTCGGAATATCTACCAGTCTAACTCCAGAATATCTAACAAGAAAGAAAATACAGAAGGGCGATGTTTAACAGCTAGAATAGAAAGGGACTTCTTGGTATGCGGACGCGGCACATATACCTCGAAGTCTCTAGAGCAGTCGCCTCCTTTAAGGATGGTAGGCCTGAGAAGCGGTACCTGGATCTGCACATGAAAAACATGCCTTTGGAATATCTAACAGTCTAACTCCAGAATATCTAACAAGAAAGAAAATACAGAAGGGCAATGTTTAACATCTAGAATAGAAAGGGACTTTTTGGTCTACAGACGCGACATATGTACCTCGAAATCTCTAGAGCAGTCGCCTCCCTCAAGGATGGTAGGCCTGAGTAGCGGTACCTGGATCTACACATGAAAAACATGCGCAGAAGGGGCATGAGTACACCGCAGCGGTACTCAGTAAGTGCCAAGACTAACCTCGGTTGGGTAGTGACGAGGAAGGTCAGGGCCCTACTGAGGTTAAATAAAATATAGAGATCGACAGTATAGAACAGAACAATATAAATAAGTACAGCAGTAAAATAACACAGGATGTATAGGACATCAACAACTATATAGAAGCAAGGTAAATACGGAAAGGAAATATAGCTCAGCACCAATAATAACAATCGGGGATCTCCCAGAATACCGTCTTGTAGTTCCATATGTACATATCCAATGGATCTCCCGGTATCCCATCACGTAGTCCAACTCATAGTGCACAAGGATCTACTAGAATCCCGTTCTGTAGTCCCAAAAACAAATACCCAGTACTGGGGGAATCTACCGGGTGCATTCCCATAGTTCCATACAACTGTGCAGGGGGATCTACCGGAATCCCACATTCGTAGTCCCAAAATAATCAGACAAGGGGGAGCTACCGGAATCCCACATCCATAGTCCTAAAATAAATACACAGCAACAACAGAAAAATATACAGAAATGGCAAAAATTTTATATTAAGGCAACAAGTGATTCTAGTCTAGCATGCTGCACAGAAGTCAAGTAAGGCAGGTTAAGGAAATAAAGTAGTTAAGTAACTTAGACATGCTTTCCTAAGCTAACAATAGGCTTAATAGTGCAAGTAATAGAAACAGGAAAGGAAACATACTAGTAATTACTTAAAGAAAATCGGATTTCCAACAATTAGCACAAGT
The DNA here is from genome assembly GCF_000715075.1 of Nicotiana tabacum. Taxonomy (NCBI): domain Eukaryota; kingdom Viridiplantae; phylum Streptophyta; class Magnoliopsida; order Solanales; family Solanaceae; genus Nicotiana; species Nicotiana tabacum. The sequence continues at coordinate 4,967,360 of NC_134082.1, read as the reverse complement.
ACGCACTAGTCACCTCATGTACAAGGTATTTTAATTACCAAATATACCAATCCTAAGGGGAAGGTCCCCCACACAAGGTTAGACAAGCCACTTACCACGAACCGACTCAATAATCAATACGAAACCACACTCTTGCCACGAGTACTCGACTCCAATTGGTCAAAATATATTCAATTCAATTGCATAATGTAAATAGCACTTCAAGTAACGGATTCTACAATTAAATTCAAAGCTAATACGCGAAATTATGTAAAATGACCAAAACGCCCCTCGGGCCCACGTCTCGGAATCGGGTAAAATTTATATTTCCAGAAACCTCACACTCTCACAAGTTCATTCATATCAAAAGTACCAAAATTGGACCTCAATTTGTCCCTCAAATCATCACTCAAAGGTCTCCATTTAGACAAGCCCTAACCCCCCAATTACCACTGATTTTCCTTAATTTTTCTTGCTTAAATTGATAAAAATCACTCCAATAAGGTGTTTAGGGACCAAAGACCTTACCCCAATGAACTCCTCTGAAAATCCATCTTGAAAAGTGCTCCCCAAGCTTCTTCCCATTTTGAAAAGATGAAAAATGGCTAAATCTCGTGAAGGCAACAATTTATATGTTCTGCCCAGTGATTTCCGTATTTGCGGCTCTAGGACCACATCTGCGGAGCCAAGGTCGCATCTGCGACTTTTCTTTAAAGGCCAATTTCCGCACCTGCGGTACTGCATCTGCGGAAGATCTCCCGCATCTGCGGAACCTGCTGACTTCCCTCAATTTCGCTTCTGCGGCCTCTTAGCCGCTTTTGCGGCGCCGCACCTGCGGAACCCAAACCGCAGGTGCGGTTATGACAGAACCAGCAGCTGAAGCTGCAACTCTAACTCCAAAATCTTTCCGTCAACCATCCGAATTCATCCCGAGGCCTCCGAGACCTCAACCAAACATACCAAAAAACCCTAAAATATCATTCAAACTTGTTTCAATCTTCGGAACGCTCAAAACAACATCAAAACACCTATTTTTCATCGGATTCAAGCATAAGAATTCCAAAAACTCTAAAAATACGCTTTCGATCAAAAAGTATGTCAAACCTCGTCCGAATGACCTAAAATTTTGCACACACATCACATTCAACACTACAGAGCTATTCCAACTTTCAGAATTCCATTCTGACCCTCGGATCAAAATCTCACTATCGGACCGGAAACTTCAAAAATTCAACTTTCGGCATTTCAAGCCTAAATTATCTACGGACCTCCAAATCAAAATCCGAACACGCTCTTAAATTCGAAATCACCCAACGGAGCTAACGAAACCATCGTATTTCCATTCTGAGGCCGTCTTCACACTATTCCGACTACGGCCCACTTTCCAACACTTAAGCTCTCATTTAGGGATTAGTTTCCCAAAACTCTCCGAAACTCAGAACCGAACATCCCGGCAAATCAAAATAGCAGAAATAAACTTGGGAAAAGCAGTTAATAGGGGATATGGACATTAATTCTTAAGAATACCGGCCGGGTCGTCACATAAACGACATGTAAGTCCCAGAATTGTTTGAAGCTTGCTATATACACGCTCCTTTTAGATTTTTTGTACTTAAATTATTAAAAAAACATATAAGATGTTGAGATGTATATACTATATGTAGTATTATATGTCTATCTCAAAAGTAATTATACTAAGAGGATTCCTAAAGGTAATCATATAGAATTTATAATGTGTAGTACTATGTCCTAAAACTAATAGGATTATAAGACTAATATCTAGAATTCCAGTTATATCCTTTTTTATGAGTTACCATGCTTAATATTCTAAGGTTATTTTTGTAAACCGACATTGTATTCATGCTTTTATATATATATATATTTGGGGACAAAATAAAAACAGAAATATGACACATAAATTAGGATAGAGGGAGCTCGTGTCCTGACGTAAAGGCGTTCAGTCATAATCCTGCGCATGTAGCTTCGCACCACTAGCTTTTCAACCAAGCATGATGACCATTCTGCAAATGATATTGGAAGCGCAAAAAAAAAATTAAACTTGAGCATGTGCGAGTCATCCCTTGATATAAGAATTAATCAATAAATGATACAAATAGTAACTAATATGCTATCATATATTAAATTATATTGATAGTGTAAAATTTTTTTGCACTATCTATACATATAACTTAAACTCTACTTATATAATATTTGGGCCTCTAGATCGAGTTATTTGACAAGTATTAATAAACTTGAAGTTTATAAGAATGTGTCTTAACAAATGAGTAAGCCAACATCTGTGTTTACCCTAAAATCGGAGAACAATTGAATTTATATACGGTTTAAGAACACGTGATATAACTTAGTATAAATTAAGAAGAATAAACCAGCATTGAAATTGACGATAAAAGAGTAAATGCACACCACACAAATTAAATAGCCTTGGTCCTCGAGTTTAGTCATCCTTGAACAAAAAAATGTTTCAACATGCTTATGAACAGAATAACAAGATAATGAAAGCTAGAAAATGACAGTTTGTTATTTTGTATTACGTGAATATGATGTGTCTTACAAATGATCAGACCCCCTTTATATAGTAAGGGAGTTCTACTTTTGATACAATTTTATAAGAGGTACGAAATCCCATGATTAGCTAAATAATCGGCCTCTACTTGATACGTGCCGGGATTTATGCCATGATCCTCGCCCGATCGCAAATATTTTAACTTTTCGTTATTTGACTCGGTAAGCTTCCTCTATCGGGCTCGATTTCTATCTTTCTCGGTTTCGATCTTGGTCGATCTCGATCTTGATAGGTCTCTGTGTCACAAGCTCGGCAATCTAAATTTACATCATGGTTCAATATAACACGAGGCTTAACCTTGGCCTATCATGTTTTGGTCTCGATTAGTCGTACAAAGGGTAAATCCAGTTTTGACCATATGCAGATAATCCCCTTGTTTCTCGGAGAGCATATGACGAGAAACCATATGAATTTTCGAGTTTCGTCTCGATGGGCCATGACGTAAGCGACGAACGTCACTAATACACCCGATTATGATGTAAGCAATAACTCGAAACATCCCGTCGGTCCAGTTACAAAAGCATTAAATGCCTGTCAGTTGCCAGTCGGCAACTGTGAGTTCTGAACCATCATCGGCAAGCTATAAGTACCGTAACTTCCTCTATTCAAACGTTACATTCAATGTTTCTCCCATTCTTGCTTCTCTTCAAAATTTTCTTTGCTTTGCAATTTTTGCACCCAAATTTCTTGAACTTTTTAGCAAACCGCATATCATACTAATTCCCTTCTCTCCTACTCTACAATGGCAAAAACTTCTAAAACCATACCGCAAAAGGAGGTCGCCTCTTCATCACAGCCCGCCGCCGACGTAGTTACGACGGAATATCCCCTTGAGGATTTCGTTCCGGAAGGGTACCCTATAGTCACCAATTTTAAGATTGAAAAGACCTCCTCGATACTGGGTCGATGTGAACCGGTCTCGAGCTATATATACATAATAACTGATTATTTTCTTCCCAAGGTTAAAGAGGATTGCAACTGGGTTGATAAACATGTTGTGGTACCTTCGCCCGAGGAGTCGATCACTACCCACGTGAAGGTCTTTTAAAGTGTTTACACTTACCCTTCACGTTAGGTCCCTTAGACACTATTATCGTCGTCTTCTACAAGAGGTAAGACGTGACCCTAGGCCAGATCCATCCTTCCTTCTGGAGAATAATGATCCTCCTTCGATTCGTTGTAAGTAAAATTGAGGGATATCCCTTCACCCTTGATCACCTTATGCGCCTTTACAGTCCTCGACTTTATCGAGGAGGGTTGATCAAGCTTGATCGTTGGGCTAGTAAGGCCCTATTCCCGAACATAGATGAGGCTCGTGATCAAGGTTGGATGGGACGATTTGTCTGAATAAGGACTTTGGACCTGATCCCTACTGAAGACATGCTGTTTCCTGATAAATGGAACATGAATCCTGAGTAGTACTTCACCTTGGATGTTCAATTTTGTTGTTTTACTTCTTATCTTCTTTCCTCATGTATGTTTTTGGTGTTGAAGCTGTGGCCTAGGTGCCGAAAGTAATCCCAGAACTCAAGCAATGGGTCAAGGGACGAGTGTCGCAGAGACTATACTCCGAGCGTACTTGTATGGAATTATCAAAGGGTCGATGAAAGGCCCGCAATCATGGTAATTTTCTTTCTTAGAACGGTTATCATTCGGACTTCTTTTCGAGCTTACTCATATTTTTTCCTTTGTAGGCCTCGGGAAGGGTGTTACAATGAGGCCCCTATCTGGTGGCGAAGAAGTCCTTCCCCGACCACCTGCTCCGAAGCAGGCCAAAGAGAAGAAAAGGAAAGGGGCTCCGGGTTTCCCGGGCTCGAAAAAGAAGAAACTGACGAAGAGGTCGCGCAAGCCCAGGGGAGACACCAGTGCTATGTCCTCGGACTCAATCCTCCAATTAAGAGATGACTCCAAAAAATAATAATAAGAAGAAGATAAATCCCAACTAGTGGCCCGCGTGCGTGCTGGTGTCACCGTACAAAAAGTTCTCGAACCGGCGGGAGCTAAAGCTGAAACATCCCAATATGAAGAGGTCGGCGAGAGAGCTTTGACTGAAGCTTCCGAGTCAGAGAGGGTCGAGCCCATTCTTCCCCAAGTTAGGGGGGCTGAGAGAAAGACCGGGGGCGATGGTTCTCGAGCTGTGTAAAGTGACCCGATAGACGAACTTGGAGCGATTAACATTAACGGGTCTCCTCAGATTTCGGACACCATTCTTTGTGAGGCTAGTATGTTGAGTCCTCAGGGGGTGACTGATATCCATGGATTCTTGGATGGGGTTGAAATTGCTGCTTTGGACGATGTCACCAGGCTTGATAACCTGCCGGTGCCAAGGAAAGAGTTCTCGTCGGGTGCTACTGGGTCTTCATCGAGCCCAAAACTGGTGGGTCAATTCCCGGCCCCAAGTGTTAATCATAACCGAAGACGGTCAATAACATTTTCTATCCCGAAGGACGCCCGGGATTTCTATGCCCCCGTGGGGGTTACTAGTTACCTTCAGTATTTAGTGACCGAAGAAGATTAGGCAGTGATGGATGAGGTAGAAACCCCCTGCATATTCAATAAAGCCCAACAAGCATTAAATCGGGTAAATTCGTGTGTCTTTTGTTCTTATATATTCTAACTTTTAAAGTTGTAAATAACATTTGACCTTGTACTTACAGACTTCGATGCTGCATCATGAGGCTTTCCTCCGATATCGGGAGGAATTAACTCATCATGAGGCCGAGCTCCGGGACCTCACTGAGAAAAGTGACACCTATAAGCTTCTCAGTGAGAAGATTCAGGCCGATCTAGTAATGGCTCGGGATGAGCATGCCGAGATGACCGAGCAAGCATTCCAAGTGCTTCACAATAGTAAAGACGAATTGGAGATAATCACTAATGATCTGATTTTGCAGGTCCGACAGAGGCTTGAACAAATCGGGGAGCTTTAGAAATAAGTAGATATTGTTCGAGCTGAGGCCGAGGAGTTCAAGAAAAATATGAACATCTTAGCCTCGAAAAGGGAAGCTGCCCAAGAACAGCTGGAGTCGGCCGAGATCCAGCTCCGAGATGCAAGAAAGAAGGCCTCGGTACAGGTCAAGAAAATCAAGGAGCTTCAGTCCCAATTAGCAAACTTGGCCAATGAGCTCGAGGCGGCCAAATCTAAGGTGGCCGTGGCCAAAACCAAAGCTGATGCTAAAGTGGCCCAATATAAGGTCGACGTCGAGGCTATCCAGGTGCATGCCAAAAGCATGATGGATCATGCAAAGTGTCAAGCTCGAAGGGATGCCCTCGAGAAAGTTCATGATCAGGGCTTCGATATACAGGCTGAACTGGAGAATGCTAAAGTAGAGGAAACCAGTGCTCGAAAGATGGCCTTTCCCGATGAAGACACAGATAGTTTAAGTGAGTCTGAAGGTGGGGAAGATCCTGAGGGCGGAGATGTTGCCTCTAATGAAGATCACACCACTTAGGCCTTTATATTTTTTGCTTTTCTTTTGTATATTTTTGGTGCCATTTTGGCCATTGTAAATGTTTTCGAATTAAGCCATTTTGGCTTCTGTAAAAGACTATTATGTAAATATATACATGACTTCCCTTTTGGCTTTTGAATATTCCTTTGCTTTCTTACTTGTATTCACAAAGGTTGTAATAAAACGGCTTAGGTTGTGTAAGTTCGAACAATTCTGCCTTCACATTATTTTTGTTTTTGAGTCATCTTGGAGGTTCAGGTTACCGGGAACCTTCTCCCAATGTAAGTAACTCAGACCGTAGTTTACCGAGGGTAGCTTTTAAAATCGGTTATGAAAATTTTAAAGACCAATTTTTTGTTATGGTTCTCGGACATTTTTGAGCTATGTTAATACAGTTGTAGCCATTTAATTCGGGCGTAGCCCAGTGATCTTGCTTTCCCGAGTTATCCAGGCTTGCCTAAGATAACAGTCCCCGAGTGGGTATGGCCGTGGCCTTTTAAATTTTGGTGTTGCCTGAGAGGTCTTATACCCCCGATAATTAATAGTTTGAGTTGTTAGAGTTTGTTTTTTCGGACGACAGTCCCCGAGTGTGGAGGTAATCATCCAAACTCTAGTTATAATCGGCCTTTAAGCTCGTTTCCTTAAGAGATCAAAAGTACGAAATTGTAAAGTGGAAATTTTTTATAAGACATAATATAATTGCAAGGAAAGTACTTCTCTTTATTCTTATGAGAAATGGTTACACATGCGTATATGTTTTATGCCAGGGCTCGAGCAAACTATGTGGGCATGGTTTGTTTGACCGTTTGGCCCTTACAACAAATCTTATCTAATGAGACCCTTCCATTATGAAGTAATTTCCTCGCAAAAAGTTGACTCCGAGGGTAATGCCCCTAGTATTCAAAGTTGATTGTAGAGGAACCTTGGATACTGTTAGTGATGTCTTTTACACCGATTCGTGATCGGCCTTTGATTCTAAGTTAGCACAATCCACTGTTGCCTCGTTAAAAACTTTGCCGAAAACCCCATTTGGGACAAAAATGGTTCAAGGGAAAAAGAGTGCAACACGTGCTTTTAGACCTAAAGGCTTCGTGCCGCTCCTTGTCGATCACCTGCAAGTGTTAGCCCAAAAATAGAAAGAATTGAAATGGGGTCGTACCTTAGCAATAATATCGTTTAAGATAAGTTACATTCCAATTTTTCGGTAGTTGTTCTCCGTTTATCATTCCGAGCTTATAAGACCCTTTCCCTGTGATCTCTAAAATCTGGTATGGCCCTTCCTAGTTCGGACCCAATTTTCCTTCATTTGGATTCTGGGTGTTTAATGTGACCTTCATTAGTACCAAGTCCCCGACATTGAAGTATCGAGGGTTGGCCCTTCGATTGTAATATCTTTCGATCCGTTGCTTTTGGGAGGCCAATCGAACAAGGGCAACTTCACACCTTTCATCCAATAGCTCCAGACTTGTATTCTTGGCCTCGTCATTCGATTCCTTTGTTACTTATTGGAATATGATACTCGGCTTCCCAACTTCAACCGGTATTAGAGCTTCGGCGCCATAAACCAATGAGAACGGGATAGCCACGGTACCAGAATTTGAAGTTGTGCGGTATGCCCAAAGAACTTCAGGGATGATCTCTTTCCATTTTCCCTTAGCGTTAGTTGATCTTTTCTTAAGGTTTTGGATTATGGTTTTGTTGGTCAATTCGGCTTGTCCATTCCTACTACCGATAAACTGTTTTCTGTTATCACATACAATTACGAATGGTATCCCGAACCGACATATGATGTGGTCCCAAATGAAGTCAATGACTTCCTTCTCCCTGACCATTTCAGATGCACGTGCTTCAACCCATTTAGAGAAATGGTTAGTCATAAATTAAACAAATTGAGCCTTACCTGGTGCTGATGGAAGAGGGACAACGATGTCCATCCCTCACTTCATAAATGGCCATGGTGATAAAACTGAATACAGTAGCTCCCCGGGTTGATGAATCATCAGAGCAAGTCTTTGGCACTTATCACATTTTTGCACGAACTCCTTCGCATCTTTTTCTATATCGACCCAGTAATAGCCAGCTCTGATTACCTTTCAAACCAATGATTCGGCGCCGTAGTGGTTCCCGCATGTGCCTTCATGGACTTCCCTCAAAATGTACTCGGTATCTCCCGGACACATACATATTGCTAGCGTTCCATCGAATATTATCCTAAGCAAGGTTCCGTCCTCGAACAAGCTAAACCAGGCTGCCTTTGTGCGCATGGCCCTCGATTCCTTTAGATCTTAGGGAATTTTCTTGGTCTTCAAATAATCTATGTATTTATTTCTCCAATCCCAAGTTAAGCTCGTGGAGTTTATTTTGGCGTGACCTTCATCTACTACCAACCTCATGAACTGTACAACTACACCCGAGTTGAGCTCGTCGTCTTCGACTGACGATCCTAAGTTTGCAAGGGCATCGACCTCACTATTTTGATCTCGAGGAACGTGCTGCAAAAAACACTCTTTGAACCGATGTAATGCTACCTGAAACTTGTCTAGGTATCTTTGCATTCGTTCTTCTCTAACTTCAAACATTCCGTTAACTTGGTTTATTACAAGGAGGGAGTCATACTTAGCTTCGATCACCTGGCCAGTTCGATACCTACAATCATGGTCTCATATTCGGCCTCGTTGTTAGTCAACTTTACAATTCTAATAGATTGTCTAACTATATTGACTTTGAGTGGCTTCAAAACAATGCTAAGCTCGGACCCCTTTATGTTCGAGGCACCGTCCGTAAAGAGGGTCCAGATTCCCGAAGACGTTCCCGCGTTTACCAACAACTCTCTTTCAACTTCGGTTATTAGGGTCGACATAAAGTCAGCTACAAAATCTGTCAAAATTTGGGATTCAATGGATGTTCGGGGTTGATATTCAATATCGTACCCACTAATTTCCATGGCCCATTCGGCCAATCGCCCCGAGAGTTTGGGTTTATGCATTATATTTCGTAAAGGGTAGGTTGTCACAACACATATAGGATGACACTAAAAATATGGTTTCAGTTTTCTAAAGGCACTTAGCAAGGCGAGTGCCAATATTTCTAGGTGAGGATATCTTGTTTTGGCCTCACCTAAGGTCCTACTAACATAATAAATTAGAAATTACGTACCTTGCTCTTCCCGAACTAGGACTCCACTTACCGCTATTTCTGATACTGCTAGATACATGTATAGTCGTTCATCTACCCTTGGCGCTTAAGTTCTTATAAGGCCCGCTGGCACTCTGGGGTCCATGTGAAGTTGTTTTTCTTTTTCAGCAATGAGAAAAATGGCTTTTATCGGACAACCTCGATATGAATCGCCCCAGGGCTGCAATGCGTCTCGTTAGACTTTGTACATCCTTCATATTATCCACTACCGTGATATCCTTGATAGATTTGATCTTGTCGGGGTTGATCTCGATCCCTCGGTTGGATACCATGAATTCGAGAAATTTCCCAGACCGGACCCCATACACACATTTTTTTGGATTCAACTTCATGTTGTATTTCTTCAATGTACTGAAGGTTTCCTGCAAATTCTTCAAATGGTCCTCTACTCGCAAGAACTTAACTAACATATTGTCAATATAAACTTCCATGGTTTTCCCTATTTGTTCTTCGAACATTCTATTTACTAGTCGTTGGTAAGTGGCACCGACAGTTTTTAATTCAAATGGCATTACGTTATAGCAGTATGTGTCATACTTAGTAATGAAAGAGGTTTTTTCTTGGTCACCTGGGTTCATCCGTATTTGGTTGTACCCGGAATAGACATCGAGAAAACTGAGAATCTCGTGGCCGGCCATGGCATCGATCATGCGATCGATGTTAGGCAAAGCGAAAGTATCGTTGGGGCATGCCTTATTTAAATCTTTATAATCTACACACATTCTTAGTTTGTTCCCTTTCTTAGGAACTACTACTATGCTTGCTAACCATTCCGGGTACTTGACCTCCCGGATGGAACCGATTTTAAGGAGTTTAGTTACCTCGTCCTTAGTGAAGTCATGCTTGATCTCGGACTGGAGTCTCCTTTTTTGCTTCAACGGATGGAATTTTGGGTCCAAGCTCAATTTGTGAATAGTGATCTCCGGTGGTATCCCTGCCATATCAATATGGGACCAAAAAAAACAATCTATGTTAGCTTTAAGAAATTGAATGTGTTTTTTTCTAAGCCCGAGAGTTAATCCTGTGCCCATGTATAGCTTTCGATCGGGAAGATCTTCTATCAACATGACCTGCTCCAGCTCTTCGATCGTTGATTTGGTAGCATCGAAATTATCGGGAGCTATAAAGGATCGAGAAACCCCCATAGTCGTTGTCTTCATCAATCCTTTGCTTGTCTGATTGGGTTGAGGCTGGCATCGATGATTGCTATTTGGCTTCTTGTTTCGCTTTCGTACCTAAGTCCTTTGTCGATGAGAGTGTTGATATTAGAATTACTTCATCGACGGCAAACATCTCCTTTGCAGCGGGTTGTTCCCTATAAACCGTGTTTATCCCCTATAGTGTTGGAAATTTCAATACCTGGTGAAGGGTCAAGGGCATGGCCCTCATATTGTGGATCCATGGTCTTTCGAACAAGGCGTTGTATATCATGTCCCCCTCAATTACACAAAACTTGATCTCCAGGGACCTCCCTGCTACATTTACCGACAACGTTATTTCTCCCTTAGTAGTTTCGCAAGCCATGTTGAATCCATTTAGCACTCGGGCCGTGAACTCGCTCAAACTCACATCACAATTATAGGTAATGAGGCAGTCGAAGCAATAGTTAAACCTAACGCAAGTCAGGGTCGATTCCTCAGGGAGTTTGAAATGGGATTAGGTATGCACCTAGTGTAATTGTATAATGTTCATCAATTTACACTTCCACATTCTTGTTGGTATTTTAAATTTCTACTTTAAACTATTGATTGCAATTAATAAACTAGATGACAATGTATTTAGTTTTGATTGTTTTTCAAATGATAAAGGATCTAGGGTCGTGACTTTCACCTAGGTGGTTACCTAATGAGTTGTGAACTCTAGGGCAAGTTTGAATAGTCGGGGTCGTAATATAGCAATCACACGCAATTACCTACTCTATACCTCTCGGTATTTTGAGTAATTTTGCCCAATTTGGCTTTCTCAAGTCCAAATGGGTATTGCTCAAATCAAGTGATATATGCTCAAGTCGGGTCTTATTATCTCTAGATTTAACCCTTTAATTGGGATTATCAATTTCTTGAGTTCACCCCAATTTCTTGTTAGCCAAATTTTCCTAGACTTTGTATCTCTTTCTCAAGTAGAGACTAAGTCAAATAGGCATGAATCAATATTTGCAACCATTACTTCTAGAATTCAAGCATAAATAAGGCTAAATATCACTAACTCAATCACAAACAAGCCCTAAAATTAAATACCCATTAAGTACTCACACTAGGGTTGGGAGCTAAAGATTTAGTTACTCATGAAAAATAAAGAAATACAAGAAGAAATTAAGATAGAATGCATAATAACTGATTAGATAAGGAAAATCTAATATTTAGAAGTTAATCTAATACAAAATTACTCAAAACAATAAAGAAAATGGCTCAGGTGCTCTTCTGAAAACCGAACTTAACCTAACAATGACAAAAAAGTTCTATTTATACTAAGCTAAAAATATCTAACAAAAATGTCGCTGCGAAGGTTGTGCAACCGCATAATTCTGGTACGGTCCGCACAATGGACTTTTGTGGCCGCACAATTATCGTACGGTCCGCATTCTTGGGAACTTGGGCTTGGAACTTCAGGGCTTCTATGTTCCGTATAAAAATGGGTGTGGCCGCACTTCTGATTATGTGGCCGCACAAAAGGGATACGGTCCGCACTCCCTGCTTTTGGACTTGAAACAACTCTCTGATTCTTCAATCTTGCGGACCGCATAATAATGAATGCGGCCACACTTGACCTCTTGCGACCGCACAATTTCTATGCGGTCTGCATGCCTTTAGCTAGCCCAAACACTACTCTCTAAATGTCCCCTCTGTGGCCGCACTAGAATTGTGCGGTCCAGACTGCTGGCCTTTTTGCCCTATTTGGTTTTTGTTCACTTTTGACTCCTTTATGAGTTGATTTTGACTTCTTTGGCTAGTTTTCCAATATTCCTACAAGTAAGCACATTTTGTTAGTTTTCGGGAATACCTTTAGGCATTTTTGAGTTAAAATGCAAGTAAAAGAGAGCAAATAAGCAGTCAAAATCCCTACTTATCAGGCCGCAAGTAAAATTTGGTCATGTAGACCGAGTTGTTCTACGACCCTTAATCGAATGATGTTGGCCGAGCTACATAGATCAATTAGAACACGTTTAACTCGAGTTTTATTCATAAGTACATAACTTACCAGTGCATTATTATGGGGTAGCATGATTCCTTCTGCATCCTCGTCGTTGAAAGATAGAGTCCCTTCAGGTAGGTAATCTCGAGTTCGTTTTTGTGATTGACACTTTGGTGAATTTCATCAACGGACCTTGAGGAACATAGACCCCTCCGATGATCATATGGATGACATGTTGGGGTTCGTCTTGTTCATTTTGTTTGTTGAAGTCCCTATTTCTAAAATGATTCTTAGCTCAGTCACTCAGAAATTCTCGAAGGTGACCGTTGTTGAACAATCAGGCTATTTCCTCCCTCAATTATCAACAATCCTCCGTCCTGTGGCCATGTATGCCATGATATTTGCATATTTGGTTGGGATCCCTTGTGTTGGATCAGTTTGCAAAGGTCAAGACCACTTGGTTTCCTTGATTTCACCCGATAGCCGATACGATAGTAGTTGCGTCTACATTAAAGTTGTACTCCGATAATCGTGGTGCCTCTTTGGGATTGATAGATCTATCGAAGCCGTTCTTGCTCATGAGTCCCTGTGAACCCTGACCTCGATCATTTCTCCTTTCATTATGTGCAGAACTTTGCCCAGATCCAGTGCCTCTACGATCTCTATTATACGGCCGATATCGATCTCTATTCGACCTTGGTTCTCGGTCTATATCCCTCTTGATTCTATTGATAGGTCTGATAGGATAAACGGACCCCGAAGGAGCCCCAAGTTGTTCGTACTCAACCCTGATCTTTGACTAATACTGATTATGCACATCGGCCCAAGCAACAACCGGGTATTTTAAAATTCTGCTTCAATTGTTGTGAAGCCACTAAGCTTTGAATGTTTAGCCCTTGTGTGAAAGCTTGAACAACCCAATCATCAACGCCCGATGGCAAGTCTATCCGTTCCATTTGGAATCGAGACACGAATTCTCTGAGCATTTTGTTCTCCTTTTGCCTCACCTTGAAAAGGTCTGACTTTCTGGTTTTGACCTTGATAGCCCCGGCGTGTGCCTTTACAAAAGAGTCTGCAAGCATTGCAAATGAGTCAATAGAATTATGTGGTAAATTATAGTACCATATCATAGTTCCCTTAGATAGGGTCTCCCCGGATTTCTTCAGCAAGACGGATTCGATCTCGTCATCTTCTAGATCATTCCCTTTGATAACATATGTATAGGAGGTGACGTGCTCATTTGGATCAGTCGTTCCATTATACTTAAGAATCTCGGGCATGGAGAACTTCTTGGGGATTGGCATCGGAGCTGCACTTGGGGGGGTTGTACGAACTTTTTGGAATCCAGTCCTTTAAATATTGGTGGTGCCCACAGGATTTGGTTGACCCTGGAGTTATAAGTTTCCACATTCTTGTTGTTTTCCTTGATCTTCTTTTCTCCCGACTCAATTCACTTTCAGTTCTTTGAGCATCTTCATGATTGCAGGGTTGGCCTCCGACTCTTTCTCGCTTGATTTTCTTGAAACCAATATCGACCCTGTGTACAACTTCCTGGGACGGCTCGAGCTCGACCTTACTCAGTGTGTGATTCTAGTTGTAGAGCTATGCTATTGCTGCCTATTGAGCCTGCAACATTTCGAAGATCACCCATAAAACTGATCCCGCCATCTTTACCACCACGTGCGCTTTGAGCGGCTGATTGAGCATCCCCACGGATGCTGCCTTCGGGATCGATATCCAAATTTCTGTTAATGGCTACATGTGAATTGACGTCGATTGGATCTACAGCCGGAACTCCATCGAGGCCAACCGAGGATACATCGTTCCCTAGTGCTATGTTATCATTTTCACCGTGGTGGCCAAGATCATTGTCAACGTGTAGAGGTGCTAACTAAGAATTTGACATTTTTTAATCTTGTAATCAAAGATACTTCAAAGAACAAATGTAAAATAGTTTGTGTTACAAAAGTTTGTACCAGGTAACCACTGTTATCCTTAGCCCCACAGTGGACGCCAAAATATTTTCCCTTAAATCGTATAACAATTGAATTTATACGTGGTTTAAGGACACGTGATATAACTTGGTACAAATTAAGAAGAATAAACTAGTATCGAAATTGACGATACAAGAATAAATGCAAACCATACAAATTGAATAGTCTTGGTCCTCGAGTTCAGTCACCCTTGAACCAAAAGATGTTTCAAATGGATTATGAACAGAATAAGAAGATAATAAAAGTTAGAAAATGATAGTATATTATTTTGTATTGCGTGAATATGATATGTCTTACAAATGATCAGACCCTCTTTATATAGTAGGAGAATCTTACTTTTGATACAATTCTATATGAGGTAAGAAATCCCATGATTAGCTAATAATCGGCTTCTACTTAATACGTGTCAGAATTTCCGCCGTGATCCTTGCTCGATCGTGGATATTTCGACTTTCCGTTATTTGGCTCGGTAAGTTTTCCTCGATCTCGCTCGATTTCTATCTTGCTCGGTCTCGATCTTGATCGGTCTCTGGGTCACGAGCTCGGCAATCTAACTTTGCATCATGGTTCGATATAACACGAGGCTGAACCTTGGCCTATCATGTTCTGGTCTCGATTAGTCATACAAAGAGGAAACCCGATTTTAACCCTATACAATTTGGACATAAATTTGGTTGAAACTTGAAAAATGAGTTTTGAAATTGTGTTAAAAAATATTTTTGGAAGTTAAAGTTATGTTTTCATCCAAAAATTGTCCTAAATCCGTTTTTAGAAACTTGAAGAAAAATTCAAACTCTCTCTCGAAAACTGATTCTATTCCATAAACAAAACAATATTTTCAAAATATTTTGAAAGCTTTGACATGCTTACTTAGCTCTCCGGCCAGATTTAATGAATTTTTCGATCAAGTTTATTTTCTGACTAACAAGCCATAATTAGTTCGATCATTTTAAAATGACCAAAAATAGTTTAGTAATGCCTCGACAGGAAAAAGAAAATCATAAGTTGAATGATGAGAAACGTAACACAAGACACAAAAACCGATAAAAAAAAATAATGGACAAAAGTCGGCATAAACCAAACCGATAAAAAAACGACTTAATTAGTTTGATTTGATTCAATAATTAAAAAATCGACTTAAATAATTTGATTTCATTTTAGGAAAAATCGATCCAAGCCGAATCATAAATACCCTAACATGTTTTGTAAAATTTTATGCTCCGTCTGATCCAATTTGGTTCAGAGTAAGTGTTCCTCTAGGAAATCAAGAAATCATTAATTCCTATTCTATTTTCACTTTTATTATTACTAAAATAAAAGAGAAGAGAAGGTCAAGCACCTTGAAAAGAAAAGCTCAAAAGAATAAATCTAACAAATAATCAGTTATAAGAGAAGGGAAAAAGTTTGAAAGACATAATAACAAAAAATTCACCTGCATAATTCTCCCTCGGTCCACAATAAATAACAATTTTATCTTTTTATTTTGGTCCAAAATAAGTGTCTATTCACATAATCAAAAAGGAATTAATTTTATTTTTCCAAAGTTTGCCTTTATTTACATATTCCAATATGTCAAGATAATAATTAATTAAGGTTAATTTATAATATATTTTTTTCTCTAAAAGTTCGTATTTCCTTAATGGGTGCACCAAAGATAAAATTGTTATTTATTGTGGAATGGAGGGAGTATTATTCTTAAAATAATGATTGTGTAAATATTTTTTATATCATTTGTACAAAGAGCTTAGACTCTTTTTGGAATTATCTACAACATCTTATAGTTATAAAATCAAGTCTATACGCATTATTAATTAATGTAAAACACGTATCTCAATCTGATACTGTAACAATTTAGTACTTCCTTCGTCTCATATTAACAGTCGTGGTTACTAAGAATAATTATCTCAAATTATTTGTCATTTTAGAACTTCAAGACAAAACCGATTAGTTTTTTTCCATTTTTACTCTTAGTAATATTATTGTTCCTGAAAATGAAGATAACACATAAATAGAATAAATATTCAATAAAGAGAGATTATATCTTATGACATAAATAAGGGTAAAATAGTCCAATCTTTTTCCTAATTAATATTTCTTAAAGGGCATGTAAAGAGAAACACGACACATAATATGAGACGGAGGGAGTACAATATTAATCACAGAAGTTGAAGGGAAACCTCGGAATAATGATCAAGTTGTCTCCGTATGACTTATAGATTACAGGTTCGAACCGTGGAAGCAGCCACAAATACTTGCATCAGGATAGGTCGCTTACATCACATCTTCTTGGAGCGACCCTAGACTTTGCGTGAACACGAGATATTTTATGCATCGGATTGCCCTAATCACATAAGCTAAACTCATTTATTTTAGTGATGGACTTCTTGTTTTATTTTTGATTTTTTGGAATTACTTTAGTTGTTGAAATGATAATATAATGGACTTCAAATACAGGAACTCCTACTTAAAAACATCAGATAGAAACAAAACCTGGCTTCAAATGAAGCCACTTATACAATGAAAACTGAAAGAAAACAAGCATGAAAAAAATTTAAACTTATTATGTGTAAGGCAGTATGGTTTGGCTAGCCATGCAAAGTGCAAAATGGCACAAAACTTTGTTTTACATATTTTTTGCAATGTGTCAATCTTTAAAACTAATACTTTCTACTATAAATAACCTTCATTTCCTACTTGATCTTCACTTCCCATTAGCACAATAATACTTTTTTCTTCTTCTTATTTTTCTGCTAACAATTATAATCATGGCTACTACATGGTTTTCTTTTTTCTTGAGTTTGCTTTTGCTTTTGCATGGTAATTTTGCTCAGCAAAGGTACTGTTGAATAATACCTGTTCTTTTTGTTTGTTAAAATAGTTCCTATTTTTAACAGTTCGTTAGTCAAAATTATAAGGATGTTATTTACATTGGGTGGTCACTTTTGTAGCCTTGTATTTAAAAGTTGTCCACTTTTTAAAATTAGACAAGTGATCTGAATATTAGGTTAGAATTTTAAGCTTCAAATCAGGCGGTCACTTCCAAACTTCCGACCACTGGTCTAATTTTGTAAAAAATGCTGACTTCTGAGTACAAGGACATAAAAGTGGCTATTTTTGCAAATCAGTGGAATTCCTGCTCAAAATTTTATTTGAATGTTAGTTTGAATTTAAACTTTAGACCAAGTGGCCACTTTCCAACTTCAAGCCACTGATATAATTTTGAGTTTAAACTTTAGACCAAGTGGCAACTTTCCAACTTCAAGCCATTGATCTAATTTTGAAAAGGTTGCTAACTATGGCCATAAAAGTGACTATTTTTGCAAATCAGCAGAGTACATGCTCAAGCAGTGCTAGTAGCTGAGGATTTTTTCTGAATTTTATGATAAAATCAAGCCAGTTTTCAGCTATTTCTCTGCTGATCTCTTAGCCTTTATTCGTATTGTGTTCACAGAGGCGGATCTAGCATGCAATATACGGGTTTGCATGAATTCAGTAGTTTTTGCTTAGACGTGATTTATTAAATATCGTTAAATGTTTGACACGAAGGGAAGCCTTGAAGCAACGGTAAAGTTGTCTCCGTGTGACCTATAGGTCACGGGTTTGAACCGTAAAAGCAGCCACTAATGCTTGCATTAGGGTAGGTTGTCTACATCACACCCTTCAAGGTGCGGCCCTTCCCCGGACCCTACGTGAACGCATGATGCCTTGCGCACTGGGCTGCCCTGAGTTATAAATATTTGACCGTAGCCTCAATTATTATTGTATATTAAATTGAGATTGCTATAAAAACCAATAAACTTCAAATCCTGGACCCGTCTCGAATAG
The DNA here is from genome assembly GCF_000715075.1 of Nicotiana tabacum. Lineage (NCBI taxonomy): Eukaryota > Viridiplantae > Streptophyta > Magnoliopsida > Solanales > Solanaceae > Nicotiana > Nicotiana tabacum. Next base: position 4,949,199 of record NC_134082.1, on the reverse strand, counting down.
TTCATATTCTATTTAAATTTCCAACAGGTACCAGCAGCAATATGGCCAGCAGTGTCAAATTAACAGACTCAATCCACAAGAGCCATCCTTTAGAATGCAAGCAGAAGCTGGAGTTACTGAGTTTTTTGACACAAATAATCAGCAATTTCAATGTGCTGGAGTTTCACTATTTCGCCATGTTATTCAGTCCAGAGGCCTTCTCTTGCCTTCTTATACTAATTCTCCACTGCTTGCCTATGTTGTTCAAGGTGCTAATTAATTAAAACTTCAATTGATTTTGAAATATATTTTGCAATTATGTCAATAACAAATAGGTCTATATCTCCTATTGTGTCACGTGCTATGTTGTTCAGACTCTTGAGTCGGATGCATGTCAGATCCTCCAAATATAGTAGAGGATCCGACAGTGAACCTCTATTTCGTATACCAGCCATCTATTTCGTATTTCGTATTCTGTATTTCATATATCTTATATTGTTGTTATTTTATTATGCGTTTTTATGGTACTAATATATCGTCTCTTGTTGCTTTCTTGAGCCGAGGGTCTCCTGGAAACAGCCTCTCTACCCTTCGGGGTAGGGGTAAGGTCTGCGTACATATTATCCTCCCCAGACCCCACTTATGGGATTATACTGGGTCGTTGTTGTTGTTGTTGTTTGATCCGACAGTGGACCGACACAAGTGCATCCGCATAGGTCACATTAAGTTGTTCGTCTAATTTATTTTATTTATTATTTTTCAAATATATATATATTATTAAATGGGATTTTAAAAACTCTTATATATCCACCTAACTCTATACTAACCTATATATAATATTTTTTCTGTTTCATTTTTATATGACAATATTATTACTTTAATTTAGGTTCAAACAGTTTTTTTTCCTTTGACCACAACCTTTTTATATATTTTTATTATAAGAAGTTGTTATTTATACTAGTGTGATTTTATCTATTTTTTTTTATTAGTAAATTGTATCTTAAAAATTTGATGTCTGAATTAAAAAGGAAAATAAAAGTGTTGACCTCATATTTTGACCCTTCCACTCTTTTTTGAAACTAAAGAAATGGGGGGAGTATTATTAATATCTTTAGTATCTAGATATAAAGACACAAAAAGGTATAAATTATGGTGCTTATAAGTATCTCCAACTCAATATTCATGATTCTATTTATGATAATTCTGAGAGGAATGTTATGCTAAAACTTCGTTAAGTTAAACAATGTGATTTGAAGAACATGATCCGTATTGAATACAGATGAACCATGTTGTAAGCTAAGATCTAGTATAAGTGAACTAGATAAAACGGAACAGTAACAATCTTGTGGTGAGTGATGATCTTATTATATGTAAACAGGTCGAGGATTTTATGGGATCATGAACTCGGGTTGCCCCGAGACATTCCAATCATCCCAACAAACTCAACAAAGAATTAGAGGCAGAACATTTCAAGATCGTCATCAAAAGATTGAACAATTTAGGCAGGGTGATATTATGGCATTTCCTGCAGGTGCTGCACATTGGCTATATAATGAAGGAAATGAAGAAGTTGTTCTTGTTGTTCTTGAAGATGCCTCTAACAATGCCAATCAATTGGATCAAACCTCTCGGGTACGTTAAGAGAATTATTGCACGATTAATTTATCACTCAATCACAGACCGCTCTCAGTCATTGACTCGTTGTTATTGTCTGAATTATAGTTGTCGAATCAAACCCAAAATTATGTATCTATTTATCACATTGTTTTGAAGGGGAGCCTTGGAATAACCGTAAAGTTGTCTCCATGTGACCTATATGTCACAGTTCGAGACGTGGAAACAGCCACTAATACTTGCATTAGGGTAGGCTGTCTGCATCACACCCCTTGGGGTACGGCCCTTTACTGGATCTTGCATGAGCGCTAGATGTCTTGTGCACTGGCTGCCCTTATTTATCGCATTGTTATGCAATATACAGCCAAAATTGAAGTGATTGATTACTTCTTGAAATTGTCTTTACATAATATATTTGAATGTTCACTATATGCAGAGGTTCTTTATTGCTGGAAACCCGCAACAAGGACAACAACAACAAGGGAGCCAGTATGGTGGCAGCACTATGCGAAGGGAGCAATTTCGATCAGGCAATGTTTTCAATGGCTTTGACATAGAAATTCTATCAGAAGCGTTTGGTGTTGACAGGTCAGTGCTAAGAACCTTAAACGTTAAATTCATCGATCATGTTTAAATTCTGAATCCGTATCTGTTATTACAGGGAAACGGCAAGGAGGCTACAAGGACAAGATGACATGAGAGGTCATATTGTTAGTGTTCAAGAAGGGCTTAGAGTAATTAGGCCACCTTTTTCACAAGAACAAGATTCACAACAAGAACAAGGACAATATGGTCGTGGTCCTATGACTAATGGAATTGAAGAGACAATTTGTACTGCTAAGGTTAGAGAAAACATTGACAATCCCGCTCGTGCTGATATATACAACCCGCGTGCAGGACGTTTAAGCACTGTCAATAGTTTCACTCTGCCCATTCTTAGCTTCCTCCGACTCAGTGCCGCTAGGGGAGTTCTCTACAGAGTAAGTCCTTCCGCTTAAGTTTTATATACTGACGTTTTTTAAAATATTTACACAATCACGTCACTCGTGAGGTAATTATAGGTAAATTCTACGACAAGTATTGATTAGTGACGTAACTATTGCATGTTAAACTGCACTGATAGTGTAAAAAATCTTTTTTTCGTGTATACAACTTAAATCCATTAAAAATGAACTACTACTAGTGGTACATCTAGTAAATGTGTTGGATTCTTAACTTTGTATACAAGTGCAAAACGAGTCGCGTTTAATAGTAAATATGTCGTCTTCTGAAGTTTTAATTCAAAAGCATCAGTGCGTAGAACTTAAACTCTTTCTGAAGCGTGTCACTGTATGCCTCAAGCTTTTGATGTTCTTCTATAATCTCAATTATGTTCTCTAAAGTTACTTATTTTCGGACGAAAAATGTGCAGAATTCGATGATGGCACCACATTGGTACGAGAATGCACACAGCATAATCTACATAACAAGGGGTGAATCAAGAATTCAGATAGTAGATCACAGAGGACGAGCAGTGCTAGATGATCAAGTTCGCGAAGGACAATGTTTAGTAGTGCCACAGAACTATGCAATTGTAAAACAAGCAGGAAATGAAGGATGTGAATGGATAGCATTCAACACTAATGACAATGCCATGATCAACACCCTGAGTGGCCGTACCTCGGCCATTCGTGGGCTGCCCTTGGATGTTATTGCCAATGCTTATCAGATATCGAGGGATGAAGCGCGAAGGCTTAAGTTTAACAGGGACGAAACGCTCATTTTTCGTTCTACTAGAAGATCGCCGCGCTCCTATGAGAGAGTAATTGGTCTGGTTGATGAGGCTAATAGTACTAGCATTGCTTGATAATTAGAAAAGGACTTGAGGTATTATGTTCTCATATGTAATAATATGTAAGTGCGGCATGTTTCTGTAATTGAGAAAGAGTGCAAATGAAGAATAAATTTCTCAATACAAAGAATGTTAATAAGTACTTCGAAATCTTGATTGTGCATCTTTCTTAGTTTTTTTCTTTTTTAGTTTTTCATCCGGTGTTTAGTACTTCATTGGGATCTGACTAATCTGAATTCGCGCAGAAAATTTTCGCATTGGGGATAAAGCACTCCGTAACAAAAACTATGTAGGTTTTACTTTTCTTTAAGATTCAAGAATTATAAATAAACCATAGTTAGTTTGAAGGTCTTCATTTTGCTCCTGTAGTTTCTTGGATGATACATGGGCCTTGCAGCAACGGTAAAGAGTTCGAACCGTGGAAGCAACCACGAATGCTTGTGTTAGGGTAGGCTGTCTATAATACACTCCTTGGGGTGTGACCCTTCCCCGGACCCAGCGTGAACGCGAGATGTTTTGTGCATCGGGGTTGCCCTTAGTCTAGAAATCAACTTTGCTTTCTAATTTTTGCTTTTCAAATGCATAAACTGATATAAATTTCCATGGAGATAAACACTAACCATAAAAGCTTTTTTAATTTCTGAGTCCATATATATGATATTTGAGTTACATTATACAAACTAAAAGGGAAACTAAACCACTTCTATACAACAGGAACTATCCTGTTATTATACATCGGATGATGCTCCAAGTCTGCTGCTGCCTCATTTTCATTCTTCATTTTCTCTAGACATCTCTTCCAGAGACTTTCCTTTTGATTCCGGATAAGGTTGTTATGTGGTCCGGGCCGGGCCTAAATGGGCTAAACGGGATCGGGCTCTGGCGGGCCGGGCCCAAGCAGTCCCGAGCCAAACGGTCCCGGTCTTAACGGTCCTGGAGGGTGGAACCGGCCCACTGTGGGCCTAAGCCCACATGGGCCCGTGATAAGTGGGTCGGGCCCACGGGCCTAAGTGTTCCGGGCTATTTTTTTTTGAATTTTTTTTATCTAAGACAATTTCTTGTAAATTATATTATATAGTTGTGACTTAAATCTTCTAATTCAAATTTAAACACAAAAAAATTGTAAAGAAATATTCAAGGGAATAACTTATAATTTTTATTTATTGCGACATTAACAAAAATGTCAATATCTTTCTTAGTCTTCCTCCCCCAATGGAACGAGCACAACAAGATGCTAATACCATCATTAAAAGAAAAAAAAAACTAATGAACATGTGCCAAAATACAAGTTACATATTAGTCGACATATTATCTCTAACAAATTTCATAAATCCTTCAAGGTTCGGAGGAATTTCCGTTGGTGGTGGCGGAAAAGAAGCTTGTTCATCACCGCTTCCGGGCGAAGCAGTATCCTCCACAAGTTCCGCTAGCATTTCTTCATAAGCTTCGTCTATCTCCGATGGTGATTCAGTAAGTCCAAAATTTCTTCTTTCCGAACGGATCCAATCTCTGAATAGTACTGATTTTTCCAAGCTCTCCCTCATAGACGCTCTATGATCACCGATTTGAAGTTTCGCTTGACTGAATGCGCTCTCCGATGCCACTGTTGAAGCTTGAATACTTAAAATATCTCGAGCCATCCTTGAAAGAAACGGATAGTGTTTTTCTTTGTCCTTCCACCATTCTAAAACATTAAAGGAGCCGTCGGGATTCTTTGATTCAAGTCCCTGCGACAAATAAACTTGAAGCTCATTTAGTTGTGAACTATCACCAATATTATCACCTTGAGAACCCCTGAACCCCGTCCAAGAACTAAGTGTTTTTAGGCCCGCAGTTCTTTTAGATGATTGCGAATTAGACGAAGTAGGAATTGGAACATTTGGTTTTGCATGATCTAAGGCAAGTTGATAAGCATTATAAATTGTTTGAGCATTTATTTTAATTGAGGCTTTTGCATATGCAAATGTAACAAATTCCTTATGTGAAAAGTGATAAAGCCTTATAAATATTTGTATATCAAAAGTGAGAACCTCCTAATTTCATGGTAGGATTTAACATGGCAGCAACACCATAAATAGGGGGATAGGGAAAAAATATTTTTTAAACTTATCTATCATAGAATCAATAGCAAGTTGATAAATTACTCCACCCTCTGACAATTGAGTAAACAAATTTGCAAGTTCTGCAATATAAACTAAATAGTTAGAAATAGTAGGGTAATATTGCCTAGATAATTCATTTGTAGCAACATGAAATTGTTCTAAAAATTCTACAAGAATTTTAACATTAGTCCAATCCTAATTTGTAAGGTGCTCATCATCATCACCACCACCACCAACACGAGCATTAAACGTTGCGTTTATTGGATTTCTATATTCATACGCAACAACTAAACTTTCATACATGTAATTTCATCTAGTCGGACAAGGTTTAGGAACCTTTCTTTCTTTAAGGCCAAATTCATCACATTTTTAAAATTATTCTCTAAGTCTACTTCTACGGTTTGAATAAAAAGCCAATTAGAGCCATTTTAACCTTTCAATTTCAACATTTAAAATTTTCATACCATCACCGACGATTAAATGATAAATATGACAAATACATCTAACATGGAAAATATTACTAAATGCAGGATTTAGTGTAGTTGTAAGCAAGCCTATAGAATTAGTGTTACTAGAAGCATTATCCATTGAAACTGACATTATTTTATCTCTAATGCAAAAATATTTACAAATATCTGCAACTGTGTTAGCAATAAACTTACCTAAGTGACGTGAATTAATTATTCTATAAGCAATAATGCGCTTTTGCATTATCCATTCCTTATCAATCCAATGAGTGATAATAGTAAGATAATCATAGTCATTACCACTTCTACCAATATCAGTAGTAATAGCAACGCAACAATTTATATGAGTAAATAAATAGCGCAAATATTGTTCATATTCAAGTTTATATTTATAAATATCGCTCTTTACGGTTGTGTGAGGCCATCCTTTATAAGTAGGATTAAAAATTCTTCTAATATAATGCACAAAGTGAGGGTTAGAAGGAAAACTATAGGGTAAGCATATAACAGTAACCGTTTTTGCCAATTCTTCACGATCTTTATTTGGATCGTAATATAAAATGTCACCGGTAACAGTGTTAATTCCCGGTTGAACTAGATTTGACCCGGTACTCGGGTTAACCTGAGTACCTACACTTGTCCCCTCTTGCGCATCTTTCATCTGAAGAAATCTAGCTTTATCTTTAGGGTATGTCTTTATGTGTCTAGTCAAACTACCCACACCGCTACGGTCTCCAGTAAATTTACGAGCCATCAAAGTCCCACAAGTTTTACACTTAGCCTAATTTTGATCTCTTAGTTGAATAAAAAAGTGCCAAACAAGAGATGTTTCGCACCGTCTAGAAGGTTGTCTATTAAAAGTAAGGGTTACTACAGGAGGGTCAGGCTGGGCATCATTTGAATTATTATCAGTTGGGTTAACAACAAGACTATTAGGTGTATCATCTAAATCCGGTTGCGTTTCATCTAAATCATCATTTTTCTCATCATTTTCATCGATAGTTGGATTATCATAAAGATCATTCATATATTCATCATTTAATTGTTGACCTGGCGCAATATCATGGTAAAATTGACTATCGGTAAATTGAAAATAAGGGTTATCACTATCAACAAATAACAGGTGGAGGAGGACGGGTAACAGGTTTGGGTCGGGGAGTCGGGGGAGGAGTAGTAGTTTGGCCACTAGATTCACCAATTTTAGATTTTCTCTTACCACCAAACATTTTTTTCAAAGGAAGGCCATATTAATTATAATTATACTAACTAAAACAAACAAAACTATAATATTAAAACTCAAGAGTTGGAACGAGTTTACCGAATTGACGAACAACTTCTTGAAAATTGTATATCGTTGAAGACTTGAATACTTCGATTCACCAACTTCACAATTTTTCACAAATTGCAATAATAAAGTAAGCAATTATAGAAGAAAATTAGAGAAAAATTGATGATTTTGTGAGTAAAAATGAAAGAATGAGGGAATATTTATAGTTGAGAATAGAGAAAAAGTATAATTATAAAAAGTTTGGGAGGCAAATGACTATTTTTTAAAAATCCAAACGGCTAAATTGGCAGGACAACGACTAGTTTTTAAACTTCCAACCGTTGGCCAATTTTTTTTTTCTTAAAAAAATATTTTGAAAAATAGCCATTGGGCCCGTTAGGCCAAGTTGAACCGGCCCAGGCCCGCCAGTCGGTCCCGGGCTCGCGGTCTCTCCATGTTGGACCGGGTCACAGTGGGCTCCTGTGACAGCTTGGGCCCGGACCATACGAGCTAGCCCGTTTAGCCCAAAGCCCATGTGGGCTCGCGGGCTTGGGCCCGAACCACAATACAGCCTTAATTCCGGAACCAAGAAAGTGAATAACGTGCCGAGAAGATTGATTACACCTAGCACAATGAGGAAATTTCTAACTCAGCCAAATACAAGAATCCGAAAGCGTCCACCATCGTCCCTAAAAATATCCTATTTGGTACAAATTTTAGCTGTTGTAAGCAATGCCAAGTAAAAACTAAGTGAATGTTGTGCCTAGAAAGTATGAATTGACTTAGCACTTGGGCTGCAAAGCATAAGTCAAGTCTTGTAATTGTTAAGTACAATAGCCTACCAATCAATTTTTGATAGCTACTAGCATCTTGCAGTCAGGAGCGGACCTAGAGCATCCAATACGGGTTTCCAGGAACCTAGTAACCTTTACGTAGACTCTGTATTTATATTAAGAAATTCATTAAATATTTGTAAATATTTAACTGTGAACTCAGATATTATTACATACTATTCCAAAATTACGGTAGGAACCCATAAACCTCAAATCCTGAATCCGCCTCTGCTTGCAGTTGTGCATCTTCAGTATTCCCAACATGTCTGTCATAGGCCACTGTAGTGAGTTTGTGATTTTGTTCCATTTGGTGTTGATACAGGTCTGCATGCACTTTGGCTAATCTCTGAAATCAACTCCAATGCATATTTTCTTTGATTGAGTAGAATACCTTTATTGGATCTCATCACTTCAATCCCTAGAAAAATCTAAGTTTTCCTAAATCCTTCATTTTAAAATTTCTGTGCAGTGTGTCTTTTGCTTCTTCATTCAGTTTGCAATAGGGATGGCAATGGGGCGGGCGGGGCGGGTTTGGCAAAACTCACAAAAAATTCAACCCACCCAGCCCCACTTAATTTTTTTTCTTTTTTTCTCTAATTTTTTTTTTCCCATAGAAATATATAATGATATTAGATTTAGACGTTCTATAACAGAAACAAATAGACATGGTTTTTGCCTTGTTTGGTTGGGATTTGCTGATTTAATCCATTTTTATAATAGTACTCTATCAATCCTAAATTAATCGACTTTCACTATCATAATTAAATTATATTGACAATTTGGTTCTTCTTCTTTATCTGGATGAGTATACTTTGTCAAACTCGCATAAATACTATCAAAATATTAAGATGCAATAGATAGGATCTCTTCATCCTTAATAAGAGGTTTCGGGTTCGATATATGAGAATGAAAAATAATTTTGAGCGCTTCCCCCCTTAATGAATCTTACGCATCACGTGTCTGAATTAAGCAGATACCAAACATCACGTAAGAAACCATTAAAAAACTCACGTAAATCACCCTTTAAATGGCCCATCTTTTCGTTTCTAAGATAGAATTCCATATACGAACAAGTGGTCCAGTACGCAATGAATAAATTAACCTTTTATATTTTGTATGAATGCCCGAAGACGAAAAATGAAAAAAAAATTGAATTGGCTACGGAACGTTACTATCTTTAAGCTGCTTAATTCCATTAGCTAAACATCTAATTGCCTAATTCACTTGTTATTTCAAAAAATATAAAATTTAAAGTTGCCCCGCATTGAACCCGTATTGACCCGCATTAAACCCGTAACCCGCCCCGCTATATAAATTTTAAAAATAGTTTTAACCAACCCCGCCCCGCACCCGCATAAGAGTAAACCCGTTCCATCCCGCCCCGCATCAAACAAAACCCGTCCCGCCCCGCCCCATTGTCATCCCTAACTATTACTTCATGATATTAGAAGGTCCTCCACATACACTAAAATTATTACAATGGCTACATTCTTCTTGGTGAATAAAGAATCTCGGAACAAAGCCAGCTTTAAACAATGCACATGTCAGCTTGATGTTCCACTTTCTTGAAGCCTGCTTCAAGCTATAGAGGGATTTCAACAGTCTGCATATTTTGGACTCTCCCTGACTGTGAACCCCTGTGGAACGTGCATGTATACTTCTTCAAATAAGTCACCAGTCACTACATTTTCGCCATAGGAGAGAATGTATCATGGTAATCCAAATTCTCTTGTTGAGTGTATCCTTTTGCGCTCTAGGGTAAGGTCACTAAAGCTTCTTCTTTAGGCCTCCATGAGTCAAAGGCCCCAAAACTTTTTCCATTGGTTATAATTATTTATATTAGTAAGGTTTTTTTAAGTTAACATTAAAATTTTGTCTCAATACACTACATTAGTTCTAGTTATCAAATATTTCATTAGTAGATATGAATATATAAATTATTTAATTCAAAATTTTAAAATATTAGACAATGTTATATTGTGGAATACTTAAAAGAAAACTTAAGAACTTGAAAGAAAATTTGTCAAGACCATACAATTCTTCTTAAGTTTTGGCTTTAGACCTCTTATTTTATTGAGCTGTCCCCGCTACTAATCTAGTCTTAAATCTTTATACTTCACCATTGGCCTTATATTTGATCCTATAGACCCATGTTGATCCAATAGCCTACTTATTTGAAGGTAGATCCACTACTTCCTAGGTATTGTTGTCTTTCAAGAACTTTGATTTCTTGGTCCATTGCCTGTTTGTAGGTATGACTTATAGGTTGGAGACAGGTGGTCATAACTTACAAGGTTTGAGATAGGATAGTTGTTCTTCCCAGGTATCTTAGTAGTGACATAATCCTTAAGCCAAATAGGTGCTTTAGCCAACAACTTTGACCGTATATACAAAGTAAAATCTATTTTTTAACTCTATATATTATGTTTTGAAACTCCTTGACATAGCCCATAAGCATAGATTAGTGGTGAAGGGAGTTTAAAATATTTGTAAGATCATTGGTTCAATTCCCACTCGTTGCAATCTTTTTTAACTTATTTTTCCTCTTTATGGAGATCCCGGCTCCGCCACTAGCCGCAAGCCTTCCCTTATTTCCATGTTTGCTCTTGTCTTAGTTGGAGACTCAAGAGTCTAAGTAAGTCACATTTAGAGAATGCAATATATAAGTTGGAGTCTAAGTAAGTAAGTCACATTTGGATGGAAGATTTATAATTCGAATTTAGGGATGCGATTTATAAATCGCATATAAGAAATGCCATTTACAAGTCGCATTTGAATGAAAGATTTATAATTCGAATTTAGGGATGCGATTTATTATTCGGATTCAGTTTAGCAAATACGATTTATAAGTCGGAAGCCACATTATTATTCATGCTTTCTTATTTAAGTCTATAACAATTATAAACGTAGCTAGATTTTGATAGAATTATTATTTTGATTCCGCTGCATATATAAAATATCGTTATACAATCCTTGCTCACCATAGAAGCTCGACCCCTTTTGCCCTCGAGCTTTGACCTTTATTCCTGTTGCGGAAGCCAAATGTATATAGTGTGAATAAGTCACAACTACTATACCAAAAATTATGACAGCCACCAAATAATAAATAAGACAATAAAGCAATAATAAAAGAAACACCAGAATTTACGAGGTTCAGCCAATTTTGCCTACTCCTCGGACACAACCAATATTTTATTCCACTCCAAAAATACAAGTGAAATAATACTAAAGAGAGAAGATACAAATGCCTTAAGAAAATAAAAAGGCAAATGAGAGGTGTGTCTAAATCCTAAACATTATGCCTCCTTTTATAGGGTGAAGTACCAACCAAAATTGGTACTTCACCGATGTGGGATTTCTGTCATTCAACAAATCTCCACCTTGGCAAAATTTCACATCTTCAATTTTCTCTCAATAACAAAATTTTAGTTGTGTCTTCATCTTCAATCTTCAGTGTTCAACAATGTTGATCAAATCCAAACAATGTTGAAACTTGACCGCAGTTACCACTTTTGTCAGCATATCAGCAGGATTCTCTGTAGTATGAATTTTTTTCACCTTGACTCCACCTTCTTCTATGATTTCTCGTACGAAATGATACCGAACATCAATGTGCTTAGTCCTTGCATGATAAACTTGGTTCTTCGCTAATTGAATAAACTTTGACTATCACAAAAAATTGTGATATTTTTTTGTTCAACACCAAGCTCCTTTAGCAACCCTTGAAGCCAAATTGCCTCCTTCACAGCCTCTGTAATAGCCATGTACTCTGCCTCTGTTGTAGACAAAGAAACTGTTGACTGCAAAGTAGACTTCCAACTAACTGGTGCTTTTGCAAAAGTAAACACATAACCAGTAGTTGATCTTCGTTTGTCCAGATCACCCGCAAAATCTGAGTCACAATATCCAACTACATACTGATTGCCTTCCTGCTCAAAAACTAACCCAACATCTACAGTATTATGAATATACCGCAGAATCCACTTCACAGCTTGCCAATGCTCATTTCCTGGATTATGCATATATCTGCTAATAACTCCAACAACTTGTGAAATGCCAGGTCTCGTACAGACCATTGCATACATCAAGCTACCAACAACATTTGCGTATGATACCTTTGACATATACTCTCGTTTAGCTTCATCCTTGGGCGACATAGTATTACTTAGCTTAAAATGGGGAGCAAGTGGAGTACTAACTGACTTAGTCTTTTCATCTATGCCAAAACGTTGTAGTACTCTTTTCAAATATTTTTTATGAGATAAACAGAGTTTCTTTGAACGTCTATCTCTTATTATCTCCATGCCAAGAATTTTCTTTGCCTCACCCAAATCCTTCATCTCGAACTCCTTCTTCAGTAGAATTTTCAACTTATCAATTTCTTCCAAATTCTTGGAAGCTATCAACATATCATCAACATATAGGAGAAGATATACAAAGGAACCATCTTTAAGCTTGCGCAAATATACACAATGATCGTATTTGCTTCTCTTGTACCCTTGCCGCAACATAAACTCGTCAAATCGCTTGTACTATTGTCTAGAAGATTGTTTCAATCCGTACAACGATTTTTCAAGTTTGCACACCATATTTTCTTTTCCAACAACTTTGAATCCTTCTGGCTGAGTCATGTAGATTTCCTCCTCCAAGTTTTCATGTAAAAATGCAGTTTTTACATCCATCTGAACTAGTTCCAAATCCAACTGTGCTACCAAAGCCAACATAATTCTAATGGAGGAATGTTTTACAACTGGAGAAAATACTTCATTGTAATCAATTCCCTCCTTTTGAGCATATCCTTTGTCCACCAATCTTGCTTTGTAGCGAACATCTTCTTGGTTAGGATATCCTTCTTTCTTTGCAAATACCCATTTGCACCCAATTGCTTTCTTTCCCTTCGGGAGATTGGCCAATCTCCATGTATGATTCTGATGAAGGGAATGTATTTCATCATTCATGGCAATCCTCCACTTATCTTCTTCTGAACTTTGGATTGCGTCTTTATAAGTGGTAGGAACATCATCAACTACAATTGAGGTTGCACAAGCAACCGTCTCTATAAGACGAACATGTTTCGTTATTGTCCTTTTTGGCCTGCTGGTTGCTATTGATTCAAGTTGTTGTTGAGGTTCCTGAGTTGAAATCTCCTCTACTGGCTCTCCTTCCAGAGGATAATCTTCATTTGTTCCCTCCTCTGCTTCTTGTGTAGGAAAAATAAATTTTCCCTCAAACTCCACCTGCTTAGAAGCATTTTCATTTTGTTTGGTATCTTCTGTTACCTTATTTACCATAGGAGATTCATCAAAGGTAACATCCCTGCTGAATATTACTTTCTTTGTCATAGGACACCATAAGCGATATCCTTTGACTCTAGAAGTAATTCCCATAAAAATAGCCTTCTTTTCCCTTGGATCCAATTTTGACCCTGTCACATGATAATATGCAGTTGAGCCAAACACGTGCAAAGAGTCATAATCTACAGCAGGCTTTTCATACCATTTTTCAAATAGTGTCTTGTCATTAATAGTAGCAGATGGTAGACGATTAATGAGGTGGCATGCATATGTAATTGTCTCAGCCCAAAATTCTTTGCCCAAGCCAGCATTGGACAACATACACCGTACCTTCTCCAACAAGTTCCGGTTCATACGTTCTGCCACTCCATTCTGTTGTGGTGTATATCTAACAGTGAAGTGTCGGACGATGCCATCATTTTCACAGACCTTATTAAAATGATCATTTTTGTATTCACCTCCATTGTCTGTGCGAATACACTTGATCCTCCTGCCTGTTTGATTCTCCACCATCGTCTTCCATTTGAGAAAAATTCCCAGCACTTCATCTTTGTTTTTCATTGTATACACCCACACTCTTCGAGAAAAATCATCAACAAAGGTTACAAAATAGTGCTTCCCACCCAATGAAGGTGTTTTGGAAGGACCCCAAACATCAGAGTGTACATAATCCAAAATGCCTTTAGTATTATGGATCGCTGTACCAAATTTAACCCTTGTCTGTTTCCCTTTGACACAATACTCACAAAACTCCAAGTTGCAAGCCTTTACTCCTTTTAACAATCCTTGATCTGATAGAGTTTTCAAGGATTTTCCTCCAGCATGTCCCAAGCGCATGTGCCATAGCTTGGTTGCTTCTGCCTCTTTGTCGTCACTGGATGTTACTGTCGCTGTCCCAATAACTGTACTGCCACGATAGCGGTACATATTATTATTCTTCCGATTAGCCTTCATTACCACTAGTGCACCGGAGCATACTCTCATCACTCCATTTTCTGCAATGATTTTGAACCCTTTTGATTCTAGGGCTCCCACAGAGATGAGATTCTTCTTCAAATCCGGTACATATCGAACATCTGTTAATGTTCTGATCATTCCATCATGGTTCCTTAATCGTATTGAACCAATGCCATATGAGGTAAGAGGGCTGTTATCCGTTGTGTGGATGACTCCATATTCTCCTTCTTGAAATTCCACGAACCAGTCCCTGTTGGGACACATATGATAGCTACAAGCCGAGTCTATCAACCATACGTCTGATGATGTTGATGTCTCTGTTGTAACTAATGAGAAGTCTGAATCATCACAATCAGCTACATTTGAATCCATAATGGCCTTTCCATTGTTATTTTTGGCCTTATTCTTCAACTTCGAACAGTCTTTCTTCCAGTGCCCCTTTTCTCGACAAAAGGCACATTCATCTTTGCTGGGTTTAGATCTTGACTTGGATCTTCCCTTCTTTGTCCTCATTTGATTTTGAGGACGACCCCTCACAACCAATGCTTCTCCTTCTCTGCCCTTTTGTTTTTCTCCCTTTCTTTGTTCATAGCTATACAAAGTTGAACAAACTTCTCTGAGAGAAATTTTGTCATTCCCATGGAGTAGAGTAGTTTCAAGGTGCTCGTACTCATCAGGAAGTGACCCCAATAACATCAAGGCCAAGTCACCGTCATCAAAAGTTGCATCTATATTTTGCAAATCTGTGACCAACTTATTGAAACTGGTGATATGTTCGTTCATTGTGGTACCAGGAACATAGGTGAAGCGAAACAGTCTCTTCTTCATGTACAATTTATTTTGACTGTTTTTCTGCAAAAATTTATCCTCCAGTGCTTTCCATAATTTACTTGCAGAAGTTTCCTTTGTGTATGGATATTTCTGCTCTCTAGCAAGGTAGGATCGAATGGTACCGCAAGCAACACGGTTGATAATTCTCCAATCTTCTTCTCCAATAACATCTGGTCTTTTTTCTTCAATGGCAAGATCTAGCCCTTGTCGAAAAACGACATCTAGAACCTCGCCTTACCACATCCCAAAATGTCCTGATCCGTCAAAAATTTATCTCTCAAATTTCGCATTTGACACAATTCTTGTCATAAGCGAAGATGCTAACGATGACGTATTGTTGACACTTGATGTAGATTCTTCTTGTCATAACGAAGATGGGAATCTGTGAGACAAATATTATTTAATAGCTTACGACAAAAATCAAGATTATTTCCTTTCTGGTGTGGAAGATTAGACTAAGCTGCAACCACAGAGCATACTCAGACAGAACCTTGACTCAGTTACCAAGATAAATCTTTTCTGATGTGGAAGATCAGACTATGCTGCAACCACAAAGCATACTTAGACGGTGCCTTGGCTCTGATACCAATTGTTGCGGAAGCCAAATGTATATAGTGTGAATAAGTCACAACTACTATACCAAAAATTATGATAGCCACCAAATAATAAATAAGACAATAAAGCAATAATAAAAGAAAACCAGAATTTACGAGGTTCAGCCAATTTTGCCTACTCCTCGGACACAACCAATATTTTATTCCACTCCAAAAATACAAGTGAAATAATACTAAAGAGAGAAGATACAAATGCCTTAAGAAAATAAAAAGGCAAATGAGAGGTATGTCTAAATCCTAAACATTAGGCCTCCTTTTATAGGGTGAAGTACCAACCAAAATTGGTACTTCACCGATGTGGGATTTCTGCCATTCAACAATTCCCTCGTGCTCAATCAATCGTATTTGTAATTAAAAATAAATGAAAAGAACAGACTTTGGTTTATTTTTTTAAAAATAATCGATAACTCTACTTCATACATAAAAAAAACATTGTAATTCAAACACCGTTCTTTCATTTATTTCCAATTACAAAATATTTAATTGCTTAATAAATAATAACTCTATCTTCAAACAAAGAAATTTATTTTATTAAAAAGAGAAATAAAGAAAAAGAATTGCAACGGTCCATATATACCAAATTACAACAATCTAAGGTTCACTAAATACGGCCCACGGGCCTTTTCCCATTACCGAAATTTGGCGCTAAATCTGACCTGGCAAGGTAGACACATCATCCTCCACCTCAGCTTTCCCGGGAATTGGCGCCAATTCCTACCTGGCATTGTAGCCACGTCAGCAACCCCGCCAAAAAATTCCTACTGTATATATAGCTTACCCCACGCCGTCATCTTCAGTCTCTTCAACTTTCCCCTCTAATTTCTTCATTTGCCTAAGCAAATTGCTTTTAATTTTAATTTATTTATTTTCAGTTTTCTCTTCGATGGAGTCTAGTGAAGCTTCTTCGATCTTGGGTACATTCAAGTCAAAGAAGAAACTTCAAATGGGATCCGACCCGGTTGTTTCCGGGGCTCCGTCTCTTGATCCATGGAGCTCGAAAACCCCTGAGAAGCCCATCATTCCTCCTCGTCGGACTCGGAATCGGAGTGCCGCGCTTTCTTTAAAAGAAGTCCGGGAAGCCGCCCAGAAACTCCGGAAACCCGACCCGACCCACCCGATTTCACAGGCTGATGCCTCATTGAGCTCCGGGAAGTCCCCGGCAGTTAAAGCAAAGAAGGCTGTCGACCCAGTAAAGCTACCAGAAAAGTAAGTTTTTTATTATTTTTATTTAATTTTTGAGTGTTGCATTATGTACATTATATTATGTGTTATTGGATAGAGATGGATCTAGAATTTTAACTAGTGTATATTGACGATGATTGCACCCAATAATCAGAATGAGATATTTATTGAATTTTTGTAAATTTTACTAAAATATACATAGGGTTCTGTTGAATTGGTGAAGCTAAAATGCACCGGCCTCTGTATGTATATATATACAGATATATTAAAAAAATTCAGAAATATATATTTGAGTGGACTACAACTAGTTTAATAAATTGAGATGTAGTAGATCGTATCTGTGGCTACTGCTGTTTTACCGGTCTGTGTGTCCTCAATCATCGAATCAATAGAAATAACCCGGTTTGAAGAGGCTCATACCCGGTGCGGCTGCGCCTAGATTGCTGGCGTAAAGTTCCATCTGTCCTCGTTTTCAGATTTTCAGAGCTGGGATTTTCCAATGTTTTCTGTTTTTTGGTTTTAATATTAGTGTGTTTGTGTAGGTATGAATTGTTGGAAGAATTCTTCAGAAGCTTGAATAATTCGATTCGGTTGCTGCGATTGAAGGGTTCTTCGACGACATTTACAAATATTAGTACCAAAGTGGAGTGTCTAACAGATAGGTAAGCAAATGAATATTTTGAATACATTTTGGCAAAATACATAAATAGGCCCTCAAACTTGGCCTCAGTTGGCAAGTATGCCTTCCAACTTTGGGTGTGAACAAGTAGGTACCTCAACTTGTATAAAGGTGAACAAGTAAACACAAATGCTGACGTGACGCATACATTTTGGAGGTGTCTAGATGATCATTTTGTAAGTTGGAGTGTTCAACTAACAAAGTGGAGACAAGTTAGATGTGCTTCGTGGTGCACACTCAAAGTTGGAGGGCATAGTTGCCGGCAGAGGCCAAATTTGAGGGCATGTTTATGTATTATGTGCCTGTTTATGTACTCAGCCATTTTTGTTGACGATTTCCTCTATCAATTATTGCTAATTCCCTAATTCTGTGGCTCTGTGTTAAACGTGCAGGAGGTTTACTTACACTCACTTGGCGCAGCTGAAGTTTCTTTTACCTGAGGCTATTGAGATCCAGAAGATCCTTGTGCATGATGAACGCACTTACTGTATGAAGCCGGATCTTCATATTACATTAAATGCTAATGCAGTTGAAGTTGATGAAAAGCTGAAATCCACTAGTGGCACTGTACAACTGGAGAAAGTCTTCCGCGCTCGGCTTTTAGATTTCTTTAAATCCCACCCTGAGGTAAGATAGAGATTTTTAACTTGTGCAAGTTTTGACAATCGAGAAATTGCTTTGCAATGGTATGTTGAGAGTACATTTTTTATTATCCTATAGGCCCAAGTTACGTGTTTCTTATATTTAGTATTTATAGATTTCAAAATCTAAGTCGTCTTGAGACCATCAGCATAGTTTGAGATCTTAAGCTAGCTTTGTGAGACAATGTTAATTCGAAGCGTACCAATAATCCTCTGTATTGTTAACAAAACAAGTGTTGCGATATCCCTTATCTGCCTTATATCTTTTGCTTCCCGAATTCCTCCAAAAGAAGGTGAAAAGAATTAGTGATATTTAGATGTTTTGCTTTCTCCACAAAACTAGTGTTTTTAACGAATGCTATTTCTGAATTCAGGGAGATGACATTCCTGAGGAAGCACTACCGGGAGCATTCGGTGACTCAAAACAAGAGCTCTTAACAAACTCATCAACACCACCTGCAGTCCCACAGTTAATGGGAGAGACACCGATTGCTTCAATGCAGCAGCGGGCAGCAGCTGCATCGCACCTGTCTCAGTCTTTCAGGAAATCGTTTTCTCATCGAGCATCTATTGCTAAAGCAGAAGATACCGAGCAACTTCAAACAGTTCCTCATTCTTCACTTCGTCCAGTCTCAGAACCCCAGATTGCCAAAAATTCCTCTGAGAGCCACACCTTTACATCTGCCGATAAAACTCCTTCCAAATTGCTTTCGACACAAACTAGCGGAGCAAAATTCTCAACACGAGTGGTTCTTTCTGGTACTTTACCACCATCTCCTCTACCCGCAACTCCATTAAAAAACATGAAGGTTGGATATGGGTCGTCTTTATTAAGTGCTGAAGAAACTCCAGTAAAACATACATCTACACCAGCAAAATTGATGACTTCTACACCTGTGCTCCAACCTTCCAAGAGATGTTATATGAGTCCGGATGGAGAGAAAACTGAATCACCACAAAAGCTAGTTAGGCGCCCTCCTCGTATTAGGTCATTGACCTTTGATACTCCTGTGAAGAGTTCAAAAGTTACTGAAGTCATCGATAGTAGAGAATCATCAATAGATGATGAATTCTTTGACATTCTTCCTGAGAATCTTCTGCAATCGGTAAGACACAAAAGAACTTTCTTCCAAGTTGACTAATTTTGCAGGACATCATTAAATCATAACAATTTGATCCATTGAACTGAGGAAATTAGAAATCTATATTTCTTGGTCTACTTCTAAAGGTTAGCGGCTAAATGTTTCATGGATCTGCAGATCAGAGAAAAGGAGCAAAAACAATTAGAGGAGAAAGATCCAGCTATATCCCAAGCAAAATGGCGCAAGAAAATGATTTCGAGCTTACCTAAGTTCTTCGACATGATTTACTTCCTATTTCAATCAATTAAACGTTCTGTGATTACTAAAGAGGAGCTTATGCACAAAGTACTTTCAAGCCATCTAGAGATTACTGATAGAAGTAAGTCTGGTGGTTGATAATTGTGTAAATACGTGGAGTGCTTTGACATTTTGAAGTTGCTTCTGACTTGAAACCTTTGTCTTCTTTCTTTGCAGGAGAAGTTGAAGAGCAACTCCGGTTATTGCTAAAAATAGCTCCTGAATGGATCCATGAAAAGGTGGCATCTAGTGGGGATCTTCTCTTGTGGTAAGCTTTGGTTCTTCCTTGGCTTACCCCTCCCCCCCACCAAACACGCACACACATCATTCTTGGTTGAAAAGAGGCTTTGATAAGAGGTGGATGTGTTTGTGGGCGTGACATAAAACTAAAATTTCAAGACATGTTAAAAATCCGAACCATAATTTCAAAAGTACAATATAATCGGTGTTAAGAACCTTAAACGTTGAAGCGATCAAGTTTATATCTTGAATCCGCCACTGTGCTTGATGGCCCTTTTAAGTATTGTATGCTGTCTCATAAATCTTAGGAGCTTGATGTCATTATTTTTTGTTTTCGTTACAGTGTTAGCGAGGTATCAAATGCTGAATCAATACGCACAAGAATAGCTGAAGCAAACTGAGAGAAGCAAGGTGCAAGGGACGTTGAATTCGGCCCGAGTTTTCAACTTGAGTCTGTAAATGATAGTTTGTTTAACTAGATTGTTGCAATACATTGACTGAGTCTGCAGAATTTGGCTACAAACTTGCTATTTAGTACAGTTTAATGTGGTTTTAACTGGTTTAGCCAGCAATATAGAGCTAAAGTGACCTTTTGTTATCCTGTATATAGCCATGATGCTTCTACTTTGGAATAGAATTTGGTAATAATACTCTTTAATGTAGATTTTTGTGATTTTTTTTTTTTAGCAATCCCCTAG
The DNA here is from genome assembly GCF_000715075.1 of Nicotiana tabacum. Classification (NCBI taxonomy): domain Eukaryota; kingdom Viridiplantae; phylum Streptophyta; class Magnoliopsida; order Solanales; family Solanaceae; genus Nicotiana; species Nicotiana tabacum. Next base: position 4,928,591 of record NC_134082.1, on the reverse strand, counting down.
GCAAGCGCCTAGGGCTATTTTTTTATTATTAAAAAAAAAAGAACAGAAAATACAACAATTAGGAACAGTACAAATAAGGGGACAATATCACCGGTATTGTTACCTATATGTCTTGGCTATATAATCACTCCTCTGCGCCTTCTATATTGTCATTGTTGATTTTTTTTTTTATTGCGAATAAATTGTTTTATCAAAGTATTTTAATCCTTTAATTTTCTCATTTTTCTTTGGAGGTGTAACAACTTTATGCCTTAGTTAAATGGTTTATTGAAATAATCATATTAATAAGGAATTTGAGAACAACATTACTACGGTAACTCGTACATGAATTAGTAGTAAAATTCAAAAGGATTTTCAAAATTATTTCTTTTAAATTAAAGCAAATGATTTCAAAATAACATTATTAGGTGACTTAAACACTTAAATCATGGAGTAGTCAATTTGAATTTTATTTATTTTTTTCTCGACGAATTTGAACATGTGAAGCTTCGTTAATGCCAACGCTGACGGCGTTTATCGTTCAGCTCCAGGTAAATATTCCGGCGCATCTGTCTTTTTGTCATTTTCATGATTAGAAATTTTAATTGATCTGTAACATCCATAACCTAGAATTCAAAATTCAAAATTTCACGAATTTTCAATTGATCGTTCGTTTTTCATTGAATTTTAATTGCAAAATTAGTGACCAAATATTGTGATAAACTTACAGATTCGCAGCTTCTGATTCACCGCAAAAAAATTCACATCAGCCGGAGTTTCAACTTGAATAGATAGATATGAATTCGCGAAGGTTTGTGAACCGTCTAGTTTTAACCCTATTTATGTGCTTTGATGGTAAGCAACCTCCACTTCCAACCAAGAAGTTGTGAGTTCGAGTCTCCCAAGAGCAAGGTGGGAAGTTCTTGGAGGGAAGAATGCCGGGAGTCTATTTGGAAACAGCCTCTCTACCCGGGGTAGAGGTAAGGTCTGCGTACACACTACCCTCCCTAGACCCCACTAAGTGGGATTATACTAAGTTGTTGTTGTTGTTCGTGCATTGGAGATTATAATAGCTCAAATTTGCTAGTTTCTCGAGGTGGAAAAGAGCATTAGATTTTAGAATGTGTCATAATATAAGATCAGGTTGGTTTAGCTTTTTCTACTCCTATTGGTGCTAGCTATCACTCATTCAACCTCAGAATTTCTGAAAGACTATGTTCTAGAGCCCTTAAATGGACGCGAATTGTTGTTTTTGTGTGTGTGGGATTGTTATCACCCTGCCTTTTCCTCTTTTTAAATGGTACAACAATAACAAGACTCAGTGCAATCCTACAAGTAGGGTTTGGAGAGGGTAGTGTGTACGCGGACCTTATCCCTACGTTGTGAAGATAGAGAGGCTGTTTTGGAGGACCCTCGACTCAATTTTACAACATATTTACATCTCTTTTTAAATGGTATGAGATGTAAATATGCGGTTCAGGCTTGATCCAATTTTAGTATCGTACCTTGACATTTGTCCACTGCATAAACTAGCCCCTCTCCTATGTCATATTGGCCTTGTCGGCCGTGCTAGTTTTTTACCTTTACCTTTAACTTGCTCCTGTCCTCTGTGCCTGTTCCTTGTATGGATGTGCGGGTGGGAAATCTTCTTACTATCGAAACCGCTTTTTGCGATGTGTAGTTTAATCTTCTTTGCATCCAGCTTTCTTGGAATTCATTGATAATCCTTGAATTCAGGGAACGTAGCAGTAGAGCTGCTCTATTTGATGGAATTGAGGAAGGTGGTATTAGGGCTTCTTCATCGTATGATTCGCGCGAAATTGATGAACAAGAGAATGAGGGGGCAATAGATGGGTTGCAAGATAGAGTTAATATGCTCAAAAGAGTAAGTTTTTCTTACCTGAAAGCTCTTAGTTTTTTTTGAGCCAGCATTTGAGTTTTTATATGGTCAATGTTTATGGGTTAAGTTGCAATACAGAATTTCGTTGGTTGTCCTCACTGAAGTATACACCCTTGGTCATGGGTGTCAAGGGTTGACTGAGGCTTCAATGGTGCAACCTTTAGGAAGCCAACTATTTGAGATGAGATAACTTATAAATACTCTTTCATTACTGGAGGCTGTTGCTTTACTTAACTGACGACAACAACAACAACAACAACAACAACAACCCAGTATAATCCCACTTAGTGGGGTCTGGGGAGGATAGTGTGTACGCAGACCTTACCCCTACCCTGAGGTAGAGAGGCTGTTTCCAAATAGACCCCCGGCATCCTTCCCTCCAAGAACTTCCCACCTTGCTCTTGAGGAGACTCGAACTCACAACCTCTTGGTTGGAAGTGGAGGTTGCTTACCATCAAAGCAACCCCTCTTGTCTAAATGGTTGGAACTTAACTGACGACTGTATTTGTAAATAAGGGTGGCAAAATGGTTAAAATAAAATAATTAACCACCCATATTATCCACTAAAAAATGGGTTGGATAATGAACTTTTTAAAAACAGGTCAAATATGGATAATAACCATATTATCCATTTAGAAAATGAATAACCAATGAGTAACTAATGGGTAATCAATGAGTCTAACTTTTATATTTGTAAAGCCTCAAATTGGGAGTTACTCAAATTAGGGAGACTAAGAATTCTCCCAAAGGTGATCATATGCAAGAAGTCATGGATAATATGGTTACTTATGTTATCCGCCGGTTAACCCCTTTTTTATCCGTATTAAATATAGATCGGGTCAGATAATTTATCCGTTTTCAAACCGAACCATATCCGACCCGACCCGTTCGTTTGCCACTCTTATTTGTAAATATACACACACACACACTTTCCTCTTTATATTTTTGTTCATCATAATGACTGATGCTCTTGGGTGTCGAGGATCTTGCTCTCTCAAGATTACCACTGGGAAAATTTGATTATACCATGTGTAGAACTTCTTCTATAAGATCCTAGAATTTGTCACCTTGAGCACATTCTCTTAGAAGTTGTTCTTTTTTGTGTAATTACTCAGAAAGAAAGAAAGATAATCACACAAATCTTTAAAAGCTGGCACTAAGAGGTTCCTGATTTCTCCATCGAGTTATCTTGAGAATGTGTGATTTTTGGTGATTGTTCAATAGGTTAGAGAAAACCTGTTCTTCTCTTCTGGCGCAACTTAAGTATTGGAGTCCTTTAGTTTTTGTTTCCCTGCTGCTATTATCATTCTAAATGAGTTGTTGTGTACATCAAGTGAAACAACTCGCTATTGAAGTTGATAATGAGATATTGAACTTAGTGAAATTCACTCTTTTAGTCCTGATAATGCTTTATACCAACAGTTGACAGGTGATATACACAGGGGCGGACCCATGTGGAGTCAAGTGGGTTCATATCAACCCGCTTCATCGAAAAATAACACTGTATATATAGGTATATTTTTGCTGTTTTCAGACAAGTAAAGGTATAAATATAATTTTGAACCCACTTGAAACAAGTAAAATGCCTAGCCTGTTGGTAAAGAGGGTTCAAATTTTCCACATGGTCCTGCGTTCGAAACTAGCTATTCACATATGACCTCTAATGTTTGTTTTTGAACTCGCTTGATAAAAATCCTGAGTCCGCCACTGGATATACATGAGGAGGTGGAAACTCATAACCGGATGCTCGATAGAATGGTCGGCTTAGCTTAATAAAGTAACTTATCTTATTCTTTATCCTTTTGAAGTATGATCAATTATACAAGTTTTTCTGATTTGCCTATTCAGGGCAATGATATGGATTCTTCAAGGGGTGTTTTAGCTGGAACCATGGATAAATTTAAGATGGTATTGGTATTTACTGTAGATGACATTTGTTCCATTTTGGCTTGATGAAATGTGTTGCTGGTTTGAGCCGTTTCCATGATTTTCAGGTATTCGAGACAAAATCAAGACGAAGGATGTTCACACTCGTGGCCTCATTTGTGGTTCTGTTTTTGGTGGTATACTATCTCACTAGGTAATTAGTACTGTGAACAGAGATATGTACTGGATTTATGTGCAGAGAAAGATGCTTGGCTGAGTTTCTGATGTCAACATTACTGTCTCACTGTAAGAAAGTCGAGACTTTGTCTAGCTGTGTAAAAGTGTTTTTAATACAACAGATAGTTTTGAAGTATACAACGTGTATCTTTGAATATACCAAGGGGAAATAACGACCGACAAGGGTTGACTGAGTTAGTTGGATGAGTGGTTTCTCATATGGGAGACTTATAATCGATTCCCCTCACCGGCAGCTTCCTCAGTCAGAGCTTGTCGCACCAAGCTTGCCTAGTGTGGTCCGCACTATCTTAAGTGTGGTTTGTGAACTATTGCACAGTGAGCAAGTTACCCAGTGCGCACCCGAAAAATAGTGGCTGAGGGCTTTCTTGGGAATTTTCCCAAAAAAAAAAAGGTAAAAAAATCAGTGCCTTGTAAAAATTGATCATACTTGAAAAGAGATTCTTCAATAGTTAGTTTATTGTTGAGTGTAACAATTACATAAATCGAATTTCCAAATGATATTTTATAAACTGTTGTATTATGAGAAACATGTGATTCTTGCGTTCGTGTAATATTTGCCTCTTTCATATATGTGCGTGTGTAGATTTAAGGATTTTGATTTATTATTATACGACTGTAATATTTGTCTAAATTTTTATGCATTATCCATTATTGCATATCTAAATGATTGTGTTTACTTATATACATGGTATAATGTGTATTTAAGTGTGAATTTAAAGAAATATAAATTTAAAATACATGTTATATTAATTGTTTATAAAAAAATGTTTTTAATAAACAAAAAGTAATATTATTAGTGAGAATATTATTAATAAAAGATTATCCGTGTAAAAATCTCTTTTAAGGAATTAGCTATAAATAACTATCTATTTTATCCTGTAGGTTATTCAAAAATCACTTACAGGTAGCCGGATGGTATATGATTTTCACTGATAGTGTAAAATTATTAGAATTTTTACCTCCTATAGCAAATGTTAACACCTTATTTATTTTAAATAAATATCATTTAAAAAAATTATATTCTATAGATAACTTTTAAGGTTTATAGCAAAAAATTTAATTTTGGTTACCTCTTAGCCCTAAGCCACTAAGTACGCTAATTAGTTACATTATTTTCTTTCTCTCTCTACTTTGATACATCCCATTCTCTTCCCCTATCCTATTAAAATTCTCAATGTAAATAAAATCTCTTACTTCCTCTCTCACGCTTTGTTCCCTAACATACCAGATCCCCCGCCACCGTTAACGCCTAAATTGACCCACCTCCGCCGTCTACCACCACGGATTCCCTCTTGGACTGCCAACTCTTCCCACTTCCACCACCAAGGTCCGCCTTTTATGCAGCTACGGTGGGCATATAGTTTCAGATCTTTCACATTCCAATTTGACTGATCTAACTGTTGAGCACGAAGAAAAACAGGCAATTCTTGATCTCACGTCAAGCAAAGGGATATTCAATCGCAATCAGTTACATTATTTTCTTTCTCTCTCTACTTTGATACATCTCATTCTCTTCCCCCATACTATTAAAATTTTTCAATGTAAATAAAATCCCATACTTCCTCTCTCACGCTTTGTTCCCTAACATACCAGATCCCCCGCCACCACTAACGCCTAAATTGACCCACCTCCGTCGTCTACCCCCACGGATTTCCTCTTGGACTGCCACCTCTTCCCACTTCTACCACCAAGGTCCGCCTTTTATGTAGCTACGGTGGGCATATAGTTTCAGACCTTTCACATTCCAATTTGACTGATCTAACTGTTGAGCACGAAGAAGAACACGACCCTCAAAACAAGCAATTCTCAGTTGCATCAGTTCCTTATGAACTCGTCAGTTCAGTGGACTATATCATACAATTCAAGCGATTGAATATCCCTTTGCTTGACGTGAGATCAAGAAAACAATAAGCACGGATTTCTCAATGGTAATCGATGACAAGGCCTCAATCGAAGTGGAAGACGATATAGTAGACCGGATACTAGGTGGATTATTTCGTTGCTCGACGACGGATTCGCCGGAAATTAGGGTTTGTTCTTGAACAAAGACGACGGAGTTTGGGGCTGAGCAACTTGATTTTCTGTTAATGTATCATGATGTATTTTCATGTATTTTATTGTATTCATTATCTTTTTTTTTCATTGTAATTCAATATATCTCGTTGTATTCTATGTATTTCATTGTATTCACTGTCTTTTTTTCATTGTATTTCAATGTATCCCGCTGTATTATATGTATTTCATTATATTCACTGCCTCGCTATATGCCATGAATGTATTCATATGTTTTTTTAATTAATACAATTTATGTATTCAAATGTATTATATAATTTCTCTGAAGATTGCTATGTTTTTGGGGAATTTTTTGGTTGAGAATTTTCTTTATAATTGAAAATACAAAATTTGTGTTATAATTAAGTTTGTTGAGTTATATTAGGAGTCTATTATGTAATTGATTCACTTTCCGTTTTAAAAACAGTGTAATCCCCTATTTCATGTCGTGAATACAGTCGAATATAGTTGAATACAATAATCTGTCCAGCTGTAATCCCATGTTTCACTCCATGAATACAGTCGAACACACTCGAATACAACAACTGATTAGTTGGACTTCCCAGATTCACGCCTATTTTTGCTATTGTATCCATGAATACAATAGCTTAAATACATCAAATACATCTTATAACCACACAAAAGGTATCTATAATCCGTAATATAACAAATGATATCTATAGATGGCTAATTACTACCAAAAGATAGTGCTTTATGAAAATTTCTCAAAATTATTTGAGTCAAATCGGGTCAAGAGACAAGAGTTAAAGTTATGGAATTTTTATATTCCTATACACTATATGAAAATATATTACCCTCCCTACTCAAGTTTTACTATAATTATATTTTCTATACCCAATTACCATTTATGTACATTTTAAGGGATTTATTAATGATAATAATTAGTGTCCTAAAGTTACTCTAACATATCTTCCACTCCCCCACGTTTCTCTCTCCACATCTCACTCCTCTCCCCCACGTATCTTGCACCCACCTACAATTCCACCATTGACAACCATTAAAAAGCTTTGAAGCTTTGAATTCGAATTTGGGTTTTCAAAAAATATTATTTGTTTGAATTGGATGTTGTTGTAAAGAATTGAGAATTCTCTCTACGTCTCTCTCTATCTCTCAATCCCTAATTTCAGTAATGTAAAGCAAAGAAAAAAAGCAGCAACTCCACCATTGACAACCATTAAAAAGTTTTGAAGCTTTGAATTCAAATTTGGGGTTTCAAAAATCATTATTTGTTTGGATTGAGTGTTGTTGCAAACAATTGGGAATATGATTTGGAGTTTATATCTCAATTTTGAGGGGTTTTGGTGAAGATTAGACTTGGTTTTGGCTGAATTTCAGATTGAAACTCGAAGAAGAAGAAGAAGAAGAAGACATGATATACATTATATTTACGAAATTGTAGTAAAATTGTAGAAAAATTATATTATGTTGTTTATATATTTTTTTTTATTTATTTAACTATTGTATGAAAGTTGAAATTGTATAAAAATTATATTTAAGTTGTATGATATTGTAGTTGTATATAACTGAGTAGAAATAATGTATGAAAATTGTAGATAAGTTGTATAATATATAATTAGCTGTATGAAATTTATTTTTACTATGTATAAATTAGATACAAAATACACAAAAGACATATTGTATAAATTTTGTATAAAATTTGAATTTAAGTTGTATGTTATTGTAGTTGTATTTAACTGGATAGAAATAATGTGTGAAAGTTATAGATAAGTTGTAGATAAATTGTACAATATATAATTAGTTATATGAAATTTGTTTTTACTATGTATAAATCAGATACAAAATATACAAAAGACATATTGTATGAAAATTGAACAACATAGTGAATTCCTCCAAATTTACTGTGATTTCCCAATTTATATTATCTCTGATTTGTTGCTTTATTTTTCTATTTTCTTCCAATTCATTTATTTTCTCCTCCTCATTTTGAGTAACTGTTCTATGTGAGATTGCTAATTCATAAGCAGCATTCCGTTGCTTTTTCATGACTTTCCCATATGGATATGGTGGTTGAAGTACTGGGCAAAAACTTAGATAAAAGCAAGAAACTGAAAAATGCAATCAATATACTCCTATTGAGATTGAGATTCTATATGAACATAGTTCCCATATCTGTTTTCTTATCGATGATTTTGCCATTTCTTATGGGTTACAATAAAATATTATTAAACTGCAAACAACAATTGTCGCTTTTTCCTTATAGTTGGATAAAAAGACTAAAGAGATAAATAAAAGTAATTCCTGTTGGACGTAGAGCAAAATTAACGACTTGAATTAGTGAAGACTTGGTTTTGAGATAATTTGGCAATGGGCTATTGTCTGAATCGATTCTTGGCCTTAAAATTTGGAACCAGTTCGATTTAAGAAAATCACTTCTATATCTAAAAATTTGATTTGAGGTGTTTTGCGCACTGATCCATTTGCAGTTAATTTGAATCTCTAGCAATAGATTCACTAAACCAAATATATAAGGAAATAACTAAAGTTATGGGTAAAGATTTAATTTTTATGTATTTGGCAGTTGACTCATTTGCAGTTTGAATTAATTCTGGCATCAACATGGAGAAGAAGCGTGAATTTTATATAACAACAACAACAACAACCCAGTATAATCCCACTCAGTGAGGTCTGGGGAGGGTAGTGTGTACGCAGACCTTACCCCTACCCTAGGGTAGAGAAACTGTTTCCAAATAGACCCCCGACATCCTTCCCTTCAAGAACTTCTCACCTTGCTCTTGGGGAGACTCGAACTCACAACCTCTCGATGAATTTTATATAAAGAAATTATTTTTATGTGTAAAGATTTAACTTTGGAGTGTTCTATAATCAGCCCATTTATAATTTGAATTGATTACAGAGTCTGAAAATGAATAAGGAAGGTCCGAGTCGAAGTGAAGAAGAAAACTTAACATGAGATGAGCTTTACAATGTCTATCTGATGCTGGAACGAATATATTTTGTAAATAAAACTTGTGTAGGTAGGGTAATTTACTAAACATGAATATTTAGAGTAATAAAGTTTTAAATAGTGTATAGGAATGAAAAAATCTCGTTAGTTAAACATGCAACTCAAGATAAATTGACGCTGAACACTTAACAGCTTAACACTAACATTATAGTTTGCGGGTTACGTGTTCGATCAGTAAAGTATGAACTTATCATCTATATACGAAATCTGTAAGTAATTTTGTTTTTAAAAAAAAAGGAATAACTCATGCATTCATGCATATTGTCATAAAAAAAATAATAGAGATGTTGTTTCCAATTGACCATCGGCTCAAGAAGACAAAAAGACGACGAAAAGAGATCAGTACCATCAATAAAATATCATAGAAAACATAACAACATCATATGAACCAGAAAATAGATGAAAAACAAAATAATAACCAGTAGATAAAGCCCGGTACTAAGAGAAACGAAAGAGTGGTGTGAACTAAACATTAACCACTAGCAGTCTAAGACTAAATCCTATCAGACTAGCCTCACTCTGGAGCGCCGTAGAGATATGCACAACTACCCCCTAAACTACAACTTTAATGCTCGACCTCCACAACTTCCTATCTAGGGCCATGTTCTCGGTAATCTGAAGCCACGCCATGTCCTGCCTGATCACCTCTCCCCAGTACTTCTTGGGTCGCCCTCTACCTCTCCTCGTACCCACCAAACTCAATCGCTCACACTTCCTTACCAGGGCATCTGGCTTCTCCTATGAACATGCCTGAACCATCTAAGTCTTACTTCCCGCAACTTGAACCTCGCTGATACCACTTACTAGGACCGAAAAAATCAGGTGTCATACGGAAACTAGCAAAGCAAACCTTGATCAACGATAAATCAGACAAGAAAAGAGAAATATACCAAAGGAGACACAAACATGTAACGTGGTTCGGCCAACTGACCTACATCCACAACAGAGATGAGTAATCCACTATAATAAAAAAAAAGTACAAATATCGAGAGAACAACCTCACGAAGAGGCAAACACAAGTGACACACCAACACTTGTCCCGTAAAGTTCTCCTCCTAAACACGACTCTCAAACCTCATATGGCTACATTGTGGATACTGCTGAATGAGAAGGATGGATCATCAATTTATAGAAGTGCAAATATTTTCCTACAATAAAAAGGACTAGCCAAATATGTGAGATTTATAATTTCCTTCTACAAGAAGGAAAACCCAATAAAGGTAAACATGTTGCCCTTTCCTTCAACAGATAGGAAAACCAAATATGGTAAGAAAATTATGGCAAACATAAAACAATTCTCCCCTTTATCCTGAATTTTCTAACAAAATAAACTTGATCCTCCTCTTCACATAACCTTCAACAGGTCGCACCTCTAAATCTCCACAAAAAGTTTGTCTCAATGGTGAAATTTCTCAGATAAAAATCATGATTATCGTCAAATAGGTTGTGGCTAGAACTAAACCTGCCAAGATGAACCTGTCTTGAACCTCGCTCTGATACCACCTGTTAGGACCGAAAAAATCAGGTGTCATGCGGAAACTAGCAAAGCAAACCTTGATCAACGATAAATCAGACAAGAAAAGAGAAATATACCAAAGGAGACACAAACATGAAACGTGGTTCGGCCAACTGACCTACATCCACAACGGAGATGAGCAATCCACTATAATAAAAAAAGAGTACAAAATATTGAGAGAACAACCTTACGAAGAGGCAAACACAAGTGACACACTAACACTTGTCCCATAAAGTTTTCCCCTAAACACGACTCTCAAACTCCGTATGGCTACATTGTGGATATTGCTGAATGAGAAGGATGGATCTTCAATTTATAGAAGTGTAAACCTTTTTCTACAAGAAAAAGGACTAGCCAAATATAGGAGATTTATAATTTCCTTCTACAAGAAAGAAAACCCAATAAAGGTAAACATGTTGCCCTTTCCTTCAACAGATAGGAAAACTAAATATGATAAGAAAATTATGGTAAACACATAACAATTCTCCCCCTTGGCCTGAATTTTCTTACAAAATAAACTTGATCCACCTTCTTCACATAACCTTCAACAGATTGCATCTCTAAATCTCTATACAAAGTTTGTCTCAACGGTCATTTTTTCAGATAAAAATCATAATTATCGTCAAATAGGTTCTGGCTAGAACTAAACCTGCCAAGATGAACCTGTCTTGAACGACGCTCTGATACCACTTGTTAGGACCGAAAAAAATCAGGTGTCATACGGAAGCTAGTAAAGCAAACCCTCAACGACGATAAATCAGACAACAAAAGATAAATCTACCAAAAGAGACACAAATATTTAACGTGGTTCCGTCAACTGACCTACGTCCACGGCGGAAATGAGCAATCCACTATATAAAAAGAGAGTACAAAATATTGAGAGAACAACCTCACGAAGAGGCAAACACAAGTGACACACTAACACTTGTCCCATAAAGTTCTCCCCCTAAACACGACTCTCAAACCCCATATGGCTACATTGTGAATGCTGTTGAATGAGAATGATGGATCTTCAATTTATAGAAGTGCAAATATTTTCCTACAAGAAAAAGGATTAGCCAAATATAGGAGATTTATAATTTCCTTCTACAAGAAGAAAAACTCAATAAAGGTAAACATATTGCCTTTTCCTTCAATAGATAGGAAAACCAAATATGGTAAGAAAATCATGGCAAACACATACAATTCTCCCCCTTGGCCTGAATTTTCTAACAAAATAAACTTGATCCACCTTCTTCACAAAATCTTCAACAGGTCGCATCTCTAAATCTCCACACAAAGTATGTCTCAATGGTAAAATTTCTCAGATAAAAATCATGATTATCATCAAATAAGTTGCGGCTAGAACTAAACCTGTCAAGATGAACCTGTTTTGAACCTCGCCCTGATACCACTTGTTAGGACCAGAAAAAATCAGGTGTCATGCTAGTAAAGCAAACCCTCAATGACGATAAATCAGATAACAAAAGAAAAATCTACCAAAAGAGACACAAATATTTAACATGGTTCGGTCAACTGACCTACGCCCACGGCGGAAATAAGCAATCCACTATATAAAAAGAGAGTATAAAATATTGAGAGAATAACCTCATGAAGAGGCAAACACAAGTGACACACTAACACTAGTCCCGTAAAGTTCTCCCCTTAAACACGACTCTCAAACCCCATACGACTACAATATGGATAATGTTGAATGAGAAGGATGTATCTTCAATTTATAGAACTCCATACACTTTCCTACAAGAAAAAGGACTAGCCAAATATGTGAGATTTGTAATTTCCTTTTACAAGAAGGAAAACCCAATTAAGGTAAACATATTGCCCTTTCCTTCAACAAATAGGAAAACCAAACATGGTAAGAAAATTATGGCAAACACGTAACAATTCTCCTCCTTGGTCTGAATTTTCTGACAAAATAAACTTGATCCACTTTCACATAGCCATCAATAGGTTGCATCTCCAAATCTCCACCACGAACTTTGTCTCAACGTGCGTAGCACACCGGTAAAATTTCTCAGACAAAATTACGATTATTGTCAAATATATTACGGCTAGAACTGAACCCTCCAAGATGAACATGTCTTCAACCTCGCTCTGATACCACTTGTTAGGACCGAAAAAATTAGGTGTCATGCGGAAACTAGCAAAGCAAACCTTGATCAATGATAAATCAGACAACAAAAGAGAAATATACCAAAAGATACACAAACATGTAACGTGGTTCGGTCAACTGACCTACATCCACAATGGAGATGAGCAATCCACTATAATAAAAAGAGAGTACAAAATATCAAGAGAACAACCTCACGAAGAGGCAAACACAAGTGACACACCAACACCTGTCCCGTAAAGTTCTCCGCCTAAACACGAATCTCAAACCCCATATGGCTACATTGTGGATGATGTTGAATGAGAAGGATGAAGCTTCAATTTATAGAAGTTCAAACCTTTTCCTACACGAAAAAGGACTAGCCAAATATGAGAGACTTATAATTTCCTTCTACAAGAATGAAAACCCAATAAAGGTAAACATGTTGGCCTTTCCTTCAACAGATAGGAAAACCAGATATGGTAAGAAAATTATAGCAAACACATAACACCACCTTCTCCCGAATATCTTCATTCCTAATCTTATCCATCGTAGTGTGCCCGCACATCCACCTCAACATCCTCATTTCCGCTACTTTCATCTTCTGGATATGTGAGTCCTTAATTGGCCAACACTCGACCCCATACAAGATAGTCGGTCTAACCACCGCTCTATATAACTTACCTTTGAGTATCGACGATACTTTCTTGTCACACAGGACTCCATATGCTAAACTCCACTTCATCCACACCACCCCTATAAGGTGTGTGACATCCTCATCGATCTCGCCATCCCTTGTATCACCATCCAAGGTACTTGAAAATGCCCCTCTTGGGAATGACCTGTGATTTAAGCCTCACGTCCACTCCTGCTTCCATTGGCTCGACACTGAACTTGCACTCTAGATATTTCGTCTTAGTCCTGATCAACTTGAAACTCTTATATTCGAGGGTCTGTCTCCAAACCTCCATCCTCTCGTTGATACCGGCTCGTGTCTCATCAATCAGAACGATATCGTTAGCAAATAACATACACCATGGTACCTCCCCTTGGATACGGTATGTCAGTGCATCCATCACTAGGGCAAATAGGAACGGGCTGAGCGCCGACCCTTGGTGTAACCTCATAACAATCGAAAAATGCTCTGAGTCGCCTCCCACTATCCTAACTCGAATTTTAGCTCCATCATACATGTCATTTATCACCTTAATATAAGCGACCGCCACCCTCTTTTGACTCCAAGCATCTCCATAGGACCTCTGTAGGGACCTTGTCATACGCTTTCTTTTGTGTATACTATATAGTCTAGGAAGGAAAACAAACGTTCTGGCCTAGATTTAGCCTAGAAAGATGCAGCTCTCAATATCATAGATAATGATAGAAAACATAAGGAGATCTCCCATGTATTTAGTCAACCTTGATAAAATACAATGCACTTCATTTAGATGGCGATATACCTAAATTTTAAAATATGGGATGTTACACATCAATATTTGACCATCAAGGGGTATGTAGAATTATTGAGAAACCCCCCCACCCCCCCACCCCAACAACCAAAATAACCAAAGGTTTAGAGTTCAAGTCATGAAAAATGAGACTGTCTTGATGGGCAACAATTTACTCTCCTTAGTGAACTTATCCGGTGTGGATTCAAATTAGTCGGGTCAACAATTTCTGAGTATCAGATGCCGAACATATATTCCTGCCACTCCTAATCAAATTTATAACTTAAAATTTTATGTATGTCATAATTTGTTGTTCAACGAAAAGAAGAAAAAGGAAGAATAAAAATATAGCAACTATTTTAGAGAGAACTAAATATTTGACACTAAGTTACCTCCATTAATGAAATAATAACACTCTCAGATAAACAACTATTGACATAGAAATATGTGAAAACTTAAGGAATAAGGAGCTAATGTTATATAATGAAATCATCAATAATCTAAACAACTTGCTTTCTTGTTCCTCTTTTCTTTGGATCTTCACTTAATGGATTTGTGTGGGAAATTCCCAAAAGTTGTCCTCTCAAATTTACAAAAACAACAAGGGTCGTACACAGAGACGAATCCAAGATTTTAAATCAGTGAGTATAGAGTATCTCTATAGAGTATCACTGCATCCACCCTTACTTTGTAGCGGGGAATACAAATTTGGAATTAATATATATTTTTCAAAAAAAAAATAAAAAAAATTCAGCTGTATGTATAGTTCTCCACTGCCCTCTCATAGTACACTTCAATGGTTGGACATGATTATTGGCGCGTCTGCTCTGTGTAGTTTACTAGCTGTTCAATTACAACCTGAAAAAGAGTTAAAAGTCCACAAACAAAAATAAGTCATGCACCAAATAGAAAGCTCTTCTTTAGAGAAAAGGGAAAAAATAGAAAAGATACTGTAGTTACAAAGAAAACAGGCATTAGCAGAACAAATTTAATCGTTAAGAACAAAAAGAAGAAGCTAGACGACTAAACTGAGATACTCGTATAACCAAAATCAAGATAATTCGAGCTATTGCAGCTAAGATGTGCGAGAGAGTTGCATCCTGTTCAATGACCTAAAATGGTCCACAACGATCTGCTCATGTTGAAATGTTTAGATTCAAAAGTGAAATGTAGAGTGAAAGATAAGGCTTATTTCTGAAGATGCAGTTTAGGTACTGGGAGCAAGCTAAAAATATCAAATAGAATCAAGAAGAATCTTAAACAAACAGACATATTAGTTTAAGCAGTACAGTTGATATGGAGTTTTACTATAAGCTTATATGGAGAGAGTGAATCAGCTATGTCAAAGCCCTGATACTGTCGTGTTAATGATTTCAGACTATTTTCTTTGAATAGAATATATCTGAAGGCAACATAGGAACCGACCTACTCCGCTATCCACTGTGTTCGAAAGACTCAATTCCACACAAAGCAAATGTGAATCAAGGTTCATTTTCAATACGAGATATATCCATGAGATGTTTATTCTGCATTGTTTGAACATTGTATGACCTGATCAACGCATCCATACGCGTCTCCATAGCTCACACAAATCAAAGATGTGGGCTACAAGTTCCTAGGACTGAATTCTTATTGAGGGCGATTAGTCTGCACGTGGCAATAAGAAACTGAAGCCTGAATTTTCTCGAATAAGTGGGGGTGGTTCGATGTCTGCAATATCAATCTGATCCATTGATTTAGAGAGGTCATCAATTGAGAACGGTATGCTGCACCATGATCAACAAGTGTGATCAGCAATCAGTGAAAATTTCATTCTCAGGACGTGGTGCACAGAAAGGAAGAGGCAAAAGTTTAGGATAATAGAATCTTATAACTAACCTTGAATCATCATCAAGCAAAAAAGAATTGCTGACTGCATTATTAGAGTCTTCAGTCATTAATACACGCATATTGGATATAACCTGTCAAATAATTGTTAAATTCTATTCATATAATTGCTAGCAGAGGACAACGTAAGAAGATGTTGACAATTAAAGATGGAGGAGACAATGTTCAAAGCTGCATAAGCCAATCCCAGCAACAAATAATGAATTCATACTTTAGTGAAGCAGGGATTGAGGACATACTATAGAAAAATTGTTGTATCTAAATTGAGAATGGCCATAAAATCAATATGCACTACATGACGCAAAGGAACATCAAAATTATAGACTATCTGGTACCAAAATAACATCTAGAATATTTGCTGGACATAAGTTATGGCTTACATCTGGCGAAAGGCTATGTGTGCCATATTTGTCATCCCAATACATTGTGCTGATTCTGTAAAGTTGTTGAATGCTAAGCACCTGTTCATGATTCACAACTTAATGAAAATGATAACGTATGGGATCAAGAGGTAGCTCTTCGGAATATGTAGTTGTCCAGTACTTACAGGACAGAGATCGTGACTTATTTCATCCAATGTCTTCTTTGGCTTCTGGTGTATGACCTGGCATAGTCAAAAGGAGCACAATCAAGGATTTCTGCTGATGAAATATGGACAAGGCCCATTCCAATTCTTTGGAACTACAGTTTTTAGGTTTGTTCACTCAAATTTTGTGACACATATCTTCAATCATGATCATATTGCATAGGAATAAGTATGAAAAGAGATTTCTGTTAGTACAGGGCACGGACATAAATTTGTAATTGTAAAAGAATCTGAGAATCCAACCAAAACCTTAAGACAATGGGTACACTAACCCAGGACATTATAAGTTCCTTTGGAAACCTTTACTCAAACAATGAGGGGCAAATGTATTGCTTTAACACCCACCCGCATGTGTAATCTGGTTCTATGGTGTACACGTGGGCTGATGTTTTTTTTCTGCAAATGCTTTTTATCTCTCTTTTTTAGAAGTAGAGAGATAGGAGGTCCAACATGAGTGGTCTAGAGTAGAGGGAGATATAGTTGGCTCAACATGTTAATGAGTGGACCTGGAGAAATTTTATTGCTCGATGGGTTGAATTGAGAGAGAGAGAGAGAGAGAATATGGGCTGAGTTGAGAGAGAAGCCCAAAAGCGATAGATGAAGAGAGAACGGACCCAAAACCTTAAGGCAATGGGTGGAGCGACCTAGGACATTATAAACTCCTTTGCAAACCCTTCCACAACCGATGGGGGACAAATGTTTTTCTCAAACAGTACCACTAATTTTCTTCTATCTTATATTACTAGGCAAAATCTTGCTATTGTAGTTTATCGAAAAATATGCACTAAAAATATGCACTAGAGGACGATGTCCTTTGCCTTTGCTATCTTTCAGTTTATACATTCAGTTTTCTCTTTAATCCAGATAAGAAGATGCATTACCAAAAATCCAATTGCCTGTCTTATATGTTTGAGCTCCTCCCAAGCTAGTCCTGCATACTGAACAAGTTCCTTTCATCAGTGAGAAAAAAGAGTGGGGGAATAATGTTTAACAAGTGGCAAGAGACCAAGATACCTCATCAGTTGCTTTGTAGCACCAGTGTTCCAGTTCTGCCAAGCCAGTTTTCACATACTCACCATTGCTAAATGAACAGCATTCTCTTCTCAGCAGAAGGCTACAGGAAGGAGGCACAAATAAAGAAATATAAGGTTTAGTTTATAGTTGAATCGTGAAGTTAAAAAATATTATGAGATGCCCCTTGACAACAGACCTGTTAAATAATTGGACATTGATGAAAGAAAAGACTTGAGTAAATACTTTGCGTACAAGAAATGGAGGCACCTGAAATACCAGAAATAAAATAACCCTAATTAAGAAAAAGCCAGTAGGTACTTGTCCACAAGACAGAATCTACCCCACGTCTAAAAGTCGTATCTTGAGGTAACCAATATATTTCTTCTTTCATATATGTATGACTTAATTTATGATAGAGAATGTTCTGCCACAATGCATCATATACTTAACAGACGGTCACAAGTTTCAGAAGAGTACGGTCATCCTTCCTTCATCAAGAATATATTACTTAAATTACATGAAAGTAACTTCTTATCAAGTTCTGGAATGCATCTCAAATCCTATATCATATTAGTCACTTTGTGAAGGAAATGATGAGAGCTATCCAACACCATTGCTTCGCGAAATCACCTAGGTTGGATTGCAAAGGATAGTGGAGCTTAGGATTTTGCATAGTTTTAGTTCAATCAACAAGAACTATGGAGCGAGAATCTCAAGGATATTAACTATTGATGCTAGATCAGAGCTCATTGAGTATTCATCCATAACAAAGTAAAAACTATAAATCTCAAAAGTTGCCTGCGAAACCACTTCAGTCCTATCGTTATAGCTACTTTTGGTTCCAATTTTCTCGTCCTGTTCTACTGTTCACTGAAGTCCAATATTCAAATGGGCAGAGATAAGATGCCATTAATCTCACTGTTATAGAACCAGCAATATGTTTCTGTGGCTCTTACATGATTGACTTTCAATATGTTCAAAAAGTTAGCAAGGCTCTTGACAATTCCTTGCCAGTGAGCGATCAAAATTTCCTGAGCAGCAGCATTTGCAAGTGTACGTGCTGTTGACCCTTTAAGTAAACCTGCTCTGGATATTCTTGGTGCCTAAACCATACAGTGGAGCATGTAAAAAGTTTTCAGTACACCAAGCATCTGATGTTCTCTACTAAATTAAAATATTTAGATAAATCTACGGTAATATCTTTGAACCTGAATGCACAACCCCAGCAGTGGAGAAATCTCTTTCTTAAGATTATCACGGATCATTCCATAAATCTTTTCCACATATGCTGTTAGCTGCTGTTTAAACAACAAAGCAGGATATTTGGCTTCAACTTGGCGCAAGCTATCCGCTCCACCAGCCGAATCACCATCAATGAGAGAAAGATTGACACCTTGAGGGGTTCCACGAAAGCTCTAAAAAATTCTTTTATCAGCAAAAAGTGTTATACATAAATGATAAATATCAATGTAAAAAATGGAACTATTTTCACCTGTGTCATTCTCCCAAATAAAGAGGCTGATGACGATCGCCTGTGCTGTGGGGTCATCCCAGCAGCACCACCAGCTTTCAACGTACGTTGCAGCAGAAGCAACAAAGTAGATGCATTGGATAGCCAATAGGCTAACATATCATTGTTGTCCTGAGTCTACAATATAGAAAAACTAGTTTTTTAAGTGAAAAATAGACCTTTATTTTATTTATCTGCATCTTTCACTATTACAATGTATTAACTATATTAACACTGACCTCAATAGCTTGGCCAATGGTTTGTATTACCCTGTCAAAGATACTGGTTCGCTCAACTTCGAACGATCGCCACTGCCTAAGGCACTTGTAAATAATGCAGGCCGCAACAGGTCTGCCCTTAGAGAAGCCAAGGTGCTGTGCAATACACCGGATGAGCAAGTCCTGATACTCCTGTTGTTTATCATTAAGTGATTTCTGTGGTCTTCCCTCGACCTCGGAACTTTCCCTTGAAAATGAAGTGCTATGCAGATCCTTTACAAATTTCAATTGTTAGTCAACCAATAAAAGAGGACAGCAATATACTAAAAGGACAATTAATATGCAAGCCTTTGACTTACTACGTTACTACTTCTTGTGCTCTCGGTCCTCTGCCAATATCATAGAACAGGGAAAAGTAAGTTATAGATTTAACATCCAATATGAGTCAAGGTTTGCAGGATTACCTGAATACTCGATCTTGATCGTCCAGACAGCAATTTATTATTCTGTGCCATTGTCAGAGCCTGTTGGCGAAGTACTTTATTTTCCGACTCTAAGTTGGTGAGCTTTTCTTCAAGCCTATTGGTAAGAAGGAAAAAAAAAATTCATCAACTAAATCCTGAAAATGTCCAAGGTTCTCCGAGATGTACATTTTGTTGTACAAGGATATCACTGATAGACAATATTTGGTCTAATATTCCAAACAAGTGCTCAAAGCAGGTTTAGATCAAGAGCTATCCTTTCCTCGACATTAGTCAGAGGTGACTATGACAATCATTAGCCTCTGAAAGAGGACCATTAACTGACTGACTTCCGAGCACAACTTGAGCAATTAACCTTCAAGTCACAGGACAAATTTATAATGGTGTATGTACACATATAACAAAGAAACCTATTGTGTGAACGGTCTCATCTAAAAGCCTAAACTGAGAGAGGGAACATGTTTATTTATATATATTGTATAAAGCACTTTCCCTCACATGAAAGAGGTGGAAAGAAAAACTTGGTAATCTTCTTCACAGATACTAGTCTCGACTTTGAATCTGAGCTTTAGATCAAGTAGAAGAACAAACAGAAGGATATTTCCACTCGAAAAGTAGATTCTTAAAAAGGAAATCCGTTACTTGTCATGACCCCGCATTACTTAGCGTCGGTCACGGTCTCCCTGCTGGGTTGTGACCTTACTATATTTTAGTTATTTTAATGTCTCAAAGGTTGGTAATCTCTATTCTTACAGTATATAAGGAATAAAACAACTTATCAATTTATTCTAGTAGTTACCTGCTCACTGATTCCTGAAGTTGTTGAACTTTTTTTTCAGTTTCTTCCAACTTCTTGTGCTTTTCTTCACTTGATTCTTGAGCTTCAGCACATTTCCTCTCAGAATCATCAGCACGTTGCTTTTCCGATTGCAATAATACCTATATAAAGGTTGAAAAAAGATGAATTTACACTCATATCTATACAGTCTCTCCTTAGTTCTAGGGTGGGGGAAATGTCACGTTGAGAGAACATGGGGTTAACTTTACGAGTTCAGTGTCGTTACATTTAAAGTTTCCACTTCTGCATTTAAAGCGTCAATCTTTTCTGTATCCTCGACAAGAACCGGCTTCTCTTCCACGATCGAGGTGGCTTCTTCAATTGCTTTCTGAGCAGTCTCACGTTCCTTGACGAGCAGTGCATTGGTTTGATCCACTTTGCTTTGCACTTCTTCCAAGGAATTCTTCAACTTTGCTATTTCCTGGCCCTTTGCTTCTTCCAAGTCCGTCTGTGAAATAATGCATCAAATAGTGTCCCTTTCTAAAAATGGAAAACTTATCATAATCCACAAGCCAAAAAGCTATATTGCACGGACTCTCCAAAATGCTCCCACACCCGTGCCGGATCCTCCAAAATGCACCTGGTGACATTTTCGGAGAGTTCGAGCGACATAGCCAAAAAGCGGCAAAAATATTTAGCTTTCAATTAATATCTTGTTCCCGGATGATATCCAGGTTAATTCTCCACTGTGTTTACATATCAAGCAGGAAAAGGAAATACGCGATGTAATGCAAGTGTATTACCCTTAGACGTTTCTCCAACTGCAGACGCCATGTAAGTTCTTCAACCTGTTTTTCAAGCTTATCCTTTGCTTCTTTTAGTGCACCTGTTTCTCTTGCAGCCTGAAGGTAATGGAAATGTGTATTAACAATCCACAGTGATAGACACAAAATAGAATTTTACTCTATCAAATAGAAAACAAGAATTCTGATACATTTTTCTTGATATGTGGAAGGACAACTCCTTAGCAGAAAATATTAGGGGGACTATAAGTTCAGAGGAGCGATTAAGTGATCCATCATACTGCAGAATAGCTTTAGTCTTTTGCTATGCAAATAACAATAATAAAGGTGAATTATCCACCAGGGGCGGAGCTAGAAGCTGAATGCGGATTCGGCCAAACGCAGTAGCTTTTGCTCAAACAGTGTATTTGTGTTAAAAAGTTCATTAAATATGAACAAATATTAAATTTAGAGCCCAGTTATTAGCACTTGAAGTCGTCATTTTAAAACTCAGAACTCATAAAGTTAAAATCCTGGCCCCACCTCTGTTATCCACCACTTAAATAAAGGCCTTAGCTAGCAAATTTTTAGTTAGGACAAAGAGCGTCATCTCAGAGCAAGTCAAAGGAAAGTGAAAACTGTAATACAGAAAAAATGGGACAACAACCCTAAACCTACCATCTTTAGTTTCCGAAGCTCTTTCTTTGCAACCCTTCCCCTCCATCTGCATTGTGTTACAATTGATGCAATTATGAGTTTCTTGTAGTATGAAAAGGCTCTGTGTCCATGCCAATGTGCCTGCAAACTTTTTCTAGTTAATAGCAGAGACCACCAACTTGTTTGGGACTGAGGCGTAGTTGTTGTCGATGTTGTTGTTGTAATAGCAGAGAAGAAAAAGTATGATCAACCTTCTGAATCAATAGAAAACATAAGTAAACTAACTTGTATAATAATTGCTGCTTTAGTTTGTCTTTTATATCTGAATTCCTTTCGTGCAGCTGTCGCTCGAATTCCTGTCTGAAGAGCAATGACATTGATTTTGAGTCTAGTATAGGACTTTCGGGCCAAGTGTCCGCGCAATTTTGTCTGGATTCTGATAGAAGCAGCTTGTCTTTTCATATTGTCATACAATTTGCAAGCAAGCCTCCCTGTTGAACATTATAAAGCGAGAACACAAAACTCAGTAAGCTAATTACATGGTACTTATTTTTGCACTTATAAAGCATGGGCCAAGAGATAATGAAAGACAAACCTCGGCATGAGGATTGTAAGCAAATTGCAGCCTTCTGCAAAGCAAGAAAGTATTTCCGAGCGATATGAGTTCTAATTTTCCTTTGGATTGTCTTAGCTGCAGTGGCTAGTTTCTGTGCTCTGTGTGAATCCAGCTCAGCCATCTGACCAGCTCTGAGAAAAACTTTCGTTTTTCCGATCTGCAAAATCAATCCGACCTCTCTGAGAAAAAGTGGATTCATAAATTTCGGAATTCATGTTACATTGAATAAAAGAGCATCAACCTTAAGAATGCTGCATGTAAACTGTACATGACAATATTGTGGAGAACTATCCCAAACAAACGAACCAATTTTAACCATGCGAATAGTGGATAGTAATAGTCTTAACCCTTAGCATACAAAATGATATGGTAAGCAGTGCCAGCCTACACTCCAGCTGTCCGTAAACAAAATGGATATAAAAGTGTTGCAGATAACAGACAAATTAACCATGGTTTAGATATATGTGTGATATGAATGACTTCTCAAATTAAAAACATGATTTTCTTTTCTTTTGGTGAAAAAAGACGGCAATGGAAAACCTAGCTCCTTGCTTGAAAATGAGAACAATGTAATTCAATGTAGAATGGTCAACCTGAGATTATACCTTGCAAATTAGGTATAAAAGATATGTTAGATGAGCCATATCAACAAGTTGAAGAGGGTTCTACTACATTGATTTTCTACTTAAAGTCTAAAACTACAGAGAGTGCTAGACGAGAAAGAGATATATACACATAACTGAATAACAAAAACGCTATCGATTGTGACGTCAAAGAACTAAAAAATGAGCTTTGTAGAAAAGCAAGAAAACTGTCATATAACCTGAGAACCAGCGAGCCCCATCTTTTCCAGAATCTTTGTGCATGCAACTTTTTCATCGGCACTGCTCACAAGCAGGTCAAATCAAGATAGCATGTCACTTCGCCATCAAGAAGTCAAGACACCGTAAATTAAAGTTTTCTTTTATATTTTTGAAAAAAAAAAGTTGTTTTGGTGTAGGAATTCAAAATCAGTACTTACTGTCCTTCCAAGACCTCTGGAGCAAGAAGACCAAATCGGTTTAGAAACTCAAAGAATGTCTTACGGGTAGGGTAACCAGCACAGCTAATTCTAATTGCTTCTAGAACACCCTGAGAACAACAAAATATAAGTGTATAGTTCAAGGGTAAATGACAACAACATACCCAGTATAATCCCACCGTATAGTTCAAGAGTACAAAAGGAAATTCTTCATCCAAAAATGTCAAAAGTTTTACTCACACCACAACGCAGTTGCTGCAAAATGTTAACATTCTCAAAAATTGCAGGTTTCAATTGATTGTTGGGCTTCACACATCTGATATAATGAGGTTCCGTAGAATTCAGAGTTTCCATCAAAGATGTAAGTTGTAACTGCACCAGTTTAATCAGAATATCAGGTTTTCACCTACTTAAAGCAGTAAGGGTTCGGCAATTCTGTTATGCCATGATGAAAAATATTCTCAGTTCACCAAAATCCATCAAAGGTAAATAAGTCAGTAATTACCTTAAAACGGGAACCGATGGATGAGAACTTCGACGATTTGGCTGATGATTTAGTTGCCTCCTCAGCAACAGGAGGGAAGAGGCCAGCTACAAATGAGCATTTGGAAGCACTCAACAAATCTTGATGCTCAGGAACAACATAGTCTTTGTTCTTATCCAAAAATTGATCAGACTGGTATTGAACCTGAACAGAAAGTAAGCGAAACTCTTACGACACCAAAACCTTTACTGTTAGTAATGCCCTATATCCAACACAAGAACATTTGACAGCATCTAGTTCAAATGAATATAATTTACCTCTCCAGCATAATGAGCAATGGTAAAATCAGTGCGGGACAGTTTTGGTTTGACAAATCGTTTGTGGGACTTGAATGTCTGATAAAGCTTCTGAGAGAATGTTTCATGAGTTGACTTGGGGAACATACTGGAAGAGTCCATTTCAAAGAGAATGTCAATTCAATCATTCAAACATTAAATGCAGGGGAGCAACGCATATAGCAGTATGACACTCATATATACAGGGGCGGAGCTAGAAGTTCGAGTACGGGTTCGGTCGAACCTAGTAACTTTTGTTCAAACAGTGTATTTGTGTTAAAATAGTTATTAAATATGTACGAATATTAAATTTAGAACCCAATTATTAGTACTTGAAATCGTCGTTCTAAAATCCAGAACCTTTAAAGTTAAAAATCTGGCTCCTCCTCTGCATAGATAAAGATGAAGTGTTATACATCTTACCAGGCTTCATCAAGAAGAGCGATGATACCTCCAGGTTTCTGAAAAAAGCATTATAAATCAATTTACAAAATGCCACTTCAAGATGGTGTAGTACAAAAAAACCGGTAGGCTGCTTTAAGTGGAAAGTGATGAACCAAAAGAATCAGTGAATGCTGAGAAAGGCATGGTGAATTTATGGGAGTTATTCTTTTCTTTCATTGCACCGCTAACTTTATAATTTCTAATACCATACTTGGATCTAATTGGAACCTAATAGTATTGGTTTCCTCTAACGAAACAGGTTCTATTACACATAAACCAAATAAAGAAGTCCACCGGCAAACTAAAGATAATGTAGTGATACAAGTAAATGAATCAAAAACTCATTACCTTAAAGGAAATACCATGACAAAGGAACTAAAAGATCTAACGGTGTCAATAAGTAAAAATGAAATAATTAAAAACTCTCTTTTAAGTAGTCGAGTTGCATCACTTGAACAATTTCTAACGATTTCCTATTATACCACCAAATTTATGTGCAAGGCACAAGCATGCAAATTAGTACTACCTCTATTCCATTTTATATGGCACTATTTCCTTATTAGACCATTCCAAAAAGAACGCTACCTTTCTATATTTGGAAACAATTTAACTTTAATCTTCCGATTGTATCGTTACTGACATGCTTTTATGGCCACAAAAACCTCATGGCATGTTTAAAACTACAAGTTCCAAAAGTCTTTCTTTCTTTCTTAGACTCCCTATCCAGTCAAACCTCGCCCCATAATTGAAACGAAGGGAGTATTAGAAAGTCAGGATCAAAGAAAATTCTGACCAACTCTCACTACACAAGTCTCCTTTCCCAGTTGCTTTTAGTGTTGTAGACAAATGACAAGTAGAACTCAGAGAAACAGAAATACATGTACATATGAAGGAAAGCTTCTTCTGCTAACTAAATGAGGAAACCTTTTCAATAAGATCCAGAACATCTTGATTGTCCACAAATTCTATGTAGCTCCAATCAATCTCTTCTTTAGTGTATTCCTCCTGCTCCATCTTGAACACGTGCTGAAATGCAAATTTTTCACTCTAGTTCAGTTTTGGCTTAGATGAAATGGACAGAAAATGCTCTAAAATTTCAACTAGAAATACCTGGTTAAAATGTTGCTGCAGCTTCTCATTTGTGAAATTAATGCAGAATTGTTCAAAACTGGGACACAAAAGTTAATGAGTCAATGAGAAAACACAACATTTAACAATTTTCCTGTCTGTCCAAGAACGATTTGATGCATACCTATTAAGTTTAAAACTTTCAAAACCATAAATGTCAAGAACACCAATTAGAGATTTTGAGTTCGGATCTTGACCAATCGAGTTATTTATTTTGTCCACCAACCTATAAACAGTAGAAAACGATGCACCTTAGTGTCAAATAATCA
Organism: Nicotiana tabacum; assembly: GCF_000715075.1. Classification (NCBI taxonomy): domain Eukaryota; kingdom Viridiplantae; phylum Streptophyta; class Magnoliopsida; order Solanales; family Solanaceae; genus Nicotiana; species Nicotiana tabacum. Next base: position 4,902,268 of record NC_134082.1, on the reverse strand, counting down.
GTAAGAAACCACATTTAACAATCTGGTCCAGATGATAGAATCATACCAGTCAAATAAGCGAGAATATATCGTTTTAGCAAGCCCATCTCTACTAACTGCTGCACCATTAGGATCAAGACTTCTCTTTATAACTTCTTCAGGTGTGACCATTACACGTTTCAATAGCGCATCTTCCAAATCATTAAGATCACACCTGATAGAAGAATTAAATCACATCAAACATTCTTGACAAAGAATAAATTAATAGAGAGAAGTAAAATTTGAAGCCCAAGAACATACGCCAGAAGCTCAGCAACAGTCTGAAGATGGAACTTAGATTTGTCATCTTTTAAAACTGATGAGTCAATTTCTTGGCCCTTTGAAAAGTTAATATTACCAAGATGAAGAACAGAAGCCACTACTCTAAAAATTGCTTCCTGAAAAAGAAACAAGGAATAACTTAGACTCTGAATCAAAAATAAAAATTTGCAGCACAAACTAAATGAACAACGACATTACCTGCTCTTTCTCACTAATGCCAACAATATCCATGGCCCTCCTTGTTGCAAGATAATCTTGAGCATCACTTACACCAACTAGTTCGTAGCAATTCGATTGATTAAGATAGTGAAATGATTTAGGATTCCCCAACTTATACTTTTCAACCTCCTGTTAAGATAGGAAAACTGTCAAAAGGACATCATGACTATCAAATAAATTTACACCAAGAGATGAAAGATATTAACAAAGAGAGAAGCTATGAAATCTGATTTACCTCCTGGGGTGCTGCACATAGAAGGTAGAAACAATGATAGTTGCGTTCAGGATCTGAAACTTGGCAAACACGAGATCTTTCAAGGAGGTAAGTTCTAATAGCTGCACCAGATATTCTTCCACTTTTGTCAAACTGAATCTCCACAAATTTACCAAAACGACTGCAACAACATATGTAATGAGCATTCAGAAGAAAAAACATATGCCAAAGCAACTAAATGAGTCACTTCTTGATTGGAAGCATGAGCAGAACAGTATCTCACCTTGAATTGTTATTTCTAACTGTTTTGGCATTGCCAAATGCTTCAAGTACTGGATTTGACTGGAGATAAAACAACAAAAAGCTAAAAGAATGAGAAAACCAGTAAAGAAGGCTTCTAAGAAAACGACAGACAACCCTTAAGCTTGAAGACTTAAGCCTAAAAAGCGAAGTGTGCCATTAGCTTACCTACCTAAGTTTAAGGAGTAAAGAGTTTAAAATAAGCTAAACTCATCAAGATCATACAGCTTACCTCTAGAACTTGCTGCTCGACAGTTCTCCCTTCAGTGCCTTTACGGCCACCCAAATAAGCAAGGTATTGCATAAGCATTTTAGTAGTTTCAGTCTTACCAGCCCCACTTTCACCACTGACCAATATAGAATTGCTTTTACCTTCATTGATCATTTGCCTGATTCATTTTGATATCTCAGTTATGATTGTATACTTTCTGAGGGTAAATCTTGTGGAATGGAAGTTGAACACATGAGTACCTGTAAGCGGCATCAGCAATAGCAAAGACATGAGGACTTAGTTCGCCAAGCGGGGCTCCCTTGTATTGTTCCATCATGTGGCGATCGTATAGATGGGGCAGCCTTTGGAATGGATTGATGGCGATGAGAATACTTCCAGTATAAGTCTGTCATAAAGTCACATTATTATACAAGATTATGATTGAACCACCCTTAGATGCAGCAATTCATTCTCACCAATCTACAGAATATGGACCATAAACTTACATAGATTTCATTGAGTTGATATCTTGCAGCCAAATTCTGCAAGACGCCAGGCTCATGCAAATATGATAACTTGGTCATGTCATCGACTCCGCCAGCAGGAGCATCTTCATCTTTGGGATATATTTTTGATAAATTTGCTGTAACCTAGATGAATTGAAAAGTGAAATATATGTAAACTGTTACGAGCCAAGACGTTGCCAATTTAGAGGTGTGTTTCTTGCATTGAAATTTGTGTCAACACAAATTAAGAGGAAACCAGACTGCCTTTTATTAAGACATTCTTAAACAAAAAAAGAAAAAAGAAAAAGAGTAAATTGACGTAAATCAGACCAATGATGTTTCTGCCTTTCACTAGAAGGTTATCAGATGCTGAGACTGCTGCATGTCAAAATATTGGTTCAAATACTCCCCCAGAATAAGTGGAAAGAAAGGATATAGTGCAAAGACAGTTCAAATATATGTCAATACTCCTCGCACTCCCCTTGTCATGGAACTATAATATAACTTCTAAGCTAATGTGGAAACGACATACACTCTTAAACTCACAAACTATGCAAAGTTGTACTACTAATCAAGATCATGCTTAAATTCTAAAACAAACAATGCCGAGATACTCGTGAATAAGATCCTGTGCACTGGCAAGTATTTGAATAACACTATGAAGTTCATAATCCAGAATACATTCATTTGCAGTTTTGACAATGGATTTCCCACTCGAGATTCGTCTAAGTCAATAAAGAGAGATTAATCAGTTAGCGGTCAGAAAATCAGCTTGTCAGTTAAGTATCTCCTTAAATGGATTCCAAAATACACATTGAAATTGCTATGGGAAGACAAATAAGTAAACTGAAACTGCAAGAATAAGATACCGTTCCCTGTAAAAGAGCTAAGACATACCGTCCTCCCATCAGATGTCTGGACCTGAACATCCTGTCCATTAATCTGTGACACTTGTCCATCAATCCAAGCAACTGATTGATCCTCAATCCATACATGAGAACCTACAATGATATTTACTGGAGTGCTCTGCATACAGTTTTACCTTTCCATCAGACCAAAAGCAGAAATTCTTTTTTTTTTTAATCTTTTGTTTAAAACATCACAGAAAGAATATAGTTATTTACTTATCAAGCGATAGAGGCTAAAAGAATAGGAACACATGCTCCATTATAAAGAATAAGTGTTTGTTGATGCTAAAAATTTCAGAACAGCATTTCAGTGGGAAAAAAGGGTTCCTTCACGTGTTGGAGGATCCCGTTAAAGATAAAACCACATATTTTCCTGTTGATCAGTCACTATACCCATACTACTGTGAGATTGTAACATCATGAAAATATGCTCTCATTAGGTTCAGCTTATAATTAGTTTGCTGGATAACTACGCCTGTATATCTTTTTCCCAAGACGAAAAAGATAAGAAAAGAAACTACTGCCGTATCTGAAGTTCGTTGATGACTACATATCTGAAGACTAAAGTAAATGAACAAGGAGAAGAGCTTCTCCCTGATTTTTTGCTCCCCCACCCTCAACTAATCCCAACCCATTATTGCTTTTCGGATGTGCAGACTTATACAGAAGGAAATACAACTCAACGAACTCATGAAACCAACTTTCTATTTCTGTCACACTCTTTTCAGACAAAATTAATAAAATGTTAATCTGGAAAAAACATTTTTGAGTTTTTCACCTCGTTTGAAATTTGTCGAAGACCTCAATTCACTACTACACTCAAACTTCTGTTCTTCATAATTTAAATTACACTCCATCCAATGCTTCCTCAATCCCTGACTAGTGGCTATATAAATCAACTACACCTCAATCTCACACTCGTTGGGCTCAGCTATATGAATCATCTGTTCCAATTTATTCATGTCCTTCCATTCAAATACTAAATAATTTGTCTTTCATATCAGGGATTGAGGTCCTCTAAGTTACCTAATGTAGCTCTAAATTATCTAAAGTTCCCATGAAGTTTTTGCAAATACATGAGCATTGAGCCAATGACTTTGGAAAGATATTCAGCAAGAATAAAACATTTCCCAATTAGTAGTACTATAAAAACAATAACAATAACAACTACAATTATGTTTTGAACCTAAACTAGTGAGAATAGGCTATATGGATCCTCATTATCCACCCAATATAAAACCATTTACCAATTAGCACTATACAAACAATAACAAACAACTATGTCTCAAACCCAAAGTAATAAGCATCCATTGTATGAATCCTCGATATCGACCCCGTTCCCATACTTAAAATGTTTGTCTTTTAGATAGATTAGGTTTCTCTAACACTAGTCCTTAAATTTCAACTAGTAAAAATAACACACTATAACTCACGAAATGATTAATACTCGAGAAAACATGCCATGATCTTAAATATTCCCTCTTTTCCATTTTATGTGGTGGGATTCAAAGTACAAGGGTCAAACTGCTTAATTTACAGCGTGATTTCTGACATAAATTCTTCAAGTTATCTAATACAATATTTACATATCTAGAAACTACATATAAACAATATATAAGCCACGATAGTTAATAATTCAAAATATTCTTAAAATGTTTTAAAATGTCGTGGTAAACAAACCTCCTTCATTTCCAAATAGTAACAAGTTTAAAAATATCTACACCTAACCTCCATTATAAGTGAGATTTGTAATCCTGAAAATAGGACGAATTACCTAAGTGATGTGATAGTGAACAATTTTTTTTACCAAATAGTGATAGTACCAAATAAACTCAATAGTGGTAGTACCGCATAAACTAGAACATAGGAGCTCAAAAAAGGAACAAAGAGCAGGAAAAATTAACATACCATATCTACTATTCAAGGAATAATCTCAGACTACATCAAATTCAATTCTTCATCTATACATCCATGGCATTGACAGATTAGCAAATCCCTAATCCGAGTTGTAAAATTCCAGAATTTGGGGAAAAATAGAGTAACGAAATGCCCCCCAAAAGACATCAACAAATCGGCAATTGTTCTCAAGTCTGTGACCGTTGATCATCAATTGTTCGATCAATTGATTGAATGGGTTGACGTTGATCTGATTGAATGGATGTGACATTGTTAGAGACGAGAACCCAATGCTGCGGAATAGGAATTGTTGTTTGAATCTTTCGCCGCTTTTTATGAATCGTTGTGTATGTGTCCTTTGTATACGTTGTTGGCGGGGGCGCGAAAATTGCAATAAGAATTGAAGTTATATATACATTTTTTTTTTGGCCAACATCAATATATAGAACTTGATTTTAATAAACGGCAAACGGCCAAATATATCCTTGTACTGTAAAAAAGATTTAAATATATCCTTCGTTATATTTCGGGTCCAATTATATTCTTACCGTATATTATAGGTTTAATTATACCCCTATTCTGTTAAGTTTGTCCAAAGTGGACATCCAATCTTATGTAGCACTGACATTTGATGAGGTGTATGTCATATTACATGCCACCTCAACGCCCATAATCCATATATAAAAGACTAAAATTTAAAATACAATATTTGTGGTAACGGTGGCAATAGTAGTGGAGGAAAAAAAAATTTAGTGGTGGAAAAAAATAAAAGGGAGGTATAAAATGGGTTATGGCCTAGGGGTGCACAGGTGGCAAGTCATGTGACATCTACCTCATCAAATGTCAGTGCCACATAGGATTGAATGTCCATTTTGAACAAAACTTAACGGAAAAGGGGTATATTTGAACCAATAGTATAACGATATGAATATATTTGGACTCAAAGTATAAAACATTTTCTGATAGTATACGAATATATTTGACCGTTTTTCGTTTAATAAATGTATGATTGTGACTTGGCAAACTAGTAAAATTATTGTCACGTGACCAAGAAGTTACGGGTTTGATACGGAAAAACAGCCTCTTGCATAAATATAAGGTAAGACTGCGTACAATAAATCCTTATGGTCTGGTGGTCTACCCCTTTTCCGAACCTATAATGCACCAGTATGATTGTGACTTTGATATAAACTTGTATCGATAATTTAATTACACTCGCACTTTACTATGTGTCTGTGATTCTTATAATTAAGTAGTTGACGAGGGCAGGTCGAAGAAAAAGAATTACATGCTTTCTTAGGCTAGCAAACTCAAGAGTTCTTAACTAAAAATTAACTAGAATTAACACTAGCACATGTGTGAGTTTTGTATTTTTCGTTCTAAATAGATTAAAACTACTAAAATATAGATTTTGTACAACAACAATTCAATTTCATAATTTCATTTCTTATAACGGAAGACAAACTGCTTGCTGGTACGAATTTTATGAACGATAATATAAATATACATTTCCGTAAAATAGTTTGTGGATATATATATGAGTGATATGTAAATTAATAACTCTGTACTATAGTTGGTAGACATAAATGGCCTTGTTGTACCTCACTCTTACCTTCAATTAAGCGTTATTCTTTACCTGGAATGTTTTTTTCTTTTTTTTCACCTTTCTTTTGTAGTAAAATCTTCCAAATATGTCCTTGTATTTGTTATTTATTTCTTCATATACTAAAGTATATTTCTAATAAATCAAGATACTTTCAAACCCTTTTTGATAATACATAGCTCCTTAACCCAACTTTTTGCAAGGGAAGTATGTACCACAAGTTTTTTGCCCCTGCTTTATTTCTTTTTTTCTTAGTCTCCTATATTTAATTTGGTAAATATATTAAACTTTGAGCCCTTCAAAATGCTTGAAAAGTTGTGAATGATGATGAATAATTATGCACAAAGATAAATCTAAAATGTTGATGACAATAACATTGAAGAACTCATTTGATATTAGGAGAGTACTCTGTCGATAAAATTTGTATAGTAATTCTAAAACTATAATTAAATTTCTCTTCGATCTTATTTGCAATAGAAAATTATTTTGAAAATATAAATTTAGATTTAGTGATTTAACTAAATTATCAATAGAAAATAAATTTCAAAACTTTTTAAAAATTAATAAATTAGAATCTTGAAAATAAAATTAAAAAATATTGAAATTTTATCCAATTTACTTAATTAGGTGGGGATAGAACAAAGGAAAAGGGAGAAGTGTTTAGCAAGTAATCAACTTGTAATCTCACATTTATTAAATACGGCTTATGGTCACATGCTATTAAAACAAAGATATTTTTTTTCTTAAAACAATTTAATTTATCAGAAATCATATAATTCTTAATTGACTGGGTAGCAGAATTTTCTTTTAAAAATAAAGCATTAATGAGTTAATGACAAACTAAGTTAATTCTTGGAGTTTGTTTTAATGAATTTGGGGTTTTCTGAATTTCATCTAAACCTAGGCTTTAATCACCATATTTTTTTCTTGCATAAACTATGGTTATATGAAATTATGAGTAGTTAATCAATAAATACCAAAATTATCAATTAAAAGATCTTTTTTATTTCTACCTCTAATTAGATATTATATGCTTACAAATTCATAAAATATTAAAATATTTTCTTTAATCTATGATTATAGTCCATTTAGAATCATTTTACATACTTTAAATTGTGTTATTAAATATCAAGTTACCTTTGTCTCTTTGATATATGCTTATTCCGTAGCACACTTGTTTTGTTATAAATATTCTTTTAATAATATTATCCAATAATATGATCAGAAAACATAAATAATAAATAATAAATAATAAATGGTTAAGAAGAGATTATCTTAGAAAAGTTATCCTAAAAACGTAACATAAATTATTATTATTATTATTATTATTATTATTATTATTATTATTATTATTATTATTATTATTATTAAGTAAAACTATTATGATGGACTTTATTGCCTTGATCTTGGGCCCGGGCTCAGCACAGGCTTTGCAGGACTAGTGTAAATGATGATGATAATAATAATAATAATAATAATAATAATAATAATAATAATAATAATAATAATAATAATAATAATAATAATAATAATAATAATAATAATAATAATTTAGGTAAAATTTTAAACTTGAGTGTTATAAATGACAATCGTAGTAATGGTACTGTAACAACAGTTTAATATATATTAGTTTCTTTGATTGATCAAAAAAAAAAATAATAAATCCAAAAAAACGTGTAAAAGGTTGCGTTTTAATTACTTTGACCTCCCAAATTATGGGAAGTCAGTATATTTGGTAGGAACATACATATTATGTTTTTTTTTTGTTATTTATGATAAAGTCAAAGCCTTATTAAATATATTTGGCCGGTAGTATTCCACTTTAGAGTATAAATTTTGGAATTTATATTGGTAAAATTTAATGTGGGTGTAAAGGACGGTGACGGATGTAATAAACTTTGTGAATGAAACCCCAACACAGCCCATTTTCGCCATTTGCAATGCCCGACTTTGAACTAAAGCTACTGGGTTCGACCGAATTCGCTGGCGGCACTCTAGCTCCGCCCCTAAAGAAACATACACCAAAAATATTGTCTATATATACCCTATAAGGAAGCATTAAGTGAGATAGGCTTCATTACATGTTTATACTTTATAAAATAAAAATTAGTAAAAGGAAAACACAAGTATTTAATTAAAACTTTGATAGTTCATCTTCTTATGTTCGGATAATATCCTATCATCTTGACCTCAATAAATAAGTTATCAAATAACGATCCACACTGATCATTCACAAAACTTATGCTTATTCTTTCATGCGTAGATCTTTACAATGCACGTGCCAAGAAACTAATTTAAAAATAAATAACACCGTTACTATTTAGAATTTACACTATTCTTTTTGCTGGGATTTATTAAAAGCGAATAAAGAGTTCTTAACATAAGATAGCCTTGTTGTACCTCATTCTTACCAACAATTAAGACATTATTCGATACACCAAGAATCAATCTTCCTTTTTTCACCTTTCTTTTGAATTTTGAATCCCAAAAATAGGAAAAATCGCTATCAATGCCTGAAATTTTTGGTTGATTGACCAAAACTGACTTCACAAGTAATTTATGAAAAAAAGAACCCATCTAGTTCACGAGTAAAAAAGTTTTGGAATACTTTTTGCTAAAAAATGGTGATTTTTCTCATTCTTTATTTCCTTTGTGTGACTCATTCAATTTCTCTCAAATCTCTTTAAGTCAACAGTCAAAACCAAGTTTAAATAAACTAAACTTCCCCAAGCAGTCGATACTAGAGTCATTAACATAATAAATATTACATCTATCACTTATGATCTTTATTATGAGGTGATATTATAGATTGTTAGTTAGGTAGTTAAGATTAGTTAGTTGGCCAGCTGTAAAATAACGAATCCAACCTGTTAGTTAGTTGAGCCATAGTAGAGTTAGCTAGCTGATCAACACATCACATGTATATATATTTGTATTGTTAATGAAGAGAAGTAGCAGTTATCATTTTCTCACAATCCTCTCATCGGCTCATTCATTTGCTTGCTATGTAACTCCATAGAAGTAATTTCAAGTTCATTGCTCCTTCATCGCTGGTAGATCATGTGGATTTTAGCATGGTATTAGAGCCACCGATGCTCGTCAATTACTGAGGATAACTATCTTTATCTCTTTCTTCTTCTCAATTAGCTCCTTTTTTTCTGCTCATCAATGGCAAAAACTACAATTCCTTATACTCATCCTCTGTACCTTGGGCCATCGAATACTTCTAGTGTTGTTCTGATTCCTGTGAAGCTTATAGAATCATAGAATTACGGTTTATGGAGCAGGACGATGAAAATTGCCCTTCTAGGAAAGAGAAAGTTAGGGTTTTGATTGGTACTTGTACGAAGGAGTCGTCCACTACTGAATTAAATGAGCAGTGGGAAACTTGTAATGCCATTGTCTTGTCATGGCTCATGAATACAGTTTCCACTGAACTTTTGAGTGAAATTGCATATGCTTCGAATGCACATCTTATTTGGGAAGATATGAAGGAGAGGTTAATACGGTAAATCGAATGCGTATCTTCCAACTGCACATAGCCATTGCCAATTTGTCACAAGGAACTGATTTAGTCTCAAGCTACTTTACTAAGTTGGAGAGTCTATGGAATGAGTATGATGCATTGGTACCAATTTCAAACTCGAGAGAATACATGGAGCACCTTCAGCATCTGAGACTTCTGTAGTTTCACAGTGGTTTAAATGATTCATATGATCAAGCTAAGTGACAAATCCTACTGAAGACTAATGTGCTCTCCTTGAACCAGGCTTATGCCATGGTGATAGAAGATGAATCTCAACAAGCCCCTGGCCTGGGCTCAACTAATGAGAAGAATGATCCAATGGCTATGCAAGTAGGCAAAAGCCAAGGATACAAAGGCAAGAAGCATTTTATGCAGCGTGAACACTGTGGCCTAAAAGGTTACACTAAGGAGAATTGCTATAAGATTGTAGGGTATCCTGAAGACTTCAAGACAAGAAGAAAGCCCGGTAACAACATTGTAGGTCAATATGGTCGTGGCAATGGTCGTCAGTTTGGCTTTGGACGTGGTTCTAACAAATTTTTCAATGCAGCCAACAATGTACTTGGGAACACTGATGCTCATCCTCAAGGATCATCATTAGCTGGTGATGTATTAAGAGGAATAACTGGGAAGGCACCATACTTCACTAAGGAACAATACAAACAAATCCTTGACCTGTTAAACAAAGATGCACCTTCTAATTGTCAAGCCAACATAGCAGGTATAACTACTAGTTTCTTGTCTAGAGCATATACAAATGAGTGGATTGTAGACTCTGGTGTCACTCACCACATAGTAGCTTCCGATGATCTATTGATGAATGACAATAAGACTATTAAGACTTAGAGTAATATGGTTCACTCACCTAATGGAGATAGAGTTCCTATTACACTTACTGGTTGGGCTGTTATATTTGGCGATGAAGCAATATATGATGTCCTTTATGTTCCAAGATTCAAGTTTAACCTCCTTTCAGTCTCCAAACTAACCAAAGAACCTTGCTGCTTAGTGAACTTTTATCTTGACTTTGTGTTGTTTCAGGACCTTTACAGTGGTAGGTGAAGGGGATTGGTAAAGAGACAGGGGCTTGTACATATTCAAAGCAGTCAATGACATTAATAAGGCACATCACACATAGGGCATAATTGCTGTAGCAGTAAAGGAAGATTGCAGGCTGTGGCATCAAAGACTTGGACATCCATCTCCTCCAGTGTCACGACCCAAATCTCGCTTCGTATGATGTCGTGACGGCACCTAGTCATTAAGACTAGGTAAGCCTAACAGTTACCGCTCGACATGTACAAGTAAACCAAAAACTCCGAGTATAAATATATCCCAAAGACCCGGTAGTTACAAGTCATAAGATCTAATGAGTGTACTAATTGTCTCTATACATCAACATCTAAAAGGAATAAAGAAAGACAACATAGTAAAGGTAGATGGGGACTCCGAGGTCTGCGGACGTTGGCAGATATACCTTGAAGTCTCTGTAGCAGTAGCACGTACTCTCTACTAATAGCGGGGCCGGTAGGAGGTACCTGTGTCTGTACACAAAACATGTGCAGAAGAGTAGCATGAGTACACCACAATGGTACCTAGTAAGTATCAAGCCTAACCTCGGTAGAGTAGTGACGAGGTCAGGTCAGGGCCCTACTGAAATATAATAATCTAAGGCAGAAGATATAACAATATAATAAAGGATAAAATTTAACAAGAAGAAATTACAGAAAGGTAACAACACATCACATAGGGATAAATTACAGGGGGTGCTTCCGAGGTACCGCCTCGTAGTCCCAAACATAAATGCTCAATAGGGGATCTCCCGAGGTACCTCCTCGTAGTCCCAAAAGTAAATATGTGACAGGGGATCTCCCGAGGTACCGCCTCGTAGTCCCAAAAGTAAATATGCGATAGGGGATCTCCCGTGGTACTAGGGACTAAGTGTCCCAATTCACTCCGAAACAAAAAATAAATCCTCCTGGCAAGTCATGTAAGTATGAAATAAAACAGAGTAAGCAGTAAATAGGGGATCGGGGCTAATACTCTCAAAATGACCGGTCGGGTCGTTACATCCAGCCATGAAGAATATCACTTTGCTAGGCAAGAATGTAAATAATGAGTCATTGAATAATTGTCTAGTCTGTCCATTAGCTAAACAAACTAGACTGATGTTTCCTAATAGTACATCCAGAGCTCAAGCTCCATTTTCTCGTGTTCATATGGATATTTGGAGGCCTTATAAAACTCCTACTTTTGACAAGAAGTATTATTTTTTAATTATCGTGGATGATTTTAGTAGATATGTCTGGATCTATCTATTACAGCTTAAGTCTAAAACTATACATAGTTGCCATTAAGAATTTTCTGTTGATGGTAAAGAACCAATTTGGTAAGATGGTAAAATTTTTGAGACCAAATAATGGCACAAAGTTCTTTAAATCTCAGTGCAAGGATCTATTACAAAGTTTGGGAATTCTGCATCAAAGTAGCGATGTTTACACTCCATAATAGAATGGTATTATGGAGAGGAAACACAGATACATTTTGGATGTGGCAAGGGCCATAAGGTTTCAGTCAAAATGCCTATTATGTATTGGGGCATGTGTGTTATAGCTGCTGTGTACTTGATAAATAGACTCCCTTCAACAACACTTCAAGAAAAGAGTCCATATGAAACAATGCATACCAAGCCACCATCATTGGCACATTTACGAGTTATAGGATGTTAATGTTATGCAACAGTCATTCCAAAAGGGGATAAGTTTACAGAAAGAGCAAAGACAACTATGCACATGGGATACTCAGAGAGACAAAAGGGGTACATCCTGATAGAACTAGCTACAAAACAATTTTTGTCAGTAGAGATATGGAATTCAAAGAATCAGAGTTTCTTTTTGCTCAATCTACCACTGAGTCTTATTCAGAGGATCATAGTTTCTCCGAACAACCTAACTATGATGCTTCTACTTCAGAGATCAATCATGCTAATAAGGAATAGACTTAAAATGCAGATGCGCATGAAATAGCCATAGAAGAGGAGAATGTGATGGATTCTACTACTGATGCATCTGTTGTAGGTGGTTCTTTGTCTCAACCAACTACTCCATAAGCAAATCCTTTGCCCATTGTAACTGATCATCCACCTGAGAAAATGCAAGCAGAAGGATCTCAGCCTCATGTCAGGAAGCCAACTAGAGAGTCTAGAGAGCCCATCTGGATGAAGGATACATAGCACATGGGAAGACAAGCAGCAAATATCCCATATGTCTTATGAAATAACTACTCCTGTCTCTCAGTCCTACCAAGCAAACTTCTCTAGTCTGGTAGAAACTCAGAACTTTAGGCAGACTGTGAAGGATATAAGATGGATATAATCTATGAAACAAGAGGTCAAAGCACTAGAAGACAACAGAACATGGGAAGTAGTTGACTTACCACATGGAAAGCGTACCGTAGGATCCAAATGGGTGTATAAAACTAAGTATAAAGTTGATGGTGAGGTTGAAAGAATCAAGGCTAGACTTGTTGAAAATGGGTATAGTCAACAAAAAGGACTTGATTACCATGATACATTTTCACCAGCGGTGAAAATGGTTACAGTCAGATCGGTAATAGCCTTACAGTTTCCAAAGGATGGAACCTATATCAAATGGAAGTTTACAGTGCCTTTTGACAAGGAGATCTCTGTGAAGAAGTTTATATGGATATGCCGGAATGTTTCAAAAGACAGGGGGAACAAAAGTTATGCAAGCTACTCAAGTCCTTATATGGGCTTAAGCAAGCTTTAAGATAATGGAACATCAAACTATCTGATGCTTTACTGAGGGAGGTTTTGTGCAAAGTAACCATAATTATTCCTTTTTTACTTTGAGAAACGGTGAAGGTTTGGTGATTATCATGTTATATGGTGATGATCTGCTTATAATTGGTAATGATGAGACACTGATAGATGAGGCAAAACATGTTCTCCATTAAAAATGCAAGCTAAAAGACCTAAGTGAGCTTAAGTATTTTCTAGGCATTAAAGTACTAAGGTCCAGCAAAGGAGTGATTTTAAATTAAAGGAAGTATGTCCTAGAAGTCTAGAACTCATATCTAGTATGGGCTTAGTGCAGCCAAGACAAGGCAACTCCTTTAGAAACTAACCTAAAGCTCACTATCGTACAGTTTGAATCTACAACTGGAGTTAAAGGTGATGCAGTTCTGCAGGATGTTAGTCTGTTTGTATCAAAAATCAATTGGTAAACTTATGTATGTCACTACCACTAGACCAGACATTTGCTATGTCATCCAAACACTAAGTTAATTTATGCAGCAACCTAAAAGATCTCATTGGGAAGCTGCATTGAAGGGTAGTTAGATATCTAAAAGGCTCTCCTGGCCAAGGTATATGGTTGAGATCAGAAGCCTCTACTACAGAGTTAACCTATTGGTGTAATCAAATTTGGTGAGTTCTTAATCTTATGGAAATAAAACGGCATTAGATAATGTCTAGGAGTTCAGCAGAAGCTGAGTATAGAAGCATGGCCTCAACCTTTGCAAAGGTTACTTGACTGCTAGGCTTGTTTAAAGAGCTGGGAGCTGCTGTTAAAACTCTTGTTGCAATTATGAGTGACAACAAGTCTGTTATGCGGATTGCAGCTAGATCCGTCAAAATACGCTTGGCCCATGAGGCCAGCCCAGTCCAGTCCGCTACTTGGGTAGGGTTGAGCTAGGATTTTTTGAGCCCATTTAGAACGAGGCTTATAAGCCCGGCCCAAGTCGTCCCCCTGGCCCTTGAGGCTTGACTGAGGCTGAGCCTGGGCCGGCTCGTGGGCCAAAAATTAATTAACTAATTAATATTAAATATTTTAAAAAAGTAAAAACTAAAAAAACTTTTAACTATAATCCTCATTCCACAACCCTAGATTGCTCATTACCCTTTCATATCAACCAGAATATAGATTTTTGACATGCATGTAATATGACAAAATATTACGAACTTTTGCTTAATTAATAACGAACTCGAAAGTTTTTAGATGGCCAATAATAATCTTTTTTCAAAAGAATTTTTTTTAAAGGGCCAGCGATCAATTTGGATTACTTTAATATATTATTAATATTTAAACTCCTATTCAATATAGAAAAAGATCAACTTTAAATACACAAAAAAAAATTGACCACTAGCAAATTTTAGGAATTTTAAAATTTTTATGGACAATAACGATGAAATAAGCAACTGATGTTAATCCTAAATTAAAAAACCTCAGCATATAAACTTATTGAAACGATCCCTGAATCTGAGGAAAATGAAAGAAAAGTATTAAGAAATATTCGTGTAACATTACAAAAGAAGAACTAGTGATATAGAGAATTTGCATTTCAGTTACGAGATTCCTTGTCAAATATCAAGCTTTTTGTACGCTCTAAGCAAACAGAAGTTGTTTACATGATTAATTGACTACGTCACGAAAAAATATTTAAGGATTTAAAGAAATTCTTTTTTCTTAAAAATATTGAAGGGCCGCGCTAGCCCGCAACTCTCTTAGGGCTGAGTTGAGCTGGTCATTTTAAGGCCCATTCATATGGCGGGCCGTCCCATCCTAGCTCATCAAATTTAAAAGCCCAAGAAGCTTGAGCTGAGCTTGGCTGGGTTGGCCCTTTTTGACATCTCTAATTGCATCTAATCCTAATTTCCATGAATGCACTAAACATATCGAGATAGATTGTCACTTCATGAGAGACTAGATTAAGGATGGAATTGTGCAGACAATCTATGTGAACACTAAAGAACAACTGGCAGATTTGCTTACCAAAGGACTAAATAAGGCTCAACACAATCATATCTTAGGCAACACATCTAGGTGTTTAACATTTACACCTAGGTGTTTGAGAGGGAGTATTATGAGGTGATATTACAGATTGTTCGTTAGGTAGTTAAGATTAGTTAGTTGACCAGTTGTAAATTAATGGATCTAGCCTATTAGTTAGTTGACCCTTAGTTGAGTTAGCTAGCTGATCAACACATCACACATATATATATATATATATATGTGAATGCAGATTCTTCATTTCTCTTGACGTAGTCATGTGAAATGGTTATGATAAGAGTGTAGAGTGTAGATGCCTAGGTGTGCTTCATATGAATCATTAAATACACTAAAATAATTAAGAAAAAAACTTAACATACTTTAGCCTGATATTTGAGTTTTTTTTTTTTTAAAAAGAAGTTAAAAGAATTAAGTTCTTATTACTATAAAAGTCGTAAAGTAACAGAATAAATGAATACCGACTCCGTGTGATCAAGCTGCTATGATTTAAATAAATAATCTAAACAAACTGCAGCAGAATGGATATAATAATAATAATAATAATAATAATAATAATAATAATAATAATAATAATAATAATAATAATAATAAATAAATAAATAAATAAATAAAGGAAAGTGTGGGAGGATTTTCAGAGGGGCACAATTGTCTAACAAAAAATAATTAGGAAACAAAATCGAGTCCAAAAACGTGTAAAAGGTTGTGTCTTAATTATTTTGACCTCCCAAATTATGGGAAATCAGTATATTTGGCAAAGTCATACATATTATGTTTTTGTTGCTATTGATGGTAAAGTCAAAACCTTACTAAATATATTTGGCCGGTAGTACTATTCTACTTTAGAGTATTAATATTTGTATTTAATTATTGCTAAAGGGAATATTTACTATTTAATTCATTGGACGGCTACATGGTTTTAATAATAGTTCAAATCCTATATATGGTTTGTTTCAATTGAACCGACCACCACCTCTCTAAACCTCTTCAAGGTAACGGATTTATCTTAACACAGTATATTCAATACAAATTATAATATAAATACAAAAAAATTATTAAAATTTAAATAAGTATAATGAGATTTGAATCTAATTAAAATACTCGATACAAATTATAATATAAATATAAAAATTTATTAAAATTGAATAAGTATAATTAGATCTGAATCCAATTAAAATACAATAAGTTCAATGTTAAGAACCTTATGGTCGAAATCATGAAGTTAAAATCTTAAATTTGCCTATGGTTATATACAATATTTTTTCCAATTATCAGTGTAGTTTAACCAATGATTGCAAGTTAGTTACTACAATTTTTACAAGGTTAAATTTTTTAATGTTTATAATAAAGATTTACTTATAATTATGTAATAATTGACTCGATTGTATAAATAATTTTACACGGTCAATAAATATATAGAATTTAAACCATTGCATAGTTTTCTTCTTGGTGAAGATTCAACCAGTATTGTTTTTCCCCTTATATAGGAGGATCAGTGAAGGAGAAGGCAAAAAGGTAATGAAAATCAAACACTTTTATATCTTATGAGAGATTTTCATTAATACCACTATGGTCAGAGCTAGAAGGACGCTAGCGGATTCATCAGAATATCTTTCGCCAAAAAATTACACTGATAGCACGTGATTATTTATATATATATATATATTTTCATCAATAGCACTATGGTCAGAGCTAGAAGGACGCTAGCGGATTCATCAGAATATCTTTCGCCAAAAAATTACACTGATAGCACGTGATTATATATATATATATATATA